>NC_058096.1:211580000-214080000 GCF_020171115.1 Neogale vison | reverse complement strand
AGAAGACCACACTGCCCTTCCTTCGCGTGCCCTGCCTGGGTCCTTCAATCCTTACTTGCTGCTCAAAACGCCCTGCGGTGGGACCGGCCCAACTCCTGCACAAAGACCCCTCTGGGGACAGAGGAACTCTCTAATGGGATCTTTGCGATCTCGTGTGCATACTTCGGAAGCGTCTGACATCTCAGCTTCCATACATCCATGAATGCCATGCCCTCCAGGCCACAGGCATGATACAGTCTACCAGGAAGGCCAGAAACAGGCACGTGTGGCCGCCCTGCTGGGAGCAAGCAAGCCTTGGTCACAGAGTACCCAAACTGCAGCTCTTTCTCTTTTTTTATTGAGAAACTGTTTTTCTTACAGAAAAGCAGCAGTACACAATAAATAACACAAGGGACAGTGTAGAGGTACCAGGACATAGAAGCCAGGTTTGCTGTTTCAAAGAGACAAAAAAGAACCCCAGAGAAGCTGCAAGCGGGGGGTGGGGTGGGGTGGGGTGGGGTTGGCGCACAGGGAGCTCAACTTACAGAGGTGAAGTCTGCAAAGCCCAAGGAAGAGGCTTTAGAAGGTTTAGCTGAAGAGGAGGGAGCAAATGGATCTTTTCCACTAAACGGGTCCCCAAACCCCTTTTTATTTTGGAACGGGTCACTGCTGTCAGCCCCGAGTGGCTGGAATGGATCAGGGGGCTCGGGAAAGTCTGCAGAACCAAGCTGGCTTACAGGTGTACTTTTACCTGGAAAATTTAGGAGAAAAAAAAAAAAAAAAGGAGAAAAGAAAAGAAAAGAAAAAAAAAAAAATACAAGTTACTGACCACAGACAGAACAGAGTCCTGACTAAGCAGGTGGGCGAGCACTTGCAGGGACACCCTCTCCTTCTTCAGAAAGGGCCAGAATGCCACTCCCCAGTGGGACAGATCCCAGGGGAATCCTGGACGGCTCTCGCTTTGGTCTCACCTTATCCCGGAGGCTTCACCGGTTTGTGGGCGATGCAAGAAAACCACTTCAGACACGCCCCTCCCTTCCCCACCCCACACAGCTAGAATGTACTGTCTTCAAGTTTACATGCAGACATGTTTCAAAGTGACTCATTTTAGTGGCAACACATTTACTATCACACCGAGTTTTTTAAAAAAAAAAAAAGTCATGGCTGAGCAGAAAAATACACTGCAAGCTTCTAACAATAAAACAACGGGGAGAGGGTAGTATTTGCAGTTAAAAAGGGGGGGGGGATTAGTTTCACCCTATGGGACAGAGTTAGCATTGGCTGTGAGGGTCTGGCCTCTGCTGTCCTGAGGTTTACATCTGTCCTCAGCTCCCGCTTCTGCCCTTTGTGCTCGTGGCTCCTAGGGCCGGGGTTTGGGCCTTCCTGGGCTCGCTAGGATGCCGGGGTCGTAGCAAGGCCAATCTCGACCAGCTGCGTGTGGGATAGAGGTGTTCAGCATTAGAGGAAACCTGGGCCATGAGACTATGCTTGGGGCTGTGGCCTGAGGGCAGGTGGCTTCTCCCAACAAGTCCTGCCAATGTGCCAGAATATTCCACCAGGAATCAGGGGTCTCACCAGGCCTGCCTAGCGACACTCGATGAGCCTTCAGATCTGCCAGTTTTGTAGGCCTGGTTCCTGCCTGACACCACTCATGTGCCCAGTGAAGCACCAGGAGTGAGATGTTCAATTTAATCCAAGCAGCTCTGTGTCCAAGCCCCAGGATAGAGACTACAGGAGACTCGGCGTGATTCTGATTTGTCAGTCTAGCTGCTTATGCTGGTGTGCACCAAGAACCCACAAGCCAAGGGCCACATTCCACACACAACCATGGACACTTAGCGGACATCCAGAAAACGCTCCCAGGCCCGAGCGGTGCCTCTGGTGCCCCCTCGCAGCACCTGAGCCTGGGACACTTGCCTCCTCATGCAGCCAGGCTCCGCCAGCCCACCTGCCAGCCACAGAGCACACCTGCCCTCCCCTCTCCACGGCCAGCTCTCAGAAGCCTCCTCTCCGATGCCACGTTTCTACGGGCCCCCAAAGGTCCCTAAGGGGTCTGGGGCCACAGCTTGCCTCTGCTTCTTTTAGCTCTAAGACCTCAACAAGGACAAGTCCCTCAGCCCCAGCTGGCCTCAGTTTCCCGTGTGTGAAGTGTGTGAGTGTAGAGGCGGGGGTCAGACGAGTGGCTGAGCACGGTGGTCCTCAGGCACGCACGCAGCAGCATGACTCTGAGCCCCACCCCAAGGCTGCCCCGGGCTCCCGCAGCACAGCGGGTGCTACCTTCTCGGGCACACCGCCTACCTCAGGCAGTGCCTGTAGGACTCACAGGGGCCGGGGAGCGGGGAGGGGCAGGCTGGAGCACAGACCTGTCTCTCCCTGGGGCCTCGAGTTGATTCACAGGCAGACGGGGAGCCCGATGGTGGGTGGACCCTATGAGCTCAAAGAGTACCCCACAGAAAGCCTCTGCCAAGGCCCCTGGGTGTGCCCCACTGACACAGGTCACAGGACTACTCCCCAGCAGGGGAGTGCTGAGTCCACCACGCAAGAGGAATTACGACTTCTCTGTCCCACAGCAACTGATCTGTCAAAGCGGGGGCCTGGGGGAGCCCCCCCCACTTTCTGTACTGGTTGCATCTCCACCGTGGGTACCTCCTCCCCTATCCATGACAGAGCCCTCACCTTCAAGCTCCTGTCCAGCATCAAAGGCTCCTCCCCCTGCTGTGGTCCCTGACGGCAACTCTCCCACCTTCTCCTCGTCCTAGTCCTCGGCCCCGCACCCCCCCCCCGCCCCCCGCCAGGCTGCAGAGAGCAGGGAGCTCAGGACACCCGCCACAGCTTCCCTGGATTATTCCACTGGCCTTGAACACCTGCTCCCCCATGGCCACCATGCACAGCCAGCCTACTCCCCGGCTTAGGGATGAGCTAACAGATGAATCAAGGCCTCCCTGGCCCCCTAAACTGTGGGAAGAGGAGACGGCTGTCAGGCGAGGCCAGCCCAGCAGCTTGCAAAACTCCAGGCTGTCCGCCTAAGAACAAAGGGGGCCCAGGCATACCCCAGGGGCACCCCAAGCAGGAGGAAGAGTGGGTGTGGGGCCAGGGTGCTCCAGTCCACGTGCCCTCACCAACTCAGGACACCCTATTTCTCTCTGTAGCCACTGTCCCGCGTATGTGGCCCTTACCTCTCCTGGGTCCCTAGGAACTGCTCCCCTCCAATGACTGCTCCTCCTCTCGGCTTCCTGCCCTGAAGGCCATCCCCACCTGGCAAAGTGGCCTTTTAACACAGAGCTGATGCCCATGCTCCTTAGATCTCCCAAAGGCTCGAGGCTGCCCTAGGAATACCCCCCAGCCTCATCCACCTGCCCCCCTGCCCCGCCACCATGGCCACCTTCCGCCCTGGCCAGCTCAAGCCATCATGCCCGCTGTTCCCAGGCTTGGGAGGCCCTTCCTCTTGTGGGCGCCACGCGCTCTGAGGCTGTCCCTCCCCACTCTTGGCTGAGATGTCTCCCTGTCTGCCGCTCGGCAGTCCCTGTCACATTCTGTCTTTTGGTCACACGTGTATTTTTACTCTCGCTACAATGGAAGCTCCGAGAGGTCGGGGTGCCGCTGTCCGTAGCTGTGTCCCCCTGCCCAGCGCGGGGCCCGACCCTCTGACTGCCTGCTGAACGAAGCTTTCCACTGCACAAGACCCCTGGCCCCCAGCCCAGCCTTGGGCCCTGCTTCCCCCATCTTGTGATGACTCCCAAAGGCCCCCAACCCCCACCAGCCCGCCAGGGCCCAAGTGGCACCTCCTTCCTTGGGAACCCCCCAACTCGGGGTTTTTTTCTGGCTGGTCCCTCTCCCCAGGATGCACTCCTATCCCGTCAGCCCTGAGGCAGGCCAGATCCACCGCTAGAAAACCAGGAGCGGCACAGCAACAACCGCCCCCCCCACACCACACACAACCTTGTTCCCAGATTCCATCTCCTAATCCACGAGGAGGAGTTGTTATGGGTTGAGGGGCATCCCCCACAAACTCATGGTATCATCTTCACCGCCAGCCCTCAGAACACGACTATGTTTGGATACAGGGTCTTTGAAATGGTAGCTGAGTTAAAACGAGGTCCTGTGGGTGGGCCCTAGTCCAGTAAGCCTGGAGATTTTGTAAGAGGAGGAGACTAGGACACAGACACGCACAGAGAGAAAACGATGTGAAGATGGCCCACTACCAGCCAAGGAGAGGGGTCCCAGAAGGAAGCAGCCCTGCTAACAGCCCGATCCTGGACCTCCAGCCCCCAGAGCCGTGAGATGAGGACGCGCTGCTGTGGTTTACGCCGCCCAGCCTGGGCTCCCACTCCGGGAGCCCCAGCCGGCTCACACGGGGCCAAGAGAAGGACCCCCTGTGTGGCTGCCACAGCGGGCACCGAGGGGAGGGGTCGACCCACAGTGAGGCTGCCCGCTCTCATGAGTCAAGGTGTACGGGCTCGCCGATGCCAGTGAGCTGGGCTAGCTCGTTCGTGTGCCCTCCGTGGAGGCTTCCATGCCACAAGAGCAGAGCAGCTGGGAAAACATCAGGCCTGCAGGGGCAGGAAGAGCGAATCTGGCCTTTCACAGAAACCCCCCGCACAGCCGGGACGTGGAGCGTGCTCCCAGCTCGGGCACCTGCCCAGCGGGGAAGTACATCCCATGCTACTGCCGGCTCATCAGGCCCTTCTGGGAGACTGAAGGATGCTCCAGGAAAGGAAACTGAGGACCCCGACTGCTGCTCTCTGCCCCGACAGAGCCACTCAAAAGCCCTGGGAGCGGCTTGGTGGCATTTACAGCCTCTGGATGAGGGCACCTTCCCCCTGGACCCCTCCGTGGGCACCTGCCATCCCACCGCCTCAAACCCCCCTCTCTACCCACCCACCCTCCCCACAGTGCAGCCTTGGGCCAGGTGCCACCCCCAAGAGAAGATACACAGCCCCAGAAGTAGACCCCCAGGAAGCATACCAGGAGGCCAACTCCACCTCGCTTTCCGCACCCCACGCGGCGGCACCACCCGAGGCTGAACCGCAGGTAGACAAACGTGTTCCAAGTGAGGCCTGCTCCGGGGGCTCCTGGAGCACCCAGAGCCATTCCGGGGCCTAGGAATACTGGCCCTCATCTGCAGTTAGCCAGAACGTGCAAGGACCATCAAGACCACAGGCTTGGGGACACAGGCTCAGGTTGCATGGGGAAGGGAAGTTGACCTCAGACGGCCTGGTCTTCGTGGCCTGGCCACCCCCAGCCTCCTTCCCATGCCGCTTCTCCTTTCCTGACCACCCGCAGCGTCCAGGCCCGCACGGCCTTGCCCTTCCCCTGGCAGACCCTCCCTCCGGGCTCAACTCCTCCCCTGTGGGCTCCCAGTGCCTTGTCCACCTCCCATGGCACCAGCCTTTCCTCTGGCCTCCAGCACACCCGAGGGTCAGTTCCTCGTAGGCAGGGCTCAGTAACCAGCGCAAGTCAATACCGCTCCCCCTCCCTGGTGTGTGTGTCGGGGGGGGGGGCGCTCAGGGGCTGGCTGCTGCCATACGAGAGCCAAAGGACTGCCCCGAGGGACCCAGGGAACCCCTCTGGTGAGCTAGAAAAAAGTAAGGCATCTGGCTTCCCTCCCTTGCAAGAAAGAGCAATATTCACTGGTGCACTCTTCGGTTGATTTGTTTTGGTTTTTAATCAAAAACTAAAATGACAACGGACCAAACAGCAAAATTCGAATACAGGAAAAAAATAAAGAGTTGCCGGGCACAGGCTGAAAATCTCAGGGCATGGCACACACAGCTCAGCAGAAATGCTCGACTTCTTGGAGCATTTCTTACAGGGTCTGGGGCAGAGGGCAGCTATCTGAGCAGGGATGAGGGGTCTTGGACCCTCGCCCAGCCCCAGAGCGAGCACAACGGTCCGAATGTTCAAAGGTTATCGCCCACTTTTCTGCTCTTTCCTTCTTTTAAATTGGGAACATCTCCCCACCCTGGTTTGGGTTTGTTGTGGTTTTTAAATTGCTTTTGGGGGTGGTGGTTCAGAATCCAGCCCTGCTAGGATTTCAAGCTGAGGTTTCTGACAACCCAAGAGGTGATCGGGGAGATGAAAAGCGTCGTTCACATCAAAACTGCTGGGGCCTGGTCTTGCCCCCGTTGCCGAAACCGTTGTTATTTAGAAATAATGACTGTGTTAATATGAAACCAGGGCACAGCAACTGCTCTTGATTTCAGAAGGGAAAAAAAAGAAACAGAACGGTTTTTCTCTGGGTTGTCTGTTTTTGTGCTTTGGCAGAGAGGCTGGATTACTGGACCTGACACGTGCAAAATCGGTGGCGTCCTGGCTTGGCCGGACACTCAACTGTGCTGGTGACCGGAGGCTTTCGGCCAAGAAATGCAACGCCACAACTGCCCTCGGTCCAAACGTTCTACCCCGCACCCCCACTTATTTTTAGCAGCTGCACTTTTAAAACATTCTGGGTGTAGTTCCTGCTTTTACGTAACCACTTCTCCTAACGCCTTAATCGTTTTTCTGATTTTCTGAGATGTAGTTTATCTTAAACGTGACAAAGTCATTTTTAGTTGCCTTTGGGGCCCTGGGCGAAAAAACTCACTGCCGTTTTGTGCCTTTTCGCGGGTCCAGGAACCATGAGTAAGGAAAGATGCTGACCACGGCACGTTTCAGAGAAGGCAGCGATCATCGGTTTTTTAAAACCTGTTTTAAGAGCTCCTGGGGGATGGCTCCACACACGCCCCAGGTGGGAGGCGCGACCCTGCCATTCCTCGATGTGGGCACAGATGTGGGCACAGAGCGAAGGTGGGGAGGGAGGACCAGTAGAGTGACGACCCCCCGTGGGCTGGAAGCTGCTGGGTCACAGCCCACGGTGACTCTCCAATATTCAGAGGAGTCCTCATTAACAGGGGAGAGGAATGCAAGATTGAAGAAAAGGCAAAATAGGGCTTATTTCAAACCGCAGCAGTTTCAACAGTTACCCAAGCGGTGCGCCGAAACCGCACACAGGACTGCCTTTAGCAAAAACAATATGAACCCGATGGTTTACCACAGTGTGTGCTGTTAAAAAAAAAAAAAAAAGAAACAACAAAAAAAAAAACCTCGGTGGCCGGCTCCACCCTGGTAGAAGTTTCTTTAATTCTATTTAATTTTCGAGGCCATGCGTGCCCCTGTGCCCCTGTGCCATGAACGCCCAGGGTCGGGGAGGCGGCCGGGCCCCGGCAGGTGCTCCTGAGTGAGTCTCCGGCAGCAGAGCCCCTTCCTCGCTGCGCCTTTCCCGACGTGCTTTCCAGGAAACTGCTGCCTGGGAAGGGTCCCTGGGAGCCGGGCCCGCCCATGGGAGAAACAAGGGAATGCACACTTGAAAGGCTGTCAACGCTCAAAACTCTGCAAGAAGGCAGATTCCCCTTATTCAGAAGTCTTAGGAGGAGACGAAGAGGTTTTTTGTGTGACTCAGGGTCTCAGTAAATCCGATGGGTAAAGCTATCAAAAACACGCCCAAGCGTGAGTTTGTTTTCATCCCAACTGGTCACTTGCTGGGTTCTATTTATAAAATGCGGGGCCGAAGTTGAAAAACGCAACTCCATTTCTGTAGATGAGAGATAGATACGAAAACAACAAAACACAACAAAAAAATAAAAAACAAAGGGCTTGTGGTCAGGACAGCTGCCCCACCTTAGCGATTACCCTACACAGCATAGGATGCTGGTTCGCACAACTGCCATTTATCCCAGCGTGGAACACCCACGCAGCTGTCACTCACACTACACAACAGGGAACACCCACACGACTGCCAGGTTTCGGACTGTCACATCACCCAGGACAACCGCGGCTGGGGAGGGGGCACTCCATGTTTCCTTGGCTTCTCCCTTCCCAAGTTTAACTGGGGGGAGGGAGGGGGGTCACGGGGAGAGAGAGAGAGCAGGCTGTCCAGAGAACAACCTTCCAAATTCACAATCGCTTGGGAATCTTTTACTGAAAGAGACTGCTTTTCACCGACACGTTATCGGTGCTTCCCTCCAGCTCTCGCCTACGGTGGGCCACGGAAGACGAGCGAGGGGAGCGAATTTCTCCAAATGCGATGCGCGGGTCCATCTAACGGCTTGCAAGCGAGGAGTCCTGCAGACGCCCGCCCTGCTCGCTCTCGCTGATGCACATGTGAGGGAAGGCAAACCCGGCAGATCAAAGCTGTGCCAAGTAGCACAGCCCTGGCAGATAAAATCTGAGGTCCCCACCATCACAGCATTGAGATTTTCCACTAAAAATATTTACTGAATTTTAAGAAAATCTGCTTAATGCATTAAGGGAACAGGATGAGGTTTGGTACTGAATTGTGGAGAAAAGCTGAACAAATATTTACTATTATCCTCCAGGCATCTCCACCACGGTATGTTTTTCAGCCTCTGTGGTGTCGATGGTGGTCAAAGGTCATGGAAACGAGCTGGGTGATGAGCCCCGCGGAGGTGGTGGGGTCATCCCACCATTACGAGAGAGAGGGGAAAAGGGGGGAGAAAATAGCCTTTCTTGTAGGTCCTCAAAAGACAAGTATCACTTTTGGGATATGAGAAATGAACCACTTTGAAAGTTTCAACAAAAGACTCTTTTGGGTCTGAGTGAAAACTGCGAGGGCAGTTCGTAACCTACGAATGAATTTACAAATCCCAAATCAGCTGGTACAACAAAAGCAGTCTGGACTGCAGGTCTCACAGCTGTTTTCTCAAAAATCACATTTGTTCTTTGATTTTTGCCTTCGACACATTCTGCCAGAGCAGCCCTGTGTGCCGACCTGCCCTGCCCCCAATCCGGGGGCTCAGGGCACCCTGGGGCGACAGGGAGACACATGTAGCTCTACGGCAGCCACATGGGGAGAGCCCTGGGTCCGCGCCACAGGACATGGTGGCCCAGCCTTTGTTCCTCCCTACAGAGGAGCTCCAAGGCTGCCAACGCACCACAGGCACAAAGGCGTCGTACCCACATTTGACAAGATCACCGGAGTGTCACGTGGCGGGTCAGAAGGACGGTTAGGAGGCGTGCGTGCACAGGGGCTGCAGAGCCCACCAGGAGCTCCCTCCTGTTGTGGGGGCAGCTTTGAAGGAGTCAGAAGAGCCTGTCACAGAACGCGGGGCCCCCCACTCTTGCTCTCTGTGTGGCCAGACTGCGCCCCCGCGCCCCACAAGTCCGTCCCACGCATGTGCCCGTGCTGTTCTTGAGCAGACAACGGCGGAGGGAGGGGGGCTGACAGGGCCTTTGAACCTGAGCAACGAAGGCATGAGGGACCGTGGAAAAAGTGCTGGGCACTTCTTCCTCGGCTCCCTCACCTTGCTACAGGTGGAACCAAGGGCAAGGGGGAGGTGTGGCAGCAGGTACAGGAGGCACGGGAGATGGCGTGGGAGGGGACGCAGGCAGGCGCAGGGTGGCAGCTCCTGTGTCTTCATAGCTGTCCGCAGATGCAGGATGCCTGCACCCCACCCTGAGGCCCCACAGCCCCCCAGGAGCCTGGCTGGCCAAGCTCTGATTCTTCTGCTCTAGGACTCTAAGCCACTGAACACCAGGTAACAATTGTGTCACCAAACTCCCACTCAATCTTCCCTCCTAGGTGCAGGAGGGTGGGCGTGTGCTAAGATAAGCAAATGCTTCTATTTTCAAACTCCGCCGACTTCGTGCAGTAGAAATGTAGTCCAAAGAACAGTCTGCCTCCAGGCATTTCACAAGGAAGAAGCAGAGAGGAAAGGGGTGTTTCTCGCTCTGCTGGGAGCAGCTCCGGCAGCGAGCTGGCGCTGTCAGGGCATCACCGCCAGGCCAGACACAAACCCACCACCGCCCCCCCACAGCTGGTGGGGGCGGCGGGCAGGAAAGGCGACCTCTACCGGGCTGGGCACCAGGGACTCCGCTGGAGCACCCCAACCCTGGCTGGCCAGCAAGTACTGGGATTTTCCAGGCTTCTTGAGATGGCAGTGAACCGCTCTTGTCCCGTTCTAGAGCTTCACATGTACCCACCGAATTATCTCTTTGAAATCATCGTGGGAACGGAATTAAAGTAGTTAAGTTCAAGGCTGAGGTGCTAACCGCACGGCTCAACTGGAGAAGCCATTTTAAAAGTGGATCCTGAGCACAAACAAGAGGTCGGGACCCACGCGGGTGAAGGACCGCCAGCCCCGTCTCGCCTTCAGCCTGGCCCCGCAGCGTGCGAAGTGCCAAGCATGAACACGGGCGGGGGCCGCGGGGGGCCGCCAGGCTCCCTCCACGCCCAGGTTCCGCAGGGCAGCTCCCCCAGGACGGCCAGCCTGTGGGTGGGCGGCAACCAGAAAAGTGCCCGAAGCCAGAAGCCGCGGTCACCCTGTGTGCATCCACACTCGGGTGTGGGAGGGGACTCACGTTCTAGGGGAGACAGAACCTTTTTTTTTTTTTTTAAATCTTTTGACACAAACAGGACATGGATTAAATGCTATCTTGTTTACCTGTGCTCGTTGGAAGTGTGGAGGGGAGGGGGCAGAGGGGCAAAAAAGACACCCCAGGCCTGTGCATGGCTTTATTCTGGAGGTGAAAAGGTCATTAGCAGTAATAAAAGGGTAATAAATTGCGGAGAGGTTAAAGGTGACTAGCTGGTTAGCGGTGAAGGCCCGCTAGCTGGTGTCACCCGGGCGCTGCAGGGCCCGAACGCAGGGCTGCACTCGCAGGAAGTGGCAAGGGTGGGGCCGGGCGCAGGATCCCGCTATCTGTCGCCAGGGTGCGGACGCCCAATCACTGACACCCACACAGCCATTTCCTGCCCTTAAAAAAAATCTGTTTCTCCCTTTGCAAATCAACAACTTTTACCTAGAAACTCTTCAGCGGTGAGCTCTGACTGATCTCGGTCTCTGTTCCGTTGCAGAAAATACACCATTGTTTACCTGGGGGAGGTGTGCCAGGGCCAGCTTCAACTGACAGGTTTCGGAGGCTGCGAGTGGGGCCTGTTTTGCATCTGCAATTCTCTCAACCCTGAATAGGCACCTGCTGGTGACCAAATACCTTGATAGACCTTTCTAGAAAACAGCTCCAAGCACAGACAACAGTACAGACATTGGAGCTCCGGGTATGTCCCCAGAGGGTGGTCCCAGATGGTCCCTGAGGGTACACATTCTGGCTCGGAGCAAGAGAAAACCCCATCTTGAGCACTAAAAACAGAGGGCCAGCGGCGGGCTACTCTGGTCCCCCAGGCATGCCACCAGAACTCTTGCAACAGGGACGCTTGGTGAGGCTCCCAGGGGAAGGGTCCCCCACCGGGACTGCACGGGCTAACGTCTAACACACATGAGTTTATCACACATCAAGTAAACCTCAGTCGTGTTTTTAAAAACAAACAGAAACAGTGCCTAGAGAATGGGAAAACTGCAGGCCGCAGTGTACGAGAAGTAGGAGGAAGAAACCATGCGGGACTCATACCCAAACGTGCGTGTGGTCCCAGACAAGCGACCAGCGCTGAGCTTCCCCAACGAGGACCCTGGAGCCCTCTCTGAGGGTCAACTACCCATGCTCTGACTTTCTCAACTGCAAAGATGTCTGCCAAACTGCCATCTCGTGGGGAAAAGGGCCCCCTGGTAACTCCCTGCATGCACGAGGCTGCCTCAGACCCAGCCTCTGTCTGCCCCTGGGGAAAGCACTTGCGGAAGGAGGACCCATGTCTTAGTCCCGGGACCCGAAGGACGGGATTGGGACACAAGTCACACACACCGTATCACGAGTAACCACCATGCAAGGCGCTCTGCCCACACGCCCAGCTGCTAGGCCAGAGCTGGTCCCATGTTCAGTCCGGGAAACCGAGCTTGGTGAGGTTGAGACACCTGCCTAGAGCCCCTCAAGGAGATGATGGCAGCGCCAGACCAGGAGGCCCTGGCTCCAGCATCCAGAGATGTGGACTGAACCAGATCCAGCAACCTTCCTGGGTTCTAGTGGCCTCACACATCGGAGCCACCTCAGGTGCTGGTTCCTGGCAGCGTTCTAGAGACTCCAGGAGAGCCATCCCTCCATCTTGGTTTCTGTGAGTGAGTAGGAGTTGCATGTTTGGTCTAGGAACAAACCCTTTACCACCAAGCAGTCTGGACCATCCGCTTGAGAGCTCCATGGGATCATGGCTCCATCATTGGGGCCACGGGGCCCCTGGCAGCAGGGTACCCACTTTGCCTTGTCCCCACTCAGCCACACGGGGGCCACAGCTCCCTCTGCATGCCAGGAAAGCCCGAGTGTGATCAGGTGGCAGTCCCAGGTGGTGACGGCCCCCACGGCATGCTGGCCACAGGGCCTCTCCATGCGGGAAAAGGCCAGGTTAGTGAGCAGAGCAAAGAAGCACAATCCATTCTCTCACTTTCAAACTGCTGGACTTCACTTTCTTAAAAAACAAAACAACAAAACAATACAACGTGGACATCCATACCTGGTTGTTTCCTATCTTAAGCAGCCCGGAAAATAAGAGTTGTACCCTGAGCAGGACTTCCTCCCGAGCTCACCTGCTCACCCGTCCTGCAAACAACCAGCTAACTCCTGGCCGAGTCCGGGGCCTAAGCAGCCTCGCTCTGTGCGGCGTGGACGCAGAGGGGGAGGGCAGCGTGCACAGCTGGGCCTCGATTCCCTCCATCAGAGCAGATTGTGGGGCAGATACCTTCCTGTGCGTCCCCCAAAGAACTGAATGCCTCCCCGCCAGATGCAACTCATTAAAAGGTCAACTGCTGGGTCAGACATCACGCATGGGGTGCGCGTCTGAATGGCCAGCATTTCCATGTTGTTAGAGGTTAGTATGAAATCACAGAAGAGCCACCACTGGAAGCTGCTCAAACGACAGTCGCCACACCGTCTGTACCTACCACCCAGCAGTGTGTACAGCGCAGAGTTTTTCTGATCAGCCATTGCTTCTAGGTAAGAGAATCAGACGAGACACATTTAGACCTCAAAGCAGGTATGTCGTGGTCGCTTACAGATTTCACACTGCACATGCACCCACCATTCTTCCAGAACCTGTGAGAACTCTGAACCTCCTGGTTTGATTCTCGTCACAGCTTAGATGGGGGTGGAGAAGTCCAGGGCTGGCCCTGCTGCACTGTGCTGTGTGACAGTGGGTGGCCCACGCGACCTCTCTCACTTCCCTTTCCTCTTCTGAGGAGAGCATCCCAGTGCCTGTCCTACCTTGTGGGTCTTACTAGGTCTGGCTAGGAAACCCTGTGGGTCCGTGGATATGACGAGGAGAGTTGGGGCACCTGGCACCTCAGCAGCCATGGCAGAGCAAGGGTGCAGCGGCCCAATGCCAAGAGCAAAGCAGCCCAAGACTCCCCAGGGTACAGGCCCAAGACTTCCAAGACAAGGATGGCTTTTCTGCTTTGTAAGTCCATGATACCCTAAAAGCAGCAGCGAAAATGGGGTTG
Organism: Neogale vison; assembly: GCF_020171115.1. NCBI lineage: Eukaryota > Metazoa > Chordata > Mammalia > Carnivora > Mustelidae > Neogale > Neogale vison. Next base: position 214,066,648 of record NC_058096.1, on the reverse strand, counting down.
GGAGGCTTGCAGAGGGCAATACAAGGGAGAGGGGATGGTGACGGGCAAGTTCAAAAGCAGACTCAGCACTGGTTCAAGGAAGGGGAGGAAGCTCAAGTAAGAGTTTCCAAGAAACCCTGAGCATGAAGCTCTGCACCTGCTGGCCGGCGTGGGGAGAACTTCCCCGAGGCCCGACAACGACTATGTCGCTCTGTGTGTGCGCATGTGTGTGTGTGTGTACTTTACACAACAACGTGTGGGCACGTGCAGCGTGCATACAGGTGCGTGTAAGCACTGTGAGAGTGTGTGCATGTGAGGATGCATGGGAACATGTGCACATGTGTGCACACATCTGCACATGCGAGCACTGCCTGAGCACGTGTGCACACACATCTGCACATAAGCATGAACCCAGGCCCCAAGTGTACGTGGGTATGCAGGCACATGTGCACATGCTTCAGCCCCCATCTTTCAGGCAGAGTGTGGAGGCCTGATGCCCTTCCATTAGGAGACTGTCAGGGGTGTCCCCTCAGAGCTGCCAGAGTGGGCACCGAAGGCAGGGCTCCCAGCCTCCTGAAAGAAAGCCCTGGCTGGCCCAGCCGACAGGATAGAGTAGGCAGCCTCTAAAAAATAACTTCCCCTCCGTTCATCTCTACTAAGAGGACTTCGACAGGTGGACCTCATGTAGGATGACCGGAGGGCCTAGGACCCATGACGCCCTATGACTAGAGAGTTCCATGGGCCACCAAGTGGAGCCCTAGGCCAATTGAAGGGCAGAAGCTAGCTCAGGCGGGACCAAGGTTTCAAGAGAGCATGTGGGTCTCCTATGGCCACCCCTAGTCTCAAGACAGCACGGGTCAGACTGCCTGGAGCTGGGGCACCAAGAAAACAGTGAGCAGGAGCGGATCAAGGAGCTGGGAAACTGAGATGAATCCCGGGCCCAGTTAAAGCGACAGCTTTCTCCTTTGGAGCCTGGCAGCCTGGCTTGTCAGCTTGTGGCCATCATAAGAGAGGCCCTGCAAAAGCTTGAAGTCCTCAGCATCCTCAGGGGGACACCTGGGCCCTCTCCTCAGAGTAGGGCCCCAGGGCCAAGATCAAGAGAGATCGGGTGGCACCAGACACAGCCAGGAGAGGTGAGGTCTGCAGTGAGCCCTTGCTTGGAGCTCTCTGGAGAGACAGCCAGTAGGAGCCAAGCAGAAGGTAGCCCAGAGCCATCTGCCTCCTCTTACAGCAAATACAGCCAAAGAAGACCCCCACTCCCAAGCCCACTCTGAGTCCTTAACCAGTAGGGAGGCACAGGATTGAGAGGGTAGCCTCAGCCAACTAGGGAAAAAGCTCGGGTTAGGGGAGGCCAGAAGGGTCACGGGGTCCTGACTACACACCCCGCCGCGGGCCATGCGGCAGCTCTCACCGCCACAAGGGCCAAGCCCTGGGCCTTCTGGAGACCACCCTGGAGGCCCTCACTGAGCCAGAAGCCAAGGGGCCCCCAGGACTGGGTGAGGGTGGGTGGGATGGGAGGCGTGCCCCAGGCACACACCACATGAGGACCCAGGTCACTAAGCAGTAGGGAGATCCTGTGCTCGGAGTGCGGGCCCCCCGGCATCTGCTCCACTCTGGGCTGGTAAACAGAGAAGCCCTGAGTCCCCCTCCCCGCGCCGTCCTTTGGCGGTGGGTGGGCGGCTGCGAGAGAAGAAAGCGTACTGACCACTGGGCGGTTTAGGCCGTGGAGGAGCAGGTTTCTTCGGAGGCAGAGCGGGAGTGTCCTGTTTACTTTTAAAGGGGTCATCTGAGAATCCTGCCCCTCCAAAGGAGGAGGTGAAAGGACCAGAAGTTGGGGGCTGTAAAAGAGGACACGAAAGAGAGGCAAAAATAATCATTAAAATGGAGGCAACGGATGTCCATTCAGCCAACGTTCAAGTACAGAGAGCCTCAGCGAGGCCCCCAACCCTCCGGGCTCCACTGCGGGGCCCCCAGGGAGGCCCGGGTCCCTCACGAGACCCTGCTTTCCTCTACCCTCAACAGCCAGGGTCCTCTGGCCTAGGAGGAACAAGCCAGCAAACACAGAGCAGGCGAGAGCCGCCCTGCACCTCAACGGGCTTATGTCACGTGAGGGGCATCCCCTGCCACACGCGCCACTGCCACACAGGGATCGCAAGTCTTTCCTGACCCCAGGATTGCCTGGGCCTCCTGTCCACGCCTCAGAGAGGGGCCCCACCCTCACCCTTGCGCTGGCCACAGACCCCTCTCTGTGCCACCTCTGGGCTGAGCAGCAGCCCATGTGGCTGCTGCCCCCAGTCAGTGACGGGTGGCTCCGGCACTGGGTCAGAACGGCAGCAGACCACCTCCGCGCCCCCACGTGGTCCACGGGTGCTGCCGCCTACACGACTCCGGCTGGAGCCCACTCCCAGTCCTGTCGGCACACCCTTGGCTGCCTCCATCGGGCTCCTCCAGCCTGGACCTTCCACCCCTGCTCCCACCAAGTGCAAATCAGACCCGTCACCCCAGCAAAAGAGAGATGCAGGGCAGCTATACGGGCAGAGAGGACAGGCGGGTACATAGCACTCGAGAGCCCCAGCTCCCACTGCTAATCTCTGGAGCACTCTTCAAGGCACACAGGGCCTTCATCACAGCCCCCACTACCCAATTCTCCCATCTCATCTCTGTAGCTGCCCCACACCCTCAACAATTCCCCAGTCCCTGGAGCCCCTTGCACCCTGGTCTCCAGGGCCCCACAGACATAGCATCTCCGGCTGGGGAGCTCGGTCTACCCCATCCACCCAAAGCCCCGTCTTTTCCTCAGACCAGATCTCACTCCCACCCGCTAGAGCTCTGACACCCCTTCCTGCTAACTGTGCCCACTTGACATCCTGATGAGACTCCATAGGACACAGGTCACCATGGGCAAGCACGTGCCCCCCCCCACCTGGCTGGGTCTGCCGTGAATGGGCCCAGGTGACGGGTCAGCACAGTTGCTGGCTGGGCCTGTGGCGGGCTGTGACTGGTCTCCATGGGCACCCCCCCCCCCGAAAGCCAGCACAGCGCTGGGCACGACAAACCCCCACTGGCAGGGAGACAAGCCACAGATGGGCCAGCTCAGGCCCCCCTTCACTGGGATCTGGTCACAGGACGCGCCCCCCATCCCCCGGAATCTGGTTACCAGGGCATGCATGTGGCAACCTATGTCTCAGTTATAGCCGTAGATACGAGTCTCAGGTGGGGACAAGGGGGCCAGCCCTCGGTGAGAGGGAGGGGGCCTGGAGAGGTAGCTGGGCATTCTACTGGGCACCCTGATTCAACTCTAGCAGCACCCCGGAGCTCTAGGGCAGGAAATGCTGGCTCTGAGCTGATCTCACCTCCGTTCCACCAACGCCGCCATTTTACACACAAGGAAACTGAGGCACAGAGATGAGATGCAGCCTGCAGTCATACAGCACCTCAGTGGTAGATTCAGGGTAGGAACCCACGTCGTCTGCCTCCAGGGCCAAGACTCCTGGGCCCTGCCCTCTGCTGCTGGCAGCCCACCCCCGAGGTAGGTCTGGGGCCTTTTCCAGGCAGAGCCGGCTGAGGGCTCAGCGGGCCAGAGAAAGCCGCGAGGAAGATGCGGGACAGATGAGCAAGACTCATTTCCCTGCCAAGACCATGCTGTCCCCCAGGAAGCTCTGAGCAAGAAAGGCCAATGGGGCTGGCAGGACCGTGGTAGGACAAGGAGGCGCCTCCCTCCGTGGCTACTGCTTCCCTCCTCTGGGCTCTGTGGACACTTGTCCTTTAAGGTACAAAACTCAGGGAGTCTCTGAAAATCCTGCAGCTCCAGTTTCTGGAACATCTGCCTGGCCAGGCTGCAGAGCACAGTGGTCAGGGTTAGGGTCTGGAGTCCCAGCCCCGGCACTACTAACTGCTCCATACCTCCGTGTCCTCATCTGTGAAATGACCATTAATGACACACCGTAGCCGTTGGGCTGCCGCAAAAATGCAACCAAGTCACATGTAAACTGCTCCAAAGGGCACCCCGACTGCAGAGCATAAAGATGGCATGATTATTATCATGCCAAGGATGTGGACATGACGGGAATTCCTTTAGATGCCTGTAAAAATCCGCAGATGCCACCGTCAGCTACCGATCTTTTATGCCCGCCGCTTGCTGTCATCCACAGACTTTACCCCAGGGGGAGATGGCGTGGGAGCAGAGACAAAGTTTGGAGCCACAGCTTAGCTTTAGAATGGTGGTTGAGGGTCTGCAGTTTGGGGAAGAATGGGGACGAGGGAGTGCGCAAACAAGCTGGGAGGGCATGTGAGCTCTGCTCCTGCCTCTGCCATTCACGGACCAGAAGACAGGCTCACGTATCTCCCGCATGACCTGAGACAAGCAGGCAGGAATCAAAACCCATTTCTTAGCTGAGACGAGGCACGACCAGCCCGAAGGCCCCCCACGGACGCCGGTCTTTGTCTTGGGGCTCAGGAACACACCAGCTCTGGGGAAGGGGTGCAGGGTGGCGCCCAGAGCCCTCTGGACACACCCCATGTAGAGTCCCCCTAGCCCACAGGCTGCAGCCTGGACCACGTGCCGCCAGACTGACTCTCCGCCCCTCTCTTGTGCTCAAACCCACTAAGCCGGTGGGCTCGCTCCGGTGTGACAGGGCTCCAACCATAAAGGCCACTCTCCCCGCGACCGGGAGCTGTAGCCCTTCTAACCGCCAAGCCCACGTCATTTCCGAATCCCACTTTTCATGACTCCAGGTTTCCCAAGAGGCCTCCTCTGGGACCTGACTCGTTCCTCCTCAGGCTACAGCTTCAGGGAAAGTGGCTATTTTTAGAAGGGTTTCAGTAAAGCCGGCAGGGGCTCTCTGGGCTGGCACAGCATCAAGTGTGCTCAAAAAAAAAAGAAAGAAAGAAAAAGAAAAAATAAGAGAAAAGCCACTATAAAAAGCAGCTCTAAGAGGAACATGTTTGGGGTTCACAGTTTGAAGAGCTGGTTTAAAGCAAGCAACTCTCCACTTTTAAGAAACAGCCCTCAATGGGAATGCATAGCTTTAAACACCATTGGAGAAACAACTGGAAAGGCCCTGCCAACCGGCCAAGGAGATAGAGCGGAGATAGCTTTTTTTCATGGGACAGGGGTGAAATCCTTATGTTTGAGTCTTGGTTTTATTCTCAGATGTTCACAATTTGTTCCTAAAGCAAGGTGACAGATTAATAGGGTCTTAAAAAACAAAAACAAAAACAAAAAAAACCCTCTCTGCAGGTATGGGGGGACCTCCACTTTGAGCACAAGCCCAAAGAAGCTCCCGAACCAACTCACTGGCTGTCAGAAACACGCAGCACCGCCAGGCAGAGGAGGACCCCTCGGTTTAGGGTGGAGTTAAGAAAGGGCACAGTGTGCATCACCTTGCCACCCCACTCTGATGGGGAAAAGCTGGTGATGTAAAAAACATCAGCAAAAGAAAACATAGAACCAAGAAGCCAAAAAAAAAAAGCCTTCTTGCCACTTTACTTTCGTTTCCTTCAGCATTTTATTTATACACATGATGTTTTTCTTGAAAAACAGAAAGGGAACCAAAGGGAAAAACAGATCGACAAGGTTAGGGCTCGGTGTTCCACCGGACAAGTGGCACATCAGGCGCTGACAGGAGCGTGGAAACCAAACAAAGGAGCGCCCGAGACAAATTTTCCACGGCCCCGTCCAGCTCTGTCCCGCCCGGCGCCGCGAACAGGAAGGGGCCACCAGCTCTTAAGTCATAAGTGCACATGTGTGTGCAGCCTGATCGAGGGACACGCGGACAAGGAGAGGGAAGCCGAGTCAGAGGAAAAACGCGATGTTAGCTTAGAACAGGCAGAAAGACGGCAGGGCCGGGCTCTGAACCACCTAGTTCCGGGGGTCGCGGCAGCCCCAGGATACTCAGAGACTGCCTGGAAGAGAGAGTCCTGGCCATTCTGCTGTCCGGAGCCCCCCAAGACTGGCCGCCCCGCGCAGGCCTCCACCAGCCCAGGCAGCCTCTACCGGCGCACCTCTCAAAACCAGGGCCTCGCCCATACCATTGTCCTGGGCTCAGCCCTGGCCCCTGGGAACTATCCCAGGCTCTGCCGCTGGGGCCAGTCTCCTGAAGGGAGAGGGGAGAGGAAAGAGGGCCCACGCTCGCGGCTGGAGCAACCCATGCAGACCCCTTCATTTGGGGATTGCTGCCACCATGTGGCACAAGTTCTCTGACTTCAGGAGTTGATTTCCTGCCTGCTAAGCAGGGACGGAAGCAGAGGACACACAGCTCCACTCGAGGAGCAATAGCACGTGTAACAGCCACCGAGCAACAGGCAAATGTGTGAGCAGACCTCCCACCCTGGTGCCTTCAGGCCAATCCCAGACCGCGTCCCAACCATCAGAGTCACAGTGTGCCCGCACAGGGGAGGCAGGCTCGTTCCCTCCAGGCACTGGAATCAGAGAGGTGGCTGTACCAGCCCCTCTGGGCTCCCTCCTACCACAGCTGAAAGGCAAACATTCTCTGGCCAGAAGCTGGATTTGCTACCTTTGACAAGGTACGCTCACGTGCTTCTTTGAAAACCTAAACAGAATCTCAAATGTTTCTCAAAGCCATGCGCCACAATCACCCCGGTTCACCACAAGTGCCGAGGGCCCAGACAAGTGTGTGCCCGTCAGGCTGAGTGAATACGGAGCCAGCAGGCAGGATGCATCAAGGAGATGGCAGGGTGGGGACGTCCAGCAGGGGCTGGCAGGGGGCCAGAAGCAAGTGACTCCTTGTCGCGGACGCTCGGTTCCCATATGCTCAGGAGAGTCCCTCCCCAGCTCCCTCTCCAACATCTGGCTTCTGAGCCTCCCTGAGAGGTGAGATGAGGGATGGGGACTGTTTCCTGCCTGTGGCCACGCCCACCCATGCTGATGGTACCCAGGCCGGCGCAGTGGATACTGAAGCCTGGTGGGGTGAGTAAAGAAAGCAGGACACTGGCCGCAGGCTGTACTCCATGAGGCCCTCACCTGCCTGAGGGGCGGCCAAGAAGCCGCAGAGCATGAATAGGTCCTGGGGAGGGGCCCGGAGGCCAACATGGGGCACACCTAAGGTTGCTTTCCTTTAATACTTATCAAAGAAATACGTACTCATGCTCAAAAGCAGAGGACACTAAAGATTGTAACAAAGAGCAGCAGACTCTTAGACCATTGCCTTTCCCACTCACCATGGCCGACGCCTTTGACTTCTCAGCAGTTTCTTCTGGGATTTACCTCCGCAATCTTGGGCTTCTACTGTTATTTCTTGACCTGTCCATTTTGGACAAGATCTACTGACTGACCTCTTGCTACGTTGAAGATTTAGCTTTCTAGCCATCCTTCCCCCAGCCCCTCCACCCAAAAGGACCTCAACTCCAGCTGAGGCTGTATTTACGACAGTGGCCACACCGATACCGCCCAGCCCGACAACTGCGGGAACACCATCTGTCTTGGACAGCTCCCTTTCCACCCGTCTCTCTGTTCACAGAACCTAGCCCTTGCTTCCAAACCCTTCTCCGGTTGTCTCGGGAAGCTCCCACTTACACAACCGGCCCACTTTGTCTGGACGCCTCCCGCCTCCAGCCTGGGGAAGACAGTTCCAGCCTCAGCTGCCGGCACACCGGGCCTGCCCCCTGGTACCCCTCCTGAGACCCCTGTGCCTGCCACCTCCTCTGAGCCCGCGCAGCCACAGCTCGACTGCCTGAGATCTGGCAATACCAGGAGGGCTGGGGGAGCGACATGTGGGCCTCGTGGAGGGATGCAGGGCCCTGGTAGTTTCGCTCAGAGGAAGGGAAACGGAACTGATCACAACCACACGCATTTTCTAGACCCCGCCTGCCGGCTCATGACCGCACGTAAGGATGCATCTGACAGGTGCCGGGAAATACACACATGGTGCTAACAATCACACCTGGCCACTCACGACACGACCACGACAAGAGGCACAAAGACACTGGCAGAGACGCGCGTGCTCTGTAGGAGGGGCTTTACCTTGGACATCTGGCTGAAGTCGGCAAAGCCCTCAGCACTATTGAAGGACCCACTTCCGAAGGGATCTAAGGTTCCAAAGGGACCTGCAAGTAGCACCAACAGAGGCAGAGTTACGGAACGCACCCGGGGGCAGGGGAGTACAGCCTCTCGGTAGTGCACACCCCCAGCACGGGACAACCCAGGAGGTAGCATGTGCTGGCCAGGATTGTACATCTGGATGCGGTTCCTCAACATGGCCTCCCTGCCCCCAACCCACTCTGGCTCGTGGCTGGTGCGGCCCGGCTAGAAGCCTCTCACCACGATGGCCACCTCAGGCTGAGCCACGGCGACTGTGCCCCCTATCTGTACTTTTAGCCAGCCCTGCTCACGGGCAGCGGGCTGCGGCCCTAGGTCGGGGAGAGAGGTGCAGGTCCGCAGCGACCCACCACCCACGCCATGCATGCAGGGAGGTTGTCTGCAGGCGCATTTTGTGGAGATTTCTCCTTCAGTGGGACGGCTTGCCTGCATAACCCCCACACCCACCCATGAACCCAAACTCTATCATCAACGAGCACAAGCTGCTAGGCAAGGCAGCAGGTCCAAGTGGGGCCTGTTCCCCCAAAGCAAGGGGGGGACCCAAATGCTCCCCCTTCATTTAATGCACAAGCCAGGACCCTCAGTCAAACTTGGATTCTTTTAGGAAAAAAGATCTGAAGGTACAAATCAAAGATCTGTACAAAGAAATGAGGAAAGAGTAACCAGAAACACTGGTGTTATCATTGACTGAATTCCTGCCCCCAACCTTCCTTTTTGGAAAGATGAGCAGCTGGGGGAGCTGGCTTTGGCCGAAGTGCCTCAGGCGAGGGTCTGGGTGCCACTGACTAATGACATGAACTCTGAGGACACACAGCTTTGGAAACAAAAGCAGGAACTGGGTCTGGCTGCGGGAGAGGCAGAAGGAAAATAAGTCATCAGTCTCACCTGATCCTTTTGAGGAGACACTGGAGGACGAAAAAGGATCACTGGATTCAAAGGGGTCGAGCTGAGTGAAAGGAGAGAGGGAAGAGTAAAAAGCAGTTCATGTGTTCACCCAGCCATCGTCCAACCACGGACTTTCCCGCCATCTGTGTACACGGAATCCGGTGCTGGCCGTGAGGACGAGAAGATGACTCTGGCTAAATGCTGGTGGAGTAAAATCCCAACAGACCAACCCCCTCTGCTGAGCAGACCTATAAACTCTGGACAAATGCAAAAAAAAAAAAAAAAAAAAAGTAAACTTAAGCAACCACCTGAAGGTTCAGAAGTGAGCCAGAGCAGGAAGACTAGCCCAGAAGTCCAAGTTGGCAGGGGCCAACAGCACAGGTTGAGCCTTCTGTCTCAGCAGCTATAATCTGAGGGTTTTGGAAGGCTAGACCCCAACAAAAGACTCCCTGTCTTTCTGGCTAAAGACCAGAGGATGGTGGTCTGGGACAACCACAGTCATGGGAAAGGGAGAGGCAGAGACTAGGAGTCCAAAATTTCATGATAAGCTCTGCCCAAGGGAAGGGCTGACCCCAGTACCACGTGAGGGAGGGGAGACTGAACGCAGCTATAGCTAAGGTCACAGGCACGCCGCTACAGGTGAGAGAAAGTGAGTGTGCAGTGGAGCCTCACGGAGTCAACTGCTGCTGAAACTGAACCACCTGGGCTCTAGGCACACAGCAGCAGCCCGTCACCACGAGGGAGCACTCACGGGTCACAGGACATGTCTTCAAATCATGCAACATAACAAGAACCAGAAAAACCTGCGGCCAGTTCTCAAGGGAAAAGACAATCAATAGAACCAGTCCCAAGAGAACCCAGATATTTTAGAATTCTTTGATGAGGATGACTTTGAAGCAGGAATGACTGTGTTTAATGAAGTAAAGGGAAGTACACTCGAGAGGAATGGATAGGTGGGGCGCCTGGGTGGCTCAGGCTTCAGGGGTCTGCCTTCAGCTCAGGTTATGAGCCCAGCCCCATGTCGGGCTCTCTGCTCGGTGGGGAGCCTGCTTCTCCCTCTCCAGCTCCCCCGTGCTTGTCTTCCCTCTCTTGCTATCTCTGTCATAAATAAATAAAAAAATCTTTAAAAAAAAAAAAAGAAGAAGAAGAGGAGGAACAGATAGAAGATCTTAGAAGAAAAATAGAAACTATACAAAGAAACAAATGGAAATTCAAAAACTGAAAAAAGTACAATATCTAGAATAAAAAATGTCACTAGGTCAGCTAAATGACAGATGATCAAGAAAAAAGTAAGTGAGGTTGAAGACAGATCAGTAGAAAGTACCCAATCTACAGAAAAAGAAGAAAAAAGAATGAAGAGAAAACAGAGTCAGGGATTTGTGGAGCCAGTAGCAAAACCTCCAAATAAAAGTAACTGTAATCCCACAAAGAAAGGAGAGAACAGGGCTGAGAGAGAAAATGTCTAAGAAGTAATGGCCAAAAACTTATCAAGTTTGGTAAAAGACCTGATTCACAGATTTAAGGACCTCGGCAAACCCCAAACAGCTTAAATACGAAGAAAACCACATACACACGCTTCACAGTCAAACTATCGAAAAGCAGTGATAAAGGCTAAAGCAGCCAGAGGAAAACAGCATGATACCTATGCAGGAACAACTGCCTGAGAGACTCACGACTTCTCAAGGACAGGGAGGCCAGAAGGCAGTGGAGCAACATCCTAAAAGCGCTGGATGGAAAAAAAAATACTAGATCGGGCACAGATACCCTTCTAGAATGACAACAAAGGGACACCTGGAAGGCTCAGTCATTAAGCGGCTGCCTTCAGCTCAAATCATCATCCCAGGGTCTTGGGATCAAGCCCCTCATCAGGCTCCCAGTTCAATGGGGAGCCTGCTTCTCCCTCTGCCTGCAACTGCCACTGCTTGTGTGCTCGCTCTCTCTCTCTCTCTCTCTCAGACAAATAAATAAATAAAATCTTAAAAAAAAAAATGACAACAAAGTAGACCTGTATTATAAGAAATGCCAAAGAAAGTTCTTTAGGCTTAAGGAAAAGGATGAAGAACATCAGATGTGGCAAATACCTGGGTAAAAATAAGTCTCTAAAAAACAGTCTCTTTTAACATATACAATGGATTAAAGCAAGATGGTGTTAGGGAGTTTATGACATATTTAGATATATTCCTATGACAACTAGAACGTAAGAGAAGACACTGCTGGCTGGGGAGGAGGTGAACAAATGGACCTACAGGGTTGCGCATTCTCTACATTGGAAATGAACTGATGTAATATTAACTCCAGGTCACCTATGAAAATTTAAGGGTGTATATGGTAATCCTTAAAGGAACCTTCAAAAAATAACAGGAATAGGTATAGTTAAAAGAAACCAGAAGATACCAGAAAATGGAATTTTAGAAAACTTTTAAATAATCTAAAAGAAGGCAGAGAGGGAGCAGAGGAACAAACACAGGGGATAAAAAGCAAGGAAATAATAAAACAGTAGCCTTAAATCTAACCATATCAATAACTACATTGAATGTTAATGGACTAGACACTCTATTTTGAAGGCAGAAATTTCCAGGCTGGAAAGAAAAGCAGTCCCAACTATATGCTCTCTATAGAAAACCCTTTGTGTAAAAAGACCCAGGGAGACTGAAAGTAAACGGATAAAAAAAGATATAGGAAGCCAAGAGTAAGCATAAGAAGGATGAAGGAAGGCTATTTCAATAGGTGGTAAAACAGATCTCAAGACGGAGGTATTGCTAGAGGAAAAAAGGAAGCTTTTATAATGATAAAAAGGTTACTGCATCAGGGTGAGGCAAGAAGCATAAATGTGTAGGCACCTGACAGAGCTTCAAAACACATGAAGCAAAACTTGACACAATGAGCAGGGACATAGACAATTCCACAAACAGACTTTAACATTTCCCTCTCAGCAACGGGTACAGTGGTTGAGCTACAAAACAAGCAAACAAAAACCGTAAGGACACAAACAATCCAAAAAGTACTACCAACCACATCAACGTAAGTGGCATTTACAGAATGCTGACACCCAACAACAACAGAGCAACATTCTTCTCAATTGTACATGGTATGGACACCAACACAAACCATAAAATGGATATCAATAAATTCAAAAGGACTGCAGACATACAGAATGTGTTCTCTAATGACCAATTTAATTAATAACAATCAGTATTATAAGATATGTAAAGGACGGAAAGAACAAACACCTGGAAACAAAACAATACTTTCAACGATTCATGCTTCAACAGAGAAATCACAAGGGAAACTAGAAAATATCTCGAACTAAAGGGCAATGAAGATACAACATATGAAAATGTGTGGAATGCAGCTAGGTAGTGTTTAGAGTGAAATGTGTAGTTTTAAAATATTTATATTAGAAATGATGGTCTAAAGTCAGTGACTTAAGGTTGAATCTTAAGATGTTAGAAATGAAAGAGCAAGTACTAACCCAAAATAAATAGAAGGAAGGAAATAATAAAAAAGCAGAAATCAGTGAAATAGAAGCAAACAAGAGAGGAAATTAACACAGCCAAAAGCTGGTTCATGGACAAGCTCAACAAAATTGATCAACAAAAAGTAAGAGCACAGATCACACACATAGATCAGTAGCAGAAACGAAAGGGGGATCCCACGACAGGACTATCAACAGAAACGTTACAAATTAATCCTTGCCTTCAAGGAGCTCTGGGTCTAGTGCAAAAGACCAGTTGGTCTGTGGAGAAAAGGAAAACCAGAGAATGTGCGGGCAGGAGGGAGAAATGCAGCCTGGAACATGAAGGGAGGCTATACCCTGCCCTCACGAGACACGAGAATTCTCTGTTCAATCCCAGAGTCGCTTTTTTGTGCAGTGCACTGGGCCTAACACCGGGCAAGACACAAGGTTTGCTAGATGCTAGGGGTAGAGAGGGGCACGTGAAGGCCTCACACACTTTCAGTACTGCCAGGAAGATGGCAGGGTGGCTGTGGGGAGCACATGGGGAGCCCATGATGCTTTGTCTTGTTTCAGTTTTGTTGGGAGACAGGGCAGCAATGGGGGTAGGTGATAGAAGAGAGAAGCCATCCAGTGGGCCTGAGCTGAAGTGACAGGGGCACAGAAAGGAAGAGAGAAAAGAGAGAGCTCTTTGGGACCCAAGCTTTCCTGACATGGGCTCACCGGCCCACTGCATGTGACAGCCTGAGCCATGGGACAAGCCTCACAGGGACAAGCACCGGGCACACGCAGTTAGCTCTATACCTCCCCAGCATCACTCACCTTTGAGGGTAAGGAAGGGTTTTTCGTGAATGGGTCTGAGGTAAATGGGTCATTCTTTGTCTGTTTCTTAAAGAAGTCGTCAGGTGCAGAGCCACGGAATGGGTCGCTTTCTTTGAAAGGATCCCCTCCAAATGGATCTAGAGGGTGTTTTGGAAAGTGAAGGAAAATACGCCCCATGAATAAACAGTATTATGCTTTGTGAAAGAGCCCAAATATAAAAGAACACATAGCTGATGCCTTTTATATGAAAATCTACAAAAGGAAAAAACCATAATGCAGAAAGCAGGTCAGTGATTGCCCGGGGCCTGGGGGTGGGGGGTAGGAGGCACAAGGGAACCTTCTGGGATGATGGAGATGTTCTCTTACACAAGCGCACACATTTACCAAAACTTATCTAATTATACACTTAAAATTGGTGAATTTTGTTGTGTGTAAATTACACCTGCCAACCAAGCTGATTTTAATAATAAAAACATGGCTAAATCCAGAGACAAAAAGCAGGTTGGTAGTTGCCAGGGGCTGGGGGAGGGGGAAAGGGGGGTGACTACTTATGGGATGAGGCTTCTGTTTAGGGCATGGAAATGTTCTAGAACTACACAGAGGTGGTGGCTGTATGTTATAAATGTACCAAATGCCAATGAATTGTCACTTTAAAATGGTGAATTTTGTGTTTGTATGAATTTCACCTCAGTTGAAAAACAAAGAGAAATACAGAAGTCGATAAATAACCAGGTAGCAGGATCGCAACACCGCACCCACAGTGTGTTCCTTCCCCCGGAGTGCGGGGTACAGGCACAGTGAATGGACACGGGGCAAAGCTGCTGTCACCAGGAGGGAACGAGACACTAGGCTTCCAGGCAGTGCAGATGGCCTTCCTTCCCAGAACACGCTGCGGCCGCCGTCACCACCTCTGGCACCCGTAAACTGAAGCCCCATTGCAGGCAGGCGCTACACAGGGACCCCTGACGCTACCACATGCGACACAAGTGGGCACAAGGGACCAAGCTGCTGTGGGCACATCTGAAAGAATCGCCTGGCCCCGGGGGGCTCCTTTTCTAGTCCCTCTCTTGCCACTGTGAGGTTGGCAAGAAGGGGCGCCTGACCAGGAAGGGATGAGCGGAATGTCACTGCCAGGCTTCCTCAGACTCTAAGCCCCTGCTGTCCTGGCATAGGAGGCCTGGCAGGCGGCTGCTTTTCCGTTTCCCTCAACTTGAATTAGGGCTGGAAATAGCCTGAAGGTGAGAAAATAAAAAGTCTTTTCAACAAAGGCTTTTACCTGCCGAAGCTGTCTGTTGTTCTGCGAAGGGGTCATTCTGGAATGGGTCACCTAGGTTAGAGGAGAGAGGAATGTTTAGCTCTACGGCAGAAAGGGCTCTGGCATATCCAAGTGGGAGAAGCCACTGGCCGAGGCAGCTTTTCTGAGTTGCGGCGTTCAAATAGAAATGGGGTATTGTTGGCGCTCGACATGGGCTGGAGGCGGGGAAAATGTGGAGCGAGCCAGAATTCACCCCCTCCTCCTCGCCAGGCTTGACACTTGTGTCTCATCTCCCTCTCACCTCCCGCAGGTGCGACAACACAGGACTCTGGGGTGGCCCTAGGCCTCAACCCACAGGCAGCCCGGAGCGACAGTGAGGTCCCCACACCCAAGCTGAGGGCTGCCGATTCCACTCTCGTACCGGCGGAGCCTCGACCCCGCATTTGACAGTGTGCACCAAGTGAGATACCTTTGAAGGGATCAGCTCCTTTAAATGGGTCGGATTTGAAGGGGTCTTCGGCCTGGAAAGGATCCGGATGCAACTCTTGGGCATTGTTGCTAAATAACAAGGCTTTATTTTTGAAAGGATCGTCCTGTAATTTTGTGAAGAGACAGGACAGGAATTTTATTATTTCAAATTTAAAGCAAAGTACAGAATTCCCTACCCAACCTGCATATTTCTCCTTCAAGCAGTGGGACCCTACAGAGAACAATTTAAAAAGCCATCGAAGAAATGTGGACGTTGGTTCCTAGTGACATGTCGACACTAGTTTATTTGTGGTGACAAATGTTCATTCGCGGGGACAAGGTGTTAATGATAGGGGAAGCTGGGTGTGAGGCATGTGGGAACTTACTGTACTACTTTTAAGTTTTCCTGTAAGTCCACCACTCTTGCAAAATAGAAGTTTATTTAAAACTTGAGTGGAAGCAACTCGAACAAACTCGCCCACCGATGGACGAACAGATACACCGGATGTAGTATGTAAACACACAAGGGAGTATCACTGACCCTTGAGGACATCATGCTGAGTGAAACAAGCCCATCATGAAAAGACAAGTGCTGTGTGACAGGGTCACTTTATAGGAGGTCCCCAGGGGAGTCAGATTACAGAGACAGAGAGTAGAGTGGTGGGTGCCAGGGGCCGAGGCAACAGGACGGGGCATTCAGTAGGTATGAGAATGTTCTGGAGTTTAGCTGCATGATGTGACTATACCGAGGCATGGTTCAGATGATCAATTCAATGTTGTGTGTACTTTATTACAATGATAAGTTTTTCTTAAAGAAAAAAAATCACTAAGTCAAAACAGTGGCATCTTTGGAAATGTCAGAAAGAAAACCTAACAAGCCATTCAACAATGACAGCATGGACCTCGTTCAAAAGTGTGGCTTCCCTCAGTCATCTTCTCACAGAACGTCTACCTATGTGGGCATGTTTTAAAATGCTCTTTCTGGGGACGCCTGGGTGGCTCAGTTGGTTGAGCGGCTGCCTTCGGCTCAGGTCATGATACCTGCGTCCTGGGATCGAGTCCCACATTGGGCTCCTTGCTTGGCAGGGAGCCTGCTTCTCCCTCTGCCTCTGCCTGCCACTCTGTCTGCATATGCTTGCTCTCGCTTCTCTCTCTATGACAAATAAATAAATAAAATCTTTAAAAAAATAAAAAATAAAAAGAAATCTATAAAAAAAAAAAAATGCTCTTTCTGCACCAAGAAGCACGCTGGCTGCTTGCATCTCGGGAGGAAACGGGCCGCTCTTGCAGTTGGAACTACTAGAGCATACACGCTTGGCACTTTGCATGTATTTTAAAAAGTGCTTATTTCTAGAAACAAACAGGCATGTTTAAACCAGAAGAAAAAAAAAATGATTTGCTTTTGAAGACCACATTTTTATAGTGGAAAATGGCCCAAATGTTGTGGGGGGAGGGGACAATGCATGGGAACAATGTACTTCCTTTAGAAACAGTGAGTGTATTTTGGTTAATAAAGACACACCCTCAGTGAAAACACGAAGGTTTCGCTGTGATATGAACAAGCACAACATCCTCACTGAATCTGGCAGATGTGTTGGCACCCGTGGGGCTGGCAAACATCCATTATTCCAAAGCCAAATAATTAAAGAGCTGGGGCTTCCGTAAAAATACAGACAATGGTTGCAGAGCAATGACGTCAAAGGTGCCAAAAGAAGACTCCTGAACAAGGCTCCTAGCACTCTGGGCTGGGTGACTCTGGGAGGCAGGGTGGCTCTCAGAGGCACTGGGCCAATGGGAAGCCCTGGGCTGGGGATGACCAACACCCCTGCCCTCTGATTGAATACAGAAGTGTTTTTCTTACCCGGGAAAGACTATCTGCGGCTTCCAACCAAAGGGCTTCCCAAGGTGGGGAAACCAAGCAGGGCTCTTAGGCAAGTAAGCACAGGTGTCGGCAAGCACCGCGGCTGGCGGAAGCGTGCAGTTCGTTAAGGACAGCTCGGTGCTAACACCTGCACAGCGCCTGCACCGGCGAGCGTCTGATGGGGCTCTCAGACACACAGAAAGGTGAGGGAGAGGTCCTAATCTAAAGGAGCTAGGAGGCCAAGATGGAAAATCGACCCCTCACCCTGTGCCATGAGGGGTGGAATGTATCGGTTCCGGAAGAAGAACAGAGAGAGATGATGACTTGGATATAGGTGTGCATTAAGAACGACAGCTTGGTCTCAGACTGGAGGCTTCTACTTAGTTTTTAATAGCATTGATTTACAAGTTGGTGGGTTTTGTTGGGTTGGTTTTTTTTTTTTAATGGTTTCGATCATCACTTGGAAGCCTGCCAATAAAAGGAGAGGATGGCAGAGAGAAGCCTGTGATTCTAGGGGCTCTGTCTGCGAGCCCCCTGAACTGAAAGCCAGCTCTGCAATCTCGTCTCAGGAGCAATGATTTGCCTAAGGCAGCAGTCGTTCCCTCTCCTTCAAAGGAGAAGCCTAAGAGACCCTGGGAGGACTCGTGTACGGAAGGTAACCACCAGTGGTTCTAATGCCACTTCACGGATTCAGAGCAGAAAATGAGATTTCCCCTGGTGCACAGATGCCGTAAACTCCACCACCCACTGACCACTTACCAGTGAGAACTGGGCCATTTGCCACTTGGGAGACACAAGTTCGGCAGACAAGCTCTGGGGCGGAAGACCGATCCCTCCGCAGAAGTAAAACACTTCAAACATGGAGTTCAGTAACTAGTCTTAATTCTCCACTTGTTAAAATATAGATGTGGCACCCTGAAAGGAGTTTCTGTGACTTTCCTTCCCTTTGCATGGGAGCTGGGCAGTGGTGTGCTGGTGAACCAGCTGAGAAAAAATAAAAAAATGATTGGTAGCTTCTGCCATTTCCCACGGTGTAAATACTTCCACCGTAGCTGAATCCAAGTTACCAAAAGTTGTACAATCAGGTTACAAAATTCCTATTTAATAATCAGCTCTGGAAAGTCAAGAAAATATGGCTCCAGCATGCCAGCGGGGCTGGATGCAACAGATGACCCAATGATGAGTTCTCGGCGAGGCTGAAGTCTGGGATGATTTACTGCCTTCTCTCTACTACACAGGAGGGGGGGGTGCTGTCTTCAAGGGCAAGGCCAGTATTCTCAACAACAGATGACAGACAAGAAATAAATCTGACTTTTTAAATCAGTCTCTTGGACAAAGTAACACGGTATGAGCTTAACACTAAAGTTAGTAACTTTAGTAGAACTGTGCAGCCTTAGAAAGTTCTAGGTGCACCTCGCTGGTTACACTACTTTCAGGGGATCAAAGCCCTCACTCGTGCCCGCCTCCAAGAGAACTAAGAGCTCTGTGAAGCGGTCCTGAAATATTCAAGAGTAAACAAAAAGCCCTCTTCGAAGTATTTATTTAAAAAAGGAAACAAACCGAAAAATGCTTTAAAAACTGTATTTGTACAAGATAAATATAGATTTTCTTTCAGACACTGGTTGCAAGTTTCTACGTAACATATCTGACGTCGACATTCCAGGATGAGTTGACTATCATGTAAACTTTGCCCCGCTTACAAGGTGAATGAAAATGAGAAAAAGATTAAAAATCAGGGAGGGGAGGGGAGAAGAGGGGAATCCCTGACCCTTGCAAACCGCTGCTTCACTGCTAACTTTCTATCCAAGGAAACCGATCTTATTCGAACCTACAAAGGGGCTTGAGAGTGAGCTGTGCCGTGAACTAAGATGAAACGGGACAAGCCCAAGCTGTGCAAGGGACCAAGGCCAGATGGGGAAAGGGAAAGCAGGGTCACGAAGCTGAAATGCACACGCGGAGACGGAGAAAGCCGGACAGCCAAGCGTGCAGCTCTGCCTCATGCATTTAACAAGACTGGACATTCGTCGTCTAACTTTGGACAATCAAGCTGACGATTGGCCCCAGGGCAGATACGGAATTCCCCCGTTTAAATTCCATGACAAAAAGGAACCTGTGAACAGCAGAGGGAAGGAGCAAGGGCCAGAGACAGGAGACAGAGGAGAGCACCAACAGCGTCTTCTAAGTGCTTCAGGGAAGGAGGCCTAAGCTTCCCCATAAATTCCTGGGACTGAGCACTCAGCTACTGAGGAAAGAAACGCGTCAGGAAATGAACACGAAGGGCTAAGTCTTAGTTGAGAGAGAGAGAGAAAGCTGTGTTATTACAGGAAGGAAAAGGAATCCACAAAGCCAACAGGGCCAGGAGCAGAAGGAGGGCTCAGAGGAGGAGTCCTGAACGCAGGGGCAGCAGTGCAGGCCGAGCAGTGAAAGGCTTTGGAAGCACAGCACAACCACACCATGAAGACCAACCGCGTCCCACGGGCTCCCTCAGGAGCACAAAGATGCTCTTCTCAGCCAGACAAAAGTGGAAACGCTGGGGCTCAGGGCCACAACAGCAGGCTCTGGCAGGAACGGGGGATGGGACAATCTGAGAAAACAGTAACACTGGCTGGAGTTGAGTCCG
The DNA here is from genome assembly GCF_020171115.1 of Neogale vison. Taxonomy (NCBI): domain Eukaryota; kingdom Metazoa; phylum Chordata; class Mammalia; order Carnivora; family Mustelidae; genus Neogale; species Neogale vison. The sequence continues at coordinate 214,047,248 of NC_058096.1, read as the reverse complement.
CAGAAACCTAATAGGCCATCAGCCCTTTGGCCCTTGATCAGAACTCCTAGGGTCATAAGGTGCCGAGGTTTTCAGCATAAATGAAATTGCAAGAGAGAGGCCAGTTCATAGGTCAAACAGCAGTGCCTCGAATGGGTTGTCATATCTTGATCTTCAGCAATACATTCGATTTTCAAGGTGCTCCTTGTGCGAATACACACACACACACACACACACACAAACCCCCTCTGATCCCCCCAACTAGTAGGATATAGGGTTTCACAACATGTGAGAGGCTTGATTCAATTTTGGTTAAGTTTGGGAAGCCCTCCGACTGTGGGCTGTCAGCCCACCGGAGACAAAGGTCTTTAAACACTGGTTTACAAAGGATTCGGGCCTATCCTTTGCTTTGTCTCGGAAGCAAGGCTGGAGCACAGCCATGTACACTGGGCTGCAGGGTCTGTGGGACACACAAAGCAGCAGCAGACACAAGAAACACCCCGCATTTGGGAAGACTCGAGGCTGGCCAGCGCCGGATCCGGCAGGCCGGGCATTCTCTGACCTCAACGTGGGACCTAATCCCAGGACTGGAATACATTTATTCAACCTTTACCATGGCTCCAAAACCGCCCCTCTCTGTCAGGGAGACCCCCTCGCTCAGGTCGGCTAAGTTGGTCAGGCTGGCGCCGTGGGCCCCGTCGAGTGCCTCGTCGTACTGCTCCAGGGTCCTGTGGGCTTCCTGGTGGCTCTCGTGCAGCTGGGAAAGCTTGTTTCTTGCCTACACAACAAAGATGGCTGACATCACACGGGGTTTAGGGGGCAAGTGTCAGGCAAGACACATTTTTTTCTCCTAATGCCCAAACCCAAGTGATTCAAATGGGAAACTGAATTACTCGCCTACGGAGTTTACAAGAAGCGAGACCACTTGTAAACCAGAATGAGGTCCTTTCCGCCACCCCATGAGGCCTCTCTGTATACCCAGCCCCTGAGAGAGGCCTGTGTGCAAACAGATGTTTGTCAATTCTGAACAAACTGAAATTGGTAAAATCCAGATTCACAATCTGTTCCCAGAGATCGCTGACATTTTCCTTTATGGGGTTTTTATTAACCCATCTGTGTTAATAAGCAGCAGTGAACGTCACTGTTATTATTACTAACACACACTCACATCTCGGTTCCTAACTACCTTGTACAAACTCTTACTGCTCAGAGGAAAAAGGTCTTAAAACAATACTAAACCTATTCATTAAGAATGAGGGATGCCTGGGTGGCTCAGTGGGTTAAAGCCTCTGCCTTCGGCTCAGTCTGTGATCCCAGGTCCTGGGATCGAGCCCCACATTGGGCTCTCTGCTCAGCAGGGAGCCTGCTTCCCCCTCTCTCTCTGCCTGCCTTTCTGCCTACTTGCGATCTCTGTCTGTCAAATAAATTAAAAAAAAAAAAACAAAAAACTTTAAGAATGAAATACAACAGAGGGTACTAAACCCCCAGCACGTGAGTGTGATGAACTTTTGTCTGTAACCTGGCAAAAGGAGCGAGAGATGGAGCCAGTCAAGAAAGGAAGCATGACCAGCCATTCCGACACTGCTGAGCGCGAGCATCACCCCCACCCCACAGGTGGGACACCCAGGGGCCGCAGCGCACAGGGGAGCAGGAGAGGAGCCCTCCCTCTGCAGGCCTCAGGGCCTTCACACTGGCACAGGAGAAGGATGGGGTGCTCAGACAGCTTGAAGAACTGGAAAAGGACCCGCATGGGGTGAGGCTCGTCACAGCGTGGGGCCTCCTCCATGTGCCAGTCCGCAAACTCCATGGGGATGGAGAGGTGCTCAAACCAGTCTCACGCTCTGTCCCTCTTGCTTGTCCAAGAACCACATTGGTGAAGGCATTTCTATACCCAAGACTCTCTTCAAAGGAGCTTTACAAGTCCTCATGCAGGCCCTGCCCACTCCCCGCGAAATGGCACTCGCTCAGGTGGGGAAGTGGAAGGATGGCGAGGCAAAGCAAACTGTCACTGCGCCAAAGACAGCACGATGGTGGCACATGCTGGAGGATTCTGGGTGCTTACCCTCCAGGCCAGGATGACAGCCTCTCAGAAGAGAACCTAACATAAACGAGGTGGGTGACAGTAAAGGAAACTAGTGGCTCGGCTCAGATGCAGACCAACACAGGCTGGTCACATACAGTGACAGGACCAGTCAGTCACTGGAGCCACTCCACATGCCGGAAAACCCCAGGAGACCTAGCCACGGCCAGCAGAGGCGGGGGACCTGCCCTCAGCAAGGTACCTGGTTGATTTCGTCTTGTGTCGATTTCAGGGACTTGATGATGGTTTCCAGCTGAACTTTCCCGGCCTGAATGCTCTGCTCCAGCTGCGTTTCTTCCTGCTGCAATCGGTTCAGCTCAGACTTGGCCCGGTTCAAGTCATCTTCCTGGGACTTGAGGTCAGATTCTTGAGACTGGATTTGGGTCTTCAATGAGGAAATCTGGAATTAGATGAAATATGATTGAGGAAGAATTCTTTTATTTTTTTTTTTAAAGAATTTATTTATTTATTTGAGTGAGAGCATGTGCACAAGTGTCGGGGAGGAGCTGAGGGAGAGGGACAAGCAAACTCCACGCCGAGCACAGAGCCCAATGTGGGGCTCGATGTCACGGTCCCAAGGTCACAATCTGAGCTGAAACAAAGACTTGGACACTCAATCGACTGAGCCACACAGGTGCCTTGAGGGAGAATTCTTAATTCACACTGTTGGAAGGTGCTAGCCCAGTGAGGCAGACATCAGCCCGATGGCCAGACACCTGGCCTCCTTCTAGGGCCCTCTCTCCACTTGAAAGACGGAGAGAAACAACAAGGCAGACATGCTCATGGCCATGTAACGTGCAGAAAGTCAATTTGGGGTAAGGAAGAATGAGACCTGGGGTAAACACAGGCCATCTGTCCCCCAGGGGCTAAACATCCCTGTACGAGGCCTCGGAGGGGGACACGGAGCTTTACAATCCATGGAGGTTGCAGCCCCCGGGTCTGTAACAAGCAGCGAAGATGACAGAGCAGGGAGAGGGACGTGCCTGCCCCCTGTGCTGGGAGGCACGGGTCAGGGTAAGGGGTCCACACACACAGGTTAGTGGGGACCAAGGTTGTTCACCCTGTGGGTTGGTGGGCGAGACTGAGGTCAGGCCACAAATACTTGATCGCTTTTTCAAGTGGTATGTCCGGCAGCTCTATTAGCGCAGGAAGGTGTCTCAGCCCTGTGTTTCAAGGGCATGGTGAGCTCCAAGAGGGCTACAGGAAGCGACCCCCTGTAGTGCTGGGGGTGAGACTCACCATCTGAGTCTCGTCCTGGCACTTCTGCCTCACGTCGCTCAGCATGTCTCGGAGCTTGGCCTTCTGCTGGTCCATTTCGTCAAGGCGGTCTTGGGCGTCCTGTTTCTGAGCTTCTAGCTCTTGCAAACTGCTTGTTTCCCGGTCTAAATCATTTTGTAACTCCTAGGGAAAGGTAACATCACTTTCCTTGAGATGAAGGAGAAGGGGGCACATCCAGGTAACGGGGGCTCAGCCTGCGCTGGAGCCCCCAAGACGTCCTACAGCAGCGCCTGTGCCCCGAGTCTGCACTCGGCAGGCACCCTGTGTGCACCTGCTGGAATGTGTGCACCTCAGCTTGGCGCCTGTGGCTTGAGGTCTCTCACTGACTTCCTCGGCAAATACATACTGATGGCCTAGGAAAGGCCAGGGGCCAGGATAGTGGCTGCGTCCCATCAAGAAGAGCTGCCCAGTGACGTAGTCAGGGGTGGAGAGAGGAGAGGCATCACCCAAACACAAACTGGGAGGAATGGAACCAACAGAATGCATGGGTGCTGCTGGGTGGACTTGGGGGCACGGGGAGACCAGACTGACGCTACAAGGGCAGAGGGGAGCTCCGCGGAAGCACCACTTAGGGTGGACCCAAAGGACAAGCAGGCAGCAGCCCGGGGAAGAGCCAGGAGGAAAGGAGCCCAGTGGTACAGGGAGTAGGGGCAGTAGGCGGGGCAGCAGGGGGCTCAAGGTGGGGAAGGCGGTACTGGGCTCCAACTCGAGCCAAAGGAAGGAGGGCCAAGCCAAAGAGACTGCACTCACTTCTGGGGCAGGACATTCAAGTATGAGCTTGGGACACAATGGTTCTCAACCGCTAACGCTCCTCCAAACTGGCACTGTCGCTCAAGTGGACCCAGCAGGTACCTGAGACCCGACTATGACGCCTCTAGGAAAAGCACCTTAGAGGTGTATGACAGGTGTGACCACGCGCAGTGTGTGACAGCAAAACCTGTAAACCATGTAAATTTCCACCAGGCAGGCCGGGCTGACAACTGCAGTGCACTCTTTCCCTAAGCTCATGCTCTGAGTTACAGCGTGAAGCAAACAAAGCACGTGACAGAGCGCATGTGTGCTTCACATTCTGGTGTTCGTGCAAACAGGAAGGAGAGAATATGCACAAATCTCTCTCCTGAAACATGCGCATGACCTTCCTGGAAGGCCTCATGGGAGCTAATGAATTGCATCTCTGAGGGGGCGAAGGGGAGGGCAAGAAGCTTCACGCCTTTTGATTTTCAACCAGGCAAAGGTCTTATCAAATGTCTTTTAACTAAAGCTGAAATCACAGATGGGTGGGGCAAAGGATATGGAAGCCTCGGGGTGCTGACCAAGGGAGCAGGGAGGGGACCCGGAACTAGGTGAGATGGTGGCCATGGGAACCAACGTAAGGAAAAGATCTGAGGGGACCCTGAGGGTACAGGAACACGGAGATGGTGAGGCCGATCCCAGGTCAGGCCTGGGCTATGGATTGCTGGTGCCACTTTAGGAAAAAACCCAAAGGAGACACAGCATCTCCTCTCTACCTTGAGGATGACAATGTCATGGCTCTCTCCTCTCTAGACAGCTCCCCAGTCTCCCTGCCCTTGACCTTTAATTCAGGAAGCAGATCCTCAGTCTGACAAGTTTGGGGAAGAGAAGAGACTGGTGGCAGGGAGTCTAGGACATGGGTCTACCACATCTGAGGGAAGAACAGTTGATGGAGGAGAAGGAGATGAAGCAGGGAGGAGGGTCAGGCCCGGTGTGGTAGCCTGGGACACCGGGTGGCCAACAGCCTAGGGTATCAAGGAATCTTGAGCCTCATTTTATAAAGAAAAAGGAGGAATCAAAGAGCCCCACGGGGACAAAGACCCACCAACTTATGGTAAGGATGGGAGCTGGCTCAGAATGGGGGAGGTATCTAAGCAAAGATAACACAGAAATAACCCAGACAACCTACAAACACAATGCAAACTTGACCACTGGAATCCCCAGCTGCCTTCTGTGCAGAAACTGACAAGGTGATGCCAAAATTCATTAGGGAACACAAGGGCCTCGGAATAGCCGAAACAATCTTGAAAAAGAAGAAAAAAGTAGGACTCGTGCTTTTCAATTTCAAAATTTATATTGGACATATCTCAGATATGTCGTGGGTTTGGTTCCAAATCACTGCAATAAGCAAGTATCATGATAAAGCAAGTCAAAAGAAGCTTTTAGTTTCCCAGTGCATATAATTGTTTATACTGTACTACAACCTATTAAGTATACTCCAGCAATATGTCTAAAAATACATGTGTACACCTAAAATAAAATCATACTTTATTGCTAAAAATTGCTAACCATCATCTGAGCTTTTAGTGAGTCATAATCTCTCACCACAGATCACCATAGCATACGGAACAATAATGAGAAAGTTTGGAAGACTGCAAAAAATACCAAAATGGGACACAGAGACACAAAGTGAGCAAATGCTACCAGGAAAATGGCGCTGGTAAATTTGCTTGACACAGGGTTGCCACAAACCTTCGATTTGTAAAACAAAAACAAAAAACCACACCATATCCGCAAAGCACAATCAAGTGAAGCCCAAGAAAATGAGGTATGCTTCTAAGAAGCTACAGCCATCAAGACAGTGTAGTACTGACATAAGGAGAAATGTAGGTAGGTCAGCGGGATAGAACTGAGAGTCCAGAAACAAGGCCACACACATCGGTGGCCAAGTGATATCCACCAGGGGTGCCAAGACCATTCGATGGAGAAAGAACAGTTTCTTCAACAAATGGTGCTGCGACAACTGGATCTCCACATGCGGGAGAATGCAGTCAGACCCCAGCCTCACAGCATAGGCAAAAATTAACTGAAAACAGATCAAAGATCTAAATGTAAGAGCTTAAATGGTAAAATTTTAGAAGAAAACACAGAGTATTCATCTTTATGACCCTGAATTTGGCAAGGAGTTCCAAGATAGGACATCAAAGGCAAAAGCAGGGAAAAAAAAGGAATAAACTGAACTTCACTAAAATTTAAAACTGTTGTGCTTCAAAGGACACCATCAAGAAAGTAAAGACAACTCACACTATTTGCAAATCACATATCTGATGAAGAACCTGTATCTAGAAACTATCAAGAACTCTTACAACTCACCTAGAAAAACAAGCCAAGTTAAAAATAGTCAAAGGGGAGGCACCTGGGTAACTCAGTGGATTAAGCTGCTACCTTCAGCTCAGGTCGTGATCTCAGGGTCCTGGGATCGAGCCCCGCATGGGGCTCTCTGCTCAGCAGGGAGCCTGCTTCCCCCTCTCTCTCTCTGCTTGCCTCTCTGCCTGCTTGTGATCTCTCTCTCTGTCGAATAGATAAATAAAATCTTTTTAAAAAAAATGGTCAAAGGGTCCAAATTGACATTTCTACAAAGAAACTACAAAAATGGCCAATAAGCACATGAAAAGACACTCAACATCATTAGGGAAAGCATTAAGGGTAATGAGATACCACTCCATACCCACTAGGAAGGCCAAAATAAAAAATGGGAAAGAAGTGTTGGCGAGGATATGGAGACACAGGAAACCTTATACATTACAGGCTGGAATGTAAAATGGTGCAGCCACACTGGAAAACAGTATGACGGTTCCTCAAAAGGTTACACAGAGTTACCATATGATCCAGCCATTCCACTCCTGGGTAACAGACCCAACGGAAGTGAGATCGTATGTCCATGTGACCTGTACATGAACGTTCATAGTGACGTCATTTTCAATAGCCTCAAAGTCAAAGAACCCAAATATCCATCAACAGCTGAAGACAAACAGAATGTGGTCCGGCCACACCATAGAGCCTCACTCAGCCCCGAAAACGAATGACGCACTGACATGCACACTACAACGTGGATAAACCTTGAAAACACTGGAGGAGTGAAGGAAGCCACACACAGAGGCCACACCATGTAGGACTCCATCACCACGCCAGGTGCAGATCAGGTAAATCCAGGGACAGGATGCAGATAAGTGGTCGCCAGGGGCTGGGGAGGGAAACGGGGACTGCTAATGGGGACGGGGCTTCCTTTCAGAGGGAAATGTTGACAACCTGGCAGTGGTGATGGGTGCACGACCCTGAGCTGACACTAAACACCATTAATTATGCACTTTAAGTGGATGGATGGTGTGGTCTGTGAGTTCTAGCTCAGTAAAAGCTGTTGTCACAAAACAAAACAAAACAAAAAACTAGGCAAAGACGCTACAGGTGCTCACCAGATCGACAGCAATGGAAACAGAGGCGAGAGACCCCCAGGGAGGACAGGGAAGGGGCGCCCTGGGAACAGGACCAGAGGGGCTGAAGCTGAAGCTTCCACTGCCTAAAACCAAACATAAACAGACCTGAGGACAAAGGACTTGTACCGCACACGGAGCCCTGACCCACAGACTGTACCAAGTGATCTCCCAGCGAGACCCACGTGGGGAAAGGTGGCAGGAACCAAAGCCAAACCTGGTTTTCACAAAGGAACTTTAAAAAAATAGAGCGTTCTGTCTAGGACCAAAAAGCTGCCATCAAGCACTCCAGCAGAGCCCCAGCCTGGCCTGCTTGCAGATGAGCCCCCCCCCCCCGAACAGGGGTCAGTCTGGCTGGCATGGGGCTCCCTCCCAGCTCTGGGGGGTTGTCGGGCACACAAGGACGCCAGCACCTCCAAGGCTGCAGGTATGTGCCACCAGAGCCCACCAGCCAGGGCTACAGGCGGCCTGGCTGCGCCAGCCGCAGACCAGAGGGACGGTACCTTCAGATGTCAGAACGAGTCACTGCAAAGACCTGACATCTTCCTCAGAATCGCCCAGAGCAGGCACCAGAGACCTGGTGACTGGCTTCCTGGGCAGTTAAAGGCCATCAGAGCACCCAGATCTCCAGGGACCAGAATGTAAACCACAGCATGTTCAAGGCAACCCTGACACAATAGGAAGGGAGAACCGGCCACAGGCGGGGCCCAGCCCAGGCACGAGGAAAGAGGAGGCCAGCTCCGCCCCACCACAGGACTGACGGGATGGAGGCTCAGACGCAGAGCCCACTCCCGCCCCTCCGCCACCTGCATCTGAGGGATCAATTCCAGGACACGGGTGGAAATCAGAGGCCTCAGAGAGAATAAAATGACAGGAGGAAAGTACTGTGGGGGCTTTCAGAGAAATACAGTCACTTCGCCTGCAAGGTGGTCTTATAACTGAAGCAGCTCATTTGAGCAAAAAGCCCTTCCTGTCAGAGGAGGCCTGGTCCTTGCTTTCCCATCTGAAACATTCCCGGAGACCACCTACAGCCCAGTCCTCACTGCTGACAGGCAGAGAGTGAGAAGCCAGGGAAGGAAAGAAGGGTCTGGACACTGCACAGCGTGAACCAGTGAGTGTCCTGAAGCAGGGCGGGCACATCCACGCCACCTCACCTGCAGACCACAGCCATGACAGATGTGGCATGTCCCACAGATGGGCAAAACGTGCCATCCTCCTAGTACCTGTGTCTGTCCCAGTCCCTGTGTGGGTGGTGCAGGGGAGGGCCGCCCAGTGCCTCGAGAGCCCAACGGAGTCAACGCTACTTACTTCCCCTGGCTCCGGTCCACGCCCTTGGAGGTGGCCCAGAAAGAACTGGCCACTCTCAGAGCGCACACAGCAGCCAGCCACTGCTCTAGGCTCTGTGAACAGCCCATACACCAACCCTTGGTGCCGGCAGGAGAGATGGAAGCTAGGAGGCTGAGCCACCGCTCCAGGTCACTCAGGTGAGGTTACTAAAGTGGAGCCGGACCCTGACCACTGAGCCGTGCTCCTCTCCCACGCCCAGCTCTGAGCTCAGGACACTCAAGGTCCTCGCAGAGACCACCAGTCCCAGCGGCACTTCTAGCGCTCCCTCTCAGGGTGCCACAGCCACCTCTTGGGTCCTCAGAGGGGCAGCGCCTTCTCTATCCACTCAGACCCGAGACACTGTGGGACCCCTTGCTCCCGGTGCAGACTCCCCTCTGCTCCAATGATGAGAAGAGCAGGGAGGGGCCTGAGTGCATGCTGAGCAAAGGCCAGACCCCATTTTCCAGCCCCACAGCTCGGGAAAGCAGAACAGTCATTATCAGTGTCATACGAGACCCAGAGATGTTAAGTAACTTGCCCAAGGTCACACAGCTAAGGAGAACTAGATTTGAGCCCAGCAGTCAGACTCCTGGTCTCTGCATCACCACCACCTGCTAGGAGACACTCCAGGAAGCAGGACTGTCCTGAGAATAGGTTAGCAACCACTGTCTGAACCTCTAACACTGAGACTTGAGTGGAAAAAGTCAGACACAAAAGGCCTCACGTCTAACATCCAGAACAGGCATTATCTAGAGAGACAGCAGATTAGTGGTTGCCCAAGACTGGGGAGGGGCAATAGAGGAGAGAGGCAATGGTGAGGTGAGGGCTCATGGTCATGGGGTTTCTTTTTGGGATGATGGAAACTAGATGGAGGGGACAGTTAAGCAACATACTGAATATGCTAAAAATCACTGAATTGTATGCTCTAAAGGAGCAAATTTTCAGTGATGTGAATCAATAGCTCAACTGAAAGAGAGAAAGCAAGCAAGCCCTGTCTGTGGTTAAAGTAAGCTTAAAAGTCTCAGGTGGAAGCCCCCCAGAAGCTAGCTTTCCCTTGCCCCACCCCCACTGATGGGCCTGGTGGTCGCTGTGTGGGACACAGCTCATTTGCCCAGGGTGAGCACTGTGCTTACCTGTACTTCGTTGCTTTTCTGTCTGATTGCCTCTTCCTTTTCTCTAATGTCTTGTTCCAGGGAGTACTTCTCTCTGGCCATCGAAAAGATTTCAGGAAAGCACAGATGAGTGACAGCACGACAATGGCCATGGTGCATTCTCTTGGCACCGACTGCTCAGCGCCCAATTCCGTCCTTACCCACAGAACCCAGCTCAGCTGGCGCCCGTGACTCTCTCAGTTTAGCTGTCAGTCCTAAGCCATTAACTTGCCGCCTGAGACTCAGCCGTTTTGTGTGCTGAGGGAGAGCAAGGCCTTCCTGAGGTCAGGGGGCATGGCCTGGGGCTGCCGAGCAACAACCCGCCTGAGACCCCCCCAGCCCACACGGACTACCGCAGGCGTCATCACTCGGGCTCATTAAGTCAATTCAGGAACTCAGGGGAGTGTGCAGCCCTTCGTCTCTGCTGTACGGACCTGTAACGGCCAATTTGCCACATGTCTCACAAGTCTCTGGTACTTGTGGTACAAGCGGGGACAGGGCTGGTTGAGATTCAGATTCTCAGGGGAAGGAGCTTTAACACACCTTTGTAACTGGGCAATCTCTTGACTGATATCATCAAGTTCCTTCACACCAGTAAATTCTCCTGATCCAAGAGAACTTGAACCGTCCTGGAACCAAATTCAGATAGAGAATTAAAAATTGTCAAGCTGAGGGGCACCTGGGTGGCTCAGTCGGTTAAGCATCTGACTTGATTTAGCCTCAGGTCATGACCTCGGTGTTGCGAGATTGAGCTCAACGTCATGCTCCACGTTGAGCGTGGAGCCTGCTCAAGATTCTCTTTCTTCCTCTCCCTCTGCCCCTTCCCTCCCTTTAAAAAAAAAAAAAAAAGGAGCTGACAAACCAAGGGGCGCCTGGCTGGCTCAACTGTAGAGTATGTGACTCTGGATCTTGGGGTTGTGAGTTCAAGTCCCATACCGGGTATACAGATTACTTAAAGATAAAATCTTTAAAAAAATTTGACAAACTGACCTCACTGCCCAGCATATACTAGTAGGTCCTAGTATGCGGGATACGATCATGGTATCTACAATTCACAGCAGCAAAAGGGCCAGTACCCAGCCTGGAAAACTATCCCAGTGGCCCAGACACACCTCCTAGACCCACCCCGGGCCCCTGGTGAAAGCTGGGGCCAGATCAAAGTAAGCAGGGACAGCAGAGCACTGGCAGGCTCACACGGGCCACTGCCGCCACCTGGTGGCAGGCTGCGGGAAACCACAGGAACAGGACCCGGTTTGAGGGGCAGTACTCACCGGTACAGGAGTGCCTCTCTCTGAGGGCGGGACCATGTCCGGTGACAGGACTTGAGGGGGGTCAATGCCTTTACTGACCTTCTGCTGAATGAAGTACATAGCTAATGCGAACTGGTCTTTACTTAACTTCCCCGTTTGCCTCGTATCAGCCAGGGCCCTGGGAGAAACACGCAGATGCTAATTACACATCAGAAGCAAGAATGTGGCCCAGCATGCTAACTAAACAAATCACAGAACCCATCCTTTGAGGAAATGAACAGTGACAATACAAACAGTGGGGCACAACGGCAACTCCTTCCCTACTGAACATCCTGCTCCCGGACAGCAGTCCCGACGCCCCCACCCGAGCACCTGCCCAAAGTCTGGTTAAGGAGGCACCTGGGTGGCTCAGTGGGTTAAGCATCTGACTTCAGCTTAGGTGATCCCGGAGTCCCGGAATTGAGCCCCATATCGAGCTCCCTGCTCAGTGGGCGTCTACTTACCTCTCTATCCCTCACCCCACTCGTGTTCTCCCACTCCCTGACTCTAATAAACAAAAAATCTTCAAAAAAAAAAAAAAAAAAAAGAGGGCATCGTCAGGACAGGAAGCGGGTGCCTCACCTGGCTGGAGAACCACCAAACCCCACCCCACAGGCTGAGGTGGCAGGCCTTTGGGAAGACCTCAGCAGCAATTCCCAGAAATGCCACCAGCTCTTGATGGCGTGGGGGGGGGGGCACTGCGACAGTCCAGGACAGAACAGCCGTTCTGGGGGCTGTGAAGCAGGGCCCGGGCCTGCCCCCTCGGGTCTTTAGCCAGCCTGGGTTATCTGAGCAGCCTGAGCTGCTGGCTTTCAACGGGGATGACAGCCGCAGCATTCTGGGTTGTCGCCCTGAGGCAATGGGGCCCAGAAAGCCACGCCTGACCGTGCTACACAGAACAGTGCCTCACCGCCAAGGGGTGCCTGCTCATGTGGCCTCCTGTCATCCTGGCTGATGGACAAGGCAGCACGTAAGGCCGTGGCGCATGGAGCTCCCGCAGAGCCTGGGGAGCAGCTCTGCAGCCAGCCCAGTAACCATGGAGCTGCCTGGTACGGGGAGGAAAGCCTCACCCAGCCAGACGAGGCCTCCACATCAGCGATGTCTCACCCCGGCCGCCCCAGGGCCGGCCTCTTTTCCCACTGCGCACAGTGACTGCAAGGTCACCACTCTCTAACTCGTAGCAGGGAGCCGGGAACGGTGAACTGAGTCGGGCCCAAACAGCCAGTGACCAGGGCTATGGGGGGCACAGAGACCCCACTGAATGTCGCTGATAAAGGCTGATATAAAATATCTTTATTCTTGTTGCAGTTTGAGTGATGAGGTGTGCGGATTCTGCCTGCCAGGGCTGGTCCTGCCGCACACCCAGCCCACAGCGGCTCCCCGGCGCGAGGCCTCTTCCCTCGGGCCTTCTGCCGCTCCCCGTCTCTGACAGAGCGCGGGCTCCAAGGCCCACATGCGGGGTGCTCGGCCAGCCCCTACCCATGGCAGCACACACGCAGTCTGGCTCCAGGGCGGGGCGCACGAGGCCTCCCTGCCGGCCTCTGGGCAGGCATGTTAACCGGCCTCAGGGATGCCCCCTGCCCCCCGCCACCTACAGACAAACCCAGGCCATCATGGTACTCTTCTAGCGCATGTTCATCCTGCCTTTCCCCTCACACGCAACGTTTTCTGCATTATGCTTCTTTTAACCCAAGCATGCTGGCGACATCCCTGTCCCCTCCCCGTCCCTGCGCCACTTGCAGGTTGAGGGACCGTCCCCACGCTGTGATCAGGATGTGGCTTGCAACCTTTGAATCTCACACACACACACACACACACACACACTTCAAGGTGATAAAGGGGACACTGCGTTTCCTCGGCCTCTAAAAGCGGGCACCGGGGCTGAGGGGTGGAGGATGACTGGCCCTAAGCAGCTGGCCTCCCCCAGCTATTTGGTGACTGACTCTGGGTGTCTGTCACACACTCCTTCGGAAGGGACAGCCTGCTTTCTCAGGTTGGGGCCTCCCCTCACAATGTGGGCATCTACGAATTACGACCAAGGACAGCTACTTCCCCAAGCTACTCGGTAACGTGCTAAATTTCACTGCTCTTCTTTGGAGAGGTTCACCTCTCCAGAATTATATGGAAATTCTCTCCTTGTGACTCCCAAGTGAGGCCCTGTAAGGCCTGAGGACAAAGTTAGAAAGTGACTTTCACCACTGGTCAGCTGCAAAGGGAGCCACCCGGGCGCTGGGACATTGTCCTGGTCCACCCTGCAGGAAGGAGGGCTGAGGCCGGCTCCCTGGCTGGCCCTGAGGTGCGGACTGGGGTCTTGCTAACCGCTCACTCTCCTGATGGGAGCCGGGTCACTGACCTTCACAGGTCTCCCCAGGGGGAGAGCCGCAGCCCCCACTACCCAGGGTGGCTCTTCCCGAGCTGCCCTCCCCTCCCAAGGGCAGGGCCAAACATCTGCACCCCAGCTGGCTGTGGGCAAGGCGGGGCCTCCTGCTAGAACCAGCACAACCACCAGCAAGAACTCACCCCAGCCACTCAAGCACATTGCCACAGAGCCGTCCAGACGGACCACACGGGCGGAGAGTGGGCCGCCATGCCCAGGGCACGGGGGAAGGGACCTTGGCGCTCCTTTCTCACTCAGCCCCCATCCACCCTGGCAGGTGTGGTGGCCTGCTGCGGGCCGGACAGATGCCTCAACCACCGCGCCCTGCCGGCCACCCGCCCTTCCTTCGGCATAAGCCTCACTCCCTCGGGGCCCCTCAGAGTTGCCCACAACCAGGACCTCCACACAGGAGGCCCGGATGAGCAGATGCCACCAACCCGTCCTTACCATATGTGTGCTAGAAGGTTCTGGTTGAGGCCAGAGTGCATGAAGATCTCCTTCACCTCCTGGCCGCTCACATAGCCATCCAGGTCTAGGTCGGTCTTCAGGAATATCTCGTCAAATCGCATCTTATCTGCAACCGGCACCACCCAGCTCACCGTGGGCTGAAAGGGTTTGCAGATGGTTGGTCCCTAGCTTCTCACCACCACACACAGCGCGTGTAAAGCTCCTCCGTGCGCTCCTGCCGGGAGCACTAGTAAAGCACTTCTCCACACACATGGGTAGCATGACTCCACGAACCCAGAGGGCAGACAGGAGCCCCATTCTGTGAGTGGGGAAACTGAGGCTGAGAGCCGTGGACAGCACTCAGTCAGCTTCCCCCAGTGGCCACAGTGTGCCTCTCCCATGCCATCGTGGCACCCCCTGCCCCTTGTATTCAGAGGGAGGCAAAGCCCCAGCAGGTCTGAAGGGACTCGGAGGGAAGCCGCTGACCTCCTTCCAGGCGGGGGTTCAAGTGTGCCGGGGAGACCCTCCTGACGGCCCACATCAGAAGGACGGTCTCCTGAGAACCAACCAGCCCCGCCCCCGAGCCAGCCCTCCTGGTCCTCTCGTCTTCTGTCTGCAAACACTTCTCTGCAGCTGCCAGAGGAGTTCTCGTGCCCACCGCTCAGGATCCTGTACTCTGTCCTTGTCCCTGACTCCATTCCTTGTGACACAGCAGTGTCCCCATGGGGTGTCAGCACATACCTGACACTGACGGGGAATGAATGAGGCGGACATGAAAACGGTGTCTGCTGGATGGACAGGTGCCCTGGGCCCTCCGGTGCTGGTGGGGGAGCCCGGACCCCAGATGAGCATGCCTGCCACCCGCAAGGGCCCCCCACCCTCGAGGGCACCGCCCCGGCACATGGAGCTAAACGGATCTGTGAACCCCACATAGGGCCGTTTTGGCAACTACGGCTTGGCCACCTGCTGCATATGTGACCCCTCCCATGGCCTGCTCAAGTCTACATGAAGGGGCAAATGCCAACTGAGGGCCCACCAGGGCCCACGCACCTCCTAATTCAGGGACATCGGGGCCCCTTCAGCTGCTAATTCTGGACATGTCACCTCTGACCTTTGGCATACTTATGGAACCAAGTTCCATGGCGCCTCTGCCCCTTTTTCTAGACATGTTTTTCCTCATCTGCTCTTTCTGAACAGGTCTCCCTCGTTACCCAAATCCAGCGTGAGCACTGGGACTCCAGAAAGCAAGGGTGGGAAGCAAGAGATACCACATTACCTGGATCATTTCAGTTCCAGGATTCTGGAGGGGGAGAATGACTTAGTCCAGCAAGGAGTTATCAGAATCTATGGACCAAATTCAACTAGCAAGGGCTCAGGGAGCAGGAATTCAGATAAGGAGAAAGACCTGCACTTCACTGGTCTCATTCTGTGGATCTAGTAAGCTGTCTCAGAGTGGTCATGGAGAGGCACGTGAAGGACCTCTAACAAACAGGCCGGCTGCCTCTAAGCTCAGTGGCTGGGGTAAGCTAAGCCCCAGATGCCAAGAAACCCGAGGAGGAAGTAACAGCAGACCAGACAAGCTAAGCTGAGGGAGACAACGGTTTCTGTGCTCCAGAAGTCCTAAGAGATTACAACCCTGGGATGGCAAAAATCCTAACATTCAACGTGCACATGGAATGAGCTCGCTACCTGATTTCTGGGGTCTCACAGGAAGTCGGCAGTGACACTCTGAAGCCTACTTCACTACAAATCCCACGTGGGACAGCCTTCTCCTTGGAGCTGGGTCTCCCAGAAAGAGCTGGCTTTAAGCCTGGCTTAGCAGCCACAGGCCACCAATACATGACAACAGGGCCTGGTGGCTGGCAGGAGCTGCGCCCCACGGCCAGCTGTGAAGACAGGATCTGGTGGCCCCAAGCTGGTGGGGAGAGAAGTAGGGGAGGGGACGGCTTGGTGACTGTGGGTCTCCAGAACTGCTCGTTCTCATGTGACTCCACTAGCTGTCCTCATCCTTGGGGAAGGGAGCGCACCTGCTTCTTCCCACCCCGACCCAGATAGAGGTCCCTGGTAAAACAGGTCTTGTTGCAATCAGCAGTGTGCTCCCAGGATCTGGCGAGAGCCACCAGATCACCAAGGACAAGGTTGGTTGGCCTGTACCTGTTGGCAGCCTTGGCCCTACTTGCTTCTTTGTCAGTAAAACCTGTCACCACTAACCGGTACTTACTAAGAACTTAAGTACTTAGTAATAACGCTCGACAAGAATTTTGCAGACGCAGGTGCTGGTGGTCCTGGAAAACAGCTCATGCAGTCTAAATTACCAGCCTTGGCCCCCTCTCAGACTCCATTCCACCCTCCTTCCTGTTTCTAGAGGTTCCCACGGAGGAGCCTTGGTGCGGGCTAGTCCTCCGATAGCTTTTTGTCATTCAGGTATCAGCCCAGGTATCGGTTCCTTAGTGACCTTCCAGCTGACCGCCATCTGCAGGAGCACCCCCGCCTCCTTACCCCACAACTCCCAGGCCAGGCTGTTCTGCTTCTCACAGCTATCTGATCGTCCTTAGTTCACTGATATGCTGTCTTTCTCCCCAAGGGTAGAGGCCAGTCCCACAGCCACGGCGGCATCCCCAGGAAGTGTGGGCACGGTTGGTACGCTGCTGAGCTGCTGGAGATGCCCAGACTGGGCCACCTGGACGTGGGGCTTGTTAAGAGACACCCACCCATTGGAGGGGAAGCCCTGTCGCCTGTGCCTCTCCCAGCGGCTGGGGCAGTGAGGCGGGCTGTACTGTACCCCTGACCAAACCATTTCGACCCTCTCGGAGAGGACTCTCGCTCTATGGTGCTGCAGGCTCCTGGAAAATGCTCCCTCCCTGCCGAGACCAAGTGGAATGCTTAACTTTACAACTATGTCACATGCAGGAGGATATCACCATCTGATCATGTATTTCTGGAGTGTTAAGTGCCTGTCTCTTCGTTTTTCGATTGTAATTTAAGTGCCCGCCACTAAGCTTTTGGTTGCTGAGGCACCCATTTCAAAAAAAAATCCATTTTCAGATGAACACATTGCCAGCCACACAACTAGAAAAAGAGCCAGGCCGGCCCGTGACAGTCCCCTGGGAAAGCCGGGGTGGCCTAGGCAGCTGGCCGTCTAAGTGATCCCACTTTTCCCTTCCCATGCTTTCAATCCCACTCTTACATTTTAAACTGACCAGCGAAGAGTGAACCCGAGAAACCCTAGGCCCCCATCCTCAACCCCAAAAAGCCAGAGCCCCGTGCCCAAGCTTGCTCTCTCTCTAGCCCTGGCCTTACTGGTGGGGAGGCCCTGGGTGTGACGCACTTTCTGCAGGACCTGTGAGTCATCAACCTTGGTTTTTTAAATTTTCCTGCTGGTTGTTGATGAGGTGCATTTTGCAATCAGAACAGGAGCCACAAAGACATCTGCTTGGGTCAGGGAAGTGCCGGCGGGGGCTCACGACAAGGCATGGGGGCCCAAGTGAGGGCCACAGCCATTCCTAGCAGACTTTGTCACTTACTGACCAACACAAGATGGTTTCCCGTTTCTCCTCTTATGGTGCGTATCCGAACCTGCATGGCAGTCCGGGCTGGCACTCTTCATGTCACCTGCACTGCTTTCCCCCTTAAACCACAAATGAGGCAGAATGCAAAGCCTGACTCAGCATGGAACTCAGGATGTCACATTCTTGCACGTTTTAGATCATCTCAAAGATGCCTTTTTATAAAAGAGCCCTTTATGGTGTGCTACATTTACCAGAACAAGAAATGTCTTTCTGATACATAAGACACTGCCCGCTGGGAGTCAGAGCCCCACACTGTCTTCCAAACACGAGATGGACGCCTCCCTCCCTCACGTGACACTCAGCGTGTTTACTGAGCACCAGAGCACCTGGGATTGCTGTGACACTGAGAGCAGAAGCACGAACTAACTCTGCTCTCAAAAGCTAAGGGGGAGGGACATGGGAGGAAGAGAGATGACACATAACTAACTGCGTAACAGGCCAGGCAGGGGGAACCTAGAACGCAGGGTGGACAGAGCCCAGGGCATGCTGGCTGCAGTCATGCCCCAGCCCCCTGGTAAGGTGCCCCACACGAGCGGAGGCCTCATGAAACAAAGTGCTGGGGTACGATCTGGGACTGTGCCTGCCCGGCAAAGGCGCTTCCTGAGGCAGGAGGAACGGAGGCGAGAGGACAGAGCCCAAGGGGTGGGAGCAAGCGGAGTGTCTAAGGAACAATAACTCTGAATCCTGTGGCTACAGACTTGATGACTGTGCCGCCCCCCCCCAACCCCAGTGTTCGTATGTTAAAGCCCTAATCCTGATGTGATGGTGCTGGGAAGTGGGGCCTCTGGGAGGTGATTAGGTCATGAGGGCGGAGCTCCATGAATGAGATCACTGCCCTCATAGAAAGGACCCCAGAGAGCTCCCTTATCCTCTGCACCACATGAGGACACGGCAAGAAAACCATCTGTGAGCCCGGAATCGGGCTCTCTTCAGACACAGAATCTGCCAGTGCCTGATCTTGGCTTCCCAACATCCTGATTTTCTCTGAGAAATAAATGTTTGTCAGTCACCTACTCTATGGTATTCCATTACACTCAGAGTAAGATACTGACCATAAATATTGTTCTAAAAAACATAATCATGGGGCACCTGGGTGGCTCAGTCAGTTAAGCATCTGCCTTCAGCTCAGGTCATGATCCCAGGGTCGGGGGACTGAGCCCCACCTCAGGCTACTTGATCAGTGGGGAGCCTGCTTCTCCCTCTGCCTGCCGCTCCCCTGGCTGTGTGTGCGCTCGCTCTCTCTCTCTCTCTGACAAATAAATAAAATCTTTTTTAAAATATTTTTTAAATAAATAATAAAAAACAAGAACTGTAATCATCAATGTTACCTTTCTGGGGTCCCAAATTACCTGCTCCCCAGGAGCATCTGGCTGGGACTCTACAGGGGCAAACAGCGGCTCTGAAGAGGGGCCACACACAGAGAGCGCCCGTACCTGTGTTTGCTTGATGCTGTGCTTGGGAGACAAGCTTCCCGTGCTGTTCAGGCTACTGACGCTGCCGTGGGAAGGTGTGGAACGGAGGCTGTCTTTCGGCGGGGGGCTGGCGGGCAGGACAGGCACAGCGCCTGGGAAGACCGTCTTCTTCCTCTTGGAAGGTGGGATGAGGGACGGGGGCAGGACAGAGGGCACAGGCTCCTTCTCGAGGGCTCGGTACACCAAGTGCATCGCCTGTGGGTGTGAAAGAGGATTCCGTTCAGGTGGCCAGGCACAGGCCATGGGTGGGGAACGCACATCTCTTTCCAGGACTGCAGTGATGTGACAAGGACGGCTCTTTCTGAGGTCACTCCCAAGCTTAAGAGAGTAAAAAATAAACCTTTCCTGAGGTGCCTGGGTGGCTCAGTGGGTTAAGCCTCTGCCTTTAGCTCAAGTCATGATCTCGGAGTCCTAGAATCGAGCCCTGCATTGGGCTCTCTGCTCAGCAGGGAGCCTGCTTCCCCCTCTCTCTCTGCCTGCCTCTCTGCCTACTTGTGATCTCTCTCTCTCTGTCAAAGAAATGAAGAAAATCTTTAAAAATAATAATAATAATAAAATAAACCTTTCCTGATGCATTCTCTTCCAAAGCATCATTTTTCCAAGATGTGTTTAATCACATAAGAACATGAGCCCGAAAGGAATTCAATCACGCCAGACTCTGCACATGTCCCTTCACCACACAGCCCCGGGGCTGAGGAGTCCCCAAATACCGGAATTTGGAAGTCTAAAGACACACTGAGAGCCACGTGTGTGTACTTCCTGTTTCAGGTGGGCAAAGAAAAGAAACTCTGTCTAATACATAGATTTAAGTCTGTTTTAAAGCGTAACAAAACCAGGGGTCCATGGGTGCTGAGTCAGTTCGGCCTCTGACTCTTGATTTTGGATGAGGTCATGTCCACACTGGGAATGGAGCCTGCTTAAGATTCTCTCTCTCCCTCTTCCTTCTGCCCCTCTCCCCGACCCCTCTCTCAAAAAAAAAAAAAAGGTAACAATAATCAAACCAAAATTATAACCCTTCCCACTTAAAAATATTCCTTAAGGGCGCCTGGGTGGCTCAGTGGGTTAAGCCGCTGCCTTCGGCTCAGGTCATGATCTCAGGGTCCTGGGATCGAGTCCCGCATTGGGCTCTCTGCTCAGCAGGGAGCCTGCTTCCCTCTCTCTCTCTCTCTCTGCCTGCCTCTCTGTCTACCTGTGACCTCTGTCTGTCAAATAAACAAATAAAAAAATCTTTAAAAAAAAATATTCCTTAGGTTGCTATTTGAATATATACCAGATCACTGACATACATAAAATTTACCATCACTTAAAACTACTACAGAATGTTAAACCCAGCAAGTGATCAAAAGAAACCCAAATGATACAATTTTAAGACCCATTTATAGAACACTATATATCTCAGCTGAAATGATGGGAAATGATAAAAACATAACAAAAACGAAACTCAGGGCTCCTGAGGCCATGAAGAGAGGTGCACAGGCCTGGGTTCACTCTGGGCCAGCCATCCCATTCCTGGGAATCACCCCAAGAGCAGTTCGATGACAGTGTGATCAGATAAAATACAAAAACTAAATAATCAGGGACTGGGGGATGGGAAAGCTAGTGTCCAATGGGGACAGAGTTTCAGTTTTGCAAGATGAAGGTTCCTGGAGATGGAAGGTGGTAACAGCTGCACAGCCACGGGGAAGTATTAATGCCACCGAACCACACACTTGAAAATGACTATGACAGTAAAATTTTATGTTTTATTTATTTTGCCACAGTAAAAAAAAAAATAATAATAATAGGGACTCCTGGGATGGCTCAGTGGCTTAAGTGCCCAACTCCTGATTTTGGCTCAGGTTGTGATCTCAGGGTCATGAGACAGAAGAGCCCTGTGTTGGACTCCAGGTTTAGTGCGCAGTCTGCCTGCAATTCTCTCTCTCCGTCTCCCTCTGTCCTTCCCCCTGCTTGAGCTCACTTGCTTATGCTCTAATAAACAAATAAATCTTTAAAAACAAAAAACCACACTGCCCTACAAGAAGCTACTTTGTTCTACTTTGTTTGAGATTTAAGGGAACAAGTGAGTGAATAAGTCCCATGAATGGGAAGTCCAAGATATGAGGTGGAGGAAAGGGAGGAATGAGAGGAGAGACAGAACGACACAGGCCCAGGGTGAAGAGAGCTGGCATGTGAGGACGTGAGCCTGACCGCTGGGCAGCTGAAGAGGAAGGTAGGGAGCTACAGGGGTGTGGAGGGAGCAGCTGCGTGGAAAGGCAGCCTATAGGACAGGAGAGCCCTGAGCAACACAGACACATCACTGCTATCAAAAGGAGAAGAGGGCGGGGGTGCCAGGGCCCAGACATAAGCAGACCTGAAAGCAGATGGTGGAGCCTCAGGGCACCTGCTGGGCGCATCTATACACACCTACTTCCAGCTCTATCTACTAAGAGGTCCTGAAAGCAGTGGCACCCCAGGGGCACTGAGCACCCCAGAGCCTACATCCTGGTTTCTAACACCACTCTCCACTACATGGAACTGGGGCTCCCTGGAGGTACAGGGCTGGGACAGGAAATACACAGGAGGAGCCAGGAGCATCCCACCATGCCAAAAGGAAGAAAATGCTCAGACAATGATGGGATGTGCCCAAAGGACAAAGGAGCCAGTGGGGAGGAGCTCCAAATGGGCAAAGTTAAGTCACACCACTAAATGATTATAAACCGTGGAACAGAGGATGCAGTCCCAAGTCCACTGATACAAACTCCTTATAGTAGGCTAAGCAGAAAACGTGCAAGTGCCAGAATGAGAAATTCATCTGCCAACCATCACACTCGTCAATCAGGGGAGACTCCTGGGACGACGCGAGAACCAGCAGGTGAGAGGTGGAAGGGTAATGGGGTGGTCCGGTCCCCATGTGTCTCCCACAAGTGACTGAACACACAGGAAGAGAGTAACTCTGCAGGGAGAAACCTGGAGCCTCCACCAACGGCAGTCAAGGCTGACACCGTGGGGTAAGGAATCACAGGTCCTGTTGATTGTGGACCCTGAGAAAGACAAGCATCACCTCGGTGGGATCACCACACGAGTGCACGACCTGGATCATCATGAGGAAACAGCCAATATCCCGAGGCTGAGGGACGCTCTACAGACTGCTGACCGGCTCTCTTTAAAATGCCCACAAGACACAGAGACGTACGGAGTCGCTCCAGATCAGAAGTCACGATAGAGACAGAGCTGAGTAATGTAACACAGGAGGCTGGGACTTCTTTGCTGCAAAGGATCTTTGGGGACAAATGGCAAGGTCTGAATGATATCCTTAAGTAATACATAATGACATATTAACACATATGCTATACGATAAGACATGTAACAGACACTCTGATAAACCAGTCACTGTCAATGTTAATTTTCTCATTTTGAATTGGACACGGGGTATGTTAAGTCCCTGGTTTTGGGAAATATACACAAGTATTCTGGGAATAAGATATGATGTCTGCAACTGACTCCAAAATGGCTCAAAGGAAAGTTTTACGTGTGTGTGTACATACACGCGTATGGTGAGAGAGGGAGAGAGAGAGGAGGAGGATAAAGCAATGTGGGAAAAAAATAACACTAGGGAATGTGACCAAAGGGTACTCAGAAGAACTCTCTGTATTACTGTCACTTTTTCTTTAAATCCAAAGTACATCAAAATAAACACTTTTTAAAAATCAGAGGGGGGAAAAACCCATGACTCGAGAAACATTTCCTTCCTCGGCAGAGTGGGAAAAGAGAGTCACAGCAGGGACCTACCACAGCAAACTCATCTCTGTCCAGGTGCCCATCTTTGTCGATGTCACTGAGGTCCCAGACCTGCAAGGGAAAGAGAGCAAGGCTTACTGCGGAAGGAAGAACACCTGCCAGAACTCCCATCCTGAGTGCCCGGTGCAGAGCAAAGTTGAGACAAGGCAATCACAATCACAATCACAAGGCAGTCAAGAACCAGTCGGTGGGTTCTCTGAAAAGCCATCAGCTGATGCATTATCATCAATTCCAAGATCCTTTTTGTTATGTCATGTTTGTTTTCTCTAACAAATGATCATAATTATAATCCTGTCCACCTTGGTTTTTTATCACCTTACAAGGAATTCTCAGATAGAAAACGTGTTTTGGTTCTGGCACAGGTGTAGCTCTGAACACAAGCCCCCCCACCGCCATTCACACTGTGCAGGGCCATGGGCATGTATTCACTACTGATGGATGGGGAGGCAGGTGTTTCCAAGTATGCTTTGCCCACCTAGCACCCTGAAGATGAGGCAGACAGGTACAGATTCCTCTACTGGGTCAAAGGCCAGGTGCCAGATTTTTCTAAAGCACAATCAAAGCACTAGCTTCCTGACCCACATCAGCCCCACCCTGAACCAGCAGGCCTGCCTGACTTGGACAACGCTGGGCACGGTGCCAGTGCCCAGAGGTAAGCAGACACCTTGGCATCCAAATGTGGTGCTTCATGTGCTGGTCCCCTCTCAGTCAATCGTGAGCGACATCAGCCCAGGAACATCTCTCATGTGCAGGTCCTTCTCCCCAGCCCTGCTGCTGTCCTTGACTTGGGCCTCTCTGGTACTCCACAAAGGCCACAGCCTTCAGCTGGCTTCTTTGCCTCTAATTCTTTCCCCAGGGTTACTATGGGGACTGTTCTAGAATACAGTCTGTGTCTGTCCCCTAGATTGGCATATGGACCCCCTGTGCCCTACACAGGTCCCTGCACTGCAGCCCAGCTTCCAGGAACCCCACCTTGATCTTTAGGGAGCCCAAGATGTTGATAGTCCCTTCACGCCCAGAGATGCCCTTGCAGAGGCATTTTGCATCAGGCTGAATGCTTTATGTGTCCGGTTTCACTTTAGGAAGCAGAAGTTCACAAAGAATAATTTTTCCAGGAGCGCTTGGGTGGCTCAGGGGGTTAAGCCTCTGCCTTCAGCTCGGATCATGATCTCAGGGTCCTGGGATCGAGCCCCGCATCGGGCTCTCTGCTCAGTGGGGAGCCTGCTCCCCTCCCCCCGCTGCGTCTCCACCTACTTGTGATCTCTCTGTGTTAAATAAATAAATAAAATCTTAAGGAAAAAAAAAAAAGAGTAACTTTTCCAAAGCTATGGCACTTGCTCAGGGAACTAGGACTAGAACAAGACTTCCTGGCTCCATGCCTCTCCCTGCCCAGGGCCTCTCTACCTCAGCACCACTGACATTCGGGACCGCATCACCCTGTGGTGGGGCTGACCTGGGCATCGAGCGGTGCTGAGCAGTGTACCCGGCCTCCACCTGATGCCAACAACATCCAGCCCAGGTGGGACAACCAGAACTGTCTCCAGACGCTGCTCAACATGCCTGGGGGAGGAAGGACCTGGTAAGATTACCGCCCTCCCCAGCAGCCTCTGCTCACGCTGTCATGCGTCTGGCCTTCTCATGCCATCGTTAGCCACCGTCTCTTCACTCTGGAGGACACAGCCCTGAAGTGGCTATGCTAGGAAGCCTTCCGTGCCTGCCCTCTACCCTTCTGCTCTGGCCTGCCCTCTACCCTTCCCCTCTGCCACTGCCCTTACCGGGCAGAATCACAATTATCAGGGAGGCAATGGGCAGTAGGAGGTCACCAGGGAAAAGTGAGGGCTCTGGGAACCACCTAGGTTCTCATTCCCCTCACCATGAGACCCTGAGAGGCTTACTGGCCACCCTGAAGGCCCCCATTTCCTCATCTAGAACACAGAAGGGACGCCGTCCACAACAAGGTGGTTGCAAGTCCTGAAGGACTTCATTCATGCAAAGTGCTATAATGAGGCTTGGCATATAGTAAGCCCTTGATAAATAAATACAACCATCTTAACCATTATCTATTTCCTTGACCTCCTAACTCTAATTGCATCCCCATCCTCGTGGTGCTCAGCACAAGGCCTGGCCCCGAGCAGACTCCAAACTTCTTGAACGAATGAATGAACGGCTGGCGCAGGAAGCACAGATGGACGAGCACCAGCACAGAGGCCTGGGCGCGCAAGCGCACTAATGTGCACATCAGGGACAGACGGCTGCGCGGATGGACGGGTGCATGGTTACAAACGCATGTGTGCGCGGATATGGCGAAGTGCATGATGAGTACGTGTGTACATGCTGGAATGGGTACACATAAGGCTGATGTGTGTGGAAAAGGAAGGAAGGAGAGCGCAGCAGATGAGAAGTGACCCGTGTGCCACAAGACCTGGAGCCCGGGCAGATCTACAGAATGCACGTCTCCCGGCCACACTCCCTTTCTAAGGAAGCCCACTCCACCTCTGCCAGTCTCTCTGTTGCGCTCGTGATCTGGCTTCAGAACAGGATTATATCCAGGTGTCGGGGAGTCTGCAAGGACTGCCAAATAAATGCACACAATGGGCAGGACAGGGTGGCCCCATCCTGCTGCAGTTAAAACTCCTGCCTTGTAAAGACGCTCGGTCCCCATCACAGAGCTCCGCCTACATCATGCCACAGCCAAGAGGGAACAAAGCAGTCTGAAAGACTCCCCTTTCTTAGTGGCCTTCTTTCCAAAAACAAAGTATTAAGATGGGCTCTACCTGGGTCCTACCAAATGGGCCAGTGTCCACAAAAGTCATACTCAAACGGAAACCTTATTAGGTGAATCCAAGGGACAGGAATTTGCATCTTTCCCAAAAAGTTTTACTCAATGTCATGATCTAGACCCACAGGTGTTGCCTGGGGCATCAGGGACTATGCTCAGTCCCCTGCTCTGGGTCTGTGCCTGCCACATCGCCATGATCCAGTCCGGACAGACGACAACATCCATCCCTTCTCCGTATAGAGCAGGGAACTCAGTACAGACAGCCTTGTGGAACTGAGCTCTGTGCACAGAGCAAACCCATGGGGCCACGATGCAAACCTCACTGGAGGGAAGGCAGTCTGGCATAGAAAGCTGCATCTGAAAAACTTGGATTTAATAGGAACAAAACTAAAAGCTTTTTCTTAAGAGAATGCATAAATTTTTCTCTAAACCTGCGGCAAAATTTAAAGTACCTTTATCTTAAGCTCACAGGCAGAGAAGAAGTAATTAAAAATAGAAAAGAGGGGCGCCTGGGTGGCACAGTCAGTTGAGCATCCAACTCTCGGCGTCATCTCAGGTCTGACCGAGCCCCGTGTTGGGCTCTACGCTTGGTGCAGAGTCCGTTTGAGAGTCTCTCTCCCCCCTCTCTGTCCTTCCCGCTCATACTCTCTCTCTCTAAAATAAATAAATCTTTAAAAAAAAAAAATAGAGAAGAAGCAAAGAGTTCTAGACATACACTCCCATACTTCTCCCAGAAGCACACGGAGCAGTGAAATTCCCAGATCTGGGTTCAAATCTCACCTCTGCCCAGCTCTGGTCCCTGGGCAGCAAGTTCATTCTGAGGCTGCCTCCCTAGGCATGCAAAAGGCCCACCAGCATCTTCCCACAGTCTGGGGAGCATCTGTGAGCCACATCCATGAGGCCCTAAGCCAACTTGACCATAGCAAATTCTCCATGCACACTGGCTCTTACAAAAGCCCCAATGGTTCATAGCCATGTGTAAAGCTTCATAAGTGTGTGTGGGGAGCAAGCATGGGGCGGACAGTGCAGGATGTGGGAGAACCACTTACCCGGCCCAGGACGTCAAGAGGCAGCTTTGAGTTCATAAGGACTGGCTTGACTTTGTCTCCAGAGAGCAAACCATTGATGGGTAAGAGGCTTTCAAAAATTCCATCGAATTTTGCCTTTTCTTCCACCTAGTTGGAAAGAATAGCCTGAGTGAGTAAAAAAAAGTGCATCTGGGGGAGAATCTAAAATGAGCTCTAGCCCGAAGCTGAATGAAAACAGGCAAGGACCTGCTACCGGCCTCACCTAAAAGCACAGGAGGCCTTACAGCAGTTTCAAAGTGAACATCTGCCCTGAAGGAAAGAGCTCCCTAGCAACTATGAATCTGGTGGCCAAGGTCAATGGGGAGACAGGACCTGGCCATGGGCCTCGCTCGCCACCACAGGAGCTGCCTAGGAGACAAAGATCGCCCCTACCCACTCCTAGGAACTCGCTAGGACGGGAGAGATGAAAGTGAAGGTGGGTTTTTATTCTTTAAGACAACTAAATCTGGATATCAACCTACAAAACTAAAAGAGCTAAAGAATCAAAGAAAAAAATAAACCAAAACTTAAGCAACCAATTATCAAAATCAACTTTAAGCACTGAAAGTCCTCTCAGAGTACAAAACTAAATTCTAAAAGCTCCTCATGAACAGAGAGGTCTGAACAGGACTTACAACGCACAGCAGCAGCTGCAGCCACTGTGAAATAGGAAACGCGGGCAGTGTGTCCCAGGGGCCGTCGGTGAGGCAGGTCTGGGCAGGGCCAGTCTGCTCTCCTCCGGAAATGAAACCCCCCAGTAACTAGAGCCGGTGGCGGGGGTGGGGGCGCCAGACCCCTCACCACCCGCTCTACCCAAGAGCTGGAGCCACAGGGAGAAACCCTCACAAGCATCTGTAGACAGAATGGATAAAGAAAATGTGGTGCATTCACACACTGGAATATTCCTCAGCCTCAAAACAGGAGCTTCTGACCCAGGCGACAACATGGATGAACCCTGAGGACATTATGCTGACTGAAAGAAGCCAGCCACCACAGGACAAGTGCTGTATCACTCCACTTCTATGAGGTCCCTAGAGGAGTCACATTCTCAGAGACGGAAGGAG
The DNA here is from genome assembly GCF_020171115.1 of Neogale vison. Classification (NCBI taxonomy): domain Eukaryota; kingdom Metazoa; phylum Chordata; class Mammalia; order Carnivora; family Mustelidae; genus Neogale; species Neogale vison. The sequence continues at coordinate 214,019,370 of NC_058096.1, read as the reverse complement.
ACTGGTGGGTGCCAGGGACTGGGGCGGGGAGGAGGGAGTTGTGCTTAATGGGGACAGAGTCTCAGTTTGGAGTGAAAAGAAACTTCTAGACACCGCTGGTGGAGACAGCTGCACAACAGTGCAAACATACCTAACGGTACTGGACTATACACTTAAAAATGGTCAAGATGGTGGGGGCACTCAGATGGCCCAGTCAGTTGAGCATCTGACTCTTGGTTTCAACTCAGGTCATGACCTCAGGGTTATGGGATTAAGCCCTACACTGGGCTCCCTGCTCAGCATGGTGTCTACTTGAGATTCTCTCTCTCCCTCTCCCTGCCCTTCCCTTCCACGTGCACACGTCTTATGCATGTGCATGCGTGTGTTCTCTCTAAAATAATTAAGTCTCTAAAAAAAAAAAGGCCAAGATGGTGAACTTCATATCACGTATACTCTACCACAATTACAAAGAAAACAAAACAGAAAGGCGAGCACACACAGACACTGTCCCCAAGGCGATGGAAGCACAGCACACACACTTCCTTTAGGACTAACTCTGTACCTCTTAGAGGTCACCACTCCTATCTGTCTTTGCTGCTTCTAGAAAGACTTGGGACATGGAGAACACCCCCCCCGGGACTGAGAGAAGCTTTCCAAAAAGCAATGAGAGCATCCAAAAGGGATAATAACACAAAAAATGGCTAGAAAGAAAAACTGGGAGCTACAAAGACATCTTGGAGGTTTTCTTGCTTGCAAGTTCTCACAACTGGCCCTTCTATCCTAATTAACAAACGACTGTGACCCAGAAAGGCTAACTGTAACTGTAAAATTTTAAGACTCCATCACTTGAAACTCTAACTGCCTTAGCAGGGCAACACCCAAAAAAGGTCACAGCTATTTCAGAAGATTTTAATCTGAAAGAGTGTCTTGCCTAAATTCTGTGGCAACCTCACTCTGAAACAGAACAGATACAATCGTCTCGTGCCATGTTTTGAACACCATCAATGGCTAAAACAACTGCACGTGAAGGACAGCTAAGAGACGCCGCCGGGGTCACTTACCCTCACAGCCCAGTGGGCCTCCGCGGAGGGCGGCGTGACCATCAGAGGGCTGCTGGTGTCGTGCTGTAAAGGAAGAGAAACACTCCACTGTGGCTGGCAAGGAATTCAACTACGGAGGACGCGTCTGTGCAAAGGACACACGTTGCAAAGTGCTTTCAGAATGGGGAAAGACCTCAAAAAGCTAAACACAGAATTACTATGTGCCCCAGCAATTTCACTCCAAAGTACGGACCCAAGAGAACTGAAAACAGGCACGCAAACAAAATCCCAGAACATGAATCATCATGTCCACCAGCAGAGGAAGGGACAGACCATAAAATGCGGTCCAACTCAGTGAACAGGAACCAAGCATGACACCCACTATGGAGCACTGCAGAGGGAAAGCAGGCGATCCATGATTCCGTCAAGTGCCCACAACAGGCAAATCCATTCAGACAGAGAGATGAATGGCTGTCGGGGGCTGGGAGGCAGGGATCCCATGAGGGATTACTTAGTAGGTAAAGGGCTTCCTTTTGGGGTGATGAAAACGCTTTGGAACTAGAGGGAGGGGCCGGTTGTTTAAAAAAAAACAAAAACAGAAAACACGGTGACTGTACTAAATGTCAGTAAGTTGTTCACTTTCAAATGGTGAGTTTTAGGTTATATGAATTCCACCTCAATTAAAAAAGAGAGAGAGAAAATGCACAGATGGACAGATGATATCAGACGAGCACAAAGAACAGAAGGATTCGGACACTTACGAATTTAGGGGGCGGCATGTTCAGACTCAGATTGCTCAAGGTAACTTCGTGGCCGCTCTGTGCACAGGCCACTAGTCTCAGTGCAACATAGAAACCCTGCAAATCCAAAAAGGAGGGAGGGGTAAACCCTTGCCGGCTGGTGATGACAGGGAGAGCCGTCTGCAGCCGCAGGCTTCGGGACACAGGGATTTCACATCACTGCAACAATGAAGACTCAATGTGCGAAAGTCACTGAGAGTGTTGAGCGGAACACATCTCTCCCTGGGAGTACTGATTCCAAGACTATGCCAAGGGGACTCAGTCCACTGCACTCTGGACACTACCAAGTTTCAAATAAATGTATTTTTTGTACCTTTATTATTATTTTTTAAGTAAGTTTTATGTCCAACGTGGGGCTTGAACTCATGACTCTAAGAACAAGAGTCACATGCTCTACCAACTGACCCGGTCAGGAGGCCCCCAAATAAATGTATTTTAAGCAACAATGAGCTCCCGATATTTAGGAAAATGCTGGATTAGATAAGTAGCAGACTGGAGTTTAAGATTATAATAAATGATGATTCAGATATGTACTGACTTTTTAAAAAATGGTTTGAAAAAGACATAGTTGTTTGGGAATCAATACAATTCACTGTGCTCCCCTTAGCCTTGCTGAAGACAGCCTCTCCCACTTGCTCCCCCACCCCCATGGCCTGATGTGGATCTCACCTCCCACACTGCCAGGACAAAGGACCTGAACTAGGCCATAAGGGGCCTTTGCGCCTCTCACCCTCCTCTTAACCCAGAGCCAGCCATGCCACAGGCTTAGTGGACTCACAAAGCATCATCTAATTTTCTTAATTGATCAAATAGCCTGAGAACATGAACTGCTTTAAAGCTATAAACACAATTACAGCTTAAAAACATCTTCAAAGAGACAAGCGCTGGATCAGCCTTTCTCAGACAGATGTCCAAATGCCCGGGGTGGGGGCTGTAAGAAAGTTTCATAGAAAAGGGGATGTAAGAAAGTTTCTGGGAACTGCATTAGGCCAAGTTAACAGATTTCTCGTCCACAAGGATCCTCAGAATCTTTCAACACGCAGACATACAGTGCGAACTTCAAGGAAGGGAGGAAGAGTTGATATTGTTTTCCCAATGGATCAGATCATGGACAGTGGGACACCAGGAATGACATCCCTTGGGATACAGTTTGGGGAAAAACTGAACTTAATTAAAACACAACCGTTCAAAATCATTTGTAAGTACTACAAATTTCCATTTACAGAACATTCTCAAAATGACAAAATCATGCTGGAGAAGGAACCAGTAGGTTGCCAGGGGTTATGGTGTGACTGCTGCAGGACAACACAAGATTCTTCTGGGGGCCAGGCAGTCCTGTGTCCTGACTATGGTGGTCATTACATGAATCTGTGCACGTGATAAAATTACACAGAATTATACACACCAAAACTGCCCCCAAAAAGTCCACGTAAAACTGGCCAGCCCTGAGCAAGGCCTCCAGATTAGCACTGTGCCGGCCACTGAGCACCACGCTACGGTGATGTTAGCCGCTCTTGCTTTGGGAAACTGAGGAAGGATACACCGGAACCCTCTGAACTATTTTTGCAACTTCCATGAGTCTTAAGTGATTTCAAAATAGATCAGTCTGAAAATATTTTCATCACTTGTAAGCACACAAATTTTGAAAAAAAGATACGCTAACCATGAAAGATGGCCCCCGAGTATTCAGAAGACCCGTATTTCAAAACAAAACCTTCCCATGTTAATAGTCTGATGGCCGCGCTCAGGTCTAGTAATACTTGTCCACGACAATGACAAGGAAGGACGTGCAGAGGTCACCCTGCCTGCGGGGCTCTGGCCCAAGCCCCTCCACTTGCTCTGTGTGTGTGTGTGTGTTTATATACCTGTTTGTCCAAGAACCCTTTACCTTCTGGGTCGGCCAAGTCCCATATCTGTGGAAACATAAAAATGTTCATGAGTGCAACTGCCCATCACTGTCCATCTATTCACAGAATAGGAGCCGCCACAACTGCGTGCGGGCCTTACGTGTCGGCTGGAGTGGGCATTCCTGAGCTGTGGGTGAGGAAGCAAGTCTGGACCAGCTGAATGACCTGCCCCTCCCCCTGCCCCGATGGGCACATAGATGGTCAGCGGCAGAGCCTAGAGAACACCCAGGTCTACTTGGCTCCGAAGCCATAAGCTGTCAAGATCCCAAAAGCACTCAGGCCTCTTGTCTGCTGCCCAAGCCAGAAGTGGAATAGCCACCGGTTATAGCCTGAGAGCTCGCAATGGCCAGCCCACTCCCTAGGAGGCACGTCCCCTGGAAGAGGGGTCTGGCCTTCACCTGCCGGGGCAGCGCGGAAGGCCGTCTCAGAAGAGAGGTCATTATCCATTTTCACGTACCTTCCCAAGGATAATGTCTGAGAGCCCGGACTTCTTTAGAAAAAGCGCAGCTTCGCTCGCCCCAACTCGCCCTGTGTATGCCGGGTCTACCTAGAATGGGGGAAGAACTCTTGAGACAAGCCTTCAGCAAACCACACAACAGATAAAGCGGCACAAACCGCACTGGCTATTGGCTGATAACTCGGAGGACGGAAAGGGACTAAACTGAGCTTCTACTCAAGTTTGTGTCTGCCGAGACAGGCCCTCCTGAATTTAATCAAAAAGACACCAGTGAAACTTACCTGCTTATAATAGGATTCATATAATGGATTTCCAGTGGGAATCTGTAAACAAAACCACAGACACTGGTCAAAAGTAGACACACCCCACCCTAAAAAAATAAAAAAATAAAATCATCCCCTCCAAGTGCCATTACCAAAATGTACAATAGGGAAAACCGAAATGTGTGCACTTTAAACGTCCTCTCTTCACAGACTGCCGCTTGCTTTTAGACACAGATCTCACATACTTCCTCAGTCTGGGAAGAAGAAGTGCGAATGCTCTTTCACAAGGCCTCATTCCTACACACACAACTTGGTACTCAGGAAGCAGCAGCAGCCGAGCTGACTTCCATTCACCGAATGAGGGGATTTCAATGTGCCCAGGAGCTTAGAGGAAAAAGAAACCCTCTCCTGAGACTGCTCTCTGGTTCCAGAATCTGAACAGAAGTTTCTGCATGTCATCACGAAATCAGCAGACAGGCAAGCTTCAGACTGGTCTCCCTGCCCCAGATCTCGTCCCCACCCATCCCGTGCTCCATCAGTCACCAAGGGATGCACACTGACTGGCCCCTGCCGGGAGAGAGCTGGCCAGTGACCACTCCTACTGTGGCAGGCAGGAAGTTCAAAGTCCTCAGCCCAGCACAGAAGACACTCCACATTCCAGCCATCAGATCCAAGGCATCACTGTTCAAAGAAGGTAAATGCCTGCTCTCGGGTCACGTAGCTCACTGAAGCCATGTCTGGAGCTGGTCTGGTTGGCGGCCAAGCCCTCACACTGTGCACCGTGTCCTACAGCCTCTCTTCCCGACCTCGGCAAGCCAGCCCCCAAGGGAGGTGTCAGCTGGGAAAGGAGTAAGCAGCCACTGAACTGTCAGCTCTACAGGCTTACACATGCTGGTGTTTTGCCACATGAAGGGAAACAGCAGTCCACACACCTGCCACTGACTTAGTGAGCAAAGTGAAGAACACACAATTACGCTTCATCATACAGAAGAACGGGCATGGGAACCACTAAAGACAAGGACAGGGAAGGCGAGGACCAAATGAGAGGTGGGAGTACCGTGTCTATTTTAAAAGTATTTGAATGTTGTCTTGTGATTTTTCACAATGAATAAAACTGGCAGAGGTGGGTTCCTTCCAGTTACAATCACTGGATTGGAACCAGCCCAACACTTGCATACTGCGGTGGCACAAAGAGACTCGCTTCAGGTTAAAAATAATGCCGAGATTACGGTCAGCTTCTCTGGGGGATGCCAACACCTGCGAGCATATAAAGAAGCGAAAGTACAGAGAACGCCGCCAAGACAGAATGAAAACAGAAGGAAAAGAGCATGAAGACCTGAAAGGGGGGAGAGGAAAGTCAAAACAAAAAGAAAGGGGTAGATCTTGAAAGAGCAGAGAAAACTAAACACAGAGCAGCATGAAAAGGAAAGCAAGCCTGGGCGACAAGGAGCCATTGCTTGAGAAATGAAAGGGGACAACACCCAGGAGAAGGATCGAGAGGTAAATACACAGCAACCGCACCTCCCTGGCTGGCTGCTTCCTCCTGCCTGGCATGCTGGCCCAACACAGTCCCCGGGGGGGTCTGCCACTCTCAGCTCCTTCAGACCTTAGACCACAGTGCCCACCATCACACATCGTGTGACCTCCTGGGTTTAAAGCTCTGGCATGCTTCCAAAGCACATCTCCTCTAAGGAGTAAGGCGGACAGAGGAAGCAAAATCAGGCTAGGCTGTTTGTCAAGGTGACGGTGCCGGGTCCAGACAGCACATGGTCTGCCACTGGCTCACAGGAATGGAATGCACAAGCCCCAGAGGCCTCCACCCTGATGGCAAAGGTCCCCTTCCCACCAACAATCAGAGAGGCACGGGTCTGAAATACACTTCCAGTGGGATTTTTTTTTTTTTAAAGATCTCAGGATAGGCAAGAAAAGGGGCTTCCAGCCTACAGTAATTCCAGTGGGAAAAAAAGGGTATTTGGGGCATACAGAGTTAACAACTCTTTCAAACTTCCCAAATGCTTCTGAGCTACTAGATCCAAGATCAAGAAAAACAAGATTCAATAACCTGGAAAAGCCTCGGAAGCACCAGACCCAAAACTCCAACAGTCTAAGAAGGGTTCATCCCCCGATGGCCTATGGCCAGCTTTCAATCCCACATGAGCCACAAGTGAGGAGAAACCTCAAGAGTGCGCTTCAACTCTTCCTCTCTCCGGGAATCCCTATAGTTAGGCTGGGACAATGACCGCAGTTAGAAGCTACAATGTCATTACTCATACTTCAGTTACTGCAAAAGCAGAAGGGGGGAAGGGGAAAACACCAGATCTAGCTGGCGCTTCCCCTCCCCACTCCACCTCGTCCCAGGGATGGTGGAATCAAGTCTGTAACTGCCTGATATGCCACTGAGATGGACCTGAAGACACCTGCTGCCAACTAACACCATGAATCCCCCAATGACAGGCCACCTATATGGTCAGCTCCTGGGCAGAGACCTCCGTCACAAGCGGCTCACCGGAGGGAGTGACACAGCTGCAGAGACAGAGCACACTGAGCGCGGACACCAGAGCTCTTCCTCTCTGTCTGACCCCAAAGAGAGCCTGCGGCACAGGCAGAAAGGGAACGGGCCAGGAGATGAGGCTTTCAGTGTAAGAAAGCTGCAGAAAGTTAAGAGGCTGCTGAGAATGGGGTGAGGTCTTTGAAAATGGAAGTAGGACAAAACCAGTCCGGGATGGAGACGTCCTTCGCCAACCCACTCTGCCAAGGGGCCACCTTCAACTTGCAGTGACTGAATTACTGATGCGGTTCAATCATCACTTTCAGAGTGACCATTCAGTTGCTCGTCAGAGCTTAAAATACTCAGAGATAACACAGAAAGTTCCTGTCGCCTCTTTGATCTGTCCTCCAGCTTCCACGCAATTTACAAGCAGGGGTGACAGGGAAGGGGAGCATACCAAGGACAAGCTGACACCCTTTTGTGGAGAGGGCTTTAAAACACCACAGTTCGTGTGAACACATGCAATTTTAATGCTGGAGAAAAGCAGCTTGAGATGAAGAACACAGTGGAACTACTTTGGAGGGGAAATCCTCTGAAGATTGGGGTTCTAGCCACTTCAAAACCTCTAGGATTGAGCCCATCCAGCTCTGATCCCCGCTTTTGTCCAAAGGCAGGACCCTTCCTAAATCTTTATGCCTAGAACCAGGAGAATTCCCAGTCCTCCGGATAAGACTGTGCCTTTTCCTTTGTGCCAGACAAAGCCTTGCTCATTTCAAAAATGGCATTTCTTTAAAGCAAACCAGTTTTTAAGACTTTTGGAAAAAAAGTTTAATCCGTTGCTCTGATAAACAGAGGATCACATTCACGGAGCACTCCTGGTTTCTTATCCAGTACCTCATTTAACGCTCCAACAACACTACAGCACAGGTATACAGACGTTAGTCCCAGACTGCAGGTGCTCAGACTGGGGTACCATGCGTACGGTCACAGAGTCAGTGAGTGACAAAGCAGAGGAGCACCCAGATTATGCGGCCCTATCTTACTCTGCACGCTGCAAAAACAGGCCAGGCATGACAGAGCTGGGCACTGGGCCCCGGCACAGCCTCCCATGCATGGTAGCCTTGGGAAAATGCACGCCCGTGATTACGTGCTGATGCATTTTATTCAACCCAAGAGGTCAGAGTGCAACACTCAATTCAAGTATATAAAATGACTTGAAAACCAGAGCAGCCTGTCATTTCCCCCAGGCAGCTAAGACCCCATTACGCTGTATTTTCAGCTTTTTTTTTTTAACCTGTCATATATCCTTTTTTTTTAAAAGATTTTATTTATTTACTTGACAGAGAGAGAGAAAGAGACAGTGAGAGAGGGAATACAAGCAGGGGGAGCAAGAGAGGGAGAAGTAGGCCTCCCGCTAAGCAGGGAGCCTGATGGGGGGTTCGATCCCAGAATCCCGGGATCATGACACAAGCCAAAGTGAGATGCTTAACGACTGTGCCACCCAGGCGCCCTTCCTTTTTTTTTTAAAAAAAATTCCACTCTAGTCAGCACACAGTGTCATATTAGTATCAGATGTACCATATAGTGATTCTACACTTCCATATATTACTCAGTGCTCATCAAGATAACTGTATTGTTTAATCCCCACTGCCTGTTTTCCCCACCTCCCACCCACCTCCCCTCTGGTAACCATCTGTTTGTTCTCTGTAGCTGAGTCTGTTTTTTCATTTGTCTCTTTTTTCCTTTGTTTGTTTGTTCTATTTCTTAAATTCCACATTCGAACGAAATTATGTGGTATTGGTCTTTCTCTGACTGAGAGAGACTATTTCGCTTAGCGTAATATCCTCTAGCTCCATCCATGTCAATGCAAAAGGCAAGATTTCATTCTTCCTTATGGCGGAGCAATATTCCATTGTATATATATCCCTCCTCTTCTTTATCCATTCATCTACCGACAGACTAGGCTGTTTCCATAGTCTGACTTGTGTAATAATGCGGCAATGAACATAGGGGTGCATATATCCCTTCAAGTTAGTGTTTTTTATCTCTTTGGGTAAACAGTATGATTACTAGATTGCAGGGTAGTTATACTTTAAATTTTTTGAGGAACCTCAATAACTGTTTTCCAGAATGGCTGCGCCAGTTTGCATTCCCACCAACAGTGTACAAGGGCTCCACTTGCTCCACATCCTCACCCACACTTGTTGTTTCTTGTGTTTTTTATTTTAGCCATTCTGATGGGTGCAACGAGATAATCTGATTGAGGTTTTGATTTGCATTTCCCCAATGCGGAGTGCAGTTGGAAGAACAAATATTGTCAAAATATCCCCACAACCCCCAAGCAATCTCCACATTTCAGGCAATCCCTATCAAAATACCAATAGTATTCTTCACAGAACTAGAACAAACAATCCTACAATTTGTATGGAACCACAAAGACCCTGAATAGCCAAAGCAATCTTGAAAAAGAAAAAAAAAAAAAAAACTGGAGGTATCACAATTTGAGACTTAAGGTATATTACAAAACTGTAGCAATCAGAACAGTATGGTGCTGGCATAAAAGACACCATGCATACATAGATCAATGGAAACAGAACAGAAAGTCCAGAAATAAACCCATAATTTTATGGTCAATTAATCTTTGACCAAGCAGGAAAGAATATTCAATAGGGAATAGACATTAACTTTAACAAAAGGTGCTGGAAAAACTGGACAGCAACACGCAGAAATGAAATTGGACCACTTTCTTACACCCTACACACAAAAAAAACTCAAAATGGATTGAAGACCTAAATGTGAGACCTAAAACCATAAAGATTACATAAAAGAGCACAGGCAGTAATTTCTCTGACACTGGTCATAGCAGCGGCATCCTTTTAGACAGGTCTCCTGAGGCAAGGGAAACAAAAGCAAAAATAAACTATTCAGACTCCATCAAAATAAAAGGCTTCTGGGGTGCCTGGGTGGCTCAGTCTGTTAAGCGTCTGCCTTTGGCTCAGGTCATGATGCCAGGGTCCTGGGATGGAGCCCCATATTGGGCTCCTTGCTCAGCGGGGAGTTTGCTTCTCCCTCTCCGTCTGCCTGCCTCTCCCCCTACTTGTGCTCACGCTCTTTCTCTCACTCTCAAATAAATAAATAAAATCTTTTAAAAAGGGACGCCTGGGTGGCTCAGTTGGTTAAGCTGCTGCCTTCAGCTCAGGTCATGATGCCAGGGTCCTGGGATCGAGTCCCACATCAGGCTCCTTGCTCAGCGGGGAGCCTACTTCTCTCTCTGCCTCTGCCTGCCACTCTGCCTGCTGGTGCGCTCTCTCTCTCTGACAAATAAATAAAATCTTCAAAAAAAATTTAAATCTTAAAAAAATAAAGATAATGAATAAAGGATCTTTGAAAACAAATAAATAAAAGGCTTTTCGATGGCAAAGGAAAAAAAAACAACAAAACTAGAAGACAACCTACTGAATGGGAAAAGATATTTGCAAATGACATATCTGATAAAGGGTTAGTATCCAAAATATATAAATAACTTATACAACTCAACACCAAAGAACCAAATAATCCAATTAAAAATGAGCAGAAGACATGAACAGACATTTCTCCAAAGAAGACATCCAGATGGCCAACAGACACATGAAAAGATGCTCAACATCACTCATCATCAGGGGAATGCAAATGGTGTATTTTTCAATTAAGTTGCCAAGTTTTGCCGGAACTAGGCAGGTAACACTCAAAGACATCCTGGTCTGAGTTTCTACTTGGAAAACCAGGTGCTGATATAAACTTGCAGCCCACGGGGCTCCTGGATGGCTCAGTCACGAGAGTGTGCAACTCTCGACCTCAGGATCATGACTTCAAGCCCCACACTGGTGTAGAGATGACTTAGATAAATAAAACTTAAATAATAATAATTAGAAAAAAAAAAGCAGCCCAAAGAAGTGTAATAGTCCTTACATTTCTGCCTTCCACTTAGCGTTGGCTGCCTTCACTGCCTGCAAAGCCATTATTTTGGCTGTGTGCACAGTCATATTCTGCTGCTGAGGAAACTGGGATTTAGCTCAGCAGCACTCAAAAACATCAGAGAACACTGGGGCCTCTCTGACCTCCCAGGAACTGACAGCTCTCTCCAAATGCCCCATCAGAGGTTTCTAAACCTGAGCTAGGGCAAACCTTGCTGAGAGAAGGAGAACAGCGATGTGAGAGAGAGCTTTTATAAAACCACAAGAAAAAAGATATCCTAATTTTAAAATGAGCAAAGCAAGGGCACCTGGGTGGCTCAGTGGGTTAAGCCTCTGCCTTTGGCTCAGGTCATGATCTCAGGGTCCTGGGATTGAGCCCCACATCAGGCTCTCTGCTCAGCTGGGAGCCTGCTTCCCTTTCTCTCTCTCTGCCTGCCTCTCTGCCTACTTGTGATCTCTGCCTGTCAAGTAAATAAATAAAATCTTTAAAAAAAAAAGAGAGTGCCTGGGTGGCTCAGTGGTTTAAAGCCTCTGCCTTCGGCCCAAGTCCATGATCAAGCCCTACATTGGGCTCTCTGCTCCCCGGGGGAGCCTGCTTCCTCCTCTCTCTGCCTGCCTCTCTGCCTACTCGTAATCTCTGTCAAATAAATAAATAAATAAAATCTTTTAAAAAAATAAAAAATAAATGAGCAAAAAAATATTCAGAAAGAAAAGACATAGCAATGTTGGGGGGAACATTCAATTTCCAAATTGCAAAACATCTGCTAAACATTTGCTAAAAACCAGCATTTGCTATCAGGTTGGCAGAGTCAGCAGAGGGGGAAACGAGCATCTTGGGCCCATGTGTGGGAAGATGACCAACTGGCTTTTCTAGAGGGCGCCGCGATACTGCACAGTTACCGTGCACACCCCTGACATGCGGGTTCCACTTCATTCCTGCCAAACTCCAGCAAGAGTTTTTGTAGACAAAAATAAGACTATTCTAAAATGTATAGAGACAGGCAAAGGAACCAAAATAGCTAAAACAATTTGGAAGAAGAAGAATAAAGTGGGAGGCATCAGTCTACCTGATTTCAAGTCCCGCTATAAGCAGCATGGCAGTGATGAAGGGGCAGACACACACAGCCACGGAACACAAAGGAGAGCCCAGAAACAGACGTACACTGGGTGAACCCGACCGACTGCTGACAGAGGTGCAGGGCCATTCAGGAGGAAAGAGGCCTGCCTGGCCTATGGTGAAGCAACCGGACATCCAGAGGGAGAAAATGAGCCTCAACCCAAGTCTCACACTTTCTACAAAAATTCATTCCAAATGGATCATAGGCTTAAATGGAAAAACTTAAACGGAATAACACTTTTGGGAAAACAAAACAAAACAAAACAAAAAAACAATAAAATATTCAGAAACAAGGCTGGGGAAGGAGTTCTTAGACTTGATATCAAAAGACTGACTCATAAAAAAAAAAAACTGATAAATTGGACCTCATCAAAATTAAAAATGTTTGCTCTGTCAAAGACCCTGGGAAGATGACAAGCCAAGTCACAGAAATATTAGCAAATCACAGATCTGACAAAGGATATGAAATACATAAAGTATCTGAAATATACAAAGAACTCTCAAAACTCAATGGCAAAAGCCAACAATGGGCGGCGGGGGGCAGGGTGGTGCCTGGCTGGCTCTGTGGGTAGAGCACACGACTCAGTCTTGGGGTAGTGAGTTCAGGCCCCATGTTGGGCATAGAGTTTGCTTATTAAAAAAAAAAAAAAAAAGGCAAATGATCAAATGAGGACATGAGCCAAAGACATGAAGAGACATTTCACCCAAGAGGACACACAGATGGCAAGTTAGCCCATGAAAAGATGGTTAGCATACGTTAGTCATTAGGGAAATGCAAATCAGAACCACAGGGAGATGCCCCCACACACCCATGACGATGGTGAAAATAACAAACAATGATACCAGTGAGCACACAGAGAAACTGGATAACCTGCATGTTGATGGTGGGGAAGTAAAAATGTACAGCTCTGGAGAACAGTTCAGCAGTTTCTTAAAAAGAACTAAGCCTGCAACTGTCACAAGACCCAGCAGTTGTCCTGGGCATTCATCCAGACAAATGAAGACTTGGGTTTGCATAACATCCTGTACTCACAGACCGGAAACACACCCGATGTCCTTCCATGGGGGACTGGTTACATGAACTGTGACCACGCCCCACCCTGTGGAATACCACTTGGCAATGAAAAATGCCAAGGAATGAACTACTAATATGCACAACAGCCTAGAAGAATTGATACTAAGTAAAAAAGGCCAATCTCCACAGGTTATGTGCTGAATGACTCTATTATATAACATCACTATAATGCTGGAATTCTGGAAATGAACAGATTAGTGGGTGCCAGAGGTGAAGGAAGGCATGGGAGTGGCTAAAAGGGCCAAGAGGAAGGATCCCTGCATGGGATGGAACCGGTCTGCATCTGACTGCATTGATGTCACAGTTTTGGCTGTGATGGTGAACTACAGATTTGCCAAGTGTTACCACTACAGGAAACCCAGTGAAGACACAGGCTCTCTGCATTATTTTTCTCAACTGTGTAAATTGAAATTTCTAAATTTCTAAAATTAAATTCTTAAACAACGTAAATCTGTAATTATCTCAAAATAAATTTTAAAAAGAGTAGGAGAGACAGGAGACCTCACAATCAAATAACAAGGTTACCTCTGGAGACACTCCGGAATATGGATTGGGTATCAATGGAATAGTACTAAGGAATGATTAAATGTGTAAGGTGTTGATATGGTACCATGGGTATATAAAGAAAAATGGTCTTCTTGTCAGAGATGCAAACTGAGATATGATTTCTGAGACTTACTTTTTAAAGATTTATTTATTTTGAGAGAGAGAGTGAGGCAAGAGCTTTCTCTTGGGGGAGAGGGGCAAAGGGAGGAGGGAGAGAATCTCAAGCAGACTCCCTGCTGAATGGGGAGCCTGACCTAGGGCTTGACCTCACAGTCCTGAGATCACAACCTAAGCCCAAATCAAGAGTTGGGACACCAAACCGACTAAGCCACCTAGGCACCTCGATTTCTGAGATTCAAAACAAAAAAAACTCAGAAATAAAAATGTACATGGCAGAGGTCAAGGGATGGTAGACAAGCACAGAGATTTGCAAAACCGTGTTTGTTTGGGTGCCCGGCTGGCTCAGTTGGTAGAGCGTACGACTCTCAGTCTCAATAGCATGAGTTCAAGCCCCACGTTGGGCATGGAGCCACTTTAAAAAAAGAAAAAAAAAGGGGTTTGTTGTAAATGGACAGTGCACACATGGGAGTTCATTAAACTCTTTCCTCTCTTTTGAGTGTGTGTAAAATCTTACATAATTCAAGACCAACATCTGATACGTTTCTGCTCTGGCAAGGATCCTAGCGGTATAAGCCACTTCACGTGTGAAGGGCGATAAAAAAAAGAGCAGCTTTGTCACTAGCAGCATCATACTTTTGACAAACAATAAAAACTAGCACTTTTTTTTTTACCTTTTTCTTTTCAAGATTTTTACTTATTTGTCAAAGAGAGAGAGCACGCATGCACAAGCAGGAGGAATGGCAGGCAGAGGGAGAGGCAGGCTCCCTGCTGAGCAGGGAGCCCGATGTGGGGCTCGATCCCAGGATCCTGGGATCATAACCCGAGCCAAAGGCAGCTGCTTAACCGACTGAGCCACCCAGGTACCCCCAAACTAGCACTTCTTTAACACACAATACACACCCCCTTCTGCTACTGTAAGGTCTCCCCAGGGGAGGTCTACCCCAAGGAAGTAACCAACTATGCAGGAGGTGGGGAAAGGCAAGAGCGTTGTATCAGTTCATCCTGCGGGAGGGCGAGGACTATGGGTGACAGAAGAGGTTGAAAATGGGCGAGGATCCCACACAGCAGCAAAACAGCACAAGCAGAACATTTACAATCGGGGTATGATCATCAGGTATTTGCTAAGTGCAAAGGAAGGGCCCAAAACAGCATAGATAGTGAGGACCTGGCTGGTAAGCCCCCAGCGATTACATATGCACATGGACTTGAGTGTGGCAGGACAGACACCAAACACTAACACAGATTCCTACCCATGAACTGGTGTCCCCACTGCTCCCACCGTGGCTTTCTGAGTTCGCCAGTGTTCTACATTAGCACATATTGCTCTTGTAAACAAGACAGAAAAGGAAAAGAGCCACATACAAGAAGAGGGCTCTGAAGACACATGATTCTCCCTGGGGACCCAAATGACTGCCATTGACAAAGGACTAGGTGAAGATGTGCACTGCCATTCAGCACAGCACGCACGGCCCCTGCCCAACCCACTCAGAACTCAAGGCCTGCAGTCTCCACCTACAAGGAGAACCAAAGAGCAAGAACCATGCCTGAAAGCTCAGACACACAGTGAAGCGTCAAGGTAAGCACGTAGACGGAATGCAGACTCAAGCTTCAGCCCTCCCAAGAGACTCCTGCTCTTGGCCCCATCTACCAGAAACGGAAATAAAAGAGAAACCAAGGTCACTTGAAGCAACCTTCCCACCCTGACATTCCACCTTGTGCAGGAGACAGGACCTGCAGGGAGTCCTGAAGGTCTCTACCCATACCTCTTAGCCTGGTGCTCCCAGCACCAAGGGAGAACCAGAACCACACAGAGGTCAACAATGCCACCAGATAGATGTAGATAGATTCAAGTCCCATCCCAGGGAGCCTGGGTGGCTCAGTTGGTTAAGCAAATGCCTTCAGCTCAGGCATGATCCCAGAGTTCTGGGATCTAGTCCCACGTTGGGCTCCCAGCTCCGCAGGGTGTCTGCTTCTCCCTCTGAACTTCTACCCTCTCATGCTCTCTTACTCACTCTCTCTCTCTCAGATAAATAAAATCTTTTATAAAAAAAATAAAATGAAATAAAGTCCCACCCCACTACTAGAGTACTGCGCAACCCTGGGGAAGGTGAGCAGCCTCTCTGTGCCTTGGTTTCCTCATTTGAAAAATAGGGATGAGCATTCCCACCACCAGAGATGGGCACGGGTTGGGCAGTCCTCCAATCCTGGCTGTTTACAGTCCCATTCTCCTCCTAGTCCTCTCCTTCCACCGGCTCCCATGTGAAAATGTATCCCATGCCTAGAAAGGTCCCCCAGCCCATTCCACTTCAAACTACTGACCTCCCACCTACTCTTCACAGAAAGCTTCCTGAAAGAGTGTCTGCACTTGGGTCTTAGAAATTCATTCATTCACTCATTCAACAAACACACGTTAAGTCCACACAATGAGGCGGAATCCAGGATATAAAAGGGTGTGAGACAGAACTCTAGGGCTTGAGACGAGGAGACCGGGCAGGCCAAGTGAGCGCATGACTACAGTACAAGGTGCCATGGGATATGAAGGCGAAGACAGCAGGAGGCACTGCCGAAGCCTCCAGAGCCTGAGCCAGGGGTCAGGGATGGGCACAGTGGACTCTGGAGCAGAGTGGGGTGGCAGGGACTTGGGGCCCTTCAGCACCGTTTCAGCCAGCCAGGAAGGAGGGACACAGTGAGGTAAGCGGGTCTGCGCCCACTCAGCTGAGAAGCCTGGAACGTGATCCCCGCGGCGACCTGAGCAGATGTGCACATGACCAGTGACCTGAATATGCATTTAGCTATGCGGAGTGGGAGACCGGGGAGACGTCAGTAAGCCTCCAGGGGAATGAGGCCACTCACTGTGCACAAACACAAAGAAAGGGGGCTGTTCACCTTTAAACATGTTTCTCTGACGTGGAGGCGGAAATCTCATTCCCATTCAAGCAGTTTCTACTGAGTGGTGCGGAGCTCCGAGTCTGGAGGAGAAAGTCATTACACATGACAATGCACACGGAAGGCTGCCAAGTGCTGGGAGGAAGAGACAGGGGTGGCGGGGAGACTCGGCACCCCAGACACACTCCTGTGAGGGCAGAGACACCACCGCAGCCCCAGCTGAGCCTGCCCGAAGGGATAGGAGACAAGCATGCCTAGAAGTACCCGCACTGAAGCTCTGGGTACAGACAGGTCTGCAACACAGACGGAGAGAGGCACCACTGGTGGGGACACATCAAGGGGGCGGGGTCCTGGAGGGACCAGGTGATGGGCATGGAGGGAGGGGCCCGGGGTTGAGTGCAGCCACACAGAGGGCAGGTGGATGGGACTGGAAAGGGTCAGACAACAGGGAGCTCAGACAGCCTGAGCACAGCGGGGCGCAGATTCTAGCCCGATCTCCCACAAATGCTGCTCAAGATCAAAAGAGGCCCTGGCCTCCCCAGAGCCCTCGGGGCTATCGCTCCTCCCAGCCATTCTGTCCTTCCTTTCTTCACACAGTGGACCAGGCCCTGAATAGACCCACAGGGGGACCGCTCAGCAGCAGGGGCCCCTAAGCAGCAGGGCACCGACTGCCTTCCTTGAGAATGACCATTTCTCACAGTGCCCCCAACTTGCCCTAAGTGTGCCCTGAATCTTCCCAAAATTCCTTTCCTAGATCAGTCACCCAGGGGTTCCAACGTCTCTGCCATGTGCTGAGCCCCAGCCCAATATTTCGCCATCCCTTATGCGGGCACGCTGCCCAGGACTCAGGGATCCCCAGGCGGATGGGGTCAGCAGCTCTCCATGCCCCTCCCCCGTTCTCTGAGGGTGGCCTCATCAGCCTCCCGGCACCCACTGCTCCTCTAGGCACCAGGGACTCAGCAGGCTCCCGGATTCCACGGTGAGCAAGACACTCACCACTACCAAGGAGGGGCTTCGTGCTCTGCTCAGGGAAGAAATACAGAAGAGCAGCCCTGCTGAGAGGAGCAGGGAGAGGAAGTCACATGGTCACTCCCTTGCTCGCAAAAGACGGTATGGCGAAGAGTGCACCGTTCCAAGCCTCAGCCTGGCTCTTGAGGTGCCCCACAGCCATCCCCTGCCCCTGCTGGGCTAATTTCAGTACTCCTTCCCTCTCCACCACACACGCATTCACCTGGACAGAGACACTTGCACACGCTCGCGAGCACACAGTGCTCCATCCCTGCTCTCCCTCCTGCTCTGGCAGATTCTCTACACACTGTACGCTCCTTGTCTGGGCACAAATCAGTCCCTATGCCTGAAATGGGTGGGGGGGAGGGGCTGTGCCCACTCAAGGCCAATTACCTCCCAGCCCCACAACTGACTCCCCGACTTTAAAAACCTCCCAAATTCCCCCCAACTGAAATGACTCTCTCTCTCCTCCACATTCCCATAGCCCCAAACCGACAAATGGGACATTTCTTCATCTCTTAATTTTGTCAAGGCTTCTCTCATGCCTGGGGTCCCCTCCTTCCTATATTTTTAATTCTGGGAGTAGGGGGTGAGGCAGAAGTCTCACATTTATTCTACTTCTTACAATGCTGGCTCCGTAAGCAGGCCTTCCATAAACTTTTTTTTTTTTTAATAAACTTATTTCCTTGTTTGTTTGTTTACAGAACAGGTAAGATTTTGATGGAGTCTCAGGAGGGAGTGGGTGAGACGGCTGCAGAGAGGCTGATGCTTGGGTAAACACAGCTCCGCCACTCAGCAGCAGAGCGAAGACAAGCTACAATGCCTCCCACGGCCTAAGTTCCCAGCCAAGGAATGGGACTAATACAGTGCCGGCCCTGAGGATTACTTTAGGTCCCAGTAAAGCACTGCCTATAACTCCAAAATGCGACTGTCTCCATTACTGCCCTTCTTACTGCTGTCACAGAAACGGAGGAGCTGGCTTTATTTATAGAGAATCATGGGGGCTGGGAAGGGAAGTCAGGCAAGGCTACTAATCAGAGCCTGTTTGGCAAGCATCAGATCACAGTCCTGACAGCTCGCCACACCAAATGGTCTTTGCCAAAAAATGAGAAAATGCTTTACCAAATGCTGGCTACAGTGCAGTACGTATTGTACTCATTTTCACGTTCAACTAGTTGGCTGAGTCGCTCCCAACAGTCCTTTACTAGTTCGCAGTCTTACTTATTTTCTTTTAAATAGGCAATCGCACACACAGCAGGTTAAGTGCTTAGTAGCTGTGAATTAAAGGATCATTCCGAGGGGCTAAAAGGCAAAATTAAGTCAAGAGGCCGAATGCCAATAGGACCAGCTTGGCGTGTAAGGAAACGCCGATCCCCTGGGGTCGTGTGTGGGTGAGAAACAGCAGCACCAACCCGCAGGCACTCAGCAGCCGCGGGCCGTCTGTTCGGCCCCTGCAGAGTCCTCTTCTCCGCAGAGAAAGTGTCCCCAGTGGACACAGGGGTCCGATACTGCAGGCCCAGAGACCGTTCAGGGTCTTGATCAAGAAAATTCCCAACAGGAGAAAGGTTCTCCACAGCACACATCCAGGTCTGCCGGGTCCGGGCACCTCCAGCCACAAACAGCGCCGTTTCTAGGGTGCCAGCAAATTTAGAGGGCGAATCCATGCCCAAACTTCCCAGTCCTGGCTTAACAATCTCCATGAGGACCTCACCCTCAACAGGCCTGTTCTCTCTCTCTCTTTTTTCCCTGTTTATTCTTTGCCCCTTTAAAAGCAGTCCAAAAGAAGATCGTTGCCTTTTCCCACTGGGTACGTAAAACTGAAAACATCCGTTGTGGATTAAGAAAAGCCAATTTTCTGTGGCTCAACAAGCATGCTTGTTCCTGTTACTAGTAAATCAGAGAAGCCCTCTCCACACCTCACAGCACAAGTAAAGAGACTTGGGGAGCCCTGCAAAAGGGTGGGGGTCTGGCCGTCAGGATGCTGGCCCTCAAGGACCCCCTCACCAGTGCCCTGGATGCCTGCTTCTCCACCCAGGAGACAGAACATTTCCACTCATTGACTACCGGCAGCTAGAGAGACTGCTCCTGGATGCTCTCTGGAGCATGCAGCCACTGCCTGCCCGCGGCAGGGGCTCGGGACACAGCAGGGACAGATTGCTCCTGTCCTCCCAGGAGCCCATGGTGTGGTATCCACAGCAGAGAACACGGCCATTGGAACTGCAGTCTGACCCAAGCTCCCCAGTTCCCTGGGAGGCCTGAGACCTTTGATTTTAGCACTGTCCTCCTTCGTTTCCCTGTTCAGAAACGAGCTCAGGGACAGCGACAATGACATTTTCTTAATGGGAAGTCAGTGGTGAATGGGCACAAAGTGAGTGTCCAACCTCCCTCCTTTCTTCTGTGTAAGACTTGCAGCCCAAATCTCTCCCCAGCACCTGGGTTAGCAGCGTCAGGGAACGGGGCTCCCACGGGGCGGGAAGGGGTGCTGAGCAGCCAGTCCGAAAGGCTGCACGCACCTGCTTCTCCAGTCCTGCTGGAACAGAAGAGGGAAAAGAGGCAGGAAGACCCAGTCCCCCCTGCTGGTGCTCTCATTTCCAAGCCAGCGGAGGCAATTCATCCCACTTCTGCAGGCTGCCACCCGACCTCCCCCAGGTGTTGCCCTTGGGCTCCTACTTATCTGTACCTGGGAGCCCAGCTCCAGCTGTGCCATCTGAAGGCCAGAGGCTCAGTTTTTTACTTCTTGGTCCCAGACCAGCAGGGGGTAGGTGCCCAGCGCACGGTACCTGACGCTGCCCCCAGGAGCTAGGCAACTTCTCAACTGCTCCTAAATGTGGGCTCCCACCAGGCCTGGAGGACCTGCTGCAAGGTGACAGGTCTTGTCTCACCCGACCCAACCACCCACCTGGCACCGCCCAGGAAGGCTGGTCTTGCCCTGCTGGCTGGACTCACCGCAGCTGCCTCCTTTCCAAACTCAGAAGGCCGCCCCGCACAAATAACCACCCCACACGCTCCTTCACTCCTCCGATCACCAACCCCTTCTGCTCTTCTGGAAATGACCTCAGGCCAGGCTGCTCTTTCTCACTGCATGCCCACATCACAACAAATGTCTCTGAGCTAGTCCCCGGCTCTGCCCATTCTCTGTGTAAGCATTCACATCTGGACGTGTCACTCCACTCCCCGAGAATCTGCCATAGCTCCTCCCTGCCTCACATACTGTGCACCAGCCCTACCATTCTGCCATTCATAGGACAGAGGATTACTGAGTACCTGAGGAACAAGGATGAATTAAAACAGGCCTCTGTGGACCTACTCTATGTGGTGGGGGAGACTGACCATCAATTTAATAATCCCACCAACAGAAAATTACAGACCAGCATGTGGAAAAGTACAGAATATCACCACAGGCAACAACAGAGAAGTGGGCCAACCTGTCAGGGAAGGCTTTACCCGAGGAAATGATGTGCCAGCTGAGATATGAAGAGGAGTAGAGGTTAACCCAGAAATAAAGTGGGCGGGGGGGGGGGGAGAACATCCCAGAAAGGGGGCAATAAAAAGCATGTGCAAAGGCCCTGAGGCAAGAGGGAATGTCACCTGAGCAAGCAACTGAAAGAAAGGCCCAGGGGCTGGGGCACATGGGTACCTCAATCAGTTAAGTATCTGCCTTCATCTAGGTCATGAGGATGGGATCGAGTCCCACATCAGGCTCCCTGCTCAGCAAGGAGTTTGCTTCTCTGTCTCCCTTTGCCCCTACCCCCTACTCATGCGCATGCTCACCTCTCAAATAAATAAAATCTTTTAAAAAACAAACAAACAAACAAACAAAAAGGGCCCAGGGGCTGCAGGGCAGAGCAAACAGGGAAGGCCGAACTGGGAAGCATGGGATGCAGGTGAGCAACACACTGGATCACGCAGAAGCCAGATTCCAGTCTGCAGACAGTGCTGGTCAGCCTTCCTGGCACCACCCTTCCCAGCTTTCCACCCATGTATACAAAAGGAAAATAACTTTGTGTCAGCCGGTCTGAAATGTAATCAGTAAATCGGCTCCGCCATCAAGAGTACAGCAATCCCACCCAGAAGGCAGGGCCGGACGGAAGTCTAAGGATATGGCTGTTTGTGGTCATCTGCAACTTCTACTTCCCTCTAGCAGCTTGTGACAGTGAGGGCTGGGCCTACGACGACGACGGACAGAGCATTCTAAGCTGGAGCAGCCCTCTGGGCCACCCAGCAGGCAGGTCCCCTTCCCACTACCCCTCCCACCACCACCAGCAGCGGCCACTCTCTAGGCAAGCCGACACCCTGTCAGTCCCTTTTGTCTCAGGCCAATCTGTAGGCCAGGCACAAACTGTGTCCCATTTACCAAACGACCTTCTTCCTTTAATCCCTAAGTCACCCTAGTTAAAAGAAGGCTGTGGACCCCAGGGTCCCCAGCCCTGGCCTCACATTTAGGCCCTTTGAGCTGGAATTCCAGTGTCTTGCCTTCTGTTTATTCTGCTTTGCCTGTCTGAGAAAGCATTCCTTCCTCTCTTCCCAGCCTCCCCACATCCCAGCCGAAATGCACCTTCTCCACGCAGCCCTCTCCCAAGTGGAAGCAAGTTATCCAGCCCTCATCCAGCTCAGACCACCCAGGGCCTGCGCCTCCACTGTGGCCTGGACCAAGCCGACCCTCCTCGAGGCTGGGCATGGCTCATTCATTGCTGCATCAGCCATGAAGCACCAAACACCCACTCGAGCAGAGGAACCTATAAAGACAATAAGGCAACTTCTGTTTCTCCCGTGCCTTTCCAGAAAGAGGAGATTAAAACAGTAAAATAAGAATTTAAGCAAGTGATCTTCTCTCCCTCAGACCAGCATTTAGAGGTTAGGTGGCACAACCACTGTTTAAAACCAAATGAGATCTCACACTATTGTATGCTTGGCAGTTAAAAAAAAAATCAAAAGGGGTGCCTGGGTGGCTCAGTTAAGCATCCACCTCTTGATTTCAGCTCAGGTCTTGAACTCAAGTGAGTTCAAGCCTGGACTGGGCTCCATGCTGGGCATGGAGCCTACTTAAAAAATAAAACAAACAGAACCTACAAGACAACACAGAGCCCCTGGCCTGCTTTAGATAGGCAGTGTCAGCGAGCTTGCTGGCTGTGACCTATCATAGGCCTCTGGCCCTCAGTTAACCCCTTCATCAAGTGAGGCGAAGACTGATCAGGATGGCCCGGGAGGATACGGTGAGCAAAGCAAAATGCCTTTCCTGCTCAGCCCATGGCTCCTGAGGCCTCCCCGACCTCACACAGGGACCATAAACTCCACTTCACTTCTCACCGCCAAGATCACTTTGCTCTGGGACACACCACGTATCTGCTCATTTCCTTCCATCTGTGCCCCGCTCTTGAGAACCTTGGCTCCATGGGACAGGGCAGTCTTCAGGTTCACTGCTACATCCCACTGCCCGGGAGGGGATAGAGAAGATGCCTAATATAGGTCTGCTGAACGAACGGTGTGCACGGGGTGTGGACCCTCCGCTGTCAGGAGGCAGATACGGGATACAGAGTTACTCCCAATTTGCACATGGAGAAACTGAGAGACAGAAAATACCGAACAGCTGACGGCACTGAAAGGACATCTGGGGACCCTAACATTGAAAAAACACACCCTGGACGGACCTCAAATGATAATGGGGTGGAGGAGGCATCTTTGAGGAAGAATGTGGAGTAGTTTGCCAAGAGGACATTGGCTGCTCAGGTGAAGTCTGAGTGGGGAGACCCTGAGAGCACCCCTTGCGTGGCTGTGGAGATGCCTCTCATTGGGGTGGTGGCAGTCGTGTCTGTCCGTCAGCATAATAACGTGAAGGGGCCTGAGGCACCAGAGAGCAGACACTCAGCTCTCGGATACCGTCTGATCAAAGACAGTTCACTTCCCAGATCAGTTGATCAAGTGAAGAACCAGGCATGGGAAAGTTGCTTTAAAGTTCAAAATTGGGGCACCTGAATGGCTCAGTTGGTTAAGCATCTGCCTTCGGCTCAGGTCATGATCTCAGGGTCCTGGAATCCGGCCCCACGTTGGGCTCTCAGCTCAGCGGGGAGTCTGCTTCTCCCTCTCCCTCTGTGCTCTAATAAAAATAAATAAAAATCTTTAAAAAATAATAATAAGGTTCAAAATGGGGCGGAGGGAGCAAAATTTACATGTTCTTGCTTAACTGGGAGCTACTCAGTCCACAAACCAGACCAATGCACCTCAATAACATAAAGAGCCAGGGAATTCTGGATCTTACAGGGTAGGGCCAGTCTTTACCCTAAAACCTGACTCTCACTCACCAACTTATACCACATCAACATTAGCATTCTTTTTTTTTTTTTTTTTAAGATTTTATTTATTTGACAGAGAGAGAGACAGCACAAGTAAGCAGAGCGGCAGGCAGAGGAAGAGAGAAGCAGGCTCTCTGCTGAGCAGGGAACCTTATGTGGGGCTCAATCCCAGGACCGTCGAATCATGACTTGAGCTAAAGGCAGACGCTTAACCAACTGAGTCACCCAGGCGCCCCTACCATTAGCATTCTAGTAAGACAGAGCAAGTAGCAATTATTTTAGAGAAAAAAACAAGGGACGAAAGGACAAACAAGTGCTCAAAGCACTTGACATTCACTGCAGACACGTTCACCGGGTGTTGTTCTGGGCGAGGTGCCCAGCAGGCTGCCTGGAAGAGGGGAAAGAGCAGGGCTCTGCAGGCAAACGGATGTGGGGTCAACCCACTAACTACGGGACTTCGACAAGTGACTTAAATCTCTGTGGGTTTCAGTCTCCCGTTTGCAAAATGGGAATAAAAACCTTAGAACCTGGGACCCATTAAAAAGACGATGTATCTCAAGTGCCCCGGCTTCTGCCGGTGACAAAGGAGGAGGATCCCAGTGGCAAGGGGGAGGGGATGGAACTCCCCAGTGGCAAGGGGGAGGGGATGGAACTCCCTGGGCACAGGGCATGCTCTTCATCAATGAGCCCAGTGCTTTCCGTGTGCTTCCTGGGACAAGGGCCACACAAGGGACCCACAGAAGGTACAGGAGGGAGAATTGTCACTGAGGTGGGACTGAGGGAGGACACCACCAAGGAAGCCCTCTAAGAGTGGCCTCCAATGGGCAGGAGGTAGGGTAGGCTGCAGCAGGAGATCACAGCATGAGGTGGAGGGATGTGGTGGGGAACACTGGGCAGAGCAGGGGCTTACATGGAAATGGTGGCAGCGTGGGAGAGCAAGCGGGCAAGGTCAGGAGGAGCAGGCTCAGGGGGCGTGGGAATGCTGAACCAGGAGCAGTCAAGCTGGACATAGGGAGGGGAGTGAAATGGGGAGCAGCTGGAGGTTTCTGGAGGGGGGGGGTGCAGAATGAACTATGAGGAAGAGGCTAAGCAGGAAGGGGGACAGCCCCTGCCCTGTGAACTTGTGGATGTGGTAAGGAGGTGGCCAATTCCAGCAGGCAGCCGTCGGGGGTGGAATAGGGGGCTGGTAAGGGAGAAACAGGAGGCTGGACTACAGAAGGGTCTCAGTGGGGGAAGGGCACACTCTGTGGGGAGACCCTACGATGGAAGGAGACAGAGAGAAAGAAGGCAGAAGACAGAGTGAAGGCCAGCTGGTGGGTTACAATGACCAGTGTTGTGGGGTTCAAGGACAACCAACGATAGGCCACTGGGGATAAGGATGGCATGGTGACCACATGGTACAAAGCAGGTGAGGGAAACAGGTGAATTTCTGAGAAACAGAAATCACTGAGACACCAATGGAGGGAAAAATCAACCCTAGACTCCTGACTCTTCAAATGGGCAAGATTTGTATTCAGGGTCAGAAGAGACTGTACAGGGAAAGAGGTGCCATAGATACTGGGAAGTACGGAGCAGACCAGGAAAGATGCTGAAAAGTGCTGGAGACAGAGGGGAAACATGCTGTCCTACTCCTCTCTGCAAACCTGCTGGCAACCGCTTTATTCACCTTAAATGGGCCATCCATGTTCCAAGTGCACCCCACACCTCAGTCCAACCAGAGCACAGCCTCATGCTCTGGGGGCTCCATGACTGCCCCCAACCAGATATCATCCTGGAATCATATCCACGCTTTCCCAGTAATAATCTGTGAACCCATGTGATCTCAGCTAGACTGAAAACACCTGGAAGAGTTCTGCCTCTCATCTAGCTCCATAGGAACACCTGGTGCCAAACTTCACCTAAGAACAATATAGAGAAATGTTGCCATAACTACCTAAAGGAAGAAAACCTGGTTTCTTTCAACAAGCACACAAAGGAATACAAAAAACCAGAAGTGAGCAACCTAAAGTTGTCACAGGCTCCTGGCTATCAGTCTCTTGCAACTCCTCCTTCAATTTTGCTCCCACCCCTAGCCCTATCCCGCACGTAGGGAAGAGCCACCTGTAAGTGGCACTGGTAGGTGTAACTCGCTGGTTCCTGCTTCATGAGTTTACTTGATGCCTCCTGGGTGCTGGTCACAGGAGCAAGAGTTTGCACCTGCTCTGACTGGGTGCCTGGTCTCACGCAGAAACAGACATCTGCAGACCATGAATGGTGCTGAGGGTGTGTGGAGGAGACACATTGCCAATGGCATGGAAGAGGGGGCCCCACTTAGGACAAGTGATCAGCAAAGGCCTCTGGGAAGGAATGACATCTGAGCTAGCACCTGAAGAAGGCAAAAGAACCGGGTACCAAAAGCACCAAGGGAAGAAACAGGGAAGAGAACTTCAGGAGGAGCAGCCAGTAGGGACACCCCGAGGACAGAGAAAGTTTGGACTATGGGAGGAGCAGAAAATCAGCAAGTATGGCTGTAGCGTGGGTACTGGGGAAAGCACGAGGCAGAAGAGGGCAGGCAGGCACCAGACCAGCAGGCTTCCTGAGAAGGAACTGGGATATTTATTTCAAAAGGTGCTAAGCAGGTGAATCACATGACCCGATTTATGTTTTCATACCTTAACAAACAGTGGCAAACCACTGCCTTCCTCCAAAGCTAATCCTTCATCAGTAAAATAAGAATTCCCCTCTCCTTGTATGCATAAGCGCCAACGTGGTAGAAAGCACTAAAACTCTAAAGCACTCAATAAACATTAGCCAATGTCATCATCAAAGTTCAGATAAGGGCTACTGTCAAAATTTTGTAAGTTTTAAAAAGATTCCCCCCAAAACCGGCAGCACTTTCTCATTAAGTGAGCCTAAGTGAGTTTCACCACCCCCCCCACACACACACAAACACACCCTAAACTGTAGCAACTGGCTATTAGCAATAATACCCACGTCTGCATGGCACCTAGTTTACACAGCACTTTTGTATCTTTGGAAGAACATGTTAATTAATAACCACTGCTCTTTAATACTTTTAATTTAGTGACAGTGTAACAAACTGGCTAGTTCTTGTAAGATTTACCAGGTATGCATGTCTCTCTCCTGGGAACAGCCGGTCAGTCATGCCAACCTGCCTATCTGCTCTCTTAAGGTTTAACATTCTTACTGCTGAGGTCTACATTCCCATATGTCCCAATCTTCCAGAGAATTAAGTGACTATAGTAATTACAATATCACAGAGTGCTCTCATATGCCAGGCACTGTTCTAAGTGCTTTTACATGCTTAATCTTCACACTTTCCTAATTTTTTTTTAATATTCCCATTTTCCAAATGAGTTCTAAGCGCTTTACCCAAGGACACTAAGAAGAATGATAGAGCCAAGAACTAAACACAAGATGATATGACCCTGTGTTCTCACTCTTAATCCCAACTCTGTGCTAGATAATTCAGACAAAACGTCTATAATATTGTGCTTGGAACAACGTAGATAGGTATTCAGTCAATAACAGCAGCTGTTATTAGCAGGGCACAGGTAGTTTCTAGCTCCCATGAGAGTGTCACCTCCGAGAGAGCAGCGACCTTGTCTGGGCCACTGCTGCGCTCCTAGCACCTGGACCAAAGCAAATTTGACGGATAAATGAATGAACGTCCCTCCCAGAAAGCAGGGCTGCCTGCGCAAGGCTCTTTTTTGCACATATGTGTGGCGCCACTGTTACTGCCCCTTAGTAAGACCACCAGGCGTATTTGAGGGCACAGACATGACCCAGAGACGTGCGATCTCCCCTTTCTCGATTCAAGGGTGGCGGCAACAGCTCCCAAGGAATTGAGGGATGAGTCCAGGATCGCACTGCTGAAGGATCCTGGCTCTGGCAGGGCTCTGCCTTCGCCGGGGGGACTGGGACCCGGCAGGAAACAAAGACTCGCGGGGCCGACGCACCGGCAGAAATGATCACTCCCCTCGCCCACCTCTCCGAATGAGAGCCCAGTGCCAACGCGCATCGCCCGGCCTGGGAGCGGCGGCGAAGGCCGGGCGTGGAGCCGTGGCTGGGCTCCGGACTGTGCAGACACAAGCAGCGACCCCGCTTGTACACCGCTCGCAGAGGGTCGTCAGGACGCGGGAGGCCGCGAGCCGGGCCGGCCTGTCACCTTCAGGACCGCCCGCCCACTCGCCCGCCCTCCGCGGGGGCCGCTCAGCGCGAGTCGCCGCTGCCCGGCTGGGCCTCCCTGCACATACGCCTCACCGCAGTGTCCACCTCGCGCCCCGCGCCCTGGCGCTGCACCTCCGCCCGCCGGCCCGTACCTGCTGAGAGAGCGGGATGAGCGGGGCCGCCATCTTCCCGCGGACTCGGGCTCCGAGCGCCGGGGAGACGGGGGCGGGGCCGCGCGTGCGCACGGGTGCGGGGGGGCGGTGCGCGCGCAGCGGAGTCCGGGCGAGGGCAGGGCTGAGGCAGTGCTGCGCACGCGCAACTCAACCTAAAGGGGCGGGGTCGAGGGCGGGGCCGTGCACACCTTTCCGTGGCCGAGAGGAGGCGGGGCCGGGGAGGAGGGCAAGCCTCCGAGTGTCCGCCAAGCTTCTCTGCCCCTTTTCCACCCGAGCCCGCCTTCCTGGCGGGCACCTGGCGGAATGACAGCAAATCATTCCTGGCAAACACCTGTGGGGGGTTATTTCCCACCCCGCAGAGGGTCAGGAACCTCGCCGTGCTCAGCAACGCTCCCTGTTTCTAGGATAGGGTGCGTGTTGTGGGGGGGCGGTGGCTGGCGGGTGCTTATGTCTATGATAATTTCCCAACTGCCACTTTCTAGCAGGGTGACCTTAGCAAGTCACTTATGTACTTTCTCTGAACCCCCAGTCCCCTTCTGAGAAGAGGGATGGTAATATGGTTTGCTGTCCTACCTCCACATCTCACACTACGCCTGGCCCAGAACAGGTGCCTGATGTGTTTGCTGGAGAATGTGTACTGGAGGGGGCTTTTATTTCTTTAGACGTCTTATCTTCCATTGGCTAGGTCCACACACTCATCTGTGGCCAGTTTCCACTAACAGGGCGAGGAAGAACGGTCCAGCCAGGCAGCTGACCACAGTGGCACAAGGTTTTCTTGGGGCAAGTGGGCCTCCTTTACCTGCTCTCCTGTGATGGCCACATACAGAGTCTGGCCAGGAGCCCTGCCCCAGGCAGGCAAGCTAGAAGGCCATGTGATTTCAGGGGTGGGCACAGCTTCCTGTTCATGTCTTCCATTTTGCAGTCAAAACTGCTGCTGGTCTCATGAGACACCCCAGAACCAAGATAAGAGCAACAAGATAAGACCATGTATCATCTGGTCTGGTCTTGGACCGTTTTGACATCTGAGCTCCAAGCTTTCAGTCTGGTTATGCCTCCTTCACCCCTCAGTTCCCTGTAAAAAAAAAAGGGGGAAGCCACCAGAGGGTTTTTTTTTTTTTTTCACCAGAGGGTTTTGAACATGATCAGATTTGTGTCCTATGATGGCAACTCTCGATGCAACAGGCCAAGTAGTCTGAGCACTGATGGATGAACAGGGGAGGGCCGGCTGGAAAACCAGAGGCAGTGGTCCACGTGCGGAGATGGAGGTTTTTATCTGTCTTGCATGCTTTATCCATCTGTGTTCCATAAGGCACAGTCAGTCATTCTTAGATATCCAACTGAGGACATTTGATATAGAAGAATAAGTATGAAAGTATGGCAAAAACAGAACAGGAATATAAGGTTACCTAAAGATTAGTAACTGTAGGAAGCTGCTAGCCCTTCTAGGGCTAAAGGACTAAAGGGGAAAAGTTGTTACCCAAAACCCATCATCACTGGGCCCTGAGCGGGAACCCAGATGTCCACTCTCAGCAGCCACTGCTGTTTTGCCATCGCTCAAGTCCCTGCTGTTTTTCTCACCACTGTCTAAGAGGCCACTGGAAACCTGAAGAAAAAATGGCTACTCCTCTCTGCCTGCCTTCCCATTTCTTTTTTTTTTTTCTGCCTTCCCATTTCTGACAGAATGTGATGGAAAACCAATGGGTAAGGGTGTCTGTGAAATGTTATATACAAGCTTCCAGCCTTAGTGTCAGAGCCTACAGAGGCAATGACCACGGAGACCCTCCTGCATCCTCTTGACTGGAAACAGAGGCTTGGTGCTGTGAGTCCCACCCAGCTAGCAGCCTGGGGTTACCTCCTACTCCTATAGCCACCACACTGGGCAGTGAGCCACCATTCAGTGACCTCTCTTGCCAGAGTCCAGAGCTGCACTGTCCAACATGGCAGCCACACATCATGTGTGGCCAAGTAAGTTTCAATTTGAATTACAATTAAATAAGATTAAAAACTCATTCCTCCATAGAACATACAACACCAAGAATGAATCCTAATGTAAACTATGGACTCTGGGAGATAATGGTATGTCAGCTTCATCAACTGTGACAAATGTACCCCTATGTTGTGGGATATTGATAGTGGGAGAGGATGTGTGGGTATAGGAGTGGGGGTATATGGAAACTCTGTGCTTTCTGCGCAGCTTTGCAGGGAACCTAAAACTAGTCTTAAACCTATTATTATTAATTGTTTAAAAAATCATTCCTCAGTCCCACCAGCGATATTTCAAGGGAGCATGTGTGGCCATTGCAAATGGGGAACATCCCCTCCTCACAGAAAATTCTCAGGATGGCACTGCTCCGAAGATGAGCTCTGCAGGATCTGAGCTGGTTGGACCCGTCTTCATACAACTCTTTCCAGCATTTTCTGCCTAAGCCTGGCTCTGCTTCTTTCCTCAGTAACTTCTTCTATCATTCAGAGACTAAAGGGGTAGACTATTGAGTCCCATCCCTGCTATGTGGAAGTGAGTCTTTCATTTCTGAGAGTGATAACCAACCCCCAATAAACCACTAACCATAGGTCAAAAAGCCCACTTTTAGGGGCACCTGGGTGGCTCAGTCAGTTGGGCATCTCACTCTTGATTTTGACTCATGTCATGATCTTGGGGTTGTGAGATCAGACCCTCATCAGGTTCTGCACTGGGTGTGGGGCCTGCTTGAGATTCTCTCTCTCCTTCTCCCTCTACCTCCCCCCCTTCACATGTGTTCTCTCTCTAAAAATAAATACATAAAATATATATTTTTTTAAGTCCGCATTTGAAAGTCTGCCAACTTCAGCCAAAGTGAGAACAAAACTGCTAGAATTTCACTTCATGGGCAGACTTTTCACATGGATCACCTAGCAATGTGCCACATATAATTTCCAACATATCCAGCTTATTTGTAGTATCACTGGATTCTAGATTCTTGGTGTTCTAAATTTTATTACTTCCAACACAAATTTCTGTGTGCAAAAAGGCATCTTCAAATGAGAAGACTCTTATGTATGACTTTTAAAAAGCAAATTATTTGATCAAGGCAAAAAAACTGAGCTGAGAAGTAATGACTGTTTTCACTTGAGAAAATGCATTTCATTCCTCTCTCTTACACAGAACAAAAGGCCACAGAAGTGGGTCACAGAGTGAGGAAAAAGAAGCAGCGGCTTCTTTATGGCACAACAAAAGTCTGTGCACACAGACCTGGGTTCTCCAAAATAACCAGTATTCCAGTGAAGCCTGCTGAACCTTTCTACATGAATGACGTTGTGTAAAGGTTTCATGTTGGAAAAGGTTAGCATATGCTGTTAGTAATTTACAGTCCGAGGAAATAAGGCATCATCTCTCCTTTTTCAGGATAAGTTTTCCCAACTTTTATTTATAAAACATTCTGGGGGCTAAGCAAAGAGCCTCATATTTTTGGCCAAACCCTCACTGGCCTCCTCTGACTTCTAGCACTCAGGTTTGTCAAGAGAAGACATCTTGGTGCCCAGGGGTGCGGGCTCAGGGAACACCAGACCAACCCCACCGAGAAGCATAGGAACATTCTCCAAGAAAATTGGACAAATTACCACATATGTTGACATTTGCACTTTTACATGGAGATTAAAGTAGAAACAAGGTTTTACCAGTCATCTTTATCTGGGGTGGGAATGATTAAAGTTCATCCCTCCTGTGAAATCTCTGGAAAGTGTTTTCTTGCCCACCAAACCTGCCCATCAGCAGCTCCTGCTCGTCTTCCTCACGGGCCTTCTTCACTTCCTCCTTGGCCTGTATGGCATCCATCTCCCTTTCTGGGCCCTTGGAGAAAGAAACAGAGACATGAGACATTAGCCGCTGGGGTTATATTTCTAGGTGGACAGGGGTGTCTGCCTGCTCCTGCCTTCTTGCAGGCCTCTGCACTGCCTGGAGGTGGCTTGGAAGAGCCCCCACGGATGCCAGGGCCTTATCGCTGAAATCTATAAGTGTGACCTTCTCTGGGAAAGGGGTCTTTGCAAATATGATTAAGTTAAGCATGTTGAGATGCAAGGATTACCCTAGGCCCTAAATTCCATCACAGGTGTCCTCATAGGAGACGGAGAGAGAGATTTGACATACGCACAGACACAAGAGGAGAAGACCATATGAAGGCAGAGGCAGAATTTAGAGCCACATGGCCACAAACCAACGAACACCAGGAGCCACCAGAGGCCGCAAGAGGCGAAGGAAGGATGTTCCCCTAGAGCCTTTGGAGGGAGTGTGGCCCCGCTGATGCCTTGATTTCAGCCCAATGATATTGATTTTGGACTTCTGGCCTCCAGAACAGTGAGATGATAAATCTGTGTTGTTTCAAACCAGCCAGTTTGTGGTAATTTGTTACAATGGCCATAGGAAATAAATACAACCCCTCCTCTACTTCTTTCTATTCCCAGAGTACCTGGGCCCTGGTCCTTCTCAACAGAGCGGTGAACATGCAATGAAATGCGTCCTCTGAGACTAAGTAAGAAAATCCAGGTACATCAACAGAAGGACTAGGAGGACAAACACATCAAGGAGGTTTCCGTAGTCATTATTGAAGAAGAGCTTTAGTAAGACTTTGTGGCAGAAATCAGATTCAAAAAGAAATGGTTCACCATCACAATGAAAAGGTACCCTACTGAATCGGAGAAAATATTTGTAAATTATATCTGATAAGGGATTGATATCCAACATAAATAAAGAACTTACATAACTTAATAGCAAAAAAAGTCTGATTCAAAAATAGGCAGGGATTCCTGGGTGGCTCTGTCAGTTAAGCAGCTGCCTT
The DNA here is from genome assembly GCF_020171115.1 of Neogale vison. Lineage (NCBI taxonomy): Eukaryota > Metazoa > Chordata > Mammalia > Carnivora > Mustelidae > Neogale > Neogale vison. The sequence goes on along the minus strand of NC_058096.1, from coordinate 213,986,287 downwards.
CAGCTCAGGTCATGATCTCAGGGTCCTGGGATCGAGTCCCACATCGGGTTCCTTGCTCCTGCTTCTCCCTCTGCCTCTACCTGCCACTCTGCCTGTCTGTACTCTCTCTATCTCTCTGACAAATAAATAAATAAAATCTTTTTAAAAATTAAAAATAAAAAAAATAAAAATGTGCAGAGGATTTGAATAGACATTTTTCCAAAGAAGATATACAGAAGGACAACAGCACAGGAAAAGATGCTCAACATCTCTCATCATCAGGGAAATGCAAATTAAAACCTCAATGAGCTATCACTTCACTACTGTTGGAATGACTAGTATCCAAAAAAACACTACGTAAGAAACACCGGCCAAGGATGTAGAGAAGAGGGATCCCTCGTACACTGTTGGTTGGAACATAAATCAGTGCAATCACTAAAGAAAACAGTATGACACCTCCTCCAAAATTAAAAATAGCACACTAGATGAATACCATATAATCTGGTAATGCCACTTCCAGCTATTTATCTGAAGAACATGAAAACATTCTCTCAAAAAGATATCTGTGGGGCGCCTGTGTGGCTCAGTTGGTTAAGCATCTGCCTTCGGCTCAGGTCCTGATCTCAGGGTCCTGGGATCAAGCCCCAAGAGGGGATCTCTGCTCCGTGGCAAGTCTGCTTCTCCCTTTCCCTTTGTGATCTCTCTCTCACTTTCACTCTCTCTCAATAAATATGTCTTAAAGAATAAAAAAATAAAGACATCTGCACCCCCATGTTTAGTGCAGCATTATTTACAACAGCCAAGACATGAGAGCAAACCTAACTGTCCATCAACAGATGAATAAAGAAAATGTGATATATATGTATATGTGTGTCTACACACACACACACACACACACACACACGGGAATATTACTCAGCCATAAAAAAGAATGAAATCCTGCCATCTGCAACAACGTAGATGGACCTTGAGAGCATTATGCTCAATGATATAAGACAAAGAAAAATACCATACAATCTCTCTTTATAGTTTTTATTTTCTTTTTTAAATGATATTATTTATTTATTTATTTGACAGACAGAGATCACAAGTAGGCAGAGAGGCAGGCAGAGAGAGATAGAGGGAAGCAGGTTCCCTGCTGAGCAGAGAGCCTGATGTACGGCTCGATGCCAGGACCCTGAGACCATGACCTGAGCCAAAGACAGAGGCTTAATCTACTAAGCCACCCAGGTGCCCCTGGAATGTTTTGGGTTTTTTTTTTTTAAGATTTTATTTATTTATTTGACAGACAGAGATCACAAGTAGGCAGAGAGGCAGGCAGAGAGAGAGGAGGAAGCAGGCTCCCTGCAGAGCAGAGAGCCCGATGTGGGGCCCTTTCCCAGGACCCTGGGATCATGACCTGAGCCGAAGGCAGAGGCTTAACCCACTGAGCCACCCAGGTGCCCCTGGCTTTTTTTTTTTTTTTAATGAATTCAGAGAAACAGAGAACACATGGATGGTTGCCAGAGGCAGGGTGGAGGGGTGGGTGAATGCGTGAAGGGGGTCAAAAGGTACAAGCTTGCAGTTATAAAATAAATACGTCATGGGGATATCATGTGCAGCATAGAGAATACAGTCAACAATATTGTAATAACTTCATATGGTGGCAGATGGTAGCTAGATTTATCATGGCAAGCGTTTCCTAATGTATATACATATTGAATCGCTGTTGTACACCCAAAACCAATATAATACTGTATGCCAACTCTACTTCAATTAAAGCAATAAAACACAGGCATTGTGCAAAAGAGGATGTCCAAATGGCCACAAAAGCCATAAAACAGTGCCAACCTTCATTTGCCATCAGGGCAACAGAACTAAAACCCGAGATACCACTACACACCTGCAGTAACCCACAATCCCCAGCGCCGGTGAGGATTCGAGAAAGTGCAGCCCGTCTGGGAACAGCAGGGCAGTTTCTAATGGGGCTACACTTCTGGTGTAGGACTCAGCTATTCCTGGCTATTTATCTCAGAGAACTGAAAGCACACATCCACACTCAAAAACCGTAAGCAAATATTTATAAGAGCTTTGTTCATATGTCAAAAACTGGAAACAACCCAGTTGTCTGTTGCCTGAACAGATAAAAGGACTCAGCAGTTCGAAGAAACCAACTGCTCACTGATACCCCAGCAACACCACGGACCCCAGACACATCATGCTTGAGAAGCAGGCTCAAAAAGACTGCATGCCACGGAAGCCTGGGCGGCTCAGTTGGTTAAGTGTCTGCTTTGAGCTCGGGTTATGAGCCCAGGGTCTGGGGATCAAGTCCCACATGGGGCGTCTCGCTCAGCAGGGAGCCTGCTTCAGCCCTCTGCCTGCATCTCCCCCTGCTGGTGCTCTCTCTTTCTTTCTCTCTGACAAATAAATAAATAAAATCTTAAAAAAAAAAAAGACTGCACACTTGATGAATCCATTTATAGGACGCTCTGAAAAAAGCAAGATGGTAGGGACAGATACCGGATCGGTGGGAGACTCTGAGTGGGAGCAGGTTTGGCTACAAAGGGCCCAAGGAGACTTTGGGGAGTGGTGACACTCTTCTGCATTTGGATTTCTGTTGGTGGTTTCACAACTGTATTCGTTTGTCAAAACTCACGGGCCTCTCTACCAGGAAAGGGTTAAGTCTTATGGTATATAAATTATACTTCAGGAAATCTGACTTGTCAGCAACTGACAGTGATACCCAGTATAGCCAAAGCTATGGCATAAACCAAGACTCTCATCTACGGCACAAAGGAACAGAAAATAGGGACACCTTGAAAACTGTTGGGCTGTGTGGCCCCTGGTGACCCAGGCTGTCTCTCTCCTGGGCTTGCACAGGAATGATGGTAACAGCTTTATTCATGAGGCCACAAGCTGGAAACAATCCAAAGCTGCATCAACAGAGAACAGAGAGCTATGTTCTGGAATATTCACCCACTAAAAATGAGCCGCTGCCGTATTTGATAATATGAGCCCCACAGCACTGCCCGAATGAGTAAACACTGGATGGCTCCATTTATATGAATTTCAAAAGGAGGTTAATTGGACATATGGTGGTCATTCCTTTGGGGGTTGATGGCGGCTGGGAGGGGGTGGGAGGTTGTTCCTGGAACCCGGCTAACATTCTGTATCTGCATCCTGATCTGGGTGGGTTTTCTGCTGAAAACCCATTGAGTCCTTTCCTATATGTTCAACTCAACTACAGAAATAAGTGAATAATGAATGAGAAGTTCACTGTGTTTACCGTACCTTTGTTTCCCCCCAAGTAGCCTTGCCAAAATTCTCAGCATACTCCTCGTCATCTGTGATCAGGAAATTATCAAAGATGGTTCCTGATCTCACCTGTGGATGAAAATGAGGCCTTTCTTACTGATGTGAGGAATACGGCAGCTTTCCACCAAGAAACAGTTGCATTTGGCTCAGTGCTCTCGACAGTAGCAGGTGCTTAAACACATTTCTAAAACGTCCACTCCCTCCAAGGCATTGGTTCTCAAACTTAGGTGCATACTGGGGTCACCAACAATATTTTAGAAACTGCTCAAGTCATGATCTCCGGGTCCTGGGATCGAGCCCCATGCCGGGCTCCCAGCTCAGGGGGAAGTCTGCTTCTCCCTCTGCCTCTCCCCCTCCTTGTGCTCTCTCTGTCTCTGTCTCTCTCTCAAATGAATGAATAAATAAATAAATAAACTTCTTTAAAATGGAACAAAAGTAAACAACAATATTTTAGAAACTCCAGATGCCTGGCCTCACTCACACGATGATGATTTAACTGGTCCCCGGTGCTACCTGGGCATGAAGACTTGGAAGAGCACCCAAGTGACTCGAGCATTCCATGATGGTTGCCAACCGCTGCCTGAGAACCTTACTGTGCAAAGTGGGGCTCGGCCAGCAGCAGTAGGCCTGCCCAAGCAGAGGAGTGACAGGTTCCCAGGGAGGGAGATAGGAGGTGTCCAGAGGGCAGAAAGGATGTCTATTTTGTCCCTGGCTGTTTGTCTTGGGTCTGGGGCCAGGGGCCAGGCACATAGTAGGAGCTCAAGGAGTACCAGCTATGTGAACGAAGGAGTTTAGGCTGAAGCTCAGAGTTCTCGAACTATAGCAAATTAAAAGCCACGTGACCTGCCAAAGTTCTAGGCCAATGGCACCAATGTTCTCAAATTCGGAGAGGTCGTATTCTGTTAGATAGCTGTTTTTCATCTTCTGATGCAGCCAAACGTCTTTGTCTATACCCTCTGGTTTCAGGCCATCCTGCAACAACAAACTCAAATTTTAAGTGTTGCAGGAGGGTGGGAGGGGCATCCCAGGGAGTCACAGGGAGAGGATGTCACGCACCTGGTACGGAGGCTTTTGCAGCATTGGCCCCTGCCAGTCCCCCTCTAGCTCGCTGTTCCAGTCACTTGGCTTGCTGGCACTGGCATCCAAAAAATGCTTCTCCCAGTCCTAAAATGTAAGAAAAAAAATTGATTCCCAGATTTGAGAAAAGAAGCTACCAAGAGGCAGGAGCAGGCCCGTGGCCCTGGTCACAATTTCCCCATCACTTTGGTGGCCATAGGGCCAAGTGCTCGGGGTTGCCAGTCCCACCGAGGGTTTGGGGGCCACACACAGCTAGGATTTTCTCCCTAAGCCTTGGCGTGATTGCACCACACTCCCCAAGCTGGTGAGAGGAATAAGAGTGAGCAAAACTCGAAATAATGGCTAAAGTTAAATGAGGGGGCAAGGGGACCCTGTGTGGCTTCGTCGGTTAAGCAGCTGACGGTTGGTTTCAGCTGTGGTCATGATCTAAGGGTCCGGGGATTGAGCCCTGTGTTGGGCTCTGTACTCAGTGAGGAAGCAACTTCTCTCTCTCCTTTTCCCTCTGTCCCTCCCCTGACTCGTATGCATGCTTTCTCTCTCTCTCTCTCAAATAAATCTTTAAAAAAAATGATAGGACAAAAGTGACGATGGGGGAGAAGGGGCACACAGTCACTGCTGTTTAGGTAGTCTGACCTTCTACATAGCAGTCATATGTAGAATGTTCCAGAGAGAGAGGCTGGACAACCAGGAAAGTTTCCAGAACTTACCTGAGGACTGCTGGGTAGCAGGAGGAAAGCAGTTATGGTGTATAGACCTTCTATATATACATATGAATAGTCACACTGTACACAGATACGCATGATACATACACACACATATGCATGTGTATAATGCATAATGAACACACATGCATGCATTGTTTATATAATACACATATATCATATATGTACTCATATATAGTCACATATGTACTCATATATACATATATATACATCTCTACATATATATGTGGCTTAGTAGATGTTGAACAAATATTTGTTGAATAAATGGATGAGGAAAAGGTGCTATGGATTTGTGTTTATCTAAATATTAACATATTAATATTAACATATTAACACATTAATTATTATAAATATTTATAAATTATTTTATGATTTTATATTTATATATTATTACAAATGTTTGAGTAAATATTAATATATAATATATAAAATATATAAATATATATTATATATAAAATACGTATTATATATAAAATATATAAACAAATATTGATATAAATATAATATACTAATATAAATGCATAAAAGTTATCTACAATGATGCTTTCTCTTTCAGAACAATGGAAAAATAGTAACATTTTGCATTTAGAGTGTGGCTTTTCCATATTACACACTACTTCTCAATGATTGACCTCTCAGTGACTGAGGATTTGGTGGCCTCTCCTACAGCATTTTGCCCCCAACCCCACCAGCAATGCTGAGCTGCTCACTCTTGTGCTGGGACCAGGAAATGGCTACAATCCCATCTGGGCAGTTGGCTCCCTACATTGTAGGTGACAAAATCATTAACCCACCACGAACTCATTTGTTGAGGAACTCACACGGACCCAGACATATGTACCAAACAGCCAGTCTGGAGGCCCCTTCTGGGAAGCTGATTAGGCCCCACGAGGGAGCCGGCTCACAGACACTCGGCCCCAAGACACGCAGAGCGGGCTAGCCGGCACCCAGGTGGCCGGGACTTTCATCCCAATACCGGTGTCTTCTGAGCAGCCTGATTGATTTTCTTTGCCATCCTGTGCCTTGTTACAGTAAGTCTTCTTTCCAGGTGAAAACTACTGCTCTGGTCTGTTTCGAAGGTAAGGAAGCGAGGGAGAAACTTTGTTCTTTTGCTTTCCTGATTACACTGTCTACGATGATGTATTTGATGGTCAGACAGCAGGGCCATGGGTCAGGTTTAGTTGCCAGAAATTAATTGTAAACACAGTCCAGGGGCACCAGGGGTGCAGACAGTTAAGGGACTGACTCTTGGTTTCAGCTCAGGTCGTGATCTCAGAATCGTGAGATGGAGCCCGAGTCAGGCTCTGTGCCCGGCAGGGAGTCTGCCTCAGATTCTCTCTCCCTCTCCCTCTGCCCCTCCCACTCATGCTCTCTTTCTCTCTCTCTGTCAAATAAATGAATAAATCTTTAAAACACACACACACACACACACACACACAGACACACACACTCTGAGTCCAGAACTTTCAGTTATGGCAAAGACAACTGCCCTAAGACAAATGGCTCATGGGTTTGGTGCGGAGTTTTGATATTCAAAACAAAATGCTTAGGGGCGCCTGGGTGGCTCAGTGGGTTAAAGCTGCTGCCTTCGGCTCAGGTCATGATCCCAGGGTCCTGGGTTCGAACCCCGCATTGGGCTCTCTGCTCAGCGGGGAGCCTGCTTCCCCCCCCCCGCCTGCCTCTGCCTACCTGTGATCTCTCTTTCTCTCTCTCTCTCTAATAAATAAATAAAATATTTTTAAAAAAAACAAAATGCTTCAACAACAAATAAACATAAACTGAAAACAAAACAAGACAGAAGGGAGCTCGTGATGGTTGAGTGGTAGTTCCCAGGGACGGTTTGTATGCATCCTAAACCTTGGAATCTGGGAATGCGAGCTTCTACTGAGACAAAGATCTCTGCAGATATAATTCAGGTGAGGATCTCAAGGCAGGTCACTCTGGATTATCCAGAGGGCCCTACATCCAAGGGCAAACATCTTTATGAGAGAGAGAAGGAGACACGAGGAGGTGGAGGCAGATTCAGATGTCTACCAGCCCAGGAGCTTGGGAGGCAACAGAAGCTGGACGAAACAAGGAAAGGATTGTTTCCTGGATACTTCAGAGGGAGTGTGACCCTGACGACACCCGGATTTCTGCCTTCTGCCTTCAAGAACCGTGTGAGAATACATTTCTGTCGCCTTAAGCCACCCACCTTGTGGTATCTTGTTACAGCAACCCTAGGAATTTAATGCATAGAGTTATGTTAGCAGATTCTTGCTTGTCAGTCACAAGTGTGAGGCTCAAAAAATACTTTATGTTCAGGTTCAGAATAACCAAAAAAAAATCATTTTTATAAAGGTCGCTGATGTATTATCCTTTTTAAAGAATAAAAAATTGGTTAAAAAAAAACCTACTTGCTTTCATCTCAAATATTATAAAACTCTTCCACAATACCTGTGTGGCTGGTTTCAGTGGCAAATGTTCCAGAGAGGACGCTTTTTTTTGAAAGATCGATTTTTAAGATTTATTTATTTATTTTAACAGAGAGAGAGAGAGAGAGAGAGAGAGATGGGGACAGGGGGAGGGGAGTAGAGGGAGAGAGAATCTGAAGCAGGCTCCATGCCCAGCGTGGAGCCCGATGCAGGGTTCAGTCCCACAACCTTGAGACCACCACCTGAGCTGAAATCAAGAGTCAGACACTTAACGGACTGAGCCACCCAGAAGCCCTCTGGGGGAGGACCCTTTGAGTGTGACAATGTTGACCTCACGATCACCAGCCATGTAGCAATCCTACCGAAGTACATACACACTTCGCTGGCACCCTCTCTAGAGCTGTTTGGGATAAATCCATACCTGGGATTTGTCGCCTTCAGCCTGGTCCCAATCCTTGGACTCCGCAGAGGACTTCTCCATCTTCTTAAGTGACGTTAAGTTCCAGTCATACTCGATGTTGCCGGATTCAATCGACTGACCATCGATCTTCACTTCATAAGTGAGGTCTGGTCTTAAAATCAGAGCATAGAGGTGTGTAAAGCCATCAACCTGCACATTTTAAGGGGAGAAAGGATAACGATGAGACCCTTGATGTCTTGGGGCAGGTCTACCTACATGGTTTAAGTCTTCAAAGCCTTGCTATAAAGAGCAAGGAGAGAGGTTCTAGGGGCGGGGGTCAACTTGACTAAAAAATGGGTCCTGCGGAAGAAATCCCCCCTTTGTACAAAACTTCCTCGCTACCAAGCAGACCTGAGCGGCTTACTTCCTTTTGTGTAGACGATGGCTCCCCCTTAGATGCCCACAGGTGGTTATGACAGGGCGGTGGGTATACACCGAGGGACCACTGCTCTGTTTAAGAAAAATTATGTGAGAAACAGCTTCCTCTTCTGTACTCCGAAAGACACCAAATGAAGCCCAGTTTATTTTTCAACACAGGAGAGAACTTTCTAATGTTCTGAGCTGTCCAATGGTTTAGGCTCTGCAAGGGCAGGCCTGGTGCCTCTCTTGGTCATAGTTAAGGCCTCAGGCCAGACCCAAGGGAAGCACTCAGCAAGCATCCAATAAGTGAGAGAGGGAAGGTGGATGGCGGGTGCTGGGGAGGTCGGAGGTGTCTAGGACATGCCGGCCTGTGGGCAGCAAAGGGGACTCCTGCACCAAGGTCCAGTAGCAGTCAGTTCTCAAAGTGGGGCCGGGCGGCATCAGTATCATTGGGGAAAGGCCTGGGAAACATCCGTTCCCAGATCAGTCTGACCTTCTGTATTCAGAGATGCTGACGCTGCTCAGCTTTGGGTACCACTGCCCCAGCAGCTTAAAGGCTCTGTCAGGAGGCCCCTCCCTCTGCTAAGAGCCAAAGGTAAAAGCTTCTCTGGTACCTCTCTGCTCTGCCCCGAGGGACAGGGTGCTGCTGTCCACACCACGGCTGATGGCTCTGTCTGCTCAGTGTCCCTCCCAACCTCTGTAGTTTGCTGGGACAGCTGAGTACATGCTTCTCCCAATGCTCTCTACCCCTCTTAGTCTCTACTCACCTTTCCTAATTTCGACTTTGGGCTCATTGGCCAGGTTGTTGGTACCTTCCAGGATCTAACCACAAGTTCTGGGCCCCCTGAGGGATAATATCCACTCCCACACATACGCAATGGATCCAAAGCAGGATCTTTAATCCCGACCATTGGCCTGAGCTTCAGACCACAGTTTCCAACAACTTACTGGACACCTCTACCTGGATGTCTGCTGGGATTTCACAACCGATAGTTCCAATCAAAATTCCCGACTGTGCCCTGGCCTCCTTATTGGTCTTGCTTTTGCTAATGATTAAGAGCAGGCAGCTGAGAGTCATGGTCCACATCCTCAGGACTCACATTCCCAATATTGTGAAGTCCTCTAGGTCCTGCCCCTGAATTATCTGCCCAAACAGTCCCCTGTTCTGCATCCCGCTGAAGCCTTAGACTTCAGCCTTCTCCCTGCCTACTGATCACCCTGTCCCTCCACCCCTCCTCCCCAGAGTCTCCAAGGTATTTTTCTAACATGCAGGTCTGACCCCCTCCTCGAAGACTGCTGAGGGCTGCAGAGGTGGTCCCAGCCGTTCTCTCACAGCGTCACAGAACGCCGACTACCTGCTGTGAGTCAGTGCTCCTTCGACAGAAGCATTTTATTCTTCTAACACGTAGCCGAAATAGCACCTGCCTGAGAGCATCATCAGCCTGCAGGTGCCACTCAGGGGGCCTCCGAGGGTGGCTGACCTGAGCAAATCCTGTTCTAACCTCCCCAGCACGGTCCAGGCCAGGCTTCACAACCTATGTTGGCATCACCCCTGCTCTCTCCCACGTACCTGATGCACAAGTGAACAATTTATTCGGAATCAGGTGTAAAACCTGTGCACTAAGATGGGCTTCAAGCTCTCTCTCACGCCCCCTAGGAGGATGTCGGGCCTCTCCACGCAGAGGGGACCCAATGATCCTATGTAGCCACCAAGTTAGGAGGTGGGAACCATGTTGCTGATGGAGAGTCACTGGGGCTCTGTGGGGAGACCAAACACCCCCCAGCTTGGGTCAGGACTGAAGAAGGGGTGGTTATGGACACTTTCCCTCTGTGCCATCAACGTGCTCTCGAAACACACTCTGGCCTCCCGCCCAAATTCACCCAGATTTGTGGAGGCTTCCCATGTTGGAGCTCTGGGCACTGGGGGGACCCTACGGGACAGGTCCCTGTTTCCTGGCCGCTACATTCAAATGGAGGGGCTGCTTCAGGGAGTGTATCTTCCCTCCATGGGCCCAGCGCCAGGAACTTGACGCAAGTTGTGTCTTTGGAGAAGTCCTGGGCTGGGCTGTGGAGTCATCATTGGCCCCAAGGCAGAAAGTGTAATTTTCACAGGATCCATGGATAGAAAGTAAGAAAGTATGCTTTCATTTCAAAACATTCCTGTTTCTAAATGCTTTGGTATTTTGAAGATTAATTTCTCTAAGACTTTTTTCCTGCATGCTGAATATTTATTTCATTCCTCAGTGAGGATGGATACAGCAGAAATGTGACTGTACTGCTGTAACCCTTACAAGGCAAATTACAGTGTAGCTCACAGTAAAAAGTGCATCTGCCCTCCTGATGGGTATAAACTTCAGAAAACTAGCCAACAGTGTATGTAAGTGTCTCTAATGAGCCTGGTAAACTGGAAACCAAGGGGCGGGGGTGTGTTGCTAAGATCCATTCCTGGCTCAGTTCAGTATCTTAAGACCAAAACTATTTTCTCTAAATTTAGGTTATCAGGAAGAGCTAACATAATTACAGATTTGAATACGAAAGCATTTACCTTACACCTGATTGATTTCTTGTTTGAGTGATACTGATTCTTGAAATGTAAAATAACATGAACTTTCTTGATATCAAATCCACAAATATCAGGTCCTACAAAAAAAAATACAAGCTGCACTCAATTTCTTTCGCTAATGCGTCACCACAGGAAACCCGCAACCATTCCCCTGAAGTAAGGGGCGAGGACCAGAAGCTTGCGTGTGCAGGAATCATCAGACTTTGGCATGGATACTGAAATGGACAGTGACACCTTTGGACTCAAGTGAAAGGCAGCACGTGAGTAAGAAAAGGATTTAACAGTCAAGGAAGCATTCCTGATGTGCTGTCCGAGGCTTGGGCTCACTCTGAAGCTCTGAGAGGTACCCTGTGCCCAGGTGAGGGCTTCAGGGATGGACTAGCTGGCTGGGATTCCTGCTCTCATTTGCTGTGGGAAAACACATTTGCAATCCTCATGCCTGTGTCCTATTCTCTAAAATGGGGATGTGAATCAACCACGGCTATTTTTGCCAATTAGATGGGCTAAAGGGTGTAAAGCATTTAATATAGCAAAGCTCAGTATTCGTTCCTATTATGTCCCAAGACAACATGCACACATTCAGATTAAGGTTTTCTGAACATACTAAACAAGGTTTGCAGGAGGGATCTGGAAAATTTGTCAAACCTTCCGGGGATAACCTTCCGGGGATGTTTGGAATTACCCCACTGCTGCTTTATTGACCTTAAGCCTTAAGAATGTACTAGAACACCCGTCTGTCTCAAATCAAATTCCATCACATCCACTAACCCGGGACTGCATCCGCCCCCAGGGATTCTGTGAGGCTGTGTAAACACAAGCAGATGACTGCAATTTTTTTCCTAGAACTTGCAGTGATGAACCTTCAGAATAAGAGAGATCCAGGCTGCACATAATTACTTGAAGGGTATTATCAATTTGCCAGAGTGGATGTGACATTGAACTTGGAAGCAGCATCCATGTCTATTGCCCTGAGTTCTCAGAGGATGCTTCTTTGTTTAATTTCCTTTTCTTCTTATCACTGGAAAAGATCCCAGTTCAATTTTTAAAACAAAAGCTATGGTATGCGAACTATTTGTATGAAATCTATTACCTGGGGATTAAAACATGAAATTCCTCCCTCAAAAGTGGTCAGAATTCTCCTATTTCTAAGCACCTACATATTTTAAATATTAAATTAAGCTTCAGAACATGCCCAGACATGACCGGAAAATCTGGACATTTTCCGTTAACAGCGATCATAAAATATTTATGCGCATAATGAATTTTTATGAGGAAATGGGATAGACAGAAGGACTCTAAACAGGCTGACCTGCCTTTGGGCAAGGAAGTTTAATCTTTGTGAGCTTCAGATTTTGTTTTGGTTTTTCTTTTGAGATATTATTTATTTGTTTGAGGTAGATTACGCTCGGGCGGGGGTGGGGGGAGTGGACGGGTTGGGGGGGGAATGAGCAGGGGGAGATTCAGAGGGAGAGGGAGAGGGAGAAGCAGACTCCCCACTGAGCAGGGAGCCTGACACAGGGCTCACGCCGCAACACCAGGACCTGAGCCTAAGCCGGAAGCTTAAGTGCTTAACCCTCTGAGGCCCCCAGCCCCCTCCCTCCCCGAGCCTTAGTTGTTGTTTTTGTTTTTCAAGATTTTATTTATTTATTTGATGGAGACACAGAGAGAGAACATGAGCAGAGAGGGGGAGAAGCAGATTCCCCACTGAGCAGGGAGCCTGGATCCCAGGACCCTGAGATCATGACCTGAGCGGAAGGGAGATGCTTAAATGACTAAGCCACCTAGGAGCCCTCCTCGTTTTTTTATTTGCAAAATGGAAGCCCTGTTCCTGGTTTCCTAGGGTTTAGACATAATCTAAGATTGTATTTGTAAGGCCCCTGGTAATGGCCCAACTTCTCTTTTTTCCCTTCAACCTCACAAGCCTTAGCAAGCTGCTCTCATGGCGAAGAGTAGAGCTGAGGCATCACGGGGAAGTGTTCTAACAGTGACACAATGGGTTTAACTAAAATGCAACTGAGGGTGCCTGGGTGGCTCAGTTGGTTAAGCAATTGCCTTCAACTCAGGTCACGATCCTGAAGTCCTGGGATTGAGTCCCTGGTGGGGATCCCATCTCCACGGGGAGTCTGCTTCTCCCTCTGACCTTCTCACCTCTCATGCTCTCTCTCACTGTCTCTCTCTCTCTCTCTCAAATAAATAGACAAAATCTTAAAAAAAAATAAAATGCAACTGAATTAAAAGCAAAAATAATACAGATAATTTACTGGCTTTTCTTTTTTCCTCCAAAGTAAGTTGCTTCACAATTCAGATGTAGAAGACACGTTATATATAATTAGAAGATGGGGCTTCTAGCTAGTGTTTGTGGTGATTTTGTTTACCAAACCCAACTAAATGAACTTGTGAAAGCATCTCTGATTCCACAGGTAATATTTTTTTTTTTGCCAGATATCTCTGCCATCCCATTTTAAGAGAATAATAATAACCCAAACCAAGCCACTTTGATTTCCTTTTTAATCAAAATAAAGACTTTCTCCATTCCAGATTTTAAATTCAAGAGTAAATGGGAGGCATGGCAGAGGAGAAAGAAGTGGGGAGAGGTCGGGGACTGTGCAGTTGGTGGAAACTGGGTCTATGTAATTCTGTGGCCTTGGAAAAGTCTCCTTACCCTCTGAAGACAAGGAAGGAATACATCCAAATCCAATAAATAATCTAATAATATCTATTCTCTCTACTTCTTTTTTGTTTTAAAAGATTATATTTTATATTATTTGACACAGAGAGAGAGTGTGTGTGCACAAGCAGGCAGAGCAGCAGAGGGAGAGGGAGAGGGAGGCAGAGGAGAGGGAGAAGCAGGCTTCCTGCTTAGCAGGGGATGCAGGATCCCAGGCCCCTGGGATCATGACCTGAGCCCAAGACAGACGCTTAACGGACTGAGCCGCCCAGGCACCCCTATTCTCTCTACTTCTGTGTCACACTATGACCAGCAGTGTACACAAACGTGAGGACAGTATAACAGGTGTCTGAAGCCTGCTGCTGATCACGATAAATTCACAGATAAGCATGGAAAAATGATGACAGAGAAAACTTCTACAAGACGTCCACATCACGAGAAGAGAATTTTAAAAAACGATTCTCCACATTTGAATGATCGATGGATATTCTAAAACCGTATTTCCACTCCTAACTGTTTCTTCACTTTTGAAAACTGTGGTAAAATATACATAAAATTTATCACCTTAACCATTTTTAAGTGTACCTTCCAATGGCATTAAATACCTTCACATCATTTTGCAGTCATCACCACCATCCACCCCCCAACTCTTTTCACCTTATAAAACTGAAACTCTACACCCATGAATAACCCTCATTCTCACTCGCCGCCATCCCCTGGCAGCCACCATTCTATGTTCTATCTCTAGAATTTTGACTACTCTAAGGACCTAAAATAAGTGGAATTGTATAGTACTTGTCTTTTCGTGTCTTGCTTATTTCACTTAGAATAATGTCCTCGAGGTTCTTCCATATTGTCGTAGGTGTAGCACTGTCCTCCTCTATGAGGCGAAATAATGCTTCATTGTACGGACACTACATTTGTTTATCCACTCATCTGCTGATGGACACGCGAGTCCTCTAGTTTCAGTCTTCTTATTTTTTTTAAGATTTATTTATTTATTTGAGAGAGAGAGCGAGAGAGAGCACACGTGCGCACATGTAAAAATGGGGGAAGGGGCAGAGGAAAAGAGAGAATCCCGAAGCAGACTCCCTACTGAACGAGGAGCCCGAAACAGGGCTCCATCCCAGGACCCTGCAATCATGACCTGAGCTGAAATCAAAAGTCAGTTACCCCATCAACTGAGCCACCTAGGCACCCCCTTGGTCTTCTTTTTTGAGATTGTTTTGGCTATTCAGGGTCTCTTGAGATTCCATATGAATTTTAGAATGGGTATTTCCATTTCTGCAAAAAAAAATCATTGAAATTTTAATAGGAATTAGACTGAATCTATATATTGCTGTAGAATCTGTAGATTACTTTGTCTAGTGTAGACATTTTAACACTATTGAGTCTTCCAATCCTATGAACATGGGATATGTTTTCATTTATTTCTATTTTCTTTAATTTCCTTCAGCAATACTTTGTAGTTATCACTGTACAAGTTTTTCACCCCCTTGCTTAATTCCTAAGTATTTTACTATCTTGGATGCTATTATAAATAGAATTGCGTTTGTAATTTCACTTTCAGATTGTTCGTTGTTCATATATAGGATGTAACTGTTTTTTTGTGTGTTGACTTTGTATCCGGCTACTTTACTGAATTCATTCATCAGTTCTAATAGACGGTGTGTGTGTGTGTGTGTGTAATCTCTATGGTCTTCTATGTATAAGATAATATCATCTGCAAATAAAGATCATTTTATTTCTTCCTTTCCAATTTGGATGACTTGTATTTATTTTTCCTGCCTAATTGCTCTGGCTAGAACTTCTAGTACAATGTTGAATAGAAGTGGTAAGAGTGGTCATCCTTGCCTTGTTTCAGATCTTACAGGAAAAGCTTTCTCTTTCACCAGAGTATGTTTACTGTGGGTTTTTTGTAGATGGTTTTTATTATATTGAAGTAGTTTCTTGCTATTCCTAGTTTGTCGACTTTTTATCTTCAAATGATAAAATTTTTGATGATCATGTGTTTTTCTTTCATTCTGTTGATGTATCATATAATATTGACTGATTTTCATCAGTCAATATGCTGCTGAATTCTTTTGGGGTATTTTGTCGAGAATTTTTGCATCAGTGTCCATAAACAGTGTCCATAAACTACTGTTCTGTAGTTTTCTTTTCTTGTAGTGTCTGGCTTTGGTGTCAGGATAATCTGGCTTCACAGAATGAGTTGAGGAATACATGTTCCCACCTCTTCAATTTTTTTTCGTGAAGTTTGAAAAGGATTGGTATTAGTTCTCCTTTAAATGTTTGGTAGAATTCATGAGAGATTAATCAGATTCAGGACTTTTCTTTGGAGAGTTTGGCTTACTGCTCTCTTTACTATTTACAGGTCTCTTTGGATTTTCTATTTCTTCATGATGGAGTCTTGGCAGGGTTTGTGTTTCTAGGAATTTGTCCATTTCATCAAGGTAATCCAATTTTGCAGTATACAACTGTTCTTAGCACTATTTTTTAAAAAAGATTTTATTTATTTGATAGAGACAGAGATCACAAGCAGGCAGAGAGGCAGGCAGAGAGAGCGGGGAGCAGACTCCCTGCTGAGCAGAGAGTCCAATGCGGGACTCAATCCCAGGACCCCGAGATCATGACCTGAGCTGAAAGCAGCAGCTTAACCCAGAGCCACCCAGGCACCCTGTTCTTAGCACTATCTTATAATTCTTTTTATTTCTGTAGAATTGGTAGTAACATCCCATTTCTGGTTTTGTAATTTGAGTCTCCTTTTCCATTTAGCTAAATCCATTCACCTAAAGGTTTTGTCAAATTTGTTGATCTTTTTTTTTTTTAAGATTTTATTTATTTGACAGACAGAGATCACAAGTAGGCAGAGAGGCAGGCAGAGAGAGAGGAGGAAGCAGGCTCCCCGCAGAGCAGAGAGCCCGATGCGGGGCTCGATCCCAGGACGCTGGGATCCTGACCTGAGCCGAAGGCAGAGGCTTTAACCCACTGAGCCACCCAGGCACCCCATTTTGTTGATCTTTTTGGAGAACTTTTGATTTCACTGATTTTCTCTGTTCTTCTAGTCATGATTTCATTTATCTCTGCTCTAACCTTTACCATCACTGTCCTCTTGTCCATTCAATTCTACCAGTTTTTGTTTTACATATTTTGATGCTCATGAGGAGTGTAGATGTTTGTAATTGTTACATCCTCTTGCTATATTGACCTTCTTACTAATATGCAATGTCCTTTGTCACTTACAACCTTTAAGATTTATTTAAACTCTATTTATATTAGTATATAAATATATATTAATATAGCCATTCTGCTTTCTTTTGGGTGTTATTTGCCTGGCATATCTTTTCCCTTCTGTTCTCTTTCAACCTGTTTCTTTGGATCTCAAGTGAGTGTTTTGTAGAATGCATATGCTTGGCTCATGGGTTTGGTTTTTTTTTTTTTAAGACTTCTTATGTATTTATTTGACAGAGAGAGAAATAACAAGTAGGCAGAAGTAGGCAGAGAGGCAGGCAGAGAGCTCCCTGCTGAGCAGAGAGACCGATACGGGGGCTTGATCCCAGAATCCTGGGATCATGGCCTGAGCTGAAGGCAGAGACTTAACCCACTGAGCCACCCAGGTGCCGCAGAGGAAGAAGCAGGCTCCCCACTGAGCAAGGAGCCTGTTGTGGGACTCAATCCCAGGATCCTGGGGTCATGATCTGAACCAAAGGCAGATGCTTAACCAGCTGAGCCACCCAGGTGCCCCTCTGGCTCTTGTGTTTTTATCCATTCTGCCAATCCCTGTCTTTTAACTGGAGATTTTCATCCATTTACATTTAATTACTGATAAGAAGGAACTCACTTCTGTCACTCTATTTGTTTTCTATATGCCCTACAGCTTTTTGATCCTCATTTCCTTCAATGCTGTCTTCTTTTTAGTTGAGTTTTCATAGGGAAATGTTTAAATTCCTTTTTAATTTCCTTTTGTGTATATCCTATAGCTATTTCTTTGTGGTTATCATAGGGATTACATTTAACACCCTAAAGTTATAATGCTCTAATTTGAATTTATACCAGTTTAACTTCAATAACACACAAAACTGCTGTTCACCTCTTTGCAACTCTGTGATCAGCAGCAGCAATCCTCAATGAGAGCTCAGTTTCCTGATATTTGGAGGACAGGGTCCTTTTGGCCCACCATTTCTGTGGCAAGCCGTGTGTAGGCTGCTCCTACACATACACATACAAGGCATAGCTGTCTGCCTTGTGGCTTGAAATGGGAGATGGGTATATCCACTCTGCTAAGAGCTTAAATTGACCAAAATTAAACTCCCCATTCTTCCCCTGGAAGGAGCAATCCTTCCATAGACTTCAGAGTTTCAGAACAGTTACATCAGATCCTGTTGTTATGATTCTTATCTAGGTAGGGAGATGGATTTCTGAAGCTTCCTACTCTATTTTCCCAGAATCCTCTTCATTCTGAAAGTTTTTTGAATCCATGCCCTTCAGCTATGTCTCGTTCCTATGGCCCAAAGTGGTCCCATCCCCATTTTAGCACAACTTTTAATCAATTACTTCTGCTATCAGGAGATATTTAAAGTGCTCCAGGGGCCAGCAGGGGCTAGAGAGGAAACATTTTGGCCTTCCTATCATTTTCATGTGTCGAAAACATTATCCTTCAGTTTTTTTTAAATCATTAAAAATGTTAAAACCCATTCTCAGTCCATGGGGCATAACAAACAGAGGCCATGGGCTGATGTGGCCCTTGGCCAAGGTCTTCTGAGTCCTGATATATTCTAAGTACCAGGGGCTACATTAATATTAAATAACCAACTTTCTCAAAAGTATAAGAGGGGGTGCCTGGAGGGCTCAGTTGATTAAGTGGCCAACTCTTGATTTCAGCTCAGGTCACAGTCTCAGGGTCCTGGGATTGAGTCCATGTCTGGCTCCACACTCAGCAGGGAGTCTGTTTCAGGATTCTCTCTCTCTCTCTCTGCCCCTCTCCCCCACTCACACACTCTCTCTCTCAAATAAATAAATAATTTTTTAAAAAGAAGTTACAATAGAGGGATGCCTGGGTGGCTCACTCAGTTAACCATCTGCCTTCAGCTCGGGTCATGATCTCAGGGTCCTGGGATAGAGTTCCACGTTGGGTTGCCTGCTCAGCAGGGAGTCTGCTTCTCCCTCTGTTTCCTCCCTCCTCCCTGATCCTTCCTTTCTCCCTCTGCTGCTCCCCCTGCTTGTGTTCCTTCTCTCCCTCTTTGTCTCTCTGTCAAATTAATTAATTAATTAATTAATACAATAAAATGGTATAGTTGCCTTTTCATATTAATTAGGTTAAACAGTACTAAAAACCTTTGGTCAGATATACTCAATTCTACAATTTTGGAAAAGTCTTAGTCAGGATTTTATGAAGTGGAAGGATTCAAAGTCCCCAGAAATGGTAGTTTTGTACTATCTAAGCTCACCAAACATAATATAGTACTGGGATTTTCCGTTGAGGTTCTTCTGATCCACGTCTGCAGGGAAGATCTTAATGTAGCCCCCTCCACAGTCCATCTTCTGTTCATGTTTTACTGTGTACTGAATGACCAGAGTCTTCCCTTTGTTGCTAAACGGTTTGAATCGTGCAGAGATGGCATAGAATCGGCCATTTTGAGTGGTTTGCAGACCTTTAAACAAACAAACAAACAAATATTCATGAAGGACTGGGAATGACACTGTGCTCAGTGCTGCAGGGAATTAAATGGTTGTCCGTTCCCCACCCTCAATAATAACTTATGTCACTCTGGAGGCTGAAACATATTTTCACAATAACACATGACAGGTATACCAGTAACACGCTCTCTGCTGCCACAGAACTTTCCACGCTCTGTTGCTTTTGTGCTCAATACACCACTGTCATGCCCTAAGTTAAAGAGACACTTCAGCTCTAAATGACAAATATGCAACTTAATTATGGATGAAAAGTTAATTTTGCTTCATTTTCCAAAGAAACAGTGCGAATATACAATAAAGCTTGTGTAGCAACTTAATTAAAAAACAACAACAGAGCATCCCACATCTTTTCTTGAATTCTATCTTAAAATAGTTGCTTAAGGGGTGCCTGGGTGGCTCAGTCTTAAGCAGCTGCCTTCAGCTCAGGTCATACTCCCAGGGTCCTAGGATCAAGCCCAGCATCAGACTCTCTGCTCAGCGGGAAGCCTGCTTCTTCTTCTCCCACTCCCTCTGCTTGTGTTCTCTCTCTCACTGTCTCTCTCTCTGTGTCAAATAAAAAAATATATATAGTTGCTTAAGACTCACCACAGAAGACGGAGGACAGAGCGCTGTCCTGGAAAAAGTGCTTCACTGCATGGGATGTGCTGGCCCACAGCTGTCCTCTTTTTACAAAAATACCACCCTTTTGTCACATGAATCATCTCATATTTTATAAGTTTAGGTGTCCACTTCAAGACTAATCTTCCCCCTCTTTTCAGTACCATTAGGCTCTATGCCAAATCCTTATCATACACTGGAGTAGAAGACAAAGTTGAAAAGAGGCAATCTTCCTATAGCCTAGTCTTCCCTGCTCCACATTCCTGCCCCCGTACCTGCCAACCTTGAGATCCATCATAAACGCCCTTGGCATTTTCATTTTCTATCAACATGTCCAAGCCTGAACTCATGGCTAACTGCTCACTACCACACTCATCTCTCTCTCTCTTCCGTTCTTTGCCCACCCCCCCCTTTTCAAAGAATTTATAGGCTCACCCCCGTCCTCTACCCTCTTACCAACCAAGCAATTCCTATGGCTAAGAATCACCACCTCCCTCTCTCTTCTCATCTCTGTCCAACTAAATTCTATTTATCTTTCCATCCACAACTGGTGTGTGAAGGTCCTGGGAGACCACAGTGAAAGGGGGCAAATTAACCAGTATCCCCAGTGCCCTGACCATGTGTGCTCTCAGGAGATGTGTGCCAGAGTGAAGGAAACACAGAGCCTCGGGATCCCAGACTGGACAAGAAAAAAAAAACACCGCGGAGGAAAACACAAATGACTCTAAGCGGACACCCTTATCCTTGGATAAGCCTGATGGAACAACCTGCTAATTTCACTCTACTTTTGGCCTTGGACTGGATTTTTTTAAAAAAGATTTTATTTATTTATTTGTCAGAGAGAGAGAGAGAGCGCACACAAGCAGGCTGAGTGGCAGGCAGAGGCAGAGAGAGACTCGATCCCAGAGACCCTGGGATCATGACCTAAGCTGAAGGCAGCAGCTTAACAGACAGAGCCACCCAGGTGTCCCTGGGCTGAATTTTGGTCAACTCATCAGACCAACATGTAATATAGAAAACAAGGCATATATAGTAGCAAACTGGAAGCTGCCAACAGGACAGCCCTGCAGTAACAGACTCAAGATGGAGGTTGAGCGGAAGGTTGGTGAAGAGGGAAACTTTTCATCTAAATCAGGGGTCTGCAAACCTTTTCTGCAAAGCCAGAGAACAAATACTTTAGACTTTCTGGGCCATACGGTCTCTGTCCCAACTTACTGCCTTTGCAGCACACACACACACACACACACACACACACAAAGCCATAGCTCTATGTAAATGAATGGGCATGACTGTGTTCCATTCATACTTTACTTATAGACCCTGAAATTTCATATATTTCACTGAATTTTATATAATTTTTATATGACACAAATATTACTCCCTTTTGGATATTCCCCCAACAATTAAAAAATGTAAAAAAAATCATTCTTATCTCACCAGCTATGCAAAAAACAGGTGGTAAACAAGTTGGGGTGTGTCCACCTTTTATCAACAGGAAGGAGAAGACAGAAGCCATCCTTGCCACCAGAAAGGTACTGACTTGGGGGGTGGGTAGGTGGGGGGGGGTGCAAGGGGGACCTCTGAAAATATTCCCTATCTTGACCAGGGTGTATAGATGTAAACAGTCCTCTTTCTGTACCCTTAAGATCTATGCACCTGACAACGTATACCTTTTAACCTCATTTTTTTTTTCTTCTTAAAGTGAAAACAAAAATGAGAAATATCCCTTAACCTTTTTCCCTCTGCAGTTCAGAGACCTGGGGTCTCCAAACTCATATGAGACCAGCTGGGATACAATGGGGCTATCTTGGGTAAGTAAAGAAAGGAAAGAGAAAAAATAATGCCAGACCATATCCAAGCCTTAGTTTTCCCGCCAGTGAACGGGCTGGAAGAGGTGTTAGGGGTGTGCCACACCTACCCTGCAAGGCTGCTACGGTGGTGGTGGTGGTGGGGGTGACCCTTAGCTCCACGTTCTCACCATTCCTACACTAACCTTTGTCTTTCTCTTTATGACCATAAAATTTCCCCGACGAGAGTCTAAAATGCCCAAATTGAGAGTCATTGGTGGACTGCACCCATCGGTTCCTCCATCGCTCTGTGGGGGAAAACAACAGCGGTTAGGGCTGAAAGTGTTCACCTAAGTCATGAAAGGTGTATTGGGCGGGGGGAAGGAGAGGGAGGTTTGAGGCTTCGAAGCTTCGAGGCTCCACCACCACCAATCCCGCGGTGATGGGGTGGGGGGCACTGGTGACTCGGGATGTTGGCTGGGCAGCTTACGCCCCCACTCCACCACGACGGTATCGCCTCTTCACCTCCGTCTAGAAATTCCTCTTGGAAGTAGACAGTGGCTAGCACCACCCTCAGCATGCAGACCGCCCAAAGCGGAACGTGAGCCATAGCCATGAAAGGCGCGCCGCGCTTCTTATCATAACCGCTTCTTTGCTCCCAGCTGTCTCCGCGGCGTGTCGGGCCGCCCCGGAACTACAACTCCCGTCACGCCTCGCGATTGTGATCTGAGGCTCCATTGGCCCTCAGCGCGCAGTGCACGCCGGACCCGCCCCGGCACCATCACTCCCATGACGCTCGCGATTGTGACCTGGGGCCCCATTGGTCCTCGGAACGCGGCGCGCGCCGGGATGTGTAGTCTCTTTCCTCCCTAGCGCTGTTGCCGGGGGCAACGGTCCCATCTGGCCGCAGTGTGTGGCCGAAGCCCGGTGGCGGCCTCTGCGGATGGACATCGTGGGAGGAGGTTGGCAGGGTTGACTGGGCTCCCGCCGGGCTTGGCGGCTGGACTCCGGACAGGAGTTGCGGGGAAAGGGGAGCGTTCTGAGGCTGGGCTGGGAGGGCGGCGGGAGGGCGGCCCGGCGCCTCACCTTGTTTCCCTGTCGGGCCCACTTGGGAGCGTGGTCGGGAGTGGGTAGCTCCCGGCGGTAGGGAAGAGCCCGATGGCCTGATTGGACCAGTGTTTTCAGGGTTAGGTTTACTTATTTTTAACAATTTGACTGAAGATTCGTTTACGTACCATACAATTCACCCCTCTTCGGTGTACAACTCAGTTACTTTGATTTGTAAGTTTACTGAGTGGTGCGGCCATCACCACGATCCAGCTTTAGGACTTTTCCGTCGCCCCAAGGCTATCCCTCCTGGCCCTTTGCAGGCCCTCCTCACTCCCACACCCAGCCCCAGGCAACCACTGTGGTTCTTCGCGACGGTGCAGATTTGTCTTTTCTGGATGATCCTTATGAATGGGATTGTATGGTGTGTGGGTTTTTTTTTTGTTTGGTTTTGGTTTGGGGTTTTTTTTGTTTTTTGTTTTTGTTTTGCATCTGGTTACTTTCCCTTTGCATGATGTGTCCGAGATGCAAGCACGTTGTTGTGTGTATCTGTATTTGTTCTTTTCTTCTTGCGGGATAGTATTTCGTTTATGGATGGACCTCACTTCTCATGCATTAGTTAATGGACTTTTGTGTTGTTTCCACTTCTTGTCTACTCTTATGAACGTTTGCATACATTTCAGTCATCTTGGACTAGGTGGGAGCTGTCCTACTGTTTTCTGAATTGGCCCCTGTACCATTTTACAATCCCCCATGACAGTGTATGAGCGTTCCAGTTTTTTCACATCCTCCCCCAGTCTTGTTATCTGTAGTTTTGATTGTAGGCATTCTAGTGGCTGTGAAGTGGGATCTGGTGGTATCGATTTGCATTTGCCTAATGGCTAGTGACGCTGAAGGTCTTTTCATGAGTTTGCTGGCCATTCACCTATTTTTCTTTTTCTTTCTTTCTTTTTTTTTTTGTTCAGGGCAGTGTCTGTTCATATCTTTTGCCTATTGGTTTATTTTTAATTGTGTGTTTTAAAAATACATCAGCCTGTGATGAAATGGATATAACACAAAATTTGCCTTTTTAACCATTATTGACTTATTTTTAAACCTAGGGAAACTTTCAGAAGAGCTAGATGCCGAAAAACCTGGTGTGGTGGTCGGGCTTTCCCTCTGACCCGCAGAATGGCCGGGGCCAAATCTTCTCCTGAGCTTCAGTTACAAAAATATTAATAAAGGTAGCTGTCGTTGTGCCTCTGCTTCCTCTTTACCACGTCCTTCCAGCTAAAAGCCCGTTAAAAGCAGGTATTCTAAATATTACTGTCTAAATCTATTTATTCCATGCCCTACAATAAACATAGGAATCCTATGAAGGTCATAGTTATTACCGCCTTTCTACAGATGAGCAAGCTGAAGCACAAAGTGGTTAAGTAACTTGCCCAGTGTCACACAGGCTAGGAATTCTCCACCGTTTCTCTTGGGTGTGGTTTTATATTCACTGATCTCTGTAGTCAGGCTGGTGCTAGGTTAGTTAGTACTGCTAGTACCCAGCTCAGGCCTAAGTACCCAGGTGATTAGATGGGGACAAGTAGGCAAGCTCACCAGGCAGAGAAACAGAGTAAAAGAAAAATAATTCACACTTACACGGAATCTTAGGTCTGGGTTAAATACTTTTCCTTGCACAAAATAATTGAGTTCAGGTTTGAAAGGCGCAGAGGACATAAGGTTGCCAGATTTAACAAATAAAAATACGGGACACCAGTTGAATTTGAATTTCAGGTAACCAACAAATAAATTTTTAGTCTGAAAATGTTGGAACATACTATTTTTTAGTGTAAAGATATTTGCGTCGGATGCCTGGGTGGCTTGGTCAGTTAAGCATCCACTCTCGATCTCGGCTCTGGTCTTGGTCTCAGAGTTGTGAGTTTAGGCCCATGTTGGGCTCTGCACGAGGAGTGGAGCCTAGCTTAAAAAAAAAAAAAATTAGGGTCATACTTATATTCTAGAAATTATTTACGTTTATCATCAATTCAAATCACCAGGTATCCTATATTTAATCTGGAAATCCCAGTAAGTTCGTTTTCCACGTGGACAGGGATGGGAAAAAAGGCTTTTTTAGGTCTCACAGTGAATTAAAAAAATAGTAATAATGCATGGTCTTGCTAAGACATTCAGACAGTATGGGAACAACCAGTGGTTGCCCATCTTGTCTTTTCTGCCTCACATATCATGCTGGCGACCTTATTATGCAGGCAGATCCCCCTCGTTCCTTTTAACAGCTGTATTGTGTACCCTCATCTGCACGCACTCTTCTGGATCACACCAGGTCTCTCTGGATGGGTTCAGGTTTTTGACGAGTACAAACCATACTGCTGTGACATTCCTTGAACATGCGACTGTGTGTATGTTTCCGAGTGTAATTGTAGGTAAATTTCCAGGTGTGGAATCGCCAGGGCATGGGGTCTCTGCATTTCCCACTCTTCTTGCTGTTGCGGTGTTCTTTACTAAAGGGGCTGCAGCAAACACACACCCACTTGTTTTGTATGTTCCCACTTTGCAAGATTTTAAACTTTTTGAAAACCTTTGGAAATCTTGGAGTGCGTCATTTTTATTCTCTTAGGGACACATGGGAACTCTGAGGATATGGTGAAAGCACTGGCCTCTCTCCCCCAAAGAACGTACACCAGCATGTACACACAACACGCAGCCAATATTTGGCGGGTGGTGGTGTGTCTATCCGTAGCCTCTGCATCCTTCCAGGGCAGTGTTTTTCACACTTAAAAGTATGATATTCTGGGGGGCTCCTTAAATATACAGATTGTATTCGAGCCATTCTTTGTGAGAAAGCTGGGGACAGTTGGGTAAAGGAGGAGGCCTGGTTTGGGAAGTAAGTGGTGGTGTAACTGGCCAGGCCGTGAAGCATGGTGGGGAAGAAGGGGGCCTTTGGTACCAGACCTGAGCTTTGAATTCGGCTCTGCTGCTCCACCAGCCAGGTGACCTCAACTGGTGACCTTGACTGGTGACCTACCCTTTAGGGGCTTTTCTTGGTCTCTTCTGTAAAAGGGGATGACAGTAACTGACTTAGGGTTACATGAGGATTAAATGAGATAATACAGCTCTGAGCAGAGCGCTGGGGACACACCCCTGGAGCCTGAGAAGCACTGGCTCTTCTCTTTAACATTTAACATGTCTCATTGAAGACCTGGCATAGAACGGTAATTCACTTGGTGCTGCTGGGTGTTGATGTTTTCATTGTCATCCTGGGGCTTGAAGGGGAAGGCTCTAGCCGACAGCGAGGAGGGGTCTGAGCTCTCAAATGGGAGACATTGAAAGATATGAAATCACGATAGGAATGTCAGCTATTCTTTTTTTTTAAAAGAATTTATTTATTTATTTGACAGAGAGAGAGAGATCACAAGTAGGCAGAGAGGTGCAGAGAGAGAGGGGGAGGCAGGCCCTCCACCAAGCAGAGAGCCCAATGCGGTGCACGATCCCAGGACCTGAGATCACAACCTGAGCTGAAGGCAGAGGCCCAACCCACTGAGCCACCCAGGCGCTCCATCCTTTTTTTTTTTTTTAAGATTTATGTATTTATTTATTTGACAGAGAGAGGGAATATAGCAGGCAGGAGCGACAGGCAGAGGGAGAAGGAGAAGCAGGCTTACTGATCAGGGAGCCCGATGGCGGGGCTTGATCCCAGGACCCCAGGATCGTGACCTGAGCTGAAGGCAGATGCTTAACTGACTGAACCACCCAGGCGCCCCTGAACTTACTCTCTATTTTCTTTCTTTACTCCCTAGAATGGCTTCCATAAGAAGAGCCAGCCATCCCGCGCGCAATATTTTTGGTGATTTTAGTGATATTTCCTTAGAAGATTCAACAATGGAAGAAATCAGAAACTTGAAAATCAGTAGAAGTCTTACCAAGACAGGACCTGCTCATAGCAGATTTCTAAAAGGAAACCAAACCTTGGGTGTAAAACACTCACTCCTGAAAGAGAAGGCTGTTGTGGATGGTGAGCACAAGCTCTCCTCAGGGAGGCCTCTGACCACTGCCTCGAAGCTCAGGGCCAGCGCCGTGCTCACAAAACTGGCCCAGATAGAAACCAAGATTATGAACAGGAAGGCGCAGATGGTTTTGTCAGACATGGAATCTGACCTGCAGACCTCTGAGGAGAGCCTTCCAAAGAGCACAGAGACAGTCCTTCCCAGGAGTGCAGTCAAACTTTCTTCACACAGCCTGGAAAAAACCTCCCAGAAACAAGCCCATGAAATTCCTGTGGCTGAGAGCGGCGCGCAGAATGGGAAGGTCAGTAGGTTTCTAAAGAGGAGGGAACCACCCGTTGAAAATACTTTCCCTGAAGCACATTTTGGAAAAGAGAGGAGTTTTCAAACACCCAAAGAGAAAAAACCTGCTAGAAAACTAGCTTCTCCAGACAGTGATGAGGAGGAAATGAAAGAGTTGCTTGGAAGCTTGATGGAATCTTCTAGAGAAAAAGAAACATATACGAGTCAACATTTCAGAGGCCCCAGAGTCAGTGAAAAAGAACAGACAAAACTATTCTTGGTAAGGTTTGCATGTACTTATTATTATTATTATTATTATTTTTAAGATTGATTTATTTATTTGGGGGGAATGGGGCAAAGGGAGAGAGAAACTTTAACCAGACTCCCTGCTGAGTGTGGAGCCGGAGACAGGGCTCGATCCACGACCCTCAGATCATGACCTGCGCTGAAACCAGGAGTCGGATGCTGCTACTACTACTACTACTACTACTACTACTACTTCTTCTTCTTCTTCTTCTTCTTCTCCCTCTCCCCCTCCTTCTCCTCCTCCTCCTCCTCCTTTTTAAGATTTCATTTATTTTAGAGAGGGCACAAGCAGGGGTAGGGACAGAGGGGTAGAGAGAGAGAATCTTTAGCAGGCTCCATGCCTACTGTGGGGCCTGACGTGGGGTTTGATCTCAGGACACTGAGATCATGACCTGAGTGAAAATCAAGAGTTAGAAACTTAACTGACCCTCAGGTGCCCCACGTGTCCTTATTCTTAATGAAGCCTTGCGTCTGCTCTTTGTATCGTGGCCCTAGAGACTCGGTGGCAGCCGTCTCCCACGGGCTGCCAAGGAAGGGGTTTGACAAGGAACTGTTGGGCTCCAGGCAATCCTGGCTCCCTGTTGTGGGGCCTGCTCTGCGGGTGACGGGATTTGGGGCAGTTTAGGCAGTTTACCGTATCTGGAGGAAGTGTGTGCACCTCGGTTCAGCACTGCTTGTGACTGCTCGCCAGTGGCCCCACATCAGCGGCCCCGCACAGGAGACGTGGCTTCGCTGCACTCGCATTTTTTTGAGTTGAGATGAAATTCACATCACCTAAAAGTAACATTTGCGAGATGAACAAGTCCGCGCCATTTAGTCCGTCGGGATGTTGTACAACCACCGCCTCTGTCTGGTTCCAGAACATCTTCAGCAGCCCAAACCCTGTACCTGTTAAATAATCACTTCTCATCTTCCCCTCCCCCAGCCCCTGGCAACTTCTAGTTGGCTTTCAGTCTCTATGATTTGCCTGGTGGGGCCTTTTTGTAGACGTGGATTCGTCCAGTACGTGGCCTTCTGTGACTGGCCGCTTCTGCTCCGTGTAATGTTTTCGAGGTTCATCCACACTGTAGCACGTGGCAGACCTTCATGCCTTTTCCCGGCCGAGTAAGACTTCATTGCATGAATATACTACGGCTTACCTATCCACCATCCATGTTGGGCGTTTGGGTATTTTCCACCTTCTCGCTGTTTGTCAGTAGTGCTGTTATGAACCTTGTGTGCACATACCTGTTTGAGTCCCTGTCTTCCATTCTCTGGGGCCTGTCCCTGTGAGTGCAGATACTGAGCCCTACGGTCGTTCTGTGTGTAACGTACTGAAGCAAGGCCAAGCTGTCTTCGACAGCAGCTGCGCCATTTGCCTTCCTGCCACCAGTGCACGGGGATTCCACTTTCTCCACGGCGTCACCAGCCCTTGTGATCAGAGCTAACACTGGCGACTAGAGCCATATTCGTGGGTGTGAAATGATGGGAAAACTGCATTTTAAGGGGGAAAAATATCTGTATATACGTTTTGATTCTGTTGAAGGTCCAGGCTACCATAGATCATATACTCAGGGGCCTTATGAATTAACTAATTTTATTTACTTGTTTTAAAAAAATATTTTACTCATTTGAGAGGGAGTGAGGAAGAGAGCATGAGTTGGGGGAGGGGCAGAAGAAGAGGGAGACAATCCCTAAGCAGACTCTGAGCTGCACACAGAGCCCGATGTGGGACTCTGTGTACCCCGAGATCATGACCTGATCCCAAGACAGATGCTTAACTGCTTAAGCCACCCAGGTGCCCTTCAGGGGCCTTAATTTAGAAAAGGTATAACTAACAAAATTTGTTCGAAAGCCATGATATTTCTGATTATTTGTGGAATATTTCTGGTCCCAGTATTACCTTGTTTAGAGGTTGTAGCTTGACCTCTAGAAATGAGGGGAGAGGGAGAGAAAGGGGGCACGGAATGAGAACTATTTTTTTTTTTTTAAAGATTTTATTTATTTATTAAAGAGAGAGAGGGAGAGAGAGCAAGCACAGGCAGACAGAATGGCAGGCAAAGGGAGAGGGAGAAGCAGGCTCCCTGCCAAGCAAGGAGCCCGATGTGGGACTCGATCCCAGGACGCTGGGATCATGACCTGAGCCGAAGGCAGCTGCTTAACCAACTGAGCCACCCAGGCGTCCCAAATCACTGATCCTTGGCCTCATGCCCCACTCCGGCCACATTGTTCAGTGGCAAGGACTTCATTGTTACCTGTTTGGTAAGTAATTTCACTTATTTCTGCCAAAGTAGGATCGGATCCCAACTCAGCCAAGAATCCTTTCACCACCCAGTGAGGAACTTTCCAGCCCAAAGTCATTTCGGACATCACGTCTGCCAGGCTCACAGTCCGCAGACGGGACCCTCTGCAGCACGCGTTCTAGAGCTCGCTCCTCACAGACTCACACTTCAGGGGACACGGCCACCCGCACAGCATCGCTTCCCATCACTGGCCCCTCCCCAAAGTCAGCCTCCGTGGTGCGGCAGGAGAAGCTGTCCTCCTCCCCCGGAAGGAGTGAGGCTGGGTCTTGTGATGAGTCACTCTCAGAAGCTGCCGATGACAGCCTGAACGGTAACCCACGGCCCTGTGCCCAGCCGTCACCCTGGGTGGGAAGGGCGAGTCCATCTGGAGGGTTCCTGGCAGGGGAGGTGGGGTCACTGGGCATTGCCACGGGGAGCGCGTGGCTCACGCTACAGCCTCTGCTTCCTGACCTCCTTTCTTGGTGGAGGGGCCAAGTCAGATTTTTGTTCTATCTCTCATGTCTTCATCCAGTGACACTGACCAGTGAGAGCAGTGAGCCGAGGACAAAATCCTAGAACCACAGAAGGTGGTACAGCAGAAGGGCGACTCAGTGCTCCTTCCGGCAAAAGAGAAGCTTACCTCCTTTCTTTTTTAAATTCGGAAAAGGAAATCTCTAACCAGTCAAAATTAGAAATTTCTGTTATTTCAATGTTATTCAACATTGTTTTTATCTTTTTCCAAAAAAGATTTTATTTATTTGAAAGAGAGAGAGAGCATGAACAGGGGTAGGGCAGAGAGAGTGAGAGAGCGAATCCCAAGCTGACTCCCCACCGAGCTCAGAGCTCCATACAGGGCTTAATCCCACAACTCTGGGGTCATGATCTGAGCTGAAACCAAGAGTCAGATGCTTCACCAACTGTGCCATACATGTGCGCCAACATTATTTTTATCTTAATATTACATGTATTTTAAAAAGAAAGGAGGGGCGCCTGGGTGGCTTAGGGGGTTAAAGCCTCTGTCTTTGGCTCTGGTCATGATCTCAGGGTCCTGGGATCGAGTCCTGCATCAGGCTCTCTGCTCAGTGGGGAGCCTGCTTCCCCCTCTCTCTCTGCCTGCCTCTGCCTACTTGTTATCTCTGTCAAATAAATAAATAAAATCTTTAAAAAAAAAAAAAGAAAGGAAAAAGATGTGTAGCCAACGCTTACGTCTTCTGTCTGGGGCGTGTCATTGTGAGATCCAAGTTAAACTGTCTTGAGGGCCCAGTGGGCACCGGCTTGTGCCAAGTGTTGTGTTGCGGGAGCTTGATGGCCAACAGGCCCACGAGCGCCTTGCCCCCTGCGTGCTGGGGGACCCGGAACTCATGACTCAGCAGTAGGGGAGGAAAAATGGCTTTTCCATGGTCTCAACTGGGGCCCTGTAACAAAAGACAGATTCACAGGAGAAAAGCATATAGATGTTAAGTAAATATCCAGTGTAAGTTTTATGGGACATAGAAGCCTTCACAGGGAAACGGACTCCTGGAGAAACAGTTGTGTGTGAACGTTTTATGCTAGGCTCGATGAGGAGTGGGAAGCTGTGGAAAAGCATGATCGGACAAAAGGCAATGAGCTAGGGGTAGGAAACGGGCAAACTTAGAGGCCTGCTGGGGTTCCTCTTGGCATCCCCCCATCTTGGAAAGAGGAGGCTCCTTTCCTGCAGGGGGAGGGAGGGCACTTCTCACGGGAGGGTCTCATGAGCTGCTTCAGGGCAGAAGGACAGAGAATTCTCGAAGCACCTGCCATGGGTCAAGTTCCTTCAGCCTGAAATACTGAGGATGCCAGGGTTGCCGAGTCTCGGGGTGGTGTGTCCTGAACCCCATCACAGATTAATGTGGGTGTGAATGCTGCAGTGGGGCCGCAGCAGCTCTGCCGAGACGGGGGTAGGGGGGTATTGCCAACACAGGTGTCCTTCTTAGGGGTGTGGGAAGCCCCTTGGGACACCCTCAGTGGCTGCCATCTACAGGATAACATGTGACACCTCGCTAACTGTGGTTTTGATCCTTGGGCCCAAGGGGCTGGTAAGTAAGTGTCCTTGCCCCCCAGCCCCATGTACGGCCAGTCCCACTGCCTCTATGCCCTCATGCCGGCCTGCAGGGCTCTCTCCTGGTGGCCGGTCCCTGCCCTCCCTCATCCAGATGTAGCCTCAGAGAAGGAGGCAAGCTCGGAGCGGTGAATACATTCTGAGTTTAGGGTCTGACATAGCTGGCATGGACATCCTGGCCTCGCCTCTTACTGGCTGTGCAGTCTTGGGCTCTCTGTGCCTCAGTTTCCTCATCTACAAGGTGGGGACAGAGCCATGCTTTTAAGACTGTGCATGCGAAGCTCGGGCTGGTCCTCCACAGCAACATGTGCGTGTAAGGGTTGCCCGACATGATGAGGATGTTGTTCCTCAGCCTGTGCCAGCGCTGTTCCAGTGTGCTCAAGTCCAAAATCACCCCAGTGCCTTTGCTCAGGCCAGCCGGGACACCTTCCTGCGCAGATGCTCTTCTGGAGTTGTCTTTGCACCTGCCCTCCCGTGTGAACTGTAGTGAGTGGCAGAGTCAGCTCGGGGGACGGGTGAGCCCCCAGGATTGCGGTGATGATGGGGATTCATTCTGGGGCTTCGGGCCGTCAGTGTTGGGGGGCAGGCAGCGTGGGCCTCGTCCCCTCGCCTCCAGCCCTGTGCCACTGCCACACACGTTCTCCCTCTCACGACACCCGCCCCCTTCCCGGGCTTCAGGGCCTGAACTGAACCATGTCATAGAGCTCCTGCCAGTGTTGGCTGATGTTCGCTGCCCGTCCACCTGGAGGTGCGGGCTCATTTGTTGGGTCCAGAGGTATCTGGAATACCGGAATTCCACATAGGATTCTCTACTGCCAAGTCTCCAGCACCCATGAGTTCAGAAGCTGGTGACGGGCCGTTTGGCGTGCCCAGTGCTGGTTCACTTTAGGCTCCTGTGCCCTTAACTGGCTCTAAATGGGAACTTGGACACTTTGGGTCTAGTCTTGTATCTGCCTGAGGTAGCCCCCCCCCTCCCATACCTTGAGCACGTTTGACACCATGCGTCCTTCACTGCATTGCCATCATCCACTCATCTGGCCCCGTGTCTCTTTTTATAAATAAAGTTTTATTAGAACACAGCCACAACCATTTGTTTACACTGAGTAACTGTGATACAGTCGAGGGTACAAAGTGGAAAATATTTCCGACTTAGAGAAGAGGCGTGTGGATCCCTGTGCCGGCTTCCTGCATTTCTATCCTTAGCACTCCGCGCTACCTCAGAAGGAAACAAATGAGACAGTGTTGCCCTGTTGCATTTTTGATTCCAGATTTTCGAATCAATCTTTTATCCCTTGAAGATCTGGCTCCAGCTGTCAGTGAGAACTCAGACCTGGAACAGAGAGTAAGTACAGCCGATGTCACTTTTCATCGTCGGTGATGTGGAAAGGTTTGTAATGGTGGTGCTTCATTGAGGCCCATGGTTCTTAACCCCCAGGGGACTCTTAGCATGTCTGGAGACATTTTTAGTCATGACTGGGGTAGAGGGCGCTGCATGCATCTGGGGGCGGCGGCCAGGGACGCTGCTCAGGGTCCCGCACTGCACAGGATGGCCCCGCTGCAGACAGTGTTTGAGTTTGGAACGTCAGGAACACCTCGGTGAAAGAGCCTGATTTGGGTGGTAATGGGACAAGGCTGCTTAACGTAGCAGGTGATCCAAGCAGGTCCCCCTTAAACCGCTCCGTAACGACGCCACGCTGACCTGTACTTGACCCAGTGCCCCGTCATGATTCTTGCCGTGTTAGTAACCTCCTCACTCCCGAATGCACGTTGTAATAATACGGAATGATGACATTTTGGCAGAGTTTGTGCACGTGCCACCGACACAGGCTCACGCCATCAGTGCTCAAATGCGGCAGCCCTGTGCCAGAGTGGCTCACGGGTTCCGCTCCCAGTCCTGGGCCTGCCCAAAGCCACTGAAGGGCCAGTGCGGACCCTCACCTGCTGGGCCCCCTGGGGACCCATTCC
Source organism: Neogale vison (assembly GCF_020171115.1). Taxonomy (NCBI): domain Eukaryota; kingdom Metazoa; phylum Chordata; class Mammalia; order Carnivora; family Mustelidae; genus Neogale; species Neogale vison. The sequence goes on along the minus strand of NC_058096.1, from coordinate 213,952,739 downwards.
AACACAGCAGTATTCTGAGCACGCTGCTTGGACCCAACCACATGCCAGTTACCTCTGTCATTCTTCATTTTAGAAAGAAGGCCAGCGGGATGAGGCATCCAGCCGAAGCCCCCGGGCTGGGGGAGCCCCCACTCTAAGCGAGGTCTCAGAGCGCCTGAGTGAGCTGTCGGCTCCCAGCCCGAGGCCGAAGTCTCAGGAGCCCACAGCGAGCACCGTGAGCTCGGCTTACTCGGAAGATTTTGAAACAGCATCCGAGTCGAGGGCCTGCTCTGAGGAGTCTCCCGACAGGACCCTGGACGCTTCGACAGAATTCTCTGCAAGTCTGCAGCCAGACCTTGCCCTGCCAACACTGAAGCCTTGGAAGAAGCAGGTCAGGGACATTACGAGAGTCCTCGTGAAGGAGACAGCCGTGCAGACCCTCGATCCCGCCTTCACCTACCAGTGGGCAGAGGGTAAGCGGATGCGCCCCATGAGGGGGCGCGGACTCTAGGGGTGCATGCCGCAGGCATCCTTGGAAACAACAATGAAGAGCTTCAGGGTCTGGGGGATCAGGTTTTTGTCGTTAGCCGGCTTGGGAGGTGCCTCAGGGCCATGTTTCCTATTCCGAGGATGAGGGCCAGCTGCCTTGGGGGTTTGCCACTGCCTCCCAAGCTCTAAAATGTCCCAAAAGGTTTCAGGTCCCACAGCGAAGGCGGTGGTTCACGATGTGGCGATCCTGTTCCCAGGGGACCTCAGCCAGGTTGGAGCCAGTTCTGGCTGTCATGGCTGAGTGACAGTCTCATGGATGGAGGCGAGGGGCACTGCTCCATGTCCTGTGGTGCCCAGCGATGCCACTCACACCATCAGGGTTGAAAGGCGGTAGCCCCGGGCCAACATTTCTCTTCACACCCAGTGTGACCTTCTTGACGTTTCTTTTGGACCCAGCTTCAATCTTGGCCACCTGAATGGAAAGGTCCCTTTCTTTTAAGCCTCCCTCCGCTCTCTTTTCTCATCTTGATGGACACCCCCAGCGTTGCCAGAGCTTATCCCTGGGCTGCGTGAGGCAGGGTACGGTTCCCCTGTGGTGTTCATTTTGATTTGGGGCTGCTTAGCCATCGATCAGCCTGGGCGGCGCAGCGGGGTAGGGCAGGGCCATTCTCCTGTTTCTCAGGGAGAAAAGTCAGGCAGATGTGGCAGGTCAGATTGCTAGAAGGCGTTCAAGGTCCTGGGAGCCCAGGAAACCACCATGTTCGTCTCCACAGCCTCATGCTGCCCAACGGCACAGCCGGTTGTCTGACTCGGACGAATGTGTGCATTTCTGTATTGTTTTGTCATCAAACATAGCTGACACCATTTTCCTGGGCTAGGCCTAACATCGAAAGGCAAGGAAAACACAGCCTAAATAAACTGGATTTCAAGTCAGGGCACGTTCCTAAGCCTGCCTGTGGCCCTGTAGATGGCCCGTAGAAGGCCGAGGGAGGGGAGGGCCTGATGCCACTGTTACCAGTCCACATGACCATAGTGACCGCTTGGGACAGCTCAACTGACCTGTGCCAGGAGAAGCTAGCAGAAGGATGGAGGCTGGCTTGGGCAGAGTTTGAAAGGGGGAAGAGGTTAACAAAGCCAGAAGGGGTGCTATCCTGTTCAGAGGAGAAAAGATCAGCTTCATGTCTCACGGCCGATCCACTGATGGAAGGTGTCCTACCCACTCATCCCCTCCCCCTTTGTCCCTGGGATAGGGGCCGGCGTGGCGGCCATCGGGCCTGCCCTGGGAGGTACCTACGTGGACCCTGTGCCCATTGCCAGTCACGTCGTCAGCGCAGACTCGATAGAAGGTAACAGTTTGGCGAGGCGGGTCCCAGGGATGAGGGTGCAACTTCCAGGCCACCGTGGGTGGGGCGGGCCCCACATTAGTGCCAGGTTCAGGGAATCTATTGGTGAGATTGTCACAGGCTCAGGCAACTGCCATGGTTCCTAGGGTCCCGGATGACAGACTGAGTGTCCGAGAACCTTTGGTCTGTCTTGCCAAAGGTCACCCATGTCCGATAAAACAGGGGAGTCACGAGTGACACCTCTACCCCAGCTGGGCTATTCCTGTGTGTTTGTCCCTGTGCCTTTGTGTCCAGAATCCATAGTAGTTTTCCCCGCCGAAGACACTCAGCTGGTAGCAGCCCCGGGCCATGGAGCCTTGCTGAGTCTGGGGAGTGGCAGGGGCCCGGGCAGCCCTCCCGGCCTGTGGTGGGGGAGGCCCTAGCAGCTGCCGATGGGAGCGCAGACTGCATCAGGTCCCCACAGGGCCACTGACCCCTTGAGAGACGTGAACTACCATCTGTCTAGTACCTCTTCTGTTTTGCCCCTTTCAATTTTTTAAAAGATGAAGATACTAAAATATAGTGGCTGTAACCACAGCATTGTTTATATCCTCTCAGAAAACCCTCCCGCTTAGCTAGCACCCCAGAGCTTGTTCCGTGTTGTTACGCAGCCTCCTGATGAGCCTTCTGGACGGTTGCACAACTTCCATTTTTCAATGTGTTTTGAATTTAATGAAAAGTTTTTTAGTTGTATTTTTTATTATTTTAGTTTTGTGTTTAAGAACACATACCATGGGACGCCTCGGGTTAAGCCTCTGCCTTCAGCTCAGGTTATGATCTCAGGGTCCTGAGATCGAGTCCACATCGGGCTCCCTGCTCGGGGGCGAGTCTCCTTCCCCCTTCTCTCTGCTCATGCTCGCTCTGTCTCTACCAAATAAATAAATAATTTAAAAAAACCCCCCACATAACATAAGATGTCCCCTCTTTGCTATTTCTAAGTGTGCAATTCAGTGGCATGAAGAAGGTTCCCGTGGGGCAGGGGGTCCTGACTGACTAGGCTTCCACTGTGGTTGGGCATGAAGACTCGCGTTCCTTCCTGGGCGCTGAGCTTCCCACCTGCGCAGCTCCCGGAGCCCCATGCCACCCGCAGGAAGCAGCTCCCTAACTCCAGGGTAGGGGCACCTGGGGTGGGGGATGGTGGGGCCTCGGGTACTTCGGGGGACAGTACCTTCCAGAAAGCATCCCCATGTGGCTGCACGGGGGCGCTGCAGAGCATGTGGGTCCCACGCGGCCGGCCCCCACCCCCTGCTCCGGGGTGCACCGGTGGGGAGGCAGCCCCAGTGACAGGGAGCCGGTGCAGCCCTGACAGCCTACAGCCCGGCCGTGTTTGCGCTCAACGACATGCTGAAGCAGCAGCTGAGCCTGACGCAGCAGTTCGTGGAGGCCAGCCGGCACCTGCACGGGTCCCTCCTTCGGTCCCTGGACCGGGACTCCTTCCACTACCACACCCTGGAGGAAACCAAACAGGTGACCATGGCACCCTGTGCTTCCCGGGAGAGCGGGCAGGGGCCTCGGCACACGGAGGGGACAGCGCTCAGCCTAGGCGGGCTGCGGGGATGCTGTGGACCCAGCCGCCTACGGTCCCAGCGCAAGGAGCCTGCCTCTGACCTCGGAGCAAAGGCAGCCTCCTTGTGGGTGGAGGGGGTGGTCCTGTCCCTTGGCAGACCCTTCCCGAGCTCTGGCCCGGAGGGGCCTCTCTCCTCAGTCCTGGGAGCTGAAGTGCCAAGAATGTCACACCTCATTCTCTCCCCAAATTTTTGTCTGGTTATAAAAAATTTGTTCTCATTTTATGAAGATGGTGTTAGAGAGAGAGGTAGTTTGTAAAAGCCCTCAATAACTTCTGAGATGATTATTACCAACTCGATGTTCTTCAGATTTTCCCCGTGTAAAAATGAACTATAGTACGTGTAGTCTTCACAGTATTGTGTTACCGTATATTATCAAATATGTATTACCATGTAATAGGTATAACATTCTATTTAATAACGTGTATTTCTACATAGAAATGGCATCATACTCTAGGAGCTATTTTGCATGCTGACTTTTGTCCTTTTCCCTAGTTCTCAAAACAAGGACTTTTGAAAAATACGGTCAGGATACCATTATAATACCAAAGCCAAACGAGCTTCTCCTAGTATTATTGGATATGCAGTGTTAGGTTTCCACTTATCTCGTGCAAGTTGTACATTTTGTTGTTACTGTTTTCATCAGAACCCAAAGTCCAGACACATCAAGATTGTCTGGGGTCTTTTTGTCTTCTGGTCAGAGAGCAGTGGTTCTGGGCTCTCGTGCCCACGGAGGGACCCACTTTGAGAACCCATGCTCCACAGGTTTCCCCTGCTCCCCCCCACTCCACCCCATCTCTCTGATGTCTCCTTGCTGTTTATTTGTTCAAGGAAATGGGTGGTTTGATCGACGGTTGCCCCATTCTAGACTGTCGCTTGTAGCCCTGCAGTCCTTTTCCTCGGGTTGGTCCTACCCATTGGTTGATGGGACACAGCTCCAGGGGTCCGCCTGTGTCACCTGCCTGCAGCCCACCATGGCTCCTCACTGCCGGCGCTGGGCCCACATCCTGGGAGGGGCACCCAGGCCCCCTGTGCTCGTGACGGCTCCCCTGGCAGCGCCCCTCCTTTGCCAGCCCCACCCCCAGCCACGGCCACTCTTCCTTTCAGACCCGAGCCTTCTGGGCTCGTCTCTCACTTCCATGGCATTGTCACGTGACATCCTGCCTTTTTTTTTCTGTCGGCCTGTCCTGGAGCCACAGGGACAGGCACCGCTTCCCAACACCCAAGCCCTCAGGAGACTTGAGGCCGCTGTGGTGACACCTCTGTCCTCTGCCCCACAGTACATCAGGCAGCACAGGCCCGCCCCGCTGTCCATGGAGGACGCCCTGCAGGAGGTGAAGGAGGAGCTGTGAGCACACAGAGGTGAGGCGGGGTGTGTGGGCTCGCGCCAAGCTGGTCCAGTGCAGTGGCTGTGACCCGCGTTGTTTTCCAGGTGACCGTGGTGGGGGCAGGTGGCACGGAGGACTCACCTAAGCGGAATCCCAGCTCCAGCCTTTCCGGAGTGCTTGACGCTCCCAGCCCCCGCCTCCTCGGGGTGCCTGGCGCCAGACCCGAAAGGACGCACCGGCCAGGGGAAACGGAGCCACAGGCGGCACTGTCACCACTACTCCTGGGGCGACGGAGGATGCCCGCCTGTCTGGAGCCCCGCAACGCGGCCGGACGGGCCAGGGGCTGCCTGCCCAGTGAGTGGAGGAGATGGAAGGGGTGAGAAGCCCCGTCTGCTCCAGAGGAGCCCACGTGAGACATCCAGGCTGGGGACACCTGCGGGACGCGCCAGGGCCCAGCTTCTGAGCGGACAGCACAACTCAGACAGCACGGGCCCACTGGGCATGCCCCCTCCGGACTCAGCCAGAGCACGCTTCTAACTCGAACACGCAGAGAAAAAGGTCTTTAAAAAAAGTTTTTATTTGAAGGCAAAACAGTAAAATCCACAAGAAATCGTTAACAGCACGTGTTTACGTTTTATCCTGAATCAGACACGTTTAAACAATTCACAGCTACAGGAAATCTAGAACAAAATCAAATTATTTTATCACATCAGGTTGAAAAGTTGGAGAGGACTCTGCATCTTACTGAAAAGAATTTCTGAAAAATGTTCTGTACAAAGAGACGGCACTGCACGAGCTGCCCAGAGACGCCAGGCGCGGCCCGTCCCCGCAGACCACCCTCCCGGCCGGGCCCCCTCGGCGGCAGGGTGGGGCGGGCCCGAGGCGCGGCGGGGCTTGCTTTCCCCAGCCAGGCTCGGGGTGGGCCGTCCACACGAGCGCTGGTGTTGGGTTCCTCTAAGTGACAAACACAAGCAGAGACGCTAAGGACACAGGCTCTCCAAGGGCATCACTCCATGACCTGAAGATACCTCAGATCAGCTTCCTTAGAACCTTCGTTTCTGCAGGGACCATAAGTGGCTAAAGTTTGGGGAAAAAATTTCAACTCAAACAACTAAAGTTAACTGAACTACAGGCCATGACCATGCCTTAAGAGGAATCAGGTTCCAAATTCTCACTGGGATCCTCTTAGAGCAACATGCCCTTCTCTACAACTAAACATCTGGAGTAAAAATGAAAGCCCTGTGTAAGTGCCAGTCAGAAAGGGTCTGTTTTTCCGTGTGTCAGCGGCGCCCGGCCTGGGGCCCGTCCTCCACGCTCCTCCAGGCCGAAGAGCGGACTGCGGGGAGGTGCAGAACGGCCGTGCCTTCAGGCAAGGGGGCTTCGTATCCAGGGTTGGAGGCTCTTGTGTTTCTTGCTTCTCTGGTGAGGGAGGGAGGCTCGTGGCTGGGTGGCCGGGGCATCTCCGGTGGGTTCTGGCTTCTGTGGGGAGCTGGTTTGCAGGCGGGGCCCACGCTCTGGAGCATGGTCCTCTCCCTAGGCAAGCTAGTGTCTTCCTTCTCTTCTGTCGCTCCCCTGAGCTGTCCCTACAGTCTGTCACTGCCAGGGAGCCAGGAAGTTCCCAACGGCCCAACGCAGTAGCCGAGGCGCGGCTCCTGCCCGTGGAGCGCCTACTTGCACTCATCCCTGGCCTTCATGCGGGCGATGAAGGAGTAGCTCTTGTTCCTGCGGTAGTTCTCGTAGGGGTCGTCCAGGGCCACGCCCACACCCTTGTACTGGTCCCACTTGTCCCGGACGTCCCCCCCCTTGATGGGGTCCTGAATCCCTTGCTCTTTCACGCCGAGGCCACCAGATCCACTCCAGCCTTAAGAAGAAAGGGGGGAGGGCGGTTACAATGCACAGAAGTCGAAATCTGGCCCATTTATCCATGATTTTAAACAAGACTTCCTGTGCAGAGCTGCATGACATGCGCCCGTGTGGTCTACACACGTGAGACTGCTGTGGTGAGAAAGAACGCCCAGCGAGAAGTGTGCGGCTTCACCCTCTAGTTCTGGCAGCGAGCCGGAACCTTCTCTGGCTCCCCAGCCCCGAAAGCCCAAAGCGGGTGGTGGTTCTTCCCAGGAACCTTACCCATTTTCACCAGCATCTGATGTCCTTTGTTCTCTTCCCCGAGCCTTGAATCAGGTATAGGAGGTGCTGAATTAGAACCCAGACCAGCCGAGGAACTAAAATTAAGACAGGTTACGTTTTTTAAAAAAAAGTCGATACATTTATTGGAATGAAAACTCTTAGAATATTACAGCGTGTGGCGCGTGTGAACATTCACCAGTGTTAGAGGGACACACACACACATCCTGGGTCTCTAGCATTCTTCTTCGTCATCTTCGCCAGCCGGCTAGGGGAGCTCCTACCCCGGGCCCTGCCCCACACTGAGTGGCAAGGGCAGGTCGCACGGAACCCCCGACGGCTGAGAGACAGCCCGCCGCTACCTCAGGCTTTACAACGTTACCACGGGAGGTACGAGCGAGGTGAGAGGTGAGGTGCCACTGTCACTGCGCTAGAACTCGCGGTCCCTGAGGGGCCGCCTCGGCACGGGCCACCGGGGGCACATCTTCTAGCGACAGCTTTCAACATTCACAGCAAAGCATCAGAGGCGTCCAGCGCTACCAGCGGTCGCTGGACAGTTAAGACAGAAATCTTACGGCGGGGTGGGGCTCCGGGACCGTGACCGACGTCTCCTTCCTGGGGAGTAGGACTTGGAGCGTGAGCGCGAGCGGGAGCGGGAGCGGCTGCGGGAGGAGCGGGACCGGCTGCGGCTCCTGCAGGGAGGACAGAGCGGGCAGTGGGCGCAGCCACGGGTGCCACCGAGGGGCCCCAGTCCACGCGCACGGCCCCCAGCCTACCTGGAGCGGGAGCGGGAGTAGGAGCGGGAGCAGGAGCGCGATCTGGACCTGGAGTACGAGCCGGAGGACTTGGACGACCTCGAGTTGGAGCGGGAAGAAGAGCGCCCTCGGCTTTTGGATCTGCTCCGAGACCGGGAAGGGCCGCTGCAGAGAGAGGCCCGGTGAGTGGTGCACCTCGAACTTTCCGGAAGACCCCAGGCGGGCAGGTCTGGGTACAGACCTGCCCATTCCCCTCAGAGGACTAGGCTCCAGGTCACAGCTGATCACACATGACGGCAAACCCCTCTGGGGCTGGCGTCTTAGGTGTTCACTGGGGCCTTGTGGGGAAGACCCACCCCAGAACCAAGCAGAGACCGGGCCTCCCTCCGTCTGCCCGTCAGGGGAGCCAGGACGGCCTGGGGCGTGACTGGATGGCGGGTCTGCTGGGGTATCTAACAGTGCCTCCGGCCTGCTCCAGCTCGCCACGCAGGCTGACCACGCATGGGCACCCGGGCCCTCACCTGTTGCGCTTTTCCTGGCCCTTGCGCCGCCGTGCCCGCATCTTCGCTCGGAAAAACTCGTAGAGGCCGTTCTGCTCCCAGCCTTCACTGTAAGACACGGGCAGTTCCTGTGTGACTCTGCCAGCCTCCCTCGTGCAAGTCAGCAGGAGTAAAGCCCACCAGGCACGTGTCTAGGTATGCAGTCCTCCCCTCCCTCATTCCCTCGGACGCTGAGCCGGTTCGGCACCACGGGCGGCCCTTCCTCACGCGGGGAAGCAGAGAGGCTGGGCTCCCCGCGGGGAAGCAGAGAGGCTGGGCACAGGCCTGGCTCCCATGCCTTTTCCACATCAGTGTTTCCCGAAATAGCTCAGGTGGCTCTTATGGCCTATGATCTAGCTGGGGACAAGGAGCTCTGACTCCCAGATGGACAGGCCTGTGACCCAGAACAGGGCAGGAGACAGTTTTAGCTGGACTGGTGATGAGTCCGTTGGAGGGTGTCCTGGCAGGTGTGTGTGTGTGTGTGTTCTCGTGACAAAGCTTGGGGCACATAGGCACATAGTCTGAATATGCCACACCCGAGAGGCCAACTTGCTCTAATGTGTCCCCACTAGAGAGGCCCTTCGTTGACAGCCACCATATGTGTGACACACATTACCCACAGCCAGGGGGGAGAAGGGCCGTAACCCAGCCTAGGGCTGTACAGCCTGCCCCGTTTCCTCAGCCGGGCCTCATACCACCTGGGGCAGAAGGCGTGCTCATTAGCAGTCCTTCTCATGAAGCCAATCCGGGCAGAAGTCAGGCCAGAAGAAGGGGACAGAGAACCCCAATCCCAGCCCAGCCCAGCCCCATCCCTGGTCCCCAAGCGCCATACCTGTTCCTGGGCCTGTCATGGGAGGGGGGACTATAAAAGGCCTCCACGGCTGCCAACAGCCTCTCGCTGGGCGGCATGGGGGGTGGGAGGCGGATGTCTTTTGGGTCCAAAGGCTTGTACTCATGGTCTTCCAGCTGTAGAGGAAAACACAATTCTCAGACACGCCCTGCCAGAGCCCCCCTCATGCCCACCCAGGGTGTGGTGCTGCAGTGACTGGGGGAGCAGGGTCGGGGGATACAGGGTTACCCTGGACACTAGCTCCTCCTGCTGCCCTTCCTGGGGAACCCCACCAAGGCCGCAGCCACACCAATGATCTCTTAGGCGAGGTGGCGGAAGACTGCTTTGGGGCCAAGTTCTCTCTCCAGACGTGACACACACCCTCCAAGCTGAAGTGACAGTAAGACCCCTGGGTTTACTGAGACATGACAGGAATCCCAGATGCTGCCACCTGGAGACTTCTGCCCTGTGCTCCAAAGTCCTATGCCGGGGCCCCCTCCCAGGTCACAGCAGCCTCCGCCCAATCCAGGGAACCCTGTCGCCAAAAGCCAGCTCAGCTCGCACCCCTTGCTACCCCCGTGTGGCCCCTCTCAACTTCTAGTCCCGTGGGGCCTCAGGAGCCACGGGAAGCGCCCTGCCCCGCCAGCACATCTCCGGAGCTGCTCCCAACCTAGCCTTGCTCCCCGCACACCCCCAGCGCTGCCCCTCCCTGTGTTCCCTGCAGGCCCAGCTCGGAGGCCGCCCCTTCTCTAAGAAACGTCTTCACTGTCAGCCCCTGAACAAGGCAGCTTCCCAGGGCCAGGATCAAGAGGACCCGCACCTCGCGCCCAGCCTGGCCCGGCCCGGCCCACTCCTCACGGCCGCAAGGCGTGCAGCACCGGGAGGGACGTGTGGAGAGGGAGCAGAGGGGACACAGGCCTTGCTCATTTTCGCCTGAGGAAGAGGCGCTGGCTCGGACACGTTCCCACTGACTCCTCATGTCTGCTGGGCATAGCAACGAGCGGGAAGGGACCCCGAGAAGCAGTGTCTGTCTGTCCCCTGCTGGGAACTGGGCTCCACGTCTGAGTTTGTCACACGGAGGCCCAGAAGCCGGCACCAGCGTGTGCTATGAAGCTAGGCGCTCGCCGTGGTGACGTTACCTTCACGAGGGGAGCCATCAGCCCCGCAGGCAGATCGAAGTAGGGCACGTTGGGGACCAGGCTAGGGTCATCATGGTTGATGTGGGGAGGGCCCTGTCGCCGCATGTGGGGGGGCTGCCCATTGAAGCCATGGGGAGGAGGGCCGAAGTCAGGGTGCTGGGGCCCACCCCAGGGTGGGTGCTCGTTGATCCCAGGATGAGGCATGCGGTGGCCGGGGTGGTGGTGAGGGGGTCCCATCTCTGCAAAACAAAAACTCCTTTCAGGCCTACCGGGCAGCCGTGAGCAGGGCAGTGAGGACAATGCGGCCACGATCTGCAAGGGGACGAGTGCCCGTGGGAGGCGTTCACAGAGGGTCCACCACCCACTTCTGGGCAGCGCTGCCCAGCACCTCCTCTCCTGTTCATGCTGCCCGGGGTCGTGTAGCTAGGTGGGGAGGAGCCGGGCTGGGGGCGACCTGGTCTGCACCCATACCACCACCCAAGGTGGAAGGGAAAACCAGGGCAATCACAAAACCTTAAAGGAGCAACGTTACGGGCCGATCACTACCACTGTCTTTGGAGACAGGGCATTTTGGATAAAGGTGATTCATTCACTTGAGGTGCGATCCCGCAGGTGGACCCCGATCCGACACAACTGGCAGGACACCGATGCACCCAGAGGGAGGAGGACACGACGACGGGAAGAAGACCCGGTGGTCTCTGACTTCCAGCCCCCGGAGCTGGGGGAAGCGCCTGCCACCTGCACTTTGTTACCACGGCCCCGGGAAGTGCAGACCGGCGAATACATGTGCTCCTTGGTCTCGGCTAAACTCGTAGCCAAGAATGGAGTTTAAAGCAAAAATAAAAGAGGTGACAGAGTAGAAATAAATTTTTTGAAAAGAAAAAAACCCAACAATTCTATAGATTCTTCCAAGAAAGGCAATGAAAAAAGCTGCTAAAAACAGCGGGCTAGGGAACGGGGAAGGCCCCTAGACTCCCTGCCCTGCCTGCCTGTCTGCTGCGGAGCTTGCAACTGTCCTTCCAGAAGGCTCGTGCCTTTCCTCCTCCCCAGGTGTGTGGGCAGCAGAATGAGACTTCAGCTCTACTGCCAGCCCAGTGTGTGTCATGTGCCTGAGGGCCCAGACGGGACTTCTACACCATCCCATGACCCCCGGCTTGTCACCCTGACTCAGGGGACCTCCCAGGTCCTGCAGCTGATGTCAAGTAGCACCCTCCTGGCCATGGAGGGGGGTGGGGGGTGACCACTGCGGGGGGGTTTCCTGCAAGCAGCTGCCAGCACCGCCTCAGGAAGCAAGAAGCAGGAGAGGGAAGTGCTTCCCGGACACGGGACAGTCCCCACGGAGGGCACCCTCGCACTCACCGGCAGGGAAGTCCCCCTGGGGATAGTCGAAGCGGTGAGGGTAGGGTGGCCGCTCGAAGGGGTGCCGTGGGGGGAAGTCGTCCTGCATGAAGCGGGGCGGGAAGCGGTTGAAGTTGTGGGGGTGCGGCGGCTGGTTGAACTGCGGATGCTGCTGGTGGGGCGGGAAGGGCCCTCGGAAGTGCGGCGGCCGCTGCATGCGGAAGGGTGGCTCACGCTGGCCCCCGCCCCAGGGCGGCTGCTCGTGCTGGCTGTTCCAGGGGCCCTCAAACTGGCTGTTCCAGTTGGGGTCGGGCTGGCTGTTCCAGGGTGCGTCACGCTGGCCATTCCAGCCGGGGTCCCCACGCTGCTCGCCCCACATGCCCTCGTGGCTGTTGTTCCAGGGGGGACAGTGGGGCGGCCCACCCTGATGGTGCGGGTAGGGCGGCTGCTCGGGAGGCTGCAAGGCAAAGAATGGACGTGAGCCCCTCCCGAGGCCTGGCCTATGCCGGGCACACATCGGCGGTGTGGCTCTCCAGCCATGGAGGCGACCCGGCCCCGACGCGGTGCGGCCTCCTCTGCTCAGCCGTGCAGTGGGGGTTGGGGTGCCTGTGCGCGCTCCTAGGCTCAGACCCAAACCTCGGCTGAGGGTTTCCTGTGTCTGCATTGGAGCTGGGCGGGCCCCAAGTGCCAGGGATGCCAACACTCCCAGCTTGGCAGCCTGACCTGGAAGCCGGCAGACGTGTCCCAGTTCCTCTACCCCTTGGTGGCTCATGCAAGGGTGCATCCCCCACGGCCTGCGGAGTGCAAGGAGGAGCTGCACCCCGGGGGCCCATGGTAGACACCTGCCCTGATGACAGCCCCCTCCGTGTCACTTAACCCCTGCTCTGGGTGGTCTTTTGGGGGCCACAAGCCCCCATAGTGACTACTTGCCCTCAAACCCCGTCTCCGCAGAGGTCGGTCATTCTGTAGTGGGAGACAACATGAGCTCTAGATCTCACCCAGCTGCTGTGAGACTTGAAACCGGGATTTTAACCCCAAACTCAGGGCCACAGTGGGATGTACCTAGGACTGGATGACCAGGGGGCCCATCTTTAGGGTTACAGCTGCTTGGCCCTGCTGAATGCCAGCAGAGGTGGACCTGGGCCACACCACACCCTCAGGTCTTTCAAGATGTTAGAAGCCACATTCTAAATACAGTTATTACTTCAGAGCACCTGGGTGGCTCCATCAGTGACATCCGACTCTTGATCTCTGCTCAGATCATCATCTCGGGCCCATTGAGTTCAAGCCCCACATACCAAAAACCAAATCAACTCAATACATCGATCAGTAAACTAATATTTAAAAAATGTTATTTCAAAATGTGTAAGATCCCACGTGGGCAGGCCAGACCAACAAGAGGCCAGACCTCTGCCCCAAGGCAGACCCTCAGCAAGGGGACCCTTGTTGTCCTAAGCCCAACCTACCAGTCCCCAGAAGTGACCCTGAGACACCTACACGATGGTGTACGATCAGAGGGTACCCATAAGATGCGTGATACCACTGGGTGCTCGTAAGTGGGAGCTGTCTTTACGGGGAAGGCCAATCTTCTGTGAAATTAAATCTATTCTCCCGAACCTCAGGTTCTGGGTGGGGGTGGGGGGACACAGGTGCAACAGGTAACTCAAAGCCACAAGCCCCTCTTGTCAGTCTAGAGCCGTTTCCCTCCCATCCTCACCACAGAGTCACCTGGCAGGAAGGCAATCACTGGGTCCTGTCAAGGGGAAGGTGGATGTCCAGGAGAGGCCAGGGCTGCACCCAAAGGCTCCATGAGATCAGATCCAGTGCCCACAGAGCAAGTGGATGTTTCTGGTGTTTTCCAGTCATGCTACGCTGGATAAGATGACCCCTGCCCTGGCCTAGAAGTTTCTGAGCTCAAAGAACCAGAGAGAGTGACCAGCACCTCTGCCCCAGAAAGCACTGCCAGTTCTACACGTCTGACCTTCCCTTTCCTTACGTGAGTAGTGTTCTTTCCAGGGAGACAGAATGTTGGCGCCATGCTGGCTGTATTAGAGAAGGGACAGAACCCCGCTCATCCTGCTGTAACAGACCATTCTAAACTGCCCAGCCCTCACAGGAACACAGGGACCACTGCTCCTAAGAGGCCTGGATGTTGGCATGGGCATGGGTGTGAGGCCCAGACTGTCCTGCCCTGCCCCCTGCCCAGCCACTGCAGAACCTGTTTCCCCAGCAAGCCAGCCCAGCCCAGCCCAGTCCCCGGACCCGCACAGGGGACTGCCTGCCCACCCCCACCACAAGTCTGGGAAAATACCTGCTGTTGACCCCAAGGAGCGACGGGATGAGGCTGGTCAAACCATGGGGGTTTGTTGGGCGGGATCTGATCGTGGGGCCCTGGACCCCGGGGGCCGGCCGCGGCAGGATCCTGGACTCCTCCTGAGGCGTCATACTCGGAGGAGCCGGGCATTTGGATGGGAGGCTTGCTGTCATCTAGAGCCAGACAAGAAGTTGGTTAGTGGTGGCAATGGTCAGCGGGCACCTCCTGAAACCATGTTCAGTAACAACCGGGACCAACTCAGGCTGGGTCTTTACCTCTCGGGAAATCCTGGCTGCGTGAAGCCGCCCGAAACCGATGGCCTCCAGGAAGGCGGCGAGAGGCAGGGAGACTGCCCTCACCCGGGACACACCCCTTTGAGAGCTTTCAGATAAATACCTTAACTTATTCTGTACCTAGTTTGCTCAAAAATTTTCATCACTGAATTTTATTAAAAATCTCTTCTTCACCCACTTGAAAGATCATTTTTTCCTACCTCATCTGTTGTTTGATGAGACTTCTAAGTGCTAAACCATCCTTACACATGCCTGGGGGAAAGCCTATTACCGCATCATTATTTTATTTTATTTTTTTAATACTTTGTTAGATTTCAGATGGGAAGTATTTCTGCATCTTTGTTTGGAAGGGATGATGCCTGATATCCGTAATTCCTTCTCTTTGCCCATCCGGTGTAAAAGCCTGGTCTCAGAAACTGATTTGCGCAGCTTTTCCCCTGTTCCCTGGGGGTAATCACCTGAGTGGTAAGGTTTGGGGGCATCTGCCTGTGAACCCCCCCAGGCCTGGATTTTGGAAACAGATCCTAGAACCAGAGCCCTTCTCTGGGGGAGAAGGCTGCTTTCTAGGAGCGGTCCCCCAGGGAGCCCCGTACCAGGTTGGGTGGTTGGTGGGATGGTAGGGGCGGGCGTGGGGGCCGGCGGCGGGGCGGGCGGCGGCGGGGTGGCCTTGACCTCGGCCTCCATTTGCGGCATCTGAATCTGCTGTTGTTGTTGCTGCTGCTGCTGCTGCTGCTGCTGGGCCAGGCTGTTGACAAACTCCTCGTGCTGCGTCTTGAGGGTCTGGATCTGCTGCTGGAAGGCAAGCTGCACCGGCTGGACCACCGAGGAATACTCGTTGATGAGTGTCGCCTGGCAGAGAGAGAGGAGAGTGGCCGACACTGAGGACAGATGCCTCGGAGCCAGCTGTCGAGTCCCAGCCCTTCCGGACCCACTCGGGACGAGCCCTGGAAAGCCGGAGGAATTTGAGGCAGTCCCTCGGGCAGGCAGGCAGGGAGGGGATGGTCCCGTAAAACGAAAAATGCAGTCCCGACAAGCACAGATCATCTAAATCTAGCCCCAAACCAGTGACAAGGATGCTGGCTGCAGCGAAGTCCGTGATTCACTGATCAGAGGAAGGGGCAAGGAGAGCCACACCCTGTCCCCTCGCACAACCGTTACAGACACGACCTGGACGAGCGTTCCAGCCCGCTGTCACGGGCCGTGCTGCTCACTTGCTGCCCAGCTTTGAGGAAGTCACAACCTTGCTGAGCCTCGACTTCCTCAGCTCTAAAACAGAGCAACAGGACCTATCCTCCAAGGATTTCGGGGGAGAACTTGATGAGAGAACAAGGAAACGGACCAGGGCAGCTGAGTAAATGCGAGCTGCGGTGAAAGCAGAAAATCAGGAGAAACAAAGCAGTTCACGTCACTGTGACAAGGTGCAGTAAGTCTGCTGCTTTACTTAACAGAACAAGCAGGAGAAATTTTAAAAGCATGACACCCGCGTTCCTCACTGGGCTGAGTAGGAAAGCTGCCCGGCAGGGGGGTGGCCCTCAAGACCATCACAGAGGACGCAGCCAACACAGCTTCTGACATTCAACCAGATCCTTTCAGAACAACGACAGCTTTCCACCTGAGAAAAAGGGGCGTGAGCTCTGCCTTTTCTTCTAGCAGCTGCGGATAGGGCTGGGATGCCGGCGTCACAGCAGAGGTAGCCGAGGAGACCTGGGCGGCCCTCCCTGCCTGCCTTGTGCAACCCCCACCCCATCCTCTGAGCAGACGCCTCCCTGGCGAGAAGACAGACATACACACAGGGAGCGCTTCCTACATAATCAGACCATGGCAGCCCAGACGACACCGAGGCTTGCTTATGCTTCCGACATGCAGAAGCTGACCCTGAGGACCAGAGCCGACAAGCCAAAGACACCACCAGGAGCCGTGCCTGGTGGACAGGGCAAGCTGGCCACAAGGGCACCAGGAAAAGTCAGGCGGGCTCACCTGGGAGGGGCTCAGTGGTCACAGTGGACGGGATGGGACTCCCCAGAGGCTGCTGCTCACCACCATTCCAGAGACACAGGCGGGAGCCCCGTTTGGAAAGTGCTACCTGGCCTTTGAAATCGCCAGTTCCCCAGGAGGGAGCTGGGGGCCACATGACTTCTGGGAACGTGCTGCGGTGGCAGCCACCACACCCTCTGGGCATGTCCACCCAGAGCGCCGTGTGGGTGGGGAGGGCACCCACCTGGTACTGGCCGAGCCCCAGGGCCGGGCTCTGTAGCTGCTGGATGATGGAGTCGTCAAAATAGCCATTCTTCTCCCAGAGCTGCAGGAGCTGGATGCAGGGGAGGAGGGAGAGGCTGCGTCACCAGGAAACCCAGTATCTCCACCACCCTGTCCCTCTCTGCCCCCCCCCCCCCCCCCGCCTCTCCCAGCTGCCCCACATACCCGGGCGATCTTCTGCTGCTTGTCCTCCTCCACGGCCAAGAAGCTGGTGCAGTAGATGGGCACCACGACTTTCTGCAGGGCGGCCAGCAGCTCCCTGGCCTGCTTGCGCTGGCTGTGAGGGAGAGACCTTCCGCGCGTCAGGGCCCTGGGGCGGGACCCGGCCACGCGCCCGTTACCATTGCGGCTCCAGCCACAGCACCCTCTGCCTTCTTGGGACGTGGGGCCCCAACCCAGCTGGGACAAGGGCTGGGCTCCCTCTAAGACCTGTGCTGGCAAATGGGCCCAAGGGACAGACAGACAGCAGTGGAAGGAGGAAAAGAACAGCTTGGGGACCTTCAGAACAAGGGCTGTCACCTTGGTCTCCTGATCAGTAAAATAAGCCCTCCCTCCAGGGCTGGCACAAGGACACACGGACCCACAGACCCAAGACCCGTAGGAGCCCCAGCTGTCCACGTGGCCTCACTCAGCCCTGTCACCCCCTACGCACAAGACCTCAGCTTGAGCCCCACTTCTAGGAGCCAGAGGGAGGGTGCCAGACAGGCCAGGCATCTAGGGACATGAGGCAGCCTGCCCTCCCATCCTCCCGGGGCGCTGCACATGTGAATGGGCATGGAGGGCGGTAGAGGCTGATGGCACATGTGGGGTCTCCTAGAGGAGGAAGCAGGGCAGGAGGCGAGCAGCCAGAAGCCCTCCCATCACCAAGCTCACCGGAGGGTGCTCAAAGTCAGCTGGGGATGGGGAGGGCAGGGAAGAGGAGGGGAGGAGAGGGAAAGGGAAGAGGGCAGGGGAAGGGAGGGAGGGGAGGACGGGGTGAGCGCACAGGGCTCCTAGACAGAGCACAACTCAAGAGGAGCACGGCAGGACGACCGCCAGCCATGGGCTGTGTCTCTGCAGAGCTGCCCTGGTCAGCACAGCGGCTGGTGGAAGCAGAAGAGCAAAGAAGGTTCTGAGCAGCTGCCGGTCTCCCAACAGCAAAGGAATAAAGGAGTGACGAGACAGGCAGAGGCCAAGTGGCAACAGAGCCACCTGTGTGGCACAGGAAACAGGGAGTAGAGGGGCAGGGACCCAGGCTGCAGGAACGCAGCAGGCGATGGGGAAAGACGGGGGAAGGGTCGGGGAGAGGCAGAATCCATTTCTGCTGCTCTCACGGGAACCGTCCCCTTCGGCCAGGCCAAGCTCAAAACCAAACTTGGCAGCCAGTCTGGACGGCTAAGGACTGGTCTCGCCACCAACGTGTGCTTCTGCCGGTCCCCTCCCCGGGCCTGCTCTGGCCCAGCTGTCGGGGTCTGTCAAGTGACCCTCTAGCATCAGGGTAGCAGACGCTGCAAACACCGGCCTGGCCTTGGGAGGGCTGGGGGAAGGGGCGGGAGAGAGGGCAGCAGAGAGGACCCCTGGGAGGGATCCTGCAGCAGCGCAGTCAGGGGACAGGGCTGTGTCTGTGTGTAGATCACGCGCAGAGAAGCTGGCGCTGGAGAGAGACGGACATGGAAAGACACCCAGATGCTTCCCCGAGGACAGCGAGGAAGGGACAGTGGCCCCAGTGACGAGGCCAAGATGTAGGGGCACAGGGTGTCCTCCGATGGTGAGCTCATGGCTCAGACCAACCCTCCTCTGGGGTCTCTGGACAAGTGATGTGCCCCCCCCCCCACCAGTCCCCGGGCAGGCCAGGCTACGAGTGCAGCCCCGCGGAGGGCCGGCAGGCGCGAGTGGAGAGGCGCAGTCCAGCGGGGCCCTTACCAGTGGTGCAGGACGTCATTGATCAGGTAGATGAGGTGCAGCCGCAGCTCGAAGTGCGCCCCGTCGGCCGTGATGCGGTTCCGGAGGTGGCCCGCCATCAACTCACAGTGCGGCGGGGACTTGGCATTGCTGAACATCCAGTTCTTCCCGGCCTGCAACAGCCAGGCTGGCAGTTGAGTCAGGGCGCGTGTGGGGGCACGGGGGCGCGAGGGCATAGCGTCCCAGGGCTCGGGGCATGCTGAGCTGCCACCTGCCTTTGGCGGGGAGCAGCACACCTTGCCCACAGGCTGTCCTGCCCCCTCCCCCCACCCCGCCCCGTGCTCAAGAGGGAAGGCAAGGGAGAGACAGGCCTCCCCTGGAGCAGCCCAGCCTGGGAGTTTCCCCCTCATCAGGAGCACCTGTTCTGGGAGCACCCCCCTTGCCCCCTGCACTCACCGAGATGGCATCTTTGGTGCAGGTGTCGATGATAGGTTGCAGCAGGTTGTCAAACTCATTCATGTCCAGCTGGGTCTCCTCCAGGAGCTTCTGCATCTGCTGCTCTACGGCGTGGGCCACAGCCGCGGTCACCTGCTCCTAGGAAGCCGAGCAGGATGGAGACTGCGTGAGGAGGACCTTGGCCCAGGGAGAGCCTGGCTTCTCGGTGCCCTGCTCCCGGTGCCAGGATGTCACACTCAAACCCCGAGACAGGCTCCTGGGGCAGTCATGGTCACAGCCATTACCACAGCAGACACAGGATAAAACAAACCAGGACACAGCAGGAGACGAGGTCTGCCCCAAGGTGACAGATGGAAGAATGAACACCCAAAAGAACGAGGAACCTCAGCAAATCAACAAAAACAGAAAGAAAATGGAGGGACAGGGGTGGACAGACGACAACACAGAGAAGATGTCCAAATGGTCGCCAGTCAAGGAACATTCTAGAGTTGTTTTCAGCAGAATGATGGTAATTTTACATCTTGCATCCAGTAATAAAAGCGGGGCTAGTGCTTCAGAGCTCTTGTTTCTTACTTGTCTTGTTTTTCAAACATTTCATCTTATTGTACTTCGGCCAAAAAATCAGATGATGACTAACCAGGACAAAAGGGTCCTTCCCTACAACAGCCTGGGGTGACCTAGCGAGCAGGAGCTGGAGCCAAGGGCATTAGAGGCCACTAGGCCTGCACAGTTACTTCACGGTTCCTAACGTGGCCCCACCTGTGGGCGTCCGGCACAAAGGGTGTCTGAGCAGAGAGCTTGTGGAATCATTTCACCCACAAGAAACAGCAACAGTGTGTCCGGTGTCAGGGGTTGAGCTAAAACACCACAGGTGGTAGCAGCCCTGGGGAGACACAGCCCATGTGTGGTGAAGCATTCTTCTGCCTGCGGCTATGCAAACCTAGAGGCACAGGCTGAGCTCCTGGCACGCAGCTCGGGCCAGAGGGGAGGCGGTGAGGGGGTGGGGAGGAGCAGGCCCCGTACCTGTCGGAGGGCTAACAGGTGCTGCTCCTGCTGCTGCAGGTTCCACTGGCTCTGCTGGATGAGCTCGTCCATGGATGGGGCTCCCTGGGCTGGCGGAATGGGTGCAGCCGGGGCCAGCGGGGGCTGGGGCAGGGGGGGCAGGGCCGTGGCTGGCTCCAGCTCTGGGGCCTGCTGCTTGCAGATGACTGGTGGGAGAGGAGGAAAGGTGGCCCCCATGAGGAGGCAATCCCTCGGCTGCCGCTCTGGCAGTTCCAATCCCTGCCTAGACTCCCACCCACAAGGACCCCTGCGCGGTGCTGCAGACCCCTCACTCTGTGCCCGGCCCCTCCTGCCCTGCCCCCCACTGACAGGGTCCTAGCCCTGGACACTTTCCAGTGTGACGTCACCTTGCCCCCTTTCCCACCCACCATCTGGCCTGGCCCACCGGCCTTCTAGCTGCGACCGCACACATCCCCCTAGACCCTTCACCCAGGCCCCTGCCTCTGCTGAACCCAGATCATGGCTGCTGGTAGACAAACAGCCCTCCCTAAGGGGATCTCTCGAGTCCCAACCCCGCCACCTCCTGAGCAGCTCCCGTCATTAAAAACACCTTTGCCCCACGTCCCTCTGCCACCGATCTTACCACTGAGACTCATCTTCAATTCTTTGCTCCCATTTCTGTCGCCCCCCAGCAGTCTGGCTGCGCACCCCCCACCCCAGGGCAGCGACGGACATTGTTCCTTGGCCCCTCCGCCCTGTCTCAGGTCCTTGTCTCACATGGCCCTGTGTGGCCACCCCAGGCCCCTGTGTCTTCCTCCGTCGGAGCCCTGAATGCAGGGGTGCCTGGTTCTGCCCGCTCCTCTGGGCCAGTCCACAGGGTAGTGGGACACAGGAGCTGCGAGCCATGGCTCCTTCCTCTACCCTCTCCATCCCGGAATCCTCACACGATGATCTGATCAAGGACTAAACAGCCCACTGTCTTTCCAAAGGAACCTCAAACAGGCCCGTGTGTCCTCTTGCCCTGTGCTCCACCTCCCCAAGGCCCCTCCCGGCCTCCGTGGCCGGCACAGCTATGCCCTTAACCGAAGCCCAGAAGATCCAGGCATATCTTTCTCCCTCATGCCCCGCACTAACAAGCCACCCTGGGTGGTAAAGGCATGCTTCTAGATTACACTTCAGCCCGTGTCCCTGCCATCACAGCTATGACTCTGCTGTCACTTGCATCACCGTTGGAACTGATCTCCCGGGGTCCCCTCCTGCCCCCTGTACTTCTCCACAGCAAGGCCGGAGAGCTGCTGTTCACCAGCCCCAGGTGGAACCTGAACCGGACGAGTCTAGAAATGCCAAGGGAGCCTCCTGGCACCATCATAGCAATTCGACGTTTCACAGATCATGTTTTATTGTATTTTGCAAAAGTGTACTTTCCACAACAGGTTGGAAGTTTTACAAAACAAAAAATAAAAAACTAGGCCTTCAGCAGACTTTGTGAAGTGCCCTTCTAGGAGAGCCTTGGGGCCCACTCCTCAAACTACCAAGGTGGAGCGCCAGCTACACCATGGCTAAGCCTGCTCTGCAACACAGACCTGAAATCCTCCAAGACCTCCCCAGAAGCTTCAGAGAGAATTCCCAAGTCCCTGGCCAGCCAGCCCTCCCCTCCTCTGCATCCTGGCCTCTGCCCATTCCAAGCATCCCCGTTTCCCTGGGCTTTACCCACTCTGAACTACTGCCCCCTCCACTCCCAGCCCCTCCCAAGGCTCTTTCCTCTGTGAACTTTTCTCTTCTTTGTTTCCAGCTGGCTAACTGTCAAACATCCTTTAATCTCAGCTGAAATGCTGCTGCCCGCAGAAGGCATTTCTTGAACTCCCATCCTCCTGTTAGAAGCACCCTATCCTTCCCCCCCGTTACATTACCAAGTCCCAAGTGGCTTCTGATTTCTGACCCTCCAGGGAGGGAGTGGGCTCCCCTTGCAGGGAAAACAGCGGCTCCCCTCACAGTCACATGAATCAAAGCACTGTCCTCTGCCTGGTTATGCCACCCTCGTCAATATCCAAATGGTGTCCCAGTTTATGAACTCTATCCCTTAACCCCACTTGCTCCCATGCCCAATCTGACTCAACCTGCTGACCAAATTCAGACCTTACCATTAACTAACCTCACTAGTCTGCAGCCTCCACTCATGGCCCCTCCAGCCTGTCCTCTACTGGCCACAGTCGAGGCCACACTGGCCACACACATCTGACCCACCTCTCCCTTCTTTCAAACTCTCTTGTGGCTTTTCGCCGCCTATAGCAGCAGTTTCCAAAGTGATATGCTGGGGCCAAGGAATGGCTGCTCCAAAAACATGTTTTTGTAACACAACAATTTGCCTACAGTTTTAGGCAAATCACCCCTACCCCCACTCAAACCTAACTGGGCACCAGATGAACCCCTAGACTGCAGGAGAAAACCCAAACCTTCTTCCTGGCATTTACCACTCCAGATCAAACCCTTCCCTCCTCTATATACATTCCATGCTCCAGCCGTGCTGGGCCTCTCATGGTCTCTCTTACCGTTCTCTAAACACATTGTATTTACTCAAGCCACTGCACCTTTGCTGTTTCTCACAAGCTTTTTATTGAACACCTACTAAGTACCACGTACCAGGGCACAAGACCCAAACAAGATCTGGTTGGCCTCAGGGAGCTTGTAGTCAATGCCCAACTACTTGGCAGCCTCAACCTCATTCATTCAAACAATGCATCTAGAAATGTGACACGGAACAAGACAAAGGAGGGCTCTGCCCTCAGGGACCCTACCCCCAGGTGACTATCTATTATTTAAAAGCCAGCTGTGATTCTTAAACCTATCTTAAATTCTTCTGAGGGCAGGGCTGGAATTCTGATACCCAGCCCCAGTGAACATCGACAAATATCTGCCAAAAACTAAAACTCAAACAAATCTTTTGGATCTGGACTGCAAACACCTGAAATGCACAAAAATCTTGCTAGACCCACAGAGCTCACAAAGGGTGCTGAACCGTGCCTGCCAGGAGGGTCCCGGTCCAGCTTCTCTCACTTCTACCCTGAAAAACACTGAAACAGCCACTCTACTTCTGCTGACTTAAGTCATTACATCTGCAAGAACAACAGAGAAATCCCTGATCCGGAGCCTAAAAGAATCGATAACCTCATTCTCCATTACACTCGGACCCAGCAGCCGCTCGGTGCAGGGCCCTGGGAACAGGGGAAGGGATCATGAAGGCGCAGCTGCCCCATTTTCAGAGACAGAGCATGCGGCCCACAGGAGGGCGGTTTGTGGCGGAGCCCGAACTGGAGTCAGAGAAGGGAATCGCTGGAAGGGACGGCCTGAGAGCTGGAGAGAACTCACGCTGCTGCTGCTCCAGCGCCAGCTTGCACTTGTAGTAACTGTAGAACTCGCCTCCGAACAGAAACGAGAATTTCGGGTTGTCCTTTTGCTTCTCCATCGTCATCTTCTCAAACTCGGGCCCGTTGCGAGCCACGAACTGGGCCAGCTTGTCGATGACATTTCGAAGCTCCTGGTCTGGAGGACGGAGAAAAGGCCACGCGGGGCGTCAGCGAGGACCGCCCAAATCCGGGGGCCCTGGCGTCGCAGGCCCCGTCCGCCGGGCCGGGGTCCCTAGGGCTGGGCTCCGGAGAGGCCGCCCTTGTACGGGTCCCGATAGGGGCCACACACGCGCCGGGGATGCGGGGACCCGCGAGAGAGGCCGCAGGCGAACCCGGGAGGCCGAGCCCCGCCCCCTCCTAGGCCCGGAAACCCCGGAAGGCGGGGCGGACCGAGAAGGGATTCCAGGGAGAAAGAAACGGTCCCCGAGCCCAAGCTGGGCCTCACCGTCGGGCGGCAGAGGCATCTCCATGGCTCCGGCCGCAGGGAACGTCCTCCGGCGCCTCACGATCGCCCACCAGCCCCGTCTGCGGAAGCCGGCCGGAAGTGGCGCGAGGGAGCCGTTTACGGCTCGTCTCGCGGGCTGCTTCCGCCTTTCACTTACGGCCGTCGCCGGGAAACCGCGGAAGTGAGGGCAGAAGGCGGGCGGGAAGAAGCCGCGCGAGGCCGAGCGCGCGGTAGGGGCTGACAATACGCACGCGCAGGGGCTTTCCCGCGCTTGCGCGGGGTGAGCCGCTGTCGCGCTACGGCCCGGAACGGCTGGAACGGCGCAGACTACCGTTAACCACGGCGCCGGCGTCTTCCCCGGCTCGCGTCGCAGCCGGCGGGCTTGGCAGGCCGCGTTTTCCGCTGGGCCAGGGCTCTGGGGAGTTCCTTCTCGCGGGGCTGCGGTGAGAAGACTACGAGGTGAGGTGCGTCCGGGAGGCTCCCCGGCCGCGACGCCGGGGAGTAGAACTGGGAGGTGATGGGCTTGGGAGGGGATGGGACTGGGCTTATTGAGGTTCCCAAGATCCTCCTGCTCAGTGTCTTTCGCTCAACCCAGCGCTTTGGTAAGGAAGACTTTGTGGCAGGGGGACCCCACCCCCACCCCCGCCGGCCACGACCTGCGGGTGCCCGGCCTTCCAAATTGCGCGCCCAGAGGGCCCGGCGCCTTCCTCAAAGATGCAGTCGGATTGCGTCTCAAATGATGACGACGTGAACGTGTGCTCGAGGTGGGGAAAGAACGATGACAAGCAGCAGTAAATGTTAGCGGGCGTAGACTGTGGACGTCCCCGTAATCTGACCTTCTAGAGATTGCCATTGTTAACACTTGGTTGGCTATACCTCCCTATTTTTCCTATGCAAATAAATGTCCATATATTTCAGAAACATTTTTCCCCCCATTTTTGACCATAAGACGCTTATGGATTGCCTTCCCTATGCAAGGTAATGCTTTAGGCCAGGAATCGACAAACTTACTCTATAAAGGCCCAGATAGCAAATATTTAAGCCATGCGGGTCAAGAGGCAAAATTGATTATATCATGTAAGTACTTACATAGCCAAAGAGAAAAATATCCATATTATTTTAGTTGGTGGCATTCAGAATCTAATAAATAGTTTTTCTAAAATACAGGTCTACTGAGGAGAGGAATGGAATGCCTTTTTTTGCGGTTCTAAGTTGGTCTTTCCTTGTCATTAAATGATTGCAGATGTTCACTAGTGAAGATTATTCTTGTTTGACAGAAAAGCAAGCTGGATGTGTCTTGTAATGGAGTCGGGCCTGAACTCTGCTCTCCTGAGCCTGTAGTCTAGTGGGGGTGGAGACCTGTCAATCAGTAAACAAATATGTCACTGCAAAGGTGTGGTTTGCCCCTGGGAAGTGAGGTTGTGGGGAGATCCTAATCAGGAGCGAACTACAGGAATACTGCAGGCAAAGGGAGCATGTGGCTTAGTCTGTTTAGTACAGAGCTCAGTATCTGGATGGTGTGGTTATTTTTCCTTGCCAGTGAAGATCTATATCAGGATTTTAATTTGTGCTCTGCCTTGGGTGGAATTCAGAGATAGCACATTGTTGTACCTATATGTATTTTCATGAGTTAAAGATACACAGCATTTTTCAGATTCTTAACAGGATCTGTATGGTCATTTTTTTTTTTTTAAGATTTTTTGTATTTATTTGACAGAGAGAGCTCACAAGTAGATGGAGAGGTAGGCAGAGAGAGAGGGAAGCAGGCTCCCTGCTGATCAGAGAGCCCTATGCAGGACTCCATCCCAGGACCCTGAGATCATGACCTGAGCCGAATGCAGCGGCTTAACCCACTGAGCCACCCAGGCGCCCCTGTATGGTCATTTTTAATGACTGCAGGGACACTGTAGTGTGGTTGTACAGTAAATTAATTCATCGAAGCCAGATTCTGTGGAGTGTCTGGGGTTGGTCCCATTTTTATGCTGCCGTTAAGAGAGTCTTAGTGTAGAATGTGGACATTTAATACTGATGATGCTTCCAACTGTCCCTTCAAAAGATTGTAAGCCTGTGACCACTTTCATATATTCATTTTTTTTTTGAAGACTTTATTTATTTGATAGAGCGATCACAAGTAGGCAGGCAGAGAGAGGGGGAAGCAGGCTCCCCGCCGAGCAAAGAGCCCAATGCAGGCCTTGATCCCAGGACTCTGAGATCATGACCTGAGCCAAAGGCAGAGGCTTAAACCACTGAGCCACCCAGGCGCCCCATCATATATTCGTTTCTTAATGTTTAAAATACCGTTTATCTGAGACTGAACATTTAAGTATCATGTGGCCTCACCCAGAGTCATTTCAGTGGGCCAATTTAGAACCCATTGGTCCGTAGAAAGCAGTAGAGATGCCACAAGTAGAGACTGTCACACAGATGGTCTCCAGGAAGCTAGAAACAAAACTCTAAGGAAACAAGTAAAATGCTCTCTCCTGGAAGAGGGGAACTTGCTGAAGTTTGGGAGGCAAAATGGAAAGAAGTTTAAAGCCATATGCATACCCGCTTTGATCTGCAAACATACTGTGAGGAATTTATCCCAAATCAAGAAGCATGGGCTACACTGTGCATACCCAGTTATCGAATAAAATGGTGTTTAAATGTGCAGCAATAGGAGTTGGTTAATTACACCATATCCCTTTAGTGGAATAATACGGTATCATGTACACAGACACACAAAATCAAGAGAGAGAATTTAGTAAGAAGGGGAAATGTTTTGAACACATTTTTAAAGGCAGATTATAAAATAATATGTATATGCCAGTTGTGAAAAAAAATGTGTATATATATTCTCAGAGGCAACTGCTGTCTGTCCAGTGTTTTGTGTGTCTTTTCAGAAATAAATTGTGTACTCACAAGCACATTTATATAATCAATAGATTTTAGAAATTGTTCTCTCTTACATAAATCTGTCTCATTCTTTTTGACATTTGTAGAGTATAGAGGTCTTTTAGCTTTAACTTTTTTTCAAATTTAACAAATAGACAGCAGAAGTTATTAGAGAAAGTCGTGGGTGACGAAGAATTCCAGGCCCATCCAGACCGGTAATCTCAATCAAGGTAAAGCTTGGTATGACTGTTGTCTTGATTGCTACAAGTAACAGAACCCTCTGTGGTCACCTAGCCAAAGTCCCGGCAAAACGAATGATGTGGAAATTGAGAAGGTCCTGTTCCACCCTGGAGCAGGCAGCATTCCTTGGGGCTGATCACGTCACTGAGCAAGCCTCTGGGCGCAAAGGAGTTGCCCTGGGGAGACAAATAGGAGTATTCCTGTGCTTGGAGAGGACCCTCCCAGGTAGGAGTTGAGACTAGTGTCCGCAGTGGAGCCACACCCAGCACCGCACGACTTCTTACTCTGCAGGAACAGGCCCCTGGCTTGTTGGAGCTGCAGTAGCGGACTAGAGCCACCAGGTCGCCCAGACAGGGTGGCTCCTTCAGGGTCTTAAACGGTGGCATTGTGGCCCAGGCAACTGCAGTGAAAAGATACACCTCGAATGGCACTGGCCCATCTTAGGAATAGTTGACAAGGTGAGGCTAAATGAAACCGCTCACTTTATCTTGGCTGCTCTGCAGGACGAAGGGCCCTGGCTTGGCGTCAGACACTCCTGGCTTCCAGCCCTGCTCCGAGGCCCCAGCAGGACCTTGTTTCCGCTTCTTCTAAAATGGGGCTAATCTCTTGGGTGCTGATGATTAAATGAGATGAATACAAAATATGCAGATAAAGTATCCCGAGAATCGTAAGTGCAAGTCAAAACATTCCGCTCCCCTCAGATAATTGCTCCTCCCCGTAGTTTCCTTAGTATTTTTACTTCCTCCAATATAGCACCTGTGTACCACTTAGTTACACATCTGTAAATGAAGCCAAGCGTGCTCTGAGCCTTACGGATCTGTTTCCTGTACCTGACGCATACGAAGTGTCAGTAAATCATTGAACAAAAGGATTATGAATTAAGAGGTTGTGGGCAGTTGTTTTGGCAGAAACTCCTACTCTTCAGCTGCTACCGAAGGAAATGCTGTTGGGACATCGTTTTTGAGTCAGCATGGGGGGACACGGACTCTGGGGGCGGGCTTACTGTGACTCGAGACAAGTGACGACCTCTGGGCGCCTCATTTTCGTCTGTGTGGCTAATAAAGCAAACAGGGCTTACAAGGATTGTGTGGGAGAAACCCACCAGCGTGTTGAGCATGTAGTAGGGCCTCCGTATTAGCTGCTGTTCCTCAGAAATACCCTTCATGAGCACAGCTGCCAGCCCTTCTTGGGTTTTCCGTGTTACTCTGTTCAATAAAGGCATGTCGTGAACTGCTGAGCTGTGACTCTAATTTTATTCTACCATCTCCTAAATTTACAAATCTCATGTCCTAATTTTGGGCTCAGGAAAAAATAAAAGGTTGCAGTCTGCTCTAATGTGAGAATCAAGTTGGTTTGCTCTTTGTCTCATGTTTTCTTGCTGGGCACACTGAAGACAAGGTCATTCAGAAAGACCCTCACTGACAAATTAAGACCAATGGTGATTCCCTGGTGACCACTGTTTATTTTTGGTAAATGCCATCAATGAATATACACACAGTATCATTCCCACAGAAGTCTATAGCATTTAAGTCTTAAAAATAGGTGACATTTGAAAAAAACAATTCACAATTTCAGTTCCTTGAATAATTTAATGTTCTGTCCCCTTAAGGCTGTGAGACCTTAACGTATCCAGGCCTGGTTATGTTCCAGTAGTAATAAAGGGCCTGCTCCATGACGTATGCCAAATACACAGCAAAATTCAGAAATCCCAAGTGCTTCTTCACTTCAACATACTTGGCTTCCCTCCTTTGAATAGGGGTTTGATTTTTCCCTATAACGAATGACTTAAAATAAGGTGCTTAAAAAGTCCACACCAAATCTTGAATAGTGAACAAACACTATTCAAAAATGCCCTCTGAGCCTGTTTTCCCCTTCTGTAAAATGAAGGAGTTGGGTTCGAGTTAGGGTCGCAGGCAGACCATACCATGGGTGGGTAGACTAATTTGCTACCACAAACCCCAGCCGAGAGGAGGGTGAGGGGAACAGAGCTGCAAAGGTGACTGTGGGAGTGGGGTTCAGGTCATGGGCCAGGGCCAAAGTGCCTGGAAAACTGGCCTTCAGGAGGTCAGTGTCAGCTCTGAACCTTCAAGTCTCAAAAGTATGTCTTTGTTTTTTGATATGATTTGGTCTAATATGATTGTCTCATTCATTCCAGTGTATGTACTTGCTGTAGATTTATGTACAGAATTAAATCCCCCATTTATTAATTTATAAACCGTAATAAAACCAGTCATTTCCCCTCACCAGCAGATCTTGCATTGGAAAAGGGAAAACAAATCAATATACAAATTTTAGCCAACATCAGGAATTTCATTAAAACTGAAAAGACGTGGAAGTTCATTTTGGAGTTCAATTATCTGTCCAAGGAAGCAGTTACTATAATCACAAAGACAACTACTATAATATCTTTGTGGTGCAAAATTATCCCCATTTGTTGCTCTTCCCCAGTGGGAAAAGTTCAGCTATGGACTAGTGCCCCTGGTGGAGGCAGTCAGCAAGCTCTTTCCCAAGTCCCCTTTGGGACTTCTCCTTCCCGTTTTACACAGCAGCTGTCTCAAAACTTGGGACCAGAGTAATTACAAAGCAAATGAACGGCACAGGGACCTGAAGCCAGTGGTGCATAAAATCAGGCCAGAAGGGGACCAGGGGACCTCTCCAGGAACAGCCCATCCATAAGCTGATGGAGTAACCAAACCAGGAGTCGATCATAGGCTATGATCCTTCCTCTGATGGGAAAACACCTCACTCACCAGGAGGTGAAGGGTGACCTACTGTCCCATCTTCTCGCTCCAAGTGCCTATTCAAGAGGTTGGGCACAGTGCTGAAGGAGGAAGGCAGACATCACCGGAGACCCCACCAGCCAAGCTACTGGTCCCCTCTGAGGGCAGGGTCCTTTCGTGAGGCTGGGGAAGTTGGAGACTCACCTGAACCTTGGCTCACGGGCTACCTGCTGGGGCCAGGTACTTTTCCTGATGAGATTTATCTAAACCCAAACCACAGCTCAGTGCTCACCCCTTCTCCCCTTCACCAGGACATGATTCAGATCCTACTGCAGACACCACCAGATCAGGTCATGGAACCCAAAGTGCTGTGGTCTTGTCTATTACACAAACTACTGAGATGATGTTCTCGATTCATTCCGCTTTCAGCAGCTGGGGCCATTAGAGAGGAGCCTGAAGACACTTCGTCGCTTCCTACTAATGCTGAAGGGTACCAAGACTGGCATCACCAGTAGGGAGCTTTTCTTGTTTTTAAACATTTAAGAACAAAAGGGTTTTCAATCCATAACCCAGTCCTCCCTCATACGTCCCCTGCCCCATACAGGGGACCAAGGCATAAATACAACTACAAAATATCCCCCCCAAAATGCAAGATCCTCGTGAAATTAACATCTCCCCACCAGATATCCTACTAAGTCTTCACACAAGTGAAGACTCATCAGAAAAGATAAAACAAGTGTTACAGAAATAGAGCTTGAAACACTGACATGATTTCTTAATGCTCCTTCTGACAGCCCCCCAGTCACTTCCTCCTCGCTGTCCCCAGAGAGGAGAGGTGCCCTGCTCTGGCAAGGGAAGCGAGAGAACAGGAGAATGCAGCTGCCCTCCCTCTGGGTCTGGACACACACCAGCTCTGACGGGCAGGTCAAAGAAGTAGGCTCCAAGAATTCAAGGCTAATTGCAGTTTTTCTCTTTGGGACATTCGCTGGTAACTACTGCAAATGGCCATGGGGTTGACCGGAAACTGGGTCCATCTTTGTTGTTGGAGATGCTTTTAGTAAACTCTGGTGCTCGTCTGCTCCACGCCTGCCTCAGCCCTTGACCTATCTGAGCAGGGGAATGAAAGCAGCTAATCTGTCTCTCTCAAGCACCACCCTCCAAGTCCCTTCCTTGACACCCAGGAAACCCTCTGGCCTGCTCGGAGGTCTGCATCCACAGCGATCCCACCTTTCCGGAGAGTTATCTGGAAATATCTGGAAAGCAGAATTAGACTCTCAAATATGTGACTTGGGGAGTAAGTCCACAAAGGTAAAAACTGGGCCAAGATCTCCATACCAACACAGCCCTCAGATGACAGACTCCAGGAAGAAAGGGCCTGAACACTGGAGCTTGAGGGCAGTGGTCCTTCCTGTGGGGCAGCATCCTGCTGCCCCTGGGGGCCTGGGAAGCCCCAGGGTCTGCTGATGGTTACGCACCGTCCCCTCAGCTGGGTTGTACATTCACTGGTTGTCAGAAGTTTCCGGTACTGCTAGGGAGTAGGGGAAGGAGTCACACAACAGTAGCGCCCTGTCGTCTAGACTACACGTCATAACGGTTCAAACTGTAGTTCGGGTAGCTCTGCCGGCTGTACTGGAAATGATCTGTTAAAACGTTGTTGCGGCCGTACTGATAGTCCCCGTGCTGGGGGAAGAGGATGCCATTGTGGGGCTTCTCCAGGGGGCTCCGATGGTGCTCCTTACTGCTCAGGTCCCCTGTGGTGACTGGGAGGAGGTGCTTCCGGGCTTGCTGATTGGCATCGTACTTGGTCTGCAAGGTCAAGAGAGCAGTGAGACGGCTGGCTCCTTCCCCGGCGCCCGCACACACGACAGAGGGCAACAATTCGTATCTGAGCAGCCCTTCAAGGCCCACTGAAGCAGTGACCCAGGCAGGCCCCAGGCATGGCCAGCCCTCCCTGTGAGCCACCCATGTCTGCACTCGACCCAATAGAGCCTTCATGAGACAGTGAAATCCCTGACAAAGCCTGCAAAGACCCAAGAGCCACGGCTGGAATGGGGTACAGACCTAGAATCATCTACATGGGAAAAGGAAGGCAGGCTGGGCCAGGTAGGGCCACACCAACACCATAAACCAGTCCGTGACAAAGCTGGAGTTGTGGCCCCAGCCTCTTAGCTCCTGCTGAGGTCCCTTTCTTCTCCCCCTCCCCGAATCTTGGTGCCTCCCTAGGCATCAAAGGAACACCCTCCCCCACCCCAGACTCACTTTGTTGTACAGAAAGACCCCCAGGATGGCTGTCATCATGCCCAGGACGTTGGTGCTGGTGACCGGGTTCTGCAGCATGATCAGGGACACCGTGATGACCATGATTCTCTTTGTGGCATTGGCGACAGAGTAGCTCAGAGGGCTGATGAGGTTGAGGATGCTGAAGGCGATGACATTCTGCGCGAAGTTACAGAAGCCGCTGACAGCCAGGAGCAGGAGTGTCCAGGGCCACTGGGACACATAGGTCTGTAGAGACGGGGAAGCAAGAACGGCACCTGGGTCACACATTGGCCCCAGGAGAGGTCGGGGAGGGGCGCAGAGGGGCTACCCGGGGTCAGTGTTGGCAGGGGGCAGATGCAGCGGTGTGGTGAGTCCTAGCAGGGGCGTGATCCCCACGATGACAATGATAATTAGCTTCATTCCTACTGAGGATCTGGGGGCTCCAAGAGGCCAAGGCAGGTGCCAAGGATAGAGGGCATCATGTGAACTGAAGCCTCCCTTGTCTCTGACAGTGAGGACTGGGCGCTCCGGGGTTAGCAGAGCGAGGTCTGCTTACTGGACACTGTCCTGGTCCAGTCGAGCTGCTAGAGCAAAATACCACAGGCTGGCTGGATGAGGGGTACTTACAAACAATAGCTGTTTCTCACAGTTCTGGAAGCTGGGGAGTCCAAGGTCAAGGAGACCCAGTGCCTGGTGTGGGCTTCCCCATTCATAGGTGGGGTCCACTCACAGTGCCCTCATGTGGAAGGGCAAGAGAGGTCACTGGGGTCTCCTTTTATAAGGACACAAATCCCATTTGATGAGAACTCTACCCTTCGGGCCTCCCAAAGGCCCCACCCCGGAATACCATCATCTTGGGAGAGAGAGTTTCACACAGAAATTTGGCAATGGTTGGGGGGCTGCACCAGACACAAACATTCAGACGGTAGCAGACATGATGCCTTCCACGGGATGGGGAGGCAGCCCCCCGGGGCAGTATGCAAAGAACCTAGTAACACAGGAGCCCCAGGCTAGGAGCCAGAAGCCCTGGGTCTGCCCTGTCACTGGGAGACCCCTCCCACCCACACCCAAGCCACTTGACCTTTCAGGTCACACTTCCTCTCTGCCATGGGAGAGGCTGTGAATATGCGTTAAAACAACCCCAACCCAAACGGGAGATTTTATCAAAACTCGAGTAACCGTGTGACCCACCAGAATAAAGCACTCCGATTAAGAGGGTCCAGAAGTTAAGAACTCACAACTAGCAGGCACCATGACCACAGAACCCCACTCCCTGCAGAGAGTCTGGGCTGAACAGGCAACAGTCAGGAGGGTGCTGCCCGGCCAGGTGGCAGGGATGCCCAGCACCGAACATTGTGGCCATCTCTCCACGGCTGGATACCAGAAGGCATGCGACACCACACCCGCGCCTCCCCACCTCCCAGTCCCACCACAGTACCCGTCCTGGGGAACCGAGAGGCTGCTTTAGGGCAGGGCTGCCAGGCCAGTGGAACGACCTCAGGAGACAGTACACCAGACGTGGACAGCTCCAGTGTCTGACCTAGGCTGAAGTGCTGGGACAATCCCCATGTCCCTGTGTCCTCTGAGAACAGAGAAGCCTCAAGACCCAGCGTGGCTCAGTGGAGGGAGCAAAGCCACAGCTGCTCGGTGACACCTGCATCCCAATTCCCAGGCTGCATCGGTAATGGCCAGATCCCTTCAGGAAGGTGGCACTTAGTGGCCCTGCCAGGATGGGAGCTGGAAGTCTTAGAATGGTGGCCTGATCCATCTCTGCCACCCTCTGAGCTGGAAGGATCATGAGGTCCTCTCAAAGGAGAGCAAGATACACTTAGGTAACCTGCTCAAGGCCACCCTGACTTTGGCCCCTCGTTGGGATAATGACCTCTGAAAGGCACATGAGCCCACCAGCTTCTGTGGTGAGCTGGCCTGTTCTCTCAGCGGTCTTTCCCTGAGGCAACTGATACGGACTTAGAAGCTATTTTTACAAGTGAGCCAGCTTGCATAGATACCATTCAGAAACGGAACCCAGCCAATCCAGCTTAAAAAAAAAAAACTGACTTGGAATAAAGTCAAGTGTTTCTTCCTCACAGCACACAGTTCCATGTGTTTTAACACATGCACTGATTCACGTAGCCAACACCACAATCGGAATTCAGAACAGCTCTGTCACCACCCCAAAACACTTTCCCAGGCTTCTTTGTATGAATCCGCTCCCCAAATCCAAGCAACTACTGATATGTTCTCCTGCACTCCAGGTCTGTCTTTTATTTTTCATTCTATTTTATTTGGAGCCCACCACGGAGCTTGAACTCACAAGACCTGAGCTGAGATCGGGTCAGACACCTGACCAACTAAGCTTGCGTCTGTCTTTTAGAGATTGGCCTACAAATGGCACGATACAGAATGGAAACTTCTCAGATAGGCTTCTTTCACTCGGCAATAATGCCTCTGCCATCTATCCAAGTTGTCGTAAGGAGTAACAGCTGATGCCTTTTTTTTTTTTTTTAACTGCCAAGTAACGTTCCATTGTATGAATGTACCGTGGTTGGGTTTTTTTGTTTTGTTTCCACTCACTTGTTGAAGGACACTTGGGTTGTCCGGCTTTGCGTCATCATGAGGTCATGAGTAGAACTGCTATGAACATTTGTGTCCAGGCTTTTGTGGGAGCCTAAGTTTCATTTTTCTAAAATTAACACCCAGAAGTGAGATTGCTGGGTCATATGGTAAGTGTTGAACTTCAGAAGAGACTCTGACAAGTTTTCTAGAGGGGCCGTACCATTTTGGATTTGCTTCAACAATATATAAGCATTCTAGCTGTGCTTTATTGAGCAACATATTGTTTTTTTGTTTTTACTGTAGCTGTTCTAACAGGTATGAAGTGGCCCACTTGCCCATTTATATGCCATCTGGGCAGTCTCAGTGGAGAAAAAGTCTGTTCAAGTCTTTTGCCCATTTTTAAGCAAGCTGTTGTCTTACTACCGAGTTTTGAGAGTTCTTTATATATTCGGAATGCAAGTCCTCCATCACTTGTAAACGTTTTCTCCCTGCTGGTAGCCTGTCTTTTCTTTCACTTAGCAGTGTCTTCACAGATTGAAAGTTTTAAACTTGGATGAAACTCCATTTACCAATTTTTTCTTTATGGACTCTGTTTTTGTTGTAATGTCTAAAAATGAGTTCCAAGTCATGAAGAGCTTTCTCCTGTTTGTTTTTAAGATTTTATTTATTTATTTGTCAGAGAGAGAGAAGCAGACTCCGCGCGCTGAGCAAGGAGCCCGGTGGGACTCGATCCCAAGAAACTGAGATGGTGACCTGAACCAAAGGCAGACGTCCAGCCAACTGAGCCACCCGCATGTCCCTCTCCTGTTTTTTTGTTTCCTAAAGGTTATAATTTTAGCTCTTTTTTAGGCTTTTTAAAAGTAGGTGCCACACCCAGCATGGAGCCCAGTGCAGGGCTTGAACTCACGACCCTGAGATCAAGGCCTGAGCTGAGATCCAGAGTCGGATGTTCAGCCTACTAAGTCACCCAGGTGCCCCTACCATTTTCACTCTTATATTTAAGTCTAGAATGCACTATAAGCTTTGTGTAACGTGTGAGGTCTTAAGTCAAGGCTCAGATTTTCGCATGTCGATGTCTAATTGTTCTGAGACCGTTTGTTAAAAGGACTTATCCTTTCCCCTTTGATTGCCTTTAAACCTGTCAAATATCAGTTATGGAGATTTGTGTGTGTTTAGTTGCACACAATTCTGCTCCACTGATTTCTGTGTGTGTGTTTAGTTGCACACAATTCTGCTCCACTGATTTCTGTGTCTCTCCCTTCACCAGTATCTATTCCTTTATCCTAAGTCTTACAATTAAGTAATGTGATTCCTCCAAGTTTATTCTTTCTGAGACATAGTTTGACCATTACAGTTCTTTTGCCTGTCTATGTAAATTTTCCAATAAGCTTTTCTATGTTAAAAAAAAAATTGTAGTATGTATCTATACACACACACACACACACACACACACACACAGAGGCATACCTTGGCGATATTGCAGGTTTGGTTCCAGACCACTGAAGTAAAGGAAATACTGCAATAAAGCAAGTGAATTTTTTTGTTTCTCAGTGCATATATGAGTTATGTTTACACTATACTATCGTCTATTAAATGCACAGTATCTTTATGTCTTAAAAATGTGCATGCCTTAATTAAATGTGCAAAACTTTATTACTCAAAAATGCTATCATCCGAGCTTTCAGCGAGTCAAAGATTTGCAAGAATTACTAAAACACAACACAGAGACACAAAGTGAGCATATGCTGTTGGAAAAATGGCACCAATTCATTTCTTTGATGCAGGGTTGGCAGAAACCTTCAATTTATTAAAAAAAAAAAATGTAGTATCTGTGAAGTCAGATAAAGCTAAGCCCAATAAAAAGTATGCCTGTATAGGGGTGCCTGGGTGGCTCACTGGGTTAAAGCCTCTGCCTTCAGCTCAGATCACTATCCCAGGGTCCTGGGATCGAGCCCCACATCAGGCTCTCTGCTCAGCGGGGAGCCTGCTTCCCTCCACCCCCCTCTCTGCCTGCCTCTCTGCCTACTTGTGATCTCTGTCTGTCAAATAAAATCTTCTAAAAAAAAAAAGTATGCCTATATAGAGTAACGTATCTCAATTTTTTTCATCACCTTTTCCAAGACAAAAAATTAAATTTAAGCAATTATTTATAATTAATGCTAAAGAATAAGGTTATGTTGGTTAGAGAAAATTTTATTTCTTCCTTTCAAATCTATTTCCTTTATTTCTTTTTCTTGTCCTATCGCACTGGCCAGGATGTCAAGTATGATATGGAATAGGCATTCTGAGAGTGAACATCCTGAACTTATTCCTGAATTTAGCAGTAAAGCCCCTGGTCATCATTATGATGTTAGCTGTAAATACCTTTGATCAGGCTGAAGGAGTTTCCTTCTATTTCTAGCTTATTGACTTTGTTTTCATGAACGATGTTGGACTTTATCAAATGCCTTTTCTGCATCAGTTGATATAAATATGTGATTTTTCTTTGTTAGACTGTTACGGACTACATTGATCTTCAAATATTGAATTAGCCTTGCATTTTTTTTTTAAGATTTTATTTATTTATTTAACAGACAGAGATCACAAGTAGGCAGAAAGGCAGGCAGAGAGAGAGAGGAGGAAGCAGGTTCCCTGCTGAGCAGAGTCCCTGGATTTAAAATCTTTTGAAAAGAAATTACTAGGCCTGGATGATTTCACTGGGAAACTCACCAAACACTTAAGGAAAAAAGAAATACCAATTCTATACAGTCTTTTCTAGGAAATGGAAAACTAGGGAACACTTTGGGCCGTACAACAAAACCGGTATTCCTGACGGTCAGTGAGCCAAAAATCATTAACAAAATACTGTTTTCAATAAAAAGATCTGTTTTCAAAGACTTTCTGGTGGTATGTGGCTCCACCCTGAGTGTGCACTACCCAGTGGTCAGTCTGGGATCGGGGCAGCAGTCTACCCCACAGTTCAGTTTCAAAGTCTTTGGTCTCCTCTTAGGATCAGATCCCTACATGTGCAGCCCAGGGGTAAGCCCAGGCCTGTACAATGTTTTCTGACATGGTTTCCCGACATCCTCCCTCTCCATGATTACCTCGGTACTTGCCACTTCCCAAAGTTCCCCTTTTCAGTCCTCTCATCAGAGAGCTGGGGCTTAACTCCCCGACTCTGCTGTGTCCTTCCTACCACCGCACCTCCACCTGGGACCAAGCAGTGGGCAGAGAAAATGAGAAAAACTCAGTGGGGACTGATCCCACTCTCTAACCATGGAGGGAGGTTGCCCTCACTCAGCATTGCAGGTGCTGTGGGGCCCTGCCACCACCACTGCCACCACCACTACCACCACCATGGGATTGCCAGGGGCTTGGGACACAAGAGAACCAAGAAACAACAATTACAGAAATCCCCAACAGGGCATTTCCCCTATTCTGAGCGTCAGGACTCCCCTTTCCCATTCCCTGATCCAGGAGGCGAGGTCTTCTGGCCCTGCCTCACCCAGTGCCCACTTCTACATTCGGGCGGCCTCAAGTCTAGGCTGGATATACAGGAGGCAAAAGAGGCAAACCGACTGCTGACTGAACACTGCTCTGCAATGTGATCTTCAACCCCAGCATATCCACTGCCTTTTACTTTCCAATTTTCAAACAGCTGCTTCACTCATCCTGTCCAAGTTTTAAAACCGGGCCACCTGCTCCAGAGTCTAGCGATCCCGTCTGGCTTCAGCCAGGCTGTCTGCAGGGGGGCTGCCTGTGTGCAGGACCCCCCACTGGAGCCTTTGATTCTTGGTAACGTGGCGCACCGTCCTCCAGGAGGTGCTCTCCTGTCTGATCCTTCCCCCTGCTGCTATGAAGCGCAGGACTGGGGCAGAGCTAAGTCACTCGGCATCTGTGTGGGAGACATGGGGCAGAGAGGAGGAGCCCAGAGAGGTGGGCCCCCTGCCTTCAGACTGTGGCAGCTCAAATCCTCCTGCTCCTAGGGCTACTGTTGGAGGGTTATGAGGGCCCCATGAAGGTACAAAGTATCTGTGGCCTCAAGAAACGAAACAGATTACTCAAATGTATTCCAAAGAAGGTCATCACTGGAAAAAACTAAAAAATGTCCTAAATACAAATGAAGTAAAGCGACCAGAGCAAAACCTCTAAGTATGTTTCTGTGTGCACATATCCATGTAAACACCAAGGAGCTGTAACTCAGGATGGAGTCGGAAAACTGCCACCAAAGCGATCAGCAAAGAATGAGAAAAGACCTAAATACAAACGTGTTAAGGGGGGGAGGGGAGGTTGCCCAGAACGGGTCTGAGCGAAAACCGCCAAGTGCTCTCTTCTATCTGAAAAGTTACTTTCTGTGTAGGAAGCAGAAAGGTAGGAATACATACAGATTTGCTTATACTTGCCAAAAGAAACACGGAAAGGGTAAACGAAGAGCATAAACATGACTGCCCATGGGGGAGGGACAAGAAAGGGGGGAGGTAATGGGAACTGAAGCCAGATTCTGAATAAACTTTCTCGTGCCATCTGGCTTTGGAAATATAAAGGCCTGACAAATCGGGTATGGAAAAGAAAAGCAATGCCTAAAAATGACAACAAATGGAATGAAAAGAACCCACCTGGGCAAGCTGGTGATAGAGACGCGTTGTGAAAACAATTATTTCCACTGCCCTTAGAACACAGTGTTCCAGGGGCGCCTGGGTGGCACAGTCAGGTAAGCATCAGACGGATGCTTCAACTCCGGTTATGAACTCAGGGTCCTGCGATCGAGCCCCGAGTCAGGCTCTGCCGCCCTCAGCGTGGAATCTGCCTCGGATTCTCCCTCTCCCTCTGCCCCTCCCCCTGCTTATGCCCTCTCTCTCTCACTCCAAATTTAAAAAAAAAAAACAAAAAAACACGGTATTCCAATTGTACATCTTTAATGGAACATGTCCTAAGGACAGAAAGAGCAGCAAAGAAACCTTAGGCTTCTCTCAGTATCCTACCTGTTGTCCCGTGGGAACTCTCACTCTGTGATTGTGTGTGTGTGTGTGTGTGGTAGAATCCCTACGGGAATAGTTGGGATAGGATAAAGAACAAATGTGGCAAGGAACCAAGAGTATCAGAAAAGATATAAATTTAAAAATCCCAGCAGCTGGAAGTCCTGTAATGTTAAACCAGCATTGGAATGCATTTGGTAGAACTCTCCCCCCTGCCCCAATGGGACTTTCCTAGCTGGTCACCGCAGAGACACGGAAGCACGGTCAGCCCCACAGCGGGAAGCATACACGGCAGCCGTGTCTCTGGACGGCACTCCTTATTACCAGCAACC
This sequence comes from Neogale vison, assembly GCF_020171115.1. Classification (NCBI taxonomy): domain Eukaryota; kingdom Metazoa; phylum Chordata; class Mammalia; order Carnivora; family Mustelidae; genus Neogale; species Neogale vison. The sequence goes on along the minus strand of NC_058096.1, from coordinate 213,913,285 downwards.
TGGGCTCCCGAAGGAGTGGCTGACTGCAGGTCTGGGACAGGAGAGATGCGAGATAAGAAAGAACATCCCGCTGGCCCAAAAACCACCGAAGGCTGACCTGAGCTGGCGAAAGGACAGGGAGCCAATGGGAAGGACTCCATTCACCTGGACTTTGAATATGAAAAGAACAGGGCACACAACTGACACAGGAGTCCACAATGATACTGGGGGAAAAAAGAAAAAACAAACAAAAAACAAAAACAGAAGGACCTTCCTTCACTGTCCCACCCTGCCCCCAAACCAACCCCCCCTCCCCACAACTCACTGGTTAACGTCTGCAGTAAGCTATATCTCTCCTCTGAAAATTGGTAATTGAAAAAAAAAGAGAAGCACTGACTTTCATGTACTTCAAGGTAATACGTCTTGGTTGATGATGGAAAGTTCTCTGTTAACTTACAGATAATACGGACAGTAGGTTAAAACGGAGCCAGTCTCCTGGAGAGCCTGAAGCTAATGTGCATGCACGACACCTACAGGTATGCTAAGGATGAAAGACTAAAGTCGAGAACTCCCAGCAGGCCTCATTAAGCCCTGAGACACATTCCCTCCCCTCTCCGTAACTCAGGCTTGGAAAAACCACGCCTCTCCTCACTGTCCCCTGCCCGTGGGTTTCTAATGCACTGTCTGGAGGCTGGCCTGGCAGGTGGTGGGAAGATCCTCTTGCCCACACTCGGAGCGCTGTGGATCCCTTCACAGCAAACGGGAATACGGACAGAGGTCACGGAGAAAGGAAACCAGCAATCAAGTGCAGTTTTAACAAGTCCAAGTGAGACCTGAACAGACTGTCAGAACAGGAGAGTCGCCCGTGCAGGCATTTTTTTTAGTTCCTAATGCCACTGGCACAAATGCAGCAGCTGTCGACACCTGAGACCTAGCCTGCTGGAGGAGGAAACGCAAAGGAAGCCGACTTCCTCGACTGCATGAGCAATGAGTCATGACAAAGTGTTAAGAGGGCTGGCTGCCAGGGGCCCCAGATGTTCCAAAGTCAACAAGGTTTAACTCCCCGACAAAGCAACTAATCTGAAACCAATCAAGAAAAGGGTGTGTTCACCGTGCTGGCCAACTCACCAGGTCGCTGCTGACCAGGAAAGCTGAAAGGTCCACCAGGACCCACGTGGGGATCATAAAGAAGACAGCGTGGCAGCCCAAGATGTTCAGGAGCCGGAGATGGTGGATCCGAGAATCTCTCAATACCTAAAGAGAAAAAAAACCTTTTTAAAGGCTAAGTGCCAAGAAGGGCTTGTTAGCCAGGTCCCAAACATGGTGACTGTACCTTAGCCCTGACATCTGACCCTGACCACCAAACCTACAAATGCACCTGCAGTGAGACAAAAATACCCCAAACAAATAAGAAGGGCTGAGAAATGGAAAAAAACAAACAAACAAACAAACAAACAAACAAAAACAAAAACCCAGCAACATCCAGTTCTGGTGAAGCTGCAGTGAAACAGACACTCTGAAATCTTGCTGCTTTTTGTCTAAATTGGCATATAGCTGTTCCAGAATACAACCAGGCAAAGTGTATCAGGACCCAAAAGCATCTCATACACTCCAACCCAGGAACACTAAGCCTCCATAAGAAAATTAACTCGACAGACAGGAAAACGTTAGGCACAGAGATGTTTACTGTGTTACTTTTTTTTCTTTTCTTTCTTTTTTTTTTTTTTTTAAAGATTTCATTTATTTGAAAGAGTGAGAGAGAGAGAAAAGGAGCAGGGGGAAGGGCAGAGGCAGAGGGAGCAGCAGACTCCCTGCTGAGCAGCGAACCCAGATGTGGGGATCCATCCACCCCAGGACCCTGGGATCATGACCTGAGCCAAAGGCAGATGCTTCACTGACTGAGCCACCCAGGCGTCCCCCATTACTGCATTACGTATGACGAAGAGTTGGAAACAGCCTGCACTGCAGTCGGGAAACTGACTGCAGTGACTGTGGTGTCAGAAAAGAGTGTATTACAGGAGTTAGAGCAGTATTTTTTAATGATATGGGAGAATGTCATAAATAGTAAATATACAAAGTAAAATTCTGAAACGTATCTATAATATTACAACTCTAAACACTGTGCAGAAAAGTCCCCTAGCATTAATAGTAGTTCTCTTTAGGGGACACTTCTGTGACTACTCAGTGTGGGACCGCCCGGGGAAGGGGGCAGGTCTCTACTGATTACTCATCTCCCACACCCACTACAAAGCCTGACACGTAGTAGGTGCTCAGTAAGTTTTCTGATCTCGGGGGGGGGGGGGAAGGGGGCCCTTTATTTTTTCACACTGAGCATATGCTGATTTTATAACAGGAAACAAACTCTTGGAAAAAAAAAAATGAAACAAATACAAAACCAGCAGAAGGACACCAGGATTCTTTCCTTGTTCCAACACCACGGAGATCGCTACTGCCCACTCTCTCACCCGTGCCACTCCCCCAGTCATCAGACATTTCTCAGACACAAATACCTTTTTGGAGAAAATATTCTGAAGCGAGAAGCACAGTGTAGCAGCGAGGGCACTGATGAGCCCCCACATGTCGAAGGACAACTCGGTGACAGTGGCCAGCAGGACGCCGCTGATGATGGGGATGAGTGACAGGTACACCTGCAGGAGGGCAGGAGGGGCTGATGGCTGGAGCTGAGCCAGGCTGCCTGACACAGATGCCTGGAGCAGCATTAGCTGCTCTCCCCTCCCTCAGCAAAGGGATTCCACCTACCCCCAGTCAACAGTGTTCGCTGTGATAGTGGTGCTGGAGGTGCAGATGGGGCAGAGTCCCTGGGGCCGGGCTGTGTCACTCTGTGGCCCCACTTCCTACGTGGTCATTTCCACTAAGAGCCCCAGCTCAGGGCCACAAACAGGGGCCCTAACAGCTCTACCCGGCTGCTGCCACCAACACACCAAGGCCTAAAATCCCGCTCCTCAGAGAGGCTGGCCAGGTACCCTCCTAGTTTGGTCTCTTCCAACACGCAGTTACCCTTGGCTGGGACATTCCCTCTGTGCCTTCTCCCGCTAGAGACCGCCATCCCCCTCAGGTCTCAGTTCACAGACCAGGAGAACTTTCAGCTCCCCCGCAAGCCCCCATCAGGTCCCTGTGCTGGTGTTTTGGGGCAGTGTTCTCCACCCACTACAAGGGCCCGTCTGCTGGGCAGGTCCTCGTCACTGCTCTGTCCTAGCACCCATCACATAGCCCACGCCCAGTAAGTGCTGGCTGAATGAAGAGTTAGTGCCGGGACAGGAGCCTTTCAAGAAGATCCAAGCTTTCCAAGGCCAAGTGTATGCGATGGTCCCTAAGCTCGGGTGGCTAAATGGCTCCAAACTTCCAGAAAAATAGGATCCATTTTCGACACCTAGCTTTTCTGACTCCCCAGCTCACCCTCCTCCTACAAAGGACACTTTAAAGCACTGCAGACATTTTAGGAAGGGTTGGTGAGGCCTTCTCATCCCCACCTGGAGGAGAGAGCAAGGGCTCTGGACTGGGGGGGGGGGTTGCTCAATTCTAGCTCCCCCACTATGGGCTGTGGGCCTCAGGCACTTGACTCGCCCCTTTACGTCCCACCTCTTCAGCTAAGATCAAGAATGACAATTACCTGCCTTATCTGTCTCATAGGGTGGATCCACACATATTCTGTCTTTATCATTAGTCCTGGCCTAGGCCATTCCTCAGTCCTTCAGCACTGAGTCAGGGGCCGGCTCCATGCCCAAGCCGGGTACAATGTCCCATACATCTGGGAAACCTGATAAACACGATGTGATTATCGACTGACAAAGCTGCACACCTTCCAGGCAACTCCGACCCATGGAGACAAGTCACACCTGACATCACCCTGGAGGTGGGCTACAGAGCACACCCAGGTCTTTCAGAGAAAAAAAAGACAGGCTGAAACAAAAAATCAGCCAGGGGTGGCCCCATTTCCATAAGTCGATCCAGGGCACTGCCACTCTGGGTTACATAAAATACAGGATGCCAGAAACCAACCACGTAGAAAAGAAGCGCTCTGTCCAGCATGAAATGGATTCCAGCTGGGACAACAGGAGTCCCACTTCCACTTAAGGACACGGAGCAAGTCGGTCTCTGGCTGAAGCCACAGCTTCTCTCACCCCAAGGCAGGAAATACCCTGGCTTGGCATCTTGAACAGACTCTGGATTGTGCCCAAAGCATCTTCCTTATGCAGTCCTAGCCTCTGCGTGTTGCTTTCACTTCCACTCCCAGACACTCACAATTCCTGGTGGTTTTTATTTTGAAGACTTTGCTGGGTTTTGCCAAAATCAGACTGTTTTGACTGGCAATCTCACTTCTGACCCCAAAAGTCCCCAACCTGACCGCTGTCACTTGCAAAGAAGCAAAACCTTGTCAGAGTTCCAGCAAGGCGTCAGATGTTCTATCCCTGGTGCCCCTGGAGGGGCATGTGGTACCTGGCCAGGATAGGACCAAGTCACTGCCTACCAGCAACCACACGGAGGGAATCCAAACGTGGAGGAAAGCTGGACCTGAGAGGGACAGGAGCGTCCCCGAGACCACAAAGCAGAAGCAACTCAGGAACACACACCACTGCCTCCAAAGCGATTACAGAACATTAGGAGTAAAAGGCCACTAGATGCCTCTAAGCTGATTTCCTGATTTGAGAGGAAGCCAGGAGCCTGGACCACGTCACCAGCTGGGTACCAGCCAGGAAGCCCTTGAGGCCCCCACCTGCCCAGAACCCTTCTGGGTTACCTTGGTGCTCTGCTTCTCCTTCATGATGATCCTGGACAGGAGAACCACCCAGATGGGCATGGTGGCCTTGACTGCAAAGAGAGGCAAGGGGCTCTCAGGGAGACGCCCCAGTCCCAGAACCCACCCTGGTACCCTAATCCCAACTCCACTAGTGCGATGGGAGGGTTTGGCAGCCCCTTCCTTCCCTCTCAGCCCTTCTTCTGTGCGGCTTCCCCCCAACCCAACAGTTGTGATTCGCCCTGCTCAGCTCCCAGCTCTCTTCTCAGCCACTTCCCTCCCAAAACCCTTGTGCGATTCCCTCCCCTGCTACAAGCCTTGTTGGCCCCTAGCGCCTTCCTGACAGAAGTTGACTTCTCAGGCCGTCGCACTCCCATCCAAGCGCCGAAACCCCAGGTGGCACGTCCCGGCCACCGCACCCCAGGCCGGCCCCGGCACCCACCGGTGTGCGCGTAGGACACTGGCACCTTCCAGATGCTGACGTGCGCTGACACGGACGCGAAGTACTTGCCGAAGGCGAGTGGCAGCACGTAGCGCGGGTAGAAGCGCGGCGGCAGCAGCGGGCCGGGAGACGGATGCGGGCCGGGCCCGGGGCCCGAGACGGGCGGCGCGGGGGGCACGCGCCAGGCGCGCAGCAGCGGCGGGAGCCCCGCGCACAGCGCCAGGATGTGGCACAGCGACACGGTCACGGGGAACGGGAAGGCGCTCAGGATCACCTTGTTGACCACGTTACCACCCGCGCTCAGCGCGTACCACAGTAGGCACAGCGCCGCCACCCGCGCGCCCTCGCGCGCCCCGCCGCTGCCGCCCGCCGCCCCCGGGCTCCCCGCCCCCGCGCCCGCGCCCACTGCCGCCGCCGCCGCCATCCTGCCGTAGCAGCCACCTCTTCCCGCCCGTCCGACGGCCCGACGCCGGGCGGGGGCGGGGCCGGGTAGGGGCGGGAGCGCGGGCCAACGCCGATCCCCATTGGTCTCCGCTGCCTCGCGTCACCGCCTCGCGCCGGCGGACGCGCCCGGCACCACGTAGCGGACACAGGCCCCGCCCCTCTGGTGGGCTTCCGGCCGGGGCGGTGCCTATCGCGGAAGCGGAACTTGGGGGAGCGGACTCCATCCTAGCGGGGTTCTCAAGCGGTGGGTTGGCCCGGGGACCCTGGAGCGGTGGCTCGAACTGAATGGGCAGGAGTGCAAAGGCCCTGTCTCGTTGGCGTCCGTGAGCGGGCCATCTAGCTTGGGAGGCAAACCTCGATTCCCATGCTACATCGGCGCCCTCCAAACTGATTCCTGATGGGCGGGCGACGGCGGACACCCGAGAATAAAAGACCAAATCTTTCCGGAAAAGAAACCAAATTGTGAAAAGCTTTCCATAGGCTAATTTTTTTCTGCAAAAGCACGGGAGCGACTTCCATGGCGGGGCTCCAACAGAAGGGCTAGCCCGGAGCGCCCAGTCTCTGGGAGCTCGTCCTGGGAACCACTGCGACGTGTGCTGTGCGGTAGGTATGACCATCTCCATTTCACAGACGGAGGCCACTTGGCTTAGGTCGCCTGGCTAGTTCGAGATTCGTGCCCATGGTAGTCTACTCCCGCACTTGTCTCCAGGGCTCTTGCAGGTGGAAGAGGTGCCAGGCCGACTGCATACCCAAGGGCAGTCCGGATACAGCAGCCCCAGACCCCAGCGGAGGAAAACAAGATGGTTTTCAGTAAGATGGTTTTATACTAAAGGACTTTGATTTTTTTTTCCAAAAATCATGTACTGACAACTTTTGGGGTAGAAGGGGTGGGGTTAAGATGCCATTTTACAATGTCTTTACTTGGCAAATTAGAAACGGGCAACCCACTCACTTCCAAAATGTAAGAGAGAAATCTTAGCTTAACTGTGTGTTCTCAAAAACAGACAGTATCCTTATCCTGGGACTTACTGGATACTCAAGACAGAAGTGGTCCTGCAGGTGGGGGCAGGGATCAGGAAGATGATCGTAAGATGCCAACCTGTACCCTGATATCTTCCAGCTGTGCTTACGACCTTTTGTCACAGAATAAGTCACTTCCTGGGGACACCCACACAGCAGCAGGGCTGGCCCACATTTCAGGTACAGTGGACTTAGGAAATTAGTTACTCCATAGCACAAAGTATTCTACTGACATGCTCCACTCCCCACCTCCCTTTTTTGGTTTAAACTCTGATCCTTTAACTTATCCTCACAGCTCTGGGGTAAGCACTTTCATCTTCCAGAGAGATGTGTGTATAGGAGTGAAGTGATTATCTTAGAGCTGTACAGCACAGAGATGGCAGGTCCAAAATTCAACCTCAGCCTGTCCTCAAATCTGCTTCATCCCTGCCCTTATCTTAGGGTGGGTGTGTCTTGAACCAAGGCCATGTCAGAAATCCCTGCTGCTTCTGAAATTATGGTTTTTGGGTTGACTCAGTGTTCATGGACCCCATAGTTTGCCCTATGGAACTCTTGTCAGAGCAAGTATGAGCACAGATGCAGGGGGTGTCCAGGCAGAGGGAGAAGTAGGTGTGGGGCTTGATACCAGGACTCTGGGATCATGACCTGAGCTGAAGGTAGATGCGTACCCAACAGAGCCACCCAGGTGCCCCAGGATTGTCCCTCTTAAGGGGCAGCTGCTGCTTCATCTGTGACATGAGTAGGTACATCCAACATGACTTATTCTTGACTGAAAATTTTTGAAAACCAAAGCTTTAGCTTTTGGTTTCAGGGATGAGGGAGAAGGAAATACTATCATAGTCAAGGCAGAAAAGTTATTTTTAAAAAATAGCACCTGCCAGTTATTAAGGCAGCTCCAGACCTGCATGGGGAGCTAGCAGCCCAGGGCCAGAGCCAAGGGGTGCCCTGCCAGACATGGCTCTGGGCCATGCCCTGTCCAAGCTAGATACTTTGTGGGGGTAAAACAAGGTTACTGAGACGTAGGACATGGAACCTCTTTAGAGGGCTTCTCTCTCTGGAGCAGGTGATCCCAGAGGTGGGAGAGGCAACAGGGCCCTGAATGAGTGAAAGGCAGGTGGAGGTCAGTTTTCATGCAGAACATTAATAGGCGGGCTTGGCCACTTTGCCCTGCCTATCTCGCTGCAGTCTGGCAATGGAGCCCAAACCTTGGACGCAAAAGGCTGTAAAGGATCAAATTAGTAACGATTCTGAGACTGGTTTGTGCAAATGGTTTTTTTTTTTATTTCCACATTTATATCACAAGGTGTCCACTTACTGGACCAAATAGCAAAGTTGCTCCCTTCTGCGTCCTGACAACACAGAAGTCTAGGTACTGTACATTCACTAAGGCTCCTTGTTTTTGCAAATCGCGTTTATGACAAATAACCATAAGGCAAACGAATCTAAAGGAATGGTTATGAGTGTTTCCAGCGTACAGACAGGTCTCCTCTTGCCCAACAATACAGCTTACACACCAGTAGCACCCGCGGTTACTTTTGTGTTTTTTGGGAGGGGACTCTAGAAAGGTGACATTTTCAAGATATGCGCAGGAACGGGAAAGAAACGAAAAAGGGACAAAGAGGAAAATTATTTGGCTGGTGGTCAGATGGAAGAGGGGAATAAAATAAACTCCTAGAAAACTTAGATTTTTGCAGCATATTTTTCAAAACTGGGTTTTTAACCGAAACCAGATGAAAATGTGTGGATGCCCACGGAGTGTAGGCCATACTGGCTGGCCGGCTGGCCCACCTGCTGTCAGCCGCTCGCTGCAGCGGACAAGCTTCTGGCGTCCGGACTGAAGGACTGGCCAAGCGGGGTGCAAATAGGGGCCACGGTGTACGTACCCCCACTGCCTGAGACACTCAGGGCCAAGTTTAAAAAGGGAAAATGCAAATAGATGAGATGCGTGCTTCGGTTGCTGTGTTTAAAGGGAACCTCTCCCCCAGGTTTTCTGTGCCTGCCTGCAACTGACGTCCCAGCTCACGGGTGCTGGGAGGTGTCCGCACCTCTTCCGGGGTGGGGAACTAACGCTTTTTATAGCTGGTTTGCTATAGAGTTCTGAACTCACTTTGCCGGCCTTCCTTCCACACGGTCCTTCCTTTGCAATTTTGTTAGTAAACTGGTAGCAGCATTTCACAAAAGAAGGAGAATTTTGAGGGAAGAGCGCGGAGAGACCTCGAGACTCCTGCCCCCTCCCTCCCGCCCCGGGCCGGACTCCCCAGATTCCCAACCACCGGAGGCAGCCACGCCCCGCTGCCCGCCTGCCATGCTAACTGCGAGGTGGGAATGCACTTAGAGGCCGACAGGCTGGTCAGTCCAAGCAGACATAAGGCAGAATGTTCAACCGCCCGTCGTCGCCGTGCGGGTCGAGCGATATGCACTGCGTCCAGTCATACCAGTTACCCTGTGTGTCCTGACACCCGTTCACCCCAGGCCACTGGTGGGCCTGGATTCTGTCCAGATCGTCCTGCGTGACCTCGCGGTTCAGCCCTGGGAGGTCCGTGGGCGCGCTGTGAGGCACCAGCACATGCGGCTTCCGGGCCCCCCGCCGGGTGCTCTCCTCCTGCTTCAGGTACTCAGACATGAAGTGGTGAGCCCCTGGGGTCTGCGCTCCTGACGACGAGAGCAGGCTGCTCTGCCGGCTCAGGTAGGACTGGATGATCTCATTGCGCGACAGCTCCTTCCAGTTCGTCTGTTCAAAAGGGCTCTGGACGCTGGCCTTGGCCTCAGGTTTGTCCAGCTCTGTCCTGGGCTGCTCTGTGTGCACAGGGCTGTCTGCCCGCACTGGCTCTTTCTGGGTCAGAGGTTTGATCTGTCTGGTCATGGGGTCAAAGGTGAGCTTCCGCTCTTTTAACCGGACAGGCTTGACACCCGCCTCAGCCACCTGCCCATCCAAGTTCACTGTGTAGTCACGAGGCCGGTACCTCTTCTTCTTTTTGCTGTCCGAGCCACCAGATGAGGCAGCATCGCTGTCCGCCTTAGAAGAGTCTGGGGAAAAGCCTGCCCGGGGAAGGTGGGGCTCGGAGGGAGGCAGCCCCACCTTGCAACCCTGCCCTGACAGCCGCTGGTGGCCCTCAGGCTGCTCCAGCCAGCGCACCGGGCTCTCTGCACTGGACAGCAGCTCGAGCCGCCTCACGGGTGGTGTGGACGGCTGGGCCAGTGGAAGTGGTGATGGCACCTGTGTGGCATCAAGCGCCTGGGGCCGTGGAGAGGGGCTGGGCATGGAGCCCTTGGGCGTGTACGGGCTCCGCTGCCGGGCAAAGGAGCCCTCGTGCCGTGAGTTCCGGGGACTGAAAGAGCAGCGAAGCGGCCCCTTGGGGTGAGGGGGACCTGGAGTCTCATCCACCTGGTCCATCTGCTGCAGCACCCCAGCCTTTGTCTGCAAGCAGGGGCCAGGGGGCTTGCCCAGACCTGGGGAGCTGGTGTGCGGCCGCACGGCATTGACGGGGATCTTGCCGCTGTGCTTGTCGCTCTCGCCGTGCTCCAGGCGGCTGCCCTCGGGGCCCGCGTGCCCGCTGCCGTCCAGGGTGCCTGGGAAGCTCTCAGGGCTCCCGCCGATCCCGTTGGTGGGGAGGGGGGATGAGTTGGGTACCAGAGAGTCATGGCTGGCTTTGGAGACCTTGGGAGGTGGCCCGGGGTGGCCAAGGTCACGCTGATCTCCCCGGCGCTTGCGGCTGCCCAGCCTGTCCAGCCGCTGTCCAGGTAGCCTCTGGATGTCGTTGCGGTTCTTCAGGTCATGGATGCTCTTGGGAGTGCCGGCCACCCCCACCTCTGGCCGGCAGTTGTGAGCACCCCCGTTGGCAGAGCCGGTGCCGCCCGCCAGCCCCCGCAGCGCCGCCTCATTCTGGTGGACAGGCTCAATGAGCTTCTGCCAGCTCCGCAGCAGCTTCTTGGCCCGCTTGGCGAGCTCCTCGTTCTTCGTTTTCTTGCGGACGTCGTTGATGAGCTTCCCAAGTCGAGTTTCCTACAACCAGAGAGAGACAATGACATGCTTTGGGACAAGAAGTCCCCCATGGAAAGGGAGCTGAGGACCCTGGGCCTCTGGATTAATCCCACTGCCCCTTAAGCCCCAGAGTTCCTAGATAACAAAACCCATGGGGAGTTGGGGTCCTTTGTGACCTCTAACTTCTCAAATCTAGTCCTCAAACTTCAGAGTCCCAGGGCCACAGGCGGCATCTTCAGAAGCACCATCCCAAAGGCTCCTGGCAACCTAGAGGCTGTGGATCATCAAGGCCAGTGCAAGGACACTCTGCCAGGGAAGGTCTTTGGGTGAAAGCACACTATGGCAAAGACAATGACAGACGGGAGGGCCTGAGCCAGCATCGCTCACTGGAGCACCCCCAACTCCTGTCCCCTCCAGCCAGGCATGCCTCCCAACCCAGGACTAAAACCACCCAATTCCTGCAATGCCCATGGGAAGATGCCCCAGTCTAGGCCAGGAGGGTACGTACACCCCTCCCTCAGCACTACTAAATCCTCACCTGGGCAGTGAAAGCAAAGGCTCCAAGGAACCCAGAAGGACTTGGGTTGGGGAAGCCCAGGCCCTGCCTACCCTTCTCTTCCCAATGTTGGGTCTGGGGACACTCACCTCCAGTGCCTCTTTGGTAATGGGGTATTTCTCCAGGCTGGAGATGACTTCCAGCACCGCCACCATGTTCCGGATCTAGGAAACAAGAGCCACTTGTCAGGTCTCTGCTCTTCTCCCCGTGCCAGCTGCTCAGGCCTCTCCCTCCCCAAGAGCCAGCGGAGTCGCCACACCCAAGCTCTTACCCCATGCCATCTCCTACCCGCTCCTGAAGCCGACAAGGCACCCAGTGCCCACCCTCCCATCCGCTGCCTCTAGTGCACGGGGTGCAGTGGGCTACGAGCCTGTCCATGGCCATGCCCACCGGCCCAAGTGGTGGTCACACGGCTGAGATCCATGACATTTGTGATAAGTTCTGCTCCTGAGCTGGCAGAGGTGTTCTACTCTAGCATCATGGGGGCAAGGTGCCAAACGATTTATCCAATAAAACACATGGAGCTTAAAAATCAGTAAAGGCGCATCTCCTGTTGTTGCTCTTAGCTCCACTACACTTCATAGATACTGTGTTTGCTACAATCCAAGGTCTGTGGCAGCCCTGCATTTGAGTGAGTCTGGTGATGCCACTTTTCCAACAGCTTTTGCTCACCCTGTGTCCATCTCTGTGTCACATTTTTATAGTTCTCATAATATTTCTGATTTTTTTACTATTATATCTGTTACGGTGATCTGTGATCAGTGATTCTTGCTGTTACGACTGTGATTGTTTTCTTTTGGATGCCAAAAACTGCATCCAAAGAAGATGGCAGACTTCGCTGGCACTCTGTGTGTGTGTTCTGACTGCTCCACTGTGGAGCCACTCCACAGTGGCTCCAGCCACTCCTCTCTCTCTCTTCTTCTTGGCCTCCCTGTTCCCTGAGACACAACAGTGGTGAAAATCAGCCAAATGATAACGCTACAATGGCCGCTACGTGTTCAAGTGGAAGGGAGAGTCACACACCTCTCACTTTAAATCAAAAGCTAGAAATGATTACATTTAGTGAGGAAGGTGTGTCCCAAAACCAAGACATAGGCCAAAAGCTACGCCTCTTGTGTCAAACACTTAGCCAAGCTGTGAAGGCAAAGAAAGTTCTTGAAAGAAATTCAAGTGCTAGCCTAGTGAACAAACATGGGTGGTAAGAAAGCGAAACCGCCTTCTTGCTGATAGGGACCAAGTCTGAGTGGTCTGGATAGAAGATCAAACCACCACGTTCCTTTAATCCAAAGCCTAGTCCAGAGCAAGGCCCTAACTCTCTTCAATTCTGTGAAGGCTCAGACAGCTGGGGAAGCTGCAGAAGCAAAGTCTGAGACTAGCAGAGGTTGGCTCATGAGGTTCAAGGAAAGAAACCAACTTCATAACCTGAAAGTGCCCGTGAAACAGCAGGTGCTGACGTAGAAGCTGTAGCAAGGGACCCGGAAGAGGCGGCTGAAGACGATTCACGAAGGTGACGACGCTACTCAGCAAACTGTCAGTGCACACGAGACAGCCTTCTACTGGAAGAAGATGCCGCCCAGGACTTGCAGAGAGAAGCCAATGCCCAGCTGCAAAGCTTCAAAGGACAGGCTGACTCTCTTGTTGGGGGCTAATGCGGCTGGGGACCAAGTTGAAGCCAATGCTTATTTACCACTTGGAAAATCCTAGGGCCCTTAAGAATTTTGCTAAATCTACTCAGTCTGTGCTCTAGAAAGGGAACAACGAAGCCTGGTGACAGCACATGAATTTGTAACATGGTTTACAGACTACTTTAAGTCTGTTGAGACTTACTGCTCAGGAAGAAAGATTCTTTTCAAAGTATTACTGCTCATTGACAATGCACGTGGTCACCCTAGAGCTCTGGCATGTGCCACGAGATTAATGTCGTTTTCATACCTGCTGTCACAACACCCAATGCACACCATGGACTGAGGAGTCATTTCAACTTTCAAGTCTGATTATTTAAGAAGTACACTTTGTAAGGCTATAGCTACCATACATAGTCATTCCTCTGACGCATCTGGGCAAAGTAAATTGAAAACTTTCTGGAAAGGGTTTACCATTCTAGATGCCATTGGGAAGAGATCAAAATATGAACATGAACAGGAGTCTGGAAGCAGTGGATTCCAACCCTCATGGATGTCTGAGGGTTCAAGACGTCAGTGGAGGAAGTAACCGCAGGTGTGATGGAAACAGCCAAAGAACTAGAATCAGAAGTGGAGCCTGACAATGGGACTGAATTGCTCCAACTTCACGCTGAATCTTGAAGGGATGAGGAGTTGCTTCTAATGGATGAGCACAGAGCATGGTTTCCTGAGCTGGAATGTACTCGTGGTGAAGATGCCGTGAAGACTGGAAATGACCACAAAGGGCGGAGAGTATTATAGAAAACGAGCTGATAAGGCAGTGGCAGCATTTGAGAGGACAGACTCCCATTCTGAAAGAAGTCCTACTGTGTGTCAAACGCTAATAAACAGCATCGCATGCTATGGAGAAACTGTTGGTGAAAGGCAGAGCCAATTGATGCAGCAAACTTCACTGCTGCCTTATTTTAAGAAGCTGCCACAGCCACCTCAGCGGTCAGCAGCCATCGCTATGGAGGCAGGACGTTCCATCAGCAAAAGGTTAGGATTTGCTGAAAAATGAGATGATGGTTAGCATTTTTTTAGTAATGAGATTTTGGGGGGCTTTTTTGTTTTAGAGCGCAGGGGAGGGAGAGGGAGAAAAAGACTCTTGAGCAGGCTCCATGCCCAGCGTGGAGCCCAACGCGGGACTCAATCTCATGATCCTGAGACCATGACCTGGGTTGAAATTAAGAGTTGGAGTTAACTATGTCACCCAGATGCCCCAATAATAAAGTATTTTTAAATTAAGGTATATTCATTGGCTTTTTAGATATAATACTATTACACACTTAACAGACTACAGTATAGTGAAAACACCATTCTTATGTGCACTGGGAAACCAGAAACTTCATTTGCCTCCATTTACTGTGATAGTTGGTGGTCTGGAGCCCAACCCACAGTATCTCCAAGGAACGACTGCATGCAGTAATCCAATCAATTTGGCTACATTAAAAGACTCTTTGTATAAGCTTATCCCAAGACGCCAAGATGCAACAGAGTGGGAGAAGACGGATACCACATGGCCCCGAGGATCTGTATGTATCTGAACACAGAAACCCTGGGCCAGCACACAGAACAGGCACCAGGTGAAGAGGAGAGGACAGCCCCTGTGCTCCGCTCTTGCAGGCATGCGGGAATGCAGACGGAAGCCAGGAGAGGCTACCCTGTGGACATGGCCACCAACCGGCAGATCCTGGCTACCCTGCGGACATGGCCACCAACCGGCAGAAGTGGCATCTGAGAGTACCAGGGAATTCCGGGTCCCGCCAAGTCTAGGGTGTGATGGCCTCTGGTAGTCTCACAGGTGCACACCTGCTGACCAAGCCATTCCATCCTTTGTCTGCTGTTCGCTGTAGGCCAGGCCCTGCTCTCACACCACGTTTCCACGTGGCACTGCTCTGTGGAATCAAACGACCCCATGGGGAAGGTACTATCATCACATTTTACAAAGAGGGGACGGCACACAAAGGTGCAGGTCATGTAGTCAAATGTTATAATGACACCAGTGCCTTCCAAGAGTCAAAGGAGCAGAAAGAAAAATTCAAGAGTAACAGAAACGAGCCACTTGTGGCCTCAGTGCACCGACAAGACGAAGATCAGAGCACAGGGAGTGGAGTCATGGAAAAAACACACTCCATGATCCAGCCACACCGATCATCAGAGCATACTCAAAACTTAGTTTAAGATCAGTCATGGACTTGGCCACTGGCCAATCACAGACCTAAATATGAAAGCAAGAACTCAGTCTTTTAGAAGTCACAGGGCAGTTATCTCTGCAACCTTGGGGCAGACAAAGATTTCTCAGAACCCCCAAAGCAGTAACTGCCCAAGAAAAAATACTGACCAAACTAGGCTTCACGAAGATTAAGAACTTCTGCTTACCACAAGAAGCAAACCTCAGCCCAGGAGCGCACGCCGACGGAGCACGCCTAGTGAGGGGCTCGGCTCCAGAAGAGAAAGCAAGCTCCTGCGGCTCAACACCACCCCCACCACCCCCCGGCCCCAAACAGCTGCGATTTTGGTGGGCTGGCGAGACAGGGGAGCCCTTGCCTTGAGCAAGACCCCCCCACCCAACCAAGACTGCACAGTGAGCACACCACACGCCCACACACACTGGAACGAAGCTAGGCAGGCATGCGCAAGGGCACAAGGAAAGGCACATCTCCCACCCAGCCACTGCAGTATTGCCCTGTATCTTTCCCAAAAATACTCCTTGCATACAGAAGCTTGTGTATATACTTAACACACACTTGAAAAAAAAAAAAAAAGCAAAACATGACTCTATGCCTTACTTTTTCTCACTAACATCAGAAACACCCAACACCACAGACCTCCTCAGCTCTTCCTTCCAGGATGGGCTCAGGGGGAGGGAGGGCCCCACTGAGCAGTGCTGTGTCCCTCCTTTTCCACTTACTGTCACAAACAAGGCTGCAACGCTCAACTTGACTCGAGGCAATTCTGGGCTAACACACGAGCTGCTAGAGGGGCTGCTGGCACCGTGGCCATGAATGACTGTACTGAGACGCCAGGGAGGCCGCCCCCATTCCACGCCCGTTGGAGGAGAGGAAGGTGGGGAAGCCTGTTTCCCACATCCTTGCCAGCACTGATGTGCTGGTTTCCTCTGCTGCCAGAATGATCACACAGGATCACAAACTGAGTGGCTCTAACACCATGCATGTACTTATCATGTTAAGTTCTGGAGGGCAGGAGTGTGGTTTGGGTCCCCCTAGGCTGAGATCCAGGTGTAGGCATGCCGCCCTCCTTTCAGGAAGCTCTCGAGAGCGGTTTCTTACTCCTTCAGTGCTGAAAGACTTAATCCTCCTTGCTGTAGTGAGGGCCCCCTTTTCCTGCTGGCTGGCTGTCACCTGAAGGCCATTTCCAGCTTCAGGAGGGCGCTGCATTCCCCAGCTCATGGCACCTCAGGACAAGCTCCCAAGCCAGCAACAGGCCCAAGTCCTCCCACTGCACCTCTGAGCCAGCCAGGAAAGGGCCCGCTTCTAATGACGGGCTGCAGCTGGGCCCACCTGTGCCATGCAGGTCTGCACCCTCACTCACATGTGCACCCTCCTGCCATGCAAGGTACCACATGGCCAGCTTCCGGGGACTAGGATGTAGACATCCGTGGGCTGACTACGACTCTGCCGACCATGTGGATTCCCAGCTTATCTGCCTTATTTCCAGCTGAAGGCAGCTGTCACCTCCACCCGCCTCAGGTTCTCTGTCTCTTCTGAGTGTGAACTGCAGTGACCACAGAGCACGCCCGTGACCCTCACTGTGCCAGAGAGGGCTCCCACAAGGCTGCCCCTCTGCCAGGGGGCCCAAGCCACCCCTTGGCAACAGAGGTCTCCCCTCACAGTGTTCTCATTCAGGGCTGTGCCCGAGAATGCACACATCCAGATGGCCCCCCAAATCTAGCCCAAGCTATACTGCAGGAAGGGGTCCGAGAGGAGACACTCTTCATCCTTCTTTCACATGCCCTTGACGTGCCACGGACAGGGACTTGGCGCAAGAGAAGAACGCACGGTGAGGAGGCCAGTACAACAGGGACAGCAAGGCCACCCACTCCCTGTCCCTAGCCCTGGGATTCCAGCCCTGATGGGGTCCTGAGCCTGCCACATGGCCTGTCTCCACCCCAGTGACCTCACCCGGGTATATTTAGAGCCCTGGGCCCCCACACACTCCTGAACCACAGTCCCTGCAGAGCGAGCTCGGCAGCACAGACTGTCCTTGTCCTTGGGCAGACGCTGTCCCGCTGCCAGACAGGAGGGGGGAGGCAGAACACCTGGGCAACCCCGGAGGCTGGTAGCCAGCTAGCACCAGAGACCTGGCGCAGTTGGAGCCGCCGCCCCTGGGAGCTGTGGAGTGGGCAAGGGGACGTCTGCAGGCCCCGCCGTCCTGCCTGAGCAGCTCCCACACTTGAGGCCGTGTGCAGTCTGGCTTGGAGCAGGCTCTCCGGCTCCCAGCCCTGTGGAAAATGCTACCTCTGCCTAACCTCTTTCTGCCCTGGCTACCTGCAAGTTCAGGACTGTCCCGGGGGCTCAGTCCTCTGGCTCTGCCCCACCCTGAAGGGACGATGGTGAGGGCATGGAGCGCTGAGAGGGAAGCACTACCTGGGCATTCCAAGTGCCGTCAGTCTCCTGAGGACCAGGAAGCGGACCCCCATAAACGCTCCTGTGTCCTTGGAGTCTGGCCCTGCGCCCTGACGCTCACCACACCCGACAGGCAGGAGTCTGTGCAGCGCCAGGCCCAGCCTGGCCTCTGGTCTCAGACCCAATATGCAGTGTCACCCCAGCCAGCCTGTGGCTCTGCCTGGGTTGGACATGCCAAGATGGAAGCTCCTGAACCAGCCTCCCCAACACACCCACCCACACGGAAGCAGCCAGGCCTCCTAGGATGAGATGTCCATCAGGAGGCTCCCAACCAGGTTCCAGGCCTGCAAAGCCCCAGTACGAGGCCCTCGGGCCAGGGAAGTCAGTGTCAAGTGGAAGGCAGACCAGGCATGCGTACAGAGAGGGCAGGACCCGAGTGGGCCTGTCCCAGGGTGTCCACAGCAGACGTCCTAGCACCTAGGGAGATGGTGACATGGCACCAAAGCTCTGGAGGGGAGAGAAAGGACCAGAGTGAAGACAGTGGAATGAGCAAGGACACCAGGAGGAAGAGCAGATGGTGGGGAAGTGAGCAGGCTCCTCCCCGACCCGCCTTTCAGCTTCGGCCACCGTATGGGACCTAAACTGCTGCAGCGACACCCACAGACCACTTGTCTTCGGCCCGTCCTGGGTCCCTCCTGGCACCCGGCTGCAAGTGCCACAATCACAGCACAGACGCTGCTCTGTTCCTGTATAGGGAAGAAGCTTCTGGGCAGCCCGCGGCACTGCCCGCAGTGGGGGCCTTTGGGCACTTCTGGTGGCCAGAGTCCCGGGGCCACATACAAGCCTCCCGCTGTCAGGAGGAGCCAGGTGTTGGCTATCTCCCTCGGGATTTGTTCTCAACAAGAACAAAACTAAGAATACCTCTCAAAACCAAAGGGTTTTCCCAAAAGGGACAGAACTCACAAATGAAGAATGCCTGAGCACCCAAAGTCTCTCATTTTCTCCTTAGGGCTCCTTCAGTAGATGCAATTTAATTTGTATATATGTAACAATTAATGAAGCCAAATATTACCTCCCCTTTCTACCAATGAGGATGTCCCATGTGATCCGCTCACCATTTCAGCCCACTTATTCTCTAGTGGACTGCCCTCTTTACTGGAAGTAATTACTCACCTAGCCAAGGAGCCCGCAGGGTGGTGGTGTGCCCAAGGCAGCTGGGCAAGGAGGTATCAGGAGAGGGGGAGGGCCACTCTGGAAGTGCAGGGAGCAGGCAGGGCCAGAAGACTCTTTAACTACCTCACTGAGCGCTTGCAGATCCTAGACTGGAGGCTCAAGGGCCATAATCACATCCACTCCATAAGACAGGAAAGTCAGCGTCACACAGGCAGCTCCACCAGCCAGTGTCTCCGGCATCCCTAAACAAGGCACCCCCCAGCTCCAGGATGGGGAGAGAGAAAGCACATTCGCGCTCACACCTATGGGACACCTGTGGGACACCCCAGGGATACATGCTCCTCACCACCAACCCCAGTTCCCAGGGCTTTTCTGGGGTCTTCCCACAACATGAGAACCAAGAGCAGGCACTAAGAAGTAGAAAGGCCTTTCCTCCTGGGGAGACCCTCAGCACAGACCCAGTCGCTGCTCCAGCCAGGCTGGCTAGCCAGCGGTATTTGCTGCACGGTAAGCAGGGGGCTGGATGCACACAGGAGGGGATGGCACCCGCAGAAGCGGCCTGAGCCGAGCCAGAGCGCTAGCGCACCGCTCGCGCGGGAGGCTGGGGACATCCCGGTCTCCTCACTCTGCCAGGCCAAGCAGGGGCAGGGAGGAGCCCTCCACGCACACTGCGCTCTGTGGGAGCCACTAAAGGGGCACCGCTCCCCCCCCAGGATTTCATGACCCGTTTCTCAGTGTTCACTGGAGAAACGATAAACTTGGGTGTGGACAGCAGAAGGAGGATGGATGCAGCGATGCTGACTGGCTCTAAATTGGTTTCTACTGAAGCTGGGGCACGGCTACATGATTCTCTCTACTTCTACGTTTGAAATTGGCCACAAATCGGGATGCCTGGTTGGCTCGGTCAGTTAAGCATCTGCCTTCAGCTCGGGTCATGACTGAAGGGTCCTGGGATCGAACCCCATGTCAGGCTCCCTGCTCAGCAGAGAGTCGGCTTCTCCTTCTCTCTCCCTCTGCTTTTCCCCAGTTCGTGCTTGCTCTCTTGCTCTCAAATAAATAAAATCTTTCAAAAAAAAAGAAAAAAGAAAAAAACTGGCCACAAATCTAAAGCGTTACAAAGTACACGTATTTCCTCACATGGGGATGGGACATCACTGTCACTGGAGGTGGAATGAGATGGCCGCTGGTAGCCGCATGGAGGTGAAGTGAGGAAATCCCCGCTTTCCAGTCCCACACGGTGGCTTCTCCCTACACCATGTGGTACCTGCGTGGGGAGGGAGGCCAAGGGCTGGTGGGATGCTGGCCCCCCTCAACCTCTATTTCAAACTATAGGGCACCTTCTATTTGGTGCAACCTTTGGATTTTCTCACCGAGCCCCTTGCAAGATGCAGCTCAACAGACTCGGTGTAAAGACTGCCCACACCCCCGGCGGCGAAGGGGATCTGGGATCTGCTCTCTGAGGTGGGTCCGTGCCTCCTTGCACAGAGCCCACAGACATCTGGAACCCCGGCCATGCCTGATTCCTCATGCTTCTGAGACCAGCTCATTGCCCTCAAATAGGGAGGATGCCTCAGGTCTAGGAGGGCACCCATCAAGACAGGGGCCAAACAGCTTCCTGAGGGGCTCTCCAGAGCTGGGGGTGGCTACACCCACGGAGAGGGCAGGTTCTGTGGCTGGGTTCCCAGAGTGCTGAAGCCAGGGAGGGAGGAGCCAGCACCCAGGCTTCTGACATGACAGTAAGCCCCAGGCCACACCAAAGCCCTCACCCGTCTTTGGAGGCTGTCATGTACGTGTTCACACATGCATGAGGTCAGAAGCCAGGGGAAGGTCGGTCAGAGTCTAGGGGCATCTCACAGTGGTCCCAGTTCAGGTCACACCATCCGGGGAGGGTGAAACATGTTAAAGAGCAACCGTAACCCAGCGAAGGGACAGGCCGCCAATGCCGCCCTGTGGCAGCCCTCTGGAACCTAGTGACATCACTGGCTCCTCCAGAGTCCAGGACACCAGACCAGCTTCAGAAAACCTGCCTGCAACAGGGCACATGGAATCATTTTTAACACCAAACCCCATCGGAAAAAGCATTTTAACCGGCCCATATCACACGTCTGAAAGTTGCTCTGTGAATCGGATCACTGGTCTGATCCTGGATCCGTGTTAAGAGCTGGGGTGAGCACAGTGGGGTACACCTGCCACCGACCAGCCCCCTCCTCCCCTATTTCAGGGGCGATGTAGGTAAATTCCAGGCCCTGAGTAATTACCACTCTGTGGGGGATTTCCAACTCCACGTGAAACAAGGAACCGAGACACTGAGCTGCAGAGTCCATGAGGCCTGCTGCTCACTGTTCTTTCCTCCATACTTCAAGGGTTCCCGCCCTGCCTTAAATCCCCGTTCTCTCAGGAATGAAGCTGGATGTGTGCAGCCATGCTGGCACAAGGGAAACCCAGTGCTTCTTGAGGTCTGAGCACTGGTGGGTCAGTGAGCCGGGGCAGGCCCACCACAGCCTGACTCTCACAGGGCCACCACCTGCTGGCTTCCTCCAGGAGCTAAGCTCTCTAGCTTTTTGTCCTTGCAAGCCCACTTTACAGGTGAGGAAACCGAGGGTCTGGGAAGGTCATGGGGATCCAGGGCTCAGCACACAGCTAGAAGGTGGCAGAGTCCAGTCTTACATTAGCCTGGCACAGGTCTGCTCATCACACACAATCCAGCTGGTCCTTTACCAGGTGGGGTGAGGGAGGGCACCGAGATGCCACCCGGCTGGTGATGCTGGCACCCCGCCCACATCCTCTCCCTGACCTGCTGCAGCAGGTAAGTGCACAGGTTACAGAGTTTCTTGAAGCCACAGAGGGCCCGTGGCTTTGTGCCCAGATCTCTGGGCTGCCTCTCCCTTCCCTCCAGGGCAGCCTCGAGCTAGCGAGACCTGCACACATACCCACCACAGCGGGGGCTTCGGTCCACCCAGCACTCATCCTAAGCAAGAGGCCACTGGGTAAACAGCAACAGCGGCAGCGGCGCACACCGGAAGTCTTCCTGCCTCCGATGAGCGGCACACGTGTTCCCAGGTGGGCGCCATTCTTTCTGTGGCTCAACCTGCTCTGGCGCAAGACAGCACAAGAAATGGCAGCCCCTGCCTCCCCCAGTGATCCTGGCTGAGCCCAGCCTGTGTCCCCCCGTCTCCCGAGAGGACAGCGTGTCTTGAGCCTCCCTCTTGGCTCTGGAAGGTGCATCCTCCTGGCCCTGCTCTGCTTTGGCTGGTTCCACAGCCAGGCAGGAGCAAGAGGAAGCTCACTCAGGTTGTCTGCACTCGGCCTGGCCGAGGTGCCTTCCGCTGCCAGGACCCCAGTGGGAGTCTCACACCCACAGGGTGAAATCTCACTCACACATGGCTTCTTAGAGGGAGAATGACACAGCTGGCGGGGAGGAGGCGGGCAGCAATGCCATGTCCCAGCTGCAGCCGCCAAGCTCGCCACTTGCAAAAACACAAAAGCACTTCCTCATCAGAGGGGCCCATATGCTCCCTTGGAGCGTCCACAACTGGAGCAGGGCCACTGCCTGCATGGCCCTGTCACACTCACAGCTCACAGAGCATCTGGGGCCAGCTAGAGCACCTAACTACAGCTGCTACTCGGCCCAGGGGACGGAAACCCCAGCCTGAGCCCCGGGAGCAGGCAGAGCAGGGCCTATATCCCACAGCAGCAGCTGGAGCTCCCCATCAGCATGCAAACAGAAGCAGTACAAGCGAGCAGTGAGGCAGCCATCCATCCAGCTGGTCACCAAGAGGCTAACAGATACGGAGGGGGACGTGGAGGAGAGGAACATGGGAGGGGGAAGAGAGGCGGCACTCTCCCTGCATCCCCAGCTCCCAAACTGTCCTCTCTCCCTCCTGCTTTTTACCGCAGCAGCTCTTCCCAACAGAACTATGTACTTAAACTTTCCTGACCTCTGAGTCAGGTCAACAGCACACACACAATTCTCATTATAATCCAGCCCCTTCTGAGAGCACAAGAGCTCTCAATATGTCATCTGTGAGCTGGTTCATTCCTGCACTGATACAACTATAAAGTCAGAAAGCCGAGCAGAGCATTTTCTTTTCTGCCACACATGCTCCCAGAAGGGCTGGCTAGCAGAGCATCTGATGACAGCACTCGTGGTCAGGTCAGGGTTTCCCCCTCCCATCCTCACACTCCTGTAGGAACAGCCAGTAAGAATACCAGCTGTGCAAGACAGAAGGGCCCAATGCCAATGGGAGGGGCACACACAGTGCTTGACCCACATGCATGCAGAATATAGGCAATCCAAAGAGAGAACCGGCCAGCTTTTTAGGAACTGATACGGACCAACCTCTGAGGGACTGTGAAGTAAAATACAGAGGTGACGACAGTGCATTCCTATGCCCCCAAGTCAAACACCCAGTGGTGGGGCTGGACAGAGAAGGGCCAGGAAGTGGACCTGTCAAAGAAACAGTGGGGCCCAACCTAGCCCTCTAATGCTGTCCAACTAAGACTTAAGCAAGTTCCTCCTCCAAGAGAGGGGAAGCCCGGGCGGAATGTTGGGAAAATCACAGATCATCTCTGTAGATCCTGAATAGCACGCTGACCACCATCTTGAGAGACTCTGTGCTCATCGGGGCCAGGTCAGGTGGGCGCTGCAAGTTCACCAGCAGCCTGCTCTGTGGTCACTAAGAGCCCTTGAGGCACTGCAGTGCCCAGCATGGAGCCAGCCTCCAGTCTGCCTACCTGCGCTGCCGTAAGATCCTGGGAGCCAAGGATATTCCAGAATTCCCCTCAACAAGTAACCAAATGCTTTCTGAGCACCTACTGCAGGCCTGGAGTACACAGGAAGGCAGGTATGGCCCAGTCCTGAGGGATGGGTGGAGATGGCCAAAGGCAAGGACAGACACAATACAGGGGGTACACCAAAACTGAGGCTCAGCTGAGCTGCCGGGAACCCTGGTGCAAGCAGCCCAGAACCATGGCAACATCCAGAAAGCTCTTTTAGAAGAGAAGGATTACAGGGTACGGAACCAAAGACACACCCCTTCTTGGAGGGAACGCAAGCCGAGAACTGGCCCCACTCCCGAGGCTGCCATGCGACACGGGGTAAAATCCAGGGCGCCCCTGATAGCAGCAAGAGTATGTTACTGACAGGTAAACGACGTGCAGGGTCTGGCAGCCCTCACTGTCCTGAGCACTCCCACGGGGTCACCACAAACCTTCTGAGTTGGGTGGACATGAAAAGAGCAAAAGAACTGCCAGAACCTAGGTGGGGGCCGCAGACATTTGGCAAGTCTCAGGGTTCAAAGTATCAAGGAACTCTTGTCTCCTTTTTAAATGAGAACCTGACAGACAAATTCACCAGGCCCTAAACGTAGTTAAGGCTGGGTGTGCCTGTCCTACACAGGGTGAAGGCCTCCTGCTAGGCCATGATCTCCATACCGAGTGTTCCAGTGCCTAAAGCTCCAGAGATCAGCAGATGGCTCCGCCTCCCCCCCCCCCCCCCCCCGCCCATTCAACTGTTCCCTCAGCCACTAAGTGGGAGGATGACAGAGGCTTCCTACAGGCTCCTGCAAGGGGAAAAAGAGACACACAGGGACACCCAGAATGCTGCCTGTCACACAGTAAGCGCCCAGAAAGGAGTCGCCTCCTACACCTGAGAGGGATCAGGCCCGAGGCCACCCCTCCCCTCACCTGCTGCCCTGCAACTCAAGGGCTGTGTGTGGAGCTGGAGGAACCACAGTGGGCACAGGGACTTTCTCAGTGGGCATTCCTGTAACAGGCGCTGCCATGGAGAGAACCAAGGACACACTCACAGAGCAGGAAGTAGAGTCTGTACATTCTGTGTCAAACGTCGTGTAAGGATGGACACTCATACCCCACGAACCAACAACTCCACTCTGAGGTACATAACAACAGTCACACGAACACTCGTGCATGGAGAACATATTCAGAACAGCGCCAACTAAAAACCACCTGAAAGGCCATCACCAGCATCATGAGTGACTAAATCATGCTCTATCCATTCAGCATGGAATGAACACAACATCAGAGATAAATCTCAAAACAGCATCTGGTGATAAAGCCAGGCACTAAAGAATACATTCTGTATTGGAGC
Organism: Neogale vison; assembly: GCF_020171115.1. Lineage (NCBI taxonomy): Eukaryota > Metazoa > Chordata > Mammalia > Carnivora > Mustelidae > Neogale > Neogale vison. The sequence continues at coordinate 213,888,574 of NC_058096.1, read as the reverse complement.
CAAAGCTCGCGAGCAGGTCAGACTTCTCAGTGATGACTGAAGTCAGGGCAAACTGGGGGTGGCGAGCTGCTAGGAGAGGGAGCAAGAGCAGCTTCTGGGGAAATGCTCTATTCCTTACCCTGGATGGCAGGCGGTGGGGGTGGGGCACTCAGGCGCGTTCACTTCGTAAGCATTCCATAAAATGTAACACTCACAACTTGTGCACTTTTCTGGATGAGGCCATCCTGTCCCAGAAACAGATGCCAGAGCCACTGGGGTTGAAGAGGACCAGACAGTGGTGAGGCACTGCGGCTCCCACACAGTGGCACAGACCCTCTGAGGGTCCCACAGAGAGGGCCGCATAAGGCCAGGCTATCTCCTAGACAAGCAGCACGCACTGTGCTTCAAAGCTCACAGGGAAACATGCCCACACACTCCCACCCTGTCAGGTCTGGGAGGAGATGGGTGCTCTGTAGGTTCTAAGGAAAATGAGCTCAACAGCTCAGTGTCCTCAAGAAGATGTAAGCTCCAAACTTCCTGGAGAGGCAGGCAAGGCAGTACCCACTGCCTGGCCAGCACTGTGCCTGGCATCTGTCCCTTACCATACCACAGTCTCTTCTGAGACCACAGACCCCCACGGTAGGTATTATGCTGTTTCTCCAGCATGGAAACCAGGGCACCCATTAAACATCTGGCCACAGGTTCACTACTGACCTAAGCTGCTAATCTTGCGCAGTCAGCCCATGCCTGACTTCACGCAACAGGCCATTAACAAGTCATACTGGTGACCTGGGCAGAAACAGCTGGCTTGAAGGAGGGCAACAGAACAATTAGAATAAGGAAAGTCTTCATGCCTAACCCAGGAAAGAAGCTATCATAAGAAAAGGAGACTAGAAATTAAAGTGGGGGAGAAAGATAACATTTGAAAAATCAATGTTAACTTGTCTTATTATGAAGGCTGAGAATGAAAAAAGCCTTATGATTGTTCCAAAAGATAGAGAAAAAATGTTTGACAGAACTGGGCATTTCTTCCTGATAAAAACTTTCAGCAAACTAGGAATAGAAGAGAACCTCCGTGGCCTGGTAAGTGCTTCAACAATGCCCACAGCTGACATCATACTTGACGGTGAATGGTTCCATTTTCCCCCTCACATGTGCCAGAAAGGATAGGTGCTTACCACTTCTAGTCAGTCTTGTCAGGAGGCTCCAGGCAATGCTATAAGGCAAGAAAAAGGTGGGCGTGGGGCATCCAGATTGGAAAAAAGGAAGTAAAACTGTATTCACAAATAACAGTATAGTCCCTGCGGAAAATCATATAATGCCTATTTTAGAAAAGCTACCAGAATAAATGAGTTCAGCAAGGTGGCAGGATATAAGCTCATTGGAAATCTGACTATTTCTATATGCAGGCAACAAATATTCAGAAAATAAAATTAAAAAAAAAACCCAACTCCATTTATAATAGCAATTAAAAATATTAAGTACTTACAGATACGTTCGACAAAAGATTTGAAAAGGTCAACAATGAAATGTGCAACACTGAAAGCGCAAAACATGGCTGAGAAAAATTAAAAGAGGCATCAATTAATGGAGAGATATGCCGAATAAATGGATTGGAAGAGTCAATAATAGTGTTAAGTTTCTCGCCCAGACTGATCTATATAGCTTCAGAGCAATCCCATTGAAAATTCTGGCAGGTTCTTTCAGAGAAATTGACAAGTTGATTATAAAATGTGTATGGAGTCACACATAGGCCCTAGAATAGCCAACAAACTTGGAAAAAAAGAAAACCAGAATATTATAATCAAGACAATCTGGTACTAGAGTAAAGACAGATAAACAGATCAATGGAATAGAAGAGAGTCCATTAACAGACCCACACATTCATGGTCAACTGATTCCTAAAGGTGTTGAGGCAATTCAATCAGGAATGAATAATCTTTCAACAAATAGTGCTAGAATAATTGGACAGCCATATGCAAACAACAAGAAACAAAATCCTTGACTTCTGCCTCAAAAAATACACAAATATTAACAATAGATACATCATAAACCGAAATGTAAGAATTAATTAAAACTATAGACCATCTAGAAGAAAACGAGGAAAATCTGAGTGACCTTGAGTTTGGGAAAGACTAAAAATAGGAGAGAAAAAGAACAAAATTTAGAGAAAACATAAAATTGGATTTCATCAAAATTGAAAATCTTTGCTCTTTAAAACGTGACACTTATGGGGAAAAAAGGCAAGCCACAGAAAGAAAATATATATGAATCATATATCTAAGAATGGACTTGCATCGAGAATACATTAAAAAACTCTTCAACTCAATGATTAGGCAAGGAATCCAAGGGAAAATAATGGGGAAAATGGTCTGAAGGATATTCAAATCTTTCATCAAAGAAGAGAGAGATGCACAGCAAATAAACACATCAAGAGATGCAGAGCATTATTAGTCACTAGGAAAATGCTTACAACCAACATGAAATATCACTACATACATATTAAAATGGCCAAAATTAAAAAGACTGACCATACCAAGTGCCGGCCAAGATGTGGAGCAAAAGGAATTCTCATTCACTGCTGATGGGAATATAACACAGTATAATCACCTTGGAAGACCATTTTGGCAGATTCTTAACCTGAAAGTCCATCAACACATGGGTCGATAAATGAATCATAGTATATCCATGAAATGGAACTAAAACTCAGCAACAAAGAAGAATGAACTTCTGATACACATAACATGCATGAAATCTGAAAATAAATATGCTGAATGAGAGAAGAGCCCAGACCAAAATAAAACAACAACAAAAAAATAGTACATAGTGTGTGATTTCACAAAATTCTAGAAAAGACAAATTCTACAGTGACAGAAAGCAGATCAGCAGTTGCCTGGGGACTGGGTTAGGCCCGGAGGGAAGATTACAGAGGGGCAAAAAGAAACTTCTGGAAATGACGTGTATGTTTATTAGCCTGACTCTGGTGAGGGTCTCTCACTGTACACTTTCTTGTGCGTAGCTTACTCCACGTTGATTAGACCAGAGCTGTCAACAACTGTGAGGCCGACCATACATGCACATGCGACAAGAGCCCAGGAAGGAAGGGCTGGTACTCAGGGATTAGAACACTTCTTTGTTGCAGGGGAGGCATCAGACCCTCACCTGGGCTCAGCCCACCTGGGAGCAGAGGATAACACCCAAAGTTCCTTCTCCTCTCAGTAAAATGAAGAGGACAGTAGTGCCTCGGCATCCCAGCAGTATCATAAAGACGGAAAAACAAATTCAATGTTGCATGTAACAGCTCCGGCACCCACCGCAACAGCGTGCACCCACCCTCCTGACAGGAAAACAGCTTCCACACGTCTGAGAGCTGCTTTTCCCTCCTAGCTCTGCCTATTTTCTCCAACCGGACGTCAGCTCCTGTGACTGAATGTCTGACATCCTGACTTGCCCTCCAGACAGCTGAGCTAGACCCTTACTACTCTCAAGTGTGACCTGGGGCTCAGTAGCCCTGGGGTCACTGGAGCTGCGTGGATGGGCACAATCCGGGTCCAGCCCGGCCCTCCCAGACCAGAGATGCATTTGAACAAGACTCTGAGAAGATTCACGCACAGAGAGATAGAGGACGGAACCATCCTTCCCAAGGCAGAAGGTTCTGCTTGGCACCTCATGCCCAGCCCATTCAGGTCCTCCCAACAGTAATGCCACTGACAGCACTGGCATTGTGCTTTCCAGAGCAGAGCACTCTTCCAATCCTGACGACAACCCTAAATTTGGACAAGGATGTGATATGCCCGCATTCCCTTATCTGCAGGCCAGACAGGTCACTGTCCCTGTGGTGGGCTGCAGAATCCACAGAGCCCACCTCGCACATCCCATGCCAACCCCAGAGACACCCCTGCCCAGAGGCAGTGTGACAGGGTCCAGATGAACCACACGGAACGGAAGGACAGTGAATGGCCAGGCTGAGGGGAGGAGGGAATGTGTCACCACCAGCCAGCAGTGGGGCCCGTTGTCAGAGACGATGGCACGCGGCAAGTGTAGGCTGGGGGGCCGCAGACCCCTGTGCACAGGTAGTCCCCCTCAGCGAACATCAGCAAATCCTACCACACATGCCCCTTCTAAACAGGAGCCCCAAAGCAGCAAACCATACCCACTTGCCCACAGGACACATGGAACGTGTCACCACCAGCTCCACAATCTGTGGCAGTCCCCACCATCCCCAAGCGCTGCCAGCGCTCAGACCTCATCCACTCCCAGAGCTCCTGCCCCAAAAGGCACCTCCCCTCTTCTAAACCACAAAGCCAAGGTTTCTGAAATAATTCTGTTTTAGCTCTAACAAGGAGCAAGTAGCTTCTGTGGCCTGGGCTGATGACCAATTGTAACATCGTGACGTTTTCTAAGGTTGCACTTTTCAGACACCTTCCAGGTTGCAGTCAACTGCCTTCCCTACCACTGCCTTGGAGGAACATACCAGTTTCAAAAGTTAGCAGCCGTGGGGCGCCTGGGTGGCTCAGTGGGTTAAGACTCTGCCTTCGGCTCAGGTCATGATTACAGGGTCCTGGGATCGAGCCCCACATCAGGCTCTCTGCTCAGCGGGAAGCCTGCTTCCCCCTCTCTCTCTCTGCCTGCCTCGCTGCCTACTTGTGATCTCTATCTGTCAAATAAATAAATAAAATCTTAAAAAAAAAAAAAGTCAGCAGCCATGAGAACATCATCAAACCCTCCGTTCTGAAAACACAAGTCAACTAAAATAAAAATTCACACACACCTCACTCTCACAGCTGAACCCCTCACAGGACTCGACCAGTCAGCCCACGTCAACCTTGTGCTGCCTCTGCCGCAGCTTCCCACCCATCCAAACTCGACCTACTGCCAGGTCCTACTGTCCTCGGTCGAGAGGCACCATGTTTATTCCTATATTACAAGTATCTCGAAGGTCTCTTTCTGGGGCAAGTCGGAATCTGCTGCCACCAAGTTGGTGTCCAGAAAGCAATCATGCCTTGTCCCATTTCTAGCTGTCACCTGCACTAGCCACCCACCTCCTGAACTCGCAGTGGTCTTCACACATCCTACAAAGAACAGGGCAAAAGGCACCATTGTCTGGGAATGGGGTAGGGCTTTGGGGGAGGGTGGCAGGCAGAGGGAAAGCCAAGGCAAGAGCAGGAGGCTGGCTGTCCCCTGAGGCTGTGGCTGGGGTGGCACACTTTGTTACGCCTTCAGGCAAACATATTTGCTCAGCAGGATTCCATGGTTTTGGGGAGAGTCTTTCATTTTCAATACAGTGACCTGGAAGTTACTATAACCACAAATATTTTCTCCAACTTACCTTCTTGGCAACCCTGAAATTATTCCGCAAAGGGCTACATAAGGAAGAAGAAGAGAAGCCATGTGAGGTTTTTGCAAAGCCAGACATAAAAGGAACACGGAAACCAAAAATCACAATCCACCACGGCAACTGGGGAGAGCAGTGACAGCATTATCTGCGAGGTGGCAGCCTTGCATGGCATGGCAGATGAGTGGAAGGTTGCTGGCGGAGGATGAGGGCACAGTTCAGAGTCACCACAGCTACCGAGGCCACTTGCGACCAGGAGCCAAATCAACTGCTTCCTCCCAACCTTCCCGGCCGGAGGCCTCAAAGGGGGAAGCCTCACCACCCAGCAGCAGCCCACAGGGCTGGAATGCACTCCTGTGGCACTTCCTGCCTCACTCCAAACTACCTGCCTCTCACAGGAGGGGAAGCAGCAGCAAAATGACCGTAGGCCAGGAGTCTGCCCCACGGCCCAGTGTCGGCTAGCAAAGCCCTGCAGTGAGCCTCAAGGTCTTGTTTACCAAGGTCCAAGGCAGGCAGGGTTCCGGCTGGGCTCCTCAGAAGCACTGCGGCCGCTTTTCCTTGTCTCAAATGCGTGCAAAGAACGCTGAGCAGCTCTGGGAACAGAGAGGATTTCGCTTCTCACTGGATTTCCATCTACACGTCATTCGCTAACGTTGCTTCCTCAATATCTTAAACCCATTTTTTTGACGTGTGGTCTTGAGTCTGTTTCTTCCCCTTTTCATCCTCACCGTACTGTTGGGTAACCAAACACAGTCAGCCACAGCAAGAAAAAAGGCAGGAGTGCAAGCAGGGGGAGGAAACAGAAGGCAGGATTTTACTACAACCTTCGAGAACATTAAAAAGGATCTCTACCTGTCACTGCACCATAACGGCTCTGCCTGGGTGACCGGTCACCAAAGCCCAAAGCCGAGGAGCTGTCAGCCTGGCCTCCTCTCATCTCTCACAGCCGTTCTTCCAGGCAGCCCCTCTGCAGCTTCCTCGCCCTCCACCCCGCCATTCCTGAGCCCCAGCCCCACAGCCTTTCCTTCCGTCTCCACTTCTCAGGGATTCCCGGACAGTCCCACTGCAGGCAGCTCCAAATCTGCACTGCAAGTCCAGGTGCCGCCTCTGGGCCCCACGCACCCACCCGACAGCTTTCTTCCGCATCTCCAAGGTACTCAGCGTGCCCATGGGCCACTGGCCAACACCCCCGCCCCACAACTGACCCTGCTCGTGCAAGGCTGGGTTCTGGGAGCAGCAGCACGGGCGCAGCAGGGGAGCTGGAAGCCCATTAGCCAGCCCCCTCAACCCTCCCTCAGGGGAGGCACTGCACCTCCAAACCAACCCACCCACACTAACCCCTACGTGTGTCTTCTTTATACTCTCATTTCAAGCCCCAGATACAGTGGTCCTGAGCCCACCTCTTTAAGCCAGCTGAGGCAGGTGCTGTCTGAGCCCGCCTGCATATGGCTCCATAACCTTTCACGTCCAGTCTCCTCAACCCCTTTGGTTTTCCTCTCCTCTGAGAGCACCTTCCGAGTCCCCATCACATGTGTGTCCTCGAACTCCCAACAGCCCAAGAGGTAGATACCAACATGATTCAGGTCTGACCCCAAAGGCCAAACTGCAGCACTGTCTCCCTGAGCCCCTGGCACTCCCATGACCCACACCATGGCAACATTTCTGTCAGTGACTTTCCCATGCTTGTCCCAAGCAAGTGACAATTATGCAGTTGAAACTGCATTATAGATGCTATTTTCTCTTTTCATTTAACCCTTACTTCCTCCTACATAACTTTTTAAAGATTTCATTTATTCATTTGACAGACATCACAAGTAGGCAGAGAAGCAGGCAGAGAGAGAGGAGGAAGCAGGCTCCCTGCTGAACAGAGAGCCTGATGCGGGGCTCGATCCCAGGACCCTGAGATCATGACCTAAGCCGAAGGCAGACGCTTTAACCCACTGAGCAACCCAGGCATCCCTCTCCTACATAATCTTTATAATGATCATGTTCAACAACTCAATGTTACATCGATGCATCATAATTCCCTTGACCTTCTCCAACTGCTGGACACACCATCTCCTTCTGGGTTCTCCTACTGTAATCAATGTTCAAGCGAACATCTTCACACATGCAACTTCCTTCTCTCATTTTTTTCCTTAGGAATAAACTCCCAGGTATTAAAATTTGTTCCAAGGTCCAAATACTTCAATGCCAACTGGTATTGTCCCAACTGTTTTTGACTCTCAGCTTACACATTGCGATGACCCCATTGCCAAGGGGAGGAAGAAAGCAAAGGGTCCCAGAGATGTGGGCCCACCTGCCTGGCAAAGCAGCGCACAGGCTGTCAGGGCTGCTAACCTGCTCTCGTCATCTACCCATTGACTCTGCTGAACATGGCTGTGTGTCTCCAGATGTGACTAACTGCAGGGGAAGGAAAGAGGACCCAGTGCAGGCAATCCTCCAGGTCTGGCACTAAAGCCACCTCCTTGCACAGACATAGAGAACTGGACTCCCACCCCCCAGCTGCTGGGGAGACAGACACATTATTGATGAAACTATTACTCTACCCAGGTAGACAATGACATACCTGCACAGACGTGATGGCACAGAACTGGGGACATCCCTGGGAATCTGGACAGGCCAGGAGGCTTGAAGTCAAAGTGACAAGAGTAGATCTCGGCCCACCCTGACATCACCTTCTTGTACCCCTCCAATAGGGTCTGGTGTGGGATTTCTAGAGACTGGGTGTCTTGGGCAAAGTGAGGCCCTGAACAGGGTATGACAGCTCGCTGTCCCTTCCTGTCTACCCACCATCTCAGCCTGTGACCCTTGTGTGGCACACCATGCTACAAGCCCAAACCTGAAAACAACCGGCCATGAACTGACCCAGCCTAAGGCAATGCAGATTCAAACCCCACAAGAGGATGGAAACCCACCACACGGTCTGCATCGGGTACACCGCGCACCAAGAGGCTGGTCCTTTCGTGCCAACATGATGGAGACTGTCAGAGGTAACAAGCACCCCCAGACCCATGAAAACAGCAAGCATGAGCCCTTGAGTACATCCACCAGACATCACCCAGATGGTGGCAGCATCTGGCTCCCCATTGTCCAGGAGCTCTGGGTACTTTCAGAAACTGCATACTACAGGTGAACCAGAGCCTGGAAAGACAACCCCCAGCCGCCATGCTTGTCTTTGTGCCCAGCACTACCAGCTGGTGACCACAATCTCTATTCAGAGCAGCCTCGAAGGCTCATTTCACAGATGAGGAGACAGAGGCTCAGAGAAGTAGAAGAACTTGCCCAAGGCCAGATGAGGTGAAGCAAGATCTGAACCTCACCCAGCTGACTCCAAAACCAAGGGCTCTCGCTGGTGTTGCTACCCTATACACTGCATCCTGGTGTAACAAATTCTCTAACCTTTCTACTTTTTAAAGTCTGTCTTGGCAACCTATTTCTTTGGAAGCAAGAAGTCGACTTCCCGCTGTTGTTTAATGTCCATATATTTATGATTAGAAATTGGAAGCAACCAGCTAAGACAATCATGCGTAGGCAAGCATTAGGACAAGTTCCTTTTCAAAAAGTGACACCGGAAAACACTAGAGAAAACACACTGAAACTGCCTCCCCTCGGTCTGCCCTCTCCCACCTGACTCCATGGGCTACCTGGGACCTTGCAGCCATGGTCTGTCCCATAGTTCTGCAGTGTCACCACATGGCCTCTTTCTGGGACTGTTTTCAAGCTGCCTCCTTGGAGCGACCAGACCCCAGGCCCGTCCCAGACCCAGGCCAATCCAAACACAATCTATCCCCTTTGATCTAGGTCCCATGTGGGATCTGGGGACACAATGGTAAAGGGGCCCTGCCTGCCTCACAGTCTTCATTAACTCAGCGGCACCCGCTGACAGCACAACCCGCACTAGAACCCTTGTTTTTCTCTCTCCCAACACAGCAAATAAAATTCACAAAACTTGTTACCGCTGAGAATTCACATCAACAAAGAGCATCCTCTGCACACCTTCTGAATTGTGCAAGTTGCATGGCACAACAGTCCAAGGCTCCTGGGCTGTTCCAGAGCTAGGTCCCTAGCTTGCCACCCTGCAGCCCCATGGGTCCGCAGACCCCAGGCCACCTGCAACACAAATGATGAACATGACATCACTTCCGACACCGGCACATCAGGCCTGCCAAGCTATGCTGATCATCTGTAATAAGCACTAGGATTAACTAGAACGGAGAAAATGTGCTAAGATGACAAACATATCAGATAGAACTACTTCTATTGGATAGTAGAGCAGTAGCTGAAACTCGGGACACTGTTGATGAACAGAAATCTTAATAACTGCAATAAACAAACAGAGGTAATAAAAAAATACAGTACATCAACTGCGACAACAACTGATACCAAATCCTGGGTCTCACTCAAACTTCTGGAGCCCCACACACATCCCTAGAGAGCTCCTGGAAGGGGTCTGTGCCCCTCTGAACCCTGCAGCAGGAAGCAGCCCTGGAGAGAGATTACTAGTCAGGCCAGGGTTCCAACTGCCACTTGAAGGTCTGCATTTTACACTTTTCCCACTTCACTCTTGTCCTGAACAACAGTACCTGGGCTTTGGGAAGCAGGTTATATTTTTTCTAGTACCACTACAATAAATGCACAGCTATCAAAATAAAACATGTTCACCTCCAACAAACCCATAAAGCCCTTCTCCATGGTGGGCAATACTGCCCCCCACCCCAGCCCACAGCCTCTGCTTTATTTTCTGGTGGCCTCATCAACTCACAGATGAGCTTGAGTCTCTGTCCCCTGAAAACAGATGCAACGCATATCACAAAAAAGACTGGAAATACGATGCAAAGAATCTCTAGGCCCCACGGAAGCAGAAGAGCGGGACCTGCAGCAGCCAGGGGAGGGAAGAGAAAGACCATGCTCATACTGAACACTTTTTCTAACCCTGAACCCATTAAGGTGAGGAGAGCCAGAGAAGAACCATTCAGACAACGCTGCACTTCTGCTTCTGCCAAACTCCTGCCCGGGGGATCTTCTCGGTCCTCCCTGTTTCACTAGGACTTTGGATGGGGCCTCCTCAGGCGTGGGAGGCATTCATCGGATCTCCATTCAGTGGCTGCTATGTGCCAGATTCTGGGTGGGAACTGTCCTCAAGCCGCCCTGGCTCAACAGTCCCATCCTGGTGGAGGAGACAGGCGAGTGTAGCAGCAGCAGGGCTCCGGGGAAGGCCCTGCAGGTCTTTCATGAGCATGAGGCTCAGGAGGGAAGAGTGGGGCAGTGGGGGGTGCAGAGCCATAGGCATGCACAGACACGGAATAGGGGGAGAGAAGGAGGACTGTGAGGCCAGGAGAAAGAGGCAGGAAGAAGCCTACTGGGCCAGACATCGGTTTGGGAAAACCAAGCTCAGCCTGCCTTGTAGAAGCTGGGGTGCCCTCAAGGGTGTGCAGTAGACGGAAATGAGTTGCAGTTCCCATCACCACTGAAGAGTGTTCTGAGCACATCTGAGTCCCCTGGCCGAAGTCCCTACTGCCCATCCGTGTCCAAGGCCTCACCAACATGTTGCTGGCACTGCCCTCTCCCCCTCTCAGCCTTGGACTGGAACTGGGGTTCTGCTGTAGCACCCTGCCATGGGGCAGGGCCAGTCCCCCCAGGCCTCATCTGTGCCCTGGGGGGGACAATGCCATCCAGTTCACAGGTGCTCTGAGAACTAACTGCACTGTGTGCAAAACCCACGCCCTGGGGCCCTATGTGGGAGTCTCTCCACCAAAGGGCACTAACCACCACTTGCCAAAGGGGCACCAGTGCTGCTTCTGCCTCCCTCTTGGCGTAACAGTGGATTCCAACCAGGCTGAGGGAAGGAATAGCAGATACACCCTACCTCCCCTTTGCTGATCTCTGACCAATGCCCCTTGCTCCTGAAACTGGATCGGCCTCACAACCTTCTCTAACCCAGAGCTCAGGGCAGGTAGACCTATGAGCACTGGGGTGCAGGGGTAGCCTGGCCTATCCTCTTTGGTTATACCCAGCAATCTCCCACTCCCCTAGCCTGAGTTCCTCTAACAGCAGTCCAAGGCTCCTGGCTCCTGCCAACAACACCCAAAGGGGACCCTGCCCCTCTGAGTGTCTGACCAAGACTCTGAGACACACAAACACTCAAAACCACACATGCCCCCCTCCACACACACACCCACCAGACCCCAGAGGCCCTGTCAATAAGTCTTGGCCCAGCTTTTTAAAGCCTGATCAGCTCCCCAGGTTTCTTGCTTCCAAGGCCTCCTTCTCACTGCAACTCTGATAGTGCTCCCCCACCAAGCATGAGGCAGTCTCTGGGTCCCCCTCCCCCTGCCAGTCTGTCACTCCCAATGATAAGCCTACAGGCAGGCGCTGCTTACAGTGGGAGCTTTGCCTGGAAGATGTACTATGAAGGGCCTCAATAAGGCAAATTAGGCACTACTTGATTAAGAAATTCTTATTACACACAAAAAAATTAAAAGTAAAAGTAAAAAACAAAAACAAAACAAAACAAAAAAAACAAAGAAGAAAGAAAGAAAACAAATTCTTACACATAGCTCTATAAATTATTGTCCAAACGGGTCAGGCCCTATCAGTCCCTTTTCACGAAGAGGAAGTTAAGGCACAACAAGGTCGCCTATTCCGCCGAGGTCACACAGCTGGGTTTGGGGCCCCAGCAGCCCCCCAACCAAAACCTGGCTCTTCACCACAGGCTCCACCGCCTCTCCCAGAAAGACACACAGACAAAGCACAGCGCGGCCTTGAAGGCACTCCCTGTATGGCTGGGCTGGTGGGCAGGCAGGGCATTCAGGGTATTCTGAGGCCTCCAAGGAGCAGGATGGAGGAGGGGCTCTCTGAGGAGACCTGAAGAGTGAGCCGCAGTCTGTAGGCCAGACCAGGAAGGTGAGGGCTCGTCAAGTTGGGAGCAAAGGGCCAGGGGCACACAGTAGCACAAGCACAGAGAACACCAGATGGGAAGGAGAGGGGGGCCACGGCAGGTCACATAAATGGACCCAGCCCATGCTCAGAGCAAGCAAGACAGTCAGAACCGACTGCAGTTTTAAATCGCTGGATCCGGCTGTCTGGCAGAGAGCTCAGAGCTGAACCAGAGAGAAAATCTGTAGGTGTGGGCCAGCCCCCTGGAATGAGATGGTGACAGGCAAGATGGGGTGGATGTGAGATGAAGGGGACAGTGAGGCAGGACCCAGGGGCTTGGGGCTTGTCTGAACAGAGGGACAGGGCAGGAAGGGAGGGCCTGCAGCTGGATGCCAGGGAACTACTGTGGCACTGTCCCAGTGACATGTGTCCCTTAGCTCGATCACTGCCCGAGGTTCTGAGCACAGACTGCTCATGGGTCAGCACGTTTCACCTACCCTGAGATGCACCGGTATATCACCAACCACTAAGAGACAAATGGTGCCAACTGAAAAACATGGCCTGACCCCAGAAACATTAAAATGTGACTGAAAGGGACACACCTTACTCCTCATACCCTCAGTGCCCAGAGGCGGGCAGAGGTACGCGATCTCCCTCACACCCAACATCACATCTGGGACCCAGTGCCATCCCCAATCATCCCCTCCCCTCAACCATGTCTGAACAGACAGATGCCAAGGCTGGCATCAGCTTCCCTCCTCCCGCCGGGGCTGGGGCACCAGCTGCCACACCTGAAGGCCACATCTCCCAGCGCAGCACCCACAGCTCCACCAGCAATCTTTCCATGCTCCGCTCAGAAACAGCTCGAGGTTGCTAGTGAAAGCAGCATCAGCACACCTGAGCTCCTGGAAGTCCTTCTGCCTGGACTGCCCTCCCTCCAGTTCGCCCCCACCCCTCACCCCCGGCATTCCTCTGCTCCTCTTCTGCACTGAGCACTATGCCCTGTTACCCTGTTCAAGGTCACAGAGCACTGTGGCTGACAAGTGCCACATATGCAACTGGATGGGGCAACCGAAGGAGTGAAGAAGCGGGCATGGAACCCAAAGCCTTCCACTGTAACGTCATCAGCCTGTGTCTCTAAGGAGGGCGGGAGGGTGGGGGTGGGGGAGCAATCGCATTCCCATGGGATTGTGTGAGAATCTGCCCGGCACACGGGGGCCCTGATCTGCGCAGTGGGAATCAACGCAGGCACCGCCTCTCCGGACTCCTGCTAAACCAGGTGTGCTCCTGAGTGCTTGAGGGTTTTCCTGAGTGCTAGTGACATCTGAGGGGAGCCACAGAAGATCCAGGGCAACAGACTCCAGCTGTCTCCAGGTGGATAAAGAGTGAGGCCCTACATTGGCTGCTTTTGTGTGTCAGGGACAGACATGCCCTCGGGCCCCGCCCAGCCTGCCTCCTAGAGCCAATGCCAGCTCCGCCCTCACCTGCCCTATGGCACCTAACCCTGGCTTTAGAAAAAGAGAGTAGGGAGGAGGGGGTGACGCGGCTTCAGTTAGGGTCTCAGGCCCAGCAGGCTCCAGGCAGTGTTCACAGGGCCCTCTGCTAGTGCAGGAGGCTGCCTCTCCCCATTGCCCGCCCCCTCAGCACCAGCTCAGAGCAGAGCGATGGAGGAGGATGCTGGGTCTGCCCTGCCCGTGGAGGGCCCCCACAGAAGTTGCCCCACCACTTCTGCCACGGTGAAAGCCAGCACTCCTCGCTTTTACTGTCCGACAGACTCAGTGGAGGTATGCACACAAATATTCAAATACACTGTTTTATTAATAAATTCTGGGAGCCAGCTCCATGACAATGAAACAGATACAATCACAAAATATTACGCTGCAGTTAAAGAAATGAATTATACTCGTATGTAACAAAGACAGAGAGCCAGGACGTGCTGAGGGAAATGAGCTGCCTTCAAAATGACAGACTCGCGTGCCAGCGTTTATTTAAAAACCACGTATGGTGTTCTAGGATGTATCTTGACACACAAAGACGTACTCCAGACTCACGACAGTGGTCCCCTCTAAAGTGACAGGAAAAACTGCATCAGTGACAGAGGCCAAAGTGGCCTCAGCTGTAACTCAAACACCTAACATTTTAAAAAGAAAAATGTATTTATTGCTTGTGTACTGACAGATCAATAAAAAGAAAAGAAAAGAAAACACAACATTTCAGGCAGAGGATGGGGCAAAGGAAGGCCCAAGAGCACAGGCCACACCTGGATGTGCAGGCTGGGGAAGTTCAGGGGGCTGTGAGTCCCCAGAGCCGGTTCTGCAGAAGGGATATTCTGGATCTGCAGGGACTGCACATAAGGACAGCAGCTTTCAAACAGAGATAGCAGAGTGTGGAAGGTGACCCTAGACCTGGTTTGCCAGAATACATATTTACACCTGTAGTCCAGTGTAACTTTTAATAGTGCCTCATTCCCTTTAAAAGTGTCCTGGTGTGGAGGATAAGAAATACAGTCGCTCTGGCTATAGGGACAGGGAAGGAATCACAGCTAGGCCTCCTGACACACTGTCCACCACCGCCTCCCATGTCTACTGAAGGCTCCACACGGTGCCACCACCACAAGGGCAGAGTCCCACAAGTCCCAGAGCTGTACTGGCATAGAGCATTTTACAGATTCAGAAACGGAGATGCAGAGACGAGATTCCTGCCCAAAGTGACAGCCCATGTAGAGTGTGAGACACCAGCATGGGCAGGACTTGGGCGAAGCCCTGAGGTTCTCGGATGGAGAGACAGCCTAAAGGCCACAACGACCAGGTGAATTAAAAAAAGACATGGATATAAAAGAGACCCAGGAGGCTGCCTCCACAGGAGGCGGCCCAGGAAATTCCACTGGTCTTTGCCAGCACCCACCTGCAGTCCATGTCCACACATCCCCCCGAGATAGCAAGAGAAGCTGCAGACGGGACTGGCATGGGGCACCCAGCTGAGAGATGGCACCTCCAAGATGCCAAGGCAGCCCAGGAGTGGAGTCTCCATGCTGGTGCCAGGCGGCACTACCGGACAGGTAAGAGGCTCAGAGGAGCAGTGGGCGGGGAAACCCCGGTGTGACAGAAGAAGGGGTCAGCCCAGATTCCACAGTGCTGGGAGGGAGGGAGCTACAGGGCTCACCCTGCCAATGAAAGCCCCTAGGAAAGAAACAGCTGAAGGCTGCACGGGGCTCTTGGTAACAAAGCACCTTTCACACTTGTCTTCTTATCCAACCCTTAGCAAATCTGTCATTCAGTGGGGCAAGCTTTCCTCCTCCTTCACTCACCTAACTCACATACACACTTCTTCACTTCCATCTCCCTGCAAAGGGATGGGTGTCAGATCACCAGCCTCCCAGGCGGCTTGACGGAGCACACGGGTGACTCCACCTCATCCTCAGGGGGGTCAGCGGGGCTCTACAGGCCTGGGCCCGCCTGGGCGTGGACACGTCTGGATACTGCAGCGGACTGGTTTCTCTGGAGCTGCTATCGCTCTCCTCCCTACAAGACCAGGGCTATGATGGCTTTGGAACTGGGTCCCCAAAAGCACAAACACCTTCATCTAATTAGGAATGACACAGTTTGCAGGCTGGGCCAGTCCTGCCATCTCACAGATGTGGCAGTGCGACTCTCTGTAAAGCAGGGATGCGGGGGCACCCCTCGACCAGCAGGGGAGAGCCCACTGAGCCTCTGGACTCTGAAGCCGTCTGGCCCTGTCAACGAGGCCCACACCCTCCGCACACAGCAGTCTCAAGATGCACTGGGTTTAGGTTTCACTCTTTCCTTTTTTGAGGGAGTGGAAACAAACACAGCATTAGCCACGCTGAAACCTAGAGCAACTTCCATGGCCCAGTGGTGAGGTTAGGAACAGTGGTTTCTTGATGTGGGAGAAAGTAGCCAGAAGATGGAGCTGCTCCTTTCCAATGGGGAGGGCACCCTACACACACCGAGAAGGAACGCTTGTCTCTAACAACAGGAAAACCTTGGACGCAGGAGCCCAAACCCATCTGGACTGCGCACTGCCAACTGCTGAAGCCCGCAGAGAACAGACATGAGCGTTCCTTCAGCAGTGATCTATTTACGGGGAAAATAAAAACATATCGCGCACATGGTGAGGAAGGAGGAAGTCAGGGAGCAGACAGAGCTTGTGGGACTTCCACGCATGTCAGGGAAGGCAGACAGCAGACAGGCAAACAGGACAATGTCAGTGTACCAAAAACTATGAAAAAATAACCACACGTCATGTTACAGGAAATCCTCCTCTGACTTCTGGGCCCGGAGAAGTGGGCACCTCAGCCCCAGAGGCCACAGAGAATCAGAACCGGAGCAGAATCTGGAGAGTTCTGGCCTTGCCCCACCTTCAGACAGTTGACTCACCACATGCCCCTGAGGGGCTCCCACCACAGCCTCCAAACCAAGAGAACCATGCCGGCAGCTGGCAGCAAAGGCAGTGATGCCATCTTGGACAAAGAGCCTGTGGCCTGAAGCCAGGGTCCACACTAGCTAGGAGGAGGGATTCTACCCAGGACTGTGCTGGAGCCAGCTCACATCAACCCATGAGAGCCTGGGGTAAAACTTTTAGGAATCTTAGGTACCGGATGTTAAACACAGCCACCGTAAAAAATGCAATCATAGCAGCTCACAAGTTGTACTGAAAACAAAGGCAATGAAATACTCACAACTCATCCCTTCCTACTTATTTTGCCCCGCTACTATTGTCTAGGTAAATGGTGTGCTACTGAGGCATCTCTTCCCAACTCCACGTGTGGTATTGTCATGGAAGGACATGGGAACCAGCCACAGTAGAAGTACTTCCACCACCAAAATTGGCAAATGCTAAAAATTAGGGCTTCATTCACTCCTGGGCCATACCCAGTCCAATGTCTGTTTTTGTAAATAAAAGGGTTTTTTCATTTTATATTTTTTTTATCAAGATGAAACAACATAAACTTAGCTATATAAAGTTTTATCAGAACACAGTTAAAACACTCCATTTCTATATTGTCTATGGCTGCTTCTGTGCTATAAATAAAGGCAGAGTTGTGACAGACTCTATGGCTCAACATATTTACCACCTGGCCCTTTACAGAAATAGTTTGCCAACCCCTGGGATTTAGATTTAAGAAAGTGATGGCGAAAATGTTAATTATGCAGATTAAATTTAAAAGTGTGTCATGCCTGTAGTCATTACATTAAGAATAACAAACGAACAAGGAAATAGCCTTCCAGTATTTGAAAACTTTTGTGTCATTCAACATTACATAAACAAAGCTATCAATTGACATTCATGTCAGAACTACACTCATAAGCTGACTACAGTTATAAAAGTTCAGCAAAAATCAAGGAAAGCAATCTGTGAAACAACTGGTACACAGAATTGACAACAAAGAGGGCTATGTATTTTATTATTTGTAAACTATATACTACCCATCCTCTATATCAGTAAAATGTATAAACCTACACGTGTAAGTGCATGCATACTTTTTTTTTCCAGAAAAGCTAGTTGCCAAACATTTATTGGCACACCACAGAGTAAATTAGAGTACATTACTTCAAAGAACCTGAAATAAAGTTCGAATGAAATGAAAATCCATTTGCATAATTACTGTATTTCAACATTACATGCAAACGGAAAAGAGGGAAGAACTTGGATTCATTAGATACAGCAATTCTTGCCAATTATTGAGTGTTTACTAAAAATTGGCTCTAAGTTTCATCACCTGCACATGCAAACAGAATTTCTCTATAGTAACTGTTAGAGTCAAGCGAAAAAAATCCAATCTAACATAATAAAAGGTTCATGGACATAGCACTCCCTCTTATAAAAGTTAATGATAATATTATTCAGAAAGTCAAAACAAGTTAATTATTTTACACATTCCCTAACACTATATACTTCATTTCTCTTACAATCACACTGAACAAATGTCACGCTTGAGGTTTTCCCTCCAGTCCCAGTTCAACCGCTCCCCCAGTGCGCTGTGGGCACAGCGTCATTTCCTACATGTACCCTGACATGAAAGCATCTGGAGGCAGCGTGACACAGCAGGGAGGGGATGGGACACTTTACAATGGGTGACCAGGAGAGACCTGAAGGAGTCTGATGCTCACGGACCTGGGGAGGAGGCCTGGACATGAATGAGGGACAGAGAAGTATTACACATTGAGGAGAAAGAAAGAAGGGTTCAAGTCACAGAGCACCTGTTAGATTATGATAATAATGAGTGGCATGTCTGTTCTGAGTGCACAGGATCTTAACTGGCAGAGTGATGAGATCTGATATTGCTTTGGAAGGAGAAAGAAGGAAGTTTCCCAACAGGGAGATGGTCAGGCATACACCAGAGACGGAGAAGAGACATTCTGGAGGAAGAGCCACTAGGACTTAGAGATGGACCGAAAAATAGTAAGGTGGCAAAAAGCAGGAAGCACAGACGACACCAGGAGTTTAACAGAGCCACAGCCATGGCGTCACTGACTGCGATGAATAAAACCCATGAGTCCACCCACGTCCTCTTTGTCCTGATGGCCCCGACTAGGGCAAAGCATCGCACGCTGCTGCTCTGAGCTTCCCACATGCGCGTGAGGAAGAACGCTACCCTCTCTGCGAGCGGCAGCACACACCAGCCTGCACCCCCTCCATATCCGATTGCTCTCGATAGCTCTCCAGTGCTCTTCAGGCTAAAGTGGTCTACTTTTATTTTCATTTTTTCACTGTTTAATTAAAGAGACAATGGAGCACAGAAAAAAAACAAAAACAAAAAGTGTTCCTACTGCCCCAATGCAAGTGGTTCTCATTTTATCCAAAGCTCCAGTTTTTGTGCCTTTCCTAGTTGTGCTTGGCCAACAAAAATACTCCTTTTCTTCATCATGGCAAGACTTGTCTGTTTTTCCACAGAGCTTTCGGGACTGTTCTTCACAGCTCTATGCTACTTGACTCTGGAAATGCACGTGTTTCCTAAGCTTCTCCCATACCGTTAAATTAATGACATCAACAATCATTATTAAGTGAATATATTAACATTGTTATTAAAATTCAGCCTGTACCCGTTAATAGATTCCTAGGAGTAAAAGGACTAGATTCAAAGGACACCAACGTGGCTATGCCTCTCCCTACACAAAAACTTTCCAAAAGGGTGAGGTATGAAGTAGCTCCTGGATCCTGCCAGCAGGGCGGTGTGGGATGAGGCGGGCAGGGTGGGAGACAGACTTGGAGGCAGAAAATAGCAACAGGGTAGTTTTAACTCAAGTCTTGATTTCCTGCCAATGCTTTCTTCCCACGTTTAAGGACAAGGTATACTTTCTGGTTATTAATCACATCAACATTTCTCTGTCCCGTGATGTCTCTAAAATCTTGGGACAGTTAATTATAAAAACCCTCTCCAGACTGAAAGGACGTTGCTTCCTAAAGGTGATTTCACTCACAAAAACAGATTTTGATCACCCCCCTCTGCAAATGCAGTACAAAGGGATTCAGAAAAGTCCAGTTTTCATCCTGACTGGGAGTCCCAACCAAAACACCTCTTCCAAAGTAGTGCGCCTTTCGTTCTACAAGTCTGAGATTTTATTCTACAACCTATTTCTTCCTGTTTCCCACCCCCAGGGAGCTTTCAGAAATGTGTAAAATTATGCAATGTTGTCTGGTAACTGCTCACTGCTCACACTAAAGGGAAGACTATCTTTGAGAAAGAACAGCATCTGTGAAAACCAAAGTTAAATATCTACAAACTCATCCAGGGGAATGAGTGCTCCTGTCCCCATTCCCAGAAAGGCAGGGAAGGGCTTGGACGTGCTCAGCACCCATGATGCACCCTTTAGTAGGGCAGGACTTGTTTGGTTCTCCCCTTATAGACAACGGCAAACTTGAGACTGACAGCAAATATCTGATGCGATTTGTCCAATGACAGAGACAGAGCAGTAGAGATTTGAACCCAGGTCTCACTCCAAAACCCTTGCACACTAAATACTTTTCTTTCTTTCATTCATTGTCCTCCCATCTGTCCATCTGGGAGGCTCAAAGGATTTCTATTTGATTGTTAACTGCATTCATCAATCCAGACTTAAGAAACGAGAAGGCTTTCTTCCCCATAAGACAAGACCTCACAATGGAGCAGATATGGCTCAGAGGCTCTAGAGACACTGGAATAACCAGAGCTGTCTGGCTGGGGAGGGGTTAAGACAAGTGGGTGGCAAGGAAAGGACAAGAGCCCCATTCTGCACCCCTCTGCCAACCTAGGTGCAACCCCCTCCCCTATTTCCCATGTGGAAAAAAACAACACAGTCCCAGGACCTTACCCAAAGCACAAGTAATCTGAGGCCCCAGAAGTGTGCTGTCCAATTCAGGTGGTCATTAAAATTAAATAGAATTTAGAAGTCAGTTCCTTGGTCTTAACCAGCCACCTGTTAGTCACCACCCATGCATGGCTCAGAGCTACCACACGGGACAGCACAGAGACCATCTCCATCAGCGAGTTCTCTGGAAGGAAAGACCTCTGCAGGGATTCTCACACCCTTCTCCTCTCTGCAGGCTCTCAGTGTTGTCTCGTGGTGAAAGCTAGCACTCCGAGGTCACTTATGCAGTGGCCAGGTGACTGGCTACGTCACCCGGCTTAGCCTTCCACTCCTCTATGAAATGGGATAATACCTAGTGGAGAGTGAGGGCACCTTAAGAGCTACTGCTTTGGTTCTCCTATATCTATTAAGGCCCGAAGATTAAAAAATAACCTTCTGAACTCCATCTGCAGGTCTGTGGTCACTGA
Organism: Neogale vison; assembly: GCF_020171115.1. NCBI lineage: Eukaryota > Metazoa > Chordata > Mammalia > Carnivora > Mustelidae > Neogale > Neogale vison. The sequence continues at coordinate 213,867,605 of NC_058096.1, read as the reverse complement.
TAGGATTATTCCCCCTTCTGTGCATGGCCTCCAGCAAGGACAACCTCCCTCCCTCTTTTGTTCACCTATCACACAGATAGTACTCATTCCTTCATGGTCACCTTGGTGACAACAGAAGCTGGGCACCATACCAGGCACTGACATGCTCAGCCTCTCAGAACACCACCACCAGGTAATGGCTCCAACAGCCCCGAGCCACAAACAGAGAGACTGAGCCTCAGAAACAGGAAGTGATCTGCCCCAAGTCCAGGCAGACCAAAGCCAGAGAAGGACCTGAAGGTGCTGCTCTCACAGCACAGCTGGTGCTCAGGGTTTAGAAGCCCCTACAAGGGAAGTCATCCTGGGCGGCTAGTGCCCTCCTGCAGGGCTGGACCTGAAGGGCTCACAACCCATAGAAGGGGCTGGACCAGTACAGCAACACCTAGAGCGCCCTCCCCCTTCCCCGGGTCCTGCCACTTGCCTCCAGAATCCCCAGACTCCCCAGAACTATGGGACACACACAGGACAGGCTCGGTGCCTGAGTGCTAACTATGCCACTACGGTTCCCAGAGAACCCACGTACACAGGACCACCCCAAAGAGCTGAGATCTAAAGAAGGCCAAGAAGTCCTAACAGGAATGAAGAGTCTTCCAGGGAACCAGCCATCCCAACCCCAATACTCATGAGCTGAGCAGCTGTCTTGTCGAGGCCCACCAAATCTAAACTCTTACCCTCAACCCAACTCAACCCTCCCCAAACAGGCACTGCTTGCGCTCATCTGTAGTTTGAAACCAGAGATGAACCCACTCTGTTTCATAAACTGGCCACTGACTTTAACAGAATGAAGAGGCTCACTATGCACCAGCAGAAGAACCAAGGTTGCCGGGGTGGGGGTGGGGGGCGGTGTGTGTGTAATACAGGCATGTCAGACAGGTTAAAAGTATGGGAAAGATCAGACCAGGGCACCAGAACAGCCAGAATACAGGGCTCCTGTATAGCTGGCACTGGCCTTGCTGGGGGAGGCACCCTGAGCCCAGAGAGGCAGGTAGGAAGTGAAGAGGGAGGGGGAAAAAGAGGAAGGGTGGACCATGCAGGTGTGGGTACACTAGCAGGTCAGGAGCTGACGGATGAGCACCCGAGCACAGCTGGAGCAGAGGAGAAGTGAAGACACCTGAGCCAGAGACTGGAGCATAAGGTACTTGGCTGATTCTGTCTGGATTCTCTCTAGACTTGATTACAAGTAACAGAAAAGTCAGCTTTCAAAAGGACCTCATCACCCAGAAAAGAAGCCACTGGCTCACACAACTGAAAAATTGAGGCAGGGCTCACCTTGGGCTGGTCAGGCCATGGTGTCTTAATCCTCCCTCAACTCTCTGGCCTGGTGTCACTCCTGGGCAGGTCGTCCCCAAGTGGGAGACCCTAGCAGCAACCCGCTCATATCCTCTCCCATTCATGTCTCCCCCCAATTCACCCCAGCAAAGTGCTAAAACATTCACAGGCTCTGAATGGGTCACAGGCCCATCCTCAAACCAACCACTGGCCAGAAAGATACAGCCCCGTGATTGGCTAGTTCCCAGTCACGAATCATCCAATCGGCATTGACCCGAAGATAAGGACAGGAACTGGCAGCTTGGGGGTGGGGGGAGGGTGGGAGCTGCCCACTACCAGGCCTGGGAACTGTGAGCTGCCATGTATGTCGATAACCGGGGCACATCAGGATTGGGACCACATCTCATTCTCATGAGCCTTCTGAAGCTGCGCATGTACATCCTCCTGAGAAAATGAAGGCTGAAAACCTGACCTCATCCAAGGCTGCAAGGTGAATAGCAGAATCAAGATTCCAGCTCCGTCATGTCTAATGACAAAGCCTCAGTTTTCCACCCAGAGAAAGACCGTTTTCTCCACCATATGCTAACTAAAGAACTCAGCCTTTATCCAGTCAGACACACAGCCTCAAGAGAGAGGATGCGATGTCTGTTTTGGGACATTCACTCTTCAGCTGGTGTGGAGAGGAGAGCAGGAGGCAGACCAGCTGCGCTAGACCTCCCTGGAGATCCCATTTTGCAGGAAAGGAGCTGCCACAGGAGGGGGACCCCAGGACAGCTCTGAGGTCGCCTGCAGAGTGGTGACACTGCCAACCACTACAGCACAGCATACCAAGGGCAAGAGGAAAGAAGGAGCCTCCCTTCTAGAATGGGCTGCTTGCACATCCAGGACAACTGTCAGCTGCAGAGAGGGGGTTCAGGTGCCCCTGGAAGCTGTGGCTCTAAGTGTATCTGGGAAAAGCCTTAGAAGCAGACAGGGCCTTGGCAGGGCTAGGCAAAGCCAACGCACTCGGGGATAAGGAGGCAGTGTGGGCAGAGACTCTGGAGAGAATGGAATGGCTAACACAGCAAGGTGCAAGGGGAATAGGGGACGATGGGCACCAATCCGTGTCAGACATCAGACATCAGGCCTCATTCACTCCTGCGGAGGTGCACTCAGCACCAACGCTACAGCAGGGAACTGAAGACAGCACGATGACCCAGGAAGACAGCCTGGAGGGACAAACACAAGCACACTCTTGTGCCCAGGGTCAGCTCATCTCACAAAGCAGATGATGCCACTTCCTATTTCCCAACTTGGGGAAGCCCACCCCCCACCATGTTCACTGCAATCCTAACCGGAGTGTCATCACCAGGGTGACAAGCAGGTGCCCACTCCCCTCTAAGTGGAGCTGACAGGCAATTCACCAGAAACCCAAAGGTAGCACCACCCCCACCCCAGACCAGTGTCCTTACCATTTCTGTCCTGCCACGGGGAGAATGACGCAGGCTGGGGGCCCCTACTGTTTTTGTCCGAAGCACAGGCCCTGCTTCTATATGCTCCTCCCTGACTTCCTGTGGACACTACCATTTTCTTTCTTTCTTTCTTTCTTTCTTTTTTAAAAGATTTTATTTATTTACTTGACAGAGATCACAAGTAGGCAGAAAAGCAGGCGGGGGTGTAGGGGAAGCAGGTCCCCCCCACCCCAAGCAGAGAGCCCGATGCGGGACTCAATCCCAGGACCCCGGGACCATGACCCAAGCGGAAGGCAGAGGCTTTAACCCACTGAACCACCTACCAGGCGCCCCAACACTACCATTTTCTTATAAGGGCTCCTTCACCCCCATGCAAAACCAGAGTTATTCTGCATTTTTCAAACTGGAAACAAGAAAGTGAATCCCCTCTTCTTCAGTGGCCTACCTGTCAAGAGGTCACACTTGACCTGCTGCATTTCCCACCACATAGAAGATGTCTGTCCATAAGACAGACAGACACACATACCCCACTCTGACTCAGTGATGGGGTGAGAGAAGTTACAAGCAAAGGCAGGACAAGTTCACACCACACCTGGAAAGGTGCTATTTCTGCCCTTTGGCAAGAAGTTAAGTTCCTGCATTCAGTGGCAGCACTGCCTTGTCACCAACCTTCAAACTGAATTGTAAATGCTTGAGAAGCTCCTCTAAAATAGAAGTGAAAGTGAAATACTCATTCGCAAACCTTTCCTCCTATGAGCATGCCTAAAACCTAACATGTGGCCCACTTCTATTGCTGCTAGGCTACCAGCATCCAGCAAGTGGGGGTGCAGACATCACCAACTTCAGGAGCTTGCTGAGAGCCACCCCTACCCCAACAGACAAAGGGAAAGAAAAATGGAGAAGGCTGTGAAAGATCATCTGACCCCACCCTTCTCAGTTAATCTAAGGGGAAGAAAAGCCAGGCCCGGAAGTGCAGGTACCAGTTTCCGGTTACCCAGGTTAACCAAGGGCAAGAGGAAATGGGCAGGATGATCAGCTTTCAACAGACCATCCAGTGTCCATCCATGCCTCTGAGCCAAGGGGAAAGAAATCCGGAGAACTCAGCTCTCACCTGGTCAAAGGGATCGCTTTACGGGGACAGGAGGCCTGTGTGAGTCTGTGCCTCTGGGACTGCACCACCTCCCCCTGGCTGCGCTGGACACAGCACCAGGAGAAATGGGGGACAGGGGAACAAGCAGCACTGTGGCAGGCTCTCCTAGACTTCCAAAATACTCCTCAGTCTAGCATAGGGTCAGAAGCTGCACCCCAACGCAGGCACTAACATAGGTAACAGCAAAGTACCCAAATGTGACTACAGGCAACTCAAGAGTCTGCAGGTTCAACCAGGAGTGGGTACTCAGAACCTCGTGCTGTGACCTCATAATATCCAAATCACTCCTTCGCTTACTTCAGACCTTACATTTCAGTGACTCACATTTCTGTGCCTGGACCCAAGTCTCCCAGGCCAGTACCACGGCCAACTATTTGATGGTATTATCACATCAAAGAGACGATTGTGGCGCCTGGGTGGCTAGTGGGTCAAGCCTCTGCCTTCAGCTCAGGTCATGATTCCAGGGTCCTGGGATCGAGCCCCGCATCGGGCTCTCTGCTCAGCAGGGAGCCTGCTTCCTCCTCTCTCTCTGCCTGCCTCTCTGCCTACTTGGGATCTCTGTACGTCAAATAAATAAATAAAAATCTTTAAAAAAAAAAAAAAAAGAGAGAGAGAGAGATGATTAAACTGCATGCATTCAGGGAACATTGTCAGCTTGTTTCCCACCCCTTAATCCCTCCCACCAACAGGACCCTGATGCTTCCTGGAGGCCTCCCCTCTATTCTGGGATGGTCTGGACGAACTAACACCATGCCCAGAGTTAGGGGTGCAACAATTAACACTAATTCCATCAAAGCCCAGAAAAAGCATCAAGGAAATGTCTGCTGAAACTTCTGGGAAAGCATCACCTTCTCTTCCTTCTTCTGGATGATGGTCAAAGAAGGTGAAACCCCAACTGGGGGAGCTGGGAAGAAGACACCCCACTGTGTGAAGGGAACATGACAAAAGAGAGAGCGAAACCAGGTCCTCACCTGAGAACAGACTCACTTCCGAGCCTCTGAGCGGCACAAGGCAACCAGCGCTTCTGCACTTACGTTCTTGTCACGAGCACAGAGCGACCCTCCCCAGGGACGGCTTGGCCAAAAGAAGTAGTAAAAGCAGAAGACGAGTGCTCTGCTGGCATCTATCCAGCTGAACACTTGAAGGAAATAATGTGAAACAACTGGAGGAAAGAGGGCAAACCATTCCTATTTTATAATCTACACATCAGTGTTGCTCCTCCACAGACAGCACTAGAAGGCCGGCTTGCCAACCACGTGCCTGGCACAGCTGCAAGATGCACGGGGTAAATAAAGTTGGAAAGTGTCTACCTGAAGTGGTTTCCAAAAGGGCTGGCCTTAAGAGGAGGGCAGTTAGCTACCCTGGGGATCACCTGGAGAAACAGAACGTGGCCACAGTCCCCATACCCCAACCTGAGCTGGCCCAGGGTCCTCATGGCAAGAGGGGTCAAGAGAGCTAATGGAACGGAAGAGGGCATGGGGGGGGACAAGAAGAACCCAGATGCCATGTGTGCAAGAAGAGCTACAGCCAGCTTGGCCAGAACCAAGTGTGACCAGAGGTGTGGGTAGGGGATGGAGCCGAAGTTATGTAGAAGTATGGGCAGGGCACTGGGGCTACTAGAGCCTGGGAGAGGGCTGCCAGGCCCCCCACTGCGCTCTCGGTGTGAGCCATGGTCACATACACGTGAGTCTTCCATGAGAGGACCACAGAACCACCCTCTACCACCACCACCGCCACAGAGTCAAGGCCAGCCACAGCCAGCCACCTATGAAATCACTCTGCTCGCTGTGGACAGGTGATCATGTGATCATCATCTCCACAGCAGTCAAGCTGACCCATCACAGGGTACGACCTGGAAGAAGCATCACCCACTTCCTGGCCCCGATGAAACCCAGGGAAGGGGGTGTCCAGAAAGGGTCTGGTTTGTCATGAGACTTTTTAAAAGAGTCCCAAGGTAGCCGTTGAACAGTATCTCCAGGGTCCACAGACAGGCAGGAATTTAAGATTAAGAGTCATCTTTTCTGGGGAACCCCTGTGTGGCACAGTCGGTTAAGAGTCATCTTTTCTGTCAGAGGTGAAAAATGCCAGCCAAGAGACAGGAAGGAAAAAAACGCCTCATACCTTTTCCTCAGCCAGTTCAAGAGACAGCACAAAGCATTTCAGGTACAACTTTTCTCCCAGCCTGACATAAAAACATACCATAGACAAATCCAGCATGAGGATCCACACTCGGGTAGGAGAGTGGAATGCCTACCTTGTACCGACTATGCTCTCTCAGGTGGCAGAGGCGGCGGCAGCAGGTGGGTGAGGCCTGGTGGGGGGTAGGGAGAGGAGGATTCCCAACTCCAGTGTGATCCCTTCTAGCTGTGTGTCTACTGGGCCTCAGTCTATGCACCAGTAGTACCTCCCTCCCTGTGCTGCTATACAGAGTGAATGTTTTCAATTCGTGAAAAGTGCTGGAAAGTACTGTCCCCTAGTACCTGCTCGGTAAGTCTTGCTCGCAAGACCAGCCCTTCTCACAGGAAGATCAACAAGCTTCTAAGCACCAGCTCGCTATGGCAGTCATAGAAACATGGGGATTATCTCAGGCTCCACTACCAAGGAGCCTGCAACCCCAGGAAAACATAATCAACAAGACCTATTATCAGCAGGAATGTAGGGTTTTTAAGTTATGTAGAGTGCCTGAGGGCAACTGTCTGGGATGAAAGCGGAAAGTTTTCTGGAAAAGGAGAGCGGAAGGAATGACAGAAGGCCACACATGTGAGCCACAGAGGGTCCCATCCCAGGTGTCACGCACAAGAAAGGTTAGCTTACAGATTTAAGTAGATGCTGTTCTGATGATAAGACACAACTTCACTTCAAAGCATGACTAGATTAAGAGTAGCTTCTTTCCTTGAATTTTCTCATAAAGCAGCTATTGGAAATACATCTGCCATTATGTGGAAACTGCTATTTCTGATCATAGGAATGGATCCTGACAGGCAAAAAGGTAGGAGTCACGAGTCTAGAAGATATCAAAGGGAGAAAGGTTGTGGGAACTGCGAAGGAAATACAAACACGAAAACTTAACATTTAAAAACACTTTGTATTTACGAGGTTAAACCTCAGAAGACACAGCAGTCCAAATTCCCTGCTGGGCATGGCTTAAGTGGAAGGCAGGAGACTGTCATTAAACCCACCACCTCTGAGCCAGGTATAGGCCCATAGGGTCCTCTGCAACACCGGAGAGGTCACTAATCTCTACCCTCCCCTAAAATGAAGACAGAGCATCTACGTATAGGACTAGCTCAGAGAGCAAACCAGGAAGCAAGGTGTTCCACGCGGTACCTGGCATGCAGCAGGTGCTCTGCAGGCTGCGGCTGTCCACTCTGCAGCCTCCGGTGGATGGACAGGGGAAACCTCACTGCAGTCCCAGGAGTGTTCAAAGGCTTTCAGCCCCACCTGCCTGGCAGTGGCACACACCTGATGTGACCCTTCTCCTTTTTTAGTGGGCTCTTCACACAATCACAGAACATAATCTCCAGGAACTCTTGGGTAGAAGTCTGGGGGTCCAGATGGAAGGCCCAGGCATGTCTGCACAGCCACCTGGCACAGTGGTTCCGGACTGTCACAAGCCAGCTCTGACAATAACCAAGGGCTCCCCCAAGGGCAGCTGGGCCTGTCTCCCAGGACCTCCTGCCTTCCCCTTCTAGGTTTGCCTCAGAAAGCCAGACGAAGCAAACCAAACCCCAAGGTACAACAGCTCTTGAAATACTTGAAAGCAGACCCCAGGCCCTTCATAGAGCCTGACACTTGCCCCCTTCCCATTCCACTGCTGAGAAGGCAAACTGCTGAAGGATCTGCCAGCCATCCCTCTAAATTCTGTTTCCCTCAGGTCAGAGACAAACCAAGAATGGACTTCCTGTATCTGACTCTAAAAGTTTTCATTCTGAAAACTCAAATTATGATGTGTTCTAGAAGTCATTTCATACTCTTCAAAACTCTGAACTACCTCTGAATAAGACACACCAAGAACTGTCCCATTTGGACTGAAGAGCTGTAGCCCTCTAAGACCACCCCAGCACCCCCCCAAGTCCCACCTCACCTCAGACTGCCCATGTGCACATTCTCTTCCTGTTTCAGGCCCCTCTGGGGCAGGGGCTGGGTGGGCATCTCCAGGTTCAACCCCCCCCCACCCAACAGCATAAGCAATTGCTAGAAATGTTTATTCAACTGCTGAGCCACCTTTTTCAGTTTTACCATATTTCTCTATAAACAGTGTGTACCAGTTGGTGACTAAGATGTTAGTGTACGGCCTCCCCAGACCTAGAATTTAGAGACCACTTTTAAGCATCACATGCAGAATACTGGTATGTCTTCCTCCCGCAGGAAATTCCCTCCAGTTCACGGACTTACCGCGTCGATGCTTGCTCAGTTCTACATGTGTGCCCTGACAGTCAACAGGAGGAGCTTCAGATGGGGGCTCCAAGTGGCCAGGCTGAAAATGCACGGCCTATGCAGTCACTCACCAAGCCACAAAGTCAGTCACCCATTCCAACAACCAGCTGAGGAGTCCCAAAGGGACCAAACAGACTCAAGACAGCACAGGGCAGGGGCTGGGGGTGGGGGGAGGCACAACTTCTACAAACAGAGACAAAACCACAGCTTCAAGAAGGCAATTCAGAGTGGGGGCTGGGCAGAGACCTGTCCATAGAACTGCCCATCCCTAGGAAGTGAATCGAGTTCTGGTTCTGGCTAAACTGGAGCTCTGAGAAGATGCTTATACAGACACCAAAACTGAGGCACCTCTCCTTCACCTAACCCCAAGGCTTGCACCCCTGAGGTGCATGTCCTGCCACACACGGCAACATCCTGAGCCCAGGAGCCCAGGTGACCATGGAGCCTTTTCACATCTGTATCAAGACAAAGGCCCCTTCCCACAAGCTGATCTTGGGACAGTCCTCCAGGCCTCTGTGACTTCCAGCCAGGACAACATACTCTGATGACAACTAAAGTCACTTCTGAGGACCACCAGGAGACTTCTGCGGAGACAGACTGTAAAATCCAACTTCTTCTGAGGGACAGAGTGAGTCAGAACAAGGACTTACACCTGCTTCACAAGTCACACTTGTTACTTGCCTGTCCCAAAGTCATAAAATGCCACACTGCTCTCTTCAGACATCCTGGCCACATATAAAGAGCAAAGACAGAAATGTCATTGCACCTGGGCAACCAGAATGATCAGAGAGCACCCACACATTTAGCTTTTATACCCCCTACCGTGTTGGGGAGAATGAGAACCTACAGCCTTCCCTTTTAAGGTTTTTAGCAATCCTCCTTTCAGCAGGATCAACAGTGTTTCAAGTTAACATAAGTGCTATAACCTTGAAGCAAAAAACAAAACTGGCATGCAAGACTTATGAAAAGTTCCATTATCAGCTGGCAGTTGCCACACCACGGTATGCTCTGGCCCAGGATTCTGTCCCTGCCAGAAACCTTTAGATGTTTCCAGGACAGGCTAATATCATCAACCTGTTAGATCTATCACAGGTAAATCTAAACCAATTTGTAATCTCATATAAACTTACATGAGACAGAAAAGGCTCCCCACATCTTTTTTTGCCAGCTCAAGAACAATGCCCTCTCGGGCCTCTTCAGAAGTCATCTCTTCACCTTTGAGAGCAGTGTGGTGACATTAAGAATTAGAAACACTGTCAGTTAAACTTTGGGTAAGTCCCCAACTTTAGGGCAGTCACCTCAAATGAAGTCAATAGAAACAAAAGCAGTTTGTCCTCTCCTGTCACAGGAGGCCCCCACTAAACAGCACTGACTGACACCATGCCATTGGCTTCCACACCTGCAGGAAGGGGAGACCGGCTGCTCCCTCCACCTCCCTTACAGGGAAGCTGCAGGGAAGCAGGAGACCCTGCAGAAGTGCTGCAAAATCATATACAGTATGTATCTCTGTGCAGAGTTCTGTTAGAATTTTGCTATTTTAAGAAGTTCACAGAATGCACCTTGCATTAAAAGAAAAAACTTTTAAAACAATTCATGTTAGAACATGCACCCTGGTTCACATTCTGGAAAGAGTTTTATGGGTGCATATACCAGTTCCCAGTCCCACTTTATAGACAAGGACCCTGCAGCCCAAAGAAGCTAGGTAACATCTTAAATCTTCAAATGCCCAGGTAGGAAAATTATCATTCCTTGTGTATCTCTCCGTAGAGGCCTCCTGGTCTATGACCACCTCCCACTGGCACCTGACGTCTGCGTAACTGTGAGAAAGAATGTAGTTTTTGAAGTTTCCTGCTGGAGATCCCGACTACTGGGAGGCCTTTCTTTACACAGACATCTTCCGCAAGTTCAAGTCCCTTCTTCCCCCTCAGTGCCTTCTCTGGCCTCTCTCTGGTCTGATTACAGAGATGCTCACCTGCTCTGAGCAAGGCCTGCCTTGTGCCATTATTCAACTCGTTATGAGGATGCAGTACCCACACCACTGTCTGTCAGACCTATTCTCAGATGCCAGACTAACATCTGTGTTCTTCACAGTTCTAGAGAGTTCTGAATTAGAATACTCCAAGACTGAACTTCAGCACCTATTAAAGTCACACGGGCTTCATAGGCCAAAGGAGGATTCTATTTAACCAGCACTTAGCACTCTAAAGCGCCTAATGCTTCTGCTCTAGAGTAAGAACAAACAAACCATGTTCCTGAAGCCCACATTCTGGTCAGGAAGACAACCCGAACTTCCATGAAATAGAGTGTCCAATACAGATGAAAATCTAATCACCTGCTGAGGAAGTCTGTGCTTGGGCGGACGGACTCCAATTTCTGAGCAGAAGGAAGACATGGCCCTCAACTCTATCCACCAAGATTAAGCTGGGACAAAGGCGCACATGTGCTTCAGGGATTTCTAACACCTTGGTGGACACACGCCATAAGGAGGGTAAGGCTTAGATTGTTCTGAAAAAACTATTCACTGCTTTTTAAAAAAGAGTGTAGAGGATTTACTTTATTACTGAGTTGGCAGAAATTATTAACTCAGAGCCTGTTGAAATTCAAATATCCTAGAGGCTAGAATTGTGAACACAGAGACAACTTTCAAGAACTCCTCTGTCAAGGAGATGGTCAATTTGTTACTTCACTAACTTCTCAGATACTTGTGGATATTAGGTCAGTTGCCTGACATTGATTTTTCAAGCAAAAGCTAAGTTTATTAACCATAATTGCATGCCCATAAAGGTAAGCATTACATGACACAATTCTCTATCGCTTCTCTCAGAAGAGGTTTAATTTTAGTGTTGGCTCTTCAACACTGTCCCCATTTTTTTTTCCATGAGCATCTTAAATATGTGTCAACTAACTATCCCAAAGTGAAGTTCATAATTGGGCAAAGTAGAGAAAAGCAGCTGTGCACCAGCAATGCCTTCTTGGAGCTACCTTGCTCTCCCGTGAGTCCAGGCCAATCCAGAGAACCTGCAGAATTAGGGCTGCACCATCTCTGCCGGTAACCTACTCTGCCATGGCTCCAGTTTCTGTATGTGGTTTGCTCCAAGCCACGCTCCTGTCAAAATGTTCTAACAATGCTCACGGATGGTCATTGGCAATGGCGGCATTTAAAGGAGGCACTTTTTTCATCCCTCATCTCAGAGACAGTTTCCCAATTCCATCCACCACACTTATATCAGAGCTCCATGCACCCCCATTAGTGATGGAGTTCCTCAAAACAAACCATAAGAAATGTGAAGCCCAACCCATGGAAACCACCATGGGCTTCTCCGAATGCAAAATATCTGCATACACTAAAATACAAAAACCTGAGATTTGTTTCCTTCTCCTTCTGGCTAACCCCTCTCCCTCCTCTCCCTCCTCCCCCACCAGGAACCCTTTAGATTACAGCCTTACACAACACTGGAACCCCTGAGGTCACTGCTCCACCTAATCTACAACATCGTTACTGCCTGTCAAAGTGCCTCCTGATCCCAAAGCTCTCCTAGGTGGCATTAAGGATCAGTGCTAATAACTCAGCAACCTCTCAGATTCTCCCAAAGGCAAACAAGCACGTAGAATTCAAGAAATTATACTCTGGACAAAAGATGCAAAAGTCACCAAGTTCCATTTCTCACATCACTTGCTTTATCCTCTAACATTTCAATCTTGGGAACTACAGCAGCACCAGTTACTGCATAAAATTCTGGAAGGTTTAATATAGCTTGTGCCTACTCCACCCCCAAAATCATAACAAAAATGTATACAACATTTGTTAAAAACAATTACCATCAAGTTAATCTTAATGGGGCCTCAAGACTAGGGATAAGAGGATTACTTATGATACAAAAATCAGTGCTACAAAGACCATAACTCCTGAATTTCTACCAAAATTGTACAAGCCAATGTGAATTACTCCAAAAACACCAAGTTTAAAGCTTAGTGCTAAAAGTAATTAATTAGTCAAACTCACATAAGGGAAAACAAAAACCCTACAGTGAGAGAAACCTGAGTTACCTGGCCCAAGACAGTTTTTCTTCGGTCCCCAACATATTAAAAAGTGATCTCAATAGCCACTTCCTGGTCTCCCAGCAAATGCAGGGGCTCACTTCATACCTGGATGCCACAACATCTTCCTATTGCTCAATCTGCTCCTGCCACAGGGGAAAATGACCCCTACTGCCAACAATCCCTTGGAGAAAATATGAGAACACTGTGAGTCTTCCCCTACACACACGAAGGGGGGCAGAGGAGATCCCTCTGCAAACAGTAGCCTCGGTGGAAGGCCATCTGAGAAAGCAACACCCTGGGGTTAACCCTGACCGTCTAGGTGACAAACCACCAAGCTGGGACCCTCGGGCAGGGGAAGGGATAGCCAAAGGAGAGCTCTTGAAGAAACTGGAGACAAAATAATCACCTCTAATTCACACCAAAAAGCGAGGCTCCGGCTTGATTAGAGACGCAATGGGCATTTAGGGCCGAAAAGGTAATAGGAAGGATCCCACCCTCCCCAAGATCATCTACGGTCAGCAGCGATCCCAAGAGGGATCCAGCAAAGGCATGTCCACTCGCAGAACCAAGGAGGGGGACTCTCCACGCGTCCTGGGCACCTGGCTAAGGGCAAAGTAACCTGGGGGGTTCCCTCTGAAACCGGAAAGGTGCTTCCAGCCGGGAGAAGAGGGGAGGAGGACTTCCCTGATCACCCAGAAGGCCAAGACACAGGCGGCAGAGGCTCCCGAGTCATACCCCGGACACCAGTTGCTCCACAGCCTTTCTCCCTCCCCTCCCCCACGCCAGGAGGACTTCCAGGGGGTCGCGAGTCCCCGAGGAAGGGCAAAGCAGGTGAGCTCCGTCAGAAGCAACAAGGGTCGAAGAGCTGGAGCGAGAGAGAAGGGAAAGCTCTGGCCTCAGCTCCCGTCTGCTCCCTCCGCCCAGGCCGCACGGAAGCCTCGGCCTCACGTACCGAGCGCCGCCAGACTGCCCTACCTGCCCCCGGCTCGGGCCCGTGGGGCGAGAGACCGAGATGGCAGCGGCCCTCGGTGGTAGGTGGGCGTCAGGCGGGTACCCTGAAGCCCGGCGGGCGAGGGACACTGGGGAGGGGGAGGGTCCCGGGCCCACGCGGCCTCCGTCCCGGCCCGCGCAGCGGGTACTTACGTTGCTCTGGGGGTCGATGGCCTGCAGCAGCCGGTCCCTGATCTGCTGCGGAGACGCCGGAGCCGCTGTCATTGCCTGGGCGAGGCGGGGGGGAGCGGCCGGGCCAGCGGGCGGGCGGGCTGAGGCGGGGGACGGGGGTCACTCACTCGCCGGCCTCCGGGAGCGGAGCCTCATGTTCCCCGCGGCGCCGGGGGAGGAGGGGGCGCGCGGGGTGGCGGAGAGGGGAGCCGGGGCTCGGGCCCGGGGCGCCACCGCCACCAGAGGAGGAGGAGGAGCCACCGGAGCCGCCGCCGCTGCTGCCGCCGCCTCGAGAACCAAACTCCAGTGAGCTGCCCCCGCGCGGAGCACTCTGGGTAACCCGCGCCGCACGCAGCGTCGGCGCCACGCTGAGGAGGTTGGGAGATGGGGCGGGCGGAGACGCCGGGCCTGGGCGGAGCCGCGCGCGAGCCCCGCCCTGTAGCTCCCACGCATGCGCGCGCAGGCGCGCTGGTCCGTCGCCACGCCACGCCCACCACCCGGCGGAGGGAGCCGTTGGGAGGCGGTTGGGCGGGGCAACGGCCGCCGCTACGAGTCCCCGCCCTCGCTGGGCCATGGGGAACTGAGGTTTCCGACGGAAACGCGCGGTGCGCGCCGAGTCCTTGAACCCGGGCGCTCCAGGAGGCCGCCTCTGCGGGGGGAGTTGGGGGAGGAGCGGCGGAAGGACTCCTCATTGAGGAGAAAAGCCTTCCCCGTACGGTCGAAGGTGACGGGAATCGCGGGCGGGATAAGCTGCTAAGTTTTCCGAGCCGAGGGTTCTCAGCTTCTAGATCGCTGTTCCTGGGGGCGAGGGAGACAAGACCGCCCTGTGATAATATGTGCGGAAGGGTCACCTCAGGAGCGCCGAAGACCGCCCCACCCTTCCAGAGGGAGTGGGTGCAGGGGGTCTGCAGCGCTTCGCGTGCTGGGATCACGAAAACATGACTGCAAAGCGCCTCTCGGGGGAGCCGTCACGCCAGCTAGGAAAGCCCCAAAGCCAGCCCTGTGAGCCCACCGACCCCAGGGCTGAAAACCTGTGTCAACGCCAAGGTTTCTCATCTTGGGCACCAATGACATTTGGAGCCGTGTCACTGTTGCAGGGGCAGTCTTGCGCATTTTGGGATATTCAGCATCCTGGGTCTCTACCCACTAAATGCCAGTAGCACTCTCCCCACCAGTCAGATGAACCAAAAATGTCCAGTCATTGCCAATGTCCCCTGTTGAGAACCACTAGTTTAAAAGACCCACCCTGCTCGGCATGGAGGTGCAGGAAAAATGAAACCCTCCCTTCTCTGAACAAAACCTTTCACAAAGGAGGAAACTGAGGCCCAAGTTCAGACAGAGTTCTAGGTCAAGTCTAAGGAGTCTCCTTCCCCACCCCCACCTTACTGCCTCCTCTTACTGCTCTCTGCTCACTCTGGAAGCCCTGTTAGGAACACTGTTATGGGAAGGGGTGAGAAGGAAGGCTGAGTGGATTATTAGCTGCAGCCTCGGGAGAAATAACCTTTTTTGTTGTTATAGGAAGACCTAGATTTAAAACAGGAGGGAGGCAGCTAGCTGATGAGAACCACACGCGCGCCTTGGATCTGTGCTACACCTGTTAGTCTTACATTTGTCATGCTTCTGGGAAGCATTTTTATTTGCAGAAACGGCTGTTTCTGCACGTGGTTGTGGCTGCTTCCTTCTGGACATGTGAAAAGTTTTACATCACACTTGTAGCAGAAAATAAAAACGGGCAAAATACTTAAATTTACTTTTTCTCCTAGAATGAGATGCTTTGTGTATGTGGTCCAGGTTGGAAACCAACCCATTTGGAGATACTCTTTATCTCATTTTAGATAAGCAAAATAAACAAGCTCTCCCCAAGCATAGTCTGGTCCTGCCTTTCTTTCAATTTCTAACTCAGATGTTCAAGATCTTATTTTTTTTAATCAAGGATCACATATAAGCAATTTGTTTTGCATGGGTCAGATCATTCAACAAAGGTTTGGAAAGCCACTCAACTTACCTGCTCTTTTTAAACTAAGAAGCAACATTAAGATGACTGAGTTCTGCATGGCCAGCTGTATACACACACACCCAGACATAGGTATGCAGTTCATCTCCATAGATGTGGCACAAAGTGGGGCTCCATAAAAATTAACCAAAGAATATTAAATGTACTGTATACACTTGAGGATGCACATAGACACAGAGCTATAGAGATATATATAGATATAGTTTTATTTCACATTTAACATAGATATAGTGGTAAAAATTAAATCCGATGGCCATTCAATGAGAGTCTTGAGTCTTGAAAACGTTAGCTTCTATTAGGTCCAGGATAGATACTGAAGTTCACCTAGCAAGACCTTCTGTTTCAAGGAGGTCATACTTGAAATGGCTCCTATCAGTTATACAAAGGTGGGGGGCTCAAGGTAAATCCTCTTGTTGTAATGGTTCTTCCCCAGCAACGTGCCCTTTAAATTAGTTAGGTCCAGAGAACATCCACCCCACCCTGTTCTGAAAGGACAAGATATTTTGTGCCTGTGATGCCCCTGACAATGCTGCCTTACTTCCTAGTGAGGTGGCCCCTCAAAAAGTAAGAGGCACTGAGTCCATGACTTGGCTCTTGCCATGGTAAGTGGCAGGAAGGTAGCTTTAAGAGCCTGGGTGCAGAGCATCCTCAGCCAGGCTTGGCAGTGAGGGTGTGGGCTCATTCTCCCTCCATGAACGGCAGTTGCTCGAGTGGGATAGGCAAGGGCATCATGGAGGAAGCTGTGGGCAAGCCAGTTCCCACAACTGCTTAGGACCAATCTTCAACAGCGACACCATATGTTGCAAGAAGCAACAGCAGGGACCCACCAGGCGGACTCAATCATTCATAAAGTGAAAGGCAGCTGTGACCCCTTAAGACACCCACACCCCTGGGAGTTGGGCAATTCAAAGGCGAGAAAGTAACTGGACTTACCCCAATAAAGTATGTGAGGGCTTCGATGACTAATAGGAAAAATGAACGCGAGGAAACCACCACCTCACTCTGACCAATTTGTTCACTCTGAATTTAACATCTGATGGGAATTTTTAAAAAACACTCTCATGAATTAACTCATTCAACCCTACTGATGAGCTCAGCAGCACCCAGAGACGGGTTTCAGAGTTCCGCGTGGCTTCTTTGCAGCAAGGCCGACTGATTTTAAATGCGAAAAAAAATTCAATTGGTTTTGAATAGCACCTGAAACATCACTGCTTTTATGAAGGGGCTCCAAAGACAAACAAGAGAACTCAAAATAATTTTACTATGTCTTCAAGTAAGGGGATACAAAGGCACATTAAGAAGCACAAAGCCTACTCCTGAGGATCTAGTTTTGAAGTTTCCAAGCACTGGAAACAGGTTGGGGATCCAGGAAGACAGTGCTCTAATTGTATTGTCCGAGCAGGTAGGTGCCCCAAAGGGGGGACAAAGCCACGCCTGGACAAAGCCAGGAGTATCAAGAAAGATGTCTGACAGCATTTCCATATGTTCATACCCTTTGTCCCAGTATTTCCCACCTTCTAGAAATTTATCCAAAGAAAGCAATCACTGAAAAAAAAAAAAAAAAAAAAAAAGCAATCACTGTAGACAAACATGTACATAAGGGGAAGTTGATGGAAGCATCATTTATAATATAGGGGCAAATGATTGGAAGTAACCCAAGTGTTCAGTAAAAGGAGAGTATGTAAATAAATTAGGGGTCGATTCCTGCAAATGGGAAGGTTATGGATGGGAAGGGACCATGGGATTTTATAATTCCACCTGGGTAGTGGTCTTGTCTTATGGGTGTATGCAACATGTAGAAATTCACAAAGCTGGACATTATGCTTCAAAAGTACAAAAATAAAGGACCTAGAGACAGATGATAGATCATCTTAACTATTGAAATCAGTACTGAACAACATGGAATGCTCCCATATTTCATATTAAATGTTAAAATGCAGTATATAAACCATATACATTATGATCTTAATTTTGGTTTTATACAAGTACGTCTACTCAATGCACCTGAAAAAATACTGGAAGGAAAGCAGCCAAAATATTTACAGTGGTTATCGCTGACAGGCAGGATAACAGGTGATCTTACTTCTAATACTCGTCCCTAACGTTCCACATTTTCTGGAATGAACACGCAGTGCCTCCCCTCATCTCATTCAGTGCTGGGGTTATTCTGACCTCTAGTAGCCTCTAGCTGTCACCTTCGGACTCAGATACTGCTAATTTGAAGCGTGCCCATAATCTCCAAAATCCTGAGCAGGGGTTTACTATCAGGCCTGCTGATAGCTGTCCATCTAAGTCCTAACAGCCTGTGTTGTGCCTACTGCCCCAGTTCGGTATTATTCTTAGTGACAAAAAGAGTAACATTTATTGAGTACCTACGAAGTGTCAGGTTGCACGCTGAGGGCTTTACCTAAGGACCCAGACGAACCCCCCTGGGCAGTCAGGTTCTTGTGTCAGCCTCTCCTCTTAACTTGCTGGGGGGAAAGGAGGGGGCTACAGTTTGCTTTAGAGAATGCAGTGGAACCATGTTCTGCCCGGTCCAGGCTAAAGCTTCAAGGCCTAGCAGTTACCACCCAACTCACCAAATCCATTCCTATCAATCTTGCCAAGAAAACTGAAAACTACACTCAGAGACGTGTACAGGTAAATGTCCACAGCAGGACTATTAATGGGTGTAAAGTACACACACCGGATGTCCATCAACTGGTGAATAGATGAATGAAATAAACACCCACGGGCTGGAATATCACTTGGCCATAAGAAGGAATGAGAAGAAGGTGCCTGGGTGGCTCAGTTGGTTAAGCAACTGCCTTCGGCTCAGGTCATGATCCTGAAGTCCCAGGATCGAGTCCCACCATCAGGCTCCCTGCTCAGTGGGGAGTCTGCTTCTCCCTCTGACCTCTCCCCTCTAATGCTCCCCCTCTCTTATGCTCTCTCTCTCTCAAATAAATAAATAAAATCTTTAAAAGAAAAAAAAAAGGAATGAAGAAATGAAAAAGAGGAAGCAGCAGTCCTTTCTAGACCTGGGAGCAGGGAGCTGCCATGGCAGAATCCAGTGACTACGCTAGAGGGCCACTCAGCATAGAGGTAGCAGCCACAGGCCTCTGTGAAGGAGAACACAGTTCCTGATGACAGGACATGGAGCCCCCTATGTCTAACCCCAGGAGGCTGGGACGCCCTGGGGGAGGTGTCAGGCATGTGAGCTGAGAAGCCCTTGGGGCTCAGAGCCAGCCCCACTGTGCCCCATCCAATTACCTGCCCACAGAACTGTGACTCAATAATACAGGTTTTAAGCTACTTAGTACTGGGGGCATTCGTTACTCAGTGCTAACTAACCGAGACACAGTGGCTAATGTCTCAGTCTCAGACAGTGAGAGACACACACGGCCCCTTCACCCACAGTGGTACGGCTGGGATTCCAGGCTGGCTCTTTCTGATTCTGGACAATACTCTCCAGCCCTCATGGCTCCTTAACTCCTGGGCCCCTCCTGCCAGACATTTGTCTTTGGCCACGTGTCCCCTGTGTTTCTGTCCTCCCCTGAACCCGTGCCCTGTCCCAATCATCTCGCTTGCTGACAGTTCTCTCCTCCGATCTGTGCCACACATGTCCAGACAGCTTATTTCCTTATAAGCTTTAATGATCTCCTTTATCACGCTGACCTTCAGGTAAGTACCGGGTAACGAATTATCACACATAAAGACAACACAGCACATTTCATCTTAACACACACACATACCCATGAAGGAAATAAAGGATCACTCTGTCTCTCTTTTGATTCTACCTTTCCTCCTGCAGCCCATGCTTTTTTTTTTTTCTAGTAGCTATGGGAACACACCTATGGATCTCTTTCATTTACACTTAATTCTTCAGAACACAGATCAGATAGTATGGTTAGAAACTATAAAAGCAATTTTGTCTGTTTTTGGTTTGTAGTCATAAAATTATTCTTCTTGCCTCTTCTTTTTTTAAAAAGACCTCCAAAAACTTGCTAAAGTGGTTTTTTGAAATGTTCCAATAATCTCATCATTCAATCAAGTGATCTAAATCATTGTTAGAGGGTATTGTTTTGCTTAGCGCAGCTTTATGTTCTCTCAGTAACCCTTATGAAGCAAAGATAGAAAATCAGAAACTGTTTTTAACTCTCTAGTGAATGACTTTGATAAACATTTTATTTAAGAGTCTATAGCAATAAGGTAAGATAATCCTTTCTTCCTCAGTAAAGAACTGCAGGATAAAGTATCAGTCTCTTATAGCTTTTTCTGCTCTAGACAGCTCTTGCTAACATGGGTTTGGATCTTCTTGCCCCCTGCTCTAAAAACTCAGGGGACCCCCAACTTCATCTCACTTAAGCCCTTGGCCTTGGGAAGCCCCCTTGTCTCACACTACTCGTCACACTCATACACGCTGCCCATGTTCCTGGCCAGCCTTATTCATCCCCAACCCTAGCAGTTAGTTTCCTCCCCTCCTGTCACATTGCTCACCTCACTAGCCAACCAGGTGACCTCGTCCTTGTTCCTCAGAGGAGGAGGAACAAGTCATGTGACTGGATTTTAGACAGGATGACAACCCCCGGCCCAGAGCTCAGAGTTCCCAGACTGGCAGAGAAAATACGTGAACCAAGTCAGGTTACAAGCCATGCCCCCATGGAGCAGACCAGGGCCAAAGGACTGATATCAAAAAGCCACCAGGCACCAAGAGAAGCAGACAGGGGCCACAGTAAAAGGTCCCTAACTCGCCAATGGAAATGTCCCAGAAACAAAGGCTGTGTTGTGCTGCAGCAGAGAAAGCAACGTGATGAGAGGGGAGATGATCTAGAAAGTATTTCCTACAGTGTCAAGCCCTGGCAATACTGGGTCTGGAGCCATCGGGGTCACAGACAGAGAAATGGACACACAAATAGAAGCAATGACCTGTCCCCAACATCGCTGGCAAGTAAGGGACAAGGCGGGGACTCAGCACGCAGGCCCATGACCCCCTCCCCACCGTTCCCAAACCCCACGGCTTGGAAAGTCCAAAGAATTTCTTTCACTTTGCATCAGACCCATTTGGTTGGCAAAGCTCATCCGAAATCTCCACTGGCCCAGCTCTGTGTGAATGTCAAGCTGTTTTGCTGCAGAATTATTACTCTTTGAAGAGTGAGCGAATAGCCCAGATGCCTCGGGGCATCGTGGCATATATAGCACGTGCTGCTGGAAAGCAAGAGAAGTTCTGAATTTGGAATTGGCTCTGGTGCCCCAGCTTCTGGAGGGTCTCCCAGGTGGGCTGGACACAAGCCATGTGCTTTCCTAATCCACGTCCACAAAGAGGTAGCGGAGCCCAAATAAAGGTGTTCGGGTGGGAGGGCGGCAGCATCAGAGGAGAGGAGGGTCAGGGACCTCCTCGTACCAGCTTAGCTGATGACCCCAGCAACTTTGGGCAAAGTCACCTCCCTGGATTGGCTTCAATTTCCTCATCAGGAAACATGGGATAATGGCAATACTATGGTCTCCCCTTATTGTGCCAAAGCATAAAGGTTATGCGTGTAAAGCCCGGGCCTGATGACTCTGACTTCTGTTCATGTAGTCAGATATAAAGGGCGGCTGGAGAAAGAACCCCAGGGGCACCTGGGTGGCTCAGTCGGTTAGGCATCTGCTTTAGGCTCAGGTCATGATCTCAGGGTCCCGGGATTGAGTCCCACGTCAGGTTCCCTACTCAGGGGGGAACCATGTGTCCCCCAACTGCACCCCCGCCACCCCAACCCTGGCCGGAACTCCCTCCCATGTTGTCCTGGCAACTACACAGATCATTTGTCTTAACATGAATCTCAGAACTGGATGATTGTACTGAACTGCTTGGACAAGATTTTCTTCTCTCAATGAAGTGTCACAAAGAGAGTTCAGGAGACATGAGCAAGCAAATGTCCTATTTGGAAAGGGTAATCCAAAAGGCAGCCCATTTAACTGGAGCTGCTGCTTGCCCTGGGAACATCCTAAGCTTTGCCAAATTCCCAGGCTCGTGGAAGAGGAGTCCAGAAAAGCACAAATGTTCTGGAAGCTCTATTTGTGGCTTTTTTCCTTTTTAACCTCAAGACATGGTGGTGGTGGTTTTCCTCACATTTCCTAGATGCTCCGATGCTCCCATCTTTGTGTGTTTTTTGTCCTTCCTGAGTATAAGAGTAATAAGATGTTTGGTGCAGACCATCAGTCAAGTATAGCAAAGTATAAAATAAGATTTGAAAACCACTGCCTGATGGGTACATGGGCAATCACAGCACAACACACAAACCCTTTTTGTGTGTTTACAATTTAACATAAGAAAGCTAAAGATGGGGGATCTGGGGGGCTCAGTTGGTTAAGCGTCTGCCTTTGGCTCAGCTCATGATCCCAGGGTCCCAGGGTCCCAGGATCGAGCCTCGCATGGGGTTCCCTGCTCAGCAGGAAGTCTGCTTCTCCCTTTCCCTCTGCTGCTCCCCTGCTCTCTTTCTCTCTAATAAAATCTTAAAAAAAAAAAAAAGATGGAAAAAGAGTCACACAGCAAGCAAGGCCTTGTCAGGTGTGTGCGGTCTCTGGCTGTTTTCACCCTTCAACAGCAGAATTGCATGGCTGAGTAAAAGGCTGTGTGGTCCACAAAGCCAAAAGTGTTTACTGTCCGTCCCTGTGTTGGGCCAGATAACCATCAGCCCACCCCCAAAGATGTCCCGGAACCTGTATATAAATGATGATACATGGCAAGAGAGAATTAAGGTTGCAGATGGAAGTAAGGGTGCTAGTCAGCTGACCTTAAGACAGGGAGATAATTCTGGATGCTCCTAGCAGGTGGGCCCAACGTGATCACAAGGGTCCTTAAATGGAGAAGGAAGCGGAAGCAGAATCAGATGGCATCATGACAAAGATCTGCACAGCCACTGCTGGCTTGGAAGGTAGAGGGCGGGGCCACAAATCAAGAATGTGGACAGCTTCTAGAACAGCAAAACGCAAGGAAACAAGATTCTCCTCTAGAGCCTCCAGAAGAAACTGGCTCTGCCAACACCTTGATTTTAGCCCAATGAGACCCATGTTGGACCTCTGACCTCCAGAACTATAAGATCATCAATCTGTGTTATTTTAAGCCACGAAGCTTGTGGCCATTTGCCATAGTAGCCAAGGGCAACTAACTCATGCAGGCTCTGGACAAGGAAAACTTACCACTCTCTTTTAGAGGCAGTGCTGCCCAATTCAAGGTTTCTGCCATGAAAGGCACTTGAAAATGGACTTGTGACTTGGGGGCTAGAGTTTTAATTTCAGGGGATTGGTAAGGGTATTTCCCTGACAGGGAAACTGAAATAGCCACGTGTGGCTAGTGGCTACTGAACAGACAGCGTCGTTACTCAAAGTGTGGTCCGGGGACCAGCAGCAGCATGGACATCACCTGAGAGCTGACAGAAATGCATAACTACCGGCTGTGCCCCACCCTGTCCTGTGAAATCCCCACTTTGCCAGGACTCCTGGGGGACTCATGGGGACACCATGGTCAGAGATGCTATGGTCAAAGCCGTCACCCCACTTCCAGGCAAATACTGCACTACGGAACATCGGGAGGCAAAATCCCTCTGTACCTGGTGTCAGGATCAGCTTTGCTAGACCACAGGGAGATCTCTAAAGTTTTTAATGCCTCGAAGCATACTATTAGCCAAGGACATGAACTCACACCTCCAGAATCTCTGCTACGGGGCAGATCTTTGACCATATATTATGGGCTGAATGGTGTCCCCTAGAAATTCTTATGTTAAAGCTTTAACTCCCAAAGTGAAATACGTGCTGATAAGGTCTGTAGAGCGGTAACTTACGATTAACTGAGGTCATAACGGTGGGCCCCGACCCAATATGGCGGTGTCCTCATGCGAAAAGAGATGCGCATGCGCACGCATAAGCGCAAGCAGAAGGCGGCCACGTGAGCGCACAAGGCGGCAGCCCATGCGCGCGCGCGCACGCACAGAGGAAGGTCACGTGAGCACATAGCAAGAAGCAGCCATTGGTAAGCCGCCCAGAAAGGCCTCACCAGGAAAACAGCATTCCTGGCACCTTGATCTTGGTCCACCAAGCCCCCAGAGCCATGAGAAAATAAACGTTCTGTTGTTTAGGCAGCCCAGTCTGGGGCACTTTGTTAGGGCCGACTGAGCAGACGCTATCTCATTTAAGGTTCACAAATCCCCATCCAGGAGATTTTTTTAATAGAAGTAATGACAGCAGCAAAAATACTACCACTTACTGAGTGCCCGCTGTGTGTTACGCAGGCGGTAGGTACGTGTCAAGGCTCTCTTCCTCACTGTCCCCTTTTCACAGATGAGAACATGGAGGGGCAGCGATGCCAACTGCTGCTCCAGATCACTCTCCATAAGGGACAGAGGCGTTTGTAATCTGGCTCAGACTTGTTAGTTTCTACCACAACCATCATTTCCACGATTTTATCTGATTCACACAATAAACTCGAATTAAATGCACCAACGCTTTATTTCCTTTAAAATAACTTCTACAACTCCCCCCCAGCGGACCAATACCCTTGTGGCCCACATTTATCACTAATGGTCTCAACAATGTGAACTAACCACAGATGAACAGGACCCACCCATGAGATTTCTTTAAAAAAAAAAAAATGCTGTTTAATCTAGGGGTCAGCACATACTCCTCTAGAGTCAGACAGCAGATATGTTTAGTTTTGCAGACCAGATGGTCTCTGTCACAAGGACTCAATTTTGTCCTTGTAGCTCCCTTTGGAGCCACTAATGATATGTAAATGAAAGGGCGTGGAAGCTTTCCAATAAAACTTTATTTACGGACAAAAAACCTAGAATTTCCTCTCATTTTCTTCTTAATCCTTTTTCAACCATTTAAAAATGGGAAAACCATTCTATCTTGTGGACCACGAAGACAGGTGGCAAGTCAGATGTGGGCAGCAATCTGTTGACCCCTGGTCTCATCCAAAATCATCCACCGGTCAAAAGAAAACCACAAAGCCATACTCTGAACTAGTACTTGCTGTTTTCTTATTGAAAAACATGGACTTTGCATTTCTAACTTGCTCTAGACTCCTCCACCCAATTTCCCATGCAGGAAAGCTCACTATTACCAAACTCTCATTTCCAGCAACTCTCAGAAAGGGGCTCAAAGCAGATCAAGTACTTTTCTCCCTGCCATAATGGAAATCAAGGGAATGATGAAAACAAATACCCAAGTAGAATTTACATCTTCCTTTTGAAAAGACCAGGCCTTTTGCTTTATACACAAATGGCGAACATCTTTCATCAACATGGGAAAACATCGGGAGGTTTGTCAAATATTTCATAAACACAAATGTGGTTAAGAAGGAGATAATGAAACAGTTGAAATGAAAAGAAAATGCCTCACTAATGACAGCCACGCTGGCTTTTCAAATCCAACCACTTCAGAGGAGAGCCGATCATTATCACACTGTGCTGCCGGCGCAGAGGAACTCCCACTCAGGAGAATCACAGGGAACCCTGAAGAGATCTCTCCCCTAACTATCAAGAGAAATAAAATTACGTTTTGGTCTATTCAGCTCACGCTTGAAAATAGATGGCTTGATTTTCAGCAAATTCGAATGTGTTTATTAAAATGTAGACAAGGTGTGCCAATGACTTCACTTGAGTGCCTTTGCTGGGAAAGGGCCCCTCGAGATTCTCTATCACCCCCTAGCTCAGCGGTCAGCAAATGCATCACATATATGGACCAGAAAGACAACATTTTCAGTTTGGTGGGCCAGATGGTCTCTGTCTCAACACTGCCACTGTAGCAGGAATGCAACTAAAGCAGGCTTAGATAATACATATTTGAAGACACATGGCTGGATGCCAATAAACTTTATTTACAAAAACAGGTGGCGGGCCAGGCTCTGCCTGGGAACCATAGTTTCCAACTTCTGCTCTAGAATAGCTGGAACTGAAGTGCAATGAGAAACCCACCAAAGGAGGGACATGTTCCACCTCTCAAGATGCCAAGGGGGAGGAAGCAAAAGGGGATTTCTAACAGGAATCCCAAAGGGCAGGTACTGCAAACTGTGGCCTTGTGTTCATTCTCAACGTGCAGTTTCTCACCTTGGCAGCAACTCCATGTAACATGCTCCAGGGCAAGCAGCAGTGGGCATTTAGTACTTAGACGGTGGTTGAGGTCCCTAACCATCAGGACCAAGGGAAAGCCAGCTGGCATGATGTCAACTGCAGCTACTTACAGAACAAAACAGTTATCTGGGTGGACCCTGGAACTCTCATCCTTACTAACAGGTTAAGCAAATCGAAATAGCCTAATACTACTCCCAGTCAAAGCTGATGGGGATATAGAGCCCAGTTCTTGTACACATGAACATACATACACATGAACAAATGAACACAGATTCAAGTTGTCCAGATGCATTTTTCTTTGGGATCCTTAGCCCAAAGCTGTCAAGATGAATCTCTTTTTAAAAGTGACCCCCAATGGACACTGGGGAGTGTATGTGCTATGGTGGGTGCTATGAAATATGTAAACCTGGCGATTCACAGACCTGTACCCCTGGGGATAAAAATATATATTATGTTTATAAAAAAATTTTTTAATTAATTAAAAAATAAATAAAAGTGACCCCAAAGGGAGCCTGGATGGCTCAGCTGGTTAAGCATCAGACTTGGGCTCAGATTGTAATCTTGGGCCCTGGGACCAAGCCCTACGTCGGGGCTCCATGCTCAGTGGGGAGTTTGCTTCTCACTCTCCCTCTGCCCCTTGCCACATTTGTGCGCACATGCTCTCCCTCTCAAATAAATAAATAAAACCTTTAAAGAAAAAAAAATGGGACTACAAAAATTCATTAGGGATGACATACTGAGATGTTCATCACAGTGTCATTTATAACAGACAAACACTGGAGACAACACAAGTCTCCATCACCTGGGGAGGAGTTAATCATGGCACATCATTATAATGTTATTAAGAACGGTAATTGTAGGAAAAAATACAGAAATTTATTCTCAGATAAAAAAAGCAGGCTAGAAGGCACAAAGACATTTTACATAATGAAAACACGTGCACCATACCTAGTGCACACGCACAGAGAAAGAGCCAGAAGGGTATGTCTGTACCTTGAGTGATGCTCTCTGAGGGAAGGTGGTTATTGGTGGTTCTATCCCTTAGGGCAAAGCTGTATAATTTTTCTATAAGGAACATGCACGGATAGTAAGAAACGTGAAAACAAAACAAAAACCACTAAAGCTACAACGGCGGCACATACCAATGTGGCCTTCCTAGGAACTGCAGAAGCACCCATGAAGGGCGCCAACGAAGGTCACAACAATGGGGATGCAGGGGCATTGAGATGCTTGGGCAAAGTACAAGTTCAAAGCAACACAGGAAAAGACCAGCAAGAGGGCCACGGTTAAAGAGAGCTCTATGGACACAGCGCAGTAATTAAAACCCAGCATCACGAAGCCTGTCTGGCAGGCCGGAAGATACGAAGGAAACGATGCCAAAATGAACACAGTAGAAACTAAGCTGTCTTAACCACGATCAAACTATGTCACATCCAGGCAGACCTCGAGTTTTGACAAACCCAAGGTTCGCGGCAACCAGTCTCCGCCGCCATTTTCCCAACCGTCTGATCGCCTCGTGTCCCTCAGTCACATTTTGGTAATTCTCACCATATTTCAGACTTCTCCATGATTACTGTATTTGCTTTAGTGATCTGTGATCAGTGATTCTGACTCATGTCTGATCAGTCAGATGACCACTAAGCATTTGTCAGCAATAAAGTATTTTTTAATCACGGCACACACGCCAGTTTTTCAGACGTGAGGCTATGGCCCAACTCCACGATGCAGTGAAAACATAACTTTTATATGCACCGGGAAGCCAAAACACACATTTAACTTGCCTTATTGCAATATTCGCTTGATTGGGGTGGTCTGGACCCAAACCCGTAGTATCTCTAAGGTATGCCCGTTTACTGATACAGATAAGGAAAATGCTGGAAATGAAGGAGGAAGGCGAGAAAAGGTTTTCCATGTTGGAAAACTATTTCTATAGTTTTTAAAGGATGCCATCTCTCTTTCATGGCATGTGTGCAGACTCTGCGCATGAACGCAGGCGGAGTACAGAAGAGGCAGGCAGGGAGGACTCCCAGGTGTTGAGCGCTTCCTGGGTGCCAGGCACACTTGGTCAACCACTCGGCCCACATCTGAGCGTGCTGAACCTCACAACAACCCCAGGCAGGTGGGACTTCCAGACCCACTTTGGAGATCGGAAACTGAGGCAGAGAATGGGGAAGCAGGCAGCCAAGGTCCCGCTGGCAAGGAGCAGAGATGGGACTTGAACCCACAACTAACTGGCCCAGAACGTGAGCGCTTAAATGCTGGGGAACGCTTGGCACTCGAAACTCAAACGTTGAAAACCTTTGATGTTAACAAGAGTTCTCAAAAAGCTTCCTAAAGGTGCACGTCCGTGAGATGCAACTTTTAAAACAGACAGCAGCCTCCAAAGCCACACTGCTTGCAGAGGGCTTTAACAATGAGATTAATAGTTCTCTGGGAGAAAATACAACTATTGAAACAAATTCTCAATGACAGCATTCTCTTCTCAGAGAATGATTCATCCCTGTAACGTACGAATGCCTCGCCTCACTGAAACCTCAGCACCAGTCTGAATAAGGCAGTGAGGTTTCCTCGCACCACTGACACGACCTGAGGAGTGACCAGCCAAGATCTCGGCACATCTGTTCTTGCTGACAAGGACACAGGCCTGTGTGAAGCTTGATTCAGCAGCTACGTTCCTGGCTACTGACAAACCATACGCCTGGGTTTGACAAGGGAATAAATTACAGAAGCGGTGGAGGAGAATGACGTCAGCTGAGCAGCCATAAAAGTAGATTTGGCCCTGGTCTCGCAAAACCCCGCTGTTTTTCCCTGACTCTTTCAACACTCCCCAAAGCAGCCAGGTCCAAAGCCCATTTGCCCCATTCTGGCCTGACATAAGTATTAAGGAAAATCCAAAATGGGAAATCAAACATTGCCTCTCTTCTGACTTTCTGACAGCCTCCAAAATGACTCCTCGGTGTCTCCCACAGTGTAATTCGAAACATCGCCAGTTGGAAGTTCTTAGTTAAAAAAAATGTATAAACAAAAGATCCTTTTTGGAAATGAGCTTTATTTCCAGTGCTACTTAGTTCTGAAAAGTCGGCATATTTAGTTTCTCCTCCCACCAGGTTTACCTCCAAATCAGGAATTCAAAACCCACAACCAACAGATCAGACACCAACAGGATCTGGGTGTTGACAACCGGCATTTCATTCTGGCGAAAAAGGACCTGCCTTCCAAAGGAGATCTATGCAAAATGCTGTATTTCCTCAAATGAGGCTCACTGCTTTTCAACCTTGAAATCACTCACTTGAAAAGACCACTCCAAATTCCCAGCTTTCAGACCTGGACCTGATTATCATCATGTAAGTCTTTCATTCTTAAAAACTACACATTTAATGGCCCCAAGGGTTACTGTAACAGAGGCCTGCAAGGCAGGGCAAAATTTCTCGTAACACCCACATCTGCCTCTGCCAACTGTTCTGTACCTCTCTTCCACGGTAATCAGTAAGGCTTTACCCTTAAAGTCCTGGGCATGACCTCAGAGGCACTGAGTGGCCGAGCAGAGCCCATCGAGACAGGAAAGGAATTTGGACACAAGCCCAGCAACAATGAACTTGCTTGTTATTCCTAAACACAGTCCAGTAAAGAGGCTGCATCAATCTTAAAAGCCAACCCTTCTGTTTCAGATCCCTAGATAAAAAATTATTATTTTGAAAAATCTGTATAATTTGAACCAAAAAAGAAGGGTTATTAAAAAATAAACCAAGAAACATCCAGAAATGAGTTTCTAGTAAAAGCTTGCTAGATGAGAAATTCAATCTAAAAAAGCAATCTACACAACGTTCTTTTATCTGTGGGGAATGCAATGTTATTACATCCCCTTCCATAAACCCTCCTAAAACTCCTTAAGTAGACAGCATTTCAACGCAGAAACCAAAGTGAAAATATCTTTGAAAAGAAAACAAGGACGTGGCTGGGAAGCCGTGTGCAGCTTGGCGAACATTTTTTTCCACCCACCACGAACTTGGGCTTTCTGGGAAGGTCGCTGGTTTTCCGGTCAAAACCATTCTTGAAGTTGTCAGGAACGGAGGAAGGGAGACTCGGCATCTGGGAAGGTGGTTCCTGGTTCCCAGGAAAGTGTGTGTCTGGGGCTCAGGAGCCGAAGAGCCTGGAAAAGTCAGAGGGCAGAGAAGTCCGTGAGGATGGGAAGGATGTAAAGCTATAACTCAGAAAACATTTTCAGAAAATATTTGTTACTATTATTAAGAGTATTTTATATTACTTATGACTCTATAAATAACTCTTCTGTTACACAACACGAATATACTTAACACTACTGAACGGTATATTTTATCTTATTTATAAAGCAGGGCTTGAACTCATGACCTTGAGATCAAGACCTGAGCTGATAGCAAGAGTCAGATGCTTAACTGAGCCACACGGGTGCCCCCAAAATGGTACATTTTATTTTATTTTAAAGATTTTATTTATTTATTTATTTGACAGAGAGAGAGGTAGGCAGAGAGGCAAGTGGGGGTGGGGGGAGCAGGCTCCCCCCTGAGCAGAGAGCCCGATGCAGGACTCAATCCCAGGACCCTGAAATCGTGACCTGAGCCGAAGGCAGAAGCTCAACCCACTGAGCCACCCAGGAGCCCCATAAAATGGTACATTTTAAAAAGAATAAAAGCTATTTAAGAAAGTACTTCATCAGAATCTGTAACATTTTATTTTAGCCCATTCTTCATTACTACAAGTCGATGATGACTTTCACAATTTGAAAAAAAAGATTATTTTTCTGAGTGAACAGATGATTACAGTTAACTCTGGTCATTGACGAAAATCTGAATGGGAAAGGCCTGGAAAATATATAAATGCCCATGAAATTGAGAATGGGTCTGTTAAGTTATGACAGAGGTTTCCAGGGGAAGACCACAGAGCTATTAAAAAGATATATATATATATGGGAACTCTGTTATCTTTGCAACATTTCTATAAATCTAAACTCTTTCTAAGATAAAAAGTCTTTTTGAAAAAAGAACAATAGATTATGCAGGACCAACACATGCAAAAGAATGAAGTTGGTTCCCTATCTCACACCATATGCAAAAATAACCTCAAAGTTGATCACAGACCTAACTATTAAAATTAAAACTACAGAACTCTTAAAAGAAAACTTGGGCCCAAATCTTCACGACCATGGGCTGGGCAATGACTTTTTGCTACAATACAAAAAAGCGCAGGTGACAAAAGGAGAAATAGACAGAATAGACTTTATCAAAATTAAGGTTTTTTTGTGCTTTAAAGGACACCACCAAGAAAGTGAAAAGACAACCCAGAGAATAGGAGAAAATATCTGCCAATCATGTATCTGATAAGGGACTGGTTTCTAGAATATAAAAAGAGCTCTTATAACTCAGTTATAATCCAGTTTTTTAAAAAAAAGACAAAGGACCTAAACAGACATTTTTCCAAAGAAGACATACAAATGACCAATAAGTACATGGAGAGGCTCAATGTCATTAACCACTGGGGAAATGCTACTCAATCTGCACATCCACTAGGATGGCTCTAATGAAAAAGACTGACAATAACAAGTGTTGGCAAAGATGTGGGGAAATTGGAACCATCATACACTACTGGTGGGAAGGCAAATTATGGCAGCTACTTTTAAAAAATAGTCTGGCAGAACCTCAAACAGATAAATATAGTAACCATATAACCCAGCAATTTCACTCCTGGGTATGTACCAGAGGGGACCGAAAACTTAAGTCTGTCTGCACAAAAACTTGAACACCAGCATCTGTGTCAACAGTGTTCATCAACAGTCAAAAAGTGGAAACATTCCAGATATCCATCAACTGATGAGCAGATAAACAGGCAGTGGCACAGACACACAATGGCCTATTCTTCAGGCACAGAAAGGAATGCAGTGCTGATACACGCTACAACATGCTGCAACCTTTAAGACATCACGCTACACAAAAGAAGCCAGACACAAACGGGGCCATACATCATTACGATTCCGTTTACAGGAAATACCCAGAACTAGCAAATCCATAATGACAGAAAGTAGGTAAGTGGCTCCCAAAGGCTGATAGAAGAAGAGGCAGTCATTGCTTAATGGGTATAAGGTTTTCCTTTGGGGTGATGAAAATGTTCTAGAATTGCATTGTGGGTGGTTTCACAACCCTGGGAATATAATACAAAATACTTAACTGTGAAGACTGACTTCTGCTTTTACTTATTAATCCTGCTCTGTGATTTGACACCCTCATCTTCTCCGTGTCTTCCCACCCAGTATTTTATTACGAAGATTTTTACATATAAAAAGTTACAAGAGCAGTTCCGTGAACCCCCGCATATACACCTCCATTCTGTAATTAACACTTTGCTTTACATGGGTGCCCGGGTGGCTCAGTCAGTTGGACCTCCAACTCTTGATTTTGGCTCAGGTCATGATCGCAGGGTGGTGGGATCAAGCCCCACATCAAGTTCCAGGCTCAGCAGGGAATCTGCTTGGGATTTTCTCTCCCTTTCTGTCTGCTCCCCCCCGTGGACATGCTCTCTCTTTCTCTCTCTCAAATTAAAAAAAAAACAACAAAAAACTGTGCTTGGGATGCCTGGGTGGCTCAGTCTGTCAGGCGTCTGCCTTCAGCTTAGGTCATGAACCTGGGATAGAGTCCTGCATCAGACTCACTGCTCACTGGGGAGTCTGTTTCTGCCTCTGCTCCTCCCCCTGCACACGCTCTCTCAAATAAATAAATAATAATAAATAACTTTGCCTTACAGTGTACCTATCTATTTATCCAGCTACCTTGTTTTTGATATATTTCATTGTTAACTTGCAGGTATCTATACTCAGTTCCTAAACACTCGGGCATGTTTCTCTCCATGTTTCAAGTTTTTTGCCGCTTTTTAAAAATTTCCCAAGTAGCTCAGCTCAAGCAACATAAAAGTGGGTATAGGAGAACTGCAAACCATTCCCTTGGGCCCCGTGAATCTCCCTCAGCGATCCAAACAGGGTCACCTCTGTGGATGGCCTGGAGCAGATCCTTCCAACTCCCTGGCTGGAAGTCTTTTTTTTTGTTTTTTTGGGGGGGGGGGTTTTGTTGTTGTTGTTGTTTGTTTTTTTAAGATTTTATTTATTCATTTGACAGAGATCACAAGTAGGAAGAGAGCCAGGCAGAGAGAGTGGGGGAAGCAGGCTCCCTGCCGAGCGGAAAGCCTGATGTGGGGCTCGACCCCAGGACCCTGGGATCATAACCTGAGCCGAAGGCAAAGGCTTAACCCACTGAGCCACCCAGGGGCCCCCTGGAAGTGTTTTCTCCACAGACTTCAGGCATTTATTCAGTGTTTACTGCAAGCACATCACAGTCGGGGCCGGAGGGCATACGTAAGCGACCTCCAGCCTTTTTTGCTTTCGAAACATTCCCCTGTGCAGACAGAACCTGCAGCACGTCGTCAGTGATGGATTGCGACAGCTGCTCGTGTGGGCGTCCATCTGAGTTACCCGACTCTTCCCCTGTTCTTGGACATTTAGGTGATTTCTGGATTTTTTTGAATATCCTGGGAAAGCCAGTCACAGCCTCCCTGATAGAGCCTTTTCTGATGACATCTTCCCTCACTCACAGCACCTACTGAAAAGGATGGCCCAGGTCAGGTGTTGGCAAAAAAGCCACACAGTAAGTAGTCTTGAGCTTTGCACGCCCGGCAGTTTCTGTCTCAGGGCTTCAACCCCTCTGCCGTAGTACAAATGCAGTCACAGAAATGGGTGTGCCAAACTTCATGCATGAAAACAGGAAATAATTAAATATGGCTCACAGGCTGTGGCTTGCTGACTCGACCTCAGGGATTATGCTGGAATCGGGATAACCCCCATCTAACTGGACCTGGGTCACACCTAGCTAAGTCAAGCAGGCTCTGCTCCCAGGAAGCAAAATCAGAACACCAGGCTACAAACAATGATAGCCTTGAGCTGAGCCAGGAGGTCACAGAGCCTAACGCGACCCTTTCAGTAATAGGCCAACAGGTGAGCCATAAAGGAAGCTAGGCGGGTGAGAGCATGAATGAAGCTGATGGATAGAAAAGAAGGATGAAAACACAGGAGTTCTTCCCTGCCCCAGGACCTCTGCACATGCTACCATGCCTCTCTTCAGCTCTGCAAATGGCAAGGCTTCCTCCTGTTCTTTAGGTTTTGATTTACATAGCACTTCTCTGTGAGCCTCTTCCTGACCATCACCTAAACTGAGATCCTCCCATTCGCCTCATCAGTGATTTTTCCCTACTTATTTTTCTGTCCCTGTCCCACCTGCTATACTGTACATTTGCTGATGGCAACGACAATGGTTGTCTCGGACTCAGCTATCAACGCAAGGCACAGCCCGCACTGGATAGTTATAAATCAGTAAATGAAGAAAGGAAAAGACAGGTCGGAACCTGGAAAGACCAACTCTGTTCTACTTCTTGTGAATCCTAGCTATGCCCATATCCTCCTCTGCAAACTCCCTGATCATTCCACCAGCCCTCTCAGTACCTGCACAGGCCTCTTCCGAGCTCTCCAAAAGGGGTTCTCTTGGCACACATCACAGTCCTCATTCTGGGCTCTAACACTTCCCAGTGGCACAGTGAAACTCCTAAGTCCGGGACTTACCCCCTCACACAGCCACTGGGCTGGCACAAGGACCACCCAGCAACCCCAAATTCAGCACCATGATTACTCAGGAGAGCAGACTTTTCATTCTCTTCCTCTTTAGGGGAAGAACGGGACCAGCCCAGCACAGTTAGCCCAGATGATAACACACCAGGTTCTCCTACAGCGTTTTCCCTGAGTCTGTTGACTCTTGAGTCTCACAGTCCGTGAGAATCATTAAGGCCCTGACACTGGAAGGAAAACCAAGCCGATTAGATTTTTTTAAGCCCAATGAAGAAATGAAAAATGGGTATGAAAACAGAAAAGAGTCTGAAGACACTTCTGAGGGCTATCTGCAGGGCAGGAGCAGAACCCAGGAGCACACTGGTCATTAAGCCACATTTTCTACCTTGGCAGATACCAAGGATAGGCTAAACACAGCACAGCTGGCAAGAGGTGAACAGGGCCATGGGCTCGAGGGAAGGCATCTCTTGGCAGCCCCTGCTGAGGCACCAGGAACAGCCAGGACTTGGAGAACACCATGTTCCAATCAGAGCTCCAGCCTAGACCACAGTGACACAGTCTAACCTCTGTAGACCCTGCTTCCCTCTCCAGCCTGAGAGAGTTCTTATTCTGAAAGCGGGAAGCGTGACATGAAAGTGTAGAGTGAGAAGACAGAAGACGAGCTTCGGGTGGGTCATTCTAGGGAACAACACCGAGAACAGGACAATGAAGGGGACAGGCAGGCCGGACTTACACGATCATGCAGAACATCATGAAGACATTCCACAGGGCGATGAAGATCCGGAAGTATCTGAGGCTCAGCAGGAACTCCCGGATGTTGTCACCTGGAAAGTCAAAACGTGTTTTTACAAGCACTGCCGACATTTCTGTTGTCACGGCCGCAGGGTGCTTCCACAGTTTCCAACCACCCCAACCCCACCGCCCCACATTCCAGGGGCTTTTCCTGTGGGTCACCTCTGCTCCCCAACCCTTGGTACTCGAGCAGTGGCTGCCACTGACCAACCCCTAAAAGCACTCAGTTTCTGACTGGCTCAGGGAGGAGCACGTGACCCAAGTCTGCCCAATGAGACTCAGTCCTGGGAATTTTGTCCCAACTACTGGGAAAGAGGCACTTGCTTTCTGTCAGCCTTGCTGGGCTAGTAAGATGTAAGCCCTGTCCTTTAAGTTAGGGGGTGGCAAACTATGGCCCATGGGCCAAAGCTAGCCCCTACCACCTGTTTCTGTATGGCCCATGAGCTAAATGTTTTAAAAACGTTTTAATAGCTAAAAAGAATACTCAGAATACCTTGTGAGACTCAGAAATTACATGAAATTCACATTTCAGGGTCTACAAATAAAGTTTAATCAAAATACACCCATGCCCGCTCATTTATATACGGAATACCTTGGAGATATTGTGGGTTCGGTTCTAGAACACCGCAATAAAGCAAGTCAAATGAATGTTTTGGTTTCCCTGTGCTTATGAAAGTTATGTTTACATTATACTGGAGCCTATTAAGTGTGCAATAGCATTATGTCTAAAAAACAATGTCAACACGTGAATTACAAAACTATGGCTAACAAATGCTGACCACTATTTGAGCTTTCAGCAAGTCCTGTTCACTGATCACCGATTATCACAAATACAACAATAATGAAAAGGTGAAAAGCTGCGAGAATTACCAAAATGTGACAAAGAGGCACCAAGTGGTCAAACACTGTTGGAAAAACGCGGCCGACAGGCCTGCTCACACAGGGTTACCAGAAACCTTGAGTTTGTAAAAATACAGTATCTGCAGAGCACAAGAGAGAAGCACAATAAAACAAGGTATGCCTGTATTTCCCACGGCTGCTTTCAAGGAACACAGCTGACATGCTGCACCAGACAATATACGACCCCAAAAGCCGAAAATGTTTACTATCTGACCCTTTACAGTACACTGGGCCCAGCCCTGCTCTAGAATCATCTTTTGCCAACACAAGTCAGCCTGACAGTAAAACCAACCCAGAAGGGAAAAGGGAGCTGGAGAGGGTCACACACAGAGAGCCCTGAGGCCAGATGTGCCTGAAAACAGTCTAATCCTTTGAGGTTTCCATTTGCTCCAACCACTTTGGGTTGGGTTTTCAGTGCTGGCACCTGAAAAAGCATACTAATTCAGACAAGTAAAAGGGAGGTTCTGCTTTGATGGTTACTTACTCTAGTCCCCAGATGCCACAGAACCGAACCCTTCCAAGAGGAAGCAACTTGGTATGTTGAGACTCTAGAGGCATGGGTTCCAGAACCTTCCTCCAGAGTTTTAAGTCACTCACCTCTCTAATCCTCCAGAATGAAATGTATGGGTCCACGTAGGGTAATCTACAAGGGAGCTACCCCAAGTGTCCTCTCTAGACCAGGGCTGTCCCGTAAGTACAGAATACCAGGCGGGAGCTCAGGAATTTAGTTACCGGCACCACTGCACCAACCAAGCACGCAACGGGCACACAGAGTCTTGCTGAACACAGTTTAGATGAGTTTGATATTACCCAACCCACTGGGAGAGCCATGTGCAGCCCAGCCCAGAGTGCAAATGTCAAACAAAGGCCCAGCCCCAGGATGTCTGAGAGGCACTGCTTGATGAGGCCCTTCTCTGGGCCCAGCATCACAAAAACAGGCTCTCCTGCCATCAACAGATGTTAAGTGAAGGCCACTTGTCCCAGGCAACAGCCAAGTGCAGAGGATACAAGGAGGAACAGGGCAAGTATCCCTGCCCTAAAAAGTTCAAAATGGGACAAATACTAAGCAAGTAATCACAACTGTTACTCACCATGGCCAGTGCCATGGGAGCATACAATCGGGGCGGGGGGGGGGGATGCCAGCCTAGTCCATGTGGGTGATGGGAGGTCAGAAAGCCGTGAGCAAGTGCATAAGCTCCGACCTTAAACACGGGCAGGAGTTTACTGCCCTTCCACGAAGAATGACTTTGCTCAGTCCCCAGCCTACATATGCCCCAGTTTCCTCCTGTGTAAATGGGGGTGACAAGCAACTAGTGCCTGGCACGCAGATGGTTCTCAACAAATGCACCCACTACAGTACTGGGGTGAGCCAAGCACAGGGAGAGCAGCATTCTCTGTAGTGGCAACAGTAAGAACAGAATACGGGCTGGAAGGAGACAGGCAGAGAGCCCCTGATCAGAGGGAAGCCACTGTTGTTAACTGTCCTTGTCACCCCCACTGCCACCAAGCCCTTCCTCTGTTCTCCCACGCCCCCCCCACACCTCCGATTTAGATCTCTAGAACACAGCCCCAAGAGTTGGTATAGTACCTTCTAGAGAGTGAGTAAGTGATATAAACAGCTGCTGAATGAACATATGGAGGAAAGAATGAATGGATGAATGGTCTAGTGACTGAGAGGGAACAGTCTCCGGGGTCAGAAAAACTCAGGTTCAATCAGGATGTTGGGACTGATTTCCTACGTGGCCACAAGCAAGTCAAGCCACAGCCCTGAACTTCATTTTCCGTATCTATAAAATAGGGAAAATGCCCTTTACCTTTCAGGATGGAGGGAGAGCCCCACACCTACAGGAAGCACCTAACAAGGCAGCTACCACTGGCTGGGCCCCCAATAAAAGGGAATGGTCTGGTCGGCATCGAATTCACTGCTCCTTGGGGTTCCTATCATTCCCATGCAATGCTCCAACACAGCACCCACCACCTTGGCTGCAATGCCACCCACTCACGGGTCCTTCCCTCCACACGTGGCAGCTGGAGCAGCAATCCCATCCCTGTCCTCACCTTTCATCTCCTCCATCACCATTTGTTCCTTGTTTAGGAACTGCCTGTCCACCCCAGAGCAATACAACCCACAAGGCAGTTGTATTGTTGTCTTGTTCTCTGCTGTGTCTGCAGCATTCAGGACAGTGGCCACCATGTGGCAGTGCTCAATAAACGCGTGATGAATGATGCATGGACATAGAAGTCATGTGCGGGTCCCACCAGGTTTCAAACAGTTACATGAATAAATAAATTCCAGCGCTCCCAGGGCAGTGAGATGATATAAAGATGAGGAGGTAGGGGCTGGGATGAGGCAGAGGCCACAGGCCCCTGCCTAAACGGGGTCCTGTTTTTCTTCATTTTATCCAATAGATGCCAAGAGGTTGCCTAAACCCTGAGCTGTAGAATGTTCAAATTTTTCTTGATAAATCAGACACCTGAATTTTTATGTAACATCTGATTTATTTGAAAGCTAACGTTGGCATCTAATTAAAAGAGGACTGCAGCACTTTGAGAGCGATGGCTAGCTGTTCATTCATTCACTCATGCCGGAAGACGGGCCCACAAGGACAGAAATGGGCCCAAACAAGCAAGAGCAAGTGTGCGGGGCAAATATTAGCCAGATAATAGCATACATAAAGGAAAATCATGACTGTAGGAAGTTATATGGGTGGTGACCTACGCAAGGTGGTTTGACAGGAGAATGCAGATGACAAAAGTGAGCAGAAGGAATAGCATACCTTCAGGCCCACTTCTCTCTCTCTCTCTCTCAACAACCCCCAACCCCCACACACACTACTGGAAAGAAAACTAAGGTAGGGCTTGGCTCAGAAAAAACTGTCCTCTCTGAACTGGACCAATTTCCGAGTCCAGAAAGGAGGCCTTACCTGTGCTGGGCTCCCTCGAC
This sequence comes from Neogale vison, assembly GCF_020171115.1. Taxonomy (NCBI): domain Eukaryota; kingdom Metazoa; phylum Chordata; class Mammalia; order Carnivora; family Mustelidae; genus Neogale; species Neogale vison. The sequence goes on along the minus strand of NC_058096.1, from coordinate 213,828,681 downwards.
TCCTCCCCAAAGCCCTGCGTGTCCTTCTTTTTCCTACAAAGAGGAACAGACAGTGTCCACTTTCCGTGGGACATATAGACCACTCGATCCCCTGGCTCTGAACCCAGCTCAGAGGGCCTCGGACAGTTTCAGCTCTAGACCGCTAGCTGAGCTGCTGTGTGACCTCAGGTGGTTGAAGGCCCCTTTCTGGGCCATCATCTACCTGCCAATCACAAGCCTGCAGCCACCAAGGTGTAGAGTTGGTCCGTGGGTACAGAATAGGGCTAAATATGGGGGGGGGGGGGGGGGACGAGGGGACGGGCCGGAGGCTCTACGGGATGCGAGAAGAGAGATCCCCGGGAAACGAGGCAGTCTCTATTTCACGCCACCGTGCAGCAAAGTGTCAAAGGAGGATGGACCAGGCTGGAGGCGTGGCCAGAGGGTGAGCTGGGGCTTAGGGGCTGGGCCTTTGGCGTGGGGCCGGCTCACGCTCGCGGGGGCGGGGCTACGGGTCCCCTGGGTGGAGCCGCGACCCAAAGCGGCCTACTCACAGCTTAAAGTTGAGCACTGCCCCTGCGTTCATCAGCAGCGTCCTGCGAAGGAGAATTAGATTACCTGGGCTGCCCCTCGTCCCTCTCACCCTTCTCACCCCAGCTTCTGGCCCCCCCAATTACCCAAACAGCAGGATGTCCCCGATCATCGTTACGGCCGAAGCGTCCGTCAGAACCGGAAGCGGAAGTCGTGGAGGGGGAGGAGAGAAGAGCACGAGCCGACCAATCTCGAAGCCTCGCTGGCGAAGGCTGGTCCAATCGAAGGCCAAGGCAGGTAGGCTCCCGCCCCCTACAGGCCAGGCCCCTTTAGGAAAAAACTAGCGCCCCTTCTCGCTAGGGAGGCCCAGAGGGTAGCGAAGAAAGGGCGGGGCGAGAGTCTGACGTCACCCAAAACTGGCATCAACCCGGGTGAGATTGGGTTACGCACTGGAGGCGTGCGGCGCAGCGGTGAGACCCCTGCGCGCTGCAGAATTAGCGCGGTAGCTTTTCCTTCTGGGCTGGGGTCTCCCAGGCGGCTTCTGGAGAAACCCGGCCTCCTGACCACTGAGCTGCGCAGGGGAATGGGTGCTGCTGTAGTGGACTCTCCCGGGCATGGTTTCCCGCGGGGAGGAGGTTCCTCCTGAGCCCAATGGAAGGCAGGGATTCCCCCCTAGGCTAGAGTTAACGAGGGTGCGGAGGTCCGACCGAGCTGTCCCTTTGGAGAACAGGGTTCCTGGTGGGGAATGGAGGTCATGACTTACAGAGCCCCACAGAGGACTAGGGTCATGAAAGCTCCATAGAGGACGGGGGTCTTGACACTCTAGGGCACGGGAAGATGGGGTTCACCATTTGTCGAGACCCACAGAGGATGCAGGTCCCGATCCAAGGCTCCAGAGGACATGGGTCCTAATTGAGTCCTACCAGGACAGGGTCCTGACCGACCCGTCCCTTCTGGGTGAGTTCCGTGCGGGAAGGACACCCCCCCCCCACGCCATGGAGACCTACCCTGTCCAACTCACACCACAGGGACACCCCTACACCCTACCTCGCTGGGCTGAAGGGGGTCGTGATGGCCCGAGGGACGGAGTATGGGACACCCTACTGGGCTTTATGGGACAGGACGGTCCCACGACCCGCCCCGGGGCCAGCGGTCGTCCCTCCTCTCCCGCGGGGGCCGGGTTGGGGGCGGTGCCTGGCGGGCGGGGGCGGGTCCTGCGGCGGGGGCGCAGTCACCCGGCGGCTGGCTGCGGGACGTACTGGGCCGGGGGCTGGGGTGGAACCGGGTGGGCGCCATGGAGCTGCTCTCGGCGCTGAGCCTCGGTGAGCTGGCGCTCAGCTTCTCGCGGGTGCCGCTCTTCCCAGTCTTCGACCTCAGCTACTTCATCGTCTCCATTCTCTACCTCAAGTATGAGCCAGGTGAGCCAGAGCCAGCAGTCCGCGGGGGCTGGCATCGCGGGGCGGGGGGTGGGGGTAAACCTGCGGGTCGCGAGGAGGGGGAAGCCCTAGATCATGGCGGGGCACAGTACCAGGGACTGCTTCGGGGAAGCAGCAGGTGCTGGGATCGTGCTGTTCTTCCACAAGGAGTGGGCGGGGGGCGGCGGGGGGCGGCGGGGGGAAGACGAGGGAGGGCAAGGAGAGAAGCCCTCGGGATTGTGGGGCTGGGGGAGTAGGAGCGGATGAGGGCTGGATGGCAGGAGAGGAGTGCAATTGTATAGAAGAGGGGGAACAGGTGCTCGGGAGGGGGCTGGAAGAGAAGGTCAGGGGTCCCGGCGGGGTCGCATGAATTTTGACAAGCGGCATAGGTCGTGGTGAAAGCGCAGGCTGGGGTCGGTGCTGCCGGTCAGTCCAGATGTCCTGGCCGCCCGCAGCCGTGACCTCCCTCCTTGCCCTTGGCGCGCAGAGCCGGAGCGGCTCAGTGTCTATATAAGGACCGGCAGTGCTGGGGGCAGTAATCCGGTTCAGAGAAAGTGACACCGGTGCCCCCGCTGCTCTGCGGCCCTCGGGCAATCTCCCCTCCTCCTCCGACAGAGCGAAGCTGGGTCTCCCGCGCCCGGCGGGAATTCTTCCAGCGGTGGCGCGGATCCTTTCCACTTACCGAGCAGAATCTGCCCTAGGGCAGGGTGATTTGGGGTTAGCTAACCCAGCCAGCCCCAGACCGCCCCCTCCACCCCCCGCAGAGAATCGCAGAAAGGAAGAAAGACTGCTTCTTGGGGTTTTTTAAAAGCATTTTTTTTAGATGATGGTAAATAGCCTCCTTAGAGTGTGGTCTATTTTTAGATAAGACTCACTGAATATTTCTTGTTCATCTCCTAGCGTTTTAACTGTTATAGCACACCAGCCAACTACAGGGACTAAAGAATTTAGCTTTAGAAAAGGGATCGATCATCTGGAAACTTTGTGACTGTTTTCTCGCACTTAGATGTAAATTCCTCTATATTCTTCTCTCAGGACTGAAATAGCTTTTTTTTCCCCCCAGATTGTAAAAATAGGTGCTTCTTTGTTTTTAAAAATCAAGCTGAGAAACAGAAAGGAAAAAAGATCCTTACAGTTGAGGTATTGCCGGCCCTTCTAGACCTCTATTCCATGCGTTTATAACCCTGTAGTTAGAGATGGTAAAGCACGATTTTATGCAAATAGGATCATATTCTGCTTGCCAAGTGTTTTTGTTCTGTTTTATTTTTGCCCGTCCACAAGCCAGAGCCTATTCTTTAAAAGCTATTCTGCAGATCAGTTACTTTGCAAAGCAAAATAAGCTTTGTGTTGTCTTAGCACTGGCACAGAACTGCATTTCCTGTCCAAGACAGATTTTGGTGGTTCATGCCGATTCCTGGGCAAGTACAGAACCTAGCACACCTTGGGAAATCTTAAACTGTGGAGGGCTGGCACTTCAGAGGGATGTGGGACACAAATGTCTGGAGGAAAGAGGTCTTCAGGCTGGCCGGGAGTATGCAGGGTTGGGGGGGGGTCTAGAAATTTCTGCCAGACTGAATAAGTCATCTGAACTAGAGGTACTGGAGCCTGAAGGTTCCTGAAGATGGGAAAGTCCAGTGGTTCATGACCTGCTTATATTAAGGGCTCTTGGGGGCTCTTAAACCCCCATCTCACCTCCACTCCAGACAAACTGAATCAGAATATTTGGGATAGGGCCATCCCTGCATGCTTATGTTTCAGGGTCCCCTCCCCAGTGATTCCTGCATGCCTTCAAGATTGAGAAACCCCTGCCCAGTTCAAATGCCCTCGGTTTGCAATTGAGGAAGTAGGAAATAGTGGCTAAGCTAATTTGCATACCCAACCTGTGGTCCCATGGCTGGTAAATGCAGCCTTGGGACTCAAACCCAGGTCTGCTGGACCCCAAGACTCACTCCAATTGCTGAGATACTTGCTTCCCTTTAGAAAAGGGAGGGGTTGGGCTTAGCTGTTGGCCCCCCACCCCACCGCATCCTGTTTGTTGTTCCTGCTGAGTCTCTACTAAGGTTTCTTAGAATCTATGTGCTGACTACAGGAGCAGCCACAGAATCTGCAAGGCCTCCCACTCAGAAAGTCAGAATTTCAAGATGGTGACAGCAACGCTAAAGTGAATGTGGGACCCTTCTGAACACAGGGTCCTGGGCAATGGCACAGGTAGCACACCTGTCGAGCTGAGAGCCACGCTGGCTTTTAGGGAAAATCTCTGAATTAGGAGTCAGCCTCTACCACTGAACACCAGGCTGGTGTCTGCACCTCTGTGAGGTTCAGCTCACTCATCTATGAAACAGGCTCGTTGGAACATAATCCCAAACTCTTCTGCCAGGCTATTGTAAAGATGTATTGCGAACTTTGTCCGTAGTAGGGTCTAAGGCACTTGGGAGAGGTAGTTACAATTATTTGTAAGGCCGTAGGAGGATGTGTTTCCCGAGATGCGGGCATTTTCTGGGTCAGGCTTTCGTGAGAATCCTGAATGAGGGCAGAGCTTAGAGTGTGGTCCTCAGATGAACAACATCTGTGGCCCCGGGAGCTGGTCAAGAAATGCAGAATGCCAGCCCACCCTCCCCCCACCCTCAGACCCGCTAAATCAGAATCTGCATAATATTTAAGGAAGGATGGACTAAAAGAGCCAGGAGCTCCTTATTAGAACCTGGAGCTCCTTAATACAGCAGGGAGGAGAAGATCTGGCTCACCTCCCGGTTCCCTAGTTCTATCCAAGAAGAGAAGAAAAAGCAGTGGATGTCGGCTGCATGGTTGAACGAATGAATGACAGTCCTGGATCCTTTTAAGCCTTGACCTATCCCAAGAACCTTCCAGACCAGTGGTTCTCAAATATACCTCCACATTAAACTCACCTGGGGAGCTTTTCAGAACCCTCTTGTTCCCGCAGCACCCTCCCACTTAAATTAGAATCGCTGTGCACGTTACCAGTGTCAGGGTGTCTTTTTTAAGTTCCCCAGATGAGAACCAGTTCTGTGTAAACAGTGCTGCCCAGGCCTCTGCACGAGTGACAGGGCCAGATCATTCTCTGTGGTGGGGGCCATCACAGGCATTTCAAGATATATCACAGCATCCCTGTGGCTCAGCCTACTAGATGCTGGTAGCATCTAGTTGCGACAACCAGAATGTGACAGCCAGTTGTGACAACCAGAAATGTCCCCAGATGTAGTTGCCCCCAGTTGAGAAGCAGTGATCTAGACCAAGTCTCAAATGCCCAGTGCTTTCAAGGACCAGGCAGGTGATGTATGGGAAGCGGTCTGCCAGCCACGTGGGGACTGTTCCCAGGTGAGACCCAGCCATGCACATCTTCGCCTGATTGCAGCAAGAACCAAGGTTTCAAGGGAAGCTGGAAGTGCGATACGCAGTTCCCTATGTGTATATGTTCGGCTGTTCAGACATTGTTTTTAAATTTGTTTAAAAAAAATTTTGTTTTAAATAAAACAATTAACTTTTTTTTTCTTTTTAAGAAGTTAATGGGCTATTTTCTAGAGCAGTTAGATCCACAGCAAAATTAAGCTGCAAGTACGATTTTCCTGTACTTTTTGACTTCCTCTCCATCAACATTCTGCACAGAGGAGTACCTTTGTCATAATCCAGGAGCCCGTATCATTATTATTATAATATCACTATCACATATTAGCAACCAAAGTCTAGAATTTACATTAGGGCTACTTGGTGTTGTACGTTTTGTGGATTTCGCCAATTGTATAACATGTATCCACTGTTAGGTTATCCTACAGATAATTTCGCTAACCTAAAAATCCCCCAGGCTCCCCATGAGCATCCTGCCCCCTCCCTCCCTCAAATCCTGGACAACCCCTGATCTTTTCATCATCTCCATAGTTTTGCCTTTCGCAGAATGTCATAGAATTGGAACCATACAGTATGTAGCCTTTTCAGTCTGGCCTCTTTCACTCCGGTATGCATTGAAGGTTCTTCCATGTCTTTTTGTGGCTGAAAGCTCATTTCTTTTCACTGCTGAGTAATCTCCCAGGGTACGTATGTACCATAATTACTTATTCACCTACTGAAAGACATCTAGGTTGTAGGTTGAACATCTAAAATACTGTGGGACTAACAAGACAGCTCCTTGAGCCCTGTTTTGAGACCTCTGGCATGGACTCTAAGCTTTTTGAGGGTGAAGGGCTGCCTCTCCTCCAGCCTTCCAAAAATCTGTCACAGGGGAAGAAACCAAGGCAGACAGCTGACCTCCTTCAAGTCACTGAGAAGCTCTGTAAATATACCTCCCATGTTTGGACCTCAGACTAAGTAGTGCAGAGCCATGGCTTTGCTGAAAGTGCCCTGGGGAACCTTCTAGTGCTTCCCTGCCTTCCATAGACAGGACTCTAACCCCCAGAGAGGGAATGCTGGGATGCCCATCCCAGGCCAGAGCTAGGGACGTGATCAGGGCTTCCTCCTCCCTCCTCAGGCAGAGCTGATTTTTATAAATCCATCAGCTAAAATTTCCACCCACAGGTACTTTCCATTTCAGTTCAGTTCCAGGAATAACTCGTGCATAATTGCTAAGCTCTAAGCAATTGCTTTTTGTTCTCACCGGCGCACTTTGAAATGGGTAATAGCACTGGGGTGACCTGACCCAGGTTCCGTTAAGACAAGCACCAGAAGCCCCATGTCCCGGGAACCCCTCAGTCCCAGGCAAATCAGGCTGACTCGTCCCTCTAGACAGCACCCTCATTATGCACAAACGCACCCATTGAAACCCGGAGAGAGGAGTGACTAGCCAAGCTCACCCGGCGAGAGGGGAGGGCTTTGGTGGCAAACCTGGGATTGCAGCCCACTTTCTCGTGGTTCCTGATGCTCCCCCAGAACCCAGCAAGAGAAACCAGGAAGGAGTATGGCAAAGGGAAAGAGCCAAAGAGAAGGTTCTCAGCACTGCCTTGCTGTGTGATCTTCAGGGCAGGCCCATCCCTCATCAGCCTCCGTCTTCTCCAGTGTGGCAATGAGGAGACTGACCTTGGTCTTCTGGGTTGCTGAGATAAATAAGTTTGATAATGCTAAGAATCATCTTGATAATTACCCACACCGCATTGAATCACCAATACAACTTGGGAAGAGGGTACTCTCATCCTCTTCTTTGGAAAGCAGAGGAAGCTGAGGCTGGCAGGGAACAGTCATTTGTCCAAGGCCACACCAGAGAGAGTGAGCAGCAGGGGCAAACCGGGGTCTGTGACTTTTCTATCAGGACTCATCCATGGTGCAAACACAGGAGCCTGCTTTACTCCCATTACCTGTGGCCCCACCCCCATCCCCTGCTCCCTGGCCTCGGTCCCTGGGATGGTCCCAGAGGGCACCAGAGTGACCCTGGAAAGAATTCAACCCCTAACAGTTATTTTTAGATGCAGAGGTATCCATTTCTGCAAAACATGGGTGCCTCACCTGACCCAAGCCCTTGGAGGACCCACCAGCTGCTCCAAAGGATTAACTCTCAGCTGGCAGCATTTTTAAATAGACACCCCAGGGAAGAGAAGAGAACATTCTGCCTCATACTGTAGGACCTTTGTCAATGCTGAGACTTAGGACAACCTCGAGGGCAGGGAGAAGATGCGCTGTGGGCTTGTAACTCCAGAGTGAGATCGAGGAGGGAAATTTCAATTCCAGCCCTTGTCAGGAGCTGGGCAAAGAAGGGACTGGGGTTCGCACCTGGCAGAAGGAGTGGGACACAGAGGAAAAATGGTTTGTCCAAGGTCTCATGGTTAGTTGGGGGTGGCAAAGAGAAAGGGGAGTGTGTTTACAACTTTCTTTCAGACTTTTATTAAACATGTTTCCTGATTATAAAATGTAGTTTGTGCAAGAGAATGGATAGATAACTTGGGTTCTATTCCTATGTTAGCATACCTTACAGCAGAGAAAAAGAAATACGGCACTTGAAAATATTGTGCTCCACGAAAGAGCGAGAGGTAAAAGACTATGTTATATGATTCCACCTATATGAAATATGTAAGTTCAGAACATTTTCCTTCGTCCAAAAGGAAACCCCAGCCCGACGAGCAGTCAGTCCCCACCCTCCCTTCGCCCAACCCCCCCCCCAAAGTCACCAGTCTACTTTCCATTTTTGTGGATTTGCCTGTTCTGGACATTTCATACAGATGACCTCACACACTGTGGGACCCTTTGTGTCTGACTTCTTTCACTTAGCATGTTTGCAAGATTTGTTTTCATGTTGTAGGACTTCATTCCCCTTTAAGGCGGAATGATATTCCATTGTGTGGCTCTACCACATCTCTTGTTTAACCATTCATCTATTGGTGGACACTTGGGTTGTTTCCACCTTTTGGCAAATTGTAAATAGTGCTGCCATGAACACGATGTTTTTTTTAAAATATTTTATTTATTTATTTGACAGAGAGAGATCACAAGTAGGCAGAGAGGCGGGTGGGGGCAGGGGGTGGGGAAGAAGTCTCCCCACTGAGCAGAAAGCCCCATGTGGGGCTTGATCCCAGGACCCTGAGATTATGACCTGAGCTGAAGGCAGAGGCTTTAACCCACTCAGCCACCCAGGCGCCCCGTGAACATGATTTTTTAAGAGCCTTCCAGAACCTTTTGCTAGGTTCTCCAGTAGGATATAGCACGGTTCCCCACTGCCCACCTCCTGCTCCTGGACCTCTGATCATGGCCATCAGAGAGGGAGCAGGTGGTCAGGGTCTGATAGGAGGCTGGTGGAACCCTGTGTGATGAACATCATGTCCCTCTTGCCTATTGGCTTTCCGGGAGGACTCTTGTTTTTACTAGCTTTGATGATTAAGTATTTCATACACACAGAATAAATATCATGGACACCTCTCTCCCCTCCAAACAGATTTAACAGATGTGAACATAGATTTGCTTCAGATGGTTTTCTTAAAGACTTTATTTATTTATTTATTTATTTGAGAAAGAGAGAGAATGAGTGCAAGTTGGGGAAGGAGCAGAGGGAGAGGGAGAGAATCTCAAGCAGACTCTGAGTGGCACACGGAGCCAACTTCATGGTTTTTAGAATGAAAGATCCTACAATGACCTGTTCCAAGTAAGGTCACATGCTGAGGTTCCGGTGGACACGAATGCTGGGCAGCAGGACCCTGGTCCCCCATATAACTCGCTGCAAGTGGGGATAATGATCTGTATATCATGTGTGGCTAACAGCTCTCAAGGATGGAACGAAGGGGGGGATGCCTGGGTGGCTCAGTTGGTTAAGCCACTGCCTTCAGCTCAGGTCATGATCCTGGAGTTCTGGGATCGAGTCCCGCATCGGGCTCCCAGCTCCTTGGGGAGTCTGCTTCTCCCTTCTCATGCTCTCTCTCCCTCTCTCAAATAAATAAATAAAATCTTTTAAAAAAAATGGAACGAAGGGGTATAGTTTCCTGGGACAAAATAGTAATGCCCTGAATCAATGAAGTGGGGAGGTTTTCTTATAGTGCGACCCAGAGTGCCCAACACAGCTTCAATGCCTGAGGGTGTTCCCTCCACATTTACTAGAAGGGGGGCTCCATGAGGGTGGGAGTTCATTCACTCGGAGCTGTTTATTGGGTGGATGCTATTTGGCAGGACTAGCACCGTGCACTGGGGGTGCAGCAGCATATAAGACTGAGGAGGTCCCCCTACTCACCAAAGGATTAAGACCAAACCAGTCCGTTGAGTGTATCAACAGTATGGATCCATATTCTTGTCAGTGGCTTTGTCCGTGATGCAGGTCATGGAGAGACCAAGCATTCAGACTCAGTTTAGAGACTAAAGGCATTCAATTTCTAGAAACAACGTGACTTTTTGTTTAAGATTTTTTTTTTTTTGAGAGAGAGGGCGCACGAGCAGGGGGAGGGGCAGTGGGAGAAGCAGAATTCCTACTGAGCAGGGAGCCCAATGTGGCGCCAGATCCCAGGACCCCGAGGTCAAGATCTGATCCAAACGCAGACACCCAATCAACTGAGCCACCCAGGTGCCCCCAAAGTGACAAAAAACAGGGTGACGGGGTAGTTCAGTCAGTTCAGCACCCAACTTTTGATTTTGGCTCAGGTCGAGCCCTGCATTGGGTTCCACAGTCAGCAGGGAGTCTGCTTGAGATTCTCTCTCTCCCTCTGCCCCTTCCTTCACTTGTGCTCTTTCGCGTGTACGCTCTTTCTCTCTCAAATACATAAACACAGCTTAACAAAAAAAAAAGAGGGGCACCTTGTGTATAGATTCTAATAATCACCACCACAGTTGGGGTACAGAATGGTTCTGGCACCCCAAAAGAACTCCCTTGCGATGTTCCTTTATAGTTATATCCTCCTCCAAGCCCTAACGCTTGGTGACCACTGATCTACTCTTTGCCACGTATCGCTATGGTTTTTTTTACTTGGAGAAAGTCATAGAAATGATATCATGTAGTATGTAACCTCCTCTTTTCTTTTTAAAGATTTATTTGAGAGAGAGAGCAGGAGTGAGGGAGGGACAGAGGGAGAGGGACAGAGAGTCTTAAGCAGGCTCCACACTGGCTGACTGAGATACTTAGGGGTGGGGTTCAGGTATCTGGTTTGTAAAGTCCCCCAGCAATGCTGATATACAAACAAATGGAAGGTCAGTGCACTGAGCCCTTTTCTTGACAAATGGGATTCTGTTTCTTCTTTTTTTTTTTTTAGGTTTTATTTTTTTACTTATTTGACAGAGACAGAGACAGAGAGAAAGAGAGATCACAAGTAGGCAGAGCAGCAGGCAGGGGTAGGGGGGAGGCGTGCGGGGAAGCAGGCTCCCTGCTGAGCAGAGAGCCCGATGCAGGGCTCGATCTCAGGACCCTGAGATCATGACCTGAGCTGAAGGAAGAGGCTCAACCCACTGAGCCACCCAGGTGCCCCGGGATTCCTGTTTCTGTTTGCTAAGCAAGATCATTGTTTTTTTGTATTTTGTTGCCTTGGGTTTATAGAAAGACTCAGTTGACTATCATTTATAAGTGTGTATCCTCAGTTACAGAAACTGAAATAAGTTACATTTTTTTCTGTCGTTCATTTTATTTTATAACAGCTTCATTAAGCCATAATTCACATACCACCCATTTACAGCATCCCATTGGTTGGTTTTCAGTATATTCGCAGAATTGTACAACCATCACGTCCAAAAGAAATCTGTAGTCTTTAGCTACACCCTCCCATATCCTCTATTCCCTCCAGCCTTAAGCAACCTCTAATCTACTTTCTCTTAGTGTTAAAAATTAAATAAAATACCAAGACCCATAATAGGATAAAGTCCACAGGGTCATGGGAGCCCAGAGGCAGGAGTGACTGACCCAGCAGAGCAAGGAAGCCTTCCTAGAGGAGGTGGCATTTGTGCTTGGCCATTTTTGCTTTTGTGTCTTTGCTCCTTCTATGCCACTAGCTTGTAACAGAAGACAACAAGTGTTGGGGAGGAGGTGGAGGAGTTGGAACCCTTGTGAACAGCTGATAGGAATATAAACTGGTGCAGCCGCCATGGAAAACAATATGGCCGTTCCTCAAACAAGTTAAACATAGAATTAGCATTTGGCCCATCACTTCCATTCTGGGTGTATCCCCAGAAGAGTTGAAAGCAGGAATTCAAATTGATATTGGTTCACTTATGTTCTTAGCAGCATTATTCGTCATCACCAAAAGGTGGAAATAACTCCAATGTCCATTGATGGGTGAGTGGGTAAACAAAATGTGGTATATCCATACAACGGAAGATTATTCAGTCTCAGAGAAGAAGGAATTCTGACGCATGCTACAACATCAGGTTATTATGCTGAGTGAAAGAAGCCAGACACAAGAGGACAAATATGTGTGATTCCACTTACATGAGGTCCCTAGAGGAGTGGAATTCACAGAGACAGGAAGTAGATGGTGGGAGCCAGGGGCTGAAGGAGGCAACAGAGAGTTAGTGTTTAATGGGGACAGAGTTTCAGCTGGGGACAATGAAAAAGTCCTGGAGATGGATGGTGGTGATGGTTACATGACAGTGTGAATGTGCTTCATGCCGCCGAGCTGTTTACTTAGAAATGGTTAAAGTAGCACATTTTATGTATATTTTACCATAATTTTTTTAAAAAGGTAAAAAGAAGGAGAGACCAAGAGGACAGGCATGAGCTTGTAGGGATCTTGGCGTCAGCCCAAGTCAGGAGCAGCCGCATGGAAGCGTTCCCATCTGTACATCGCTCCCTCTCCACACCGCCCTCTCTTGTGGGGATGAGAGTGACCGCTTGGCTGTGGTTATCAATGAGGATTTAGCAAGTCCTTCATATAAATGTAAACCCAGTATCTGAGACCTGGAGGGGCTTGCTAAGTGGGACCTGGCATTACCGTCATTGCCACGTCTCTGAGCACAGAAGAAGGAGCCCTGGCCCAGCTCTGCCTTTTCTCCATGTGACCTCAGGCACCTGTCTGAGCCTGCGTTCTTCCTCTGAAATGGGCAAGCTGCAAGGCAGCTGAATTAGGATGGGCTTACCGGAGGGCATGGGGACAAAGTATGCCCTTGCCACTCTGGTGATAGTGGGGAACACCCCTGTCCCCTCAGGAGCAGTCGAGCTGTCCCGGCGCCATCCCATGGCATCCTGGCTGTGTGCCATGCTGCATTGCTTCGGGAGTTACATCCTGGCTGATCTGCTCCTTGGGGAGCCCCTAATCGACTACTTCAGCAACAATTCCAGCATCCTGCTGGCCACAGCTGTCTGGTAAGCACTGTCCGGCTGGTGAGGTGTGGGAGAGCAGAGTTGGGGGCAGGGGTGACCCAGCCACCTGGAAGGTGGGAGGTGGGGTTGGACTAAATGGGGTTGGAGGAAATGGGTCCCATCTGCACAACATTCACTGTGGACCTGAGTGTACTGCTGTCCACTGCCCAGCTCTATCCCAAGCCCAGCAAGCCGGGGAGGGGGATCTGGACACAACCTCACCCCCCCAGGGACCTCCAATGGTCTGTCTCCCCCTGACACTCTGCGTTCTCTCCCCAAAGGTACTTGATTTTCTTCTGCCCTCTGGACCTCTTTTATAAGTGTGTCTGCTTCCTGCCTGTGAAACTTATATTCGTGGCCATGAAGGAGGTAGTGAGAGTCCGCAAGATTGCCGTGGGGATCCATCACGCCCACCACCACTACCACCATGGGTGGTTCGTCATGATTGCCACCGGCTGGGTCAAAGGTAAACAGGACCATGATGACATTGGGAAGTCACCTCCGCTGAGAACCCCTGCTCAGTGGTACATGCCTGGCACCCAGGTTGGCACAGACATTGCTCCAGGCTACGAGGACTGTTGTGGAAGTCCAGCCTCATTAGCCGACAGCTTTCGAGTAAATGGGAAGATTCTTCCAGAATTTAACTGTCAAAGATAAATAGGCCCGCAAGACAATGATGGCTATCTCTCAAGCAGGGGTCCTCAGCTGTGACACTACTGATGTTTGGTGCCTGGTCATCCTTTGTGGTGGGTGCTGTCTTGTGCGGGGTAACATGTTGAACAGCATCCCTGGCCTTCTCCCACCAGATGTCAGTAGTGCCCACCTGTGTGACAACCAGAAATCTCTTATCTCATTTGATTCTTAAGACTCTGCTTTAGGAAAAATCTAACATCATCCCCTATTTACTGAGAAGGGAAATGAAATGACTTGCTCATGGTCACACGGGTAAGGGGGTGTAGCTACGTTAGACTCCAGATCCTCAGAATTCAATATCCGCATTCTTAACGACTTTGAAGTCCTCCTTTTCCCTTCTCCTTTGGCTATGCTAAGAGGCAGGCCAAGATAGACTTTAAAGCAGAAAATGTTACTAAAAATTAAAGAGAGGCCCTTTATAATGATAGGTCAATCCACTAGGAAGATACAACAATAATAAACATATATGCACCTAAAAATAGCACCAAAATATATAAAGCAAAAACTAAGAGAAGCTAAAGGAGAAATAGACAGTCCAGCAATAATAGTTGTAGAGGTGGACCCAGGAGTAACAAGAAGACAAGGAAAGAAGGCTCGACTTCCTTTTTGCTAACACCACGGGCCTCCTTATCCCTGCTCCCTGATACCAAAGTGGGTACTGCCAACATGCCAGGGCCTACAAGCACACTCCACTGAGCCATAGTGTACTCAGCTCCATTGACACATGGGGCTGGATTCACTGTAGGATGTTGAGCAGCATTCCTGACCTTAACCCACCAGTAGCAGCCCTGCCCCAGTTGCAACAACCAAAAATGTTTCCAGATATTTCCAAATGCCTCCTTGGGGGCAAGATCACTCCAGATATGAACCCCTGGTCCAGTAGTACTTACCAGGTACCTCAGCACAGCCATTTCTGGAGTGAGTGTTCAGCTCTCTTTAGCCAATACATTTGGGGTAAATGGGAAGATTTTTCTAGAATTTCAACCATTATGTCCCATGTGGGTCTCCTTATTTGATCTCCACGAAGCCTATGCTATAGAACAAATGCCTCAGGGGTATAGCTTGCCTCCCAGAGGGAACATGGATTAAGAAAGATTGAAAATTTAGAACCCTAAGGAGGAGGAAGACTGAGATGGGGAGCCTTCTAGAAGCCTTATGCACAGTTCAGGGTCCTGGGCTAGGGATATCAGGGCAGACAACCCATATCTGTCCAAGATATGCCTTGAAGATGAGATCTGAGCTCAATTCCTTCATGCTGCTTTTACTCCAAATATGCCATGTGACCTTCCTGAGCCTCAGTTTCCCCACTGCAGCTGGTTATCGTACACCCAGGCTCAGTATCTCTCTGGAGAAGACTCTAGGAGCAGTGAAGCTGCTTCCTTGGGAACTCAGCCAAGAAGAGTGGGGAGCTGGAGGTGGCCGGCTCATTCAGGAGCACCCTGTCTCCTAGGCTCTGGCGTCGCCCTCATGTCTAACATTGAGCAGCTGCTCCGAGGGGTCTGGAAGCCAGAGACCAATGAGATCCTGCACATGTCCTTGTGAGTATCCCATTCCACCCCCCTACCATCCCTTCTGTATGTACAGGTGCCTCCTGGGCCTGACCCTGGGTTGGACGTTCCCAGTAACTTAGAAGCCCCAGCCACTAATTCTGTCTTCCAGAAGCTTCCAGAGGTCATGGAGCATCCTTGGAGCTGAAAGGGAACTGTAACTCTGCCTTGTGGGGAGGAGCAGGCAGAGCCGCAGGGAGATGAGATACTTGATTTGGGTTTTGAAGAGTGAGTAGGAGTTTCCTGGCAAAGGGCAAGCCTCTGGACAGAGGCCAGCACCTCTGCCAACTGTCAAGTGAGAAAAGTACAATGATTCTGCCCAGTTCTGCAGGGTCACGGTACAGAGTGTGGGTGGGGAGGAGTACAGAGCATTGGTGGAGAATGCAGGGCACAGAGTGTGGGTGGGAAGTGTAGCTGGAACTAGGTGGGCAGGACCACAGGGCAGCATCCAGGACCCAACCTAGGGTCCCATGCTACATTTAGCCTATACATTTTTAAAAGACCTCATTGGTTTGGGCTCATTAAATTTTCTCCCAATCTATAATAAAGTGATAGCCATTAAAATATGACACTTTTTTAAAAGGCTCACCCATATACCAAAGAAAATTCCCAGTTCACACTTATCTTATTTCATCCCCACTGGAGGCCTATTCCCACCCTCAGTTCACCGACAAGGAAATGGGGACCCAGAACGTTACGTTGCCTGCTACTAAATGGGCAAGGGTTTTCCCATCCTGCATTCTGTTTCGGCCTCATGAGCGGAGGGTGAGGGCTTCATGGATTCACGCTCATGAACTCCCTGGCCCTGGTATCTGGTGAGCGCTTTGGAAATATCAGGCAGAATTATCATCATTAAGGACAACAGTGAACCACAGACATCGGGAGCAGAAGTCACAGGTCTCTCTTCTGCAACAAGTTAAAATATTGCAAACCCATCCCATAGGAAAGGAAAGGAAAGTTAAGAAAAACCATGTGTTGTAATCCTACCTTCTGGGGGACGTTTTATTGGGGTTTGGTTACACAGACATAGCTGACCGCCTGCATGCCTGACCTGTCTTCAGCCCCTCCAGAGGTCCATCTGATACCACGTGGCCCAAGACCCCACCTTAAATCACATCGTTCCTAACGGGTATGACCCAAAGTCCCCAAGTGAACAGAACCACTCTTTTCAGGCGGGACATTTCCAGGGCTGAAAGGAGACCTCCCAGGAGCCAGAGGGGGAGCCACACCTCTCTTTGGGCCAAGTTAACCCTTTACTGTGCAGGGAGACCCCCCCCTCCTTATCTATGCCATGCCGGCAGCTTCCCACCTCCCACTCAGGAGAAGCTGGGATGAAACTGGGGCTGGTAGTGGGCAGGTGGAGAAGGGGGTCTGGGCCAGAGGGAAAAAGGCCTGGGCTGCGTGGTGCCTCATAGTAACAGAGGCTGCCCCCTCCAGCCCCACGAAAGCCAGCCTCTACGGAGCCGTACTCTTCACCCTCCAGCAGACCCGCTGGCTCCCGGTGTCCAAAGCCAGCCTCATCTTCATCTTCACCATGTTCATGGTATCCTGTAAGGTAAGCCAACCTGCCCTGCCCCACGCCAGCCCACACCTTCCAGGCTGGGAGCTCAGACTTGTGCTCTTGTGTCTCAGAATGGACAGCCCTAAGGCAGGGAGCTGGGGAAGGGAGTCCCTATAGGTCTGTGCGTGGGAAGAAGGTCTGATAAGAGGAGGGTCCAGCACGTGGGGACAGGGTAAGGACAATTAAGGCCTTCTGGGCACAGGGCCCAGCCTGGGCAAAGGCCAAAAAGAGGGGCAGAAGCACATGGAGTCTGTTTGGAGAATCGGGGCCTCATGCCTTGGTGGTGGAGAGCTGAGGGATAAGACCCAGGAAGGTACACTCAGGACCCCAGGGACTCGGGCTGGATGAGGAATGCTGCTGGTTTCATCCTGAGGCCTTGAGCTGGAGTTAGCTCACCCAGGAGGGGTTTTTGGGAACCACACTGTCCTACCCCATAGATCTGGGGAGCTCTGCTGCTGGCTGCCTGGGAGGGGACCCATTGGTCACTGGAAGGGGGAAGGGAATGAGTCCCCCCCCACACCCCAAGCACTGTTTCTCTCTAGGCCCAGGTATTGGAGGGCCCCCGATGTTGAGGGGAGAGATCAGCTGTCCCCGTTGCTGTCTGGGGTTTCAGCACCAGAAGTCCCATATCCAGAAAACCTACAATAGTTAGTCATCCTCTTGGGGGTGCATAAAACCAGAGGGATGGGTCTTGACTACCTCTGACCTTGACCTGGCTGACCTTTTCTCCCTTCTTTCCTCCTCTTACCCCCACATCTTGCTTTCTGCCTTGGTCTCTATCTCTCTTGCTGTCTCCCTGTCTCTCTGTTACCCTACCTCAGGTGTTCCTGACGGCCACTCACTCCCACAGCTCCCCTTTTGATGTTCTGGAGGGCTACATCTGCCCTGTGCTGTTTGGGACCGCCTGGGGGGGCAACCATCACCACGACAACCATGGTGGGTCCCACGGTGGGTCCCATGGTGGAGGCGGGCCCGGCTCGCCACACTCAGCCCTACCTGCTAGGTCCAAGGAGGAGCTGAGTGAGGGCTCCAGGAAGAAGAAGACCAAGAAGGCAGATTAGTGGATGGCCCAGAGGCCTTGAGGGGTGCCAGGGAGAAGACCAGGACCCAGGACCCTCAGAGCCAGTGCGGGAGCATCGTGGGCTCTGCTCTCCCCTCTCCGGGTCTCAACTTCCCAGTCTGCAAACTGGGGCCGTGGGGGGGGGTGTTAAATGAGATATGGGGGTGCGGAGAGGGTAGAGGGGTCCCTCTCTCTTTCTGCCAGGCCACCAGAGCGACACAGCTTTATTTGGTGGGAGACCCACAGCATCCTGGCAGTGGCCCCAGCCAGAAACCCCAACAGTTATATTCTTGGTTCTACTATTCCCTCTTTAAAACTACATCTGGACTCCAGAAGAACTTCAAGTCAGGTTGAGACTCATGAAATTGATGGACAATTCCTAAGTGTCTGCTATGAGGCAGCTGCTGCGACTTCCGTCTCCTCGTGCCCGCTCCTCCCAGACGGCACTGGGCAAGCTGCCGACTCCGAGCCTCACATTCCCCATCTGTGTAGTGGAGACCCTCCCCCCCAGCACCTCCGTGTGGAAGTGCTGGTGTGCACCTGGACGTGAACCAGCCTTACCAACTCTAAAGCACCATGCAGGCGGGAGGGGAGGCCTTGAGGGGTGTTCCTCATGCTTGACAACGGCTTTGCATTTTAGATTATTTGTGTTCGTGGATCGGAGAACCCCCGCAAGTTACCTGGCACGGAGGGGGCCTTCAGTAGACACATTTGGGCCAGTCTTAAGAGCTTGGGTGATGGGGAAGGCATGTTGTGATCTTTGGCTTCAGGCAGTCCCGAAACCAAAGAAATGCCACAAGCTGGGCCGGGGTGCCAACATCCAGCTCCATCAAGGGCCCCTGGACACTTGCTGTCGGACCCTAGAAGCTTCAGGCCTCCCCATGCTGGCGTCCTCCACGGCTCAGTCATTCAGAGGACTTGGCTTGCTCTGTGCCGAGCCTTGTGCTGCTGCTGGGTGGGCCCAGAATGTGCTTCAGGGTGAGTGAGGAACGGTAGCTGAGGCCCCCTGCCCCGACCCCACGGGCCACCTTCATCTCAGCCTGCATCACCAGGACAGCCAGGAGGTCTGGGTATATTAGGTGTGGCTAGTCTCAGGTGGGGCTTGGGCATGGATGGGGCCGGTTTAGAGCTGTCCTCTGCACCAGGGGGGATCAGAGCAGCAGCCTACGACGACAGCAAGATCAGCGCGCGGGGTCCCGGGTATTGCCGAGCTGTTGGGAAAGTGCCTTGATCTGGTGACACCTGGGAGCCGGTTGGGTCCTGAGGCTCCCAATGCATCCTCTTGCATGTTTATCAAGGCTCGGCATGAAGGTTCAGCAAATAAATCTGTTGTGGAAGAAGCACATTGGCCTGGCTGATTTATTTCTGCTCTTTCGGCCTCCGGACACGGCAGGGTTCTTTGTCCTTAGAGACGCTCAGAGTTTCGAGGGAGACGAGGCTCCTGGCAGCCCCCAATGGCCAAGAGGAGATGGAGCCTGTGGGTAGAGTTTGGAGTTCGAAGTTCAGATATTTACTGTGCCACCAATCATGGGGTCTCCCCTTCTCCAAGCCTGTTTGCTTCTTGGGGAATGGGGGTAATGATTATCACTGTCCTTTATGGACAGATGGGGGAATTAACGGGGTGATTGGGGTTTGCAGCTAAGGGGCCATACAGGAACCTGTTAAGAGAACCACGTGGCAATCGCACATCTGATAAAGGGATTGTATCCAGAATATATAAAGAAGTCCGAAAACTCAATAATAAAATGACCCAATTAAAAATAAGTAAAGAATTTGAAAGGACACTTGGCCATGGAGAATATATAGATGACATTTTAAAATGCACATGAAAAGATGCCCAACATCCTTAGCCATCAGGGAAATAGGTGGGAAGATACCCATTACACTGTCTAGGTTGGTTAAATTAAAAAGACTGACCATACTGAGTGCTCGCAAGGATGTGGAGCAACGGGAACTCTCTTCATTCCGTGGGCAGGAATATAAAATGGTGCAGCTGTTGTGGAAGACAGTGGCAGTTTCTTAAAAATTCAGCTTTCTGGGGCACCTGGATGGCTCAGTCACCTAAGCATCTGCCTTTGACTCGGGTCATAATCCCAGGATCCTGGGTTCGGGCCCCATATCAGACTCCCTGCTCAGCGGGGAGCCTGCTTCTCCCTCTGCCTGCAGCTGTCCCTGCTTCTGCTCTTTGTCTCTGACAAATAAATAGATAAAATCTTTTAAAAATTAAATGTTCATTTACCGTATAACCCAGCTATTCGGGTGCTTGCCCAAGAGCAATGAAAATATGTGTCCATGCAAAGACGTGTACACTGATCTGCATAGGCGCTTGGTAATAGCCCCAAACTGGAAACGACAAATGTTCATCAAAAGGTGAGGGGATGGATAACTGCTCCATCCCAGTGGAATCGTGCTCAGCGATTCCATTAGCAAAAGGAACCAGCATGGGACAACATGCATTACAACAAATGCATTACAATGGGTGGGGGAAACCATATAAAGAAGAATACATACTCTACAAGCCCATGTATATAAAATTCTGGGAAAGGCAAATTAATTTATAGTAACAGGCTGATCAGTGGATGCTTGGGGAGAGAGGGATGAGGAGGGGAGGAGGGAGGGAGGGAAGGTGAAGAAGCACATAGAAACTGAGTGGCGGGGGCACCTGGGTGGTTCAGTGGGTTAAAGCCTCTGCCTTCAGCTCAGGTCATAATCCTAGGGTCCTGGAATTGAGCCCGACATCAGGCTCTCCGCTCAGCAGGAAACCTGCTTCCTCCTCTCTCTCTGCCTACTTGTGATCTCCTCTATCAAATAAATAAACAAAATCTTTAAAAAAAAAAAAAGAAAGAAAGAAATTGAGTGGTGGAAATCTTAACTATCCTGACTGTAGTGGTGATTTCACGGGTCTATATGCACATCACAACCTACCAAATCCTATGGCTTAAAGGTTTTTTTTTATTTATCTGACAGAGGGAGAGAGATCACAAGTAGACAGAGAAGCAGGCAGGGAGAGAGGGGGAAGCAGGCTCCCTGCTGACCAGAGAGCCCAATGCAGGGCTCGATCCCAGGACCCTGAGATCATGATCTGAGCCTAAGGCAGAGGCTTAACCCACTGAGCTATCCAGGTGCCCCGAATCCTGTGATTTAAATGTTCGCAATTTAGGGGCACCTGCCTGGCTCATTCAGTAGAGCACACAACTGGTAATCTCAGGGTTGTGAGTTCAAGCCCCACGTTGGGTGTGGAGCCTACTTTTTAAAAAATGTGAAGTTTATTGTATGTCAATTATATCTCAATAAAGATGTAAAAAAATGTTCACTTAAAAAAGAAAAGAACTCCATAAAAAATTGGGCAAAAGATTTGAACAGTCAGGGGTGCCTGGGTGGCTCCCTCGGTTAAGCATCTGCCTTCTGCTCAGTTCTGAACCGATCCTAGTGTCCCGAGATCGAGTCCCTAGTGGGAGCTCTCTGCTCAGTGGGGAGCCTGCTTTTTTCCCCTCTCCCTTTGCCCCTCCCCCTGTTCATGCTCTCTTTCTCCCTACTCAAATTTAAAAAAAAAAAAAAAACAACTTAAGAAAAAAGATTTGAACAGTTCACCATGGAGAATATATGGACAGCAAGTAATCCCATGCAATAAACACATGAAAACTATAACAAAATGCCCCTGCATATGTGTTAGGGGCTGAATTGTGTCCCCCACCCCCCAAATCCAGAAGTTGAAGTCCCAATCACCAATACCTCAGAAGGTAACCATATATGGAGATAGGGTCTTTAAAAAGGCGATAGAGTCAAAATGAGCTCTTTGGGTGGGCCCCACTGCAGTGTGCCTGGGGTCCCTATAAGAAGAGATTAGAGGGGCACAGGGGTGGCTCAGTCAGTTGGGCGTGGGCCTTCCACTCATGTCATGATCCCCGCCTCCTGCGATGGAGCCCTGGGGTAGGGCTCCCTACAGAGTGGGGAACCTGCTTCTCCCTCTCCTCTCAACTTGTGCTGTCACCATCTCTGTCAATCCCTCTCTCTCTCTCTCTCAAATAGATAAAATCTAAAAAAGAGAGAGAGAAAGAGATTAGGACACAGACATGAGCAGCGAAGACCCTACGAAGACCCAGGAAGAAGATGGCCATCTAAGAGCAATGAAGTCTCAGAAGAAAACACTCGTGCCCCCAACGCCTTCGTCTCCGACTCCTAGCTGCCAGAACTGTAAGACGATGAATTTCTGCCAAAAAGCCGCTCAGTCTGTTGCTTTGGCCACCATAGTAAGTTAAAAGGATACTGCCTTGAATGTTTAAAGTAATAGTTCAGGATGCCGGGTGCTGGTAAGGACTCAGAGCAACTGCAGGGCTCACAGAGGGCTGCAGGAAAACAGCTGGGCGGTCTCTCACCAAACCAAACACCGTTTCCCGTGTAACGCAGCAATCCCATCCCTAAGTGAAACACAGACTCCTGTTCATGCAAAATATGTTCAAAGCAGCTGTTTTGGGGAATCACCGAAAATGGAGGCTTCCCAGATGTCCAGCGGCTGGTGTGTGGATGAAACTGGCGCAAGGGTCCCGCCACGCTACAGAATAGTACTCAGCGATGAAAAAGCACGAGCTGCGGATACGCACCGCATCGTGCATGCATCTCCGCAGCGAATGCAGCCAGACTCAGGCTGCATCCCATGTGCTCTCATTAGAGGATATTTTAGGAATAGCAAAATTATAGGGATAGAAAACAGATCCGCCTG
This sequence comes from Neogale vison, assembly GCF_020171115.1. Taxonomy (NCBI): domain Eukaryota; kingdom Metazoa; phylum Chordata; class Mammalia; order Carnivora; family Mustelidae; genus Neogale; species Neogale vison. The sequence continues at coordinate 213,806,479 of NC_058096.1, read as the reverse complement.
GGTGGCTCAGTGGGTTAAGCCGCTGCCTTCGGCTCAGGTCATGATCTCAGGGTCCTGGGATCGAGTCCCACATTGGGCTCTCTGCTCAGCAGGGAGCCTGCTTCCTCCTCTCTCTCTCTGCCTGCCTCTCTGCCTACTTGTGATCTCTCTCTGTCAAATAAATAAATAAAATCTTTTAAAAAAAAAGAAAAAGAAAAAGAAAACAGATCCGTGGTTGCCAGGGCTGGAGAGTGGGAGTAGAGAAAGCCTCCAAAGGAGCCAGGGGAAGGGGGTGGGGGACGAAACCGTTCTGTGTCTTGATTGCGGTGGGGAAATCCACAACTGCGTGTCTTTGTCAAAACTTCCAGAAATGGGTGCTGAGAATTCCAGCTTCATCTAACAAGAAGAGGAAACGCAGACTATGCTGCGAAGCTTCTCGGATCTGTTCACATCCTGGTGTTTTGCCTGCGAGGGGCATGGCCTTGGGGGAGTAACTCCCCTTCTCTGAATCTCAGTTTCCTCTCGGCATGACCAGCGGGAGGGTCTGGAGCCCGATTCCAAAGGCCAGCACTGTAATTCCCTGGAGCACCTCTGCTCATCGAGCCCCTGGTGGGTGTGGGTGATAAGCCGGATCTCCGCCCGGGAGCACCAATGGATGTTCCGGGATCTCATTTTATGAGAGAACAGATTGTACCGAAATAACCTCCCAGCCTATTCTGGGCATGGGTTGGGTAGGCCACCGTCTGATGGGGGGGATGATTGGCCGGGCAGGCTGACCCTGTCGCCCCTGTAGGTGTAAGAACTCTGAAGAGAAGGCTCTCCATTCCAGCCTAAATATAGCTGCAGTAGCTGTCTCTGTCTTGGATTGAGAGAAATGTTCTTTTAACATCATCACCATCATCATCATCATTATTGCTATAATTATGGTAAAAGACACAACACAAAATCTTCCGTCTTCACCATTTTTTATGCATTAAGTTGTACTGTTGTACAACAGTGTTCGACCACCACCAACCATCTCCAGAACTTTCTCGTCTTCCCACACTGAAACTCTTGACCCCATTGAAGGCTGACTCCCCACACCCTCCCCCTAGCCCCTGCCATTCCATTTTCTGTCTCTATGGATTTGACTATTCTTGATGCCTCATATAAGTGGGATCGTATAGCATTGTCTTTTTGTGACTGGCTTATCTCCACTCAACATAATGTCTTCCAGGTTCATCCATGGTGGAGCCTCGGTCAGGATTTCCTTCCTTCATAAGGGTAAGTATTATTCCATTGTATAGCTATGGCACGTTTTTGCTTATCCATTCATTGATAGACACTTGGGTTGTTTCCACTTTTCGGTTATTATGAAAAATACTGCGTGACCATGGGTGTGCAACTAACTATTTCTTGAAGACCCTGCTTTCAATTGGGAGGAAGGTTGCTGAAGCAGGAAAGATGGGGAGGAAGCAGAGCCTCTGGGTCGCAGAGGTCAGAGCTTTGAAATATATGTATGAATATGATACACACGTATCTGAATTCAGTTACATATATCATCAACCATGAATGTGCCCAGAATCTCCAATTCCAGCTCAACAATACGGGGTATATTGTAGTCTTCCCCCATAGGGAGAAATCTGCAGGGTCTTCTTTTAACCATTAAGTGATGCCCCTCCACATTCCCCACCAAAGAAAGGGAAAGGGAAATCAAAATACAATTTATCAAGCAAACAACTGTATTTTGGCTGTTCGCGCCTCTTACAGACGTTAGCTACAAGAGGTCACAAAGGTGGGGGTATGAGCAGGAACTTAGGCTCGGGTAAACCCGTTAAAAGCATGACTTGGAGCAGATGACTTGAGCAGGTGACTCTTGAAACTCAAGTATCATCTCTACACTGGGCCGTCGTAAGGATCAACTAAGAGTGGCAGGGTCTCATCCTGGGAAAGATCTGTTTCCTGAGTTCACATGATTGTTGGCAGATTTTTGTTTCTTGTGGCATGTTGCTCGGCGAGCCTCAGTTTTCCACCGGCTGGTGGCAGGAAGCTGCCCTCAGTTCCCTGCCATGGGGACCTCTCCAACCTGGCAACTTCTTTATACAAAGCCAGCAAGAAGTGTCATTCCTTTTTGCAAATCAGAAATCATAGAGGTTTTGGTTTTGTTTTGTTTTAATTAGGGTGAAATTTCCATAACACAGAACAAACTGTTTTGAAGTGAACAATTCAATGGCATTTAGTGTGTCCACAGTGTTGAATAACCATCACTTCTGCTTGGTTCCAAGACATTCCCATCACCCCAAAAGCAATGCCATGCCCATAGCAGTCACCCCTCATCCCCCACCACCAGCCCCTGGCAACCGCGAATCTGCTTTCTGTGTCTCTGGATTTTACATGTTGTGCACAGTTCACATACCTGAAATCACACACCGTATGAGTCTCGGTGTCTGGCTTCTTTCACTCGGCATAGTGATTTTGAGCTCTCTCCACATTTCTCGTGGGCCAGAGCTCCATTCCTTCCCATGGCTGAGTAATATGGCATGATACGCATATCCGACATGTTGTTTATCCTTTTGTTCATTGTTGGGATATTTGGGTTATTTCTACTTTTAGGTCATTGCAGATGGCACTGTTATAACCATTTGTTTGAACGCCTCTTTTCAGCTCTTCGGGTGATACATCTCGGAGTAAAATTTCTGGGTCATAGATTTCTATAACCTAATCTTGGAAGTAACATTCCATCACTCTCTCCTCGTGACCCCATGTCCTGAGCCATTTATCCAGTTTTGACAAGTGTAGACACCCATGTAACCACCACCATCATCAAGAGAGGGAACATTGCTATCATCTAAAAAGGTTTCCATGTGATTCTTTTGGATCTATACTGAGGGATATACCAAGAAGTGGGAATTTCTGGATCATATGGGAGGATTGTATATTTAATAGTCTGAGGAGCCATTTTTTATCCCTTTTCCATATTCTGTTCATGAAAAGCAAATCCCAAGTCTTCTACACTCAAGGCTAGAGCTTATACATCGTGCTTAAACAAAAGCACAAGTACCAGCTGCAGAGGATCCACGGGAACCACCCAAGAAGCCGCCCACTCCTCCGTAAGCAAATCCAGGCCACAACTGCATCCAGGAATTCCTGTTAAGTGCTCACAACATGCCAAGCACAAAAGTAGGTATTTTACGAGCCGATCTGTCTTTGAGGTGGGTTGTTCCTCCCGTTTTCTAGGAAAAATTTTGGGCTCTGTGGCAAGGGGACCTGCCAGCCCTCACACAGGGCTCATGGTGGGGCAGAATCAGGACCCAGGTCTATCTCGTTCCCAATCCTACACTTCTCCCTTTACACTTCACCTCTCTGAGTCTCCTCAGGGAAGCCCAAGATACATGCGTGGGAGGTGTGTGGTAGAGTCTCTGACTCTCAGAAGGAAAGGCAATCATCCAGTTACCGCAGACTTGGGTGCTCATAAGCTCTTTCCCACTGCCGTTTCTGGTTGGTACCTGCCCAGAGGCATCTGGGGAAAATTCCCAGCTCAATTAGTGGAGGAAACGAGAGCTGAACTGAGCCCACAGCAGCCAGGCAAGAGGTCAAAGCAAAGGCGTAAAGATAGGAGGTTGGCAGGCCCGACAGTGAGTTCTGGTTTTGCTCCTAACGTCCCACGTGATCCTGGGCAAACCCTTCCTAGTTCAATGAAAATGTTGGGTTAGGTCAAATGTAGGTAAGCTATGGCCTACAGGCCAAACCCGGCCCACCGCCAGTGCTTGTAAATACGGTTTTACTGGCATAGAGACACACTCAGTTGTTTACGTACTGTTGATAGCCTCTCTTGAGCTACAACAGGGTAATGGAGTCATTACAACAGAGACCGTCCGACCCATACAATTCAAAATATTGACTATTCTGACTATCCGATTCATTACAGGAAAAGTTTGCCAATCCCCGGGACTAGATGATATATTTTTTTTAGAGAGAAAGTGAGAAAGATTACAGAGGGAGAGGAAGAGGGAGAAGCAGACTCGCCACGGAGCAGGGAGCCTGATACAGGGCTCGATCCCAGGACCCCAGGATCATGACCTGAGCTGAAGTCAGAGGGTCAACCTACTGAGCCACGCAGGGCCTCCATAGACTAGATGAATTTTTAGATGCTTTCTAACTCTAAAAATCTGATAATTCATAGAAGAAATGAATAATGCAATTAGGTAGGTACAGCCAAGAGGGCTGTTTCAAACTCTGTACCACACCACTGATGGAGATCTGATCATGCCCTGAGTCCTCGTTTTCTCAGTAAAAGTAGACCATAATCGAATGTCTTAGTTCAAGCTGCTACAACACATTACCACAGACCAGGGGGCTTCAACAACAGACATCCCTCAGAACTCTGGAGGCTGGGATGTTCAGGATCAAGGTGCCAACAGATCTGGTGGCTGGTGAAGCTGTCTTCCTTACTTGTGGACACCCTCCTTCTCATTGTATCCTCACATGGTGGGGAGCAGAGAGAGAGATCCTGTGTCTTCTTCTCTATGTATAAGGGCCTTAATCCATCATGAGGGCTCTCTTCTCCGGACCTAATCTAACCTTAATCACCTCCCAAAGCCCCACCCTCCAAATACCATCACGTTGAGAATTAGGATTTCAACATAGGTAATTTAGGGGTAGGGGACTGTACAGATATTGAGTCTATAACATCAGAATAGGTATAAATTCATTCAACAAACGTTTGCCAATGCTCAGTGTGCCTGTGCCTGGGCTGTGCACCAGGGTCATAGACATGCAAGGGCACAAGCCTTGCTCTCGAGGAGTTCCTTGACAGACAGACAGAAATGCCATTGAGGATTCAGAGGCCTTGTGGAGGGTCAAAGAGGACTTCCTGGAAGAGAGAGATTTGTCTGGGGCCTTAAAATACACAGGAGGATTAAAAGATGTTGGGAAAGCGTTCCAAACAGAGACCACAGCATGGACATAGGCTGGGATGGGGAAATGTTTGGAAAACATTTATCCATAGACTCTGACTAGACCGGTTGAGGGGACACACATCTGCAGACCCCCTGCTCTGCCAGGTGTGATAGATTCCCTCCTGGCTGGCCAGTACCTCACTGTGATTGTGGTCTAGACCTTCACGTTTGTCATCCCTTCTGTGGGTTGCATTATAGCTTCCTAGGGTGTGCCTCTGTGCCAAAAAATGGTAGGAAATGGTTATTAAAGACTCTTTGTGGGAAAAAGGCAGACAGACTCAGACTGGGAAAAGCAGGGCATCCTATAAGGGTCTAGACAAGAAGCTGGAAGGTTTAAGCTCTGTATCAGTTAGCTATTGCTGCATAACAAAATACTCCAAACTGTAGTTGCTTAAAACCACAAACATTTCTTATCTCACGTGGTTTCCAAACATCAGGAATCCCAGGGTGGTTCAGCTGGGCAGTTCCAGCTCAGTCTCTCTCAGAGAAGCAGTCCCTGCAAAGTCCAACTATAGATGGAGAATGGACCCCAAGACCCCTCCCGGAGCTCTTCCAGGCCTCTACTCTTCATTGGCTGATGGACACAGACTTCAGTCCTCACCACAGCACCACCCACAAAATGACAGCTGTTCTTCCCAGGGTGAGCCATCCAAGCGAGAACAGAGGCATTCAAGAGAGTGCCCAAGATGGAGACCACAGTCTTTTATAGCCCAATCTTCAAAGTGACATCCCACTACTCCTGCCATATTCTATTGGCCAACTAACCGGGGGGCAGTGTGAGAGAAGGCTAACATAAAAGTGTGCCTCAGGGAGGGACTCCTGGGTGGTGGGTGGTTCAGTCAGTTAAGCATCTGCCTTTAGGTCAGGTCATGGTCTCAGGGTCCTGGGATCGAGCACTGTGTGGGGCTTCCTGCTCAGCAGGAAGTCTGCTTCTCCCTCTCCCTTTACATCCCCTTGCTCATTCTCTCTCTCTCTCAGATAAATAAATAAAATCTAAAAAAAAAAAATTGTGCCTCAGGGAGGTGGAGTCATCAGGGGCCATCTTAGAGGCTGCCCACCATGCCCATAGGTGTTACTAACCCCCTCAGCCTATTTCTCCATCTGTGCATCTGTCTGAGACAGTCCATTGTTTCTTACTATAACTGAGGCCTGCCTGACAAATAGCTGGGGGTGGGGGGCTGTTTCTTTTCTAACCCATCAGTCTGACCACCTCCAACTTTGTCCCAAACCCTTCCAGAATATTCCAGAAAATTCTAATGGAAAAAAAAAAACATTAGAAACAAGTTCAAATGTCCATTGACAACAGGAGGATGAACAAATTGCATTTCATATGACAGAACACCATACAGCAGTAAAAATGAGCAAACCAGAGCATGGGACAAATCTCAAAAACATGTTGAGTATAAAAAGCAAGTTGTATCAGAATACCTGCAGCATTGTTCCTTACATGAAAGCCAATATTGTTTCAGGATACATATTTATATGGTAAAACCATCACATAAGCTAAGAGATGGTGAACACAAGACAAAAGATCAAGGCTATCCTTTGTCAGGAGAGGGAGACAGATGACCAAGAGGTGTGCAGGGAGCTTTCAAATATTGGAAATATTTTATTTCTTTTTTTTTAAGATTTTATTTATTTATTTGACAGAGAGAGATCACAAGTAGGCAGAGAGGCAGGCAGAGAGAGAGGAGGAAGCAGGCTCCCTGCCGAGCAGAGAGCCCGATGCGGGACTCGATCCCAGGACCCTGAGATCATGACCTGAGCCGAAGGCAGCGGCTTAACCCACTGAGCCACCCAGGTGCCCCTGGAAATATTTTATTTCTTAAGCTAGAGCAAGGATGCCTGATATTGTATGACCCTTGAGCTAAGAATGGATTCACATTTTTTTTTAATAATGGGGGAGGGAAGACTGTTTCATGATATGTGAAAATTATATGAAATTCATATTTCAGCGTCTGGAAATAAAGTCTTACTGGCACACACTTGTGCCCATTTGTTTAGGTATCGTCTATGACTCTTTTCGAGCTACAGTGGCTGAGCTGACTAGTGGAACCAGAGCCTGTCTGAACTGCAAAGCTGAAAATATTTACTATCTTGCCCTTTATAGAAAAAGTTTGCTAGGTGTGTGTGTGGGGGGTACGTGGATATCCATCTTATTATTTCTTGTAGTTTTAAAAATTTTTTAAATTTAAATTCAATTTAGCAAGCATATGTGGTATTATTAGTTTCATATTTCTTATAGTTTATATCTAAATTCATTATATCTAATATTGAACCTCACCAAACTATTTGCAATTCCTAGAATACAGCACGTTCTCTCACCCCCGGGCATTTGCATGGGCCGTCCTCCCTACGGGAAGATCCTTCTACACTTCCTCCAGCTTCTGGTGGTTTCATCATTTCAATCTCTGCCTTCACTGTCCTACAGCCTTCTGCTCCTCTCTATTTGTGCCTTCTTCTCGTCCCACTCTTACACAGACTGTCATCTTGGGTTTAGGGCCCATCTGGTAATCCTGAAGGATCTCATCTTGAGAGCCTTAACTTAATCCCATCTGCAAAGACTTTTTCAGATAAGATCGCTCTTGAAGTTTCTAGGGGTTAGGAACTGAGTATATCTTCATGCAATCCTCACGGATTGCATGAAGGAGAATGGATCTCCTACATTGATTGTAGCATCATGCATTGATCATTTGAAAAATATTGGTTTTGTCAATGCAGAGGATGTCACATTTCATTATTCAATATCAGAAAGGCCCTTTTCATTAAAATCACTGTCCATATTATCAGAAAAGCCTTCCTTTGGCTGTCAGAAACCATTCAAGCTCATAGCAGCAGGTGCAGGTTTTCCAAAAATCTTATTTTCCCTTGAAAGCTTGAATTTTATCATTAGCAACAAAACTGAGTTGTTTTCCTTGGAGCAACAGGCTCTTTTTGTTCATTTTTGAGAAAATGTCTGACAAACAGCCTAGTCTGAATCATGGTTGGTCAGACGTTTCAAATGAAATTGATGTTCCCTGAACAAAGATCATAAACTTCATTCAAATGATTCTCCTGGAGATGGCCCCTGAAATTAAGTCTCAATAGAAGGGCTTTGTATGTACTTCCCACTTTGTCCCACGAAATATCTGAAAGACATGCACTTGCCCATTATGGGGCCAACTGTGTCTCCCTAAAAGGGATGTTGAAGTCCCAATCTCCAGCACTTGTGAATGTGACTTTATTTAGTGATAGGGTCTCTTGGCAGCCATCATCAAGTTAACATGAGACCACCAGGATGGACCCTCATCCAATATGACCTGGGTATTTGTGCGAAGAGGAAACATTAAACTCATCCAACTCAACTCAAGAGATGGTGAACACAAGACACGATACATAAACTCATATATAAAAAGGAGACCATGTGACAACAGGGTCAAGGAATACCAAGGATTGAGAGCCAGCACCAGAACCTATCTGGACGAGGCCAGGAAGGATCTTCCCCAGAGCCTTCAGAGGGAGTGCAGCCCTGCTGAAAACTTGATTTCAACTTCTAGCTTCTGGAACTGGGAGAGAAGCCATCTCTGTTGTTTTGAGCCACCCACTTCTTGGAACTGTGTGATGACCGTCCCAGGAGTCCAATCCCCCAGGCCGTGTCTGGGCTGCATCGTGATGTGACCTGGTATGTGGTAAGCTCCTTGTCTCAGGCTGCTCAGGATGCTATAACAAAATACCAAAGCCTGGGTGCCTTAAACAACAGACGCAGAGTCTAGAAGTCCAAGATCAAGGTGCCGGCTGATTTGGCCTCTTGTCAGGGCCCCATTTTTGACTTGTAGGCGGTCGCCTTCTTGCTGTGTCCTCACATGGCTTCTCCTCTCAGCCCTCCTCTTCTGGTAAAGACTACTCTTGACCGGACAGGCCCACCCTCTTGATCCAATAATTTAAACCTAATTACCTCCCCAAAGCCCCATTTCCAAATGCCACCACTGTGATGGTTACTTGTAGATATCAACTCGACTGGGCTAAGGGATGTCCAGAGAGCTTCTCAGATATGATTTCTGGGTGTGTCTGGAATGGTGTCTACTGCTAAGAGATCAGCATCTGAATTGATTAACTGGGTGAAGCGGATGGCCATCCCCAGTGCCAGTGGGCATCACCCAATCCTTCAAGGTCCTCGAAATAACAAAAAAGAGGATGGACAAGTTCCTACTCTTCTCCACTTGAGCTAAGACAGACATCGTCTCCTGCCCTTGGGCATCAACACTCCTGGTTCTGGAGCTTTTGGACTCAGATCTGGGCTCAGGCCTTCAGCCCCCTGATTCTCAGTCCTCAGGACTCAGAGAGAATAGATTGGATAAATAAGTTACAGCCCATCCACTCAATAGAATTCCAGCAGCCGTTAAAATGAATGACATAGATCTTTAGGAGACTGACATGAAATGGAATCCATGTTGTATTATGATGTGACAATAGCACAGTGCCAGAGGGAATGTGTGGTATGATTCCAGTTTGGTCAAAACAGACAAAACCTTTTCCCCATGTGTATTTATGTGTGCATAATACAAGGACGTTTCATAGTGATTATCTCTTGGAAGAATCTCTAGTTTTTCCATGGAGTTGGCATATCTCCCTCACTGGGAACCCTAGATCCAGTAGTGAAGGCTTTGTTTACTGACATGGTGCCCATAAAGAAATCCCACTGTGGAGGTGTTGGGGGCCCATAGCCAACACCACACTTTAACAACCATGTGTGAGTAAAACACTCACTGTTGTGGGTTGAATTGGGTCCCCCCCCCCAAAGTTCACAAGAGGAAGTCCTAACTGCTAGTACTTGAGAATATGACCTTATTTGGAGAGAGGACCTTTAAAGAGGTGATCAAGTTCAAAGGAAGTCAGTAGGGTTGCCTCTAACCCAATAGGGTGGTTGCCTCTGGAAGAAGAGGGAATCAGGGCATCCAGACATGCACAGAGGGCTGACGACCCAGAGATACAGGGAAAGCACAGCCACCTGCACGCCCAGGAGAGAGGCCTGGGACAGATCCTCCCGCCGAGCCCTCAGAGAGAACCAGCCCTCCTGCCACCTTGCTCTCGGCCTTCTGATCTCCCGACCTGTGAGCCGATTCACTTCTGCTGTTCAAGCCTCCAGTCTTCTGCTATGGCAGCTTTCACAAAGGGTTACACCCATTAGACAAAAGACCAAGAGGAACCTCTCCCTGAATGATGGACCTGGAACAAAATTGCAACTAGGTAAGTGAGTGAGGAGGGCAGTTCTCTCTGAACACAGAGACAGGCACATTTATTGGACTGTGGCATGAATGTCCAAACATCCAAGACCGTCTCCTGAAGGGAGATCCTGCTCTCCATGCCCTATAAAAGCAGAGATTTCTGTTTGTGCATCTTTCGGAGTTTTTTTTTTTTCTTTAAAGATTTTATTTATTTATTTGACAGAGAGCACACACAAGGAAGGGGAGGGGTGGGCAGAGTGCGAGGGAGAAGCAGGCTCACTGCAGAGCAAGGAGCTCAATGCGGGGCTCGATCCCAGGACCCTCGGATCATGACCTGAGCCGAAGGCAGACACTCAAACAACTGAGCCCTCCAGGTGCCCCTCAGATTTTTTAAATTATAAAAACAATACAGTCTGGTTGTTAAAAATGCCAACGACAGAGAAATGCGAGAGAAAAAGCGAGACTTAGCCCTCTCACCTACAACACACCATCCCAGAGGCAAATGCTGTGAACAGTTCTCTGACACATGTAAACACTCAGGAAGTGACAGCTGTGCTTGGCATATGTCTCTTCTGCCTGAAGGTAAATGTCTCTTTAGTAACAAATTATGCCTTTGGTTCTTCATAAATGGTCGAATCTCAGAGTATTTCTCTGATTTTGAACTTCTTAACCAAGATCTCATTGACCAGGTTCCAGTCAAGGACCGGGAGGAGTTAGATGTTCCGCAGATTTCCTGGGACCTTAAGCAAAATTGTGTGTACACGTCATCTTCTAGGAGAGGGTCTAGAGCTTTTATTGAGGATGTTCAAGTGTGATCTGCAACCTCAAAAAACTTACAGAACCAGTGGGCAAAAATGAGGCCAATGGCCAATTTCCACCGGGACCATTCTGGACCTTTCTGTAATTCGGAATACAGGAGATGCGGCACCTGGTTTCAAACCATTCCAGTTACTACGTTGTCACTAGCTGTGTGACCAGGGGCCTGGCTCCCCCATCTGTAACGTAGGGATGATAACAGCGGCCACACCTAGGAGCTGTGAGCTGGGCCAAGACAGGAGAGGGGTGCTCACCTGGGGCAAAATACTTGCAGGGGGTTCCCAACACATCAGTGATGAGCAGATAAAGATTTGTTTCCTATTTGAATCCATTAAAAAAAATACAAAACACAAATAAATCAATTTTTTTAAAGATTTTATTTATTTATTTGACAGAGAGAGATCACAAGTAGGCAGAGAGGCAGGTAGAGAGAGAAGGAGGAGGAAGCAGGCTCCCTGCCGAGCAGAGAGCCCGATGCGGGACTCGATCCCAGGACCCCGAGATCATGACCTGAGCCGAAGGCAGCGGCTTAACCCACTGAGCCACCCAGGCGCTCACAAATAAATCAATTTTTTAAGTTGAGGTAAAATTCATATAACATAAAATTAATTGTCGGGGCACCGAGCTGGTTCAGTGGGTGGAGCATGTGACATGTGACTCCTGATCTCGGGGTTGTTCGAGCCCGGTGTTGGGTGCAGACATTACTTAAAAATAAAATCTTAAAATAAATAAATAAGTTTAAAGGGCACAACTGGGTGGCAGTTCGTACATTCACAGCCATCACTCTGTCTAGTTCTAGAACATTTCTGTGGCCCCCGAAGATACCCCACTCCCATAAGCAGTCACTCCCCAACCCCCACCCCCAACCCCTGACAACCACCAATCTGCTGTCTGTGTCTGCGGATTTACCCATTCTAGACATTTCATGTCAATGAAGCATACGCTCTGTGGCCCTTTGCAACTGGCTTCTCTCACGCAGTGCAATGTCTTCCAGGTTCTTTCCACATGTAGCGTATATCAGCACTCCCTTCCTTTCTACGTCTGAGTAACATTTCATCGTAATGGTTGATCTCATTTTGTTTATCCACTTACCAGTAATGAACATTTGGGTTGTTTCCACGTCTGGCTATTTTGGTAGTGCTTCTCTGAACATCCTTGTACAGGATTTGCTTGAACACCTGTTTTGAGTTCTCTTGGGTATATACCTAGGAATGGAGTTGCAAGATCGTATGGAATTTTTTTTAAGTTTTTTATTTACTTGTTTAAAGATTTTATTTATTTATTTGGCAGAGAAAGAGATCACAAGTAGGCAGAGAGGCTGGCGGGGTGGGGGCGGGGAAGCAGGCTCCCTGCCAAGCAGAAATTCCAATGCAGGGCTTGATCCCAGGACTCTGGGATCATGACCTGAGCTGAAGGCTAACCCACTGAGCTACCCAGGTGCCCCGAAAATTCTATGTTTAACTTTCCAAGGCAACTCCAAGCTGTTTTCCATAGGGGGTCTGTCACTTTACACTCCCACCAGCGGTGCACTAGGGTTCCAATTCCTCCACATACTTGCCAATACTTGTTTTCTACTCTTTTGACTACAGGTGTCCTGGTAGGTGTGAGATGCTATCTTATTGTGGTTTTGATTTACAGATAAAGAATAAGTGAAACAAGATGGGATCGGGAGGGAGACAAACCATAAGTGACTCTTAATCTCACAAAACAAACTGAGGGTTGCTGGGGGGAGGGGGGTTGGGAGAAGGGGGGTGGGGTTATGGACATTAGGGAGGGTATGTGCTATGGTGAGTGCTGTGAAGTGTGTAAACCTGGAGATTCACATACCTGTACTCCGGGGGATAAAAATATATTATATAGTTTATAAAAAATAAAAAATAAATAATAATAATATTTTAAAGTAATATTTCCTAAAAATCGAAATCCACACCAAAAAAAACCCGTGCCTGAGCAGAACATCAAAATCTTCATGAGAACGGGACCCAATCCTGCATGTGCATACTCAACTCACTAGCCTCACTGTATTTAAAATTGTGATAGTTCATTCATTGCGGATTTCTAGACATTGACTCACGAAACAAACTGTGGGTTGCTGGGGGGAGGGGGTTGGGAGAAGGGGGGTAGGGTTATGGACATTGGGGAGGGTATGTGCTTTTGGGTAAATTGGAAGGGGAGATGAACCATGAGAGACTATGGACTCTGAAAAACAATCTGAGGGGTTTGAAGTGGCGGGGGGGTGGGAGGTTGGGGTACCAGGTGGTGGGTATTATAGAGGGCACAGCTTGCATGGAGCACTGGGTGTGGTGAAAAAATAATGAATACTGTTTTTCTGAAAATAAATAAATTGAAAAAAATTTTTCTAAATATTATCTGAAACATTACACGTTTATCGCCATTAAAATTTAAAGGTATTATTTATTTTTGTTGCTGGGTTTTCGTGTGTGCCTTCCTCCCAAAATGTGGCACCCCAGCCCCTCTCCGGCTTCCCCTCTCCCTCTGCGCTGCGCTCAAGCGGTTCCTGCTCATTCACGTGGCAGCTCCCGCGCTGACCTCAAGAGGGCGCCGCTTCCCCGCTCATTTTCAGCCCAGGCGCGTCCATCCGGGCTAGGAGTTTGATTTGGATTATTAACATCTCCCTGCCGGGATGCCTCTTGTATAAGGTGGGAATGGTAGGCAGAGCTGTGGAAATCCCCTCTCCTAGGGCACAGCCCCTACCCCAACACATAATGATCATTGTAACTATTCCCTAAGAATAGATTTGGAAGTATATATTACACTCTTAAGGTAGAGAATTTCAAACACAAAGTAGGCAGAATGGTACAATGAACCACCAGCTCCGGGTCCCACTGCTACCCTTCCCTGGCCAACCTCACCCCATCCATCTTGCCGTCTGGGATTATTACTCCAAAGCAAATCCCAGTCATTCTAGAAATCTTATTCTGTAAATATTTTATTATGCATCTCTGAAAGATAAAGACACTTAAAAAAACCAAACCTTACAATGATATCATCGTACTTTAAAAACTTGGCCAAGAATTCTCTAATCCCTACAGATTCCTATATAGTTCACAAATGTTGGGTTTTGAAGGTCAGCGCCATCATTTCCTTGCCAAGGGAACTTGGGAAAATTGCTAAACTTCTCTGAGGCATATTCTCTTTCTTCCTTTTTTTAAATTTTTAAGTCATCTCTGTACCCAACGTGGGACTTGAGCTCACAACCCCAAGATCAAGCATCACCTGCCCTACTGACTGAGCCCACCGGGTGCCCCGCTGAAGCTTTTTTTTTTTTTTTTAGATTTTATTTATTTATTCATGAGAGACAGAGAGCACAAGTAGGCAGAGGCAGAGGGAGAAGCAGGCTCCCCGCTGAGCAAGGAGCCCAATGCTGGCTCGATCCCAGGACCCTGGGATCATGACCGGAGCCTAAGGCAGATGCTGAACTGACTGAGTCACCCAGGTGCCCCCCACTTCTGAAGCTTATTTTCATCATGGGTAAACCTGGGTGGCCCAAGGAAGCTCCCAGGTCACAGGAAGAATCAGAGACCGTATGTTACATTAGCACCTGAAGCTAAGAGCTCCTCATCATAGAATGACATGAAGATGGTCACAGGAATAAAGTAACATTAAAGAGCCATGGTTCTCAACCAGAGAGTGGAGGTGGGGATTCTGATCTTCAGGGGACACGTGGCAATGTCAGGAGACATTTTTGGTTGCCACTGGCATCTAATTGGCGGAGACTGGGGTGGGGGATGATTCTCAGCAGCCTACCGTGAGCGCACTGTGGAAGCTTTGCCACCGCCTCGGCTACCTTTGCCTACCAACCCCCCCGCCTTTTAATCTGGAACCAGCCCCCATACTGGGAGGAGAGGGCAAGACCAAAGAAAGTCAGGCCATTTCAGAAGAGTAGGTGGCAGGTTTGATAAGCAAGGGAACTTACCTACCAGGCTTGTCTAGTGGACAAGCAGATCTCCACAACTACCAGCCAGAATCTGAACCTTTACATAGAGACCTCCACTGGCTTCAGGCTCATATACCATCCAGATGGTCTTAACACCACATCACTATCTCAAGGCTGTGTCCTTGGGGAGCATCTAGCACGGGGAAGGCCAGTGGAGCCAACACTCCAAGGACAGGGGAGGGGGAGGAAGAGCCTCTCACTGCCAGGGTCCAGCGGGTGGGTCAAATCTGCAGTCACGTGTTCTCGAGGACCTCCTCCACTGTGCACACTCCGCCACAAAGAGTGCTCTGGCCTCAAATATTAACCGTGCTGAGCCTGGGAAACCCTGCTCTAGAAACTTAGATTTCATTTAACGCTTGCGGGGACATCGACATTGGACACTCTGATTCCTGAGTGTTGGGTGAGCCTGGAAGTCGTAGTAATTCATCATGACCCACATTTCATGGGTCCTTCACATGCCCCAGGCACAGCATTAGGCTCAACTGCATGAATGAATTTCGTTGTCTTGCCAACTCAGGAGCTCGTGAAGAAAACTTAAGCCCAGAGAGGTCAAGTGGCCAGGGCGAGAGGCCTCGTCTCTTTGGACCTCATTTTTTTTCATCCGTGGGACAGGATGATAATGTCTGCCTCTCAGGCCCACTGCCCACACAGGATGCCAACCAGCTGGCACCTGATGGACGCTTAACACACGGCCTCCTCTGTGACGAGTGTCTTAGCCCGGCACCCAACGGTTAACCATCGAGTCTGGCTAAGTGCCCAGTTAAGCCAGGGCCCGAGAGCCACACAATTTCTCTCATTATCCCAGTTGCTGGGTGAATTGGCACAGAGAGACCTGGGAAGTACCTAAGACAAAAGTTTCTAGGATTGCTGGGGGCCTGGCTTCCGCGCATTGGTGCGACCAGAAAACTTTCTTCTCCAGCCTACTTCTCCAGAAGATTTGAAGTTGGCCCTTCCACCACAGGCGAGAGTGAGAGGGAGGCTGGAGCCCCCAAGAAACACCAGAAGGCGGGCCCTGCAAGGAGCCTCCATCCTTCCTAGGGGAAATGCAGTCTTGCTCAGTTGCCTGCAGTGACAAGTAGGAGCCAGGAAAGATGGACGGTTGTGGATGAGCCCATTGGTGGGAACAGCATTGAGTGAGCACCTACTATGTGCCGAGCACGCCGACCTTGGCGGACAAAGTCCTTGTACTCATGGGACTCATGTCCTTGTGGGAAGACAAGCAATAAAGAAGCAAGAAGAAACATATCAGCTGGTGGTGAGTACCATGCAGAGAATTAAAACAGGGTGATGGCATCGGGAGTGACTTGGGGCGGGGTTGGTCATCGAGCAATGGGAGGGTCAGAGACAGCCTCCTAGGAAATGGCATTTAAGCCAAGGTGTGGATGGCAGGAAAGGGTTCAGGATGGGGAGTTCATGTCAGCCTAAGGCACTGAGGCTGCAAGAAGCTGGTTTTCTCGGGCTGGGGGTTCACAACCAGGCATGACTGTGCCCTTTAGCAGACACTGGCAATGTCGGAAGATATGTTGGATTGTTCCAGCTTTGGTGAGAGGTGGGGAACCCTGCTACTGACGTCTGGAGAGTCAATGGCAAGCATGTTCCTCAGTAATCATACACTGCACAGAATGGCCCCCACTGCGAAGAATGATCTCGCCCCAGACGCCAGTAGTGCTGAGATTGGAAAAATCCGGGCTACATGGTTAGAAAGAAAGCCTAGTGTGAGCGTCAAGGTCAAAACCTTCCGATCCTCCTGTGAGCAAGGGAACATGGCCATCTACTGGAGTGGGGTAGAGTTCAAGGGGCCTACTGGGACCTCTAACAAATGGAGGAAGAGGCAGAGATTTGGCAGGAGGCAAATTCAAGGTCAGGAGTTTGGTGAGGTGATGGGAAAAGGCCTAGATTTTCCAAGGAGTCAAGAATTGGGGCTTAGGTGAGGTCAGCGGGGTGTAGCTTAATCAGAGGGTCTGGGTGCCTCAGGGAAAGGTGTCTGGATGGTCAGTCTGGCTTGCGGGGAGGGGGTGCCCCTGGAGGAGAAGGGGCCAGAGCAGCACTCACTCCCAGAACCTGCCCTTCCAAGCTAGTGAAAAAGTTCTCACCATGATCCTCAGTTTTCCTCATCTGTAAAATGGTGACAGTCGGTGATATTACAATATTTTTCTGGTCTGTGCAGGCAAGGTTCACTCAGCAGCCTGGGTGGTCCACACTCTGCTTCAAAAAGGTTTGGCCCTTGACTGCCTCCTAGCATGTGTCCTCTTGGAATGTCTTGCCTGATCGGAGAGTGTTTGTTTACCTGGGGGGCCTCGGAATATACCCGAGAGTCTATGCTAACGATGTGATTTATGGTGGGGACCTTGGGCCTCGTGGAATCCTCTCCGGATGGGCTCCGGGGGCCTAGACTCTGAAGTCAGCCGTGTCTGTGTGCTTAATGCCCAGGACAAACCAAGACGCTGGGAGCTTCCCTGCTTGGCCATCCTCTGAGCCTGTTGTCACACACTGAGAGTCTGGTGCTGCTCACACAACTCTGCTGGGAGGGGACAACTAGAGCCCCAAGCCCTGCGTCTCCAGGACTCAGCCCTGCACGCCTCTCTCCTTGGCCGCCCTTCACCTGTGTCCTTGTACTATAATGAACCATCTCCATGAGAACAGCTTTCCCGAATTCCATGAGTCCTTCTAATGAATCTTTGGATCAGAGCACGGGGTCGGGGAGGTCCTGAAAAGCAGACTCTTTTCCTGGGTGGATGAGGCAGGGAAGGGAAGTTGAGGCAGAGAAGGAAAGGTATAAAAAAGCTCAAGCCGTTTGGTTGAACTGATACAACCATTTCTCAAGGGCCTGTATGTAAAGCGAGGACTTGGCATCCCAACTCCCAAAGGCCTCGCTCACACGGGGGTCATCGCGGGCATGTTTGGAATTCATTCTGGCTTTCAGGCCTGTCGTTTTTCCTATGCACGGATCCCGAGGGGACTGCCTTTCTCTCCTGGTCCTAGCCCATCTTTGAGCAGTTCTCACTCCCAACTCACAGACGATACGGCTGATGGCCCCGGAGAGAAGTCACTTGCTTAAGTCCCCCAGGACAGTGATGGACAGTGATGGCATCCCGACCAGGCCCGTGGACACCCAGGTACACTTTCTTTCTCCTGCGGTTCGTTACTACGGAGAGGTGAGTGGGCAGAACTCAGATCACCCGGGTATTTTCAATAAGTTCAAATAATGAGACCTTAAACATTTCCTGGTCATAGAGGCCCTGGTTTTTGGTTCATTTCTCTCCCGCAGCTTTATTGACAGATGATCGGGTATGTGTGAGTTTAAGGTACCCAGCATACCGATCTGATGCACTTCTATCTCACTCGGTGATTACCGCAGTGCGTTAGTGAACACCTCCAAAACACGCCTCGTTACTATTTCTTTTATATATATATATATATATATATTTTTTTTTTTAATTTATTTGAGAGAGAGAGACAGTGAGAGAGAGAATGAGCGAGGAGAAGGTCAGAGAGCGAAGCAGACTCCCCATGGAGCTGGGAGCCTGATGCGGGACTCGATCCCGGGACTCCAGGATCACGCCCTGAGCCGGAGGCAGTCGTTTAACCAACTGCACCACCCAGGCGTCCCTCGTTACTATTTCTTTCTCATGGCGAGAAGCTTGGAGATCTATGCTGTTAGCGACTCTCGAGCGTATAATACGGTATTATTAACTGTGACCCCCACGCTGTGTGTTAGATTCCTAGATCGGTCCTATTCACCTTTTAACTGGAAGTTGGTAACCTTCGACTGACATCTCCCCATCTCCCCACCCCCTTGCCCCTGCAACCATGACTCTACTTTCTGTTTCGATGACCTTGGCTTTTTTTTTTTTTTTTTTGATTCCGCATACCAGTGAGATCTGTCAGTAATTTGTCTTTCTCCGTGCTGCCTATTTCACCTAGCAGAATGCCCTCCAGGTCTCTTCGTGTTGTCACAAGCAGTGTTTTGGGATTATTTCAAAGAGCCCGTCTCAGTTTGATGTGGGTAGGTCCCCAGCTGCCCCTGGAGATCTGCTAATCTCCCTTCTCCTCCAAGAGAGTTGGCCTCAGGCTCCACGCCTCACGCAGGCAAGGAGATCTGGCTAGAGTTGATTGAAAGCTGGTTTCTCCGTTTCTCGGCACTGCTGACATTTGGGGACAGATAATCCTCTCTGGTGGGGCCATCCTGTGCATGGTAGGGGGCTGAGCAGCGTGCACGGGCTCTACCCACTGGACGCCAGCAGCTCTCCTTCCCTGACGTCGTGACAACCAAAATGTCCCCAGACGTTGCAAGTGTCCCCTAGGAAGAAGAATATTCCCCTGTTGAGAATAGGACACCCAGTGCCTGGACCACCTTTGGAGGGGACAGTGAGCACAGCCAGAGGTGGGGTTTCTGCTAAGTGTTTGCCCTTCTGGCCCGCTCCGCCCCACCAGGACCGGCAGGACTCCCAGCATCTGATAGCTTCCCTCTGCACACCTGGGCCCGGGCTCAACTTTCAGGGATCCCCAGGGGACCTAGGTGTTCCAGAGGCTGGCTGGTCCCCAGGCCCCAACGCCGGGCTCTAGGAAACGGTAGTTGCCGTAGCGACTGCTGAGCTCTTGGGGTGAGGAGCTGGCTGGTTGAGGGGCAAAAGTCTCCAGTGCCTGGAGGAAACAACATCCAGGGGCCTCGGCTGGGAGGCGGCTGTCCAACGTCCCCCGTGAGTGCTCGCAGACCGAGCAGAACAGCGGGGAGCAGCTGCTTCAGCTCCCCGGGGGCGCTCGAGGTGGCGGGGACTCCCAGGCACCGAGGGGATAAGATGGACGCCCCACTCCAGATCACCCCGTCTGGCTGCCTTCCCAGGAAGGCCCCCTGGCCTCTGGCCTGAGGTCTCTGAGTCCCAGGCCCTATCCTGGGGAAGTATCATCCAGCTGGACAGGCAGCATGAGTGTGGGCCCCCTCAGCCCGGGCACCCGCCGGCGGCTTCTCCAGGGTCAGGCAGGGCCCCTCCCAGCGCCTCTGCCCAGCAGCGTGGCCATCTTCATCAGCTCCACAGTCTCGGGTAAGGGGCAGGGCAGGGCTGGGGGGTGATGAGTCAGCAGGTACTCTTGGGGGAGGGGCCAAGTGGCCAGCACATGGCTCAGAGGGTCCTCTAGAAGACCTGGATAAGAATGCAGCCTGGCCAGTGACCCACATGGGAACTGGTGAAGGGGAGCCTCCTAGACCCTCTGTGTCCTCTTCAATAAGCCAGGCTGAGAGCCTGACTTGACAGAATTGCTATGAGGGGACAGATCACATTGCAACTAACATTTAGGATGAAGGGACCACATACCAGGTTTTTTAAAGAGTGTGAGAGCCATTCCCCCACCCCTGCCCCCAGACACCAGGCTTTGCATGACCCCAGCCTCCTCATCTCCCATCTCATAGGGTCCTCCCCTCAGCCCCCTGCTGTAGTCACCCTGGGCTGCAGCAGACTGTGGGACCCTTGAAGTCCTGGGCCCCGTAACCGATAGTCATGGATGTGTGTGTCTAATGTCTGGCTCCTCCGAGCAGGTGGCCAGCCCTGTGGGGCAAGGACTAAGCATGGCAGTGTGCTAGCAGACATCTACGAACCTGTTCCCCTCAAATTTAAACAATACAAAACGAAAAACACCAAAATACCTGGTTTGTACCATCTGCCAATTTCCCTGGTGTAAATCCTTCCGCCAGGGTCCATTTCGAGCTGCCGATAAGACTTTTCCAAACAAGGAGGCAGGCAGAGACGTGTGGCAGTCCCACCTTGACGAATACTGCCCTGATCCAACGTCAGCAGCCCGGATCAAACTCCAGAACAGAGCGCACAGCCAAATACCACGAAATAATCAGGAAGTGATGCACTTTGCTTATTTGCCATCTCTGCCTTTTCTGTTGTTCAGTTCCGATGATTCAATTGCTCGTAGTGGCTATGTGAATTCACAAAATTCCTGCCCCTGATGGTTAAGCAAGGTCCTGAGCGTAAAGCAACTTCCTAACAGACACTTTATGAACGGATGTGAATAACCCGCGGAATGCGTTAGACAGGCATGCGAGGGGCGGGGGGAGGAGGCCCAGCCAAGACTGGAAGCCCGATCAGCTCCTATCCCAGAGCCTGGATGGCTTCTTTGTGCCAACAGCTTTGGGAGTCCTTCCCTGTACCCTCCGACGCCCTTCCCCTGAGCAGGGGGAGAAGACGAACATTTCTTCCACGTCTATCTACGTGCTTTTACTTGTCCCCAACTAACACTTATAAGCAACTGTGTTGAGTGCTAAGAATTTAGCCATGACCAAGACAAGCAGAGGTGTTTGACTGTGGCGAGCTTGCAACCCTGCAAAGTAGAAGCATCATCCCCAATTACAAAGGGGGGGAAACTGAGCATAGCCTAACACTTGGCACTGAGCCACAAAGTGAAGTCAGTGGTGCAAAAGGTCTTAGAATCCAGGTTTACCCCGGGTAGGGCTGCAAGATTTAGCAAAAGGAAAAAAAAAAAAAAAAAAACAGCAAAAACCAAGACACAGTTAAATTCACATTTCAGATCAACAGTGAATAATCCTTTAGCATAAATATTTCCCAAATAGTGCACGACATGGGATATACTTATGCTAACAGATGAGTTGTTCTTTATCTGAAATGCAGATTCAGCTGGGCTGATCAGATCTGCACACTTGTCCAAAATAGTACACGGAACAGGATATACTTATGCTATCAAGTCTTTCATCGAGTATCTGAAGCGAGAATTCAGCTGGGCATCCCCTACTTTATCTGGCAACCCTAAGCTAGACTGACCAACCATCTGGGCTAGCTGAGACTGAGGGGTTTCCTGCGATCTGGGATTTTTAATACTAATATCAGGAAAGTCCCTCTCTGGTTTACCTCGTGGTTTTTGTATCTTTTCATTTGCCCCGCAGGGCGCCACCCTTAGTGGAGACAAATGAGGCCAAAAACAGAGCTGTGAGGGCAAGAAAGGGTTCTGGGATCTCTCAGCTCACACGCTCGATGCTGTTCCTTGCAGATATGGACGCGGAGAGGGAAGCTCTGCAGAGCACGGCCTTCCCCGAAGTGCAAACCTTCTGCCAAAAGCACGGGCTGATGTTCGAGGTAATAGCTTCCTCCCTGCCTCAGCGTCCCCTGCCCTGAAATTAGGGAACGAGAGCATGCCACCCACGTTGTCACATGGGACCCTTAGCTCAGAGAGGCTCTGCACTGGCAATGCAGCGTGGTGATGAAAGTCCTCTAAAAAGGCAGGGGGAGGGATAACAGGCACTGGCACTGTGGGGAGCCCAGGAGGTGTGGGAGCTCTAGGAGTGGCCACCATCGGACCCCACTCCTTGGGCACGCCACTGAACTGACTTTCATTGTTGGTTTGTCCTGCTCTCCTGGCTCTCCCCGCACTGGGACAGCTTCCGGGGGAGTCTAAGAGGACTGTGGGGTGTTTGGGGTGTACACGGAAGTGCGATGTGCCTTTTTCAGGAGCGCTAGTGGTGTACCTGCCGGGCACAGTCACCGCGGTCCCCAGACAGAGGCCCCCATTGCTCTCCCACCAATCTGGAGGTGGGGCGTTGCCCCCTGCCCGTTTTGATGCGGAAACCAATAAAGCGTCTTTGGAGCATTGGCTTCAGTTGACCCTGACTCCTTGACCTGTAGGACAGCGAGCCACGCCATCAAAGCCCCCCTTGATTATAAGACCCACCGTAGTTTCTGTATTACTGAGAAAGAAGCAGTGCTGGGAAGTCGACTCTGCCTGCCATCAATCATGAGACACAGCTCAATGGCAGAGGCACTGAAAAGGAAAATAGGAAAATCGAGGCTCGTGCCTTTGACGTCCACACAGGTGCTATGCGACAAACAGCGTAAACATCCTCAATGCACAGATGGGAGGCGGTGGCCCGCAGAGCCCAAGGCTCCGGCCCGAGCCCAGTGCTGACCCTCTCTCCCTCTCCATTCAGCCACATTCAGTAGTAGGGTGCTGCTATCCCCATGTTCCAGTTCCTTAGGAATTTCTGGGTCTTTCCCTCTAGGTAAAAGAATTTAGGGAGAAAGGGACATTCTGAGTCGCCTTTCCCTGCCTCCTTATCCCAGCTTTCTGCCAGGTCAGCTTTGGTACCTGAACTGAGCCATTCTGCTGGGGGTGTTGGTGGGGGGCGCTCAGGCAAGCAGGCGAAAGTGACCACAAGTGTGCGGTTGCCAGGGAGACGTTGCCAAGTCTGATTTGGGCCAAACTAAATGCCCTCCTTTGCAAAGAAAGCTCTGAGAACAAGTGTGGACATGTCCTCCCTTAGAAAAGAACAGTTTGAATATGGCCAAGTTCTTTAAACATTTTTTTATACGTTGTTTTAAAGTTAACTTTTTATTTCGGATTTAGACTTACGTGAAGGTAGCCTGTGGTCCAGAGTTTCCATATGCTCTGCACCCGGTTTTCCCCCTATTGTGAACATCTTACATCATTGGCCACATTTGTCATAACTAAGAAATGGGGGTGCCTGGGTGGCTCAGTCCATTGGGCGTCTGCCTTCAGCTCAGATTGTGATCCCAGGGTCCTGGGACTGAGTCCCACATCGGGCTCCCTGCTCAGTGGGGAGTCTGTGTCTCCCTCTGCCTGCTCTTCCCGCTGCTCCCCCTGCTTATGCTCTCTCGCTCTCTCTCTCTCTGACAAATAAATAAATTAAATAAATCTAAAAAAGGAAAAGAAATGGACATCGGTACGATGCTGTGAACCAGACTCATTCAGATGTCACCATTCTTCCCTTTGTGTCCTTTCTGTGGTCCAGGACCCAGCGGGGCTCAGGGGATGCTGCGGGGTTCCCTGTGGGCTGAGACAGTCTTTTCTTGTTGCTCATGACCTTGGCAGTCTCAGAGAGGGCTGACTGGCCATCCTGCAGGATTGCCCCCCATCTGGGTCTGTCTGATGTTTTTCTTGTGATGACCCCGGGGTTATGGGCTTTATTCGAGTTCTTTCAATTTGGACAGCCTCCTTTTGGGGAGAGACTATTAAAAATTACTGAAAGAGGGGCAGGCACCTGGGTGGCTCAGTGGGTTAAAACCTCTGCCTTCAGCTCAGGTCATGATCCCAGAGTCCTGGAATTGAGCCCTGCAGCGGGCTCTCTGCTCAGCGGGGAGCCTGCTTCCCACCCCCCTCTCTCTCTGCCTGCCTCTCTGCCTACTTGTGATCTCTGTCTGTCAAATAAATAAATAAAATATTTTTTAAAAAATTACTGAAAGAAACGTTATGCCTTTGTCAAAGGGAACTGAAAAAAATCACCCATTCTGCCACCTCCCTGACATACCCACGCTTATAATCTTCAGGTTGTTGATCTGAGGTGGGGTATTCGGAGCTCGGAGGCCACTGACCACATGACCACAGAACTCTGCTTGGAGGAGCTCGACCGGTGTCGGAAAACATCCATAGGGCCTGCCTTTGTCGTGAGTCTCTTGGGAGCAATGGATTGGTGCTTACTTCTCATTCCAGCCCCGATACATGGCTCCTACCCACTAACCAAACCCACCAGTGGAGGGATGTGGGTGGCATTTCTGCTATAGTACCTAATCTCCCTTGCCTGCCCATGGCAGACATTGCTAATCGATCACAGTACTCATTTTCCACCGAGCTACCTGGGATCCAGAAATTAACAGCCAAGTGGAAGCAACCAGTAAGTGGGAGGGCAGGGGGTAGAAGCCCAAGGGAATCTTAGAATTTGCTTTGGATCTACCCCACCCTCCTAGCTTTCCCACCTCATCCACTTCATGTGTGTGGAATTTGGGGATCCTGGAAAAGCATAGGGATGTTGGGAATTCTTTTCTTCCATTTGCTTCATACTGTTGAGAGCAACCTCCGTGTCATGGTCTAGAGCCTGCATCAGGGCAAACTTCCTCCGACACTGGGTGGGACCAGTTTTTCCATGTTCCAGAGCATTCTCTCTTCCCACCCCAACAGCACCCTCTCCATCCCCAAAACACCTCCCAGCCCACAATTAGTGGTTTGAGCTACAATCGGCAAATGTTATTCCACTGTCCTGATTTACTCCACCACAAGTTCCAGATACATCCAAGAACTATGACATTCGAGCTCATAAACCCTTGAGCAGGGGTCAGCAAACTACAGCCTTTGGGGCAAATCTGGCCCATTGCCTGTTTTTGTAAATAAGCTTAGTTGGCACTCTACCACACTCCTTCATTCACGTATCATCCATGGCTGCTTTCCAGCTAGACACAGAGACCCGAGTAGTTGTGGCAGAAGCTACCTGGTCTGCAAAGCTGGAAAGATTGGTTATCTGACCTTTCCCAGGAAAAGTTTGCTGACCTCTGTCCTAAAATGTATAGAGGGGAAAAGTTAGGAAAGTATCTTTGCCCAAAAAAAACACCTTAGTCACAAAGAAGCTTTGAGGAGTTCTGAGTAAAAAGAAAACTCCTCCCCCCGGAACCTCTCCAGGAGACAAAGGAGAGCGTAGGAGTGATCCCCATTATCAAAGCTGCTTTCTAGGGAAATAAAGAGAAGTATGTGAGGGCTGCTTGGCTTCTGAATCGCCTTGGCTAACCCACAAAGCGCACGAGGCAAATGTAGAGGTAGATAAATGAAAATCAAGTAGGATTCAGACTTAAGTTCCTCAGTCCCACCGGCCCTGTTGCAATGGCTTCGTAGCCCCATGGGGCAACTGGCCACCACATTGGACGACACAGATGGGCACCCTTTCGGCGCTGCCGAAGGTTCTAGTGCGACCTTAGAGATGAGACCCCCCCCCTGAAGAAACTAAGTACCAACGCGTGTGAGAAGCTTTCTTTATTATGTGTGAAGTTCGATCGATAGACTCAAGCTTCCTTTTTCCGTCTTTTGCTCTACGCTTTTCTTTGTCTGTTGGCATCGCTTTTTTTTTTCTTCTCCCAGTTTTACGGAGATGTTTTTGCCATTCAGCAACATGTAAGTTTCCGACGGGCAGTCTTAATGATTCGACTGACTTGTGTTATGAAAGGACAGCCACAGTAAGTTTAGTTAATATCCATCATCTCCTATAGATACCAAAAAAAAAAGAGAGAGAGAGAGAGATAAAGGAAAAGATGGGTGTTTTCCTTGTGATGAGAACTCTCAGGAGATTTCAAATACACGTGCAGTGGCGTCCACTGTGGTCCTTGTGTTGTACATTACGTCCCTAGTCCTTGTCTATCTCATAACTGGAAGTTGGTGCCCTTTGAACCCCTCTGCCTCAATTATTATTGCTTTCAAAGGCATCCTAGGGTTTGGAGGGCTCTCCCCTCCTCCTTATGTATCTCCTTCATGCATTCCCTCACCCACCCAACCTTCCAATTTAGTTTTCCAAATGAGCCTGACGATTGATCATTTTGTAGTTTCAAAAAAAAAAAAAAAGGGAAGAAAAGAAATTTTCTAAAGAAAAATGGACGATGGGGAAAAAAAGGAACTCCAGGAGGAATTCGATTTTGCAACCCAAATTGCAGGCAGTGAAAAGCACAACGCAGCTTCCAGGTGGCATGGGGGACGGGATGATGATCTCTGAGCTTCCCCCAGGCCCGACTGGCCCAGGGACCTTGCTTGTCCTTCCAGAAGGGCTCCTTGGGCTGCGGCTGACCTCTACCAGCTTCCTGCTTTGTTCTTGAACCAGGCATCTCCCCTCTGTCCCCCAATGGTCACGGCATCCTTCTCCTTCAGTGGCTCCGAGTGGGGGGTCTTCCCGTGGAGATCAGAGCTGTGCTGCGGCCCTTGGAGAGGTGTCTCTCTGGTAAATAAGTCATTAGGCAGCATGAGTAGCAGAGGACGTCTCCCCAGGTACTTCCTTTAGAGGTTCTGGCTCTCCTGGGTCCCCTGCATCTCCAACGTCTCCAGAGAGTTGCTCCTGATGGCTCCTGACCTTTTTCTTTCAAGCTCTTCTCTTCTTGCTCCGGTCCCTCAGGCGGGAACACTGTCCACCTTGTCTCCCTCCTAAGATCTGTGGTTTGTGGTCGGCAGGCTTCTCTAACTTCCCTCCCTGCTCCAAGACCGATGCTCTGAGAAAGGCCCCCAGAGAGTGGCCTCGTGTTCAACCTCCCAACATCACAGGCTCCGTGCCTCCAGGTTTCCTCAGTGCACACCCCTAGAATATTCTGCTACAAGCCAGTGAAGAGGGGAAGGGTGATTACTTCCATTTTATGATGAAACTCAAGACGTCAGGCTCGGGGTCCTAGACCTCCTCTAGCCTAATTCTCTAGCATTCCAGTTTGTATCTTCTGTTGGGGCAGAGAGACAGCCTCCTAGGTTCTTAGCATTAAGACTAGAGTCTTAAAAAAAAAAAAAAGACCAAAGTCTTGGGACCTTTTCACCCCCAGCCCCCACAAAATCTTGCCCATGGGGACGCCCTTCTGTTTTGTTCCAATTTTAGTATATGTGCTGCCAAAGTGAACACAGGGATGGCTTTATGTTTCACCACTGCCCCCTCTTCAAGCCCCTCCCTCACCCCAGCTTTCCTGCTCTAGCTCTTTGGAACCTCTTCCTGCCACAGGACCTTTGCATGTGTTGTCCCCTCTGTCTGAAAAGCACTCTGACCAGTGCATCTTTTCTCATGTCTTATTCTTCAGCTCAGTCCTTAAATCTAAATAAAAGCAGGGTCCACCCTGTATCTTTGAGACCCACCTGCCCCTGGGGACCACATCATAGCACAAGATTTGAGCTGGGCCAGTGGAGGCCTTGGCTCTTGCCGTGGCTTTATTTCTGGGACAAGCCAGTACCTACATATGAGAAACTGTAGCTTTTCTCTTCCTCTGCCCATCTCTTGTTAAGGACCCTTGGGGTTGCATTTAGGGTTCCAATAATACAAGATAATCTCCCCTGCTCAAAATCCTTTACTTAATCACATCTGCAAAGACCTTGGTGCTAGTCATGGTTCTTCAGAGAGAAAACTGAGAGGATATATAGAGAGACATAAGAGGAGATTTGTGACAGGAATTGGCTCACATCGTTAATGGAGGCCAAGAAGTTCCACCATCTTCCGTCTATAAGCTGGAGAACCCAAAATGCAGGTGTCATTCAGTTATAGGGCCTGATAATCGGGGGGCTGGAGATGCAAGTCCTGATCTGAGTCCCAAATACCGAGAACCGGAGCGCTGATGGCCAAGTGCGGGTGACCAAGTGCGGGTGACCACGTATGTCTCAGCTCAAGCAGAGAGAGGGAATTCATCGTTCCTCACTTTCATTTTGGTTTGGTTTGGTTTGGGTTTGGTTTTTTGGGTCTTTTGGTGGCCCCTGGTGGATTGGATGGTGTCCCCTGCCTCGGGGAGGGCCGTCTGCCTCACTCCAGAGACACTGTCGTAGGCATATTCAGAAAGCATACTCAACCAGCGATCTGGGCCTCCCTCATCCCAGGGAAACTGACACCTAAAAATAACCATCACAACCCTTTTCCATATAAGGTATGTTCACAGGGGCCAGGGATTAGGGTTGGCTATCTTTGGGGCCCATCATTCGGCTTCCACGGAGGGTTTTCCCAGCAGAAGATTCCTTGATGCTGCTTAGGTATGATCAGATTCAAAATGCACCTGTCCGATGTCCCTCGCTCTCAGGGACCTTCACACGCAGGTGCTCTGAGGCTCTAGCCTGAACTTCTTAATGTACCCATCAGCATGGCATGTTGGGGGCTCAGGGCCTCTCGCTGAGGGTCATAGAGCTAAGCACGCAAGCCAAGATTTGAACCTGTGCCCCCTCTCTCTGCCAGGCCCTCTTAGGTGACCAGTACGGCCCCTGTCCAGCCCCCACGCGGATCGAGGAGAAGGAGTGGGAAGCCCTGAGAGCCCAGCTGACCTCCAGGCCCCGGGACTTGGAGCTGGTGGCTCGACGCTTCCGGAGGGACGAGAACTCAGTGCCACCCACCTACCTCCTGCAGGCGCTAGGTGCCACAGAGGCCCACAGGCCCGAAGAGGCCACATTGACCTCTGTGCTGCGCTCCGGAGCCCAGGAGGCTCGGAAGCTGGGCCTCATCACCCAGGAGCAGTGGGTCCGCTACCACTGGTCAGGTGAGGCTGCCGGGACCCCCCTCGGGGTCCACAGGAAGCGCCAAGCATTCAAATACCCACATCGCATACTGTCCAAATGCCATAGCCTGCCCTTCTGTAAATGCTAGCCCAGCCCAGCTCCTGGGTCCCTGGTTCTGCACGAGGGTATTGTCCTGATCCCAGAGTTCAGCCATGTCCCGATTGTCTGTCTCTTAGGACCCTCCTTTTCTCTCCCCCTCCAGCTCCCTCTCCTCTTCTCCCTGGGAGACTCCTGGCCCTGGGGGAAGGCTTCTAAGATGACCACTATCCTGGTTTGTCCGGGACTTTTAGGGCTAAACCCAGATAGTCCAGGAAAAACTGGAACAGGGGTCACCTTATGTTCAGCCCGGGAGCCAGCCCCTGCTGGGGACATTGAGTCCTCCAGCCTCCCTGCCCCTGCCTCAGAGGTGGAAACTGAGGCACAAGAAGGGGTCTCCTTCACCTGAGGTGGGGAATGGGGATTTGACCAGAGTCCATCACCCAGCTCCCATCTGGCCTCTTACCTCCCACCTCTAGCCTCAACCTCTGGTTTTTCCATCCCTCACACTGGCTACCAGAAAGATTTTTCTAAAAATGCAGTGTTTCCAGGCTGCCTGGATGGCTCAGCCGGTCCGACTCTTGGTTTCGGCTGGGGTCATGATCACGAGGTGTTGAGATCAAACCCCGTGTCGGGCTACGTGCCGAGCGTGGAGCCTGCTTTTCTCCCTCTGTCCCTCCCCCAGCTCATGTTCTCTCTCTCTCTCTTTCTAAAATCAATCAATCAATCTTTAAAAAAAAAATGGCAATGTTGTCAAGCCATTTCCCTACTGCTTCCTGCCAGCAAGAAACAGATCATGATCATTCACAGGTTTGGTAGTATCAGATATGCCCATTTATAGCACCAAAACTATAGCATATGAATTTCTCTTACCAAAAATATTAAAAACATGAACCCATTTGGTCCACATATTAAATATATGTATTTATATTATGAACATACTAAACATATTGATGTGTTTCAAGATATGGAATGTGGTAATTTATGCCAATAGGATTTTAATTGTACTAAAATATGTTGATTATTATCTATTATATATATTAATTCTAGTCATAACATATCAATTTTTAAAAATCA
This sequence comes from Neogale vison, assembly GCF_020171115.1. Lineage (NCBI taxonomy): Eukaryota > Metazoa > Chordata > Mammalia > Carnivora > Mustelidae > Neogale > Neogale vison. The sequence continues at coordinate 213,776,468 of NC_058096.1, read as the reverse complement.
ACTTTTTATTTGGGGCTAATTTTAGATTTGCACAAAGTATAGAGTCTCTGTATGTTCTTCACAGAGAAATTAACATCCTATGTGACATCCTATGTGACATCCTATGTGACCACAGTGCATTTGCCGGAAGTAAGAAATTAACATCAGCCCATGACGAGTAACTAGACTCCAGCCTTTACTGAGAGTCCATGGGTTTTCCCATTAATGTTTTTCTGCCCCAGGATCCCGTCCAGGTTCTCACATGAGCTTAGTTGTCACATCTCGGGTTCCACTGTGACAGTGTCTCAACCTTTCCCTGTTTTTCGTGACTTTGACCATTTTGAGGAGCACTGGCTACATCCTTTGCAGAATGTCCCTCAGTCTGGGCTTGTCTGGCGTTTTCTCCCCTCATGCTTGGAGGGGGCTGTACGTGTCCGGGAGGAAGACCGTGGAGGTGAAGTTCCTTCCATATCCCATCACATCAGGGTTACCAGATGCCCACCTGACATCCCAGGAGAGGCTAACCCAGTACTTGGGTTAAGATGACGAGTGACATATCAATTTTGAATACAGGGTCTATCTGACTAATAATGTTCATGGCTCCCATTTATTAAGTGCTTACCGCGTTGTTATGTCTTGCTCTGTGACTTTTGCTAATTGCTTTCATGGCGATATCTGCCATTGGGACTGTAGTCAGCGTCTGGGGTCTGCGCTTTGGGATGGACCTGGACTTGCCCGTCAGTCTTGCCCTTTCCTGGCTGTACTGACTTCTGGCAGGTTCAGAGCCTCAGTTTCCTCATGTGTAAAATGGAACCAGTCCGAGGTAGTTCATCACGGAGTTGCTGTGGGGATCTTGTCCTGTGATCTAGTCCCAGCCATGATCTCATACGATCAGACTTAGCCCGTTAAGAATTCCTACCTGAGCAGCGCCTGGGTGGCACAGTCGGTTAAGCGTCCGACTCGTGATTACAGCTCAGGTCATGATCTCAAGGTCTTGAAATCGAGCCCCATGCAGGCTCTGCACTCAACACAGAGACTGCTTGAGATTCTCTCTCTCTCTCCCTCTGCCCCTCTCCTGTGCTCTTTCCCTCTCTTTCTCTCAAAATAAACAGATTTAAACAAAAAGTATTCCCACTTGAAAGAACAAACAGAAACTTGTAAAAGTAGCAGAAAGCACAAAGCCACGCTAGCAACAGTGTCTTCAGAGCATATCTCCAGGCCCGTTTTTCAATTTTCTTCTTTTCAGCCATTTTATTTGGAAATAGAGAGTCACAGGAAGTTGTAAGGAAAAAAAAAAAAAAAGGTAGGAAGTAATTCCATGTATCGCTCACCCGGTTTCTCCCAAAGGTAGCATCTTGCAAAACTAAAGTACAATAGTACAACCAAAAAGTGGACATTGTGACAACCAAAGCAGCACTTTTTTTTTAAAAGATCTTATTAATTTATTCATAAGAGGGAGAGAAAGAAAGGCAGAGGGAGAAGCAGGTTCTCCAAGGAACAGCGAGCCGGATGCGGGACTCGACCCCAGGACCCTGGGATTATGACCTGAGCCAAAGGCAGATGCTTAACGGACTGAGCCACCCAGGCGCCCCAGACAAAACATCACTTTTACAAACAAGCATTTGCATGTGTGCAATTTTCACACCTGTGTAGCTTCAGATAACTGCCACAGTTCGTACGTGGGGCTATTTCCTCACTGCAAAGACACCCCCCCCACTACACTTTTAGGGTCACACCCGGCCCTCCCCTTTGTCCCCAGCTCCTGGCAACCAGTAATCCATTTCCATCCCTATAATTTATTATTTCATGATGTTATAGAATGGGATCACACCTGCAACCTTTGGAGATTGGCTTTGTTCCTTCCACATATCAAGCTCAGCTTTCCACAAGCACTGTTTCATAGAAGATCCTGCCAGCTGTCTCATCAAGGTTAAACTAGGACAGGGACCCTGGGTGTCTCAGTCGGCTGGGCATCTGCCTTCGGGTCGGGTCATGATCCCGGGGTTCTGGGATCAAGTCCCAGGACCGGGCTCTTTGCTCAGCAGGGAGCTTGCTTCTCCCTCTACCCGCTGCTCCCCTTGCTTGTGCTCTCTCTCTCTCTCTCTCTCTCTGACAAATAAATAAAATCTTGAAAACGAAACAAAACAAAAAATGGTTAAGCTAGGATACCCAAGTTACGGGAGAGGAAACTGGCTCAGAGAGATGCAGTGATTTGACCAAGGTCACAGGTCTATGTGACCAAGGTCACAGGGGCAGAGTAGATGGTCTTGCATTGATTAATGCCGAGCTGTGTTCTAGAAGGATCCCAAGTCAGGGCTGTTAGTTGCCTTTATCCCTGACTTCCATCCAAGGACCTGAGAGGGGTGTGGTGTCACTCCAAGGAAGGCTTTTCAGTGGCCCTTATCTCTGGCTCTGAGACCAAATCTTGTCTCCGAGGGAGCCTGACTCACTCAGCTCCAGAGACCTGGGAGCCTCTGCTGAGCCCAGGGCAGCTTAAAAAATAACTCCTCAGGTCTGGCTGCTATTTCAAAACAGTGGCCTCCAAGGAGAAATCAGTGTCTGCTCTGGAAAATACGGGTCCTCAGGGCAGCCGCTTCATGCTCTGGGACAGGGGTCAGCCCACCAGGGCCCAAAGGCAAAATTCGGCCCACTGCTTGTTTTCATAAATCAAGTTTTATTGGCCCACTCCACATACTAGTTTGCATGTTGTCGATGGCTGTTTCCACGCTACAGCGGCAGAGTTGAAAAGCTGTAACGGAGACCATTCGACCTGGGACACCTAAAATATTCACTATCTGACCTTTTGCAGAAAAGTGTGCTGATCTTTGCTCTCAGCCTCTGGGCTCATTAAAAACTTTCTCCCTGGGAGTGTCTGGGTGGCTCAGTGGGTTAAAGCCTCTGCCTTCAGCTCGGGTCATGATCCCGGAGTCCTGGGATCGAGCCCTGTGTCAGGCTCTCTGCTCAGTGGAGAGCCTGCTTCCTCCCCTCCCCTGCCTTCTGCCTGCCTCTCTCCCCACTTGTGATCTCTGTCAAATAATTAAAAAAAAAACAACTTTCTCCCTGGCCCCCATGCCTTCGAAGCAACTTTCCGTGGCCTCAAATGCCCTGCTTGCCCTACTCTGCCCAGGACAGGCAGATCCTCTCTTCTGCCATCTGTCCATTTATTCACTAAGACCAGAACAACCACTCCACAAAGGCAACAGGGACCTTTGGTCATTTTTCTCACTGCTAGATGCCCCAGTATGGAGAGCAGAGACTGGCACAAGTGGGAGCTCAGTAAATGTTTGTTGAAGGAATGTGTGATGACGGAGGCACCCAAAACCGACAACACTGGATTTTTTTTTAATTGAAGTGAAATTCACATGACATGAAATAAACCATTTTAAAATAAATGCTTCGGTGGCATTTCATGCATTCACAATGTTGTGCAATCACTACCTCTGTCTGGTTCCAGAACATTTCCATCACCCCCAGAGAATTTCTGTATTCATTAACGGCCACCCTCCCTCCCTTTCCCACAGTCGCCCGCAACTACCAGTCTGCATTCTGTCTCTATGGCTTTGTCTGTTCTAAACGTTTCGTGTACATGGAACCAGACAGTGTGGGGCCTCCTATGTCTGGCTTCTTTCATTCAGCATGAAGTTTCCAAGGTTCATGTGTGCTGTAGCATGAATCAAGGCTACTTTCCTTTTTATGACTGAGTACTAGTCACTCGTAGGGATAGATCACATTGTGTTTATCTGCTCATCATTTGAGGGACTGTTGGGTTGTTTCCACCTCTGGGCTACCGTGGATTGTACTGCTGTGAATTGGGGTCCACACATAACTGTTTGCCTATGTTTTCAGCTCTTTGGGGTCCATACCTAGAGTGGAATTCCTATGGAAACTCCGTATTTAACTTTTTGAATTTGATGGTATGTTGTATGATGGGGCTTCTTCTCACATACAACCTCTGTGCTGCCTATACCAAGGTTTCTTTGATTAATAATAGCTAAATCAGGGCTATTCTTAGCCCAGCCCCTGGACCAGAAGCCTCAGCATCACCTGAGGAGTTTTTGAAAATGCAAACTCATGGGTCCCACCCACACCTGCTGAATCAGAACTCCTGGAGGAAGAGCCCAGCCGTATGGGTTTTTTGCAACCCCCCCCCACCCTGCCAGGAGACTCTGGCAAACTGTAGTCCTCTGGCCAAATCCGGCCCACTGCATGTTTTTGTTAATAAAGTTTTATTGGAACACACTTGAGCGCATTCGTTTGCATATCATCTGTGGTTATGCCAAGGTGACTCCAGAACACATTAAGTGGGAGAACTAAGGTCCCTACCTCCCAAATATGTCTTTCAAGTGTCTTCATTCTGGCCGCTGAGCACACAGTGATGACAACACTCTCTTCCCATCCCCCCCACCCCCCACTTTTTCAGTCATCGAATGGGAGATAGACCGGGGCCTGCTGAGCTTGACGGACGGAGACCAGGGGGCGACCGTCTTCCTGAGAGAGATCCAAGACCTCAACAAGCACATCCTGGACGACTGTGCCCTCAAGATGGTGGACCGGCTCGCAGACGGCTGCCTGGACACGGATGCCCAGAACCTTCTCGGTGGCCTCAAGGGACGCATTGCTGACACCCAACCTGGAGTCCTCAAGACCCACCACCTGCCATGGAGCCGAGACCTGGTGAACCCCAAAAACAAGACTCATGCTCGGTACCTGAAGGAGCTGGGGGAGCAGTTTGTGGCCAGGGCTAACCACCAGGTCCTCGAGCACCTCCGGGAGCTGGAGGCCGGCCGGCAGGAGCTGGCGTGGCTCTACCAGGAGATCCGCCACCACATGGCGCTGAGCGCCGAGGCTACCCGGACCTTTTGTGGGCGTCAGGGGCTCCTGGCCCAGCTAGGGCAGCGGCTCCGGCAGAGCGACGGCCATCCCCACTCACCCCTGGTGCTTTTTGGACCCCCAGGCATCGGGAAGACAGCTCTGATGTGTAAGCTGGCAGAGCAAACTTCAGGACTGCTTGGCCGCAAGACGGTGACCGTCCTGCGGCTTCTGGGGATGTCACAGATGAGCTCCGATGCCCGGGGCCTGCTCCCGAGCCTCTGTTTCCAGCTCTGCCTGGCCTACGGGCTGCCCCTGCCTCCAGCCCAGGTCCTGGAGGCCCATGCCAGGGTGGTCCAGCTTTTCCACACCCTCCTCCACACTGTCTCCTGCCGAAACTTTGAGTCCCTGGTGATCCTGCTGGACTCCATGGATGACATGGATTCCATCTGCCGGGCCCGGAGGGTCCCCTGGCTGCCCCCCACATGCCCGCCGAGGGTTCACCTCATCCTCTCAGCCTGCTCGGGGCAGCAGGGGGTTCTAGACACCCTGCGGCGGACACTGACAGACCCAGAGGCCTTCTGGGAGGTGAAAGCCCTCTCTGGAAACCAAGGGCAAGAGATGATCCAGACCCTGCTGGCAGCCTCGAGGAGGACGCTGAGCCCGGAGCAGAGGGAGCTGGTCTGGGCCAGCCTCCCGGAGTGTGGCCACCCAGGGCGGCTGAGGCTGGCCTTCGAGGAGGCCCGGAAATGGGCCTCCTTCACCATCCCGACCCCCCTGGGCTCCACGGCGGAGGAAGCTATGCACCAGCTGTGCGCCCGCCTGGAGCAGACGCACGGGCAGCTCCTGGTGGCCCACGTGCTGGGCTACCTCGCTTCTTCCCGGTAAGTCTCTGTTGTCTACACCCTCTTTATAACTGGGACAGAATGCGTGCGTTTGCCCCTCAGGGCCCCGGACAGAAATGTCCTCTCTCATAGTCCTGGAGGCCAGAGTCTGAAGTCAAGGCGTCGGCGGGGCCACACTCCCTCTGAAGGCGCCAGAGGGGACGCTGGTCTAGGCTTTTCTCTTCATTTCTGGCGTTGCCAGCAACTCTTGGCCAGGAGACACACCCCTCCTACCACTGCCTCTGCCCGTCTTGTGGCCTCCTCCCTGCGGGCCTTCCTGTCCCCATTTTCCTCTCGTAAGGACACCACTCCCCGGCTCAGGGCCCGCCGTATTCCAGTAGGAGTTCCACATGCGCTGACTGCCCCCTCAAGAAGGTTCTCAAACAAGGTCACCTTCAGTTTGTAGAGTGCCCCTCCGTCGGGCTTGGTCTGATGTTTCCTCATGATCACATTTGGGTTGAAGCTGAGTGACGCTCAGCCCTTCTTGGGCACGGATTTTTTTTTCCCCCTGTCGTAAACCTGCCAGCTCCGCTCTGTATTTAATACTCCATCCTATGGGGAGAGCTCAAAAAAACCCTTTTAAAGCCAAATCCTCCGAAGGACTGTCCACCAGCGTACATCTACACTTCATCCCAATCTTGTCGCGTGGGAATCAGCAAAAAAGCAAATAGGAAAATCCAACTTCAGTGTGTTTCTAGAGCTTGAAGGACTGAATACTTAGACCTGCGGCTCAGCCCAGAGAAAGTCTCAGGGTGGCGCACTGTGACGTCATGATGGTCGGGAGCTACCGCTCAGAGATGGTGGGGAGGGACGGAGAGGAGTGAGAAATACGGAGGAGTGGGTCCATCACACACCCAGCAGCCAGACCCTGGACCCCCAGGAGGGTGGGATGGAGGCCAATTAGCAGACACACCGCTGCAGAACCAGCATCAAGCCCATCATTAGAAATGCGGGGCTGGCTGATTTTGCCTCGTGCCGGTTTCATGGGCAGGTTTTTCTTCCAGACCTTTGTCCCTGGTGATCAGACCAGGGAGAGTGGCTTTTTGTTTGTTTTTGTTTGTCAGGCACAGACATGCTAGTGCATAAGAAGTCAGGGCTTTGTGTCAAGGCCATGGGAAGAGCTCAGGGAATCCAGGACCACCCACCCAACTGCTAACTCCAGGGGGGCGTACCCCAGATCGCACGCCATACCCTAGATTTTGTGATGGGTGCCCCCAGAGGGGAGGCTGGGCCTGAGTCCTGTAAGATTACAAAGACGGACTGTGGAATGTTCCAGGGGGAAGGGGTGGACTTTCAGGCCAACCCTGATGCAATCCACATGGAGGAGGTGGGTTGTCATGGGAACCAGAAAGCCATGAGAATCAGGACAGTTTCTCATCCTCTGGCCCTCTGGGTCCTCTCTGCCCATTGGTTTCGGTTCTGGACTCTTCCTTTGTTCTACTTGCCTCAAGCTTCTACTGGCATCATTAACTCCCATTTCAGAGACCTGGCACCATCCTACTGGCTCCTTCTTGAGTCTTGATTCCAAAATCTAGGGAGACACAAAAAATCGACCTCCTCGGTCCCACGTCTGGTCCAATGAGTAAATCCGAGGGCCTTGCAGTGTGTCGGAGCAGCCATCCCAGGGACTGATGTGGCAGGTGGTTTAGGGAGGGACCATGCAGGGGTGGTGAGGTACCTCAGGTTCCAGGAAAGACATCATGCGTCCCCACGCAGTCTGTGCCCTGGGATGGTGCCCCAGCTCTCGGGGCAGGTCTGAGTCCTTCTAGGCCACTGGTTCTTGCCTGGGGAGGATCTGCGCCCAGGGGTCATGTGGCCAGGTCCAGGGACATTTTCAGTTGTTGCAGCTTGGGGGTGATGCTGCTGGCATCTAGTGAGCGGAGACCAGGGATGCTGCTAAAAGCCCTACAATGCACGGAATGGTCCCCACTGCAAAGGGTGATCCGACCCCAAATGTCAGCGGTACAGGAGGCTGAGGGGAGGAGCGTGCCTTGGGCTGTCCCCCTGCTTCTCCATCCAGCGCCTGGCAACCATTAACCTACTTTGTGGCTTTTTGGATCCTGCTCTAAACGTTTCAAGTTTATCATACACTGTGCGGTATTTTATGACGGATCTCTTTCATTTAGCTACTGTTTGCCAGGCTGATCTGTGTTGCACTGTGTGTCCCGACTTTGTTTCTTTCTGCAGCCAAAGAACATTCCATTGTATGGATACACCCCTGCTTAGTCCATTTGAGCTGCTGTAACAAAAACACCATAGAGTGTGTGGGGCGGGTGCTTATACACAATTTATCTCTCTGGAAGGCTAGGGAGTCCAAGGTCAAGGTGCTGGCAAATACAGTGCCTGGTGAGAGCTCGCTCCCTTGTTCATAAATGGGCATCTTTGCTGTGTCCTCACATGACAGAAGGGATAAGGAAGCTCCCCGGGGTACTAAGCCCACCCATGAGATTCCACTTTGATGACCTAACCACCTCCCAACGGCCCTACCTCCTGACACCATCACCTTAGGGATCAGGACTTCAGCCTGTGGATTTGGGGGAGACACATACTCAGTCCATAGCAGAGCGTTTGGTTGATCCGCGCATACGTTCATGGACGTTTGGACTGTTGCCACCTTTTGGCTATTGTGAATGATGTTGCTCTGAAGATGTGTGTACAAGCTGTGGTCTGAACACCTGTCTGGAGTGAGATTTTTAAAATCGTAAATCTGACTCGGTTCCTGACCTGATTAAGCCTTCCAGTGACTTCCATCTCTCTGAGAAAACTATCCAGCCTCCTTACCAAGCCTGGCTGGACCTGGCTGCCTTCTACCCCGTGCTGGGAGCTCCCCGACCCCAGATCTCATGCTGGTCCCTTCCCTCCCACCCAGTCCCAGCGGCGGTGACACCTTCTCGGAGGGACTCACATCTTCCAAGAACCGTCTCTCTCCAGCTCCCTCCCCCCGACCTTGTAGCTCTTTGCCGTGGGACGTGGTTTATCTTCTTCCTCGTCATCGGTGTCACCTGGCTTCTTCATGCTCCTCTTCTGTTATTTCCTGCCTGGCTCTGTGGATGAGAAGAGAAGCTTCACAGGGGTCTACCTCTCTGTCCCTCAGGACTCAGCACGGTGACTTGCATGGAGACGCCACTCCATGAATAATGTCTAAACAAACCTGCCAAAGGTCTGATGAGCCATTGACCTCCCGAGACCCTGCATCTGCTTCTCTGAGAATGAATGGACTGGCCTGGCTCCTCCCCAGAGGGCCATGTACAGAGCCCCGATGCCGGGGAATTATGGGACTTCAGCTTCCTGGGCGTCCTCCCGCAAGCCTGCCGGATTGTTCCATCGGCAGCCGGTGGGATGGACGAGTCACTGAACCTGAGCAGGAAAGGAGGGGACCCAAGCTTGATTTGTGCTGAGGGTGTGTCAAAGAGCAGGAAAGAATTCTATCCTGAAGGAGGGGGTTTCTGAGGAGGCACAGGACCACACAGGGGTGCTGGCAGGTGGCTCCCAGGAATTCCAGTTTGGAGAAAACCGTGATATTCTAGCTGGGATCGTCCAAGATGACTGATGTCACAGAAGAGCCCTTGGGGGGGCACCCACCATGTTATACACTAGAAAGCAGTGAGGGCAGATGTTCTAAATGTAGGTGGCGGGTCTTCCGATCAAAATGAAGATTCCCGTCCATGTCAGAGTTGAACACCATACACAGGTTGCCCACAGAAGCCAGCCTCCCTCCCTCCCCTGCTCCGAAGGGTGCTCTGATTGCGGTCCATCTGGATGAAAGCTGCAGGCAAATCCAGTATTTCAAGTCTGATGCTCTTAGGTTTTAAGAAGTCCCTTGCGATCTAGCACCAAAACGTCATCACCCCTCCCCTTTAGGGCTGCTTCCCTTCTCTCGCTCTGTCCTTTCTGGGGCCTGGAAACACGGGTGAGGCTGGGGTGGGCACAGTTGGCATCTGCACTATTTTTCTAAGTTACTTCCTGTCTCCTTCCCTGAGCTGCCTGACTCAGGTGAGGCTGGGGAGAGGCTGATTCACGGCTCTGCCGGTGTGTGCGTGGAAGGAAAGAGCAGGAAGGGCGAACTCGATGGGCATGGCTGTAACTGGGTCTGAATGCCGACCCTCAGGGCGGACCCTTTGGGGACGGGCAGGATGCTGTGCGGTTGGCCACGTCTCCCCGTCCCTGGGTGTCTGCGCCCTCCGACCTCAGGAGACGCAGTGTGTCCCAGTGCCCACCCCTCCTCCCCACAGGCATGGGCTCTCAGAGGCAGAGCTGAAGGACGTCCTGTCCCTGGATGACGAGGTCCTGCAGGCGGTGTACCAGGACTGGACCCCGCCCAGCAAGGAGCTGTTGCGTTTCCCACCCTTGATGTGGGTAAGGCTCCGCCGGGACTTGGGTCACTGCTTGACCCGTCGGCCCGTGGACGGCTTCACGCTCCTGGCCATCGCCCACAGGTGGGTCCGACGTGGTGGAAGGGCCCTCTGGGCTTCTGGGAGTGAGGGTTCACTCGTCGGGGCTCCTCCTTTTTCCAGATCCTTCTTTTACCCCTGTTCATCATCAGTAGTCACTCCCCGCCCCCCCCCACCTCTCTGCCCACAGCCCCTGTCTGGCACCCATGAATCCGCTCTCTGTCTTTGTGGATTTGCTTATTTTAGACGTTTCATATAGATGGAACCACACAGCATGTGGCCATTAGCGTCCGGCTGCTTTCCTCAGCATAAAGCTTCCAGGGTTCATCCCTGTTCTAGCATGAATCGGGGCTTCATTCCTTTCCGTGGCTGAGTAATATCCCAGTGCACAGATGGGCCTCATTATGTTTGTTTATCCATTGAGGGAGAGTCATTGACGGACTCTTGGGTCGTTCCTCGGGCTTGTGGTCAGTGCTGCAAGAAAACGTGAGCACAAATTTTCATTTGAACACCTGCTTTGCTTTTGTTTTTTAATTTTTGGGGGTCTACACCCAGGAGTAAAGTTGTTGGGTCTTATACTACCTTATTTTAAGTTTGACTTAATGAAGAACCCAAATGTTCCTTTTTAAACTAAATGTATTTAAGGGGAAGAAAGAAAGATGGGCCAATTTATAGATGAATATTAGGTAACAAGTAGGAAAGGTGGTCACTGGCGCCAGAGAACACCCGTCAGGTGGCTTAGGAGGGACCTCCATTTGGGAACAGCTTCTTGGAAGGCTGGTGGCCCCCTCTGAGCTCACCCCGTCCCCCAGGCCCATGAGCCCATGTCCCCTCTCTGCAGGCAGCTGGCCGAGGTGGTCCAAGAGCGCTACCTGTCCAGGCCGGAGAGAGCCAAGAGGCACGGAGTGTTGGCTGACTTCTTCTCAGGAGCCTGGAGCCTGGGCACCAAGAAACTCATCACTCTGCCACTGGTGGGGAAGCCCTTGAACCTGGACCGTAAGGTGAGGTGTCTGTCTGGGACCTCTGCTCTTTACCTGCAGGCCCCACCTTGCTGTGCAGGCAAGACCAAGGCTGCCTGGCAAGGACTACCTGGCTCTTCCCTTCTTTTCCACCCAAAATGCTCCTGACCTTCTTCCCTTTCCTTCCCCCAGAAAGCAGGATGTCCCCTCAGCATCTGAGCATAATGGGGGTGCATGGGGAGCAGCTGATGAGGCCTGTGCCCGCCCACCCCCAGTATTCCAGAGTAGGGAAGAATCACAACATTCCGGAGCATACAGAACTGCCCTGAACTCCTGGCATCTCCTGCCCCTGGACCTTTGCACATGCCATTCCCTTGCCCAGGAATACCATTGTTTTCCAAGTTGGTTCCCCAGACAGACTCCCATTTAAACTCTGAGACCCAGCTCCGATGCCCCTCGGATTCCCTGAGTCCCAAGATCTTCCTTCTTCCCTGGCCCTGCCAGGGGTGGGCATGAGTCATTTCTGTCTGGAATTGTGTCCCCATCCCCTCCAGTGTCCCCTGCATGTGCCAGCTTGGCCTATGTCTCCGGAGTGCATGAGTGAGCTTGCACCACTGCGGCCTGGCTGCCAGCCCCCTTCTCCCCTGCAGGTAGCCCCTCAGCCCCTGTGGTTCTCAGACACGGTGGCAAATCTGCGGAAGCTGAAGGAGTTGCCCCATCACCTGGTCCACTCAGGCCGCATTGAGGAGCTGAAACAGGAGGTTCTGGGTAAGGCTCCTACCCATTGCGGACCACAGCGAGCGGGTCCCAGCCCTCCGCTGTGCTCCCCCCTCCAGGAGCCTGGGAAAGGGTAAAGGGAAAAAGTCAGAATCCTTGGCCCCTCCTAAGATAGTGGTTCTCTCCAGGGGTCATTCTGTGCCCCACTCCCAACAGCAGGGGACTTTTGGCGATGTCTGGGGACATTTTGGTTGTCACAGCTGGAGGAGCAGGGGCGCTTTTTGGCATCTAGTGCTAGTTGATAGTACAGAGGTGAGAAATGTGGTCTTAGAATGAGACCCTGTCTGTCTGTCTATCATATCTATCATCATATCATATTTATATTTGTATCTATCCATCTATCATTACCTATGTACCCATCCATCTGTCCCTCTGTCTTTCCATTTTTCTGTCTAGCTATCAATCTGCCTCTCCCTGAGATTCTCAACTCAGGGTGAGTCCGCACCCTGGGGACTCTTGGCAATGCTCCTGTTGTTGCTTATCATGCCTGAGGAGGCGCTACAGGCATCGGATGGGTGGAGGGCAGGGGTGCTGATAACTTCGGCAGTGCAGAGCCTGAGAACCCCCAGAGAAATGGACAGGTGAGAGCCCGCCTTCCAGTGTGAACCAGAGGGAGGCATGTGCCTCCGCATAATGCCCCCTTTCCCCGAAACAGGCAACATGAACTGGATTTCCTGCCGGGGCATCTCTGGGGGCATTGAGGGCCTGTTGGAGGACTTTGACCTGTATGGCCCTCACCTGGACTGTCCCGAGGTCAGCCTGGTCCGGGATGCTCTCCAGCTGTGCCGCCCGGCTGTGGAGCTCCGAGGCATGGGTGAGTTGGCTTGGCCAGAGGGGGTGGGCTGCACTGACTTCTAGAAGTCCATTCTTCTCACTGAGCCCCCAGCTGAATTTTCATCAACCTGCACATCTTTGATCTCTACACATGCAGGGTATCTAGATTTTTGAAATGAACCTGGGATAGCTTTGGAATGAGCACTACCAAAGTGTGTCCATCCCCTTCCCTGGCATGGCACCTTTTTCTAGAAAGGCCCAGATAGGAAAATCTCAGGCAAAAATCGAGGAAATTATGTCAGTACTTAATAGAACAAGAGAAAACACGTTCCCGTGACTTTTTTTAATTGATAATATTCAAAATACAATCATAATAATTGAACATGATTTTTTTTTAACATGAGTCCATTCAAGAGAAGGAAGGGGGCAGATTTGCTCCAGAAGAAAACATTTTGCTTCTTTGGGGTTCAAAGTCAGTGTTTCCTGCCATTCCATCCATTGCAAATAGGGGCCAGCCATCGGGCTGGGCTTGGCCCACCTTCTGCCCTAGAACTTGAAGAATCTCTGATGCTTTGCCCAGGACTGTGTTTTGTTGGTCTGTCTTTATCTTCATCTTTTAATTGTGGTAAAATACACAGAACGTCACATTTAGCAACGTAATCATTTTTAAGTGTAGAGCTCAGTGGTATTAAGCACATGCCCCATGTTGTGCAAACATCACCACCGTCCCCCGCCCGCACCCTGGCCCAGAGATCTTCCGTCTTCCCAAACCGTCAAGACTCTGTCCCCATGAAACACCAACTCCCCACCCCCATCCCCAGTCCCTGGCGCCCACCATTCCAATTTTCTGTCTCTATGAATCCGACCACCATAGGGACCTCATATCAGGGGACCCACAATGTCTGCCCTTCTGGGACTGGCTTCTTTCACTCACCATGATGTCCTCAAGGTACATCCTTGTTGTATTCCCTTTATTTGTGAAGCTGAAGAGCATTGTGTTACATGGATGGACCACATTTTTTTGTGTATCCATTCATCCCTTGATGGACACTTGGGCAGTTTCTACCTTCTGCCCATTGGGAATATCGCCACTGTGAACATGGGTATACAAATATCTTTTCAAGATCTTGCTTTCAATTCTTTGGTATATATGCCCAGAAATGCAATTGCTAGATCAAATGCTAATTCTATGTATATTTATTTGTTCTTTTTTTTCCGAGGAATCACCCTACCATTTTCTGCGGTGGCTGCCCCATTTCCTATTCCCACCAGCAGAGCCCAAGGGTTCCAATTTCTCTGCATCCTCACCAATACTTTTAATTTTCTGATTTTTTTTCTTAGACTTTTAAAAATTTATCTGAGAGAGAGAGAGCAGGGGGAGGAGCAAAGGGGGAGAAAGAATCTCATAGACCCCCACCCTGACCATGGAAGCCTATGCAGAGCTTGATCTCACGACTCTGACATCACAACCTGAGTCGAAACCAAGAGTCAGATGCTGAGCCGTCCAGGTGTCCTGATTTTCTAATTAAAAAAATAAATAATAATAATAGTCATCCAGTGAGTATGAGGTGGCCAGGATACCTTTTTTTTTTATGATTTTATTTATTTATTTGAGAGCAAGAGTGGGAGAGAGCACAGCCGGAGGTGGGAGAGCACAGGGAGAGGGAGAAGCAGACTCCCCACTTAGCAGGGAGGCCAACGCAGGGCTCTATCTCAGGACCCAGAGATCTATCCCAGGACCTGAGCAAAGGTAGTCACGTAATCAACTCAGCCACCCAGGTTCCCCCAGAGTGGTTTTTATTGTACAATTCCCACCTGGTTTTCATTTGAGGGTTTTATAAGGAGTTTTACGAAGGTGTTTAAATCCCTATATCCCTTCTGGGGCTCTCTTGAAGCTTAACCGAAAGCTCCTCCTCGGAGAAGCCTGTCTAGCTACCACTGAACCAGGAACCCCCTCTGGTTCCCCAGTCCCTGTGTTCTCCAGCAACGTACCCTTTTCCCGTCTGTCTTAGCTCTCAAATTGTTACTTCTGCCTGTTGTCTTTTGTATCACCTGAGGGCCCCACCGGACGCTGAGCTCTGTGAGGATGGGGACATTATCATCCACTTGCTCCCTGCCAAATTGCCAGCCCTACCACACAGACCGGTCCTGGCCAAGAACTCAGATTTGAGCCCCACTGGGCTGATTCAAATCTGGACTTTGCTACTTGCTGGTGGTGTCACCTTGTAAGTCCCTTGCTCTCCAACCCCATTCCTGACCTCACTGCCCTCAGTCTTTCCATCTGCAAAATGGGGATGCTGGTCAACCTTTCTACCTAGAGCTACGAGGAAAGATATGCAAGTCAGTTCTTGCAGAGCCTGTCCCCACACTGCCTTCTAAGCCTCCTATTTCTGTCACGTGAGAGCATCACTATTGTTGATCTGAACAGCCTTGCACGAGCCATTTCTTTTATTGTTGTTGTTGTTGTTTTGTTTTTGTTTATGTTGTTGCTGTTGTTGTTGGATGAGCCACTTTTGCATGGAGTCTCAGCTTCCATCATCTGCAAAATATAGGATTGTAACTAAAGGACATCCCAGGGAAGATGCTGGTGCCCGTCAACGTGGCCTTTCTTGTGTATTCATGCTCACTGGTTGTAAGCCTCACAAGGAGTGATTTACCAGGAGAATAGCCTTGGGAACAACTGCCCAGTTTGAGGGAAGATTTAAAAGCCCACAGCACAGCATGTTCTTTTCAACCATCCTTGATTGACACCCTGTGGCTTGCCCAGAATGAGGTGTAGGAATGAATGTCACCACCAGAGGGTGCAGTTGGCCAACCTTGAGTTTTAGTACATTCCAGGACCTTGAGCCTGGTCCTCAAAGCCCACCTGATTTCTCTTATTGCCTCAGGCTCCAGGATGATTCAATGTGGTGCTGTTTTTGACCCTATTTTTGCTTTAAAGGCTGGTATTTTTGTTCATCATGGGTTGGGGAGCATTAATTTTGATTTGTTAAAATATTGCCATTAAAATAGTGTTTATCTGGATGGATGGTTGAGTTTGGTGGTGCCACCTTAAATTTTGCAGCTATGGTGATTGGGGCACTCACTCCTGGTCCTGACCTTGCCTCACATCATCCACCAGCGAACCAAGGCACAGGGCATCATCACCATTGCCCCAAACCCCACAGTTAGAACAAGGAAAATGAACTGCCTGCCTTCCACGTCCCTGGTCCATTTGAGTTGGAATAAAACTTGATTGGTTAGGTTCCTGCCTCTTACTGGCTGTGTGACCTTGTACAAGTTGCTTAACCTCTCTGAGCCTCAATTTCCCCCTTTACGAACTTGGCATAATAATGATACCCCTGTTGTGGGAGGCAGAAAACACTGCCTCATTCCGAAGATATATTCACTTCCTAGTCCCTGGAACCTGTGACTCTCGTCTTATACTGCAAATGATGGGATTAAGTAAAGAAACTTGAGATGGAAAGTGGGGCGATGATGATCCCATGGAAGCTGGCAGCTCAGGGTCCAGCAGTGAAATAATTCAGAAAAGGCAGGACAAAGGAGGTAGAAGTTTCCAGAACAAAGGAGATGGATGTTTATTGAATACACCCCAAGGGAGCTGTGGGTAGCACCCCACAGGGGAGGCAGTCTGCCCCAAGGCAGTGGGAGGGGCTGTTTTACAGGGGGAAGGTCAGGAGATATGGGGAAGGTAGGAGATTTTCCTTTTTTTGTATCTCTGCCTCCTTGTCAGTAGCCGGCCCCCGTCAGCTAGGGCTTCTGGATATTTTGAGGGCCTGTCTTCAGCTCCATGGTTGCTGTGGGCCCTTTTGCCTTGCTCTGCGTTCCGTTGTTTAAGCCCATTACTGAAAAGTGGCCTCTGCAATTTACTGGGTGTCTGTGATGTTCTAGGCACTACGAACACAATGAACAAGACAGATATCATCCCTGTTCTCAGGGGAAACTCAAAATCTAGGATAGGGAGGGAATAAACAAAGAAATGTCAGTTGCAGCTCTGATGAGCTCGGGGGAGCTGGGCGAGTGGATTAGAGCACTGGGATGAAGAATGCTCTTTAAAGAAGTAAGCCTTGAGCTAAAAAACGAGATATTTAGCCTGAGAAAGGGGAAGGGGAGGACCCAGAGGCTAGGAACCACCTGGTGCTTTTGAAGTAGGGATGAGAGTCCTTGGAAAGGAGAGAAGGAGGCAGGAGAAGATGGCGGGGGACTTGACCTTGACTGGTCAGCAGCACCCTTCCCCTTAACCTGAGTTCCCTTTGTTGCAGAGAGGAGCATCCTGTATACAGAACTCCTGGCCAGACTCCATTTCTTCGCCGCCTCACATCCAGCACTGGTGGGACAGCTGTGCCAACAGGCCCAGAGCTGGTTCCGGGTGTGCCCCCACCCTGTGCTCATACCCCTGGGGGGATTCTTCCAGCCCCCAGGAGGACCCCTCCGGGCAACCCTCACAGGCTGCCACAAGGGTGAGTCTGCCCAGCACAGCAAAAATCCTTCCTGGCCCGTCGTGCCTGAGGGCGGCAGAGGGCAGCTGTTTCTGGCTGCTCCCTGGGGCTCCCCTCTGTCAGTAGGGAGGCCCCCAGGGTCCCATCAGGGTGTGCCCTTGCTGTCTCATGCTGACTTGACTGTCTCTGCCCCCTAGGGACTGTAGATTAGTATTGTAAATACTGCAAATGAGCCCAGAGCAAGGAGGGTGCTGACTGCCTCTAAGAAGAGAGTGTCCATCTTACAGTTTCTGTGGTTTACTGGCTCAGGCTAGTAAGTCCAAAAGGTAGGGACAGATGCCTGACTGGCCCCTGAGAGGCTGGTGGAACTCGTAGATCCCGCCCCCGGGACACCAGAACGTCAGAGACAAGAGGACTTGTCTCTCTATTTGTTTGTTTTGCTTCCTTCCCTCCTTCCTTCACCCTTCTTTCCTTCCCTCCTTCTTCTGTCTGTCCTTCTTTCCATCCATCCATCCATCCATCCATCCGTCACCCATTCACTCATCCTCCCTTCCTCCCTTCCCTCCTTCCCTCCTCCTCCTGCCTGTCCTTCTGTGCTTCCATCCATCCATCCATCCACCCTTCCTTCCTTCCATCCACCCATCAGTCACCCATATTTCCATTAGTCATCTTCTTCCCATGCCTCTCGCCACGCCACGTATCTTTCCCTTTCCCTCTTCTGGACATCTTCCAAGCACTCGCCCCTCCACCCATCTACCCGCCCAGCCATTCATCACCTCGCCCCCCCCCATCTCTCCGTTGATTCATTGATTCCTCCATCTTACTCAACGCACACCCATCCGTCCGCTCACCCAACTATCCAGCCAGCCGTCTAGCTATCCGTTCATGTACCAGTCCACCCCCTCTCGTCCGTCCCTTCCTCTGCCCACCCATAATCTCGTGCATCAATTATAAGGCCACCAAATACACAATTAACGTCTGGCTCAAATGTCAGTCATTGCAACTCAGACTGTTTCTGTGCCACACATAGCCTTGTAGGGAAAGCTACATTCCCAAGGCATAGTGCTTCCAAAATAGAAGCTCCAAGAGACTAAGTACCATGCGTGGAGGAATTGATTTAGGGACAGCTGCTTGAATGCTGTGTTCAGAAGGGTTCTGGGACCGAATCTAGTTTAATGGGTAAGAATGTATATTTATTGGGTTACAGGTTCAAATGCTACAACAAAGGACAGGATAACAGTGATGTAAATAAAACGGCAGTTCATTTCCCCCTCACATAACAGTCCAGGCATAAGCAGAGGTAAAACTCCTAGTCTTCAATGTGTCAAGGACCCAGACTCTTTCAATCTTGTTTGCTGCCATGTTCAATGTGAAACTTCCATTTGTTGGTTCAGAATGGCTGTTCCCGCTCTGACCCACACCATGGCCTTCCAGCCAGTGGGCAGTGGGAAGGGGAGGTGGATGGCAGATCCCTTCCCTTTGAGGGCACGGTCTAGAAGCAGAATTTATCACCTCTGGAGTGATATTGGCAAGAACCGAGTTCATTGGCAAGAACTCGGCCTTCTCTGGCTGCAAGGGAGTCTGGGAATTACAGGGTCCCAGGGAGTGTGGATTCTGCTAATGCCTGTGGGCTGTGGGCTTGGTTTCAAAAGGAAACATGACAGAATGGCTCCAGGGGACAAATCTGAGAGGGTGCAGTGACAGTCGTGGTCTCTACCATGGCATAGGCATAGGAAGTCACAGTCAGGTCAAGTTTTGTTTTTCCCATCCCTTGGGTGGGGAGATGTTCTGTGTTTCCGACCCACCATGACTCTCACACCAGCCACAGTCGTGGTGAAGCTGAGGAAGTTTCTACCCACTCTGGGCTTCAGTTTGGCCCTTTTGTAAATGAGAAGTTTGAGTTCATGTTTCCAAGGTCGCACTGTAAGTGACCAGAAAAAAAAGAAAGGAAGGAAAGAGGGAATGGAGGGAGGGAAGGAGGAGGGAGGGGAGGGAGGGAAGAGGGAGGGAGGGAGGGAGAGATAGAAAAAGAAAGAAAGAAAGAAAGATCGATCCCATGTCCTCACTCCCTGCCCCAATAAGGCAGGAACAAAATCTGGGCTTCTCAAACTTGGACGGCGCTGATTTCCACACTTCCCTCCTCACTATTTCACATCTGGGGAAACTGAGGCACAGAGCAGAGGAAGGAATTACCCGAGGGCATTCAGCAAATCTGGTCTCCAACGGTCCGGGCCAGTGTTTTCCCCCGTGTAAATCAGCGCCTCTCTCTCCTCAGCGCTGTTTCAGTCAGAACCCAGCAGAGCGCCCCAGGCTGTTGTTTGCCCAAATTATTGGCAAAGATTTTTTTCCCTTTGGAGCAGCCAGCCTTTATTTTTCCATCCACGTGGACCTCCAAGAGAAGTCAGAAGCAGGAGTCCGCGTTCTCAGCCAATATAATTCCATTTCTGAGTCTTGTCCCACTAGGGCAGGGCTTCTCAACCAGGCACTACTGACATTTGGGACTGGGTCATCCTCTGCAGGGGGGAGGGGGGGCATCCTATGCGCTGCAGAGGTGGGTCGGCAGCACCCCTGGCCTCCACACATAGGATGGCAGTAGCACCTGGTTCCTGGTTGTGACAACCAAGAACGTCTCCAGACTTGCCCAGTGACCCCAGGCTCCAGACATTTCCCAGGAGCAGAATCACCCCTATGTGAGAACCACCAAACTTGCGAGGCACTTCTGTGTGGTTTGGTCCCTAAGAACAACATAAATGTTACAACTGAGCCCTGAATCTGGCCCCCGACAGTGCTGACTTCAAAATCCTGGCTCTGCCACTTTCTAGGTGTGTGGCTCTGGACAAGGGACTGAACCTGTGCCTCAGTTTCCCCATCTGTGCAGCAGAGGCAACATTAGAGGACCCCGTGTCCGAACCTGGGAGCTGATGTGGTCACTGTTGTCTCTGTGTGGCTGCAGGCATCACGGCCATGGCGTGGAGCCTGGAGGAGAGGCTGCTGGTCGTTGGCACCCAGGATGGCATCGTCGCCGTGTGGGACATGGAGGAACAGCAGGTCATCCACATTCTAACTGGACACACAGGTGAGGCTTGGGAAGTGGGTTTTGTCAACTTGGTCATCGAGATAAATAAGATTTCAGGGCACCTGGGTGGCTCAGTCAGTTGAGCATCTCACTTCTGCTCCGGTGGTGATCTTGGGGTGCTGGGATCGAGCCCCGCCTCTAGCTTTGTGCTCAGCGGGGAGTCTGCCTCTCACTCTCCCTCTGTCCTTCTCCACCCACTCCTACTCTTTCCCTCTCAGATAAATAAATAAAATAATCTTTCAAAAAAATAATATTTCAAGGCAATGTTTTAAAAAATCAGAATTAATGCAAAAACTCCACCGCGATTAAATAGCAAGCTGTCTTAAAGACAAGATCAGTAATGGTGCTGTGCCAAACCTTATGGGAGCCAGAGGCTAAAGAGAAACTCAGGAATTTGGCACCTCCTTAAGTCTGGCACCCAAGATGAGTGCCTAACTCGCCTTACCTTAATTCTGGCCTAAGTCAGACTCAAGTATTTGGGAAGGCAAAATATAGTTACAGATTGTAGTGAGGACAACAGGGTGTCATCAGTAACAGTAACCAAAGTGACCCACTTAGGACAGTTAGGTGTAAGGCATTTCTTCAGTGGGAACATTTCAGCCAAGATTCCAAGGGTGCAAAGAAAGAGGTAGGCAGAGGGCAGAGGGGTAGGAAAAGGAAGAGCATCCCAGGAATGGGAAACAGCCCATGCAAAGGCCCTGACAGGGGGGAGGAAGTTGGCATGTTTCCAGAACAACAAGGAAGCCATGAAGCCAGAGCTTGAGACATTGTATCAAATGAAAGAAGCCAGTCAGTCACAAAAGCCCACATCATGTATATGATTCATTTATACAAAATGTCCAGAACAGGCAGATCTAGGGAGACGCAAAACAGATTAGCAGTTGCTAGTTGGGGAGGGAGGAATGGGAAGTGATTGCTCATGGGGACGGGGTTTCCTTTTGGGGTGATGGAAATGTTCTAGAATCAGATAGAAGTGATGGTTGCACGCCATTGTGAATTATTATGTTATTGAGTTACACACCTTTAAATGGTTTACATGATAAGGAGAGAAAGGGGAGGGAAGGCCAGGTTTTGAAAATATTCTAAATTTATACTGGCGTGATGGTTGCCCAGCTGTGACCATTCAAAGACCAATGAATTGTACCATGGTCCATGGAATGGGTGAATTTTATGTTTGTGCATTATATCTCAATAAAGTATTTTTTTAAGATTTTATTTATTTATTTGAGAAAGAGAGCACAACATAGGGGAGGCAGAGTCCCCACTGAGCAGGGAGCCTGATCTGGGGCTCCATCCCAGGACCCTGGGATCATGAGGTGAGCCAAAGGCCGATGCTTAACTTACTGAGCCACATGACACCCCTCAGTAAAGGTGTTAAAAAACATTACATCATTGTGAACCAAAAATGTACGCTCTTTCATAATTTTTTCCCAACATTTTGCCATAGACATTCTTTTCTTTCCATTGATCTTTTTTAAACAACTTTATTGAGTTGTAATTGACATACCATTCCTCCCATTTTAAGCGGAGGATGCAACCTTTTTTGGTAGATTTACAGAGTTGTACAATCATCACCATAATTGTAGAACTTTCCACTACCCCAAGGAGTTCTCTTTGCATCACTTGCCCACTCTGGAATACATCTACACTACCCCCCCCCCGTGGCTGATGTGCATCCTGGGTCTATGAATTCGTCTTTTCTGGACTGTTCTTGCAAATGGAATTGCGCACTCTGTGATCTTTGGTCCACCGCCTGATGTGTGGAAGGCTTGGCTCTCACTGTTGCATGTGGCAGTAGTCTGTCCTCTGCGTTGCCGAGTCTATCCGTTGTATGGAAGGGACAGCAACGTGTTTATCAGGTGATTGCATCGGTTGAAGGACTTTTACATGGTTTCCAATTTGAGGCTGGGGTGAGTCACACTGCTATGATCCATCAAATGGTATATTTATCGTGTCAAAATGCGGCAAAAATAGTTCATGCTCAACAGATCATGTTCCAGAATGTATTACATGATTTTTTGGTAATTTATTTTATGCCATTTATTTACTTTTTAATTTTTGCTATTTTAGGCTATTTCTAGTTATCTGCTGTTGGGGAGAACACCGCGACGCATCTCTTTTTCTCTCATCAACCCTTTTTTCCTTCTGATGACTATTTCCAGCGAGTAGGAGTCTTAAATTGGAGGATGTGAGCTTTTCTAGGGGTTTTGAGAACTGGCATCTTACTGCTTTCCAAACAGGCTGTATGTGTGTAATAGACTATCCCCCCCTCCCCAACCCCAAAGCTGCCGGCATCAGATGTTCTCAATTTACTCTTTTCTTTTTTTTTCTTATTTCTTTCAAGGGCTGGGAGTGAGTTGGGTCCTGATAGAGTATCCAATAAGATTCCATTCATTTTATCATCATTGGGATGGCTATTTTCATCTAGGTCTATTCAATATTTGTATCTGTGTGTGCGTGAACCGTCTGTTCAAGACAAGGATCCGTTTATGTACCCATGCACCTTGATTCATTTTTGAAAAAGTCATCAAACTTTGTAATTAGGAAAACTCAGTCATCAGTTTATTGGCACAACAGAGAGCATTAAAGGCATGTGTACTAAGGAAAGTGAAAATTTCCCATCACGTGCTGGTGACCTGGAGGTCTTTCGTCCTGGCTTGCAAGAGTTGATGGGGAAATTTCCAGGAACGCAGTGAGACAGTTGTCAAACACAACCACTATTTTGTAAATGTTTTTAAAAGATTAAATTTTCTGGGGCAAAGAGAAAGGACAGGGGCAAGCTGACTCTGTGCTGAGAGCAGAGCCCAACACAGGGCTCGATCCCAAGACCCTGAGATCATGACCTGAGCCAAAATCAAGAGCTGGCTTGAACAAGTAACTGAGCCACCCCTGAGCCCCAAACACAGCCATTATAAAATAGTCGATTATAGAAGCTTGCAGCTGAATCAATTCTATTTAAACAAGGTAATAAATCCTCAAAACTCAGCACTTTATTTTCTTTTTTAAAGCATTAATATTCTAACACCAGGTCCTTACATTCTTCCCCTCTGTGATAACTGAGACAAATCCTCTGGTTCTCGTCCTCCATGAACTTGCTCTCTCCTGGATATTTCTCTTTTACAGCCTACCCACTTTGTTTTTTTAAGATTTTATATATTTATT
Organism: Neogale vison; assembly: GCF_020171115.1. Taxonomy (NCBI): domain Eukaryota; kingdom Metazoa; phylum Chordata; class Mammalia; order Carnivora; family Mustelidae; genus Neogale; species Neogale vison. The sequence continues at coordinate 213,753,218 of NC_058096.1, read as the reverse complement.
TGGTAAAGAATGACAGTGAGAGAGCATGAGAGGGGGGAGTGGGAGAAGGAGAACCAGACTCCCTGTCAGGCAGGGAGCCTGATGAGAGACTGGATTCTGGGACTCCAGGATCATGACCTGAGCCAAAGGCAGTTGCTTAACCAACTGAGCCACCCAGGCACCCAAAACTCAGCACTTTCTAAGTATTGTACCACACATTCTTACATATGCTCTTGGCTACTGTACCCTTGCAGTGGAAATGGGGTGCTTGCTACTGGTTTCTCTTTACAACCCTACATTCTATGACGTCATGTTAGTGACTTGAAATCAATCGAGGATGGGAATATTTACACCAAGGGAATTGGCCAATGTCACAAATCAGGGCTTTCCCCAACCTCCTTGGAGAGCCCGTTGTGAGGCATTTACCAGCATATTGTTGTTCTAGTCCCTTCCCCTGGGGGTGTTTGGATATATATAAATATATGTGGTTTTCTATAAAGTCATGTAAGCTTTTGCTAGTGTAAACTTTTTTTGTTTTAGTTAACATTACATATTTTCCTCTTTCCACATTATGTATATATCTCTAATTCATTTTAACTGTGGCATAGTGTTCCATGTATGGGAATTTTTAAAAAGATTTTATTTATTTATTTGAAAGAGAGAGAGCACAAGCAGAGGGAAGAGCTGGCAGAGGGAGAAGCAGGCTCCCTGCTGAGCAAGGAGCCAGAAGTGGGACTCGATCCCAGGACCCTGGGATCATGACCTGAGCCAAAGGCAGGCGCTTAACCAACGGAGCCACCCAGGCATCCCTGTATGGGGATATTTTGTAATGCATTGCTATTTATACACATTTTGGATTGAAAAATATCCAAATCACAACAAATAAAAATTACCCGCTCTCCTCCTGTCATTTGAATCATAAAGAAATAAAACTCCCTTTGATCTCTCTCATCCATCAGACTCCATGGAAGTGATCAGTCCTCACAGTTTGTGATATGCCATAAGCAATTTTTTTTCTAGGCTTATGCAGACATAGCTCTGTATAAGCTCATGTTTTTGTCAAAAGCAGATGGTGCTATTTTATACACTGGGCTGTAACTCACTTTTGTCACGATATATTGTAATGTTACCTTGTAGCGGCTGAGAGCTTGGTTCTGGGCTGGAATCCTGGCTTCACTACTTATTAATCATGTAGTTCTGGGTAAGTTGCGTACTCAGCTGCTGTGCCTCTGTTTCCATATCTATACAACAGGATAATAATAGTACCTCATAACATCTTTATGATATTAAAGGAGTTTAACGCATGTAAAGTACTAATAGCTACACTTGGCACATAGAAAGCCCCCCAGTAAGTATTGACTGTTGTAATAATTTATTACGGTTAAGTGTATATATAGATCTATCTTATTATTTTTAATGGCTGCATAACATTCTTTATAAGGATACACCATATTATTTAAGCTTTTATTTATTTATTTGACAGGCTGAGATCACAAGTAGGCAGAGAGGCAGGCAGAGAGAGAGAGAGGTGGAAGCAGGCTTCCTGCTGAGCAGAGCACCCAATGTGGGGCTCGATCCCAGGACCCTGGGATCATGACCTGAGCCGAAGGCAGAGACTTTAACCACTGAGCCACCCAGGCGCCCCTACACCATATTATTTAACAACTCCCTTTTCATAAATAGGTTGTTTGCGATTTTATTTTTATAAGACAACCCTGCAACCAATATCCTGTATCTTTACACACCTGTGCCATTATTTCAGCAAGACGCATGTCTAGAAGTGGAATTTCTAAGTCAAATTGTATGCACATTTTTCCTTGTCCCCTCTTTTTCTGAGCATTTTATTTTGAAATAATTCTAGACTCACAAGAGGTTGCTAACGTAGTGCAGAGAAGTCCTTCTTCTCTATGCTATACTTCTCTACAGGTAGAAGTCCCTACCATGTATCCACTTTCCCAGAATGGCAACATCTTACATAACTATAGTGTATTAACAAAACCAAGGGACTACACATTTTAACTTTCAGTGTTACCAAATTACCCTTTACAAATTTACATCAATTTATACATCCATCAGGACAGTATGAATATCTTTGTCAGTAGTCTAGTAATCAATCTGTAAAATTTTTGCCAGGAGCGTCTGGGTGGCTCAGTACATTAAATGTCTGACTCCTGACTTCACCTCAGGTACCATGATCTCAGGGTCATGGGATTGAGATCTGCATAGGGCTCCATGCTGAGTGTGGAGCCTGCCTGAGACTCTCTCCCTCTCTCTCTGCCCCTACCCTCCACCCCACCCTACCCCAGCTCATGCATGTTCACAGCATTATACTCTTTGTCCAATTTCTGAGTGGGTTGTTTATATTTTCCCTGCTTATCTGTAAGAACTTTTTGCTTATTAAGGAGAGTCTCCATCATCTGTTATACATTATAAATATTTTCTCTTGATCTGTCATATGGCTTTCAACTATATTTCGTCCTCCTGAAATTTTGCATTTTTATGTTAGGCAATTGATCAATGTTTCCTCTTTATGTCTTCCAAATTTCATGTTTTGCTTGGAAAATATCTCTCCATGACTGTAAAATCTTCTCCATAACCTTACCTTGTTTTTACATGTTTGTTGATTTTAAACACTCCCAGGATGACGCTGAGCTTTTTAAAATTGCCACGATCTCTGTTTATTACATAGTCACATCAGGGCAATTGATTTAATCTCAACCACTTGCACTCTTCATTGAGTTTTGCCGCATTCCCTTATTTGTAATTTGGTTGTTCGAATCCATCATCTTTTCCAAACCAACAGGCATTTGGGGAGTTGGAAAGTCAAAATGTTTTCAACTAACAAATTCTCCCACCCCCCCGGTCTACTGCAGGAGAGGTGAGGTATGTGAAAGTGTTTGCCAAGGGGACGCTTGCCCTCTCTGCCTCAAAGGACCACACGCTGCGTCTGTGGGACTTACTCTCTGGGCAGGAGAAATTCACCATTTGGGACAGAGGCTCAAGAGATCCCACTGAACCTGAGATCTGGAGTCTTCACGTGGAGGAAGCAAAGAAGGTTGTATATTTGGCATCTGGCTCAAAGGTAACAAACACCTGTCCTGTTTGCAAAGAAAAGCTGTTACTAGAGCATTCCAAGACAGCATATGCTGTTTCTAGGAGGCGGTGTCCCTGAGAGGGGGGGTGGGCATAAACAGGGGTGCACAACCACTGGATGGGATGCTATAAGGGGTTTCAAACTACACAGTTGGATTAGATGATTCTGATAGTTCTTTCTGACCCTAAGAGTTGAGACCTTTCATCTTTTTTTTTTTTTAAGATGTATTTATTGGGGCACCTGAGTGGCTCAGTTGGTTAAGCCTCTGCCTCTTGATTTCTGCTCAGGTCATGATGTCCGAGTCATGAGATCAAGCCCCACGTTGGGTTCCAGACTTAGCAGAGCCTCTGTTCCCTCTCCCCATGCTCTTTCACTCTTTCTCCATAAAAATAATAAATAAATAAAGACTTATTTATTTATTGGTGGGGAGGGGCAGAGGAGTGAATCTTCAACCAGACCCCCCCACTCACCAGGGAGCCTTGACCCATGAGATTGTGACCTGAGCAGAAACCAAGAGTAGAAGGCTTAACTGACTGAGCCACCCAGGCACCCCTAATCTTTTTTAATTTGGTCGTTTTAGTGCTATAAATTGTCCTCTGAGTACAGCCTTACTTGCATCCCACAAAACTTGCTATGTCATATTATCATTTACCGTCAGTAAATGATACCGTCAGGGGGCATCTGGGTGGCTCAGGGGGTTAAGCCTCTGCTTTCAGCTCAGGTCATGATCTCATGTCCAGGTCATATCCTAAGATCGGGCCCCCGCATCAGGCTCTCTGCTCAGCAGGGAGCCTGCTTCTCCCTCCCCCTCTGCCTGCCTCTCTGCCTACTTGTGATCTCTCCCTCTCTCTCTGTAAAATACATAAATAAAAAGTCTTTTTAAAAAAATACTTTCAGATTTCCCTTTTGATTTGCTCTTTGGTCGACAGGCTATTTAGAAGTGTGCTGTTCGTTCCCAGATATTTGAAAGGTTCCCAGGTAGCTTACCTTTTTCTTTCCTAATTACTTTCATTTGTATGATGAATCTTTTCAGATGTATCAAAACTCATTTTAGGGTCTCTTGTGGTAAATATTCCACATACACCTGAAAACAATCTGTATTCTGCTGTGTTATTCCCTTATGTCAATTTTAAACCTACGATCTGATTGTATGATGAATAGAGACACAGTAGAACAGTGGGTGAAAGCTTAGGAACTAAAGGCATGGTAAAAAATCTGTACCTAACTCCCAGATGACTTCTTTGCAAGCTGAGTGATCTTGATCATATCACTGTACCTCTCTGCCTCCATTCTTCATCTACCTGATGAGATAATGACTAAAATACCTGGCAAGAGTGCTTGGTGCATAGTAAGCACCAAATACTTAATAGCTATTAATTATTATATTTTATTAGTAACTGGCAACTGTTAACATAAGTAATATTGGTAGCTTATAAACTGTGCTGTCCAATATGGGGGGTCACCACCAAACTTCAATTATGAAGTTTGAAACTGAGCACTTGAAACGTGCCTATTCTGCACTGAAATGTGCCATAAGTAGGAAACACACACTGGCTTTCAAAGCCTTAGTACTGTGGAAATAAGGTAAAAGATTTCAATAGTAATTTGGTATTAATTACATGTTGCAGTAGTAACATTTGGACATAGGGTTAAACCAAACACATTATTTAAATCGATTTCACTTGTTTTCTCTTACTTTTTTTTTAAGGGACTAATACAAAATTTGAAGACACACGGCATGCATTCATTATACTATTATTGACAGGGCAGGCTTAAATATTAGGGAAGTGTTGACTGATTTCCAAACTGCATACATTTGGAAAACACAGTTAAAAAAAAAAAAAGGAAATAATAGGGGGGCCTGTGTGGCTCAGTTGGTTAAGTGTCCGACTCTTGGTTTCGGCTCAAGTCATGATCACAGGGTCGTGAGATGGAGGCGGGCAGTGTTGGGCTCCACATTCAGCGAAGAGTCTGCTTGGATTGTCTTCCTCTGCCTCTCCCTGCACTCAGACATTATCTCTTGCTCTCCCTCTCTCTAAAATAAATCTTAAAAAAAGAAAGGAAGGAAGGAAGAAGGAAAGAAGGAAAAGAAGAAAGGAAGGAAGAGAGGAAGAAAGAAAGAAATAGGGGTGCCTTGGTGGCTCAGTCAGTTAAGCTTCTGACTTCAGCTCAGGTCATGATCCCAGGGTCCTGGGATTGAGCCCCACATGGGGCTCATTGCTCAGCGGGGACCCACCTTCTCCCTCTGCCTGCCACTCCCCCTGCTTGTGCTTGCTCTTTCTGTCAAATAAATAAATGAAATCTTTTTTTTAAAAAAAAGCTTTAAAAAAGAAATAAGAAATAATAATAATTAATCCCAAAGACAACCACTGTTGTGACATTTACATGAGTTTGTGTTCTGTGGTGTGTGGATGTGTATGTACAAATACTCGTGTGTGTAAGTATAACACAAAATGGGGATCAGACCACATAGAAAGCTAGCTATGCTGCTTCATAAATCAATTTTTATTTGCCCATAACCTCAAACATTCTTCAGAAACCGCAGGCTTAGTGATTTTGTGAGATGTCCTTGCCTTGACTCCTCTACAGTTTATTAAATTGATCCCTTCCTACTGGACATATAGGTTATTTCTAGTTCCTTGTACTTTCAAATAACTGAGACAACTTTCCTTATAAATAGATGTTTGAATCTCCCCTTCTTTCTTTCTTTTTAAGATTTTATTTGTTATTTGAGAAAGAGCAAGAGAGAGCAAGTGCTCGCACTCGCTCTTGTGTTGGGTGAAGGGGTAAAGGGAGAAGCAGGCTCCCTGCTGAGCCGGGATCCCAATGCGGGGCTCGATCCCAGGACCCCGAGATCATGACCTGAACTGAAGGCACCCAGGCACCCTGGTTACTATTGATTTGAAAAGGTACTTTTTTGGGGTGAGGTTAAATATGAAACCTGCCGTCATCAAGAATTACATGTAGTGGGGCACCTGGGTGGCTCAGTGGGTTAAGCCTCTGCCTTCGGCTCGGGTCATGATCTCAGAGTCCTGGGATGAAGCCCCACATTGGGCTCTCTGCTCAGCGGGGAGCCTGCTTCCCCCTCTCTCTCTCTCTGCCTGCCTCTCTGCCTACTTGTGATCTCTGTAAAATAAATAAATAAAATCTTTTTTAAAAAATTACTTCTAGTGGCGCCTGGGTGGCTCAGTGGGTTAAAGCCTCTGCCTTTGGCTCAGGTCATGGTCTCAGGGTCCTGGGATCAAGCCCCACATCGGGCTCACTGCTCAGTGGGGAGCCTGCTTCCTCCTCTCTCTCTGCCTACCTGTGATCTCTCTCTGTCAAATAAATAAGTAAAATCTTAAAAAAAAAATACTTCTAGTGAACAGATATGTGAATGCATATGGTATGGTTGACATTTTCCGCCCCCTTTTTAAAGATTTTGTTTATTTATTTGATGGTGAGAGAGAGACAACGAGAGAAGGAACACAAGCAGGGGGTTGGGAGAGGGAGAAGCAGTCTTCCCGCTGAGCAGGGAGCCTGATGTGGGGCTCGAACCCAGGACCCTGGGATCATGACCTGAGCCGAAGGCAGATGCTTAATGATTGAGCCACCGAGGGGCCCCTTTTTTCCCATTTTAAGACTGTTATTTTGGAGAAATTTTAGGTTCACGACAATGTTATAAAGCTATTATGGAGAGTTCCCCTATTCCCTTCTATCCAGTCTTCCATCATGTCAACGTCTTACATAACCAGGGAACATCCATTACAGCTAAGACATTAATATTGCTAAAGTTCTCTCAACCTCACTCAGATTTCCTCAGTTTTTCTGCAAATGACCTTTTGCTACTCTAGGATCTAATCCAGGACACCTCTTCTCCCCCTCTACCTTTTTTTTTTTTTTTTTTTTTTTTTTTTTTTGGTAACGAAGAGTGTTGAAAATAAATGCATGCACTATGGAAAAGCACACGTTTTGCATCTGACTCCAGAAATGTTGCAACCCAGGTCTCATGCTGAGATTTCTCTTCCTTCCCACGATTCCTTCAGATCAGTGCTTGGAATCTAGAAACGGCAGAGCTGGTTTTCCGTATCCTGGGACACGTCTCTGACCGCTGGATGTGCACCAGGGCACTTGCTTCCCGGGCCATGCTGCTGACCGTGTCTGAGGCTGGCGTGGTGAGTCTGTGGAGCTCAGCCACAGGAACGCTTCAGGGGAGGCAACATTTATCCAGCGTCAAAGAAGAAACACCAACCTGTGGGGTCTCGGTCCAGAAGCAAGGCAAGATGGTGACCGGGTTTAGCAAGGGCTCCATCTCTTTGGTAAGTCCCTTTGCTGAATGTGATGCCCGCATCGCTCAGCTCCAAAGTGCTCAGATGTCCTAGAAACTGGGAGAAACCACTTCACCTTTGATCTTTCCCTAAATGACATTTGGTTTTCTAATTGAGGGATTTGCAACTCAGCGCAGTTCAGGAAACATGCCTTGGTGTTTCCTGGGGGCAGGCCACTGTGGGTCGTTGTTGGCACTCGGTCCTGCCAAAAATGTCTCTAGACATTGCCAGCTGTCCTCAGCTGGCGGGGATGGCACAAAATGGCCCTCCCCACCCCTTGAGAACTACTGCCCCAGACACATAAAGTAGAAAAAAAGCAAACTTGTAGAACAGTGTCTCTGCTGGATGGTGCAAAAAAGGATGGTGGGAGAGGGAGAAGCAGACTCCCCACTGAACAGAGAACTCGATGCGAGGCTCGATCCTAGGACCCTGAGATCATGACCTGAGCCAAAGGTAAACGCTTAGCTACCCAGGTGCCCCAAAAAACATATTTTTGCTTTTGTTTTTTAAAAAGTCAGCAGTAGGGGCGTCTGGGTGGCTCAGTGGGTTAAGCCGCTGCCTTCGGCTCAGGTCATGATCTCAGGGTGCTGGGATCGAGTCCCATATCGGGCTCTCTGCTCAGCAGGGAGCCTGCTTCCCTCTCTCTCTCTGCCTGCCTCTCCATCTACTTGTGATCTCTCTCTGTCAAATAAATAAATAAATATATTTTTTAAAAAGTCAGCAATAACATCCATGAGGAAATTCACTTTTCTTGCCCCTCCCCCACCACGTGTCCCATCTGTGCCCTTCACCGAGATAATGAGCATAAAGTTTTTGGCTTGCAGGCTGGTAGCCGTCTGATGCCCAGAAATCAGTAGCTGACCTGGGGCTGCAGGACTGAGGAATGACCCATCCTCTTAGATCCAAACTAAATGAGTTCCGCCACTCGGGAATGGGGAGAAATTGGTGTTTCGATCTTACCTGAGATCTCCAGAGCTCCCCCAGGGGCAGAAAACAGATGCTGGGATGTTCTCCAGGTCCCTGAGTCAATTACAAAAGCAGCATCAACAAAAACACTACTAGCTGCCACGGTTTGAGGGCTGACTGTGTGCAGGATAAGGGGGAACCCCCCCCCACGATGGCCCCATACTGTAGTCCTGCATCATGGCCCATTTAACAGATAAGGAAACTAAGGCACCCAAGGGCTGAGACATTTGCTTAGAAGCTGGTGAGCGGCAGAGCCTTGCATCCAAGTCCCTGACCCTGGACCCTTCACTCTTGGAAATGTTTGATGGACATCCTTGACTTTGCACAGGTTTCCCCTGAAGGAGACAGCCTGCTGGAGAAGCTTCCGGAAGCTGTGAGGTTCCTGGTACTCTCTGAAGACGAGTCCCTTCTGGCAGCAGGTAGCGTCTAGCTCTTATTCGGAGCCATGAGGCGGCAACTTCAGATTTTGTTGGAGGAGCAGAGGGGACAAGGGGGCTGGGGGCCATCCTAGACATTTTCTGCAGAGGGCCATACAGTGCACACCTTGGCTTTGCAGACCCAGTGGTCTCTGTCGCCACAAATTGAGCCTATATGAAAGCTGCCACAGATTCTATCTTATGCGGGCGAGGCTGTGTGCCCCTCAGACCCCATTTATGGAGGCTGAAATGTGGATTTCATATCATGTTCACCTGCCACAAAACAGGAATCATATTTTTATTTTTGTGAAACTATTTAATATTGTGAAAAGTCTTCTGAGCTTCTGGTCATACAAAAAGAGATGGCAGCCCAGTTGTGGCCCACGGGCTGTAGCTTGCCAACCCCTGTTCATTATCTTTGAGATGGCGGTGGTTATCCCTGCCAGATAGGGACGGGGATGGAGGGGTGCCACGTGAGCCGATGGGGTGTGCTCAAGGATGAGCCAGCCCCCGGGACCCCTGCTTGTAGGGGCTCCCAGGCTCGCAGACGGTAAGGCAGCCACAGGGCAGAGTGGTTGGTGTGACGGCCAGCCAAGAATGAGGGGTTAGGGGAGGGTGTGACAGGGTTCCTTCTTGAGTCTAAGGCAGTCGGGGAAGGCTTCATAGGAGGTGACCCACAGATGACCAACTCCTCAGCCTGATTATTTTTTTAAGACTATTTTTTAAAAGATCAGCTTGGGGAGGGGGATCTCCTGGCTGGTTCCTTTAGAGGAGTGTGTGACTCTTGATCTCAGGGTTATAAGTTTGAGCCCCATCTTAGGTGTAGAGATTACTTAAATAAATAAATATTTTTTTTAAAAGATCAGATTGGAGTTCTCAGCCAAATTGATCAGAAAGTACAGAGATTCCCCGTATACCCCTGCTCAGCCTCCTCTGATATCAACATCCCCCATCACGGTGGTGCATTTGCTGTAAATGATGAACTCCCTCGACAGACCATCATCACCCAGAGTCCATGGCTTACCTTACCATTCACTCTGGGTGTTGGACCATCTGTAGGTTTGGACAGACGCGTAACGACATAATACCCACCATCATAATCTCAAGGCATTTGCATTGCCCTAAAATCAACCTGATTTTTTAAAAAGATTTTATTTATTTGTTTGAGAGAGAGACAGAGATAACAACAGAGACAGTGAGAGAGAACACAAGCTGGGAGCAGAGGGAGAAGCAGGCTCCCCACTGAGCAGGGATCCCGACACAGGGCTCGATCCCAGGACCCTGGGATCATGACCTGAGCCAAAGGCAGACGCTTAACTGACTGAGCCCCCCAGATGTCCCAGCCTGACTTCTATAACGCCTTTGCCAAGGGTCAAAGACAGTGGGAGACCAGTGCTGTCCTGCAAGGCAAACCACAAACATGAGCCACATGTATAACCGAATGTTCTCATACCCCTATTTAAAAAGGCAAAAAGACAAATATGTCATTCATGTTAATAACAGATCTTGTTTAATCCAACACACCCAAAAATTCAACATGAAATCGATATAAAAATCATTTTTTTAAAAGATTTTATTTATTTATTTGACACACAGAGAGAGAAATCACAAGTAGTCAGAGAGGCAGAGAGAGAGGGGGAAGCAGGCTCCCCGCTGAGCAGAGAGCCCAATGCGGGACTCGATCCCAGGACCCTGAGATCATGACCCGAGCCAAAGGCAGAGGCCCAACCCACTGAGCCACCCAGGTGCCCTAAAAATAATTTTTTTAAAGATTTTATTTATTTATTTGACAGAGAGAGAGAGAAAGAGAGAACACAAGCAGCGGGAGAGGGAGGGAGAGGGAGAAGCAGGCTCCCCACAAATCGTGGGAAGCCAGATATGGGACTCGATCCCAGGACCCCAGGATCATGACCTGAGCTGAAAGCAGTGGCTTACCCCACTGAGCCACCCAGGCGCCCCATTGATATAAAAATTATTAATGGTCTATTTCACGTTTAAAGAAATTCTTGTGCCCGGGATATGAAACCTGGCCTGTGTTGTTCACTGACAGCTCATCTCGACCCTGATTAGCCACAGTAAGAGCCACACGTGGCTCGTGGTGACCACACCTGCATGGAGAGCACAGGTCGAATGGATAGACACTTAGACTCCAAGGCTGACTGATGGGTGACTGACCGGTAATGCATCTTCCGTCCTGTTTCCAAAAGAATTTTAGGTGGGTCGGGGGGAGCACCTGAGTGGCTCCGTCATTGGGCATCTGCCTTCAGCTCAGGTCATGACCGAGCCCTACATCGGGCTCCCTGCTCAGCAGGAAGCCTGCTTCTCCTTCTCACACTCTCCCTGCTTGTGTTCCCGCTTTCCCTGTCTCTCTCTCTTTTAAAATCTTTAAAAAAAAAGAAAGAATTTTAGGTGGCATAAGTATGTGTGAAATGCAGCATGGGGAATAGGAATGACAGAAGGAAGAAAAACGCGGGATAGAAGCCCAAGATGGAATCAGGACCAAGACCAAAGCCACTGAGGACCTCAGTGACCGAGAACCTTGTCACAGTGGGTCTCAAGTGTGGCTCTATCCAACAGCCAATGAGGGGGAGCCCGAGCAGGTTCCCCCATCCACAGTGTCGGGAGCCCACCTGTTGCTCAGGAGAGGTACCCCAATCCCAGCTCAGCTAAGATCAGGCAGGGATTTCTTAGTGTCATAAATGGAATTGCAGCTCAGGGGTCCCCAAGCTCGCTGTCAGGTTTGGTGACTTGCTAAGGCTCTAATAATTCAGAAAGGCTCATGCTCACAATTTATTGGAGGCAAAGGACACAGATGAAGATCAACAAAGGGTAGAGACGTGTGGAGCCCAGAGAAGGCAACAGACACGATCTTCCTGGTGTCCCCTCCCCGTGGAGGCACATGGACGGCGCCTACTTCTCTCAGCAACAGGGTGTGACGACAGGGTCCTGCCAACCAGGGAAGCCCACCCTGCCTTGGTGTCTAGGATTTTTCCTGGGGGCGGGATATGTAGACAGGCTGACCACCTGCACAGCCGACCAAAATCTCTGACACCCGGCACAAGAATGGAACACAGATGCCCTTGGATAGCAGCGATCCTGCTGCCTCTGATCCGTTTCCCGTAACACCCTTCTGTGTGAGCCTCAGGTTCAAGTGGACTTCAGTGAAACAATTCCACGGAGGGCCTGGAGAGGCAGGAGAATGGATGCTCGGCCCCCAGCTTCTCCTGCGCTGACCTGATTCCAGGGTTTCCAGGAAACAAAACCGATTGGCGTGGGCCAGGAGCCTAGCTCGGTGTCCCACACCATCACCCCCCAGAGCTTCGGGCCCTGGAAGAGCTGCATAACCAGGCCTTTGCCCACTTCCCACATTGCCAGGGGTCCTCCTCTTAATAAAGCATTCACCCAGCTGGTGTCTGGAGCACACCGGAGCCAGTCTCCTTGGCTGGGGTGCCCGAGAAAATGCAGAATGCCCATTCTGAATACAGAATACAGTTAAATTTCAGATACACAACAAATCAAGTTTTCAGTATAAAAATATGCCATGTAATATTTGGGATACACTTATACTAACCAGAATTTCACTGTTTATCTGAAATTCAAATTTAATTGAACTGTCCTGTTGGGTCTTTTGTTTTGTGTTATTTTGTGTTAAATCTAGCAACCCCCCCCCATCTCCTGCTCCTTTGTACCACTCCTGCCACAGGAGTCTCTGTGTTGCTCCTGAGACATATCCAGGCCTTTCCTACCTCCCAGTCATCTCCCGCTGTTCCCACTCTTCCGGTGCTAGTCCTGCTCTCAAATGTCTGCTCCAATGTCCTGTGGCTGCTGCAACCAATGACCACGCAAACGTGGTGTCTTTGACACAACAGAAATCTCTTTTCTCACAGTTCTAGAGGCCAGAAATCCAAAATCAAGATGTGGACAGGGTCATGCACCCTCCAAAGGTTCCAGAGAAGAATTTTCTCTTTTGCGCCTTCTCGCTTCTGCCTTGTGATTCTTTGACTTGTGGCCACATCTCTCCAGTCCCTGCCGCTGTCTTCACATTGCCTCCTCCTCCACGTGTCTCTGTGTCATTGTTCCGCACGGCACCCAGCCCCCTGACTGCACTGTCCTCATCGCACATTGTAATGCTTTCTTACCCTTCCTGTCTTCCTCCCTCCCTCCTTTCCATCTACAAAACATTTTCTACCTTATATCCAGCTTTGTGCTGGGTCCTGGGACGCCTTGAGCGGCCCAGACAGGCAGTCCCAGTCCTCTGGGAACGAACAGTTTTGTGATGACAAATAACATGACTGTTTTCCGTGAACGTATGGATCGCTGTGGTCAGGGGCCCCCCTCCCCGCGACCACAGGCTGGGTGACGATGTCTCCCTTGTTCTGCGCCGAATTCCTTCCTCCTCCTCATGGCAGGTGCTCAGAAAAACCTTTGTTGACTGAACAGAATGACTGTCGAGCTCCTCCAGGAATGAAAGGGACAATCCCATGCCTTCCGTTTCAGGGTTTGGAAGATCTGTGCGGATATTCTTGGCCGACTCACAGGGGTTTCATCGATTCATGGCCACTGACCTTGAACACGAGGACACGGTGGAGACAGCCGGTTTCGATCCCAAGAACAACCTGATTATTACTGGGTCCCGGGATGCGCTCATTCAGGTGAGGGGTCGTCCTCACTCCGCCTTTGGAACAGAAAGTATGATTCCTTAGGCGTCCCTTGGCTTCGCAATATAGAGACAAAAACTCATGCAGGCAGAACAGGGCAGGTCATTGGGAGGATGTGGGGGAGGGATCCCACCGAAATGTTCGCAAAGGATATAGCCTTCCCACCGAACTTGGAGGAAACTTTGCATTGAGCTCAAAGTTCTCAGGCTGTTGAGAGAGGCACGGAATAAAATGGCAGTTCTCAGAGCGCCTGGGTGGCTCTGTTGGTTAAGCCTCTGACTCTCAATTTTGGCTCAGGTCATGGTCTCAGGGTCTTGAGATCGAGCCCCATGTGGGGCCTTATACTCAACAGAGTGTCTCTCCGAGGCTTCTCTCTCTCTTCCTCTGCCCCTCCCCACCATCTCGTGCTCACATGTGCACACACTAGCTCTCTCTCTCTAGAAAAAAAAAAAAAAGAAAGAAAGTAGCAGTTCTCCAACATTCTGGCCCTAGAACCTCTTTACGTTCTTTTTTTTTTTTTTAAGATTTTATTTATTTATTTGACAGATAGAGATCACAAGTAGGCAGAGAGGCAGGCAAAGAGAGGGGGCAGGAAGCAGGCTCCCTGCTGAGCAGAGAGCCCGATGCGATGCGGGGCTGGATCCCAGGACCCTGGGATCCTGGGATTGTGACCTGAGCCGAAGGCAGAGGCTTTAACCCACCGAACCACCCAGGCGCCCCACCTATTTACATTCTTAAAGATTATTGAGGACCCCGAAGGGCTTTTGTTCATGTGGGTTATAACATTTTGATTGATATGTTTTTAACACGTGACTTATTTTGGAATAGTTTTAGGATTTACAGAAGTGTTGCCAAAAAAGCAAAGAGAGGCCCCATGTATGTGTACCTACTCTTTACCCAGCTTGCTTAATATTAGTACCTCATGCCACTCAAGCTCTATCCAAACGGAAAGATTTACATTAAGACAATGCTGTTAACTGACCCGCAGATTCTGTTCTGATTTCACCAGCTTTCCCACCAATGTCCTTTTTTTCTTTATTCCAGGATCCAATCTAGGATCCCCCGTTGCATTTAGTATTTATGGATAATTAACTATGTTAAAAATTAGAAATGGGTTGGGAGGGAGACAAACCATAAGTGACTCTTAATCTCACAAAACAAACTGACGGTTGCTGGGGGGAGAGGGGTGAGGAGAGGGGGGTGGGGTTATGGACATTGGGGAGGGTGTGTGCTATGGTGAGTGCTGTGAAGTGTGTAAACTTGGAGATTCACAGACCTGTACCCCGGGGGATAAAAATATATTATATATATATATTTATTATATTTAATATATATTAAATATATTATATGTAATAATATATGTTTATAAAAAATTAAAAATTAAAAAAAATTAGAAATGGGAAAATCCAAAAACACTATCGACTCATGAATATGACATGTCAGTGTTAATGACAGACTTCCAGGAATATAACTATAGTTTCTGAAACAAACAAAACAGCTCATGGCAAGAGTGTCCTTGTTGCACATTTGGACAAATCTCTTTCATGCCTGGCTTAGTGGAAGATGAATTGGCTTCTCCTATTTGATTCTGCGTTCTATCTGTTGTGATATCACGTGTCCGGTAACTTCTAGAAAACTCCAGGACTCACTCATGAGGGGAAGAGAGTAGAAGTGGCAAATAACTTCTTAAATTTGCGTGAAAACCGTTTTGCCTCTGCATTGCTTCCTGAAGATGCCTGGAGGTAACTTCCAGGGGTTCCCTGGATCCTACTTTGAGAATTGCTGTGGTGGCAGATTGGTGAGTTGTGGGGAAGTTTGAGGGGCTGGTGAAGGCCCTCGGACTCCAGCCGGATACTCCACCCTAGATGCGCAGATAGGCTTATGCCTGTTCCTGAGCTAGGACAAGCAGAAGGAAGAAGTCAGCTCTGGCCATCTGCTGTCCGTCCACAGGTGTGGAGTCTGTCGGAACAGGGAACCCTGCTGGACATTCTGGAAGGTGTCGGAGCCCCTGTGAGCCTGCTGGCCTGGGGTGGGGCCTTGGTGGCATCTGCTTCCCATCAGTCCTCGTCTTTTAAAGTCTGGAATCTCACCTACCTTCAGAAGCCGAGGGCCTGCACCCCGTTCCTGGATCGCACCGGCCTCACAGCAGTGTCACACAATGGGGGCTACATTTACTTCCCCAAGATTGGGGACAAGAACAAAGTCACCATTTGGGACTCAGCGGAAGGTGGGTAAGATATAAGCCTGGTCGTTCGTGCAGGGAAGAGGTAGAGCCCCTGCCTTGGTCTGCTTGGGCTACCAGAACCAAACACCATAGCTGGGGTGGTTTAAAAAATTGACATTTATTTCTCACAGTTCTGGAGGCTGGAAAAGCCAAGGCCAAGGCCCAGGCAGATCGGTGTCTGGTGACAGCTGTCTTCCTGGTTGCTGATGGCCCCTTTCTTCTTATGTCCTCACAGGAGCACAGAGAAGGAAGCTAGCTCCCCAGTGCCTTGTATAAAGGCACTGATCCCGTCGTGGGGACTCTGCCTCATGCCTACATCACCTCCTAACACCATCACATGAGGGGGGACTTACTCAGTCCATAAGAACCCCCAAATTCCAGTCAGGCTGAAAGTGATTAACATAGATCAGGACTTGACTTTAAAAGTTTTCCAGCACGTGGGTAACTGACCACCTGGTTGTCAATCTCTGCGTTAGTTCCGGTTTCCCGGAAACAGCACAGGATGGGGACATTTGCCCAAGGGGTGTGTTGAGGGGATCTCCTAGAGAAACCCGAGAGGGAGTGAGGGAAGCAGGCAGGGGCAGGGGAGGACTGAACAAGGAAGTGTGCTCAGCCTGATCCCCAGGGGGGCATTCTGGTTTGGGGACAGCTCCCCAAACATTTTGAGATGAGGGGCTCCCTTGCCCTGACAGCAGTGGGCAGCCTTGGGGCTGGGTGCCCTGACTGGTATAGGGGGGTCAGGGCATGTCACTGATATGTCTGCTGTAATCTCCATGGGGTGACTGGAGGTATGGAAATTCCTTGTTAATGATAAAATACTGGGAGAAAAGAGATTCACTCTCACGTTCCTGTGTTCACGGGTTTGGCAGATCTTTGGTTAGTGCCAGCCGTGGAGCCGGGCTCTGGGGTTGGCTGTGAGCAAGACAGATGAGGTTACAACGTTGGAGGTGCCTGCCCGCTAGGCACGGGGTGAAGCCGTGCACAGAGGTAGGGGGTACAGTGGGGCTTGAGAGAGAAGGGTGCAGACTAAAGTCCATTTGTCTAATAGGGTTACAAGCTTGCACTCAGAGTTCATACAGCCCACAAGGCCAGATATTTAGTCTGTGACCCTTTCCGGGCGTTTATAAAGGGCTGGGATGAGAGGTCCTGCGTGTCCCTTTGTCCATCTGTCCCGATGGGGAGCGGAAAGTCTCAGAAGGTGTTAGGCAGGGCGGTGAGGAGATGGGAAGACAGGAGTGGAGGCAGGGGAATTGCAGCGGAGAAGGTGGGGAGAACGGATCACGAAAGCAGTTTTTAAAATGCTTAAAGATAGGAAAACCATGGCATGCGCCTCCCTCTGAGCCGTTCTTGACGTGGTCTTCTCTCTGTGGCAGGGGAGGAACAAGATGCCCTGGACACGTCCAATGAGGTCAGGTGTCTGGAGGTTGCCCAGCAGGCCAATCTCCTCTTCACCGGCCTCGTTTCGGGGGTGGTGCTGGTGTTCCCCCTGAATTCCAGACAGGATGTGATGTGCATCCCCCCTCCCGAGGCCCGGAAAGCCATCAACTGCATGGCCCTTAGTCAAGGCGAGGAGCGCCTGGCCATCGCCTATGACAGCATCGTCCTGGTGCTGGACATCAGCCCCGGGGATCCCTGTCCGGTCATCGACGGGCCAACCTACACCTTCTACACCCAGCTGCCTGAGACCATATCCAGCGTGGCCGTGCTGGCCGACTACCGCGTCATCTACGGCATGACCAACGGTGACCTCTTCCTTTATGAGTGTGTGAATTCCAAAGTGTTCCCTCTGGAGGCCCATGGGAGTCGGGTCACCTGTATGCAGGTCAGCCACAGGGAGCAGCTGGCGGTCAGCGGGTCCGAGGAAGCCCTGCTGTGTCTCTGGGACCTGCAGGCTTGCAAGTGGACATTCCAGATGAACTACACGGTGCGTGGCCCCCACACGGCATGATGCGAGGTCCTGGCATTAGAGAGCTGAGGACAGGCGTCCTGGGTTAAGTGCACACCAAGGACCATTGCCTGGGGTCGGGGGTGGGGTGAGGCCAAGGAGAGACACTCCCCTTGGGGGCAGAGTTTAAGGGACACCAAAAGACTCAGCCATTAAGAGAGATGTGATTTTAATGCAATGTTTACCAAAATCTGAAGAAATGCAAAAAATCCCCAAAGAACAAAATATCATTTTTTAAAAGATTTTATTTATTTGTTTAGAGGGAGAAAGGGCAGGGAGGAGGGGCAGAGAGAGAGGGAGAAGCAGGGAGCCCATTAACAACGATGCTAGGTTCTTTCCCAGGACCTTGAGATCACCACCTGAACTGAAGGCAGATGCTCAACTGACTGAACCATGCAGAAGTCCCCAAAATATCATTTTAAATAAAGACAGGATCAAGTCCTGCCCGGCACACCCCTGCCTCACCTTCCTTAACCTAATCCTGACTGCCATACTTGCGCCCAACGGTTTTGATTGCTTTGTCTGTGACTGTCCCCTTTCCAGCCATAGCCAGGGTCCATGCTGTTCTGCCTCTTAAAGCCACGTTCTCAGAGGGGACACAGTGTGAGCTCCGGGACGACAGGATCTTCTTGTGTTCTGCTTCCTGAGGTGGCCCCCATCCCTAGGAGGGCTCCTGACATGTCCTCAGGGCTCCACAAATGTTTGTGGAATAAAAACAAAGCAGGACACCTGGGGGAGGGGCTCAGTCAGTTAAGAGGCTGCCTTCAGCTCAGGTCATGATCCCAGGATGATCCTAGGGTCCTGGGATCGAGCCCCACAGCCAGCTCCCTGCCCCTCTCCACCACCTGCACTCTCCCTCTCTCTCTCAAATAAATAAATAAAATCTTAAAAAAAAATAAAAACAATAGAGCACATACATGATGGGCTGTGGAGTGACAAGAACTTTGAGAAAATGACGAGGTAAACAGGGTAGAGGGGCAAGGGCTGCTACTTAGGAAGGTCAAACGAGTCTCGTAGCACCCGGCTGGCTCATTCGGAAGAGCATGAAACTCTTGATCTCGGGGTTGGGAGTTCGAGCCCCATGTTGGGTGTAGAGATGATAAATAAATAAGCTTTAAAAGAAAGAAAAGAAGAAGAAGGTAAACTAAGTCTGGTGTAAGGGCTTTCTAGGCAGAAGCAATAGCAGCTATGAAGGAAGGCAGAAACAGGCAACCGACTCCTTAACCTAAGAAGTGTGCCAGAGTCCACATTGCCCATCTCACAAGGAGCTGTGATAGCTGTTTGTATCAGTAGAATCAGGGGCTGTCATAAATACATCCATATATTATATAAAAACACATATTAAAATACAATCCAAGAGTTTAATCTTCACAACGCCCTCGAAGGGCTGGTGTTATTATTCCGGTTTTTCAACGTTCGGCACAAAGGCCGCGCTTTTGGTTGCAAGATGTAAACATTATTCATAAACATAAGGAGATGATTTTGTAACTAAGAGAAGAGAGTGTATAGAGTTTTGTCTAAAAGGCCTTCATCCCATCTGACCTTTTTTTAAATGAAGCCCCTATAATACAGGGCTGTCAGTAAACTTCTGTTTCATTGAGATGGGAAATGTCACCCTAGCAGTCAAACACACCTAGCTTTTTGTTTTTGTTTTTGTTGTCATTTTTGAGCAGGCTCTGTGTCCAGCATGGAGCCCAACGTGGGACTCAAACTCATGGTCGTGACTTGGACTGAGATCAAGCCCTGAGCTGAGATCAAGAGTTGGAGGCTTAACTGACTTACCCACCCGACCACAGCCTCCCCACCCCCATTTTATTTAAATGAACTTAATTCAGGAATGATTTTTTAGATCTACAAAGAAGTCATAAAGATAGTACAGAGGTTCCCCTCTACTTCCTCCTCACCCAGCTTCCCCGATGTTATCATCTTATAAAACTCGAGCACATTTGTCAAAACCAAGAAATTACCACGGGACTGGATTGTTAACTAAGCTACCAACTTCACTGGGATCATACTATTTTTTCAGTGCATTTCCTTTTCCTGGTCTAGGATCCAAACTAGGATGCATTTAGTATATAGCCTTTAACTAAAGACCATGATAGCTGATGCTTATAGAATTGAGGTCACTTAGGAAATTAAATCCAATAATTCCGGCTCTCCAGGGCCAACTGTCTGCAGACCTCTTAGTCCAATCCCTGTGAAATGTGTTTTGGTCCTAGAATCTTGGTGATGGAATATACCCATGTCTCCGGGGTTCCGTTGGATCCATCCCCATGGGAGGCTTGCATGCCTGGCTTCTGACACAAATGCCTTTCAGTGGGTCTCCTGGGTATCTCAGTTGCACTCCAGATCACATCGTCTTTTTCTACAGAATTCTTACTGTAGGGGAGTCCAGTGTCTCTGCTTCTCCATGGATGACAAGTATGTGTATGCGGGCTTGAAGGATCGCTCCATCATCGTCTGGAGTGTGCTAGACGGTGAGTCATTTTGCTTCAGGGGCAAGACTGAGCTTAGATCTGGAGAAGGAGACCTTGTGTTGGGCTCTGGGTCTTGCAGAGCCCTGCCCTGGCCTTCCCAAGCTGGGAGGGAGCTACCTAGAGAGAGGTGTCTGCAAGTCAAAGGGACAGGCCCCCCCTGGAGCTACATCTCCTCTTCTAGACCCATGCTCTGGGTACCTGGAACCCTGAAACATTCTCCCCACCTGGGATGGTGTCCTCTTCAGGGCCTGGAGAGTCCTCTTCCCCAGGCTCATCCTCTCAAGGGTGGACTGTCTTCCCTAGTATGAGCATCCCTAGACTTGGGGGTTGACCATGGGGTGATAAGCATGGAGTCTGGGTGCATGAACTGGGTAGGTGGTCTGGATGCATATGTGTCAGGCCTTTAGGAGTGAAGAACACAGCTGGGTATGGGAAGAGAAGGAGGCCAAGCTGCTCAGAGCTGGGACTGGCCCTCCCACACCATTACATTCTATAATGGAACTGAAAAGCCTTACAATTCTCCACCCAAGCATGACCTTCCAGGTGGTTCTGAAGGTACATCCTTCAGTGAAGGATGATAGAGAAAATTTCACTTAATAGTTTATTAGCTAGCTTTGCAACATTTACATATTGTGCCTTATAGGATATGGGCCCCGATTCCTTCTCTTGCCCTAGGCTCTATAAATGATAGGGGCAGCTTGCTTAAGACCAACTGCTTTGAAAACCCCACATTTCTGGGTCTGCTCAGTACTACCTTCAAGGCATATTAATATGGGTGAAGATTTTTTGTGTATTGGGTACTGTCACTGAGCTATTTGATTCTCTCGACAGCCAGCTCATTTTGCAGAGCAAAAATTGAGGCTCTGTGAGATAGGGTGACTTGCCCAAAGTCACACAATGAGTAACTGGTACCCAGTGGTTTGCAGCTGGCCTGCCTAGTCCCCATGGTCACCCTCGTCACTCTCCTACCTAGTCTTCTATAGAGAAAGGACCCCTTATGACACTGGAAGGGGAATAGGTGCCCAAGTGAAGATGCTGACATTCAGGGACATTAAGAGATTTGTCCAAGGTCACAAAGCAAGTGAGTGAATGAGTATCGGGTAGATTTGAATACATTGTAATAAAATACAGTGCAATCAAATAGAGTGTAGTCTACTGTTTGATGGCAAAGATGTCTGGCAAAAAGTCACAGATGGTTCAGAAGCTGAGATCTGTGGACTGTGGCCTTAAAGGCCCCTCCTCGGCTGCTTCCCAATCTCTCCTGCTCCACTAATAATATTTACCGAGCTCCCTCTGGGCTAAAGCCAATACTAAAGCATGTGACATCTGTGACCTTTTCAAATCTTAGAATTCCCCTCTGCAGGTGGGTTCAGTTGTCATCCCCATATTGCAGAGGAAGCAAGAGGGACTCCAAGAGTTTAGAATTAGTGTGTAAGCTAGTAAGGGGCATAGGAAGGATTTGACCCCATGCGGCCAAGTCTCTAGTGGGTGAGATCAGATCTCTATAGCCCCTACTTTCTCATTAGTGCCTTGCCCTCCACCCCCAAAAGGCACTCTGCTGGCTGTCCAGTTTGTCCACGCTGTGGTGAACAGGATCATCCCAACTTCCAATGGCTTCATCGCCCCCACTAGACATGGCTATCTCATCCGCGAGCGTTTCCAGTGCCCTTCGTCGAGAACGTCACAGCAGGACCCTCTCAAGAACTTCAAGAAGGCAGTGTGGAAGGTCAAATCCAGACAGAGAGAAGAGCTGGCAGCTGCTGCCGGAACACTCCAGGACTCGAGTGCCCAGGGAAATGAATGCAAATCGAACAAACGCTCCCAAGTCTGCCTGCTGGTGTAGAACCCCCGAAAGTCATGGGACTCCAGTGAGTTAGCCCCATTCAATCTGGTTGATGCAAAGAGTATGTATGTGCTGATGTGTATCTGGACCCAAAGCCTCAGGTTATATAACTCAGACCCTGTTTCTCACCACCCTTCCATTCTTCTCTCCTTGTTGGCTGTAGTCAAAGACCAGCTACCCACAGGTTAACAACATGACAGCCAAGGTCAGTAGAAAAGAAACCTTCCCCCTTGCCAGCCATCTGAACCAAAGCGCTGGCCCTGATTCTATGGGTCCCAGTGAGCTTTTGCACCTGTCTCTGGGAGAATGCAGTGCTGTGATGGGCCCGCCTGACCCAGTACTCACCAGAGCTAAGGATGGAGTCAGTAGCACCCACCCAGATTGCCTGAGCTTGGGAGAGGCTAAGCCTGGGAGGGGACCTAGGGTGCTGGTACAAGGCAGCGGGAGGATGGAGGGATGTGAGACTGATCCAACCACAGATGTGGACCACAGAGCTTTATAATTTATAAAGCATCAGGTGCTATTTTCTGATCTCTATCATAGCCCATACTTCAGGGAGAGTGGGAGTGTCCATACCCGTTTTAGATGAGGAACCTGAGCCTTGGTAGGTGGCTGTGATTTGGTCAAGCCTCAGGGGCAAAGCTCTGGGAAATGAGAACCAGGAGACATCCTGTCCCTATCCTGTTTACCCACTTCCCTCTGATTTTAGTCTCAGAAGCATGACCATTCCATAGGTGACAAGTCCGATGTCCATGGGGCCAGCAAGTAATCTAGGTGATTGCCATGCACCTGGGGGAACAGCAGAGAATAATGGAGACCCTGGGCCACGTGGAGGATGTGTGTTCTGCCCTGGGTGGATATGGGCACCCCGACTCCACCTCAGAATGGCCATGGGGAAAAGCGGCAAGAGCTACCTGCTGTTGTAAGCAAAGTCGGAAACCCAGACTGTTGGGCAAAATGTTCCCACTTTTAGAAGTTGGCGATTGTCTCAAATTTACATCCACAGGCACATTTAGCCTCTGTGTCTCTAGTTCAGGAGGCAACTTCATGACCCAAGCCAGCATGAAAACAAGAAATCTATTTTAGTTCTTCTATCCCTACTCCCTGGCTCCCCAACTTTGAGGATAACGATGGTCTTTTATCTAAAAAACTAGAGGCTCTCGGAAGTGGACAGAAAAAGTCACCAACATCTCTTTGCTGAGCTTTTTGACCATCTCTACTCTCCCCAAGTTCAACAGAGGAACGGATTCTGTTTCACTGAAATGGATCTTTCTTCTTTGCCCGTAGCCTTCCAAAAGCCCCCACTTGCTTCTGGGGCTTTCACCATAAAGATAGGAAAGTCCAAACTTCAAGGTGCTATTCCCTCTCCCCTCTGTTGTTGGCTTCCAGACAGTTTTAGAAAAACAACCGTAGAAACAGAGGCTTTGAAGTGAGGTGTGACCCTATTGACTTCTTCAGTCATTTCCCAAACTAGGGTTCCCAGGGAGGCTTTGGCAGTTCTGCAGATGTTAGCATCAAATTCCATTTTGAAAAAATATTTTAAACTGTAATTGTAAAATGCATGGCCAGCTGGATGAGGCAGCGGGTTTTAGGATACTGGACTAACTTAGGATTCTCCTGCCATCTTCATTTAACTGAGATTTTGATGGGAGCTCTTGAGGAAAGCTACTCTTTGGGACCACCCCTCAGTGAAATGGGGGCTTTGCCCAATGCAGAAATAAAGTGGACATTGCGACAGAGTAAGATTTCAGCTAAAACTTCTGGTTTAAAATGTGTGTGTGTCCATCTCAACAACCTCAGTGAGAATCCATGCTTGTAGTAAATACTACTTTGAACGGAGGAGAGAAATTTTACTAATAAAATGCAACTCTGAGTTATTCTGTTGGAGTTTTTTGCAGCGAGCTCTCATTTGAGAAAGAAGTTGTGTTGCTAAGAATGTTTGACAAGCTCTGTACTTTAACGAGTGACTTAGCCGGAAGTCTCCAGCCATGGCGGGGCCAGGATGAAAGCAAGATTATCAAAATCCCCACCTCACTCTCCTACACAAAGCAGGACCCCGTGTCATGGAGCATCCGAACTGGGATGCTTTTGAGAGGAAAAGGTGGGACTGGGGCACCTGGGTGGCTCGATGGGTTAAAGCCTCTGCCTTCGGCTCGGGTCATGATCCCAGGGTCCTGGGATCGGGTCCCACATTGGGCTCTCTGCTCAGCGGGGAGCCTGCTTCCTCCTCTCTCTCTGCTTGCCTCTCTGCCTACTTGTAATCTCTGTCTGTCAAATAAATAAATAAAATCCTAAAAAAAAAAAAAAAGATTACTCCTGACAGCTGAAAAAAAAAATTGGACAGTCCCAAGATGAGTGGAATATACACCCTTCTAGTTGCAGCATATATGAGATCCCAGAGACTTTTTAAAATTGAGATATAATTAACATATAACACTGTATCAGTTTCTGGTATATGACAGAAAGATTTAATATTTGCATATATCACAAAACAATCACCACAATGCATCTAGTTAACATCCAGCACCACACATAGTTACACCTTTTTTTCCTGTGATGACAACTTTTTTTTTAAGATTTTAAGATTTTATTTATTTTTTTAAAAGATTTATTGATTTAGGTAATCGCTACACCCAACATGGGGCTCAAACTCATGACCCGGAGATCAGGAGTCACATGCTTCACCCACTAAGCCAGCCAGCTGCCCCTCGTGATGAGAACTTCTAAGATCTATTCCTAGTGACTTTCAAATATACCTTACAGTATTACTAACCACACTCACCGTGCTGGACATGACATCTCCAGAACCCCCTTGTCTTATAACTGGATTTCTCTTATAACTTTTGACCACCTTCACCCATTTTTCCCACCAACCCTATTCCCCTGCCTCCGGTAACCGCCCCCCCCCCATCTGTTTTCTGTATCTTTAAGTTTGGGGCTTATTTCTAACATTTTAAGTTTAAATTTATTTTTTAAATTTTACTTTATTTTAAAAGTCTACAGACTTTTTATTTACTCATTTATCCCAACGTGAAGATGTTCAAACCTACCACCAAGTTGCAATGAGGGCAAGGAACGCGCGTTTGCTCACCATCAAGACTGAACAATTGCCTGATCGCTGTCAATCTTCCGCTAAAACATTTCAAAGGAAGCGCCAGACTGGGTGAGAGTACTGAGGCACTCACCTCAGGCACAAAGCTTTTTTTTTCCTTTTGCATGAAAGAGAGAGAGTGCCCACGAGGGCTGGGGGGGAGGGACAGAGGGAGAAAGGGAAAATACCAAGCAGGCTCCACATTCCGCTCGGAACCCAACACATGTCTCGATCCCACGAGCCTGAGATCATGACCTGAGCTAAAAGCAAGAGTCAGACGCCTAACCAACTGAGCCACCCAGGTGCCCCTCAGAGGCTGAAGGCTTTAAGGGTGCAGAAATCAAAGTAAGTGATATTTTATTACTATTCTTTAAAAAAAAACTCAAAATGGATTTAAAAAATGCATACTGAACAAAACATCAACATTTTAAATTAAAGATGGGATCTGACCCTGCACTGGAGTGAACTGGCCTTACTTGCCTCGTTATTTTGACTCTGGTGATGTCAAGACTCCTCACCGCCAAAACGCACCGGGAGACGGCTTTTCAGGAATAAAGTTATTCTTGAACGTAACCGCACACCTATGAAAACAAACAGTTGTTACTTCCTATTTAATATCTTTCAGTAGGCATCCCTAAATTTCCTGCTCAGCCCTAAAACATCTTTTATAGATATTTTTTTTTTTCAAACTAGGATCCAATCAAGATTTGTTCACGAGTGGCACATGGTTGTTCTGTTCTTTTAGTCTCTTGCCTTCTAGAGCAGGCTTGCCACCTGGGGCTTTTGTAAATAAAGTTTTATTGGAACATGGCCACACCCATTCATTTACATACAGCCTAGGGCAGCTTTCATTAGTGACAGGGAGTGTACGATTCCAAAAGCCAATACAGCCCTTTACAGGAAAGTGCGATGATTGTGATCTTAAGGCTTGATTAGATTCAAGGTAAACCTTTTTTTTCTTTTTAAGATTTTACTTATTTATTTGACAGACAGAGATCACAGCAGGTGGCGGGGGTGCCGGGGGAGCAGATTCCCTGCTGAGCAGAGAGTTCCATGCAGGGCTCAATCCCAGGACCCTGAGATCATGACCTGAGCCAAAGGCAAAGGCTTAACCCACTGAGCCACCCAGGTGCCCCAAGGTAAAATGTTTTTTAACAGATTTTTTTTTTTTAAAGAAAGATAAGGCAGGAGGAAATCTTTTTTTTTTTTTTAAGATTTTTGTTATTTATTTGTCAGAGAGAGAGAAAGCGGAGCACAAGCAGGGAGAGCAGCAGAGAGAGAAGCAGGCTCCCTGCTGAGCAAGGAGCCCCATGTGATGCGGGGCTCAGTCCAGGACCCTAGCATGATGACCTGAGCCGAAAGCAGATGCTTAGCCATGTCATCCAGGAGTCCCAACAGATTTTTTTTTAAGACTTTATTTATCTACAGGGGGTGGGGGGGAAGAGAGCGTGCATGTATACATGCACACACAAGTAGGGGGAAGGACAAGCAGGCTCCCGGCTGAGCAAGGAGCCCCATGGTGGGGGGGCTCCATCCCAGGACCCCAAGATCATGACCTGAGCTGAAGGCAGACAATGGACTAAGACACCCAGCTGCCCCTAACAGAATTTTTAAAGCAGTTTTAGCTTCACAACAAAATTGAGTGAAAGGCAGAGATTTCCCATATACCACATGCTCCAACATATGCACAGCTCCCCTTTACTATCAAGTGGTACCTTAGTTACACTTGATAAACCTACATTGATACATCTGTTAAAAAAGAAACAGCTGGGGCGCCTGGGTGGCTCAGTGGGTTAAGCCTCTGCCTTCAGCTCAGGTCATGATCTCAAGGTCCTGGGATCAAGCCCCACATGATCTCAGTGTCCTGGGATCGAGCCCCGAGATGGACTCTCTGCTCAGCAGGGGGCCTGCTTCCCCCCCCCACCCCGCCCCCGTCTGCTGCTCTGCCTACTTGTGATCTCTCTCTCTCTGTGTCAAATAAATAAATAAAATCTTAAAAGAAAAGAAAAGAAAAGAAAAGAAAAGAAAAGAAACAGCTGGCCTACAACAGTCACTTGTGCTAAGCTCCACATCAGCAAAGCAACACTTAATACCTAATTTAATAGCTCTTCCCAGGACTGGAATCTTAACTAATCAGTCTGGAATTTGCTGGTCAGCCCTAGTGAGGTAATCCACCTGATGGAGCCCCTCCAGCCCCCAAAGAAAGATAAGATCATCTGTTTTTTCTTGCCCCGTTCTGTCTATAAAATCTTTCCATTTTTTACTGCTCCTTGGCGCTCGTCTCTGTTTGCTAGACGGGATACTGCCCAATTCGTGAATCACTGAATGAAGTCAACTCGATCTTTAAATTTACTCGGTTGAATTTTGTTTTTTAACACATCATAATCACAAGGTAAACATTTTTGGCAAGACGACTTCAAAAAGGATTAGGTAGACATTTTTACAAAACAAAGTACCGCTCATTTAGCAGCTGCGAATGATAACTCACAGTTTCTGTGGGTTGCAAGTCCAGGCTCACTGTGGCTGGGATTTTTGCTCAGGATCTCACCAGCCGGGCTGGGATCTCACTGAGAGGCTCACAGCCCTCCTCCATGCTCATTCAGGTTGTTGGCAGCCCTGAGTCCTCCTCATTGCTACAAGACTGCGGACCTCAGCTCCTAAAGGCTGCTCTTGTCCACAGGCATGCACAACGTAGCTAGTTCCTCATTTAAGGCCAGCAGGATTGCACCTCTCTGCTGTTTCAAGGCTCTGACCTTCAGATTGTCTTTCAAAGGATGTTCCTGATTAGGTCAGGCCCACCCAAAAGAATCTCCTTTCTGGTGAACTCAAAATCAACCCAAGGGGACCTTAAGTCCACTTGCAAAATCCCTTCACCTTTGCCGTGTGGTGTGACTTAGTTGCAAAAGTGAAATCCATTATACTCACAGGTCCTGCCCCCACTCTAGGGGGGCAGGGTAGGAAGGGTACACATACCAGAGGTGAGAATCTCGGGGCCTGCTTTATAATTCTGCCACAATATGTGATTCTGGACTTGAGAGATTTTGGTCATGAAGTTTGCCATCTGTAAAGACTCAGATTAGTTCAAAGTAGGATCCTTTGAACTTGTCTTTCTAACATTGCCAGAACACTATCCAAAGAAAGACCTGCCTATGAATCTTACCACAGTGTTATCAAGCTTGTGAAATGGTGGGAAATGTGTGTTGGTCCATCTAAACTGCCAGCTTTAGGGGTGCCTGGGTGGCTCAGTCGTTAAGGGTCTGCCTTCGGCTCAGGTCATGATCTCAGGGTCCTGGGATCGAGCCCCGCATCGGGCTCCTGCTCAGCGGGAAGCCTGTTTCTCCCTCTCCCACTCCCCTTGCTTGTGTTCCCTCTCTCACTGTGTCCCTCTCTGTCAAATAAACAAACAAACAAAAAAATCTTTAAACCGTTAACTTTAAGGTTGTTAATTTTGTCTGTGTAGATGAAAACAGTGAAGGAAAGAAACTCAGCATTTTTTATGCTTTATAAAAATAAGGGTGAAAGGTTTTTTGTACTACTCTCCACATGTTGAATACACACACACACGCACACACATGTGCACACACACAGGCACGCACATGTGCACACACACCCAAGGTAGAACAGCCTTGTGGTTTCCTGTTCTCCAAATGACTGAGGGCTTCCTCAGACCACATGAGATCCGTAAAAAAGAATGGAAAACTACAAGGGATCCTTGAAATGCAAACAGACTCATACTCCTTGAAGGCGGGGAGGCACGGAGTGAGGACCCCACGGTGTGTCAAAAGCCCACGCGTGCAGTTGGCTCTCCGGGACAGTGACTAACAGATTGCCTGGAGGCGCTGGTGTGAGAGTGACAGTCTAGACATCTGGTGGCCTCAAGGGGTTCAGGCGGCCCTAGCTGATGTTCATACAGGAATGCGCTGAAACTGAGCTGAATGCCTTTCTGGGCTGGGAGCCATGAATCCTCGAGGCTTTCTTCCTCCTCATCCCCCCCATCTACCCAGCACCGCACTCTCTCTGCTTTACCTTCTGATTATTGCTCCCTTCCTCCACCCTTCTCTCCACCTCCACTGCCCTCCTCCTGGTCTCAGCCACCATCATCCTTCTAAATGATGAAACAGCCTCCCCGCAGCCTCCCTGGCCCCTCTCCAATCGCTTCCCGGCAGAGTAGCCGGAGCATTTGCTTCCAAATTCAAAGCTGCTCAAACAGCAACTCCGAGAAAACCCACGCGCGGTTTCTACCGGTGCTAAATGCCAAGACCAAAATTTTTAACTCAGCCCATAAGGATGAGTGGTCTGCCTCTTCTGGCCTCGGCACCCCTACCCTGCACCTCCCCGTCCCCACCGCCAGCCCTGGACTCTTCTGCCATCCCACAACTCTGGTGTCTCTGTCTTGCCCTTTCTAAGCTCAAATGCACCACCTTGCTTCCCTTCGCAGGGCTCTCGTACAGCTGTTCCTTCTGACTTTCTTTCTTCCTTTCTTTCTTTTTTAAGATTTTATTTATTAATTTGAGAGAGAGAGACAGAGAGCGCGAGAGCGCGAGAGCGCGAGAGGGGGAGGGGCAGAGGGAGAAGCAAGCTCCCTGCTGAGCAAGGAGCCCAATGTGGGACCCGATCCCAGAATCCGGGATCATGACCTGAGCTGAAGGCAGATGCTTAACTGACTGAGCCACCCAGGCACCCAAGCTCCTTCTGACTTTCATGGTGAATGCCTACACAACCCTCAGAACTCACCTAGAATGCCACCTCCTCTGAGAAGCCTTCCTCATCCCCTGCTAGACCAGGTTAAATCCCCGGAGGTGGCAGGTAGCATTTTCCAAAAATGGTCATGGCAGTATTTTCTGTCCCCTATGGTATTCCAGAACCTGGCCATTCCTCAGGTTCTGGAGTCTGTTTGCCCTCCTTTTGAACTTGGGAGGGACTTGTTATTTTTTTAAGATTTATTTATTTGAGGGGCACCTGAGTGGCTCAGTGGGTTAAGCCTCTGCCTTCGGCTCAGGTCATGATCCCAGGGTCCTGGGATTGAGCCCTGCATGGAACTCTCTGCTCAGCAGGGAAACTGCTTCCCTTTCTCTCTCTGCCTGCCTCTCTGCCCACTTGTGATTTCTGTCTGTCAAATAAACGAAATCTTTTTTTAAAAAAATTTATTTATTTGAGAGAGAGAGAGAGCACAAGCAGGAGGTACAAGGAGAGGGAGAGAGAATCTCACTTAAACTGCGTGCTGAGTGTGGAGCCCAATGTGAGGTGTGATCTCACGACCCTGAGTTCACGACCTGAGTAAAAACCAACAACAGACTTTTTAATTTAATTTAATTTATTTATTTGACAGAGAGAGATATCACAAGTAGGCAGAGAGGCAGGCAGAGAGAGAGAGGAAAGCAGGCTCCCTGTTGAGCACAGAGCCCAGTGCAGGGCTCGAACCCAGGACCCTGAGATCATGACCTGAGCCAAAGGCAGAGGCTTAACCCACTGAGCCACCCAGGCACCCCAAAACCAAGAATAGACTTAACCAACTGAGCTACGCAGATGCCCTGAATTTGGGAGGGACTTTGTAACAGCCACTATGGAAAGACTACCATGGAAATCTGACTTCTGAGGCTGGATCAGGACAATGACCCAGGTTCTCTCAGGATAATCGTTCTTAGAACTCAGCTGCCACAATGCTCAGGCTGAAAAGGAAAGGAAGGGACTTTAGGTAGGGAAAGACTAAGGGTCCCAATTAGGTTCTGAGGGTATTTCAGGTATCCGGACACTGGGACAGAACAAAAATAGAGATAAGGAAGAAAAACCAGAACCCTTATCCCAACTGCTAGGGGTAACATGTTTTTCTAGTAATTACACTGTAACCACAGAAAATAGAAATTAACCAGAAAAAATGATCGGGCCTCAAAAGAGACGTTAGATTAATCAGACCTAGCAAAATAGATCTATAGATCCCAGATGTCATAAGAAACAAAGACTCTCATACAATGTATAAATGTCATGTCTGGTTCCAGACCCACTGACCTAACTAACCACTGGCAAGTTTCCTGTGGCAAGTTGAGTCCTAATAAAAGGCCAGAGATGAAAAGCCCTCACTGGCAACCCTACCGGGACCCCTCTTGCTCTTGAGTGCTTTTTCTGTATCTTTGCTTAATAAAACTCCATTGCTTTGCTCACCCTCCTTTGTCAGCAAGACTCATTCTTCGACTCCGTGAGACAAGAACCTCACTCTCCCGCTTCAAGGCTGCACGTGGTACCTGCAGGGAGGTATTCCTGGGAACAGCCATGGTGTGGGTTTCAATCTACAACCAGCAGCAACTGACAAGATGTGTGAGGGAGCAAACCCTCAGAAGATTCCAGCCCCAGCCTTCCAACTACCCAGCGACCAGAGCCATGAGCTTTCCCTGCCCAAGTGCTCAAACTGTAGATTGCAAGGCAAATAAATGTTGTTTCAATCCTCAAAATCTTGGGGTGGTTTGGGACTCAGCCACAGTAACTGGAACAAAGTAAGTGTTAATACTTACATCTTTTCTTTGAAGGAGCTATTACAGTTCAAACTGCATTTTGTGTGTGTGACTATTTGATCCCTATCTTTCTGAAAACACTGAGACCTCTATGAGGGCAAGAGTCTTGCCTGTTTTGTTCACCATTCCAATCCTGACACAGAGCTTGGCAAACGATGCACTCCCTGCCAAGGTATTCTTAGCTTTCCCGCGCTTCCTCACATATAAAAAGAAATGCCATTTGGTCATTGTGTGAAAGTTCATTCATTTGATAAATGTTCACAGTTGTAGCTCTCTATCAGGAATCTGTGTTAGAGTTGAAGCACAAAAAGGAGGTGATGGGGGTGGGGCGCCTGGGTGGCTCAGTCGTTGGGCGTCTGCGTTTGGCTCTGGTCCTGATCCCAGGGTGCTGGGATCGAGTCCCTCATCGGGGCTTCCTGCTCACCGGGAGGCCTGCTTCTTCCTCTCACACACCCCCTGCTTGTGTTCCCTCTCTCACTGTGTCTCTCTGTCAAATAAATAAAACCATAAAAAAAAAAAAAAGAAGAAGAAAGTGATGTACTGGGGAGGGTGGCAAGGGTGGGGGGAGTAAATTAAGTTGTGCTTTGAAGAATGCATAGGACAGGGCTTCTGACAAGGGAAATGGTGTGTGCTGACCCATAGGGCCAGGGAGCAGCCAGGCTGGGCACACAGAGAGGGTAGGTGGAAAATTCCATAAGAAAAGATTTGTAAGGGCCAGGTTCTTACTGATGTGGGAAAGATGTTAGGGTTCAAGAAAGAATTTTTTTTTTTTTTAAGATTTTATTTATTTATTTATTTGACAGAGAGAGAGAGATAGCGAGAGAGGGAACACAAGGGAGCCTGCTTCTCCCTCTCCCAAGAAATAATTCTTGAGACAGCTTTGGTGCAAAACAGGTGAGTTTATTAAAGCATGGGGCGGGACCCATGGGCAGAAAGAGCTGCCCTCTGGGCCAGGAGGAGTGGCTGATTATACACTTCCAGGTTAGGAGGGGGTTAGGGATAGCATAAGTCTCTAAGGAATTTTTGGAAGCAAGTTTTCCAGGACCTTGAGGGGGCTGGCTATTGCTGGGAAAGTCATTTATTACATCTAATAGAATCTGAGTCATGAGACCCTTCAGATGTATATTGGTGGGTCATATGCTTGGGATGATTGCCTACATGTATCTTGGGGGTTAAAGATAAAGGAAGTTTCCAAAGGAATTTTTATATGTTAAAGTAGACTTACAGGATCCTGGGGATTAGGCTAAGACTGCTTTTTGCCCTTAACAAAGTAGTAACATTGAGACAGTTGAGTTCCTAGAGGAAGTTCACTCTGCCTGTTTCAAGGACTTGTCAATAGGCTGTAAGTATTTGAGAAATTTAGTAATTTTTCTTCTTAAGAGGTTCCTGAACTGGTTCACTGGGGAAATGATGTGATCAGGGCTAATGAAGTGAAGATAGGAGAAGGGAACTAAGTCTAGAGCCAGTTAGCAAAAAGTGCACTTGGCAAGGCCCTCTGTAGTACTGTGTGCCCCTGGCCCGTTGTCAGATCAACCCTTTATAAACCAGGGATCCACAAATATTTTTCAGTAAATATATCAGGGTCTGCACATCTTAGGATCTGTCACAGCTACTCACCTTGCTCTCATAGTGCAAAAGTAGCCACAGATGATAGGTACACAAGTGGGTGCGCCTGTGTTTCAGTAATATTTTAGACACCGAAATTTGAATTTCAGAGATTTCACGTGTCACGAAATAGTCTTCTCTTTTGAAATTTTTCTATCTTTAAAAAATGTGAAGACCGTTATGAGTTCGCTAGTGGAGCTGGGCAAAAGCAAAGGGCAGGTCTCAGTTTGCTCAGTTGCACTATATAAGGAATTGGTTAGCATTTCAATTTTGGGAGTAAGACCCCGGAGCAAGTCCTACAAGGAGCCACGCCCCTCGTGACATCATCAAGCCCCGCCCCATAAGGGGCGGAGCCTGCGCGTGCGCGGCCGGCCCTCGAGCGGGGGCGGGGCGGGCCGCGGCTCCGACTTCCAACATGGCGCACGCTGGCGGCGGCGGCGGCGGTGGCGGCGGCGGTGGCGGCGGTGGTGGCCCCGCGGGCCGGGGGTTGAGCGGCGCCCGCTGGGGTCGCTCGGGCTCCGCGGGCCACGAGAAACTGCCGGTGCACGTGAGTGCTGCCCTCACCCTCCCTCAGGAACCCTGTCGTCTGGCCCCCGGGCCGATGCCCCTAGCCCGGGCCCCGCCCGGCCCCGCCTCGGCCTCTACTCCGCACGGCCCCGGACCCCAGACCCCTGACCCCTTACCTCAGCTCCTCGGAGGCTCGGCCCGTTTCCCTCCCCGCCAGGGACCCTTGTCCTCCGTCTCCTCCTCCGCCGACCCCCGCCCATCGGGACCCTCCCGCTCCCCGCAGGTGGAGGACGCCCTCACCTACCTGGACCAGGTGAAGATCCGCTTCGGCAGCGACCCTGCCACCTACAACGGCTTCCTGGAGATCATGAAGGAGTTCAAAAGCCAGAGGTACCCGCGGGACCCCTCCTCACCCCGGGGGGCCGCCCTGGGCCGCGATCCGGCTGAGCGGAGTGGGAACCCCCCATCCCGGCTGCTTCTCCGCCCCAGTCGGGTGACCTTGCGCAGGTCGTGGAACCTCTCAGAGCCTCAGTTCTTTCTGAAGAACGGGAGTGGAGAGTACCCCCCTGTGGAGCTGTTGTGGGGATTCCTGGAAGGAGAGCAGGGATGGGGTGAGGAGAGAGCAAGAGAGAGAGAAGTCCGCAAGCAAGAGAGTCTGGTTCTGTCTTTACTCAAAATGATTTTTAAAGGAATTTTGTTCACCAAGGATCTTTAAAATTAATTTTAATTTTTTTAAGCACTACATCAGAATGTTATTTGTCTTGAGTATTGAGTATTTTGGCGCTCTCTCCCCATTAAATCTTGTCAGCAAGCTGAGTGCCTCACCCAGGGGCACCCCAGTGCCTGGCCTGTTGGACAGTAATGCGCATAAAATGCTCTGTAAGGGGCCTGGCACATAGAAGGGGTTTAAAACACATTGGCTGATTTTGTAGGCACACAGTCAGGAGGGTTAGAACTAGGTGGGAGACCTAGTTCTAACTAGGCATGATGGGGGAGATCATGCCGTCCTCTGACAGGAGGCTCACTTAGGCTTAGAGTGGGCCAACTGCTTGCCCAGACCAATCTTAGGGGCAGTCAGGACTAGACATGGGCACTCTGACTCTTAGATTCTCAGTGGTCACATCCCCAACCAGGCTGCCCCCCCCCCCCACACACACACACTCTGAGGAAACGTGGCAGGGCTGGCCTGGTTTCCTTCCAGGAGAGACAAGCTAAAGCCTTGAGAGGGGTCTCCCCTACAGCCATAAGGGAGACCACTGGCATTGTTGTGCAACCCCTGCTTGCAGGGCCTTTGATATTTATGCCTTGCTGTCACTTGCTGGGATTAACGCCTGTGTCATAGTTCATCACCTTGCTTAGAGGGCCTCCTGCCACTGCTTGGAGTCCCGGCCTTTCCCTTGGTCTCCTGGCATTTTCAGAACTGAGGGTGTGTGTGCTTGGAGTGTCTGGGGGAGATGTGCCATGCAAATGTCCTGTGGTTCTCGCTAGGAAGGCACAGGGAGCCCGAGCCTGGCAGCTGGGGAAATAGATGACACATTGGCTGAATCACACTGGTCACGTTGCAGGGTGCTTTGTTGTCCTTCAAGAAGCTCATTAGGTGGCACTCTCAAGCGAGTTGGGAGTAGATTTGGCTTTCCGTGTGCTCCCCAGGACACTTCTGCCCACTCTCCCTCTTTTTCCTTCCAGCATCGATACGCCTGGAGTCATCCGACGCGTGTCGCAGCTCTTCCACGAACACCCTGACCTCATTGTTGGATTCAACGCTTTCCTTCCCCTCGGGTACAGAATAGACATTCCCAAGAACGGCAAGTTAAACATACAGTCGCCTCTGTCTAGCCAGGTATGCCGCTCTGGTGGTCTGAGGGATGTGGTCCTGACACTTCAGCCCTGGTACTCAAGTTACCTAGCTCAGGCAGCCCGTCTTGTGTCTTACTGCCGGAAAGGCAGCGAAGATCCAATCTTTGACTAGACACAGTGCTCGCTTCTAATGCAGGTCAAAATAGATCAGAGTCCCTACCCAGCCACCTGTTTACCCCACACCAATCCCTTTGGAGGATTCAGATCAAGAGTGGATGTGGTTGTTTGTGTCTGGGGGGCATTGTCCTAACAGTTCTATGTCCTGTCAAAATAACCACCCACCGTCATCGGCTCTTACCCTGATGCTCTCCCTGTGAGTGCGCCAGGCAAGCCGCACTCAGACTCGGGCGTGGGGTCTCTCTGATCATCCCAGGTACCAGCCACACAATAAAGCAGTTGAGATGCATGTGAGAATAGCCGTTTTGTCGTTGTTGGGCTGCATTTCGTTGCCAGTGGGGTCCTTGGCTCAGCTTCGGCTTGTGGCTTTGGTTCCTTCTGTCTCAGGTGGCGGCTTGCTGCTTCCTCTGTCCGTGCAGTCCTTTCTTGCCCAAGCCCACCAGATCCCCTGAGAAAACAGAAGTCTGTGTGAGCTTTACTCTTAACAAAGTAGCCACTGCCTTTCCTCCCCCTTGGCCCCCGTTGCCGAAATGCTGTTGGGGGTGGGGCGGCTATCCAGTGCGCCTGGAGATGTGTACAGCATCCCTGACTCCACCCACAAGGCCCTGGCCCCGCGATGGCAGCCGGATACATCCCCAGACATTGCCAGATGACTCCTGGGAACCACATCGCCCCCATCGAGAGCCCCTGGTCTCCGTGAACCAGCTCTTTCAGCCTCATCTGTCTCTGCTCCAGGGCTTTGGGTTTTAGCGGGGAATATTAAAAAAAGCCTACCCCAGGAAGCGTTCTGTCCATTTGGCCTCTGATGAAGGAGATAGCAGTTTCCTATCAATGCAGGAGTCAAATTTGGAAGAAGAATGGCCACAGGCAGTGTGACCGTGACCGCCCCCTCTCTCAGAGGGACCTGCATGTAAATTCTGCCTTCTCTCTATGCAAGGCAAGCTCTGCCACCAGCATGTTGCCTCATTAAAGCCAAGGAGAGCATCTCCGTTTTGAAAAGGAAATCGGAAGCGCGTGGCTGCTGACCTCCAAAGAGCTGCTTCCATTTCACATTTACAAGTGGAGCGCCATGATCCAGATGTAGGGCTCGTTGCTCCAGAAGATCAGCAGCCTTAGCGGGGTTCACCTGCGGAACCATGGCGGCTGGGAAGAAGAGCAGGCTCCTTGGCAGCGGTGCGCAGGGCTGCGCTTGGACGAGTCGAGTCTGTACAGGGGTGGGTCATGACCATCGCTCCCTAAGAAAGAGCCAAGGTCGGAGACCTCACTTGTGGAAATTGCCTTGCTCGGTCCCCAGCTGTTGGAGTAATGCAGCTTGCGGGGCTGGATCTCAACGCAAACTGCTCCGAGGTCTCGTTTTCCGGTCAGTAGCCACAAGGCCCCTGCTGTTGTGCTCACTCCATGGAGACATGCTACGGACCCAGCGAGACGGGACCAGCCCTGTCTCCCCCTGACTTCACCACACAGCCATGTGGTCTCGCCAGAGCCCCGAAGCCACGACGTCTAGGGCCCGTTTCCTGCTGCCCACTCCATTTCTGTCCACATCAGTTGACCTGCTGGTTTTCCTGCCCGGCTTTCAGCACTCCTTCCTGCCAGGCATAGACGAGATGTCCTGGAGTCCTTGGAGAGGCCACAGTAGCCCGAGAACTTCTCAGGCCTCCCTACGTGCCACGCCCCAGTGACTTTTGTTTTGTTTTGTTTTACTGGTTTTTCTAGCTTCTGTGTTTCGATGTACACCTTCGATGTTTTTTTTTTTTTTTCATTTCTCATGTCCTCGTGAGTCCTGTCAACTCCAGGCAGGGAGGGAGTAGCTCTGAGGTACAGAGGAAGAGAAGTCAGGGGAGTCCCCGGCTGTGGGGAGCCCTTGGTGCAGGTTTCTCAGCATTGGCTCTGTTGCCCGTGGGACCAGATTGTTTTTTTCTGGAGCAGGCTGTCCAGTGCCCTGTATGGGGCTGAGCAGCAACCCCGGCCGCCTCTGCGGCCGTGTGTCAACCTGGAAGTGTCTCCGCACATCGCTAAGTGCCCACTGCGGGACAGAATCAGCCTCACTGAGAACACAAGTCTAAGAGGAAGACAGACGTGTGCCATGATGTGGGGCGTGTGCCCCCAGGAAGGCCAGGGCGGCATGGTGGGAAGAATGTCCCCTTGCTGGGGTTACAGCCTTCTGAGTCAGCATCCTCTTGGAGCTGGTCAGCGGGCCTCAGTTGTAACGTCACTCCCCAGAGACCCCTCTGCTCCCACTCCCCGTTGTTCTCGTGTCACCCAGCTTTGTATATTGTAAAATGGCAAAGCTAGGGTTTGAAATTCAAAACCTGCTGTGTCTTGATCTGGCTTGCCTGGCAGACTGAGTCCAGATCAGGCAGGACCCTTGTCTGGCTGCTTCACAACCGTGTCCCTCTTCCGGGGCGGTGCGTGGCAAGTGTTAGAGGAGCAAGACGCAGCGTGTCGGTGGGAAGGTGACGGCTTTCAGCTCCGGGGTTCCGTTCAGAGCCACCCCTGCCTCCTGGGAGCCTGTTCTCCCAGGGTCAGCTGCAGCAGCAGCCAGCTTGAACACAGATAAATGTTAAACCCTTAGCTCGTCCGATAAGTGATCCCTTTACATTCAGAGGCTGGCCTGCCATGGGGAGGGTCATCTGGAAGTTCAGTGAGTCCCTGTTGGGTCGCCTCTTGTATTTGTGTCTTAGTCTCTCACGGAGCCGGTGTCAACCACCTCTTCTGCTTCAGGCCGGGGTTTATCCAGAGTCCCTGCTCTTGGGCATGCACACATCAAAGCAGGGACCCTCAAGATACAGGTAGACATGGGGCACCTGGGTGGCTCAGTGGGTCAAAGCCTCTGCCTTTGGCTCGGGTCGTGATCCCAAGGTCCTGGGATCGAGCCCCACATCAGGCTCTCTGCTCAGCAGGGAGCCTGCTTCTTCTCTCTGCCTGTCTCTGCCTACTTGTGATCTCTGTCTGTCAAAAAAAAAAAAAAAAAAGATACAGGTAGACAGACCAGAGATACATGAGGGACTTTAGTGAGGGAAGGGGGCCAGGGCTTGAGGGGCTGAGGGCAGAGGCCATGGGAGAGATCAGAACCCTGCCTGTGTCTTGGGGCAGGGGTTTCCCAGGCCGGGTATGAAGGCCTGAGGTGATGAGTGAGTGCTGCTTAAGAAACAGCCAAGGAGCCTGTGAGGTTGGGGGAGGGGGGGATACAGGGGTGAGTGTAGGGGAGAGAGTCAGGAGAGTCTGGAACCCGTGGAGAGTTCCAGAAAGGCCACTCTGGCTGGGGTGCCAGAAGTGGACTGGGGGGCAAGAGAGGATCTGGGGGCCAGGGAGGGGTCCTTGGTGATCCAGGCAGTGGGCAGCGATGTGGCCCTGGGGACGAGGAGTCCGTGAGAGTGGGAAGTGCAGGGAGATTCCAGGATGCCTCAGCCTCTGGGTGAAGGTGGCAGCACCTGCGGTGAGGGAGGCCTGGGAGCAGTGGGGGCAGCAGGGAAGCTGCTCTGCGTTTGGAATGTGCTCTTTGATGAGGGGTCTCACACGCGTCCAGGTGGGGCTGCGGCCACTCAGAGGGTGGTCTGTGCACGGTTGCTCCCTGGTGTCTAGTAGGACTATACCAGACTATGCTTGAATGAAGCCACTCCCGGCAGACACTGATGAGAAAAATCTGGATTATTCTGGAAGGTTTAGAGCAGGGTTTGGCCCAGGAGCCAAAGCCAGCTTATATTTGTATGGAGAGTGGTTTTTACATATTCCAGAGATTATATTAAAAATTTTTTAAATTGTGACAAGATTCATGGTAACATAAATTGTTTTGTAACTGAAGTATATAATTCGGCGGGTTTGCGCATACTTACGTTATCTTACAACCATCCCCCCCTCAGTCCCTGAACATTTTTATCACCCCGGAAAGAAACTGTATCTCACAGTTCTCCTCTCCCACCAGCCCCTGGCAACCACTAATCCACTTTGTCTCTGCAGACTTGCCTGTTCTGGACATTTCGTTTCAGTGGAATCCTATGTAACTTCTTGTGTCTGGGTTCCTCCGCTCAGCGTCATGGTGTCGAGGCCTCACTGTGTCACCCTCACTGTGGCTTGTGTCCGAGCTACATTCCTTTCTGTAGTTGAAGAAATGTCCATCGCAGCGATGCTGCACGTGGGTTTATCCATTTCCGGTAGCCGTTTGAGTCGTTTGCACGGCTGTTTGCGATTCTTGGGTCCATACCTGAAAGCGGAGTTGCCGGGTCACATGGTAACTATGTTTAACTTACAGAGGAACTGCCAGGCTGCTGGCCAGAGCAGCTGCCCCATTACCGTCGGGTCCTCGTTGCCAAGCCCTGGCCGTGCGGAGGCTTCTCCATCTTGTCCCCACGCTTCGGTCCAGGGTGTGGGAGAGGGGTACGCGGAGCTTGAAAATGCCCCCCAAGGAGGGGTGTGGAGCTCCAACGAGCTCTCAGCCTCCTCTGAAGCAAATCTCCACCCCAGGGCTGCTCCCTCTCCCACCTCTCCCTGGCTCCTTCTAGCTCTTTCTGCTGCCAGGCCAGCACACCTGGAAGGAATGTGGTAATCAGCAAGACAGTCCCCAGAGGGCCTTAGGATGTATCCCACTGCCAGGGAAGGTGGTGTTTAGAGTTGTAGCTGCTGTGGGTCTTTTGTGTCTCTGCTTGTCTTGCCTCAGATTTTTCTAGAACGTCTCTGTACCCACAGTTCAGGCTGAATTGTGCCCTCTCCCCAACTACCGCCCCCAATCCCAGTTCATATGTTGAAGTCCTAACCCTCAGTACTCAGAATGTGATTGTTTTTGGAGACCTTCACAGAGGTCATTAAGGTAAAATGAGCCCCTTAGGGTGTCCCCTGATCCAGTCCGACGGGTATCTTTATAAGAAGAGGACATTTGGACACATGGACCGACCCGACCCTCCAACAGAGGGACAACCATGTGAGGACACAGAAGATGGCTGCCCACAAGCCACCTCTGCTGAACCTTGATCTTGGACTTCAGCCTCTAGGACTGTGAGGAAATACATTTCTGTCGTGTAAGCTGCCCAGTCTGTGGTGTTTCCTTATGGCAGCCTGAGCACAGTCGTACACACCCACCCCGGTGAGAGTGAGTGTGCCCAGCTAGTGCATCTGTCCTGATGACAGCCCTGCTCCTTTGTGCCCGCCGTTCCCCATCCTGCTGGAGCCTTCGGGTCCGAACTTGGTGCCCTGTGCCTTCCAAGCACGAATGGAAGCACCAGGCTGTTTGTTCCTTCATCCGTGCGTCTGATGATTCCCAGCAGTGGCTGGGGCCCACTCTGTTCCAGACACTGTTCTGGGCATCTGGGCTATGGCAGTGAACAGTGTGGATATTTGCCGTCTGGTCAGGGGTAGACAAGACGAAGACAAAATATGTGTGTGTGAGAAGGTGACATGTGCCACAGAGGAAGATGGAGCAAGAAAGGGGCTCGGCGTGCTGGCAAATGGAGGCCATTTTGGTTTGGTGCAGATCGTTCTGGAAGACTTGCTGAGAAGGTGCCCTCTAACAGACCCCTGGAGCTGTGCTGGAGGGTCCCTGGCCTGCTCCAGAACCAGCCCCTGTGTGTGTTAGACCTGCAGGATACTACGGGAGGTGGGGGGCACCCCTGACAGCCCAGTTGTGGTTTGCAGGGAGTCATTAGAACCACACATGAAGATTCAGTTTAGAAACAAACACCCCCTCCTTCAGGGACAGTGGGGTCAGTCCCACGCCAGATCAGAATTCGGGGTGTCTAGGAGAGAGACGTGTGTGTCTGTTTTCTGTCTTTGGCTAGAAAAGACTGCAGAGGGAGGGCAAGCACGATGACCAGTCAAGGCCTGTCTCTTCTCTCCAGTGACTACCCCTGATTTAGCACTGCGAGTCCCATGGTCCTGGACAACCTGGGCGGTGGGGGCCCCACTCACCTCCAGGGTCCCCACTTGCCCGGCACTGCTGACAGCAGGAGCCCCAAACTCCACTCCAGGGGGATTAAACAATCCACTTGCCGTGTGTTTCTACCGCCTGCTCATTGTTCAAGGTGTTGGGTGTCATTCGAACTTCATGGTCTTGGATCAGGTGGAGGTGGGCTGGTGAGACTCCCCCAGGACAGTGCAGACGCACAGTGTGGTGAGGGAGGCGTCATCTGCCTCTGTGTGTGTGTGTGTGTGTGTGTGACCACCCCCCCAACTTCCCTCCCTCCAGGCCCCCACAAGGAACGTTCTCCTGCATCTCATTAAAAACCTTGGCTCTGTGCTGGGTGCCACTTGCTCCCAGGTGGGCCGGGGCTCTGTCCGGCATTCCTCACATCTGTTCTCGGGGTCAGGACTGCCAGTAACTCACTGTCGTGCTGTTGTCAGGAGAATTCGCACAACCACAGCGACTGTGCGGAGAACTTCAAGCCGCAGATGCTGTATAAGGAGGACAAGCCCCAGGTGCCCTTGGAGTCGGATTCCGTGGAGTTCAACAACGCCATCAGCTACGTGAACAAGATTAAGACCCGTTTTCTAGACCACCCAGAGATCTATAGGTCGTTCCTGGAGATACTGCACACTTACCAGGTAAGAGGCCCACGTGACCCTGGCCGGGGGCCGGTGGCGCCAGCCCACTTTCAGGGTGCGTTGGGGGCATTCACATTTTCCGGTCTGAATTCATGAAATCCTGTACAATTCCGATGCGTTTTTTATTTAGCCTGTTTGTTTTTTCTTTACTGTGATAAATTGTACATAACCTAAAACTACATTTTAACTCTTTCAGAGTGTCGCATTCTGTGGCATTAAGTACTTTCACATTGTGCAACCTTCCCTGCCATCCACCCCCAAAACTTGTTCATCGTGCAAAACCGAGACTCCATCCCCATGAGACAGTAGCTCCCCCAGCCCCTGGCACCCACCATCCCACTTCCTGTCTCTCTGAATTTGACAACTTGAGGGACCTCCTATAAGTGG
This sequence comes from Neogale vison, assembly GCF_020171115.1. Lineage (NCBI taxonomy): Eukaryota > Metazoa > Chordata > Mammalia > Carnivora > Mustelidae > Neogale > Neogale vison. Next base: position 213,710,708 of record NC_058096.1, on the reverse strand, counting down.
AAGCATACAGTACTCGTCTCTTTGTGTCTGGATTCTTTCACTCACTGTGATGGCCTCAGGGTTCATCCATGCTGTATCCTGGGCCAGAACGTCCTTCCTTTTTAAGGCTGGAGAACGTTCTGTGGCGTGGATGTACCACGTGTGTTTATCTGTTCCTCCACGGGTGGGCACCAGGGTTGCTCCCATGATTTTGGCTCTTGGAAATAATGCTTCTGTGAACACGGGCATCCAAATACCTGTTGGAGTTCAGTTTTGTCAGGATTTTAATTTGCTCCGTGAGGCACCCCTGCATCCCAGGAAGTACTAGGAAACGCACGGTACGGGGATTTAAAAAGAACCTGAGAAGATGGTCTTCTCTTTGTAAGATGGCTTCGCCAGTGTTTTGACAACACAGCAGCCCTCTGTTGATGCTGATTACAAGTGGATTACAAGCGGGCTCCACGCCAGGCAGTGGGGCAGCAAAGATGAATGGTTCAGTCTGGCGGTGGAAGAGACTTAAGAGGCGTGGGGTGGGAGAAAAGGGAAGCGGGTAGAAGTCTGCCCAGATTGCCAGCCCTGACCACGGACTGCAGGGTGTCAGGAAGGGCAGCATTGGCCTGAGTCCCGAGAAATCAGGCAGAGCCATCAGGCAGATGAGTATAGACAAAGGGTGGACTTTCTTAGTGCTGGGAACATCCTGTGCAAAGTCCCGGGGGTCAGAGTAGACAGCCGGCTTCCGGGGACCTGAGGAAGGGGAGGGCAATATTATGGGCCCTTGATGGGTCGTCTCATTCCCTTTACAGCCGTGGAGTGGGAAGCCCGAGCTGTGTGCTCGAGCCCCAGCTCCACCACCTCGTGCTCTGTCACATTCTCGGGTGTGAAGCTGACAGGGACTTACTTCTAAAGTTGACAGGGACTTCCATCCTGAGTTCCTGCCCTCCCGACCTGGGTCCCTTTTGGTCCTCATCTCCTTTTTGTCCTTTCTCCTAGTGGTAGCAGGCATGGGCTCTGCCAGCCCATTTTTTGTCTCGTGAGTCATCCCTCGGTCTCCTCCACAGTGGGATGCCTGAATGTCAGCAGCCTGGGGTTCCTCTATCCTTGGCTAACTACTCATTTTCCCTTTCCCGAATTGGCAGAAGGAGCAGCTGAGCACGAAGGGGCGGCCTTTCCGAGGCATGTCCGAAGAGGAAGTGTTTACCGAGGTAGCCAACCTCTTTCGGGGCCAGGAGGACCTGCTGTCCGAGTTTGGACAGTTCCTGCCTGAAGCCAAGCGGTCCCTGGTGAGTATAGAGGGCCCACCCCGGCCTGAAGGCCACCTTCCTCTCAGCTGGGACCCTGTTTCTCAGTGCAGCCCCGAAGACCAGGCTGGGCTTATTTGTGCCCGGGACATGCCAGCTTCCCCCAGAAGCCACACAGCGTGCAGACACCCCTAGGTCCCCTGTGCAGGCCCACCGCCATGTCCTGTTGGAACAGATCCTGAGGGGGGCCCCTCTTTCAGACAGTGTTCGGGGAGGTGAGGGCCAGCTGGGAGGAGACCTGTCTGTAACCAGTGCCCTGTGGGAACGTGCCTGTCGGGCACTGTGAGGCTTGCCAGTGACCGCAGGGTTGGGGGTGGAGGGCAGAGAGGATGAGGAGGGGTCGGGGTAGGGGGGTCGAGGGTGCAGGCTGCATCATCAGCCTCGTGCCCCCCCACCATCATGGCCTGAGGCCTGCTGGGTTGTGCTTTCCATATCCTTTCCCTTGTATTTTCTCCATAGCTTTCTTAGAAGTAGAAGCGAAATTCACATAACATGAAACACACCATGAAAGGATAAAGGATATAGGTCAGCGGCATTTGGTACATTCACCGTGTTGTGCAGCCGGCACTTCTGTCTAGTTCCAGACCATTTTTATCACCGCAAAGGAGACCCTGTCCCTGAGAGCAGTCACTCCCCACTCCCCCTCCCCTAGTCCCTGGCAGCCACGAATCTGCACCTGTTCTGCACAGGTCACACACGGGGGCTCCTACACCATGTGGCCTTAGCGACTGGCCTTCACTCAGCGGGCTGTCGGAGGGTTCACCCGCGGCATGGCGTGCGTCGGTATCATGTTCCTTTTCCCAGCCGAGTCCTCCTCCGTTGTGCAGATGGACCACAATTTGCATATCCCGCCATCCATTTGCGTTCATTTGGGTGGTTTCTTCTTGGTGGTTTTGGGTGAGGCTGCTGCGAATGTTCGTGCGGGAGGCTGTGTTGGAGTCCGTGTTTCCAGGTCTTTGGAGTCTGTACCTAGGAGTGGAATTGCTGAGTCAAGCGGGGACTGTGTTTCACTTGTTGAGGAAGTGCCGGACTGTTTCACAGCAACTGCGCCATCTTCTGTTCTCACCAGCAAGGTGCTCCACAGTGTCACCGACGCTGGGTGTTTGGGTCTGTTTTTCAGTTATGGCCTTGTTGTTGTGAAGTTGTATCTCACTGTGGTTTGGATTTCCATTTCCCTGATGACTAAGGATACTGAGCATCTTGTATGCCTTTTGGCCTTTTGTGTATCTTTTTTGGGGGAAATGTCTATCCTTTGCCTATTTTTTAGTTTATCTTTTTATTATTAAGCTGTAAGCGTTCTTTATATATGTGTGTGTGTGTATATGTATATATATACATATATATATATATATTCTGGATACCAGGCTCCTATTAAAATTTTTTCTCCTTTTTGTAGGTTGTCTTTTCATTTCCAGTGTCCTTTAACATACACAGGTTTTTAGTTCTGATCAAATCCAGTTACCTGTTTTTTCTTTTGTTGCTTATGCTTTTAGGTCTCAGAATCTCTGCCAGATCTGAGGACAGGAAGGTTTCCTCCTGTATTTTCCTCTAAAAGTTTCTATAATTTTAGCTTTCATAGTTAGGTCATTGGTGCATTTTGATTTAATTTTTTTGTGTGTATGGTGTGAGGTAGGGATCCAACTCCATTCTTTCCTGAGGGGAGAGCCAGTCTTCCCAGCACAGTTTATTGAAACGACTTTTCTGTTCCCGTTGAATGGTCCTCGCACCGTTGTTGAAAACCAGTTGAGCATAGTTGTATGGATTTATTTCTGGACTGTTCAGTTCCAATCCATCGACCACCCCCCACATGTCTCTTCTGAGGGCAGCACCACATTGTCTGGATTACTGTAACTTTGCCCTAAGTTCAGAATGCGATTTGAGTTGTGTTCTTTTTCAAGATTATTTTAGCTAGTCAGGGCCCCTTGGAATTCCATATAAACTTGAAGATCAGCTTTTCCATTTCTGCAAAAAAAGGGAAAAAAGCCATTGGGATTTTGATAGGGATTGCCTTGAATCTTTAGATTGCTTTGGGGAATATTCCCATCTTGATAATGTTAAGTCTTCTGATCCGTGAACATGAGGTTTCTTTGCATTTATTTAAATCTTTAATTTCTTTCAGCAACATTCCTGGTTTTTGATGTACTTGTCTTGCACCTCTTAGGTTAAATTTATCCCAAATATCTTATTCTTTTTTTTTCTTAATTCCATTTTTGGATTGTGCATCATGAGTGTATACAAATACCACTGATTTTTGTGTGTTTTGCTTCCTGCGACTTTGCTGAGTCTGTTTATCAGCTTTAATAGCCTTTGTATATTCACGAGGATTTTTTTATATGCATGTTACCATGCCATCTGCTAATAGAGATGGTTTTCTTTCTTTTCCATTGTGAATGCCTTTTCGTTCCTTGTCTTGGCCTAATCGCTGCAGTGGAGCCTTTATTACTGAGCTGAATAGAAATGGTGAGAGGAGGCATTCTTGTCTTGTTCCTAATCTTAGGGGAAAAGCTTTCCATCTTCCACCTGAGTGTTCCGGGAGCTGTGGGCTTTTCGTAAACACCCCTTTGTCAGATGGAAGAAACACGCTTCTGTTCAAGTTTATTGGCTACTCCTTTTCCTCTTTATGTTCTTCTCTGCTTTGGATGGTGGTTTGGGTCCTGTGCACACGAGCGGTCCTCCCCCACTAACGCCGGCCCAAGGGCATCACTACCACCTCTCCTGGTTCTGCTTCTAAAGGAAGATGCGGTGCAGGGGGGACAGGGCTGGGGAGCAGCAGGAGAGGCTTGGTGGGTGCGTACAGGAGTCTGGGTTTGGATCATCAAGAATCACTTGGCCTTCCAGCGCCCATCAATGCCACCTCAAAGTCAGGATGCCACCCGGAAATACTTCCTGACTCAAAGTCAGAGAAGCTCTGTGTCTCTCCATAGGGTTGACGTCTGGTCCTGGAGCTGTCGCCTGTCCCTTCACCCAGAATGTCCTCTGGGGCTGGAGGGCTAGGCAGGGCCCTGGGAGCACACAGCCCAGGCTGAGACGCTCACTCCGTGTCCGCAGGCGCTCAGGAGGGCTTGAGCCAATGCCCTCACTCATGTCCCAGGCCTGGTTTCCTTCTCTTTCACGTGGGGATGAAGGCCTTCCTGCTCCGACTCGGCAAGCTGTCATCCTCTAAGCGCTTTTGCGTGCAGCCCAGCACGTGTGCAGTGCTCCAGAAAGAACAGCTGGGAATGTTCAGGAAAAGCAGGCGGAGGATCCAGATGGATTGTCCCCATCCCCTCCCAGTGCCAGTGTTGTCCGTCCCCCCGCCGGCCTCCCCGAGTGTCCACCCAAGCGGCAGGGCCTCCCTCTGCTTCCCCAGGACCAGCCAGCCTGTGGGAGGCCCCTGGGGAGTACCTGGGGAGGGAGGGCTGAGCAAAGCCCTAGTGTGGATTTCCCGACCTCCTCCCCGGGGAGGGGGGGCGGTGCAGGGAGCGCACCTCCACCAGAGGTGGCTGCACTTCCAGCTGAGCCTAACTCCTCATGTCCCCACCCTCCCGTCCACTCTCCGCCCCCTTCCCCCCCAACCCAGCCCCGAAGCACAGTGTCCCTCCTTGGGCTTGGCCTCCTTTTCCCAAATAATGTTCTGTGCCGTCCTGGCATCACTCCCATTTCTTTCTCTGCTTGCCAGAGAGCCTCCTCGCAGGCTCCAGGGTCACAAAGACAGGAGCGGAGGACTCTCACTGTCACTGCCTCCTGCCTGCCACGCACCCTTGTGTGGGTTGCGGGCCCTCAGGCCTCCCTCCACGTCCCCCAGGAGCTGCATGGCGCCACATGCCGCCTGGCCCTGACTCTGAGAGGAGGAACTGAGGCTCAGGGAGGTGACCTGCTAGGGCCCCTCAACCATGCACCCTTGCTCCGACGGCTGCCCCCCGCCACCTCCTGTCCAGGCAGGGCTGCGATCTCCAGCCTCCTTGGGGTGTGGAGAAAGGACACGCTGCTGGCCCCTGATCTCTGTCAGAGAGGGGAAAGCTGGCCTGAATTTGGCCAGGCCTTTCTTTCCCCGGGGCGCTGCCCATCTCCCCTGCTGGGATGGAAGAGGTAGATCCAAGGGGACAACGGTCAGACAAGCCCCAAACACGCCATCCCAGCTGCAGCCTCTGATGGCGCTCTTTTCCTGAGCCCAGTCAGCAGTGGTTGGCCTGGGTGAGGCGGGCCGAGAGCAGAGCACCTTCGGCCACAGCTGTGGGGGGCCGTGTATAGCAGATACTCAGGCTTGGGAGCTCTGCGGGGTCTGCTCCAAGGGCAGCCTTACTTAATTCCCTCTGGAGTTTTCCTATCAGTGGTGGCCAGGTTGCCGCAGGGGGGCAGCTGGGGTCGCCTATCCTCTGATTGCTGTGGTCGCTGCGCCCCCTGCTGGACACCCAGCACTTGCGAGGCTGGACCCCGACAGAGCCGGCCTGGGAAAAACAGGGGTCTCCCTCAGAAAAGCTCCCACTGCCCAGTTACTCGCAGTAGCTCCTGTTACCTATTCAGCAGAGTGCGTTTACTGGAGCATCTTGGACGTTTTTAAGCGATTGAATCAATTTTTTAAAAATTATTAAAAACACCCACATAGAATATGTTGTATAATTTGAGCTTTTTTTCACTGCCCTTTATATTAAAATTTGAAGTTCTATTAAAACAGAAGGAAAAAGGGACGTCGGGGGGCTCAGTTGGTTTAGCATCTGCCTTTGGCTCAGATCATGATCCTGGGGTCCTAGGATCGAGCCCTGCGTTGGGCTCCCTGCTCAGCAGAGACCCTGCTTCTCCTCTGCCTGCAGCTCCCCCTGCTTGTGCTCACCTTTTCTCTCTCTGGCAAATAAGTAAAATCTTAAAAAAAAAAAAGGTAGGAAAAAAAAACCAAAGATGAAATTTGATACTTTCCTAATTAAACATGACCACTTGGCTTAAGTCGGAGTTGACAAACTTTTTTGTTTTGTAGAGGGCCTGATGGTAAGTGTCTTGGGCTTTGCAGGCAATTGGATATCTGTTACAAAGACCTGGGCGCACGGTTATGGTGGGAAAGCCCCTTTGGCTTGTGAGCATGGCTATGTGCCAATAAAACTTTATTTAATAACAGGCCCAGCATGGTGAATATGTCAGCCCCTGCCCAAAGGGTCTTTGAGGGTCCATCTAGCTCACACGTTTACAAATGGGGACATGGAATCATAAAAAGTAAGAACTGTCAGAAGTGTCAGGAAAACTGATAATCTGGGTATCCGGGTCTCTCCCTTAATCAACACGGACATCTCAAGAGCCAGAGTCGCCTCACATGCAGACAGGGTCCCAGCCTGTGGCAGGCAGCATTCACTGGGGCCATGGGCTGAGCCTGAGGTGATTTTGCACACCCATACGCACCAAGAGCCAGTACTGAGGCGCCCAGCTGTACCTCTTCAGCACTAATCACCTCCCGTGTTTGTGTTCTTAGTTCACAGGAAATGGGCCATGCGAAATGAACAGTGTCCATAAGAGTGAGCATGAGAAGAACCTGGAACACAGCAAAAAGCGCTCTCGGCCCTCACTCCTCCGTCCGGTGTCTGCACCAGCCAAGGTAACCGTCAGCTGTGCACATAGATGTCCCCCTCTGTGGACCCCCAGCAGCCTCCCCTCTCTGTAGATGACCTAGGGAGCAGTGTGCAGGAGCTGTAATACTAGTTGGCTTTCTACCCTGAAGAAGAGCTTTTTCTTCGTCTCTTTTTTTATTGGGTGACCTACTCTGGGTTGTAATCCGTGACTTGTTCATCTTGGCGTCTAAACTGGCTCAGATTTGGCCGGTGGAACCCCTTCGAGCTGGCTTCTGTGTCCTCTAGACATATGCCCTGCATTGGGAGATGGTTTTGTAGGGTCTTCAGTGCCTCAAGCAAGCAGCCAGGTTCTGGTCCGAGTCCAGCTTAGAGACAAAACTCTTCACAGAGATTTAAAACCAAAGTTTCTCTGGGCTCATCTTGTTCTCGTCCTGTTCTTGCCCTTGCCACCACCGTCACAGCTTACAGGACAAAACGGGCAGGGGGGAGAGGTTTCTGATCCTTCTTCAAGGGATACCGCTGCCTTCCTCTCCCAACTTCACAAGGCTCCTGCCTAATACCAAAGCCCTAAACTGCTGAAATTTAGAGCCCAGGTAGTGGGTGGCACGGAGCCTGAGGGGGTGGTCCCGAGATTTCCTCCACAGGGGTCCTGGGCAGACCCCAGCCAGTCCCTCATGACGGCTGCTGTCGGGAGAGCTCAGCGTCGGTGACGCTGTAACTCTTGACAAAGACGCCCGGGGCCTTCACAGCACAGAGTTTCTCTCCACAGAAGAAAATGAAACTCCGAGGTACCAAAGACCTGTCCATTGCTGCCGTGGGGAAGTACGGCACCCTGCAGGAGTTCTCCTTCTTCGACAAGGTGAGCCGTCGAGGCTAGCCTCAACAGCTCGGGTGTGCAGGACGGGAGCCCCCGGGGAGGGACCTGGTAGGCTGGGCAGCGGCTGGGGCAGGCTGGGGACAAGGGACTGGCACCAGTTCGCACGGTGGGAGGCGGTGCCGGCAGGAGGCAGCAGAGCTTGGGGCCCACGCAGATCTGAAGGCACACTTTGGTCTCCCCGAAGCTGTGCGGCTTTTCTAAAGGCCGGTGGCTGTGGGGCTCCCGCCCGGGGTCAGCTCGTTGAGCCCAGTAGCTACCAGGAGGCAGCGAGCCAGTCTCATGCTCATTCCCTCCAGGCTGTGAATTAGTTGTCTGGAGACATTGCCTTGCTGACCGCAGCCGTCACTTAAGAGCACGTGCCTCGGTGACTCCGTGTTCACCTAGTGGGGCCTGAGCCAAGTGAGGGCAGGGGGTGGGGAGTGCGGGTGGGGCTGGCCCTCGAGGGGCCCCTCACCCGCTCTCCCTGCAGGTTCGCAGGGTGCTGAAGAGCCAGGAGGTCTACGAGAACTTCCTGCGCTGCATCGCGCTCTTCAACCAGGAGCTCGTGTCCGGCTCCGAGCTCCTCCAGCTCGTCAGCCCGTTTCTGGGGTGAGTGGCCCTTCCCGGGGCTTCCACGCAGGTGTGTGTCCGTAAGCTCTGTCTACCCTTCTGTTGCTTGTTGCTTGTGGAAAACGGTAAATGCTTTCTTTGATTTCTGTTTGTAAGTTGCCGTGGTGGTGGAGGTCATTCTAGATTGAGCCGCAGTAGAGAGAGAAAGAACACAGACAGGTCCTGGCCCTGTTCTCCCATCGTGGCGGCCCGGATGCTGACGCTGCAGAGTCCGCCCGACTTGTCAGGTTTTCCCCTTGCGTGCAGCTCCGTCCCCTGCGAAGTTCCTGCGCCCACCCCAACGGTCAAGATACGGCTTCAGCAGCACAGGGATGTTTGTGTTGACCTGTAATAACCACACCCATGTCCGTCCGTCCTGCGCGCCACCCGGATGTGGGTCCCACACCCCTGGCAAACCCCCGATCTGCGCTCCAGCTCTGAAACTTACACAATGGAAGTGTTCCGTGGGAGGAATCGCACCGTACAGAACCGTTGCAGACTGGGTTTTCTTCACCCAGCATAATCCTCTAGAGATTCCCTTTGATACGTGCTTTTAAAAATTCTGCCAATCAGAAACTGCCAGGAAGAAAGAATCGGCCACTCGGCACCCCTGTGGGCCTCTTTCTGGCCTGCTGCCGGTAGCCTGTGCCGTAGGGTGTGAGCAGGTGGACAGACCCCGGGGGCTGGGGAGGCTGTTGGGGGCGCAGAGGTTTTCCAGGAGGTGGATGCACGGGCACTGTGCGCTCTAAGAAGGGAGAGGCCCCAGCACCGCCTCCTGCTCCTCAGCTCTCACATGTCGGACAGGTTTCTTAGACAGTCTTAGTTTTCCTCTTACGAAATGGGGATTTCTAGAGCTACCACACACAGCTTCACAGCGCTGCAAGCAGGCCCTATACATAAGACCTTTAAAACCGCGTCCAGAACGTGGTGCGTGCGCGGTATGTAATGACTGCATAGGACCTTTATTCAGCCCTAAAGTCATCCCCAGGGACAGGTGCGTCCTGAGCCCTTTACTCTTAATTAAGAAACGTTTTTTAAGTTTTCTTTTTAAATATAAAATAAAGCACAGGTTCAGGAATCCGAATGACGGATGACTTCAGTCATTTTTAGGCAAAGCCCCTTGTGCCCACCACCCAAGTCCCACACGGACCTTCGCCACCCCTGGGGAGCCCCTTCCTGTGCCGTCACATCACGCTCCCTCCCCCCTCAAAAGGATCCCTTGGAAGTGAGCACCTCCCCCCACTGAGGTTGGCTCAGGTGCTGTCCAGCATGGGGCTCGCTCTGGCCGCCTTGTCTGGGTTTGGTTTGGTTTTAGAACATGTCCGTGAGTCTCTCCCTCCCACCTCATTGCCTGCTGTCTCTGTGCTGGCACGCCCCAGCCCTGCAGTCCTGTCCTCCATGTCCCTCTGTCCATCAGGGGGCGGTGGTGTCCACATTCTTTCTGTGGCTCGATCGTGTATTTATATGTTCTCTGCGGGTTGCAAAAGAGAGAACCTCAACAGCATTTTTCACCTTCTGGTGGCCCAGAGTAGATGTTTGATTTCTCCCTTTATTATAATGGCTGGCTGACGAGTCACACTCCTGTCCTATTCGGATCCATTTTTTTTTTTTTTCTTAAAGCATCATGTGGGCTCATGGACACATTTGATGTGTTTTGATTTTTTTTTAAGATTTTTTTTTTTTTTTAATTTATTAGAGCATGAGTGGGAGGGGCAGAGAGAGAGACTCAAGCAGACTCCCTGCTGAGTGCAGAGCCCGAGTCGGGGCTTGATCCCAGGACCCCGAGATCACAACCCGAGCCAAAACCAAGAGTCGAGTCGGATGCCTGACCAACTGCACCACCCAGGCGCCGCGGTTTTTTAGTACATTCTAAGGATGAGGAGCCTAAGGCTCAGAGTGATACTTCTCACTTTGCTGAGAGACCGCTCTTCAGAGAGAGCTTTGCCGTGGTGATGGGGGAATCTAGGGTGGCCCAGCCCAGAAGCCGGCGCTCTGCCCTCAGGACAAGATGCTGTCAGGCTGGGCTGCAGCGGCCTCTTTTTTTTTTTTTTTTTTTTTTCTTTTTTAATTCGGTAGATCTTGGATGTCTTTCTCGAATGTCTTTTGGTGTCATCCGTGAGCCTACGTGATTCATAGCGACTGCGTGCTATTCCCTTGCTTGTACGAATCGAGGTTTTCTCAGCAGGGTCTGTAATGAAGGACGTTTGTCTCCAGTTTCTGCAGTCAGTGCTACGGTCATGCTCCATAGGTTGGGATATTAGAGGTTAAGTTAGGGTCATCAGGCAGTGCTTCCTGAGATCTGGAGGGGGTACACACGTCAGGGTGTCCCTTTCCCTTGGGTTCACTCTCCCAGGCTAGTGAGGATCTCCTGACACTCTGAAAAATGGCCCCAGCAGCACAGTGCCGTTACTCACCCTTGGCTGAACCGTGGCTGGCTTTTTGTGTGGACTTGGATTATGTGCTCGTTCCCCACAGCAGTGTGTGTGTGTGAGCTCAGAGGCAGAACCCTGGGTGTGGGTCCTGGCCGAGGAGTGGGCGCGGTTGCTGGAAAGAGGACATTCTGTGGCGGGCGAGGGGTCTGGGGATGCCTGTGCGGGGCGGGCGTGCCGAGTTGGGTGCATCACCAGCCCCAAGTCTGGATTGGGACCCTGCTTCCTACCAGCACATCAGAGTTTCTTTGTTTGCAGAATGGCCAGACCTAGCTCCTGCAGTTGGCGGGGGCAGGGGTGATGATTAAGGGAGAAGAATAAAGGAGCTCGGAATTTCAGGTGCTGAGCAGGGGGGCAGTGTTGGGTTGGGGTCCGCGATTCCCATTTCCACATGCCGAGAACGGTGTGGGGGGAGGGCCTCGGGTGTGCGGCGAAGAACTACAGCGGGCCTCTTCTCACTGCCTTGCTGTGACGCCTGGCTGGGCTAGCAATCACCCTGACAAGGCCTCTTCTCGAAGTGTGAGCCTCCATCTGGGTCTGCGCGCCCAGAGGCAGCCAGGGAAGGGGGTCTGGAGATCGGCCACCTGCCGACGGCACAGCCAGGGTCAGGACTGGAGTGGGCTGTGTCGGAGGGACCGTTCCCCCTTGGAGCGTTCACAGTTGGCGTTTATCACAGCTGCAACGTCAGATGTCGTCTGCATGGGTTTGTTGATGTCTTTCCACCCTGTGTTTCTGTTTGCTCATGGGTTTTCCTCATGAGTGAAGTTGGCATGGGGTCCCCACGGCCAGGGCACAGTGGACAGCCATCTCAGGAGGGGCCTGATCGTTCACGAAGGAAGGGAGCTGCGGGTGGCAGGATCGCCGTGCCCCTGTCAAAGTAATGCATCCTTGCAGTGGGATTATTTTATTTTTTTTAGATTGTTTTAAGTAATCTCCGTACCCAGTGTGGGGCTCGAACTCAAAACCCCCAAATCAAGAGCCACACGCTCCACCGATGGAGCCAGCCAGGCGCCCCTCAGTGGGATTTCATACTCCTTTAATCACAAATCCAGGTGACATTGGGGAACAGTTGTATGAAGACCTTCCCATTGCATGACCATGACATTGTGACTTGTGAGATCGCGTCTGCAGGGGGTTTTCCTGGGAGGGACCTCCCTCAGGGAGGAAGACTCCGGAGCAAGAGTTGGTGGACTTTATCTGTCGAGGGCCAAGGGGCAGTACTACTGAACCCTGGCCTTGTTGTGCAAAAGCAGCCACAGGCAATAGTAAGCAAATGGACACAGTGGTGTACCTATAAAACTTTATTTGCAAGGACAGGCACGGGCAGCTTGGTAGTAGCTTACCGACCCCCAGCCTGATGCCTGGCCTTTTTTCAGCGAAAAAAACCTCACTAATCCAAGCTTCTGCCAGTCTGAGTTGTCTATTCCAGCATGTTTCAAGGCTCGCCTGTTAGTGTTGACACGTGGCAGGTGACGGAGGGGTGGGAGGCAAATTTACTCACACATTTGAGTATAGGACACACACCTGATGCTTGGTTCCCCCTCACCCCTGACCACCATTCCCAGGTGTCTGCAGGAAGCCATTCTCAAATCGCTAGGTCCCTCCCAGAAAGCCCCAGGGAAGCCAACTTACTGTTTGTCTTTGTTTCTGAAGGAAATTTCCAGAACTCTTTGCACAGTTCAAGTCCTTCCTGGGGGTGAAAGAGCTGTCATTCGCCCCACCCATGAGCGACAGATCCGGGGATGGAATAAGCCGGGAAATTGACTACGCGTCTTGCAAGCGCATTGGATCCAGCTACCGAGCGCTCCCCAAAACCTACCAGCAGCCCAAGTGCAGTGGGAGGACGGCCATCTGCAAGGAGGTAGTGCTCCCCGGCGGCTCCTGTCAGCTTACGTGGTGCATCACACCCATGTTTTACATGAAAGAACTAAGCTTTGACCCCACCCCACCCCCCAAATACTGAGTAGTAGGTGCTGGGATGTGGTAGCAGACAAAATGCCTGAGCTGAGACGATGGCTTCTTCCCTGCGGTAGCTTTGGCAAACCACAGAGCCTTGGCTTTGGCCTTGGCTTTGGAATACTCCTCCCTCTAGGTTTACATGTATTTCTGCTAGGAGCCTGCTCTGTCCCAGATTTGGTGCCCTTGGTATGTCTCCGTTTAGCTTCACCATTTGAATACCTTTTCAGGGTTAATAAGCTGTTACTCTGTTTCCAGAATTCAAGAGTTCTTGCTGGATTTCAGGATACATAGTCCAGGGGTCAGCAAACTAAAATCCAGCCCTATGCCTGTGTTTGTAAATAAAGTTTTATTGGCACATAAGTATGCTCATTCATTTACATAGTGCCTGTGGCTGCTTTGCCAGGACAAAGGCAGAGTTGGATAGTCTGCCGACAGGGGGTTGGCCCACAAAACCTAAAATACTTACTATCTAGCCCTTTACAGAGAAAGTTGGCCAACCCCGGAAATAGTACAGTTTGTTTACTTGACCAAAGTCCTGTTTTCTCCTTAAACTACTTTCAAACTAAGGTTGCTCTTGGTTTGAGAAGCTAATTTCCTGTAAAATCCGGATTATATGACTTGTCTTCATATCTTTGATGCTGGACGGCATAGTAAATGGTTCTAGCCACTGAAGCCTCTGCACTGGTCATAGCATTTCCTCTTGGTGCAGGTTCTGAATGACACCTGGGTCTCCTTCCCCTCGTGGTCAGAGGACTCCACTTTCGTCAGCTCCAAGAAGACGCCCTACGAAGAGCAGCTGCACCGCTGTGAGGACGAGCGTTTTGAGGTGTGTGTGCTGGTGTTGCTGGGATGAGGAGGCGTGGGGGCCGAGCCTGTCCCCTCTTCTCCACTTTACTCTCTCTCTCTCCACCCCTGGATGTACCCCCGTCATCGTCCCCACCCACCCTCCCCAGACTCTTTTCGAGTATCTGGGATTCCAGCAATTTCCAGCAGGGGGCGGCACCCAAAAGTATTTCCCCCCCCCCTTTTTTTTTTTTGGTAGGCAAATTCTGCCATTTTTTTTTTTTTTTTTTAATTTAATATTTTTTCAGTGGCCAAAAGTGTCCCTTTTCCGACTTGCTAGCCTTCGGGCTGGCTAGGCAGTGGTACTATTTGTTTCCGTTTTAAATAGACCTACTTATTTTTCCATCGGAATGCTTACTGAGGTCTTGTATATTCACACGCAGCAAGTGATCCCGGGGAGCCTTCTTCCCAGTGGTCACAGCTTGTAAAATCACGGGCACAGTGACACACCCTGAGATCTTATTCTCATCTTCACAGTTGAACTTATATTTGTGTGTGCGCACGTGTCCACGTGTGTGTGGTGTTCTCCACCACCAAGATACCGCACTGCTCCCCCAACCCCTGGGATCCCTCCTGCCGCCCTTGGTGGCCCTCCCTGCCTCCCTGCTGACCCCTGGCAACTACCTGTCCTCCATCACTGTCACTTTGTCATAAGTGGAATTCCAGTGTTACCTTTGGGGACCAGCTCCCCATCAGCCCTGTAGAGTCATCCTCAGGGCTGTGAATACCGCGAGTCCTCCCTTTTTTATAAATGCCATCGATAGCTACAGAGTGGGTCAGCCTGGGGCCCATTGCCCTCCCCAGATGGGTCCATCTGTGTTCTGGCCGCTGGATGTCTGTGCAGTGGTAAGGAACCCGCAAGTCCTTGTTCTGTGGGCCCAGCCCTGTAACCAGCCGTGCTCGCTAAGGGCCCCCAGAGCCACCGCATCAGGGCCGCCATGGCCTGGCACCCACCATCATCTCCTCAGGGACGCAGAAGTTAATCAGTTCTGTCCACACATCTCTTCTGCCTACTCAGGCCGGTCCCCAGGGCCCCACTGCCCCCCGACAGCTGGCCCCTGCCTTCCTTTCCATAGTTAGATGTCGTCCTGGAGACCAACCTGGCCACGATCCGCGTGTTGGAAAGTGTGCAGAAGAAGCTCTCGCGGATGGCGCCTGAAGACCAGGAGAAGTTCCGGCTGGACGACTGTTTGGGGGGCACGTCGGAGGTGATCCAGCGCCGCGCCATCCACCGCATCTACGGTGACAAGGCACCAGAGATCATCGAGAGCCTCAAGAAGAACCCAGTCACTGCCGTCCCTGTCGTCTTGAAAAGGTGTCCTCCAGATGCCTGCTGCCCCACCTGCCATGGGCAAGCCCCGTGGAGCTCATTAGTGTGTTGTTTATCACAGTGTGATTGGGAGGGGCTCCCCAGAACCTCAGGCTGGCTTAGTGTGGTTTCCAGTCCTTCTTCATTGCCCCCATTCTACTCCCAAAAGAAAAGCACAACTGAGCAACTGTCTGTGTCCTTCTAGAACTTTCCACCATGCACATAATCATATCTGAACATGAAAAGTAACTATTTTAGAGCACAAATAGGATTGTCCTAGCTTGCCATTTACTTAGTTACACATTGTGGGAATCTTTTGTGCTAGTGAGCAGGTATTAATTATTAAGTGGCTGCCTTTGACCATGCGCTGTCCTCAGCCCTGGGGTTGCAGAGCTGAGACAGGCTGACAGTCCCTTTTTTGTGGGGCTTGCAGTCAAGCGATTAAGCCTAGTGACGGATCCAGTACCTACCCAGAGTGTGTCAGTGCCATGGGCCAGGCCAGGGAGGAGGGCAATGGTATTTGAGAAACTAAACCAGACATTGGTTCTACAGAGCCACTGCTCCCTCCCTCCCTCTTTTCTTTAGCACGGAACCCATGGGCCAGGCTGGGCACCGGCTGTCCCGAGTTTGGAATGCGTTTGGCAGGGCCTGTGGGTGGATGACAGACTGCCCCTGCAGGGATGACGGGTGGGGGCCTGGGGTTGTCCCCATGCTGAGCCCCTCTGGCCCTGCAGGCTGAAGGCTAAGGAGGAGGAGTGGCGGGAGGCCCAGCAGGGCTTCAACAAGATTTGGCGGGAGCAGTACGAGAAGGCCTATCTCAAGTCCCTGGACCATCAGGCCGTAAACTTCAAACAGAACGACACCAAGGCCCTTCGCTCCAAGAGCTTACTCAACGAGATCGAGAGCGTCTATGACGAGGTGAGGCTCTGCCCAGGACAGAGCGGACCAAGGATCCTGGCTCCGCCTCTGGCTCTCCCAGTGTCAGGCAGGCTGCCGGCTGTCTGTGCCTCTGTTTCCCCAGCATCCGTCTTGCAGGGCTACATAGGGGCCGAGGGGATGTTTCTGTGGCACTCAGCCTTGAGTGGGTCCAGGGGGAGGACTGTAGCGTTTCCCCTGTGGCTGGTGGGGGCTCTCCCCTCCCTGCTTACCCCCGGGGCCTTGATGGACCTTCCTTCCAGTGACTTCAGCTTTCATTTCTCCGCTGCCAGCTGTGTGCCCAGCACAGGTAGACCCTGAGAAGGAACATTCCATCTGACCCATACTGACAAGACCTTGTTATGCGGCACCAGCATCCTGGGTTTAGCAGCGATGAAACAGGTCTGAGACGTGGCCACTTACCGAGGCCAGTTACAGGAGACCAGGGCTGCGGACCCTAGGGCTCTGCCTCTGGCCTCGCCCTGCACCTTCTTGCCAACTTGCCAACAGTCTGGCTCTTGGATACTGAACCACAGAACTGAGGATTTAGGCTTCGAAAAATGCGTGCAGGGAGTGAGCTACTTGCGAGAGCCTGTGATAGGAAGCCCCTTCCCCCCTGCCTCCCTGCCGCCGGCCACCCTCAGCCCTGCAGGGCCCACCTGCTGCTAAATTGGTTTCTTCACTTGAATCCTCGAGTCGGTGGTCCAGGCCTGAGAGCGCTACCGCCACTCCCCCAGATCGGGTCCGTGGGATATGATCAGAATGAGAGTCGGTGACGTGACCCGTGAGGCCCATGGTCACCACTGAGTTCCTTTTTCATGGGAGCCAAGAGGAAAGGGGCACAGCACTGTTTGGGGCCAGACGTTAGCCCATCAGCCTGGCGAGCCCTGCACGTGCAAGTCCTTTGCGCATAGGGAAGTGAGCCCCTCGCCGTTGGCCGTTAGCAGTGTACAGCTCTGGATTCCGTGCCGCAGAACTTGCTCTGAGGAAAGGACTTAAAAAGGTTTTCGAGGGCATTTGTGGCACAAATGAGATGGGAACTCAGAAAGCAGTAGGAAAGAGGAGGTCACGCCAGAGCCAGGAGCCGGACATGCCAGCTCTCCGGATTCCCTGCCTGCAGGGGAAGGAGGTCTCGGGCTGCAGCAGAATTCAGCGTCGCTGAGGGAGCGCGATCTCTGGTAGAAAGAGAGTCGCCTACCCTAGAAAGCTGAGGCCCTGGCCTTGCACCTGTTTTCTGTCGGTCACTCCTTTCGTGGCTGTTGGAGGAGTCCCCTCAGTGCTGTGCCCTGGGCTGGTCACTGAGGGGTGATGGAGACCTGGCCCTGCCCCTGTGAGCTCCCCGCCCGCGGGGATGGCATCCACGCTCACCTTTTCCAAAGTGGGTGTGTGTAGCCTTCGTGCCTGGTGCTGGTGATCGGTGCCACCCAGGAGAGAACGTCATCCGGCCTGATTCAGCAGGCAGTTCAGGGTAGTCTGGAGGGAACATGATCATCTACAGATTCGCAGGAAGCAAAGTCATGAGCTGGATAAAGACTGAGCAGAGGCTGTGGTTTTCCAGGGCCAAAGAGCAGAGGGACACGTGCAAAGGTCCTGCACGCAGCAGGAGGGAGCTCAGCAGCCCTAAAGCTTTGAAAGAAGTCAGGTGTGGGGGCTGCAGGATGACATGCCAGGGACTGGGGTCCTATCTTGAGCAGTGCAGGAAGGTCTAGGGGGCTGCAGTAGGGGTGACTGTGCTCCTTTAAGTCCAATCACTCTAGACCCAGAGAGGATAGTGGTTGGAGGGGGCCAGGGAATGGGACCAGGTGGGAGGCTCTGGGCTGCACCCAGGACCAGAGTGTGATGCTTTTAGAGCCCTGTGGCCTTGGGGCCCCCATCTCTTGAACTTCTCCCAGCTGGTCATTTGTGCCTAATGGCTGCCTGTCCCTCCCACCCACCCACCCCCCAGCACCAGGAGCAGCACTCTGAGGGCCGGAGCGCCCCCTCCAGCGAGCCACACCTCATCTTCGTGTACGAGGACAGACAGATCCTAGAGGACGCGGCCGCCCTCATCAGCTACTACGTGAAGCGGCAGCCAGCCATCCAGAAGGAGGACCAGGGCACCATCCACCAGCTGGTGCACCAGTTCGTGCCCAGCCTCTTCTTCTCCCAGCAGTTGGACCTGGGGGCGTCTGAGGACTCCGCCGACGAGGGCCGGGGGAGCCCCCAGGGTCAGGGTGCCGACGCCGGCGACCGAAAGAAGCCGGCACCGGGGCCGCAGAGCAGCCCCCCAGAGGAGAAGGGGGCCGTGGGCGAGACACCGGCCGCCGAGCAGCCGCCGCCGCCACCACCGCACAAGCCCCTGGATGACGTGTACAGCCTCTTCTTCGCCAACAACAACTGGTACTTCTTCTTGCGCCTCCACCAGACCCTGTGCTCCAGGCTCCTGAAGATCTACCGCCAGGCGCAGAAGCAGCTGCTCGAGTACCGGACCGAGAAGGAGAGGGAGAAACTGCTCTGCGAGGGCCGCCGGGAAAAAGGCAACGACCCTGCCATGGAGCTGCGGCTGAAGCAGCCAAGTAAGGCCTTGGGCCCCCGGGGGTGACGCACGGGGGCTCCCCTCCACCGGCCGGGCGGGGACGCAGGTGCCGGAACCTCGGGCCGAGAACGAGGACGTCCGTGGCGGGAGGCGGCGTGCCACAGAGATTCGGATTCATCCCGGGGAGGGCCACGCGTGTCTCCGGCCCTGGGTGACCGCTGTGCCCGCCCCTCAGGTGAGGTGGAGCTGGAGGAGTACTACCCGGCCTTCCTGGACATGGTGCGGAGCCTGCTGGAGGGCAGCATCGACCCCACGCAGTACGAGGACACGCTGCGCGAGATGTTCACCATCCACGCGTACGTGGGCTTCACCATGGACAAGCTGGTGCAGAGCATCGCCAGGCAGGTGAGCGCGGCGGCGGGAGGCCTCGAGCCCCTCCGGGAGAGACCCTGCCTGCCCCGGCCCTGCCCGCAGCCCGTGCTGTGCGGAGGGCCCCGGGGTCCCCATGGTTTTTTCGTTCTTTTAATCGAAGTAGAATTCATGTAACACAGAATTCACCGTTTTCAAGTGAAAATGAGTGCAGTGGCATTGTCATACCTGTTTCTAGTTCCAGAACATTTCCGTTGCCTCAGAGGAGACCCTGTCCCCATGCGCCGTCACCCCTCCCTCATCCTCCTCCCCCAGCCCCTGGCAGCCACCAGTCTGTCTTTTGTCTTACGGATTTGCCTGTTCTGGACGTTTCACATAAATGGAGTCTCAGCAGCGTGTAGCCTTCCCAGTTTGGCTCCTCTCGAGCTCAGTATGCTGTTTCCAAGGTCGACCCACATCTAGCCTTGTCAGAAGTTCATTGTCTTCTGTGGCCAACTCCCACGCCATCCTGTGGATGGACCATGGCTCATCCACTCACCTGCGGACGGGCACGTGGTTGTTGCCACCTTTTGGCGACCATACAAGGATTCATTTGGCTCCTTGTCGACACACCGTTCTCGAGGGTAGCAACATGTAAGGAACCAGAGCCCGCTCCTCCTGGAGGGAGACTGTCGGCCGGTTACCCGCAATGCTGAGAACAGGAGAAGGTACCACAGCTGTGTCCACGGGAGGAAATCAGGCACGTGACTCAGTCGCGTTATTATAAACAGCGAAGCCTCTGATGAGGCAGACGTGGTCTGGGGATGTGAGTCCTGCTCGGTCACCAGAGTTGTTACTGGTCAGCCTGACTCGGTTTCCTGTTTACCCAGGAAGGCTATTTATCATAAAGCAAAAAAGCCGAGGAAAGAGTAGTGTCCTGACTCTCCCACCCAGATACGGCTGCTAGAAATGGCATTTCCTTTCAGGTTTCACAGACTTCTCATCAAGGCAGAAACACACAGGAGCATGCAGCTCGGTGGGTCTTCCCAGACAGCCCCAGCCCTGCCTCCTTCCAGCCCTCGCCGCCAGCAGGCCCCTGCAGCCTGGTCTCTGGCTCGGGGACACTCCCCTGTGCACCGGCTGTTACGGGGCTGGGCGTCCAGTGTGCCCCCAGTGGGGCCCCCATTCTGGGGATGGCAGCTTCGTCTGTAGCACCCCGACAGTTGGACCAGATCGGACACTCTGATGCACGTTGTTTTTTCTTTTTAATTCCCTGTTCCACAAATATCTCCTGTAGAACTCATTTTTTTTTTTAAGATTTTATTTATTTATTTGACACACACACAGAGAAATCACAAGTATCAGAGAGGCAGGCAGAGAGAGGGGGGGAATCAGGCTCTCGGATGAGCAGAGAGCCCGATGCGGGACTCGATCCCAGGACCCTGAGATCATGACCCGAGCTGAAGGCAGAGACCCACCCCACTGAGCTGAGCCACCCAGGCACCCAGAACTCATTTTTTTATATTTGATTTTATTTTTATTTATTTGCAAGAGGCAGAGAGAGGAGCAGATTCCCTTCTGAGCAAAGAGCCTAATATGAGACTCGATCCTAGGACCCTGAGATCATGACATGAGCCGAAGGCAGACACAACTGACTGGGCCACGCAGACGCCCCGAGAAGTCTTTTTTTTTCTTTTTAAAAGAAAAATGGAGCTATTTAGCTGAAGCCCTGGTTGGGCCAGGATGCCCTGCCCTTAGCTCTCCACTTACCAGCAGGCCCGATGCTTGTGGAGCCCCATCCGTGGTGCCATCGGCAGCCTGCAGGGCCGAGCTGTCGCCCTCTGCCTCTTTCAGCCTATTTGTTGAGCATTTCTTCTTTTTGGTGACAGCAGCCAGTGCTTACTGGGATCTCGCCGAGTGGCCACACATTGTGTTTATTCACCAGAGCAGCCACAGGGAAGGCCCTGGGTCTGTAGGAGCCTGTCTTGGGGCCACGGGTGGTGCCCAGGGGTGTCGACTCCCGCCCGCTCGGCCTGACCCCGCTGCCCGGCTCCCTCGCTGCTCTCTTCCTGCGTCTGCGTTTGTAGGGATTACGGGAACTGTGTTTACAGCCGAACGCCTGGGGAGAAGGTACTTGCCACGGTCACATCTTCAGGCAGTCACTGTCCCTGTTCTGGCGCTTGTGCTCTAGTACTTTCTCTGTGCGTTTCTCACGCCCAGGCAGGGCCTGCTGGTCCAGTCCGGTCTGCTGGGGTCTGTGCTGCTTTCTGATGTGGTCTGGTGCCATCAGCCCCCGGCGCGGCCCCGCGGACCGACCTCCCCTCGAGGCCTTGGCTGACCTCCTCTCCGGGCGAGGTGCGGCCTCCGGCGAGAGGTGGGCAGCAGCTGTGCCTCCCCCCTCCCAGGGGGCGTGCGCGCGGGGCACCGACTGGCTCTCCCTCCCCACAGCTGCACCACCTCGTGAGTGACGACGTCTGTCTGAAGGTGGTAGAGCTCTACCTGAACGAGAAGAAGCGGGGTGCCGCCGGGGGGAACCTCTCCTCCCGCTGCGTCCGCGCCGCCAGGGAGACCAGCTACCAGTGGAAGGCCGAGCGGTGCATGGCAGATGAGAACTGCTTCAAGGTGAGGGGGTGCTGCTCTCTGCCCCCCCACGAGGCTGGGGCTGCAAGGAGGGCACCCGCGACGGGGGAGGAGCGGCCTCGCTCGGTGTGGTACCCCCACTCCTCTTACTGGGCCCCTGCAGGCTGGGGAAGGCCGTCGTAGGTGACCCGTCAGCCTCCGCCTGGCTCCCCCCGCGGCTTCAGCTGCTCACCCCTCCCTTCCCCAGGTCATGTTCCTCCAGCGCAAGGGGCAGGTGATCATGACCATCGAGCTTCTAGACACCGAGGAGGCCCAGACTGAGGACCCCGTGGAGGTCCAGGTGAGAACCCCCGTCCGGACTCTGCACCTTGAACACACTGTGGGGGTCAGGGGCAGCCACAGGCAGCCCTGGGGGGCTCCCCACCCGCCACAAGCCCTGGGCACACGCTGGCCGAGTACAGGCTACAGAACGTCCCACCCGGAGCGGCCTCACTTGGCAGCCCCAGCGCGGTCTGTGGAAGCCTGACGGGGGATGGCAGCTGCACGTGCGCCCCCCGGAGCCACTGGGGTGTCCCGGCGCAGGAGGCCATGTGAGAGCCCGGCCGCCCTCCCCCCACAGCCCTGTGCCTGCCGCCAACACTGTGATGTCCCCCTGGAGTGCGTGACCCCGCACTCCCCGGGCGCAAAGCTCAGAGCCCCAGCTTCCGGTCATGCTGCCCTGGAAGAGTTCTCTAACTCTTGAGTTGGGGAACTCCTCCGGCCCGCACTCCAAGATACACAGTCCACCTGGGGTCCTGGGGCTTCAGCCCCCAGCCAGTGGGGGCCCCCCCACCGCATCCTTCCCTGCGTGCTTCAGGGCTCCCCCCACATGAAGTACTTTCCAAGACGAGTGTGGGTCGGGGTCTGTACATCCTGCCCCTTCCAGAAGTTTCCAGCAAATGTGGTTTGGTTAGGCATGAGTCTGGAGGAGCCTCTGGCTTTCGGAGGGTGGCAAGCAGGTGAAGCATCCCCCAGACGCTGCAGGCTGTACCCACCCCAGCCCTGGGCAGCCCCTGCCAGCCCCGTCTTCTGCTCACCCCCATCCCCTCCCTGGCCTTGCCCTGCTGCATGGGCCCTGGCGTCGATCCTGCTCCCCGACCCGGCTCTCTATGCGGGGGCCCTGTTCCCCACGGGCGCTTGTCACGTGAGGGTGGTACGAGGGAGGGATTTACCACGGGCACGAAGGGCCACAGCTGTCGAACTCCGGGCTGTGGACCGGCGGTCCGTCCAGAGCTGCCGTCTGGTG
The DNA here is from genome assembly GCF_020171115.1 of Neogale vison. Taxonomy (NCBI): domain Eukaryota; kingdom Metazoa; phylum Chordata; class Mammalia; order Carnivora; family Mustelidae; genus Neogale; species Neogale vison. The sequence goes on along the minus strand of NC_058096.1, from coordinate 213,688,249 downwards.
GTTTCGGTTTCGCATCCCCTCCCCCGTGGCTGCCATCCTCCTAGAGCTTTGGGGAGCAGGGATGAAAACACAGGCCTGTCTCCCTCCGGCCCCACAGCACCTGGCTCGCTACGTGGAGCAGTACGTGGGGACCGAGGGGGCGTCCAGCTCGCCCACCGAGGGCTTCCTCCTGAAGCCCGTGTTCCTGCAGAGGTAAGAGGACCCGCAGACGCGGTTCCTCCCCGCGGGCCCAGGGAGGCCCCTCCGGCCGCCGGCAGCACGGGGTCTCACTGGGGGTCTGACTGGGTTTCCCGTGGCGCCGGTGGAGGGGTTTGGGTGGAGATTTCCACTGCTTCCGCTTGCTTTTCTCCGACCCCGGGGAAGTGGGACACCTTCCCGATGCTTACGGGCCATGAGGATTTCCCAGTCTGCAGCTCCTCCTCTCCCCCCAGGAACCTCAAGAAGTTCCGCAGGTGGCAGTGTGAGCAGGTGCGCGCTCTGCGCGGCGAGGCCAAGAGCTCCTGGAAGCGGCTGGTCGGGGTGGAGAGCGCCTGCAACGTGGACTGCCGCTTCAAGCTCAGCACCCACAAGATGCTGTTCATCGTCAACTCCGAGGACTACATGTACCGCCGCGGGACCCTCTGCCGGGCCAAGCAGGTGCCCACCTGGCTCCATGGCCCAGAAGCCTGGGGTCTGGCCATGGGCCTCAGGGAGGGAGTGTGCCCCCAGGTTCCCATCCCCGACCATCTAGGAGGGGTGCGCTCCCGGGTTCCCACTGACCCCCCACCATCTGGGGCTGCCCTGACTCCACACCCGTCCCCCCTCAGGTGCAGCCCCTGGTCCTGCTGCGCCACCACCAGCACTTCGAGGAGTGGCACGGCCGCTGGCTGGAGGACAACGTGACGGTGGAGGCGGCCGGCCTGGTGCAGGACTGGCTGATGGGCGAGGAGGACGAGGACATGGTACCCTGCAAGACGCTCTGCGAGACAGCGCGCGTGCACGGGCTGCCCGTGACCCGCTACCGTGTGCAGTACGGCCGCCGCCCAGCCTCGCCCTAACCCCCCGCGTGGCTACCGCCTTGGCCCGGAGCAGCCCCGGGGCCTTTTCACGAACAACCCGAGGGGAGCAGTGTGTCCCCCAGCCTTGCTGCCACAGGCTGCGAGCGCCGGAGCGCGATGGGGTCGTGTTGGCTTGTGGCCCTGTGCCGCCATCCCTTTCGGCTTCCCTGCTTCCTTTGGGCCTGTCCTGTGCCAAACCTGAGCCCCTCCTGCCCTTGATCTCTGGGGGCTCACTCCCTGCTGGAAGGAGGAGGAGCCACACACTGGCCCAGGAGCAAGCGATCGCCTTTATGCACCTGCTGGGCCGCTTTCATCACACGTGCCAAATCCCAAGACGGGGGCACCATTGGTCCCTTTGTGCATACAGTGTCTGGAAAAGTCTGTGCTGAACCACGTGCTTGGTTGGGGGTCGGCGTTCAGGAGACCCCAACATTGAAGGAGTTGGGCCAGGGTGGATCTGCTTGAAAAGCATGTCCTTCCTGAATGGTTCTGAAAGCTTCTGGAAACTTCCCGAGATGGGCCCTGCCTGCATCTGTTCGTTGGGGCATGGGCCAAGTTCAGCTGATGCTTGGGGTCCTTGGTCACTTTGAAAGCAGGAGGGGCCCTTTCAGCCGAACTGTTGAGATTCTGCTCCGTTGTCAAGATGTGGAGTGGGCAGGCAGCACCAGAACTGTCGAGAAGACCCCGCTCTGGGAAAAAGGAGACTCCAAACCTGTATTTTCCTGGCCTCTCAAGGGGAGGGGGCTCAGCCTGAAACTCCCAGTGAGCTCAAACAGCCCACACTGAGAGGGCCCAGGGGTGCCCTGTACCTAAGAAGGACATTCTAGAAATATATATATGCACACATATTTATTCATAAGCTCTCTTAGTGGTTGTAACTTCTGTAACAGCCAAGTCCCTTGGTTCCTTGGGCAGTGAGAGCCTTCATGGGACTCTGCAGATCTGCCCTTGACATTGCCGTTGCTACAGCCAGTGCCTGGACCCGGTATGGGCGTGAGGGACTGAGGCAACTGTCATACAGAGGTGTGCAAGGCTTTCTATGCCAAGAATGCCAAGCGGTTCGGGCCGGGGACCAGCTCTTTAGAATTCTTGCACCCTGAGAGGCCCTAGCTGGGCTCCTGGCACCCTCACAAGGGGATCGACCAACGGGGGGCCCAGAACCATCCTTGTGTGCAGCCTTCCCCCCGCCCACCCAGTGACAGCCCTCACCCTCCCAAAAACTGAGCTGTGCCAAATCCGCGGTTCTGGGAAGTGGAGACTTATTTCTAGAAGTTACCTGTGGAACTCAAGATTTGCAAAGCCTTTGACTTGGGGTCTGGGTGATTATAGGGCCAGTGTGCCCTGCCCAGGGTCTCCTAGCCCGTTTGCTCAAGTCTACCAGGCACTTTGTCCACATCCTTGTTTTGTAAGAAGGGAACTTACCGGAATTCCTGAACCAGACCCTCCCGGCGCCATCCTCGGGAGCCCGTGGCCCCTGCCGTGCCTCCGTGTGGGCCTGGGGTGCGGGCCACACCCCACCGAGCCCCACCCTGCATGCTTCTAGGGAGCCTCTCTTCTGTTTTTGAAGAATTTCTGTTCTGGGGCTTGTACTTCCTTTGCAGCTGTTTTGAATGTAGTTTTCCTTTTCTATTTATTTGCACATTAAAGTTAAAAATTAAATATTGACCTAACTATGTGAGGTCTCTTGGTTGTTCCTTGTCTCTGAATCCCCATATGCACCTGCGCCCCCGCGATTCCCAGACCCCCATGTGCTGCCCCCCTGTGGCGACCCCATGCCTCTACAGGAGGGTCCTGTCCCCATTCACAGTTTTCTGGAATGTTCATTCCCAGCTCAGCTTTTATTTTCAGTAGGAAGGAGAGATGTTGCCCGTGGGGAACCCAATTTAAAGACGTGTTGGCTCCGAGCTTTCTCCGCCTGCCCAACACGGGGTCTTTCCCTCCCACAGCCCACAAAGCCACCCTCCCTCCATGCGCCCTGACCCCTGCTCCCAGCCGGGCCCCCCTTCTCAACACACCTCCTGTGACTTTGTCATCACCCCTCTGAACTCACTCGGGCCCCACCTCCAGGGAAGTAGGAGACCACAGCTCTTCCTAGGGTCCCCTTAGCAGATAGCCCGTGAGGCTCCTGGCTGGCCTTTCTGCCCATTGGGCCTGTGGTCCTCAATCTCCCCCAAGTGGCCCCTGCTGCCTTCCAGGAACCATGTCATCCATGGGCACCCCACACACACACACAGTGCCCCCCCCCCGTTGTGCACACTCCCCTCCAGAGAGTCTGGGCCTCCCAGGGAGTTCAGTGAATGAGGCTCAGTACTGTCCCAGATTCTTCCTTGCCTCGAGCCCATATCGAGGATGGGTCTCAGGGCCCTGTGTCCTCACAGACTGGCCTGCTTGGAAACACTGGGAGGGGTGTCCTGGGCTGCCAGCCCTGGCCAGGCAGCATCCTGAAAGGGAAGGGCATTGGTCTGAAGAGTGGGCGGGGCCTGTGGCTGTGATGATAAATGGGAAGGAGGGTCACCTGCTGGTCCTGTTGGGAACGGGGCATGACCTGGCCCTGTGGACACCAGGCCTGCAGCCTGGTGAGGTTCTGAGCAGGGGACCAGCCTGCTGGGCCTGGACTTACCCACAGAGGTCCCGGATCCTAAGGGCCTATAGTGCTAAGCCACCATCTGCCGCATTTGATCGCCACACAATGAAGAACGGCCCTGAAGAACACAGCAGTCCTCCCTCCTCCCCACCACGCACCTCCCTTCCTCCCTCCTCCAAGTTTGGGGAGGGACCAAGCCACAGGACCCCGGCAGGCGGCCCTCCCCTCCCTGCGTGTGGTGCCTGGGGAGGTGAGGGGGTGGGGGCTTCCAGGGGGGCCTGGTGCCCATTCATTCCGTTATTATTATGTTACTATTGTATGACTTCTCTCTTCTGTTATCCTGTTACACCTTTTGCAAAGTATAACCGCACCTTACCCTTGACATTCTGGCTGGGAAGGAGGCCACCTGTTCTGAACAGCCAGTTGACCTCAAGGCAGTCGCAGGAGGGCGTGGGGTGGGGACTGGAGGACTGGGACCTCTCAGTAGGAGGCCAAGGGCCCTGGGTGTGGAGTAAGACCCGAACCATCGAACCGCTGGCAGCTCGCCCGAGAGTCTCCAGCACCTTGTCTCACCGCCCAGTGTCCCCGAGCTCCCGCACATGGCCCGGTGCAGCAGCTTGGACCAAGGTCCCAGGGAGGAGGTATGGGCCATCTGGAGTTGGGAGAGGCGGACCTCAAACCCGGATGGGGTCAGAGCAATCTCCTCTCGGCCAGAAGTGGGTTCATGTCCCTGCTCGCTGGCTGGGGCCCAGCCGGGGAGTAAGGGGAGGTGGAGGCACGGTCGTGGGAGTCACCTGCCTTCAGAGGACATCAGAAGGAAATCATAATCTCCACGAAGACGGGACCCCGAGAGATGTCATACTGGAAGGACCCGAGGAGGCTCTACCCGTTGCTCCAACCTCCATCTAACACTGGAGACAGTGAGGTGGGCCAGGATGGACTCCGGGGACTTGGGGCAGGGGCTTTCAGGTGAGGCTGCAAGCCGAGGGCACCCAGCATTAGCTGCTGACTCGGATCTGATTGCCCTTTTCCCCCACCCTTTTAAATAAGTTTGTTTGTTTGTTTGAAGATTTTATTTATTTGACAGAGAGAGAGAAATCACAAGTAGGCAGAGAGGAGGGCAGAGAGAGAGAGAGGAGGAAGCAGGTTCCCTGCAGAGCAGAGAGCCCGACGTGGGGCTCGATCCCGGGACCCTGGGATCACGACCTGAGCCGAAGGCAGAGGCTTTAACCCACTGAGCCACCCAGGCACCCCTTAAATAAGTTTTTAATGGTGTTAAAATACACATAAAATTTAGCCATTCTAAGCAGCCAGTTCGGTAGCTTTAAGTACCTTCACACGGTTGGTGAAGGTACTTCCTCTCCCGTCCCCACCGTCCATCTCCAGGATTCAGCATCTTCCAAACTGCAACTCTGTCCCTATGAAACACGGACTCCCCACCCCCGCCCCCAGCCCCTGGCACCCCCTCCCACCCCCGCCCCGTCTCCTTCCTGTCCCTGAGCATATGACCCCTCAAGGGGCTTCATAGTTTTGATGCTTTCGTGACTGGCTTATCTCACTCCCATTATGATATCCTATCATGGATGAGTTTGTATCAGGTTTTCCCTCCTTTCTAAAGCTACTATTCTGCTTTTTTTTTTTTCCCCTTAATGTGAGTTTTTGGGACACCTGGGTGGCTTGGTTGGTTTGAGTGTCTGGCTCTTGATCTCAGCTCAGGTCTTGATGTCACGGTGGTGAGTTCAAGCCCCACGTTGGGTTCCATGTTGGGCATGGAGCTAAATAAGTAAATAAAATGTGAGTTTTTATTCAAGTAACGGATGATATAGAAAATCCCAATAGTACAAAAAAAAAAAAAAAACACGGAGAGAAGCAGGCACCCAAGTACCTCTCCCCAAAGGCACCTGCCCCCAGCATCCTGCAGAAACTGCCTCGCCATGACAGGTCACCCTGCACCTCCAGTGTTGGGGTCCCCCGCCACCGGCTGGCACAGGGTGATTTCTGTGATGGGGAGGTTAACAGGCATCCCCGCCTCTGTGCAAGGGGAATACCCCTGTATGGGTGATTTCCTGTGCACATGTATCTGCTGGCAATTCCCAGACGCGGGACTCCTCAGTCAAACCATCCTCCCGGAGGGGGCTCCTGTCCACCCTGCCCCAGAGTTGCCCAGCTGCTAGCCCCCCAGCCTTCCCTGCACAGATTCCCTGTTCCACTCCTGGAGAGCAGCAGGGGGTCCTCATCTGGGTTCCCCTGTGTGCTGAGAGTGACCTTGGCCACAAGCTGCCAAAAGACATAGGTGTGGCTGAATTTGTCTCAAGTGCTGGTGGAAACAGACCAGAAATGTGGGAGGCTCCTGGCTAGGACCCTGTCTCAGCCGGAACTCTAGGCCTTGGTCCCCCACCCTGGGCTGGGGGCAGGGACCTCGGTGTCTCACCCTCAGCTGCACTGACTCTGTCCAGGACTGCTCGGTCACTTCCTGGCTGGTCCCTGTGACCTTGAGTGTGTGGCTAGATTAAGGCTCCCAGAACCAGGACATGGCCACATCACTCCCCTTCTACCACCCCTAGTTCATTTCTCCTTCCTTGACCCCCCACCGCCCCCTCAGGGTCCTCCTCCCCGACCCAACCCTGACGCACTGGTTGAGAACCTCCAGGGCAAGATACTCAAGGCCTCTCCCCAGAGGGACATCAGAGGGGATTGTGTGCAGAAGACAGAAGCAGTCCTCTCCCCCCTGAGGCCCTTGGCTTTTTTGCAGCTACACAGCAGCCCCATCTGAGTGCAGGGATGTGGAGGGCCCAGAGGAGGGTGGTGGTGGCTCAGCGACCCTCTGTGCCCTCTGTCCTGGGCTGACCTGACCACCACTCTCAGGCTGAGGTGTGGCCATGACCATTCCCAGCAGCCCCGGGCTGAGGATAGAGCCAGGACCGAAGGGGGACGAAGGGGCTCGTCTCCACTCCCAGGATAGCATAGGTCAGCATCAGGGGTCCGGGCCGAGGACTAAGACCTCTTCAGATACCTTCAGTGGACTACAGCCTCACAAAGTGCCTCCCCTCTCTGTACCTCGCTTTGGGCCCGCCCGCCCAGGGCAGCGTGCCGGGGAATGAGGGAGGCCACAATAAGGCAGGCGGCCCCCAGAGGGGACCTGGGGTGCTCGAACAGGGAGAGATCAGTCACGTGCTCTGATCTATGACCTGGGAGGCAGGGCTGTGATCCAGCCAGGCACAGACAAGAGATGGGGAGAGGTTTCAGGAAGGGCCAAGAACCCCTGAGTACGTGACCTGGCGGGCTGTCATGGGAACAGGGGCTGCAGACACGACTGGGCAGCAGGAAGTAGCCACTTGGCCCATAGAGGCTTTCTGGGCTGGACAAAGGCTGAAGGAGGGAACTGCAGCCTGGAACTTCCTCCCCCATCTCGCCGGCCCAGCACCCAGACCTCGCGTTGTGTATGACTCTAGTCACCAGGCCTCCTCAGCCCATACCACGGCTGCCACAGGCTTGTGGGGGCAGGGGCTGGTTTATCTCCCTGGGCCCTGTCCACTCCTCCACTGGCAGTCAGGAAGCTGGGGGTGGGGGTCAGCCAGGCAGGAAGCCTGAGGTCAGCGGCCATAGCCCAGAGCAGCTGGCTGTGCCGAGCTTTGACAGCATGTGGGCACTTGCACTGCTGTGGCCTGTGGTGCTGGGGTTCAGCCTGGAAGATGACAGCCAGAACACTCTCACCTACGATGAGATGGGGAGCGCGGGAGGAGATAATGGTGAGTGACCTTGGGCCTGTCTTGGAACTGGAGGGAGGCCTACAGTTGAGGAGTAGGAGACAGGGAATTGGGGAGGGGGGTTCCTCCAGCCCAGTCCTGAGCCCACAGGGCTGTGTCCAGCTCTAACCCACCAAGCTGAGGGCTCCTGAGAGTTGGGGCCTGGACTGTAGCCCCCCACCCAAGGAAGCATCAGGGGTTTGGGGGCAGTGTAGGTGGAGGAAACTCCCAGACTCTCAACACCTGTATCCCCTTTCCCCCAGATGGCACACTGGGGCCCTTCACCGGGCCCCAGGAGGAGACCCCTCACTCCCCGCACCCACGCAGCTTCCCGGGTCAGCTCTGGGCCAACAACAGCAACATTCTGGAACTCCCAGACAGCTCTCGGGCACTGCTGCTGGGCTGGGTGTCCACGAGGCTGGTGCCTGCGCTCTACGGGCTGACCCTGCTGGTGGGGCTGCCCGCCAACGGTCTGGCGCTGTGGGTGCTGGCCACCCGGGTGCCGCGGCTGCCCTCCACCATGCTGCTGATGAACCTGGCGGCCGCTGACCTCCTGCTGGCTTTGACGCTGCCGCTGCGAGTCGCCTACCACCTGCAGAACCAGCACTGGCCGTTCGGCGAGGCCGCCTGCCGCGCGACCACCGCCGCGCTTTACGGCCACATGTACGGCTCGGTGCTGCTGCTGGCGGCCGTCAGCCTGGACCGCTACCTCGGCGTGGTGCACCCCTTCCGCGCCCTCACCCTGCGAGGCTGGCGCCTGGCCACCGGGCTCTGCGCCGCGGCCTGGGTGGTGGCCGTCGCCCTGGCGCTGCCCCTGGCGCTGCAGCAGCAGACCTTCCGCTTGTCGCACTCGGACCACGTGCTGTGCCACGACGCGCTGCCCGTGGGTGCTCAGGCCTCCTACTGGCGACCCGCCTTCCTCTGCCTGGCGGTGCTCGGCTGCTTCCTGCCGCTGCTGGTCATGCTGCTGAGCTACGGGGCCACCCTGTGTGCGCTGGCGGCCGGGGGCCCGCGCTACGGGCACGCGCGGATGCTCACCGCGCTCGTGCTGGCCTCGGCCCTGGCCTTCTTCGTGCCCAGCAACGTCCTGCTGCTGCTGCACTACTCTGACCCGCGCCCCGGCGCCTGGGGCGACCTGTACGCCGCCTACGTGCCCAGCCTGGCTCTCAGCACCCTCAACAGCTGCGTGGACCCCTTCATCTACTACTACGTGTCTGTGGAGTTCAGGGACAAGGTGCGGGAGGGGCTGCTCTGCGGGGCTCAGGGCGCCTCCACAGCCTCCAGGGAGGGGGGAACCCAGGGCACACGGTCCACCTCACTCGTGTGACGCCCCCTGCAGAAGGCGCGGCAAATGGAGAGGTGGGTTGTAGGGGGTGGAACGGGGGATCTCCCTCCCAATTCACATCTATGGGGAACCCTTGAATGGGAGCTTATCTGGAAATAGGGTCCCTTTGCAGGTGTTATTACAATTTGGTCACACTGGCGTAGGGGGAGACCCTAAATCCCCTGTGACCAGTGTCCTTATATGGAGAGGCCACACATACACACAGGGAAGGAGGTCATCTGAATCCGAAGGCAGACATGGGGGTGACGCAGCCGCAGCCAGGAAACAGGACGACGGCTAGCAGCCACCAGAAGCCAGGTGGGCAGCCTGAGACACCCTCCCTCGGAGTCCCCCTGAAGAAGCGAACCCTGCCCACCCCTTGATCTCAAGCTTATGGCCTCCAGAACTGTCAGAGAATAAATTTGTTGTTTTAAGTCACCTGTTTTGTGTTTTTTAGTTAGAGCAGTGCAAAAAAAATTAATATGGGGGTTAAATGCATATTCCCAGGACCAGCCTGCTCCATTGCGTCCAAGGTGGGGTGGAGGCAAGGCTGATGCTCGTGTGCACCAGGTGCAGGACCCCTCCCAGGAGAAGGCTTGGGTCCCCACTCCCTTATGGCCCAGGTGACCAGGAGGCTGGTTGGCAGTCCTCCTTCCCCATAGCCCAGGGTCTAGCTCTGGGATGGGCTTCAGGGCGTGGGGAATCTCCTGGACAATCACTGTAGAAGCCCTCATTCTTCTCCCCAAAGGCCTGGTGTGGCCTGTCATTGGGACACACAGGACTGTCACCCTCTCTGTCACCCTGGCGGCGGACAGTACCTCTTCCTCCTAACCCAAGGTCTGACTCTTCTTGATGTTAATGTCCCCCACCACCCCAGGACCAGGTGGGTGGGCAACTGCAGAGTGGATGGATGGGCCTGGTGGGAGAGAGGGCTATAGCCGCCCCCTCCCGGAGCTGTTTACCCTGGGTCTGAGCTGTTTCTGAATGCAGGGGAAGGGTACCTACCACGTGGGGAAGGGGAGCCACTGACCCCACCCTGGAGAGCAGCATTGAGCACTGTGTCCAGAGTCATGGAGGCATCAACTGTGGGAGTAAGCAGGCTTCCCCAAGACAGAGGGAAGTGGGGGCCATTCTTGGGCTCCCCATCAGGACCCATATGTATCTGGCTTAGGGAAAAATGAGCCAGTGGGCAGGGAGCCCTAGGACACACGCACGTGCCGGCGAGCCTGGGGAAGTGTAAGATCAGCGCAGTGTATCCATGTCAACAGCGTGGTTGACCAAGTAGGAGTTTCCCAAGATGTCACCGCAGGTGGGGGGGCGGCTGGGTGAACAGTACCCGGGACCTCTCTGTACTGGCATAATTTCTTACAAATGCATAGGAGCCTACGATTATGTTGGGGTGCAGGTATTTGAAACACTCCTCTCCACCGGCTCCAAAAGGCCGAGCTGGAGACCGGAGAACAGAGGTGCCGTGGGGCCTGATGGGAGCTAGGGCTCCCACCCTCTGGGCTGCCCCCTCCCCCAGGCCAAAGCCTGTCTGTGACTCTGGAAGTGAGCTTTTATTACAGGAGCTTTTATTACGGGAGTGGCCTCCACAGCGGGCAGGGGTGCGGGTGGGGGTAAGGGAAGCGGGAAGTGGCCGGGGTGGCACACCAGGGACCCAGTGGCTGGGTAGTGCCCTCAGGGTTTCTGTGCTGTCCCTGCTGGAGGTCAGAGATGAGCAGTGTTGGCAGCAATAAATACCACCGCACAGGGGAGAAGACAGGCCATGCCATTGCGGGACCAGAAACAGTCGTCCCCTGAGGATCACAAAAAGGAATGTGACCACAGCTGAGAGGCACAACCCCCGCACACACCCCCACCCCCACCGCCCCCCACCTCCCCCACTGGCAGAAGGCAGGTCTGGTTGCAGAGCTGGTCTCCCCCTCCAGGATGCTGGGAGAGAGCAGTCCCCATGTGGGACGCCAGGAAGTCAGGGGCTCAGGGGTTGAGGCCCTGAGGCTTTCCCTGAGGGCCTAGTGCTGTCAGCACCAAACATTCGGGGACCCCTGGGGTAAGATGGAGGGGTGTGGGGACTGTGATCATTAGGGGACAATTCGAGGTCTAGGTCCAGGGGCTCAGCAGCCCAGGTGCCCCAAAGGGAGCCTAAGCTTTGCATTTTGGAGAAAGGTGGCCTGTTTCACTTCGAAGTTGGTGATGAGGGGATGGATGCCATCTATGTCCCTGATTTGGTTAAATGTCATCGTGTCTCTTTCATCAGAGGCCTTTGGCCACAGGTCCTTCTCAGGAACATCCTGTCTCCTGGAGCGGGAGCTGCTCTGGCCCGAGGAGTGGGTTGCCCAGCCCCAAGTGCAGCTGGGGAGGCGGGGGGGATCGAGGCCGACCCTGCTGTTGACAGAGGGCTGGAGGAGACCCGTCATCCATCGAGGCAGGTCTTTGCGTTCTGGGCATCAGGTTCATTTGGAAGCCAGGGTCACCAGGGGCAGAGTCAAGAGAGCTCTTCCATCAGTGGCCCCCCTCTGGGGGTGCCGACAGGGACAGGATGCAGCCAGGTCAAGTCCTCCTGCTCAGAGCGTTAGGAAGAGAAGCCGCTCTGACTGGAGAGAGGAAAAGAGAAAGACAGCGTGGCTGCCAGGCCTGCGGGGCACCGGCATGCCCTTTGCTAAACCCGCCTCCACGTCAATGGCCCAGCCTGGCTGCCTCTGTCCATTGGAACAGATGCATCCGCCCTGGAGAGGACACTCAGGACCCTGCCCACCCCTACCGGGTCACAGTGCTGGGACAGCTTGTTTACTTCTGACCCGCACAACGTGGGCGGATGGCAAGGGAATGCTAAGTGAGAAAAGCCAATCTCAAGAGGATTCCGTTTACACAGCATTCCCAGAATGACAGACGACTCTCCGGTGGGGTTGGGGAAGGGGGGGGTGCGGCTCTCAAAGGGCAGCTGTTGCATATCTTGTCTATGGTGGTGATGACCCAAAGCTCTCCGTGGGGGGAAACTGCAGACTCAGTTGTGACAGCAGGGAAATGAACAAGTAAACTGCAAACTTTAAGGGTGTATATTCTAATCCCCGGAACTGAATCAAAACAAAATGCTACAAAAGTATTCCATAAGTGCAAAAGGGGCACGTGAAAGAAAAAATGGAACAAATATTGAAACAACAGCCATCAGCCCAGTTCTACCCGTCATTATCTTAAGTACACACGGACCAAGTGCCGGTGTCCACTGACACCCCCCTCCCCTGGCCCTTGGCTATAAACCCCCACGTTTTCTTGCAGTATTCAGAGCTGGGTCCTGTCTTCCTCTCTATTGCTAGACCCCACCGCAGGATCCTGCTTCCTATCTCCAGTCCCCTCCCTTGAACAGTCTTCCCTGCCATCTTAACAAGCATCGTGAATAATTTCTTTCTTTAACAGGGTCCCAGGGTGCCCCATGGGGAAGGTGTGTCCTTGGGTTGTGTCCTCGGGAGACTCGGCCTCACCATGCTCATACAGGCTGTTCTCTGATGTGTGTTGGACTGTGGGGAGAAGAGAGAATGGATCCCCCATTGGTTGTTCCTGGAAACCTGCAGGCTGACCTGTCTAATGGTCACTGTCACTCCCTGTTAGGTCCAGGGCAAGTAGGGGGAAGGCATTGGTGGGGGGGGGCTTGGTTCTCACCTGTCCTCTGCCTCCCCTTCCAAGTCCATCACCTCATGGCCATGGCCGGCTGCCAGGTGCCCAGCATCTGGGAGAGCTGGGTCATAGTCATAGCTGTAGGAGGCAGAGGCTGGTGTCAGCTGCTCTGGAAGGAAGGTGGGGCTAGGTCGGTAGGAGCGCACTGGAGGGAGACGGGGGGGGGGGGGGGGGGGGGGTGTGTGTGTGTGGACCGTGAAAAGGAGATAACAGGCAGGAAGTGGGAGGTCACAAGAGTGAGGGAAGGGGGCACAGAGCTCAGAGATGGGTAGATGCAGAAAGGCACAAACTTTGGGTGGAGGTGGGGAGAGACTCAGCAAGACTGAGGAGCCACAGAAACCCAGACACAAGGAACCAGAGATGGGGGAGGACACAAAGCCTAAGGAACAGAGACAGGAAGACAGAGACTGGAGGAGAGATGCAGGGGCCACCATTGTGGGGAAAGCTGGGAGGATCAGGGAAAGGGAATCAAGGGCTGTGAGAGAGGGAGGGGTGGGGGTAAGGGGAGAGGAGAGGAAGAAGAGAGTGATGCTAGACAGGAGGGAGGAGGTGATGGGGAGGAGGAGGAGGTGATGGTGGGGAAGGGGAGAAGGTGTTGGAGAAACGGAGGAGGAGGAGGTGATGGGGAGGAGACGATAGGCAGGAGGGAGAGGTGATGAAGAAGATAGGGCAATGCACTATGTCCAGGGGGAGCTGGGGTCCCAGATGCCAGACCCAAGGTGGGTCCTCACCGAGGGCACAGTGGCTAGGGGACACGGGCTCCAATCTGGCGCGGCCTAGGCAGGCAGCCTCCTGCAGGTGGCAGGCGCTGGTGTAGACGACTCCATTGGAGCCGCACACCGGGTCCCCACCGGCGCTACAGTCGCGGGCGCAGCCACAGCGCGTAATCTTCGCCCCCTCCTCTGGGGAGGCCACAGGACCCCGCTCAACCGGGGACCAGCCTGAGGGCGAAGCGAAGTCGGCAGGGTCTTCGGGACCCCAACCCCCAGCTGGTCGGCGCTGGAGTGAGGGAAAATTCCCTCGGGGCAGGGATTACCACCTTTCACAGGGTGGGGACTGGGGCGCGACAGTTACTGGAGTCCATGAGCCCTGATCTGGTGGAATTTCATGCAAAGTATTTGCCTACTATTTGCGAAAACAAATAAAAGTTATCAACGAAGGCAGTCTAAACTTATTTCAAAATGTTTAAAAAATAAAGAATAGGGTCCCAGTCCCACCCAGAATTTTGCTGTGGCCACTCACTCACTTCATGGCCAGGGACCTGCAGTTCCTACACCTCTGGTTTGTGGAAGAAGGGGCACCACGGGTTCTGCTCTGGAAGCGCTCCCACCCCAATCGGCCCCACCCTCTCCCAGTCTCACGTACACCCCAGCTCGGCCCTGTCCCTCCTCACCGCCCGCCCACAGCCCGCTCGACCACGCCCCTTCCCACTGCCCGCCCACATCTTACTCGGCCCCGCCCCTCCCTGCTGTTCTCCCACAATCCGTTCGGCCCGCCCCTGCCCCCTCCTGGCCCCGCCCCCTCCCACTATCCGCCCACAGCCCGCTCGGCCCCGCCCCTTCCCATCGCCCGCCCAACAGCCCTCTCGGCCCGCCCCTGCCCACCTCCCGGCCCCGCCCCTCTCTGCCCCGCCCCCAAAGTGTGCTCCCTTGACCGAGGTCTGTCCTTCTGCCTTTACCAAGCTGTCCTCCTCGGCTTGGGGACCCCGCTTCCCCGCTCTGATCTGAGCTCCAAGAGGACGGTCGAGGTGGCTGGTGGTAGGGGAGGCAGTGGCCCGCGCACTCACCCGGGCCCTGGGCGGGAGCGCGCTCCACCTCGTTGCACGCCGGTCCCGCGCAAAGCTCCTGGGCAAGCGGACTTCGGGCACTGACGTTGTAGAAGCGCGTGGCTTCGAAGGCTGCGGGACGAGGCAGGGGAAGAGTGACCAAGTGATGGGGTGACAAGATGAGGAATCGAGCTGGGGGTGCGGGTGAGCGCGGGCCTACCAGGCTCATAGTAGTCGTACACAGAGACTGGCAGCGCGGATGTCCTGCCCACCACATGTTCACGCAGCGCCCGGAACCGCACGCAGGTCAGGCACCGGCTGGGGATCTGCGGGGTTAGCAGACCGGCTCGGACCTGGCTGGGGCCACTGGGTTCAGGGATAAGCTACAGCCCCTATGCTCTGCTATGCATCAAAGCATGGGCCCCCAGAACTGGGGTACCCAGGAGGCGTGAAACACAGAAACCTGATTCCACTCAATCCCGTGGGTCCTTCCATCCTACCTGGGAAAACATCTCTGCTGGTCTTTGACTGCCCACTCCCGCCCCCTCCCCCCACCAATTTGCTGTGTGTTTCTATGGATTTACCTGTTCTGGACATTTCATATACACGGTGTTACACACTACCAAGCCTTTTGCGTCTGGCTTCTTTCACTCCGCATGTTTTCCAGGTTCATCTATATGCATCCGCTCTGCATTCCTTCTTTGTGTCTGAACACTATCTCATCCCCTCCCAACTTTTTCCACCCAGGTGAGCTGGCTGGGGCACTAAGCCACCAGCTGCACCATCTCTACCTGGATGGACTGTCCCCGTTTCTTTTTCATGCTATGAAATGGTTGCCAAAACCGCCCTGACAGCTCTCTACCCTCACCCACGTGGGTACTGTAGAAGCCTCCACCCCTGCCCGCGCCCCCACCCCAGAACAGTACCTCATCAAAGTAGAAGAGCACTCTGCGTCCGGCCACCTCGTACCTTTTCAGCGTGAAATGCTTGTCAAAGAGCAGCTGGCAAGGAAGCCAGAGGTCAGGGTGCACCCAGTCCCTCCCCCAGTGCCAGCTTCCTCCTCCCCCACTCCCGTCTCTGCGGGGCCTGCACTGGTCAGTGGGAGGTGGGCCAAAGCCCCAGAGGCTGGCCACTTGCCTGTGGTCATCCAGCAAGTCCCCATGGGGGTCGGGGCCAGGGCCAAGGGATGGTGGTCAAAGCTCCCCAGAACTTGACAGCCCACCCAGGGCTGGGGAGAGGGGATGTGAGGCTGGTTACCCCTCCCCCAAGCTCCTGCCTTCCCTTCCCTCCCCTTCCCTTCCTGCAGCCTCCCTGTACCAGCCCCAGCTCTAGTGCCCGGCTGAGCCAGGCCACCTGCTTTGACCTCAGCCGCGACATTCAGCCACCATCCAGCCTGGGACATCCCCATTTTTGATGTAAAAACCCAAGTCCTCTGTGCGGGCCCTTCTCCTTACCCTGGTGCTCTGCCCAGCCTCCCTGATCACCCCCACCCCCTAGGGGCAGCCTGCCTTTCCTTCTCCATCCTCCCCACACTGCAGACCTCCTCCGGCCTTGGGCACGACAGCACCGCCCTCTTTGTGCCTCCCACACACAAAAGGGGACATGGGACTGGTCTCCCTGGAATTTGAGGGCAGTGGCAGGTTTCTGGAGAACCAGGGTGTTGTCCCTACAGCTCACCCATGTTTGCTGAATCCCCCCTCCACCACCTGGATCCCATTCCTCCCCACCTACCCCTCAGCGGGTGACTGGCCCCAAAGAACCAACTCTGCCCAGAAAGGCAAAAAAAAAAAAAAAAAATTAATTATGAAGGACTGGGAATTTGCAACCTGGACAGGGCAGTCAGCTAGAGACTGCCGGGCTCCCGCCTACCGGCGCCACCTCACCTGCTCCAGGCTCTCGCGGTCCACCCGGAAGCCCGAGAGTAGGGGCACCTCCAGGACGGCCATATTGGAGGACCCCGCATGCAGCCACCTTCCAATGAGAGGAGAGACAGGCCCTGGAGCTTAAGCCCCGAGATGGAACTCACAGTCCCCTCTGACACTCATAATCCCCACAGCTGAAGTCCTAGGGAGCCCACCCTGGGCCTGGCCATGTGGCCCATCAGTACAAACACAGCTGGCTGGGCGACCGGTCAGCCCATTTCACACCCGAGACCCTAAGACCGTAAGGAGAGGGCTTTGCGGAGGGCTCTGAGCCTGAGGCCTGCTGACTCTGGGCCGTGCTTGCCCTGAACCCCACGCTATGTCCCCAGCACAGGAAGCGGCTCTGTGGGGCCACGGGAGCCGCAGTGAACAGGGATCCCCAGTCACTGCCCAGGGACAGCCCTTCATGTCCCCTTCTGTGACATGGGGTGTGCATAACTGGCCTCTGGGGCTTGCTCCAGGCCAGGCCCTCCTGGTGCCAGGTGCTGGTGACAAGGAGGGTGGCTGACCTTCACAGAGGGACCTCCAGACTGTGGACCCAAGGGCCATGGTAGCCACAGCCCCTCGGGAGGCTTCCTGTGGGGGTGTGGCCTGAGCACGCCCATAACTGGATGGCACACAGGGGTTCTTTCTGAAACATCTGAGAGAGGAATAAAGACGTCCCCAGCAGGCCTGATGGGGCCAGAGAGCTGGGGCCAGCCCGGCTGCTTCCTGCTCCCCCTACCCCAGTTGATGGCAGGTTGAAGGTCATGGCAAAGGAGGGCAGCCTTGGCAGCTCCAATGGGCTTTGGATGCCATGACAACCATCCACCTCTGGGCTCCCAAATTGTCACCAAGGTAACGAGCATCCTCTAAGGGAAGCTGCCCGTGCCCTCCCCGAAGACCCTCTGTGACCCAGGCACATCAGGCAGAGGCCACGAACAGCGGTCCCCACCTGGGCCACCTGCCTCACCTGTCACTGGGGTCTGCTGCATCAATCTTGAAGTTTCCATCTCCCTCCTCATTTTAAAACCCATCTGCGGTTAAGTGCCTGACAGTAAGCATTTGATTGCAAAAGCATGCATCCCAAACACATCCATCTTGGATCAACATATTGCCAGCTGTGTGACCCAGCTACAGATAAGCACCTAGACAAGGGAGCCAGGTGCTCCCCGCCCCCGCCATGAAGTTCCCCTTTTAGAAAACCCTGGGTCCCGAGATAACTGACCCGCTTTTCCCTTCCCGCTCCCTCATTCCTGTGTATATCTTTTTAAAATTTTGCCAATAAGAGGGGACTGGTGAAACCCTAGGCCCCCACTCTCTGTCCCAATAAAAGGCAAAGCCCCACCCAGGTCCAGACTTTCTGCCTGTGACCTCGCTGTGTAGCCCCGGGTGTGCCCGGTAACCTCCAGGAGCAGTGGATATGGAACCCCGTCCCTCAAGGTTCCCTGATGGCTCTTGCTGACCTATCTTGCAACCACAGCAGGAACCACCAGGGCTGGTCCAGCCACCATAGTGGGCCAGAGCTGTGCCGCGGACATTCTAGCTGACAGCATCACAATCCACAGGCTCAGACTGAGCATCTGCTCAGCGCCTCGGTCCCTGGAGGCCATGCTCCTCAAACATGGCCCTCCTCGGAGGCCCAGGCAACGGTGTCGGCCAGTGGGGAGGTGGCCTTACCTGGTGCACACCTCCAGGGTCACCTGGTACTCCTGCTGATGCTGGTCGGCTGCCGGGTCATCATCATCAGCGGAGGAGGCGGGAGCGGGGGTCCGCCGTGGTTCAGCCTCAGGCTCCTGCAGGCTCACGAACAGCTGGAAGGCTGGCTGGGTCACCGGGTCTGGCACGTGGTAGGTGACATCAATCTGGGGAGTGTGCGAGGACGGAGGCTTAGGGAACCCGGGGTGGGGGGAGGGGAGAGGCAGCAGCATGGCCAGAATAAAGATGGAAGCGGTATACGCAACAGACATGGGGACCACTGTTCACTTCATTTTGCCCTACAACTGCCCAAGCAAGTGTAGATCCGACTGCCATCCCCTTTGCACGATTGTCAAGCCCAGGTGCCGCAGCCTCCGGGCCTCTCCCACCTAGCCACCGTGTTGTCTTGGCTCCCGTTTTCGAGATGGGGAAGCTGAGGCTTCCAGGGTCTTCAAGCCGACTTGCCCTCTGCCCTCTAGCCGGAGCCCACAAGACCAGAATGCAGCTTAAGTCCCAGGGCCTGGCGACTGGGTGGCTGCAGGGAGGGCGAGGCTCAGGCATCCTGGACCAGGGACTGAGGGAGGCGTGCCTGGGGGAGGCATCCTGGTCCCAGCAGCAGCAGGGAGAGTAAACATGGGCCACTTCCGGGGGTGGGGAGGGTGTCTGCTTATGGTCAGAGACCCTGGATCAAGTGCCAGTCAGGTGGATTTTTGTGGGGGAGGGGGGCACACCCAAGAGGAGGTACAGCCACAGCTGCATGGCAGGGGGCGCAGTCTGAGCCTGGAGCCCCCAGGTTCCAGATGCCCCCACGAGCACCCGGTGTCCCCACAGACTCACCTGCATCAGGCAGCAGCCTTCTCCCCTGGCGCTCATGAACAGCCCCGTGGGGAGGCTGGGGATCTGTAAGAGCGAGGACACCGTGATGCCCTCCGCAGACACACCGCAGTGGGCGGGCAGCGGGGTGGGGCCCCCAACGTCCGGTCCAGGAATACACACCGCCGCCGTCTGCAGAACCTTCTGGTTGGCCCTATGCAGCTCGAAGGTCTCCTGGTAGTCCAGGTTGGTGGAGGCCAGGGAGATGGTGAGGTTGACACTGCCAGCATGGGACAAGATGGCATACTCGGCCAGGGCCTGCAGAGCCACGCAGGTGTCCTGGGGGTAGACAAGGAGGTGCTGACAGCCCCGGGGACAGGTCAGCCCGCGGGCCCCCTGCCCCCACCCTGGGACATGTGGCCCAAACTGGAGGCACCAGGCGTGGACCCTCTCTGACAGCCAGAGACCCATGTGGCTGGAATGGAGGGTGAGTCTGGTGCAGACATCCGTGGACTGGGGGTCCTAATGATGGGTTGGCAACTCCGCAGAGGCAAAAGCTGGGTCCCAGTCCCAACGCCAGTGCATCAGACCCTCAGGCTCCACCCCCTGCCTTCCCCTGGACTCCATGTCCCCCAGGAGTCACCCTGGGACCTGAAGCAGGCAGTGGCTTCCTGGTGAGCTCTGAGCCTCGAGCCTGAACCTCAGTAACCCCGCTGGGAGCTGAGCCCCATCCTTGGGCCCTGCTCAACTTACCTGAGTGGAGGAGAAGCCCCCAAGCGCATTCCGCTGCTGGGACAGCCACTTCACCACGGGCAGGGCAGTGGCCACATCACCCAGGAGGGTGTAGGTCAGCAGCGCGTAAGCCGTCATTTCCACCTCAGCCGAGACCACTGCAACAGACGAGGCTGCCTGGGGTCTTCTCAGTGCTGGGACCCAGGACCCAGCACCCAGCACCCAAAGCAGCAGGCCAGTACCTGATCGAGAGACTCCATCGCTGAAGCTCAGGAATGCATCCTTGTCCGTGTCCCGGGAACCCGTCAGGCTCCAGTGGGTGACCCCATCTGCAGGGGGCCAGGACTGGTCAGGGGCCACGACCCAGTTCAGTTTGCGGCCTGGCATCCCTTGGGGAGGGTCAGTGCATATGGCCTCAAGAAGAGACATCGGGGGCGCAGGTGGGGATGGACATCAGGGGGAGGAGGGTGCCAGGGGCGGAGGGCTGGGGCAAGAAGGGCCTTAGGGTTGGGACGCCTGGGTGGCTCAGTCGTTAAGCGTCTGCCTTCAGCTCAGGTCATGATCCCAGGGTCCTGGGATCCAGCCCTGCGTCTGGCTCCCTGCTCAGCGGGAAGCCTGTTTCTCCCTCTCCCACTCCTCCCATGTGTGTTCCCTCTCTCGCTCTCTCTGTCAAATAAATAAATGAAATTAGAGAAGGGCCTTAGGGCTGTCTCCCATCTGCAATTCCATGACAGACCCCATCCCTCCCGCATCCCTGGCAGACATCAGCGGCCTCTCTCCTGACGGGGCCCTGATGGGGCTCCAGCTGTCCTTACTCAGGACTGAGGAAGCCACTTGCTACTTGCAAAGGCTCCAAGGATTCGGAGCTCACATGAGTGCAGAAGGCCCTGAGACCCCAGAGAGATCAGCGCTCCCCTGGCCGAGCAGGGACTCCTAGGCACTGTCATTCAATTGGGTGGTTTTAGAATTTTGCTTATTTTTTTTTTCTTCCTGGCAATGCAAGCATTCTTCAGGTGACATCATAAGCCGAGAAGCTGCTGGGGAAGGTGGGGAGTGTGATGAGGGCCGGAGGTGGAGGGAAGGGGCTCCGTCTGAGAAGTCTCTGCGACCCGGGGCTCCCCAAACATAGTGGGTAGTCATTTGGTCGATGGAGAGACCGACATCTTGAAGATGGAAAAGGTTTCTCAAGGCTCACCCAACGGTGGAGGGCGGGGGCCCTCCCTGGGGCGGGGGTTGCCACCCCTTATTTTACAAGGGAGGAAAATGACATTCGGGCTCAAGTCATTTCATCAAACGGAGCCACTAAGGAGATGTGACAAGTAACAAACTGAACAGAGTGAGCAAAGTGTGCCTCCTTAGAACCAAGCATGTGTCCGTGCGCTGCCTCCTGGGTGCGCCGTGGGCCGGCCCCACAGTGGCCTCCGGGGTGGCGGTGGGGGGCCCTACCCTGCGTGATGGCCAGGCTGCGGAGCTTCCGCAGGGCCGCGGGGGCTGCTGGGCTGCGGAGCAGGGTCAGCGCGTAGGTGGTGAGGGCGCTGCTGTAGGGGTCCGTGGCCAGGGGCGCACTGGACTCCAGGAAATGCCGCGCTCTGGCAATGGCGCTCCTCTCCTCCTGCAGGATGAGGGGGGGGTAGTGGAGCCCTGGGAGGCTGCTCTGTTCCCCCACCCACCCGCCCACCCACAGATTCCTAGGGCGCACCAAGGGAGAGACTGCATGGCTCACAGACTCTCATTTTGCCTCCTTCTGGGGCTCCCACAGCCTTAGACCTGGCTTTCAAAACACCATCCCCTTCCTGTTGGGGCCAACTTTTTCCAAATGGGGTCTGAGAACAGCAGATCAGCTCAGAGGAGTTCTGGGGGAAGTTGGCAGAGCCCTGACCACCCTGTTCCAACTATTCCATCACCGAGTTGGCTTCTGAGACCCCCTGCCCATTCCCACCTCACCCTCTAGGCCTCATCTCGATGGTCACCACCTCCAGGAAGTCCACCAACTCTGACCACACTTTCCCCCAGCCCACCATGACCCACTGGAGGACAGAAACCAGACACGACAGAGCAGGTCCAGCAGATCCCTGGCCGGGCCCACACAAGCCCAGCCCCGGCACGGGGCCGCACCATTGCAGTAAGGACTGAGGTCCCCCTAAGAAGAGTGAACACAGAGACGCAGGCACGAGGTCATGGAGAGGCTGGAGCAACACGGCCAGGAGATGAGAAACGCCAGGAACTCCCCAGGAACTGAAGAGGCCTAGAAGGATTTTCCCTTCGAGCCTTGAGAGCTCTAAGCCTTGCTGGCCCCTTGACTTCAGACCCCTGGCTTCCCAAACTAGGACAGAATAAACCGTGGTCGTAAGCTGTTGTTTGTGGTTCTGGTGACAGCAGCCCCGGACCCGAATCCAGGAGCCTTCAACTTCTTGAGTGAACGAAGACAAGCATGGCCCAGCTCTAAACACATGACAGGGTCAGAACGACCAGAATGTCCATATCATTGAAATAAAAACCACTACCAGAGCATGGAGGAGAGGGCCGCCTCAGGAATGTTGAGGGACCCAGGTCCCTGAGGCTCAGAGGGGCAGGACCCCACTGGCCCCACATCCTGGGACCCCTCTGACCCGGCCAACCAGGACAGCTGGTCATCTCAGTGGCAGCGTATATGGGTTTGCTTGGGCTGTGTAACAAAGTTCCACGAAGAGGGAGGCTTAAAAAGTAAAAACATACTGTCTTGTGGAAATCCGAGATCAAGGTGTGGGCAGCGTTGGCTCCTTCCAAGGGCCCTGAGGGAAGGATCTTTTCCAGGCCTTTCCCCTGGGCTTGTGGCTGGCTGTCTTCCCTCTGTGTGTACCTGTGTCCTACGGCCCCTTTTTATAAGGACACTAGTCATACTGGATTAGGACCCATCCTAACGGCCTCATTTTAACTTGATTATCTCTTCAAAGGTCCTATCTCCATATATGATCACATTCCAAGGTCCTGGGGTCCTATGGACCGAATGCCAGCGCCTCCCCACCACAATATGTTGAAGCGCTAACCCCAGTGTGATGATATTAGGAGGTGGGGCCTTGGGGATGTATCGGGTTTAGGTGAGCTGAAGTCCCCACATGGGATTACGGTCCTTCCTTGAAGAAGAGACACACCAGAACTTGCTCTCTCTCCACATGTATGTACCAAGGAAAAGGCCTTGTGTGGACACAGCAGGAAGGTGGCGGTCTCCAAGGCAGGAAGAGTCCTCCCCAAGAACTGAATCAAACAGAACGTGGACTTGGATTTCCCAGTTTCTAGAACCATGAGAATTAAATGTCTGTTGTGTAAGCCACCCAGACTGTAATGTTTCATTATGGTGGCCCAAGCTGATCTGAGCTAAGATAGGGATTAGGATTTGAGGATAGGATAGGGATAGGGATAGGATAGGATAGGATAGGATAGAATAGGATAGGAAGACACAATTGAGTCCTTTAACCACAGGGCAAGGGGCCCTCTAGGCAAAGTGCATGGGGCATGGAGGATCTTGGGATCCTCGGCAAACCCCAGACCCAGGGATTAAATCTGGATCGGGAGGCCAAGAATGGCTGAGAAACGTTATTACTCATAATTCATCATCAGAGGACGCAGAACTGACACGCTGTTAGGAATGCTAGGGTCCCTACCCCCAGGGCTGGAGTCCACCATGGACACCCCCACAGCAGGGGGAACATGCTTCCCACACCCCTGCTTCACAGAAGCCACAATGGCTCCCGAGTCCCCCGGGACACCTAACCTTGACTGGCTCCAGTGCCAACTGAAAACGAAGGTTCTAGAACCCTTCTCCCAAAAACTTTCCCAAGTTTTTATATAGGACTCCCTGACCAGCCAGGACCCTGCTCGAGCCCCAGATGACTGCCCAAACAGGGATGGAGGCATCAGATCGTCCTGGGAGATCTCAGGGTACAGCTCCCCCAAATCCCCTACAATTATCACAGGAACCTCTCAGTGCTCAGGCTGCAGGAAGGGAGACATCCAGGAACCACGGAAAAGCAAGAGAAGGAGTAGCAGGAGGGCATCAAGGAAGAAATAAAGCCCAGCCTACAGGGGAAAGCCGCCCACCGCTCCCCAGCTGCGGCATGCTCACCTCCGAGGCCAGGCCGGTCTCCAGGAGCGCAGCCACCACGTAGGCGGTCAGCGGGACGGTGCCATGAACCCCACCCTGCGAGAGGACACTTGAGCCTCACCCTGAGCCAGAGGGGACCGCCCCCGCCCCCCCCCCCGCTGGGCCCCAGACAGCAGCGGGGAGCAGGGCTAAGGTGCCAGAAGCAGGGCCGAGGAGCCACTCACCTGGATGTCCTTGTTCAGGATCCTACCCACAGCCGGGAAGGAGCCGTCCACCCGCTGCTGCCTGACGATCCAGACCTTGGCAGCCGCCAGCTCCTGCGGGTCGATGAAGATGAAGCTGCGCGCCTGCGCAAAGGACTTCAGGACAAAGGCTGTGAGCCTGAAATGGGACGAGGCAGGGGCTGGGAGGGCCAGGGGCTGGAGAGGTTGTGCGGGGAAGGTCACCTCCCGCCTGCCCCCTGAGGAGTTGTGCCTGCTCCCTGCAGGGCCCCGAGTCTCCGCCTCCTCACCTGTGACACGGGAGGGGTCAGCATGTCCTCGAAGGGCTGCTGTGAGTGCTCCAGGGAAGTGTCTGGGCACCCAGCAGGACCCAATGGCAGAGACCAGTCTCCCTGCCTGGACCCTCCCCGTCCCCTGGCAGCGCCCCAGTCTGGAGCTCAAGGCCTTCCTGGGAGCTGGTCCAGCTCTGCCTCCCCTGACTCGTGCAGAAGACGTTCCTTGTCGCCTCTCCACTGCCAATCCCCAAGGGATCCTCTGCCTTGCAGATCTCCAGTCTTTCCTGGGACCTTGCAGCCAGATGTTTAGATCCTTGGACCCTTCTGTGGCCCTAACTGGACAGAGTGAGCCGACCCGAGTGTCTAGATTGATGAAGAACTTCACAAGACGGGGTGCCTCCACACACTGGGATATCATTCAGCCTTAAGGGGGAGAAACGCTGACTCCTGCTCCGGCAGGCGCGAACCTCGAGCGCACTGTGAGCCGAGAAGCACGCTGGGCAGGAAAGAATGCTAGGATCGCACTCACGTGAGGTCCCGAAATTCAAAGGGACAGAAACTAGAACAGGGGTGTCCGGGGGATGGAGCTAGAGGTGGGGAGTCCATGCGTGTAATAGAGAGAGTTTCAGATTTACGACATTAAACAGAGTTCTGGGGACATACAGTGGTGACAGCTGCCCAACAGCGTGAATGTACTGAATGCCACCAGAATGGACACTTGAAAATGGTGAAGATGAGGGCACCTGGGTGACTATCAGTTAAGCGTCTGCCTTGTGCTCAGGTCATGATCCCAGGGTCCTGGGACTGAGCTCAGCAGGGATCCTCCTTCTCCCTCTCCCTCTGCTCCTCCCCCTGCTTGTGCTTCCTCTCTCTCATAAATAGATTTTAAAAACTTTAAAAAGTGGTGAAAATCATAAACCTTATGTTATACTTACTTCAACACCAACAACAAAAAAACCCAAAACAACAAAGAAGTTAAGAGAATGAAAATCAAGGCTCTGTTTCAGTGAATTGCCAAAATGTGAAACAGCCCATAACCCCGAGGCTGCATGCACCTATCCCAAGGGTCTGCTCATCCCGGCCACTCTCCCTCCCTGATCCCCAAACCCATCCTTTCTCTTGCCCTTGGGGCGCCTGCATCTGCCAGAGCACTGGCTCCCACCTCCGAAGCACGGGGAGCCAGAGGGCGGGGCCAAACACCTTGCGCCAAAGCAGGCAGCCCAGGGCGGGGAGGCCACGACAGAGCGGGGGGGGGGGGCCCACAACGGAGCGCGGGGACCGTGGAATCCCCACTCTGTGTCTATGCTGTCTCTGGGCAGTTCGGCTTTCTAGAGCCTGGTGAGCATCACTGCACACGGTGGGGCTCAGCCAGCTGTGTCGCTGCTGCTGTGCGGTAGACACTGCGTCAGCTTCACAATGGGGAGGGCAGTTTTCAGGCCCACAGACCCCGCAGGGGCTCCCGGGATGGCACAAGGGAAGAAAAGCCCCATCTGGGGACAGGAGTTGGGGTGCCCCCACAGTATCTGCAGGCCCCAACATGGATATGGCAAATCCACTATCATGCGAACTGCCCACCTCTGAGGATCCCAGGGAACAAGACCCAGGGGCACGCAGCCCCACACCGGGCCCTCCCTGGCCTGGTCACCCCAAAGCCAAAGGGAGCCACTTGCAAGAGAAACCAGACTCTAGGCTGCTCTGCCCACATGCTCCCCAGACCTCAGCCTCTGGGCAGTGGTACGGCCTTTCCCGTCCCCTCCTACTTGCAATCACCCCTGTTTCTGGATCCACTGAGCTTTGAAGAGGCCCCAAGGCACCCAGGACCGGCCCCCGAGAGGCTGGAGAGCAAAGCTTCTATTTGGGGCAGTGTAGCAACAGCACCAGAAAGACAACTATGAGAAATCATCACTGTCCCTGCCACCCTACTCCCCCCATTGCCACCCTCAGAGGCCAGCAGAGCTGCCCACATCCAGCCCTCTGAATTCCGGGGGGCTGGGACTGTGGCAGTCTCCTGGTCACCCCAGGGATCTGGCCCCGAGCTTCTTGGCCATGTGGTGCATCATGGGAGGCTACGGCTTTGGGTTAGAGAGCCACAGTGGCCGTGCCCCTGGATTGGGGACTCACCACATGCTCCCCGAGGCGTCCCGCTCCCCGAATGCACTGTAGGAGCCGTCTGGGTGCCTGTAGGTCAGCTGCCGCTGGTAGCCTGTGGGGGAGGCAGAGGGATCAGTGACCTGGGGCCGTCCCTGCGACCCCCACCCCGTGATGCAATACTCATATCCCGGGTCGCCCACATCTGGAGTCTGGAAAGTGCGCTCCACCAAGGGTGTGGATGAAACCTCTACTTTGTTCCTCTCATTTCCTGACCTGGCCTCTCTGTAACTCCTGGTCACACACAGGCCCTCAGTCACGGGGGTCAGTGACCTGCACCATCTCGAGGCAGCACCCTCTGTCCCCACAAGTGGGGACTACTCCACGAGAGCCTGGTGTGCTCTGAGAACAGAGGGCACCAGAAGGGCCAGAGCAGAACCAGGGGGCAGGGGAGGGAGGTGAGGCACCCACCCAGGCCACACTAGGTGTTCAGCCTTATTATGAGGCCAGCAGGGGGCACGGGCTGGGTAAGCTGGGGAGGGCTGTGAGGGGACATATGTAGTGGGTGGTCTGTAGGGTCCGGGGAGGAAGCAGGGCAAATGGGAGGTGGGCACCGTCCAGGCAAGCAACGACAATGGGCCTGTACCGCGGAGTACTAACAGGTAGGGAGGGTTTCTGTGGTATGGGCAGAGCTGCTTAGCTGGGCCAGGTCTAGGAGGAAAGAAAGATCCAGAGGGCACCAAGGTTTGCACCTCACCTGCTGGAAGGATGGTGCTCTGCCCCGGGAGATGGCAAAAGCAGCTGAAGGAGCTCTGTGTAGGTGGACAGTGACCCCCCCCACCCCCGCAAGTTCATGTCCACCTGAAACCTCAAAATGGGACCTAATGGGAATAAGGGTCTTTGCACTTGTGATCATGCTGAAGACTTCCAGATGAGCTCATCCTGAAATAAGACGGGGCCTAAATCCAATGACCAGGGTCCTTAGAAGAGAAGAGACCGCAGAAGCGCAGAAGCACAGAAGTGGATGCGGGAGGACGTCCCATGAAGGTGGAGGCAGGGAAGGGCGGGAGGGACACATCTCCAAGCCGAGGAATGCCTGGAGCCCCAGAATTCAGGAGAGAGGCAGGCCCAGGACCGTGTCCCTCAGAGCCTCCAGATGGAACCAACCCTGGAGCCTTGATTTTGGACTTCTGGCCTCCAGAGCTACGAGCAGATACAATCTCGTTGTTCTAAGCCACGCAGTTTGTGGTACTGACATAACGTGGGAAATGCTGTGGGTTTGGGTCCAGGTCAACTTGCGATAAATTGTGCCAAACAAACGTCTGGGTTTTCCAGTATGTGTAAAGTTACGCTCACACTATACTGTGGTCTATTACGTTTGCAAAAACATCACATCTAAAATAACAATCTAGGCACCTTAATTCACTTGAAAATATTATGGCTAAAAATTGCTAATCATCATAGCAGCTTTCAGTGAGTCCTTATCTTTTTTTTTTTAAGTATTATTTATTTATTTATTTGACAGAGAGAGAGAGAGAGAGATCACAAGTAGGCAGAGAGGCAGGTAGAGAGAGAGGAGGAAGCAGGCTCCTCGCTGAGCAGAAAGCCTGATGCAGGGCTCAGTCCCAGGATCCTGAGATCATGACCTGAGCTGAAGGCAGAGGCTTAACCCACTGAGCCACTGAGACTCCCTGAATCGTTGATTTTTTTTTTTTAACTGGTGGAGGGTCCCGGCTCCACACGCTGTCTGCTGACCCACTGGGGGGTGGCCACTGTGGCAGTTTCTTAAAATAAGACTCAGGCCTCTCACACCCTGAGGCTGCCTTATCAGCTCCATTTCTGGAATATTCTAAACCCTTGG
This sequence comes from Neogale vison, assembly GCF_020171115.1. Lineage (NCBI taxonomy): Eukaryota > Metazoa > Chordata > Mammalia > Carnivora > Mustelidae > Neogale > Neogale vison. The sequence continues at coordinate 213,660,448 of NC_058096.1, read as the reverse complement.
TGGTCATTTCAACAATCTTCAAAGCATCTTCACCAGGAGTAGATTCCAGCTCAAGAAACCACATTTTTTTGTTCATGCATAAGAAGCAATGGCCCCTTTGTTCAAGTTCTAGCATGAGATCACAGCAATTCAAATAAAGTAAGAATTTCAAAGCTTGGGGGGTGTCTGGGTGGCTCCATGGGTTAAACCTCTGCTTTAGGCTCAGGTCTTGATCTCAGGGTCCTGGGATTGAGCCCCATGTAGGGCTCTCTGCTCAGCGGTAAGCCCGCTTCTCCCTCTCTTTGTGCCTGTCTCTCTGCCTACTTGTGATCTCTCTCTGTCAAATAAATAAATAAAATCTTAAAAAAAAAAAAAAGAATTTCAAAGCTTGGAATATTGAGGAAATTAGCAAAATGTGACAATAGAAACAGGAAGTGAGCAAATGCTGTTCGGAACATGAAGCTGATAGGCTTGCACGCAGGGTTGCCAGAGACCTCAAATTTGGGGAAAAAAAAAAAATGCCCCATCTACAAAGTGCACTCCAAGAAGCCATGCCTGTGTTTGTTACCACGACCCCAGGAAACGAACACTAGCAAGCCTGGCAGAAAACCGGGGAAGGGGGCTTGATGGGAAGCTTGTAGAATCTGAAATGCCCACTGGCTGAAGGGCACAGCATCTGGCTGTTCAGGGAGCGTCTGGCTGCCATGGACGACTAGGGAGTCATCAGACTGGGGGCGGCGTTCAAGGCCGGAGCCCACATGGGTTCAGCAACATGAGCGTCCCCAGCCACAGACCAAGTGGGCTTCTTGGGGTTCCTAGCAGTCTCTGGTCAGCCTTTATCAAGTCAGATTTTGGGCCCATGGCAACCCCTGCCTTTGCCTTTCCATCCAAGAGTTTTCACATTCACCATGAGCTCTTGCGCTTTCCTTTCCCCATTGAGAACGATGGTTCTGGATCATCAGGACTGCTTTTGGAGATCTTCTACAGGGAATCTTGACAGGCCAGGAGGGGGGAACTCCAGACGCCTCAGGTATCAAGGCTCTTGCTTGCCTCAGTTTCCCCATCTGGGAAGGACCTGACATCCTCTGAGTCGGGCACACTCTGGTCCTTCTTAAAGGCAAAATTTCCAAGGTGGTGCTTGGTAGGCTCTCCTCTCACTCTGGCTGGGACCTAGTGCCCTGGCCAGCCAATCCCACCCAGGCAAGCCTGGGGTCCCAGGAGACCCCACCACTCGCCCCTGCAGGGCCCGAGCCTGGCTGCTTCCAGGAGCCTCACTTGGCTCCTGTGGGAAATGAGAACTATTAGCCTGGGGGTTGTTGGGAGGACAACTTGGGGCCGCACGGTGGAGATGCATGTGCCTGCTGTGACCACCAGCTACACAGCTGGGTCAAATACTCGCCTTCCTCCCCTTTGCTCCAGCTCCTGCCCAAGGCCAGAAGCAAACCTCAGAAGGCCTCAGGACCTTGGCATGAACTGATGAACTCCCTTGCTACACAGATAGGAAACCGAGGCCCTGAGAACAGGCTCTACCTGAGGACGTACAACAGGTGTCCATGACAGAGGTGAGGCCACAGCCTCCCGGGTGCCCCTCCTATGGGGCCAAGACATGGCAGAGGGGGCGGGTCAGGGCACTCAAGAGGTCCTACACCACACACTTGTAGCTGTACCCCATCCTAAGGCTCTGATTCCTGGTGATGGAAGATATTTGATGCTGCTTGATTTCTGAGGATGTTCCGTGCTGTCTTATTTATTTCTGAAGAGGTTCGGTGCTGTATTGTTGATCGCTGAAGATTTTTTTTTTAAAGATTTTATTTATTTATTTGACAGATAGAGATCACAAGTAGGTAGAGAGGCAGGCAGAGAGAGAGGAGGAGGAAGCAGGTTCCCTGATGAGCAGAGAGCCCGATGTGGGGCTCAATCCCAGGACCCTGGGATCATGACTCGAGCTGAAGGCAGAGGCTTTAACCCACTGAGCCACCTAGGTGGCCCCATGATCGCTGAAGATTTTCAATGGTGCATTTTGTAGGGGAGAAAAACTAGAAATACCCCCCTCCACATTCAAGAGAAAAGTTTTCCGTAAATGTAAGTGATGGACAAAGAGTGTAGCCTGGAAAATGACTGTGAGCACATCCTGACCCAGCGATTTCACCTCTGGACACCCACGCCACAGAAATTCAGATGTTTTCACCAGGCACGGGGACAGGATGCAATTATAGGAAATTATTTTTCTTTTCTAAATGTTTTTTATAATGCTTATATTGCTTTTTTGTTTAAAGATTTTTAAATTTATTTCTTTGACACACTGAGAAAGAGAGAGAGCACAAGCAGGGGGAGCGGCAGAGGGAGAGGGAGAAGCAAGCTCACCGCTAAGCAGGGAGCCCGACATGGGGCTTGAGCCCAGGATCCCAGGATCATGACCTGAGCCAAAGGCACCCCCTTCACCAACTGAGCCACTGAGGCATCCTATGCTGCTCTTCATGTTAAAAAAAAAAAAAAATCTGCATTTCTAATAGATACCATTTCTCTCCCCATTGCTGACTCCTGGCATTCAGAGCCGTGTCCCAACCGGGGCAGACACTGGGTTCCTGCTAACAGTGACCAGACAGGGCCACCCCGAGTGGCGTCTTTCACCCACCTGGGTCCCTTCCACATCTGCTGTGCCGGGCATATGGGCTGCCTCCCTCCCCATGCCCTCCCCACCCACCCGGGCACACCCCCCCCCAACCCCTGGTACCTTGTACCAGGTAGTCCGTGGTCTCTTGCTCCACCTCAGGGCTGAGCTGCCGGGTTTTCTGCAGATACTTTAGGACAAAGATGTTGGGTGCAAAGTGAATCATGTTTTGCTCTCCGCAGCCAAAGGGCAGCCGCAGGAGGTTGCTGAGGTGGTTCAGGGTTGGCCCCATGACATCTCCTGGAGGGGAGGAAACAAGGGCTAGACTGTGGGCCGGCCTCAACTGGGGCCCTGGCTGCCCTGGTGACAGCTTTCCCCAGGGCAGTCTAACGCCTAACACTGGCCACCCACTCTCTGACCGCGGGTGCTGCCTTCGGGACCAGACTGTGCCCTGTGCCCACTAAGCCCACAGGGGACCCTGGCTTTGGCGGCCATCCCCTGGAACTCTCCTACACACCTCCCTCTCTGTCCTTTAGTCTCAAGTCGGTGTTCTTTCTCTACCGCTTCATTATGCTGAATGCTCATTTCTTTGTGGCTTTTTTTTTCCAATTTATTTATTTTCAGAAAAACAGTATTCATTATTTTTTCACCACACCCAGTGCTCCATGCAATCCGTGCCCTCTATAATACCCACCACCTGGTACCCCAACCTCCCACCCCCCCGCCACTTCAAACCCCTCAGATTGTTTTTCAGAGTCCATAGTCTCTCATGGTTCACCTCCCCTTCCAATTTACCCAAATTCCCTTCTCCTCTCTAACGCCCCTTGTCCTCCATGCTATTGGTTATGCTCCACAAATAAGTGAAACCATATGATAATTGACTTTCTCTGCTTGACTTATTTCACTCAGCATAATCTTTTCCAGTCCCGTCCATGTTGCTACAAAAGTTGGGTATTCATCCTTTCTTATGGAGGCATAATACTCCATAGTGTATGTGGACCACATCTTCCTTATCCATTCATCCGTTGAAGGGCATCTTGGTTCTTTCCATAGTTTGGCGACCGTGGCCATTGCTGCTATAAACATTGGGGTACAGATGGCCCTTCTTTTCACGACATCTGTGTCTTTGGGGTAAATACCCAGGAGTGCAATTGCAGGGTCATAGGGAAGCTCTATTTTTAATTTCTTGAGGAATCTCCACACTGTTCTCCAAAGAGGCTGCACCAACCTGCATTCCCACCAACAGTGTAAGAGGATTCCCCTTTCTCCACATCCTCTCCAACACATGTTGTTTCCTGTTTACACCAGTTAGAATGGCCAAAATTAACAAAACAGGAAACAACATGTGTTGGAGAGGATGTGGAGAAAGGGGAACCCTCTTTGTGGCTTTTAAAACAGGTACATTTAAAGCTATACATTCTCCTCTAAGTACAACTTTGGTTGCACCCCACAAATATTGATAGATCAATCCAGCCATTATGGTTCCATTTTAAATATTTTTTAAATCTAATTTACAATAGGAAATGTGATTTTTCTCTTCAACCATGAGTATTTAGATTTTTTTTAAGTTTCCATACAAATTACATTGTTGGTATATTTTTCAGTTCCTATTTTCTATTTCTCCTGTGCTTTCCTCCCTTCAGCACTCTGTGTTCCTCTTCTTGGCTTCTCTGCACCATACATGGCTGATGGGCTCTCCAGAACTCCTGCCATTCCCTGAACACACCTCTCTTCCTTCCTTGGCTTTTCCTCCTGCCCCACTAAGGCTGCCACTGCTCCTGAAGCCTCCATCTGTGGCAGAGCCTGCCTACTTTCTCATCACTTTCCTCTGGGCTTCCCAGCTTATTTTCCACCTTCCATCCCACTGTGTTGAAAGCACTAGCACAGGGGTCCTGGCCTTTGCCCGATCTCCATCCCTGCCCATCTGCTTGCTCCTCTATGCCACTACTCAGGTCACTGACCCCTGAAGCCATCTCTTACTTGATCTCCTGCCTCAGAAATCGCAAACTCCCACAGCCTCTAATCTGGCTACAACCACCAACCTGTCTAAGCCCCAGGACTTCTGTCTTCTGATCTCAGAGAGACCCAAGACCCCCACATTCAGGTATGTGTGCCCCTCCTGGCCTCTTGCCCTCTCTCTACCCTTCCAACACCCAGCACTGTTTTGACCACACAGTCCCCACTTTCCATTCCTGGGGTACAGGAGACAACCCACACCTTACAGACTCCCAGTCATAGCCACTTACTCCTGCTCAGCAAACATTCTGGATGTCTGTCCCTCTCACCAGGACCCCCACCTTCCACCATGCACCTCATTGACTTCACCCAGACTTTCTGCTTTCTCACCCATCACTCACACTCACTGTCCTCACAGAATCCACTACCCACCCCTTGGGGTTGCCTCACACAGGGCTTGGTCAGGCTGGGTCTGGACAAGCCTCAGGCAGACTGACAAGGCCTCAAAGACAGGGTTGGCGTCATCTCTGCATCTGCCCCAGCATGGAGAAAGCACCAGAAGCTGCTTATCGGGTGAGTGGGTATGGGGCTGGAAGCAGATCCCCTGTAGAGGCTGATGTGAAGCCAAGTTTGGAGTGGACACCTTGCCCCATGGCCTGAGTCCTTGCCCCCATTCTCCCCCAGCCAGGCTACAGGGCAGACGCACCTATGACGGAGGCCACTGCCCGCTCAGACCCAGGGATGGCGCTGTGCGGGACTCCCAGGGTAAAGGCCTCACTGTAGCTCTCGTCCACCTCCACCTTCTTCCAGATGCGGAACTCACCCACGGAGCCCCAGCCAGTGGAAAAGCCGATGAATCGGACCTCTGGTGGCCTGGGGAGGGTCCAGGCCATGATGACAGACTCATTGGAAGGCTCTGGACCATGGCCAACCTGGAAAAAGAGGCCAAGGCTGCTGGATTGCTGGAAGGAAGCACACAGCGGTGCTCAGGCAGCAGGGACACTGGCTACAGGGGTCAGAGAAACTGAAGGTCACCTCACACATTCAATGAACAACAGAGACGCAACTATGGCATCTACAGGTTCCAAAGTCATCGGGCTCCCAGGAATCTCTGGGCCTTGGTACATGCTATTCTCTCTGCCTGGAACATTCTCCAATCCCCAATTTGCCTGGTGAACTATTCATGTTTCAAAACCCCGTCTGACTATGTCCCTCCTCTAGGAAGCTGTGTTAGCTGCTCCTTCTCTATGTCGCCTTTGCTTGGCCCCTAAAATACACCAGCCCCCATTTCACCTGCTTATATCCACTTTCCTTCTCCATGACCACCCATCATCCCTCAGATCCCAGATCCCTACACCCCTATAAGTGACTCCAGGCAGACTGGGAGCAGCCTGAGGTGGTGCCCTGTGTTTACCCTGCTTCCTCTCCACCACCTGTCACAGCTGGACACAGAGCAGGAGGCAGCAAATGGGAGCATGAGGTTCCCACGTCCACCCCCATCAGCCCAGCCATGCCTGGATGAACCCGCCATGCCAGCTGATCCAGAATGTTCTGAATTCATCCCAGGAGAGGATCTTTGCCGTATGTGTGCTGGCCACAGGATCGCCCATCTTGCTGGTGGAGATCCAGGATCTGGTATTCTGGTGCCCCCCAAGGACGATCTCTATCATGCCTGCTGTGTCCTGGGGCCCAGCAGACAAGGCCACGCGGGCATCATTGTGGGCTCGCACAGCCACATCAAAACGGGTGAGACACAATGGCCGCTGCACGTACTGGAACTCGTACTTGTTGGGTGTGGAGATGTGGACTCTCTCTGGATGGAGGGAAGGAGAGAGGGGTTTGAGGGCGCCCCTGGAGGCATCCTGCCTCTCCCTGTCTGTGCCCAGAGCTTAGAATCAGGACCACAGGAGGCCTGAGGAACAGCAAACAGAGTTGCTTAATGACAGCTCTGCCAACAGCATGCAAAAGATGAAATGCTCACAGGGTTAAATCCTACAAAAGATGTGCAAAGACTGTATGCAGGAGGAGACTGCAAAAGACTCTTGAAACTGATGAAGACCTAAATCGGAGGAGAGCTAGACCACGTCCGTGGGTCAGAAGACACGGCAAATGCATTCATTACTCGCCAAACTAATGTTCAGATTCGCTGCAATCCCAATCAAAACACAGCAGGGTCTTTTGGGGGAAATCACAAAGCTGATTCCACAATTTATATGAAAACTTCAAGAATCTAGAAGCGTCAAAACAACTCTGATAAAGAACCTCTGACATTGAAACTTGATGGAAAGCTGCAGAAATCACTACAGTGTGGTACTGGTGTTAACACAGCAGGTGCTCAACAGGACAGAGTAGGGAGTCCGGAATGGGACCCACATGTGCATGAACAATTGATCTGCAACAAAGGCATGAAGGCAATTCAATAGCAAAAATCTTTCCATCAAATGGTGCTGGAACAGCTAGTTACCCAGAAGCAGAAAAGGGAACTCCAATCCATACCTTGCATGGTCCCCAAATATCAACTCGAAATGGATCAGAGCCATTTTATAAGCATACAACCTAATACTACAAACTCTGAGGAGAGAACGTAGGACTTGGAGATTTCTCAGGTACAACAAAAGCATAATCTATAAAAAGACAGATTGATCAACTGGACCACATCAACATGAGAAACTTCTGTTCTTTGAAGGACACTATTAAGTGAAAGAAAAGAAAAGCCACACACTGGGAGAAATGTCTTTGTGAAGCGTTTATCTGGGAAAGGACTTGTAGCCAGAATATATTTTTTTAAAACTTCCAAGACTCATTGAAATAAATGTTAAAAGATCTGAATAGACACTATACTGAAAAATATATATCTATACACCAATAGTAAACAGGCACATGAAAAGATGCTTGAATGATGGAAATGCACATTAAAACCACAACGAGATACCATCAGACACCTATTAGAAGGGCTAAAATTAATCAGACGGACAACCCCAAGTGTGGGTGAGGAGAATGAGGAAGTGATTCTCACCCACTGCAGGTGAGAATGCAAAATGGTACTACCACTTTGGAAAACTGCAACAGTTTCTTAAAAGGTTGAATGCACACCTACTGTTTGATTTCACTATTCCACTCACAGATACTGATTTAAGAGAAAGAAAAACATATTACTCACACAAAAACTTGTCCACAAATATTCATAGCAGCTTTATTGGAAATAGCCCCAAACTGGAAATAGCTCAAATGTCCACCAACAGGTCAATGAATAAAGAAAGTGCAAAGCATCCATTCTTCGGAGTCCCACTTAGCCTTAAAATGACTGAATTATTGATACACACAACATGGTTGCCTCTCAAAATTTTTATGCTCAGTGAAAGGAACCAGATAAAAAGAGTACATTCATATGATTCCATTTATATAAAAGTCTAGAAAGAGCAAAGTAACCTATAGAGACAGAAGGCAGGTCAGTAGTTCCTTAGTGACAAGTGTAGACAGGGGTGAATGATGACAAGGGAGCATGACTTAGGGTTTAATGGAAATCCTCATTATCTTAGTTGTGATGGTTTCCCAGATGTACACACATGCTAACAATTACCAACTGTACACTTAAAATACGTGTGAGTTATTGTAGTCAATTATACCTCCATAAAGATGTTAAAAATACTGCCGACTTTACTTCAAATACAAATATATATTCAGCCTAGCATAAATTATGATGTGAAAATAGAAACCATATATATAAGTGTCCAACAACATTTCAAAACATTCCATAATGATCAAATTATCGAGCAGTCTTTTTTTGTTGTTGTTGTTTTGTTTTGTTTTAAGATTTTTATATATTTACTTGACAGAGAAAGAGTGCACAAGCAGGGGGAGCAGCACACAGAGGGAGAAGCAGGCTCCCCACTGAGCAGGGAGCCCAATGCGAGACTTGATCCCAGGACCCTGGGATCATGACCTGAGTCCAAGGCAAACGATTAACCGACTGGGTCACCCAAGCGCCCTGGGAGCAGTTGTTTGATAGAACATACTGAAACTGTTTTGGAATGCTGTTTATAAAGACTCTATAATAACAAGGGAAAGGGCTTGGGATGTGTTAAATGAGCAAGGCAGAACACAGAATTATATAGTTCATGAGTTACAACTATGTTACAACAAACAACAATCAATCCTACGAAACCAAATACAACAAAATGTCACAAGAAGAGATATTTTTTCCTTCTTTCTAAGTTCCCTATATTACAAAGGTATTGCTTTGTCTTTTCCCAATTTTTAAAATTGTGGTAAAATATACATAATTTAAAGTTTGTCATCTTAACTACTTTTAAGTGTACAACTCAGTGATATCAATTACAGTCATGTTGTGCAAATGTCAGCGCTGTCCACCTCCAGAACTCTTTCCAACTTGCAAAACGAAACTCTGTCCCCATTAAACACTAAGTCGCCAACCCCTCCCCACAGCCCCAGCTCCCACCATTCCATTTTCTGTCTCTATGATTCTGACTTCTCTAAAAACCTCATTAAGAGTGCAATCATAAAGTAATTTTACACATGTATCACTTTTTGTCATAGTTGTTGTTGTTTTAGAGAGGGATGTGGGAAGGGGCATATGGGGGGAGAGAATCCTGATTTAGGGCTCAGTCTCACAACCCTGAGATCATGACCTGAGCCAAAATCAAGAGCTGGATGCTTAACAGACTGAGTCACCCAGGTGCCCCACACCAGTATCACTTTGGTTAGGCCGCTGCCTTCGACTCAGGTCATGATCCCAGGGTCCTGGGATCAAGTCCCACATCGGGCTCCTTGCGCGGCAGGGAGCCTGCTTCTCCCTCTGCCTCTGCCTGCCTCTTTGTCTGCCTGTGCTCGCTCGCTTTCTCTCCCTCTGTCTCTGACAAATAATAAATAAAATCTTAAAAAAAAAAAGTTTTTAATTTAAATTTTACTGAGGTAATTATAGATTCACAGATGATTGTAAGAAATAATACGGAAAGATCTGTGCCCTCCTGAGCCAGTTTCCCTCAGTGGTATCTCACAAAATTCTACCACAGTATCACAACTGGGATATTGACCTTGATACAATCCATCATCCAATCTTCTTCAGATTTCCCCGATTTTATTTGTACAGAGTCCCTCCTATTGCCCTTGATCACCATATCCCCAATCTTCCTCCCCATCTCAGCAAGGACTAATACGACCTCTATTTCTAAAATTTTGTCATTTCAAAAATATCATAAATGGAATTATTTATGGACTCTTTTGGGATTGAAGGGGTTTTTTTTTCCCCTCAATCCCCTTCATCCAAGTTGCTGCATAAATCATTAGTTTATTTCTTTTTACCAGTGACTAGAACTCCAAGGTATGAATGAACCATAATTTGTATAACCATTCATCTGCTGAAGGACACCTAGGCTATTTCCAGTTTGGGGCTATTACAAATAAAGCTGACATGAATGTCTGTGTATGGGTTTTATGTGAACAGAAATCTTCATTTCTCTGGGAAAAATGCCTAGTAGTGCAATGTCTGGGTGCAACACTTGGAGCATGTCTAGCTTTTTAAGAAACTACTGGCAGTAGCCATACCATTTTACAATTCCCAGCAACGTATGAATGGTCCCTTTTCTCCACATCACAGCCATCATTTACTGTGGTCACCTTTTAAAATTTTAAGTCATTCTGGTAAGTGTGCATTGATAGCTCATGGTGCTTTACTTTGCATTTTGCTAGTGGTTAACGATTTGAACACCTTTTCATGTGTTTATTTGCCACCAATATATCTTCTTGGGTGAACTGTTTATTTCTTCCCCCCCCCTTTCTTTTTTTAAGATTTTATTCTTTGCTGCTAAGGCTTCCACTAGAGATGCAAGAAAAAAAAAAATCCTCGTGCTTTCTGTCTGTCTCACTGTGGCAGTCAAGATTAAACAGGAGAGTACAGGCTAAAATGAGGGAAATTTCTGCACCTTAAGTAAACCTTGTCAACAATGAAAAAAAAAAAGATTTTATTCTTAAATAATCTCTACACCCAACATGGGGCTCAAACTGACAACCCTGAGATTAAGAGTCGCATTCTCCACTGACTGAGCCAACTCTCACTTTCTAATTGGATTGTGTTCTTTATATATTCGAAATACTAGTCCTTTGTCAGATCTGGGTTTGGAAAGATTTTCTCCTACAAGTCTGTAGCTTGTGTCTTCTTCCTCTTAACAGCATCTTTCGCTAAGTAGTTTTTTTCCTTTTAAGTAGGCTCCACACCCAGCATGGAGCCCACCAGAGAGGGCTTGGACTCACCCTGAGATCAAGACCTGAGCTGAGATCAAGAGTCAGATGCTTAACCAACTGAGTCATCCAGGTGCCCCTTGCAAAGCAGTTTTTCATTCTGATGAGGGTCATTCATCAGTTTCCTTTCATGGGTCATGCTTTTTGGTATCATATCTAAAAACCCTATGCCTAGCCTTAGAGCCCAAAGATTTTCTCCCAATTTTTCCCCTAAAAATTGTATAGTTTGACATTTAAGTCCACAATCCATTTGAGTTAATTCTTGTATAAAGTGGGACCTTTAGGTCAAAGTTCATGCTTTTGCCAATAGATGTCCAACTACTCCAGCACTGTTTGTGGAAAAGGCTATCCTTCCTTCATTGAATCGCCTTTGCACCTCTGTCAAAAATCACTTGAGCATATATGTATCATATTGTTATTTAATATAAAAAAAGGGGAACAGATCAAGGAGGAAGTCTGTGTCCAGAGTGGGCGGTTGCAGGACCTGTCATGCTAAATAATTTGGCAATGGCGACCCCCAGAGACTCCAGCTTAGATCTTCAGCTCTGTCCCCTGCCAAAGCCTGCTGGGTGACTGCCCAGTGCCAGGCCAAGCCTGAGCTCCAAGCTAAATGGTTCCTCTGGGAGGGACTGGACAGGGAGAGGGCAGGCCCTCCCACTGGCAGCCTGGGATCACGTTCTGCTTAGCATTTCCCTGACTCCACCAAGGCAGGGGAGTGCACTGGGCACTCTGTCCCCATTTCCTTTTCATGGATCAGGTGCAAGTACAATGTTGATTTCAGGGGACTGAAGCAGACTCCAAATCCCACACCTTCCAGAACCCGCTTTAATTTCCTATTTTCTCTAAGGCCCCGGATTCTGGGTCAGCCTTGCTTCCCACGGCTCTCCCATGATGTGACTTTAAGACCTCCCTTCCCTGGATCCTAGGCCCCTCACCCAGGGCCCTACAGACAGCCTTATTCCTGCCTGCTCTCTCAGCCCGGACATCTCAGTTCTCCACTGCTGTGTCTTCTGAGCCCAGGAAGGGCGGGCAGCTGCTGAGTAAGGGGAGAGCTGTGACAGTGTGGGGATAAGGGCCAAAGTCCTCGGCAGGGTGGGTGCAGGGACTCACCGTTGGGACAGAAGAAAGCACTGTAGGTGTACGCACGGGGCGCTCCTTCCGGCTGAAACAGAGAGACGGGGAGAACTGAGTGCTGAAGGGGCAGTCGGCACAGGGGAGCAGCCGCCTTCCCACGCCAGCGGCTCCAAGTCTGGACCCTGCAAGGTGATGCTGATGTCACAAGTACACGGTATCAGGTACCAGGCTGCCTACCTCCCAGGCCCAGGTGGGGAAACTGAGTCTCATTCTCCTTCTCCAGGCTCCAGTCAAACCAATGCGCCAATTGCTCCTAAATTCATCATACTTGCCGCACACTCCGACCTTGCCCTCCCCGTCTCCCGGGCTAACTGCGGAGCCTGGCTCCTCCTCCATCCCGTAGGTCCCAACTGTCACCTGCTCCCCCACTGTACGCTGCTGTCATCTGCACTTTCCTCCCCAGCAGATGGCAGGCAGTGTCGCATGAGTGTCTGCCAAATAACCGATCCAGCAAACCACCCATGCACCCGGAGCTCTCCTGCGGGGAGGGGCGGGAGAAGGGTTTTTTGCCGCTTTATCGAGCCACACATCGGCCACCTCCTGCTTCAGAAATCCGTTTTTCCGGTTCACGCTTCAGTTATTTGCATTGACCGCTCAGGTCTTCTGATGCTTCAATGTCACCTCCTGTGCCCAGCACGGCCTGCACAGGTTGTACCAGCAGATGCTGCAGAGAAAGCAGGCTGCCCAGCGGCGTGAATGGGAGGAAGGGCCGAGGGAAAGGGCGTGTGCCGAAATGGTGTGTGCTGCGTGCCGCCGCCGGGACCACAGGCAGAAGGGAGGGCAGCTGTTTGCAGCTGGGCCACAGGGGAGGGGCAGACATGCCGAGGAGCTTTATTGGCACTGCTTGCCACTCTTGGTGTAGCGAGAGAGTCCCGATGTGTCCAAATACGGCGCATCGCTGCTACCGCACGCCCAGCACTGCGAGGGATCATATGCGTTCTCCCCGCGCCCCCGACCCCCGCCACGCTGCGGGCTGAGTGTGAGCACCCCCGACTTCGGGAGCGGCGCTGGAATATCAAGACAGGAGCCCAGCCCACACTAAGTGGCAGATCCTAGATTCCCAGCCGGGGTGGGGGGTGTCAGTAAGACCCCAATCCCTGGGCCCCTCCGCTCTAGGCTCTGTGTCCTTTCTGCATGGGCGTTCCAGTGACAGCCCTCCAGATACCAGGTCACGATCCCCATAATTGACTCTGACAAACAGGAAGTCGGAAACCGAGGCACACTGTCCTCTAAGACGGTCAACGTGGGGGTCAGAGGACATTTCCCCGCAGCCCTTGCCAGTCCCAGGCCACTCTGCCAAGCCCCACTCCACACGGGAGGAGGGCCAGACGCTGCAGTCCCCCAGCGAGGAGATGCAGAGACCCCTCACCCACCCCCAGACCGAGAGCAGGACCCACGGGGGCTGCCCCAGCCCTGGGCGGGGACCACACACCCCAGTGAAGCCAACACCCCATGGTTGATGGAATCAGGCCCTGGCGAAGGGCCCTCAGCAAAGACATGGGCTTACCTCAACCGTCACACTGCGCTTGATGTGGTCCCTCCCAGCAGGGACCCGCCTGTCACCGAAGCTCTCCTCCAGGTGTCTGAGGGCCTTCCCGTCCCGGCAGCAGCTCGCTTCTCCATATGCTAGGGCTTTGGCTGCAGAGATCGGAGCGCTCAGGGCGTGCTGTCAGAACAGGTGCCCACCCCCCGCCCCAGGGAACCGTACAGTCCCTCCCCCTCAGGCCACGTGATTGCGTGTGCAGGCATGTGTGTGCACATACGCGCGCTAGGCTGGTGTGGCACCTAAGCTCAACTTCCCCCCAGATGAAGCTTCGGGTCCCACCCGGGGGACCGCCCCACCTTATGCCCTGACCAGTACCTGCCCCCCAGCCTGCTTCCCCAGCTGCCTTCCTGAGCTCATCTGCTGCCCTGCCCACCCCTCACCTGTGCCTGGGCTCAGCTCACAGACACCTTGGTGGCCCAGAGGGGGAGAGGCAGGACACAGAACAGGGCCTCACCTGTGATGTTGCTGGATCCCAGGTCACTGAAGGACAGAACCACCCAGGTGGGCTCCATCTCCCCAGAGGCCACACACATCTTCTTGGTCAGGTGGCGTTTGCCAGGATGCCCGACAAACCGGATGCCCTTGGGAACCGAGATCTTCACGTACACCTGCAGGGGTGTACAGCCCTTCAAGGTCAGCCCTGAGCCCATCCCCTCAGGGTAGCTGTTATGGGTTCGAGGGTGGCTCCCAGAAAGTATTTTGAAGTCCTAAACTCCGGGCACCTGTCGACGTGATCCTACTTGGAAACAGGGTCTCTGCACAGTGGTTAGGCTCTACCTACTCCAACAGGACTGGGATCTTTCGAAGAGGACCCACAGACAAGATGTTCATGGAGGGAAGACACGTGAGGGAAGGCCACACGCAGACAGACTGGGTCTAGGCAGTGGGAGGCCCTGGAGGGAGCCGCCTCCCCGAAAACACAGCTGCCGCCCCTCCCACGGGCCCCTCCCCAGTTACAGAGATGCTCTGTCCCCTTCCAAGCTGCTGAGGCTGACCCCCCCGATCCTGGCCTCCTGACTTCATGGGTGCCCCAATCCCCCACCCAGACCCCCAGGCACAGGGAAGGCTGTGGGGGGAAGGGCGGGTTTAGTACCTCGGCACAGGTGCCCATGTAGTTGTAGACGCTGAGTGGGATCTTGGCCTGCTCCCCACGGACCACGTGGAGGGGCAGCGTGAAGTCGACAAAGAAGGGCTTGAAGGTCTTCAGCAGGGCAGGTGCGGCGACCCCCAGACCCCAGGCCTCGGACAGACCCACGGCCTCACCCACCCAGCTGGTGATGGAGTCTGGGACCTGCACGCTGAGCGTCTCCTCGCCAGATGGGTCACTGCAGAAGGATGAACAACCATGGGCCCTTCTCTAGGGCCAGGCCAAGGCAGCCAGGAGGGGCTGGGGTCTATAGCAAGGCAGGGGATGGGGGGCGGGAGGTGGCCGGGGAACTGGGCAAAAAGCATTTATGCACCACATGGCGTGTGACAGGAGAAAGCTGCCCCTCTGCCCAAACTCATATAATCAGAAACACGAATGGCCCTCAGGACAGCTGGAGACACAAGACCACGGGCCACAGGGGTTCAGCTGTGGCGACTCTGGTAGTGCACGCCCCACCCGGTTCAGGGGGAAAAAGGCACTGAATTGAGGGCACCGGTCATTTGAGACATGCTTGTGTCTCCTAGAAAGACGCGTCCAAGCCCTAACCCCCAGTACTCGAGAACGTGACCTTATTTGCAAACAGGGCCTTTGCACACGAAATTAGTTGGAAGGTCAGGCTGGAGGAAGGGGGGCCCCAATCCAATGATGGGCATCCTTCTCAGAAGGCGACGACAGAGAAGACGGAGGCGGAGATGGGAGGGATGTAGCTACAAGCTTGGGGGATGCCAGAGCCCCCGGAAGTCAGAAGAGGCCCGAAGGGATTCTCCCCTCGAGCTTTCGGAGGGCGCACAGCCCTGCCCACAGCTGCATCTCAGACGTCTGGCCTCCAGAACTGTGAGAGAATCAGTCCCTGTTCTGAGTCACCCAGTCTGCGGCTCTTAGTGACAGCAGCTATCAGAAACTCACGCCGCACAAAACAAAGGCAAAATTATCAAGAATTTTTAGATCGATCGCCTGTGGAAACGATAACATTTGCAGCTACCTATCGGGTTAAGTAACATACATGATCCGAGTGCACGCTGCCTGTTTCTTTTTGCCCTTTGTAATGGGGCACTAGGGATCGGAAATTCCATATGTGGCTCGTGGTCTCTTTTTTCTTAGACAGCACTCGTGGCCCGAGGATCCCCCGTCCCCCGCCAGGGGCACCCCTGATCACTCCGGAATGGCTCAGGAGGACAAACTCTGTGGTCTCCTTTGCATTTCCAGAACGGCCTTTTGAGATTTATCTTAGTATTTGGTATAAGAGTCCTTGGGGGGAGACGTGAAGCCCAGACAGCTCCCGGCCTAGCAGGGGTCCGGCTGTCTCTTACTCACCTGCCTGGCCTCGGTCTGCTTCCCAGGAGCCTGACCCAGGTGGCCCTCATTGGGTGGCCGGACCCCCCACCCCCAGCCCAAGGCACACAGCAACCCCACAGGGCCTAGGGCCTCCATCCTCCCCTCTATGAAGATCACCCGCTATTGTTTTTTGGTCCTTAAGGAAGGACATTTTTAAGTTTCATATGGTCACAGCCCACTTCTCCGTGGACACTGGATGCTACCAGGTGGATGCTACCACCCTACCCCCCCCACCCAGGGGACACCCACTCACCCTGTTCCAGCCTCCCTGTCCCACAGACTCCAGTGGAGCTCAACTCCCAGTTAAAAACACTTTGATTCTTTGAGGCCTGACCACAGGCCATTACAAAGGCTTTTCTCTGGCAGCCACCAGGGGACGCTGCCTTCCCCATCAAAGGCTTGTGGCACAGCCAGTGAACTGTGGCCTCTGAAGGGACCTGCCTAGGCCCCAAGGTCATTAGGTCTGAAGACCATGGCCAAGGTCTCCTTATCAGTGGGAGGAAATCTTGAAGGCATTTCTTGCCACTTTGGCTCAGCACCCAGTACTTTCCCACTCTGAGCCCGCCCTCCTCCCTCCATTCCTTCGACGCCAGGGTCCATAAAACTGTCAGATTCTTTTGCCCAAGGCTCCCTCTGCAGCAAGACAACCCCATGTCTGACCCACCTGTGAGGTGTGACATTCTGTAGGGAAAGCAGAACAGGAGGAGTCTGGCTATACTCTCATGGCCATCATGAAAGACTTCACCATTACACTCACTGCAACTCCTTGTCTTGCTTGAATTGGCCACTCTGACACCTGACAGCTCAGCTCTCCCTCTCTCCAGCTCATCTGAGCTCTTGAAAGCTCCAGCCTATCCCACCTTTAAGGCATCCTGACCCTTGAGCCTAGCCCAACTGCTCAGGGTTACCCACTGCTTTCCCACCCACACCACACCTGGCTCTGCCCACCAAGCTCTGGCTATTCCCTCTGCTGGAAATAACCAAGAAACAACCACAAGAATGGGAGCTGCCTGCCAGCCTGGCTGGGCTCTTGCTATGGACAGGGAGCTACAAGGTGCACTACGACTACCCCCAAAAACTCACAGAGAGGAGATGGGCAGAGCAGAGGATGGAACATCCTGGGTGCTGGAACCAGAATGCCATCCCTGATCCCCTCGGTGTAGACTGAGCTAGGTCCCCTGCACTGTGTTGTCATCTCAAAACTGCCATAAATCACAGAGAAAACAAACAGCACAATGACAGATGTGAGGCCCTCCTTATGAGTAATTACATTAAATGTAAATGGATTAAACTTTCCAATCAAAAAGGCAGAGATCAACAGAGTGGGTTAAAAAACATGACCTGACTATCTGCTGTCCACAAGAGACTCACTTTAGCTCAAAGGCAAAAGTAGGTTGAAAGTGCAAAGACAAAAGTAGGTTGAAAGTGAAAGGATGGAAAAAATATGCCAGGTCAATAGTAACCAAACATGAGCAGGTACGGCTAGCCTGATATCAGATATAATGGACATTAAGTCAAAAAGGGCTACAAGAGACCAAGAAGAACATTATATATTAATTGATTAAAGCTTCAGTACAGTGAAAAAAATATAACAATTATGAACATGTATGCACCTAATAAGAGACCACTGAGATATATGAAGCAAACATAAATGGACAGAACTCAACAAGAAATAAATAGCTCTCCAGTAATAAATGGGAGACTTCAACATCTCATTCTGAACAGACAGAACAACCAGACAGAAGATAAGTAAGCAAGTAGAAGACTTAACACAATAAACTAACTAGATCCAGCAGACATTCACACAACAGTCTACCCAGCAACAGTACACACGTTCTTCTCAAGTGCACATGGGACAGTCTTCAAGACAGACCGTGTATTAGGCCACAAATGAAGTCTCAGTAGTCAGAAAGAAAAGGAAAACTGGAAAATTTACAAATTTGTGAAAACTAAACAATATATTCTTCATTCACCAATGGATCCAAGAAAAGATCACAAAAGAAATTGTAAAATACCCAGAGATGAATGAAAACAAAACATAACATCTCAAAACTTATGGGATGCAGCAAAAGTCATGTTAAAGTGGGAAATTTATAGTTATATGGTCATTAAAAAAGAAGAAATATCTCAAATATACAACCTTATTTCACAGTTTAGAGAACTAGAAAAAGAAAAACAAACTAAACCCAAAGCTAACAGAAGGAAGTAACAAATATTGGAGCAGAGATAAATGAAGAACAGATAAATAATAGAGCATCAATAAAACCAGAAGTTGGTTCTTTGAAAAGATCAATGGAACTGACCAACTTTTAATTAGACAAAGGATAAAAAGAAGACTCAAATTACTAAAATATGAAGGTGGAGACATTACTACCCATTCCCAGAAATAAAAATATTATAAAAAAGTACATGAACAACTGTACACCAAGAACTTGGATAAACTAGTTGAAATGGGCAAATTCCTAGAAACGCAAAAACCAATCAAGGCCAAATTACAAAGAAAACCAAAATCTGAACAGACCTAGAGCTGAACAAACCTGTGAGGAGACTGAATCAATAACCAAAAACCTCTTTACTAAAAAAAACCCTGCACCTGATGGCTTCACTGGTGAATTCTACCAAACATTTAAAAAAATTTTTTAAAGCTTTATTTTATTTTACTGGTGAGGGGGATGGGAAGAGAGAGAGAGAAAGAGAGAGTCCCAAGCAGACTCCAAGCCAAGCTTGGAGCCAAATGTGGAACTTGATCCCATAACTCTGAGATCATGACCTTCGCTAAAACCAAGAGTTGGCGCTTAACAAGTGAGCTACCCAGGTGCCCCAAAACATATCAAATATTCAAAGAAGAGCCCTAGTGCACTGTTAGTGGGAGTGTAAAACAGTGCACCCATCGTAGAAAACAGGATGGTGGTTCCTCAAACAATTACACATAGAATTACCATATGAGCCAACAATTTCACTTCTGCGTATCCACCCCAAAGAACTGCAAGCGGGGTCTCAAAGAGATCCTTGCACACCTGTGTTCACAGCAGGGTTATTTATCAGAGCCAAAAGGTGGAGCAACCTGAGTGTCCACCTTGTTCCAGGTGTCAACCCTGGTACCAAAAACATCACCCAGCACCAAAAACATCGGCCCCCAGAAAATGTAGATACATCTGACACCTCTGAATGGTAACGGACAGCCCGTCTTAGATTTAGACCCCTAGAATGGAACTCCATCCTCTGGATCTGTTCTGACCATGAGAAGTCTTCCCATAATGGCGACACACACATCTTTGCGAAAGCAGACTCAGGAGCCCCCCACTGGGAGCTCAGTTCTGTGATGCCCTCATGCCATGCTGTCTCATGTCTAGAAAGGGGGCCCAGCTCAGCAGTAAGCCCACCCACAGACCAGGAGGGTATCTGACCTTCCTGCCTAACCAGTTTCCCAGGGCAAGCCACCATGACCTTCTACTGGTACGTTGGTGTTCTGACACGAATCATGAGCACTGAAAGAAAAAAATAAGCCAACGGCATCTGGCAGGAATTTGACACAGCAGGGCGTTTTCAGAAAGGACTGAAACGGGGGGAAAAAAGTGGAAAGGAAATATGCTGAGAAAAGCAGCCTGTTTAGTGGGCAGGAGCCCGAGTTCCCTGAGGAGTGAGCGGGGTGTTGGGGGGGGGTCAAGTTCATGTTCCAGGGAACTGTAATCATTTTAATGAGCTCGTTATGCAAACAGAGCAGATAGAGTTACCCCAAGTGGGAGTCGTAAGAGGCACAAAGACCCTGCATTTCATATTTCCTGAGCAGATGTCCAAGGCCACAGCGGGATTTGGGGCGGACTTCATGGCGTTGAGTTTTATGTGTTGGAAAAGGATGCCCAAAGTCTGACTCAGATGCTGATGTCAGATCTGAAAGCAAACCCACTGGGAATGATCTGGACTTGCCTGAGTGCCTCTGAGTCAGCCCGTAAACACAGCGAAGAAACGGCATCTTACTGTAAGAAAAAAGAAAAGCTCACTGTACCTGATGTTCAGACAATGCCAAATCCATGTTTCGGGGAAGAAGGTCCTTTTCCTCTTCTCTGCTCTATGAAAAATTAGAAAAGAAATGAGAAAGTGTCGTGGGACTTACCTTAATTCCGAACCGGACAGGTAAACTTCTACCGAAGTAAAAGATAACACAGGAAGTCTTACCTGGAAAGGTTAACACTGGACTCGGTTATAGGGTCCTGGCTTAATTCTCTTGGCTGTCAATTAACACTCTAGTTGATTAGGATAGAACCTGCCAGTTCTTTTTTTTTTTTTTTAAGATTTTGTTAGTTTATTTGACAGAGATCACAAGTAGGCAGAAAGGCAGGCAAAAAGAGAGGGGAAAGCAGGCTCCCTGCTAAGCAGAAAGTCCAATGCGGGGGTCAATCCCAGGACTCTGAGATCATGACCTGGGCCAAAGGCAGAGGCTTAACCCACTGAGCCACCCAGGTGCCCCAAACCCACTAATTCTTTTACCTGGCAGGGTTAACATTCTACTTGATAAGGATTTGAACAAGTGGTGCATCAAAGGTTTGACAGAATCACCCTAACTCAACAGTGGCACTTCACATCCTGAGTTTAGAAGGTAAGAAGGGTCACAGGGACACCCCCCCTCCAGTATCCTCCCCTTTGCTAAATTGCCCCTGCCCCGGGTTTGCCATGTTTTTCCATATCTCACTTTGAGCCCCCAGCCCCTCCCTGTTTCCTAAAGAGCACCTGCCATTCTGGGTTCATTCACAGGAGCCGCACAGCCCACCTTCCTCAAGGACTGTCTTCTTCTTTAAAATAATAATTAGAAAAAAATAATAATAGGATGCCCAGGTGTCTCGGTTGGTTAAGCATCTGTCTCCGGCTCAGGTGATGATCCCAGAGTCCTGGGATCAAATCCAGCATTGGGCTCCCTGATCAGTGGGGAGCCTGCTTCTCCTTCTCCCTCTGCCTGCCACTCCCCCTGCTTGTGCTCTCTCTCTGGCAAATAAATAAAATCTTTAAAAATAAAAATAGTAATAAAACCGAGCCTCACTTGAAGTTTGGCAGAACTTCTCAAATTAAAAATGCTCCACATCTTTTCAACCTGCAGGATCTCTCCAAGGATTGCATCCTGGAAATACTCATGGACACAGGCCCCAGGACAAAGGGCTGGTTTGTGGCGGCAAACAGCCAAAAATCTCCATCAGGAGGGTGACCAGGTTAATCGGCTGGTAGTACGTTCATGCTGCAGAATGCTACATGTCAGTCTAAGGGAGTGAGGTCAGCGGAGGTGCACTGAGATGGATCCATTTCCAAGACTTATCGTTGACTTTGAAAAGGAAGACTCAGAATAGTCGTATAGTGTTCTCTCATTGCTTTTTTTTTTTTTAAGACTTGATTTATTTATTTGACACAGAGAGAGAACAGCAGGGGAGCAGCGGGTAGTGGGAGAGGAAGAAGCAGGCTCCGCAATAAGCGGGGAGCCAAATGTGGGGCTTGAGCCCAAGACCCTGGGACCATGACTCAAGCCAAAGGCAGACACTTAATCAACTGAACCACCCAGGCGTCCCATCTCTCATTGCCTTAAAAAAAAAAATCCTGGGATGCTTGGTTGGCTCAGTGGGTTAAGCCTCTGCCTTTGGCTCAGGTCATGATTCCAGGGTCCTGGGATAGAGCCCCAAATCAGGACCTCTGCTCAGCAGGAAACCTGCCTCCCCTCCTCCCACCTGCCTTTCTGCCAACTTGTGATCTTTGTCAAATAAATAAATAAAATATTTTTTTAAAATCCCCATATAGGGGCACCTGGGTGACATAGTTAAGCATCAGACTCTTAGTTTTGGCTCACGCCATGATCTCAGGGTCCTGGGATCAAGCCCTGCATCAGGCCCCACACTGAGCACTGAGTCTGCTTGGGATTCTCTCCCTCTGCCCGTCCTGCTCATGCACTCTCTCTCGCTCTCTCTCTCTTTCTAAAATAAATAAATAAATCTTAAAAAATATCCTTGTGTATGCACAGAAAATTTCTAGAAATCTAAGAAATTATTGAGCATCGTTGTCTCTAAACAAGGGAATGGAGGATCTAGAGACAGGAGACTTATATTTAATTATGTAAACTTTCACACTGCTTAAAAAGTTTCAACCACTGCACGTGGTTAAGAAAAATATCTTGTCCTCAGAATACAGATGTATGGATGTGTAAACCAATTACAAAAATGCATGGACACTTCCCTTTAAAGGCATGTCTTATGCCTTTCTGCACTGGGATTTACAATTGCCTTCATGGTTTGAGGTTTCAGAAAATTACTTTCATGCCCACTCTAGGCCAACCTCTTGGGGTACCTGCCATAAGAGGGCAGGGACCCCGAGGCGGTGTCTGGAGGGTGAAGGCCCTCACCCAACTACGTACTAGAAAAGCCTCCATATGTATCCCAAGTACCCAATGGGGAGACTGGCCTGCCCATGCCATGATGTGGAGTTTAGAAACTAGGACCCTCGTGGGCCTGCCACACTCTTGCTAAGTGTGAAGCCCAGGCAGGAAGAACCCAGGAGAACAAGGTATCCAGGACCTCAGTCTAGATGGAGAGGGTGTGAAAGATGGAGAGGGCTTTTGTGGACAGGCCTGCCAGGGTGGGAGGTCCCCAGGCCACTTCTGGCTCAGAACAAGGACTGAGGAGTGTGGGGCCCAACCTCAGGGTTTCCAGAGATACCAGATCTTGTGGCACTACTGACCACACAGACCCCAACCCCAGCCCCTTGGTTCTGCATCCCTCTTGCAGGAGTGAGCAGGAGGGAGTAAAGCCAAGCCCTGCCTCCCCCATGCCAGTCCCTAAAGCCAGCGACAGTGGGGAGCCAATGTCTTCAGAACACTCCCCCTTCCCTAGCTAGCTGGCTGACAGCTGGGCTTGAGAAGGGAGTGAGAGAGGCAGCCAAAGAAGGGGGTGGGAGAGAAGGGAAGGAGAAAGAGGAGACAGGAGAGAGGAGAAACACACCACCACCTGCAAAACAAAGCTTTCCAGGACAAGGACAAAGCCACAAATCTTAAGGGGAGATGTGAACCCCTCTCTGTCATCGATAAGTCAGCGAACAGACAAATGAGAAGTGAGCAAGAACATGAAAGATCTGGCCTTCCCCATCTGTAGGCTTGACTCAAGTATGCATGAGGAGCCTTGTGCAGAGTGGATGGGGCCTGGGATCTTCTTTTCAAGAAGACACACGCCTTTACAAAATCTGGCCACACAAAAAGCCTCCAAAGGAAGAACCAGACAGTGGGTAACAAAGACCACGTTCACCGGCCATAATGCGTGATTGACACAAATTTATAAAACAAATTAAAAATAATTTAAATATCACTCTGAAAGTTTAAAACAGATCCACTTCTGGATAAGTCCCAGTGCAAAAAAAGTTAGCACCTCTTTGGAATCAAGCAGGAACGGAAATGCTTCACAGCACAACTTGGGTGCTGCAACAGCGGCACTCTGAGGGAAATTCATAACCTTTGAAAGGCTTAAATGTGTTGAGTTAAAACAAGACACTGAAAAGCATTACTTGGTGTCCAACTCAAAAAAGCAGAAACTTGAAGGAAAAAAGGGGAGAGAGAGGAGGAGAAGGGAGACGAGGGACCAGGTGGAGGAAAGAGGTAAATAGAAAGAATTTTCTAAGCAGAATCCCTGGGAGAGGAAGAGTCAAACCCCACCTTACCTCTCCACCCCAAACCCTCTGTCCCAGGGAGCTCTGCTCCTGATGCACCTTCCTCCCTCTGCACCCCCACCCCCTACATAGTCAGGTGTGGCCAGGTGTGGTCAGTAGTGACTTTGCCCCCAGGGGACAGCAAGCATTCTCTGAAGACATTTTCCATTATAACAACTGGGGAAAAGGGGTGCTATAACCATCCAGCCCCCGAGGTCCACAGGACGAGGTCAGACAGCCCTGCGCGAGGTGGCAATTACCTGGGGGGTTGCCTAGAGGAGCTTGCAGCCCCCAGGCTCCCCGTGTGGGGTTGGAAGGCAGGGACAGCCTCGTCGGTGTACAGGCTGCCATCCTGTCGGTGGTTCAGGCTCACCAGGTCGGTCATCACCACCAGGCCTGTTTCCTAAGCAACAGACAATGCCCAGAACCCAGGTGGGCAAGCAGACAAAACGGCCCCAATGGTTCCATCCATTCGGGGCTCCGAGCCCGACATCACCGCTGCGTTGTGGCTCTGGGGGAGTCAGGCCTCTGCTCTGGGCTTGGTGACCAGGCTGGGGGGGGGGGGTCATGGGACCCAGTGACTATGCAGAGCAGAGCAGCAGGGAGGCCAGCACATCCATGACCCAGACAAAGAGCCACATGTAGGACTCCGTTTACCGGAGACATCCAGAACAGGCAAATCCACAGAGACAGAAAGTAGATTCGTGGTTGCTGGGGGCAGGGAGTGGCCACTCGTGGGGATGGGGTTTCCTCTTGAGGGGATGAAAATGTTCTGGAATTAGACAGAGGTGCTGCTTGCCCAACATTGTAAGTGGCCTAAATGCCACCCAATTGCCCACTTTAAAATGGTTCATTTGGGGGCACGTGGATGGCTCAATCATTAAGCGTCTGCCTTCAGCTCAGGTCACAATCCCAGGGTTCTGGGATGGAGCCCTGCTCTGGGATCGAGCCCTGCGCTGGGCTCCCTGCTCAGCGGGGAGACTGCTTCTCCCTCTGCCCCTCCCCTCACTTGTGCACACGTGTTCTCTCTCTCTCTCTCTCTCTCTCTTTATCTCTGACTCAAATAAATAAAATCTTTTAAAAACTGAGAGCAACTCAATTGCTGGTCAGCTCTCCTTCAGGAACAGGGAGTGTAAAGTCCGAGGCATCACCTCTTAATTCCAAAAGCTGCCAGGCTGTCACCAAATGTGTGGCTGATATGCAACTCAATACAGACACAGACAGAGATGTGGAATGCACTTTCTAGCTACAGCAGCAAAATGTTAATAGTGGGATCTAGGTAGTGGGCATACAGGTGTTTGTTAATTTGTTCAAACTTTTCTCTAAGTCTGAGTATCTTCCATAATAAAAACAGGAGAAAAATGATGCATTTTAAATGATTGTAAAACTGGGATGAAAAGCAGCCACAATGGGCCATGCATTCGAGTGGAGACAGCCAGCGGGCTCCCGGCATGATCGAGCATGATGCTTGCACCCCTTGGGGTCCCCAGCCCCCACAGCTCAGAAGGAGGAGGATGGATGTGAGCTACAAATGTTGGGGTGGGCCCCTGTCAGCTCCCAGGGTGAAGGTTTTCCTTCCAGCAAAGCACCCTAATGTCTTTGCTCCTTCTCAAGTTCAAGTTATAGGTCAACACTCATACCGTTCTGCACCCCGTCTGCTGTGCAAACTGGGAGGATCCATCTAGGAGAGTCAAACATTAGCGCTGCCCCAATAAAAATTTGGAAACACCTCCCCCCTGACCATCTCTGTGGCCCTTCTGTGTTCCATAGTGAGAGGCGCTTGGAAGGGGGTGGTGGGTCTAAAACCACCTGTCCTTACAGCGAAGGCAGACCCGGAGTCCTTGGTGCTGCCCCAGGGCCATGGGAAGATGGAGGAGCGCCGGCGTCGTCGGGCTGCCAGTCCGGGCCACCAGAAAGACCCATCATCCCGGGATGCCCCGAAGGCATCAGAAACATCATACTCTTCCAAGTCCTGGAAGACCTACAGGCAAAGGGAGAGAGGGCCTGGTTGACTGGAGGTTTCTTGTCAACCCCAACCGGGTCTCGGGGGTCTGGCATGCTCCTATCTCAACCTCCTTTCGCGAATATCACTTGGAGACCATCTTAGGTGTTGGGCACCGGGGTCACCGGCCCCTTCTAAAGACGGGCAGGGGGGCTGGAGAGGTAGGGCCTGGACGATGTTACATCGCAAGAATCTGAGGAATTTGATCCCGAGATCTTTCAACTCACAAAGAATCCATCAGGGACTGGGCTCCCCAGTGAAAGAAAGAATCTAGACTCATATGAGCCCCTTCACTTACTGGAAAGGGAGAACCCCACCCCCAACCCCGCTGTGGGGGTGCTGGACCCACGCTCGAGGGCCCCCACGCACCTGCGCCGGAGTCAGCTGGAATCCAGACCTGAGCAGGTAGACGCTCTTGTCCACCACAGTGACACACACACAGCTGCCCCTCGCAGCCCTGACCCTCAGGTCCACAACCTCCCCAGGCTGGGTCTCGTTTGCCGAATATGTCAGTGAAACCTGGACCCAAACACAGCAGAGAAATCCAGAACTTGGCCAACCTCTCCACCTGCCAGTGAGTGCTGGCCCTCACCAGCTCAGTGGGGACCATGGCCTTGCTGCCCAGGCAAGGACAAGGCCAGGAGGCAGAATGCTAGGAACAAGGCTGGTGTGACTGGAACATTCTATGCAGAGGATGGGAGAGGAGGGGAGAGGTGGGGGAGACAGGTGCTGGCTGAGGGCTTGGGGCAGCCATTTTCAAAGGATGCAGAGAGGTGGGGCAGAAGGCTGAGCCCACTGCTGGGGACTGGAACAGTGTCCCTTAGGTTTGGAACCCAGCGGGGACAGAGAACAGTGGACCGCTTTCCCTTTGTGGGTTTAATGCAATCCCCCTCTGGGGGACTTTCCGAGAAGTAAAGATGCAACTTATGTCATAATTACTCCTGAAGGCAGGGCAGCCCTTGCAATCCCGCCTCGGACACCCTCTGGGATCCCAAAGGCAGCCATGTGCAGCCCACCTGGGCACAGACACCCCCGGACAGCGCTTCCCTGTCCCCGCCCCTCCTGCTTCCCTGGCTAGTTCCCCATGCTCTACCCGGTTTTCAAAGAAGGTCTCAACGGCAAACTGGAGGCTGTCGGCAACCCCTTCTCCATTCTCCCTGACGTAGAAGACGAGCAGGCGGCCCAGGGGGACCATGCTGGGGCTCACGGCCAGCCGGAGGGAGGTCACACACACGTTGACCTCGGCTGCAGGGGCAGGAGGAGGCTCTAGGACCAGTCAAAGGTGGGGAGAAGCATGAGAATCCAGCAGCCCATGATGGGACCACCAATGCCTCAGGCTGCCCTGAAGGGGACATGGGGCACCGCAGGGGGAGGGGCTGGCCCCCGGGCGAGAGCTCCATGGATACTCACACCCCCATTACTTCACCTAGAAGGGAATGGAAACCTAAAAGGATGGGGGCGGATAGGATTCCCGAAGCATCACGCCGGTCACCAGTTCTCAGCCAGGGCCGTGCTACCGCCCCAGGGGACACTTTGGGGTGTCACGATTTGGGAGTGCATCTAGTGGGCGGGGCCGGGTGCTGCTCAGCCCCCTGCAGAGCGCGGGGAGAGTGATCCAGCTGAGCCCTGCTTATCCCTCCTTTCCAAGGTGACCTGCCCCTGTCTCAGTGGTTCAGAAGGAACGAGGAACTCCTGCCGGAAGCTGGGCTCACCTGTCTCAGAAAGGTGCATTACGCGGATGGGGGTCCCTGGGGCAGCACGCCGGCTTCTCTGCAGGGTGACGGGGGCGGGCTGCTGGCCTGAGAGCACGATGTTGCCCCGCGCAGCCACCTCGTAGTACAGGGTGAAGTTGCAGGGACACGTGGACTTCACGGGGAAATGGGCTTCCTCTCCCACCTGGGGGAGACACGCAGCATGGGGAGCCCTGCCTGGCACCCCACAGCCTGGGACAGTGGGCTGCTCTGGGGCCACGAGGAGGCCAGGACATGGCCAGGGCAGGGTCTCTGGCCTCAGACCCGAGAATGGAGCATCGTGGCAGTGGGCAGTGGCCGTGCCCCCGTGGCAGCCTTAGCCGTGGCTCAGCGACCAGGGCTATAGAAGGACGGAGCGTTCTACCAGTGTGGAAGCTCTCGACGAGGTGGGGTGCAGCAAAGAAGTGACCCTGGCCCAAAGAGAGGTCTGGCCTTTGTCCCCCAACCCATCCCCTCACCCCCCAGAGGGGAATCTCTCTCTCTTTTTTTTTTTTTAAGATTTTTTATTTATTTATTTGACAGAGAGAGATCACAAGTAGGCAGAGAGGCAGGCAGAGAGAGAGAGAGAGGAGGAAGCAGGCTCCCTGCTGAGCAGAGAGCCCGATGCGGGACTCGATCCAGGACCCTGAGATCATGACCTGAGCCGAAGGCAGCGGCTTAACCCATGAGCCAGGCGCCCCAGAGGGGATCTCTTAAGTCTCTGAAATGCCCTGCCTGGTAAGCATCTTTGTCTACTCAAGGCCTCAGGCCACACCAGATACTGATAATATAATTGATGAGAGCTGGGGCAGGGGTGCTACATCACATTGTATCAGTGTCACGTCTGGAGGGACCAGGACTGAGGTCGGCTATGCAGGTGGTCACCCAGGGCTTTGCAACTGCCCATCCCTGCCCCCCAGTAAAAACCCCAGACCCCGAGCATCCCTGCTCATAGATCTGCTAAGGGTTTAGAGTCCAGAACACATAAAAAAAACTCTCACAATGCAACAGTGAAAAGACAATTTCCTAAAACTTAAAATCAGCAGGGAAGCTGACAGTAGGATATGCAGGATCTCTCTGCACTGTCTGAGCAACTCTTCTAAAAATCTTAAAAGTTATTCCAAAATTTAAAATAAAGAAAGTAGGGTAACAAATTAGAACATATTGAGCGATTTTTTTTTTTTAAGTCCCTAAGTCAGTAACATACCCTGAACCACTGCACAGCAACAAAAACAACCGTAGGGAGGAGGGACAGAAAGTTCTTTCTTTGTACAGAGGAATACCAGCTAATAAACGCAGAAGGAAGGACAGAATTCAGAGCCGCCACCACGCAGCGCCTCTGGCGATAATGGACTATAGCAATGGATTGTCAGTGACGCTAAAGGCACGGCACGGGGGTGGGAAGGAGTTTGCTGGGGCGTCAGGACATTGTGGCTCGGATCTCAGATGGTCACCCCGATTACTCAGCAGACTCCCCCGCAAGGGGAAAGAGCGGGAGGAATCAGACCCGACCCCAGGGTAAAATCAGCTCCAGCAACGGTGGTGCGTTCTCAATCTGTGCCTCTTGCCGGGACCCCATGAGAGCAGCACAGATGTAGCCATTCTGCCTGATTCTAATGCAGAATGTGGGATCCTCTACAAGACCACGGGCCTGAATTCTTCACAAAAGTCATGGCGATGAAAAGGCAGAGGTAGGGACTGTTCCCGATCAAGAGCAACTATGGACACAGGAGAGCCAAACGCAACATGTCAATGGATCCTGAAATGCGTGCACACACACGTGCACACACGCACACACACACACGCGCACGCGCGCACATGCACGCATGCACACACGCTCATTCCCAGAGGCACATGCAGATGGCGGCACACTTACACATGTGTGCACAAGACTGTGTAGTCGTGCACGGGTGTTCACACGCAAGATATAAGTTACATCTTTGGGGACATCTTCGAAAATGGGAATATTGCCTGTGAATTAAACTGCATCGTGAGTTAACGTAATTTTCTTAGATACAAGAGCCTTGAGATCATGCTGAAGAATGTCACTTCTAGGACATGTTATGCTCAAGGATTTCAGAGTGAAGCATCATGGTATCTGTCACTTATTTTCCAATGTTGCAGCAAAAAAAAAAAAAAGTCTAAGGGAATAGATGGATGGCAGGTGGATGGGTGGGGGGATGGGTGGATGGACGGACAGGTGGACGGCTGGGTGGGTGGGTAGGTGGACAAGTGGGCGGTGAGTGGGAGGATGGATGACAGAGGCAAAATGTTAATTCATAAATCTAGGTGAAAGGCGTGGTTATACCATTTTTTATTATTTCTAAGTTTGTATATGTCCACCTTATAAAAAGACACCTCAACAAAAGTCCCCTTGGGTTTCAGATGTCGGAAAAGAGAAAAAAGCATGGCATCACAGTAATCCTGAAAGACTGGCTTGCGCTTCGGAGCTGAAGGAAGGGGAAACCAGAGCCCAGGCTGGACCCAGCAGGGCCGCTCTTGTCTCAATGCCCTGCAGTTGTGCCCAGGGCCCCTCGGTGACAGTCGTGGGGGTGAGGGGGCCGGAGCCTGCTGACCCCACTCAGGCAGGATGGAGATGTCCCTCCGAGAGGAAAGTCTGAGTGGCCCAGCCAAGTCCCTGCTAGCAGGAACTGCAGTCCCGGCACCTGGGGACAGGCTAATCCCCGCCCCCGCAGGACAGCGGCCAAGGTCAGCACCCCCTCAACGTGCTGCTGCTTGAATAGCGTTACAACAAGAACAGCATGTCCAGCCCAGCCAGGCACAATCTCATCCGAGTTTCTCATTCTCATAACCCCTGCAGAGGGCCATTAAGCCCCCAAAATGGGCAGTCCTGGTGCCATGATTCCTCTGAGCTGTACCCCAGCTGCCTCGGCTCCGGGCAGCGGCTCTCGGAAAGGGAGCGCCAGAGGTCTACAGGACTGGCGAGGCCTGGGAGCGCAAGGTCGAGAGGACTCTCAGCTAAGGGAGCTCAGAGGGTGCTTTATGACCCATCTACCCTTCAAGAGATGAGGGCGTAAACCAACCACCATTCGTCCACATCATACGACAGACAGGCAGGGCAGAACCCTCTATGCACGGTGTTAAGTGAAAGCAGCAATGTTTTCATCAGAAAGCAGAAAGCTGCGTGCGGTACGGCTCCAACTACAGCCATTCCCCTTATCCATGGTTTCAGTTACCCGCCATCCACGGGGGTCTGGAAACAGATGCTCCTTCTGACATGTCATGGGAAGGTCAGGGGCCGCCGAACGCCACGTCACAACGCCCTCCTTCATCCCCTGGTGCAGACCTTACACCACGGTGGGATCACAGGCGGGCTGGGCACAGTACAGTATATTTTGGGAGACAGAAGCCACAGTCCTGTGACTCTTATTACAGTATATTATTACGCTGGTTCTGTTTTATCATGAATTATTGTTGGTAATCATCTCACTGTGCCTGATTTGTAAGTCAATCTGTGTCGTAGGCACATATGTATAGGAAAGAACATACAGCTAGGGTTTGGTACTATGCGCCATATCGGGGAGCCACTGGGAATGTAGGGATGTATCCCCACGGTTAAGGGGGGGATGACAGTCTACATCGGATGGAAAACAGCTGTTCTGAGTTGCTGCCTGGGCATCTGATGGCCTGACCAGCTGCTCACACGCTGAGTCTGGACATTCGGATGAGGACCCGAGCTTGGGATTCTGGCTCCATCATTTTCCCCCACGTGCCTTTTAAAATAACCACTTAGCACTGACCCCCAAAATGTTAGTGACCTCCTCCTCAGCCACCTATGAGTCACAGGCACTTTGCTGCCCTGCTGTCCATCTCCTGCTGCCGTGGGACCTGGGGCAAAGGCCTGCCCTCCCCGAACCCGCCGAGCTCGCTGCGCACCCACCCACCCCACTCTGCGATCTGTATATAAATCTCGTGACCTGACTTCCTATGTGCGTGTGTATCGAAACTCTGCCTCCAACCCAAACACAACCCCAGGGGGTTCCACTTCTCCCAACATGATATGACATTCTGGAAAAGGCAGAAAGATAAAGACCGTGAAAAGACAGGTGGTTACCCGGGGGCTGGCGGGGAGGGAGGGATGAATGAACAGGTGGGGGGAGGGGGGAACCCAGAGGATTTTCAGGGCACTGAGTCCATTCTGTATGATACTATAATGCTGGATGCGCGTCATTCTACGTTTGTCCAAACCCACGGAACCTACAATGCCAGGAGAGGTCCCTAACACGCCCTGCAGACTGCCGTGAATCCAGCGGACGCGTGGACACTGACTCATTGACCGTAACAGGCGTGCCACCCCGTAAGGCAAGCTGCTAATCTTCAGGGACAGCACCCCGGGGGCCAGGTTTATCACGGTAAACCCCGGGCCACAGCCTAAGTGTTCACCATAATGAAATGACAGGCGGGCATTCATCCCGAGGAATTCCGCCCTTGCTGGAGGGAGGCGGGGCTGCGGCATCAGTCCCAGGACCCTGCTCACTGCTTCCCACCTTCCCGCCCTGGGGGGGCAGGGTTGGGGGAGGACACGCCTGCAAGCCTTACCTGCAGGGGGCGCGAAGGCGGCTGCAGCTGCAGATAGCACTGGCTGGGGGAGTACCAACTGCTGAGAGACAAGTAGCTGGGCAGGTAGTGGACCCCCACGGGCTTTCCATGGAGTGCCGTCACCTTGGTCTGAAGAAACAAGGGTACTTGGTCAAGGCCTGGAGGCTTGGTGGAGGAAGGGGGTCTTGAGGAATGCCTCTGCCTGCTCTGGCCTGCAGCAAGACCCTCTCATGTTCCCATTTGCCTTTGGGGACCCCCCTCCCCAGTTCTCAGAGACTAGGGTCCAAGGTGCCTTAATGTGCTGTTTCTCAGCTCCAGGAAGCAAGTGACCAAGACTGGTCCCAGGGTGTTGGGGTGGGGAGAGGGCGTTCACGCAGACGCAGGTCACTCGTGAGGCCACCAAGAGCCAGTTTCATCACGGGCATATTAGGAAGCCCTCCCCATCCCCTACCCCCTCTCTGGCTTGCTGGTGGCCCTGGTGGCTTCTCAGAGAGGATAACAGGCCTGGAAAGGGACCACAAAGAAAGTAGACAGAAGGAGCAACCGTGTGGGACAGCAGCCCCGGGGCTCTGGACCCTGACGCTCCCTGAGCTCAAGCCCTTCCCCCCCAACCCTCCAACCCCCTACCCCACCCCACTAAGCCCTGCGGTTACACAGCTCTTGTTCCCGTGGGCTTTGAGCCTGTTCCCTTCACGTGCTGCTGAAAGACTAGAGGGCAACACAGGGAGAGGACAGAAGTACAGATCGAAGATTTCTGTGGGATCAGGAATAAAGAAGTTGGTTCACTTTGTCTCTAGTTTCCGGGAGGTAGACTTTAAAGGCCCCGGGGTCTCCCAACCGACGAGAGCTGTGTTTTCTTAAAGGTTTTACTTATTTATTTGACAGAGCAGAAGCAGGGAGAGTGGAGGGAGAAGGAGAAGGAGGCTCCCCACTAGCAGGGAGCCTGACACAGGGCTTGATGCCAGAACTCCGGGATCATGACCTGAGCCAAAGGCAGACGCTTAACCCACTGAGGCACCCAGGGGCCCCTGCCTCACTCTCTTGGGTCCTAATCTGTCACTTCACTGTAATAAAACTGTGATTGCCAAAGACACAAATCTCCAGTGAAAAAATAAGCCTCGGGGAACGCATGTCCAGCGTGGTGACCATAGTTAACGATATCGTACTATATATTTGGAAAGTTGCAAAGAGCAGATCTCCAAATTTCTCACAAGAAGAAAAGAAAGTGTATAACGATGTGTGACATGGGTTGTTGAGCACACCTACCATGGTGACTGTTTCATGACAGGAGGGAATATGGACGGACTCAGGCGTCCACCCGAAACCAACATATAGCGATGTGTCAGTTACACTCCGTTAAAAAGTAATTAGCGGCACCTGGGTGGTGCTGGCGGTTAAGCGTCTGAATTGATTTTGGCTCAGGTCCTGATCTCAAGGTCCTGGGATAGAGCCCCACATCAGCTTGTTCCTCTCCCTCTGCCCCTCCCCTCCACTCATGCTCTATCTCCAAAATAAATCAATACATCTTTTAAAAAACAAAGAAAGTAAAAATCATTAACAGTTACCATTCGTTTTCCGTTTAAAAGAATTAAAGACCTTTTCCTAATCAGTATTTAATAACATTAACAGAATACCTTTCTATTAAAGTGCCATTTTGGGGAAAAGCTAATTTTTAGACATGTATCTATGAGACAGAAAATTTATTCAGCTAATTCTGGTATTTGTAGTATTTCGGGGCTTTGCGGCAACTTAATTGCTAGGGGACTAATGGAAACAAAGGGGTGTCTTTTGATCATTGAACAAAAAAAGCTGTAATTGTAGTAACGAATTTGTAGCCCATTGGAGAGCTGTAGCCTAGAGACCCCTGAATGTGCAACTTGGATGGTTAAAAGTCTGTAAGAACATGCCGCCCCACAGAGGACACAGTCACCCCAAGTGTCCTCGGCTCCCACCTACACATTTACTCTAGGCTGCCTCCCACCCCTTCCCTGCCACCCAGAGCCCATGAGGCCGCCACAGAGCCAGGGCAGGGGGTACTGGGACACCACCTTCTAGCACTCCTGCTCCTCCCTCCCCTGACAATGGGACCTCCTATTCTGCCCATTCTACCTTCACAGCTCCAGGCTTGGTGGCCTCTCTGTCATTGCGTCCTGTCCACCTACCTGTGCTACTCCCAGGTACCCTCCCATGATGGTTACCAGAGCAACCACTGGGTATTCAAAGTCAGATCAACTCTGTCTCCCTGATGCTGCCTTCTGAGTAAATCCCAAGTACCCTGGTGAGGTCAGGGGCACCCTGCCAGCTCCCTCCTCCTCCAAAACTTCCCAAAGGACTCAGCCTGGCCTCTGGCTTCTGCATACCGTCCTACCCTCCCAGGAGCAGCCTGGATGACCCTCCCCAAGGTCAGGAGTCCACAGGATGAGATCCAGCCACCTTCAGCATGACAGAGCCAGGAGCACTCACCTGTCCTTGACCTCCCATCTTGCCCTGGGATGGGCTGGTTATCCATCCTCCAGACTCCCCTCAAAGGCTGTAAACTCCCTCAGGGCAACTGTAGGTCACAGGTCCACCGAGATGGTGCCCAACCATGGACTGGGGAACGCACCAAGGCTGTGTCTAGTGGCTGAATGACACAGGTCCAAGCAACTCACCCACCTCCAGCCACACGTGTTGCGCTGACATGGGGATGAAGGGGATTTCAAACCCCACCAGACCTCCCCGGGACACAGATTCGATGGTGTAGAGGTTGTCCTTTGGTGTCAGCTCTGCTCGGATTTGGACCGTCACCCCCTCGGCTGGGCTGCCATCCGGGTAGGACAGCTCCACCTGGAAGGGTCACCAAAGATTCAATACGGTCAAGGCAGCTCTGCTCCCCAAACTGATCTAATCCCCCAGCCAACTTCCCCCGAGAAGTCAAGCTGACAGTAAAACTCACAGGGAATTGCACGGG
Source organism: Neogale vison (assembly GCF_020171115.1). NCBI lineage: Eukaryota > Metazoa > Chordata > Mammalia > Carnivora > Mustelidae > Neogale > Neogale vison. The sequence goes on along the minus strand of NC_058096.1, from coordinate 213,625,572 downwards.
TCCCCAGATAACCAAAATAATCAAGCAAAAGAGGAACCAAGGAGAACTCACATGTCCCAATTTTCTTCTTTTTTTTTCCTGAGATTTTATTTATTTATTTGAGAGAGAGACCACAAGTAGGCAGAGAAGCAGGCAGAGAGGGAGGGGGAAGCAGGCTCTTCGCTGAGCAGAGAGCCCGATGCGGGACTCGATCCCAGGACCCTGAGACCATGACCTGAGCCGAAGGCAGCGGCTTAACCCACTGAGCCACCCAGGCGCCCCCTTTTTTTAAATTGTAATTTTTTATTTTTTATTTTTTAAGATTTTATTTATTTATTTGACAGAGAGATAGAGAGATCACAACTAGGCAGAGCGGTAGGCAGAGAGAGAGGGAGAAGCAAGCTGTCCACCGAGCAGGGAGCCTTATGTGGGGCTCAATCCCAGGACCCCGGGATCATGATCTGAGCTGAAGGCAGTCAATTAACTGACTGAGCCACCCAGGAGCCCCCGTGTCTCAATTTTCAAAACTCACTAGGAAGCTACAATAATCAAGACAACGTGGTATTGGCATAGAAGAGACATAGCGATCGATGGGACAGAACCAAGATTCCAGACACAAACCCACACATCCATGGTGAATTGGTTTTCAACAGGGGTGCCAAGACCATCCAATGGGGAAAGAAGTTTCCTCAACAAATGGGGCTGGGACGACTGGAAACCCACACATGAAAGAATGAAAGTGAACCCCTACCTTACCCCATCTACAAAAGTTAAAAATGGATCATAGACCTAACATGAAGAACTAGAACTTTGAATCACTTAGAGATGGGTGGGCCGGGTGGGAGGACCGTCACAACCCTGGACTTGGCAAATGAGTCACAAGGTAGAAGCCACCACGTGCTGGCCGCTAGCCTGGGTCCTCGTGGTGAAGTGGACCTCCTGGGCCACGTGGTGTGGAATTAAATGAAGACCACCTGACAGAGAATGGGTAAAGGGTATTTACTCGGAGCCTGCTGCAGGAAGAGAGTCCCAGCCAACACCAGTGGTGTTTGGCTGAGCCAGAAAAGCAGGTGAAGTGGGAAAGCCTTAGAGCGAGAAAGAGGGATGGCTTCAGGTGTGTCCCAGTTGGAGGCTACTGGTGTGGAGAAGCTGTAGACAGCTAACCGGAAGCAGGGTATCCCAGGCACCGGTGAGGGGAACATCCGGGGACTCAGTATCCATCCCGGGTGTGGATTTATTTCGGCGCTCTGAATTCTAGCCCACTGGTCTCCGTGTTCAAATCACAGTGTAGGAATCACCACGTGCTGGCCATTGGCCTGGGGCCACGCCAGGGTAGGAACAGCACGGGCAATGCTACGAACATTCCATGTGATGTTCAGACCTCATTCAGACAGGCAGTAAAGGGAGTTAGAACAAGGGGTTCAGGACTGGGATGGTGGGGTGCCTTGGGGGCTCAGTGGATTGGGTGCCTGGGGGGCTTAGTGGATGAAGCATCTGCCTTTGGCTCAGGTCATGATCCCGGGTCTCTGGGATCGAGCCCCCAGTTGGGCTCTCCGCTCAGCGGGAAGCCTGCTTTTCCCTCTCCCTCAACTCCTCCCCTCTGCACATGTGCGTGCTCTCCCTCTCTCTCAAATAAATAAAACCTCTAGGGCGCCTGGGTGGCTCAGTGGGTTAAGCCGCTGCCTTCAGCTCAGGTCATGATCTCAGGGTCCTGGGATTGAGTCCCGCGTCGGGCTCTCTGCTCAGCAGGGAGCCTGCTTCCTCCTCTCTCTCTCTGCCTGCCTCTCTGCCTGCTTGTGATGTCGCTCTGTCAAATAAATAAATAAAATCTTAAAATAAATAAATAAATAAATAAAACCTCTAAAGAAAAAAAGACAGGAATGGTGTGAAAGAAATATAGTCCGTGGGCCCCAAAGGACCCTATATTAGTCCCTCGCTTGTCTAGATACTTGGTGACAGAGTGACAGGGGCTTCTGCCTGCATGATCCCCACTTACAGCTCTGGTATTTAATGCCGATGGTGGAGGATCTCCAGGCTGTACGTGAAATGCTCCCTTTCATTGATCTGACAGCCCAAGCCCTTTCTTCATGCACATTCTGACCCTGCTCTTTGGGCTTTAGCTTCTTTACAAGCCGGGACCCTCAAAGCCAGGGGCACACAGGTGTGTCTCTGTGTGCGGACAGGAGGGACTGGGATCCGGGCACAGAGAGGAAGGAGATCTCAGAACAGAGAGGGAGTAGCAGGACACAGCATGAGGACAGACCAGCAGGATCCTGTGAGTGACCCACAGAGGGCAAGAGGGGCCAGAGATGCAGGCGGTGGGCAAGGCTGAGGTCAGGGGTGCCACCAGCTTCCCTCCCTCTGGGGTGACACTGGGCGCCAATGGCCTTTCCCCCGCAGGACACAAATGCCCAGTGCAACAGTTAGGATAAGGATCTTGGGTTTCTGGTCACCTAAAACCTAACGGTGTCTAAGCATGGCATGGTGGGTGGGGGTAGGACGTGGGAGTCTATTCAAAATGTCACTTCCCTCCCCGGGGATCTGAGTCAGTTGTCTCAGGGGCAGAAGATCTGCTTTGGGCGGGGAGCATTCTTTTGGATGCTAGTTTGTCCAGAAAAAAAGTCAACCCAAGTAAGAAAGGCACTGTCTTCGAGAAACTGACTTAACAAATGGCTATGCCAAGTCTTGGTCTGGAGAATATCCTTTCAGGCAGAGCAAAATGTCCAGAGCCCCTCACTCTGGGGTACCGGCTTTTGCCACTCTCTGCAATGCAGCCCTCGGACACCAAAAGCCAAGGTTACACAGTGTAATTAAAGGACCCCGTCTTCACCGGCGTACCCACTGTGGACCCACAGTGTCTCCGCAGAGGCTTCACCGTGGTCCTTGAGTGGAGCTGGGGGGCAGGCAGTGCAGAGCCCGCATGCTCCGGTGGCCCCCCACCAGGCGCTGTCCCCCCAGCGCTTACCTTCCCCACGTAGGACAGGCCTGGCTTGAACTGCTTCCTGGTGTCCTTGGAGTAGCGGACGTCCACCAGCTGCCTCTGGACGGGGGTGGAGGCATCAAACGCCACCTGCTGGCTCCCGTCCACACTGGTCACTGTGGCCCAGATGCTGACGGTGCCCCGGAAGTGTTCGGGGACATCAGTAGGGATCATGTCCTTCACACAGATGTCAAAGTCCTGGGAGCCGTGGATCTGGAGGCAGAAGCGCATGCAATGTGCTCACTCGGGGTTGGAAGGGCTTCAAGGCACAAGTCTCAAAACCCCATGTGAAGCGCAGGACACACCAGCTGCTGGAAGGCTGGGGGGACACGCGGGGACATGGCCAACCTGCGTCGTGGGTCACTGCATCCATGGCTGGAGATACAGCATGTTCCGGGGACTAGGATGTTGGCCCTCAGCAGGCAGCGGGGCAGGGATTTGAACCGTCACCCTCCCCCCTTTGGGGCACTCACTCCACTCCCACTCCCAGGGCACAGAACACCCCCATTTGACCCCTATCTCAGGACCCAGCCAGGGGCCTGGCAAACAAGCCCTTTCCAGAAACAGCTTCGGAGACCACTACTCAGTAAGCCAGAGAATCAAGGCAAGGGCCGCTGCCAGCAGAAGGGATGACAGGGTTCCAGGGCTGGAGGCCACAGAGGCAGAGGACCTCCAGGCTCTACAGACACGGGACTGTGAAGTCATGCAGCCGCTTGGGAAAACAGTCTGGGAATTTCTCAAATGGCTAAACTCAGTTACCCCTAAACAGACCATGGCAGGACCATATAGAAAAATGGTCAACCCATGATCAACGAGCCTCAAAGGAAGTCTGACCCCGAGGTCTAGCAGCTAGTAGGAAGTCAGCCCCATAACAACCAAACCCAAATGGCTAGAACTGGGTTAATAATAGACAGTTTCTCTGATTTTCATCCCTACTTCTTTTTCTTTTCTTTTTAAGATTCAAGTCTTCGTTATGCCCAATGTGGGGTTCCAACTCACAAGCCCAAAATCAAGAGTCGCTTACTCTACTGACTGAGCCAGCCAGGCACCGCTTTTTATTTTATTTTATTAAAGATTTATTTATTTATTTCAGAAAGACAGAGAGAGAGCATGTGCACACTAGCAGGAGGAGCAGAGGGAGAGAGAGAGCGCCTCTCAAGCAGACTCTGGGCTGAGTGCAGAGCCTGATGCAGGGCTCAATCCCATGACCACAAGATCCCAACCTGAGTCAAAACCAAGAGTCAGATGCCCAACCGACTGTGCCACCCAGGTGCCCCTAGGCACCCCTTTTTAAGAAAAAAAAAATTAAGTAAACTCTACCCCCAAGGTGGGGCTCAAACTCATGATTCCAAGATCAAGAGTCGCACGCTCTACTTACTGAGCCAACCAGGTGTCCCATTTTGCCCTGACGTCTTAGAACCAACTGAGAAAACCAAGCATGCATCCCTAACCAATCTTAGGGAATGCTTCCTTCTAGGTGCCAACAGCCTCCAGCGGGGACACACCTGAAGCCTTCCCTCTATCTCACAATAAAGCTTCGAGTCTGCTAACTGGGGATGATGGCGGCTGACTCCCTTTACTACAGCGAGCTCCGAATAAATACCCTTTGCTCATTCTTATGCGGGCAGTCTATTTAATTCCACACCACACAACCCAGGGATGCCACATCCAAGAGAAACGAACACGTCTGGCCTCACACAAACCTGTATGCGAAATGTTCAGAGCAGCAGTATCTAGCATGCCCCAAAAGTGGGAAAAACTCAAATATCCATCGACGGGTAAACGGAAAAACCCAATGTGGTCTGTCCATACAATGGACTATTACTCGGCTGTAAAAAAGGAACCAAGCTCGGACACCTGCTATGAGGGGGATGAGCTTTGAGACATCATGCCGGGCGAAAGAAGCCAGACACGAAAGACCGTATAGCATACGATTCCGTGTATACAGAACATCTAAACCGGGCACATTCATAGAGACAGAAAGCAGATCGATCAGTGGTCGCCCGGGGCTGGAGATGGTAATAGACAGATTACAAAAGGATGTGAGGGACTTGGGGAGGATGGTGGAAATACCCAAACTCTGGCCTGTGATGGCTGAATCCTATGAACCCCGAATCCTATGTTCTATGTGTGTATTTGAATTGCATGGTCTGTGAATTGTATCTTTTTTTTTTTTAAGATTTTATTTATTTATTTGACAGAGAGAAATCACAAGTAGATGGAGAGGCAGGCAGAGAGAGAGGGAAGCAGGCTCCCTGCTGAGCAGAGAGCCCGATGCGGGATTCGATCCCAGCACCCTGAGATCATGACCTGAGCTGAAGGCAGCGGCTTAACCCACTGAGCCACCCAGGCGCCCCTGTGAATTATATCTTAATAAAACTATTTCTTTAAAAAACTTTGCACATACTACCCGGGGAGGACATACATCAACCTATCAATAGTGGTTTTGTCTGTCAGAGAAGAAATCACCTTTATTTCTTCTTCTTCTTTTTTTTTTTAATATTTTTAAAAATCTCCATGATCAGCCTGCAGGAATTTTATCACTGGGAAAATCCTCACTGTATAAACTGTTTTAGAAAGTAAAATAAAGTAAATGATCACGGAGCTGAACCCAAGGGCAGGCCCGGCAGGAATCCACTGGATCCACTGGAAGAGCAGCATGGAAGTCCCTGCTCCTCACCTTTGTGGTTCTGAGGACGGGGCGCCCCACCTCCTGGCTGTAGTACCCCACGCCATTTACAGTCATATTGATCGTTAAGGTCCCTGAGACAGGTTTTCCAAAGGTATACCTGGAACAAAACAAAGGGGGTTAATTTCACACAGGAGCAGCAGGGGAGGGGAGGGGCCAGTCTCAGGAAGGCCAAGCCCCTGTGGGATGTGACCAGCTGATCCCAGAATGCTTCCCCCATCCTACATTCTAAGCTTACAGCCCTTCCCACAGCCCAGAGTTAGCACAGACAGACCAGCATCGGCACCTGCAATCCTCTGCTCTGGAACTTGTATTTGACAGAAAAAGAGACCAAGGGTCAGAGAGGAACTCTGGACCCAAGAGCGGGAGGGTATGTGAGACCACCACTGGGCCTGGCACTTGTTGAAGCAGGACAGCAGAGGACTGAACAACTGTGGGCATCAGGGAAGCCTGGGCCTAAGTGCTCTGGTGAATTCAACTTTGAATCAGGGATCATACTGCTTGGTTTCGTCACCCAGAAAATGGAAATAAAATTATCCTTTCAGAGGTGCTGGTAAGACTTAAATGTATGTTTGTCGAGCCTTGGGCAGAGAAGACACCTGCTTACAGGGGCCCAGGAGCAAGAAGACAGATCACAGTGAATACAAAAATAACACCAGCCATTTTGATAGTATTTTCTAGTCTACAGAAAAGGTGTGTGGATTTTTTTTTTTTTTTAATTTGAGTATAGTTGACAACATCCTTGGATTTTCAAACACACGTGGCAGGAGCACCTGGATGGCTTGGTCATAGAGTGGGGCACTCTTGATCTCAGCCCCACGTTAGGGGTACAGATTACTTAAAAGAAGAAAAAAACAAAAAAGAACCCACACAGCTGGAGGAGCAGAGGGCAAGCAAACGGCCTCAACCACAAGCTCCCGGTGAGAGAGCTGAGCGGGAACACAGGCCTTGGAGCACTCTCCCTGGGGGACCCCAGAAAGGGACAGTGTCTCTGGACACCCTCTGGTCAACGCTCACTTTGGAGCTGGTGATAAGCCTGGTCATGAGACAGGCAACCCCTTCAAGAAATCCCTTGCGGGTCACCCCATTCCCTGTGGGAGGTGTTTGCAAGGAAGAGGGTGACACAGGAAGGGGAGCGAGACGGGTGTCCCCCCACCCAGGGGGAAAACAATGTGGGAAGAGGAGGATACCCCACCAAGGGGACGAATCTGAGGGAGGAAGGGTAGGCCCATGGGGGAGGGCGTGCCCCAGGAGGGTGTGTCCCGGGGAGGGGCGTGTCTTCAAGGGGAGGGGCGTGTCTGCAAGGGGGCGGGGCTCGCCCATGCTGACCACCTCTTTCTCACCTGGCCTGCACAGAGCCCTTCTCACAAACGTCCAGGTCCCGGATATACTGGGGCGGGTCAATAAGGAGCTCAAATTTCGGCAGCACTGAAAGGAGAGAGGGCAGAGGAGGGAGAGGCAACTTCCACCGCTGGGGTGGCCTCAGAAAGTCTTGGCGCTGTGGGAGAGGTACCAGCAAGGCCACAGCCCAGGGCCACCCGAAGGCAACACCACAGGAATCCACAACCCCATCCTTCCTTGATCGCTGGCAGCTTTCTGGGGATTTTGCTGGCCCACAGTTATTTCCTATTTGGGGGTGGGGGGAAGCACACTCCTTTTCTCCCCAGAGGCCCACATTTCATCACTTTTAGGCCACGCGCTCTGAGTGCAGGCCAGCCCAGAGGTGCTCAGCCCTGAGAGCGTCCAGCCACCTGACCATGCTGGGCAGCTTGGGGAGGAGGGATGGACACCGACAGCCGGAAGCTGCACGGAGGAAACGCGAAGAAGCCGGTCCTTCGAGTTTGCAACGCAAGGCCATAAATTCCCTTCCTTTTACTTCCAGAGTTTGCACTGGGCTTGTCCCTTGCAACCAACGGCCCTGTCCTCTACAGCCTTTCCTCCTCTGGTCCGTTTGTTCCCCAGCTCCTGTTACTTGAGCTATTTCCTAAATGCCTCTCAAATGCTATTTCCTAAATGCCTGTGCCTCAGCTCCCCCATCTGTGCACAGGGTTGGGATGAGGTTGAAAGAAATGGACTTAAAAAGGAAGGGAAGGGGCGCCTGGGTGCCTCTGTCAGTTAAGTGTCTGCCTTCGGCTCAGGTCATGATCCTGGGGTCCTAGGATCGAGCCCCGCATTGGGCTGCCTGCTCAGCAGGAAGCCTGCTTCTCCCTCTCCCTCTACCGGCTGCTCTCCTCCTTGTGCACTCTCTGTCAAATAAATAAATAAAATCTTTAAAAAAAAAAAAAACAATAAAAATTATAAAAAGGAAGGGAATTCTGACCCAGGCTATGACCCGGATGAACCTAGAGGACATCATCCTGAGTGAAATACACCAGACGCAAAAGGACAAACGCTGTACAGCCCCACTTCCACGAAGCACCTGGCCGAGTCAGAGTCCTAGAAACAGGAAGTAGGACGGCAGGCTGGCCCAGGGCTGGGGACGGGGCAGGGAGCTGGAGTTTAGTGGGGACTGAGTTTCAGTCTAGGAAGATGCAAAATTTCTGGAAATGGACGATGGTGTGTCTACCCAACAACCCAAAAGCCCTTAATGCCGCACAACCGTAGACTTACAAATAGCAAAGCTGGCCAAATTTGTTATGTGTGTTTTATGACAATTCTCATAAAAGAGAAACAACGAAGTGCCCAGCTCTCTGCACTGAGCCCCAGCGAATGGGGCTGCTGCTGACCTTTCCCATCATCGAGTGTCGTTGCCGGGTCTGTGGTCTCGCCCACCCAGAGGTGAGCCCCTAAGAGTCTCTGGCTTACCATACTTCTGAACTTCGAAGGACTTGTTGTACACGTGGCCTTGCATTTCGACAAAAATGAACCATTCTCCCAGCACCGGCTGGTCAGACAGGGGGAAGGTCATGTTGGCCACACCTGTGTGCAGAAACACGCCCGGTCATCCTGGGGCAAGAGTGTGTGCGGAGAGTCAGCCAGGCCTGATCATACTCCTTGGCTGTGGGCTGCCCTGTGCATCCCAGGACACTGAGCCCACACCCACTCGATGCCTCTAGCTCCTCCCTCCCAAGTCATGGCAACCCCAAATATTCCCATATAATGCTGGGACCTGGGGGCAGAACCCTGGGGGCAGAACCCTAACGGCTGCCCAAATCCAGCACAGATCCTGAACAGATTTTGAGACAAAACACCACTCTCCCTGCAGTTGGGCACCAGGAAATGCCACCAGTCTCAGGCAGAGAGAGGAGGAAGCCTTGGCTTTGGGTCCATTCCTCAGAACCCCGCAGGAGCTGTTTTCATGCTGGGAGGAGAGTTGGGGACCTGTCACTCCCTAGCGGGACTTGCTGTGCCTGTCCCCCACAGGGACATGGTGTGAGCAGCTCAGCAGGACTCTGGAGAACACCCAGAGACTACAACAGTCCCCACCGCTTCTCTCCATCACTAAGGAAGTGGAAAACATACTGGCCAACTGTCTCTTCCCTCACATATTCAGAGCCTTTGATGGTCAGAGGAGGTTTGGGGGTGCTGTCACCAACATACATTTTCTATGGGGCCTCATTAGCCTGTGGCTAACATTACCAGACACCACCCACCCCCAGCCCGGGAGGAAAATCGCACCAGTTGAGAAGCTCTGGTCTACACATATTCCAAGTTTTTTTAAATGGGAGGCTGCTCGTTCCCTTCCTCTGTGTTCTGAAGATCAAGTCCATGCACCTCCCTGGAGCCTGAGAGGCCCTCGGGTCTCACTGTTGCTTCTCGTATCAGCATTCCTGACACGTGGGACCTCCTTCCTGAGCTCAGCCTCACTCTTCCTGCCGTCCACTGGGCCTCCTGCATGCTGGGCCTTTCTCTGGAACACATTCCCTGGCCCCTCACTTGGCCCCGCTAATGTCTGCTCCTTCTCCACTTCGTTGCTGGAAAGGCTTTTTCCTCCAGGAAGCCTTCTAGGATTGCCTCTGCTATCCCAAGCTGGGCAAGAACTCCATTTTGCCCTCTCTGAGTCTGTACTTCTCCTTCCTAGCTCTCATCATGGCGGATGTTATGATGTGGTTTAAGTCTGTTTCCCACACTGGGCGGAAAGTACCCCCTTTGTCAGCATCTACTTCGATGCCCAGGAGATATGAGTTAGTGAGAGGGAGCGAAAGGGGCCGATGAGAAGGGTGGAGAAGGGGAAAGCAGGCTGAGTGCCCGGCAAGAATGTGGGATGGATCGCCAAGAGAGTCGGAGTACTGTCCTTGGCTCCACCGGAGGCCCCGCAGTCCCGGGCTCAGAACTCCAGGAAGGACAGTCACGCATGCAAACCCTGTCCCTGCTTGTCAGCCCTCCCTGAGCATCTCAGAACCAGAAAGAGGGCTCAAGGCCAGGCCAGGGGACCCGGAAGTGTGACATTGCACAAACCCACATGATCCACCTGCCTCCTAGTGGCCCTGAACTCACAGAGGCACTCGGGGTCCAGGAGCCCCTAAGGGGGTGATGGGGTAGAAGATCTTCAGTGGGAGAAGATGAGGGGGGTGCCAGCAAACAAAACCCGATGTTCCCCAAAAGGCCTCCTGTTATACGCAGGAGCCTCAGCCGGACGCCGGGACTAGAGAACCCTGGATAGGGTGTGATGCTGTAGGGAAGGGGTGCATCCAGAGCACATTCTAGTCTCCTGGAAGCTTTACTGCATCTGCCACCCAAAGGTGCAGCCCCCAAAACTGCAAAAGGAGAAAGGGGAGGGGCTAGGAAGAGGCTTACCACAGCAGAATGGCTCCAAGTGTCTCCACTCCATCATCCTCGAGCCCCTGGGGTCCTGCGGGGAACGAACCCCCATAGTCAACTCAGGCCACCCAGTATATGCCCGGCACATGTGTGCACGCTCCGAGCCTTCTCTCTACGGTGGGACAAGCGTGGAGGGCATGCCCCCCCAGATGAGCCATGTACACGGGAACAAATGAGAGCTGGGGCACAGAAGGGACTGGTCTGAGGACATAGGGACAAAAGGGGCCAGATCTGCTCCTCCTTTAGGGAGCTGTGTGCAAATCTACAGAGATAGACAGACATGCACTTAGCCTGTCCCAGGGTAATGCATCCAGTCCCAGGGCCTGGGATGCACCTAGTCCAAGCCTCGTGAGGGGCTGGGACAGGCACAGGCTACCTTGGCAGCAGACGGTGGGGGAAGACCGAGAGCAAGGCTAACGGCGGGCCCCCAAGTCAGAGCAGAAGGGGTTACAGGCCACTTACCAGAATGTAGGCTTCCAGCTGCAACACAGACAGACAGGCAGTGAGCACGGCCCCCTGCGGGTCCCCAGCCCTGCGAGCACACGCCACCCGCCCACCAGTGCTCTAGCCTCCCTCTGCCCCACAGACCTCCCCCTGGCTCCCCAGGGGACTCAGAGCCACGGGCCAAAACCCAGACCAGAGGTCGAAACTGGAAGGAATGAGATCAGCAGGAGACGGGGTGCGGGAAGGAAGACCAGTTGGTGGCAGTGCCCCAGGCCAGGTGGCCCCGGGCAGGTGTGTTCCAGGCCCGGGGTTTCCCAGGGTTTGAGAAGCCGATCTCACCTTCTGGCTGACGGGCCTCAGGTTTGGAGTGACAGTGAAGATGCTTATGAGCACTGGAAAGGAAGGAGACAATCGGACGGCAGCCCCGGCCACGGCTGGCCCTTCCCTCCCTCCACTCCCACGCGAGCCGCCCACCTCGGTGTTGCGGCTTGTACACCGGCTTGTCGGTCTGGATGAACACGGAGGCGCCCCGGCTGTCCACCGTCACGGAGGTCTGGTTGTGGAAGAGGGGGCGCTCCTCCGCCCACCCGCTGCGGCCCCACACCTGCAGGAGGGCCTGGCCCCGGAGGCCCGTGGGCACCTGCAGGCAGACCACAGAGCCTTGCAAGCGACAGAGTGTTTCTCAACGTTGGCACCCATGGACATTTAGGACCGGATCATTCTTTGTGGTGGGGGCACCCCCTCATTGCATCGTGTTGAGCGGCATTCCTGGCCTCCGCCCACCAGATGCCGGTAGGAACCCCCCCCCCCCCCCCGCCAAATGTCTCCAGCCACTGCCAGTGTTCCCTGAGGGGCCAGAATGCCCCCTTACCCAAGCTGAGGACTGCTCATCAGGAGCTATTCTAAGAGTTAAGGATCCCAACACCTTTCTTGGAGTCTCTCATCTAGTCTGAAGATCCCCCGGCTCCCTCTCCTAGAATTATACAGCCCTTCCTGGGTCTGGTCTGCAAATCCACGGCACTGATCCCGGAAAAAGTGCTTCCGACGTGCAGCCGCCAGGGATCCAGCGTAATCTTAACCACTGTCCAGCGCGGCCCTGCTTTCTGATTCACAAGCAAGCCAACCTGCTCCAAGGGCAGCTCTAGGGGACTTACCAAGGGCTTTCCAACTACGGACAGCTGGGACTGGCTCTCTCCTGGTCATGGGGCCTGCCCTGAGCACTGTGGGGTGCTCAGCACCCACGAGGTGCCCTCCCCAGCTGTGACCACCAAACAGGTCTTCAGACACTGCCCGATGTCCTAGGGCTGCGGTCGGGGGAGAAGGCAAACCTCTCCACCAGGTGAGAGCTGCTGCCTTAGAGAAAAGGTTCTCCCATCATCGGTAAGGCAGGCAAGCCTCTGTCCCACAGCTCTCAGGCACTAGGGACACCCTGTAGGGGAGAGGAACCGCTTCTGGGACTTTGTACGGATCACTGGGGGAGGACATGCTGTCATTCAGGATGACTCTCCGTGTCACCCATTCATTCCAGGACTCCTTGGAGTGTCTGAGAAAAGTTAAGGAACAGCTAACTCAGAAAACGCCTACAATTTCAGGGCTGGTGAGCCCCTTGAAATCCAAGGACTCCAGTTTAAAAACCCACATCAGAGAATTGCCTATGATGTGGTTTGGTTCATAAAATAATTTTAAAGTAGTAATATTCAATGCCGGTGAAGCTGTGGGAAATTGGGTCTCTACCATGTCACAGGTGGTGCTGTGAAGGGGCACTGCTGTGTCTTCAAAGACAAAGCAGGACCAAGGAAGAGGCTTGGTTCCTAACCTGGTCAATCTTCTTTTGCGGTGTTCAGTCTAAGGCAAGCATTCAGAATGCTAAGACATCGTTGGGGCCCCTAGGTGGCTCAGTCGGTAAAGCGTCTGCCTCTGGCTCAGGTCACGATCCTGGAGTCCCAGGATCGAGCCCCACAACAGGCTCTCCCTCTTTCCCCCCACCCCCACTCAGGCATGCACACACTCTCTCTCACTCTCTCATATAGATAAATAAAATCTTCAACAAAAAAGAATGCTAAGTCATCTTTATGCACAGAGATACTAGCAAGATTGAAAACAATCTTTGAAAAAATCTAAGCATGTATGAGGTGGAAAGGGTTAGTAAACTAGTACGTAAAAGAGACAAAATGGGCTGTGGTTAACAATAGAAGGCAAATGATAATTATAGAGATTTGAACACATGGAAGTATGTTTACACAGTGTGCTAAGAGAAAATGGCAGGAAGCATGAAGAGGTCTACCATCTAATTTCAACTTGAAAGAAATGTCTTTACATGGATGAGGATTTATGGGGAAACAGGAGAGAGTGAAAAGTATGGGGAGATGGGATTACAAGTAAATCTTCTCCTTTTCTCAATTTTTTCTTCGTTATTCACTGTTGACATCACTGTTAATGATTTTTCTCACCACACATGAAACTTCTCTTATTCCATTCCAAATCAATTACTGCCAAGGTAGGGTTCATGAAGATGTTAAAAATTCAAAGCTTACCTTCAGTTTGATTGTCCCTTTGTCTAAAAAATAAAAATTAAATGAAAACAGTTAAATTGGGAGCTGAGTTTCCCTGCCTCCCTGAGTTGCAGCCTTATAACTGGGGCCTTCTCAACCTAGAGGGATTGTCTGTGGACAAACACACACACTGGGTCATTCTGATCTGGCCTGGGCTGGGTTGGGATTGGGAAAAGTGAGAGGTTTCCTCTAAGCTGGTGAGAGCCTGAAGGCCAGAGGGGATAGACGAAGCCAAGCTACTCAGGGGAAAGTTGGCCAGCCTGCGCACTTAATAATTCCCTTCATTCCTGGCCCCAAACCCAAGGTAAGCTGTGAAGGGAGCAAAGAGAAAATTCTCTTTGGGAGTGGAACCAGAAGGGGGTAAAGAGAAAGAAGAGGAGATTGAGGTCCCCAGTGGACCTCCCTCCAGTAATCTAACTGCTTTCCCATCACCTCTCTCTTGACCTAAGCTGAACCATTCACCATAGTAACACCTCTCTGGCTTTCCAGCCTCTAAGACTTGGTTTGGCATCTACTGTTTTTGCCTCCCAGTATCCGTTCCCCATTTTTTTACTGGCAAAACCCCAAATTCCTCAGGCAAGTCACCTACCCAGATCCCATATGGGGAGGTTTAGTGGGGCTCCACCCATCTCTCTTCTGCTCTATGCACATCTACATAGGCCCTCCCCCACTGCAGTGATTGGTTCGGATCTGAGCACATGACCCAAAGTGGGCCAATCAGAGGATGCTGGGACATTTCTCATTGGTCTGGAGAACCTGTCACTCTATCAGCTTGCGGGAGACACAGTCCCATTCAGAAGTGGCGTTGGGAATCGACAGCCAGTGATGCCAGTGGACTTTCCTAGTTATGACAACCCATAGACACTGTTGCTGAAGCCAACCTGATGTGGGTTTAGGGGTAGCCCCAGAGTCAGGACGGCCTGCACTCTTGCCTACCCAAGCCCTCTTCTGGTTTCCACTCAAGGCTAGCCTCTCCCTCTTCTCCCTGGGGGATAAGAGCTGACTTGCTGGCCTTAGAGTCCCGACTTCCTCTCTCTGTGCCTCCTGTGGCCAAATCCCACTCTGCGTGAGGGATCAGGTGTCTGCCCTGCTGGACTACAGGCCCTGAGGCGGCCCTCTGCTCTCACCACCTGTGTCCAGGAGGCCTCCCCTGTTGTTATCTGCTGTCCAAGGACAGCAGGGTAGAAGCTGGCTGGGGGCCTGAGCCCCAAAGACCACTTTGCCGAGGGAGAGGAAGCCCTGGTCAGGCACCCCAGGGACCTACCCAGGATAGCTCCCTGGCTCCATGCCACCGCGTCGCCCTGGGCCACCAGCTGAGCCTGGACCATGACTTCCCGGGGGGAATTAAAGATGGTCACACTGATGACTTCCTCCACTCCCGAGCGGAAGACAGAGGGTGCAGCAATCAAGTAAGCCCTGTAGGAGAGGAAAACCTCAGTGAAGGCCAAAGGCTGTCTGACCCACCTCTGGCCACGTCACAGTGCTCCCTTTGTGGTCTTCCACCTACGCCTGCCCACACCGTGATGACACTGTCATTTTGTGTCTGTGTGTCCCCCACCGACCTGTGAGCTCCCTGTGACCAGGGGCTGGCTCATTCATCTCTGAAGCCCCTTTTGGATCTATCCAGCACCACACCCCTTCCAACGTCTGTGTTCCGGCCTCTGGCCTCTGTAGTCAGTGCATTCTGCCACAGGACCTTTGCGAGTGCCACACCAACACTGAACCACTCTCCTGAATAACTGGCAGGATCCCACTTCATCCTCACAGCCACTCTGTGACAAGTGCCAAAAAGCCATTTACAGAGTCAGAGATTAAGCGCTGGAAAGCCAAGTCAAGTGCCCAAGCCAGTAAGAGACCAGAATTCAAACCCAGGAAGCCAGACTCCAAAACTCAGTGGAAAGAAACAAGGAGCTTCCTGCAGCATTAATCTTAAGAACAAATCTAAGAACTAAATTTGTTCTTAAGAACAAATCTAAGACCTAAATTCGTTTTTTTTAAAGATTTTATTTATCTATTTGACACAGAAAGAGAGAGACATCACAAGTAGGCAGAGACAGGCAGAGAGAGAGGGGAAGCCGGCTCCCTGCTGAGCAGAGAACCCAATGCGGGACTCAATCCCAGAACCCTGAGATCATGACCTGAGCCGAAGGCAGAGGCTTAACCCACTGAGCCACCCAGGCGCCCCTAAATTCATTCTTAAGAACAAATCTTAAGGGGCGCCTGGGTGGCTCAGTGGGTTAAGCCTCTGCCTTCGTCTCAGGTCATGGTCTCAGGGTCCTGGGATCCAGCCCCCAATCGGACTCTCTGCTCAGCAGGGAGCCTGCTTCCTCCTTTCTCTCTGCCTGCCTCTCTGCCTACTTGTGATCTCTCTCTCTCTCTGTCAAATAAACAAAATCTTAAAAAAAAAAAAAAAAAAAAAAAGGAAAAAGATCAAATCTTAAGAACAAAGCCCTGAAAATGAACCTGAAATGGCCTGAAACAAGAAAACTCTGTGAACAGTGGCACCCAAACAGGCCTTTCCTGGAAGATAGAGAACAATTTCTTACTTTCCAGATGGACAAGGTGTCGCTCCAGAAGAAGGAGGAACATGCCACAGGTCCCAGTCACACTGGGGAAAGCTTTGGGGCGCCCTTAGGGCACCTGACCTAAGGCACGGACGGGTCCTCTCCACCTGGGCTTCTGCCTCTGGTATTCTACAACCTTCCATGGATCATCAGAAAGTCTCATTCAACTTTACGAAAACTGCTCCCAGT
Source organism: Neogale vison (assembly GCF_020171115.1). Classification (NCBI taxonomy): domain Eukaryota; kingdom Metazoa; phylum Chordata; class Mammalia; order Carnivora; family Mustelidae; genus Neogale; species Neogale vison. The sequence continues at coordinate 213,609,414 of NC_058096.1, read as the reverse complement.
GCAACAGCAAAGCGCCAAGAGCCCAGACAGCAAAGGCGGCAAAAACCCAGCTGTGCAGAGAACTACAGGCACCAGAAGGAAACAGGCGAAAGAGAAGCCAGGCCAGGCAATGACAGTAGGGGAGATTTTCGTGTCTCTAAAATTCTCTCCAGGACACCCGGACATCCCCACACAAACAGACGAATTTAGACCCTGACTGAACACCGTGCATTGAGGTGAACTCAAACTGGGTCAGAGATCTAATAAGTGTAAAACTCTAAAAACCCTGGAAGAAAACAGGAGAAAGGCTTTGGGAGCTGGGGTTAGGCAAACATTTCATGTGTGAGATAGCAAAAGGACGACCCATCAAAGAAATCATTGATAAAGTGGACTTCATTAAAACTCCATGAAAGGGGCGCCTGGGTGGCTCAGTGGTTAAGCCTCTGCCTTCGGCTCAGGTCATAATCTCAGGCTCCTGGGATTGAGCCCCGCATCGGGCTCTCTGCTTGGCAGGGAGCCTGCTACCCCGCTGTCTCTCTGCCTGCCTCTCTGCCTACTTGTGATCTCTGTAAAATAAATCAATAAAATCTTAAAAAAAAAAAAAAAACTCATGAAAAATCTGGCATTTCAGAAGACACACTGGGCTCCTATTGGGTACTGTCCAGCCGCAGCACTGACCCTGGGAGCCCGCTGTGCTCTGTCCAGCTTGAACAGTGGCCAAAGTTCACGCACTCTGGTTTTCTACGTGGACTGTCCTACTTCAGGACTGCCCGGAGCCTGCCAGGACCCCGGGACATACCGTGTACTTCCTCGGTAACTCCAGCACCAATGGGAATGTGCAAAGACCCTTGTTTTATAGGTATGCAGCCCAGATCTAGCAATGACCGGAACCGGTAACGCCAGCACCAACAACCACCCGCAATGACAGAGTTTCTGTGCACAGCTCCCGGCCTCGGCCATGCACAGAGCATGCATTCATCCTGGGCATGTGACAGCAACATCTGGAGCACGCAGTGACCCTGGGGTTCATGAATGCACTGTCCAGATCCAGCACTGACCAGAATATATACTAATCCTGGGTCTTGTGCATTTCTCGGCTTCTCATGCAAATGGGGTGTCACTCAGCGGCAGTGGGGAGAAACACATACTGCCTCAAGCACGTTCCCATGCTTTGTCCGTGATGTGTAGTGTCTGCTTGCCCCGGCACCAACCAGAGGGAGAGGCAGACTCCCCGTGCTGGAGGGAGCCCGATGTGGGACCCAATTCCAGACTCTGGGATCATGACCTCAGCCGAAGGCAGATGCCCAACTGACCATGTCACCCAGGAGCCCCAGACAGTACTGGTTTTATGATAATGTGCAAATCCATGTTGCTTTCTGGGGTCAGGGATTCCTCACGCAAAAATCACATGGGTCAGGGCGCCTGGGTGCCTCAGTCAGTTAAGCGTCTGCCTTTGGCTCAGGTCATGATCCCAGGGTCCTGAGATGGACCCCCCCAAGTCAGGCTCCTGCTCAGTGGGGAGCCTGCTTCTCCCTCTCCCTCTGCCTCTCCTCCCTGCTCATGCTCTCTCTCTCTCTCAAATAAATAAATAAAATCTTCTTTTTTTTTTAATCATAGGGGTCACAGAAGTGGGTATTCTATAGGCAGGCGAGAATTCTACCACTGAACCACCAATGCGTGGGTATTCTATAGGAATAGGGGCTATTCCTAAACTGGAATCCCTCTAGTGGGTGGTCTATGTCAGGCTTAGAGGCAGGCTAATCTAGAAACCCAGGTTAGTAATTTTGCAACTTCCCTTCCCAGCATGTCTCCCCCAACACAAGGATTCCATTTCCCTTGGCAGAAGGTAATATCCCAGGATGACTTTAGTCAGAGGCAAACACTCTTGAGAACCGTTGGAAACTCTGCAACCCAGAGACTCTAAACTTGGTCTTTATAAGGTGGGTCTGTAATTTAGGGCCCAGTCAAGCTTTGTGGCGGGGGTGGACCTGCAGATGCCCAGATGTTTCGCAGCATCCCTGGCCTCCACTCTGTACATTTCAGCAGCACTGACTCCCCCTCGATCTAGACCAAAAATGCCCCTAGAATTGCCCAATGAGCCCAGGGAAACAAGCCCCCCCCACCCCCCCACCCGGACAAAAACCTCCATTTTAAAGGATGCCTACTTGGAAAGATCAGGACAAAAATTTTCTGGATTCCAATTTCACAAGGCCCAGGGGAGGTAAATCCCACTGCTTAAAGCGCAGAGGATCTTACTTTTCAAACTGTGATTCCCAAAGCTACCCCACCCACCTGGTCCCACGGTGGGCATGTTTTCTGGAAACTGCTAAGCAAGGGCCTCCTGAACAAGCCTCCTCAACAAGGCCAAGGATGGACTACCCTACTGAGCTTGGGCAGCTCCAGGAGGCCCCCCCGAATCCAACAGCCTTGCAGGGCTCACCCCAACTTGGCAGGTCTGGAAATATTCCCCGTGAAGCCAGCTCATGGGAAATTCTCCCTGGCAGCTAGTTAGTTCACCTCCTCACTGTGTCAACTCACCAGAAGCTCTGTAGTCAAACTTCAAGAAAAATGTGGAAGCAAAACAAACACTTCCTCCCCTCCACCACGCCCTCCCAAGGAAAACGGAACGGTGGGTCTCTCCTGTTTCCCAGCCAAGACACGCACCTCTTGCCTCCACGCCTCGGACAACTTGAAATCGCCACCCATGACGACAGCCACCCCCCCGCCCACCCCCCCACCCCCAAGGTGGTGAATGAGGAGGAGGCGCTGGCCTCGCAGCCTTAGCTGTGGGGACTCCCTGCACCTCCGTGTGGCCACCTCTGAAGGTTCGCAGTGCCCTCTTCCCGGTCCGACCCCTGGGAGTCAGGGGACACGACTCTAGGTCCCGCCCGGCGCACGGAGGCTGTGTAGCCTCGGCCAGGTCGCTGCACCTCTCTGCGCGGATCCCCGGGACCCCCACCCCGAGAAGACAGCCAACCTCCTCCGTCGCCCAGAGCAACTCACGGGGCCTGGGGCGCAGCGCACACGCCGTCCCGCGGCGATAGCAGCAGAAGCAAGCGCCACAGCAGCGGGACGAGCAGGGCGCCCCACATTTTTCGGCTCCGCCGGGGCGCCGCGCCCAGGGAGGGGGCCGGGCCGGGGCTGGGCCAGGGTTGGGGTCCGAGCTCCACGGTGCCCCCTGAGCCGCCGGGGGCCCTTTGTTCGCAGCCCCCGCGCCGTGCGCTCGGCGCCATGCGCCCCGCTCCGCGGCCGGCCGAGCTGGGGCAGCCCCGGACCAGCCCCCTCCGCGGACCCGCCTCGTCCCCGGGCCCGCCCCGCCCCCTCCCCGGCCCGCTCCGCCCCGCTTGCCCCCTCCCGGCCCGGCCCGCCCCGCCCCGCGCTTCTCCTGGGACTCATCCTCTCCAAGCCCTTTCCCCCAACCCCAGCCGGGACGCCCGCCCCGACCCCTTCCCGGACCCCTGAACGGATCACCCCAGACCCTGCCCACGGCCTCTCGGCTTCTCCGACCCTACCGGGCCCCTATTCCCCCCGCCCACTCCCGACACCGCTCCCCTCCCATCCTCCCGGCCAGGCCGCCCGCCCCGCCCCCTTTCCGGACCCCGACCCATCCCCGTTCCCTTCTCGGGACTCGGCGCCTCCAAGGACACTCTCCGGACGCACCCCGCCCCCTGCCCGGGCCTGACCCGACCCTGGACCCACCCCCAAACCAGGCCCAAGTTCTCCCCGTTCCTCGGACCCGAGCTGTCCTTTCTTTCTCCCCCCCAGCCTCCGCTCTCCTTTTTGCCAGGTCGTCATCCTCCTGGGACCCACTTCCTCTCGGGGCTGCCCTGTCTCCTCTCCGGCCTCCTCCCCAGTCGCCTCCGCAAGGCCCCCTCTGCGGACTCGCCCCGCCCCCGCCGCCCCGGTGGCTGCTGCATCTGTGCTGCCTTCACCCCTCTACCCGCACAATCCGGCAGGGCGCCCACCCCAGCCAGGGCCCGGCGACCTGTGCAGTGCACGTGGCGTCAGGAGGGGAGCCCTCTGGGGAGACGGGTCGGTCAAGGGGTGAATCTTCCAGATTTGCAGCTGCCCCTGGGACCCTGGCTGCCAGTCCTCACTAGTACCCTCTCTGCAACCCTGCCACTGTCCACAAATGCCCTCTGCCGGGCCCTTCTCTCTCGGGGCCTCCCTTTCCCCTGCACACAGCAGGATTGGGCTTCTCAGAGTGTCCCCAACTGAGCAATGGGCCCTTTGTCATAGGTCCCTCCGGGGAGGGGGGAGCACCTCCTTTCTATATCATATCCACCTCTCCTCCCCCTCTTTCCATCACACACCCCCCAACTGGCACCATCGGCCCCTCTAGGAGGACTACTCCAGCTACCAGGGCCCTCCTAACACTTCCCTCCTGCCCCAAATCTTCGGGGATCCCTGTTCACTGGGACCAAGTCCAAATTCCAGGCTGCCAGGAAGCTGCCATGATGGCTCAGCCTCACCCCAGCTTCTCAGAGGCTGCACACTGACCCGCCAAACTCTGCTCTTCTGCCCTTTTCCTTTGGCTGCCTAATTCCTGCCCCTCCTAGAAGCTTCCTTTGAACCTCCCTGCTCCCAGGCGCCCTGGGTCATTTAGGTGGCCTCTCCATCAGCCCTCTCTTGGCTTTAGGCCAAGCTCTGGGCCAGCTGTGGGGACCCAAGAGCCAATAGGCCTTGCCTAGTAGATGTGGGCGGGGCCCGCAGGAGCCTGGGTAGAAGGAGGGGCAGAGGCGGAACAGGGTGCTGAGACCAGGAAGAGGTGCAGGCCTCTGACCTCAGCCCATTCCCCAACCAGGGCCTTCTAGCATAACCTCCCTAATACCGTTCTGTCCTGCCCAGCCTCCAGCAGCCCCCACCCCCACCCTTGCCCTTCCATAAACTGGGCCCTGTCCTCCAGCCTTGAAGCCAGTTGCTCCCCGCTCCTCTGGGCTCTGGCCACACTGGCCTCCATGACTCCACAGACAACCACCCTCCACCACCACCACCGAGATGCCAGCTCTCCTCTTTGCCTGGGATGGTCTTCCTCCTGGAGTCCCAAGGCTGCCCACGGCTCCTCCTTCCTGACCACCGCTGTCATAAGACCTCAGATTTGACACGCTGCCCTTCCAGGTCCCCAAAGGCCTCACTGTGAGCTCCCCCGTCCTGCCAGCTACGCCCTCCACTTGGCAGAAGAATCTGACCAAGAGTCTGTCAGCCTGACCCGTTACAACCCACCAGTCCTGGGCCTAGCAGATCTCAGTTCCTCGTCTTTCAAATAAGCTGATCACATCCTCCCTTGGGAACCAGGGGCACCCCCCGCCACTTAATACAAAAATCTGCCTCCCACAGCCTCCCACGTTTCACTCCCCTCTCAAGTGCAACCCCTGATGTGGCCATAGGTGGCCAGCTGGGTCCTCCCCTAGCCCAGGGCTGTGAGTGTACGGGACTAGCTGCCGTCCGCCTCACCACACCGGTGTTGGATGTCAAATGTTTGGCCATCTCAAACTATTCAGGGCAGGAGATCCCTCCTTCATGAATGGGGTGAGTAGGAGGCAGCCAGACATCGCCATGCCCTCATCACCCAGTCTGACCCTCTGGTGCTCGACACAGGGGTCACGATTGTATTATCCCATGGGCACTTGCTTCCCGTCTGTCTCCCTTGGGTTGTAAGCCCCATTCGCTGCTGGACACCAAATCCCTGGCTCTAAGTAAGCGCTCCGTACCAGCTGCCCTGGGGCACTGGGGAAGAGATGGTTGATCCGTATCTAGGAAACGTGGGAGCCCTTGTCTCATAGGGCCATTGCTAAACCCTGAGTTGTACAAACTTGCAATTAAGTATAGGATATTAAAAATAAAAGTTGTGGGCGCCTGGGTGGCTCAGTTGGTTAAGTATCTGCTTTCAGCTCAGGTCATGATCTCAGGGTCCTGGGATCGAGCCCCATGTTGGGATCTCTGCTCAGCAGGGAGTCTGCTTCTCCCTCTTCCTGCCTCTCCCCCTGCTTGTGCTCTTTTTGTCAAATAAAGTATTAAAAAATAAAGTAAAAGTTGTAAGTACTCTAAAGTGATTGCTTCCTCACTTCCTTGCATCTTGCTGTTCTCTGTGCTCCTGGGGATATCACTGACTCTTGTCTCTGGTGGTGAAGAGACTCTAATACTCCATGCCCCTCCCACCATCACCTTTAGTGACTTCTGGCTGGTAGCTTCAAGCTGGCAGGAGGTGGGAGGGGGAGTCCCATTAATTCTGCTTTCATTTGCTTGAAAGCGCAAATTTGTTCCAACATGATGGATACGTCCGAGATGGATTTGAGCATGATGTGATTGAACGCTGTGTTACTTATGCAGGGTTTTGCCCAGGGGCAAGGCTGGATGAATGCAGAAAACTGTGCCTAGCTGACCTGAGTTGCCTGGGAATACACAAACCCCCACCCCCCCCCACCATACCCCCCACCCCTCCCTCAGCTCTTAGGAGCTACCGTGCCGTTCCCCATCTGGAAAACTGACTACAACCTCCCCACTCCATGTCCACCTGTGGACCTCAATTCCCTTCCAAAGGTCAAGTGCTGTATTATTTGCTGTAGAAGTCACGTCCTTTGAGGCCACTTAACGTATGTACAGCAGTCCTTCCATTTTTAGTAGGTGCCTCTTTTTCTAATGTGTCAATGACAGCTTGTGAGTTGTGCCCTGACCTCGTTTTCCCCATAAGCCCTGTCGCTGGCACCACTTTGCCGAGTGTGGTCATTTTGTAGGAACGTCCCATTAAGGTAGAGCTGGCCGGGTGTGTCCCACCAGGAGACTGTTAAACGTCTCTTAGCAGGTTGGAGATGAGCTGCGTAGCGGCCAGGTCTGGGTTGGTGGCCAAGGGAGGTGGTCCTATTCTTGAGAAGCGTTTTGTTCTCCCGCAGAGCCAGCCAGCGCCTAGACCTACTGAGGGGTCAGAGTCTGGACTTGGCGCGGGAAGGCAGACATGCAGACACATCGCCCACAAGGTACAGGGTTTCAGCCCAGCACAGCGGGGACCCCGAAGTCAGAGCAGGAACAGGGCGTGCCTGTGAGCAGAAGCACCTGTGGGGCCGCCCAGGAGGGCACCGTAGTGACGTCTGACCTGGGGACCACTGGCCACACTCCCCAAGCGGAAGCTGCGTGTGACCTCTGACCCTACTGGAAGGACACAGATGCCAAGGCATCTAGTGAAGAACTTTGACAGCAGCCTTGTTAGGGGCGGTGAATAACCAGGAGCAGCCTCCGTGTTCATCCAGGGGATGAGGGACACACTGAGGAAGGAAGGAGGTGTCGTGTTCGATTCCCCCCAAAGCAGGGAAAATGGGGCACCGCAGCCAGGGAAAGGGTGCAGGAAGCCCATTTTGACACGACCCGGGCACTTTCACTTCCTGCTGCCTGGGGAAGGGGGCTCCAGACCAGGTGGGGAGAATTCCTGTACCTCATGTCCTCTCTGCTCGGAGATGTGAGGACCAGGGGTTGGGGGCTCTGCAGAGGACCACAGGTATCTCCCCACTGCCCCCGTGAGCCCACTCCCAAGGCTTGGGGTTCAGAGTAAGCGTGGGGGAGCCTCCTCAGCCGGCCTTACCTGCTCTCACTCAAGAAAATAGCCAGGAAGTCTTCTTGGTTTTCCCCAAACCTGGGGGGTTGCTGCAGGGAGCCCACTTCAATACCTTTTGGCTGGACTAAGTGGTTTAACTGGGGAGAGCCAGAATTACAGCAGACTTAAGAGCTGGCATGGGGGCCCTTCTTCTTGCCAAAGGGGTCACGACATTGACTGGTTGCTCTGCCTCCAGCTCTTGGCCTGTCTTCTTCTTTTTCTCTTTGGCCACCTTGGGAATCTATCCTCTTACTACTGTCCCAGTGCGGGCCAGGGAACCACGGGCTTTACCTCCAAGCCTGCAGCCAGCTACGTGCAGACCGGCCACAGCCTCCCCTCCACGCTGACTCAGGGGAGCCTCAGCTACGAGGCTATGCCTTGATCTGGGTGACCAGAACCACTAGAGCCAAGAAGGAGTCGAGACAATAAACCCAGGTGCGTTCACCCACACGCCCTGCTGCGTGGCCCAACCTCAGCATCTTCTCTAGGACTCCCAGGTGTTTAGAAAAGATGCGCACAGAGAGCGGGTGGGAGAAGCTGCTCAGAAGCAAGGTGCCAAGGCTGCTGGGAATGTCCGTGGAGCAGGAAAGCACCTTCCAAGGCGCCCTCACAGATCAGGAAGAATCTGGGCTGAGATTGCCCAGCTGTCTCCCTGCTGCCCACAGAGAAGAGCGAGCATTCACCCTCCCCAGCAACAACCAAAACATTGGGGGGGGGTGCACATGTGTGCCTATGCATGCATCACACATGTGTTCCGGGCCAGCCAGGGGCAGGAGACGAAGAGCACCATATGAGTTTCCTGTGGCTGCTGTAACAAATTAGCATAAACGGGTGAATTATAGACAAACCACAGAATGGGAGAACATATGTGCAAATCATGATTCTGATAAAAGATTGAGACCCACGATATGTAAAGAGTACCCGGAGCCCAACAACAATAAAAAGCAAACAACCCAACATCCAAATGGGCCAAGGAGCTGAACAGGGGTTTCTCCAAAGAAGACACACAGATGGCCAGCAAGCGCACAAAAAGATGCTCATCCCTAATCGTTAGGGAAATGCAAATTAAAACCATAATGAGATATCACTTTATACATATTACACCAGTTTCTTCTTGTTTTTAAAAATAAACTGTGAACAACTAAGCTGGTGTCTCCGTGCCCGAGCACTCCGTGCTCGCTTCCATTGCTGGTCAGATTTTGGTGGTTTCCCCTGCAAATGGACCCCATGGCCTGACATCCTGTCCCTGCTACCTGTGATCAAGCCTCGAGGCCCGTGAGGGGTCGCCGTGGAAATTTCCAGCAACCAACAAGCAAGGGCATGGCAGCGGTCCCCTCCTGCCACAGTCTCATGACCACCCAGGGCCATTAACATTATCTGTTTCCAGGAACAGCTCCCACAGAAGTGCAGAGTACCCTGGGGAAGCTGTGCCTCACCACCCCGGTCTCCCCAAGGCCCACCCAGGTCACTGGTGGGCAAGTTTCTTTTTCGGGAAACCTACTCTCCCATACATGGCTACAGTGTTAGAGTCCCCAGAACGATGGGCATCCTCCCAGGCCTCCAGCAACACCATCCCCTGGGACTTGCCTCTCTGGAAGCTATGAAGAAGCAGCTTGATGGTCAGCCTGACAAAGCCAACACAGGGGACCCCCAACCTGAGTGGCCACCCCCAGGCTTCAGGAGGCGCTGGGCTCTTCAGAGCCCCACCCCCCAGACAAGGCAGGCTGCAGCATGAAGAAGCAGTTGGGTTCTTTTATATCAAAATAACCGAATGCCAAAAAAGAATTTGAGAGAATCCCACTCTTTACTATCCAAGCCCCACCCAAGCCTTCCTGACGCTCTGGAACAGTGTGTCTCACCCCAATTGGAAAATAAACTTGAAGCAGCTATTAATTAATTAACTAATTAATTAACCAACCAGCCACAAGTTTTGGTGAGAATGTGGGAAAATGTGTGCTCTGCTGGTGGAAATGTAAACGGAAAACAGTCTGGTGGCTCCTTGAGAAGCTAAACTTAGACTTACCATATGATCTGGCAACTCCATTTTGGGGTATGTACACAAAAGACAGAAAGATGGTAGGTAAGCATGGGGCTAAATAACAATGTTTTCAGCAGAGAAAAGACATAAATTAGGTGTAGGGTTGCCAGAGTTAGCAAATAAAAATATACTTACATCTGAATCTCACATAAATGGCCAAAAAAAATTTTTTTTGAATTATTAAAAAAAAAAATTTTTTTTAGTATAAGTATATCCCATTTAATATCCGGGATATACCAACACTAAATATAAATGTACTTGTTCCTTATGCGGGATTCACATTTGACAGGGTGCCCTGTGCTTTACGTGACAACACTAATTGGCTTTGGACAGAGAGTAAGATCTTCATTATTGCCTTTATAATAACCTCAGAAAAGGAGAAAGCAGTTGCTTCGAGTTCCTTCAGACTTTGCACGGGAGACCCAGCAACTGCAGTGTTAGGCTTATACCCAGAGGATTGAAAGCAGGTGTTCAGACAGATTGTACACACATGTTCACAGCAGCACTAGTCACGATCGCCAAAAGGCAGAAGCAATGCAAATGTCCATCAGCACATGAATGAATAAACAAAATGTGGTCCATCCACGTGCCACGTAGTATTAGCCGTAAGAGGAACAGAGCCCTGAATCTCGAAATCATCACGCTGCGAGAAAGAAGCCAGATCCAGACAGGCAAACAGTGGATGATTCCATTTACATGAAGGATCAAGAACAGGGCAGGGCCCCTCCACAACGACAGGAAGATGAGTGTTGCCAGGAGCTGGGGCCGGGAGGTGAGGAGTGACGCTAATGGGGACGGGGTCTCCTGCGGGGGTGATGGAAATGTTCTAGAAAGGACCGTGGTGACACACGGTGTCACGGTGGTTGCACAACTCTGTGAATATACTAAAAACCAGTGAATCGGACCCTTTGAAAGGATGAATCGTAGGATAGGTGCGGTAGAGAGAGGAGCCCCAGGCGTGCACTCTTCGCCAGCCTGGCTTGGAGAGTCTGGCGCTGTGGCCACACCCAGGCCCTATGTACCTCTTGGGCAGCAACTTGAAGGCCAAGTGCGAGCTGTTGAATTTGCTTTGGAAGTTTGGAGCGGGCAAGTCCATCCTGCTCCAGATCCCTGTGCTTGGAGCAGCTCCCCCCACGTACATCCCCAGCTCCTTGTTCCCCCACGTTGGCCCCCACCGGCCCCTGAATGCCGGAGTCACAGGCTTTGCTTGTCCCCTTGGGGAGCATCTCGCTGAGATGTTCAGCATCATATGAACCCGGACAGGCCCTGGGGGACAGTACTGGTGTGTGCCCAGCAGCAGCGTGGCTCATGGCCAGCATGCCACTGCGGACATGGGGAATCATTGGGAAGTGGAAATTGTAGGGTAAGACCTGGGATTTCCTCTCTAGCTCCAGTCCATGAGAGGGGCAGGGGTTTTGAGACCTGATGCACAGAGCCTGAGAACCTTCTTCTAACACTGGGCGCCCTGCCAGGGAAGGGCGGGCAGGCGCACCCCTTAGCCTGTGCAACAGGGACAGATTGGAGTGGGGGGCGGGGTCACACTGGAAATCTAATTGCTGGTTACTTTCAGGACCCAAGGAGGAATGAGGAGTGACTGTTAATGGGTATGGGGTTTCTTTTTTTTCTTTTCTTTCTTTTTTTTTTTTTTTTTTTTACTTATTTGCCAGAGAGAGAGACAGAGAGAATGAGCAGTGGGAGCAGCAGGCAGAGGGAGGAGAAGCAGGCTTCTCACCGAGCAAGGAGCCTAAGGTGGGGCTCAATCCCAGGACCCCAGGATCATGACCTGAGCCGAAGGCAGGCGCTCAACCCACTGAGCCACTCAGGTGTCTCAGGTGTGGGGTTTCTTTTAGGGGTGGTAAAAATGTTCCATGCCAGATGCAGGTAATAGTTGCCCAACATCTTGAATATACTAAATGCCACTGAACTGTCCCCTTAACAATGGTTAACTTTACAGTATGTCAATGTCACCTCAATAAAAGAAAAAAAAGAGAAGAAAAGAAAGAAGAAAGGAAAACCCATCTTGCTGCTGAGGAGCCCAGGACATCCAGAGTGGCCCGGATCTCAGAAGGACCACTGCACAGGGCAGTGCGGTCAAGTGGGCAACTTTATTTTGGAGCCACGTGCAAGTTCAAATTCTGACTCTAACATTTACGAGCTGTGTGACGTGTGAGAGGTTGCTTGACATCTCTGAGCTGTTTCACTGCCCCAATTACAAAGTGGAGATCACAACAGTTCCTTGCAGACAAATTTGGGGATTAAAACTGATTTTGGAGATTAAACTTGCTGGGACAGGGTCTGATATACAGAATGCATTTGCTAGAAAGGAATCATGCTCCCCCAATGAAATACCACCACAAAGCAATGAAAAAGAAAGAAATATTAATGGGGCAGAAACGAGGATGGCTCTTAAAACCATGAAGCGAAGCAAAAGAAGATAAAAAGAGTATGCACTGTACAGTTCCACTTACAGAAAATTCTAGAAAATACAAATTAATCTAGAGTGGCCCAAAGCGGATCAGTGGCTGCTTGAGAAAGAGAGGGAGGAGCAGGCAGAAGGGATGAGAAGGGGTCCTGCTATTGTTCTTGTTATTGTGAAATAACAAGAAACTGTACTTGGTCTTTGTTCTGGGTTCCTGGCTCAGACTCTGAACACCCTTGTCATTTTCTATGTGATGAGAGATAGAAGCATTGTTTGTAGTATTGACTTTCTGTCCCTGGTTTCTGAAAGAGGAGCATCTTTTGTTATTCATAACGGACCCCTTCCAACCACACCTGACTTTCTGTTAACGGGGTGACTAGGGATAGGGGCTGCTTGTCGGTGATGTGATTCCGAAGAGTCGGGAGAGGGGCTGAAGACAGATACACAACCCACGATGACCAGTGATTTCATCAGTCATGACTACGGCTTGAAGCCTCTGTAAAAACACAAAGTAGGGGGCTCAAAGAGCTTCCGGCTTGGTGAAGACATGGAGATGCCAAGGTTGGCAAGGGCGAGGGGTAGACATGGAGATCCAAGTCCCTACCCACATACATGCCCCGTGCATCTCTTCCTCTGGCTGTTCCTGAGTGCCATCCTTGATCACAAAGTGGTAACAGGAAGTAAAGCACTTTCCTGGGCTCTGTGAGCAGTTCTAGAAAATTATGGCATCCAAAGGTGGCGTCATAGGAACCCCCTGATTTGTAGCCAATCTATCGGAAGTCCTGGAGACCCGGCCTTGTGGCTTGCATCAGAAGTGGAGGCAGTCTCGTGGGACTAAGGCCCTCACCTGTGGGGTCTGTGCTAATTCCAGGTGGTGTCAGAATTCCTTGGGGGTGGAAAACCCACTTTTGGTGTCAGAAGTGCAATACGGGAAACGGACGTTTTCTTTTCGGACCCAGGAAACTTTCTGAGGGTGTCGGCTGTGTTCACGGTCTCCCTTTGGGGATGATTTTACAGGCAAGAACATAGGCCAAAACCTAGCTAATCCAACACTTGGTACAGATATGTGCAATTTATCGTAAGCTAGCTAGCCTCAATAAGTCGGTTTATAAAAACAGAACATAATTTTTAAAAAGATTTTATTTATTTGAGAGAGAGAGAGAGAGAAAGAAAGAGCACAAGCAGGGAGAGCAGCAGAGGGAGAGGGAGAAGCAGGCTCCCCACTGAGCAGGGAGCCCAGCGCGGGGCCCAATCCCAGGACCCCGGCATCATGACCTGAGCTGAGGTGTCCCCAGCGGCAGCCCTTCTCACCAACACCAGGGCGTGGCTGGGAGTCAGAAACCTCCAGGCACCTTCATGTGTCCCTTAGGTTGCCACGAGTGCCGAACATGCATTCTTTGAGGCTTCGGAGAGAGGAGAGCAGGGACCAGCCTCTGGCGGCACTGAGGCCAGTTCTGAGGTTGGGTGGAGGAGAAAACGGAAGGCCACACAATTCACCCCCAAATGGGCGCCCTGGCTGGCTCTGCCTTCTGGGCAAACAGGCTGGAAATTAAAGCTCCACAGTAAACGCCCTGGCCCGACTCGGCTCCGCTGGCCACTTCTGTCCTGGGAAAGGTGCCAGCTCAGTGCCAGGAATGTTCCGGACACACCCTGGGCCAGGAGGAAACTCAAGAGGTACCAGGCTGCTAGCGGCTCTGGGCATCCTTGGCTCCCTGCTAGTGGACTCACCCAGCCCCACAGGAGACTATCTCTGCAGGGGACAGAGCCCAAGACAGCCACCTGGCCAATGGCAGGTCTGACCCAGTTGGTGTGGACAAGGGACAAGGTCCCCTGGGTCAGGTGGGCAGGTGCTGACAGCCCTCAGTTGAGGTGACTGCTTCTTCATCTCTCATCAGCTGTCGTGGGACACCACCCACTAGCCAGGTGCTCAGAGACGGACCACACCGGCCCAGCCCTCCCGACGTTAAGGAAGATCAGTGTGAACAGGTGAGTTCTAGAACCTGTGATGGCAGAACTCACCTCAAGGGGACCAATGGGACTAGAACTGGACATGCAAGGTCAGCTCTAAACCCAAGATGTGTTCAGTGTGGGGGAGGGCGGGGGGACGAGGCCCCCCAGGTGTGACACCAGGAGACAGGTAGCCTGGGAGCGGGAGGAGCCATCTCCCAGGAGGGGGTGGGGGTGTTGCAGATGTTGCCGTGCAAACCTTCCAAGGCTTCCTTGCCATGCTGGCTCCCCAGGCTTCCGTCCCAGCCCACGCTGGGGGCTCAGCATCTGCTGCCTGGGGAGCCGGGGCTGTCCTTCCCACCTCCCCTGCCCATCTCTCATCACCTTGTCTCCAACGGGCTTTAGCCCCCAGGCCTCACCACCCTCCACCTCTCCCGTGGCTTGATTCTTTCTCTCTTTCCTTTCCTTTCTCCTTTTTTTTTTTAAACAAATAACAATCAAGATATCATTTACTTCCCGTAAATTTTATCCATTTAAAATGTACAATTCAACCATCTTTAATGTATTTACAGAGCTGTAACCTAATTCTAGAATATTTCCATCACTCCGAAAGGAGACCCTGTCCCCGGGGGGAAGCACCTTTCCCTACCCACTCCCTTCCCCACCCATCTGCTTTCTGTCTCTCTGGATTGTTCTATTCGGGACGTCTCGTGTCAGTGGGATCCCACTGACTGTGTGGCCTTTTGGGACTGGCTTCCCTCACTCAGCACGATGTTTCAAGGCTCATTCCTGAGGCCCTCTTCGCAGCGTGACAAACTGGTGGAGAGAGCCACCTGTGGCTCTGCTGAGGACAGGAACGCGTCCTTGAGTCCCTGACATGAAACAGGCCAACAGCAGCAACAATAAAACCACAGTAACAACATCAACTGGCCTTTGCCTCATGAGCATCACGCACTAGGAGTGAATGATGGAGTTTTTTTTCCCTCCAAACCACCTTCTGCAAGGAGGGCTATTGTCTCCAGTCCTCAGCCAAGGAGGCTGCATCCCAGAGACACTGGCTGCCCAGGGGCAGAGCCGGGATCCCACCGCGGCCCCCCCTTCGCCCACATCCTCCAGCCACACTCTGCTCTTCTGCCCCTGGCCCTGCTCTCTCGGCCTGGAACACTGCTCCCAGCAGCCTTTGCGTGGCTGGTTCTCTCCTGGAGGGGGGGGACAGGGGGCTGTCAGCTGCCCTGCACCTCTGGGGTTCCCCAACACGGCAGCCTTGGCACTGCACCTGGCAAAGAACTTGGCCCCAACTTAAATCTTCTCAACAAAGAAAAGATCTGTGAGGATCTCAAAAAAAATTGGGGGGGGTGCCTGGATCTCAAAAAAATTGGAGCAGTTAAGCATCTGTGTTTAGCTCAGGTCATGATCTCAGGGTCATGGGATCAAGCCCCACGTAGGGCTCCCTTCTCAGCAGGGAGTCTGCTTCCTCCTCTCACTCTCCTCTGTGGCCTCTCTTTCTCTCTCCCTCTCAAATAAATCAATAAATTCTTTTAAAAAAATGTTAAACCTCAAAAAATAAATGTTAAACCTCTATTGGTATTAGTGCTCTGACTACATTTTGCATCTCATAAGTAATTTAAGTCATCCACCAATTGTTTACTGGGAGAGTATAACTGGGTTCCCAATCTAATTTATTTTTTTATGAAGTTTATTTCTTTCAGTCATCTCTGAACCTGATGTGAGGCTTGAACTCACAACCCCGAGATCAAGAGTCGCACGCTCCTCTGAAGGAGCCAGCCAGGGGTCCCCTGAGTTCCCAATTTAAATCTACGACACTTCCTCTAAGAATCAAATCTCCAAGAAAAAAATTATTTACCATTAATAATCCAAAAACGATCTGTTTTATAATATCACAACGGTTTCATTTGCCGTTATGTAAGTTTCGTCAGTAAAAAGTTGAGCGCAGTTAAGATCAGGGAAAAAAGAGTTCGGCCTCTGTAGTGAGCTGAAGGGTGTCCCTCCAAAAATATTATGTCCAGGTCCTAATTTCTGCCCCAGAACGGGTGAACGTGACCTTATTTGGAAATAGGGCCTTCAGGCTCCATCACTCACATCTCATCTGCCTGCCTCGTTATCAGGGAGACCCACGGAGACCCGAGATGCCGAGACGTTCATGGGGGTGAAGAAAAATTACAGGAAAGAGATCAGGAGACCGGGCTGCATTCCACATGTCTTCCCCGCAACCCCCACCCCCACCCCGGCCCCATGTGTCTTCCCTCCAGCTAGGAGGTTAGAAAGGAGAGCATAGAAAGGTCTGTTATTCTATACAAGGGATACCATGTCATTTCACATGCCTTTTTGTCTAAAATGTCTTCAAAGCTCTCCAAGAAATGTCTGATTCCGCTTCATAATTGAAGAGTAACGGCAAAGCACTTTGGCTCGGCCACTGCTCGGGTCCCCTTGGAACGCCACATCTCCACCCTCCCTGTTCAGCCCCGACACCCTATCTGCCGATGGGACAGACTAGGATGTGGATACCGGAGCCCTGGGGTCCCTGCTCCTCTCCCAGCAGCTGAGGGAGGCTGCTGTGGATCGGATGCTGCCGTGTGACCCCAGGATTGCTGGCCCGTAGCCAGGGCAGGCCCTGGACCCAGTGGCCAGCAGCTTTCAGTTCTCCCGAGAAAAGCGTCGTGCCGACAGGAAAATATTTGTTGAGTTTGTAAGTTGAGCTCACCCGCTGCGGAAGTGATCGAAGAGACAATAAAGATAGAGACCCGTGTGCTCACAATGTTGGCAAGGCTCCCACCTCAGCTGGGCCGGGCCACAGGGCGGGTGCGGTCCTGGGGGGGCTCTGCACGGAACTGACGGACGTGACCTGCGACCCTCTCGCTTTCTGAAATCATCAAACATCTGCTGAGTGAGCTGTTTGGGAACGGGTCCCAGGCCGGTGGTGGAGGGAGCAAAGCCAGCCGTTGGGGGTGGGGGGGGAACGGATGAGCCCCAGGGCCCTTTTCATCAGGAACACACATGAGTCATTTTTAATCAGTCAAAAAAAGGGAAAAAGACCAAATGCAGTTAATGAACACCCGCATAGCATGCTGCAACGGGATGGGGACGACCGCGAAATCTTGGAGGGACCTTAAATGTCCACCAGGAGGGCAGAAGGACTAAGTCAACAAGGTCCACAGGACGTCCACACGATGAGACAGCAGGTAGTTGATATAAAGAACAAACGGGGGTCAGATATGCTGACAAGGGAAGACATGAGACAGATTGTTAAATGAAAGAACGACGTGCGGAACAATCTGTACGGTTGACCTTGAACAATGTGTATTTCAAATGGGTGGGTCCACCCATACAGTATAGGACTGTAAATGTATTTTCCCCTCCTTATGATTTTCTTAAAAACATTTTCTTTTTCTGTTGCTGACTTCATTGTAAGAATACAGAATAACTACAGGAATGCCTGGGTGGTTCAGTCGGTTGAGCATCTGACCGCTGAATCTCAGGGTCGTGTGATCAAGCCCCAGGTGTGGCCAGAGTGGGTCTGCTTGAGGGTCTCTCTCTCCCTCTCCTTCTGCACCACCCCCTTGCTCACATTCTCACTCTCTCTCCCTCTCTAAAATAAATAAATAAAATCTTTAAAAAAAAAAATACAGAGTAGGGGGGTGCCTGGGTGGCTCGGTGGGTTAAAGCCTCTGCCTTCAGCTCAGGTCACGATTCCAGGGTCCTGGGATCGAGCACCGCATCGGGGTTTCTGCTCAGCAGGGAGCCTGCTCCCTCCTCTCTCTCTGCCTGCCTCTCTGCCTACTTGTGATCTCTGTCAAATAAATAAATAAAATCTTAAAAAAAAAAAAACACAGAGTATAGCGCACCTGGGTGGCTCAGTGGGTTACAGCCTCGGCCTTAGGCTCAGGTCATGGTCCTAGGGTCCTGGGATCGAGCCCCGCATTGGGCTCTCTGCTCAGCAGGGAGTCTGCTTCCTCCTCTCTCTCTCTGCCTGCCTCTCTGCCTATTTGTGATCTCTGTCAAATAAATAAATAAAGTCTTTAAAAAAATACAGAATATGATACATATAACGTTCAAAGTATGAGTTAATTGGCCATGTATGGTATCGGTAAGGCTTTCGGTCACAAGAAAGCTACCCGCAGTTAAGTCTTTGGGAAAACAAATTTTATCAGTAGACTTTTGACTGTGGGCTGGGGGTGATGGTCAGCAGTTAGGGTGGCTGAAATCCCGTCTTGTTTTATGGAATGTATCGAAATGTACCATGTATCATAACACAGTGTGTCGGGGATCAAGATGGGAGGTCTTGAGGTCTTTAAACAGAAAGATACAGGTACACTCAGAAATACTGTGGGTTCCATGCCCACCTGCAAACTAATTTTTTGGTTTCCCGGGGGATATAAAAGTTATATTTATGCCATACTGTAGTCCATCAAGTGTGTAACACCATTACGTCTAAAAAACAATGCATATACCTAAGTTTAAAAACACTTTCTGCTAAAAAATGTTAACCGTACCTGAGCGCTCAGTGAGTCACAATCACCCATCACAGATTACCACACCAATAATAATAAGAATGAAAAAGTTTGAAATATTGTGAGAATTACCAAAATATGACAGCCGGATAGAAAATGAGTGAATACTTTTGGAGAACGCGCGCTGACGATTTTCTTGATGCCACCAACCTTCAATCTGTAAAACACACAAGATCTGCAGAGCTCCATGAGTGAAGCTCGATGAGGTCTGCCTGCACAGGAAATTCACGACTCAACGCTGCCACGGGAGAACGAGAGCGGCCACAGTGCATCAGTGAATGAGTGCAGCTGTGTGCCAATAAAACTTTATTTACACAAACAGCCTGCAGGTGGGATTTAGCCTGGGAGCTATAGTTTGCCATCTCCTGGTCACACCACACAATCTGAAGATGATAATTCTATTTTTGTATGGAAACCGAAGAGCTGGACAAAAGCTGTAGTCCTGCTGCCTCTGTCTGAAAAGTTTCTAGAATGTGCCCATTTTTCTCCACCTCTGTTGTCCTGCTCAGGTGAACCCCACCATCACTGCCTAGATGACACAGCTCCCAGAGGACTTCTAGCCCCTGTCCTGTCAAACAAATGACAGAGAACTCACTCCTCTCCTCCAGAACTCCTGGAAGTTCCCCATCCCACCCGGGCACTCTTGCCTCAGGGCCTTTGCACTGGCTGTTTCCTCTGCCTGGAACACACTTCAGCTGGATACCCTCATGGCAAACCTCCTCACCACCTTCTCAGTGAGACATTCCAGGTCAGCTACTTTGGATGCATTTGGCTTTTACCTACTCTTTGAGCATCCTAGGGCCGCTGCATAAAGTACCACACACTGGGGAGCATAAAACAGTAAGAATTCAGTGTGCCTGGGTGGCTCAATGGATTAAGCATTTGCCTTCTGATCAGGTCATGATCCCGGGGTCCTGGGATCGAGCTCCATCGCGGGCTCCCTGCTCAGGGGGGACCCTGTTTCTCCCTCTCCCTCTGCTGCTTCCCCTGCTCATACATGCTCTCTCTCTCTTTCTTTCTCAAATTAAAAAAAAAAAAATCGTTAAAAATAAATAAATAAACAATAAGAATTCATTGTCCTGCAGTTCCGGAGGCCAGAAGTCCAGAATCAGGTGTTGGCAGGGCCGTGCTCCTTCTAAAGATCTAGGGGAGCGTTCTTCCTGGCATTCCTGCAGCTCCTGGGGGCTCCAGCGTTCCCCAGCTTGTGTCACGTGACCCCAATCTCTGCCTCCGTCTCCTTCTCTCTCCATCCCTTCACATTGTCTTCCCTCTGTGCATATCTCTGTGTTCATACTCCACCCCCCTTTTTAAAAGATGTTATTGATTTGTCAGAGAGAGAGAGAGAAAACAGGGCTTGATCCCAGCACCCTGGGATCATGATCCCAGCAGAAGGCAGACGCTTAACCAACTGAGCCACCCAGACATCCCATCAAATCTCCCCTTTTTATAAGGACACTGGTCATACTGGATTAAGGCCCACCCTAATGACCTCATTTTAACCTGGTGAAATCCAAAAGACCCTCTTCCCAAATGAAGTCGCGCTGGGAGGTATTGGGGCTTAGAATTCCCACATGTCTTTGGGTTGGGGTGTGTGTGTTGGGGGGAACACAGTTCAACCAGGAACAGAAGCGTGGCCTCCTCAAAGGGCAGCAAGAGAGGAAAGGCGCTGTCCTGCCTGTGGGGACAGCTGAGGACTGTGTGTGCCAGGCCACCATACCCACTCATCCTGCCCCAGCTGATGTCTCTTCTGTACCTCCCAGCCACACCCTGCCCCCGGCCCCGTCAGGTGAGTTAACCTGCCCGACTCAGGACACAGAACAGGCTTCCGTTGCAAACACAGTTTCCCCAGGGTCCCAGCCGGCCATGTACTTAGCAGCAGGGTGCACCCAGGAGCTCGAGGGAGACCCAAGGGCTGGGAGAATATGGTACTCTCGGGAAGTCTGATTTTGCTAAAATGTTCAATGGTGAAAAGAAAATTAAATGGATCTTTCAGGCAGCTGTGAACCGGAACCTAGCGATTCAGCACAGGGAGGAGGAAAAAAAACACAGAGAAAGACAAAGGATGGAGGGGAAACACAGTTCAACCAGGAACAGAAGTGTTCCTGGTTGGCTCAGGGGGGCCAACCCGGGGGCCTCAGTCAGTTAAGTGTCTGCTTTTGGCTCAGGGTCCTGGGATCGAGTCCCACATTGGGCTCCTTGCTCAGCGGGGAGTCTGCTTCTCTCTGTGCCCCTCCCCCTTGCTCAGGCACTCTCTCGCAAAAATAAATAAAAATCTTAAAAAACAAAACCAAGGGGCGCCTGGGTGGCTCAGTGGGTTAAGCCGCTGCCTTCGGCTCGGGTCATGATCGCAGGGTCCTGGGATTGAGCCCCGCATCGGGCTCTCTGCTCAGCCGGGAACCTGCTTCCTTCTCTCTCTCTCTGCCTGCCTCTCTGCCTGCTTGTGATCTCTCTCTGTCAAATAAATAAATAAAATCTTAAAAAAAAAAAAAAAAAAAAAGATAGACATGGGCCTGGGTCCTTTGGGAAGGGGGATGAACTGGATGCTGGGTTCACAAAGCCAAAGGCGGTCTGGGTCCACAGAGAGGGCGCCGGGCCTGAGGTCTGGTCTGCAGCGTCTGCTCACAATCCCAGCAAATGCTCTTAATTGTTCAGGGTCAGCAGTTCACTGAGCAAATCCTTGGGACCCTGGGGGGGTCTCTCCAATCACTGAGGGGGGCTTCCGGAACTCTCTGGAACCCAATCAGTTCCATTTAGCCAGCGAAGCCAGGAATGTGGGCCGGAGACAACAGTAGGGCTGGAAGGGCTTCTTCACAGGAGATGAGGCCCAGCCTGGGGGCTGGGGAGTGGGGGGCGGGGTGGGGGGCAGAGAGGACTGCACCATGGAAACAGGCAGGGGGAGGAAGGCAGGGAACCCAGGCCTTATGGGCAGTGGGGGCTCCCGTGTGACTTAGCAACACCACCGTTTACGGTTCATTTGTTCGTTCATAAGCTACGTTTCAGTGAACCAAAGAAGGACCGTACTGCCTGATTCTGCCTAGTCCCTGGAACAGGCAAATGCATAGAGTCAGAGAGAAGGTAGAAGAGAGGTTACCGGGGTCTGGGAGCAGGGGGGAAGGGGGACTATTGTTTACTGAGCAGGGAGTTTATGGCGGGAATGATGAAAAATTGAAGGCGCAGATTGTGGTGATGGTTACACAATCTTGCGAATGCATCTGTGCCATCTAACCATGAGCTGAAACAGTAAAAATGATAAATAAAATAGGGGCACCTGGGTGGTTCAGTGGGTTAAAGTCTCTGCTTTTGGCTCAGGTCGTGATCCCAGGGTCCTGGGATCGAGCCCTGCATCGGGCTCTCTGCTCAGCGGGGAGCCTGCTTCTCCCTCTCTCTCTGCCTGCCTCTCTGCCTACTTGTGATCTCTGTCAAGTAAATAAATAAAATATTTAAAACAAATAATAATAAAATAAAATGTTATGTGTAAAGTCCATCACGCTGCATTCAGTAAAGGAAAACAAAACAAAAAACAAACCGGATGCTTGTGCAGAGAAGCCGGCTTCCTTGACAGTGGCCGTCACCATCCCTGTGTCCGGGATGAATGTGTGGTCCAGGGGGACGGCAACATTTATCCCATGGTCACTGCCAAGCGTCGGCTCCACGGTCCCTGACCACGGGCCACGTCCACTGGCTACATCCACCGCCCCTCCTCGGGGTCAAGTGGAGCCTGCCTTTTGCCTGCTGCAGCCAGTTCCACTCCCCCTTGCTCCCCCCCACCCCAAGGCAAGTGCTCAGGAAGAAGTATCTGAATCTGAGTTACGGGAGGTGAGACCGGCAGATCCTGAGAGTGTCATTCCACCCTGTCCCAATAACGACCTGCCTCCAACTCCAACTGGTCAGGTTGGGGCGACCTCGCAGGTGGGGTCTATTTCTTCCCCGCAGCTCCTGCTTCATCCCAGTGCCCACAATGATGGCCACAGCTCCTGTCCCTGAATCAAGGCAGCCTGGGGAGGGGGTTGAAAACTGCTTCCTGTTCAAATTCACTGAACAATCTTAAGCCAGAGGATGCACTGCTGCCTCTCCCCACAAATCTGACCCCCTCCACAAGGGGGTCAGCGGGGTCCCTAGGAGCTGGCTGAGCAGCATGGCCAAGGTCACAGCACCCTCTCTTTCCCACGAAAGTCCCTCTGTGTCTCCAACTGGATCCTGTAGTGGATTCCGAGGACCGTTGCAACAAATAACCACAGATTGACTACTTAAAACAACAAAACTTGGGACGCCTGGGTGGCTCAGTTGGTTGGACGACTGCCTTCGGCTCAGGGCGTGATCCTGGAGTCCCGGGATCGAGTCCCACATCAGGCTCCCAGCTCCATGGGGAGTCTGCTTCGTTCTCTGACCTTCTCCTCACTCATGCTCTCTCTCACTGTCTCTCTCTCTCAAATAAATAAATAAAAAATCTTAAAAAACAACAACAACAACAACAAAACTTACTCTCTCACAGTTCTAGACATCAACAAGTGTGAAAGCAAGGGGTCAGCAGGGTTATGCTTCTCCGGAAGGCTCTAGGGGAGGGTCCTTCCTGGCATCTCCCTCCCAGCATCCTTGGCTTGGGACCCTAACACCCCATTCTCCACCTCCGCCTCCAACTCAAATCTCTCTGCCTCTCCTTCAGGGACCCCTGGCATCAGATTTAGGGCGCACACAGATAACCCAGGATGATCTCATCTCGAGATCCCTCACCTAACTACATCCGCAGAGACCCTTTTTCAGATCAGGTGACAGTCACAGGTTCCAGGTGACAGGGTGTGGATGTAACTTTGGCGGGGCTGCCGTTCACCCCACATAGGCCCCAAGCACATTCTTCCTGAAGACTGGGTGTCTGCCTGAGCCTTATCCATTCTTAGACAAATCTTGGTTTTTATCTCCCTTCCTGGTGGTGCTCCAAACAGACCTAGTGTCGCAATGGGGAGTTTTCTATGAAGATTAATAAACCCGGTATCAAAACTCCACCGCAGTGAACCAATGCTCGAATGTTCCATGTTACAGAGCTGAACAGACCAGGCAAGGCCAGGAGACAAACAAGAACGCTCAGCTGACGGGCTCCATGAGAGGGCTGGGGCTCACATCTTACCCCAGATGACGCCGTGCAGCCCCAAAATGCGAAATAAGGCACACTATGCCTTTAAGAGTGATGTCGTTCCAGGGTACTTGACACAAAAAGATGCCCATGATACTACAGACAAAGGAGAGGCAGGTACAAATATTTCCACTTCCACTCCGTTTTTGTCTGAAATTCTATCGGAATTATATGCTCCAAAATGTGCCTTGTGCCGATCTGAGTGGCGACAGTTCTGGATGACTGAGAAATCTTCCCTTGATTATCTAAATTTTCTGCAATAGGTCTGTCCAAAGAAGCCCACTAAGATATAAGACATACTAATATAATCTGTGAGCATTGATTTTTTTTTTCCAAAGCATGCAAAGACACTAACCATTTCATCTGAATTGATGGGTGATGAACTGGCCAGATGGCCAATAACCGTGGACGCCTGCAAGCTGGGGACTTGCTGCCCCCTAGAGTCCTCCAGGAGAATCTCCCGCAGAGAATGGAACCCGATGATGGAAGGCTCCCCGGAGCTAGACGCCAACCAAGGCTGTGGAAGAGCCCTCTGTACAGTGCCCTGATTTATTGCCATGAAGACTTGGCTGGGCAGTGGCCCCTCGGGGGTGCTGTGCTCCCCTCCCCCTGGGCACCCTGTTCACCTCCTAACTGCTGGCCACCCGGCCGAGAAGGATTTTGCAGGGAACGGAGACTCTGTCTCGCCTTCCAGCCTGGGTACCTGGGACAATCTGAGGTCCAAGTGATCTCAAGGCTGCACCTTTGTGACTTCTTCCTTCTTGGGTCTCATCTCCTCCACCTGCTTCAGTCCCCGCTATGCTGACTAGAGGTTCCAATTACAGCCTGATATCCACAAATAACTGGGCTTCACTTGGCCAGAATTAGCTTAAATCAGCAGTTCCCAAGCTGGGTACTATGGACATCCGGGATCATTCTTTGCAGGTGGTGGCTGGGGGCCGTCCTGTGCATTACAGGATGTTAGGAGGTATCTCTGGGCTGACCCACTGAGTGCCAGCAGCCTCCCCTACCCCAGAGCCGCGAAAACCCAAAATTCCCTGCACACCACCCATATCCCCCTGGGATTATGGTGGAGAACCATTCTGGTTGAGCACCACAGCCTGAAATGAAGAGGGGCTGTACAGAGAGCAGAGCACTGCCCCCCTCTGTACTGCCCCTCCCAGAAACACCCCCAGGCTCTGGTATAGGCGGCAGCCTTTTCTTTGAGTCAGTGCCTCGGAAGCCCAAGCTGGAGCCCGGTATTCATGTTGGGAGGCAACGGAAGAATCCGGACGGGCTCTCGGACTCCAAGTGGTGGTCAAGGAGTTTCATTCCTGTGTGTGACCTTCCCTGCCTGTCCCCAATAGTCATACTTTGGGGACAGCTCACTGGGGACTCCTGAGAGAACCCGGAGCCTAGAGCAGCAAACCTTCCCCCCACCTACCACCACAATGGAACTGGAAAGTGTGACAGCTAAAGCGTTTCTTTCCCGACAGAAAGGAGGTGGCCCTTTGATGGCCGGAGGACGCTTAGAGTCTGTCTGTCTCTGGACAGACAGAGGGGCCACCCCGCCCTGCTCAGTGGTCATTCTAGGCCAGTGTCGTTCCAGCCTATATAATAAAGTCTCCTCGGCATCTCCACTAGATGCATTCCTGTATTTCGAACGCACCTTACCTGCCCCCAGATGGTATCAATCACATAGATTATAGGAAACCAGACTTCCCCAAATTTAAAACCTTTACACTTCAAAGGACACCAGCAAGAAGGTCAAAAGACAACCCACGGAAGGCAGAAAATATTTGTAAGTCACATGCCCGGTCAAGGATTTCTATCCAGAATACGTAAAGAAGTCTTTTGACTCAATAACAAAAGGACAACACAATTTAAACACGGACAAAGTCATGCAAAGATGCTCAATGTCGCTCATCAGCAGGGAAATGCAAACCAAAACCACACTATCAAAAAGATAAGAAATAACAAGTGTTGGCAAGGATGCAGAGAAAAGGGAAGCTCTGTGCTCTGTTCACAGCGTTAAAATCAAGGGCAGAGACCAGCCTTGAAGCTTCTCTGAGACAGAACCAGTTTAGCCATGGAGGCAAAGTTTGATTTAGCTCACTTTGCAAGGCTAACTCGACCTGCGTCATTGGGCTTGTGCCTCTGGAAATGACAAGCCAAACTTGAACTGTTTCCCAAGGCTGGTACAACCCCTGAAAACTGTAATATTGTAACCAGTCACCAGGAAGAATCAACGATCACTACTTTCTCAGCAAATACATCCCGTGTTCTGGTTTGAGCGCTCCCAGCTTGCAAGCTCTCTTTTTAGTGCATGACAATAAATTTTTGCTAAATACTACTTCAGCGATTCATTCGTTTTGCTGTGGCCTTTTTGAGCCTTGCCAGCGGGAATGTCCATGGGTACAGCCACAGAACAGTATGGAGGTTCCTCAAAAAATTCAAAAAAGGACATTCATATGACCCAGCAATCCCACTTCTGGGCATTTACCCAAAGGAAACAAAATCACTAACTCAAAAAGGTCACTGCTTCATCACGTTCAATGCAGTAGTATTTACAACAGCCAAGACATGGAAACAACCTAAGTGTTCATGGACCAATGAACAGATAAAGAAATGTGACGTATACACACATGCATCTATATATGTAATCATGGTATATACATGTATGTATATTATTTATTATTATATATTATTATATATATAATGGAATATTATTCACCTACAAAAAAGGAAACCTTGCCAATTGTGACAATGCAGATGGACCCTGAGGGCTTTATGCTAAGTGAACCAGGTCAGACAGAGAAAGACAAATACTGTACGATCTCACTTATATGTGGAATCCTTAGAAATACAGACAAAAGATCAGAAGAGATATTTGCTATGGCCTGCATGTTTGTGCATCCCCCCCACCCCGCCAGCAATTCACGGGTTGAAATTTAAATCCCCCATGTGACAGTATGAAGAGGCAGGGCCTTTAGGAAGTGATTAGGTCCTGATGGTGGAGCCTCACGAATGTGATTAGTGACCCTATAAGAAAACACACCAGCGGGGCGCCTGGGTGGCTCAGTGGGTTGAGCCTCTGCCTTCAGCTCAGGTCATGATCTCAGGGTCCTGGGATCGAGCCCTGCATTGGGCTCTCTGCTCAGCGAGGAGCCTGCTTCTCCCCCTCTCTCTGCCTGCGTCTCGACTTGTGCTCTCTCTCTCTGTCAAACAAATAAATAAAATCTTTAAGAAAGAAAAGAAAAGACATCAGAGAGACAGTCTCTCTCCATTCTGCCATGTGGGGCTACACCTTAGAAGAGGACAATCTGTAAATCAGGAAGAGGGCCTTCACCAAGAATCTGACCATGAGCTCGACCTTCCCAGCCTCCAAAACTGTGAGATATAGCTGTTTGCTATTTAAGCCCCCCACACACCCCAGTTTATGGTTTATTTGTTGTAGCAACCCAAACTAAGACAACATTTCTCCAAGGAAGATATACAGATCATCAAGATACACCAAGGGTCGATACACACTTGAAAAGATGCTCACCATCACCGATGATTAAGGAACTGAAAATCAAACCCACAAAAAGAGATACCACGCGGCCCCCGCCAGAACGGCTGGCATCAAAAAATCCAGCCTAAAAAAAAATCCAGCCCGCCTAAGTTCCTTGCGTGGATTCTTTGGGAAAATGTGCATAAAATGCAGCAAGAATAACAACAAGCAGCACCCCTCCTTCCTCCCTCGGAGTCCCCCAGCTCCCAGCCCCGGACACAGCTTCTCTCGAAGGATTTTTGACTTCTCTTTCCAGGTTTTTTAGAAATTTCAACACCCGTTGTTCTCTAGCTGACACGTTATTTTGACCTTTCTGCTGCCGTGTGAGAAAGCACGGCGATCTTTCCCCATGATTCATCGTCACGATGCACAGTTGCTCCTTAAATACTTTCAAGTTCAGTTCCCGACACAACAGAACGCATCTTGCGTTCCATCTGCTCGTTTCGCCGAGCTCCGGAGCCCTGGCTTACCGTAGCGCAGTATGCCTCTGCACCGCTTCACACGGCGGGGGGCACAGTCTCACGATTCTAAGTGGAGGCCAAAAGATGCAGGGAACTCCAGGGAAGACAAATAGTCCAAAAGCTGCCCGAGAAAGCAAAATGGGCGGAGGGAAAAACACGTATAGGGCAGAGTATCAGCCTCTTACATCCCGCAGCAACAGGGTTCACCCTGGGTCCCAGAAGTTCAGGTGGTCACTGGCGGAGAGGGGGAAGGCTGCAGGAGGAGCAGTGGGTGTGCGTATGTGCGTGTGTGTGCCCATGTATGGACACGTGCGTGCACACGTGTGTGCTTATGTGTGTGTGCTTGCCAGTATAAACTATCATTCAGTAGTGTACTGTTTCCTAAAGCTGTCATAACAAATTAACAGTAGTGAGAGACTTAAGACAACTGAAATTTACTATTCTAGAGGCTGAAAAACTGCAATCAAAGTGTGGGCAGGGTTGATTCTTTCTAGAGGCTCCAAGGTAGAATCGTCCCACGCCTCTCTTCCAGCTTCGGGCGGCTACCGACGGCCCTCGGCTACATCTCTCCAGCCTCTGCCTCTGTCATCTCACGGCCTTCTCTTCCATGTCTTATGTCACTTTCCCCTTATATTTTCTTATAAAGTCACCTGTTACTGGATTCAGGGCCCACTGCCAATCCAAGGTGATCTCACCTTGAGATCCTTATGTTAGTTACACCTGCAAAGACTCCCATTCCATGGGGCGGGCGCCAGGGTGGCTCAGTGGGTTAAAGCCTCTGCCTTCGGCTTGGGTCGTGGTCCCGGGGTCCTGGCATCGAGCCCCACATTGGGCTCCGGGCTCAGCAGGGAGCCTACTTCCCCCCTCTCTCTCTGCCTGCCTCTCTGTCTACTTGTGATCTCCGTCTGTCAAATAAATAAATAAAATCTTAAAAAAAAAAAAAAAAAGACTCCCAGGGCACCTGGATGGTTCAGTGGGTTACACCTCTGCCTTCAGCTCAGGTCATGATCTCAGGGTCCTGGGATCAAGCCCCACATTGGGCTCTCTGCCCAGCAGGGAGTCTACTTCCCCCTCTCTCTCTGACTGCTTCTCTGCCTACTGGTGATCTCTCTCTCTGTCAAATAAATAAATAAAATCTAAAAAAAAAGACTCCCATTCCAAATTAGGTCTCATCATGAGTCCCGATGAACGTACCTTGTGGGGGGGGGGGGCCCAATGCGACCATCACCTCTGTCTAGTTCCAAAATATTTTATTATCCCAAAAGAAATCCTGTCCCCGTGAGCAGTCATTCCCCAACACCAGCCCGACCACTGATCGGCTTTCCATCTCTCTAAATTTCCCTATTCTGGACATTGCATAGAAAGCTTAAAATGGGATCATACAAATCTGCGGCCTTTTGTGTCTGGCTTCTCTTACCCTGCCTGATGTTTTCCAGGTTCATCTACGTGGTAGCGTGGACCCATACTTTATTTTTCGTGACTAACCTTCTGTTGTTTGGCTGCATCCCCTGCTGTTTGTCCATTCAGTCACTGATGGGCGTTTGGGCGTTTCCACATTTTACCTACTGCGAGTGGTCCTGCTCCGGACAACATGCTTGCTATCTGAGTCTCTGTTTTCAGCTCTTTGAGGTCCATGCCCGGGAGTGGAATGGCTGAGTCACATGGTCATTCCCTGTTTAAGAGGACCTGCCACACTGCTTTCAACAGTGGCAGCGCCCCGTTCCCTATCTCTGACACCTGTTGCAGTGGTTCCCAAAACCATTGTCAGGGTTGATAACTCTCTAGAAGGACTCACAGGACTCGCCGGAAGCTTCTACTCATGGATCCAGTTTATAACAGTGAAAGGGTAGGTTAAAACCGGCCCGGGAAAGAGATGTATGGGGTAGGGTGTGCAGAGTGGGTCCAAACGTGGAGCCGCCCCTAGTCACCCTCTCCCAGGGGAGTCACAGATGCCAATTCCTCCTTCCAACCACACTGCGTGGCAATACGCACCCTTCTTGCCAACCAAGGGATCTTGCCTGGGCCTTGGTGCTCCAAGTTTTGTCGGGGCTTGGTCATATATGGCCCGCATGGCTGACCTTTAGTCTCCATTCTCTCCCAGAGGCAGTACTCAAAGGCTGTGGGCCAAAGCTCTCAGAAGAACACATAGGCAGAACATTCCAGAGGATGAGCGATCCCTCCAAGAGCCAAGAGCAAAGGCCCAAACTCTCTCAGGAAAGGTTAATTCTTCACCTCACACACAATCTTGGCAAACTTCATTCTATTACTTTTTCTGTCTTCTTCTTGGAGTGTGAATGATTACCCTTCCCACATTAACATTTTTATTGTAAGAAATGCAAAAAAAAAAATTACCATCTTATCCATTTTTTTTCATCTTACCCATTTCTAAACTTATAGTCCAGTGGTCTTAAGTATAGTCACACTGTTATGCAAACATCACTATCATTTCGCAAAGTTGAAACTGTGTCCCCATTAAACACGGGCTCCCCTGTACCCTGCCCAAACCCCCATTCTACTTTCTGTCTCTTTGAATTTGACTCCTCTAGGGACCTCGTGTAAGTGGAATCATTAAGTGTTTATCCTTTCGTGGCTGGCTTGTCTCACTTAGCATAACGCCCTCAGTGTCCATACTGTGATATGTGTCACAATGTCCTCACTTTTTAAGGCTAAGTATTCCTGTGTACAGAGAGGCCACGTTTTGTTTACCTATTCCTCTGTTGATGGACACATGGGCCGCTTCCCCGCCTTGGCTATTGTGAATAATATTGCTGTGAACACAGGTATGCAAAAATCTCTCCAAGTTCCTGCTTTCATCTCCTTTGGATATATTTCCCAAAGTGGAAGTGCCGTCTCTATGGTAATTACCTTTTTAATTTTTTGAGGAACCGCCACACTGTTTTTCACAGCAGCTGCACCATTTTACGTTCCTGCCGACAGTACACAACGGTTCCAACTTCTCTGGGTCCTCGCCCGTATTTGTTATTTTGACAGTAGCCACCTGAACGGTGTGAGGAGGGATCTCCCTGCGGTTTTGATTTGCATTTCCCTAACCATAAGTGATGTGGAGCATCTTTGTATGTTTGCTGGCCATTTGGATATCACCTTTGGAGAAATGTCCATTCAAGTCCTTCGTCCCGTTCTTACTTAGATTATTTGGGGACATTTGTTGTTGAGTTATAGACGTTCTTTAATGTATTCCAGATATTAGTCCCTTATCAGATATATGTTCAAAGAATATTTTTTCCCATTTCATAGGTTGCCTTTGCACTGTTTATCATGTCCTTTGATGCACAGAAGTTTTATATTTTGACACAGTCCACTTTGTCTACTTTTACTTTTGTTACCTGTGGTTTTGGTGTCACATCTGGAAACTTCTTGCCAAATCCAATGTTTTGAAGCATTTCTCTCTGTTTTCTTTTCTTTGTTTTTTTAAAAAAGATTTTGTTTATTTATTTGACAGAGATCACAAGTAGGCAGAGAGGCAGGCAGGCTCTCTGCTGAGCAGAGAGCCTAGTGCAGGACTCGATCCCAGGACCTTGAGATCATGACCTGAGCCGAAGGCAGAGGCTTAACCCACTGAGCCACCCAGGTGCCCCTCTCTCTGTTTTCTTCTAAGAGTTTTATCATTTTAGGGCTTATATTTAGGTCTTTGATCATTTTTAAGACACTATTTGTATACCGTACTAACTAAGCGTTCATTTATTCACATGCGGATAACCAGTTTTCCCAGCACCATTTGTTGAAGAGACTGTCCTCGCCCCATTGGTCTTGGCATCCTTACTGAAAATCATTTGACTATACATGTGAGGGCTTATTTCTGGGGTCTCTGTGCTGTTCCATTGTTCTACATGCTTGTCTTTATGCCAGTACAATACTGTTAATTATTTTAGCTTTGTGGTAAGCTTTGAAATCAGATGGAAGAAACCTCCAACTTTATTATTCTTTCTTCAAGATTATTTTGGCTATTTGGGGTCCCTTGAGGTTCCGTATTGCATTTTGAGATGGATTTTACTATTTCTCTATAAACTGCTATTGGGATTGCCTTAAATCTATAGGTCACTTTGGGTACTATTGACATCTTAATAACATTAAGATTTCCAGTGTATGAACATGGATGTCTTTCCATTTATGTGTATCTTCTTTCAGTAATATTTTGTAGTTTTCTGTTTGCAAATCTTTTGCTTTCTTGGTTAAGTTCATTCTTAAGTATTTCTCTTTGTGATGCTGTTGCAAATGGAATCGTTTTCTTCTTTTCCTTTTTGTTCATTGTTAGTGTATAGAAACCAACTGAATTCTGAGTGTCGGTTTTGTATATTGCAACTTTGCTGATTTATTAGTTCTAATGGTTTGGGGTTTTTTTGTTTGTTATTGTTGTTCTTTGGGTTTGGTTTGGGTTTGGTTTGTTTTGGTTTTTTTGTGGAACCTTTAGGATTTTCTATCTGTACCATCATGTCATTTGCAAACAGGCAGGATTTTAATTCCTCAATCCCTGTTGGGATGTCTTTTATTTCTTTTTCTTACCTACTTATCCTGGCCGAGACTTCCATAATACTATGTGTAATGAAAGTGGGGACAGTGGGCATCCTTGTTTCTGATCTTAAAGGAAAAGCTTTCAAGGGCACCTGGGTGGCTCAGTCAGTTAAGCGTATAACTCTTGATCTCAGCTCAGGTCTTGATCTCGGGGTCGTGAGTTCAAGCCCCACATTGGGCTCCACGCTGGGCATGGAGCCTACTTTAAAAAAAGGAAAGAAACGTTTTCAGTCTTTCACCATTGAGTATGATGTGATCTGTGGGTTCTCATAGATGGACTTTATTCTATTAAGGTAGTTTCCCTCAGTCAGATTTTTGAGTGTTTTTATCATGAAAGGGTGTGCATTTTGCCCAATGGTTTTTCAGCATCAATTGATATAATGATGTGGTTTTGTTTCCCTCCATCCTGTTTGAATAAACCTCTTTTTTCTTTATCCTCAGCCTAACTGTATTTGAAGAGGGAAAGAAGAAAAGATGAGCGCATTCACGAAACATTGTCTACCTCTTAATCCTCCTCCAGTAGAAACCTTTTATGAGCACATATGTCCCATGGTACACAGAGGTTGCATGGTGAGCCCTCCCTCCAAGGCTCAGGACTGGCTGTTCAGAAAAAAATGTCAGACCACACAAATCTTCCTCTGATACCAATTATAATGTGGGTTTTCCCCTCACAATACCGAGCAATTCTCAGATATCGGCTGGTTGTCCTACAATTTAACTTAATTCAGACACTATGTACATGGAGATGGTATTAGACCCACTGCCTGCGGGTTCAGTCCCAAAAAGCTGCCCTCTACTTCAGATGCCAAACACAAGCCCAGGCTGTCCCCTGTGCTTCTGACCGAAGGGCTAGAAATCAGAGGTTCCTGCGACCCTCTCCCTTGAATCCCATTAATTTGCTAGAGTAAGTCACAAAACTAAGGAAACATTTACTCATTTGATTACTAATTTAATATAAAAGGATAGGGCCCAGCGAGAGCCCAGGAGAGTACTTGCATCAGGCAAGGTATAGGGGAAAGGAATGGGGCTTCCAAGTCCTCCCCAGGTGTGTACCCTCCCAGCACCTCCATGAATTCACAAACCGGATGCTCTCTGAACCCCATCATTTTGGACTTTTATTGAGGCTTAATGACACAGGTGTGACTGATGACACTGGCCACTGGCAACTGAATTCAATCACCAGCCCCTCTCCTCTCCCAGAAAGGGGGAGGGTCTGGTGGGGGATGGGTAGGCCTCAAAGTTCCAACCCCTCTAACTACGTGGTTGGTTCTCCCCATCCTTACGTTACCTAGGGTCTTTGCAAAAGTCGCCTCATTAAGTGCAAAATACACCTTTACTGTTCCCATCATTTAGTAAATTCTAAGGGTTTTGGGAGCTCTGCCAGAAACTTGGGTGAAGACCAAACCTGTTTCTTATGAGAAGTCATGATATTATAACACGACTTTCAGTTTTCCCCGGTACACAAGGAACCAAGACTTAATCAGAACAGGTTTATTTTTAACTATTTTTTAAAAAGATTCTATTTATTTAATTGACAGAGATCACAAGTAGGCAGAGGGGAAGGCAGAGAGAGAGAGGAGGAAGCAGGCTCCCTGCCAAGCAGAGAGCCCGATGCGGGGCTGGATCCCAGGACCCTGGGATCATGGCCTGGGCCGAAGGCAAAAGCTTTAACTCACTGAGCCACCCAGGTGCCCCCAGAACAGGCTTATTTTTAAAATATCAAAGGAAGGGCGTCCCTCTCTCTCTGTCTGCCTCTCTGCCTACTTGTGATCTCTGTGTGTCAAATAAATAAATAAATAAATCTTTCAAAAAATAGCAAAGGAAATGATGGTACAAAACTGCCTATAACAAGGGGATAAAGGGATCACGTTTACGGAATATACTGAAACTCCCTCCCAGAACAGGTGGTCGAGGATGTGTCCTTCCCAGCTGTTTGCAGGAAGCTTGTCACCTGGGTTAGTAAGCATGGCCTGGGTGTGCATTCAGGACGCACGAAGCTTGTCACCTGAGGGGAGTGCGCTCCTAGGCTCTCCCCAAGATCTCCAGGCGGTGCCTTCGCCCTTGAAATATAATGGACCTCCTAGTTCTCTTCCCAGATCTCTTGGTTAATTAAGATTCTCAGCAACTGAAGGATAAAATATTCTCGAAAGCTGCCACATCCCTCGCGCTTTTGATGGTGTTGGAGAAACACTCCATTGGTGACAGCAATGCCCAGACTTTGTGACAGCAACTCACGACTGTGCTACTGGGGGAGTGAAAGGAGATACCCGTGAGCAGGGAGACTCTTTTCCCCTGGGACTGACTTTAAGACAGGGGAGGAGCTGCCAGATTCTATTGTCACTCGAAGGGTGCCCTACCAACAGCTCTCCGCTGACGAACCGCTGTTGGGCTTATGAGCAGCAGGGCCAAGGTGAAGGGGCAACCCTGTTTGGAAGGCTGGCACCTCATCAAAGAAGGTGAAAACAAACCAGACCGGTGGGCTGAACTGCACAATATCCTCTCGGCAGTAATGGAAGTCCTGAACGGAACAAGAGGCCCCCTGTCTGGGTTTCTAGACCTAGGGGTCATGGCCAACGGTCAGGTCATAGTCTGGCAACTGGCTGCAGAAAGCTGACCGATGAAAGGGATGCCCACGTGCGGCCCAGCCCTGTGGGAATCACTGTGGGAGTCGGAGCGGGGCAGGAGGACAGGACATACCCATGCCCATCAGAAGAAATGCCTCGCAGGTTTGGAAAGGGATTGGAATCGGTCCAGGGTCCACATTCAGGGTGGCTTTCTGGGCCATGAGTGGACATGGGGGTTCTGTAGCAACGCAGAAACGTGCTGAATGTCGACAAAGTCCCCTCGCACCCACGGACGCACAAAATGCCTACAAGAACTATTCCATCTGCCCACGCGAGGGACAGAGCTACAGATGGCTCCGTGGTAGGTTCCCTGGTGGGAAGCCCCGGGTCCTCACTGGTGAGGGAGATTGAGGCTGGTAGTCCTGGGGAGCTACAAATGGGACCTGACGGGAACAGCCTGGGGCTCTGAACGGGCTTTGCTCACCCAGTGGTATATGTGGACGCCCAGAGAGTTCTAAGGCAACCACAGCAGAACCCGCCACCGGGTGGAGCCGAGCCCCATTCCCTCAGACGGTGCTGATGGCCCGAGACACCCAACAGCAGGCAGAGAGCTCCGCTCTGCAGAGGGACAGCGCAGCAGGAAACTGGAATGGCCTCGGAAACACTGGCTGTTGAAAGCCGGGGGAGGTGGCCTGTGGGGCAGTAAGCAGCTGGTAAGTGCAGGAAAATACCAAAAAGAGGACCGGGGTTCTTGGGTGCCCCCTCCTGTGGACCCAACGTTTTCTGCACTTGAATGGGGGACAAAGGGGTCAGGGCTGGGAGAGAAGTTTCTGGAACTCTGATCCAGATCTTTGGGAAGCCCCAGAGCAGGCTCTGAAGAGACGCAGAGGCTGGGAATGTGTGGGCTGACAGGATTACAGGTAAAGTGTGGGTAGAGACTGCGGGGCAAAGACGGAAGCTGGACAAGAGCAGTTCTGCCTGCCTGAGCGGCCTTAGCAAAGGTGACCAGGTCTCTATTACTGGGACCCATGATGGCAACGGAACTGTGCCTCTCCGGAGAACATTCCCGTACCCAGCGCTGTAACACAGGCCGGTAAAGGGGAACCAGCCGACATCCACGGAGGCATGCTGCCTGGGAAGCAGCCAGATGGTCAGAGCCCATGCAGTGTAGACAGGAGCTGCGGGCTGGATGGGCCGATCCCCTGTGCCGCGCTGGGCATGGGGCGTAGACCGCAGCTTAGGCCAGAGCCCGGCAGCGCCTCCAGCAACAGTGCTGGGACCCTGGCCTGGGTGAGGAAATTCCCGAGGTGGGCGGACTCCGAACTTGCTCCAGGATGGTAAAGGGGCAAGCACCATGGGGACGGCAGAACATGAAATCTCCCTGCAAGTGAAACACTCATGTCCCAGGAGTCCCAAGACCGAGGAGCCGCAGTTCAGAAGAACCTGAGACAACACGAGCCTTCTCCTGGCCCCTGACAGAGCAACCAACGCTTGACTGCACAAGTTTTATTCTTTAAATATCAAATATGCTCATACAAAAATAGCTACATCGCCAAAGTAGTGTCTAAAGTGCTTGAGCTCCCAGAGCGTGACACACAAGGCCGCGGGACACACATGTGCACTGAGCTGGGGGAGGGGCCAGGCTTTCTTCCCGGCGGTCAGCAGGGAGGCCCCCCCTTGGGCGGGGGGGGGGGACACGGCTAGTGTGTAGATTCACGCCGTGTGTGGCTCCCCCGCGCCCAACAGAAGCGGGGTCCGGACCACCCCTGGAGCTTCCCCGCCGGCGCCTTCCTGGTTGAAGTACCACTGGCTGGGGGCCTCCAGGCCCTGGGCTTGCTCCCAGACCTCCTGGTTGATTAAAGCCGCCTCTTTACTCGCCTCCGCCGAGAGGTCCAGCACCTGGGCGAAGCTCCTGCAGAAACAACAGGACGGATGAAGACTTTTGGCCTCTCCGCCCAGGGCCAGACAGAAGTGGGCTGCGTCCCATGCACTCTTGGGAAGCGTGCACGATTCAGAACACAGCTAAGCAGAGCTTGGAGAGGCCTGTAAGAACAGGACTGGGCAGGTGCAAAAGAAGAGTCATTTATCCACCAGATATTTGGGGAACTGCACCAAAACGGACGTATAGCCTCACGCAGTGTAAACGATGGCAGGGAAATACATGCTAAAGGAGTGTGTATGGCCAGCTGAAGCTCTGACCCTTGTGATCTGGAACCTTCTGGTGCACAGGGAGTTCCCCTGAGGCCACGCACACAAGAAGGGAATGTCCTAGTAGGTGGCAACTCTTTTTTAGGAGTAACTTTCAATGTTTTTAAACATTTCGAAGAGCATATTCAGCATCATAAAGGAGAACGAAAGATTTTTGGGGGGAAGATGAAGAGGAAAGCCCCAAGGTTTAAAAAAAAAAAAAAAAAAAATCCCCTGAAGTGGGGGGAAGCAGCAGCAGCGAGAAAGTTGCCGAGGGGGCTTGTTGGGGGAGCAGGCTGAGGGGTGCACTGCGGCCTGGGGGCTGCTTGCCCACGGCCCACATTCATGAAATGCATCAAACCAAACCGAGGATCTGTGCCTTTTCTATATGAATTTATACTTCCAGTAACAAGTTCCAAGAAGATCACCCCAAGCCCTTACCCCAGGAGATGTTTCAAGCATGAGCAGGCCCACCCAAGGGCACCGGAAATGCTGTGACTCCTGGGAAGTACAGGACAGGTGATGCTAGAGACCCCTTTCTATTGTGGCTTCTTGAGAACACACACGGGGGTTTGGGCTGAGTTCAAAGTGCTTTGCCCATTCCCCTCTCCCTACCTCAGTGGGCCCCTACACCCCCGGCCTCTGCAAACACCAGAGCTGCCCGCTCGCCGGAGCATGACTGGCTGCTCCCAACTTCAAATCTTTTCTGCAGTACCTTCGGAGTTCCAGATCCTTCTTTTGGGTCATTTCCTTGAGTTCGCTCAGCAGGTCCAGAGCTTTCATGTTTTCTTCTAAACTGCCGATCCCCAGTTCTTCCAGCAGATGGCATGTGGTCGTCAACTCCTGCTGCAAATTGTCTGGATGGGGAAAGGGGCGGTCAGCCAAGGGTTTCACAGTGCCTGGAGCAAGGGATGCTAGTTGGGAGGCTGACTGGATTCTTCTCGTTCCCCAGAATGCCTGTGTGTTATGCTGGAATCGTGAAGAGCTCAAAGGCAGAGAGGGTCACGGGGCACAACATTCATGTGCTGGTACCGCTTCTCTCCCCCGCCAGCCCAGTGCCGCAGATCACAGGGGCCTGAGATCATAGGCCAGGCGTGACCGCCAGCCGGGCGGTCGCTGGAACGAACCTGGAAGGCCACTTTGACGTCCTCAAAAGAAAGCAATGCAAAAGGCCAAGGATGTCTGTCCTGCAAGCAACTTAAAAACAAACCTGTGGTTCCCACTCCCCGTTCCCAGCATCTCTGCCCCCCTCACCCGAGAGCGTAGCCTGCATTTAAAGAAAGCAGCAGCTCCCCACTTCCGCACACGCCACACCATACATGCACTGAGTCACAACCCCCCACCACCAGGTTTTGAGACCACTGTAAGGGTTCTTCCACAAACACTAACACTCTTATACTCCTCGTACTGGTCTCCACTGCCTCCTCCCAAAAGACATGCTCAGGACCTAATCCCAAGTAGCTGCGAACGTGACTTTATGGCCACAGAGTCTGTGTTGACGTCACTGGGTTACAGTGAGGTCTGTGAGCTGGCATCCTTCGAAGCAGAGGGCCATTCGGAAACAAGGCCTGTGTGAAGACACAGGTGGACCAGCATGACGCCACCACCAGCCAAGGAGTGCCAAGAACAGGGAGCAACACCGGCAGTCAGGAGAAAGGCACGGAACGTGTTTTCCCTCCGAGTCTCCAGGGAGGTCCAACTCTGCTGACACTCAGACTCCGGACTGCGGGACCCCTGAACTGAAGGGAATGAACTTCTGGTGTTTTGAGCCACCCAATCTGTCATTAATTTCAGAAGCCACAGGCTCCTTTGCAACCCGATCCCAACTGCTGGCCGCCACCCACGGCACTTGTCAGGGACGGAGTCCAAGAGTCGCAGATGTGCAGCTCACTGCTGTCATTATAAAACCGGACACCTGTACGCAGAAAATCGCTCCACAAGGCTCATTCTTCAAGACTGCGTGTGATCCCCTTGCTACTCCGTACTGGGAAAAACTGGATTAAAAGCACCTGTGTCTGAGATTACCAATAGAGCAACGGCCTTTGTGATCTTGAACTCCGTTTATGGAAAGTTCTGGAGACAATGTCCACCTGATTTTAGGTGGCGATCCTTTACTTAACATCGGCCTCAAACAAGATGTATTTAGATGGCTCACGAGGACCCTGCCTGGAAATAACCAGACTCTAGGCCAGCTGAAAACTTGCTTTGGGAAAATACTCGCTCTGTGACACCTGGGTAGCTCAGTGGGTCAAGCCTCTGCCTTCAGCTCAGGTCATGATCTCAGGGTCCTGGGATCGAGCCCTGCATCGGGCTCCCGGCTCAAGGGGGAGCCTGCCTCCCCACACCCTTTGGCCTGCCTCTCTACCTACTTGTGATCTCTGTCTGTTAAACAAATAAATTAAAAAAAAAAAAAAAAAAAAGACACTTGCTCTAAAGAGAATTTTAAGATCAAGTATGCATGCGGACTCCTCCTTCCCGTGAAGGATCAGGTAGGAACCCTATGCCACAGAGGGGTCCCACGGCTCTTCACAGAAGGCAGGACGGGGCTGGGGCACCTGGCTGGCCTGATCGGTGGAGCAGGAGACTCTTGACCTTGAGTTCTGTGACTCTAAGCCCCATGTTCAGTGTAGAGATTACGTTTAAAAAAAAAGAAGGCAAGATGGGGTAAGGATCAGCGTCTCTGAAAAGAAACCCCCCGCCTTGGGGGACAGCAGCCGATCCCCAGGACTGTGTTTTGGCAGGGATGGAAATTACTGGGCCAGTCCACAGACCTGGCTTCAAATCCCAGCTTGGTCCTTACTCAGGGTGCAACCCTGGACAAACCGCAGCCTTGCCAGCCCCCTCCACTCCCGTCCTCTGCCATCTGATGAGGGACAAACACCTATTTGAGAGGAGGCTGTGACGTGACACAAAGGGATAAAGGTGGCTGGCACACAACAAGCCCCGACCCACACTGGCCGTTCGCTCGCTCTGCCCCTTGCCCGGCAGCCATCCCGTTTCCTACCTAAGAACCGCTGCCCGTCGCCGTCTAGGTGGACCGATTTCACGGGAAGCTCGTGCCTCGTGGTGTCCAGGGCCGTGGCGAACGTCTTGTACTGCTCCTTAAAGCGTTCGGCCACAGCCTCGTAGGGGCTGAGCATCTCGATCTACAGGCAGGAGGGAAGGAGACCTAGGACACAAGACCCAGTCCCATACCAGCAACCAGTGGTGCCAAAAGCTGGCCACAGAGTCAGAGCCAGGCGGCAGGGACAGCCCCCGGCCACACTCCCTCGGATCGCTCTGCCGGGCTCGCCCCGCCCCGGAACGTGCAGCGTGGGGACTACATGGCCGCTGACCTGAGCGTCAAGGACTTCTGCCAGCTCCCGCTTCCGCTGAGTGAGGAGAAGTTTGCGCTTCAGCTCGTGAGCCTTCTTCTGTAGCTTCTCCTTCTCTTTACACATGATTAATAAATTCCTCTCTGCCTTTTCTTCGAATGAAGCGAGACCATTCTCCATCTGTCAAGCGCATGACAGGAGCTGAGGCCAGAGGGAACGCCATCCCTGCGCCTCACAAAGCCTTTCCTCCTGCCCACGTCACGCACGAGCGAGCTCTGTCCCCACCTTCACAGTCAGCAGGGTCAGGAGCAACGTCTGGGATTCCATCATTTCCATCCCCTCCGATATGTCCTTGGGGAGGCAAAAACAACATTTTTGGTTGCCAGTGAATTGGTATAAGCCTAACTCTCTCCTCACCGGAAGGGCAGAAACCTAACCTTCATAAACCTGACTTAATTCAGTAATCTGATGATTCTCTCCTGTGTGTCAACCCGCTGTTTCTCTTTTCTCGTTCTGTCTTTTTGGGCGTCCTGCGAGAAGGAAGGGGCTGGTCCAGGCCCTTCCCGTGGCTGGCTGGTCTAGGTCACCTGGGGGAGTCCTGCGCAGTCAGTGCCACACTGAAGCCAGGAGGCGGAGTGAGACCCCAGCCCAGCTGTCCTCCCCTGGGGCCCAGGGCCTGGCCTAGTGCTTTCTCTAGCATAGTATCAGCAAACGAGGCCCCAAATCTCATTGTTCACACGATCTCACCTTCGAAACTACATGTACTTGTACATATACTTGGGGCAACTTAAACTCTACGAATATTCTGAGGACACGTATGGTCTTGGGTTTTCCCTAAAACGCGTGGCTGCCTCGTTCCATCTTAGAGCCTCGGGGCTCGAGTGGCACGTGCTGGGGGCGGGGAAGCTAACATCAGACGTCTCTAACTCCACAGCTTCTCTTTCATCTCAGACACTCACCGGGCTCCTCCTCTGTGAAGAAGAAAACGACGACGAGTCGGTTCTCTTCGACATCGTCTTTTCTAGCTGCGGAGTCTTTCTAACCATACTCTTGTCTAAGATCGTGAAGAGCATTTGGAAGGTGAGAACTCAGAGCTCGCTTTGGCAGCCCCGAGGCGTACCGCAAGGCCCAGCTGGGGAAGAGCAGGGGGCAGGTGGATGGTTTACCGTTGATGGCCGAGAGGTCCAGGTCCGGCGGGGCAGTGCCGTGCCCTTCCAGCAACGTGGACTGCAGGTCGCCCTTCCCGATTCCACTGCTGTCTGCGGGCCCAGTGAGAAGCCCCAGAGGTCAGCACAGTCTGCAAGGTCCTGCGCGCTATGGCGGGACACAGGCAACTCTGTGCAACCACTACAAGCTTTTTGCTTCCGAAAAGCCAGCATCTTGTGAGGGGAGCAGGACAGAGGGCTGAAGCAGCTCTGCAAATTCCCAGCCAGCAAGGTGAATCTATTTCAGAGCAGAAGGAGAGCGAGACGCAGGCTCTCCAACCCAGAGAGGTGAATACGCCTTGCTGCTTAGCTTGGTAAAGAAGGGCCATCTGTACCCCAATGTTTATAGCAGCAATGGCCAAGGCGCCAAACTGTGGAAAGAACCAAGATGCCCTTCAACGGGCGAATGGATAAGGAAGATGTGGTCCATACACACTATGGCATATTATACCTCCATTGAAAAGATGAATACCCAGCTTGGGTGGGTGGACGGGACTGGAAGAGATTATGCTGAGTGAAATAAGTCAAGCAGACAGAGTCAATTATCATATGGTTTCACTTATTTGTGGAGCATAACAAATAGCATGGAGGACAAGGGGAGACGGAGAGGAGAAGGGAGTTGGGGAAAATTGGAAGGGGAGGTGAACCATGAGAGACTATGGACTCTGAAAAACAGCCTGAGGGTTTTGAAGGGGGAGGGGGCGGGAGGTTGGGGGAACCAGGTGGTGGGTATTAGGGAGGGCACGGATTGCATGGAGCACTGGGTGTGGTGCAAAAACAATGAATACTGTTATGCTGAAAAGAAATAAAACAAACAAACAAACAAAAAACACTGTGTTCTGGACAGAGGTCTGCCACCTGCCACGCGCCCGTTCTTTCTTCTGCTTTTCCCTTCTTTCTCCAGCAGCTTCTGGGCTGTACCTCTTCCCTGGGGGGTCCCTTCATCTTTACCGTCTATTTAACCATGTGAAGTTATGCCTGACACCCCCTAAAATGGGCA
Organism: Neogale vison; assembly: GCF_020171115.1. NCBI lineage: Eukaryota > Metazoa > Chordata > Mammalia > Carnivora > Mustelidae > Neogale > Neogale vison. The sequence continues at coordinate 213,566,996 of NC_058096.1, read as the reverse complement.
GTGGGGTACTGTGGGCTCTAACCCAGCCAGGGTTACAGAACAGACGGCATGTGAAGTCCTCCCTGTTGTTAGCCAGGCGGCAGCCAGCGGTTGAAGGAACGCCCGTGAGGCCGAGAAAGAGGGGGTACGTGGGAATAAACAGAGCAGCGTCATGGTGACGTGTAAGGTGTGGGGCCCTGGGTTCCAATATTCGAAAAATTCTAAGTGAACAGGAGTCTGCTGACCTCCTGTACAGTGTCTCCTTCAAGAAATACGATGGAACTCAAACTGGCCGTCTCTCTCCAGTCTCGTGGTTATGGTTTTTTTTTTGTTTTTAAGATTTATTTATTTACTTATTTGAGAGAGAGACACACACACACAGCGAGAGAGGGAGCACAAGCAGGGGGAGGGGGAGAGGGAGAGACAAGCTTCCCACGGAGCAGGAAGCCTGATGCGGGGCTCGATCCCAGGACCCTGGGATGATGACCCAAGCTGAAGGCACCCAGGCGCTTCCCGTGGTTGTTTCAATGATGGTTTCTCAGCCCTGACACTATTGACATTTGGGGCTGCATCCCCCTCTGGGGCCAGGCTGTGTCGGGGGCAGCAGGCAATTGAAGGGCATCCCCGGCCTCTCCCATCAAATACAAGTAGCAGACCTCCCCACCCATCACAATAACCAAATGTGTCCAGACATTTCTAAGTCTGAATTGCCCATGGGTAAGAACCCTGATTTTAAGATGTGGCTGACCCAACTTCTGACCCCTCCAGGCGGCACACTGGCTTTCCCGGCTGGATGCATGACCCCAGACCCAAGGGCATGAGCAAAGACTACAGAGCTGGCCCCAGGACATGGAGCATGTCCAGGTCAAGGAGCAGCGCAGACGCTGGGCAAACACCTAAACCACGATCAGCAACTTTCCAATCCCCAAAAGGCTAGCAACTCACAGTCTACTATTGATTGGAGCCCCTACTGAGAACAGAAAGTCAATGAACATGTATTTTACATGTTCTATATACTATACTATAAACTTCACTCATTTAATAAAGTAAGCTAAAAAAAGAAAGGAAATATTAAGGAAATCCTAAGAGAAGATACATTTATAGTATCATATTGTAAAAATCCCACATAGCGGGGCACTTGGGTAGCTCAGTCGTTAAGCATCTGCTTTTGGCTCAGGTCATGAACCCAGAGTTCTGGGATCGAGCCCCAAAGTGGGCTCCCTGCTTGGCAAGAAGCCTGCTTCTCCCTCTCCCACTCTCCCTGCTTGTGTTCCTGCTCTCGCTGTGTGTCTCTGTCAAATAAACAAAGAAAATTAAAACAAAAAACCCCCCACATATGAGTAGATCCATGCAGTTCAGACCCATGTGGTTCAAGGGTCAACTGTACTAAATTCTTCCCGAGACTCACAGTTGTTGCCACTTTGAACAAGGAGGAGCGGGCCAAGAAACAGTTTTGCTTTTTGTGAACTGCTTTCATGAGAAAGAGGGCCCAGTGCTGCTGGAGAAGTGGGCAGGTGAGGAGCTGGCGGAGTGTGACTCTGGGGAGGGGCCTTCTCAGACTTCTAGAATGAACACACTGACTACAACTGAATACCACAGACACGGCAGCGATCGAAGTGGCAACTCATTGTCTACACTTTCCATTTTCCATTGCTGTTGATTTTCGTTTTACAACAAACACTTGTGTCTACAATCAGAAAAACTGCAAGTTCTGCGTATCACTCTGGTGACGGCTTCTAGGAAGATTAAGGGGAAACATGACGAGGAGGACCTAACCCAAGGTGGTGAGAGGCAGGAAGATGAGGCCCCACGGGCCCCCTGAGTCGCGCTCTCAGAGTTCCACCCAGGAAACGGTCACATGACCAAGGAAGCGTCATGATGGCCACACAGGAAGTAACCTCCTCTCGTCCCCGGCCATTCCCCTTGGGCTCCCCATGTGCCTCAGACCCGTCCTTACCCAGACACTCTTCTGACACTTCCCAGAAAGAAAGAGGGAGTTTCCCCTTCGCATACTGGAAAACAAAATTCACCACCACGTTCCTCACTTACAGAGTTTCAGAGCTGTTTCACACCCTCCCTCCATCTTTACACACCTTTGCTCTTCTGGAGCACATGGAGTTTCCTTCCCCCTTCAGGCATCTTCCCACCGGTCTTCACCGCATCTGCTGTAGAAGACTGTTAGAGGAACATATGACAGTCAGGATTCAGGGGACAAAACACCTCCCTTCCTGGTGTGTGCAGTTTGTATCTGCTATCACTTTGAGGCCAGGGAGAGACGAAGGGTTCTGACATTTAATTACATAGAAATGGGATGGCTTAATCAAAAAGGACACCCTCACAGGCACAGAACACAGGGAACTACCAAAATGTTTGCCAGTGATGGGCTCTGACATGGCAGATGCCAGGTGATTGATTTTTCTGTATCCTTTATAGTATTTGCAGAGAACATATTCCTTCCGTCATCAGGAAAAGCGAAGTTTCTGTACAAGTAATAATCTTCAAAACTCATTTAAAAAAAAACAAAACAAGCAATGCATGGAGCTCATAAGCCATTACAACATCCTAGCAGAAAGAAAACCTTGTGAAGAGCAAGAATGTTTCAAAGCGCAGACACCGTTCTGATTCAGCCTCCTACTGGGGGTCTCAGAATAAGAAATAAAAGGCAAACAGCTTAAAAAGGAAGAAAAAAACCTCTCTTCTTACATGATTTACAAAGAAAATCCCAAATGCTACTAAAACCAGTAAGTAAAGGGCTGCCTGGGGGGCTCAGTGAGTTAAGCATCTCATCTTCATTTCGGCTTGGGCCAAAATGATCTCAGGGTCGTGAGATCGAGTCCTGCATGGAGCCCAGGGCTCAGCATGGAGTCCACGTGAGCTTCTCTCCCTTTCCCTCTGCCTCTCACCTTCACTTGTGCGAGCATGCGCTCTCTGAATAAAGAAGCAAAATCTTTAAGAAATCAAACAAGTGAGTTTAGCAAGATTGCAGGATAGAGGGTCCATATAAAAAGATCACATTTTGGGGCGCATGGGTGGCTCAGTAGGTTAAATAGCAAGCTAAGTCTAAAACTTATATAGAAAAGCAAAGGAACAGGTCATGATCTCAGGATCACAAGATCAAGCTCCACACCAAGCACGGAACCTGCTTAAGATTCTCTCCTCCTGGGCACCTCGGTGGCTCAGTCGTTAAATGTCTGCCTTCGGCTCAGGTCATGATCCCAGGGTCCTGGGATGGAGCCCCACATTGGGCTCTTTGCTCAGCAGGAAGCCTGCTTTTCCCTCTCCAACTTCCCCTGCTTGTGTGTCTCTCCCTGTCAAATGAATACATTTAAAAAAAATCTTTTTTTTAAAAATATGGCAAAAGAGCCGGGACTTGCCAATAAGTACATGAAAAGATACTCAAGATCATTAGTTGTGATGGAAATGTACATTAAAAGCACAAGACGACACTTCACAGCCACTAGAATGGCTTCGGTCCATCTTAAAGTACCAACCAAACTCTCCTCTGGGGCTGCTGGGAATGTAGAGAGCTGCAGCCACTTTGGATAATGGCTGCATGGTTTCCCACAAGCCAGTGAAAACTACACTTACCTGCCATTCCTCTCTTGGGAGAAACGAGAGTGTCCACATGGAATCCCACACGAGAATGTGTAAGGTGGCTTTGTGCACCATGGCCCAAACCGACAATCAAACCAAATGCCCTTCACTGGTAAATGCCTACACCCGCCGTGGTCCACTCACCCTGGGGAACATTCCTCAGCCACCCGAAGGAACCGGCACTGTGACAGGCAACCACAGGGAGGGACCCCCTCTCATTTCTGTGAAAGCACATGCAAGAGGCTGCTGCATCCTGTGTGACCCCTTCTCAATGACCTTCCAGAAAAGGCAAAGTTATAGGGATGGAAATCAGGTAACTGCTGGGATGGGGGCGGGGCTGGCTTCAGGGGAGAGCCAAGGGAGGGAGGGTGACTGTGCTGTATCTTGACTGCGGTGGGTCTGTGACAGGATAAGTTTGTCAAAACTCGCAGACCCGTGTGCTCAAGAGTGACACGTAACTCTGTAAATTCTACCTGAAGAGATGGAAAAAAAAAAAAAAGGAAGGAAGAAAGAAAGAAAATGGACAAGCTCGTAGGAATCGAAAAAACCAGAGCACGCAGACACACAGGGATGCTTGTAAACAAGTGTACAAGGCAACACAAAATTAGGAGGCAGGGGCTGTGATCTTTTGTTGAAACTCACTTCAACAAAGTAAATCATGTGAATTTAAATTAAAAAACAAACAAACAACAACAACAAAAAAAACAAATTAAATCACAGCCTCTGGGTGATGCATCAAGGCAGCTTCCTCAAATGTCAAAGTGCACCTCTCCGGATGGAGAGGTTGATGGGGGGAGGGAGGCTGTGGAGGGGGTGGCAGGGGTTATATGGGAAATCTCTGTACCTGCCACTCAGTTTTGCTGTGAACCTAAAACTAACTTAAAAAAAAAAAAAAAAATTAAGTCTGGGGCACCTGGGTGGGTCAGTCAGTTAAGCATCTGACTCTTGACTTAGGTTCAGGAAACAATTTCAGGGTCATCGTGAGATGGAACCCTGCATCTGGTGTGGAGCCTGCTTGAGATTCTCTCTCTCCTTCCCCACCCCCCCAACCCCCTCAAGTGCACTCTCTCACTTTCTAAGAAACAAAAATAATAATTAAAAAATTAATTCCAGGGGCGCCTGGGTGGCTCAGTGGGTTGAAGCCTCTGCCTTAGGATCGGGTCACGGACCCAGGGTCCTGGGATCGAGCCCCGCATCGGGCTCTCTGCTTGGCAGGGAGCCTGCTTCCCTTCCTCTCTCTCAGCTTGCCTCTCTGCCTACTTGTGATCTCTGTCTGTCAAATAAATAAATAAATAAATATATTTTTTCCAAAAGTTAATTCCACTAAAAACAACTCATCCCCAAGAACTGACAGCAGTTTGTGAAAAGGTTTCCTTTTTCCTCAAGTTGGAGCTTAAGTCACATCATTATTTTTTTAAGTTTATTTATTTGTTTATTAAATAATCTCCACACCTAACGTGGGCTTCGAACTCATGACCTGTGATCAAGAGCAGCTCGCTCTTCTGATTAAGCCAGCCAGGCGCCCTTTCTGTCACCTTATTAAGAACCTGCCATTTCACTCTACCAGAGTAAAAGGTAGGGAGCAGAAATTCATAGTTCACTGAATTTTACCATAAACCAAATTTGGGAAAATAGAAGGAATAACACAACCTCTCCACCTTCTCAGTATGCACACAACGAAACAAGATACATAACTGGGTCATCTACTGAGTTTCTGAGTTTCTGTTAAATGCCACACAAAGCAGGTGTTTGTGTCATTAAGTGCTTCATTCCATCATTTTCTTTTTTTTTTTAATTTATTTCCTACTTTGTAGATCACTGCCTTTTTTTTTTTTTTTTAAAGATTTTATCCATTTATTTGTCAGAGAGAGAGAGCAGGCACACACATGCCCACAAGCAGGGGGAATGGCAGGCAGAGGGAGAAGCAGGCTACCCACTGAGCAAGGAGCCCGATGTGGGACTTGATCCCAGGATCCTGAGATTACAACCCGAGCAGAAAGCAGACGCCCAGCCAACTGAGCCACCCAGATGTCCCTGTCCCATCATTTTCAACAGCTGCATGATTTTCGTGGTGTGACTACGGATAGCTCACCTCTGAAATTCTGCCTCTGATACTGGGTGCTTCAGCCCCATCCTTTCTTCCCCACAGTCCTTTAAAACCCTGCAGGTGTTTTTCTAAGCACCAGCCAAGGTCAGGGACCGTGAGCTGGGCACCCAACAGCGCTGCTTCAGGACAGAATCCAGAAAGGGATTATCGGGTTGAAAGGAACAATCTCAGGTTTCAATAGAGATCATGTCTTTGCAAAAGGGATTTAGGACCATGCTGTGCCCGGCCCGTGTGATTTGGGCCAGAATTCCATTCAGACAGAACCCCATTCAGACCATTCAAACTGACGTTGTTACCTTTTTGGTGGTTTTCTTCTCGTACTGCAAGTATCGGGATTCGACGACTCTTCCACCTGCGGGGGACACACTGTTGGTTTAGAAGAAGACAGCAAGAGCCGAGCGTAAGGAGCCCCGCTCCCCACTATCAAAACCAGGTCCTATGTGCTCTCCCAGGTCGACAGCAGGAAAGGTGGGGGGGGCAGGCGGGCACTTCTCCCACTCGCTCCTCTCAGATCCCAGGCTTCAGTACCCTCGAGCATGTATGGGACATCTACTGTATGCGAGAACATGTAGGATACCTACGGTTTACAAGTCCCCAGGCTATAACAGAACAGGTTCAAAGTAGATAGCGGATTCAGGGGCAGGGCAGGGACAGGATAAAAGACCTTCCGCAGGGGGGCACCTGTTGGCCGCCCCCCCCCCCTTTCCACTCACTCCCTGTGGTCAGAACCCCGACCACCCCTTCCTTCACCAGCCTGTGTGTATGACCTACTCATGGTACAGGGCTTTCATGCCTCTTTATGCCCTTACCTAGCTCGGGGCCTCTCGGGAGACATGCTCAACACCAGGGTCATATACCTTGGTGACAGCCCAGCCCAGGCCCCCCACCCATTCCATGCCTGCCTTGCAATTAGGGCGTTTCTCACAATGGCCCATGTGATCACCCACAGTCCTCTGTTCTGATTCCCAACCCCTCTCCCCAGTCCTCCCTTGTACCTTCTCCGCCCCACTTCCCCCACACTGGGTCCCCCCAGTTAGCTAGTGACCAGTTACTGCTTCACCGGGAAGACAGCAGCAGCCCCAGGAGACCCTCCCACCTCAGCATCTGGCAGTCTCCCAAGTTCAGGGCCATATCCTGGTCCCACCAAGTGGAGGGACCTCTGTGCTTGCCACTGCCCTGGCAAACCCCCTCCCCCCGTTCCTCTCTTCAACGGTCTTCCTGGTATTTCCCCCTCCACGACCACCTATAGCTCCCCCTACACCTCCACTCCCCTCTACAATGGCGGCTCCTCTTCCTCTACCCTCTCCGGAACCCCAGTCCTGTCCAGTGTGGTTCTCATGATCACCACTGCACCAGAGAAACCGCTTTCTGCAAGACCACCGCAGTCTCCCTGCTCCAAAGCCCACCGACCCATTCCCAACGCGCATTCTGAACACAGCACTTGCAGGCATGCTTCCCTGGAAATATCCTGTGTCCTCCAGGCTGGCTTCCCGGCTGGTGGCTGAGAACCAGCTCCCCTGCAGGTCCTGAGCACCTCCAGGCACCTCGCAGCCCTCACATTCCTGAGGGGACCTCCCTCTCACCTCAATGCCCCTGCTCTTTCCTTCCAGCCACCTCTAGGGCCAGGACTTCTGTCTGCCTTGCTCGCGACTACAGTCCACCACCCAGCAGGGAGCAGGCGCCCAACCAGGCATCAGGTGCCCCATTGTACACTTTTTCTAGGTAGCTCCAGAGCTTGGAGCTCTCCCTTTCTCATGAAGGGAATCAGGAAGAGGATACAGTAAATGTCCCATGGCTTGAAAGTTTGGTTAAGTGACATGGTGATTTCAACCAGATGTCATCTTTCGCTGGGGCTGGGGGGTGTGGCTACAACCCTGAGTGGAAAGGAGGTACACCCATAGTTCATGGGGAGCATGAAGCTGGACAAGGAGCTAGTGGCTGCCTGGAGCGAGCACCAGGCAAGGAAGAGCCATGCCTGCTGGGTGAGTGGGCTCGGACCATCAGGCAGGAGGTGCTTAAAGGTTAAGACCAAGACCAGGTGGGGTCCAGGGGAGGAAATCCAAACACACAAAGGGTCTACCCCTGGATGTCCGGCAAGGGATCAGGGCAAAGGACACCTCCATTTTCAAGCAAAGGAAATGATGCTGCTTTTAGTCCGATGCCATCGGCAAAGGGTTTCGCTCCTCCAGAAGGATCCAAGGCCTGGGGTTCCCTGGACAGCTGAGTTTCCAGAAACCAGGACGTATGTGTTTGTTTTGAAGAGCAGTGAATTTTCCAGAGAAGCAATGGTACAACGAAGGATATAATTTGTGTTCCAGAGCTAGACCACGTGTAAACATACCACAGGTCATAAACAAGATGGGCGAGCCAGGCTGTAATGGAGGACCCTGCAGCCACTCGGAAGCAGAAGCCTGTTCTAAGTTCTCGGAGACACACACTGGCATGCAGAACACTTGAAGCAAACAGCTCTTTGTATCAGAGGCTTGGACTCCAAGGAGGGAGACCCTCGAGCCCACTGCCCACAGCGGCACTGCCAAGAGTCAAGGGAGGCTGTGAACAGTGACTGCAGACCCACTCAGGGACACCAGATGCGGGGGCACCCAAGGTGCTTCCAGAGAAGAAACTGAGACCCGAGTGTTTGCTAATGCATCCAGCTTCGGCTCTCCTCACCCACGTCTAGTGGCGAGGTCTGCGGACAGCCCGTGACTCCCGCCGCTGGAAGGGCCCACTGCCCTGGATGACCTCCCCCAGGTCCTGTCACACCCCTGGCCACAGAGCTGGATGACCAGACTCGGACTTCCCAGAGGTGTCCCTACAAGGAAATAGAGCCCTAGCTTCCCCAAAAGCACTTACTGAAACTGGATCGTAAGCTAGATTCCGACTTTGCTCACCTTGTGTTTTTCTTCCTTTCATCTTAGCGCCACCAGGAGTACCGGGACCCCCCGCGGAAGGCTTCCTAGAAGAGGGACATAGAGGGTCTTGCTGACATAGTTACATAGTTGGCTAAGCTCAGGGAAGGCAGCGAGGAGCCCGGACTTCCTTGGGACAACGCAGTCCGAGCATCCCCAACCGCCCCCACCAATCTCCCGGCCACACGCCCATGTCTTGCAGGCAAGGTCACCTTGACAAGAACAGAGACACAGAGCCCCTGCCTGGCTGAAACTGAGAAGGGCCCAGAGCAAGAAGAGTGAGAGGGGCAAGCAGGTTTGCCAAGCCTCAAAGATCTCAACATAAGTCAGGGCTTCGTTAATTGTGCCCACTCTATGCCCCTGGTAATAACCCGGTGAATGAGAGGTGAACTCCTTCCCCGAGAGGGAAGAGCAGCGCTTCCCGGTCAGGCCACATGAAGAGTGCCCCGACACGTAAAGGGGTGAGGGGAGGTGAGAGACAAAGCCCCGTCTGCCCAGGTCCATGAGGAAGGACATTCAGGGACAGGGAGCAACAAGGCCAAGGGCACAAGGACAGAGGAGAATGATATCAAAATAGGAACTGATCAGCCCTATGGCTTCACTGCTTCACTGGCAGAGTTCTGACTTCCCGGCTTATGGGCTCAGCCTACCGACCGGCAACCCTTCTCTGCAAAGGACCAGACAACAGAGATTTTCAGCTTTTTTTTTTAAGATTTTATTTATTTGACACAGAGAGAGAAATCACAAGTAGGCAGAGAGGCAGGCAGAGGTGGGGGGGGGAGAAAGCAGGCTCCCTGCAGAGCAGAGAGCCCAATGCGGGGCTCGATCCCAGGACCCTGGGATCATGACCTGAGCCGAAGGGAGAGGCTTTAACCTACTGAGCCACCCAGGCACCCCGAGATTTTCAGCTTTATGGGTCGTATGTTCCTGACAAGAAAACCCTGAGTGTATTTAAGCCCAAAAAAGAAGCAAAGTACTGATACATGCTAAACGGACAAGTCTCAAAAATATTATCCTGGGATGAGGGCATCTGGGCGGCTCAGTCAGATAAGCATCTGACTCTTCATTTCGGCCTGGGTCATGATCTCAGGGTCCTGAGATGGAGCGCTGAGGCAGAGTCTGCTTGAGATTCTCTCCCTCTGCCCCTCTTCCTGCTTGCTCTCTCTCAAATAAATAAATAAATCTTAAAAAAATTTTTTTTTTTTTAAATATTATCCTGGGGGCATCTGGCTGGCTCCGTCCATGGGACATGCGACTCTTATCTTAGGGTCAGGAGACCGAACCCCACATTGCGGGTCGAGTTTATTTAGAAAAATAAACAAAATCTCTTTTTAAAAAAATTATCCTGGATGAAAAAAAACAGACACATATTGCACAATTCCATGTATCTGAAATGTCCAGAACAGCCAAAGTAAGACAGAAAGCAGATTGTGTTGGTCAGGAGCAGAGGAGTGGATGAAGGATGGGGAGTGACTGAAAATGAATACAAAGTTTCCTTCTGGGCTGATGAAATGCTCTGGAACTAGACAGAGCTGGTGGCCGCAGAGTGTGAATGTCTTAAGGCCATTAGATTGCTCACTTTGAAATGATGCTATGTGTGTTTCACCCCTGTTTAAGGGAAGAAAGAATGAAGCTCGATGTATTAGGAGAGAGGGAACCTCGAAGCAGGAGACTCGGGGGTGCGTCCCAGGTGTCCAATCTGGGCAAGTAGGACGCTACCAATAGAGACCAGCAAACCAGAGAGGAGCAGACTGAGGGGCAGGGCCGGGGCCTGGGCACTGTAACCCCTGCTGACGTCAGGACACAAGCTCCACTGGTCACAAAGCGGCAGACCCCTTGCTCAGCTCACTGCAGGCTCTGAGGACCCCAAGTGAGATCCAGCGGTGCTGGGTCATAGTGGGCAGAGGCAGCAACCAAATAAACGCTCACTGGGTGCCTGTAGCTCTTCTCCTTCACACAATCCTCCCAACCCTACAAAAACCTCCCCGTAGCCCTGCTTTATCCTTTTTTTAAAAAAAAAAAAAAAAAAGATTATTTATTTATTTATTTGACAGACAGAGATCACACGTAGGTAGGCAGAGAGGCAGGCAGAGAGAGAGGAGGAAGCAGGCTCTCCGCTGAGCAGAGACCCTGAGGCAGGGCTTGATCCCAGGACCCTGGGATCACGACTTGAGCCAAAGGCAGAGGCTTTAACCCACTGAGCCACCCAGGTGCCCCTGCTTTATCCTTGTTTTCTGGAAAAGGACTGGAGTGTTTGAACAGGTCACCTCTGGCAAGTCTCAAAGCTGGCAAGGGACAGAGCACAGATTCCCTACGGGGTCTGAGCCACGGCTCTAGAATCAAGCCGAATGGGGGTGGTGGGTTCACTACACCTGTGCCAGCTTCAGATACCTCCCCCCAAACCTTGGAGAGGGTAAGGGCAATCTCACAGGGCAATGATCCCTGGATTCAACACAAGTGATTTCAACTGGTCTATTAAACTTCAGTTTTCACTGGCACAACAGAACATGAGCCGAGTGAACAAATAAAACGAACCCAGCCCAGGAATCATGACCGGAACCGGGTAAATGGTCCAAGTCTTGTCTCTATTGTTCTTGCTGTGTGATCCTGGACAAATGACCTTCTCTCTCCCTGAGCCTCTATCATCTCATCTGTAAAGGGGAAGCATAGGAAAGAAGGGTTGGGAGGATTAAAGGAGATTCTTTAGTGGCCCAGCTCTTGTCCACTATAAAATGGCAACTAATCGCGACAGATCACGTTAAAGAGCCACGCACTGTTCTAAGTTCTTAAATTTCACCCGAGGCCTCCAACGTTGAACGGCGGCGTCATTCGCCGGGTTTCTCAGCGGAGGAAAGCGAAAGCACAGAGAGGTTAAGCCACTAGCCAGAGATCGCCCCGCACCCACACAACTGACGGGGGACTCAAGTCTAGTTCCGCGCCCAGGCTGCCGAGCATGCGCAGCGGCCGCCCGCCTCCCAGAGCCCGTGCACCTTCGGTGGGTCCTGAAGGGGTCAGATGCCCAATCCCCAACTCTGCTGCCCCACCTCCCCCAGCTCTCGGCCATGGCCTTCTCGCCGGCACCCACAAAATCCAGACCTGTGGCGCTTCAACTCACCCAGCTCCGCGTCCCGAGGAATCCGCCATTTCCCGCCTTTAACTCAAAGGCCGGCTCTTCAAGTCCGGGTCCCCGCCCCCTCGCCCCGGGCCGGGCCATATTGCGCCGCCATTGGAGGGGTGGCCGCTGGCCTCGGGGAGCGTGTCTGCGGGTGAAGCGGAAGACCCCTGAGCGCGCGCCACTCTGTTTTCCCCTCACACTTGGTTTCATCCACCAGCTGCAGGAGGCGGTGTCCCGAGCCGGTTGGGAGGGGGCGGATCTTCGCGGCGCTCCGCCCCGGAACGCTCTGGCGTCACGCCCCAGCCCAGCCCCTCCGGAACCCGGAAGCGGGAGCGCGCGGGGGAGCGGCGGGCGCGGCGGGGCGGAGCGGGCGGACCAGTGGTGGGCGGTCGGGCTGGCGGCCGGGCTGGGAGCCCGCCCGGGACCGGCGGCGCGCGGCGTCCGAGGCCCAGGTGAGTGGCGGCGGCCGCGGGTTGGGGGCTCGATCTCGAAGCTCACGTTCGCGGATTGCCTTGTAGGCTACAGAGCTGAGGGTTAATGGAGGGAGGCGCGAAGCCTGGGGTCGCGGGAGCGGGAACGAGCTTGGGGGTCGTGAAGGGGTTGCAGAACACGGAGTGGGAGCGGGACGGTTTAGGAGAAAGTTGATGGAATGGGCCTGGTGAGGGAGTTTGCGGATGCAGATGGAGCATATCTTGTGGCTTTGAGCGGCTTCTCTGAAGAGGACGTGGCTTTAGTGGTAGTTGGGGGGTCGCAGGAAACGGGGCAGGGAGGGGTAAAGGCAAGGAGGCGGGGTTGAGAGGCCCAGGCGGGGGACGTGGGGCAAAGCCGGTGGGAGGACAGCCGGGGTGCGATTGTGGGAAGAGTTACAGGATGGCCTGGGGGCGTCTGCCCTCGGTTGAAGGGGTAGACGAATGGCTACCAGGGGAGGGACGCGCCTAGGGTTCTGTGGGTGCTCAGATTCTGGAGGTCTGAACACACTGGTGTGGTGGGCCACGGAATGGGGAAGGGGGCAAGGGGAGATGAGAGAGGGGGAGAAAAGTCATGGCAAGAACTGAGAGCCAATTCAGGGGGTTGCTGAGAAGGAGAGGATAGGACAAGGGTAGCAGGGTACAGATGTAGGGGTGCTGCCCATTGGATTTTGGGTCCCCCTTTCTCTTGTTTCATATGTTTCTTGACTTCACCCCCAGCTGCTGGGTAACCCCGGCAGGTCCCAGTGCCCTCTGGGCTGGTATTCTGGTATTCCAGACTTGGAAACCATGCCACTTTCCTAAGAAGGGGCTGGCTGGAGCTGGCAATGGGGGTTGGGGGGGGTCCCAGGGAGCAAGGAAGGAGACTCCAGACCTCACTGGGGCCGGAACTGGGTTTGAGAGGGGAGGGGAGTGGGTGTGCACACACCCGCGTGTGCTAGGCTGTCACCACCTCCTCGGAGTTGCATCCTTGGACTTAAATGGGTAAAACGACATACAGGAAATCTGTCCCCCGGCGGCTGTGAGCTCAGCCAGGGAGAGGCAGGGCAGCCCGCAGCCACGGGGCAGTCAGCCTGCGTTTTCTCTCTTCTTCTCCCCCCTCCCCGGGCGCCTGATAGGCCAGGGGTGTTTAAGGGAAAACCATTCTTGCACCTCTTTGTTTGAGGTGGGAGCTGGTGGGGATATTGTGTCTTAGAGCTGGAGGTCCCAGCTCCTACCTTTCTGAGGAGTATTCTGGTCTTGGGGTCTCCAGACTCTTACGGCATCCAGGAGCTGTGGGAGGCCTCTTGGGCAGCTGGGCTAGGAAGTTGTTTCATCTTCTGATGGGCCTGACTCTGGCAAGAGCCTTGCACTGGGCAGTTTTAATCAGCATTAATTTCTCTTCTTTCCTAATCGTGGGGATCCTTGTCCAGCCAGGATCTGCCAGAAGGGCTGGGGGGCCTGGGTTTATAGCTCATTCAGGCAATGAATCTGGATAGATTGAATGTAAAGAGGGCCACAGAGAGAGTAACTTCTTCCTTTACTTCCAGAATGTTCTGGCCCTTATGGAAGGTAGCTTTTGGCCTTGCTTGCCCCAGGCCACATGATCAGAGCCCAGAGCCATGCCTCCTACAGACATTGAGTATGGGTTTGCCCTGGCTAGGACACCCCCGAGTGAACAGAACTGGAATCTTCTGGTTGCATGGCACTGGTGCTTGTCTCCCAGTAAGTGCAGCCAGGCCGGCTCTCCAGTCAGAAGTCCCAGCCTCCCGTCAAGTCTCGTTGTCTGTTTCTTCACCCGCAAAATGAATGGGTTGGCTTCAGTCAGCATTTCTCAGGTTTAGAACCCAATCTTGACAATCTTGCGTCTCTGGCATACAGCGCCCTCATGTTTTATATAGTGAATCCCCACTGCGGTGATCACACTTGGATTCAGCTTTCCACTGTATGGTTTGTATCCAAAAATGACCTTTTTTAACTGTTCCTTTATCTTTTGCATGGAAAAATTCCACAAATTCCACGTTTGCTTTTGCACGTTATACCTGTTCCCAAAGCTTCAGCTGCACCTTTCCAGTCAGAAATCCCTGAGTGAGACTCTCCCTCAGTTCCAGGCTTCTGGCTCAGAGGAGAGCGTAGAGACTCAGGAGTGTCCCCTTTCTGTTTGACTGTAGGATCTATTTTCTGTTCCCAACAGAGGCTTGTTAGTTGGCCACTTCCCTTTCCTTGTCTCCCCCAAGTTGTGTCTTGCATGGGCTCAGGAGTTCAATTCAGCAAGTGCTGATCCTTCCAGCGCTGGGGGCTAGGCCATGGGGACAGAGATGAGTATTCATGCCCTGGAGGAGGCACATTCTGGTGTTCTCTCTCCCACTGAAATAATGAAATGCAGAGTGTGTGGTCAGTACAGCAACTGAGGTGGTGGGACCGAATCAGAGATGGCCAGTGCAAGCTTCAGGGCTTGGGGGATTCTGGCGAGTTTCCTTGGAAGAGGTGGCAAGGTCCAAGCCAGGCCTCGAAAGGTATGGAGGTGTTAAATCAAGCCAGGAAGAGGGAATTGCATGAGCGGATCGCTGCACTTCTCTCCCCTTTGTTGAGCATCCTTTGTGATGGACGCTTTTATACCCATCTCTTCTATTCTGCCAACCCGCGGCAAGCAGTCCTGGATCTTTTCTCCGAATGGAAACTGAGGCTCAGGCAGGCGGCGATGCCACAGACGGCTCCCTGGGCTTTCCAGAAACACAAAGGATGATTAGTAACCTCAAATTGGCAAAGACCAAACTGTGGGAGCACAGTTTCTCAACTGCAGCACCATTGACATTGGGGCTGGATTATTTTTTGCTGTGGGGGCCGTCCCACCCATTACAGGACATCAGGCAACATCTCTTGTCTTCACCCAGTAGATGCCAATAGCATACACCCCCTGAGTCGTGACCACCCAGAATGTCCCCAGATGTGGCTGTGTGTCTCTTGGGGCACAGAACCACCTCTCCATCGTGAAATCTGGCTACTGCCCGAGGCCTACCTCTGCCTCAGTGGGTCTTTGGTGTTTGGTCAGCTCCCAGGGAACTGCTGCCAAGGGCAGGCATGGGGAAGAGTGGCTGCCAGCTGAATTCTGCCTTCTGGTCAATTCTTAATCTAGAGTCCTGATTACAAGAAGGAGGCAGCCCTGGGAGAGGACTGAGGGGGAGTTGGGCAGCATGCCCTAAGAACGGAGAGCAGAGGAGGAATGAGAGGTGAGCCAGGGCCCTCTTTGCTCACAGGGACAGCAGATGCCATTGTCTTTCTCTTTGTCTTACGACTGACCTGGATTTCTGCAGGAATCATCCCTCGTCTCAGAACAAACTGTTGCTTTTCTTCCGAGATTAGAGGTATTAGATCTCTTCTCGAGTGCTCCTTTGGCAGGGGCCCCAGATCAGTGCGGCTCCTGAAGGCACATTATCTTCTCCCGTTCGCCCTCGTGGCCGTAGATGCTGGCCGCTCCTCGAGCACACACTGCCTAACTTTTGCTCTTTGTGTGTCCTCCTCTGCTTGTTCCCCAACCAAGACATCGCTGCTGTAACTCCGTGGGAGGAAACAGCACGTTCTGGGGCCACCCGACCCTGTCTGGGCACTGCCCTCCCCCACGGTCCCCATCCACCAGGCCTTTGTGTGCCCAGCATCCCCATCCAACTGTGCCAGGCAGCCCCTGCTCGGCCTCCCTGCAGAGCAAGACAGGCCCTTCTCTCTGCCCTCATCCGGGACGGACAGAGTCGCAGAACAAAGGGCTCTGTCTGAGCACCACCGGGTCCCCGACGGGCCCTGTCACTTCACCTCTTTTCACTTTGGCCCAGAAAGGGCTTCGGAGATTAGACATGTCTCAGAAACACAGCCGATGAGCCTGGGTTCTACTCATTTCCTCAGTCGAGACTTTCCTGCGCCCCTGCCCGATGATAAATAAAGTAGTGATTCAAAAGCTCGGCCTGTGGGTTAGTCGGAGCAATGAATAAGCTGTCCGGGTCTGACTCACTCGTCCATAACCCAGCTCTGCCCTGCTCCACGGGATTGTTATGTGTAAGGGGGGGACCCCGCCACGCGCACTGCAGTAGTGTCACTGCTGAGTGTACGAGCCTTCCAGGGCCACTGGGACAAAGAAGCACTGACCCTGCAGCTTAAACATCAGGAATTTATTGTCTCGTGAATCTGGAGGCCAGAAGTCCAAGATCAAGGTGTTGGCAGGGTTGCTTTTCTCTGAGAGGAACTTCTGTTGCAAGGTCTCCCTCCTTAGCGTGTAGTCGACTGTCTTCTCCCTGTGTCCCCAGACTGTCCTCCTTCTAGGTGTGCCTGTGTCCGCATCTTCTCTTGTCAGGACACTAGTCCTGTTGGATCGGGCCCACCCTAATAACCTCATTTTAACTGAATCACCTCTTTAAAGATCCTGTCTCCAAATACAGTCACATTCTGGGCTGCAGGGCAGTAGGACTTCAACATAATGAATGGGGGAGTGGGGGTGGGTTGGGACCCACTTCAGCCCCTCACACTGGGTAAGGGACAAATTGCATTCTTACTGAGTGAAGAAGGTTTGGATAAATAATTGCACCAATAGAGTTCATTTTGTTTAGTCTTACTCTTCTAAAATAAATATCTTAAGGGTGGCGGGCAAGTTGGCCACATCAACTTTGGAAATGTCCCATTAGGAACCTTCCAGATTCCACACATGTTCTCACAGTTGGGATGACGATAGAGAGGCAAGGACCCTGCTCAGAGGGAGCGGGTCTCGTGTGACATTACAAGGGATGTATTTAGAGCCAGGCCTGGGAGACTGTGTGTGCCTGCCTGGGGGCTGGCAAAGGTTTATAATTAGGCGTGCGGAGGTCTCTGTCCTCAGTGTTGCCATGGTCACGGGAGGGGATCTAAAAGCGACTCTGTGAATGAACCAAAATGACTTTGGGACCAGCTGCTGCCATAGGTGATTGGACAAAAGAAGTTTCTGGAAGGTCTGAAAAATCATTCAGCAGAAAGTGTTAACGAGGCAGGTGCAGAGCTGGCTTTCAGGGATACCGCGAGAAAAGAATGGCCCTTGCCTCTCTGCCCCGAGTGCACATGTCAGGAGTCATGCCCGCGGAGAGGCACCCAACACCAAGTGAGCTCGTGACCCGCACAGGGCTTGTTGGGGGAGGAAGAGGGCCACATGAGAGCTCCCCCGATGAGCCCCAGCCAAGGTCCTTTCCCTCAGAGGCTGGCGCCCCTGCCTCCCCACAGGAGAAGTCAGACCAGTGTATCGGCGACAGGCTCACTGGGGCTTTACCCCAAATCTACCCCCTCATCTCCCCGAGCATCTCCATCCTGCCCTAGGATGGGCGGAACAGAGGGAGCCAAGGGCGAGATTGGAGATGGCGCTTCTCAGGTCTCCGGGATGCCCCTGGGGCTTTCATTTCCTGGCAAGCAGGGTCTCTGGCCCTTGCTAGCGAAGATCACTGGCTCCTCGGCTGTCATGTGGAGATGCTGGTTATCAGGCACTAGTGAGAAAAGAGGGGGGCACAAGAAAGTGCCAGAGCCAGGCCCTGCCCACAGACCCTCAAAAAGCCAGTCTCTCCCCTCAGTGGTCCCATAGGAGTCTGCCTGCTGGCTTAGCAGGGAGTGCAGATGAAGATGGGGAAGCTGGGGGGTGGGGGGCTGCCGCGGAGAGAAAGGAGCCTCAACTGGGGCAGGTGTCTCTAGGCCTAGGCAGCTGGGGTGGTCCAGCCCCGAGGGTGGCCCACTCTCTTGCTCCCTCATTCTAAATATCGTGCAGTCAGATGAACTCAGGCTTGGAATCTTCCGATGTCTCCTGGGCCCTGGGGACACCCTCGAAGCGTGTGACCATTGCTTTCCTTATTTATTTAAATCACAGTTTCTCAGCCTGGGCATTGGTGATGCCTGGGGCTGGGTCATTGTCTGGGGTGGAGATTGTCCTGTGTGTCGTAGTGTGTTGAATGGGCATCCCGGGTCTCGGGCGTCCCCGGTCTTGGGCATCCCCGGTGTCCACCCACTAGATGCTAGCAGCGGCCCTCTGGCCCCTGATTCGTGAGAAGCAAAAATGTCTCCGGGTATCGCTAAGTGTCCCCTTAGAGAAAAGCCAACCCTAGATTGACTGTTTGAAGGGTTCCGTGAGACCTAAGAGCCTTTGTGTTCTATAATTCTGTTACCTCGTTGAGGTCCGAGGATGCCACACACAGGTCAATGCACCGAGTAGGGAGGGAGAGAGGTTGTAACTCACAGATACTGGGACAGATCACCTGGTTTGTACCATTTAACTCATCGGGACTTTTATCCTGATGTGTACATGAGCTAGGGACCTAAATCTTCCCCCCCCCCCAAATAATTAACACAGTATTAATCAGTCTCAGCACTGTTGGCATCTAGGGCCAAATCATTTTCTGGATTGGGGGCTCTGTTCTCTGGGATAGGGTA
Organism: Neogale vison; assembly: GCF_020171115.1. NCBI lineage: Eukaryota > Metazoa > Chordata > Mammalia > Carnivora > Mustelidae > Neogale > Neogale vison. The sequence goes on along the minus strand of NC_058096.1, from coordinate 213,548,420 downwards.
CTGAGCAGTGTCCCTGGTCTGTACCCACTCCCCCACCCCCACTCCAGGAAAGCTCCCCTTCCCCTAGTTGGAACAATCAAAACTGTCTCTAGTCATTGCTAGATGTCTCCTGGGGCCACAGTCGGCCTGGGAGCGAGAGAATGCTGAGGCTCTAGAAAGAATGCTAAGCTCTAGGGCAAGAAGAGCCGCTGAGACACCATGTGTCAAGCCTGTGGCTGGCCCGCAGGGACCCTTTTACCCCTTGCCTTTGTGATGATTGTGGATAGGCTAGGAGGGGAACCAGTTGGTGGCCGTCACCAAAGATGTTGACAAGGCAGAACCCTGGGCTGTGGGCTGCCTGGGAGAGCTTACTGGGTGGAAAAGTGGAACCAGATCATTGTGGCCAGAGGTTAGGCTGCGCGGCCAGGAAGGATCCCGGCCCAGGTGAAGACCATGAGGCCCAGGGACACAGGTGGAGGAGAGGAGACGACCCTGGGGGCCCGAGGACCCCATATTGCAGCCACAAGTGTTGGGGGGACAGAGTGGGGCCGGTGATGCAAGCAGTTCCACGGGAACAAGAAAATGAGGATGGGCTCGAGGGTCTTGTTGGCAGGACAGAGGGGTAACTAAGATTCCCTTCTGAGAGGGGAATATTCTGGAGTGGATGTGGTGGTGACGGCCCACGTCTCTGAACACAGCAAGCACGCTGCTGCCCCGCACCCTGCAAACACTTGAGCTATGTGGTATGTGGATTCCCCCTCAGTAAGTCGTCTTAGAAGGAAGGAAGAGTCTTATCAGACCAAGACGCCATTTTGAAGTTAAAGCCAGTGGGCCCCGGGGCCTCTGGGGAGGGGTGAGGCAAAGGGGATGTTGTGGAAGAAACCAGAACCAAGGTGGAGGCCCCCGGTGGGAGGCACCGTGGATTTTGAGGTGATAACAGCTCAGAGAGTGTGCACTCTGCAGAGAGCTCAGGAACAGCCAAGCAAACAGTTGCTTTGCTCCAGGTTCCAGGAATGAAGCAGCCAGTGAAGCATGACTTGCTCCCCAAATCCCCAGGACACTTGTCCTCCAGGTGGGGGGGGGGTTCCCGTGGAGCCGAGTGACTGACCGTGCTGGGCATTTTGGCCGAGGAGTGAGCCCACTCTGTCCCTTGCAACCAGGCTGGCACAGAAGCCCCCTTGGAGCCCTGCCTGAGGTCCATGAAGATCCAGACCACCTTTATAAGCAGAGCGGGGCTCCGTGGGCCCCTTTCCCTTGTTTTTCCTGAGCCAGGGTCTCAAGCAGAGCTTTTGGGTGTGGTCACCGTGGCCGCCCACAGGAGGTTCTCAAGGTGGCTTTTCACCTGGGCATGACAACAGGTGGATTGTGGGATTTGGAGAGGGGTTTCTAAAGGGGTCTCTTATGCCTATCTAAACCCTCTTCCCTGGGAGACTTCTGAGTCGCCATTTAGGGAGCCCACTGGTCACCAGGGAAGGACCTGAGGCATGAGTCCCAAGACTTTGTAAATCTGCCTTCCTCGTGTAACCAGAGCCATCCGGTGTCCCACTGGCCTGGCCACCATCAATCCTCTCCCTCCCTGTCCCAGGCCCCTGCTAGAGTCGGGGACCAACAGCAACCCCCCCATGGCCCACCTGCCCCATACAGCCTGGTTGACCCCTTCCAGATGTCACTCTTGTCCCGGTTCTCAATGCCTCCAGCCAGCCAGGCTCCCATCAGACTTGCCTGAAAACTGAAACTCTGTCCCACGTTCATAAAGCCCTGTGGGATCTGACCTTCCTGACCTCGGGCCCTCCCCCTCCAGCCTCGGCCTTCCTGGCCACACTGGACCCCTTGTTCTGAGGCCAGCTCCAGCTGCCCCTGCCCTTGGCGCTTGCCGCCCTAGGCTCAGCCGCCCTCCCCAAGAGCTCAGTCTGTCTGCCCCTTCTCAACTGCACTGGCCTCAGCAACTGTCCTCTCTGGGCGCTTCCTTGCCTCCTGGTTCGTCCAGAATGCCCACCCTGCCCTGGTCAGTTTCCGTCTCCATGGTGGCGCTTCTGCTGTCTCGGGGTGGGTGGGGGGCATCCTGTATGCTGTAGGGTATAGAGCAGCGGCCCCGGCCTCCTCCCTCCAGCAGCGCCTCCCTATTCCCCCAGCAGCGACAACCAGAATGTCTCCAGCCTCTAGCCAGAGGCAGGTGTCCGCTAGGACAGCACAGACTTGACCTTGGGCGATAATCACTGGTTGAATACTACACCAGATTTTTCCTTTATCCCAGTGCTCTTGCCGTTGCAAGTGCCCCTCTGCTCACGGGTTGGTTTGTTGTCAAGTTCCCTAAAAGCCAGTCCCCTTTGGCCTCCTTCACTTCCACGTATTCACACCCCCAGGCTGAGCACAGGGCCTGCACTGGAGCAACATTCATTGAAAGAATGATATGGAATGTATGAAAGATGATAGCCTGTTCCGTTTCAGAGGGGGCCCGGGAGGTAGTCACAGACCCCAGGGAGAAAGCTGTCTGAGTGGAACATGCCGCCCCCAGCACCCTCCTGAGGGAGGGGCTGTTTCCAGGGCCCAGACCCGTTGGGCAAGACTGGAAGGTTTGGAGGGGAGGACTTAGGGAAGCAAGGGACTGTCATGCCCCCAAGGGTGTGGGATGGGCTTCTCGGGGATATGCAGACTAAAGCAGAAGAAATACAGTGGTCCCTCCCGATGAGAGATTTGCTCAGAGCATCTGGTACCTTCTGCTCTGGACACTTGGATCCGTGTCCTGGGGCTGCCACAAATCGGGGCCGCAAACCCAGTGGTTTAAACAATAGAAAGTGATTCTCTCAAAGTTCTGGAGGCCATAAATCCAGAATCGAAGCATCAGTGCGGACCTATCCCTCCAAAGGATCCAGAGGTAGGGCCAGGGATGGGAGGGGATCCTTCCTTGCCTCCTCCAGCTGCTGGAGGCTCCAGGCGTTTCTCTGCGTGTGGCCACATCACCCCAGTGTAGACCTCCCGTTGCCCTCCAGCTCTGAGCTGCCGCCCCTGAGAAGTAGTGTGTGAGTCCGACACCGGAGTGGGTGGCTGTTCCTCAGTGCGTCCGTCTTTACCATCGTGCATCTGACACGATTGTTTCTTCTCCAGAAGTCTCCCCAGACTCAAGGAAGTGTGCACTGGAAAGTAGAAACGCGCAGAATTCTAAGTGCTTCCTACATGATTCTGCTATAATGCTGGACTTCTCCTTTTAGCTTGAGAATGATTTCATCTGATAAACATGTGGCTTCAAATTATGGCCTTATATAAACCAAGCAGCTACGCTACACTTTCTGGAGGCCCCCATCTGCCTTATTTTCCAGTGAATTCCGAATTATTCGCCAGGCCGACAGGCAGAACCTTGCATGTGTTTGAGCACCGGCCCCCGGCCAGGCCCCTCGAGAGCAGCTCGTTCACGCCTGCCCCTTCACCCCCAGGGCCTAATTTTTGGTTATGTCGTTCCCTCCCACTGCACAACCCCCACCGGCTTTGCCTGCCTTTCCCTTCTCCAAGAACATATAAGAGAAAGGTCCTGAATTTTTTCAAAGGGCAGAAAGTATGCAAGTGTGGTGTTTGCAAAGCCTTTTACTTTTCCAGGGTTTAGGTTTTTCAGCAGGAATTTCTCTGGCTGTGGTAAAAAGCACATGGAATTAGTGTTAGTAACATCGAATGGATTCGCACTCGATAGAGTGCAACCCCTGCCTCTGTCTAGATGTGGAACAGTTCCTTCCCCTCAAAAGGAAACTCCGTCCGCACGAGCAGTCACTCCCTTCCTTCCCCCAGCCCCCGGCAACCTCTCATCTGCTTTCTGTCTCTTTGCATTTGCCTGTTCTGGATGTTTCACATAAATGGAGTCCTACACGATGGGGCCTTCTGCATCTGGCTTCCCTCACTCACCCCCGTGTTTTCAAGGTCCACCCATGGCCAAGCTTGTGTTAGTCGGGGCTTTGTTCCTTTTTTATGGCTGAGTAATATTCCACCGTCTCAGCCACATTTGATTTATCCACTCATCCTCCGACAGGCATTTTGTTTCCGCCTCTTGGCTCTTTCCATGGGCAGCTTTATAGTCTGCCAGCCTGGTCTCTGTTGGGTGACGAGGACACGGGTCACCCATGCAGGTCTGGGTAGACTGGTCCCATCCGTCTGGTGATGGGTTTTGCTTCCCCTTCACACACCATGACTGCTTTGGTGAGCATCTGCTGAAGGGTGGAATGGTGTTGTTTCAGAGGGAAGATGAAGACATGGGTTTGCAGGACCCGCTGCCCCCAGTACGGCTGCAGCCTGTAGTCACCACTTGGCCAAGCTGCCCCGGTGCCCCCACATCCCATCCCCCTGTCCCCCTCAGTCCAGGGATCTGCCACCCCCAGTTCCAGACCTCCTTCCCTTCATTCTGGGTACAGTCTGGGGATTCTTGGGGCACAGGTTTCACATCCACTTGTGACCAGGACCTTGAAGCCACAGCATGACTCACTTCCAGGTCTCAGGCTCCGCTGAGACTCAGTGATGGAAGGCGGGGCTTGGAAACCAGAGAAAACAGCATAGTCCCTCCAAGAGAGATGTCATTGTTTGAGAATGTCCCCTGAAGCTGTGATAATCAAAACATCATGGCATCGTGCAGGCATCAGCAGCCCAGAAGCAGACCCCCATGTGTAAAATAACTTAATATACTGTATTGAACAAACCAAGGAAGCTCCCTGATCAGGGGAGAGGATTCTTTATTGAAGGAGATCACTTGGATCCCCCATTTCACCTCCCACACGATCCTGGGTTGACTCCTGTCTCCCCCAAACTCCTGTGTACCTGAAACCTCAGAATGTGACCTTGATGAGAAATAAGATCTTCGCGGGTACAATAAGTGAAAGGTCTCAAGAGGAACTCATCCTGAATCCAGTAGGTGGTATCTCTATGAGAAGAGAAGACACGAGGGCGCCTGGGCAGCTCAGTCGGTTAAGCGTCTGCCTTTGGCTCAGGTCATGATCCCAGGGTCCTGGGATCGAGTCCTGCATCGGGCTCCCTGCTCAGTGGGGAGTCCACTTCCCCCCTCCCTCTACCCCTCCCCCCTGCTTATGTGCGTGCTCTCTCTCTCTCTCTCTCAAATAAATAAATGAGTTATTTAAATTAAAAAGACACAGAAACAAAAGACACCAGGTGATGATGGATGAAGAGGTCAGAATGATACATTTATAAGCCAAGGAACCGCTGAGGGTTGCCAGCAGCTACTAGAAGCTAGGGGAAGCATGGGAAGGATTCTCCCTCTGAGCCTCCAGAAGGAGCCAGCCCTGCCTGCCAACACCTTGATTTTGGACCCCTCCAGAAATGTGAGACAAGAAATTTCTGCTGTGGTAAGCCACCTAATTTGTAGTACTTAATTGCAGCGGCCCTAGGAAACTCCTACACCACCAGAATACTTTCCAGTTGGATCAGAGCCTAAAGGTAAAGAATAAATCCAGGGAAGGAGGGGGATGCGAAATATTAGTTCTGTGTTAATCACCTGAGAGAGGAGTAGGCAGCAGACATGAAGGAAATCACCCGCAGATCTGACTGCCTGGAAAATCCTTATTTGTATCCAAAAATACCCTAAGTAAAAGCAAATCGCCCTTGACCCTGGCAAACCGTTAATACCCTTCCTATACAAAGAGCTGTTCCAAAACAGCAGGGAAAAGTGGGCAAAGGACACGAACAACTTAACAGAAACAGAAAAATAGTTGTTCAGTGCAACTATTAAAAGCCTCACCTGACAGTCGAAGGAACATCAATGACAGGATGCTCTTTTGTGGCCACGGATGGCTGGGGGTTGAGAAAGTATTAACACTCGGTGCCAGCGAGGAAGCGAGGAGGCAGGCATGCTTATACCACTTCGGGCAGAACTCTCTTGGGTGGGTCTCTTGGAAGTCACTTTGGCAGAATGGATTGTGATGGGGGGGATCTCGGTCAAAATGCAGAGGGGATCAGATCAGATCAGCCCAGTGTTGTAGGGGAAATGATGCCACCTGCGGAGCGAGGGAACTCTGTGCTTCCCTAAGATTTTGCATTGAGAGCAGAGGTGACCTGGGACTGGTGGCGGGTGGGGCTCGGAGGGCGTTCTGACCTGAGGGGACAAGAGTAGCACTCAGGGGAGGCAGCCAGGTGGGGTGGGGCCCCCCATCTGAGGTGTGGATGAGGGAGAGAGAGGGCAGGGGACCTGGGAGTGGAGGGGTGGGCAGCCCTCCAGGCCTGTGGTGAAGGCCTGGTGGGTATCTTATTGGGACACAGCCCAGGCGAGAACCAGGCTTTCTGCTGTGGGTCAGGGGCTTTGGACGGCTTCTCCCTAGTGGGCCTGGAGAAACCTGCAGGGTCTGATCTTTGAGCCTGGGCCTGGTTGGGTAGAAAGGGGCTCTGTGCCAGGCCGGGCACATCTAGACCGCTGTCCCCAGGGGCTCCCCTGCAGCAGCCCAGAGGATAGAGGCAGGACGTTCTACCTAGGGGCCCTCCTGATTGGCTGGGGAGAAGAGGGGGCAGCTCTGGGGACACGGTGACAGTAGTCAGGATGTGGTCAGGGAGGATGTGGGAGGGGGAGCAGGGAACAAGCCTTCGGGGTGTTTAGGGGTGGGAGAGGTGGCCCATGGCGGGCTGGAAGTGGAGCGTGGCCCCGGGGAGTGTGCAGCAGAGTGGATAGGCCCCAGGGACAGAGTCTGGGTTGTTTGGGGTGGGGGGGTCCCTGCCCTGGAGCAGAACCAGGAGAGGCCGGTGGCTGGCAGATGTGACTGGTGGGAGCATGGTGGCATCTTTGGGGAGAGGCACAGTGGTATTTGTAGCGGGAGGGAATGCTGGGTTGAGGGGCAGGAGGGGGTGGGAAGGGCTGGTTGCAAGTCATGTGGAAGGGAGGAGGGAACCAGGCTTTACCCTGGGCAGGGAAGAGGGTTTATTAGTGTCTTTGGTTTTAAGGCACAGGAACTGTTTTGAGGGGGAGGATCGTCCTTCAGATGAACCATTCTGGAAGAGGGGAAAGGAGAGTGTGGGCTCCCTGGGGAGAAGGGCCCCCGTGAGGCCAGGCTGGATGGGGAGGGCCCCAAGACATGTCTGAGGCAGAGGAATTTCCCAGGAGATAGACATGATAGACGTGGTGGGCCCTGTGGGGACTCTTGCAGGGGACCCCAGATGCTGTCTGTCCTGCCTACCCCTACTCCTCGGTTGTAGCCCTCCTTGTAGTCCTGGTAGTCATCAGCCCCCCTGAGCAGGTCTTATCTTCTTCCTCCTGGCCTGGGGGGTGGGGCAGGCACCCGCCGGTCCTGTGACTGCCCGCCTGGCCCCCAGTCTCTGAGCACGGGGCTGTCTTCTGCTCCCTACACCAAGGGGCCCAGAGCCGCAAACATCCCCTGTGGGGCTCCGAGGGGATCTGATGACTGACTGACCCTGGAGGATGGGGCTGGGGCTGAATCTAGCTGGCCGCGTCGAACCAGGCCCTCGCCAAGGCGGGTGGGGGAGGTCTCTGAAGCAGGAACAAGATTGGATTGGGGGCTCTGATAGCTCCTCACTCAGGCCAAACAGGCACGTGTGTGCGACCCTCCCACTACCCGCATTCCCGACCTTGGACGTGAGACAGCCTAGAGCCCGGAGTCGGTGAGCCAGATGTGGCCTCCAGCAGCTGTGGTGCCCATCAGCCGTGTCTCCACAAGTGCAAGTCACAGACGGGGCCAGCTCTGCCTGCAGCCCGGGCTCTGTGCACGTGTATGTGTGTGCATGCGTGTCCCTGTGTGTACCTGCATGCACGCATGTGGGTGTGTTCACATGAAGCCGCTTGCGCCCGTCTGGGCTTTGGTGTGTGTGCACATGAGTTTGGATGTATCCGTGCACAAAGGCATACATGTCCACGTGTGTCTGCATCTGCACAAGTTGTGTGTTCGTGAGCACGGGCATGGCCATGGTGAAGGTGCATGTCCAACGGTTCGGGCCCCTGCATTTCTCACCTGGCTCGGAAGCAGCATCTCCTGTCCGCCTTCCACAGCTGTGCAGTGCTGCCCTCGAAGGTTCTGTGATCAGCACTAGTTAGGTCAGGGGACAGCTGGGCAGACAGCTCCCGCCTGTCACCTTTGAACACCTGACATGGGTTCCTGGCAGTCCCCGTGCCGCGGCATCCCAAGAGCTCATTGACGGGGCTCAGGGGTTGGGTATTTTGGAAAGAGAGCAAGAAGTTTTTATAAGAGGTTCCCCTGGGGGACTGGGTTCTTCCATAATCCCCGTAATTTTTAAAAAGAGGTTTTTTTTTTTTTTTAAATTTTATTTATTTGTCAGAGAGAGTGAGCACAGGCAGACAAAGAGTGGCAGGCAGAGTCAGAGGGAGAAGCAGACTCCCTGCTGAGCAAAGAGCCGATGTAGGACTCCATCCCAGGACGCTGGGATCATGACCTAAGCTGAAAGCAGCCGCTTAACCAACTGAGCCACCCAGGCGTCCCTAAAAAGAGCTTTCTTAACCGTAACTGATACGCTGTAAACTAACTGTACTTCTTTAAAGTGTGCAATTTGGCGAATCGTGGCGCGTGCAAACACTCGTGAGCCCACCGCCACACCCGAGATGGTGAAGGCATTCGTCACCCAACAAGTCTCCGTGGGCTCCTTTGTCATCCCAGCCTGCCCAGCCCCCAAGCAGCCACTGATTGACTTTCTGTCTCTATACCCTGCATTTTCTAGAATTCTACATACGTGGTATCATACTTTTAAAACTTTATTGAGGTTGAGGCTGCCTGGCTGGCCCAGTCGGAAGAGCGTGACTCTTGATCTCAGGGTCACGAGTTGGAGTCCCACGTTGGGTGCAGACATTACTTAGTAGTAAATAAACTTGGAAAAAAAAAAACTTACTGAGGTGAAACTCACATAGCATAGGATTCGTCATTTTAAAGTGTTCGATTCAGTGGTGTTTTGTACGTTGTTGGTGTTGTGCAACCTCCGTTGTCTAGGTCCAGAACAATTTTATCCCCTACAAGGAACCCCTGTCCCCATGAGCGGTCACTTCGTATTCCCTCCACCTCCCTCCCCAGCCCCTGGCAACCACCCATCTGCTTTCTGTCCGAATGGATTTGCCTATTCTGAACGTTTTGTTTAAATGGGATCCTACACTGTGTGGCCTTTTGTGTCTGACTGCTTTCACTCAACACGATGTTTTCGAGGTCCGTCCAAATGGTAGTGGATATCGGGGCTTCGTTCCTTTTTATGGCTGCGTAATATTCCTTTATGTGGAGGGACCAGGGTCTGTTCATTCATCAGCTGGTAGACACTTGGGTTGTTTCCACCTTTCTGGCTGTTGCGAATTGTGCTGCTATGAACACACATGTGCAAGGATTTCTTTGAACACCTATTTTCATTTCTCTTAGGTGTATACCTAGGAGCAGTACTGTTGGGTCTGTACGTTTTTTGGTTTTTTGTTGTCCTTTTTCCGCTTAGCACGCAGATTCTGAAGTTGTTCCTTGTGGTTCCGTGCTGTTGCAAGGATCAGAGGTTGGTCCCTTCTCCTACCTGAGTATTGTCCCTTTTTGTGGCCCGTGTGTTCCTCCGTTCGTGGGCCAACACCCATTTGAGTTGTTTCCAATGTGGAGCTCTTAGAAGCAATGCCACAAATACCATTCGTTTACAGTCCCTGTAGGGACATCGTCTTTATTTCTCTTGAGTAACTCCTAGGGGAGGAACTGCTGGGTCACATCTAGTTGTATAACCAACTTCTAAAGAAATTGCCTAAATTATATCCAAAGTAGATGAACCATGTAATCTAATATAGCATGTCTGCCTTATCCTGTGTCTGTTTGAAGGCATTTAGCAACGTTTGTATCTGTCCATCTGCTAATCTGGCTTAAATGCAACAACCCCAAGGAAATGCTCAGAGGTGTGTGTAAGGATGCGTGCCCGAGAAATCAAAACCAGCTGCCCACTGGTAGCAGAAGGATCCCAGGCCTCACAATTTGTGTGTACAGTGACATGCCAAGAAGGCATTAAAAATATGTTTCGGTATGTTTTATGACATGGGTGTGTACCGGTGCATCACATAGAGAACAATCTGAGTTTTGTTAACAGGTAGGTAACATCTGTTAAACTGGAAGAAAACCCATCAAAATTTCTTAATTTAGGAAAAAATTTTAAAAAGTAAATATTCAAAAAAATAAAAAAATAAAAATTCCCACCTTCCCCGACCTTCTAGCCTGTTGCCACTGCCTACAACCGGCCACGGGCTCTCTCACAACAGCTTCATTATGGGTAGTTTTGTTCAGCCTCCCCCTCCCCCACCCTCCAAACGCCGCTGTGGGACTTGGTTTCCCAGAATCTGAAGCATCTCAGCCTCCAGTCGCCCCTCACGCTCCTCTGCTGAGTCATGCTTCTGTCGAGGGTCCAAGGCCGCAAACTTCTTTTTTCCCTCTAGCAGACTTTTTCTGTAAAGGACTGGAAAATAGGTGCATTTGGCTTTCAAGGCCTTAAGCTTACACAGCCTTGTCAAAACTGTTTAGCCCTGCTGTTATAATAAAGGCAACCAGAGATGATATGTAAATGAATGGGCTACATTTCCAATAAAACTATCCACAAAAACAAGGAGTGGGCCTTCCATACCCTCTTCCCTCCTTTCACCTCCCTGTTGAACGAACTCCTCTTCATCCTTCAGAACCCCTCTTAGATGTTGCCACTCTCCTAAAGCCTTCTCTGGCTCTCAAGGGTTGTAACTTCTTGTTTGCGTGGTTGACACACTCTCACATTTGCATACCAGCCGCTCCTGCTGGGCTTTGAACCAAGGTCTGGTTCATCTTTGTATCCTCAGCTGCACCTTAGGTGGCCCACACTGAGCCCACACAGGACCCACACTGCATTTGTGTCTCTGACTCCAAAACACAAAATGGACTGTTGGAAACATTGGCTGCATTTTCTTTTTCCTGCAATGTCTTAAGAAGCAAATGCATTTTTTAAAAGATTTTATTTATTTATTTGAGAGAGAGACAGTGAGAGAAAGCATGAGAGGGGAGAGATCAGAGGACAAAGCAGACTCCCCTTAGAGCTGGGAGCCCGAGGTGGGACTCGATCCCGGGACTCAGGGACCATGACCTGAGCCGAAGGCAGTTGCCCAACTAACTGAGCCACCCAGGCACCTGCAAATGCATTTTTTTTTAAATAAACGTTTTATGTCAGAGTCATTTTAGATCTACAAAAAGTTGTAAAGACTGCACAGAGTCCCCTGTACCCCTCCCCTAGCTTCCTCAAATCTTAGATGATCTTATAAACACCTTACACGATCAGGGCATATTTGTCCGACTAAGAGAGGGACATTGGTTTGCTGCTCTTCACCAGCCCCCTGATGTTATGTGGCTGTCACCGGTTCTTCCCATTCATGTCCTCTTTCTGGTTAAGGACCCCATCCAGGGAACCCCATTGGATTAAATTGTCACACCTTTCCAGTCTCCTCCTGTCTGGATGCTAACTCAGTCTTTCTGTGTTGCTTAAGACCTTGGCAGTCTTGGGGAAGACTGGCCAGGTGTCCAGCAGGATGCCCTTGATGTGGGTCTGTCTGATGATCTTGTCACAATTAGAATGAGGGCATGAGGTCTAGAAGCAAATGCACTCTGAGCAGTTCTCTCAAACCAGTTTTTGGGGGCTCTCCCTGATGAATCCCCCCCCCCAGCTGATGGAGTTTCAGAATCCCTGAGTTTCGGGGCAGGTTCAGTCTTGCTCAACCCAGCATGCCTCCTGCTGCCCCGTATGTGTGTTGGGGACAAAATCAAGGCCCACGGGGGAGCTTGGGGAGCTTCTGGGGGAGGTTTTGTCAAGAAAGTAGAGGCCAGGGGGCGCCTGGGTGGCTCAGTGGGTTAAGCCGCTGCCTTCGGCTCAGGTCATGATCTCGGGGTCCTGGGATCGAGCCCCACATCGGGCTCTCTGCTCAGCGGGGAGCCTGCTTCCTCCTCTCTTTCTGCCTGCCTCTCTGTCTACTTGTGATCTCTCTCTCTGTGTCAAATAAATAAATAAAATATTAAAAAAAAAAAAAAAAGAGAGAGAGAGAGTAGAGGCCAGGAAGGATGTGGGCTGGGAAAGGCTTGACCACAAGGTGGTCATGGCTATTAGACTTGAAAATCTAAGAGGCTGACCCTAGGGGGAGGGGGGCAAGAACAGGGGTTGGGATGGAGCAAACTCTAGGGGACGAGTCTGGTCTTTTGCGGAGAGGGGGGTGGGAAGTGTCATGATGTCACTGTCCAAGAGTCACAAACCTTAGGCTGGGTCACATTTAGGGACAGACAGAGACTCTTGTGCTCTTTTTGCTTTTGGCCAGAGCCCTATCAGGGGCAAGGGTTGGGTGCCAGTGCCATTTTCCCCCACCACCCCGCTCCACCACCACTCTGACCGTGCCACCCCCTCCCTTCCAGCTCCAGGACGCGCGCCCCGAGCCCGGGAGGCATGCTGAGGCCAGGCCGCCGGCAGGATGAGTGTGAACGAGGCAGGCAGCTCCGGCCGCGCGGGGCAGGCGGCCTACCACCTGCGCATCTACCCGCAGCTGGCCACCAGCGAGAGCCGGGCCTCGTGCCGTGTGACCGCCACCAAGGACAGCACCACTTCGGACGTCATCCAGGATGCCGTCGCCATCCTGCAGCTGGACGGCACCAAGTGCTACGTGCTTGTGGAGGTGAAGGAGACAGGTGGGGAGGAGTGGGTGCTGGAGGCCAATGACTCGCCCGTGCACCGCGTGCTGCTGTGGCCCCGGCGGGCCCAGGACGAGCACCCGCAGGAGGACGGCTACTACTTCCTGCTGCAGGAGCGCAACGCGGACGGCACCATCAAGTACGTGCAAATGCAGCTGGTGGCCCAGGCCACAGCCACCCGGCGCCTGGTGGAGCGCGGCCTCCTGCCCCGGCAGCAGGCGGACTTTGACGATCTGTGCAACCTCCCCGAGCTGACGGAGGAGAACCTCCTGAAAAACCTCAGGCACCGCTTCCTGCAGCAGAAGATCTACACTTACGCGGGCAGCATCCTGGTAGCCGTGAACCCCTTCAAGTTCCTCCCCATCTACAACCCCAAGTACGTGAAGATGTATGAGAACCAGCAGCTGGGCAAGCTGGAACCGCACGTGTTCGCGCTGGCCGACGTGGCCTACTATGCCATGCTCCGGAAGCAGGTCAACCAGTGCATCGTGATCTCGGGCGAGAGCGGCTCGGGCAAGACGCAGAGCACCAACTTCCTGATCCACTGCCTCACCGCGCTGAGCCAGAAGGGCTACGCCAGCGGTGTCGAGAGGACCATCCTGGGCGCCGGCCCGGTGCTGGAGGTGAGCCGGGCTGTTGGTGGGAGGGGCCGGCCCTCTGCCTTCGAAAGCCTGGGTTTTGTTCTCGTTCTGGTCCAGTGAGACCACCACCCTCGGGCAGATTGTTGGTTACACTCACTTTCGGTTTCCCAGAAACTGGGAGGCATGGGCGGGGGGCACTCAGCAAGCCATGTCGGGAGCACCAGGGCCGGTGGGGTGACAGCTGGACTAGGGGAAGTGTGGGGAGAGTCTCCGCTGTGGTTTTCACGGGAAGGAACGGGTCAGCCGGGGTCAGCAGGCTTAGGATTGGCTCGGTTGAATAATTCTAGGGATCTGAGAAATGGGGGCATCCTGGTGGACTGGGACCTGGTCCTGGGGTGCTCAGGGCAGGAGCTAGCGGCCCAGAGTGCCACAACCTGGGAAGAGACGTGGCAGTGGTGGATGGGCTCCGGAATGGCTTGTTTGCAGATGCAGAGCACAGCACACAGTGGTTAGCTAGCTCTGGGAGGGGCAGTCCTTTTTCAAGGTCAGCCAGGTCCCCTGATCCAAAGTATCAGAATGTAGGGAGGGAGGCCCCAATTAATACATGATTGATGCCTACAGGATAGTAGTCTATTCTCCCGCTCCCAGAAAGAAAAGGGTGATGTGTCCAAACTGAGCGATTCACAGCTAGGTATAGTCGATGATGGAGCCCCTGGTACACAAGGCAGCCAGCAATGCAGGACGCAGGCCTGGGGGCCAAGAGATAGTGACGCCGAGGGAGGGGGGCCCCCTGGCATCACCATAAAGGCAGTGGGGGAGGAAGTGCCCTCCATCACTAGACCCTCCGTCCAGTGTCCCCATTGGCCAGACTCAAGCCACGGGCAACACTGTGTCTGAGCCTTCTGGACGCAGGGGCGGGGGCAGTGACCACACAGCATCCCTCACTCTTGGGGTCTTGGGACCAGATGCATCCATGTCTCTTGCCTTTTCCCGAATGCCACAGAGTTGGATTCATTCTGGCCGTAGCCTTTTCAGACCAGCTTCTTTCCGTTAGTAACAGACATTCAAGGTTCCTTAGTGGCCCGAGAGCTCATGTCTTTGTATCACTGAGTGATGCCACATCATCTGGGTGGGCTGTAGTCTGTCCCTCCATAGGACCCTAGACTGTCCTTTTGGCGGGGGGGGGGGAACCTACCCATCCCAAAGGGTTGGCCTCTGACCTCTGGCTGATCCCCCCGACCTCCTAAGTCGAAGGCTGATGCAGCCCCCTTGCTGCCATGCAGATTCACCGAAAGGCTTTCTGGGCTTTGCCTGCCGAGTACATTTCAGTTCTTCTTCCTTTCGGATGATCGCTGAGATCATCAGCAAGAAATTAGTTGGGGTTGTGCAGTCTGACCCTGGAACAACATGGATAGCCAGCCAGTTTCTTCTGTATATACTTACAGTCGTTTTTTCATGCAAATGTTTTAAAAACTACGGAGTAATCAGCCACAAAGTGTGTTTTTCTCTTTAATGCTGTGTACCCCGCATGTCTTGCCTCCTTTGTTTTGATCATCTGTGTCTTCTGTAGATTACTCTGTGAGCATGTCTGCTGTGTACCAGGCACCGTTCTAGGCCCCGGGCTATGTGCTGGCCCAAACCTACACAAAGGGTCGCCCTAGTAATGAGGAGGCAGGCCGCAAAATAAGCAGCAGGCCTCGTATGCCAGCCAGGTACCAATGAGAACAGCAGGCATGCCCAAGGAGGAAGGCATAAGGGAGGAGAGAGGGGACTCTGGGCGAGCTGGGCCCAGAAGGAGGTCACGTGAGCCCACACAAAGGCTGGGAGGCCAGACTGTGTCTTGAGCTAGAAAAAGGCAGGGGGCCTGCAGGGCACAAGATGGGGCCAGCGCAGAGTAAGCAAGGGGCAGAGCAGGAGGCAGTGGGGACAGGGAGGTGATAGGGAGGTGATGGGCTGATCGTTTGGGACCTTGTGAGCTACAGAGTGTGTGTGATGTGGGAGCTACGCAGGGTGTGTAGGGTGACCTGACTCCATCCCCACTCCAGAACTTGGCCTCAGCACCAGGCAGGAGCCCCGGCAGGTCAGAGATGAAATGGAGCAGGCTGTCGGTGATGTCAGCTGTGTGGGCACAAGAGGACGGATCTGGCATTTACCAAATCAGGTGTTCCACCAAGGGGACCATTTACCCCTCACCAAACCGGGCAGGCGGGTGGCTGTGTCCCTGCTCCATGTGGACTCTGAGCCCAGAGGCCTCAACACAGCACGGTGAAGAGACAGGTTTGACCCTGTGGTGCCGTTTCCTTTCCTGGCCGAGGACCGTGCAGGGTAAGCGGGCTGAGATCCGATGGCTCCCGTAACAAATGGTCACAAACCGGGTGGCTTCAAACAACAGAAAACTCTTCTCTCCCAGAGAGGGATTCAAGGGAGTGTCCTGCCTGTCACCTCTTCCCGCTTCTAGAGGTTCTAACGTTCCTTGGTTCTTGGCCCCACCACTCCGCCCCGCCCCCACCATTGCAGCCTCTGGCCACGTGGCCTCCTCTGACAGTGACGTCAGGCATTGGATTTAGGGCCGGCCCTAACCCAGAATGACCTCATCCTAACTAGTTACATCAGCAAAGACCCCATTTCCAAATAAGGCTCCATTCAGAGGGGTCCAGACATGGACATCGTTGGTGACAAGTCTGCCCACAGCAAGCCCCTGTGGGGTGAGCGAGAGCTGGGAGCCACCCCGATGCCTCCTTCCCTGAGGGCTGCCCCTGATCAGTAGTCATCCTGGGAGCTCCTCCCCTGAAGCTGCCCCACGGGATTCTGGCACATTCTTGGAGGGCCATTAGTCACCCTTCTTGCCTAGTGTCTGCACCTCGTGAGTCAGATGCCCCCAACCCCGCCCGGCTGCCTCCCTCTGGCCTCCGCAGTGTGAGCCGGGGAGGCCAAAATTTCCCGAACGGTTAGGGTAGGAGCTGCTGGAGGGCGGTGCCCACGCTGGCTTCCAAAACAGACTGGAGCCAAAACCACGTCATGGCCATAAACGTGCTTCCTGGGGCGACCGTTTGGAAAGGGAGAAGATTGTTTTAGTTTGGAGCTGGGCTTCTCAGCCAGAGCACCACTGACGTCTGTGGCTGCGCCATTCCCTGACGGGGCGGTCCTCTGCATGGCAGGACGCTGAGCCGTACTCCTGGCCTCCACCCAACAGATGCCAGCAGTGCAACCTACCCCTCCCCCACCACCGATGTGACAACTGAAAATGTCCCCAGACATCACGCGGTGTCCCCTGGGGACAGATTATTCCCCAGGTGGGAACGACGGTCTTAGAGTCACAGCTCTGGATCCCACGAGACCAAGTCTTTCCGGCGCTGACCGTTTAGAAACTGTTCACAAGTTCTAGCCATTCTGAGCTAAGCCAAAGGTCACTTTCTAATAACAGGAATAATTTGTTATTGTGCCTTTGGGTCCAGTTTCAGATGGAAAACAGCCCATTTTAAAGATAAGGAATGACGGTCGGAGAAAGACATGCAGTGTGCAAATGCCCTGGGGCTACTGTCACAAAGTACCACAAACACGGGGTGGGGTGGGTGCTTGAAGCAAACAGGAATTGATTTGTCACAGTGCTGGAGGTTGGAAGTCTAAAATTAAGTTGTGGGCGTGGTGGGATCCTTCTGGAGACTCTGAAGGGAGAATCTGTCCCAGGCCCTTCTCCGGCTTTTTGATGGCCACCAACACACCCTTTGGTGTTTGTCGCTCAGCTTGTGGTATCATCTCTCCTATTTTTCTGCCTCTACCTGCATGTGGTCTTCATTGCTTTGTGTCTCTGTCTCATTTTCTTTCTCACGTAAGGACACTTGTCATTAGATTCAGGACCCACTGTAAATCCGGATGATATCACCTCAAAATCCTTATTTTAGTTATGTCTCCAGAATCCCTATTTCCAAATAAGGTTCCTTCATAATGGGTTCCAGGGAGAGTATCTTTGGAAGGGACACAAGTCAACCCACTGCCGTCTGGGTTCCCCAGGCCACACCACAGGCAGCCATGGCTGGATCGTGGTGGGAACCCGGCTGGGGTCTGAGCCTGAGTTCATGGTACCTCTCTATGGTCTTCATGAAAGATTTCCTCTCACCTTGGCCAGGACTGAAGGAAGCCCAAGATTGATACCTCTTGTAGCATTTGGGACTTTTTCTCAGCTCCCTGAAAGGAGAAGTTGAATTGTTTTGAGGTTTGCTTGTCAGCCTCCCATCCCCCCCACCGGTGCTGTGGGTTGCAGCTTCGCTGTGCAATTCTGACCAGAAAACAGGAAGGGGGCACTGTGGAAGCCAGTTCCAATCAGCTGATCTGCCTGCCATTGCAGTTAACTGTTACTGTCACTTATGGTCACCGTTTCACACGATGTCACTAGGCCCTACTCTGCCTTCCCGCAGCCTGGCCTCTGCACTGCCTCCAGGAATGTGACATTTGTGGGGGACTGTTGTTTTCTCTCAGAAACGCTGAGGGCGCAGCAGGCAGCCTCACTAGCATAGTGAGGGACCTGGGGTACTCCCTCCTGTGCGCTGGGGTCCACTGCCCATCCCGGGGGGCCCTCAGAGAACTTGGTGACTCTAGACGCAGCCACCGAGGCCTCGGCCGCAGGGCTGGCCACAGAGCGTGCCCAGGCGTGCTCTTCTCCCCGGGCCTGCAGACCTCAGCGTCAGGGCCTCAGGGCCTCAGGGTTGGTGTTCTCTTTCCTGAACTGTACCAGCATTTGCTGATGTGCACAGGGTTTTAATTTCGAAAGCAGAAATGAAACAAGGATGCTTGCTTGCTGGCTGGGCCATTTTCCCAAGCAGTCAAAGGCTGGGGTTCTGAGCCTTCGCGTAGCCACTGTGACCTGGCACACAGAGGTGGGAGCCTGAGACACCCTGAGCCACCTGCCACACCCACAGGGGGAGGCTAGTGACCTGGGACAGCAAGATATGGGACCCAGGGGGGCCTGGAGCTCACTGCTGCCCCCAACTCACAGCTAGGGGCCCTGAAGGACCCAGTCCTGGGACTAGTGTCGACGCCAACCTCAGTCCTGAGCACCAGTCCCCTTTTAGGACCCACAACCCCAGTCTCATGTGGCCCCAGGAGGCTCCCAGCCCCCCTCCACCCACCGGGCTGCTGGGTCTGTTCCCACGACTATGTATTAACACGGGTTCAGCTCAGCCAGAGAGGTCACCCAGAACCATTTGCCATTATCCACTGTGCCCTTTGCTCTCAGGGACGCCTGCCCAGGCCATACCCTTCATTCCCACAACTGCACGCACGGGCAAGCCTCTGCCCAGTGTTAGGGGCACACAGGGGAAGCCACTCGGCCAGGGTGACAGAGGTTCCAGAAACGAGGTTCCAGAAACAGGGGTCTGCGGTTAGGGTTGAGCTTTCCTGAGACCTACTTGAAGCGTACGATTCAGTCATGTTCAATACATCAATTATGTTGTGCAGCCCTCAGCTCTCTCTAGTTCTAGAACATTCCCATCCCCCCAAAAAGAAACACCACGAGCAGTCACTCCCCATCACTCTCCCCCAGCCCCTGGCAACTACAAGCCGACTTGCTCTCTCTGTGGAATTGCCTGTTCCAGGCGCTTCCTATCAGCGGGATCCGACCCTGTGTGGCCTTTTGTGCCTGACTCCTCTCACTCGGCGCGATGTTCTCAAGGTGCACCCACGCCGTAGCATGAATCAGGGCTTCATTCCTTTCTATAGCTGAGTAATACTCCGTCCCGTGGCTAAGGCCCCGCTTTGTTCCTCTCTCACCAGTCGGCCGGCCCAGGACTGCATTCCTTCATCCGGCTGAGTCTGCAGTTAGCTTTCCTCCTGCGCCCTGGCCCCTCCCTGCCCTGGCCAGCCCCCCCCCCCACCCCCAGCAGTGACAGGAGGATGGATGGGAGGATGGAAGGGATCATCAGGAGGATGGGGGTGGACCGGAGCAGTGGAGGCACTTGTGCTTGCCTGGGCCATGCTGATAGGAGGGGAGCAAAGCCCCGCCAGCAGCCTGTTCCGGACATTTGGGGCCCTCCTGGGTGGGTTGAGGGCAGGATGGGGCCGGTAGACATGCCTGGGTCATCATCTTCTGTCCGTCCATGTCACCCATCTGTGTGTGCCCGCAGCACCTGCTAAGAGGGTAGCAGGCGGAGGGAGGCTGGCAGTCAGTGGGCAGTGAGCACACAGGGCCGGCCACCCAGGGCCCCCGGCGGCAGATGAGAACATTCACGTATGCTGTTGGCAGGACAGGGTCCGAGGTGGCCGCACAGTCTGCCTGGAGCTGCTTCTGGGGGCTGATGTGGACTGCTGTCATCTAGAGGGGGCCTGAGCACGGGCAGCACAAAGATCCCTTGCCCCCAGTGCTTTTGGGCCTTAAAGGTAGTCCAGTCACGTGACCCAGCAGGCTCCACGGGCAGAGGGGCCGCGAGCAGGTGGCCGGCCAGGGTGCCTCTTGGCTGGGTGCTGCCCCCTGCCCTTTGTGTGTTAGCGGCGGGCGGGGGGCGGGGCGGGGGCATCGAGCTTGCCAGGAGGAGCCAGGGTTGAGAAAGGGACAGATGGCCAAGGACAGACCTCCAGGGGCCCCCTTCAGGGCATGGGCTACACAGCAGGGAGGAGGCCCAGGATGGGGAGCAAGGAGGGAAGGGGTTGGTGTCGCACACCCACAAGGAAGAGCCAGAGCCCTTGCAGCAGGAGACGTGTTTGGGGCAGCAGCCTTTATCTGGTACCCCTCCCCTTCCCAGATCTGAGGGCCCCCAAAGCCAGGTTGTGTTTACTGGACGTGGATATGGAGGTGTTTTGGGGTGAGAGTCCTAAGAACACTTGTTCGTTGGGTCCGTCGAGGGGAAGCTTGGCTGCTGGTAGGGGGTGGGGCATGGGCTAGGGAGGGCCTAGGGCAGCAGCATGGGATGTTCTAGAGGGAGGTATGCTGACCAGACAAGTCCAGGGCTGAGTCTGGGTTCACAGGCCACCTTGGGCCTTGGGCTGGAGTCCCCAGACACTCCTGAGTTGGGGTGAGCTGCAGTGGGCATGCAGCTTAGCCGGGGGAGTGGTACAGACTTAGAGCTCCCAGAAGGCATCCACCACACACGAGCTCCAGCTGTTCTGGGCCATCCTTGAGGCTGGGTGGCTGGAAGGTCACCGATGCGAACAGCAGCGTCAGCCATCAACAGCGGAGGGAAGAGGAGAGCCGGGGTGGAGTCCCGGGGCAGTGGGCCTTATAGGGAGATTGGGTGGTGCAAGAATGAGAGAAGGTGCTAGAGCCCAGCTGCTGAGAGCCCAGGAGGCAGGTGGGTCCCCCTCGGGTGGGTGCACAGAGCAAGGAGTCAAATCTCTGGCTGATTCTGTCCCCAGTATGGCCTCCCCGGGATGTCTGGGGGAGTCATTGGCGGGAGCAGGGAGTCCAGGTCGGCAGAGCAGCCTGAAGGAAGGTAGGAGCTAAAGCCAGAACCTGGAGCAGGAAGGGGGTGGGGCAGGGCAAAGCCCACCGGGGCCAAGAGGATGAGCAACGCCTGTGTGGGGTCGTGTGGGGTCGGCTTCAGACCTTGCAGATAGAAACACACAGAGATGGAGGCCACCCACGTGGGGCCGGATCACTCCCCGTTGTAAGAGCCATCCTGTATGCTATAGGACATTGAGTGGCAAACCTGGCCTCGACCCATCACGTGCGAGGAGCAGTCCCCATCCCGGTCAGGACAACCCGGGCATCACCAGGTGTCCCCCGGTGGGGCTGAGTCGCCCCCACTGACAGTCAGTTTTAGCTTGACTGCATGCCAAGAGCGATTTCAGTGGCACAGATGTTTTATACCCAAATAACTTCAGATTATTTATTTATTTATTTATTTATTTTGGTAACATTACACCATTGTGCTTACACATCAACTATATTCAGCCCCGGCACTCAGGGCGGCTGGCAGGCAGGGGTCCAGGCTCCTGCTGGCTTTCTTGGTCATTCCCGGAAAGAGGAGGCCGGTGCTGCTTCAGCCAGAGCCTCCCAAATGGTCACAGCCCCCCTTCCACCCCGCCCCGAGACCAGAAATCACCTTGCGTCTTTGTTGCCACCCAAATACACTTGGGTTTGGCCTTGGAGGTGGCCCCTTGAGTAACATCTTAAAAGGGATATTTTAAGAGCTGCTTGTCAATAATCAAAAAATGCAGTTGCCCCACTCGAGGCCCCCCAGAGCCGAGAAGTCACACGCTCGCTCCCTGCAGGTCTGACTGCAGGGACCTCCGTGAGAGCACGCGAGTGGGTTTCTGTTGTGGTTCGGGCTGCTTCCTAAAACCTGGACTTCCGTCATCCCTCGACCCCTGTCTTCCCGGTGTGACTTTCAGAACCTAACAGCAAGTGTTGGTTGTGGTTTGCCTCATGTCTCCTTCAAGTGTCTCCCCAGCAGGAAGCCCGCCAGGCCCACCATCGTGGTTTGTACCACTGGGGAGCACGCGTGGTTCTCTGCCCCAATTCAGCAAAATCATGACACATTTTGTCACTGCTTTTGGTTCTACCCAGGTGCTTTTCTTTGCTTTTTTTCATAAAGTGCTGCCGCTGCTCGTCTGAAGTATCTTTTTTCCTTATTTGAAGTATGATTTCTTTTAGTACGTAGCAGGAATTGGCAAACTATAGCCCACAGGTTAAACCTGCCAGGACCTGTTGCTATAAATAAAGTTTTATTGGCACGTAGCCATGCCTCCTCATTTACGTATTGTCTGTGGTGGATTTTCACCCTGCCTTCACAAAGGCTGAGCGCAGAGCCTTTGCAGCAGAGACAACCAGAGAGCCCACAAAACCAAACATGTCTGCCACTTGACCCTCAATAGGAAAGGTTAGCTGACCCCTCATACCTGTACATTCACGTAGAACATTCTGGAACTTGCCACAGTTAACTTTCTTCATGCCCTCTTCTCACCCTCTGCTCAGCAATTCCTCCTCAAATGTAGGAAACCAGGTTTCCACCCTCATTCCAGAGAACTGCTATCACCAACCGAAATCTTTCTGCATTTTATATTCACGCCAGGTATAGATACGTGCGTCCGTAAACATCTACCCATAGCGGAGCGTGTAGTATTGTGACTTGTAATAAGTATATGCTTGATTTAACTCCTGTTCCTGGCCCAGAACTCTGAAAACTCTTAGAATTTGCTAAGTGATGAGAATAACAAGGCGGTTATATCAACGAGGTGATTTCTGGAATGCACCTAAGGATGGGGGCTGGTTGCCAGGGGAACCAACCACGTGATTAAAAGGTTGGAACTTTCAGCCATGCCCCTGACCTCTGGGGAGGGGAAGAAGAGCCAGAGGTTGAAATCAGTCAGCAACGGCCAATGGTTTAACCTGCCGTGCCTATGTGACGAAGCCTCCAGAAGAACACAAAGGGAGGGAGTCGAGGGCTTCTGAGCTGGTGACTCCGTGGAGGTGCTGGGAGGGTGGCGCGCTCGGGACATGGCAGCGTCCCTCATACGCTGCGCCATGTGTCTCCTCCATCTGGCTAGTCCTGAGCTTTAACCTTTTGTAAGAAACCGGAAATGGAGCGAATAAACTGGTTTCCCAGGTTCTGCGAATCGCTCTTGCAGATTCATCAACCCCGAAGAGGGGGGTGTAGGAACCTCTGACTTTCCTATGCAGACTTTGGAGGACTGAGACCGTAACCTGTGGGAGCTGCTACTGTCTCAGGGGAAACAGTGTCAGAATTGAGTTGAATCGTAGGACGCCCAGCCGATGTTGGAGGAGAGCTTGGTGTGGGAGAAAAAAACCCACACATCAGAACTGAAGTCAGGGGACGCCTGGGTGGCTCAGTTGGTTGGACGACTGCCTTCGGCTCAGGGCGTGATCCTGGAGTCCCGGGATCGAGTCCCACATCAGGCTCCCAGCTCCATGGGGAGTCTGCTTCGCTCTCTGACCTTCTCCTCGCTCATGCTCTCTCTCACTGTCTCTCTCTCTCAAATAAATAAATAAAATCTTTAAAAAAAAAAAAAAAAGAACTGAAGTCAGAACTGCAGAGTCTTTTTTTTTTTTTTAAGATTGTATTTATTTATTTGAGAGACAGCAAGAGAGCACAAGCAGAGGGAAGGGGCAGAGGGAGAGGGAGTAGCAGGCTGTCCTCTGAGCAGGGAGCCCGACGTGGGGCTCGATCCCAGGACCCTGGGCAGGATGTGGGGCAGACGCTTAACAGACTGAGCCACTCAGGCACCCCAGAACTATACAGTCTTAAAGTGGTTTGGAGGGGTCAGGAAAGGAGGACTGGGATGTAGATATTCCAGAAAGTTCAGCACGGCCAGCTCCAGCCTGGGCCTCTGTACGGGGCTTCTTGCTCTCAGGCTCTCCCACTCTGGGTCTCAGCAGGCAACCGAGAGTGCTTTAATAGCCAGCATCTTTGAGCTCTGGCTGAGGGTGGTGGGGGCCGTGTGGGGCCTCCACCCAGCCTTGTACCCTCGCAGAGGCCCCTCAGAGGGTTTCCAGCTGTACCGTGGGCCCTGAGGCCTCCTGCACCCTTGCCTGCAGGGGCATTGCCGTCTGCCGGAGTCACAGAGTGAGAAACCCCAATCCCACCTGGACGCTCCCCACCACCCCCACAGCAATCCCTAGGTCCTCCAGGAGCTGCTCGGAGAAGCAGCGCGAAGGCATTAGAGCTGATGGGGCCGGGCCGGAAGTGTGCATGCAGGGCTGGGGCACTACTGAAGGAAGCTAACTAGCGTCTGAGGTGTTAGACCTGTGCCCCCCAGCCTCGCTGGGGCTCACAGCTGGGGCAGGATGACTCAGCCAGAGAGAGGAGCATGAGGATGAGTTTCTGGTGGCCCAGGGTGGGGCTAGCCCGTTCCCAGCCCTGGGGCTTCATGCAAACCAGCGGGTACGGGTACTGCCCCATCACTGCAAGGATGTCCTGAGAGGCAGAAAATGGGGAGCCGCTACCAGGAGCCACCTGATCAGAGACAGGGGAGAGAGGTGGGGTGACAGACAGTCAGGGGACTCAGCCCAGCTGCAAAGTGGGAGGGATTGCAGAAAGATGAGAGGGTGTCTGGGGGAGCTAAGGAGAGCATAGGAGTGTCCTATGGCAGTGGTGGCCGGGGCGGGGTGGGGGGATTTGCGGAGAAGCACCAGGGAAGGGGTGACCATCTGGAAGGTGGGTCTCACTGATGCTCTTGTCCCTCCTGTGCCCTATGGACCTGGGGCTGCCTTTCTGGTCTGCTGCCTTAAAAAAGTGCAGGGCCCTGACACTGTGAGACCATCAAAGGGTATTTTAGACAAAAGGGGCACTTATATTTTTGGGAACGCTGTGTCTAAGAGAAAAGTGAAATTATGGGCTGTATTTTAAGCACCCAGAAATTTGGAATTTCCTTGGAATTTACAGGAAAGGTTGATTAAAAGGCATAGGAGAGCTCAGGCCTGGGACACCCCTGCCACAGCCACCGCCCTTTCCAAATGTTCTGGACAGTGTGCTGCACCAGGACTGGATGGGGCTGGGGCATGTCTGTCCATCTACCAGCTACATCTGCCTTGGTGTTTGGGGCGGGAACACAACTGGGCCAGAAGCAACCACATGGCCCGGCAGCCGATTCGTTTCCTAGCGAATATCCAGGATGGAGGGACTCCAGTGCCCCATCCCCAGCGTCACCGGGAAGCCACCCTCTGAAATGTCCTCTTTGTCCGTCAGCCACCAGCTGGCCACAGCCAACTGCCAAGGCCAGGCCCTGCAAGACCCCAGTTACCTGAGGCTCGTGGTCACCTGCCCAGCTACTGACCAGCCCAGGAACCCCAGCCTGGGGTTGCCGACCGGCTTTTCTTGCAGGGAGGGGAGAGGAGGTGGTACCGCTTGGCAGCAGATACCAGGTCCAGAGTCCTCCATGAGGTGGGCCCTCAGGGGAAGCTACATGGTGTGGTGACCCCTGAGAACGTAGAGTTCTGTTGAGCCGTCTCTGACTGCACGTTCTCCAGGACAGCTGATTTTTTAACGAAGTCCCAGGCTCAGTTCTCAGCCAGGGTGATTCTGTCCTGAGGGCACTTTTGACCACATCTGCAGACTGGCATCTCGTGGCCAGAAGCCAGGGGTGCTGCTCGGCCCTCCAGTGCACAGGGCAGCCCCCTCCACACGGAAGAGCCTGTCCCCAAAGGCCAGCAGTGCCAAGGGCAAGCAGTCTGCTGGAGTTTAGAAATGGTGAGCCACAGGGGGAGAGAGAAGATGACAAGGACACACAGCCCCAGAGGGAACATCTTCAGTTCTGCCAAAGTGCCCAGACCGGTCCTTGCCCTTCCATATGTAACCACGCCCCCTTGCGCCACAATTTACCGCCTGCCAGACTTCAGACTTCAGAGCTGCCTCTGCCAGGAAGCCAGGAAGACAGGAGCGGGACCAGTTAGCCCAGCTCTGCTGCCCACATGCTGTGTGACTCACGGCAAGGTGACCTCTCTGCTCCGTCTCTTTCCTGATCTCTCACCCCAGGACCTTTGCATGCACTACACCCTCAGTCTCGAATGCCCTTGCTCCCAGTAATCTGCTAAGTCCCACCCCAAGGCGTTCTGGGAGAGTCAAAGATCTAGAGTGTCACATGACCAGCAGAGTCCTGCCACAGAGCCAGCAGCACACAACGTGGTCCTCCTGGGCTCAGGTCAGCACCATTCATGGTTCCCCCCAGACCCAGGGCAGATTGAGTTCACCCACCAAGGCAGGCCAGGGTGTTGAGGGGATACAGTGGAGATCACTTGGTCGCAAAGAGTTATAAGTCACAGACAGCCGCTGTAATGCAGATGAACCACGAAAACAGCATGCTGGGTAAAAGAGGCCAGACACAAAAGGCCATGTAAACTGTGATCCCATCCATATATGTCCCGAACAGGCAAGTGCAGAGAAACAGAAAGCAGATTAGCAATTGCCAGGGCTGAGGGAGGGGGAGGAGGAGTGACTGCTCATAGGGACAGGGTCCTCTTTTGGGATGATGAAATGTTCTGGAACTAGGTAGAGGTGGCAGTTGCCACAACATGGCGAACATACCAGAGGCCGCTGAATTGCACATTAAAATGATTAAAATGGTGAATCTGATGTCATATGAACTTCATAGTTAAAACGGAAACGCAGAGTGGTCTCTGCCTATCTGGAACACGACCCATGGGGACCCGCTGCATTCCCCCCTCTGGTCCCCTCCCATAGATCTAGCATCCTGCTGCCATCAGTAGCTAGAGTGGGGAGGGTTATAATGAGTACCAGTCTCA
Organism: Neogale vison; assembly: GCF_020171115.1. Lineage (NCBI taxonomy): Eukaryota > Metazoa > Chordata > Mammalia > Carnivora > Mustelidae > Neogale > Neogale vison. Next base: position 213,522,039 of record NC_058096.1, on the reverse strand, counting down.
GGCCAAATTCTCCAGACACAACTTCGTAGACAGGAGCCCAGGCATCCTCAAGCCTAGAGTCCCGCTGGCTCTGGCCTCTTCAGTGGCTTTAGGCACACCTGAGCGTCTCCATCTCCCTGAGCCCCATCCCTAAAGAACAGGCCACAGGACCCTTAAATGGAATTTCTCCAACAAGGGAGGCAAACGTCTCAAATGTTCTATCCAGCCTACTCTTCTGTCCATGGAAGCCCGCTTGGAACATTTCCTTATGCTAACTGCTAAAACTCCAGATGCTGAGCGATGGGAAAGTTGGCCAGAGTCAGTTGGCCTTGGCCGCTCCAGGGTCTGTATTCTGGGTGAGGTCACCACCCTTATAGAGGGACTTGGACTCTCATTCCACAAGCTGATTCTACCAAGGCCTCCATAGTCAATATTTCCAGATTTTAGAACCATGCAGTCTGTGTCTCAAGGACTTGGCATTGGCCTCACAGAGCAAAAGCAGGCACAGATAATCCAGATGAATGGGGGGCCATGTGCCAATAAAACTGTTTACAAAGACAGGTGGTGGGAGAGAAGCATCAGACAGACCCACACTGAAGAGCCTTTCGCAGAATACCCAGCCAGTCCTCAGAACCTTCCAGGTCTCAAAAACAAGGAAGGGCTGAGAAACCTGATCTGGAGACCCCAAGGAGACAGGATGACAAACATGATAGGGAATGCTGGATGGGATCCTGGAACCGAACAGGGATGTTTGGGGAAAACTGAGGATATCTGAATAAAACATGGACTCAGTTAATAACAGTTTATCAATCAGTATTGGTTAGTTGTGTCAAAGGTAATTTTAATAGGGGAAACTGGGGGCACCTGGGTGGCTCCTTCATTTAGGAGTCTGGCTCTCGGTTTCGGCTCAGGTTCCATGCTGAGCACAGAGTCTGTTTGTCCCTCTCCCTCTGCTCCTTCTCTCTCCTTCTCCCTCCCCCAGAATAAATAAATAAAATCTTAAACAAACAAACAAAAAAAATCAGGGACACTGAATGTGAGGTACACAGGCATTTGCTGAAATATTCTTACAACTTTTTGTAAATCCAAAACTATTCTAAAATTAAAAGTTTGTATCTTTCATAAAAAGACAGCCAGATGGGGCCTGTGGGGCATAGTCTGCAGACCCAGGACTTAGTTAAGCTCCTTCAACCTTGATGAGATGTTCACAGTAAATCTCAGACAGGGAAGACTGGCAAACTGAACTTGGACCTCTCCTACCTACCCTAGAGGTACTTCCTTCTCATAACAAACCCTAAAGCCATAGTTTTCATCCTTCCTTGAATCAGAAGAACCCCTTGGGCTCTGGTTTAAGAATGTTAGATCCTTGGCCTTTTCAGAAATGCTGCAGGTCTAGGATGGGGCCCAAGACGCTGAATCTTTAACAAGCCCCCCAGCTCATAGTGGGGTATCCACCTTTTCTCTCCTCCCTAACCCCCCAGAGTGTCACAGTAGTAGTGACTTGCTGTGAGGGAAGCGGCCACTGAAGTCTTGGCAATTCTTTTTTTTTTTTTTTAAGATTCTATTTATTTATTTATTTATTTATTTACGATTTTATTTGTTTATTTGACAGACAGAGATCACAAGTAGGCAGAGAGGCAGACAGAGAGAGAGAAGGGGAAGCAGGCTCCCTGCTGAGCAGAGGACCTGTTGCTGGTCTCCATCCCAGGACCCTGGGATCGTGACCTGAGCCGAAGGCAGAGGCTTTAACCCACTGCGCCACCCAGGCGCCCAGTCTTGGCAATTCTGATTCCCCACTGCTGTAAGCAGGGAGCCCCACCATGACAGGCTTGTCCACCCTAGGTATGGAGGATGGGTTCGAAGGCAGCCCCTTCCTCAGGAATGTGGAGAGTGTATAGTACCTGCAGAAGAATGGGGAGATGCTCTGGAGACCCTCCAGAGCCCCTCTGGGAGCTCCCATTTCCTCATGCATGCAAATGCTTGGCTTTGCTGCATAGAAAGTACCAGACACCTTTGCTCTTCTCATCATTGGCACCAGAGTCTGTGCCATTTGTGAACTGGCTAGGGAAGCAGTCATCCCCCCAAGATGAAACCTTCCATAATGAACAACCCACTCACACAATGGGTCCCCTACTCACAGTCTCCTCCAAGCTCAGCAGCCCGGGAGTGTGCTCTATTCCAGGTGCCTCCCGCCCCCAAAACGCCACGCAAATCAGCTGCAAAGTGAGATTGAAAAGTCCTGCAAAACGTGCAGGATTTTAGGAAGTCATCAGGTGACCCGGGCAATTGGTCTGACTCCAGTCACTCAGCCTCGCCAATGAGCAGCAGGTGGGGAAGAGAGCTAATCAGCCTGGACTTCAGAAGGGAATGAGTCTGTCATCTGCCTATTAAAAGGAGAGGATTTTCAGCTTGGCTCACAAAGCTGGGTCCCTACCTTACTGAATGAACAAGGCACAATTAAACCAAAGCAGTTCAGGGAGCCAAAAATAAAAAGACAGGCCCAGATGTAGCAGGCAGATGGAAACAGGAGCAAACATGTCCTCCTCCTTGGACACAGAGGAGGCAGAGTTCAGAGCTCTGGAAGTTAATGTGACAAAGAAGATTCATCATAAGACCTAAAACCTCAATTTACACTTAAAGTATAATAGTTGGCAATATCTGTGCACCAAACAACACAGCTGCTGCCTTCACCAAGTGGAAATTCTAGAAGATTCTGGGAGAAACAGCCATAAACACGTAGCAAGAGACTCATTAAGTGGATAGCAAATCAGCAGCAATATTATATGCCCAGTAATATGCCCAAGCCATGCGTTTAAGCAGATCTGTGGACCTATAAGAGAATAGATAAGAAATATTCATAGAGCATTCACTAGACTCATTCCTATATCAGGCCATGGAGAAAGCATCTAGAACTTCCAAAAGTAAGAACTGTGACAAGCAGCACTCTTAACAATGCAGTGAAACTAGAAATTAATTCTTCAAAGTCCCTGGCAGATGGAAATTTCTTTCAGAAAGAAACTGTAAATCTCTGTAAAACAGCTCTTGGATGAAGGGGGATCTATAAACCAAAATTACAGATTTCCTAAAAATCCATGACCGGAACTCTATGTTATCAGAATCCACAGGACTATGTAAAGCAGTACCAAGAGGGCAATTTGTAGCCGTAAACACTTTATAGTCATAAATAAGAGTGAATGAAAGTAAGTGAGTTAGTTTCCTAGCTCAAAAACCTGAGAAAAAGAACCAAGTAAACCCCAGAATGATTTGGCTGTTGAAATGGATGAGATGAGCCCTCGGGGATCCTGATGAATTCCTCAAATGTTTTAGATGCCCTAAGAACCAAGCAAGGCTCTCCGCATCAAAGCTTGATCTGTTCTTTACTCTCTCTGATCTGGCACGTGGTTTCATTATAACCTAAACAAAAATTTAGTGAAATATCAGATACAATAACTTGTTTCATACTTGGTTTCTTTTTCATGTTCCTCTTCCTTTTTTTTTTTTTTTTTTTTAAAGATTGCCTGATCCCATGGCCCTGCATGGTTTGCTTGAAACTTTGGCCCTTGGGAGGAAATCTATCCATTTCAAAGAGCCTGTTCTGGTCCCAGGAGCCCTTGCTGGTTTTCAGTGTTTCTGTCCAAACTGGTCGTTGGTGCCAGTGCAGATAAGAGTGACAGAACCCATTAAAAACCGGGGGCACGGAGGCAGACTGAGCATCCCGTCGCATTGTCACTTGGCTCCCTGCAGATGCCTGCTGTCCCTTCACCTGTCCGTCCAGCAACTGGCTGTTGAGAGCCCGCTGGGTGCCCCCAAGTCCCATGGGCAACAGGAAGGAAACAGAATCCAGGCAGAGACCAGGGGTCAGCAGGGCCCTGGAAAGCCTCCACTTCCTCATCTGAAAATCGGGAGCTATGAGGTTGGATGTGACCCCTCCACTTCCTGCCCCGCACCCGCAGACCCACAGAGCCTATAGTGCCACCTACCTGGGCAGGCTGGCAGTGGTGGCGGGTGGGGGGAGGGTCCTACCTCCCACCTCCCAGCCACTGTCCTCTCACTACCACCCCCTTCCCATCGTCATTCTTGTCCTCGCCTGGCATCTTCCCTCTTTAGAACCAGCCCCCGCTCCCTGTATGACAATTCTCTGGAAAGCGCTTCAGCTGTATTTCTCACTTCCCCACCTCCTGTGATCCTGCTGGCCCATCCCACCCTCCCCTCCGTGCTTTAAGGTCCTGCTTCTCCAGGTCCCCACTGTGCCCTGGGAGACTGATCAATCGCACGGACGCTCATGTCCTCTCACGTTTGCCTGCCCTGTGTCCCCGCGTGTCAGGCTCTTCTCCTGCCCGTGGAACAGAGAGCCCCTCGAGCAGTGGCCCGTCCTGGAAAGGACCGCAGGGTCCGTATTTTCAGCTCTGGCGCTATGGTCCCGAGAGCGGGCACAGACCACACGTAAACTAGCTATACGCCAAGCGGAACTTTATTCACAAAGGGAATTTGCGAACTCGTGGAAGTTGGATTGCATACTGGATTCATGCGCTGTGAAATAGTCTTTTGATTTTCTTTTCAATTGTTAAAAAGTGTGAAAACCATGCTTGGCTCGCAGACCCTACAGAAACAGTTTGCTGGCCATAATTTGCCAACCTTGGTGGAGCTCAGAGCCCAAGACTGCCCCACCCCGCCAGACGTCAGGAAGGTGCTCTCCCCACGGCCAAGTTCCATTAGCATACAGACTGCCCGTCCCTGCTTCGGGCCACAGCAGCGGGGTCGGGTCATTTTGACAAAACCCCAGATATTAATTACGTGGCTCTTTGCAGGACAAGGTTGCCCGCCCCTGAGTCCCCTAGTCTCATTTCATCTTTAAACAACCTAGGTAGTCCAAGGTTTTCTCTCTCTCACTTCACAGGAGAGGAATCTGAAACCCAAGAGCAATGAACCAATTCAAACCCTCCACCCTGGCCACTGGGACCCACTGGGAGCCCCTGCAGACAGAGCCGTTTGCCTGGGCTCCTTGCCAGAAGGAGCCCTTCACCCCACGCGTGGTTATTTTCCCAGCATTTCCACACAGGAAAGCCCCAGGTTCAAGTGGATGCCCGGGGCTGTTTGCTCAGCACAGGGGGGCAGAGCAGGCCCTCCAGGCTCCTCAGTCCGTGGGCCCCCTGGGCAGAGACACTGCCTGTCCAGCTTCTGTGCTCCCATCAGGCCCATGAGACAGCTCCCAGAGTGCCTCCTGCCATGTCTGACCGTTGCCGGGGTCCCCAGGGGGGCACAACCTGTCAGTGGGCGCAGGCTGAGTGCTGTTGCACATGGCAGAGTATCCCCGGAACACGGAGAATACTGTGGAGTTAAATAAGTCTGCCCCAGGGCGCCTGGGTGGTTCAGTGGGTTAAAGCCTCTGCCTTCAGCTCCGGTCATGGTCCCAGAGTCCTGGGATCGAGCCCCACATCGGGCTCTCTGCTCGGCAGGAAGCCTGCTTCCTCCTCTCTCTCTCTGCCTGCCTCTCTGCCTACTTGTGATCTCTCTCTGTCAAATAAATAAATAAATAAATATCTTAAAAAAAAAAAAATAAGTCTGCCCCAGTCTGCCACCGCCAACCTCCAGTCACTCCCAGTGTCGCGTTCTCCCCACCCCCACCCATGACTGGAACAAAATGGCTCCTGCAGGCCGACAAGGGGGAGACAATCTCATGTGGCCCCATCTTCAGGCTTCACTGTTGCCTCATACGTGCTAATGTTCTTTCACCAGTGGAAGCCCGTCCCCACAGCCCCAGTCACTTCTCCATCTCCACGCCTGGTCTGGGCTTGGGCACGAGAGATCCAGAAGTCCCGTGTGTCGCGTGGTCTGTGCAGGGACAGAGGCTTCACTCTGCGGGGGCCTCTATGAAGCTACAACAGTTCCAGACACACAGCAGCCAACCAGTAAATTGTTATCAAGCAGAAGTATGGAGGGAGGAAGGGAGGGGGGAACGAGTGATTGAGTGAATGAGACCACACGAGGCAAAGCCTCACGAACACTTGGGAAGTGAGGTCCCTGAGACTAGAAGATCAGGAGAACAGAAAGCTGACCCCGAAACTAAGACAAAGCCATTAGAATGATCTAGAACTTCCCTCTGAGAAAGGGTGGCCATGGGTGAATCTTGGGGGGTGGGGGCAGCAATGGAGTTATCTTGGTTTAGGCCCCCTCAGCCTGGCTGGGAGGACATCCACCCGGGGTGGTGAGGCTAGGGGACTTCTCCACAGGGGACTCCCAACTTGGGGCTCACCTGTCCACACAGGAGATAAGGCTAGCTCATTTGCCTTCATGAGCTCATCCCATGGGACTTTCAGACTCTGAAATCTGAAAGCAAAAACAGTTTGCCTAACGCGGTCCATCCAGGCTTGTTTGATTTTTGTGTGGGATGCACCAGAGACCAGGTATAAGCTTAGAAAGGGCTCTGGCGTCCCATCCCTGGTCACCAGGCCCAAGGGGGAGTGGCCTCGGCCAGGGCAGGCAGGCACCCCAAAAAGTCCCAGGCTGTGGGGACTGAGAGACCAATGCATGGAGCATGGGCTGGAAGTGAGGGCACTGAGTTCAAACCCAGGGTCGTGCCACCTGCCTGCCTGCCCTCAGACTTCAGGGAAGTTAGCAGGCCTCTCTCTGTGCCTCAGTTTCCTCATCTGAAATGGGGCATACCTGTCTCTCGGAAGAGTAGAAGCAAAACAGAGTCAGAAGCCCCTTGGGGCGCCTGGGTGGCTCAGTGGGTTAAAGCCTCTGCCTTCGGCTCAGGTCATGATCTCAGGGTCCTGGGATCAAGTTCCGAATTGGGCTCTCTGCTCAGCAGGGAGCCTGCTTCCCTTCCTCTCTCTCTCTCTCTCTGCCTGCCTCTCCATTTACTTGTGATTTCTCTCTGTCAAATAAATAAATAAAATCTTAAAAAAAAAAGAAGCCCCGTAGCGACCGGCCTGGGACTGGACTGTCGACGGATCATTCTGTGATGTTACCACCCTTCTTCCTAAAATGTTTACCACACGATTCAGCCTAGAGCCGAGGCGGCATCCTGTTGAGATTTTTAAAAAACGCACCTTCTAAAATTTCTGGCTAAGTAAGATGCCCAACCTCAATTACTCCAAGTTCAGAAACCTTTTTGAATTTCCCAGAAGAACCTCAAAAGACAAAAACAGTTGGAAGAAAGTCAGAGGTTTCCCCCCCAGCTCTTGTCATTCTTGGGGTAGAGGGTGAGCAGCCCACCCACTGCTGGCCCAGGATCATCTGCCCCGTCAGAGGAAGGGGTGGGTGTGTGGCTTTTCTGTTAGTTTTACCTAGAAACCATGCTTGGAGGATTTTGAGCTACAGACTTGTCTCTTTATGGGTTTTTTTTTTTTCCTTCTATCACGATTTGGTTTTGTTTTGTTTTTCCCAAAGCATGAAACTTATATTAGAAATGTGTAATTTACGTTATATAAGGGGGAAAAAGTGCTTCCAGGAAAGTGGAAGCCTTTGTCCCGTAGCATTTTGCCAGCACTGTGGGTTTTCTGGCCTGGTGGGAAGACAGCATTAGCACGTGGCCTCCACAGCTCCAGTGCCAGATGACATCCCATCACTGCCGGCGCCTGGATCCCTCTTCTTCCTGCCCGTCCACCCCAGGCCCCACAATCGCTGGGCTCCCCAGCCTCCCCTGTGCTCCCCTGCGCTCTGAGGCCTTGCGCACGCCCATCAGCCCCCAGGAGCAGCTACAGAACAGCTTCCCTGGCTGCTAGCGCCAGGCCAGCATTTCCTCCTCCTCGGACATATAATAGCAGCAACCGGATATTTTTAGACTGGCTTTGAAAAGTCGCAGTGTGCTGAGACCACATACCAGACGCATGAGGTCACTGCCCCCCCTACACAAAGCCTGGGCTGCGCAGGGCTGGTGGGGGGCCCTCGCATCCCGAAGACTTTCCCTCTTGTGGTCCACAAGACACCAGCCCCGACTGTTTCCTTAGAAATCCCATGGAGTCTTGCCCTGAGTTCAAAACGGGGGCTGGCGTGGGTCTTTGGGAGGTGCTGGCACATTGCTGGGCTGGGAGGAAAGGGGGGGGGTCTCTGCAGTGGGTCCTGGATCCGGATGGTGCAGGGGCCCCAGCAGAGAAAGAAGCCTGTTCCCCCGGGGAAGAAGCCCACCCAGGCTTGGGCATCCCGCGCCATCTGCTCGTCGTTAGGAGGGCTCGCTCGTGGAGTTTATTTTCGTTCCGAGCAGGGGGAGGGCCCCGCTGGTCCCCAGCTCAGATGGAGCCCCACGGGGGTCTCGTGAGCCTGGAATGAAAGCAGGAAACAGACCTGTTGCCTGCCGATTCGATTCCCGGAGCAGAATGGCAAGAGGCCTTGGGCTTTACTCCAGACAAAAAAAACAGTTCTGAGGCTGAACTTGACGGAAACTAGAGATTAAACCTAGAAAGACAGTTTTCTTCCTCACAGGACTCCTCCGGCCTGTAGCACCCATTGCGGGGGGGGGGTCCTCACCACAGGATGAGGGGCCCCAGAGCCCTCAACCACCAAACCCTGTAGACCTCTTTAACCCTCCGTCCGTGTGTGCAGCACCATTCAGCAGTTCAGCTCTGAGGACATTTCTGGTTGTCGCAGACACAGCAGCCTCTGGCAGGTGGATGCTGGGGTAGCTGCTCGGACCTCACAGTGCACAGGACCCCACCGATCGGCAGGGCCAAGGCTGAGGACCCTGTGCTGGGTTCCATAGGCACTTGGGAAACCAGGCAGACCCAGGCCTGGCCACCAGCTGCTGTCACCCAGCCACCGGCCAGGGGCTCTGTCACAAAGTCAGGACGCGGTCATTGCCACTGGCTCAAGAGCTTCTGTGTTTAATCCAACCCTCCAGAGACTTTCAAAACCTGGCCACGGACAGGTCCTAAGGAAGCATTTGTGAAGAAAAGAGGGCCCTGTGGTCACTGTCTTGACTCGGGAACATGCCTCCTCAGACAGGGTTCTGCCTCCGGGAGGCCTACTCCCCACCAAAAGCGCGCCAGGCCACCATCCTGCCCGGAGCACATCCCTGCCTTGCACTACGGGGCCAGGTTTCCTCTCTGGGGCTCCTCCTTCATTGTTAACACTCTTGCTGGGTGACTTGGCTGTTGCCTCAGGGCCCATTCCTGGGGTCTGGTGCCACTGTCTTGTTCCAGAACTCTGTGGAACGGAGCCAGAGGAAGTATCCCGGGCCTTTCCCCAGCAGACACTTTTTTATAGGGCTTCTGCCTTCGGATTCCACACCAGAAGCTCTGATCGTTGATCCCCTGCGTTCATTTCCCTGCAGAACGAAGCCTTTAAGAAAATCCCAATTCCTCTCTGGGTCAGCACGTCTCCTGGTTCCCCTGCAAGCCTGACCATCTCTCCCCACCCTGCCATCCTCCCTCTGCCCCACCGGACCCTCAGACACCCACGCTCAGCCCCACCACCCCTGCAAACCTTGGTCACTTCCTCCCCACTGCCCTCATGCCTGCATAGCCTCCCACACAGCTCAGCCTTCTCAAACTAGAACATTGTTGGCCCTTCTCGTGGCCACCAAGCTTCCCTTTCTGCGTGTGAGCAGGGCATCACTCCGCCCCCCAGATCACCCCTTCTTTGGCCCCCGGAGCTACAAGGGCTTAGACAGCTGAGCGCCAGGCTCTGTAATCGCTTCTGCCTTTCTCCCCTCCCCTGCCCAGCCACACTGCTCCCACCTTTGCCAGCGTCTTGTTCCATGAAACAGAGAAACCGCCCCCAGCACCTTCCCTGCCCTGCATCTCCCCCTGCCCCCGCCAGGCTTTTTCAATACCCTCTCCCTGTCCACCCCTCAGTGGTGTTGGGTACTTCATGGAGAGGGGTGTCACCCCAAGAACCTGAGCAGCATGTGTTCTGTATCTTAATCTGGGTAGTGGACACATAGGAGGCCCAGGGGGGACCCCACTGAGTCATAGACTCCATGCACTGTGCATACTTTCCTCTACATATTGGGAATAAAGCCCCGATTCATGTCGCAATGAGAATGAACCCCAGAAGCATCCTGCTGAGTGAAGGAAGCAAGACAAAAGGCCACATAATGTATGCTCCCACTTGGGCAAAATATATCCCGAACAGACAGATCCATAGCGAAAGGAAAGCAGACTGGTGGCTGCCGGGGGCTGGGGAAGGCGGGGGGCAGGGGGAGAGTGACAGCTAATGGAGATGGGGGGGTCTGCTTTTGGGGTGATGGACATGTTCTGGAACTAGATGGAGGTGATGGTTACACGACATTGTGACTGTACTAAACACCACTGAATTGTTGATGTTTAAATGGTTAATTTTATGTGATGCCAGCTTCATCCCAGTCAAAAAATTCGTAGTGAACCGGCTTGTCCTCCCACAGAATCACAGGACCCCTCCAGGCGGGACCTGTCTCCGCTTCTGCTCCCCGCCAAGCCCGCTTCATCTTCTCCTGGGGCCCACAGCCCGCATCAGCCCAGGGCCCACCAAACTCCTTCTGGAAAGGGCCACCCAGTAAATACGTTCAGCCTTACAGGCCAGAACGATCTCTAGCATCGTTACGCGGCTGCTCGAGCCTGAAAACAGCCGCGGGCGAGCCGTGAGCGCACAGGCCTGGCCGCAGGCCAATAAAACTGTTTCTAGACACTGAAAGGTGAATAGAATTTTCATATGTCAGGAAGTTCTACTCTTGTGTGTTGTTGTTGTGTGTGTGTGTCTGTGTGTGTGTTGAACGATTTACAAATGTAAAAAACACTCTTGGCTCGCACGCGATCCACAAGTAAGCAATGGACTGGACTTGGCCCATGGGCCAGAGTTGACCCTCTGAACCACAGTAGCAGATGTTGATAAGCAGTTTTCACGTCTGACACTCAAAACCTGAACCCCTCCCACAGCCCAAACACAGAGACAAAGTGTGTCGGCACACACGTGGCTCATCAGGGCCTCCAGCTGACTTCGGGCAAATTGAGTGTCCGTGACTCACACCCAAGGGGACCTCTGAGGTTCTGGGTGGCAGCGCATAGAAATTTCATCCTCACGTTCTGAAACCCTGTTTTGTTTTGTTTTGTTTTGTTTTTAAAGATTTTATCATAAGTAGGCAGAGAGGCAGGCAGAGAGAGAAGGAAGCAGGCTCCCTGCTGAGCGGAGAGCCCGATGCGGGGCTCGATCCCAGGACCCTGGGATCATGACCTGAGCGGAAGGCAGAGGCTTAACCCACTGAGCCACCCAGGCGCCCCTGAAACCCTGTTCTTATCTTCCCCACAGGCTTTCGGAAACGCCAAAACGGCCCACAACAACAATTCCAGCCGATTTGGGAAATTTATCCAGGTCAACTACCTGGAGAGTGGCATCGTGAGAGGGTGAGTTGGAAGCCGCCCAGCTGTGGGCCACCGGCGTTGCGCTAAGCTCCCGGGCACCCCTATGAGGGCCCAGCCTGGGAGCTCAGCGTGGAACTTGTGGCCCTATAGATGCCTGTGATTTGTACGGGGAAGCAAGTGTGGTTTTATTTAAGTCACTGATGTGAAGATCTGAGCTGTGGGTCCAAAGGGAGGGGCGGGAAGGGTGGGACCTCTGTCCCCAGGTCGTCGAGCATGGGCCCAGGTGCCCCAAAAGCAAGTGCAGTGAACTAAAGGTGCTAGCAGGATGGAGCTGCCAAAAACAGGCAAGGACACACCGAGCTATGTCTTGGTCTTAACGAGGTTTTGAATTCGGTGGGTCTGGGGATGCCACAGGCAGAGTTGATGTGGACTGGGGCAGTTGCCAAATGGGTGCCCCTTTAGCCAGGAGAAGACCTAGTAAGGCTGGGTAGCAAATCGAAGTGGCTGCCCAAGGAAGTACTGAAGGTTGGTAGGTGGGTCGATGGGAGAGAGGATGGGAGAGAGGGAAGGAGGGTAGATAGATTAATGGATGGGTTTGTGGGTGGGGGTGGGGGTAGGGGTCCATGGATGGTTCAGTGGATTTGTGAGTGGGTGGGTGGGTAGATCGGTAGATTCATGAGTTGGGTGAATGGGTAGATGGATGGATGGATGGATGGATGGTTGGATGGATGGATTTATATATGTGTGGGTGGGTGGGTGGGTGGGTGGACAGACAGATGGATTCCTGGGTGGGTGGGTGGGCAGATAGATGAGTAAATTCATGGATGGGTGAGTGGGTGGCTGGATAGACTTACTGCTAGATGGGAGAATTCATAGACGGATAAATTTGTAGACTGTTGGATTCATGGATGGGTGATGGATGAATGGATTAGGTAGATGGGTGAGTGGGTAGGTGGGTGAGATGGGCAGTGGCTAACTGGATTGTAAAGTTCATTGTCTGGTGAAAGTTACACCAGACCAGCATTTTGTGCCACAAATGTGAGTTCCCTGGGTGGAGGCACAGTTACTTCAACTAAACGTATAACATGGAGATTGTGTTCGTTACTCTGTGCTGTGGTTATGCTTATGAAAGTCTGGCAGCTTTGCGAAGGGTTACTGTTCTCAGGAATTACCTATTTTGTCATCATATTTAAGTCATAATGTCGTTTCAGAATTCGGTGCTGTAGGATTTTTTTTCTTTCTAAAAGTATACTGGGGAGTTACAGCTGGTTAAAAATGTAATTGTGATTTTTTTTTTAAGATTTTTATTTATTTATTTGACAGACAGAGATCACGAGTAGGCAGAGAGTGAGGCAGAGAGAGGAGGAAGCAGGCTCCCTGCTGAGCAGAGAGCCTGATGCAGGGCTCGATCGCAGGACCCCGAGATCATGACCTAAGCTGAAGGCAGAGGCTTAACCCCACCGTAACTGTGATTTAATACTGCATAATGTTTTGGGTTTTTGTTTTTTTTTTAATATGCGAAGGTCTCATGAGCTGATGAAACTCTTTCAAGGTAAAAAAGAAAAAAAAAAAAAAGACATCTTGGCACAGTCTGGGGTTACTCGAAGGGCTTATCCCTGCCTCAACATTGCGGTGGGAGCAGAATTTATACTGGTTCCAAGTGATACTCTGAGCAGCCCACTTGTTCCATATGAGGAGGAGACCTGAGCACCAGGGCTAGAGCCCTAGAGAAGGTTCCAGCATTTCAGGAGAAGTCCTCAAGTGGCAGAGCCTGGGGATTGGGTCCAAAGTATGTTGGTTCTTCTGTCCATCTAACCTCACTGGTGATCATTTCAAATGACAATTCATATTCAAGACACAAATAAGAAGGTTGTTTTCTCGCATCCTTCGGCCTCTAGCCTCATTCCTTTTTCCCACTGGCGAGGCTCCAGTGGGCAGTGGTCTAGGTGAGAGACCGCCCCTCCCCCATAAATGGCAGTTCTGCTCCAGCCCCTCAACCCCCCACAGACCGTCCAGTGGCCCCCCAGCTCAGTGCTGCTGGGCACCTGCGTGGGCTTGGCCACTCCCCCACCCCCATTGCGGGGCCTCTGACCAGCAGGAGATGCCCAGAGTACCCTATACCCCATCTGCAGTTCCAGGGGCTCCCTCAGGGGGACAGAGATGCCAGAAGGTTGCCTTGTATCTTCCTGGGTCCTGACTGGCTCTGCAGCCAGGGGCCAGACTCAGGAGCCTTTGCTCCCCGCTTGCTCCTCTGTGTGGTCTCTGTTTGGTGTCCCAGGGCTGCCAGAACAAAGTGCCGCAAACCGGGGTGCTCAGAACAATAGAACTTTATTGTTTCACAGCGCTGGAGGTTGGAAGCCTGAAATCAGGACATAGGCGGGGGGGGGGGGGGGGGACAGCGCCCCCCCCCCCTGCCTCCCGGAGGCTCCAGGACAGGATTCTTCATGCCCTCCTGCAGCTTCTGGCAACCCCAGGCCTTCCTTGGCTTGTGTCCATGTCCCCCCATCACGTGGTCTCCTCTATGTCTCACTGTTCTCTTCTACTTCTTAGGACTTTGCCCTGGGATTTGAGGTCCACCCTGATCATGGAGGATGGTCCTATCTCCCGTATCTCCATGTGCCTTCCCTTAATTACATCTCCAAGACCCTTCTGGGGGTCACTCTCACATCTTCCAGGGGCCACCGTGTGACCCTGGCTTTGAGCTGTCTGGTACAGCCCGTTTTGCTGGCTGCAGCACCACCCCCCCCCCATCAAGCTCTGGGCCAGAGGCCCTGGCTGGCTGAGTCTTCTAGACCAGCTTTTGAAAGTCCTCTCTCTGTGGCCTCAGATTCAGGAAAGGAAGTTCCACCTCAGCCCGTGACCGTGGCCGGCCCACGCTCCGAGGAGGAGGTGTACTTCCTGTCCAGGGAGTGGCCACGGCCAGCTGGGGAAGAGCAGGCCCAGACCCGGTTCTGCTTTTGGGGAGGTGACACTTCTCAGTGCCATTTCCTGTGGAGGCCAAGGGTCAGGGGCAGTCCAAGCCTTCCTCCAGTTCCCCAATCTGCAAGGCCTCGTCTTCCTGTGGGTTCAGTGGCTCCGTGCTGGGGGATCCCTGGCCCCCTATGAACCCTGGTAGGGGCCAGGGCCTTAAAAATGATCAGGGAAAGGAAGGGGCTGTCACCAACAAATGGCAGCTCAATGCCAGTAAGGGGCACTGTCCGTCCTCCCCCTACCCGCCTCCGCCGACACAGCACAGGGAATTGGCCACAGGTGGAAATTCCAACAAGAGTCTGATTCTAGAACCAGATGCGGCCTCCCTCCCCAAGAGAACAAACCACCAATAACTAAAATAGCTCCTAGCAGTGGGAAGGGATAGGAAAAAACATAGGGGTTTGGAAGAAGAGAGGACACGGGCCGAGTCCATGGACACCCGCCCATGCCTGTCTTATGTGCATGTGTCCCAGGCAAGGCTGTAGACAGGAGACTGCCGCCCCAGAGAGGGAGGCAGGTGGCGTCCAGCACGCCGTAGCCCAAGGGCCCAACAATGTCCCCCAGGCTTGCCTCCCTGTCAGGCACCATGTGCCCCTCCTATAAAACAGGATGGGCTCAAATGAGGGTGGCCTGCAGAGCCGTCCAAATCCTATACTTGGTGATGGTGGAACCCATGAAAGACCAGCCCCTCCGGCCCCAGAGGGTGTGGAGGGAGCAGGGCCAGGTCCCCGCTGGGCCACTTCCCTCCCGTGCAGTCCCACGAAGCAGGTGGCCTCTTTAATCTTCAGTATCTCACCTTTCAATGGGAGCCGGTGCCCACCCCCAGCGCGGAAGGATTCAGGGCATTTAATCCCTACAGAACAGTGCTGAGAAGGCACCAGATGCCTTCTAGTCACCATTAGGACTGCCAGCATTGGGAGCGTGGCTGTAGAGGTCCCTGGCCCCTGGCCCAGAGCCCACGAGCCCGTGGACCCCTGCCCATCAAACATCCACCAGGAATGAATGGGTAAATACAGTGTGCCGTGTCCAGCCGTGAGAAGGAACAGAGTTCTGCTGCACGCGACGACATGGCTGAGTCTCAGTCCTCGGGCTGAGTGACAAGGCAGACACACAGTATATATACCACAGGGCTCTATTTCCTTAAAGTTCTAGACAGTGCAAACTGATCTACAGTGGCGCTGATCAGTGGCCACTCGGGGATGGGAGGTGGGGAGGGGTGACCAAGAGCCCAGGAAACTGGGTCATGGTGGTGGGCACACAGGTGTCCGCCTGTGTCACAACTCATCAGTTCACACGCTTCTAGTTTATGTCCATGACCACTGATGGAATAAAATGGGAAATGACCCAGTCAAGTCTTCCCACGTTGCACGCTTCAAGTGTGTGCGGCTTGTATCAATAACGAAGCTATAAAAAAAAATGAAAATGAATCTGTTTTCTTATATTTAGATTTTTTTTTAAGATTTTATTTATTTGACAGAAAGAGAGAGCACAAGCGGGGGAGAGGGAGGGGGAGAGGGAGAAGCAGGCTCCCTGTAGAGCAGGGAGCCCAATGGAACTCGATCCCAGGACTCTAGGATCATAACCTGAGCCAAAGGCAGTGGCTTCACCAGCTGAGCCACCCAGGCGCCCCTTAGAGTTAGATTTTTAACAGAAGAAGCATTTAATTGCTGAGGAGGTGGTCAATACAGGGGGCCGCCTACCTGTATTGTCTGTGAACACGTGGGTATAATCGCTCCGGTTCCCGCCTCCTGACGGGGTCCCCCCAGGATGCTCCTGGAGCTTTCCGAGCAGTGATCAGCCTGCATCTGGTCTGGGGAGCAGAAGTGGCCAACCCAAGTTCCTTATTTTTATGGACAGCAGTCATAGGATAAGGCAACACTTAGGGTGATTTTTAGGGTAGTTATATTTACAGGACTTTGATTATATTCGCAACATTAGGATTATTGGTTTTTGTTGTTGTTGTTTTGTTTTGGGGGGTTTTTTAGATTTAATGTGTTTATTTGAGACAGAGAGTATGAGAGAGAGCCCAAGCAGGAAGTAGGGCCAGGGGCAGAGGCAGAGGGAGACCCAGACTCCCTTCCTGGAGCAGGGACCCTGATACGAGGCTCAGTCGCAGGACCCTGGGATCCTGACCTGAGCTGAAGGCAGATGCTTAAGCAACTCGGGGGTGATTGTGTTTCTTTCTTTTTTTTTTTTTTTTAAGATTTTATTTATTTATTTGAGGGAGAATGAGTGAGTGAGAGCATGAGAAAGGAGAAGGTCAGGGAGAGAAGCACACTCCCCAAGGAGCCTGATGTGGGACTCAATCCTGGAAGTCGGGGATCATGACCTGAGCCGAAGGCAGTTGCTCAACCAACTGAGCCACACAGGCGCCTGGGGGTGATTGTGTTTCTAAAGGTGATTTAGGTACCTGAGTTGACCTTGCACCAAAGGAAGTCAATCTACACCAGGCTTTGTTACGGTAACGAATGACTCCAGTTCTTCTAGAAAACTCATCAGAATATTAACATCTCGTTCCTTCATCTTCCTTTTAATGACAGGGCTGTTGTTGAAAAATACCTGCTTGAAAAGTCCCGCCTGGTCTCTCAAGAGAAGGACGAGAGGTAGGAGGACGCTTCCTCGGTGACCCACCACGCGTGCCTTCTTCCCCACAAAGCAGAGAACAGGTGTTCTGGGCCTGCAGGAGCCAGTGGCCGATCTCCCAGGACCGAGGCTGCTCTGTGGCTGCAAGTTTTGGGCTCATAACTCTGAAGCCACCTTTTTAAAGCTTATTTTTGTGCCTACCCCTGACTTTTACCCAGAGTTAATCCCCCCCAACTACACCCTCCCCCACAGTCCCGCCTGCTTACATCTACTCACAGGAGAAGCTCACGGTTTAGTTTTCTTTTTAAAACATAGTAAGAATCGACTTATTATCTCAAACTGGTACATATTTGAGGTGCTTCCCACCCTCCAACAACCCCCCCGCGGTGGTCCCCACAGCAGAATTAGCAGTGGTTTGAAGAGGAGCTGGGGCCTGGCCTCCAAAAACGAATTTTTTTTCTCCTCACTTTGACCCACAGGAACTACCACGTGTTTTATTATTTGTTACTTGGCGTCAGCGAGGAAGAGCGTCAGGAATTTCAGCTCAAGCAGCCTGAAGATTATTTCTACCTCAACCAGGTAAACAGCCCTGCGCCCTGGCCACAAACGCCGCCTCTGTTCCCCACGGGCTGTTTACGCGCCGCCGGGAGGTCAGAGGCTGTCTGCCTGGGCCCTCTCCGGCCCCCAAACCGACTCCAAGGAGGCCCAGAGGAGGCGGCATAAAGAGGCCCATTCATTCCCCACCGTGTCCTGAGCCCTGCCCCAGCGGTCCCAGCCAGGATCACTCTTGCACACTGCCCTTGTTGGCCCAGAAGTACCCAGAGTGCCACCGACTTTGTTTTTCAGCATAACTTGAAGATCGAAGATGGAGAAGACCTAAAGCATGACTTTGAGAGACTCAAGCAGGCCATGGAGATGGTGGGATTCCTCCCTGCCACCAAGAAGCAGTAAGTGGCCAGGCTGGCCATCCCACCTTCTCGTGCGCGGACCGCCTCCCCACCACACACACACACACACACACACACATCTTAGACTCTAATTTAAGGCCCCTCTCTGAGAGCTGACGGACACCCCGGCAGGAGCTAAGATGCTAAAGGAGGGCAGCCCGATGACCATGAGCTCATGGAAAGGGGCATTAGTCGGTAGTCACTGGGAGCTGTCAAACCACGGGGCTTTTGCCCAACAGTGTAGACGGACTTCACACAGAAAAACAGTTACGATGGTGAATTTTACATGATGTGTATCTTAGCCACAGTTAAAATTTTGAAAAAATTTTTTGGAAAGCCGCACAGGTTCTCGCCACACCTGCGTGCCGTTCAGCATTGCCCAGTGGGAACGGCTGGGCGCTTCTCAGAGGCCACAGATCGGGCCAGCGTCTTCAGAAAACCGTTTGCGGTTTCTGCAAGAGCTGCGTCTGCCCAATGCCAGCCGTGCACGTGCGGACTTGAAGATATGCACGTGGCAGCCCTGTTATTAACCACCAAAAAGTTAGGAACCCCCTCTCAACACACAGACACAAGTGCTCATTGGTGGTAATTAAATAACTTAACAGACAGCTGTGTATCGTGCCGGGCTGGCCAGACTTTCTGCAGAGGGCCACAGAGGCCAGTTTTCAGTTCTGGGGGCCAGATGGTCAGTGTTGTTCTCCTGTGTTTACTTTTTTATAAGCACTCCCACCCCCGAAAAAACTGAAGAACATTCTTAGCTCTGAGGCTGTCCAGTAATGGGCCCTCAAGTGCCACTCCCTGGATTCAGTGGCGCTCAGTGGGAGTCACTTCTGCCCCCCACAGGACAGTTGGCTGTTTAACTCTGTCTGACTCTGTCCAGACACATTTCTGGTGATCGCACTGCATAGAGGAAAGCAGAGAGGGACGCAGCTGCTGGCACCTGCTGGGCGGGCCAGGGATGTGGCTCAGCATCCCATAGTGGACAGGACAGCTCTCCACAGCAAAGAATGATCCAGCCCCACGAGTCCGCAGGGCTGAGGCTAAGAAATGCTGGGTTGCAGCACTGAGTGTGACCAAGCCAGGACAACCCGCAGGACGCCCCCCACATCACAATCTTCCGGGGGGACAGGCCTGATACAAGGCCATAGGAGTTCACTGACACCAGGTTCACAGACAGCGTTAGGATGTGAGGGTAGCTCTTCCTTTGCGTTAGGTGAGTGGGTTCCGCTCCTTACAGGGAGGTGTATGTTTTCTGACAGCTCATCAAACTCTACACATAAGAATTGTTGGCTTTTTTTGGCCTGTTTTTTATGCATGATGGGTTGGGGTTTTGTTTTTTTTTTTTTGCATTTTTTTTCGTGCATGTTAGGCTTCCCTAAGAAAAATTTTAAGCACCCCCACACCCACCCCCCCAAAAAAACCCACAGAACACCCAGGAGAGCCATCTGTCTACAAAGTCACATTCCACAAAGGTCCCCAGCAGTGAGATTGGACCTTTTTGAAACTTCAGATGTCCGACTGGTCTGGGCTGGTTGTATGAATTCAGCCCAAGTGGCTGGAAGCGTCCGTCGTCTTACGACTCTGGAAACCCCCCCCCAACCTAGGATCCTTTTGCTCTCCCAGGATTTTTTCCGTCCTCTCAGCCATCCTGTACCTGGGCAACGTCACGTACAAGAAGAGAGCCACGGGCCGAGACGAAGGTCTGGAGGTCGGGCCCCCTGAGGTGCTGGACACGCTGTCCCAGCTCCTGAAGGTACAGCTCCCTGCCCTCGGCCACAGTGGCCAGCGAGCACCCAGAACTTCCTTCCTGCATGGGCCGCACTTCTATAAACCGGGGCCTCTCTGCCTGCTTCCTCCCCACAATCTGTGCAACACCTCTTCCTTGGTTCTCTTTTTCTCTCTCTCTTTTTTTTTTTTTTAAATTGAGGTATAATCGTCACACAGCCTTATGTTAGTTTCAGCGTTACAGCAGAACGATCGGGTGTTTGTCTGTATTGCAAAACGATGACCACAGTAAGTCCTGTTAACATCTGTCACCACACATGGTTCCAGGATCAGTTTTTTCTAGCGAAGAGAACTTGGATGATCTTATCTCTTAGCGACTTGCAATTATGCCACGTATTATCCTGAACTGAAGTCCCCACGCTGAACATTACATTCCTGGGACCTTTTTCTTTTACAACTAGAAGTCTGTTCCTTCTGACCTTCTTTGTTACCCAGTTTGCCCTCCCACCCCTGCCTGTGGCAGCCGCCAATCTGCTTTCTGTATCAGCTTGGTTTACTTTGGGGGGTTTGGGGAGGGTGTTTTTTTTTTTTTTTTTTTTTCTTTTAATTCCCTGTACCAGTGAGAGCATATGGTATTTGTTTTACTCTGCGTGACCTCTTTCACTTAGCGTAATGCCCTCAAGGGCATCCCATCTCTTCCTCCTTTCTGAAGGACGACTGTCTCCCCGCTCCACCCCTCATGGGAAAGGCCTTCAAACCCAGACTTGGATCAGTGAGGTCATGTGCTCATTGGACCTCCCATCCCCTTGTCCACTGGCCCTTGTCAACCCCTAGGGGGCACTGGACGGTGTCTGAGGCCCTGGGGGGTTGTCATAACTCAGAGGAGCTGCTGTCCTCTCGGGGGTGAGGCTAGGGATGCTGCTTCACACCATTTAATGCCCAGCACAGCTTCCCTGCAGCCAGGAACAACCTGGCCCCGAGCATCTGTGGTGCCAGAGAAGTCCTGCCCTTGTCTTTCTGTTTTCTGAGCTTGCCTCCCACCTGTGGCTTGTGTCTGCGTGCAGGATTCCTCCTCTTTTGTGTTCATGGGGATGAGTGAGCAGGCCTGCCAGGAGATGGGGGCAGCTTTCCCTGCCCCTGCTCTCGCTGCCTCCGGCTTATAGTGGGGGCTCAGTGGTCAGGAGGGAACTGGCCAGGAACACCCACTCCAACGGCGACATCTGTGAATGCCGATTGCCAGGCAGTACACGGACCCACAGGGACCTCCCCACTGCCCCCCGCCAGGCCTGTGTGACCGTCCTCCCAGGGCCATCGACTAAGCCTGAGCACAATCAGTCGAAAGCATACTGAGCATAGCGCACAGGACAGGGTGGGCTTGGAGCCCCCTTTCCAGGGCAGCTGCTAGAGGTCCTCCTGCCACCTTCCTCGGGCTTCCAGCCTTACCTCAGGGACGTGAGGACCCGCCCAACAAGCCTTCTCTCCCTCCTTGACCTTGCAGGTGAAGCGGGAAATCCTGGTGGAGGTCCTAACCAAAAGAAAAACGGTGACAGCCAATGACAAACTCATCCTTCCCTACAGTCTCAGCGAGGTGAGCACCGTCCTGTGCTCCCGCAGGAGGCCAGGCCACAGACCACATGTTGGGATGGGGGCTCTGGGAACAGCAGGCCTGGAGAGCCTTTTCCGTGTCTTTCAAGAGCTGTAACAGTGGCTCTGCTTCTCACATGAGCTCATGCACGGCTCAGAGCAGCTTCTGCGGCACACTTCAGCCCTAGGGCCAGAACTCAGACCACCCATGTTCTGCCTGGTGTTTCCATGCCGGTTCTCACTAGCTGGGAACGGCCACTTGCAGCCCACAGCCCAAATCCAGCCCACTGCCTGCTTTTGTAAATAAAGTTTTATTGGTATTGGCATAGCCACACACACCCCCCTTTTTTTTTTTTTAAATATGCTGCTTTGCTACTGTACTGGCTGAACCAAGTGATCACTACAGGGACCATGTGGCCCTCCCAGCTGAACATACTGACCTTCTGGCCTTTAAAGTTGGTTGACCTCCCGCTGCCCCCCACCCTGCCCCCAGGCTAGAGCATGACCTTTACAACCATTAAATGCATCCCTGAATCTTGATAGGGATCCTCTCTCCAGCCCTTGCGCCAGTCGGGATGTTTTCCTTGTGATGGGTTTTTTTTTGTTTTTTTTTTTTTGCATTTTTACATCTGAAGAGCAGTGGGCCTCACAGCCTGGCTGGCCACAGGAAAACCCCGAGCCACAGCAGGGACTTTTAGCTGGTGGTAGAAGCTGCTTGGGCATCTTCCACCAGCACTGGGGATGTTCTGAGCCCCCACAGGCAAAGGTTCCCTGAAACATTCTCTAAAAGTTGTTACAGGACCACCTGAACCTCCAGCAGTGTGGCTGCCCCTGAGGGGCACGACGCCAAGGGACAGATACCAGGTGTGGGGCCCTGTATCCCTCGGGGCCCTGTTTCCACAACCTCCCGGGAAAGGCAAAACCGGGACATGTGTTCTAGATCTTAATTGCAGCCAAGCACATCTGTCACAAGTCAGATCTGAGTACATAAAGAGAAACAGTTTCTTGTATGTAAATTACACCTCGGTAAGCCTTTTTTTTCCCCCTAATTTAAAAGCCATTACTGCTTTCAATACATATGATGGCATCTCCACGATGCTCCCAGAACTGCAGGGGACCTGGCTTCCCAACCAGGTCGACCTCAGGGCTGGTTCTCCCCCACGGGCCGGCCCGGTGTCCTCCCTGAGCCTGTGTTCCGTCCTCAGCAGTTCCCCAGCTTGCTCGGGGTAGTGGGTTGGCTCACGAGAGAGCCTTCGCTGAACGTTAGGCTGCCGGGTCCGAGCTTTGTAGTTGGTGCTCCGCTGTGCAGGGGTAAGGTGCAGAGCGAGAGGGGGCGTGGCCAGGGAGTGGGGCGTTCTTCAGAGTCACAGCCTCGATCTCCCCATGAGTGCAGACCTCTGGGTGGTGCAGCGCAGGGCCCACGTCGAAGTGTGACACTCCCCGCCGTGTGCCCACAGGCTATCACCGCCCGCGACTCCATGGCCAAGTCCCTGTACAGCGCTCTATTCGACTGGATCGTGCTGCGGATCAACCACGCCCTCCTCAACAAAAAAGACATGGAAGAGTCCGTCTCGGTGAGAGCCCGCGCCCCTGCCTGCTCCACCAAGCAGAGCTGGGGACCGCCAGACCCTCGGGTGTCACACACCCTCGGCAGATGGCCTGGGATGTCAGGGGCCAAGGTGGCATGACTTGGCGTCAGGCGACAGGCCAGTTGCTCCAAGGGGCAGGCCCAGGGGACGGGATGGGGTGCCGTTCTCAGGACCCAGTGCATGTGAACCTACGGCGCCCCTTGTTCGCATATTACAGATTCCAAGGCAGCAACCACAGAGCGCTGGGGCGAGTGCAGAGCCCGCAAAACCAAACAGGTCTCGTCCACCTGTTAAGAAGGACCTACTGGTGGGGCGCCTGGGTGGCTCAGTGGGTTAAGCCGCTGCCTTCGGCTCAGGTCATGATCTCCGGGTCATGGGATCGAGTCCCGCATCGGGCTCTCTGCTCAGCAGGGAGCCTGCTTCCTCCTCTCTCTCTCTGCCTGCCTCTCTGCCTACTTGTAATCTCTCTCTGTCAAATAAATAAATAAAATCTTTAAAAAAAAAAAAAAAGAAGGACCTACTGGTAATGACTGTTTTCTGTCTTCCCAGTGCTTGTCCATTGGGGTCCTCGACATATTCGGATTTGAAGACTTCGAGAGGAACAGTTTCGAGCAGTTCTGCATCAACTATGCCAACGAGCAGCTTCAGTATTATTTCAACCAGCACATTTTCAAACTAGAACAGGTCAGGAAATGCCATCTTGTTGCCGAGGTAGCCCAGTTAGGGGGGATGGAATGAGCCAGAACCGGGAACTCCCTCGGGGCTCAAGTTTGCTGGTGAACCAGCCCTGGAATCTTTCTCTACAGAAGAGAAAGTCTGGGAAAACCCGGCCCAGCCTTGGATGAGGCAGACACTGGGGGCATTTTTGTCCATGGGTCAGTTTTATACCTTCTTTCTGCTCAGATGTGAAAATCCATCCAATGGGAGAGAACTAGAGAGGCCATGTAAGGATTTGCTTTGGTCAACACTTTGGATAATCTGTCTGCCATGGTTCCTCATTACTACAGTTACCCGTCTTTACCCAGGTGTTACCTTCACGTTGGCGATCTGGACAGGGGGGGAGAAGAAAAAATGATGGGCTTATGAATAATTTAGCTGATTTTACTATAAAACTTTACTTCTGGCTATTGAGCCCTTGAAACGTGGCTGGTCCACCTTGAGTTGTGCGGCAATAGTGAAACGCGGCTGATGGCCGACACATTGTGCAAAAGAAAAAATATAATAAAATGCCTCACTGGTCATTTTTACATTGATCACAAATTGACACGATCGTGGTTTGGGTATATTGGGTGAAACTAAGTATATTATTAAAGTTAATTTCACCTCTTTCTTTTTACCTTTTAACTGTGATTATTAGAAAATTCCAAGTCACGTAGGTCACTCGCACTACATGGCCTCATATCACTAGCATTATTGGACACTGAGGTTCCAGAGCAGGGGCGGCAAATGGCTGCTCACCGGTCCAGGCTGGCCCCACGACCTATTTTCGTAAATAGACCTTTATTGGCACGTGGCCACGCCCACTTGTCTTTATCTCATCGGTGGCTTCCTTCACGCTGCCAGCCTCCTTCACGCTGCTGCAGCCGAATCTTGACAAGGTACCACCTAGCTCAGAAAGCTTAATGTATTTACCATCTGGCCCTATGCAGAGAAAAGTTGCTGGCCCCCTGGGACATGTTAAGTGTGATTTTAAAGCATCTTGTATGTTTCATCTTGTTTTGTTGTTATTAATAATTTTTTCTTGTTATCAATAATTTTATATAACTGTGAATATATTTCCGTTGATATAGCAATATGTGTCCTGTACATATGAAAACCTATGTGCGTACATAAATATATTCATATACGATGCATGCTGTGTAAGCGTTACCATAGCCACGGGGTAGTGAAGTTATCCGCTAAACCCCCAAATCCTGCAGGAAGAGTACCAGAGCGAAGGGATCTCGTGGCACAACATTGACTACACTGATAACGTCGGCTGCATCCATCTCATCAGCAAGAAGCCCACCGGGCTCTTCTATCTGCTGGATGAAGAGAGCAAGTGAGTGTCCGCAGCCCAGTGCCCGCCCCCACCCCCGTCCCTGCAAACCTGATGCCCCAGCCCCTGGGGCCTCACCCTGAATCTGCACCATCCCCAAGAACCTCTGAGTTAGTCACACCCATTTGGCCACAAATCCTGACCTCACACACGTAGCATTTATCATGGAAATATTGACTCAACTCTGAAACACGCAGGCGTGGGAGTCATTAAGAAAGGGACACATGGTGCCTGAGTCTAGAAACTGGGCCCCAGGTTGGCGCATCCTTGCGAAGGGCAGTGGATCGGGGCCCCAGGTGCAGGACTGACCATTGAGCCTGGCACCCCTCGTCCAGAGGACACCATGAAACCTGGGAGGGGTATGGGTGAGGTGCCCCACGCCGGTCACCCAGGCGCGGTCCCTGAAATTCACTCCCTGCCATTTGTTTCCTGCGGCCCCGTCAATGACCGCGGAGCACAGGCAGCTTCAAATGATAGGTGCGTTCTCTCACGGTCTTGGAGGCCAGACGTGCAAAGTCAGTATCACTGGGCTGAAATCAAGGCATGGGCAGACTGCACCCATGCCTTGATTTCAGCGGACTGCACCTAGCTCCAAAGGCTCTAGGGGGTGGTCCTTCTTCATCTCTTCCAGCTCCTGGGCACACCCCCACCCCACTGGCATTCCATGGCTTGTGGCTGTGTCACCCGGTCTCTGCCTCTGTGGTTATATCACTCTTTCTGTCTGTCTCTGTCTCTCCCAAAGATTCCAGTCCAGTGGGTGAATGCCTCCCCTATGACCTCATCTTAACCAACGACATTCGGAAAGACCCCATTTCTGAATCAGGTCACTTTCCCAGGTTCCCAGGGTCAAGATGCAGACACAGCTTTCTGTCGATCGGCTCCTTGTCTGCTTTGGCAGTCCCTATGGGGCTGGGTTGAGTCGGGCTCATCTCCTGCCTAAGACCCAGGCCCCACTTGGGACAGGGAACAGACACTTCATAGCTGGGATCCAAGTAGAGAATGTTCAGATAAGGGAACAGACAGGATGCTAGGAAGGGCTGAACCATACTCCCAGGAAACTCAGAGCTGGATCCGGAGGGGGACTGTGAGGCAGGGCCAGGCCAAGCAGGATTGGATCTGTCTCTGTTTAAAATCTTGCTATTTTTGTTTATCGTGGATTTTTTTTTTTTTTGCATTGATCTGAATTTTCTAAAATAGTACATTAAAATAGCATTTATCCCAACGACTGAGTGAGCAGATTCCTCACACCACACCCATTCCCCAGCCCTGGAAACACAATGTGCTTCCTGGCTAAGATTCTCCCCACCACCATCTCCTCCTCGGTAAGCTGTGGAGCCTGGCCTTGGGCATCCCAGGCACACTGCTCAGCCCATGTTTGCGGTGAGGCCGGGCAGAGGCGGGGCGTGCCAAAGCCAACTACAGCCATTTCCTTCCTGGGAGGCAGAAATAGCCAGGTACAACGGGTCCCTTATTCTGCCCTGGCCACCCCTTCCCCCAGCCTCTCCCTGTAACGGGAGCAAGGGCAAGACCTCCTCCATGACACAGCGTCTAGGTACACACAGATCTGAGACCAGAAGTTCCCCCCTCCTGGGATTGTTCCCAGAAACTGCCCCTAGTGGGCCCATGTCCCTGTCTTGCCGGTGCCAAATGTCTGCCTTGACCACGAAAGCCCAGGCCTCCCCCACCGAAGGCCTGCACGCTTATGCGGAGCAAGCGGTTACCGCTGTTCCTGCAGCTCAGAGTTCCATATCCTCTCCCCAGCTTTCCCCATGCCACGAGCCAGACCCTGCTGGCCAAGTTCAAACAGCAGCACGAGGACAACAGGTACTTCCTGGGCACCCCCGTCATGGAGCCAGCGTTCATCATCCAGCACTTCGCCGGGAAAGTGAAATACCAGATCAAGGTGCGTGTCTGTCCGTTGCCATCGTCGGTCAAGGGCAGAAGGCAGGAGAGGGACAGGGCGGATGCCCCGGAGGCCCTTTACCTCTGGCGTCTGCCTCGTCCATCCCCTCTGTTGATGGCGCGGGGCAAGGTTTCGGGGGCCCTCGAACCCAGCCCTAAGTGCCTGGCTCTTGCTGTCGAAGGCCCCAGGGACAGGACCTGGCTTCTGTTGTTGAGGAGCGTCCTATCCCACCAGCAGCCCTTCCCGGCCTGGCTCCCAGGACCTTGGCGGTCACTGGAGAGTGACCACCGACCTCCACTTCCCACCAGGATTTCCGGGAAAAGAACATGGACTACATGCGGCCTGACATCGTGGCCCTCCTGCGGGGCAGCGACAGTTCTTATGTGCGGGAGCTCATCGGCATGGACCCTGTGGCCGTGTTCCGCTGGGCCGTGCTCCGGGCCGCCATCCGGGCCATGGCCGTGCTGCGGGAGGCCGGGCGCCTGCGGGCCGAGAGGGCCGAGAAGGCTGCAGGTAGGGGGGCTTCTCAGTCCATGTTAAAGGGTACAGCTCTGTGGCCGCTCGCCGTGTCAAGTGACCACCTCCTGTCTTGCTCCAGAACTTGGTTCATCCCAAACAAGAGTTTCTGAACCAGGGTATAGAATTCACCCTCCTCCTCCTCCTCACAAGGCAGGAAGGCACGTTCCTGTCCTTCCGTAAGGGCAACCTGAGGCCCAGGGTGGCTGCGTGACTCTCACAGGGGACTCGGCTCTAGATGCCAGCCGCGGGGCTCCATTTCACAAAGGGCCTTGATTAAAAGCAGAACCAGGAGGATAAAGCCTTTATGAGAAGTAGGAAGAAATAGTGCTGCCTGGGGGGTGGGGAGAGGAATCAACCCTTCACGGTTCCCAGCTCTGCCCAAATTTGAGTGTCAGGCTGTTTTGTCTTTCCTTCCTTTTTTTTTTTAAATGAGTTCAAGTCAGGATGGAAGCCTCTTCAGCCAGGACAAAGGCCTTCCAGGCCCCAGGCAGCCCCCGCCTCCAACTCCATCTGTTCTGTGTCTACAGCAGGTATGGGCAGCCCAGGCACCCGCGGTCCCCTGGCAGAGCTGCAGAGAGGAACGAGCACCCCGTCGGAAAAACTCTACCGGTGAGCGAGACCTTGGTTTGTCCGAACTGAAGCTGGTACATGGAGGTATTGTTTAGAACAATGCGGGAAACCCCATACCCTTGGCCCAGGTTGGGGTTGACCTGAATAAGGACCCCAGCAGTCACTTGAATCCAGAGGACCCAGAAACAAATGGCATCTGGCTGCCACTTTTCTGCACACACAGAGGCAGGCCTCGATGCAGCATCTGCTTAGGGAGATGTTGGACAGCTCACTTTACAAAGGATTCTTTTCATGGCTGGCCATGGCCATTGGTGGGTGGGGCCAGGGAGCCGTCCGTGGCTGGCTGTAGTGAGCAACAGGCTTGATTTAAGAGAACTTCTTCCCTTAGCCTGGCCGGGGAGGCCCAGATGCAAATAGGCCAAGTTCCTTCATTTGCTGTCAGAAACACAACAAGCCTTATTGCATGCAAGATGATGAGGGTATTCTGTGGCCACCTAGCAATGACTGAGGGCCTTCCACATACCCCAGTTTGTACTAAGTGTAACGGTGAACAGCCTACACTCCCAGGAAGGTGGGGTCAGGCCACACTGGACAGACCTCCAAGGCAATGACAAAGCCAGACGAGAGACACTTCTGATATCTTGAGAGAGCCAGGCAGGGACCAGCTGAGCCAGGCAAGGCGGGCAGGGTGTGCTAGCCGTCAGGGAGGCACATGCAAAGGCCCTGGGGCTGCCGAGTTCCTAGCTGCTTTCTCAATACTCCAGATTCCCAAGGAGTAAGTTAGTCAGTATTGAAACTTGAAAAGGTCGTTTTATTTTTGAGCCCTTCATAGTACAAAGTTCTTCAGGAGGTTCATAAACATGTATGCACGGAAGTAGAATTAGCACCCAGGTAAGTGACCATGAGTGACTTGGCTGAAAGCACCATGTGTCGTTTTCCTGCTTTTAAAAGGTGCGTTTTTAAATCTGTTTTTTCACCCAAAGGGGGACAAGAGAAAAAGAAGGCATCTCTTTATTTGATTGTGTGTTCCCCACACCCCCTGCCCCCGCAAAGACTGAATGTGGCCCCTGACCCACATTCACTAAAGGGATGCCAGTCTCCCCAGGGCCTGGCCCCGAGCTACAGGTCCCACTCCAGGAGCACATTTAGTTCATACAGATTCTCCCTTTCAGCTGCTCAATGCTAGATTTCTCATTTGACGGCTCTGAGGAGTTCGATATTAACGCTTTTGAGGACATCATTGCTTTCTATGAAAGCAAGAAGTAAGTAGAAGCAAGGGCTTTCGAACCCAAGACCAGGGACGCACACCAAGAGGAGCCACCGTCCCCAGGCGTTCAGCGTGGCGTCCAGGGCCAGGAGTGGGAGTCTGCAGCCCCGGGGGACACCGGGGCCTGCTGGGGACACTCTAGCCAGATCTGACTGAGTCAGGGGGTGTGGGTTGAAGCCATAGGCCTTGTCCGGAGCTCTGGCCGCTGCGCTGACCGCTCAGGGTTTGGAGGTGAAATGTGACCCCTCTGTTGTCTTTGCTCTGTGCCTCCCTGGAGGGCGAGGGAGCAGAGGTAAGTGCCGCTGTCCAGGCCCTTGGGCATGGTGCATGGAACACAGATGAGGGGCTGCCGATCGGGGTCTTTCCAGGCCAACTGCCCAGAGCTTAAACATGTACTTGAAATAAGTGGAATGAGGGATTTTGGGGGGGAAAAAACAAACAAACCGGAACCTCCAGACTCACTTTGTAGTCACTGCTGCCTCGTTTCCAGACATTTGCCATCTAGACGTCCTTCATGAATAGTCCCTTCCAGAGTATCTGATTTTCATCTCTGATACATTCTCGTTCTCACTCCCTGGTGCCAGAGTTTGGGCCTAGGGCCTCCAGTGATCAAACAAAGGGAGGTGAAGGAGATTGAATTATTTGGGGCAAAGCACTCCTGCCACTAGGGTTTCCTACCTTCGGCGCTGGGCCAATGTCCTCCTCTGTGGTGGGACCGTCCCTGGCCCTATAGGGGCTGAGCAGCATCCCAGCCTCAACCCTCCAGATGCCAGCGGCACCCCGCACCCAGTCACTGACAACCACAAATGTCTCTAGACATCACGTGGAAGGTAGCATCGCCCCAGGTGGAGGGCCACGGTGTGAGTTCCCGCCCATTCCTCCTGAGTCATTTTTGGAAGCCAATAAGGAGGTCAACATATGGCCGTAGAACCAACCAGAAAAACGGATGAGCTATGTCCCACAGGCCCCCTCTGGTCTCCTCTTTTCAGTAGCCCATGGTGCTTGTGCCACATTCCAGAAGGCTGTTGTTCTAGAGGTGGCTTTTTTCAGTGATCTGAGATGCTGTGTTGCAAAACCCATTCTGCCTGAAGCAGGCCTAGCCCTCCCAGAGCAGGGGGGATCCTCCGAGTGGTGGTCGGCCGCTCTTGGCTGAACCCCCTTCTCAGTGCCGGTGGGAGAGACAGCGTGCAGACTCCCCAGCTGCATGTTTGGGCTCCAGTGGCCTGGGGATGGTCCCGACCGTGCTGGGGACCCCAAGGTGGCGGGCCTGCTGCTCTAACTTGGTCTTCTCCCTGTCACCGCACCCCGCCCCCACCCCACCCTCAGCGATTTGCATGACCAAATCATCAAGACCATCAAAGGATTGCCCTGGCAGGGTGAGGACCCCCGTAGGCTTCTCCAGTCCCTCAGTCGGCTCCAGAAACCCCGCACCTTCATCCTGTGAGTCCCCCCAAGGCTGCGGCGCCTCCCTGCCACCCGCTCCCCCGCAACAAGTGCAACGACCGCCTTCCCCTCGCTTCCAGGACCCTGGCCTGCAGGCTTCCTGTCCTGCTGAACTGGCCACTGCGAACGTGCTGTCTCGTGGTTCCATTCTTAACGCCAGCCTGTGCTGAATGGCCCTCGCAACACTCCTGCCCCAGCGTCTGCCCTGTGGCCTAGATCCCGGCCAGCTCCCCAGTGCCCCGCACAGCTTCGCAGGAACGCTCCTCCCACAAAGCATCCCTTTTTCTGCCCCCAAACATGCAGAGCAAGGCTTGCTTTCCCCGGCCCCTGGCCACTGTGAGCTTAGAGAGAAGCTGCCGGAGGGAGGGCGTCCTAGTTCATGCACATCCCTGGCAGTTCGAATGTGGCAGTTTGAATGTCCCAGAAGCCGCACAGCGGGTTTGGGCCTGGTCTCTCTCGCTCGCTCGCTCACTCGCCATGTTGCCTAAGTGCTCTGAGCTTTCGGCCTCTGTCTGCAAAGCGAGGGTGACGACTGGCACAGCACCAGGCAGCTACAGCCTCGGCCGACAGGGCACCTGGAGCCCCTCAGGGCTTGTGCCCACAAAACAGCTGGTTTTCAAATTCAATTTTATTGAGCCTTATTCTACCTCACGTGGGTTGAGATGCAACGTGACACACGTAGAGCCTCACAGCCAAGCATCTTGCTCATCTGCGGGGCACCATTTCCTCAGCTATTTTGTTTAAGATTTTATTTTAAGAGAAGACATGGGAGGGGTAGAGCGAGAGAATCCAAGCAGACTCCCCGCTGAGCGCAGAGCCCAACACGGAGCCTGCTTTCACAACCTGTGAGATCATGACCTGAGCCGAAACCAAGGGTTGGTCGCTTAACCAACCGAGCCACCCAGACACCCCTCCTCAGCTGGCTTTAAAAATGAGCCAAGCTGCAAGTTTGTTTTGTTTTTAAGATTTTTATTTATTTATTTGACAGAGAGCACAAGCAGGGGGAGCAGGAGGGAGAAGGAGAAGCAGGCTCCCTGCTCAGCAAGGAGCCCAGTGCAGGGGTCGATCCCCGGACCCTGGGATCATGACCTGAGCCGAAAAGGCAGACGCTTAACCGATTGAGCCACCCAGGTGCTCCCAAGCTGCAAGCTTAAAAAAATTTTCTCTTCGTCTACAAGATTCCATAGTGTCTGAGAATGAGGGCCGTACCCTGCTCCCTTACCCGAAAGATTGGCTTTTGTCTTTTCCTCTGCACCGGTGTGAGTCCAAAATGTACTCCTGCCCACGCCCCATTTCAGTTCTTTGCTGGGCACGTTACCCCCACGGCCCGCCAGGGGATCCTGAAGCGGCTCTGCGGGCCTATTTGGCATTTCCCAACGCGTAGAGAATAGAGCCAGGACACCTGCTGGGTTCCGGAATGCTCAGTCCATCCAAGCTCCACGAGGGACAGTCCACTGTCATTGACACCTGTCAGCTCCCCCCCCCATGGCTGGCCCCGCACAGACACACATTCTACCCCGCCGATGACCAGCCACCCCAAGCAAGAGGCTCCTGCCACCCGGGGCGGGGGAGGCGTAGCTGCTGGCCCGGTGAAGCTCGCGCGCAGTTGCAGAAGCGCCCCACGTGCACCCAGTGGGCCCGCTGGGGCCTCGGACAGGAGGCGCGGCGGCCTCGTTGCACTTGTGTGCCCCGACTTTCTGCTTTGTCTGCTCTCGCTCCATCTAACCCGCGAGGCACTGCTTGCTGAACTAACCCAGATCCAGACACCGTGTTCCTTCTGTTCACAAAACCATTTTTAATATTTTGACAGGAAAAGTAAAGGTATCAAACAAAAGCAGCTCATTCCAAAGGTAAACATTTGCGACACCGCCCAAGGCCACCTTGCTTTGCCTGAGAGCGCCTGGCTCAACTTGCTTTCTGGAAAGATAGAGGGCCGGGTCGGGGGAGGGAGGCACTTTTAACATCTCCAGCTTTTCAGTTCCTTCCTCTTCCCGCCGTTGCCCCCTGTCCCCCTCTAAAAATAATTTCTCCGATCGAAATTATTTGGAGCGGTCTTGGGGTTTCCCCGAAGCAGGGCATGGGAGCTCCCAGGAGGAACCTGAGAGAGTTGGGGACGCAGGCTGGGACAGGTGGGGAAGCAGGCTAGGACGGGAGGAAGACTGAGCAAGGAGGTGGGCTCGGCCTGATCTCACGGAAGCCTAGGGCTGTGATCAGCACCAAAGAGCTTTCCCCACCCAGAGGCAATGGGACCCTTCTGTCCTCGCCATGCTTGGAGGGTGTTTAGCTACCATCCACCCCGGAGGGCAGAACAGGATGCAGCACCTCCCAGACGTTCCTGGGAGAGGAGACCCTGCAGCCAGGAAAGTCCCACCAGGAAGCGGGCATCCGCGCATGGCCAGTAGCCGAGACCCCTGTAGCTGGCCTCGGGTAATGTGCTCCCAGCCTCTGTCGAGTCTCCACGTACAGTGTGCAGACAGATTATGAAATGTACTAAAGAGAGAAAAACCTCCAGTCTGGCCAGCAGATGGGATGGTGCTAGTTCCTCTTGTGAGCGGATTCTAAGGGTTGGCACACGTTGGGGGACCTGCCAGGGAAGCTCATGCTGAAGTGCCAGGCACTTGGCACCCCTGAAGAGCTCATCTCCAGGAGGAAGGTGACACTCTGGAGCTCTTGGCTTCTGGCCACTCGTGCCGCAAAAGAGGCCATAATCAGTTCTCCCGGAGCAGGTGCCATGTGTGAGACACAGCACAGGCTCAGCCCCAGGGCCGCCCGGGCCTCCTGCCAATCCCACCAACCCCTGCCCTCCAGCAGCACTGTCCCGAGACTGATCCTAAGGGCTGCCGCCCCCAGGAGCACAGTCCTGGCTCCCAGGCCTCTATGATGCTTCCCGGTGCCCCTTAGGCCCCCAAGGAGGGCAGGCCAGACCCCATGTGTCTGTCATAGAACCTGCTGGACTCCAAGTCCCTGAAGCTCATCATCAGCATGACCCTTCACGATCGCACCACCAAGTCCCTGCTGCACCTACACAAGAAAAAGAAGCCGCCTAGCATCAGTGCCCAGTTCCAGGTAAGCAGCCCGCAGAGATGGGGGCAGGGGGCCAAACTCAGCCTGATGCTCTTGTAACCTGGCCACAACAAACCCAACAAATGGTTCTTGGGCTTCCTGCCCTTGGCGCTGTTTGACATCTGGGGCTGGATCATTCTCTGTGGTGGGGACCATCCTGTGCGTTTTGGAATATACAGTAGCGTCCTGCGGTTGTGACAACCAAAAATGTCTCCAGGCGTTGCCACATGCTCTGGGGGATGGGGCAGAATCACTCCTGTTGTGAACCATTGAGTTAAAATAACAGGTTAGCCCATTAAGGTGACCACTGAACTGTGTTGTTAGATCCATTTCCCTTTTTTCCCTGGCTGCCAGGAAGCTCAGAGGCATTTTTTTTTTTTAAGGCAACCCAAGGGTGGCTGCTGCCCCTTACTTACCATCACCTTTTTTGTTCCTTTCCCCTTTTCCTCAATCTGAGTCTGTAGTGCCCACCTTGACTTTTTTTTGTAATCCCCTTACCTGGGAGCTCCTGTACATCCTTTTTGTAAACAGCAGGCCAAAGACCAAAGTCATGGCAGCCATGCTTCTTTCTGAGGCTGACCAGCATTTTACATCCCCAGACAGAGTTTATCTGGCCCCACCCACCCCTCCTAATTTCCCACTGGGACAAAGAGCTGGGAGACCATGGGAAGACAGCATCCGTCAGCTCCGGGGACCCTCCAGCTCTCGGGCTCCCAGAAGTAGTGCAGCCTTCAGTTGCGATGTCCAGCTATAGCCTCACATGTCCTGTGTCAGTGCTTATGGCAGCAAGTGACCTGGGTCCCCTCCCACTGAGCGGCTTGCCTCTGGGGGTCCCAGCTGAAGACTTCTCCTTCTTTCCCCAGACGTCCCTTAACAAGCTCCTGGAGGCACTGGGGAAGGCTGAGCCTTTCTTTATCCGCTGCATCCGCTCTAATGCCGAGAAGGTGAGTAGCTCCCATGTCTTGGGAAGGTGAAGGCCAAAGTCTGGCAGCTCAGCAGGGCGTGCTCCTGTGTTGCTGTGGCCTCTTGGAGGGCGTGGAAAGGTCTCAAGGAACCAAGCATTCACACAGGTTCCGGGAGCCTTAAATGGCCAGCTTGAGGTGGGGGGGCCTTCTCAGGAAGCAGTGAGGGCAGCCAGGTTGCCCACCAAGAGTAGGAACATCATCTGGAACATGGAGGAGCCTGAAGAGGGACAGGTCACATGTGCCTTCAGGACATCCCCAAATCAGCTTTTGATCTGAAAGTTTCTAGAAAAATCATGGAGCACCAGTGGGGGCCCCAGTGCTGGCTCAGCCCTTGCTACCTGGTTTCCTTCACCCCATGGGTCCACTGGCCGTTCTGTCCCATTGGGGACTTTGCTGGGGGCCATTCAGGATCTGGGCCTACCCCCTTTGCCTCTACTCTTCCCATTTCCCTGGCTTTCCCCTGCTCCTGGGTTGCTCTGCTGACATCCAGAACCCAACTTGCCCCTAACAGGTTCTGTGGCTTCTGTTCTCCTGGGCAAGGGCCCAGAATCCTCCTCCGGGCCTTCACCTGACTGTTCCCTGCCCATTCCTTCCTCAGGACCCAGCCCAGAGTCTCCTTACCTGTTGGACCCCTTCCAGGGGGCCCTGGCAGCATCTGCCCCATTCACATACATTCCTGGCTCCCACCTCCAGACCTTACTTCCTCTTGGCTTTCGGCCCTAGTGGCCCTAGTATTTACGCCCCCAACCCCCAGGCCTGGCGCAGAGTATGAGCTCAGTACCGGTTTTGATTGGAACTAACTAAGAACTAACTGTTGGGATGCCTGGGTAGCTCAGTGGATTGAAGCCTCTGCCTTCGGCTCAGGTCATGATCTGGGGGTCCTGGGATCAAGCCCCGTGTCTGGCTCTCTGCTCAGCTGGGAGCCTGCTTCCCCGCATCTCTGTCTCTGCCTGCCTCTGCCTGCTTGTAATTTCTGTCTATCAGATAAATAAATAAAATCTTTAAAAAAAAACCAAAAACTCTTTGCAGAACATCAGCCTAAAGTAAGCAGTAAGAAATGGCACGGGTCTCCCCGACACCAGGGACTAGAGCAAATCAGATCCCAGATTTTCCAGAAGAGTTGAGTACTGCTGAGCAGACCCACCTCTTTTTTCCAAAAAGATCGTCTGGAGCAAGGAAAGATGGATCCCCAGGTGGCCACAGCTGCCATGCTGGGGACAGTCCTGCCCAGCCTGGGCCCTGCCTATGCCCTCCAATCGCTCCTATGTCCAGAATCCTACAGGACCTTGTCCCATAGCTCTCCATCCCTGACCGCTCATACCCCGTTTCAGAAAGAGCTGTGTTTCGATGACGAGCTGGTGCTCCAGCAGCTGCGCTACACAGGCATGCTGGAGACGGTGCGGATCCGGAGGTCAGGCTACAGCGCCAAGTACACGTTCCAGGTGGGCGACACGTGCATAGCTATCGTGATGTGGCAGGGGGGTCGCTGGACGCTGGTCGCTGGACTTCTCCACCCCAGCACTATTGGCATTTATACCAGATTATTCTCTGTCATGGGCGGGGGCGGGGGGGGGCAGATGTCCTCAGAAGAGGTGGCTGGGCACAGGCCCAGCCTGGAAGGATACAGAGGTGTCAAGCCAAGCTGGGAAGAGGGAGTTGCATGAGCAGATCCCTGCACAGATCTGCCCTCTGTTGAGCATCTCCTGTGATGGACGCTTTTATACCCATCTCTTCTATTCCTCCAACCAGCAGCAAGAGGTCCTGTCTCCCCGGAGTTGTTAGAAACGCAGAGGATCATTAATGACCTCAAATTAGGCAAGACCAAACTGGCGGCTGCTAGAGCAGTTTCTTGACTTTAGCCCTGTTGACCCTGGGGCCGCCTGGTCATTCTTTCTCGGGGGGCCGCCTTGGGCATGATGGGACATTGAGTGCATCCCTGGTGTCTACCCGCTCGATGCCAGAAGCACCCAGCCCTCCCACATCGGGAGAGCCCTGGATGTCTCTGGACATCGCCACACATCACCAATGGGAAGCTGGCCTAGGCTCAGAAACCCTGGCTCATGCCTTGAGCTGGCGTCCCCAGTGTGAGCCCTGGAGTCAGCCCCAGGCCTGAACCCAGAGGTAGTGGCACCTGGTCCCCAATTCAGCTGTACCCGTATGGCCTCGGGGACATGGCTTCATCGTGGCATGCCTTCCTTTTTCTCATCCACAGACTGGAAATAGCATCTCTCTGACCCTGTATAAATAGGAAAAGCCAAAGCCCAGAAATGGGAGGAAGCACCAGTGTATTTTACTAATGCTTCATTCTTAAAAATTTGACCTGTTTGCTTAAAACAGGTCAAATCTCCACTCAGATTCAGCTCTGCAATGAGCCACTGGCCACAAGCCCCCTGCCCCAAAGGCAGCCCTGTTTCCTGGCCACCCCTGACCAGTGCCAGCACCGGCAGGCCCTTAAGAGCCACTTGCCAAGTGACTAAAAGATCCAGTGCTCTGTGTGTTGTGGTCTTTCTGAAGCTTTAAGCTGTCTCAGAGTCTGAGATTCTGGCTTTGTTAGTACCATTCTGGCATTGGAAACTTGGCTCGACCAGGGCCTCGCCAGAGCGCCATAACCTTGCCACTGGCGGAAACCCTTAACAGATACTTTCTTTTGGCCAAACTCACGCAGGATTTCACAGAACAGTTCCAGGTGCTGCTGCCCAAGAACGCCCCACCCTGCAGGGAGGTCATCTCCGCCCTGCTGGAAAAGATGGATGTGGACAAGAGGAACTACCAGATCGGGAAGACCAAGGTCAGGGCTCCCACCCCTTCGGGGGGCTGCAAACCCATACCCCACCTCCTGCCACACACGGGGTCCTCCCGTGGCCCGAGGTTCCAGGCCACATGCTGAGAGACAAGGGGCTTTTCTTGGGGCCCGGCACATTTTTTTTCCTAGAGGGTGAAGGGGTGTATCTGAGGGGCAGGGCTCGGGCTTCACTCCTGTCTCCCACTCCCTCGCACATGGACCGGGGTTCCTGCAGAGTGTCCGGGAGCCAGTTGCTAGTGTTCAGGGTCAGGCTGAAGGCTTCCTTCCCTGGTGTTCCTTTCAGACACCGTCTACCAACTCTAGGTATGTGCTGGTTGCTTCTTACTGTTGGGGCGCCCACCGCCGTCCTTGTCCAACAAGGGCTAAGGGCAGCCCCTGTTAGGGCTTCACCTGATGTGCAAAGTCCCTTCGCCGTTCTCCAACTGGCTCATCCTCAAGTTACCATGTGACCCAGCAATTCCGTTCTGCGCATGGACCCAAAAGAACTGAAAACAAGTGTTTAAACAGATGCTTATACACGCGTGTCACGCGTGTCCGTAGCAGCACTCGTCCCAATAGCCAGAAAGTAGAAATGGCCCACACGGTCCATCAGCTGATAAATGGGTCCCCAAACTGTGGGCCATTCATATGATGAAATACTGTGTGGTCTTGCTCCACTCGAGGACACAGATGAGCCTTGAGAACAATGAGGGAGAGAAGCCAGACACAAAAGCCCCCCCTAGTGTGCGAACCCGTGTACCCAAGATGCCCAGGACAGGCAGATCACGGTTACCAGGGGTTGGGGCACAGAGGGCAGGGGAGTGACACTCCCGGAGACGGGGACCTCTCTTCAGAGTGATGGAAATGTCCCAGAGCCCGATGGTAGGGACGTTTGCTCAGTGTTGTTGGAGGGACCAAAGGCCAGTGATATGCTCGTATTGATGATGGATCACTTCATGTTAGGGGAATTCTCTTGATAGGGGAAAAAACTCCCCTCGGTCAGGTCTGTTGGCACCCAAGCTTGGTCTCACACACTTATGGGGCCTGGAGATTCCGGGGGCTGTGCTGATCTCCCCCCGCCACCCCCATACCCACGCCCACCAGGTTTTCCTGAAGGAGACAGAGCGCCAAGCCCTGCAGGAGACGCTGCACCGGGAGGTCGTGCGGAAGATCCTGCTCCTGCAGAGCTGGTTCCGGGGGGTTCTGGAACGCCGGCACTTCCTGCAGATGAGACAGGCGGCCATCACCATCCAGGTACCACAAGGGCCCTATGGGGGCCAGGGACGGGGGCAGTCACACGGCCCCGTCCCTGATCGCTTGCCGCACCCCCAGGCCTGCTGGCGCTCCTACCGTGTCCGTCGGGCCCTGGAGAGGACACAGGCCGCCATATACCTCCAGGCTGCATGGAGGGGCTACCAGCAACGGGTGGCCTACCGGCGCCGTAGACAGAGCATCATCCGCCTCCAGAGCCTCTGCCGGGGTCACCTGCAGCGCAAGAGGTGAGCAGAGCAAGGCCCCGCCTCCCGTCCCTCGCCCGGGAGCTGCCTGAGAGGGTTTCTTAACAGATCCCTCCCACAACAGGGAGACCCCAGGGGGCCACCTCCTGGATCTCCCTTTCCTAGCTGAGGCATTTCCGCCTTTCCAGAAGCATCTCTTGAGGGCCATGGTTACACCATGCAGCAGGGGCAGAGCCTGGCCGCCAGCCCGTGGGTAGCACAGGGGTGCCTGAAGCCCTGGGTGGATTCGGGAGGTGGTGTGCATGTTTGTTCCTGAACCCGCCCTCTTTGCTCTTCTCTCACCAGCTTCAGCCAGATGGTGGCAGAAAAGCAGAGGGCTGGAGAGGACAGGGCAGCTCAGCAAGCCTTGAGGGCAGAAACGGCAGAAGGCGGGCCCGGCCAGGCAGCCCAGCCGGAGCAGGTGCCCAGGCAGGACCCAGAACCATCGGAGGACAGGGAGTATTCAGCGTCAGAACCCGAAGCGTGGCCAAGCAAGGAGCCCCTGGCAGAGAGCTCCCAACCAGAGATGGAGGTCCCCAGCCCGGAGAAGGCTCTCCCACCCCAGAAAAATACAGCTGACAGTCACGAGAAAGTGCCCAGCAGCCGGGAAAAGCGTGAGTCACGGCGGCAGAGGGGGCTGGAACACGTGAAGCTCCAAAACAAACACATACAGTCCTGTAAGGAGGAGCTTGCCCTCAGAGAACCTTCTGGAAGGACTGTGCTGGAGCAAGAGGAGAGCCTCCCAGAAGACAGGAAGGAGAATAGAGAAGATGAAACACCTTCAGATTTGGGGACAGAGACAGAGAATGCTTCTAAGAAGCAGCCTGAGGAGCCACCGCAGGCCACACCGACCAGCGAGCTCTCTGGAGAAACCCCGAAGATGCTGCAGGGCGAGCACCCGGAGCCTGGCCCCGTGGCACGGCCAACCAGCCTAGCCTTGGACAGTAGGGTCAGCATGCCCGCCCCGGTTACCACCCCCGAGACACCCAAGGACAAGAGGAAGCCTGGGGGTGACCCGAGGGCACTGGACAGGTCTGAGAGTCCTGGAGGCTCCACCCAGATCCAGCGGTACCGGGACCCCGACTCTGAGCGGCTGGCCAATGCCGTGGAGCTCTGGCGGGGCAGGAAGCTGCCGCCCACCTGTCCGAGCGCCATGCTGAGCCAGTCCCTTGACCTCAGCGAGCGGCACCGGGCCATGGGGGCCGCCCTCACGCCCACAGAGTAAGCCCCGGGCCCTCCTGTGTCTGAACACTGTGGGTGCCAGGCTGGGTTGGGCGGGCAGGGCCCTGGGGGCACGCACAGAGGCCTGGCAGCAGGACCGGGGCAGTACCACGTGTCCCAAAAACATGTGAGTGTCTCTGTGCCTGCTCGAGAGTCAACACCAGTTGGGTGGGAGGCCCGAGGAAGGAGGAGGAAGGGGCAGGGAAACGTAAAGAGTTGTCCTCTGCGGGGAACCACAGAGCCTGGGGCCAGCTGGGACCCTGAGTGCTCTCCCTGACCCCCACCCGTGCCCCCTCACGAGCTGTGTTCACACAGAAATCCCTGGTTCTCTGAGGACGACATCCCTGGGTCTCCGTGTCCTCAGTGGGGGTGATCACCCAGGAATTGAAGAAGGGGCTCAGCTCTTGACCCACTGTGCCTTACCCTTAGCTAACTACATGCTGGTGACCCCGAGTCCCCAACCCCTCCTGCCTGGCCAGAGGAAAGAAGAGTTGGAAGAAGATGCAGGCCTTCTGCTAGGCCGGGCTTTCCCGGCCCAGCACGCTGACACCTGTGGCCGGCCCGTTCTCTGGGGTGGTCTGCCCCGTGCCCCTCAGAGCATGGAGCCTCACCCTGCTGTCCCCCACCAGATGCCCGAGCCCCTCCCAGCCCAGTCAAGACAACCAAAAACGTATCCTAACTTGGGCTAATAAATAAAAGCCACGTTTCTGTGATCTTGCAGGGAGAGACGCATTTCCTTGTCCACGAGCGACGTCTCCAAGCTCCTTCCATCCCCATCCCAGACCAAGATGCAGGTAAAGCTTCAGGCTGTGGCTCCCGCCCCCTGCTGCCCCGGCTCTGCCCAAAACGTGGCTTAAAAGACAAGGGCAGTTGGTGGCTGGACGGCATGGTGAGCAGAGCGCCCCTGCCTCCCCTCCAGCGAGTCCCGCCTGCCTTTGCTCACCCAGTCCTGTTCCCTTTGCAGCCATCTATAGAAGCCGTAGACGGGGAGCCCAGCACCAAGAAGCCGGCCATCCAGAAGAAGAAATCGGGTGACGCGTCTGTCGGCACAGATTCCGGGCTGTCCCCAGGCCCCCCGGCCGACTCTAAGTAAGTGTGGGCTTTGGAGGAGGCCCAGGTCACCATAGGAGGCACAGGTCACCATAGGATCCCTGCCGGCCCCACCCCTGCCCCCTGTCTCCCGGCAGTCTGGTCTAAAGTGATGGCGATTATAAAGCACTCTTGGGCAAATACTCACCCAGTCCAGGATGAGCGATCGTGACCTCCTCACATGCCAGTGGGGCCGCCATCATGGTTCCCACTGCGGCCTAGAGCCAATCTGGGTCACCTCCTCTGGGCCCAAAGGTCGATGGGTTCCGTTTGGCTTTTTCTGGTATCAGAACCAGCTTTTGGTTCCCCCTACCTCCAGGACCCCTCCTGGCCTGTGGATAGAAGAAACTGGGCCCAGGCTCTGTCCCCAGAAAGCCCCTGCAGAAGTGCTCCAGACGGGTCCATCACAGAGCGGAGAGGATGGGCCATGAGGATGGGGGAGCTTTGATCCAAATGCAGGGACAGGAGGTCGAGGAAGGTCCAGAACGGGCTTGCAGAGTGCCCACCATTGCGGGGACGGACACCCCACCACCAAAACAAAGCCCCTCAAATCAGGGGCTAGCAACTAGCAACTGAAATTCATTTCTCACAGTCCTGGTGGCCAGGAGTCTGCAGTCAGGGTTTTGGCAGGGCCGCCCCCTCGGAAGGCTCTAGGAAAGGGCACCCCTTGCCTCTTCCGGTTCCTGGGGGCTCCAGGCAGCCTCGGCCTGTGTCTGCACCCCCCATCTCTACCCGCATCTTCACATGACCTTCCTCTTTCCTCTCTGTTCTTTTTCTGTCATAAGGATGACAACCTCATCTTGAGGTCTTAGTCTGTTTGGGCTGCTGTAACAAAAACCACCAGAGTAAGTGGGTTAAACTCTAGACATGTCTTCTGGGAGCTGAAAGTTCACGTTCGAGGCACCAGCAGACATACTGTGTATTGGGGACCACATCCTGGTTCACGCATGGCATCTTCTCACTAGGGCATCATGTGGCAGGAATGGTAAGGGAGCTCCCCAGAACCCTTTTTGTAAGGGTACCAGTCCCATTATGGACCTCCCCCCTCATGACCTCATCACCCCAATACCCTCACACTGAGGGGAGGACTTCGGCGTACAAATCGGGGGGAGACAGACATTCAGAGCATGACACACAGTAACTTAGTCGCATCTGTAAAGACCCTTTTCCCAAATAAGGTCACACTCATCGGTCCTGAGCATGAGCACACAGACACAGCTTTTGGGGGACACGCCATTCAGCGCACGATTTGACATCCTTTCTTTCTGATTTTCTTTCTTAAAACTCGGGCCCATCAACACATGTAAGGGGGCAGAAGGTAGTTTTATTTTGGGTTGTTGTTTTTTTAATATGAAAACAGGATTACACTGTGATGTCTGTTCTGCATTGTGCCTTTTTTTTAATATTTAATTTTTTAAAGATTTTATTTATTTGACATGGAGAGAAAGCTCACAAGTAGGCAGAGAGGCAGGCAGAGAGAGCAAGGGGGAAGCAGGCTCCTTGCTGAACATAGTCCGATGCGGGACTCCATCCCAGGACCCTGAGATCATGACCTGAGCCAAAAGCAGAGGCTTAACCCACTGAGCCACCCAGGTGCCCCTGCATCTTGCCTTTTCACCTGACCCCCTGTCACGTCACACAAATCGATCTCATTTTTAGTAGCATCTCTTTCTGTGGATAACCAAGGAAAGGGTGACTTTTCTCTTTGTAGCAAGATGACCTTTCTTCCAGCCTTGCTTCCATTGTCACCTCCTGAAGCTTAAGAGAAACTGCTTAACTTTCTCCTGCAGATCCACTTTTAAAAGACTTTTCTTGCATAAGAATAAGGATAAAAAATCCAGCCTAGAGGGGGTGGAGGAAACGGAGAACACAGCTCCAGGGCACACCACACTGGAAGCCACCACCACCAAAAGGAACCTGGAAGGTTGGTCGCTGGGAGCCTCGGGGAGAGAGGGCAGATTTGCCGGGGTCCCTGGGAATGGGTACTGGGCACAGGGTTTCGGGGCTGGTCCCGGATACCACCCCCCAACTCCAGGGTGCTTTCCGGCTGCAGACCCCAGTTTGCAACTAGGTCAGGGCCCTGGTTCTCTGTGTGGGGGGACCATGCATCCCCCAGAACCCACCTCCCCAGCTGCTCCTTTTCCCTCCAGCCTCCTTCAGCCACCAGCACCGCCACCCAGCAGGCGAGAAGCACGCTAAGGAGCCGGGAGGCAAAGGGAAGAAGAACCGAAACCTCAAGATCGGCAAAATCACAGTGTCAGAGAAGTGGCGAGAATCCGTGTTCCGTAAGATCACCAACGCCAACGAGCTCAAGTACCTGGATGAGTTCCTGCTGAACAAGGTGGGCCGTCCAGGGGCAGCTGCAGGGTCGGGGAGCTACGCACGGTCAGGCCCGGGCCTCCCCAGAAGGGTGGTCAGCACCCGGCAGTTTGGGCTTCGAAGCTGCTACAACTCAAGCCCTTAGTGTGCCAGGCATAGAACGTTCAGAGGCGCAGTTCCAATACAGAAAGTTCCAGAAACCAGATACTGCTTCCCAAACTTGACGTTAGCTCCTTTACTGCAGAATCCCACCTGAACTCACGGGAGAACGTTTGTCTAATGTTCACGTTGCTCACCAGGGATATTTACATTTTGTAGGAAAACGCAGTGGGTCTTGAAGCACCTGGCTGGCTCTTTGGTAAAACATGTGACTCTTGATCTCAGGATCGTGAGTTCAAGCCCCATGTTGGGTGTACAGCTTACTTTAAGAAAGAAAAAAAAAGTTAGTGGGTCTGATCACAAGGGCTGCACAAAACTTGTAGAACAGTGTTAATATCCAGAGGGCCTGACTCTGGGACATACCTGTCCCGAGGGCCTCAGGCAAGGGGCTGTGGCCCGGGCCAGCGTCCTCTCCTGCACTACCTGCCCAGAAAGTTCAGAATCTGCTGTTGGAAGAACACTTTGTGTGTG
The DNA here is from genome assembly GCF_020171115.1 of Neogale vison. Classification (NCBI taxonomy): domain Eukaryota; kingdom Metazoa; phylum Chordata; class Mammalia; order Carnivora; family Mustelidae; genus Neogale; species Neogale vison. The sequence goes on along the minus strand of NC_058096.1, from coordinate 213,478,081 downwards.
TTGTCTCCCCACATCCTTGGGGGATGATTGCCCACTTCCTCTCACACTGGAGGAAACGGAAATGCCTAGAGCTGGGTGGGCACTGGATGTACTTGTGTCCCCCTCAGTGACCCCCAGGTCCTGCAGCCTCACGGTGGCTCAGCCCTGGCCTTGAACTTATTTTAGGATATACTTTAACAAAAGTTGTTAAAAGCATTGATTGAGTGCTTAGTGTACACAGCAGAAGTGAATTGGTTACCATAGCACATATTTGGGGCATGGCTCAGGGTTAAGTTAAGCCTGTGTGTGGTTGGCAGAAGGGTCCCCAGGGACGACTGTGTCCCAGGGGACCAGTGGCTACACCTGCAGACGTTTTTGGTTGTCCTGACTGGGGAATGTCCCTGGCATCTGGTGGGTGGGGGCCGGGGGTGCTGTTCGACACCCCCAGTGGGATCCAGCCCCCAATGTGGGATGTATGGTTTAAACCTGGACTGAAGGGACTGGAAAGATCAGGCCAGGATTAGCCAGAGAGCCTGGATTTTTTTTTTTTTGCTGGGATCACAGGGGAAGCAGGAAGGACTCGGGACAGAGCTGAGCAGCAGGCAGTCAGATGCCAAGCCTGTGGTCACTCGAGTCAGGGTGTGTCTCTCTCTCCTTCTCCAGATAAACGACCTGCGCTCCCAGAAGACTCCCATCGAGAGCTTGTTCATCGAAGCCACGGAGAAGTTCAGAAGCAATCTCAAAACCATGTACTCCGTCCCTGTATGTGCAGCCCCTGGCCCTGGGGAGGGCCCCTGTGGAGACCCCTGTGCCCTCTCCAGGGCATCCCCCCACCGTCTCTCCGTCCCACGGGGGTCACGCCTGCATCCCCGCAGAACGGGAAGATTCACGTCGGCTACAAGGACCTGATGGAGAACTACCAGATCGTCGTGAACAACCTGGCAGCCGAGCGGGGGGAGAAGGACACCAACCTGGTCCTCAACCTCTTCCAGTCACTGCTCGACGAGTTCACCCGCGGGCACACCAAGAATGACTTTGAGCCGCCCAAGGTTGGTGGTACCGCCTTGGGGACAGTGAGGGGTGGTGGCGGCTGGAGGCACGTGTGCTCCCAGGGCCCTCACGGACTATGCCTGTGTGCTCCCTCACAGCAGAGCAAAGCTCAGAAGAAGAAGCGGAAGCAGGATCGCGCCGTGAGTATCTGTGCGCGTGCGCGCTTGTGAAGACGCAGGTGTGAGCGTGTTATCCCGCCCCGCCCTGGGGAACCCTGATTGTGAGCGTGAACCTCAGGCCTGAGGCACCACAGGCTGCAGCGAGAGTGTGGAGGGGCCCCCCTCACCACTCAGTGCCCTCCCCCGTGGCCCCCCAGGTCCAGCAGCACAACGGGCACGTGTTTGCCAGCTACCAGGTGAGCATCCCGCAGTCGTGTGAGCAGTGCCTCTCCTACATCTGGCTCATGGACAAGGCCCTGCTCTGCAGCGGTGAGCGCTCCTGACCCCCCTCCGTGCCCCTGATGCTCCACGACACCCCCTTGCTCCTCACCACATCCCCAGACTCCTCACTGTGCACTGGGGCCTTTACTCAAGCCACAGGATAGATATTTCTGGAACATTGCCCTGGCCATGCCTCTTCCACTTAGTCCTCCCACTGCCACCCTGGGGTAGATGCTGATTCTCAGCCCACCCTAAGCCACCTTCCCCCCACCCACTGCTGCGGCCTCTGCAGCCCGTCCTCCCTATGCCTACCTCCGTAGTTTATCCCACGTCCTCCCTCCCAGCTTACGTGCACACAGCTCCTGCTCCCTGATCTGCCAGCGTCTCCCTAGACCCCCAGGGTCCCTCATGTGGTGACAGGCAAGGCCAGTCAGCCGCAGAGGAACCCCGAGACACAGCCACAGCCCAGGCCAACCCAGCGGGCAGGAGGGTCTGGCTCCGGGCACAGTCAGGCAGATCTCCAGCGGTCGTGCGTTCCTGCCGTGATCAGCTGGGCCTCTCTTCCCACCCAGGGCCTCCTGTCCCCTCAGTCCCTATGTGTACCCCTATGTGCATCACAACTACTCAGGCAGTTGTCACCATCCTGAGATAAGGACACTGGCCTCCCCCTCCTCTTTGGTCTCAGCTAGCTTTCTGTCTCAAGCCCCCCAAACCCCTGTTCCTGTCCCACTGGCCAGGCTGAGGCCAGTAGCAGTCACCAGCTGTGAACGTCTGCCCACATGTTTTCCCTGCCTGGGAACTGGGGCAGAAGTTCCTATGTCTCAAGTTTGGAAACCAGTCGGTGGGAACCCAGGTCCCCGAGGCACCATCTGTGACCCACCCCCCATAACCTCCTAGTGTGCAAGATGACCTGCCACAAGAAGTGTGTGCACAAGATTCAGACCTACTGTTCCTACACGTGTGGGAGCAAGGTGAGCACCGCCCGGGGGCAGAACTTTCCAGACCGTCTGGGGGAGGCCATCCCAAGCAATGGGGGGAGAAGACATGGTTGGTGCGAGACCAAGGTTGGGTGTCAGATAGGAGCAGGAAGCTGATAGAAGGGACTGGTCCAGGGCAGAGCACACTCCGGTTCTGTCAGAGCCCCTTGAGGCCCCCGAGGCAGGGCTGGGCTTCATCAGTGTGCATCTTAGACCCCCAGCCCTGCCCCTCCGTCCTCCCGGTGGAGGGAAGCCTCCAGCTCTGTGCACAGGGGAGACCGAGTCCCAAGCGCTAGGGCTGCAGTCGGAGCAGGACTGGCTGCCCTGAGGGAGCTGGGGCTGCTCCACAGGGGAACCCCTGCCCCTCCCCGCCCAGCAGCCAGCAAGCTCATCTCCCAGCCAGATGCCCCCAGCAGCCTGCGGGGTGGCAGAGGGACAGGAAGGGAGGAAGCCCACCCAGGAGGCCTGACCCCTGCCTTCTGGTGTTGCAGAGCGAGCCAGGTGCCGAGCCAGGCCACTTTGGCGTGTGCGTGGACAGCCTGACCAGCGACAAGGCCTCCGTGCCCATCGTACTGGAGAAGCTTCTGGAACACGTGGAGATGCATGGCCTGTACACCGAAGGCCTCTACCGCAAGTCAGGTGCTGCCAACCGCACACGGGAGCTACGACAGGCCCTACAGACAGGTGGGTGTCAGGGCGTAAGCTTTGCGGGGGTTCTCGGGCACCATCCTCCTGCCCACACTCACCAGCCCCCGGCCGGCCTCCTTGCAGACCCCGCGGCCGTCAAGCTGGAGAACTTCCCTATCCATGCCATCACCGGTGTGCTCAAGCAGTGGCTTCGAGAGCTGCCTGAGCCCCTCATGACTTTCGCCCAGTACGGCGACTTCCTCCGAGCCGTAGGTGAGGCCCACAGCAGCCTCGGTGAGGGCGGGCGGACTGGTGGCCGCGGTCGGGCTTGGAACCACGAGCGCTCGCCAGGGCCAACCGGGGAGGCCCCGCTGAGAAACCCGGGCTCAGAGCAGCTGGTCTGGCACAGGTGCCTAGCCAAGGGCAGGGCCGGGACCCCTCCATGGCCCCATACCTTGCCACATGCCCGTCCCAGCCCCTACACAGCGGGAGGCTCCCCTGCCCCCCGGGAACGTGTCGGGGCCGGGCCCACAGGTTGCTGATGCCCTGGGCCCCCCTAGAGCTGCCGGAGAAGCAGGAGCAGCTGGCCGCCATCTACGCCGTCCTGGAGCACCTGCCCGAGGCCAACCACAACTCGCTGGAGCGGCTCATCTTCCACCTCGTGAAGCAAGTGCCCGCCGCCTGCTCCCCAGGGGGGCGGGGGGTCCCCATCAAGAGCCCCGGCCCGGCATGCCTCGGGTTTGGTCCCAAGACCTGAGCCTGTGCCGGGGGGTCTGGGGGAGACCCAGGCTCTCCTGTGGCGATCCCTCTCTGCCCATCCCAGCTCCAGGGGATGACAGCCCCTTCCCCACCCTGGGGCTCCGGCCCCGGGTTTGGGGGCTCCGTGGCCACCCCTAACTGCCGCTCATCATGCAGGGTGGCCTTGCTTGAGGATGTGAACCGCATGTCGCCCAGCGCTCTAGCCATCATCTTCGCCCCCTGCCTCCTGCGCTGCCCTGACAACTCAGACCCGCTGACCAGCATGAAGGACGTCCTCAAGGTCACCACGTGAGTGCTAATGCCACCCCCAACCCCGACCCAGCCATGCTGTGTCTGCTCCAGCAGCTAGGGCATCCGTCCAAGTGTTTCTGAGGCTAAAGAAAACAAGAGAAAAGGAAAATGACCCCCTCTCCAGTGGCACGGCGAGGGGCAGATCAGGGAGCCTGATGTCCTTGGCCTCTGGCAGCAGCAAGGGTTGTCAGGAAAGCAGCAGCTGTCGGGGGAGTGGGGAGACACGGTCTCTCCTGCCCTCTGTACCATCTTCAGAAGTTTTCAGAGTTCCTCAAAAGAACTCGGAGGTCGTCAGACCTCGGCGACTAAGAAGACACTGTTTAGGCCTCAGGCTGTGAAAATAAGAACCTGCCACTCTAGGTGGCTTTCCTGTGGCCCTGACACACCTGGGTGGCTGTGGGGTGTTGAAAGATTCGCTTCCAGCCTCTTCTAGCACCTTCTTTGCTCCCTTTCTCCTTGTGTGGTTGTGATGATGGAAAACCCTGAGCTGTGCCTGCCTCTCGCCCGCCACACTTACTGCTCACAGCGCACCTTCCAGAGCCCCAGGGGCAGGTCGCCTGCAGCCTCTGAGACACGTCACCCAGCCTGCCTGTTCTTCACACTTGCGTGTCGCCCCGCCCTGCAGGGGGACTGTGTGGGGCTGGTTTACTCTGGCCCACAGTGCTTGTGCTTCCTCCTTCAAACCGGGAGACAGGGCCTCAGGCCCAGAAAGGTGGAGTGAGCCACACGATGTCACACAGTACGCCGCCACAGAGATGGGAGCCACAGCCCACGCTGTGTCCGTGGCCTTGCCTGGGTCCTGGGTCTCCATCTCGGGCCCCCGTGCCTCAGTCTCCAGCCAGTGCCTCTCCAGACGCCAGGCCCTGACACTGGCCATCCTGCAGGTGGTAACTGAGTCCCTTTCTCTTGCAGCTGCGTGGAGATGCTCATTAAGGAACAGATGAGGAAGTACAAGGTGAAGATGGAGGAGATCAACCAGCTAGAAGCCGCGGAGAGCATTGCCTTCCGCCGCCTCTCCCTCCTGCGACAGAACGCTGTGAGCACTCCGGCCTTGGGTCGCGGGGTGGGGTCTCACCTGTCTACCCCTTGCACGCCCTGCACACCTTAGGCCCCATGCCCTGGCCAGGGGCCTCTTGGCAGCACGGATGGGGGCCCATTCCCCCACATCGGCTGAATGACCGCCTTCCTCGTTCAGCCTCCTGCCAACTGCCCTTCAGAGGGCAGCAGGGGACCGGTCATCCACTCGGGGACGGTTCGGGTCTTTCTCTGGCCTCTGCTACAGGGAAGAGTCCCCACCATAGAAGTGGCCCTACAGTGGGGATGGGGACTTAGCAGGGCAAGTCCTGGGCTCCCACGGGAGGATCCTGTCCTTGTCCCCGCAGTCCGATGTGGCTCGGTGCCCGTGTGGCGGTTGTGGCCCTGTGTGGTCACCCTCTGTTCGTCTCTTCCCCAGCCATGGCCTCTCAAACTGGGGTTTTCGTCTCCCTATGAGGGGGTCCTGGTATGTACACTTTCCACGGGCCCGCCCTGCATGTCTCCGGGCGCGGTGCATGCTGGGTTCCCCTCGTACCCGTGGTCTCGTGGGGTAGACCGAGCATGTCCTAACCTCCCGGAAGTGCATGCTGGGGGAGGACCACTGCCTGCTGACCACCTGCACTGAGGACAACTAATCAGCCGAGCACCAGCCACTCTGTCCCCACGGGATCCACATCAGAACTAACCTTCTCTCCCCAAGCTGTTGACCCTCCCCAATGCCAGACCAGGCCCACCCTCCCAGAGGGGCCAGCCACACCTGCCACTTCTCTGTCATAGAACAAGAGTCCCAAGGCCCGGGCGAGCAGTGGCGGCGGCCCAGAGGAGCTGGGGGTGCTGCCAGAAGAGGAGGTGCCCGGCGGCGACGAGGACCGCGAGAAGGAGATCCTCATTGAGCGGATCCAGTCCATCAAGGAGGAGAAGCAAGTGTCTCCGTCCCCTTCCTGTCCTTGGAGCTGCCATCTGGCCCCCCTCCCCAAGCCCGTTGGCATAGCCACCCCGGCTGTTAGAGGAGGCTGACTGGCTAGGCTCTTTGCCACCATCTGGCCTCCCTCACGGGGGGCTGCTGCCCTAAAATGCAGCCTGGGGCTGTTTAAACCCCCTGCTTGACCCCCAGGAGCCATGGTGGTCCACAGAGGGAAAGGGGGCAGCAGAGGGGTCGTGCCCAAACTTTGTCTTGAAGTTGGTTTTAGCTAGGATGACCAATTAACCTGTCACTCAGTCAAGATGTGAGTGTGCACAGGGATGCCATTAACACGATGCCAGGAGGACAGGTGTGACCTGGGCCATTTGGCCTCCCTAGGCTGAAGAACAGGGTAGAGCACTCCGGGTATAGGGCCCAACACTTGCAAAGGCCCTGAGGCAGGAGCCTATCAGTAAGGCCCTGAGGCAGGAGCCTATCAGTAGTTCAGTATAGGGCCAGGTGGCTGGCTTCCCTCAGCAAGCTGACCCAGCCCTCCCTCGACTTTCTCTGGACCAGGAGTGATTTGGGGATGGCTGCTGGGGGCGCTGAGGGCAAGGGCTCCCATCCAGGAAGAGGAAGGCCCATTCCGTCCCTTGCTGGCCTGGGACCCTTGTTGGGAGATCTTTCACCCTGGGAACAGCCTTGGACACCATGACCCCCTTCTCTTCACGCCCCCTACAGGGAGGACATCACGTACCGGCTTCCAGAGCTGGACCCTCGGGGCTCCGATGAAGAAAACCTGGACTCGGAAACGTCGGCCAGCACGGAGAGCCTGTTGGAAGAACGGGCCGGGCGGGGGGCCTCAGAAGGTCAGTATTAAGGCAGTGTCTGCTTCTGTCCTTCCCGTGTCCACCGCCGGCAGGCCCTGGGGCAAGGGTCCATCTTCAAGCCCCGAAGCTGCAGTAACCCTGCCATCTGTCTCTCAAAAGGGCCCCCCGCGCCTGTTCTCCCCAGCCCCGGCGCGCCCGCCCTGAGCCCCCTCCCCGTGGCAGCCGCCCCTCCACGACGAAGGCCGTCGTCCTTCGTGACGGTCAGAGTGAAGACCCCCCGGCGGACCCCCATCATGCCCACCACCAACATCAAGCTCCCACCCGGCCTGCCCTCCCACCTCCCTGGCCGGGCACCGGGTGCCCCAGAGGCTGCTGCCCCCGTGAGGCGCCGAGAGCCGCCCGCCCGCCGCCCGGACCAGGTACACTCGGTGTATGTCACACCCAGCACTCTCCTGCCCGTGCTGGGCACGCGGGAGCCCCCGGACGAGGACGACCGGCCTCCTGGGACCAAGCGGAGGTACTCAGATCCCCCGACCTACTGCCTGCCCCCCACCTCGGGCCAGGCCAATGGCTGAGGGCCCCCAGAGCCAGAGTCCCCGCGAGTCCCAGCCTGAGCTGGGCACCAAGCTGCAGAGCCCGCGTTTGGCTGAGAAGGATCCCGAACGAGAAGCTCCAAGACAATGTGAGGTGGGCACTAGCCCCACGTGCAGAGGCCAAGCAGGGAGAGGCTAGCCAAGGCCTGGCCACTCTTGCTGAGCCCCCAACACTGCACAGACGCACCCACCCAGAGCACCAAATCACGGTGGGTGGCCTGGCATCTGGCATCTCCCACCTCCCTTTTTGTTTTATATGGTAACTGTTTCTTTGTGCGTGGTTTACATAACTTTAAACTGTAACAGCCTTAACAAGAGACCAAATTGTTTTTTATACATGTATGTACAAACTTTTATATTAACGCCCTTCATCTCCCTTATAACCTGGACTTGAGTCTTCAGAGCAAAGCCTGCATGGCCAGCGCATGTCGGGGCCTCAGACCTGCACTGAGGACGGCCCGGAGCCCGCGGTCTGAGGGCTGGGGCCTTGCGTGGGGGATTTGGACCCAGGGGGCCCCTGACAGCCCCAGGCGTGTCTCGGATGCATCCTCCGGCCCACATTTGAAGGAGTGTCGGAGCCTTGGTGGGGACCAAGGCTGGTGGCTGGAGTCAGGACACAAGGTGGCCAGCAGCCTCCACCTGCAGCACCACAGACCTCACATCCCGGGGAGACGTGAATGTGGCCATCACTCTTCTGTCCGCCAAGCCCCAGACTCAGGAGGCCAGAGGAGGCAACCCTCGGTACACTGCCCTCTCCACGTGGCCAACAGGAGCCGCGACTCAGGACCACTCACAAGCAGGGAGGGCAAGGCCTGGGGCTGGACATTCCTGCTGGTCAATGGGGACAGGCTGGGGATCTCCGGAGCTGGGCTCCCCCCACCCCCATGCTTGGCTCACTCCCCAGACACACGGCCACGGGTGTGGGACGAGAGGTGCCCCAGGTGCTCCACAAGCCGTGCAAAAATAAAAAGTGCCTGAAAGGTGTGTGTATGTAAGTCCTGCTCGGACTGGGTTCAGAGTCCGTCAGAGGAGGAGGAGCTGGCTGGTGGCGGTCCACCCTGTGGTCTCGGGCAAGAGCGGTGCAGGGCGGGGGGCTGTGCCCCTGGACTGGGAGGACCTGCCTTGATCTTCCAGGCAATGCTGCTGTTAGAATTTCGCATGGAGTCCTCACTTGAGGGGTGCGCCTGCTGCAGGTGCTTGTTACTGATCTGGAAATGGAGGGGGGAGGTTTGGCAAAGAGCCTCTTGTCCTTGGAGCTGCTCCTGTTGCCATTTCAGCACCCAGCTTCTCCCCAAAGCTAGGGCTTAAATGTCAGCTACAAGGGCCATCTCCCTGTGAAGGGATCAGTTCCTGGTGGGCCCACTAGGGCCCGAAGCCACACACCCCCAACTGTCCCCTCTCGGACCAGCTCCCAGGCTGCAATCAGATGGGCAGTTGCAGGAACCTGCTGGTAGGCAGGGCCCGTGGGGCAGGGGTTGGGGGGCAAGGAAGAACCCAAGTCCAGATGGCACATGAGGGAGAGCTGGGAGACTTCTCCAAGGCCACACATTTGGGATGGAGTAGGGCTGGGATTCAGAGCCTGCCCCATCTGCCTCCAGTGACCCCCTTCATCCACCCTGGGTTTAGTCTCCTACATAGTGTTTTGCGAGGACACCAGGCCCATGTGGGACCAGGACACAGGTGACACGAAGGGTAGGAAGATGGAGGAGTGCTGCAAGCCAGGCTTCAGTACCTCTGAAGCTCCATTTTTTTTTTTTTTTAAGATTTTATTTATTTGTCAGAGAGCGAGCGAGCACAGGTAGAGAGGCAGGCAGAGGCAGAGGGAGAAGCAGGCTCCCTGCCGAGCAAGGAGCCCGATGTGGGACTCGATCCCAGGACGCTGGGATCATGACCTGAGCCGAAGGCAGCTGCTCAACCAACTGAGCCACCCAGGCGTCCCTGAAGCTCCAATTCTTACCCTGTCCTCCGCAAGCATAGGCGTCAGGGGAGGTTGCAGGATGGGCCTCAACTGCCTGGGGACTTGGGGGTCGGGGGATTCTCTCCAAGGAGGTCTGGGCGTTAAGGGTGACCCTGCCCCACCTCTCACCCCCAGAGCTAGCTAATATCCGCCCCCCTCCCACAGGCAGGTTTTGTCATACCACCCGTTTCCCAAAGAAGGGACGACCCAAAAAAGTTAAACTTCCTCAGGGCCACTGCGGGGGTGGTGGAATCAGACCCGGAAGCTCATAACCACAAACTCTGGATGGGCCCCTAAGCCTTGGGATTCCTTAGTGCCGGGCCGTACCCCGGGAAGAACCGGGGGAGGCTGCCTGAATACGGAAGAGTTCACCGTGGGAAGAACCCAAGCAAAAGCGGGTGCAGGGGAATTTTGAGCAGGAGGAAAGGAATAAGGCCAGGACCTATTGCTCACGGCCCTGACACCGTAGGACCGGTCCTTTTAACCCTTCCGGAAGGGTTAAGACGCTTAAGAGGGGAAAAACGCGATTCCGCCCTGAGTAACACAGACAGGACTGTGCCTCTCCCTGAAACAAAACCTTAGCCCCGCCCCAAAGATGCAACCGCGAAAGAGGCGGACGCGCCCGGAAGAAGCCCAAATGAGGGCACTTCCGCCCTTTTCCAAGATGGCGCCAACGGAAGGGGCAGGATACCGCCGAGAGATGATGGCAGCGTCGAGGCTGGAGCTGAACCTGGTGCGGTTGCTGTGCCGCTGCGAGGCGATGGCAGCGGAGAAGCGGGACCCGGAGGAGTGGCGTCTGGAGAAGGTGAGGGAAATCTGCACTGTCAAGCAGAGCCCGACTCCCGGACGACGGCTTCCGCAGCTAGCGGCCGCCGGGCCCTACTCCCCAGACCCAACGACCGCTCTTGACCACGCCCCTTCCGGCCGGTTCCGCCACGTTCACCTGCAGCTCCCGCCCCATTCCCTCGAGTTCAACTAGCTCCGCCTCCCTGGCACGTGGCTCCTCCCCTTTCAGCCCAGCCCCCGCCCCCGTCCCTCCCCGTCCTGGCTCCTCCCCCTGCTGGCTCCGACGCCCCCACTCCTTACCCTCACCCCCACTTCGAACAGGACAGAGAGGGCTTGGCAGACCAGGCTTACATCCCTGCTTTCTCTCCCCAGTACGTGGGAGCCCTCGAGGACATGCTGCAGGCCCTGAAAGCCCAGCCAAGGTGAGTGCTAGTGGCTACAGGGGTTCCAAATCTGGGATGGGCCAGGACCGGCTCCTGATGGGGAATCCCTGGACTCCAGCCCTTGCTGAGACCCTTCCTAGAACTAGGGATGGTGGACAGGTTTTCTTTTTCTCTTGTCGCCTTCCAGCAAACCAGCCTCTGAGGTGATCAATGAATATTCCCGCAAGGTAGATTTCCTGAAGGGAATGCTGCAGGCAGAGAAGTTGGTGAGCCTGGATGCTGCTCTACTTCCTCAGCCCTCATAGCGCTCACCTGCCCAGGACCTGCCCCTGTGGTGACCCCTTCTCCCTCTTCTGCAGACCTCCGCCTCAGAGAAGGCACTCGCCAACCAGTTTCTGGCCCCCGGCCGTGTACCAACCACAGCCCGGGAGCGGGTACCCGCCACGAAGACGGTGCACCTGCAGTCGCGGGCTCGGTACACGAGCGAAATGAGGAGTGAGCTGCTAGGCACGGTAGGGCTTCCTCCCTGGGTCCTGGGAACCCTTTGGTTAGGGACAGTTTCGTGCCTGGGTGTAGCCGGAACAACAAATGGTGGCTGGTGCAGGGACCTTAGGGGGCCCAACAGCCTCTGCCCTGGGCCAGCAGTCTGCTTCCTGACAGAAAGGCCAAGCCGGGACTTTTCTAGATGTGTAGGAGTTTGGTCTAAGGCAAAAATGGTACCTATCTAGTTAAGCCCCAGAGTTGGCCCAAAGCAACAGAGACGAGTTTGACACAGATAGATGACTTTATCCCGTCTTGCCACAGATAAACGAATCTTTCCATTTGTAAAATGCGACAGCAAGTGTCTTTTTAAGCATTTTATGTGGATCATAATCAAAGTATGAAAAAACTGAGGTCCAGAGGTCATTCATGGGATTTTCCCGGGGCACCAAATGAGTGGTGGGGGGATGTTCTGAGAGCTGAAAGGGCAGTTTTGGAGGAGGACAGGTAGGTGACTTCATGCCTCTCTCTTTTTCCCATAGGACTCTGCTGGAGGTGAGCTGCCCTAAAGAAAACAGGACTTGAGGCTTACTTGTGCTGCCTCACATTCCTCACCTGGCTCCCCCAAGGTCTCCCACAGCCCAGGGAGCATAGCCTCAGGGGCAGTCACCTAGTTATGCCTGATGGGGGTACCAGGACAGAGGAGCTGCGTCCCAGAGGAAATAAAGCTGGATACTCCCAGGCCACAGGGCCAAAGTTAGACCAGCAGAAGGGACCTGGAGCCTGGGGGAACCCAGGTAGGGGTAAGGGAAAACTTCTTATAAGAGAGGGCTTTTGAGCTAGGGCTTTAAAGCATGATCAGGAGCTCACCAGCGGCAGACTGGACAAGAAATGGCATTATGAGTAGCAGACACATCACAGGCACTGAATGATCAGGAAGCCGGGAAAATAGGAAACCAATCTTCTCCTTCCTGCTTGATATTTTTCGCTTCCAGAGCCCCAGCTGGATGTGAGGAAGAGAGTGTAAGTGTCTTCAGCCCTTGGGTAGCACTGGGCGGGGGGTGGGGGGCCGGGTGGATGGAGGAATCTAGGGCCGCTGAGGCACCCACCACAAGGGCCCCCACAAGCCTCTGAACCACTGATCAGAAGCCCCTTCTGGGGCTGCTCTTCCTAAAAACCAAAGCAAAAAAGGGGAAATGGAGCCCCAGGGAGGGCAGCAGCTAGAGCCATACCCTCTGGTTGCTTGGGAACATGTTGGTCTCTTACCCTCCCCCACCCCATCTCATGCCCCCCGTCCACCCACATGTGAGGTCAGCGGGGTGACAGGGCCCAGACCAGGGGATGAGAAGCAGTCGGCAGCCGAGCTAGACCTTGTCCTTCAGCGACATCAGAACCTCCAGGAGAAGCTGGCAGAGGAGATGCTAGGCCTGGCCCGAAGCCTCAAGACCAACACGCTGGCTGCTCAGAGCGTCATCAAGAAGGACAACCAGGTGGGAGGGCAGGGGAACCCACCCAGCCTCTGCCCCGGACATCAGAAAAGGCTTCCTGGCCCAGGGGCATCGTGGCCAGGGCTTTGCTGCATGACAGAAGTTGGTCAGGGGCGCCTGGGTGGCTCAGTGGTTAAGCTTCTGCCTTCAGCTCAGGTCATGATTCCCAGGGTCCTGGGATTGAGCCCCGCGTGGGGCTCACTCCTCGGTGGGGAGCCTGCTTCTCCCTCTCTCTCTGCCTGCCTCTCTGCCTACTTGTGATCTCTCTCTGTCAAATAAATAAATAAAATCTTTAAAAAAAAAAAATAGAAGTTGGACAGAAGGCAGAGGTGGAATTCCCAGCCGAGGGCACAGTATCAGCAAGGGCCTAGAGAGTCGACTTGCCCCCAGGTGGCAGGGAGAGGCCACACTCGGCTGCTGTCCTGTTGACACTCTCCCTGCCTCCCCCACAGACCCTGTCGCACTCCCTCAAGATGGCCGACCAGAACCTGGAGAAGCTGAAGACCGAGTCGGAGCGGCTGGAGCAGCACACACAGAAGTCCGTCAACTGGCTGCTCTGGGCCATGCTTATCGTCGTCTGCTTCATCTTCATCAGCATGATCCTCTTCATCCGCATCATGCCCAAACTCAAATAAAGGCCTGTCCCGGCCCATGCGGGCTGTCTTCTGTCTGCTCCCCCGCCGTGTCCAGGGGTGCCCTTCGGGGCGGGCAACAACACGGATGTTCCTGAGAGCAGTAGAGGAAGCTCAGTCTAGGTGGGGCAGTGGGGCAGTGACCCAGCGAACGACCCCCCTCGATTCCCCTGCCCTGGTACCCACCCGACATGGGGAAAGGCCAGGGCCCAAGAAGCCACAGGAGGCCCCAGGCCGGTAGAATCAGAGCCAAACACAGAGCCTTCAGCCCTGTGCTGTTGGGGTGCGGCTAGAGGGTGGGCGGAGAAATGCGGCTATGTTTGGAGGTCAGCCTGGAGGAGGGAGCATCAGGGCTGGGCCTTCCTTGAGACTGAAGGTGACAGTTCAGAGGTAGGACTTAGTCCAGCCGCCACCTGAGCTCTCAGGAAACTAGAGGCTTCACCAAGTCATTCAACAAACATGTGAGGGTCTGTGGAAACTCTGCCCTGCCAAGGTCATAGCCTGATCATTTCAGATGAGAACTGCTGTGGGCACTACTCCCGAGGTGGGACCCTGGAAGAGGTCATAGAGTGGGAGTCCTGGGAGAACCACTGGTCCTTGGCTCTGCTCACCCTCACTCCAGATGATGAAGATGAAGCCTATGAAGGGGGGGTGACCAAGGGAGCTCAGTGAGGGAGACTGGGCAGGTGACAGGAGCACAAGGGTGTCCCAGACCCATGGGAGTGTGAGTGGGCAATACCGGGACCCCTGTCAACATTGGTGTAAAAACACCAAGTAAAGCTTATTTTATTTTTTAAAAGATTTTATTTATTTATTTGACAGAAACCACAAGTAGACAGAGAGGCAAGCAGGGGTGGAGGGGAAGCAGGCTCCCCGCTGAGCAGAGAGCCTGATTGGGGGCTTGATCCCAGAACCCCAAGATCATGACCCAAGCCTATGGCAGAGGCTTAACCCACTGAGTCACCCAGGCGCCCAGGAAGTTTGTTAATAGCCACATTAATGCATCAGGAAAGAAAATCATAGGGTGAAATGGTACATTGTACTGTTCAAAATCTATCACTCAACATCTCAATAAACAATAAGCAAGATAGATATTTTCCTCACTTAACTGCAAAATCTCAAGCCAAGCATTGAACTCACTGAACAAACACTGGCAATTCTGCCATCAAAGAGAGGAAGGTAGAGATGATGCCCACAGTCCACCTGACTCCCTCAAAGACAACATAGTCTGGAGGTGCTTGTCAGTACAACTGGACAAGAAAGATCAGACTGAAAAATGGGGGAAAAAAAAGGCGGAGGGCAAAGTTCTTTGCAAGTGATACAATTATATGAGAAACCCAAACTAACTTTAAAAAAAAAAAGGCTATGTAAACAGGAGAATTCAGTAAAATATCAAGGGGCTTAATGAATATTTAGTTTCCAACCCGGGGGGGGGGTGCAAAAAAGCCTGTAAAATGTATCGGACGGTCTCACCTGTAACAGTGAAAGAAGATGCACTACTTGGTTAAACTACATCCTTGGCATACAAAGAGCTCCCAAAAACAAACAAGAAAAAGAAAATGTGCAGGAAAAGAAAGACAAATCATTTCTGAACTTTTCTCACATCAGATTAGTCAAGACTTAAAACTTCGAAGATACACTTGCGGGAAACTGTAACAGCACTGGAGTTAACAAAAGTGGGGAAAACCGTTTTCTCCCACAACTGGTCAGAGCATAATAATCTAATGATTAAAGAAACATGTTAAAAATATAAAAACCACCTCTTCCTCAGGCCAGAAACACCCAAGGGTCAGAGAAGGTGAGTCAGCAGCTCCAAACACACAACAAATACGTCCGGTCCCGTCCGGTTGGACTCGAACCTGGCTTGAAAAGCGGATACACTTCCCTTAACGCTGGGTCCCGCCCCCTCGCCGCCAACCCCGCCCAATCTCCCTAGGCCCCGCCCCGCCCTGTGGAGCGACCCCGCCACTTGGGTCCAGCCTTTGAAGTTAACGCACAACACAGACTCAGGCGCCTCTGAGGCAGCGGATCCAAACCCGGAGACCCGGACGCTGGGACAGGTAAACCCGGACGGGAGCAGTCCATGCGGCCCGCAGCTGGGGCGGAGGTCCCGGGGGACCTCTCGGGGGTTGGGCTGGTGTCCGTGGGCTTCACGGGCCCTAGCAGGCGAGGCTGCGGCAGCGCAGGGGTTAACTAGAGGCGAGGCCACCCAGGATACACGGTGGCGTCACGGGCGTCGCGCCTTTCCGGGTTACGCAGCCGGGGATGGGCTGCTCTGAGAGCCAATCGGGTGCGTCAATGCAAATAGAGGCGGAGCTAGAGGTCTAGCTAGTTGCGGAAGAGTTGGCCGCGCCGGGGTCCCGCCTCCCTGTACGTCGTCCAGCCTTCCCCGCCTCCAGGCGCGCCCCTCTCTGGTGCCCACAGGCAGCTCGCCGACCCACCCCCCCATGCGGGGGCCACGGCGCCCCCCGGAGGACCCGCTCGTCGCCCCGGGGACGCCCGAGCGGCGCCTCGCTGAGGCCGATGCCCACCCGGGAGTCCCCCAAGACCCGCGGCTGCCGGGAGGACCTGCAGACCCCCCCTCCTGGCCCTGGGCCCCCGGTGAGTCTGAACGGGAGGAGGGTCCCCAGGCCAAGCCTAGGCAAGAGATTCATTCCCGCCAGTTTGAGGGATGCCGGCTTCCCCATAACCTGGTTAACTCCAAACCAACCATGATACCCGCGGCACCCGCAGCGATTGGTGCCTCCAGGCCGGGAAACCAGCGCCCTCCGCGCTCTGCGCGAGCGTCAACCAGGAGCGCACAGGGCAAAGCCCAAGAAGATTGTATTTGAGGATGAGCTGCCCTCCCGGGCCCCCTTGAGCACCAAGAAGTCTATTGAAGCCATCCCCAGGGGGCATATGCGAAGGCCTCACCTAGTGCCCGACTATGAGCTGTGAGTGTTCCTGATACCCGGGAACAGGGAAGGGGCCTGAGGTTGGGGCTTTGACAAATTGATAAGAGTTTACTAAATAGTAACAAGAGAAAAGGGGCATTTGGGGCAGGGAGTCCAACATGGGCAAAGAAGAACAAATTAAAATGATCGGAGGAAAGGGATGGGTTATTTCCACTCACTGTCTGCCCCACTTTAACCCCGCAGTAAGTACCCACAAGTGAGCAGTGAGAGGGAGCGGAGCTGCTATGCTGCCGTGTTCCAGGACCAATACACAGAGTTCTTGGAGCTCCAGCGGGAGGTGGGCTCTGCACTGGCAAAGCTCCAGCAGCTAGAGACCTTGCTGAACTCACTGCCCAAGCCCCAAAGCCAGGTCAGCCCCAGCAGAAACATCTGCCCCACAGCCTTCCAGGTGGTGGACTCTGGCCTCTGGGACACCCGCCGGGTCCGGGTCTCTGGGCCCCTGCCTCTTCTAGGCTAGGTGGGGGTCACAGCATAGGGGCCGAGGTCAGCCCTGAAGGTCCTCATTAGATGGGTCACTTTGTCTGTCTGAGCCTCAGTTTCCCCGTCCCTCCTTGGATTCAGCATTCTCTGACCCCCACCCCCTTCTCCACTTGCAGAAGGAAGCCCAAGTTGCTGCCCGTGTCTGGAGGGAATTTGAGAAGAAGCAGACGGTAAGTTGTGTCTGCTGAGTCCCACAGGCTGGCCTTTGTACCCCTGACCCTCACATGAGGCTCAGGGTACCCAGTTTCAAGGAAAGAAAACAGGCCCAGAGAGAAAGAGGCAAAGGGTTAGCCACTGAGACTCAAAGTACCCCATGGACTTTCCTGGGTCTTGCCCTGCCCAGGACCCCAGCTTCCTGGACAAGCAGGCTCGCTGCCACTACCTGAAGGGCAAACTGAGGCACCTCAAGATGCAGATTCAGAAGTTCGATGAGCAAGGAGACTGCAAGAGCTCTGTGTACTTCTGAGTGCCCTGGCGGACAGGCAGAGGGACACATCGAGGTGGCGGTTCCACCTTGCCCTTGCCTCTTCTCCTACCTCCCGGCTTTAGCTCCTGCTTTTACCCACTCCTGGGGTAGCTTTGGCAAATGCCTCAGCCTTTGAGACCCAGCTCTGATGGTGCCTCCTCCGGGAATCCGTCCTAGGACCTCCTCAGGGACCAGCAACCCAAAGCCCAGATCTCAGCCCATCCCCTGCAAGCAGGTCTTGCCCAAGTCTCTATCTTAGTGTAATAAACATTTATGAAATGCCTACTGTGTACAGCTGCTCAACACTCCTGGGTTCACTCGGTTGTCGCCAAAAAATTGTTCTCCCATTTTCCCAAGTTAAAAATCGAAGTTCAAGGAAAGGGACTTATCCCAGCAGGGTGTGAACTTTTGTCTGTCCAGAGGGTTCCCTCTCCACCCAGAGCCTCACCCGTGGCCTTCTGGTGGGAAGCTGAGGGACCGACACCCAGTATTACTTAACCTAGCCAGGCTTGGGCTGGGGGAGCTCCACAGAAATATCCAGTAACTGGGGCGCCTGAGTGGCTTGACTGGTTGAGCATCTGTCCAGTTTCAGCTCAGGTCGTGGTCTCGGGGGTCATGTGATCAAGCTCTGCCTTGGGCACCGGGCTCAGTGGGGAGTCTGCTGCTCCCTCTTCCTCTCCCTCTGCCTCTCTCGCTTTCTCTAAACTAATTAAATAAATCCTTAAAGAAAAAGCTTCCAGTAACAGAGGGAGGGCTGGCTGAGGACCCTCCCTAGTCTTGGTTAGTGGGCATCCTACGGAATTCCTTTGGCAGGACACTGGGGACTTCCTGAAGGGGGCAGACTCAGCCCAGAAGACCCGCTTAAAAATCAGTTCTCCCGGGGCACGGCAGGCTGAATGGCAGGCTGAATGGTGGCTGACTCCAGGGTCACAGCTCTTAGGCCTGGCTCTGTAGGAGAGTCCCATGGTGCCCACTCCATGCCCACCCTGAGACCGGGTGGGTGGGGCACTGGTAGGGGCAGGCTCCCCATGGGGGGGCCTTTTGACAGTTTTTTAAAGATTGTATTTATTGGGGCACCTGGATGGCTCAGTCATTAAGCGTCTGCCTTAGGCTCAGGTCATGATCCTGGGGTCCTGGGATTGAGCCCCGCATCGGGCTCCCTGCTCAGTGAGAAGCCTGCTTCTCCCTCTCCCACTCCTCCTGCTTGTGTTCCCTCTCTGGCTGTGTCTGTCTTTCAAAAAATAAAATAAAATCTTAATTAATAAGTAAAGTCTTTATTTATTTGAGAGAGAGAGGGAGAACACAAGTTGGGGGGAAGGAGGAGAGGCGAGAGAGAAGCAGACTCCTTGCTGAGTGCAGAGCCTGACTCGGGGCTTGATCCCAGGACCGTGGGATCATGACCTGAGCTGAAGGCAGATGCTTAATGACTGAGCCACCCAGGTGCCCCTGGGTAGGGTTTTATAAGAGTTCTGCAGTCATGCCTAGACAGACATCCCTGTCTCTGGCCTGGGGACTGGACAGCAGGATAGACAGAATCTAATAGGTCATCTCAGTCCAGCCCAATTGGAGGGCGCATACATTTGCTTACCTGCAGGACATCGTGGAAGATGTGGACCCCAGGCAGAAACTGTCCCCCTTCCCAGTAGGAGCCCAGTATTCTCTCCATCCCATTCCTGCCTCAGTCCCCTCTGGGGGCAGAGCATATCCATGAGACCTCCATTTATCCCCCAGGAAATGGATTCAAACACAGTGTCTTCCCGCTTAGACCTCTTCCAAGATGGACATGGAGGAGGCTGGGTGCTCATGGGAAGCGTTTTGGAGGAGGTTTAAGGGCTGAGCACAGACCCAGCCTGCAGAGCAACACCTGAGTTCTTCCCTGTTTTCAAAGGGGCATCTTTGATGGAGGGCTCGTCTTCCTGGCCTGCCCCCACCATCCAGGCTCTTTCTCCCTGTGCTCCAGAACCACAGTCCTGACATTCAGTCTCAGGGGCACCCTTCCTACCACAGAGCTGGGCCACAAGCCTCTGAGGCCAGGATGGCAAGGTCCCAGTGCCGTCACCCCACATCAACTTAAAGTCCACATTTCAGTTTGTCCTTTGATAGCCCCACCTTCCAGATGCCAGTCTCTGAAACGAGAGTTACTTCAGTTACATGTGAGAAGAAACCAAACTCAGAGGGCTCAGGCACAAAAGGGTAAATTAGGGATCATGGAACTGAAGAACCGAGAGGTTTCAGGTTTGGCTTGATCCAGGGGCTCCAAAGGCATCCTGGGAAGCTGGTCTTCCTCTTTTGGCTCTGCTTTCAATTACATTCTACTTCCAAATCCCGCCATCAAATCTCAATGGCCAGCTATGGGCCACACGCCCTCCCTGAACCAATTGCTGTGGCCAGGGGAATGGAGGGCTCTGTCTAAACATGTGGCAGGACTACCCCCAAATGTTTCTTTTGAGGACAGTGGGGCCCAGACACCATGACTAAGAGCTGACCAAAGGAAACAATAAGATGTCTGGTCCAGGCCCTGTGTGAATCCATGAGGTCCACCTTCACAGGCCAAAGCCTGAACCTAAACCTGAGCCATCTACAGAACTCAACTCCTGTCGACTCACAGCTGACTGCTGGACCCCTCAAGGCTCCCAGCTGCTTCCCCACAAAAACAGCAAGTAGGGCTGTTCCTAGGCTGTGTGTGTTCCAGATGGCTGGGAGTGGGTGGCGGTGGTGGGGTGACCCCCCATCCTCCCCTCCCCTCACAAAGACGATGGAGGCCATGCAGGTAGGAAACATCTTTATTATTGGCCTTGATTCATTCATCATATAGTGTCCAACGTGGATTACATGTCCAGACAATCTGCCTGGCGCATTACTAGCCGGCCCCTCTAGTCCAGACACCAGGCTGTCACACGAGGGAACCCAACCCCACCGGCCCCAAAAGTTCATGCTTGGGGTGCTGAGCGCCAGGCTGTCCCAGGAATGGATCCCTCGGTCCCTCGCCCTCTATTCTGGCCAGGAGTTCTGGGGAGGCCGAGGCTGGAGCCTGGACAAACACTCTCTTTTTGGTTTCATGATCATTTAAAAAACAGAGGAGACAAACGTTTCACAGTCTTTAAAAAACAGGAGTCTGAGGAAAGAAGCCAAGGTCCTCCACTTGGGGGCCCCGCATGAGGCCAAAGCATCCGTGTCCCTTGAGGTGTGCAGACCCAGCCGTGGTGTGGCTGGCCCAGCAAAGTCACTGGCCAGAGCCGTAGGGCCAATTGAAGGTACTTCCTGACAGCAGCATGTCTCGGATCAGCGTCTCAATGGGCGTCTTGCCCACCAGGCGCATGAAGAACAGCTGGGAGATGAGGGAGGCGGGGACAGCGCGCAGGGCCGGGAGCCGCAGCAGCAGACGCCCGAAGCGCTGGGGCTGGGACGGGTACTGGGCCCGCACATACTCTGTGAGGGCCACCTGCGCCTTCTCCTGCAGGCTTTCCACGTGCGCTGGGTCGGAGAGGCCACAGGCGTCTGGAGAGACAAGGGCCAGGTCGATCAGGTGGGATGTAGCCGGAGAACACAAGGCCCCAGGGGTGACAAGAGGGCACCACTCGGGGGTGGGGGAGGGCATTCAGGTGGGAGGTGGAGGCCTGAGGCACAAATGGGGGCATCTCGGGCAGTGCCAGTCCTCAAGAGACACTGGGGTGACCTCCACTGAGGCCAGTGACAAAGGAGTGTGGACAGTGGTGTCTCAAGGACAGAGGAGCCCCGACTGAAGCCTTTGGCAAGGTGACGATTTCTAATCTAGCTCAAGGGGAGGAGGAGCTAGGGAAAGGACTTGGGAGGGCAGGTCAACCCCAGAGGGAATATTCAGACAGAAAGGCCTAGGGTGTCAGTGAATGTGACAACATCTAAATTGGGGACCCATAACGGGTAAGGTAGAGAAAGAATCTTCTGGGGAATGAGGGGCAAAGCCACATTTATCAAATGAAAGCCACCTCTCAGAGTGGCCTAGGTCTGGTTCTTGCATCCCTGACCCCATCAAGACACCTAGTGGGATCTGAAATCTTCCAGAGTGCAGAACCAGCTGTGCCACCAGAGTAAGATAGGGCTTTGGATGCTAGGTGGTTAACCTGGGACTAGGAAGGTATTGGGACAACCCTGCCCTAGCCCCACCCACAGCGGGAGGCCTCCAAGACACGCCCCTGCTCAGTCCCACTTGCAGGGGCCCCTGCTGCCAGGACGCTAACTTGGGGGCAGTTGGGGGGCCCTGGTTCAGAAGTCTGAGGGCCCAGGAATCAGGGAGTGGAAAGCGCAGGGAAGGCCAGAGATCCCGGCCCGGCTGCCTCCTTAGCTGCACAGTAAGCAGGAAGCAGCACCTGATTTGGCGGATGAGGGTCTGAGGTGCTGGGGAGGACAAAAGTCAGGGACCAAGGGCCAGAACCAGGTGTCCAGGACCTCCCTCCTCATCCTCCCCCCTCTCAATCTGCTCAGGGCCAAACAGCACCTTGATGAGAGAGTGGAGGTCGGGGACCCGGGTCTCAGGGAGCCTGGGAATCAAGGAGAGAGCCTGGTGGGGCCTTAGTCACGGGTCTGGGCCCAGCTGCGGCTCTAGAGCCGGGCTCAGGGCTCTCAGGGAGACCTGGGGGCAGGGTGTCACACTGCGCCATCAGCGCTCAGGCACATGTTGGGCGCCAGGTCCGGCCAGTTACAGTACGGGTGAGGAGTGGGGAGGGGAGGAAAGCTGGGGTCAGGGTCCAGGTCGCCCCCCACCGCGCACCCCCCCATACCGGAGCGCAAGCGCATCTCACCAGGCGTGAAGAGCGCGATAGCCTTGAGGCAGCCGTACTCGGCCGAGTCGACCTGCAGGCGGCCCAGCTTGTCCACCTGCTCCTGGAAGGCGCGCACCTGGTCCATGAAGGCCACGGCGCGCTCGGCGGCCATGGGCGCGGCGTGCAGGCCGGCGGCGGCCAGGAGCGGCGCCGTGTGCAGGGGCAGTGCCGCCTGCGCCGCGTTCAGCACGAAGAGCTCGCTCCAGCTGAGGCGCAGCAGCGCCACCTGGTCGGCCACAGGCAGCTCGGGGAAGAAGGGCGCGTGGCGCGCCCACTCCACGGTGCTGAAGAGCAGCCGCGCCGCCAGCTCGCACACGTTGTCGATGCCCAGCACCGCGCCCGCCGCGCCGCCCCCCGCGCCGAACGCGCCCGCAGCGCCCGCGCCGAAGCGCCCGGCCGCTGCGGGGTAGGGCTCGGCACGCAGCAGCTGCGCGATCAGCTCCGACACCGGCTGCCCCGGGAAGAGGTCTCCGCCCGCGGCCGCCAGCGCCGAGCCCGGGGGGCTGCCCGAGGAGGCGGCCACGGCGCCGGGCAGCGAGTGCGGGATGCGGCCGCGCTGCACCGCTGTGGGGATGGAACGGAGATGGGTGGGAAGGAGGGAAAGGAAGGGGGCAGGAGCGGAGGGAGGAGAGAGGGGTACCCCGCAACCCCGCCGGGAGGGGGCCAGGGGATGGGGGAGGGATTGAGGGACAGAGAGACCAGACAGGGGAGAGGGAGGGAAGGAACAAGGGGGGAAAATGGGTATCCAGGGCCATGGGGGTCAGGTGGGGAGGAAGAAAGGGGGAAAGATAACATCATCAGAGGGCCCCTCAGCCTCTCTCCTCAAAGGCTTCCCACACCCAGCCTTTCCCTGGACCTCCCACCACACCCAACGGGTGCACAGCTCCAGTGGGAGCCCAGAGCCAGGGTACGACCCGCCCCACCCTGCTCTAGCCTGTGCCCTCAGCCTACGGCCATGTCCACCTACTGCAGCCACCCCCACTGCCCACTGCTTGCCTAAGCAGGGTGGTGGGATGCCTGGTCCCCTCCCTCAGAGGAGGGGGAAGCTAGACTTGTCATTCGTGTCCCTGTCAATCACGGGGGTCCCAGAGCTGACAGGGGGCCAGGGAGGGGTCACCTTCATACTACTTGCGGCCCCTGGCCAGCCTATCCTTAAAGCAAGTGATCTCTCCTATGGAGATGGATCTCTTCTCCAGCTCCCACCCTCACCGCACCCCCCCAGGTCATGGCTCCCAAGGGCAGATCTCCTCTGCAGTGACCACCCCCCCTCATGCTAGGAGTGGGGTCCCAGCCATACACATGAACAGCCATCAGTAGCCTTGCCCGTTAAGGGGGAGTAAGGGGAGCACCAACTGCTGGCCAGTGTCCCCAGGATTCAGATAAATGGGAAGGAGGACATTGAGGCACAGAGGGATAGTTCACCTGACCTGTGCCACCGTGGGTGGGGTGCAGGGACAGACTGGGCTGCAAGCCAGACAGAAACTAATGATCTTTAATAAGCTGGCATGCCCTGTCTCATCTCCATGAACTTCTGGTCAACCAACCAGGGAATGAATGGGGGGAAGAGACTGTGGGTGGAAGCCAGGGGCTAGCAGAGCTGAGCAGGGAAGCGGGGGATTGGGTTCGAGGCTCCACAGGACACCATCAAAGAGGCGTAGCTGGATATGGCCAGAGAGTGGATCCCATCTCAACCCCCTGCGCCCCAGGGGGAAGGGAAGGGACCTATTCCTCCCAGCCCTTTGCTTACTCAGTTCTAAACCCCATATCCCACCATTCACCCCCCACCCACCCAGCCATGGTCCAACCTCAGAGCCTTTGCACTCACTGTTCCTGCTTCCTGAGAATCCCTTCCCCAGCTCTTCCTCTTTATTCAGCCCAAACTGCGTGGGTTCAAGTCCCAACACAACCCTACTGCTCTCTGACCCTGGGAAATGAATTCTTCACCTCTCTGCTCTCCGTGCTCAATTTCCCCACCTGTAAAATGCAGATGGTAATGACACTGATGATATCAACCACTAAATTAATGAGAATCCAACTTGCTTGGAACAGCACTAGGCATATAGTAAGGGCGAAATGGGCAGTAACTCAAGCCAAGAAACATGTATTAAGCACCTTCAATGTTCTAGGCCCTGGATAGGCACGGGGGCTATGTCAGAAAACAAGACAAACACAAGTCCCTGTCCCCAGGGAGTGGACATTCTGGTGGGGGAGCAAGTAAACTACAGAGCAAGATAGATAGTGCCAAATAAAGGAGGATGGTGAAGAGTAACCAGGAGGGCTTCTCTGAGGAGGTGTTTTTTGAGCAAACCTTGAAAGGATAAGGGGCACTTGGGTGGGCTCAGCATTTCAATTCTTGATTTCTGCTCAGGTCATGATCCCAGGGTTGTGAGATTGAGCCCTGCACTGGTCTCTGCCCTAGGCATGGAACCTGCTTAAGATTCTCTATAGCCCTCTCCTGCTGCCCCTCCCCCCACCCTTGAAAAGAAAAGAGAAGAAGAGGTAAAGAAAGCATGCCGGTATCTGGGGTAAGAGTGCTCTAAGCAGTGGCAACGGCCTGTGCAAAGGCCCTGAGGTGGACTGTGCTTGGGGCATAAGCTGTGATTATAATTTTTTTCCCCCACTCCCAAGACTTCGGAGATCTGAAGCCCTGATCTGAAGTACATCAGGACTTTAGGTCAAATGGACAAGTAGAGGCAAAAATCCAGGTTGTCAGGGTGGGGCAAGTCATCCGGGAACTTAAAAGGACCAAACAGTAATCAGATGGTCTTAAGAGAAAGACTGAGTAGCCATTGCCAGAGCCCATCCCAGCAGCCAGCAGAGAAGACACCAACTTTAAAGCAGGCTAGACTCAAGAAGCAGCGAAGAGCCACCAGCCTATCCCACACCAGTCCTGACCGAGACAGGAAGCCCAGCCTGGGGTGCTCGTCCCACCAGTAAGGTCCTGCTCCTGAGCCCACCAGGCTCCACGTGGCAGCCTCTGGGTTCCAGCTGAATTCTAAGAGTGCTTGGTCCAGGTCTGGGCCCAGCCGTCCCTGCACACAAGTCCCTAGGGCAGAGACAAGGGGCTGGGCCTCCCTCCCTCTGGCTCCTGGTACCCAGGGTCAGGCGGAAGGGTAAGCTGCCCTTTGCCTTAATCGGGCGAGTTCCTGCCTTGGACAAACACAAAGCAGAGGGTGGAGGATGAAGAAAGCAATCAAAAAAAAAAAAAAAAGCCACCCTTGTTCAGACAACACAGGCCAGGCTAAGGGGACACACGGGTCACCAAGGTGTCAGGGCCAAGGAACCTGACTCTGAGGCCAGAGGGCCTAGGGAGGAGGGGCTAGGGAGCAGAACTGTCCTAATGGGGCCCTGAATCAGAGTGTCCCTTGCATCCCTGGCTCGTCTGCCGGTGACTATGGCTAATTGGATTCCTCCGGCCCGGGGCCAGACTGAAGCCTACAAGATCGTGGGATCGGTGGTAACAAGGTTAGCGGGCGCCAGACCCCACCCTCCACGGGTCCCAGACCCCTGAGACAGGCTGCTTGTTGGCCCTCTGCCTGCCCTACTCTGGGCAGGTACTCACCCTCCTTCCTCATGCCCACCCGGAAGCACTTTTTCAGGCGGCAGTACTGGCACTGGTTCCGGTGATGCTGGTCGATCTGGCAGTCGCGGTTGGACCTATAGGCAGGGGGCCACCATGACACTCACTCCCTGCCCCTGGAGCCAGCCTCTAAGCCACCTTTGAAGACTGCACCTGAGAAACGTCAGTGCCCTCCCCCACCCCCCTGGCCCCCAAGGCTGGGCAGGTATCCCCAGAAGGTCACAGGGGCTAAGCCTGCAAATTTGCAACAAAGTAGGTGAGCACACCAGGGAGGATAGTGTTGGAACTGGATTTTGAAGGATGAATAGAAGTTCCCCCAGAGCAGAGAGGCAATTCCAGGCAGAGGGGTGAGGAGAGCTTTAGGCTGGAGACAGTTTCATTTTACTTGGTCTCTGCAGGGGCTAAGGGATGGGGGTCTTTGTCCCAAGGGCAATGTGAGAACAGCAAAGAAAAATATTGGTCAGGGAGCCGGGCCTTGGGGGTGAACTAAGACACTACGGCCAGGTCAGGGCCGGTCTTCTCTGGGCACAGTAGGGCCCCAGGATTGTCACCCTGCACAAGATTGCCACCAATGAATAAATGAATGAATCAATTAATGAACCCCTGTGCTCCCTTTTAAGATCCCACACCCATGTGGCCTCCTCTGGGGGAACACCTTCCAACTCCCAGCTGAGCCTAAGAAGCTTCCTCGGCATGGCCCTCAGGGATCACAGCCTCTTCCAAGGTTGGGATTGGAGCCCCGCCCAGCAACAGAGTGAGCTCCCCGTCTAGGGACAGTCCCAAGCAGGAAGATTCAAGCCCTTGTTCTTCAAATTTCTCCAGCACTTCTTTCCCTTAGACCCTATCCCTGTGCTCCTTCGGTGCCTCTCTATCCTGGGCTCCCAGCTGGGTACCAAGAGGGGACCCAGAGACAGTCGCAGAGTAAAACGAACTCTCAGTGAAGTTAAAATTCAAATACATCTCAGCCACAGGTACTCAGCCCCAGCCCTGGGGCAGCGACTTCTCCACCAAGACTCAGTTTCCTCATCTGGAAATGGGAGGCCCGGTGCCAGCTCTTTATGTGATGCACTGGGTCTGGGGGAATCTGGGGGGGGGGACTTTCGGGGAGGGTGTCAGGACCCAAGCCCAAGCCAGGGGGGTTCTCAATGGCAGGTTCAGGAGAGCTGAGGTGCTGCGGGTCTCCGAGTGTCCACGTCCCACAGCGCCAACCTCTAAGCCCAGGCGTCTGTCCCCTGCCGGGCCTGAGCCCCCAGGAAGAGGCCCTGCTAGGGTGGAGGGAGCTCAGGCAGAACCAGAACAAAGCCCAGCAGGCAGGCAGTGGGAGGGTCCTGGGCAGCCGGGTGGAAACAGCCAGGCCTGGGGCAGACAGGCAGGCAGGCAGGGGCCCAGCTTAGGGCCCCTGACCTCAGGGGAGGTCCTGAGCCTTCTGCCTCAACTTCCCCAGCTACAGAGTTGAGACAGATCTCCTGTCCCTGCAGACAGGGACACAGTAAGTTCCATCTGTTATCCCACCTAAGGAGAACATGCTTTACCCAAACCCATGGCCCAACTCAGCCTCCTCCCAAGGCTTCTGGCCTCTGGTCCAATTCCATGCCGGCCCTCCCTTGCTCACATACCCTCCTCCCTGGCTCCCTGTCACCCTCGGTGCAGCACTTCTGATCCGCTCACCTCTAAGTTCTCCCACGCCTGGGTGGTCTCATCTTACAACACTGCTCCCCTAACCTGCCACTGAGTGTTTGCCTGGGCCACACTCTCCCCAGAAGTGCCCTTCAATTCCTCTACCTGCCAAACCCCTCCTGCCTTAAGGCCTACCTCCCAGGGACCTCCTCCAGGCAGTCCTCCCTGAACCTTGGGCAGAGGCCCTTGCTCTCTCATGGGGCTCCGAACCCATCTCTCCCCTGGGCCCAACCCAGACTCCACAGGCAGGGAGCATCTGTGACTCACTGT
The DNA here is from genome assembly GCF_020171115.1 of Neogale vison. Lineage (NCBI taxonomy): Eukaryota > Metazoa > Chordata > Mammalia > Carnivora > Mustelidae > Neogale > Neogale vison. Next base: position 213,450,708 of record NC_058096.1, on the reverse strand, counting down.
GCCTCCTCCGGGCTGGGAGAGAGCTGGGATCAGAGCTGGGGTCTGAGGGGCTGGCATCAAACCTCCCAGGCTAGGCCCCAAGGGGACTTTGCTGAACCAATCTGAGGCTCAGAGAGGGCCAGAGACTTCACCGGGTCACACAGTACAGAGCTTCTGGAGAATCTGCCAGCCCCAAACAACGCCCCCCTCCCCTGCCTTGTAGATCCCCGCTCCCACCTTCAGAGAGCCCCCTGGGACCCCAGAGCCACCGAAGCTCCTCCCTTGCCCTCCCCAAAGACCTGGCCAGAGAGCAGGCGGGTATTCCCGCATCAAGAATGAGGCCAAAGTCTGGTGGCCCAGTTAGCACTGGAGGAGGGAGCGAGCCAGCTCTCCCACACATACACACACACACACAGCTACCCCAGACAAGGCCCCGACCGCAGACCTGGGGCCAAACTCCAGCCTCTGGTGCCCAGGACCCCGCCCTCTGGCTTCACCAACAAGCCCTCCATCAGCTGCCCTCTCCCTGGGGACACCCTGCCCAGGACTCAGCCGCTCCCCTCTTCCCTACCCCAGTTCCCCTTGCTAAGCCCCAACTGGGGCAGGGTCTCCCCCTGGGTGCCCTAGGGCCGGGCCAGGACCTCGCTGGGCCTCAGTTTTGCCGATCTGGAAAATGGGACTCTCCATACCAGCTCTACAGGGCCTACACATGTTCCTGTGGGGGTGCAGGGTAGGAGCACGTCAATGGATCGAAAAGGCATTCACGGAAGAGCAGCAGCGAAGGGGGCCCTGGGCTAGACACCCGACCCCAGCACCAACCAGAGAAACCAGTAAGGCCACACCCTGTCAGCGGGGACTCCAACCTCAGAGGGCCCAGGGCTCCTTCTTGGAAACGTTCACCCGCACCTTGTCAGAGTCCACCGAAGTTTCAGGGATTTTCCAGGAGCCCCAGGCCTGAACCCACTCCTGCATGGGGGGAGGGCTGGAGCAGCCTAGGTGTGGTCAAACCCAGCCCCCCTCCAGCCCTTCGGTGGCGGTTTCCAGTGACCCAAGGCCCAGAGTGAGCCCACAGTGGGGTGGGGTGGGGGGCGGGCAACCCCCCCCATAGGCAAGCCCAGCTCCCCCCACAGCAGGGCTACCCATGCGAAAGAGGCCGAAGGCCGCCCGATGACACCCCTGCCTCGCTCGGGCCGCCGCCGCCACCTCGGTGGCCAGGGCGACTTTGGAAGTGATATTTGACCCCAAGGGCGCGCCGTATCGATCCGCGCGGCCGCAGACAATGGCCCCTGGACGCTGCGAGCTCCACAGTCCCAAGTTCCACGTTCGATTCCCGCAGGGTCCCCTGCGCGCTGAGATCCCCGAGAAGGGATGCCCTGGGGTTAGGACCCCACCCCTGACAGCACCCCCCAACCCTTCCCCGCACGGAGATGACCCCTCTCCAGAGAAAAGGGAGGGAGGTAGAAGGAGCAAGGAACTGGGGCGGAAGCCGCAAGGGACCACCTGAGGAGGGGGACCTGCATCGATACAGCGCCGACTGTATACACAATCCCAGGAATGGAATGGAGGAGGGAGAGGGGTCTGTGCCCCTATCTCAGAGAGGGGAGTGGAGGCCCGGGGAAGGTCAGCGCCAGGCCCAAGGTGACCGAGCAGGTCAGAGGCCCGGCCCAAGCTGGGGCCGGGTGCACAGCAGCCGTGCGCTGAGAGGGGGCTCACCGGCAGGTGTAGCTGAGGTTGCGGCGGATGCTCCGCTTGAAGAAGCTCTTGCAACCCTCGCAGGTGAAGACGCCGTAGTGCTTGCCGCTCGACTTGTCCCCGCACACCACGCAGTCCACCTGCAGCCCCGGCCGCTCTTCGTCGCCGGGCTCAGCGTCGCTGGCGGCGCCCGGGGGTGAGGCCGAGTCTTCCTCGGCCGCGCGCGGGTAGCCGCCCGCCTTGTCCACACCGTTCGTGTCGCCGCCGCCGCCGGGGCCGCCCCAGCCGCCGGTCACCATGGCCATAGCCCCAGGGCAGCGGGGCCGGGGCGCCCCCTCCGTGCTCTTCCCTCCGGGCACCCCTCTCGGCCCGGGGGGACCCTACCCGGCACGCATCCGGGCCCGGCGCGCGGGGGGCACCGGCTGCACCCCCCAAAAAAGTTTTGCAGCAACTTCCTGCGGCCGGTCCGCGCGCCCGGGCAGAACTGGTCGGGCCGGTTCCAGGCCAACTTTCCCACGCGTGCGCGGGGCCGGGCCTGGGGGCGGGGGGGCGCGCTAGAGGCGCGAGCCGGGGGCCCCGGGGACTCGCGCCCCGCCGCCCTGGGGCCCCGGCGGGGGCGCGCGGGCCATGGCCCGGCGCAGGCTGCGCAGGGGGCGCCCTCTGGCCTGGCCGCCGCTTGGCCGGGGGCTGCGGCCAACTTAGCGGGCCGCCATCCGAGCGCGGGAGGCCGGGGGGAAAGTTTGGCCGCAAGTTACGCGGCCGCCCGCGGCGCGGGGGAGGGGCGGCAGGCGCGCGCCGGGGCCGGTCGCCGCGCCCCCTGGCTCCCCCGGGCCCCCAGGCGGCCGCTCGGGGCCTGCAAGCCTGCGGGCCGGCGCTTCCCGAGCTGCCGCCCCCTCTGCGGCCGCGCCTGCCCGGCCTGGGCCTGCGCCTGGGCCCGAGCCTCGCTCTCGCCGCCGCCGCCGACCCTGCGCGCCGGCCTCGCGCTGCGGCCGGTTTGACACACAACGTTCCATTCGCGGGGCGGGCGGGGGGCGGGGGCGGGGGCAGGGGCGCGCGCCGCGGGCTGGGGGCGGGCGCTCGTTGCCCCGGCGACGGCCACCCTTATAAGGGCATGGGTGGCCTCGCTCGGCGCCCGGCGCCCGGGCCGGCGGGAGGGGCGAGGGCGGAGCACGGGGCCGCACGGCCTGACCCTCCCCCCTCCTCCCCCCTCTGCCCCCGCCCTCGCCCGACTCCAGCCTTAACCCCTGCCGGGCCGCGGCGGGAGCCTGCCCGCTGCTGCCCTCTGCCCTTCCGCAGGCTCGCCAAGATGTCTCTCCAAGGCCCTCCCCTCCACCTCCGGCCTTGGACGATGCCTCACTCAACCGCCCTCGAGGCGCACCTCAGAACCCTACCCCTGCATTCCCCGCAGAAGCAATAATAGGGGGCCGGTTGCCCCCGGGGGGCACGCCCCTGCGCAGTGTACACACACACACACACACACACACACCCTGGGGCATTTCTTTGCACAGTTGCTTGATGGATTGTGTTTGCTTCCTCTTCCAGAAAGTCGCCGCGTCCGACCCCCACCCCACCCTTTTTCAGCTTGGGCTAACACCTGGTGCTGGGAATCTCCAGGGCCAAGGGATGTTGTGGTCTGTGGCCGGCGGGGGCGCGAGGTCAGGGGCCCCTTCTGCCAGGATTTTAGGCCTCTGGGGGCAGGGCACCCACCCGCCAGCTAGGCTAGAGGCAGCAGGAATGCCCAGCATCCCTACTGGGGCCTGCCCCTTTTCCTCTTTAATTTCCTTTTCTTTCTGTGCTGCACATAAAGGGCTTGGCCAGGCCACCGGCTGGACTGCAGATGTCTCTGCCAGGCTCCCTGGAGCCTCTCAGTTGCCGCTGGCTTACAGCTTCCCCCACCCGCCCTCTTCGACCCCATAGGGTCTACCAGCATTTATTAAGCACCCGTTGTTTGTGTACCCCCACCCCCACCTTCTGCCCAGGCAGCCCTGGGCTGGGCGCGCCTGAGCCTCTTGCTCTGGGCCTGTTAACATTTAACCAGCTGGAAAAGCCCTTCCTACAGTGACCTTTCACCTCGGAGTCCCCCAGGTCCAGTTGCAGGCCTTCTCTCGTGCCCCGCCCCGGGGCCCTGGGCCCAGAGCTGGACACCGGGGCACGTGGCTGGGCCTCTCAGAGCCAGCAGGAAAAACAGTGCCCTGTGCCCCCACTGGTCCTGCCCTTGGCAGGAAGGGCCTTGGGAAAAGGCAACCCCTTCTCCAGATTATATCTGAGGAGGCACCTTGGCTGGGGGCTCCGTGGGGGGTGGTGCTGGGAGATCTTGTTGATCATGCAACATTTAAGAGTATACCACGGTTCCTCCTAAGCCAGGCACCACACACCCAGACCTGGGCCTCTGGGCCTCCCAGGGAGAGTCTGGCTGGGTGGGAGTTGGGGGAGGTTTCAGCAAGCACAGGAAGCAAGAAGGACTGGGGTTAGATAGGAGCAAGGACTTGCAAGGGGACTGACTAGAGTGGAATTCCCTAGCCTGTAAGCCCTGCTGAAGAAGGGGGCCTGGATGGTTAGAAAAGATCATTTTGTTCTGGGGCTGCCTGGGAATGTGGAGGTGCTGTCTGGTTATTTGGGGGTGAGGACAGGGGTCCCAGGGCCCTGGACAGGGCTTTCCAGCATTCCTGGGCAGGGGGCATCTCAGAAGGGAGACAAAGTTCAGGGAAGGGAGTCAGAGGGGGACTGAAAAGGGGAGGGGGCAGGGGCCTGGGGCTTGAGAGACACAAGTTCAGGGAGGGTAGACTCAGAAGTGGCAGTCTGGGGTGGGCTTGGAGACTAGGGAAACATAGGAGGCACAGCCTAGAACTTCTGGTAGGTCCAACCCCTCGTGGGCTGCCCCGACTCCTCCCCGTAGCACCGCGGGGGCGGGGGGAAACCCCTGAGGCCCTCCTGGGGAGGGGGGTGTCGAGGTCTGGCCCCGCCCCCTTGACCCCTGCCCGCGGCCCCGCGGTGACATTTGACCTTGCGGCGGCTGCGGACCGGGGACAAAGAGCCCTGGGCCCATCTGCCGAGGGGGCACCCGTGGGAACCGCCAGACCCCGCTCCCGTCGGCCTGGGAACCGGCCCCTGCCCCCTTCAACAGCCCGAGCTCATTCCCCACCCTCCAACAGGTGACCTTGTCTCCTTCTGCCCCACCCCCCCACCGCAGGCAAACTGGTGGGACTGGGGTGCTGGAAGCAGTATTGCCGCTTTGGCCCCTCCGACCCCCTCAGCACCTTGCCCTCCTCAGTTTCCCTGCTTTCTTCAAAACTGGCTTTTGTCCAGAGAGATTGCACCCTCCGAAGTTCACCCACCCCAGCGATCTCTCAGGAGCTGAGCGCCAGGAGGACCAGGTTGACTCCAAGCGCGGGACTGCCTGACCTCAGAACCCCCTGGCGGCAGGCAGCCACCGCACACACCTGCACAGGTGTGGGCTGGAAAGCACCCAGCACGAGCACCACCACTAGACTGGGGACGAAAACCTTTCTAATCCCTGTCTTGGATTTCAGTCATCCCCGAGAGGAAAGGGGAGAGTCCAGCAATAATCCGGCTGGCTGGCGGGTCCCAAATCCGCCTTGCCAGGGTGTGTGGCTTATGCAAATGACATGCTAATTAGCTGTCTGCTATTGACCTGACCCTAAAGGCTCCCAGGCCCTGCAGGTGAAAGCTGGAGCTTAACCAGGCCAGGGACCATCCAGACTCTCAAACCAGAATATCCTTGCCCTGGAGTAAACAACTTGCAGATTTCTTACCTTTGGTCCGCCCCCCACCCAGAAGCCCTTTACCTTAGCTCCATACCTTCCCTTTGAACGAGAGTTCCAAAGCCCTCTGAGGTCTCCTCTCCCCCACCTCCACCTTGGGAGCGATTGGTCTTCTGGCTAACTTTCCACACCCTGAATCGTTAGGCCCTCAGTTTTCCTTCTGGGATACAGGCATTTTCCTCTTGGGAGCATCTACCAGGCCAAACCCAACATCTTCCTGGGAAGGGTATGGACAAGGGAAGGTGTACCCTGTATTTTTGGACCCCTCCAAAAGAGACAGATGAGTGCTGGAATGTCAGTTCTGGTCATGTAACCTCGCTGACCCCGAATCCTTCACCCCATATCCTAGATTTGGCCTGACCCCTGGCCTGACCCCTGGCACGATCTGGCTGGCATCACATTCATATACCACGGGGCACCAGGTCAAAGCCAGGGAGCCTTTCTCAAATGCCCAGCCACCCCTCCTTCCATCAGGTCCAAGACCCCACAGGTGCATCGGCCCCCATCCCATCCATAAGATCCCAACATTCAAGGTCACACATGATAAAACATCACTCCAGGACAGTTTATGGTGGCGCCTCCATTACAGTCTGGCATGTCCAGACACCGCCACAGTGGACCTACAGAAAGGTCTCTCCCAGCCGGGGCAGCCGGGAGGGTGGTCTGGGCCTGCCCAGTGCTCTTGCTGTGGCTTCTAACACCTCCAGCTCCTCTGCCTGCCGAGCCTCCATGAGGGCCATCTGCTGCTCCAGCTTCCTCCGCTGCTCTTCCTGCTTCCGGTGGGCACCTCGGAAGGCCAGGACCAGGGCACTGGAGGGTGTGGGAGGGGGTGCTGAGCCAGGAAACGGCCCCCCTCCCACCAAGTTAGGAGCTATGTATTTCCAACCCCAAACAGGAGCTCTTTGAGATTGAATCTTCCTAGGGTTCCACTCAGAAAAGGGAGGTATGGAGTGGCTTGAACTTGCCACCTACTTTATGGGGGAAATCCGAGGCCCAGAGAAAGCCAGGGTCACTTCTGAGGTCCCCCAGGGAGACCCAGGGAAGGGAGACCCACCTGTGAGCCTTGCATAAATCGCTGTTCAGCTCAGCACTCTGAGCACGTCTGGCTCGCCCCTTCTGAGCCACCTGTTCCAGTTCCTCCCGCAGAGAGTGCAGCTGCTCCCGAAGGCCCAGGGCCCTGGTGCAGGGGTGGGGAGAGAGGAGATCCTCGCTGAAGGAGCTCCTTCCCTCCTCCCACCATACCTGTCCATGGTGTTTCCCTGTGCACACACCCATACACAGACGCACACCCAGCCCTCTGCTGCACACGGTGCCTGCATGGAACCTTGCACATACCCGCCCAGCCCAGGACCCGGACACACACCGGTTAAGTGACGCTGCCAGTTCCTGTGCCAGAGTCTCCGGGCCCTGGGCTTTGCCCACCTGACCTCCATCAATGCCCCTGCTGCCACCAAGGATAGCGGGAGGGCCCTGTGGGAGGCAGAAGGGAGGGAAGTGATAAGTGACATTGGCCTAGGTGGAGGGCATACTCAGGCCAAGCTGGACATTGAAGCCACCCAAACTGTGGGCAGCCACAGCCCCCACCTTCACAGAGCCCCCAGTCTGGTGAGATACCCCAATGAGGGTAAAATTCCTCCCTACCTAGAGAAATAATTAACAGGGGATCTCATCTGCAGGCAGGTGAGGTCTGAGCTCAGACTTGCGAGAGATCATGGGCTTAATCAGACAAAGAGGTAAGGGACGAGTGTTCTTGGCAGGGGCACAGCACCTACGAAGGCTCAGAGGTAAGAGAGATGATTCAAAGGAGGGTTCCAGAAGCTGCTGAAGGCTTTAAGCAGAGGACAGACCTGATGGGAAGGGGTAAAAGGGAAGGCTTTAGGGAGCAAGTTCCAGCCAAAATTTAAGGAAGAGATGATGCATGGGCTGGGGCTATTGAGGGGGAGATGCTGGAGAAGATAAGCCTGCGAGTGGGAAGGAGGAGACACAGGTTTGAGTGAAAGAGCCAGACTCCTTAGGGCTTAGTGGGCTCAATACCCTCAAAGGAAAAAAAAAAGCCCACAGTACAGGTATGAACTTTGACATTCAGTCCTCTGACATTCAGCTCATCTCTTTGTGCAGAAACGCCAGCTAAGGCTCAGAGGGGGACTGTGATCCACCAGGGCCCCAGGGCCCCAGGGCCCGTAGTATACTCCTGTCTCCACCAGGTCTGGGAAGCGCCACTCACCTGGGACACCTCCTCTTCGTCCCCACTGCTCCCGCCTCCACTGCTGTCGCCGCCACTACTGCTGGCCCCACCAGACCGGAGCTGGGCCTGCTCCCAGCGCAGCTGCTCCAGCAGGAGCACGTGGGCTGGGCCCTGGGCTCGGAGGGCAGCCTCCCGCAGCTCCAGACCCCGCTTCTCCCGCCGCACCAACTGAAGCCGCAGCATCAGGTCTGCCAGACTCTCCTGAGGGACCAAGGAATGGGCAGACGATGGAGCCCTCTAGGATCTGGGGAAACTGAGGCCCCAGGAGGACCCTCCAACCCCCGGTGAGGACAGGTCGGGCAAGAACTTTAACCTACACCGTGATTTTGTATGATGGGAAATAACCAACTCCTAAAGGTGACCACTATAGGAATGGCAGTTCAGAGGGTACCCATATCCCAGACAAGGGCCAGTAGCATCTCAGTGGAAGTATCTGGGCTTTCTCCAACTCTAGAACCTCAGATCTTTCATGCCAGGGAGAAAAACAGATTACGTCCCCTGCCTCCTCCTCCTCTCCATAGGAAGGAAATTTTGGAAAGCCAGATTCAGAATCTTAGGAGAAACTGAATTCCAGAAGACAAACTCCTATGCATCCCTCAAAATCCCAGGTCCAATGCTCCTCCCTCCAGGAAGTCTGCCCCCAGCCATGCAGAACTCTTGTTACCCAGTCCCCCAGCCACATCCCTCTTGGCCTGGGCAAAAGGTTTTGTTCCAGGAAAAAAGACCAACACAGTGACCACTGCCCATGTGTACCCGTGTAGCTGCCAAGTCCTGCTGGATCTGCATCTTCTCCAAGCGGGGTAGGGCCGGGCCAGGCTGGGTCCCCAGAATGGCCTGCACCATGGCTTCTGCGTGGGGCACAGTGGGCATGGGTGCCAAAGTCGGGCCAGGCTCTGGGGGAATCTTCACCAGAGCACGGCGTGCCTGGAGACGCTGGACATAGCCCCAGAGCTGGGTAGCCACCTCCTGAGGTGTGGGCCGATCCACACTACTGCCTTCGGGGCTGTAGGAAACAGAAGAGGTGTGTAATGTCAACACTGGTGACCACAGTTGTGCTAACTTCATGCCAACTCTGGTGGGCTCTATCATCTTCCATCGTACTGGCCATGATGGATTCTATCTTGTCGGTGGTGTGTATGGTCATGCCAACATGGTGGACACCATGACCTCAACCCCAATGGGCACCACCATTCATCAAGACAACATAGTGAACACTATCATGTCAACGATTACTGTTGCTCATGCCATCCCAGAAGAAGCCATCACACCAACTCAGCAGGTGCTGTCCCTTAGGCCAACACGGTGGATACCATAGCACCAACACAATGGTCACGACCGCTGAGCCTGCCAACCCCGTGCATGGCAACTCCAGGCCAACTTCATTCAACAGCATCACGCCAGTTCTAATCAGTGGGCACCATCATCCATCTTCATGCCAACCCTGGCGGGCCCTATACCACTCCCAGTGGCTGTCAACCCAAGCACCCCACTCACTGGCCCTCCCAATTCCCAAGGTTCCCAGGGGTACCTTGGCTGTGGATCCCGTGGTGTCTCTCCATCCATGGCAGTGTCCTCTTGTGCCAGCAGCCTCTGGGCTTCCTTCTCTGCCACCTCCAGGTCCCCCTTAGGAATCCCCTCTCTTGCTCCCGAGTCAGCCTCCCGGAGAGTAAGTAGGACTCCGTACACCTCCTCGCAGTGCTCGCTGTGAGACACTGATTTTGAGTGCTCTAGGACTCCTGGCCCCATCTTGTCGTGTGGGTGACGTACCCACTTGTCCTTGGACCCTTCACTCCATCCCCCACTCCCACTGCTGGGAGCAGCATGTAAACTCCTTCGGCACCCCTGGGCTAAAATTGCCTTAAAATAATTTCAGATGGGGGGGCGCCTGGGTGGCTCAGTGGGTTGAGCCTCTGCCTTTCACTCAGTGTCCTGAGATTGAGCCCCACATCAGGTTCTCTGCTTAGCAGGGAGCCTGCTTCCCCCCCACCCTCTCTCTCTGCCTGCTTCTCTGCCTACTTGTGATTGCTCTCTCTGTCAAATAAATAAATAAAATCTTTGGGAAAAAAAAAAAAGTAATTCCGGATGGTAAAGTGCTTTCCTTCGAGGGCCCAGACTCTCCCTATGGATCATCCTCTGAGCACACCCATTCCCTTCCACACTAGTCAGATTGTGGGTGGGAGGCACTAACCTGTACTGCAAGGCCATACGCAGGGCTGTGGCTTCTGCCTCCCGCTGGCCCAGCTGCATGCTCAGGCCTTCACACCGGCCCTTGTACCCCTGCAGCACAGCTGACAGCAGACGGTTGAAACATTTGAGCTTCTCAATGTTCCTGCCTCCGCCGTTAGGGGAGAGGGAAAATGAGAGGCGTCCCCAGGGTGGTCAGGACCCAGCTGATTTCCACCCTCCTCCCCACTTCTCGCCTGCTGTCTGGTGCCCTTAAGAGCTCAGCATCTGTAACCCTTACCCCCGGAGCTGCTCCATCCGCACATCCATGATGTGGATCTCGGGGGTAAGGGGTCTCGTGGGGAGAGGTCCAAGCATCTGAGTACTGGAATCGCTCCGGACACGACGGAGCAGGGGGTGAGCCAAGGGGAAGGGGTCCTGTCCGAAAGAGGGGACTTGATTCATCCAGACTGTCATTGAGGGCCCAGTATCATGGGGTTAAGCCTTTTCCCACCCCAGAAGCTCCTGGATCACAGGACCAGGATTTGAGTCTCATGGCCCAGAATCCTAAAGATCTGAAGATCGTGGTTTTTACGCTTCCCATGCTCACCTGAGTCCCCCACGGCTCCTCATCTACCCCAGAACTGCTGGAGCCACTGCCTGAGGCCCCTGCTTGGCCCCGGGAGGGAGGTGGGAAAGGTTCCAGCCTCAGCAGGGAATCCTGCAGCTCCTGGACCTGGGGTGGAGGTGGGGAAGGAAGACGGAGTAGGTCAGGCGTGGGAGCTCCAATCACCCACCGACCCTCCTGCAGACCTGATCCTGGGACAGTTCCCAGCTGGGAAGCAGGAACCTAGCTACTCACCCCACCAAACTCACCACTACTGAGCCTTGGGCAACTCACTTAGCTACTCAAGAATCTTCTTTCCTGGGGCACCTGGGTGGTTAAGCCTCTGCCTTCAGCTCAGGTCATGATCTCAGGGTCCTAGGATCGAGCCCGGCATCGGGCTCTTTGCTCGGTGAAGAGCCTGTTCCCTCTCTCTCTCTGCCTGCCTCTCTGCCTACTTGTGATCTCACTCTCTCTCTCTCTCTCTCATTCTGTAAATAAATAAATAAATAAATCTTTAAAAAAAAAAAAAAAAGAATCTTCTTTCTTTAAGCATATACCTGGCCAAGTGGTACATGCAAAGGTACTCAAAAATACTAATCATCAGGGAAATGCAAATCAGAACCACAATTAGATATCACCCTATTGCTATTAGAAAAGCTACTATCAAAAAAATCAAAAAGAGGGGCGCCTGGGTGGCTCAGTGGGTTAAAGTCTCTGCCTTTGGCTCAGGTCATGATCCCAGGGTGTTGGGATCAAGCCCCACATGGCTCTCTGCTCAGCGGGGAGTCTGCTTCCCCCGCTCCTTGTCCGCCTCTCTGCCTACTTGTAATCTCTGTCAAATAAACAAATAAAATCTTAAAAAAAAAAATCAAAAAGACACTGGGGCGCCTAGGTGCCCAGTTGGTTAAGTGTCTGACTCTTGGTTTTGGCTCAGGTCATGATCTCATAGGTTGTGGGATCCAGCCCTGTGCTCAGCAGGGAGTCAGCTTGAAGATTCTCTCCTTCTGCCCCTCCCCCCACTTAAACAACCACACTCGCTTTCTCTCTCCCGCAAATTAATTAATTAAAAAAAAAAAAGACATGAGATAGCAAGTGCTGGGAAGGATGTGAAGAGGGAACCCTCGTGCACCATTGGCAGGATTGCAATTGGTGCAGCCATTTATACCAAAACATATATTGCTCCCTCAAAGAATTAATACTAGAACTATCACATGATTCAGCCATTCCATTTCTGGGTATTTATGTGAAGGAAAGGAAAAAAGTTACTCGAAAGACTGTCCCACCCCTACGTTCATTATAGCATTACTTGGCAATAACCGGGACATAGAAGCAACCTATCTTGATGATCAGAAGTGATCACCTCTGGATGAATGGCTAAAGAAGATCTGGGGATAAACAAAGGATATCATTTGTCCTTTAAAAAAGGAAGGAAAAAAAAAAGAAGAGAAAAAAAGGGAAGGAAATCCTGCCATTTGCCACATCATGGACCTTTTTTTTCCACCAATATTTTATTTATTTGACAGAGAGGGTGTCCACAAGCAGGGAGAGCACCAGGCAGAGGGGGAGAAGCTGACTCCCCACTGAGCAGGGAGCCCGATGCAGGACTGGATCCCAGGACCCTGGGATCATGACCTGAGCCTAACCGACTGAGCCACTCAGGCGCCCCAACATGGACGGACATTGAGGGCATTATGCTAAGTGAAATAAGTCAGGGAAAGAAAATACATTGTGCTCTCTCTTATATTTGGAATCTAAAACAAAACAAAAAATTGAGCTCACAGATGGAGAGAACCGAGTGGCGGTTGCCAGAGGTGGTGGGGATGAGGAGAGGAATGTGGAGGGGGGATTTCCTTTCCCAGCCAGGAAGTGGGCCCCACCACTCAGGCTGGGCTCGGGAGCCCCCTTGTCCTGCCCAAGATGACGGCCTGTGCCCCACCATCTCCTTTAGCCACATGGCTTTAGATTCCGTCCACATGCTAATGAGGTCCGAATGTGTTTCTCCAATCCTGACACCACCCCTGAGCTCAGGACTCAGACACAGAGCTGTCTCTCTGATGGTCCCACACGGGGGTCTGATGGGTATCGTGAGCTCATTAGCGCCCGACCAGCTTCTGGTCTCCTTCCCATCACACCGGCTCCTCCTGGAGCCTCCGCATTTCTCCCTTCCAGTCCCGCAGACCCCAAACCAGGACTTGTCTTCAGCCCTTCTCTGGCTTTTACACCCAAACCTGCCAGCTCCACCTTCGATACCACCCAGAATCTGCCCATTTCGTGCCACCTCCACAGTTTCCACCATCTGGTGTCTGGACCAATGCCTCCTGGTCCGCAGGATCCCGCGCCCTCCACACACACAGGCTGTTCCCCCCATGGTCGCCAGAGGGCGCCCGTGAACGCAGCATCAGGGTGCCGCCCCTTTCTGCTCCGGGGAAACCCTCCAGGATCCCACCAGGCTCAGGGCAAAAGCCCAACTCCCAACAGCCCACAATACCCTGTAAATGTGCCCCCATCACCAACCTGCCCTCGCTTCGCCCCCACACTGGCCCCCTCTCCGTTCCCTGAATCACACTCCCACCTCGCGGAGAGCAGTTCCTTCTCTGCCTGGCGTGCTCTTCCCCCAAATCCTTGCACGGCTCCTTCCTTACCTCCTCATTCAAGCGATACCTCCTCTGACCACCTTAACTTAGAAGACAACAAACCTTTGCCTGTTCAGGACTCAGCAGTCAAAGCTCCATAAAAGTTCTTCTTTTGAACGAATGATTGAATCTATGCCAGGCCGGCCTCGCCCTTAGAGGCCCCGCTCACCTCTCTCTGCAGCATCTCCTTCTCAGCCTGGATGGCCTGCAGGGAGGTCCGCACGCTAATCAGCTCCTCCTCTCGGCTGCCCAAGGCCAATCGCAGCCAGTCATTCCTTTCGGCTAGGCGGGCTGCCTCCCTCTGGCAACCCCCTGCCCCCTCCTGCTCCAAGCAGGGCCTGGGTCCCACCCCACTTCTGTCTCCTGCCTCCACGGGCCCAGGACAGCTTGGGGGCCGGTGGCGCCAGGCAGCAGCCGCTGCCTCCAGTGAGCTCAGAGCATGCTGGAGAGTCTGAAACACATCAGAGGCTTCAGGCCTGGTAGGGACAGTCTTCCCGTCCAGTGGGGCTACATCTTCGGCCTGCTGGCCTTCCTCGGCAGGCTTGCAGGGTCCCTCAGGAGATGGGGCGGGTCCTCTGCTAGAGTCCCCTTCAGCCTCTGTGTTGGTCCTATGGTGAGGTAAGAGATGGAAGGTTCTGGAAATGGGGTCATCCATGGTCTCTGGCTCACAGGGGCTTCATTAACCGGGGTTTGAAAAGTTGGGCTGAGGAAGGCAGTGGGAAGCTACAGGGCATGTGTGAACAAGGGAGGAACACAGGTCCATCTATGGGTAGGAAAGATACACCAGGGCTGGAGTGGGGAGCACAGACCAAGAGGGCCTTACCTCTTCCCCAGGCCCTGCCCACTGGCCTCTGCCTCTGGCCCCGGGCTCTCCTGAGATGGCCCAGGGCCCAGCTCAGAACTCCCGCTGGCTGCCTCAACCTCCTCGGAACTCTCTGCCACAGGATCGAGCTCCCCCTGAAAATGACCCACAGGGCCAAGCTCTGAGCCTGGCAGGGCTGTGAGTGGCCCCAAAGAGCTGGGTGCGGCAGGCAGGGGGGCACTTACAGGCGGAGCGTGCCTCCCTCGCCGGCTTCGGGGGCGTGTGGCCCGAGCACTCATTGCTGTGCAGAAATCAGTCTTCTGAATCTTCCTCCTAAAACCACAGCCTGATCTCAGCTCTTGTCTCTCTTGTCTTCGTTGTCCCTGTTGATGGCCTTAATATCTTCTTCTGTGAAATGGGCATTGATCCCCTCCCTCTGGAAGGGATCTTAAACTATCAGTGTGGATTTGGTACATTTCGATGCCCCTCTTGACAGGCAGCTCACTATCTCTAAAAATTGTTCTGATCTCCCCTTCTCCTCTGCCTCCTTTATCTTTCACTACCTCTGTGCTTCCCTCTGTCCCCAATCTGGGCCTGGCTTGAGGACTTCAAGAGTCACTTCTCTTCCCCAGGGTCCTCTTGAGTCAGAGGCCCCAGTCTTGGGGTTGGGTACCCCCAGTCTTCTCTACTTCTGTGCCTCTAGGAGTACCTTGGTCAGCGGCCCAAATCCCTGGACACTCTTGGGGTAGCTCTGGCCACTGCCTGCTTAGCCCTGGGCTGGCCAAGGCTGGCTTGGGAGGGGTCGGGAAACAGGAAGCACCCCCCCCCGGTCATGTGACTTGTTATTGTGCTGTTTCCTCCTCAAGGACATCAGCTTCCTCCAGTCCCAGAGGGGGACACGTGTCCAGCTCCTGAGATGTCAGTCCTTCCGCACCTCAGCCTCTGATCTCATGTCTCTTCCATCTCTGAGCCTCAGTTTCCTTATCTGTAAAATGGGGGAGGGGTAATTATAATATTTTTCTACAGGGTCATGGGAATTTCAACAAGGAATTTTTAAAAATCCATCCAGGAAGAGAATTATAACAGGCCCTTCTTATTCCCTACCTCTCTGACCCTCCCATCTCTGCTTTTTTCTACCAGCTGCTATTTCTCCTGTGTAAATGTGGAATTTCTCAGAACCCAGATCGACCCTACATCCTGCCCATTTTTCCTCCATCCATCTCCAAAGGGCTTCCTCAGCTCCATCCAAGCCCAAGCCTCTCCCCTCCCACCTGGATGCCAGACCAGCTCTCTCCCTGGACCCACAAGCACCCCTTTACTCTTTTCTCCACCCAGGCCCCTGAGAGAGACCTCATTGTTTACCTCCTCTGCTCATGTACCCTCCCCATTGCCCTTGGGAAACATTTCAAACTCTTCCACCTGGCATTCAAGGACCTTAAAGATTATGCTTGCTGCCTGCACCCATGTATACTCCTTGCTTTAGCCACGATGATCCCCTTCGTGTTGCCTGGAACATCCTTTCCTTGTTTCTGTGCTTGGTTTAAACTATGCAGAGTCTGGAGTCACCCAAATCTTCCTCATTCCACTGTCAGACACTAGGAGGCTGAATCTTCTTGTTTCTGTGTCCCCAAAGGCCGTAAGGAAAGAAGTTGCAATTCTCTGACCTGTAGGCACCCAGGTACAATGAAATCTGCACTCTTAGCTTCTGCTCCAGCCATATTAACCTGTTAAGGTCTCCACCACTCCAAGGCTCTTGCAAGCCTCCAGACCTTTGGCAAGGTCGTTCCTTCTTTATGGAATGCCTTTCATTCTTGTTTTTCTGCCTAGTCCCCCATCCTTGAAGACGCAGCTTACATAGTTCCTCCTGGCTGTCAATGACCAGAGCCTGGCTCATGAGGGCTGGATTTAACTGATCCTCTTACAAATAAAGAAACTGAGGGTGGTTAGCGTGGGTTTTAAATGGTTAGGGGGTGAGAGGAGAAGTGTGCATGAAAAAGAAAACGTGGTCTGAAATAGTTTTGGCTTAGTCTTTTTGGATCTTGCAAGTATGTGTAAAATAAGGAACGGAATTAAGTAACTGGGTGGGGCCTGGGGCGTGGGCCACGCCCACCTCAGTCCGCAAAAACTAGCCCCTCGCTGAGGGCCGGGTCAGCTCCACCAATCACCAATCAGCCCTACCTCTTCCTCTAAGCCCCGCCCAAGTCGCTCGCATTCAGTTTATCGCACTGCAAGTGAGGCCTTCTCCATCCCTTTAAGCCTATTCCATAGAAAGGTCCACTCCACTAGGCCTCGTCCCAGCCTATCAGGGTTGAAGCACTGACCACTGTCGCCCGATTCGGCCAGAAACATCAAAGCTCCGGCTATTCTTGCTTTAACCAATCACATCCCAAACCCCACCCCCTAGCGCAGTCCCAGCCTATCCGCTTTCAAGGCTCTCCAGCCGACCCCTGTTCGGCTGTCGGCTTGCCTTACGGCTTGCTGAACTACATTTCCCAGCAGGCGTCGTGGCCTTGAAGCAGTACTTCCGGGCTGCGAAAGATGGCGGCTTCCTAGTGAGTTCTCGCCTGAGTTGGAGTGAGGCACAGGCTACGGTGAGAAGAGGTTGGGTGGTTGCGGTCCCGTCCTAGAGGTCCAGCCCCTAGCCTTCCTTGGGGATCCCGTTTCTGGAAAACTCTGGTTTCTCCTGCAGGCTAGCCTTCATCCCTCTTGCTGAAGCTAAATCATTGTTTTCCTTAGAGATTGAGGGGGTTACAAGCCGTTCAAAGACCATCCCCCGAAGCCCGCACCCCAACCCAGATTGGCAAACTGTTGGCGTCTTGTCTTTTTTCCAAGGGACTTTTTTTTTTTTTTTTCTCCAAGGGACCTTTAACACGTAGATTCGTGCCCCCTCCTTTGCACAGACACCTTCTAGGCAGCCCAGTGCCCCGCTGGGGAGAATCCCAGAGCTAGACTTTTTTTTTCTTATTTTTAAGCAATCCGTACACCCAAGGTGGGGTTCGAACTCACAACCCAAGAACAAGCGTCGCATGCTCTACGACTGAGGCAGCCAGGCACCCCAGCTAATTATTCTGTTAACCTTAAAACGAAAACTGTCATTTTTACCAGCAGAGAAGAGCTTTGTTTGGGAATAGCAGAGAATTACAATTCAGGATGCACAAGCTGTATAACAAAACCTTAGGCAAGTCCAGAACAAAGGAGAGGAGTGCTCTTTTATAGAGGAAGGGGAGTTGGACGGGCTGTTATAAACCTAAAGTCTATTGGAGTAAATTGGGAATTGAAGTTTAGTGGCTTTTCACTGCCTGAATTGTGACAGTCTGTCATTGGTTGGGCTGTTGTCAGGCAAGGAGAAAATCTTTCATTTCCTTGCTGGGTCAGTATAGTCTTTTTTCTTTTGGGATTGCAATGTCTGTTTTCCTGTTAGGGTCTGCCATTGTGGTAGAGGGTGAGAGTTCCCCCTTTGGCCTCCTGATTCCATTTTAACCCACTGAGCCACCCAGGCACCCCTCTCCTGATTCTATTTTAAATGAGGTTTCCTTTATTGGTTTCAGGCATAGCTGGATCCAGGTGCACAGAGGTCTAGCTGCTGTTTTCTGGGTGAGCATCACTTCAAGCAGGGTTTCTTTCCCCTCTTGGAGGCATAGAGGCTCCTGACAGCTCTTGACTTCTATCCTCCCAGCTCTGCAAGTCTGAGGAGACCCTCTTCCCTAATGGCACTATTGGAAGCCCCAGAAACGCCCCTCACTGACCTGTATTGGGTTATGCCACATCTCTCAGGCATTCCTAGTGGCCAGATTTGTTCACTGGCCAAGGCAAAGGGGGGCGTGGGTTAAGCGCTACAGAAAAAAAAATGGGATGCCAGGCACTCATTCTGCAGATAAGGAAACAGGCCGGGAAAGAAGTGATTTTTACAGTCATTAGGTGGTTCATGCTCTGTCCTGTCCAGTAACCGCATGTTTTTAAAACCCATAAGGAGAGGATCCTGGCTTCCCCCAGCCCTGCTCCATCCAGCCACTTAGGGGCCATGGAAGTGGCAGAACCCAGCAGCCCCACTGAGGAAGAAGAGGAGGAGGAGGAGGAGGAAGAAGAGGAAGAGGAGCAGTCAGCTGAGCCCAGGCCCCGAACACGCTCCAACCCTGAAGGAGCAGAGGACCGGGCACTGGGAGCCCAGGCCAGTGTGGGCAGCCGCAGCGAGGGTGAGGGCGAGGCGGCCAGTGCTGACGATGGGACCCCCAATCCTCCAGGAGCTGGCCCCAAGCCCTGGCAGGTGCCCCCAACAGCTCCTGAAGTCCAGGTGCGGACACCAAGGGTCAACTGTCCAGAGAAGGTGGTAAGTGAGGGGCTTGGCCTGTGGCCATGAGGTGCTGGGAAACCTTACGTTTAACGTTATTGCTTTTTGGGATTCACTCTGTAGTGACTTCGTAGGAGTTTTTTAGGGCTACCACAACAAATTAGGGGATCAGAGGTCAGGCTGGACAGCTGGCTTAAAACAACAGAAATTCATTGTCTCACTCTTCTGGAGGCCAGAAGTCTGAAATCAAAGTATGGGCAGGGCCATGGTCCCTTTGGAGGTTGTACAGAAAGATCCTTCCTTGCCTCTTTTTTTTTTTTTTCCTTCCTTGCCTCTTCTGGCATGAGGGGGATAGCACATATCCTTGGCTTGTAGCCCCATCTCCCCGGTCTCTGCCTCTGTCTTCACATGGCCTTCCTGTCTGTGTCTCTGAACCTTCTTTCTCTTATAAGGACACTTGTCATTGGATCAGGGTTTTTTGTTTGTTTGTTTTTAAGGTTTATTTATTTATTTGAGAGAGAGCATGAGCTGGCTGGGGCTGCTGGGGAGAGGGTCTTGGGAGGTGCAGAGGGAGAGGGAGAATACCAGGCAGACTCCCTGCTGAGCAGGAAGCCTGATGGAGGGCTGGATCTCGTGATCTCCCCTGAGACCATGGCACAAACTGAAATCACGAGTTGGATGCTGTGGGGTGCCTGGGTGGCTCAGTGGGGGTAACCGTCTGCCTTTGGCTCAGGGGTCCTGGGATTGAGTTATGCATTGGGCTCCCTGCACGCGGGGAGCCTACTTCTTCTTTCTCTGCCTGCCACTGCCCCTACTTGCACATGCGCGCTCTCTCTCTCTCTCACAAATAAGTAAATACAATCTTTGAGGGGCGCCTGGGTGGCTCAGTGGGTTAAAGCCTCTGCCTTCGGCTCAGGTCATGATCTCAGGGTCCTGGGATTGAGCCCCGCATCGGGCTCCCTGCTCAGCAGGGAGCCTGCTTCCCTTCCTCTCCCTCTGCCTGCCTCTCTGCCCACTTGGGATCTCTGTCTTTCAAATAAATAAATAAATTTTAAAAAATAAAATAAAATAAAATCTTTGAACAAACAAAAAAGAGTTGGATTCTCCTGGAGTGAGCCACCCAAGCACCTCGGGTTCAGGATCTTTATCTTATCTCAAGATTTTTCTCTTAATTCCATCAACAAATTCCCTAATTCCAAAAAAAGTCAGGTTCTGGTGTTCCCGGTGCGCGTGTCTGTGTGGAGGCAGGGACACAATTCAGCCCACTCTACCTTTGTTTTCCTGTTTCTGTGTCAGACATTCTCTGGCTCCTTTATTCACTTGCAATCCTGGACTCCTGATCTAGGGCTCTTTTCCCTGAACCGCTGTCTTCCAAAGTAGGTTTCTTGGCTGGGACTCGGGGGTCACCCCAATAAGCACCTTTTCAGACAGAGCTGCTTGGAGAGGGCCACCAGAGTGCAGTGGGGGCCAGTGTTAGTATCCACTTGCTAGGCACTGCCAGCCACAGTGCCCTTACCTCCCTCGGACCTTCTTGCAGATCATCTGCCTGGACCTGTCAGAGGAAATGTCCCTGTCAAAGCTGGAGTCATTCAATGGGTGAGAGGAACATTTGGGGACTTAAATTATGCAGCCATGGTTTGGGGCGGGGTTGGGGGGGTAGACAGCTCCAAAAACTCAGGGCTCTCTCTCTCTCTCTGAGACTCCCAGTGCTTGGCCTGGCCTGCGGACTGGGGCCTGGCCCTGTCATAGTAGCAATGGCAACTGATTCTGAAAAAGCTGTGACCCACCAAGGCTCCTATCCAAGCCTGTGAGAGCTACCATGTACCTCCCACAGCACAGCAGTGACTCAGAAACTCTTGAGAGGCGAAGTGACTTGCCCAGGGCCTCACAGTGGATAGGCAGAGCGAGGACTCAGACCCAGGCCTAGGTGATCCCGAAGCCGTTGCCCTGAACAGCTGAGTCTCTGTGGAGTTGGTGACCGGGCCTGGGTAGAGTCCAGGGAGCTCTGGGGGTTGCTGAAGACAAGCCCGCCTTCCCCTTGCTGCCACCTCTAGCCATCTGTGGCTGAATGAAGGCCTGGGGGAGACCTCCTGGGGATCAATTGTGAGACCCAGGCTGGCCAGAGGAGCCCCATTTGGCGAGGGCAAAAGCCGGGGCGGTGGGGGCGCTGGGCTTTGCCATCTCCCCACTGCATGACCTGACCTGGGCCTGCAGTGCCTAATCCTGAGGCTAGCAGAGGGCTGCCCAGGATTGGCAGGTGAAGAGACACCCTCCAGGCTGGGAGGGCTTGCCTTAACCATCCCCCTTACTCTCTCTCCCTCCCCAGCTCCAAAACCAACGCTCTCAATGTCTCCCAGAAGATGATCGAAATGTTTGTGCGGACAAAACATAAGATCGACAAGAGCCATGAGTTTGCACTGGTGGTGGTGAATGATGACATCGCCTGGGTGAGCCTGGGGCGGGGCTCGGGTGCCGAGGGGTTCTGTTGGGGTGGGGAGGCGCCTCGCTGAGGCTTGTGCTTCCCCGTAGCTGTCCGGCCTGACCTCTGATCCCCGCGAACTCTGCAGCTGCCTCTATGACCTGGAGACGGCTTCCTGCTCCACCTTCAGTATCCTTCCAGGCAGGGGCGCCATGTGGAGGGGCTTGGGCTGTCCTGGCCCCCCAGAAGCCTGAGTCGTGGAGGGGGCTGGCTGAGACTGGCTCAGGTCCAGATCCCTGTTCTGCTGTGACAGACTTGGGCAAGTCCCCTCTTTGAACCTGTTTCTTCATCTGTGAAAAGGGAGGCACGACACCTCCTTCCCCAGGGGGGTTGCTGTTAAGATCAAGTCCTGGTACAGAAACAAAACCAGCTGATTTGGACTCTAGATGTCAAAACCACTCACATGGGGAACATTCTATGTAGGGCCAAGTATACAGTTGGTGCTCAATAAATGGCAATATGGGACTGAGGAGTTACAGTCACTGCTACAGCCCCTGCAGCCTGGGCACAGCACATTTTATGCTAATTTGAACACAAAAGGCTCACGTGCAGCCCCAAAGTTAGATGGAAAATGATGAGTTACAAAACACTTCTGAGTGTCGGGGGCTAGGGGCCTGGGACACCTGTGGCTCTTGCATTGTGAAGACTGCTGCCCTGGCTGTGAGGGAACGAGGAGCTTTGAGCCACCAAGTGTTTTCAGGGCATCTGGTGTCAGTCTCCTGTTTTATGATCTATACTGAGGGAAAACAGGCTCAGACAGGGCAAGCAACTGGGCCAGGGTCACACAGCGCATTTCCTGCACCAGGCGTGAAGGTGCCTGGGCTCTCCCGGCGTCAGGATGAGGGAAGCCTCCTGCTGCTTCCTACCCGTGCTCTGCCACCAGCCTTCTCCTTAGCATCTCTGCCAGATCTGGAAGGTCTCTTCAGCCTCATGTAAGTACCACCTTTGCTGCAGCTCTCCTTCTGTGTCACTCATGTGATGGCCCTGAGGTCCCCCACTCCATTGTTTTAACCCACAGGGCAGCACACTTTTTCTGTAAAGAGCCGGGCAGTAAATATTTTCAGCTTTGCAGACCATATGGCCTCTGTCTTGATGACTGGATTCTGCCTGAGTCACTTGAAGGCAGTCACAAACCATCCCCGTGCACGGGGCTGTGTCCCCAACAAAACATTCTTGATGAACACAGAAACTTGAATTTCATATCCTTTCCACATGTCACAAAATGTTCTTTTGATTTTCTTCCCCCAACCATTTAAAAAAATGTAAAAGCCATTCTTAGCTTCGGGGCCCTAGTAGTCCAGCCTCTGTTTTTACCTGCCCCCTAATGGCAGACACAGATCCTGTTTTGCCTTTTCCATCATGATTAACCTGGTACAGTGGTTCTGGCAAATTTTGCAAGTGAATCCATCCTGTAAATTCCCAGTGGAAGACATGCTGGGCCAAAGGGGTGTGTATTTTTAACCTGCTAGACTTTGCCAGAACACCGTCGCCAGAAACCAACCCTGCATACCTCTCCCGACACCAGGGTTCTTCATGCTGCCGAAGGTTCTGGCTCTCTGATAGAGGCTAGTGGCCACCTGTTACTTTCACTGTGCTTTTCTTGAAGCCTTTTTTATTCATTTGTAAACCATTCAGTATTCCTGCTGTGATTTGTCCATTTGTCCCCTTTGCCTGTGTTTATAGGGAGATAGTGGCTTTTTTCATATTGATGATCAGATTTGCTTTTCACATATTGAAGACCTTTGCTCTCTGTCTGCCCAGTGCTCTCTGCCAATGTGAGATTCAGCCATGGCCAGCTGGGGACATGGGTGCTAACTTATGAAATAAGATCAGGTCCTAGCCTTAGACTCTTCTGGCCTGGGGGACATGTCCAAGTCAGGTCAATGATGGGGGATATTCAGGATGGTGAGGGTGGTCAGAGTGGGCTCCACCTTTGGGGTCTGCAGAGTCCCCCTGATAGAGTAGGAGAGGTCAGGCAGAAGGGTGAGGGTGGGGAGGCAGTCTGGGCAGAGGGAACAGCATAGGGGGAGGCTCGGAGGGAGCAGTCATGTGGGCTTTGCGTGCCCAGTGAAGGCCCAGGCTCTCCGAGGGTAACAAGAGCGGGGGATCCCCGGAGCGTGCTCTGACCTGTTCCCCACCCTCCACTACGCAGCCAGCAGAAGACTGAGCTGCCGGTTACCGAGAACGTGCGGACAATTCCACCCCCGTATGTGGTCCGCACCATCCTAGTCTATAGCCGTCCGCCCTGCCAGCCCCAGTTCTCCCTGACGGAGCCCATGAAGGTGAGTGAGGCTGGGGAAAGGGAGGGACAGCTGCAGCCAGCAGAACGGCTGCTTAGACACCAGGAGGGACTTCCTGATCACAAGAGCTGGGGTGCCTATGGGCAGGTTCCCAGAGTCCAAGGCAGAATCTGGGGAATTATGGTCATGGGGGCAGGGGGTGACTCACGCCCCGAAGGCTGGCATTCTTTCCCTGCAGAAAATGTTCCAGTGCCCATACTTTTTCTTCGATGTTGTTTACATCCACAATGGCGCTGATGAGAAGGAAGAGGAAATGAGCTGGAAGGTGAGAGGCTGCTGTGCGTCTGGGTGGCAGGGAGGGTGTAGGTGGGGTGTCTCGGAAGCCACCTCCGTTTTGCACCCCTGGAGCCCTCGCCCTGCTGAATCACGGATCTGAGCTCATTCAACAACCATCTCTACATGTCTGCTGTGAGCTAGTGGGGGCTTCTCCGGTCTGCCTTTGCTTTCACCATGCCCTCTGCGTGGAGTGCCCTTCCTGCCTTGCCTCCCTAGGCCCTGCTGGTCCTTCATATCCCAGCCCAGACTTAGCTAAAGAACGTTGATTAGGCCACTGACCTCTGAGCCTCAGTTTACCCAACTGTGAACAGGGGGAGTTGCAGTTGGCTCCTCCTCCTACCTCAGCACCCAAACCATCTACCCCAGATCATCCTCAGGGATGATTAGTGTGGGGGCCGGAGGTCGTCTGCATCTGACTGTGTCTCCAAACTAGGGGCTCCAGGACTGAGATTTCTTGGGGTCCCTACCCCTGGGTGGGTGGCAGGGAATATTTGCTGAACATGGGACTGTTTCTTTCTGGAAAAATCCTCTTCATCCTTCAGTACCCATCCTTGGTGCCCTCTCCTCCGGGAAGCCTTCCAGGGGCGGAGAGGGTCCATCAGGGGATCCTCTGGCTGAACAGCCCCTCCCCGGCCCCACAGGACATGTTTGCCTTCATGGGCAGCCTGGATACCAAGGGCACCAGCTACAAGTATGAGGTGGCACTGGCTGGGCCGGCCCTTGAGCTGCACAACTGTATGGCCAAGCTGCTGGCTCATCCACTGCAGCGGCCCTGCCAGAGTCATGCCTCCTACAGCCTGCTGGAGGAGGACGACGAAGCCACCGAGGTCGAAGCCACCGTCTGAACCATCCCTGTACATCCCCGCCTTCTCGTGCAGTGAAGCCCTTGGCTTAGAGAATGGTTCTCAAACTGGGCTCAATGGCACCCTGGTGGGGGAGGGTTCCAGGAGACTCCTGGGACCCTGGCGCCCATTCCCTAAGTTTTCCGGCCCGCCTCCCCCTGCTGGTTTGTTTACTGTAAGTTTTGTTCTTCTCTGTGTGCTTCTTGTCCTCAGAATAAAAATCTGAGAATCCCTGACCCAGGTCGACAACAGTTACGTTGTTTAATTAGGATCTTGTTGGATGCAAGTGACAGAAAACCTACTGGCCGAAGAGAAAGGGAAATGGTTTGGTTCTCGTGGATGAAAAGCGAAGGGCAGCTTCAGGCTTGGCTGTATTCAGTTACTCAGACAATAATGCCATTGGGGTGGGCTGAAGTATCTTGTGTGTTTGGTGTTCAGTGTGCCCTGCTTTTCTCCCAAACCATGGGAGAGCTGTGATCACTCCTAGACTACAGCCCAGGGAAGGGAGGGCCCCTACATGCAACGAACGGGCCTTGCCTGGTCATTGGGCCAGTCATGGGCTAGAGTTGTGGAATGGTCTGATCCACCCGGACTTATCAAGCCTCTAATCCACAAAGGGATTACAGCTCTTTCAGGAAATAGTATGGGTTTTCCCCAGAGGAAGGGAGACCAGAGACAGGTACAACAGGTGTACATCAGCTATCTTCCTGGATGATGAGCGATTGTGCAAAAAGTTTGGCAACTAGATTCTATTTATAAAACAGAAACAGCTTTATTTTCCTCCCTATGAGCATTTATTGGGCACTTATGTGCCAGGCCCTTGTGGTGAAACTCGTTCCATTTCACAACAGCCCGGAAGAGATGATTCTCCCATTTCGCAGATGGGAATATCAAGGCCCTCAGCGGCCCAGCGCTTCAAAGTAGTGGACTCCCGTTTCCCTGGGAGGGGAAACGGGCCACACAGAGATAGAGACGTTAGCTGTTAATTGAAGCTTTACACAGTGTCCAGGCTGTGCTCGTCCACGGAAGCCCCTTTGGGCAAAACGTTCTGGGAGACGTAATACCCTGTGGGCATCTCCAGGCCCTGGGAGGCAGCGCCACACCCTCCTTCAGGGTGAGTTCGCATTTCCCTGCTTTTGACAGGAGATAATGACACACTCGGTGGCCGCCACCCGCCCGGGCCTTATCGGAGGCCCCAGGCCCTGCTTGAGCGCCACTCGGTGTCATGGTCCCCGTAGGCGCTAGAGCTCGAGAACCCCGATGTGGACGCCGGTGCGGCGCAGGTCGGCTTGGCTGGGGACACTGCGCGGCGCCGTCCCACGGACACCCGAGGCGGGGGGCGGGGCGGCGCGTGCGCACAAGGCCGCGGCGGGAAATTGCAACTCGGCGGGCAGGGCCGCGGGGCTCCGGGACAGACCCAGCATGGACGCGGCGGCCCGCCTGGCCCAGTGGCTTCGGGCAGCGTTGCGGGAGACGGAGCCGCGGTGAGGAGGGTGAGGGGCCAGGCCGGAGACGGGGCGAGGGTCGCGGTCCACTCTGACCTCCCACTCCGTAGGGCCGTGGAGGAGCTGCTGAGCCGCGGCGCCGACCCAAACCTGCTGCTAGCGGATGGCGCGGCAGCCGTGCACTTGGCGGCCAGAGCCCGCCACCCGCGCGGTCTTCGGTGTCTAGAAGCTCTGCTGAGCCGAGGCGGGGACTCCAACGCTCGGTGAGATGGGGCCAGGACCCAGGGCGGGGTGAGTCGCGCAGGGGAGGGGTCTCCCGAGTCCGAGGGCCTCGGCCGCCCACTGGGAGAGGGCATCCCACAGCCCAGGGGCGGAGACTCGGTGTCTAAGGGTGGGGCTTGGGGATCTGGGGGCGGTTCCTGAGGATCCTAGGTCGAGGGGCTGGGGTCCCAGACCGAGGCTGGGATGTGAGGTTTGAATTTGGCCGAGGACGCAGTGTCTAGGATCCAGGAATGGTGTCTCAGGCTGGAGAGTGGCAATAGGAGCCGGAGAGCCAAGGTTCCGGGGTGCGGAAGCGGCGATCACATTCCCTCTTCCCCTGACCCCTCCTCTGCTCCTGTCCCAGTTCGGTCGAGGCACTGACGCCGCTGCACGTGGCTGCCGCCTGGGGCTGTCGCCGTGGCCTGGAGCTACTGCTGGGCCACGGAGCGGACCCCGCGCTGCGAGACCAGGTGGGAGTCCCGCTCCTTCAGTAGCAAGGCGAACCTGGAGGGAGCAAGGGAGGGAGGGAAGAAGGGCGGGAAGAGGGCCTCGGGTGCCCCCTGCTGACCGCGCCTCTACAGGACGGATTGCGGCCGCTGGACCTGGCAGAACAGCAGGGGCACCAGGATTGCGTGCGACTCCTTCGGGAGTTCCAGACTCGGACCCAGATCTCGACCCCGACCCGGACAGAGAGCCAGGAGCCTGAGCCTGAGCCCGACCCTGACGGTACGTGGGGCCTGCGCTTACTGGGGGACTTAACCTCTGATCTAGATTTGAGTGTCCCTCTGATGTCCACTCTGGCTCTGTCTCAGGTGCATTGTCTCCGGTAAGCTGTCTGCCTCCGACTCTCCCTCCTCCTGCGACTCCAGCTGCCTCCTTCTGTCTGGTCCAACCCCCATCTCTGGCTCTGGCTCTCTTCACTCCCCTCTGACTCAGTCTCATCCCTTACTTTAGGCCCAGACCCCTGGAGAAAGGGGTTGGACACCAGGCCCTCTGGACCTCCCAGTGTTACACCGGCCTCCACAGCACTGGGCGGAAGTGATGGCAGGGACATGGGCCTAGAAGCCAGCCCCAGACTCCCCAGCCTCCTTGCCCACCCTGAGATTGCTGACCAGGATAGCGGCTTGGAGCAACCCCCAGGACAATGGGACTACAGCTCAGATAGCTCCTTTGTCACTGCGATTGAAGCTTCTGGAACTGAAGACCCAGCCCCACATACCTCCTCCTGGGCTAGGTCACTACCCCAGACCAAGCAGGGACTCCTGCCTGGTATTCGACCTTCCCAGAGAATGCCCAGCTCTCCAGGTACCCCTCCACTGGTGCATCGAACTGCCAGAGCAGACAGGGAGGCAGAACTAAATACCCGTCTGCAGGCCCTGACTCTGACCTCTCCAGATGCCTCCCCCTCCCCCATATCCCTCCCAGATGGGAGCTCTGCCTCAAGCCCCCCTCAGGAATCACCGCCAGGACTCCCCGACTCCCGCTTCCTAAAAGATGGAGAGGTGTCCCTCGACAGTGATGTGGCTGCCCTCTGGCTGACGGAGGACGAGGGGAGCTCCACAGGTGACAGGGACCCCATCCCCTCTTGCTGGTGCCCTCTGGTCCCTGCGGTGTCTGACCTGGATTTGCTGCGAGGGCTCCGAGCGCTTGGCGAGAGCCCGGGCCCCATCACACCCTTCACTCGGCCGTACTACCTCCGGCGGCTGGAAGAAACCCGTGCTGCTGCTCCCGGTTAGTCTGATCGGGGCATCCAGAGTGCAAGGAGCCTCTGGGAGTTCCCGGAGAACCCTGTCTCTCAGTCCTGCCTCTTTTACTCTTTGTCTCTGGGGGAACAGCCCCTTCTTCTGCCTGCCTTGACTCAGTCCTCCCGCCTCCCCAACTTGGGGCTCAGACTTTGCAGGGCGCAGCCCAGAGCTGGCCGAAGCCCTGCGGACAGGCTGTATCCCAGATGCCCAGGCAGACGAGGACGTACTGGCCCAGCAGTTTGAGCGGCCAGATCCCAAGAGCAGGTGGCGGGAGGGGCTCGCGAAGTCCAGTTTCACATATCTGCTATTGGACCCCAGGTACTTGGAGCAGGGATGACTCCATGATGAGGTGGGAGCTGAAAAATTCAGGGATTGGTTCTTATTTGCTTTGTATCTTTAAAAGGGGGACTGGCCCTGTCTGGATACAACCTTCTATATATAGAAAAGGTTGGTCAGACCCAGTTCAAGCTGCTGAGTATCCCCGGGGAGCATCCACCACTCTCTGCCTTAGAAAATGGGGCTCACTGGACATGGATTCCGGTTGCTCTGTGAACTTAGAAACTGTCTCTGGGGCAACTGTCCTCTCTGAGCAACTTCCCTCATCCAGGGAGACTCAAGACCTGCCAGCTCGTGCCTTCTCACTGACCCCAGCTGAACGCCTTCGGACCTTTGTCCGTGCCATCTTCTATGTGGGGAAAGGGACGCGGGCCCGGCCAGATGTCCACCTCTGGGAGGCCCTCAGGCTCCGTCGGCAGCCAGGAAAGCAGGTGTGGGGCTAAAGATCAGGGGCACAGCAGGGACAGCTGAGCCGTGGGGAAGTGAAGGGGGGAGGGGATTGGAGGGCAGACCCCTGATCCCACCCTGGTCCCCTAGGCCTGCCCCAAAGTGCGCCAGATCTTGGACATTTGGGCCAGTGGCCGTGGTGTGGTCTCCCTGCATTGCTTCCAACACGTGGTTGCTGTGGAGGCTTACACTCGAGAGGCTTGTCTCGTGGCTGCTCTAGGTAAGTGTCTGGCCCATGGGGCAGAGGGAGGAGTCACGAGAGGGACCTTTGATCTACTGATTACCTCATCCCTCTCCTCTCAGAGCTGCTCATTCATTCATCCAATGAACAATTATTAAGCACCAACTATGTACCTGCACTCATACATATTTTGTTTGCTCTGTTGGTTTGTCCCTGCTTAAGAGCAATACGCAGTGGGGGTCGCTGTCACATTTGCCAGCAGTTTCCAAGGATGCCTGACCCCTCCTCTCTCCAGGGATCCAGACACTGACGAACCAGAAACAAGGACACTGCTACGGAGTCGTGGCGGGCTGGCCAGCCACCCGGCGCCGCCGCTTGGGGGTACACCTGCTGCACCGCGCCCTCCTTGTCTTCTTGGCTGAGGGTGAGCGGGAGCTGCGGCCGCAGGACATCCAGGCGCGTGGCTGAGTCCCGGGGGAGCTGGCCCCTAGCCTAGGTAGAGATCAGGGTGTTTGAATGTCTGCCCCGTGGTGATGGCAGCCACCCACTCCAGAAGGCTGCCAGGGGGTAAGGGGTGGGCGGGCAGCGACCTGTATCTTCCCCTCCAGCTGAGGGAGGACTTTGTTACAGATGGAACTTCTGGAGCTTCCCGTCATGGGAGAACAAGTAGGGAACCCAAGGATCTCTGGAACATTCCAGGGCTTCAGAAGGTGCTAGTGCTTTGGCAGTTTTGTCCTGTCTTTGTGATCCACTTTTATCTCCCAGACACAGGGACTCACCTGTGGGATGGGCTGGGGAAATTGGCCAAGATCAAGAGCGATTTCTCTGCTTCCCAGCTATGGGACCTCGGACCAATAACGTGTCTCTCTGAGACTCCCGTTTCCTTAGCTGTACAGTGGGGACAATGACAAGTCCTACCTCAGGGGGTCATGGTGGAGACGGGAGTAAACAAAGGCTGGAAATACAGTGTGGGGCACAGAACCCTGCAGGTGGAAAATCTCCCGGAAGGGAGGCGCCCTGACGCTGTTGAGGGGCCGACTGTGTGTGGTGAGCTGTGGGCAGAGCCCGGGAGGGCGACTGGGGTATGGGTGAGCGAGCAGCTCTCTTCAGGATAGCTGTGCTACTCGGGTCTCCCTTGCTTCTCTGAGACTGTTTCTTCCCGCTATAAGAGGCAATAAATAACTGCGATTTCCTGGGGATGCTATGCGATTTCAGACTTCCCATATGTTAAGAGTTTTAGTAAATGCCAAGCTGCCATCCTGGTGAGGTGTTGACGGGATCGTTTTATTTTCTGGAAGTTGCTTCTTGAAAGCATTTAGTGTATTTAGAGATTTGGGAGGATCCGCCGTCTCATTGGGTTGACCATCTGCCCATCATCCTGGCTCAGCCAACCACGTCCTGCAGGGGGCGGGTATAACCATTGGTCCTTCCACCTGCTTCAGTTCCTGGAGGCGGAGCTCCTGGCTACTCTTGGGGAATGGCTGGTATGGTAATGAGGGGCCAGGGCTCGGAAGTGGGTCTGGGCTCTACCATTTTATTTATTTATTTTTTAAAGATTTTATTTGTTTATTTAGAGAGAGAGAACGCGCGCTAGCTGTGGGAGGGACAGAAGGAGAGAGATCATTTCAAGCTGACTCTGTGTTGAACAGGAGCCCCCTATGGGGTCTGAGCCCAGGACCCTGAGATCATGACTTGAGCTGAAATGAAGAGTCTGACCCTTAACTGACAGATCCACCCATGCGCCTCTGGGTTCTACCATTTTGACCAAACTGAGGACAGTTCTCTGAACTTCCCTTTCCTCATGTATAAGACTGGGAGGCCTCGCAGACACCAAGTCTCTCCATCAAGTGACAGCAATTAAAAGTGTGCCATGTGCCCAGAAATTCACAGAGAAGTCACTGGGAAAGAATCCAGACACCCCCACCCCCCCAAAGAAAGAGAGATGAGATTTGTCCAACAGAATTTCCCAGTGTGGACCCTACTGACGTTTGAGACCAAATTATTCTTTGAGGTAGGGGCCGTCCTGTGCGTTGTACGGTGTCTGGGCAGCATCCCTGGGTTTCTATCCACTAGATGCCAGTGGGCTCCGCCCACTTCTTCCCACCCCCAGTTGCCACAATTAAAAATGTCTCCAGAATTTGCTAGTGAAGGGCGCCTGGGTGGCTCAGTCAGTTAAGCGTCTGACTTCGGTCCAGGTCTTGATCTGAGGGTCCGGGGATGGAGTCCCCCATCGGGCTCCCTGTTCAGCAGGGAGCCTGCTTCTCCCTCTGCCCCACCCCCCATGTGCCGCACTCTCAAATAAACAAACGCAATATTTTTTTAAAAAAGAATTTGCTCGTGGAAAACAGTGCCACCACAAAAACTCCGGTCTAAACTAAAGATGGGC
The DNA here is from genome assembly GCF_020171115.1 of Neogale vison. Classification (NCBI taxonomy): domain Eukaryota; kingdom Metazoa; phylum Chordata; class Mammalia; order Carnivora; family Mustelidae; genus Neogale; species Neogale vison. Next base: position 213,419,819 of record NC_058096.1, on the reverse strand, counting down.
TTACAAACCAGTGCGGAGAGGACCAAAGACGTAGTAACTTAAAGGGATGATGCTCTCCCCGCACCGTTCACACAAGCCAGAGGTGTACCCTTGAGATACAGACATTGGAAAATATAGAGGAGTAAGAGCATGGCTGTAGGGCAGGAAATCCTGCCAGACAAGAAAGGCAGACTCGTTGGCTTTAAAAAAAACAACAACAACAACAAACAGAACAAAAACTATCTTCATGGCAAAAGCGACCCTAAACCAGATTGAAAGATACAATGGGATAGTAAGAGGTACCGACTTGCTGAGTGGCGTGGCATAAAAGGGATTCAATGAAACGATGGCGCCAGGCACTTGGCACAGGGCTTTCTATACAGGTGGCCCTCCATTATGGCTGCTCCAGCCCATGCAACGTCTGCTGATGCTCACTTTAACCCCTGTATGAACCTCAGCTGGACTGCCTCCCGCCTTCCAGGGACCCGGAGCTCACCACCTGCCTCTGTTCTGGGAATACTGCCCAAGCAGCCCCTGCATTCTGAGGAGGGAGGGAGAACTCGGGAAGCAAGCCTGGACGGCCAACGCCCTCACCTCTCTGCAAGTCAGCCGTGAGGGGGTGGCGCCTGCATCAGCCCAGTCTGCAGACGGGGAAACTGAGGCTCAGGACGACCCTGCCCTGCCATCACCCAGCACAGGTCCTCCAGAGACTCAGATTGTCACTTCTTTTTATTGAGTTACAAGTTGAGATGTGCAGGTTCGGTGGTGCCAGCCCCCCTCTCCCTCCCCCCGACTTGGGCAACAGCAGCTCCCAGCGCCAAGAAATGGGGGGTGGGGAGGGTCTCGGGCAATGAGGCGGGGCCCTGAGGGTCCCAGGATCAAGCACGGCTGACACGGAAGACAGAGAGCGGCGTTGAGGGACAGGGGCTTCTGTACAAGGTCATCCTCCACGGGGGTTCCGGCTCCGGCCCCAAAACACCGATGGGTCCGGCAGGATGGAAGCGGAGAGCGGTGTACCCACTTGGCTCCCGAGAACGCCATGCCCTACCCAGCCGGCCTGGGGGCCTGGGGGCGTCTCCCTGACCTGACTCCGCCTACCGGAGCGAACAGCCCGCCCAGGTGGTCCGCGCTGTGGACGTGGGGGCGGCCCCTGGCTTCCTCCTGCTGCTCCTTGGCTTACCAAGCGATGCCCGGCCGGCCCAGCGGCTACTTCTTCTCTTCTGGGGGCGCAGGCAGGGGCTCGGGCAGGGCCTTGGGCGAGGGCTCGGGCTCCCAGAGCAGGAATTCGTGGAGCAGCGTGTTGACCGTCTCTGGACACTCCAGCATCACCATGTGGCTGCCTTCATCGATGAGCTTCAGGAAGGCCAGCAACAGGATCTGCAGGCGGGGCAGGGGTGGGGGCACAGGTTCAGGATGGCAAAGGCAGGCTGCCCTGGTACACCCAAGCCCATCCACACCAGGCCTGCAGTCTTAGGAAGTCTCTCCTGTGGCCTACCCTTCATCCCTCTACTTCCACTCAAAGGCGGAGGTGGAGGATAGCCTGCTGACCTCAGTATTCATTCAACATTTATGACGTGACTACAGTACATCCAGAGAAGAATTTCTCAATCCCAGCACTACTGACACATAGGGTGGGATGATTCTCTGTGGTGCGGGGTGTCCCGTGTACTGTAGGCTGTTGGGCAGCATTCCTGGCCCGGACCCACCAGATGCCAGTAGCAGTGTCCCACTCCCCCACCCCACAGGGGGACAGCTTACAATGTCTCCAGACATTGCCAAATATCCCTGGGGAGCAAATTCACCGCTGAGTGAGAATCACCGAGATAGAAAGACCAGGTCTCTCAAGCCAAGTCAAGGTCTCTCATGCCAGGCTTCTCAACCTTAGCAATACTGACACTTGGGGTGGGAACATTCTTTGCTGTGGAGCCATTCTGTTCGCTACAGGGCACTGAGCAGCATCCCTGGCCTCCCCCCACCAGACATCAGAAGCCCCTCCTCCCCACCCATGACAACCCAAAAAAGTCTGTAGACATTTCCAATGTCTCCCGGGGCTCAGATTCCCTGCTGGCTAAGAACTGCTGGTCCAGACCTAGTCCCAGTGCTGAGGATCCCAAGACACTTTCTCAGTAGGCTCTGATCTAAAGATCCCCCGCCTGACCTCTCCCAGAATTACACATGGCATCCCTGGTCACTTATACAAATCCCAACTGGGCAGGGCACCACAGCAGCCCCATGTTCTGGATCGCACTCTCAATCTAACCTCTCCCTTCCCTGAGGCTGGAGCACAAGGCAGAATCCCCCTGGGGTGCGTGTGATGGCTCCGGTGCCAAGGCCCTACCTCGGCCATGCGCTGGTCTTCCTCCACTGGCACAAACTTGTCGTGCATACCGTGAACGAGCAGGACGGGCACAGTGAGCTCAGCATGGTAGACCTCGTCACCTTCAGGCCAGTACTGGCCACTCATCATGGCTCGCAGGACGAAGGATGACACGTTGAACGCATTGCCCTCCTTCAGCAGCTGCTTCTCTTTGGCTCCTTGGCGTGCAAAGCCAGCCCTGGTGGTGAGGATGCACTCCTGGAGGCCTTGTGCCAGCTCGGCCGCCAGGAGCACCTCTGATGCCTGTCCCGGCAGCAATACAGCCTCCCCTCCCCCCAACTCAGGGAGATGCCAGGGTTCGCTGGGGCCAGGGTGACTCACTTGAGAAAGCTCCAAGCCAGGCAGGGTGATAGGCAGTGCAGGACGCACGTGGGCATGTTGAAGATGGAACAGAAGCTGGGTTCCAAGGCTGTGGGACCCCCGCCGTTGATCATGATGACCTTGTGCACCAGGTCTGGATATTCATGAGCCAGGAACGTGCAGAAGGAGACACTGTGGGTGCATAGGTGGGTAGGTGGGTGGTGGGGAGGGTTGGAGGGAGTTGGTCAGCAGGATACAGGTAGTGAGGGAGGTAATGCCCTCCCTTCACCCAGAGACAGGTCCTTGAAGGCTAACATTCTTCCCCTGGGGCCCACGGGCACTGGGTGGGAGGGAGGGATGGGGAGAGGGAGGCATCTTGAGTGCCTCTAACCTATAAGACTATGTGTCTATTGAGAGTGAATTTTTTCCCCTTCTTTTTACAGAGAAGATTCAAATCCAGAACTTTAATCAGATCCTTAAAGCAGCCATGCCCCCCAAAGTGGTAAGAATGACTTATCGCCAAGTATTAAGCATTCCGATTACGCTGCTACTCTTTGGTTTCCCAGAGAAGGTCCCTGTTTCTTGTCCTTTTCCTGTGAGGATCCTCTGTCCCCAGTCTCTGGACACGGCACATCGGCCTGCCTTATGCAGGCTGGGAAAGTACAGCCCAAAGAGCCCCCACAGTCCAGCTCCTCATTCCCTCAAAAGTCGGGTTCATGGGGCGCCTGGGTGGCTCAGTGGGTTAAGCTGCTGCCTTCGGCTCAGGTCATGATCTCAGGATCCTGGGATCGAGTCCCGCATCGGGCTCTCTGCTCAGCGGAGAGCCTGCTTCCTCCTCTCTCTCTCTCTCTGCCTGCCTCTCTGCCTACTTGTGATTTCTCTCTGTCAAATAAATAAATAAAATCTTTAAAAAAAAAAAAAAAAAGTCGGGTTCATTGGGCCAACGATGGCCTGTGGGCTAGCCATTTGTTTTGGTAAACTAACTTTACCATTTTGTAAATTTATTTAGTAAACTAAATTTATTTAGTTTACCATTTTGTAAGTTATTTAGTAAATAAAGTTTTATTGGAACAAAGCCACGCCCATTTGTTTACCATGATGGCTGCTGCTTTGCTTTGACAGTAGAGTTGTAAGAGGCTCCAAAAGAGATGACCATATGTCCTAAGATATTTACTATCTGGCCCATTAAGAAAAAGTTTGCAGACCCTAGCTGTAAAGGGGAAGAGGATACAAGTAAGAGTCAGTTGGCCTTCAGTGTACCAGTGACTCCCTGTGTGCCCTTGGGGAGATTGCCTAACCTCTCTGAACTTCCGTCTCCACATCTGCTGGGCTGTCTTCGTAGCATTGTTATGAGGTCACAGGAACTACCGAAGATGGGTGCTCATTTAATCAAAGGAAACATTTAGCATAAACATCCACTTTTGGGGGTGTTCTCATATAAACAAACAGGAGCTATGTTACTTTCCAGCCTGGCTTCCTTTCATTCAGAAATATATGGAACGTTTCTTTGTCTTGTCTCATTGCATGGGCCACACCGCTAAAACAGTGGTTCTTAAACTAGCCGGCTTATCAGATCCTGCCTTTCCTCCTGGGTAAAGGCGAGTGGTACCACCTGGCAGTGATCAGGCACCCAGGCCCAGTCTTTGATAAGTGGGCACTCACCTTGATGATGGATGGTATCATGCATCACTCCTTTAGTGGGAGTGAATTACAGGAACCTGTGCCCTTGTAAAAAGACTGTATAGGATTCTAATTACCCCTTCCTTGGAAGGGATCTCCAGAGGAACTGATTTTTGAACTTAAAGACAATGGTCCTCAGCCAGGAATGATTCTGACTGCCAGGGAACATATAATTTGAAGACACTTTTTTTTTTAAGACACTTGATGGTCATGACCATCATTGGGCCACTGTACCTGTGGCAACCAGCAGGCAGAGGCTAAGGAAGCCTGCTAAACATCCTACAATGTACATGAAAGCCCCTCGAAGAGAGGAATGACCTGATCCAAATGTTACTAGTGCTGGGACTGTGAAACACCGCTTTAAAAGGATAGGAAACAGGGTGCCTGGGTGGCTCAGTGGGTTAAGCCGCTGCCTTCAGCTCAGGTCATGATCCCAGGGTCCTGGGATCGAGTCCCACATCGGGCTCTCTGCTCAGCGGGGAGCCTGCTTCCTCCTCTCTCTGCCTGCCTGCCTCTCTGCCTGCTTGTGATCTCTGTCTGTCAAATAAATAAATAAAATCTTTAAAAAAATAAAAAAAAAAAAAAAAAAAAAAAAGGATAGGAAACAACAGCAGTGGAGGCGGGCATCGCTATCTTGTTATAGTCATAAATGAGAGTCTTCAAGGAGAGAAGTAGGTGTTGGGCAAATGTGTGTCCAGTGCCTGTGACTCTCCCCCACTGCTCCCCGCTAGCCCCACCGCAGCACTGGCTCACCCGTATGAATGCCCAATGAGCACGTTTCGCTTCTTGGCATAACGCTTGAAGATGGCACGCATGTCCTCTGCCAGCGCATAGAAGGTGTAGGCTGCGGCCACCTGGGGTGCTGAGCTGGCCCCATGACCGGCCAGATCGGGTGCCACCACCTCATAGCCCAGGCGCACAAAGAAGTCCAGCTGCTCCTTCCAGATGGCCAGGGAGCCGCCCACACCGTGGATGAAGAAGAGCACCACGTCGGCCTGAGCACCTTTGCAGCTCGTGATGCGCTTTTCACAGTCAATGTGGATGGTGCGCTTGGGGCGCCGGGCTCGCCGCCGTCGCCCACCACTGCCACTCCCGGCGCTGCCTGAGCCCGAGCGGCCATCACTGCCTGCTGGGTCGGCCAGCTCCACCTCTAGGGCGGCCGGCGGCTCCCCCGAGCCATTCTGCCCATGCAGGAGGTCAGCTCGAGGTGCCCGGCCCAGGTTCTCCACCAGTAACCGCCCGTTGCGGTAAACGGTAATTCGGCGCTGGCAGCGGACCAAGCCAGATCGGTCTCCCTGGGCAGCATCTGGCGGCAGTGGAGGCGGGTTGGGGGCTGGAGCAGGCCCCGCGTGCTTCACCCGCAGCACACGGCCAGGCTTGACCTCCACAAAGGTGTAGCCATCACTGGACTCGACGCTCTCCAGCGGCCCCACGGCGTTGGGCGGTGCGCCTAGCAGGCAGCAGAAGATCCCGTCGGTCACCCCAGTCAGCATGGTGTGTCCTGCAAGTGGGGGCACAGCCATTTCAGGGGCTGTCTAAATGGCCAGAGCCAGCCAAGCACCAAGATGTTTTGTCTGTCTAGTCAGTGCCTGCCTGGGGGTTGGCCACCCTCCTGGGCTAGCCTAGGCTGTCCTAGAGAGAAGGACCTGGCTACAGCTGACCCCAAGAGGTGTCCATAGGGAAGGTGGTATAATCCAGGGCTGCTTCTTGGAGGGGGGGACATTGTGGCAAATGAGGACCATCCCCCCCACCCCTCCACCCCCGCTCACAGCAGCTATGGCTTCCATAACCCATTCATTCATTCATCCATCCATCCGCCCATCCATTCATGCACACATTCTCATTAACTTACTTTTACCAAATGGGCACATTCTGACTGCCTTTGAAGGCATCTAAAAAGGTGCAGATGCCAACGAGCCCCCATCCAGGCCTCTGAACCTGGCTCCTGAAAGGTGAGGCCCTGGGGGAGGGGGTTAGGGACTAAGCTCCAGAAGGCCTTGCCCATCTCTGCAAGTCCCAGAATGGGTCTGTATTGCAGACGGACAAGCCGAAGCCCAGACAGTCTTCAGTACCCTAGCTTCCGGGGGTCTGACACACAATCCCCAAAGGTGGAGAGGAGGATGGACAAGGTAAAGCCCTCTGTGGGGGCCTCCGGTCCTCTATGCTGCTCCCTGGGCCACCCCCTCCGTGTCCATGGCAACTACAGTCAGTTACATAACTCAAGGGGGATACCCGTGCAGCGCACCCCCATTGTCTAGGGCCTAGAGCTGGGACCAACCCCTCCCCCGTCTCCATCCTGGGCGCCGCGGGGATAAGACGCGCTGAAGGCACGGCCTCCGAAGGCCCATACTTGCTGATAGAGGGGAAGCGGGTCGCGCCACCCCACTCCAGTGGAATCCTGACCCCGGATTGCGGAGGGGGACGCAGTTGCGCCATGCCAGGTCCCCTCCCTAGAGCCCGATCCCTGCCTCTCAGGTGCTAGTAAGCCCTACGGCGGGGTCGAAGCCACTGGGGCTCCGCGGCTTCCTAAGAGCCCGAGTACTGGCTTTGTGCACACCCCCTTCCGATGTCGAAGCCCCAGGGACCTCGATGTCCCCCTCCCAGAGCCCACTCCCCGCTCACCTCATCTAGGGCCCTGTAGCCCGGGGCAGGGCGGAGGGGATCCCAGGCGGAGAAGCCAGCGTCCGCCTGCCGCGCCGTTTTACATGGTGGCACGGGGTCGTCCCAGGCGCGTCTACGCGGGCGGGCTCGGGCCCACGGCGGTCAGCGCGGGGGCATCCCGCGGCCGCCGAGAAAGCCGGCCCTTTAAGTCTCTCCCCAGGGGGAGGGGCCGTCTGCCGACGGACGGGCGTCTAGACCAATCAGAGCTAGGAAATGACCTGGCCTAGTTAGACTGCCAATCATAGGCGGTAGCTTCGGGATGAAGGCGGTCTCAGAAAACAGCAGCCCCACCCCCTTAAGGAGTTTACCGAGGAGGGAGGGAGGGAGGGATTGGGCCTGGCCCAGGGCCCAGAAGGGGTCCCGAGTTGGGGTCTGCGGAACTCCGGAGAGGTAGCCTCCGGAGCCTCTAACTGTGTATAGGATCCCCTCGTCTAGCCCCTGCCTCCGAACAGCTTTGTAACCTCCAAATGGGGCCCCCATGCTCCTCTCTCTGTACTGACCTTTCCGTTCTAGAGACTCTCAGATCTTTCCAGTTCAGGGTGGGGAAACTGAGGCTCATAAATGACACAAAGTCACAAAGCAAGATGGGGGCTTCGCGGCAGAGGTGGTATTTAAAACCACGGCTGTGTGATATCAAGTCCCGGAAATTGTTATTCATTAAACCTTTAAACAGACGACTTAAAGCTATGAGTTATTGCGGGATTGGAGTTTCACAGACAGGTCAGTCTAACTGGTGACTCCATGGTCCCAAATGGAGTCGAAGATCCCAGGGTTCAAATCCAGCCTCTGCCTTTTGTTGATATGTGACCTTGGGCAAGTCACTTCTCTGAGACTCATTTCTCTATGAAATTAATCCCCTCATGAGTTTGCTCTGCAGGTAAAAACACCCAGAACGGTAAGTGTTCAATACGTTATTGACATTATTATTGTACTGGTTTAGTAGTATAATACTGCACAGGTTTGCTAAGTGTTGGTGCAGGTAGGATGGGCTTCAGAGGACAAGGGGTTAATCATTTCTTGCCCACTCCCATCTCCCGGAATTTGCTGCCAGAGCGGGATTAGGTCCTTCCTCCCACTCTTGCCCACTCAGGGTGCTCCTGGGAGACTACAGTCGATTCATGCAGTAAACAGTTCCCTTCCCTGACCCTGGACCCCGCCCCCCCCCCCCCCCGCCTCCAAGCTGGGAGATTCTGGGGTGTCCACAGGGACTCAGCCAGCAGCCTGGCCCTTGAGGAACCGTTGGGCTTTTGGGAGAGTCTGGGGAGAATCATATGGGGATGTGGTTGGGCCAAAGGGAGGGATGGGGCTGGGGGAGAGGAAAATATCCGAAGATGTTCAGAGTTAATGGGGGGGGAGATGAATAGAACATCAGGCATAGGTGGGTGTGGCTGAAATTTAGAGGGGGTGTGTGTGTGTTTGGAGGGCTTCATTTGCTTGCCAGAGAAGCTGAATATTTTCCCTGGGGCAACGAGCACCATAGAGGCTGTGAGAGAAGGGAAGAGGGTCATATCTAAGTATAGAAAATTTTTTCTTGGATCAGAATGGAGGTACCACCACGGACAAGCTTAAAACACATGAGTTTCAGATTGAGAAACTGAATCCCCGAGAGGAGCAGGGACCACCCCAAGGACATCCAGGCAACTCCAACTTAGGTCTCCTGGGCTCTCCGCCAAAGAAGAGAGACTTGGCTGGGCCCAGAGAAAAGCTGCCAGCCAGCTGTGTGCCATCTGCCCGCCTCCTGCTGGGGGAAGGAGGATGGACCAGCCGTTTCCTGAGGCTGCCACCAGCTGCGCCACGGCAACCACCGGGCACCCTCTGCCGGTTGACAAGAGAAGGAACCACAGCTCCCAGCGGACCCGGGGACACAACTCTTGTACGCAGGCGCATGCCAAAGAGGCGCCGTTCGCCTGCCACCTGCTGGTCCATATGAGGAACTACACTCCCTTGCCCGTAAGGACGCTCTCGCGGAGGAGACGCAGGCGCAGAAATACTACTCCAGGACAACCCGGAGGCCACGCGGCCTCCGCGGTAGGAGAAACTACATTTCCCAGAAGTTTTCGCACTGCGGCTGCAGAGCCTATTCGCTTTGGAATAGCCGGCGTGGGGACGTCGCGACCGGCGGCTGAACATGGCTTTCTTGGTCGGATCCGTAGGTCGCCAGTTGGGTCGCGTCAGGTGAGTCCTCACGGGGACCCTTCCCCGAATCTGGAAATAAGGGCGGTGTCGGGGGCTGGTGTCAGCTCTTTGGTGACAACAGGACTTGCCAACGGCTTGCGCTTTGATGGAGCGCTTCTTGCAACCAGGCTGCGGCCGGGTCCGGATAGGGGATCCGAGGCTCAGAGAGGTTGAGCGTCACGCCGAAGTCACAGAGCGCCCCCTCTGACCTTCCTCGCCATCTCTTTCCCTCCCGCAGGTGGCTGCAGCCCCGCGCCTGGCTGGGGCTCCCCGATGCCTGGGGACTTCTCGCCACACAGCAGAACCGAGGAAAGGCGCGTGGAAATGAGTATCAGCCGAGCAACATCAAACGCAAACACAAACACGGGTGGATCCGGCGCCTGAGCACACCGGCCGGCGTCCAGGTCATCCTTCGCCGCATGCACAAAGGCCGCAAGTCGCTGAGCCATTGAGGAGCGCTAAACTGCCGGCAGGACCCCCATTAGAGCGTTTCTCTGACCTGGGACCTCTCCTGCTATTCGTTTTATGCGGAGCCGGGACAACTCAGACATAAACCCTCCTCAAATTGTGGAGTCGGCCCCCGGAGTGGGGGGAAGTCTGCGGTTGGACTGAGAGTGGGAGTAGGAAGTCAGACCTCGCCTAGTCCCTTTCTACGCTATTGAATTAGGAAGAATTTCGAACATACAATAGTCCACAGTGAACCCTGTGTACTCGGTACACAGCTTTAACCACCAATTACCCACAACTCACCTGACCCCTCCTGTGTTATTTAGGAGCAAATCTAGGGCATTGGGTTATTTCTTATTTCAGAATGCATCTCTCCAAGAAAAGGGCTCTTTAAAACCTAATCACAGAACTTTTCACACCTAAAAAGTGGTTAACAATTCCATAGTATTGTCTAATAAATGTCCAAATTTATATTTGTCTTATATATGTCATCATTTTTCACAGGTCTGGAAAGGTTTCTGGGGAGTTAGGGCTTGAATCCTCAACCCCTAGGATGGGTTTGTGGGAATGGGCAGTGTGACCTTGAGCAAGGCCTTAGCCCTTTGAGGCTCATTTGACTCCTATGAAATGAGGTGCTTATTTCTCCTTTGCTGCATTGTTGGAATAATAATACTCAGTACTCAGTAGCTTCCCTTAGTACTACTGAGTATTTCTGTGTACTGGGTGCCAAGTCCTTGTCTGGTGGGCAGGGTAAGGGCACTTGATTTGTACCCAGGCAGTCTGGAGACAGCAGAGTCAGGACTGAGAGGAGGATCTAAGGGCTGTGGGAGCCCGAAGAAGTTTCGCCTGGCTTGGACTTGGGAAGAATGTGGTCAGAAAAGTCTTCCTGAAAGATGGAGCAGGGCCTGGGAGAGCCCAAAGGGAGAAAGGATTAGACTCAGAGGTCAGGATAAAAGGTGGATAAGAGAGACAGGAGGGTATCAAAATTCCGGGCCAAAGGGATGGGACTGGATCCTTAGGGGACTGGAGAGCGACGGGGGCATATGAACAAGAGAATCTAAAGATAGGAAGCAGCAAGTGCAGAGCCGTTTAGATATGCGGAAACCTAAGGTTAGGACCCTGGAGAGGATGCTGGGGGTGTTACGGCAGGTCCCTCTCCGGGGCTGCTGTGGAAACTCCATGAGACACCATATTAAAAAGTGAAGTAAGGGGTGCCTGGGTGGCTCAGTGGGTTGAGCCGCTGCCTTCAGCTCAGGTCATGATCTCAGGGTCCTGGGATTGAGCCCCACATCGGGCTCTCTGCTCAGCAGGGAGCCTGCTTCCTCCTCTCTCTCTGCCTGCCTCTCTGCCTACTTGTGACCTCTGTCTGTCAAATAAATAAATAAAATCTTTAAAAAAAATAAAAAAAAAAAAGTGAAGTAAGCAGTAGAAAAAAAAGACCTGCGGAACCTCCCGGAGTTGTGGACTACAAATCCCAAGAGGCGTCGAGGGCAGGCCTCCGCCCACTTCCGGATTTTGCTGCCTTTGCTTCTAATTCCCGGGCGGGGTTTTGCTTCATCAACCGAACTTGACCACGAAAGGAGGAGGTGTGTTGGCCAATGGACGCGTGACTTAGCCAAGTCCGGCCAATGGGAGCGCGCAGAGGCACCTACTCTAGGGGCGGGGCTAGAGGGCAGGCCAATGAGCAGGGGGTGGTGGCGCCATCAGTGTGGGCTGTGCCGTGGTTGGAAGTTACTGTGCGGCGGCGGCTAAGAAGGCGGCGGTGGTGGCGGCGGCGGCGGCTGAGGCGGTAGCTGAGGCAGAGACGGAGGAGACAGAAGATGGTGAGAGAGGCTGCCGGGCCCGTACTCCCCCTCCGTTCGACAAAATGGCGCCGCGGGCCCACCCACCTCTAGTAATCCCTGAAGCCCCTCATCTCCCTGCCCGGCCCCCTCAGGCCCCGCCCCGCCTCTCGCTCTGCCCTATAACCTTCAACCTCGGGACCCTGCTGTGAGCTTCCTGCTGACCCCGCCCCGGCTCTTTCTCTCCGACCCCTGACCCTATCTAGGCGTCCAGGCCCTGACAACCCATTCATTTCCGGGTCGCTGCTCCCCCGGAAATGGGCGGGGGCGGGGGTGGGGTCCCCCGAGACCCCCCATTTCAGGCCTTGTTCTCGGTTTGTCCGGCCTGGGTCTTTCCAGTTCAGGACGGTTTGGGAGCGCGTCTTGGGCGTTGGGGCGGGGGAGGGGGCTTGACATCGTGACATGTGGGGCTTTGTCGCCAAAGGAAGTGCGACATCACAGACTACCCAGGTCCCCCAGAGTCCTGATCCCACCCCCAGCATTTTGGCCCCGACCGGCCCTAGAACATACCAACTTTATCTCTTCTGTCCCCGGCCCCCTTCCATGTTAAATGAAGGTGCCAGCAGTCCAGACCTGATCGGGTAGTGGCAATTCAGAGAGCTGATGTCATGAAGGGCTTAGGACAGTGAACGCTCAACAGATGAACTGGGTGACTTGGGGCTGGTGGCATCTTTTCCCAGCTGGTTTCTCAGCTTTAAGTGGGAATAATGCCAGCTGGTTGGGCCATTTGCTCATCCTGGGATTTGACTATAATAGTTCTTTGGGGTTCTCTCCCGGACCCTGTAAAGTGGGATGGTGACTTGACATCAGAATTGTGCTCAAGCCTCCCCCCCAACCCCCCACTATTTGGCCTCACCAGAACTGGCAGGGGTGATGGAAGCTTTTGTTGGGGCATGTCAAAACCCCATTGTTGCTGGACCCAGGGTCCCAGCCCACCACAGCCCATAGCTCATGAGATGTGGGGGGGGGGGGTAGGCAATAGAAGAAGGAGATGAGAAAGTGGGTTCTTAGCATGTGGGTCCCTAAGCCTGGGTGTTGTCTTTGATTCATCGCTGCATTCTCATCTTCCATGTCTTGTCCATGAGAAGTTCTGATGGCTTTGCCTCTAGAACACGTGGTGAATTCATCTACATTCGCCCACCTTGGTCCAGGCACTGCCCGCTCCTGCCTGGATGCCTGCCCCAGCCACCTCCCTGGTCTCCTTACCTCCCTCCTGCCCTGCTGGCAGTCTGTAATTCACCAGAGGGAGCTTGTAATTTAAAGTGTAGATCTCATTAGACCACTTTCTAGCATATGAGATACTCTAGGGGCTTTTTGTAACCCAGTTGAAACCCCACCTTCTCCATCAGCCCCCATGGCCCCCGTCCACCTCTATGACCTCATCTCTATCCTCTCCACTCCTCCCTCTGCAAGCTTCAGCCATATTGGCCTTGTTTTCATGCCCTCACACTCTTAAGTCCCTTCCACCCAGGGCCTTTGCACCTGCTGCTCCTTCTGCCTGGAATGTTCTTCCTGTGAACATCATCTCCTCAGAAGAGCCCTTCCTGAGTTCAGGAGGCCCTTTGTGTCTCCTCTCTTGGCACACCTTATCTTTTCGTCTGCCGTTGGATGGATCACTTGTGGGCTGTCTGTGCAGGGATGGCATACACTTGTTCAGTGACTGTTTGCTGAGGCAGTGGACAGCTTCTGGGCCCAGCTGTGGCTAGGATTTGTCTGGCTGGAGGGAGGATTTCTCCCCTGTGACTCAGGCCTTGTTTTCCTGCTTAGCTGACAGGAAGTACTGGTCATACCATCTTCATTCATTTATCAGCACAAATGCATTGATGCTAATAGCTTGCCTTCCAGGGAGCTCTGTGAGAAGCTTCTTCGAGGCTAGGAGGTCTCTTCCCCCCCAGGTCACACAGGACGTGTAAACAGATGACCTCGCTGGGGTGTGAGCTTGGCTCCGGCGGAGGTGTCCAAGGTGTGGAGAGAGGAAAGGGGCCAAGGGTGGTTTTGAGCTGCATGGAGAGGTTGGTGGCTTTTTCCCACAGGGGAAGAGGACAGGCATTCTGGGAGGATGGCCCAGCACTAGCTGGGATGGACGGGGTTTGTGGCAGGAGGGTAGCATGAGCCAAGTCGAGCCGGGCCTTTGGAGGGACAGGAGCCCCTCCTCACCCTTCACGTCTCTGTGCCTGCATCACTACCTCTGGGCAGCCCTTTCTGATCCTCCCAATCAGCCACGTCTTTCCCCAGGGCTGTCCTGGGTCTCACCCTGTCTTCAGAGTCACTCTGCATTCCCTGCACAGCTCTTGGATGCACATCTGTGTCTTTGTGTACGGGGTGCTTCCTGGGACCAAGAGCAGCTCCACTGTGGCTTACCCCAGGGCCCTGGTGCCTGGTGCTGGGCCCATGACATAGTAGGAGTCTGAGGAAAGCCAGCTGGGTGGGTGAAGCTGGCCGCATAGTCAGGTGCAGTTGGGGCAGGGGTCCTGGGTTGGAGGAGGCACGTTGGAGGGGCTTTGAGCTGGCTCCAGGGCAGATATAGAGCACCCAGATGTGACGGCCGCTTCCAGGGTGGAAGTGGGAGGCCCATCCACATTCCAGGTTCCCTTGCTGGTCCATACTGCCAAGGTCTTGCTAGGGCCTGGTAGAGTTGAGGACACCTGTTCCCACTTGTCCTAGAGGGTGGTAGGGGAGCACCTGAAGGGCTGCTTCCCTGAGGTTGCTTAGCTTGGGCTCAGGTATGCAGATGGGTCTCCCAAAGCAGGGTTACTCTAGCCTGCAGGGGCTCTGGGCCCTTGGTTTTCAGGCAGGGAAGCTTAGGCACTGGCATGGCATGTAGCATAAAGAGCTTGGCCTCTGGGGTTGGGTGAACTTGGGTTCAGTCTGCTTCCTTGTTTTCTTGTTGGGGCTGGGTGATCTCAGACAAGTACCATGTGACCCTTCTGCCTCAACTTCCTCATCTTTAGTATGAGGTGACTCCAGCCCCTGGCGGGCCGTGTGGGGAACCCGTGCCCAGCTGCCCCACTCCAGACCTGATGACGGCATTGCCCTCTTCTTCTGGTGAGGAGTCACTCCTTACCCCAAGTTCGCAGCCCTCATCCCTCCCTGAGCATTTCTCTGGCTCTCATGCCTCAGTTTCCTAAGGTGGACATGGCTCTCATTGGCCTCTCTTGCCCCCATCTTATGGCTGAGAGTCACCTCAGATGCCCCATAGTCGGAGCCTTTCCCCTCCAGAAACCTCTCCCTTTCTTGCCCAGCTCATACCAGACTGTCAGGGGAAAAAGGACTTCCGACGAGTCAGGGCCGTGAGGGATCTGTTGCTGGCTCCCCGCAGCCGCATGGGCCTGAACATCGGGCCCTCCCCGTGCGAGGCCAGGCTCCGCACCAGGCACAGGGCGTTCTCCCTTCGCAGAGCAGCCTCTGCGTCAGGGAGCCCCAGGAGCAGCCCCTGAGCGGACCTCTGTTCACAGACCTGTTTGCTTTGGTCCACAAAGCATTTTCTAAAAAGCCCAGCCAACTTGAAACACCTCGCGATGGCGGGTGAAGACTTGGATTTTTGAGTTTTCTTCGAACTTGGGAGTACAGTTGCCCCTGGGCTCTGGTTTCTGTAGAGTTGCAGCCTGTGTCCCGACCACCCTCTCCCCTTCACCCAGGCCCCTGCTCCCTCACCCCTGTTTCTTGTCACTCTGGCTCACAGGGTTTTTTGGGGTAGATGAGTCTTCCCCATGCCAGGTCTCTCTCAAGGCTGATAAATGGAAACGAGGCCAGGAGTTTAATATTCAGCAAGCATAGAGGGCAGGTCTGGGCCCGGGTCTGACTTCCCTCCCTGCTGCTTGCTCCTGACTTTAACCAAATGGCCTGTCCTCACTGAGCCTCATTTGAGAACACTCAATTCTCTCAGGGCTAGTGACTCTTTCCTGGTCACCCAGTGTGCACATCAGGTAGCCAGCTTACAGGTACATTCTGGAAAACTTAACAGAAGAACACAAAGATGGAAACTGGACGTCACAGGGAGGCCCAGTCTCCCAGGAACTCCAGGGGCGACCCAGCCTACTGCCAGGTCTCACCATCTTCCCTGTCTTCTAGGCAGATTTTTTGAAAGGACTGCCTGTCTACAACAAAAGCAATTTTAGTCGATTTCACGCGGACTCTGTGTGCAAAGCTTCGGTGAGTGCGTGCTCCGGGTACTGGGCGTGGTCGGGGAGCTGCCAGGGGGAAGGGGGTGATGTGTACACCCCATTGGGGTCTCACCAGGAACAGAGGCTGGTCTTTGCATGCTGTTCTGCCTTCCTTGCAGGGTGTGTGCCCAGGTGAGGGGTGAGGGGGGCCCCCGTTAGCCTACTGGCTCTCCTCACCCATGTCTTCCCAACTCTCTTGCAGAACCGACGTCCCTCAGTCTACCTGCCCACGCGGGAGTACCCATCTGAACAGAGTAAGTGGCCTCTGTCAGTTTGTCTCAACCTGGCTGCTGAGGGGAAGGGCCTCAGGGCAGTGCAGGTGGTGAGCCGTGGGGTAGTGGGAAGCCCACATGCTGACATCCACATCCAGCCCCGGGGGGGTCCGCAGTAGCCCTCAGCTGCTGCTCGCCAGCCCTCTCCCCTTTGTCTCCCATAAGTTTGGGTGTCCCCTGCCAGCACTGTGTCACAGACCCCGAGACGACTGTACTGTGGGAGGGGATCCTGCCCAGCCTCGGGTATGCAGCTCAGGGAGGTTGGCGCATCCAGGTGGGGGGGGTCTGCCAAGAAAGGTGCAGAGCCTGCCGAGCAGGAGGACCCCAGCATTATGTGGCTTTGGTTCTTTATTTGAATGGTGACGGAGAAGCTACGTGCTGCATGGCGGGTTCTGTGGTCACTGGGGCACAGCTGTAGAGATCTGTATTCCTGGTCTGCCTGGACCGTGTGCTGGGGCTCATTCACCCACTGGGGCTGGACTTCCACATGTGGCAGAAGCTTTGGTCTCTCCCAAGAAAGCAGGGGCCCAGGTGGAGCAGCTGGCTTGGGCCCCTGGTAGTAGCTGTGTACTTGGGAGCAGAAACACTAGGCTTCCCGAATCCTCTGTGCTGGGGGTGCAGACTCGGAGCCGCAGCCAGGGCACGCAGGGCAGAGATGGGCGGGAGACCAGGGAGGGATGAGAACCTGTCCTGGGAGGGGCAGTGCAGGCCTGGTTGGGGGCTGGGTCACCTGAGGCCTCTGCCTGCAACTTCCTCTGCCTTTTCTCCTCAGTCATTGTGACAGAAAAGACAAACATCCTTTTGCGCTATTTACATCAGCAATGGGACAAAAAGGTAAGGCATGTGGGGTCAGGTGCTAGAACTTGTGGGGACTGTGGTGGCCAGCAGGGGGGCGCTGAGTGGGGGAAGGACACAGGTGACTGGAAGACCAGGTGTTTGATGGCAGCATTGGACTTGGCCAGGCCCCAGGGGAGGGAAGAGTGTTTCAGAGAAGTGCGTGGCTGAGCAGAGGCTGTGGGGTTTTGGTTCTCAGGGACGGACCCGGGCTTGTCCGGCGGCACTGGGGCCTGGAGAGCACTGACTCTTGGCTGCCCACAGCCTGCCATGCGGCCTTGGTGGCGGGTGGACCTGCGCATTGTTACCTAGAGTCTTTGTTCAGTGCTGGAACGTCCACATGGTGCCAGTTTTAGGGGATACAGATGGGGGTAGAGGCAG
Organism: Neogale vison; assembly: GCF_020171115.1. Taxonomy (NCBI): domain Eukaryota; kingdom Metazoa; phylum Chordata; class Mammalia; order Carnivora; family Mustelidae; genus Neogale; species Neogale vison. The sequence goes on along the minus strand of NC_058096.1, from coordinate 213,402,709 downwards.
TGAGAAGCCGTACCCCCATCCCCTCTCTGAGGCTGCCTTTCTGACACAGGACATTTTTTCACTGTGTTTCTTTTTTCTTTTTTAAAGATTTTACATATTTATGTGAGAGAGAGGGAACGCGAGAGACAGCATGAGCGGGGCAGGGGCAGAGGAAGAAGGAGAAGCAGGCTCCCTGCTGAGCAGAGAGTTGGGTGCTGGGCTGAGATCATGACCTGAGCCGAAGGCAGATGCTTAACCGACTGAGCCACCCAGGGGCCCCCGTTTTTTCTTTTTCTTGAATGGAGATGTGCGTATGTTCCGCATCATAGTCAGTTTGAGGGTTTTTTGCCTAACATTGAACGTCAGACGGTGACCTGCTTTAGGCCAGGCTGGAGGGGGCCTCCATGATGAAGTGACAGTGAAGGCTGAGCCTTCCTTGTCCTCCTGCCCCACCCCCACAGACCTTGCTTCCCACCGGCGGCAGGGGAGGGGGGGCACTTTCCAACACAGGCTCTTCTTTGGCAATGCACGTTCCCCCTGGGTGGCTCCTGAGTGCTTTTTACCACCCGCCCCCAGCCCCAGCAGGACAGCTTTCTTCTCCAGGCATTTTGGACGGTGTGTGGGTCGCTGCCAGCAGTGGGGACTCCTCACGGTGCCCAGGAAATGCCTGGCAGTCCCAGACCGGCGGCCCCAAAGACTGTGGCTGAGCCCAGGAGGTCTGGCTAGCAGGGGGGCCCCGGGTTGACTGCCCCACTCCAGGCCCAGCAACAGGATTTCAGGGGCTCACCCAAGTGAAGACTGACACCCCCTCTCCTCCTTCCTCACAGAACGCCGCCAAGAAGAGAGACCAGGAGCAAGTGGACCTTGAGGGTGAGAGCTCGGCGCCCCCCCGCAAGGTCGCACGGACCGACAGCCCGGACATGCACGAGGACACTTAAGACTCTCACTCCCCCACAGGCGCCTCCTGTCTTGTCTGCTCCTCGCCCGCCCGCCTTGTGTAAGCGCCCCCACCCTGCCCCCACGGCCCACCCACACCCTACCATCCACACCACTTCCAGCCTCACAGGAGCCGATGTATTTATTTTCCTCGAGTTTTTATTTATGCTGTAAAATGTACCGAGCGATGGGAAAAGGGGACGTCAGACCCAGTAGTGTGATGTTGGTAGATGCTTTTTAAAAAACATTGTTATTCACAACCCCGCCCCCCGCCAGATTCCCCTTTCTGCCCCCAACCCCCTCCACCCCAATTTTCCTCCGGAAAAACCAGAGCGTGTCTGCACGGGTCGAGAGCCGGGGCCCTGCTGTAGCCTGGCAGCATGGGTGGGAGCCCTTCTTCCCGCTCCTACTGTCCAGTCCGGGCCTTGAAGACTCGGCTGGGACCTATTCCGTGCCCAGGCTTTGCTCTGAAATGTGTGCCAGGGGGAGAAGTCGGCATTTCCGGATCTTTCTCTTAAGTCATTTTATCATGGACTAGTGCGCGCTCCGTGTCACCCCAATAAAAGGATCTTTCCTACTCGACCTCGAGTCTTTGCTCCGTGTGCCTCAGCCCCAGAGGACGGAGCTACTGAGAGTCGCCTCGTCATCACCAAGAGGAGCCAAGAAGGGCCCCCCACGTGCCAGGGCCCTGCGACCCACTGGATTCTCTCCTGGGCTTGCTGTGGCCACCTCACTCAGAGCCAAGACCTGCCCGGACCCACCCCCATGCCTCACCTGTCAAGGTGTCCTGGAGGACCAGGACACCCCTGAGAGATGGTCCATGTCGCCAAGGACATAGCTGTGGTCAACCCCACGTCCTGGATGCCTTGGGTCGGGGTGGCATGCCCACCAGCCCCCGTGGAGACAGCCCAGGTGGCCCGGCCTCAAGTGCCCCTGGTTCAGAGACAGGCACGTGGAGCTGCAACGAACACCCAGCCCAGGGGCTGTTGTTCAGCGAGTTACACAGCCACTTGTGGGCTGTCGGTTAGGCTGGGTTTGGGCCCGAGTTTGGAGACGTAGGGGGCATTCAGGCTCCAGGCAGAAGGTGTGCGCCTTCAGGCACTGGGCCTGGGCTCAGGGGGAAGACTGCTCCCCACCCCCGTGCCAGCCCCAAGTGGGGGCCATGGTCTGGGAGCTGAGTGCTGTGGCTTTGGGGGATCTAGGGAGGTTGGGCCATAGAGCTGGAAGGAACACCAGGCCTTAGGGGGTGCCAACCCCAGATTATCACTGTGGAGCTCCCTGCCTGAGCAAGACTGCGCTGGCCTGGGCCACCCAGCACCGCCCAGGGTGGAAGGTTCTGTCATTCACCACCTAACTGTGCTGTGGGGCCAAGGGGCTTTTCCTCCCAGCTGTGGGTGGCATTTACACCTGTCTTGAGTCCCTGTGGTCACAAGGCAGATGCTCACGAAATACAAGCTGACCTTATGGTGCTGTGGTGGGCCGAGTCCCCAGAGGCTCTCAGATGCCTTGGAATCCTCAGTCCCAGAGGCTGGTCTGCCCCTCGGCAGGCATGTGATGTTGCTGATGATTAGTCAGTACAGTCAGCTTCAAAGGCCGCAGGATAGTGGGAGCAGGGAGCAGGTGGCACCCCTGCCCTCGTCTCTCTGGCCCTGGTCTCCCCTTGAGGGACTGAGTTTATCTGTCAGGGACATCCATGGCTCAGGCAGGGGTCCCATGGCCAGGGCCCACTGAGGTCTCCTGAGAGCCAGCCTTTGCCCACCTCTCCTGCCTTTAGGCCTGCCCCCTTATTCCTCTGCTCCTTCAGACACCAAACTCAGCCTTCCCACACCTCTGTGCCTTTGCACAGGCTGCTCTCCTGCCTCCAGTGAACCCTGGTTTCTCTTTCACAGCCCTCCGAAGTGCCCCTTCCTTGCACTGGCTCCCCGGGGCTCCTCCAGCCACGGGGCTGGGCCTATCAGCCTCTGAGCCTTTGGCTGTGGATGTGCTTGGCGGGGGGAGGGGCCACTCCTGACCACACAACAAGGAGTGCCAGCGGAATCCCAGCAACTCGGGTCTGATAGCAGTCCCACGGTGGGGCATACCAGCCACTCCCTGGTGTCACCCCTGAAAGTGCCATCCCCTCAACATCCAGACTCCAGTGCCAGGTGCCTTCTGATTTTCATAACCCAAGTTTTTTCCACCGCGTGTGACTCTTCAGATGGCAGCCTGGGCGGGGTAGGGGGGGACAGTTATGCCAGAAAGTCAGGCCGAGAGGACTGTCCCCTCAATCACCCTGCAGGGCCAAGGCCAATTCAGGACCCAGGCCCCACACCCAAACTGCTGCATCTTTTCAACACTTGGAGATTTCTTCCTTTGTCTAGGAGGCTGACGCCAGGGCCTGAGGCTCTGTGGCTCCTCCCAGGGGCCCCAGGCCTGGAGTTGGCCCCCAAATCTGGGCCGACTCAGAGTTGGTGCAGTCTGGAGTTTTCCATCTGTGGCCTCAAGACCCAGTTCTTAGGAGGAGGCCCCTAAGGGTCAGAGGATGGGAGGGGCCCCCACCCTAGGCCTGCTAGGTCCCCCAAAAGCCAGCACCAACTACAAGTCACTGGGCCCCCTTGATCCCCCTTCCACTGCTCTGTCCTCGGGCACTGTTGAAATATACTTTTTATTGCATTTCTGCCGTTTTACAAAAATATGACAAAATAAATTAAAAACAAATAAATAATCGCCTATTCTGTGTGTTTTCTGTTGGTTTTTTGGGGTTTCCTTTCGTTTTCCCCATCCGGGTCGAAAGGAAAACGGCAGATGGGGGGGCCCGGCCCCCAGCCCTGCCCCAGGAGGGCAGCGAATACTGGGGGCCATCGGGCCGAAGCGCGTTTTCTGGGTGGCGGCCGCCGCCCCGGTCCACGGACTGATATTGCATATGAGAACAGGAAGGCAGGGCGGGCGGGTGGAGCTAATGCCAGCCGCTGGGCCAGCACACGGCCTGGGGACTGGGGCTGGGGCTGGGCGAGGTCGCCGGGGGCTCGGAGGGCTCGGAGGAGGGCGGCGGGGGCGGGAGGCTGTAGAAGCTGGCGTCCCCCGGCAGGGGCTGCGGGGCGGGCGGGGGCCCGGCGAGGGCGCAGGGCGGGCACTCGGCGGCGCCGGGGGCGAGGGCCTGTCGGGGGGCGGCGCCCTCTCCCCCGCAGCCCCATGGCCCGTCCCACTGCCAGCAGCCTGCGGGCGGCGTCGGGGGCCGGGGCAGCGGCGTTGGCGGTGGCGCGGGGCTCCGGCTGCGGCGGGTGCGGAGGGCAGGGGCGCCCACGGGGGCCAGCGCTGTCCCTGCGGAGGCGAGAGGGGCCGTTCCGGGGGGGTGCCGCCCCCGCCGCCGGACCCCGCTCAGACCCTGCCCGCGCTCCCTCCCGGGCTTCCAGGCACATCGAGGGCCTTATTGCTTCTGATCAGTGACAAGGGGTGGGCGTCTTCGGGTGCATCCCCTGCCTCTGGGCACTGGGCCCCTCCCCATCATGGGGAGAGGACAGTCTGAGGAAGTCCCTCTGATTTCTGACCTGCGTCCCTGGTACTGCAGCTGCCACCTCTTGGGCTCCCTGGGGGATGAGCTGCTGGAGCCTGGGGCTGGGTGGGGCTGGGTGGGGCTGGGGTGGGGACCCGCAAGGTGGGGATGGGGGGGGTGAGGCTGGCACCTCTGCTCAGCACGGATATGGGTGCAGCCTGTGGCCGAGCACCCCGAGCTCCCCAAACGGGCAGCTCCAGCCCCCACCTCCAAGGAAGGCCTCCTTGAACCAGCTGGGCTGCAGGGTGAGAACTTGCATAGAGGCCTGGGGGGGATCCAGTCCCCCCCCAGAGTGAGCTGGGTATGGGGGTCTCATAGGGGCAGGAGAGGAGGCTGGGCCAGGTGATGAAGAAGCCCCTTTCATCTCCTCTCCTGGCCCCAGAGCTCGGAGGGCAGGGTGCCCTGGGAGGGGCATGGGGCCAGGGGGCTTTGGCTGTCGGGGACCTGGAGACACTGAGCAAGCTTTGACTTGAGAGGCTCCACGTACCACATACCCAGGCTCCCAACCGGTACCAGAGACCGGGCCTCCTCTGTCCCCTTCAGCCCCTCTCCCCAGGCCTGGCCACCCCATCCCTTCCCGCAAAGCCTGGCCCAGAGTCCCCACCCCCGAGTTAAAGCTTGTGACCTGAGCCTTCCTCTTCAGGCCGGGGGGCGTCCGGCTCCTCAGCCGCAGCCTCGTCTGCCAGCCCACTCCGCTGGGCTCGGCCTCCGCCGCTGCCACCGCTGCCGCCGGGGGTCCCGTCCAGCCGGGCCTGCCCACCTGCCCCGTTGGACCCGGTGTCAGCCCGGGCCCCGCCGAAAGGGAAGAGCTTGCCAGCGTGGAAGGCCTTGGGCGGTGAGTGGCTGCGTTCTGGGTCCCGCCGGGTCTCAGGCGACTTGAGGAACTTGAAGCTGAGGAAGGCTGGCAGGCGGGTGTCACTCCCCGTGGGTGACTGGGCAGGGGGTGGCCGGGCGGCAGGGCCGGCCCCCGCACTGGCCAGTGAGGATGTCGCCCCAGACGACAGGAACTTGCCCTGCAGCGGGATGATCTGCTTCAGCTTCATGACGTTGTTGGGTGCCAACAAGGACCCCGGGCGCTTGGGCCGCTCTTGCCCGTGGCCACCCGCCCCGCTGCCCTTGGCCTTGGTGGAGGCCTTCTCAGGGGCAGCGGGGTCCAGCCCAGAGCCTTCCGGCCGGGCCTCCTCCCGGCCGCCGGCATCGCGCTCTCGCCGGGCGTGGTGCTCCGCATGGCGCTGGCGCTCCTCCTCCTCCCTCCTCCGCCGCTGCTGCTGCTGGTAGCGGTGCTGGGCCTGGCGTTCATGTCTCTGCGGGCAGAGTAGAGTCATTATGGGGATTGGGCAGAGAGGGTGTGTGAGCCGGAGCCAGCTGAGGTTCCAGGCCCTCGCGGGTGCTCTCTGCAGAAGTGGGGAGAGGTCCAAACACATACTGGGCACCAGCCGCACCCCTGGGCCCACCCGGGGGCTCTCTGAGAAATTATGGAGACATCTAACCACTTATTAGGCACCAACTGCATTCCTGGATCCATGTCAGTGGTTTCTGAGAACCGAGAAGAGAATGGGGACATTACCGGCCACCAACTCTGTCCCCAGCCGTGTGTGAGGGCACAGTTCTAAGAACTGGGAGAATGTAAACACATCGTGGGCCTCAACAGTTCTCCACTTTCTGGAGAACCAGTGACAGATTGAGTCATGACTGACGCATACCAGAGTCCGCCCTGGCCAGTCCAGGAGCCACACGTGGCTTTGTCAATGCCAATTTAAGTAATTAAAATGAAATAAAATAAGACTTCCGTCTCTCAGTTATACCAGCCCCACCTCAAGTGGCCAACGCCCGCCCGGAGCAAGGAGCCACAGCGCAGACACAGAACGTTTCCATGACCACAGAGAGCGCCGCCTGGCGCTGGTGAGCTCCTTGGCCCACTCTGGAGCTTTCTGGGGAATGTGGCAGAAGCTGGGCTTCTAGGAAGCATCAGCCCTGTCCCTGGCCCCAAACAGGGCACTGACGGCGAGCTGGCGATGACTAAGGGTTCACAAGTGCCAGCCCGGTGCTGGATGCCACCAGGGATCCCGGGGACGGAGCGGCCCGGCTGCACGCTCATTATTCCCTGGGGCTCCGCCCCTCTTCCCCTTCAGCTCAGCGGCTGGCAGCTGGTGGCCAGCCCGGCAAGCCCAGCTGGGCAAGGCTGAGAAGCCCCGCTGCGAGCCGGCAGCAACCCAGCCCCCTCCCACACCCGTGTACCTTGAAGGCCTCCCGGCGCTGGTACTCAAGCTTGGCCATCTCCTCGGCCACCCAGCCTGGGATGTCGGGGATGGCCACGTGGATGAGATACTTGAGGAGCAGGGCAAAGTGCTGAGGCGACAAAGGGAGAGGCTGCAGGCTCGGGGACGCCCTGCTGCCCCCCAGCTCCTCCACCCAGCCACCAGCCCCACCTCGAGCACCACCACAGACACGATGGCCGCCTCCGGGCTGAGCCAGGGGAAGAGGCGCTGCAGCTGCCCGCACTGGCCAATCAGGTAGCAGTTGACCACGATGGCCAGGACGCCCATGGCCTCCATCACCTTCTGCAGGGGCACATAGGAGTGGGGCGGGGCAGGGGGCGGGGCTCAGGTGGGGTCTCGCCACCCTGCCTGGGCCTCCCGCTTCTCCCCAGCGCCCCCCACCCCCGGACTCCCTCGGGGCCTGGGCTCTGGCACTCCCCACACCTGCCACTGGCCGATGCTCTCCACCCGCTGCCCGAAGGGCCGCTGCAGCCCTGTGCACAGCTTGAGGGCGTCGCTCCGGATCTCGATGAGGTTGTTGACCAGGGCGCACAGAGCAGCCAGGGGGAAGGCAGATGAGAAGAGGACAACGTAGCCGAACTGCACGAACATCTCCTGGTAGTCCTGGAAGGTGTCCTGCAGGCGGGTGCCTGGGTGTGGCCTTGGTCCCCCTCCCTCAGACCCAGATGCCTCCTACCTCCGACTACCTTCTTCTCTCAAGCCTGCCTCCCGCCCTCCAATTCTCCTGAAGGGACCCAGAGCTCCCCATCCAGCAAGTTCCCAACCACATCGAGGGCCCATTTTATCACGCCCCATAGGTCACCCCCTCAGACCACATGTCCTGCCCCGCCACAGGCCTGGCCTTGGGCCTCTGATGCACCCTCCTCACCTCGTACTTCTTCATACAGCTCTCAAGCTCGGCCTGGGTGAGCTGGGGTGAGTGCTCCTCCTCAGGTGGGTCAATCCAAGATGACCGATTCTGCCGCCGCTGCCTCCTGCCTGAGTCACCCGAGCCAGTCTCTGGGTCTGGGCCCCCATCTGGCCCCTGGTCACGGCCCTCGCCCCCAGCCCGGCGGAGCAGGACGGCCGGGGGCTCCCGCTCAGGACTGCTGGGAGCCCCTTCAGCCTCATCGTCTTCTTCGGCCAGCGTGAATACTCCCGGCTCCAGCCCCTTCTCCACCATAGTGGGGCTCCCCTCCTCCAGGATGGCCTCGGGGCCAGGCCGCCGCCGCCCGGCCCCTCGTTCAGCAAAGCTGACCTTCTTCAGCCGGAGCCCGCAGTCCAGAAGGCTGCTCTCCTCGCCCTCCTCCTCGTCATCTTCCTCATCCTCCTCTTCCTCCTCCTCCTCGTCCTCGTCCTCCTTGCCACCCCGAGACCCATCCCCCACCTCCCCCCCTTCCCCGGTGGGCCTCCGCTCCACTGGTGCCTCCTCCTCCTCCTCGGGGGCCCCGCAGCCCCCACTGAGACACCTACGGCCCCCGCCGCCACCACCGCCACCCCCCTCTTCAGCCTGGGGTTCAAGGCGACGGGGTGCCGGGCGCTGGAGGCTCAGCAGGCCGAGCAGGGCACGGGCCAGCTCCCAGGCTGCCTGCAGGCCAAGCTCGCCGCGGCCCAGCCGCCGGTACAGGTGCGGCTGCAGGACCTCACGCACGTTCTGGAGGAACTGGCGGGTGATCAGCAGAGTGGCCAGCATCTGGGGGCAGGAAGGGAGAGGAGAGAGGCCACGTGGGGTGCGGGCAGGGCCCGGGGCACCAGGGGCAGGCTGCGGGGACTAGGGAGCCGCCCTCCAGGAGCAAGTTGCCAGACACATGCCCCGAACCCAACTGCTGCCTCCACCCCATTTAATGAGGTCCCTGGACATGGTGGCCCCAGCAGCAACCTCTGCAGCCTCTCCCACCAACTGGAGCCTGGCAGGCCGCAGTGCTCCAAGCCAAGCTCCTGGGGTTGCAATGCACATTTCCACCCTGCTGGGGATCAGGGTCCCCCTGCTTGGAGCACTTCCCAGGAGCTCAGCTGGGGCCCAGGGCCTTGAGGGACCCCTGCCATCCGCACCCCATCAGCAGAGCCCGCCCCTTGGAACATGCACCCTTGGCTCAGGCAGCGCGAGGCCCCAAGCACAGCCACACTGCCCGCCCTGGCGAGGCCCCATGGGCTCGCCATCTGCCCATACTTTGGCCCGGGCCACGAGCAGGAGGCCCCGGAGGGAGAGGAGGAGCAGGCGGAACCGCAGGGCCGCGAGCGGGACCAGCACCGCCCGAAGCTGCCGCTCGAGGCTCTGGGACAGGGACAGGACGAGCAGGAGCTGTGGAGGGACCGACGGACAGGTGGACAGACAGATGGGGGGACGACAGGCAGAGAGAGGACACATGGACGAACGGACAGAGAGAGAAGGATGGAGGAGGGGGGGGAGGGGCTGGAGAGCCCGTGGACCCCTTGGGTGGACAAGTCCGGCCCCCCTTGGCTGCCACTGTGGTGGGGGGCACTACCTTGGGCTGGGGTCTCACCTCTTTCAAGCGCTCCATGTCCTTGAGGTAGAAGCCGATGTAGAAGAGGCTCAGGTAGGAGTTGACAAATTGGAACTGTGGGAAGGAAGCAGGAGGGCAGTCCCTCTGCCACCCCCGAACCCAGGAGCCCCTCCTATGCCCCACGCAGAGCCCTCGCTGCCTGCCTGCTGGCTGCCACTCACCAGGACGACTTTGATAATGAGGTGCTTCTCATAGGCGCTCTCCAGCCGGTAATTCTCTGGGGGCCGAGGGGGTGAGTGAGGAGGCGGCCCGGGCCCCCTGAAGGCAGCGGGGGCCCTGAAGGGTAGTAGGAACCTTCCTCCCCAGAGCGGCAGGCCCTCCCCTTGCAGGGCGTACCCATGTCGTTGAGCCAGATGGCGAGCTTCTTATAGCCTTCAGCACTGGCGCTGACCAGCAGGGCCAGCACAACCTTGGGCAGGAAGCGGGCAAGACGGGGCAGCCCTTTCACGCTCAGCACCAGCTCCTGTAGAGACGGGGTTTCACTGGTCACCCTAGCATCTGGGCACAGACCGGAGTGGTCCTGGGCCAGCGGCGGCCAGGTCAGGCCCAAGGCCAGGGCTGGGGACCCGAGGTCACCTGCAGCTGGAAGCAGCCGAGCATGAGCAGGAACACACAGGCCAGACAGGTGAGGCACAAGGGGAGGCTCACGAGCAGCTGGAAGAGCAGCCGCTTCCAGGGCGGGTAGTAGAACTCCTCAGCCCTTGTCACGGGGCTAATGCGCCGGACACCCTGGCAGAGGGTAGGGGTGGGGCATAGTGTGAGGACAGAGGGGCTGCCCCTGTCCCCACACAGCCTTCCCAAGGCCCCTGAGTTCTGCTTCCCTCCACCATGCCTCTGCTTTTGGGGTGCCCCCACAGTCCACCTTCCCCAGTCCTTCAAATGCAGTTTCCCACACCTCTTCTCTGGGGCATGCAGAGCCCCCCACCCGGCATACCCTCTCTGATGTTGCAGCCCTATTTTACACCTTGTCTTTGCCCCTGCAGTGCCCCCCACCCCCTGCCTCCCCCTCTCATTCTTGGAGTCCTTGGACTCACGCACCCCAACTGACCCTGAACTGAGGTCGTGGTTCCTCCACAGCTTCCCCAGGTGAGTCCAGCGTCCCCCACTTGTAGGCCAGCTCTGCCCCCCTCCGTTTCCATTCCTCCAAGAACAGGGTTGACCAGACCACGTTGAAGAGGGCAAAAACCACACACGATACATCCCGGCTTGTCTGGGGATGGTGGAAGGCTGAGCTGTTGGCCGGGTTGGCCCAGGGAGGAGGATGTCTTAGGCACTCCGGCCCCAGCCCAGCCCACCCCCAGCACCTGGTCAGCCTCCGTAAATGTGTACAGGACGGAGCCAAAGACAGCTGGGTATACCATCGCTGATGTGTAGAAGCCCAGCCAGGCAAAGTACATGGCAATCTTCACTCCAAAGTAGTCACAGATCTCATCTGCCAGGAGCACAGGGTGGGATCCCGGTCAGCCCTATCCACTTCCTGAGACTCCCACACACCCCTGACCTGGGGCCGTACCTAGAGGCTGGTTTTCACACACAGCTTGCACCCATGACTTCATGAGGCGGTTCAGGATACGCTGCTCGTGGACTGGGAACACCTGCTGGATGATCCCACGGGCCGCCAGCTCAGGGACTGTTGGGGGACAAGAGCAGTTGAGCCCCACCCTTCTGCCTGGGCCTGGCCTGGCCAATTCCCCACCCTCAGCGACCACCCCAGCCGAGACCCCAGTCACAGTTTTTCCCTGCTTTTCAATCTTCAGAGGCTCTTCCCAGGGGAGGAATTCTAAGTGGGCAGGATATCTGGTTCTCCTTCAGAACTTTGGAGGTGCAGAAGCAGGCAGGAGGGGGTGCAGGAATCCACCTGGGAGGGTGGGGTCCCAGTGCGGAACCTCTTTTTTTTTTTTTTTTAAAGATTTTATTTATTTATTTGACAGAGAGAGATCACAAGTAGGCAGAGAGGCAGGCAGAGAGAGAGAGGGGGAAGCAGGCCTCTGCTGAGCAGAGAGCCCGATGCGGGGCTGGATCCCAGGACCCTGAGATCATGACCTGAGCCGAAGGCAGAGGCTTAACCCACTGAGCCACCCAGGCACCCCAGGAACCTCATTTCTAAATAAAGCCATTTGGCCTCAGTTCACTGCTCTGAAGCTCTGAGGAATGGTGCAAAGCTGGCCTCAGAAGGTGAACCTGAAGCAGCTGGTCTCTTGGAGAGGAAACTGAGGCCCAGGGCCTCACCACACAGGGCATGGAGTGCTGTCCATGGTCCTGCCCCTACCTAATCCCAGACCCAGACAACGGGTTTCTCTCAGAAGGGCTTCCGGGGAGTAAGCCTCAACCCTAGGCTAAGGCCACACCCCCCTCACCACATTGATTGATGTCTCCAGGCCCCACCCAACTCCTCACTAGCTTTTTTTGGTCGGTTGTCTCTAGGCTCCACCCTCTCGCACTGATAGGCTGTATTCTAAGAGCCCCACCCAACTCCCCACGTGTGATTGGAGATTGGTCCCGCCTGCTTACTGATTGGCTGGTCCTCCAGGAAGCGCACATTGTGCAGTGCCTCACCCTGCTTCGCGCGTAGGTTCTGCAGCCAAAAGCGGATGATGCTCTGGCGTTCCTGCGGGGGACAGAGCAGGGCTTGGGGACAGGGCAGGGCTTGAGCACAGGGAGCAGCAGCCCAAGCGCTAGGGGTGCGGACTGGGAGCCAGAGCTGGCCGCACCTGGGAGGTGAAGAAGCGCAGCTCACTCTCCACATTCTCGTAGATGAAGTCCTCCTCGCAAGAGAAGCCTCGGGTGCCCCCGCCAAACTCGGCCTTCACCGCTTTGCGCAAACCCAGCTCGTCGGCTCCTCGAAGTAGGCTGCCAGGAAGACACGGAAGTGGGTCATGGGGAGACCCTGGCTCACCATCCTGGAGCTAGGGATGGTGTACTCGGCGGCCACCTGGGAAAAATGCAGGGCGCTACACCTCACAGTTGACGCTTGGAAAGGCGGGGAGCTGGGTAGCAGGGTCAGCGAGAGTCCAGGGACAGAGACTCGCCTCTCATACGTGGCGGTGACGAAGAAGGCATAGGCACGCGTGTGGCGGTGGTGGCGGACTTGCACGATGAGCTCAGGGATGCCCACGCGGATGTGGTTCAGCAGCCATAGCAGCGTGTGGTCATCAGTCGTGTCTGCCAAGGGGCACAGGGACTGATGGCCCTTGCCACAAGAGGTCCGAGACCTCTTACAGACTCCTACTCAGGGGAGCCCAGCTCAAGGGAGCCCATCTGGGCACTGGGCAGGCGGCGGGCACAGGTACCTGGAAAGGTCATCAGCACGTCGCAGTTCTCCGTAGGCACTGTCTTCATCCACGCCTTGTGAGATACCAGGTAGCGACCAGCCTGCAGGAGCCGCTTCCCAAAAAGCTTATCTAGGGGGCAGGCAGGGCAGGGCCCAGGTCAGGCCGCTCCCAGACCAAGACCCCAGCCTCTAGTGTAGTCCCTCTAGTCCTAACCCCTGCTTGCACGCACACTCGCCAGGTTTCCTCTGCACTGAGTCTGGCATCTAGGGACCTGCAAGGTTTGGCCTCAGCTTGTTTCCTTCCCTCCACGTCCTTGCACCAGCCAGGCCCTCCTCCAGGAATGCCCTTCCCCCAGGTCCTCCCTTACAAATCTTACTCATTCTTGAGGCCCAGCTCCGCCTCCAAACCCACAATCGATGGGGCGCTCACTAGCAGCCCCGAGCGAGCGAGCGCTTCACCACATCATGTCAGCGCGTCCTCATAGCTGGGCGCGGTTCTTACCCCCATTTCACAGGTGAGGAAACTGAGAACCAGGGCGTTTAAGTCACGCACCCAAGGTCACACAGGCGAGCTGGGATTCGAACCCGGGACCGTATGATTCCGTATCCTCTGCGGAGAGGCTCCCTCACGCGCATCCCTGCCGGGCTGCGATCCGGTAACCCAAAGGGGGTGACTGAGCTCAGCCCCGAGCCGGGGCTCTCCGAGGGGCGTGTCCAAGTCTCTGCGTTGGGACCCCCGCCCCCTGTACCGTTCCAACCGCGCTGGCCCCGCCGCATCCGCAGTGCCGGGAGAAGCCGGCCCCTCAACTGGACTCCAGGCCCGGGACGGCTGAGCCCAATCCCACTCCACGTCCAGCCGCCGCGCGCACCACAGGCACCTGCAACCCTGTCAGATCCAGCCGCCGCACACATACCCAGAACTCCAGACGCCGGGGCTGCAGGCTCGCCCTCAGGCGGGGGCCTCTTGCCACGCTCGCCCTCCAGGGACGTGCCCCCGGCGCTGGAGGTGGCTTCGGCCATGGCGAGCGCAGGCCAGGTCAGGGGCTGCGGGCGGCCCGAGCGCCTGGGGGCCGCGGGCTCATCGGGCCGGTGCAGCCGCGGAGCGAGCTGGAGGTGGAGACAAAGGCCGCGCCCGCCCGCGCCGGCCGCCGTCCCCGCGTGCCCGAGCGCTGCTTCTCGTCTCCGCCCGCGCGGAACCTCGATTCTCCTTCTCGTCCCCGCGCACGTCGCTCTTGGGTTCTCGACTCCGCCCGTGTTGTTTTCTAGATTCCGTTCTCGCCCGCCCACTTCGCTTTCTGCTGCTCGTCTCCGCCCGCATCGAAGAAGCAGTCACCAAGGATGTGTCCCCGCCCGCGTCCAATTCTGGGTCTCGTCCCCGCCCGTCCCGGGACTGGATTCTCCGCCTTCCAGTCTTAGTTTTCTCCATCTACAAAGGCGCGGTTTGGAATCTTGCGTTGGGCGTGATTTGACTAGGGCAGGACGTGGGAGGGGGCGGGCCTGGTTGGGGGAGATTCCAGGTAGCAATAACTTCACAGCTAGAATACAAATTAATAAATAAAGCACGTCCTGCCTCAGGGCCTTAGCATGTGCACTCCTCACGCCCTCTCCGCCCAGTTAACCCCTGCTCCCCTCAGGATGTAACCTCCTCAGAGAGGACCCCATAGGGCTTCCAAGTTTAGCAAATAAAAGTACAGCCCTCCCACTGTATGAATGAATTTCAGACAAACGAATACACTTTTAGGATGTTCCAAATATTACATGGGGCATAGTTACACCAAAACCTTATTTACTGTGTATCCGAAATTCACATTTAACTGGGCGTTCTGTATTTTATCTGCACCCAGACCCCTGACCGTCCTGAGTAGCCTTTTCTGTTAGACTGAGAGCCCAAAGAGGCCAGGGGCCCCTTCTGGTTCTTAGCGCACACAGTAGGCACCTGATGTATACTTATGACAGATGGAACAATTCGGAGAAGGCGAGTTTCCGCGTCTGTCCCTCTCTGACAAATGAAAAAGTTGAGCGGGTCGAGGTAGGGATCAGAACTCCTGCGGGTCCGACAGATTCTTCCTCAAGCGCAAGTGCGTCGCCCGCCCGCTCCGTCCAAGAACCAGAGAATTGTCCGTGCGAAAGCGCCCGCGGAGACCCCGCCCAGCCAGTGTCTGGAATTCCACCATCAGCGCTTTATTCCGCTATTCTGCGCTGTCCTGGGTTAACCTGAAAGAAATCCCTGAGACTCCCCTTTCGGGCTTTCGGGGAGCCAGAGAGAGACCGGACACTTAGCTCTGCAGGAGCAGGCCGGGGCCAGGAAAGGCCAGAGGGCAGAGAGGGCTGTGCTGGGGATTCCAGAAAGGTGTCCTGTCGGAGGGGACCTTGGAGCTAGGTCCTGAGGATGAGTTTGTCAAATGAAGAAGAGTATCCGGCGGGGAGGGAACGGCGGGAGGGAAAGCTGGGGGAGGGGCGAGAAACAGGGAGAGTTCTGGGAACACAGGTAGGAATCTTCCCAGAAATTTGAACAAGAGTTTACTAGGGCCAGGGCGTGGGTATCCCGGAACTCATCCTTCGCCCCTGAGATGCTCTTGCTTCGCCTAAAGCTACGAAGTGGCCAGATGGAAAATACCGGGCTAGAACCCTCAACTCGGTGTAATTCCCACCGCCCTGGGCCAAGCCTGGTTCTTCCTCCCACCCCTCATTTCCGGTGTCTGGGATACCCCCGGTTCTAGGATCCTAAAAATTCGGTCTAATGTTGCCGGGGGAACGCCATTTCGCTGCACCCCCGCGTCCAGCCCTTTCCCCGCCTCTTTCCCTGCCACTGGCCAATAGAAACGAAGATCTTCAGAGGGTGGGCCGTACGCCTCCTAAGGAACCCAATGATAATCGAGAGTCGTTAAGCATTTTACCAGTCACGCCGCGGAGTGGGTGGAGCCTTCTGTCAGGACTAGAAGCCACCCGGGCAGAGCGGGTAGGCGGGTCGCTGGTTGTGACTCCATGTGGCGGGGGTTGTGGACCCTAGTAGCCCGGGCCGCACGTGGGCCTCGCAGGTGGGGCGATACGGGAAACGGGTGTGACAGCGTGGGGTGCTGCTTGGGCTTCAGATCCTCTCCCTGGGATCCGGGTCCCAGTTCCCTGGGGCAGAGCCACCTTTCGCATTTTCCCAAGCCCCAATCCGTTCATCCCTCTGCCGCAGAGCCCACATCTGGGTCATCTGTTGGCCTCAGAGTACCCATTCGGATCACACTTCGACATCAGCGCCCTCACCCTCACAACATATCCATCCCCCTGTCGCAGACCCACATCTGGGTCAACTTCTGTTCCCTGAGACCTCAGTCGAGTCACTGTCTGGCCTCAGACGCTCCAATCTGCCCATCCCCCAGCTAAGAACCTCCACCGGGGCCATCTTCCGAACATCGAGCGCCCTATCCACGTGCCCCTCGGCAACAGAGCCTCCCAGAGACACTGATTGTTCCCCTCTCCAGTCCCAGATCGTGCACGCGCCAGGGCAGCGGCGCCCCGGCCCCGGGTTCCGGGGCCACTATCTTCGCGCTGAGCTCCGGCCAAGGCCGCTGCGGCATCGCGGTGATCCGGACCAGCGGTCCCGCCAGCGGCCACGCCCTCCGGAGCCTCACGGCGCCCCGGGACTTGCCCCCAGCTCGCAGCGCTTGCCTGCGCCTGCTCAGCCACCCCCGTTCCGGGGAGCCGTTGGACCGCGCGCTGGTGCTCTGGTTCCCAGGTGAGGGGTTCCAGATCCCGAACCTACTGTAGCTCTCATGACCCAGTTTCCTCTCCCCCACCCCCCAGGCGTTTGCCTAGCCGTACTCTCCTCGACTCCCATCTCGCCACACTAGGTCCCCAAAGTTTCACGGGGGAGGACTGCGCGGAATTCCACGTGCATGGAGGCCCAGCGGTGGTGAGTGGCGTCCTGCAGGCCCTGGGTGAGTCTGTAGCCTTGGGTTCGAAGTCTGGCTCTGCCAGTGGACCTGGATGGTGGCCAGGGAGCTCAGGACCCAGTACCTTCCCGCAGGCAGTGTGCCAGGGCTGCGGCCGGCCGAGGCTGGTGAGTTCACCAGGCGGGCATTCGCTCACGGGAAGCTGAGCCTGACCGAGGTGGAGGGGCTGGCAGATCTAATTCACGCAGAAACCGAGGCGCAGCGGCGGCAGGCACTGAGGCAGCTGGATGGGGAACTGGGCCACCTCTGCCATGGCTGGGCCAAGACTCTCACTAAGGCAAGCCCCCTCTTCGCCCATTCCCTGCCTCAGAGACCTTACCTATCCGTTCGGTGCGTGGGAGCTTCCTGTGCATGCGCCTCCAGTCTGGTCCCTTGGGTCAGGTTCGACCTGGGCCCATTGGGGGGGGGGTTTCCTGAGTTACCCTATCACCACCTCCACCCGCCTCCCTCCACCCCCCAGGCTCTGGCTCATGTGGAGGCCTATATCGACTTTGGTGAGGATGACAACCTGGAGGAGGGCGTCCTAGAGCGAGGTGGGTCCTCCTAGGGGTTGGGGACACCTGGCATCATAGCCCTCGGAGGCCCCACTCCTTCCCCTCCCTTTCTTCCATCCACAGCTGACAGCCAAGTGCGGGAGCTGGAGCTGGCACTGAGCGCACATCTTCGAGATGCCAGGCGCGGGCAAAGGCTTCGCTCAGGAGCGCACGTAGTGGTCGCAGGACCCGCCAACGCTGGCAAGAGCAGCCTGGTGAACCTACTCAGTGCGTGGGAGGCGGGCGGAGGCGGGGCCTAGTGTCGGGGGCGGGGCCGAGAGGAGTGAGGAGGATGAAAACTGAGCTCAGCTGGGAGGCTCCATGGTTTCCACCCCACTCTCTTCATGATAATATCCACCCCCAATCCCGTCCCAGGCCGGAAGCCTGTGTCCATAGTATCCCCAGAGCCGGGGACCACCCGCGACGTGCTGGAGATCCCCGTGGACCTGGCCGGATTCCCTGCGCTGCTGAGCGACACGGCGGGGTTGCGTGAGGGCGTGGGGCCGGTGGAGCAGGAGGGCGTGCGGCGCGCCAGGGAGAGGTAGGCTGATAGGGTGGTGGGATGGGGAAACGGCCCTTCCACTTCCATTTCGCCTTGCTGCAATTATTTTGTGTCCCTCCTGAATCAGGAAAGCCTGCTGAGGCCGCTTGAGTGGGGGGCTCTGATGTGGGGAAGAGCCGAGGTTTAAATTCAGCCCCTGTTCCTGCCCCTCCCCTCTTGGTTTGCCCCGCCCCCATGTGCCAAGCCCCACCCATCTTGCCCCACCCCCACCCACGTGCCAAGCTCCGCCCCTCTGGTCACCCCCAACCCCCATGCCTTTGCTCAACTCCGGGGTCACTTGGTTGGTTCTCCCTGTTCCCCCAGGCTGGAGCAGGCTGACCTCATTCTGGCGGTGCTGGATGCTTCTGACCTCGCCTCTCCATCCAGCCGCAACTTCCTGGATACCGTTGTCGCCCCCGCAGGCGCTGAGAGCCCCAATGAGAGCAGCCAGCGCCTCCTGTTGGTGCTGAACAAGTCGGACTTACTGCCTCCAGGGGGCCCAGACCCCAGTCCCAACCTGCCCCCATACCTGCTGCTGTCTTGCTTGACCGGAGAGGGCTTGGATGATCTCCTGGAGGCACTGAGGAAGGAGCTGGCTGAAGTGTGAGCGGCTCCCCCACCCCGCCTCTGCCCGTCCCTGTCCCTCAACCTGCCTCAACCCAAGTTCAAGTCAGGGCTGAGCCACTGGCTTGGGCTGCCTACCCGCCCCACAAGGCTCATTTTCTGGATCTATAAAATGCAAGTGATGATCCCCCTTCAATGGTAGTTGAGAAAGTTGAGAAAGACCGCATCCTTTTTCCCTTCTAGGTGTGGGGACCCGTCCACAGGCCCACCGCTTCTGACGCGTGCAAGGCACCAACATCATCTCCAGGGCTGCCTGGATGCCCTCGGCCACTACAGGCAGACAAAAGACCTAGCCCTGGCTGCTGAGGCACTGCGACTTGCCCGGGGTCACCTGGGCCGCATCACCGGTGGAGGCAGCACCGAGGAGGTCTTGGACATCATCTTTCGGGACTTCTGCGTGGGCAAGTGAGAAGCCCTGAGGCATGTGGGAATAGCTTAGGCCAAGTGAGAATCTCATCTGCAGGAGAAAACTTGACCCCAGAACCACGAACCAAAGTGCTGCCTTGAGAGGTGGTGAGCTCCTTGTTGCTGTCAGTGACTAAGCTATGGCCAGCCATGCTAGGGGTTCCAGCCCTGGAGTGGAGCTCAACGGAGGTCCCTTTGGCTTCCTGTGCTGGGGGAGTAGGAGTGGACGGTTGGGATGGGATGGGAGGGCCTCAGGAATCTTTGTTTTGCATTTTTTAATTTACTTTGCAACTATTAAAGGCATATAAAAAATTCAGGTGATTCAGAAATGCTTAAACATGGAAATCCCCCTCCCCCCATCCCTTGGGGTCACAGTTTGTGTTGGTCCAGAATTCTCTCTGCTCTTTTGTTTATTTGCGGATACACCTGTGAAATATGTTTTGTCTTGTATTTTGCCCATAAAGTGTGTGTTTATTGCTCTGCAAGTTGTCGTTCCCTTTTTTGGTATTAATCTGGAAGCTTTGCCTCTTATGTTTGAAAAGAGACTTGCAAGATCCTGGGCGCCTGTGGCCTCCAAGCTTACACATTCATTCTTTCAGTACCTACCAAGCACCTGCTATGTGCTAGAATTGCACACATCATTTTATTGAGTTTTCATAACAGCACAATTCAGTAAGTATCTTGTTACAGTTTTACAGATGAGGAAACTAAGGCTCAGAGAATTATTTAGTTGCTGGGCAACCCCAGCTTTGGGATTTGCACATGGGTTTGTTCAGACTTCCATTCTGAGTTTGCCGTAGGTCTTCTATGCAACAGGCCAAGTGCAGGATGCTGGGGACTCAGAGGCGACCAATCGTCACAGGTGCTGCCCCTGCCCTCGTTAGAGACCTAGTTCCTGATGATGAGGTTTAATGGCTGTTGTGTAAGCTTATGATGAAGAGGAGACCTGCCTGCTCAGGGATGTGAGGGCAGGGTGCCTTGCAGAGGTGACATTGGTACTGAGAGCTGAATGGTGAGAAGGAAGCCAAATGGAGGAGGTTGGTGAAAGTATCCCAGGCAGAGGGCACTGCATGTGCAAAGGTTCCATGAGGAACATCATGATGTATTCAAGGAATATCAAGGTGGCCAGTGGCCTGTAGGGGTGAAGCAGTGAGTGCAGGGAAGTGAAGAGGGAGATGGGTGGAGGAAGAGAGGGAAGATCTTGATTAACAGGACTTCGATTCTTTTTTCTTTTTTTTTTTTTGGATGCTTTCTTTTATTCAGTTTTTTATGTTAATTCCAGTATAGTTAACATACAATGTTATGTTAGTTTCAGGTGTACAATATAGTGATTCAACATTTTCATGCATTACTCAGCGCTCATCATGACAAGTGCACCCTTTAATCCCCATCTCATATTTCACCCATCCCCCTACCCATCTCCCCTCTCCAGTAACCAGCCCTTTGTTCTCTATAGTTAAGTCTGTTTCTTGGGGACGCCTGGGTGCCTCAGTTGGTTAAGCAGCTACCTTCGGCTCAGGTCATGATCCCGGGGTCCTGGGATCGAATCCTGCATTGGGCTCCTTGCTCAGCAGGGGGTCTGCTTCTCCCTCTGCCTTCTGCTCCCCTTGCTTGCTCGCTCTCTCTGAAAAAATATTAAAAAAAAAAAAAGCCTGTTTCTTGATTTCTCTCTTTCTTTTTTCCTTTGCTCATTTGTTTTGTTTCTTAAATTCCACATATGACTGAAATCATGCGGCATTGGTCTTTCTCTATTTCACTTAGCCTTATACACTCTAGCTCCATCCATGTCGTTGCAAATGGCAAGGTTTCATTCTTTTTCACGGTCGAATAATATTCCATTGCGTATATATACGCCACATGTTCATTCATCTGTTGGCGGACACTTGGGCTGCTTCCGTGATTTGGCTATTGTACAGCATACTGCTGCGAACGCAGGAGGGCATGTGTCTCTTTGAATTAGTGTTGAAGCCTTGGATTCTGAGACTCACGGGCGCCGGATATGCTGGTGATGAACCAGCAGAGGGCGCCCTCCTCTAACAAACGAAGGTCCCGGCAGCTTCCATCAAAGCTCCGCCCTCTGTGGACCCGGGGATCCAGGCTTCCACACCTACCCGGCAGCTGGTGAATGGTTAACGTCCCTTGCCACAGGCAGAAACAGTCTTTTTTTTTTTTTTTTTTTTTTTTTTTTTTTAAGATTTTACTTATTTGACAGAGAAAGAGAGAGAGCACAGGCAGGGGGAGCAACAGAGGGAGAGAGAGAGAAGCAGGCCCTCTGCCAAGAAGGGAGCCTGCCTATGCGGGTCTTGATCCCAAGACCGCAAGATCATGACCCAAGCCGAAGGCAGATGCTTAACGGACTGAGCCACCCAGGCACCCCCAGAAACAATCTTAAATAGGGTCAGAATCCCTCCCAGAATCAGAAAAAGAGTCCTACCTCTAATGATCAAAGTTACAAGCTCTCGGGTTTTAGGGCACCTGTGAGCAGAGGCTGGGAAGTATCCAGGGCCAACAAAAGATATGAAGAGAATGTTCAGGAGACATCTAGAATACCACCCCTCCAACCAAAGGGGGGGGGCTCCTGAGCCTGCGTCTTCAAGGACCTCATTGCAATAAATCACTACCGATCTGTTTGCTTGTTCAGCAGCTAGGGCTGATGCAGCATGGAGGGCTCCTGGAGGGAAAGGGTCACTCGGTGAGCTGAGCCCATGAACATTGTTTTATATCTATTTTTGAGGAATACAAACAGGCCCAGAGGAGAGACACAATTCCATAGGTTTAGTAGGGCTGGCTGTCCAGTTGTTCTCCACATCAGGAGGGTCCAGAGGGCTTTGGGGGAGGGGTGAGCAGCGTCTGGGTGGGGAGAGAGACGCTCTTGGGGTAGGATGCCTGGGTCCCAACCGCCTGTCCCAGGCCCTGGCCCACAGCTGGACTGAGGTCCTTGGCTACGTTCCCTTTTTTCCAAGAAGGGTGAGGTGGCTTGTGGGAAGCAGCCATGGGGATTATTTATAGAGGTCACAGGAAATCCCTAAAGAGCCAGAACCTCACCCGGTGGCTGGGCCACAAGGTCAGGGAGGTGGTCTGTAAATTGCTCCCTGACAGATCCCTGCTGGCCCCCAGGGGAGCCACCAACCTGGGGGAGTCAGAGATACATGGTCAGGGATGGAGATGGGGATGCCCCCTGCAGGAGCAAGGACAGTACCTGGGGCAATCAAGAGGGCTGCCTGGAGGAGGGATCTCTGGGGGCGGGCCTTGAAGGAAGAAGAAAAAGGCACTCTAGTCTGAAAGCACAAATTAAAGAGAGTTTTTAGCCAGAGATTTAAAGGTCCAAGACAGCTGGACACAAGAGCTGCACTGGAGGAGAGGGCAGCGGGGGGACACAAGAGAGCTGAGGAACTGGACTTTGTTTCCAGGGTAATGGGGAGCCACAGCGGGTATGTGAACCAGAGAGGGACATGGTCAGATCCCATGATGGAAAGGTCTCTCTGGACCAGCAGGGTTGGTCATGGGAGCTAGCTGGAGGGATGATATCCTAGGACACTCTGAAAGGAAGAGACCAACCAAAAGTCAGAGCTGTGCCCATGAGTCCAGAAAATTCAGAATGATTATTTCTCGAGAAAATGGAGACTGAAACCAACTGAGTCAAGATTTGGATTCAGAGAGGTCTGTCTCTTGAACCCAAAACTCAGACATCCTGTGGTTGCTGGGACGGCTGGTGTCATCCTGCTTTCCAAATCTCCAGTTGCCCAGCCAGTAGGCTGAGGGTCAGGGATGTCCTTGCTTCCTTGGGGCCTGCAGACTGGCCCGTCTGGGCGACCTGGCCTGGCTGACCCCCTTGCCCTGGCTTGGCGGGGCCCCAGCCGAGTGTTTCCTGCAGCAGGCGTCTCTCACCCGAGTTTCCGTATCCAGGAAATATCGCTCCTTTGTCCCTCCTGACTAGGCTGCTTTAAGCGTGGCGTTGCCAGCCCTGGCTCCTTGTGAGTCATCCCCTCCCTGTCTAGGGTCCCGGGGGATGGGCTGGGAGGGAATCAAGGCTGGGGCTGTGGGGAAGGTGGGGGGTTGGGGTAGAGACAGCAAATGACAAGCTGAGATTCTAGATAATAATTTTTAGGCCGCTTTTCTACTGATGGGTATTTGCTTTATTTCTTGGAGTTCTTACTTCTCAGGAATAAAATCCCAGAAATGGGGTTGCTGAGTTGAAGGATTTGTGCACTTTTACTTTAATGAAATATCACCAAACTAATTTCCAGAAGGGTTACCATGAGATTTGTGTTTCTACCAGTCCTGTAGGAAAATGCCCTTTCTCTACATCTTCACTAGCAGTATGTATTATGGCTTTTTAAACTTTTTTCTTTTTCCTGGTCTAATGGGTTCAGTGGGATTTTCCTGTATTCCTCTAATGCACTTTTTCCTGTTTTTCCCCACAAATTTAGTGATCAGTATGTTGAAGCAGTTCCCAGCTGGACCCTGGTGCCCTTTCTGACATCTCATCTCACCACAAAACAAAAGAAGACAAAACAAATGCCCTGAGCCTTTAGTGACACTGTTCCTGGAGCCGTTCTGGAGAGGAGGTGTTCCTCTAGTCCATGACAGGCTGATTTGCCTCAGCAACGGCTGGGGGAAATCGTCGCAAACCTTAGGAAGATGAAAGCCACAGATGGACAACCTGTTTTCCAAGAAACTGCCTTTTTTTTTTTTTTTAAAGATGTTATTTATTTGTCCGAGAGAGAGAGAGAGAGCACAAGCAGGGGGAGCAACAGAGGCAGAGGGAGAAGCAGGCTCCCCATTGAATAAAAAGCCCAATGCGGGACTCAATCCCAGGACCCTGGGATCACTACCTGGGCCGAAGGTAATCTCTTAACTGAAGGAGCCATCCAGGTGCCCCAAATAGCAGTTATATAAAAAGTGGTTTCAGAGCTTTGAGGGAAGCTGGTGTCTCCGAGGGCTCTGTCCAGGCTGCAGGCTCTTCTGGCCCCGGGGGCATGCTGGGGGCAGGGGGTAGGGTCTTAGCTTGCAAGGTCTTCTCTCCCGCACTGCTAGGACCTGTCTTTTCTTTTCTTTTCTTTTTTAAAGATTTTATTTATTTATTTGACACAGAGAGATTACAAGCAGGCAGAGAGGCAGGCAGAGAGAGAGAGAGGAGGAGGCAGGCTCCCTGCTGAGCAGAGAGCCCAATGCGGGACTCGATCCCAGGACCCTGAGATCATGACCTGAGCCGAAGGCAGCGGCTTAACCCACTGAGCCACCCAGGCGCCCTAGGACCTGTCTTTTCAAAGCAGAAATCACCACTTCGGAGTCTTTGAAAGGATTCAGTATTTATTTAGTGCCACTAACATTAATACAGGCCACAGGCAGGGCTGGGTAGTGGGGGGAGAGGGACGGGGCTGCCGCCCTCACCGGCTATGCTGGGGTCAGTGGGTGACATTTGCCCTGGGTTTGGGTGCGGTCTGGCAGGGGAGCCTGGAGACTCTCCTGGGAGCGGGGGAGGGGTGGGGGTGGGGGTGGGAGGGGTGGGGGTTGGGGGCGGGGGTTGGGGGTGGGGGATGGATGGAGGCTAATGTCTTCCCATTTCCACTTCCCTAGGTCTCAGATGGAGATGAGGAGTCAGAAGACCAGAAGATTGGAGGGCGGCTGTGGCAGGGGTATGGGTTGGGGGATGGGTGGGCTGCTGTGAGCACCCGGGCCCCTGCGTGCAGGAGGACTGTGACATCAGGCAAGGGCTGGGCAGAAGGTGTGACCATGTGTGTGCGTGACGTCGGTGCTCTGTATCTGTGAGCGACGTGTTCCCTGCCATCGCCTCATCAGTGTGTGACATCACGGCTATGTCTGTGTGACATCACTGCATCCACAGGGGACACCATTGCAGTGTCTGTGGATGAGGGATTGCGCGGTGCCGGTGTGGGCCTGTGAGAGAGCATGGGGGGGGTGCGGGGAAGGATGAGTGTGGGGTGCAGGTCAAGGGCACCCACTTTGGCGAGTGTGCGGGAGTTCGGCAGGCCGTGGCCGTGGCCCTGGCTGCTGGTCCACACCATGGGCGTCTCATCCACGCAGACTGCCGGTCGGGGCCACACCTCGGTCCCCAGGGCCTGGAGCCTCCTCAGCCACTAGGGCAGGAAGGAGATGGTAAAGGTCAGTGAGACAGACGGAAGGACAAACCTTGCCCGGGCCTGCTTCCTCCCACCCCCGGCCCCTTGTTGCCACCGAAGACTCTTTGGCTCTTTTGGGGGCAGCCTTCCCCTTAGACTCCTCCTTGTTGAACCTCCCTGCAAGGGTGGGCCTGAGATGTGGGCCTCCTCAGTACACAGATGAAGAGACAGTGGTCAGAGCAGCCACCTGCTGTGCTTCAGACCTTAGCTGCAGCCTGTCAGACTTTTACCTTTGCTTCCCCAAGCCCCAAAGATCCTAGGAGCTTGCCCCAAAGCCCCTGTCCATACCCCCCCACCCCACCCCCAGACAGGGCCTCAGTTTTTCTCCTTTGTCTCCACAGAACTAGCCCCCCCTCCCAGGGTTAGCCCCTTACTCATTCCCAGGAGGGTTTTTCCAAGGAGGCTGCCTCTCCTCACACACTCTCCCTGGCTCCCCAGTGCCCTGCAGACAAGCCAGATCCATTCTACAGGGCATGCAAGGCTCCACCCACTCTGTCCCTACCAGTCCTCTTCATCAGAAACTCAAGTCCTGCCAGAGTCCTCCAAGACTTCAGGAGGCCTCGCTTGCCGCTGCACCCCCCTCCTCGCCGCCCCCCCCCCCCCCCCCCCCGGAGCCAGCAGACCGTCTGGAATGCCCTTCCCCCTCCTTGGCCTCGCAGAGGTTCCCGTGAGGGGTCAGGGGTTGGCTCAGACGCTGTTTCCTGGTGGGGAAGAGGGGGCCTCAGCCAAGCGCTGCTTCCTTCGGGCCCCCTCCCTTCCTTCCCCGGCTCTTCCCTGGGGCCAAGTGGCCTCACGTTCCTTGGCTGGCTCTGGTCCCCCCTTGCTGGCTCCCGCCTGACCAGGACTCACCCGGCTCCTGCCCTGTCGTATATCCATCCTTCACCCACTCTTGCCCGCCAGACGGCGAGGGAGAGTGGTCCCTGGCCATTTCTCAGAGACCAGGCTCCTAAGGCCCCATCATCATCTGCCTGGACCAGCACAGTTGCTCTTGGCCTGGTCTTTGGCTGTGGCCTTCACCCCCGCAACAGCGACTAGAGGGTGCCTATGGACCCCTGAGTCCAGTCACGTCCTTCCCTGCTGACTGCTGTCCCAAAGCTCCCAAAGTTGTCACTGCAGCCACAGGCACTGGGTGACCCGCACCCCCCCCCGGAACCCCCCCACTTCCTACTCACCCCCTGGATTGCTCTGCCCAAGCCACACCACCTCCTCACCAGGCCCGGCCCTGTCTCAGGGCCTTGGCTTAGGCTGTGCTCTCCACCTGGTTCACCCTTCCAGGGACACCCCATCCCCCACGACCCCTCCTTCTAGTTCTCTGCCCCAGCCCCGCATCCCCAGCATGCAGGACAGAGAAGCCTGGCCTCCTGTGGAAAATTCTATCCTCACACTGCCTCATCCCAATTCTGCCTGGCCCACCAGCAAGGGGCCCTACAACAAAAGCTCAGGCATCTGGTCTACCCTCCGTCTGCCCCGCTGGACCAGGAGCCCCACTAGACCCCTGCTTATTCCTCCTGGTGTCCTCAGCACCCAGCAGCTGCTCCAGACACAAATGGGCTGAATAAAGGAACCAAATCACAATCGTGGTGGCAATGAATTTGAGTGACACTCGTGTGGCCGGCTCAGAGTCAGGGCCGGACTCCCCATCTGCAAACTTCCACACAGCAGTTGTTGAAGGAGAGAAGGCTAGCTGAGGACAAAGCACCAGCAGGACACCCTGCCACTGCCCCTGCCCCTGGGTGGGGCCTGTGGGACCTTCTTCCAGAAAGTTGCCCAGCTCTCTAAATGTGAATGCTTTGCCAGAGGGAAAGCCAACCTTGGCTTGATTAACGGCCAGGCCTCCGGGATCCTGAGGGTCTTCTCTAGCATACGAAAATCCTCCTGAAACCTCCCTTTTCCTGACCTCACCCAGCATCCTGGTACAGCCGCTCTTTCTGCTTGGGGCTCCTGTCCCCCTGGTTTTTTGTTTTAATTTTTAAAAATTTTTAAATTATTTATCTATTTATTTTTTAAATTTATTTGATAGAGATTACAAGTAGGCAGAGAGGCAGGCAGAGAGAGAGGAGGAGGCAGGCTCCCTGCTGAGCAGAGAGCCCAATGCGGGACAGCCCGATGTGGGACTCAATTCCAGGATGCTGGGATCATGACCTGGGCTGAAGGCAGAGGCTTTAACCCACTGAGCCAGGTGCCCCTGTCCCCCTGTTTTAATAAAACCACCATTTTGCACCAAAGACATCTCAAGAATTCTTTCTTTGGGGCACCTGGATGGATCAGTGGGTTAAAGCCTCTGCCTTTCGGCTCGGGTCATGGTCCCAGGGTCCTGGGATGGAGCCCTGCATCAGGTTCTCTGCCTGGTGGGTGCCTGCTTTCCCTCTCCCTCATCCTGCCTCTCTACCTACTTGTGATCTCTTCTGTCAAATAAATAAATCTTAGAAAAAAAAAAAAAAAAGAATTCTTTCTTGGCTGGTGGCTCCAGACCTCACCCCACCGAAGAAGCTCACCTATATTCTAAAACCGCCTCACAACTCTTGCCTTATCCAGCCCCCGGGCCCCGAAACCAGTATTTACTTATTTGTCTTTACGTTACTGGTGTGTGTTTAACTTAAAGAAATGGATATCCACAGGACACAGTCTTGTCAGGGAAAAAGGAAATCTAGTGCACTTGCCATCAAGAAAAAAATGACTTAGGGGCGCCTGGGTGGCTCAGTGGGTTAAGCCGCTGCCTTCGGCTCAGGTCATGATCTCAGGGTCCTGGGATCGAGTCCCGCATCGGGCTCTCTGCTCAGCAGGGAGCCTGCTTCCTCCTCTCTCTCTCTGCCTGCCTCTCTGCCTACTTGTGATCTCTCTCTGCCAAATAAATAAATAAAATCTTTAAAAAAAAAAATGACTTAAAAGGGTCCACGGAAAAACCAAGACTTTGTGTTCTGGTCCAGCAGATGGGAGGGTTCTGGGTTGGCCCTGGCTTTGGGATCGCGGTGACAGCGGCAAGTGGGAGCGTGTTAGCAGCTCAGAGACTGACTGCATCAAGGTCAGAAGGAGTAAGAGTGGAAAAGGAAGGCCCTCTCCTGATCAGAGGGTGTGGGGGGAGCTGAGTGATGGTGCTGGACCTTAGCCCTGGCCCCTGACCGGAGACTTGTAAAATTCCGATGATGTGATTCTACAGCCGGTGGTTTGCCTACGCTAGCCCACCCAGGAGCTGGCCTCATTGGGACGCCAAGCCAGAGCCGATGGCCGCTTTCTCAGGGGGAAGGTGAATCAAGACTGGAGCACAGAGGGCCAGCGGCCCTTCCTGAGACCTGGCAGAGAGAAGCAGGAGGGGCCCTGCTTTAAGTACTTATTGTTTTCTCTGTGGAGGGACGTCTTTGGGGGTAAACAATGTCAAGAGCTTCCCCTTTCTCCGCCTGGGACTGGTCTGGGCTGGGAGCCTGGCTCTGGCCCTGACTCACTGACGCATGACCCCAGGCTGGTCACTTCCCTGGGGCCTCAGTTCCCTCCTCTGAAAAGTGGGGATAATAATAGAACCTCCTTCCTTGCCATGTTGGCTTTGGGCCAAGATGGAGAGAGGAAAGCTGTTTGCTTGGGGCAGGGTCTTCTCTCCATCCTCCTGCTTCCCTCCCCGTGGACTGCCTGAGGCTGAAGGATTTCTCCCAGACGGAGCCATCCAGAATGGAAGGGAAAGTGTTGTGAGGAGGTGAGCTCCCCGTCAGAGGGCGTATGTAAGAGGAGCCATAGAGGAAATGGAGCTGGATGTGGAGGACTACCCCCACCCCGGGATTTGAAGACAAGCCTCTGGAAGTCAATTTGTCCCCAGGCTGAGATAGACCAGGCTGACCACAGCCTTGCTGGCAGAGCTATGGGAGAGGCACAGAATTGGGGTTGGCAGAATTTGACTTAAAATCCCCGGTGTTGCCCGGACCCCAGAGTCCTAAACTGTGAATGGCAGTGCCCTTCCCAGACTCCTTGCCCAGCGATAAGGTACTGCGCGGGGACCGTAGCCACCATCTGGGAGGGAAGAACAGGATGTTCTCGAGGCGGCGGCCTGAGTCACCGTCCCTGTGATGCACAGGCTGTGTACTTGGGAGGGGGTACGGGGGGGGGGCAGGGTACAGACACAGAGCCCTGACCTGAGTCTGTGCACATGTGCC
This sequence comes from Neogale vison, assembly GCF_020171115.1. Lineage (NCBI taxonomy): Eukaryota > Metazoa > Chordata > Mammalia > Carnivora > Mustelidae > Neogale > Neogale vison. Next base: position 213,373,879 of record NC_058096.1, on the reverse strand, counting down.
TTGATGCGCCTTGCTGCAACCCCCAGCCTCTGGCTTTACATGCCTGTGGACAGCACTTCACAGTTAGGGAAAAGTTTCCATGCCCTTGATTTCAGAGACCTCTGTTTTTGTAGCGGTTAGAAAGAGAGACTCAGGGGGGTCTCTGCGCTGCTTCTGCCCTCCCTCCTCCCTTCCTTAGCTCCAGCCACCCCCCATCCCCCAGCCTGGCCTCTGAGCCTTTACCCTGGCTCTTCTCATCATCCAGAGCGCTGTACCTTCTGCCCTTTCCCAGACCAGCTTGGGCCCATCCTCCAGCTCAAAGGCCTCCTCCTCACTGAAGCTCTCTCTTGCCGGCCTGGAGTCCAAGAGCCTGGGTTCGAGTCCCCAGCTCTGCCACTCCCCGGCTGTGTTACCTGGGCCACGGCACACATCTTCTCTGTGCCTCATTTTCCTCATCTGGAAAGTGGGAGGTGATGACAGTGGCTTGCCCACTGATTAGGGTAGTGAGGGTTCAGCGAGTTAAGCTGGCGAAGTGCTTCCGACCGTGCTGAACTCACAGTAAGCCGCCCGTAACTGTAGGCTCTTGGTCTCTCTTTTCATGGCTCCTTCACTGTTTCTTTCACCCCTTAATGAGGGAGTTCCATGAATGGGTCTGCATGGGTCTTAGTCATGACTGTGTCCCCAGGACCCTGCATAGGGCCTGGTAGACAGCCAGCACTCAATTAAGGAAGCACCTAGTGCAAGAGGAGCCTCCTTCCACCCCTAGTTCTCTTCCCAGCCTCCTCGGAAGCCCTGAGACTGAACCATCTCAGTCTGCACAGTGCCTTACCTGGGTGGGGCTACAGCATTGCCTGCAGGCCTCTGGGATTCCAGGATCCTTCTCTTGAACTCCTCCAGGACAGCTGGGTCTGTGGCGAGAGGGAGGGGTCAGGTTCAACCAACTGCCCCAACCCTGGGCTAGGGGTGGCGCAGCAGCCCCAATAGCCGGGCTGAGATGGGAGAAGAAGCAGAAAGGACCATCCCCGAATGCCTTCCTGGCCCTGCTTTCTGTCACTCACCGATGGGCTGGCGGTTGGGGGCAGGGGCCACAGGTCTTGGCATAGGCATCGGCTGCGACTATGGGAAGAAAGATGGCGGGAGGTTGGCAGAAGTCGGGACTTCTGAACCAGAATCCCATGGAGGTTCCTGCTCCTTTATGCCCTTGGATGCGTGGGTCAGAGTTCCTTCCAGGGCGGGGAAACAGACCCGGGAGACAGATACCCATATTAACGGATGTCTGTGCACCCACCTGCCCTTAAGGGACTGGGAACTCTGGAAGCCGGCTTTCCTTGGAAGCCTCCCAGAGAGCTTGCTGGGGCCAACCTCGGTCTCCCCTACAATCTTAGTTTCAACCCGACCCCAATTCATGACCCCAACTGAGTCCATCCACCCAACACGGGACCCAGCCCCACTCTAGGCTGAAGCTGACTCACTCTGTAAACTCGCTGCCTTCTCTCCAATGACCCTGAACCTGAAATCCAAAGCCAGCTTTAAACTCAATCACCTAAAATCCAAATCCAACATGAAAACAGCACTTTCTTTAGACCCAAACCCTGACCTAAACCCAATCCCCAAGACAAACCTGATCAAAGATCATAACTTGACATCCAACTCAGACCCCAACCCGTTCCTTAGACCTGGCTGCCATGAAAAAACCACTCCCAGCCTCCTTCCCCCAGCCCAGCCCTGGACGCCACCATGGCCACCCAGAAACACTTTCCCAATACCACACTCACTCCAACTCAACCTTAAACCCTAGACTTTACCTCAAATGGAACCTCAACCCAGCCCCACTCCAAAATGAGCCCCTGTGCAGTTCCTACTCTATACCCAGCCCTGACCCTCACCCCTCCCCAGGTCCCCTTACCCTCAGGGTCACCCAGTCTTTCATTTCAAATATATTCCGAGGCCAGCGCAATTCAACCCTCAGTCAGCCATGCCAAACCCTAACCAATTTCAACTCCTAACCAATGGTGAACACCAATCCCAATCCCAATGTCCATGAAATCCTAAATCCACCCTTGGCCCCAAACCTCTAATCATCTCTAGCCCCACCAGTCACCTGTGCTCAGCTGAGCTTCAACTCCAACTTTGGGGGCTGCACTCAACCAAACAGACGCCACTGAGATCCTGCATCCAATGTTAAACTCACCGGTCGCCCTGCAAGTGACCCCTGGCCTGACTTTCAACCTTTCCCCACAAACCAAACTCAGCACAACCCCAATTCTAAGACTCACGTGATCTTCGATGGAACCCTAACTTTAATTCAAACCAACCCTAAACACGGTGGTCACTAAGAACTCACCTTCACCTAAACACAAGTCCTGCTCCGCATCACGCCTTCCTCTAGACCAGCCTTACTCTTCAGTCTCACTGCCAACCCCCTCTCCATGGCCCCTGATCTGTCAACTCAGACACATCCCCACCCCGACACCAGCCCTCCATGAATCCCCCGTCCTTACCCTGAACCAATCTGGAGGCCCACCAGGCACCCTAAACTCAATCCCAATCCTTAATCCTTTCTCCATGTTCTTCCAAACTCAACCCCCATCCTGTGTCAGTGACACTCTCAAGTGTGGTAAGTAACCAGACCTAGTCTGCAAAGCTCACCTCAACGCCCTAAGACATCACCACCAACACAATCCCCAGACCTGACCCTAGTGCAACCTGAGTCTGGGGCCCTCTAGCCCACCTTGGCCTTGATGCAGGTGTCCAGAGCGGAGTTGCTGACGGCCAGCTGCATTTTGAGCTGCTCTGCCTCCTGCCTCTTCTCCTCCAGCAACTTGGCCAGGTTGTCCCGCTCCTTCCGCAGTGCCGCCTTCTCCTCCAGGGCGAGCTGTGTCTGCCGGGCGCATTCGGCCTGGAGCTTGGCCTCCCGGGCCTGGGCCTCCTTCTGCACCTTCTCCTTGGCCTCCTGACTGGCCCGCAGGGCCTCCTCGACCTCCAGCTTCTGGCGCTGGATGTCCGAGTTCTCGCGGGCCACGCGCTCTATGCCAGCCCGCAGGCTCCGGGCCAGCTCCTCCACCTTGGTGCTCATGAGGGCGGGCATGTGGTCGCAGCTTCTCCGGGCGGAGGCTATTTCTGAGCCAAGGGGATGGTACAGGTTATAGCCCATCGAGTCCAGGGTGCGGGGGATAATGGAGTCCCTCCAGAGGTTACGCAGCTCGATCTCAAACTTGTCCTTGTCCAGTGGGAGGCAGAGGGCCTGCACCTTCTGCAGGCGGTCCTCGGCCAGCTGTCGCTCCTGCTGCTGCTGCTTCTGGACCTTGCCACACTCAGCCAGCTTCTCCTCCACCACTCCCTTGCTCATCGTCAGACCCTGCTTGTCTTTGGTGCATACTTCCTTCTCCTTGGCCAACTCTACCTCCAGCGTCTTGGCTTTATGGTTCAGCATGAGGAGCAAAGCTATAGGGACATGACAAGACATCTCTGAAAGGTTGGGGGTTGCCAGGAGACTTGGCACACTGGCGCCCTACTACCCAGACCAGACCACTCACCATCGCAGCTCTTGTTGGTCTCTTTAAGTTGCTCTTGGCATTGCTTCTCACTCAAGATGATGGCCGCCATGTATGGTTGGTTGCTCACGTAGGTCATCTAATGGGATGGGGCATAAGACAGAGCTCACCTTCCAGCACCCATGGGTCCCCCTTGCTCCTGGTTTGCCCAGACCCTCTGGGCTGGGGCCCCAGATCCCACACCCAGTTGGCCTGGGTTGGCCCAGTTTACAAGGGCATGACTCCTATATAGAGGATGCTGGTTGGATTTTTTTTTTCTTTTAAAGATTGTATTTATTTATTTGACACAGAGAGATCACAAGTAGGCAGAGAGGCAAGCAGAGAGAGAGAGGAAAAAGCAGGCTTCCTACCGAGCAGAGAGCCTGATGTGGGACTCAATCCCAGGACCCTGAGATCATGACCTGAGCTGAAGACAGAGGCCTAACGCACTGAGCCACCCAGGCGCCCTGCTGGTTGGATCTTTAAAAGTTGTTACAGTTAATACTATATGCTAATAATACTTCTTATTTATTTTTTTTAATTTTTAAAGATTTTATTTATTTATTTGACAGAGAGAGAGAGCCCAAGCAGGGGGAAGGACAGAGGGAGAGGGAGAAGCAGCTCTCTGTTGAGCAGGGAAACAGATCCCAAGACCCTGGGATCATGACCTGAACTGAAGGCAGATGTGTAACCGACTGAGATACCCAGGTGCCCCTGGTCAATTTCTTTTTGACAAGGATGCTGTTAGGAATTGAATTGTGTCTCCCCATTCATAAATGGAAGTCCTAACCCCTGGTACCTCAGAATATGACTGTATTTGGAGATAGCATCTTTAACGATGTGATTAAGTTAACATAAGGTCATTAGGGTGGGCCCTTATCCAATATGACCGGTGTCCTTATAGGAGGACATTTGGACACCCAGAAATCCACAGAGGGAAGATGACACAAAGACACAGTGAGAAGGTGGCCATCTGTAAGGCAAGGAGTGGGCCCCGCTCCTGGAATCAATTTTTCCCTCCAAACCCTCCAAAGAAATTCACATCTTGACCTCGTTTATGTACGAAAATAAATTTCCATTGTTTAAGCCACCCAATTTGTGGTACTTTGTTAATAAGGCAGCCCTAGAAAATTAACAGAGGTTGCACAATCATTCCATGGGGAAATAAAGAGTCTTTTCAACAAATAGTGCTGGCATAGCTAGATCGCCACATGTTAAGGAATGAATTTGGACCCCTACCTCACACTATATACAAAAAATTTACTCAAAGTAGCTCAACGACCCAAATATAAGAACTAAAACTGTAGAACTCTTTTTTTTTAAAAGATTTTATTTATTTATTTGACACACAGAGAAAGATCACAAGTAGGCAGAGAGGCAGGCAGAGAGAGAGGGAGGAAGCAGGCTCCCTGCTGAGCAGAGAGTCCAAGGAGAGGCTCAATCCCAGGACCCTGAGATCATGCGGGGCTTGATCCCAGGACCTTGAGATCATAACCTGAGCTGAAGGCAGAGGCTTTAACCCACTGAGCCACCCAGGCGCCCCTATAGAACTCTTTAGAAGAAAACAGAGGTGTTAACTCTCCATGACTTTGGATTTGGCAATGGTACCTTTCTTTCACTCTTTAAGATTTTATTCATTTATTTGGTAAAGAGAGCGCACAGAGCAGTGGGAAGGGGCAGAGGGAGAGGGAGAAGCAGACTCCCTGCTGAGCAGTTGCTCCCCCCTCCCCTGTTAATGGTCTCTTAGATGTGACACCAGAAGCACAAACAAGGAGAAAAACAGATAAATTGGACTTCATCAAAATTAAAGATTTCTGGGCTTTAAAGGATTCTATCAAGGGAAAAGACTATGGAATCACTATATCGTATAGCTGAAACTGACATAACATTATGTGTCAACTCTACAGGGAGAAGACAACCCAAAGATGGGAGAAAATATTTGCAAAGAATGTATTTGATGATAGGACTAGTATCCGGAATATATAGAAGTAAATTCTTATGGATCAATATAAAGAGATAACTTGGGGCGCCTGGGTGGCTCAGTTGGTTAAGCATCTGCCCTCGGCTCAGGTCATGATTCCAGGGTCCTGGGATCGAGCCCTGCATGGGGCTTCCTGCTCAGTGGGGAGCCTGTTTCTCCCTCTCCCACTTCCCCGGCTTGTGCACACTTTCTCTCTCTCTCTCTCTTTCTGTCAAATGAATAAGTAAACAAAATCTTAAAAAAAAAAAAAAGAGATAACTTAATTGAAAAAAGGTCAAAACATCTGAAACATTTCTTCAAAGAAGATAGACACGCTGTTGACAAGCACATCAAAAAATATTCACCATCACCACGCATCAGGGAAATGCAAACAAAAACCATCAGGAGATACCACCTTCTGACCATTAGGATGGTTATAAATGATGGGGGGAAACAAGAGCAGAGAGTAACAAGGATTGGTGAGGATGAAGAGAAATGAGAAATCCCAGATGGTACTGGTTAGAATGTAAAATGAGGCAGCCGCTTTGGAGAGCAGTCTGGCAGTTCCTCAAAATGTCACGCATAGAATTATCATGTGACCTAGCAATTCCACTCTTGGGTGGAGACCCAAGAGAAATTGAAGCATGGGTCCACACAAAAACTTTCACCTAGGGACGCCTGGGTGGCTCAGTTGGTTAAGCGGTTGCCTTCAGCTCAGGTCATGATCCCAGCGTCCTGGGATCGAGTCCCACATCGGGCTCCCTGCTCAGCAGGGAGCCTGCTTCTCCCTCTGCCTCTGCCTGCCACTCTGTCTGCCTGTGCTCACTCTCTCTGACAAATAAATAAATAAAATCTTTAAAAAAAAAAACTTTCACATACATGTTTATAGCAATCACTGAGGGATGGGAACAATCCAAGGGTCCATCAATGGGTGAATGAACAAAATGAGGTCCATCCACAGAATGGAATATTACTCAGCCATAAAAAGGAACAAAACCGTGAAACATGCTACAATGTGGGCGAACCTTCAAAACGTCATTTAGAAACAAGATGGGATCAAGAGGGGGACAAACCGTAAGAGACTCTTAATCTCACAAAACAAACTGAGGGTTGCTGGAGGGAGGCCGTAGGAAGAGGGTGGTTGGGTGATGGACATTGGGGAGGGTATGTGCTATGGTGAGTGCTGTGAAGTGTGTAAGCCTGTCGCTTCACAGACCTATACCCCTGGGGCTAATAATACATTATATGTTAATATAAATAAAAAATTAAAAACCAAACAAAACAAAAAACATCATTTAGTATGACTCCTATTGTAGGACCCCATTTATACGAAATGTCCAGAACAGGCAAATTCATAAAGACAGAAAGCAGTGGTTGCCAGGAGCTGGGGGAGGGAGAGGCTGGGGAGTGACTGCTCATGGGGACGGGGTTTCTTTTCCAGAGTGATGGAATGTTCTAAAATCAATTGTGAATCACTCTGTGAAGATGCTCAAAATTGTTGAACTATACACTTTTAATTAGGTGAGCTGTAGAGCATATGAATTATATTTCCATAAAGCTGTTTTTCCTTTAAAGATTTTATTTATCTATTTGACAGAGAGAGTGAGTGAGATAGAGAATATGAGTTGGGGGAGGAACAGAAGTAGAGGGAGATGCAGACTCTCCACTGAGCAGGAACCCGGCTTGGGGGCTCAACCCCAGGACCCTGGGATCATGAGCTGAGCCAAAGGCAGACACTTAACCCGGTGAGCCACCCAGGTACCCTTGTGTCTTCCCTGGGCTTGACTGACTGAGCCACTCAGGTGTCCCTCAATAAAGCTGTTTTTTGTTTTTTTTTTTAAGATTTTATTTATCCATTTGACAGGCAGAAACAAGTAGGCAGAGAGGCGGGGGGTGGGGAAGCAGGCTCCCTGCTGAGCAGAGAGCCCGATGCGGGGCTCAATCCCAGGACCCTGAGATCATGACCTGAGCTGAAGGCAGAGGCTTAACCCACTGAGCCACCCAGGCGCCCCAATAAAGCTGTTTTTAAAGGAAGTTCCTACAATGCAGCAAGGTGTGCTTTCCAAGCTTTGGAACAGAACCCTCTGCAGTGGGCACCTGGGTGGCTCAATCAGGTAAGTGTTTGCCTTAGGCTCAGGTCATGATCCCAGGGTCCTGGGATCTCGTCCCATATCAGGATTCTTGTTCAGCTGGGAGCCTGCTTTTCCCTCTGTCTGCCGCTCCCCCAGGTTGTACTCTCTCTCTTTTTCTCTCTCTCTCTCTGTCAAATTAATTAATTCATTAATTAATATCTTTTTAAAAATATTTTATTTATTTGACAGACAGAGATCACAAGTAGGTAGAGAGGCAGGCAGAGAGAGAGGAGGAAGCAGCTCCCTGCTGAGCAGAGAGCCTACGAGGGGCTCCATCCCATGACCCCGGGATCATTACCTGAGCCAAAGGCAGAGGCTTTAACCTACTGAGCCACCCAGGCGCCCCCATTAATTAATATCTTAAAAACAAAAGCAGAAACCTTCTGCAGAAATAGAACAGGTAAAGCAGTGCAGAATGTGGAGGGTTTGTCTTTCTGTCATTCCTTGTCGTTATTCCTTTGGAAGCGGGTTGTGTGCTAATGCCCTGGGCTCAGGGGGAAGGCAGGAATCGCTCTGGATGTTCTAGTGACTTTTGCTTTAAAAAAGCCACCGAAGAAGAAGATCTGGAGGTTTTGATAACATGCGTTGGATCCAAAAATGAAATGAGAAAGAGGCTTTCTTCCAGGTGGAGGAAGCGAAAAGAGGAGGTCTCCGGGTGCTACTTCTGGACCCCAAGTGCCAGGGGAGGGTCCCAGCACCTTGACCCAGGCAGGGTGGAGCAGACCCTAAAAATATCACTGAGTTAGAGGCACCTGGTTGGCTCCATCATTAAGCATCTGCCTTCGGCTTGGGTCATGATCCTAGGGTCCTGGAATCAAGCCCCACGTTGGGCTTCCTGCTCAGCGGGAAGCCTGCTTCTCCTTCTCCCACTCCCTCTGCTTGTTTTCCCTCTCTCCCTGTGTCTCCCTGTCAAATAAATAAATAAAGTCTTTTTTTAAAAAATCACTGAGTTAAATTCTCTTTTCACTTCCAGGATCTCGGGGCCAGAAGTACAGTTGCCCCAGCAGAGAATTAAAGAAAAATCACTTTTCTTAGCATGGCTAGGACTAGGGAATACCAAGATTCACCGGCTACCTTTAGACACTTGGGGCTGCCGTGGCGTGGGTAGGGGTAGGGGGTACTCCCAGGTGGGGAGCATGCACCCTGAAACTAGAGAACCTCCAGTGGCCTTGGAGAAAATCCCAAGAGGTTCCAGCCCAGAGAAATTTGTCAACACGAAGGAGAAAAAAAACAAAAAACCAAACAAACTGTCATTTTCAAATGCTATATTTGTAAAGATGCAGATTCTTGGGTTTCTAAAATTCCATGATGGGAGGAGTTTAGGGTCCTGGGATGTGTGTGAGTATCTAAAACTTTATGATCTTAGAATTCTTGATAGCCCCTGGACCAGACCACTGTGTGTCTCCTGGAAGATGCAAATGAGTCAATTCCTGGGGAACTGGGAAGTCTGAGGGGGCATGTCCTGGCCTGGAAGCTGGTTCAAAGGGAACACAACCCCGTTCTGGGATCCAAGGGGGGACCTGACTTATTCTGGGGACCTGAGGAGGACCCACCTTGCTCTGGGATCTGAGACAGGGAGACATCGACCTTCTCAGGGCGGGTGTGAAGGGGGCCGAGCACATCTTTCCTGGACGGTAGGGAGGGCTGGGTGGTCTGAGGCCCCAGCAGAGGCCTTTTCTTCCTTCCATTCTCCCCCTACGCCCCACCTCAGCCAGCATGTGGGGGAAACTGAGGCTGCCTCCATCCAGCCTTTTCCCTCTGGCCCTCGCATCGCTCACCCCATTCTGGGGAGGCCCAAGGAATGCAGCCCCAGCCTCAAGGTCTCCCAGAGGAAGCACATGTGTGAGAAAGCGGGAGATTGTCTTGCCAGGGGCATAGGACATGAGCTGAGGGAGCAAGAAGGTGGCAGTCTCCTCTAGGTGCTCAGGAGTGCCACCAGGACCCTTCCCTGGGGCCACCCGCCTCTGCCCTGCCCCCAGCCCCCCGCTGCCTTCCCCAACTCAGGCTTTCACTTCCCCCTCCTCAAAAGGGTTTGGAACTTCTCCTTATCTCAAGGGACTCAATGATGAGATACTTCTAAAGTGGACACCTAGCACAAGGCAAATGGAAACTGTTCATGCTTCTTCCTCAGTAAGCACCGAAAGTGCTGAGTTTTTGTTTAGCTAGTTCTTAATCTTGCTGGTATGTGAGGGCACATTCTGAATGCTTGATGTGTATGAGGTCATGGGCCCAGGGCTGCTGCCAATCCACAGCCAGGATGCCCAGTGAAACTTAAGTTCCAGATAGAGGGGCGCCTGGGTGGCTCAGTGGGTTAAGCCTCTGCCTTCGGCTCAGGTCATGGACTTGGGGTCCTGGGATCGAGCCCCGCATTGGGCTCTCTGCTCAGTGGGGAGTCTGCTTCTCCCTCTCTCTCGGCCGGTCTCTCTGCCTACTTGTGATCTCTGTCTGTCAAATAAATAAATAAAATCTTAAAAAAAAAAAAAAGTGCAGATAGATAGTGAATACAGGGGCGCCCGGGTGGCTCAGCTGGTTAAGCGTCTGCCTTCAGCTCAGGTCATGATCTCAGGATCCTGAGATCAAGCCCCGCATCTGGCTCCCTGTTCCGAGGGAGTCTGCTTCTCTTTCTCCCTCCTGCTTGTGCTCTCTCTCTATATATATTAAATAAATAAATAAAATCTTTAAAAGAAAAAAAAGATAGTAACTACATTCTTTTAGGATAAGTGTATCCCCAATATCGTATGGGACATACTTGTACTAACGAACTACGCATAGCTTATCCACATGGGCTCCTCACATGACATAGAGGGTCTATGACTGCCTCTGGCTCCTGGACGAAGGCAGCGGAGCTCAGATTGGGGAGGGGAACCTGCCCAGAGCACCCAGGGCAGGCGTCTGGCCCGCGGCCTTACCAGGTCAGCCTGGCACTGGCGGAAGCTGGCGTTGATCCTGTCCAGGTCACGGCGGGCGCCCAGCAGCGTCTGCGAGATGGTCTCCTTGTCGCGGGAGGTGAGGTTGAGATTCTTGGACAGGTTGGCCTGGGAGGCCGTGAGCCCCACGACCTGGTTGTACAGGCTCTCAGCCCGGCGCTCGGTGGCCTGCAGGTTGGATTCCGTGCTCACGTGCACGTTGCCATAGACCATGAAGAGGACGAGGCCCAGGATGATCAGAAACTGAATGAGTGACACAAAGAGGAAGAAGTAGCGCAGGTAGTACCAGCAGTCCCTCGGACTGCCCCCTGCCCGAGAGTAGGCGCCTCCGTGCTCCATTGCCAAGCCCATCTCTGCCCGGGGCCCGCGGTGCTGTTCCGCTGGTTGGCCTGCGTTGGGTGGCGGCCGCTGCCCCTTGTGCTCACCCTGCCATGGAGCGGGGGGAGTGTTTATATCACTCCTCTTAATACTTCCTCTGCCTGGCTCCTTCCTGACCGGGAGGAAATGGGGGCTGTGGGTTATCACAACACTCCCACCCTGGCTGTGAAGGGAGGGGCCGTGGCGCTGCTGGGTTTCTGATCGTCCCTGGGTGGGGCACCAGCTGGGTGACGGGGTTGGGGGGGCTTCTTTGGCTCCTCGGAGCCTCAGTTTCCCCACCTGCCCTTGCTCCGTGCCAAGCACTATCCTCACTCTTCTCAGTACTGGCTGCACACTGTCTCCTGTCATCGACCCCTGTAGAGTGGAGGAGGAAACTGAGGCACAGGGAGGCAAAGGGACCGTCCCTGGGTCTCACGCTGTGAGTTCACAGAGCCGGGCTTCCCTCTCGGTGGACTGGCTACGGATGTGCATCCGCCTCATGAGCTAAATCAGGTGGAGTGCCTGGCCCAGAGCTGGGCATACAGAAGGAGCTCATCAGGGCTTCCCAGAGGGCTGACCCGTGGATGGCCATGGCCCAGGCTCCCTGAGGTGTCACCCGCGGCCCTGCTCACACAAGTGCGGCATAAGTACTCCGGGAGCAGTGTAGGCGGCAGTGAACTTGGAGCTGGCCGAGCAGGCTTGACCCAACTGAGCTCGAGGGAGGGGTTTCTCCTGTCTGTTCTCAGTTTCCCCTTCCGTGAGATGGGTTTCCCTGTGCTGTTCCGAGACAGGGCCAGGGAGGGGGCCCATGAGAGAGGGTTTGTGGTTTTGTTATTACTATAATTTCCTGCTGAAAGTGTTATTTCGGGACTCTGTGGGATGGTCAATGGGAAGTGCTGGAGAGGTGGGGTTGAACTGCACGTTGGGTCACCCCCAGGGGGGTGCGAAGGGGTTTTGGGGACCAAGGAGCAAAGGATTTTGGGTGCGCCCTCTTCTGCCTATCCCCCAAGAACCAGGAGCTCCAGAAAAACTCTCCACGCTGGATGAGGTGTCAGCCTCAGACCTGCCCATAGTCTTAGGGAGGCAGAGTGGGACACAGCCCCTAGCTCCATGAGGTCAAGGCTGGGAGGAATGGGGGTTAAGGGGGAAAGGGGGCTAAGGGGAAAGGGCCCAGCAGATGGAAAGGATGCTGGACAAGAGCACCATTACTGTACACTGCTTGTGGGGGCCACAGCCGGGTGAACGGTGCTGCTTGGGGACTCACCCCCCCCATCAACCAGGGTAATGGAGTGGGGGGTGGTTGACAGCGGGAAGGGGTCCTCTAGGATGGTGTTCATCACGGGGGCAGGAGTTGGGTTGGGAAGGAGGAAGTTCCCAGGGGTAGGCAGGAAACCCCTGTCTGACCTTTGGCCTTTGCAGCTACCCAGCCGATTCCTGATTCCGGACCCTTCCCAGAGGCTTTTTGCAGGGAGGAGGGTTGGGGGCTGCAAGTGGTGCCCAACCAGCTATTTCTCTAGGTTGGCCAGACCCACCCAGAGTGCCCAGAGCAGGGTGGGAGGAGGACATCTTGCATCTTTGTTAATGGGGACCGTGTAGGCAGAGTGAATACATAGTTTCAGCGCAGGCTCTGGATTTAAGCTCCGGCTGTGTTACCGACCCCTGTGTGATCTCAGACAAATGATTTTCCTTCCTTAATTAAGCCACAGTTTTCTTTTGTCGAAAGTGGAGGCGACATAGCCACTTATGAAACGCTTGTCCCAGTGTCTGGCACACACTCGGCCTTAGTAAATGAGGATAATTTTTTAAGGTGAGAGAGGCTGGATCATGTGTAGCCTCTGATGCCAGGATGAGAAATCTATATACGGGGGAGGGACGCTGCTTCCAAGTAGTGTGCTTAGGGCCTGTGGGAACACTGGGAGGAAAACAGCATGTTCGGTTTACAGCCTAGATAAATGGGTCCAGTGGAGATCCACAGACACGGGGCCGGGGCCAGTGCCTGGGCCAGCACCAGTAGGTGTGACAGTCTTGGTTTGCACTTAAGATCCTGTCTATTCTTCACGATATATTGAAGGTGTTGCATCTATGTGTATATGAGCATAACATCTGCTGTCAAGGAAAAAGAAAGGCAACCATAAATCCCCAGAAAATTAAAAAGTCACCCTAGATCCAATAGTAAAATTTTGAGTATCACAGTGTAAGAAACCGTTTTATTATTTATTACTTATTTTAAAAAGATTTATTTATTTGATAAAAGATTTATTTGAGAGAGAGAGAGAGTGAGCGAACACATGCACACATGGAGAGATTGGGAGAAGCAGTCTCCCTGTTGAGCAGGGAGCCTAATGGGACGCATGTCTTGATCCCAGAACCCTGAGATCATGCCCTGAGCCGCAGGCAGATGGTCAACTGACTGAGCCACCTGTGTGGTCCTATTTTATTTATTTATTTATTTATTTATTTAAAGTATACGCTTGCTTGCTTGCTTTCTTTCTTTCTTTCTTTCTTTTTTAAGATTTTATTCATTTGACAGGTAAAGATCACAAGTAGGCAGAGAGCGGTGGAAGCAGGCTCCCGGCTGAGCCAGGAGCCCAATGCGGGGCTCTATCCCAGGACCCTGAGATCATGACCTGAGCCAAAGGCAGAAGCTTAACAGACTGAGCTGTTAATGAATTTTTTAATGAATGAATTAATTAGAGAGAGTTCATTTGCCTGAGTGGGGGGGTCAGGGGCTGGATGGGGCAGAGAGAGAAGGAGAGAGAGAATCACAGGCTCCATATGTGGGGCTAAATCTCATGACCCTGAGATCATGACCTGAGCTGAAATCAAGAGTCAGCATTTAAAGGACTGAGCCACACAGGTGCCCTAGAAGCAGGGGTTTGAATGTACACCCTAACATCGTTTGTATCAAGCTCAAAAGCAACATTCTATCTCTTTTTGGTAATTTGATCTCATATCTTCGATTAGCAGTGTTTCTTTTTTTTTTTTAAACTTTTTTTTTTTTAAGATTTTATTTATTTATTTGATAGAGATCACAAGTAGGCATAGAGGCAAGCAGAGAGAGAGAGGAGGAAGCAGGCTCCCTGCCGAGCAGAGAGCCCGATGCGGAACTCGATCCCAGGACCCTGAGATCATGACCCGAGCCGAAGGCAGCGGCTTAACCCACTGAGCCACCCAGAAAGCAAGCAGTGTTTCTTTTTTGAATAGTTTGTTATATTAGCTAGATTTTTTTTTAAATGGAAAAAGTAACGATGAAACTTTGTCTTTTTGCTTAACATGCTGTTTTTAAGATTTGTTGATTCCTTTTGCCTGATGCTGAGGTTTTCACCACAGACATTACCGTAATAATTATCAATGGGCATTTAGACAGTTTTTAAATGTTTTGTTTCGCTCAACAAAATCAGAGTTGATATGAAATCCCCACAAATGAAACCGCTGGGCTCCAAAGCATTTTTATCTTGGATTTTTGACAGCTGGTCACCACTTTGTTCTCCAGAGGTGGTTTCCTTCAACACTCCTGCCAGTGGTGTCTAAAATCTCTAAAAACAGACTTTCCAAACACATTTGGCCTGTGTCCCTGGCCACAAAAATCCCCACGGGAGGAAGCCAATGACAGGTCTTTGGATTCGCATGAGGTCAAATGCATTGGTCCTGATGTGAGCACTTGGGTTTTTCCTGAAAACAGTTTGTCACGGTCACAGGAAATTCTGCACATGAGCCCCTCTGAATTCTCTTGGAGGGTCATCCCAAAATCAGGCTTTGATTTTAAACTTTCATCTGGTGGTATGTTCTCTAAATTAAAAACCATCAGTTTGGTTTTATTTGTTTGTTTGTGCAGAGAAGGGAAAAGTATTATGAGGACGTCAACGTTGTGTCACTCCCTAAAACTGACACTGAAATTCTCAAGAAGACACAAGATTTTTTAAAAGCTCTTACAGAGGGGCGCCTGGCTGCCTCATTGCGGTTAAGTGTTCGCCTTTGGCTCAGATCATGATCTCAGGGTCCAGGGATTGAGCCTGGCTCTCTATCTAAAATAAGTAAATAAAATATTTAAACATTTTATTTATTTTTAAAGATTTTATTTATCCATTTGAGTGAGCGAGAAAAAGAGAAAGAATGCACAATCAGGGCAGGGAGGGAGGGGGAGAGGGAGAAGCAGATCCCCGCTCGGCAGGTAGCCCAAAGCCAAACTTGGGATCAGGACCCCAGCCGAGCTGAAGGCAGACACTTAAGGACTGAGCCACCCAAGTGCCTACCTGGCAAACCATTTCCTTACTTGGGATTGGGGGTGCTGGTGGGCTCAGGCTGCCGCTGTCCCAGGTGCTCTCTGCCTACAGCCGTGTCACGCTTCCCCTTTCTTTCTCTGTTTCTTTCTTTCTCTCTCTTTCTTTCTTCCTCCCTCCCTCCCATCCTTCCTTCCTTCCTTTTTTTTTTTTTAAGATTTTATTCATCCATTTCACAGAGAGAGAGAGAGAGATCACCAGTAGGCAGAGGCAGGCAGAGCGAGAGGGAGAAGCAGGTTCTCCGCCCAGCAGAGAGTCTGATGCGGGGCTCGATCCCAGGACCCTGAGATCATGGCCCAAGACGAAGGCAGAGGCTCAACCCACTGAGCCACCCAGGTGCCCCACACGCTTCCCATTTCTGTCCCTCCTATTGTTACTGCAGCCATGGGATGGGGGTGACAGGGTGACCAGGGCAGGGACCTAGGAGTGTATGCCGGGGGTTGGGGTGGAGACAGATAAAGAGAGACAGAGACTAAGAGAGAGACAGAGACTTTGAGTAATAGAGAGTGGGAGGCAGAACAGAGTAAGGGCAGGCCTAATGCTGGCCCTGTGAGGTGGGAGCAGGTGGGGTCCAGGAGGCTGTCCCACCAAGGAGTGCTATTTACTTCCCTGAGCAGCTGAGGGAGCCTCAGAGCAAAGGGGGGAGAGGAGGGGGGTGATGTGGTGGCGCCTGGGCCTGTTCTCAGTTCCCCCGTACTTACTACCTGTCCTATGGTCTCCCTGGGGGGATCAAAGCCCTCAGTCTGAGCCCTCTCTTCCTAATTCTTTCTGACACCAGATCTAACGGTGCCCTTCCTGCTCACACACCTGCCTTGGCTTCCTATTTCCCTCCAACCCCAAAACTGATTTTCAGGGGTACGGTGGTATGGCCAAGATGAAGCCACCAGAGTAAATGGATTTTACATGTTTTACATCCCATTTACAACCCTGAGCCCAGCCTTTTTACCCTTGGACCCCAAGAGGTCTTTTTGTTTTGTTTTGTTTTGTTTTTAAGATTTTATTTTATTTATTTGACAGAGAGAAAGACAGGAAGAGAGGGAACATAGAAGGGGGAGTGAGAGATGGAGAAGCAGACTCATCACTGAGCAGAGAGCCTGATGCAGGGATTGATCCAGCCCAAAGCAGACACTTAAGACAGCACCACCCAGGCGCCCTCCAAGAGATCTTAAGTCAGACAAAGCAGGGTCAGTCTCTTGGTCTCCAGCTCTGGCTGACTCCAAGGAGAAGCCACTTCCTGCTCACTTCTGGATTGACGCCAGAGTTGGGGGTAGGAGTGGGGGGAGGTTTCACACAAACCCTTAACCTTTCCAGCTCTGAGCGAGACCTTAACCGGCGGCAACGGGTGGGCAAGTTGGGGCGACTCCTGGTGGCTGTCAGGAGAACTAAGCAGTTAGACTTTCCTCCCCTGGGCCTCACTAGTCCTTGGGAGTTGGCCCTCCAGTTCCCCCTCCAGGTGGGTCCCTCCCAGGTAAAGGCCCAGATCTGGTACCTCCAAGGCGGGGGTAGGGGGGCGAGTAGTGGTAGCGGGGATGTTGAACAGGACTGGATGAGGTGGGGGAAAGAGGTCCAAGGGGGCTTCCACCGCCCTCAAACACCAGCTTCTTAGGAATTTTTAGAAACAAATTTTAATTATTTTAAAGGTAATACATAAGCATGATTTAAAATGCAGACTTTACAAAAAGGTATACAAACATGAGACAGCACCCCACCCCACCCCCAGTTCCCGCCCTGGAAGCCACAGCGACCAGTGTTTCCTTCAGAGACATTTGGGTAAAAGTCTCTTCCGTCCCTGCATTTTGAAAAATGCGCACAAATGATCACTTTTCTGCTTTTTACATTAATGTTCTCAGAGAAGTTTGCTTTGGCCCCTTTGACAGTCATATGGGAATTTCCACCGTGGGGACAGATACTGTGGGGACAGATGGACACTCACTGAAACAATACCCAAGTAGAGGACACTGAGGTGGTTTCCAGTTTTTTGTACTTAACGCGATGTGATATTAATCTCATCTTTCCCCCTCCCCTTACCTTTGCCTCTTTTTTAGAAGTAAACTTTTTATTTTGGAACAATTGTAGATTTACAGAAAAGTTGCAGAAATAGCACAGGGGCCCTGAATAGCCCTCATCTGCCTTCTTCCATGGTTAAGCTCTTTTCCACCGTGGCTCACTCATCAAAACTAAGAAACTAATTGCAGTACCTTAAATTAATTATACTCTGGACTGCACGTGATCTTCTTACTAAGGGGTTCTCCGTTCCAGGATCCAACCCAGGGTTCTGCATTGCATTTGGTCCATTATTTTGTTTTGTTTTGTTTCTTTCTTTTTAAAAAATATGTTATTTATTTATTTGACAGAGAGCAAGAGAAAGCACAAGCAGGGGGAGCAGCAGAGGGAGAGGGAGAAGCAGGTTCTCCATGGAGCAGGGAGCCCAATGCGAGGCTCCATCCCAGGACCCTCAAATCATGACCTGAGCTGAAAGGAGATGCTTAACCAACTGAGCCACTCAGGCGCCCCATCTTTTTTTTTTTTTTTTTTTAATGTATTTGAGAGAGAGAGCATGCAAGAGAGAGCAAAAGCAGGCAGAGGGAGAGAGAGAAGCAAGCTCCCCACAGAGCAGGGAGCCTGGATGCGAGCTGGATTCCAGCTGAAGGTGGGCCGTTTAACCAACTGAGCCATCCAGGTGCCCCTCTTTTTTTTTTTCCCCCACAATTTTATTTATTTATCTCAGAGAGAGAGCAGGGGGAGGAGCAGAGGGAGAGGGACAAGCAGACTGCGCTGAGTGGGGCTCAATCTCAGGACCCTGAGATCATGACCTGAGTTGAAATCAAGAGTTGGGTGCTTAATGAGCCACCCACCAACTCCTATTTATTTAGTTTTATGTAGGCTCCGCCCCCCCCATGTGGATCTTGAAATTGCCACCTTGAGATCAAGAGCGGCATGCTCTATGGACTGAGCCAGCCAGGCATCCCTGGTCCATCATTCTGTACACATGTAAATGTGGTTGTAGGAAAATTCTAAAAGGGGAGTTGATGAAGCAAACGATATACACACTTTCAATATTCTAGAAAATTGCCCTTCCAAGTGGTAGTACCAAGGAGCAGTCTCAC
Organism: Neogale vison; assembly: GCF_020171115.1. NCBI lineage: Eukaryota > Metazoa > Chordata > Mammalia > Carnivora > Mustelidae > Neogale > Neogale vison. The sequence continues at coordinate 213,355,604 of NC_058096.1, read as the reverse complement.
CAGCACCCTGTGGGATTACTTGTTTCCCCACGGTATTGCCAGCACAGCATACATTGTGATTTGTCTTTGTTTTTATCTTGGCCAGACTCATGAGTACAAAGTAGTACCACATTGCTTCAGTTTGCATTTCTTTTTGAGGAGTGAGTTTGGGCAATTTTTTTTTCTTATATTTCAATGAATTGACTGTCTGTATTCATTGTCCATTTTTTTCTACCAAACTGGTTTTTTTTTTAAGATTTTATTTATTTATTTGACAGAGAGAGAGAGAGATCACAAGTAGGTAGAGAGGCAGGCAGAGAGAGAGGGGGAAGCAGGCTCCCTGCCAAGCAGAGAGCCCAATTTGGGGCTTAATCCTAGGACCCTGGGATCATGACCTGAGCCAAAGGCAGAGGCTTAACCTGCTGAGCCACTCAGGCGCCCCTCGAACTGTTTTTTGAAAAATTAATTTATAAGAGCTCCTTAGTAATAAGGAATTTAATTTATTCCTGGGTATAAATATCTATATGAAATAAATCTAGGAAAGTTTTGGTTAATTCTTTTGGGTTTTCTATATATAAAATCATACTGCCAGAAGATCATAACATTAGGCTGAATTGTTTATGAGGCTTTCCTGCACAAAATGCCAACTTAAAACTAATCTTACAGAAATAACACACAAACCCAGACTTGGATTCCAAAAAATGCCTGTCCCAGGCCTCTAAAAAATGCCAGTGTTATGAAAGGCAAAGACAGACTGAGAAATGTTCCAGATTAAAAAAGATGAAAGATTTGACAAATACAATGTGTGAGTCGGGATATTCTTTTGTTATAAAAGATATTATGAGAAAAGTTGGCAAAGTCTGATTAAAGTCTGTAGATGAGATAATAGTGTTTTATCAATCAATGTCCACTTTCCGATGTTCGTGATTATACTGTGATTATGTAGGAGAATGCCCTTGTTTTTAGGAAATGCATACTCACGTGTTATGGGTAACAAGACATCATTTCAGCAAGTTTTTCATAAAAGGTTCAGAGAAAGAGAGAGAGAAAGAATTAAGCAAAGGAGGTAACATTTGTGGACACTGGGGGAAGAATATCCAGGAATTCTTTGTACTAATCTTCCAACTTTTCTGTAAATCTGAAGTTATGTCAAATGTAAGTTAAAAGACAAAATCAACGTGAAATTGAGCCATATGAAATTGTTGGGATTTCTATTATTTTTGACCTACATAAACAATGCTTACATATGATCCAAACTATAAATTCCCTACTGCTTTCCTAATATTCATACCTCTTCTTTCTTTTCCTTGTCTAAGTGCATAGGCTAGTACCTCCAGAACAATATTAAATACTTGACAGTGGTCATCTGCACTTGGCCCTCATTTTGATGGCCTTTTCAGAACTTTTCTTATGGATCCATTAGTGTGGTGAATTTTATTAGCAGACTTGCGAATTTTGAGCCATCCCTGCATCTCAGACCTAAGTCCCCTTTGTTGTGATGTATTTTAAAAATGTGTTGCTTAATTCTTTTTGCTAAAATTTCATTTGGGAATTTCGTACCCTCCTCATAGGAAGAGGACTCTGTAGTTTTCCCGTCATGCCACCTTGGTCAGTTTTTGTTGACAAAGATAGGCTGGCTTGCTACACATGATTCCAAACACTCAATTTACAGACAAGGTAAACTGAGGCCCACAGGGGAGACGTGACCCTTCCAGGTCACTCTTGAGCCAGGGCTGGACCCTAAGTCTTCATGTCTGTGGGATGAATCAATGCTGTCCTTAGAAGAGGCTTAAGTCCCAAAACACTTATCTCATTGTGTTAGCAAATGCGCCTCAGTTCCCCGCCTGTGAAATAAACACTAGATGGTTGGAGAGAGAGGGTGGAGTCTCCTTTCTGTAGTTTCCGTTCAGAGTGGTTCCTGGATCTAAAGCTGAGCGTTGATGGGTGTCGACGGGGCATCTTATCCAGCGGGGGCACCTCTCTACATGTTCCAGCCACAGTGTGCGCCCTCCTGGCCTCAGAGCCCTCATCCTGCTGGGGGCCGACTCACCCTCGTGCGCGCCGCGCTGGCCTCCGGCAGCCCCCAGAGGGTCCTGGGCGAGAGCGCGAACGGGGGCTGGGTCGGGGTCGTGACACGGAGCGGGATCGGGGTTGCGGCACTTTGCGCTGGGGGCCCAACTCGGCTTCCAGGGCTTTCCTGACAAAGGTGGGGAGAAGCCCCTCAGTCCCCTCCTCCATCCCCCTCTCCCCTCCCCCCTCAGTACTCTTCCATCTTTCCTGAGAACCCCTCTCCCCAGGATCCCCTGTCCTTTCTTACCCCCAGCCATTCCTGGGACCCCTCCCCCAGCGACTCCCAGCTTCTTTCCAGGAGCTCCACCTCCAGATCCCGTCCTCTCTCTCAATACCTTTTCCTTACATCCTTTCCCGCTCCTTGCTCTTCCCCAGGGCCTTCCATGTAAGTCCGACCCCAGGGACAAATGTCTCCAGAGTGCCGGCCCCCACGAGGAGATTCTCGCCCCCAGAGAACCTACATCCTTCTTCACCCCTAGGTTCCAACTCTAGGATCGCCTCTTGGACTGTCTCATCGCTCAACTCCCCAAGGCCCCGCCTACACTGCCCCACCCCTTCTCCATCCCCAGGCCCCGCCCCGTCCCCGCCCTTCACTCACGCGCGTTCGCGCAGCGTTGCCTCCCGGGCTGCGCAAGCTTCGGCTTCGGCCTCGGCCGCGCGTGCGCGTTGCTGTGCCTCGTCTAGCCTCCGCGCAGACTCCATGGCTGCCGCCTCCCAGCGTGCCAGGGCTTCTGCGGGAGCGGGGAGCGGAGAGCGGGGAGCGGGGTCAGCTCCGAGACCTCGAGATCTCGCCCCTGCCCAGCTAACGCAGTCGCTCGAGTTTACAGTCTGCATACTATTTGCAGCTTTGCCTTATTTGAGTTAAAATTGTGTGCTGTTTGCAAGACCTTTACGTGTCTTTGGCAGAGATTTTCGTAGGTTTGTATTGCTTTCCGGAGTCATTCGTGGCGTTTGCCTGTTTTGTTGTATTTGCGTTGTTTGTGTGATATTTGCGTGGTCTTTTGAGTGTTATGTGCGTATCTTTCATAACTTTTCGCGTTTATTGGCATGTCCTTTACATTACGTTTGCACCCATGCGTGTCATTTGAGTAACCAGGAACCTTTTAGGCTCCTCCCACCCCAGGTCTGGTACCGTCTTATGCCCCAACGCACCTGTGAGCGCCCCGTTCTCAGCCCCCATCTGGGTCCCCTGTGCCTTGGCCTCTTCAATCTCAGTCTTCAGGGTCATCAGTTGGGTTTGAAGCCGGCTCTGAGGAGCGGAGAAGTGAGGAGTGTAGAGAGGTGGGAAGGGGCGGGGAGAGAAGAAGTGAAGTTTCCCCTCTTTCCCTTAACTTTATTTGGAATGTCCTTTGGGAGTCCTGTGGCTGGAAAACACACAAAACCGCCTGCCATACCGAGCGGTGACTGCTGCTCTGTCCAGGTCCACTGCTCCCTACTCCAAGCCACCGGATGTGGAAACGGTTTAGCTTTGCGGTCAGACGGCGGTTCCAATTCCAGCTACGTCTATACTCACTGACTAGGGTTTCAGACCAATACAGGCCAGTTTGGTGGTTGGCAATGATTGGGTTTCTGGAGTATGCTCCCTCCGCTATGGGAGATATGGTTCAAAACAATGGGCCTGGCCTCAGAATATCTCCCACGGAAGGGCAGAGTCAGAATTTGAACCCAGAGCAGGCTACTCTTAACCTCAGGCCCTTCTCTTAGGCAGGCAGGTAAAGGGTAGAGGTCTGTTTTGGCTCTAGAATTCACACCGCTCAGTCCCTGCTGGGCCTGGTACACAGAAATAGAGAACAGTCATTAAATGAAAGATTGGGACTTTGAGGATGGTTCTTTTGCAAGGCCCAGGGCTGGGAAGGGTTAAGAAAGAGTTTGAAGGGGTGGCCAGAGGAAAAGGGAGGACCTGGCCAGTACCTCCCCCAAGAAGCCAACTTTAGCCTCCTAATTACAGGTGATGTGAATGTCCCTCTCTCGAAATAGGGCCGCTGGACACTGGCTGGGGGAGGTTGAGTGGGCACCCTAAGGAGAGGGTTAGCACAGGGCCTCCCCAGGTGGGTTCAGGGGTCTGGGGCTTCCCTAAGAATCACCAGCTATTATGCAGAGAGAACCGTGGGGACCTTCTTGGTCAGAAGGTAGACTCCAGAGGGAATCGGTATTGTGGATTTGGAAGGGACTATGGTGCTATTGTCATTTGCCCCCTCAGTTGAAGAATTAGGGAAACCAATGCACTGGTGGGGTTGGGCAGCCCTGGGGATGTGAGTGCATGCCCTCTCCCAATTCTGGATTCCCCAGCCCACCATCCTGCCCACCAACCTGACGGCCCTGACAGGCCCTTAGTGCCTCCTCCAGCTCCCGTCCGACTCGGTTGGCCTGGTCCAGCTGTCTGGCCAGAGCCTCCTTGTGCTGGGTAGCTTCTGCCAGCCATCCCCGCAGTTTTTCGAGCTCAGGCGCCAGGTCCTCGGGGGGCGCCGTGGCATTGGCCCCTGGCTCTGGGCAGCGAGGTCCCCGGGAGGTCGAGGAGGCCAGGTTCCAGGCCAGCAGGGCCGCCCCAGCTGCTGCCGCCGCCAGAAACACCGCAGCCCCACACAGGGCTAGCACCCTCCACGCGCGTCCCGGCTCTGGCCCCAGCTCGGCCATGCCGCCGTCCACAGCTCTGGCTCCAGACAGCCACGAGTATTTAATTGGCACCTTGGGGCGCCAGGGACACCCACGGCTCCGCCCCGCCCACCGTGGCTTCCCGAGTCTGTTGGGAGGGGCTGGACCCCCGCCAGAGGCCAGCCTAGGCTACATGAGGCCAGGACAGGATTGGGGTGGGGGGAGGTCCTTGGTTCCACTCCTGCCTCTGCACCCCACGTGCTGTCCTCCTAGCCTCAGGGTCTCCCCCACTGTGAAGTGAGGTTGGTCAGATTCCTGCCCCAGTTCCAGTGGGAACCTTGTGAGCACATCTTCGCAAAGCACCCATCGGCCTTGGGGGTATTCGCCAAGGCTCCCCATTGTGTTCATGGAAAAACTGAGGCTACAAGACAGGAGGCTACCGACCGACTGAGGTCGGCCTGGCTATGGCTGTCACGCTTCCTGTGACTGGCTGTGAGGGTCAGGGGGGCAGTCGCGGGAGGGAATCGGTCCGGTCTCCCTGCCCGTTCTCCACTAGGCCGCCAGGGGGCGAGCTTACACCGCGAATCAGATCCAGATCAGTCTACAGCGCGCGATTTCCCGCTGCTAGGAAATGCATCTCCCCCTCCTCCTCCCCCTGCTCTTCCTCCTCCCATCCTCCCCTTCCTCTCCCTTCCCCTCCCCCTTCCCTTCCCCCTTCCCTTCCTCCTCCTCCTCGTTTCATCTTCTCCAGGCCCTCCTCCATTTCCTTCTCCCCTTCTTCCCCTTTTCCTTCTTCCTACTTCTTCCCTTTTCTTTTCCTTCCCTTCTGTCCCCTCTCCCCCTTCTTCCCCCTCTTCTTCCTCTTTCCCTTGCGTTAGGGTGACTCCTTGCTGGCCGCAAAGAATTGCACAAAGAGTAGAGCAACAAGCAGGACAGAGTTCATTCATGCTCCAAGGTGGGAGAGGACCCCGACATTAAGAGAGATGTCCTCCTGGGTTTCTGTCAAGCTGGACCTTTTAGGGGCTTTTGAGGACGTGAGACGGTTGCAGCTGTGCCCGCGGGGGTGTGTGAGGAGGGTGTCGACGCTTGGACCCATAGAGCAGAAGGTGACAGGTTTCTGGGGGCTGTGTGTGTGGAGGGGGGCGGGCTCTGGGCAGGCTTGTCTAGGATGTGGGTTGTGGTCTTGCTAGAGGAGAATGTGTTTTGTAGGGGTGGTCTGTTTTCGGGGAATGAGGGGCTCCCTGGAAAGACAGGGCCAATTACAGACACCTGTGAGTTTTATCTGTAAGCTTGGCTGGGGGAGGGGCTTTGAATAAGACTCTTTCAGTCCCTCCTCTCTTTATTTGAAATTATTCTTGATTTGGGAAAATGGAAGGTCATTCTTCTTTTTATTTTTTAAGATTTTATTTATTTGACAGAGAGCACAAGCAAGGGGGAGAGGCAGAGGGAGACAAGAAGCAGGCTCCCTGCATGCTTTGCGCCCCAGAAAGTTATTTTTTTTTTTAAAGATTTTATTCATTTATTTGACAGAGAAATCACAAGTAGGCAGAGAGGCAGGCAGAGAGAGAGAGAGGAGGAAGCAGGCTCCCTGCTGAGCAGAGAGCCCGATGCGGGACTCGATCCCAGGACCCTGAGATCATGACCTGAGCCGAAGGCAGCGGCTTAACCCACTGAGCCACCCACGCGCCCCCAGAAGGTCATTCTTCTGCAGCTACTTCCACTGAGCAGGGGCACCGAGCTGTCCCTACCCCCAGAGGCAAGAGGGACGATAGTAAGGGAGACGGCAGTAGGGTCTTGCTCTCTGAGCACGGGGCCTGAGTGTGAGCTTCTGAGGCCTCAGTTACGAAGGGTTGAGATTCCATCCTGGATAGAGATTTGATATTTTAAAATGCATGATCCCCAAAATAAGGGCTAGTTGTATAACCGCCGAAGGTCCTGGGAATGGAATGAGCCATGAGAACCAAGACCAGATGTCTAGTTTCCAGGAGCGTTAGTTCCCCTCCCCGCCCCCAGTTTTTCTATTGTTCCTCATTGTCCCTAGCTGAGTTGATAATTTTATCAGGGCTGTCTGAGACCAGACCGGACTTGTATACATAGAAGCAGCATTCTTCCACAGTAAGGCACTGGTATGCCCCTGATAAGCAGTCTGTTGGTCTAAAGTCAGAGGATTTTGTTTTATTTTTATTGATTTATATATTTTTTAAAGATTTTATTTATTTATTTGACACACAGAGAGAGAGAGTATATGCAGGAAGCGGTGCAGAGGGAGAGGGAGGAACAGCCCCCCCCCCCACTGAGCTGGGAGCTGGATGCGGGGCTCGATCCCAGGGCCCCGGGATCACGACCTGAGCTGAATGAAGGCAGTTGCAGAACCACCTGCGTGACCCAGGCGCCCTGAAGTGAGGATTTTTTTTTTTTTTTAAAGATTTTATTTATTAATTTGACAGAGAAATCACAAGTAGACGGAGAGGCAGGCAGAGAGAGAGAGAGGGAAGCAGGCTCCCTGCTGAGCAGAGAGCCCGATGTGGGACTCGATCCTAGGACCCTGAGATCATGACCTGAGCCGAAGGCAGTGGCTTAACCCACTGAGCCACCCAGGCGCCCTGAAGTGAGGATTTTGAAGACCTTCTCTGCTACTGCCCTTCGGAACTATTTGTTATGTAAACTATAACCCCGGGAGGATTTTACTAGTTACCAAGCACATTTAGAGATGGCCTTAAGAAAAACATAGACTGGCAGCAGGTCTTTGGGGAGAAGGACGATATATGACCGTGAAGCTGGGCAGCTGGGGGATGCCCGGCTCGTTCAGGGTGGAACGCCGCCCCTTCACAGAAGCCGGGCAGCGGGCAGCCAGGAACGGCGGTCAGCTCAGGGTGGAACGGAACACCACCTGCTTCCCTTTTCCATGATCACTTCTTTCTCTTCCCAGAAGCGCGCATTGTTAGATGAGTCCTTTGAATGTGCTTGCATAACTATAAACTTTATCCTACTTCTTGCTTGTCCACAAGACACGTGACTGATGTTTGACCATCATCGGTGCTTCTGTTGGCTCTTGTTTCGTGAGACTGTGGAGATGCTCCTGGCAGCAGTCCCTTTCCACGGTTGTCCCCTGCTCCCAGTCTCTTGCAGCTGACTTGTTTGTGCCTAATTCTTCTCCCGTTCACTGACTGGAAGCGGCACCAGGGAATCAGTCTGCTTCTGTGTTGCTGGGAGTGTGGAAGTGAAATTGGCTACTTGTTGACTCAAGGAAAGAGAAGGTCCCCATGGAAGGATAGGATGAGCTATTCCTCCCTGTGCCTAACCCAGTTCCTGGAAGGATGCCAAGGAGGATGAGGGTAGAGGTTGGCTCAGTTCTGTGGGGGGTGGGATACAGAAAGCCTGGGTTTCTTAAAGATTTTATTTGACAGAGATCACAAGTAGGCAGAGAGAGGGGAGGAAGCAGGCTCCGCACTGAGCAGAGAGAGCCTGATGCGGGGCTCGATCCTAGGACCCTGGGATTGATGAAGTTCTAGAACCTAGGTGAGGTTCGGTGGGCTGAGGTCCGGAGCCGATGACCAAGAAAGAATTCTTGAGACATCTTTGGTGCAAAATGGTGGTTTATTAAAGAATGGGAACAGGATCCGTGGGCAGGAAGAGCTGCTGCCCCGGGTTGTGAGAGATGGCAGGTTATGTACCTTCCGGTGGGGGGGGAGGGGAGGGGAAGGGAGCTTTCATATGCTAAAGAGGGCCTACGAGGTGCCGGGAGGCGGCCTTGCCCTTGTGGCTTGATCAATGTTGTCTTTAGGCCAGCTGGTAACATCAAGATAGTTGGGGAGATTCTTGGTGGGGTGTTATGATCCTGCTATCATTTACATTCCCTTCTACCTCAGCCTCCTCCAGTTTCATTTATGATGGGGAGGGAGACATTAGGGCTTGAGGAACTGAAAGTTATTTGCCTCTGGAAATTTGTGCTATTGATAAGGTAAACTCCCTGTTTGTAGATCTCCAGGACATTTGTAGAGCAAGGGAGATTCCTGTCTCGCAGGATTGTGATCTCCGCAAGTTAACTATTTGCTTATTGTTCATGGCAGTCAGGGCTGCCTGAGGGATGCTACACATATGACTGAGGGGGAGCGGATGGAGAGGGGGGTGTGAGGCACCAGCTTTTGCTTTTGTCTTCAGCCAGCCTCCTGCTCCCTCATCAGGATCATGACCCGAGCTGAAGGCAGAGGCTTGAACGCACTGAGCCACCCAGGCTCCCCAAGCCTCGGTTTCTACTTGAGCACCTGTTACGGTCTGTGTTAGGGGTGGGAGGGCTGGTGAGTTGGGAAGGTGTTGGAGGAATTAGGTACACAATGGTGCAGTGCCCCTCCCAAGTGGGTGCTTTGCCAAAGAGAAAGTAGGTTTGAGAGTTAGGCTCCGTGCAGGGTGATACGGTGGGTTGTTCCCGTGTGAGCAAAAATCCTAGGTGTGGGACAGATTGTTGATTAAATGGGCTTTGGAAAGGGAGACTCCTTAACCTTTGTTGTTGAGGAAGGCGAGGATGTTGATGGTGTCAGAAATAGAAGTGGGCCCAGCAGGACTGAAGAGGAGGCCATCCACAGGTGGGAGAAGGCTGCTAACTGGAGCGGAGAGGCTGCAGGGATCCGATGCCGGAGCTGGTCTGCGGAAGTGGGGGCTAGCCCTAAGACCCCGCGGGAGAAGCGTCCAGGTTAACTGTTTCGTGCTGAGGCGGAAAGGTCTCCGGGTCCTAGGGGAGATGGAAATAGTGAAAAACACGTCCTGAAAATCTAAGACATAAGACATAAGATTTAAGACATCTTTAAGATCTAAGACAGTGAAGTACATAAAGGAGGGTGGCATGGTGGGGAAAGGGGGCTCTGGCTTGGGGAGGACTGCCTCATTGATAGTTCTGAGATCCTGAACTAGTTTCTACCACTGATTTTTTGTCAGAAGGGATTGGAGTAGTGTAAGGATTGTTAGTAGGCTTTAGTACATTTGAGGAAAGACGGCCGACTGGGTGGCTCAGTCCTTAGGCATCTGCCTTCGGCTCTGGTCGTGGTCCCAGAGTCCTGGGATCTGAGCCCTGAGGGTTGGGCTCCCTGCTCAGCGGGGAGCCTGCTTCTCCCTCTCCCCCTCCCCCTGCTTGTGTTCCTTCTCTTGCTGTCTCTGTCAAATAAGTAAATAAATAAATAAATCTTTAAAAAAATACATTTGAGAAAAGGAATTTGGAAACGAGGGGCTGCAAGCCTGAGGTTTGAGAGGATATTGGTGTTTGGAAGGGAAAAAAAGTAGGCTCCTTGAGGCGTAGGGTGATGGGGTGAGGGGAGTAGCCTCGACAGGTTGGGAGGTGTCCCCTATGGACGTGGGACCTGGAGTCGTAACTGGAGAGAATGAAGTGGGAGTGATGTGTAGGTTCAGTAGGGAGTCCCAAGAATTGGGATTGGGTGTGTACGGGATGCCGAGAAAAGCCAGTCTCTAGTTGGATCATGACGTCTCATCCTGGATGGGGGGGGGAGATTTGATCTCCCAGGGAACATGACAAGAGCTGGGGAGCTGAAGGGTGAGAAAACACCATGAACTCCAGCGACAGAGATGGGGGAGGGAGAAGAGGGTCCTGAAAATCCAGGGAGATCCTGGGGGATGTCAGTCCTTATCCTGAAGAAGTCCCAAGAGATCCCCTGGGATGGGGTTGACCCTCCCCCCTGTTTGGGATCTGAAGACAGGTTTTGGGAGGTGTCTGCCCTCTACTTTGAGGATGGGATCATCACTCTTCAGGCAGGGCAAGAGGTTTTGGGTGGCCCTTTTTTGCTTTTGCTTTTGCTTTCTTTTCTTTTTTTTTTTTAATTGGGACATGGTTTGAACCAGTGGCCAGGCTTACTGCAAGCTCCTGGAGGGGTCTTTTTTTCTTTTTTTCAACCTTATTTATTTATTTTTTTTTTTAGATTTTATTTATTTATTTGACAGAGATCACAAGTAGGCAGAGAGGCAGGCAGAGAGAGCTCTCTGCTCGGCAGGGAGCCTGATGTGGGACTCAATCCCAGGACCTTAGGATCATGACCTGAGCTAAAGGCAGAGGCTTAACCCACTGAGCCACCTAGGGGGACTTACTGAATGTTTGGGTCAAGCCAGCAGGGTGAGACTTTTCTAGAATAGCTCCGGTAACGGTAACGGCAGTAGGCAGGAGCTGATAAACCTGAGATCGTTTTGTTGTTGTTGTTTTTTGTTTTTTATGTCCCTTTCTCATTTCCTCTTTGATTTCCTTCTCTCCGCTGTTAAAAACTTTGAAGGCTGGGTCTAGTACTTTGGATTGAGGGGTTTGTGGGCTTTATCTAGTTTTGTTTTTCTAATATGTGGGTCCAACTGGGAGATGAAATGCATAGCTAGGTTCAGTTTTCCTACATGAGAGTTAGGATCAAGGTCGGTGAGTTTTTGAAGAGCCTCAGTGAGGACAAGAGGACAAGAACAGGATTTTTATCTGATCTCTGGGTGGTCTCCCTATCCCATTCCTAATTGTATAGGTCCCTCCACGATACATCCAGAGGAGAGGGTGAATTACTCAGATTCCTTAGTGAACCTGGCAGGATGGGTTGGAAAAAAAAGCCAAGCTTACATCTTGTAAGAGAAATATCTGGTGAGCAGAAGGGATGGTAGAGCGGAACCATGCCCTCTGCTCCAGCCACTTTGCCAAGAGGGAATTGGGGGGGGCGGTTGGGAAGAGCAGCCAGAACATGTTTGGGGGGAAGAAGGATCCAGACCTGGAGGCAAGCGCTGAAGGGGACGGGGTGACAGAGGGTCTTGAGGGGAAGGAGAGGGGTTTGGGGAAGAGCCAAGGGAGGATCACCTGCAGGTCGGTGGAAAGGCAGAGGCCGGTCAGCAGAGCTGAAGTCTGAGTGGGGAGAACCGGGGAGAGGGAGAGGGGTCTTTGGGGAGAGGAGTATAGGGCAAATAGTGGGAAGCCCAGGATGACCAAGCTGGAAGAAAGCTTTGAAATGATGTTAAGGTGGCCGGTGGGCTGGGCGGCAAAGAATTACGCAGAGGTTAAAACCCCAAGCAGGACAGAATTTACTCACTCTCCAAGGGAGGACAGGGGCCAGACATCAAGAGAGATGTCTGTCGGGTGAGATTCTGTAAGGCTGGGCCTTTTAAAGGCTTTTAAGGGGGGGCGCCTGGGTGGCTCAGTGGGTTAAAGCCTCTGCCTTCGGCTCAGGTCATGATCTCAGGGTCCTGGGATGGAGCCCCGCATTGGGTTCTCTGCTCAGCAGGGAGCCTGCCTCTCTGCCTACTTGTGATCTCTGTCTGTCAAATAAATAATAAATAAAATCTTAAATAAAATAAAGGCTTTTAAGGGTGTGAGAGGGTTGCAGCTGAGCCTCTAGGGGAGGGTGAGTGGGGAGGGGGGAAGTCGATGTTTGCTTGGCCCTGTAAAGCAGGAGGTGACAAGTTTCTGCAGGGTCGGGCTCTTTCTGGGGCTCATCCGGGATGTGGGTTCCCACTAGAAAAGAATGTGCTTTGTCGTTAGAAAAGAACATGCTTCGTGGTGGTCTGTTTTTTTTTTTTTTTCTTTTTTAAAGATTTTATTTACTTATTTATCAGAGAAAGCACAAGAAGGGGGAGCAGCAGGGAAAGGGAGAAGCGAGCTTCCTGCTGAACAAGAGCCTGGTGGGGGGGCTCGATTCCAGGACCCTGAGATCATGACCTGAGCTGATGGTAGATGCTTCGCCTCACTGACTGAGCCACGCAGGCATCGCTGGTGGTTTGTTTTCTGAGAACGAGGGGCACCATGACCTGGAAAAGGAGAGTCAGGGCCAGGTCTGAAGCCTGTGAGTTCTGTCTGTGAGCTTAGCTGGAGAGGCGCTTGGAATAAAACACTTTCACCTTAGGTGTCCCCTGTGTCTTTAGACAGGCTAATTTTTGATTGCTTATTTTTTTAAAGATTTTATTTATTTGGGTCGTCTGGGTGGCTCAGTTGTTAAGCATCTGCCTTCTGCTTAGGTCATGATCCCAGGATCCCAGGGTCCTGGGATTGAGCCCCATATCGGACTCCCTGCTCAGCGGGGAGCCTGCTTCTCTCCAGCTCCCCATGGTTGTCTTCTCTCCCTTGCTATCTCTCTCTGTAATAAATACATAAATAAAAATTTTTAAAGATTTTATTTATTTGACAGGGATCATAGGTAGGCAGAGAGGCAGGCAGAGAGAGAGGGGGAATTAGGCTCCCTGCGGAGCAGAGAGCCCGATGTGGGGCTCGATCACAGCACCCTGGGATCATGACCTGAGCCAAAGGCAGAGGCTTTAACCCACTGAGCCACCCAGGCGCCCCTAAATAAAATCTTCTGAAGATTTTAAATTTTAAGATCTTTAAGATCTTTAATTTTAGATCTTAATTTTTAATTAAGATTAGTCTTAATCTTAATTAAAATCTTGAATTTTAATATCTTAAATTTTAAAATTTAAGATTTTAAATCTTAAAAAGATTTTATTTATTTATTTGTGAAAGAGCGAGCCTGAGAGGAGGGGCCGGGCAGAGGGACAGGAGACTCCCTGCTGAGCAGGCAGCCCTCATCCCAGGACTCTGGGATTATAACTTGAGCCAAAGGCAGGCAGATGGTTAACTGACTGAGCCAGCCCGGCGCCCTTATTTTATTTTTTAACTCAGAATATTTGATTTTTTAAAGTAGGCTCTATGCCCTACTCAATGGGGCTTGAACTCATGATTCTGAGACCAAGAGTCACATGCTCTACAGACTGAGCCACCCAGGTGTCCCTTGACTGTCTTTTTTACTCAATACAGTCTTCATGCCAAAACGGCCCACCCTTGGCCCCTACAAGAGCATTTCTAGAAGGAAGAGAAGTTTCTACTCAGCCACGTGTGGGGGCTTGGGAGGAGAAGCTAAAGAGTTTGAATCCATCCTGTTGTGCAAACCTGTCCCCCATCACCATGGGAACACAGCCTAGGCACGGGCTGGGGTGGGGGAGGGGCAGCACTGTTTGGGACAGTCTGGTAGCCGAGCTGGGAGTGGGGGTTGAGGATGGTGGGGGAGGTGAAGCCCCCTTGGCCCCTCTGACCTCTAGTAGCTGCTCTAAGTTTTAGTTTAAACCTTTGTGTATTTATGGATCCTGCGTTCTTTCCTGGAAAGAACAGAGCACGTCTGCACTGCCCCGGGGAACCAAGGACCCAGAATCCCATGCACGAGCTGTGAGTGCCGTAATTACGTCCACAGTGGGCACCATCTAAACTGCACATAATCGGGGCGCCTGGGTGGCTCAGTGGGTTGGGCCGCTGCCTTTGGCTCAGGTCATGATCTCAGGGTCCTGGGATCGAGTCCCTCCTCCTCTCTCTCTGCCTGCCTCTCTGCCTACTTGTGATCTGTCTCTGTCAAATGGATAAATAAAATCTTTAAAAAAAAAATAAAAAAATAAACTGCACATAATCAAGAATTATCTCAGGCCACTGCCTCCCTTAACTGATTAACTGCCCTAAATCCCTTGAAAAATCTCTGGGCCAGGCAGAAACCTTGGAGCTGGCTCTTGGAAGAGAGTCCGCCTTCTCCCCCGGTGGCCAGCCTCCTGAACTGCGCTCTGTCCCTTTCCAGTCAGAACCCAGCCCTGGAATACCTGCCTTTCCAGCTTCAAGGAACAGGTTGGGGGGCCAGGGCCGGACTGAGGGAGGTCACGTGAGAAGGGTCTGCTTCTGGGAATCAGAAGTTTCAATTCCCTGAGCAGCTTAGAAGCCCTGATTGAAGTCCAGGAACTTTTCTGGATTTCAATTTCCCTTTTGGTGAGGCGGGGCCGGGAGAAGAGGGGGGCTGTTCCTAGGGGGTGAAATGACTCTGTCATCCTAAAGCAGCCCCAAGAACAACTCCTGAGCCCTCCTACAAGCTGGGGAAAGGGAGGAAAACCTGGAGGCTCTGCCTGGAGAGTAGAGGTTCTCACAGGACGTGAACCTGCTGCCCCCAACCACGGCAGACTGGGAGGAAGGATTGATGGAGGCCGGGCAGATCCGTGCACGTCGTGAAAGTCAACTTAGTGTCTATGGAGACAGCGGCTCTGAATTTTGAAGAAGCAGAGAGACTCTTGGGAGGAGGGGTTCCCTCGGGAGGAATGGCCCAGTGAAGAGGGCCAGGGAGGCGGAGGGATGGCTCCTGCCCAAACCCCAAGGGTCTCTGGGAACATTCTGGAGCTGGGAAGCTTGGGTGTGGATGTCAGTCGGTTTGCCCTCAGCTGCAGGGGAGGCCCCGGGTGCACGGAGATGACATAATGGCATTCACCCCAGGAACGTAAGAGTATGGTCCCCCCCCACCACCAAGGGGTGTCTACTTTTTGGAGTTCAAAGACTTTAGAAGTCAGTGAGCTTCTGGAAACCAAGAAACTAAGAAGTAGGTACTCCCCATCCCATGCCCTGCCCTGCTCTGGGGGCAGGCGAAGTCCGGGGCGGGGGTAGGGGGAGGAGGCAGCCCTGGGCCAAGCGCCCTGCTGGTCCATCCCAGAGGTGGCTCCATGTTCTCCCCGGACCGCCACCACTATCTTGCCCACCTCCCCCTAACGATGCAGCCATGTGGCTCCCTCAGATCTGGTCTGGCCAGGGAAGCCTTGAAGGGGAAAGTCCAGGCTGTGAGCTAAGGAGACATCATAAGGGGGACTTAGGGTGGCCTGGAGGAGGACAGAAGGTGGCCCCGCCCTGTTCCAGGCCAGCTCCCCACTCACGGAGCCCACTTCTGCCTCCCCTCTCCCTCTCTGTGCCCTGCCAACTACCCTGTAGGCAGGTCACCTCCCCAGACCCTGGCCTATCCTAGACTCCCTCCCTCCTTCCCTCCTTCCCTCCCTCCCAACCCCAGCTTTCTTCTGGCCCAGGATCTCTTCTTACCAGTTGGCCTCAGGCCAGCAGAGCAGTGAGGCCCAGGAACAGGCACACGGGGACCATCAAGGGGCCGAGTGATTTCGAGGAGCTGCTGAAGCTGGTGTCCCCTTCCTTGCTCCAGGCCTCCTTCTCTTTTCTGGGGGAAGATGTGGGGACAACTGAGGCACTGCCAGGGCCTGCACCGGGTCTGGCCTTGTCGCCCTTCAGAATCTCCCCTCCTCCCCGACCAAGTCAGCGGGGAAGAGGGGGTGGGCCGTTTCCTTTCATGGCTGGTGTGACCAGAGGGACAAGGTTGGGATTCAAACTCTGTGCCCTGAGCAGTGGGAAATTTGCAGGCAAAGGGCATCCTGGGTCTTGGGATGGGACAGGTGTCGTGAAAGGGGTACAGTCAGGGGCCGCGGCGCAAACCTGAGTCGTTCCACCTCCTCCGAAGTGTCCTGCAGCTGCTTCTTCAATTTCTCAACCTCTCCTAAGGTGGGAGGGAATCAGGGGGCCTTGTCAGCACAGTGGTACGGTGGCCCGGACACGGCGTGACAAGTGGCCACATTCTCTGCCTGGCTCTACCCCGGGATCCAACACCGCCTTCAGTCCCAACCTCACGCTACCCTACCTTGGAAACCTGGGGTACTCCTTTCCCACCCTTCACTGGATTCTGACCACTCCCTGGTGACCCCAACCCTGGGACTTCCTCCCACCCCACCCCCCTTGTCCCCTGCCCCTTCCTCCCTCCCCTGCCCCTCCTCCCCGGGGAGTTCAGTGCTTGACCGACCCCTCCCAATCCTCCCCCTCCTCCCGCCCCGCAGAACCCTGGTTTTATGCTTTCTTACGCTGAAGCTCCTCTCTTCTCCTGAGCTGCTCCAGACCCTGGGCCTTCTCCATTTCCAGGAAAGCTGAAAGGTTCACCTGGAACGAGGCGGGCGGGGTGGGGGGTTATCAGAGACTGGCCTTCTGGCCTGTGGAGTGGAGGTAGCTGCTGCTGGGGGCCCTGGATCTCTCCCCCAGGCCCTGTGGTCAGAGGGGCCCGGGTCCAAAGCCCTTTCAGGTTTCCCTCCAACCCTCCCTGCACCCCGGTCTCCCACCTCTAAGAATGGCCACAACCTCCCACCCTCCCAGGGCAACTAAGGATGTGATCCCCGAAATAGGGGATTTGAGGCTCCCCACATGGGAATTTCCAGGCTCCCTATGCCCAAGCCCTCGAGGAAACTCTCAGACCTCATGGGCTATTGCCCAAGACTTAGATGTCCTTCCCTAAACCCAGAACATAGGGATTTCTGAGCCCAAGTTAGATGTCCTGGGGAGTTTCAAGGCCCCCCATATCAGGACCCACGAGAACATTTCATAGTCTCCCAGGGATGGGGTGGGTGTATTCGGAGCCCCACCCTTCTTTGGGACCAGGTGAAGTCTCCATCCCAAACCTTAGATGGCATTTCTGGTGCAGAGAGCAGCTGCTAGCTCCCCCAAAACAGGCTGGAGACTCTTCCCACATTCTAGTGGGGATTTGGGTGCTCTGGGGGCGTTTAAAGCCCTGCCCTAGACCAGCACCGCTGAGAAAGTTTAGAGGTCCCCCAAACCCTAGCGGGAAAACCCAACTCCCGATGCGGGGGCCCAGAGGAAGTTTCTCCACCCCCATCTAGACCTGTGGGGGCCGCGCAACCCGGAGTGGCCGGTCTCTTACCACAGTCTGGTTGCAGGTGGCAGCCTCATCCTTCGCCCCCAGTAAGTGTTGCCGGGTTTGGGCTAGCTGGTGTTCCAGGAGGCAGGTGACATTGCGACACTCCTGCTCTGCTAGGAGGCCCTCCTTGCAGGCTTTGCTGTTGGCTCTGACGGCAAAGACGATCAGGCCCACAAACAGAGCCAGTGCCAGCAAGGTCAGGCCAGCGCTCAGCCCCTTCCACCCCCACCACTGACTTTGCTCCATGGACCCTGATTTTTCAGTCACGGGCTCAGGCCAATGATGGTAAAAAGTTGTGCCATCTTGATCTGCCCCTGGATGTAGGGAGTTCGGGCAGGAGGTAGGATGTTGGGAACTTCTACTGGCTGGGGCTACCCCCTTATTAACATAGGGGCCGTCCTGACCAATGACACGTTCCGAGACAATCCTCTGACCTAGAGGCTTGAAATGGGGCATCCGGAGGCAAAAAACAGTTTGGGCTTTCAGTTTCAATTTCCCAGGAAATAGGTGGGTTGTTTGCGGTGAATTGAAACCTTGAGCTTTTCCGGTTTGGCAGGGGGCTGGTGAGGGGAGCTGGAGCAACCTGAGTCTGACCATCTGAAGTTCCCGCCCCTCTCCGGCTTGTAACTGAGGGTGACAACTGCTGTTACTGAACGTCTCATGCAGGCCAGCCTCATGTTCGCGGGTCCCAGGACCCGAAGAGATCGTGGCTGTCATTGGCTCAGCTCCAAGCTGGGGAAACTGAGGCTGAGAGGGGGGTGGTGGACTGGGGGCGGGGTCTGGCTCGAACCCCAGAGGCCACGTTTTGTGTTTAAGGTTCTCCATGGTGGTCACTTAGCACCCCTGCACCCACACAGGGTGTCTGAGGAGGGACTGAAGGCTGCAGAAGCTCTGATTGGGACCCCAGGACGGAGGCTGCAGTTTCCCACTTGGCCACCAGGGCCGCCCTAGCCCTCAAAATACGGTCCCCAGATCCTGTCCTGGCTCCCGCAGGGAATAGGCTCTTCTAGAATCTGCCTCTGCCATCCCAGTGATGAAGTTCCTAGAACCTAGGTGAGGTTTGGAGGGGTGAGGTCCGAGCTGATGACCAAGAAGGAATTCTTGAGACAGCTCTGGTGCAAAATGGTGGTTTATTAAAGCACGGGGACAGGACCCGTGGTCAGGAAGAGAGCTGCAGCCCGGGGTTGCGAGGGATGGCAGGTTAAGTACCCTGCGGTTGGGGGGAAGGTGAGGGAAAGGGAGGTTTCAATGGAGTTTTCATATGCTAAAGAGGGCCTACACTGTGCCGGGATGCTGGAGGTCTGGAGGCTTGATCAATGTTGTCTTTTCCCTTTTGGCAAGCAATTAACATCAAGATAGCTGGGTGATTCCTAAAGAATGTCACATTAGTCCCACCCAGGAGTGGTGGGGGGGAGGGGTAGATTGCAAAGTGTCAGCCTTTTGCTGGGGTGAGGGGAAGATGGCGAGGTATCAGCATTTTGCTTTGTCCTCAGCCAGCTTTCTGCTCCCTCATCACCAAGACCCCAAGCAAACCCTCTGAACCTCAGTTTTTTGGTTTTTTTTTTTAAGATTTTATTTATTTGACAGAGAGCACAAGTAGACAGAGAGGCAGGCAGAGAGAGAGGAGGAAGCAGGCTCCCTGCCGAGCAGAGAGCCCAATGCGGGCTTGATCGCAGGACCCTGGAATCATGACCTGAGCCGAAGGCAGAGGCTTTAACCCACCGAGCTACCCAGGCGCCCTGAATCTCAGTTTTCCCATCTGTAAAGTGGGGGCAATAGCAGGCACAGCCTCATGGGGGAGGGGGTTCTGGTGAGGAGTTTCTAGGAAAGGGCTTCGGCATCCAGTAGGCACTCAACAGATGTGCGGGCCAGGGCAGAACGGAGGAAAGGCAAAAAACACAGAAATACTGTCATGGAGTGAGGAGCTCATTTTGAGGAAAGACAATCCAGTCCATTTGGGATACGCTGGACCCAAAGAGCCTGCAGAGTGCCCAGGAAGAGGACTCAGAAGGGGTCTGAACCCTGGAGGGAGGCCTTAGAGGACTCAGACTGCCTTGGCCTCCTCTGCATGTGGCTGAGAAGCTTAGGGAATAAAATTATGACCATTATACACCTAACCGAGGGAAAAATACCAGCAGACTTTCTAGACACTCTGTAACTGCACATCCTCCACCCAGAATTGAACCTGACAGAATGACCGCTCCCGGACCCCCCTACCCGGCTCTAGGTGCAAGAGATAATAACCATCTGGCACCCCGCGGCTGTCCACGGAGACCCCGGCCAATCCTGAGGTGACACCTACCCTAGAGGTGCCAACCAAGCAGTTTGAAGAAAGACAGCCCTTTGACCTAACCAATAATCTGTTCCCAGCCTTTCCCGCTCTGTAGCACGCCAGTCATATTATAGAGTTGCTTTATGATTTTCCCGCGGTATGTGGCGATTTGTTACAAGATACTTTGATGTATGCTAAGTCCCTGCCTCCCCAAAAATAGTGTGTAAAAGGTGTTGTGATCCTGAGCTCGGGACCTCTTAGCGTCACTGGTAACGAGTGCGCAGAGGTCCGGGTTCGAACTCGTAATAAATGACCCTTGCTGTTTGGCTTTGACTCTGGACTCTGGTGGTCGTCTTTGGGGGTCCCAGAATTTGGGCATTTCAGTGGCCAAGGGAGCCAGAGCTTCCTGCTGGACATTAGTCTGACCAGAGGCTCCCACCGGCTGCCTGGGACGGCTGGAAGGTTGTCATGTACGTGTCCTGTGGCTTCTTCAGCTCCAGCGCCCCCACAGCCCAGACTCCAACCTAGGTTCCATTGGGTCGGCCATTTCTAGGGTTTGTGGTGAGCTGGGCCTCAGGTGGGCAGGGCCACAGCCAAGGCCAAGGCCCAGAAGGCCTGGAGAAGCATCTCTAGGCACCTAGAAGTCTAGAAGTCCCCACAAAAGCCACTCAACCCCCAAAGTACAAGGGATGAGGGATGCCCATGCTGAAGAGGCGGGGGGCGGGGGAGACTGTGTGTCCCTAGAGAAGGGCCCTCCCTCCCTAGCCAGGACCCCAGGGGCAAACACAAGACTGTCAGCAAAGCTGACTTCGCCCTGTACTGGCCTTCAAACTTTGGGGTCTGTTTGGGCCCGCAGTTGCAGGTCAGAGGCCAAGGCTGTGTACGAATAGCCCTCCCTCTTGTAGGACCTGGATGAGAAGTTTCCTCTAAGCCTCGATTTCTGGAGCTGTAGAATGGGGATGATAAAAATGAAACTGGTGCACCCCCAAATTCTGCCACTGCAGAGAGTGCCTTACTTAGCCTTGCTCTAGTCCCAGCCCTGCAAACAAAAAGTTTTTCTGTAAGATTTTACTTATTTATTGGAGCAAGAGTGAGCACAAGCAAGGAGCGGGGCAGAGGCAAAGGGAGAAGCAGACTCCCTGCGGTGCGGACAGCCCGATGTGGGATTCGATCCCAGAACCCTGGGCTCATGACCTGAGCTGAAGGCAGAGGCTTTAAGCCACTGAGCCACCCAGGCGCCCACGTCAGTTTTTCTTAATGTCCTTTTTATGACACAGGACCCGGGGTTCCTTTTGGTTGTCACATCTCCTTAGGCCCTTCTGGGCTGAGACAGTTTCTTAGACTCTCTTGCTGTTGATAACCTGGGCAGTGTTGAGGAGAACTGGTCAGGTGTGTTGGGGGAAATTGCCCGGCTGTGTGTCTGGTGCTTTTTCAAGGTTGGACTGGGGGTGACAGGTTTTGGGGGAAGGAGGACCGCAGAGGTGAAGTGGCCTGCCCGGCACACAGGGTCCAGGGCACAGGCCATCAGCGTGGCGTTTCACGGTGGTGTTGACCTGGATCAGCTGGCTGAGATGGGCTCCATTGGGTGTCTCCACCGGAAGTCACCCTCCTCCCCTGGTCGGTGGGGCGCCCCGGGGAAGGAAGTCAGCGGGCACAGCCGCACCTCAGCCTACATCTGGAGCAGGACCGGAAGAGCACACGCTCGGGGCTTTTTCCTTTTGTGGTTCATCTTGAGAGGATCATGTAGGGACGCCAAAGAAACGTCTTAAAAAGTTCAAAATGGGGACGCCTGGGTGGCTCAGTTGGTTAAGCAGCTGCCTTCGGCTCAGGTCATGATCCCAGCGTCCTGGGATCGAGTCCCACATCGGGCTCCTTGCTTGGCAGAGAGCCTGCTCCTCCCTCTGCCTCTGCCTGCCATTCTGTCTGCCTGTGCTCGCTTTCTCTCCCTCTCTCTCTGACAAATAAATAAAATCTTTAAAAAAAAAAAAAAAGTTCAAAATGTCACCCACAGTCCTAATCCCTTCACTCAGGTCTTTGATCTCTTTCTTATTAAACTACACACGCATTTCATTGTGTGGACCAAACGCCTTGTTGTGTCATGTCTTACTCTTGAGATTTTCAGTAGTGCATGGCCCTGGGTGCATGACAGAGGTCATCTTCAGGCTTGTAGGAAGGCGCAGGCACGAGGGTTCTCACTCAGAGGCGGTTCTGTCCCCAGGAGATACCTGGAGACAGCTTCCTTCCTTCCTTCCTTCCTCCCTTCCCTCCCGTCTCTCTCTCTCTCCCTCCCTCCCTTCTTCACTCCCTCCCTCTTTCTTTCTTTCCTTCTTTCTTTCTTCCTTTCTTTCTTTCCCTCCCTCCCTTCCTCCCTCATTCCCTTCCTTTTTCTTCCTTCCTTCTCTTTCTCCTTCTTTCTCCCTCCCTCCCTCCCTCCCTTTCTTTCTCCCTTTCTCTCTCTCCCTTCCTTCCTCTGTCTTTCCCTCCCTCCTTCCTCCTTTCCCTCCCTCCTTCCTCCCTTCCCTTCCCCTTCCTTCCTTCCTTCCCTCTCTCCCTCCCTCCTTCCTTCCCTTCCCTCTCCTTCCCTTCTCTTCCTCTATCCTCCCCTCCCCTCCCCTCCCCTTTCCTCTTTCTCTGTCAACAGGGAATATCTGGAGAGAGCTTCCTTCCTCACTTTCTTCCTTCCATCCTTCCTTCTTCCTTTCCTTTCCCTTCCCTTCCCTTCCCTTTAACAATTTACTTACTTATTTGAGAGAGAGAGCACAAATGAGAGGGGAAGAGGGAATCTCAAGTACCAAGAAAAGCAGCCCCAGCCCCAGCCAGTGGGGCAGCTCCCCATTCTGGAAATGCACAAGATTAGAGAATCTGTTCCCGCTGAGCTTATCGATATGGGGGCCAAGTCCCAGCGAAAGGCCAGGGAAATTATCCAGGCAAGTGCAGTGCCCCTATGGGATCCAGACGATGGAGTTTCTCTTCCTGGGCAGGAGGCCAAGAAAATGAGCAGCACCAGCACACACCCCACCCTCTGAGAGCACCTGCTTGGGCCTCAAGGTACTCACTGCCTTATAAAGTGGATTCTTCTAGCCTGCAGGGAGGCTTGGCCAATGAGGAGGACCCTGAGCACGCGGCCCTGGAAATCGATAGAAAAGGTACAGCAAATTCTTCTTTTTAAAAATTTTATTTATTGGAGAGAGAGGGACAGAGAGAGTGAGAGAGAGCAGGAACAGGGAAGAGAGGGAGCAGCAGGCTCCCCTCTGAGCAGGGGGCCCTGATATGGGGCCTGATCACAGAACCCTGGGGACATACCCTGAGCCGAATGCAGACGCTTAACCAACTGAGCTGCCCAGGTGCCCCAAGAATATGGAGAATTGGAGGGTTTTCCTTCTCCAGTACCAGAGAACATGCTGGGCACAGACATCCTGTGAAGCCAAAGTCTGCAAACCTCTAATGGTGAATTCTGGAGGCCAGCCATTGACATGAAAGGGGGGTACTGGTGTTATAATTGCCCAAGGGGCCTAAAGAAAGAGGAGGGATGAATCAAGCACTGCACCAAGTTGGTATGGGACACCTTGCCTCTGGTGCTTTCAACAGCTCAGTATGACCAGTAGAGAAAACAGATGGCTCCTGGCGGATGACTAAGACTTGAACAAATTGTGGTCCCCCAACCACAGGGCTGTGCTCAACACTGCCACCATCTCGCATACCCTGCCCACGGCCCTAGGAGTGTATCATGCCGAGCAGGACTTGGCAAATGCCTTTTCCAATACACCCCTGGCCACTACACGCAAGCTCAATTTGCCTTCATGTGGGAGGGACCCCAATGGACCTCTCAACTGCTTCCCAAGGCTACTTGCCAACCTCAACGTATGTCACGGGGTGGATGGTAGCCCAAGGCTGGCCCCCGTCCTCCCTCCCCACATCTGTAAAATGGGTCCATTACACCAATGACCTGATGCCGACATGTAAAGACCGGTCTCTGTCCAGGGACGCTCTGCAGACTTCACTGGGATGTGTGGTGAACCTGTGGCAAACTCAAGACCCAGGCACCGCCGTGCAGGTTGAGCCACTCATGAAGGGAGGGCATATCCCGGTAAGAACTTCTCTGCCCGGGCAAGGAGTGGGTTGAGAGCCTGTCCCATTGACTCACCTCTGCCCTGGTTTGAACTCCCACTTTGACTAAGGCATGCTGACTTCTAGCAATGGGGTACCCTACCTACCAGCCCACAGCATCTAGAAAGGAGGTGCTGGTAGGCCCCACAGAGGAGCGAGAGTCTCCAAAGATCCCTGCCCCTATTCCCGTGGGGAGCCTCCGTGGCCCACAGGGAGCCAGGGGCTCTTTTCCGCTGATGCCTGGCGCAGAATGTTCTAGTCGGGGTAGCCTAACCACGTGAGCTACCATCGTTAGGCAGTTTCACACTGACACCATCTGGACGGAAAAAGGAACAAACCACGGCCATCCACCGGAGTTCCCAACCAATAAGGCATTGCCAAGTTTATTTTGTTGTCCCTTTCCCGCCACACCCAGAGTGGGACTTGAACTCACAACCCTGAGATCCAGAGTCACACGCTATACTGACTGAGCCACTGAGGCACCCCTGAGCAAGGGCTCTAACTATGGTTTGGTTTGTGAGATCCATGTATCTGGCCCAACCCAAGCTTTCCCCTGTCACCGAGGTGCAAAGCAGGCTGCCTCCATTAAGGGATTAGAGACTCTGAGTATGATGTATGGAAATCCTCAAGTGGACAGTGATTGGGGTCACGTTTTAAGGGTCATAATGTGCAAGACCCGGCAGAAGAACAGGGAATGGAGGCTCCATCTCCCTGCTCAGCCATGAGCAGCATGGCTGGGAGAAAGGAGGAATGGACTATTAAAGCAGCAGGTTAAATTGCTAACAGGTAAAGCCAGCTTGGCAGGGTGGACGAAGGGACTGTTGCAGGCTTAAGGCATTGGAATGGTCAACCCACCACCCCATCTGCCAGCCTGGGGACCGCTGGCAAGGCACCCAATCCCGCAAAGCTGTTGGGAGTCTCCAGAGACAGTGATGGCCGTGATTCTCGCTGCGACCAGCTTGCTGTGAGGACACCAAGCCCCATCCCACCGGGGAGAGGCGTTATCTACTGGAACTGACAATGGGACGCCCATCCCCCTGCGCTGCGTGAGTTACTTCAGTCTTCAGTCTCCACTGGGATCCTGTTGTCCTGCTATTAAGCCCGATCTGTGGAATCCCACTAAACCTGGAATGGACTGATGAGGGAGCAGGAGGCTGGCTGAGGAGGGAGGGGGGGGTGGTGCCTGGGTGGCTCAGTGGGTTAAGCCGCTGCCTTCGGCTCAGGTCATGATCTCAGGGTCCTGGGATTGAGTCCCGCATCTGGCTCTCTGCTTGGCGGGGAGGCTGCTTCCTCCTCTCTCTCTCTCTGCCTACTTGTGATCTCTCTCTGTCAAATAAATAAATAAAATCTAAAAAAAAAAAAAAAAAGGAGGGAGCAGGGGCTGGCGCCTTGCACCCCCTCTCTACCCACTCCCTTAGTAATATGTATGACATTCCTCAGGCACCCCTGACTGCCCTAAAAGAAGAACAAATGGTTATATTGCAGAGATCACAGTCCTGTAAGGCAGGAGTCTCCCTTGGTTTGCAAATGTCCTTGAGATTTACAACAAAGAGTTACCTTATCAATAGCCCAATTTCCAAGGACACATAACTCAGTTCCTCAAGCCCTAATGCCACCCTCCCCTCCATAAGAAACCAAAGGAGGTGGAGGTAAAAAGAGAAGTAAATAAAGTTAAATTTCTTCTAAACCTAAATCTCACTCGCAAGGATGCTTGATAGCAGGAATGTCACATTCCACCAGGAAACTCCCAATTGTCTTTATGTTAATGCCTCATTAGAGGGGAAGTGACCTTGATTTGATAGTAACCAGGCCTTCAATATCCTGATAGTATTCTTTGCCCCAATAGCTCTTCTGAACACCCCTTTGTCCTCACCTACCCAACTCCTGTGTATATAACCAGCCACTCCTCACAGGCCCTGGGCCTCCGCATCTCTGCCTGCCCACGGGTCCTGCCCCCTGCTCTAATAAACCACCTTTTTGCACCAGAGACGTCTTAGCCGTCGGCTCCGAGCCTCACCCCACCGAACCTAACCTAGGTTCTGGGACTTCATCAGGACCACACACAAGAGGGGAGAATACACAGATCCTGAGCCTGTCCTGCCCCTCGTCCTGTCTCTTCACATCTCCCCCCGGCCAACAGGTCAGGCCTGGTATGTACAACCCAGCCAGGTTCCTGAAGCGGCAGCCACATTAACAAGACTTCCCCGTACAAGTTTCTACTACATAGCTGTCTTTTTGGCCTTAGGCTTCAGCTGCCCCAGAGGGTGTCCGGTCATGGGATGGGCACCCAAGGGAACTACCTTTCTACTGAGGACCCACTTGTGTGCCTGGCAAAGGAGTCAATCCACACCTGTGGGGATTCGGGCAGCCGTCCCTCTTTAGCTTGTCAGGATTGCTGTGGTGGGTACCACTCCTCCAGGGAGCGGAGCAGAAGGCACACAAGCAGTACGTTAAGGAAGCATAAGCTAGGACAGGTGCTCCTAATTCAGCAGATATTACCAGTACTGATCCAGAAATCTGGCCTATGGCACATCTCTCAATAACATTGGGCATGGGGGGAGGCGCCCAGATGGCTCAGTCGCTCGGTGTCTGCTTTCAGCTCAGGTCATGATCCCAGGGTCCTAGGATTGAGCCCCGCATCGGGCTCCCTGCTCAGTGGGACGCCTGCTTCTCCCTCTCACACTCCCCCCTGCTTGTGGTCCCTCTCTTGCCATGTCTCTCTCTGTCAAATAAATAAATAAAATCTTAAAAAACAAAACAAAACATTGGGCACTGGGTATTCTTTTTCTTTTGATTGAATAAAACAGGCAGCCCATCCAAAGCGTCCTAAAAATACCACTATCAGAGCCATAGGTGGCTTCACTCTGGTTTGGGATGGGTTCATGTGGCTTTCCCTGGATTACAGACAGTAGAGGACGCATGTACCTCAATGTGGGGAACAGAAAAAAAACCAAAACAAAACACTCTAAATGGAACCAACCCAGGTACACCAGGGATATGGGATGAATGTTACTGTAATGTAAATCCAAATGGGACCTAATGATGGTGTGGCTCAAATCTTTGGCTTGGCTTCCGCCTGGGTCGTTGGGCCAGTTCACTCTGGGTTCTCCCAGCAATCTGCTCTGTAGTAACAAAAGTTGACCATCTCCCTCTCCTCGAGGCCAGATGGGCACGTTTTCCACTGGTATGATCGCTGAGCCACCATGTTTGTTCCCTCCATTGGCCTGGAGGAAGTTATAGTGTGCAGAGACGCCCTTACTAAGTTCACTCTGTAAAGCCTTAAATGATAACTAACAAAACCTGTCCTACTAAACCCTGAAATATCTGTAATGAGAAAAGTTGTCTGCCAAATTAGAATGGACTCGGATTTATGACCGCCTTGCATGGAAGAGCCTCCCCCATTATCCAAGTTTATACCTGATGAGTCTGCTAATGTATCATGTTAATTAAAGCACAGGAGGACACAGTGAATGTCCTGAGAGATCCCACCCCTGGCCTAAGGGACTTAATAAATAAGCAGTTTGGATCATGGGAGTCCTGGTGGAAAAAAATGGTTACTTATTTTGGAAGTCATTATTTCAATTTGTGTGTGTGTGTGTGTGTGTGTGTGTGTTTAAAGATTTTATTTATTTGACAGACAGATCCCAAGTGGGCAGAGAGAAAGGCAGAGAGAGAGGAGGAAGCAGGCTCCTTGCTGAGCATAGAGTCCGATGTGGGGCTCGATCCCAGAATCCTGGGATCACGACCTGAGCCAAAGGCAGAGGCTTAACCCACCTAGCCACCCAGGCACCCCTCAATTTGTGTTTTGTCTTGCATGTGCTTAGAATGCTGCTGTGGCATCTGCCTCCAATGTAGCCGGACAGCCACCAAGCAGGCCACCTCCATGCTAACTGAAACCCCCTTCTCTTTTTGGTTCATCTTTTCCAGGATGTTTGTTTCTTTATCTTTTCTTTCTTTCCTTCCTTTTTTTTTTTTTTTTTTTAAGATTTTATTTGTCAGAGAGAGAGAGAGAGAGAGAGGGAGAGCACAAGCAGGGGGAGCAGCAGGTAGCTGCTGGGAGCAGGGAGCCCCACCCGCTGGATCCCAGGACCCTGGGATCAGGACCTGAGCTGAAGGCAGACACTTAACCAACTGAGCCACTCACTCGGGCGTCCTGGGGTATCTTATAGCCATTGATATTTGAATGTCCTATACTTTTCACATGTCACTAAGAACTGTTTTGATTCCCTGTCCCCTTCAACCACTGACACATATAAAAACGTTTTTTAGGTCACAGGTTGTATAAAAGCCAGACAGTAGGCCAATCCAGGATATTACAGGAAATGGAAAAATATAGAAGAGTAGACAATAGTCTGTTCCCTAATATTTCGCATTTTCCCCTGTGGGGTATAAAAGCATGTTATCATATTAAGTACTTTCTATCTCATTGAAAAAAAACTGTGTCTGAGAATGATGGAATAGGCAGCTATTAGACCTGAGCTGGAGGCAAGGGTGGCGACAAATAGGTCACACATTAGCAGCCTGGGGGCTTTCTTTGTGGCTTTGTGGGAGCAGGCTAGTCGACCAAGAACCACGGGTGCAGAACCTGTGGTCTCCTCTCCAATCTGTGCTTCAGGGTGACTGCCTGGGCTCATTATAATATATTTACATTGTGGCTTTGACCCCCACCTCCTACCCCACTGTGGGGGAAGATGGCCACGACACTTCCGGCAAGACCCTGTAGAGTCAAAAACTCCCCTTCCGAACCGGTAGGAGGAATCCCTTAGTTGGAAACCTTAATGGCAGACCACTGTAACTGTGCTCCTAAACATAAAAGGAAAAGACACCCCTAGCCTCAGGTCAGCTGCGATCCCTGAACCTGCCCGTTCTCCCACGTCGAGTGTGCGGTTCTTAACAAACTGCTTTGTGCTTGCTACCTTCCTCTTGGCTGTCTTCACTCCAGCGCGGATCCCCGGGTAAATCTTTAGTGGGGAATTCAAGAACCGAGACCTCCATTCACACAACGCGGTCTCCCGCCCCCCCCCCCCCCCCCCGGTAACATGAACAAGTCTGCAAGTTACACAAGATTTATTGGCTCATGGTGGTCCGTATTTTTTGTTATTTAAAGTAATCGCTGCATAACCCATGAAAGTTTACTTTAGGAAGACTTTCTAGAACTAGAATTGCTTTTTTTCACATTTCTCCGCTAAAAGCCCGCGCGTGCGTCTGGAGAGGGTGGTGCCGCAAGGGTTTCTGGGGAGCGTAGTTCTGGTTTAGGGTAAGCCGCGACTTCTGGCGCAGAGCGGGGATATTTCTAGCGGAAGTCGCTAGGAGAGAGAAGGAAGCAACGCAATTCTCCGTAAACGTCGCTCACGGGCGCTCCTGCGCGACGCACGGGGACGTGGCTGCACTTTCCCATGCGATTGGCCAGCTGTCTTCCGGGCACGCGCAATCGGCTCTTTTGACCCCGCCTTCCTTACGGTAGTCTGGGATTTGTAGTTCAGACTCTTACCCGAACTCCGCGGCGGTTCTGCGGGTCGGAGTTGCGAAGCCGCCCGGCCTTCGGCTCTTGTCTGGGAGGATGGATTCAGGACCCGGGACCGACACGGCGCCGCTGACTGGCCTGGCCTGGTCGACGGCCTCGGCGCCTCCCCCGCGGGGATTCAGTGCGGTGAGCTACGTCGGGGGCCCGGGGATTAGTGGGGGCAGAGGCGGCCGCGTCGGGGTAGGAGCCTGATGCTGACTCCGGTCCCCGCCGTAGATCTCCTGCACCGTAGAAGGGACGCCCGCCAGCTTCGGCAAGAGCTTCGCGCAGAAATCTGGCTATTTTCTGTGCCTCAGTTCTTTGGGCAGCCTAGAGGTAAGGGGCGCCGTCCTTCGGCATCCCCCGGGTACGCCCACTCCCCCGTTCTCTTGCGGGGCCCTACGCCAGGCGCGCTGTCCCCGCTGCAGAGTGACTGTTGCTGTGTCCTCCCCTTCCTCCCCCTCAGAATCCGCAGGAGAATGTGGTGACCGATATCCAGGTCCTGGTGGACAAGAGCCCCCTCCCACCGGGCTTTTCCCCGGTCTGCGACCCCCTGGACTCCAGTGAGGCCCGCGTCCGAGGCTGGGGTGGGATGGGGGGCCGCGTTCGGGTCCCCGTGGGTAGGACCAGGGAAGGGTGGAGGGACGACAGGACAGGTGCTTGTTTTCCGAGCCACGACCGCGCACTGGGTGATGACAGGGCTGGCTGTGGAGTCGAGCCCTGTTCTGAGGCGGGGCCACATGCCCTGCCCTGCGTAAAAATGTGTGGTTGGCACAGCCTCTGACCTAGACCAAGAGTTGTGACCCGTTTCATTACTGTCTGCTGCTTCTTACACCGTAGCCAAGCCGCACCACGGGTCATTGCCAAGCCTTTTCCTTTCCAGGCTTTTGCACACGGTTTCCTCTGCCTGGAGCACCCTTCCGGGACTCTTCCCCCTAGCTAATACTTGGTTCTCCCCCAGGTCTTTGGTTACTTCTCCCCACCCCTCTCCTCTGGCTCCTGTAGCCGGAGCTGTCCTCCCAGGCCTGACCCTCTGCTGCTTTCCAACCACCTGGCTCCCCCTGCCTCTCGCTGTGACTTGTCACGTGTATTTAACTCTCAGGATGTATCTATGGATATTGGAGTTGGCAAAGTTTTTCTGTTCAGATGGAGATAGTAGATATTTTAGGCTTTGCAGGCCAGGTAGTGCTGTTTTCTCCCTGCTCCCCCTGCCCCCCATAATCCTTTAAAAACATGAAAACCATTCTTAGCTCATAAGCCCTGTAAAAACAGATTTTGGACGTCTTTTGGCTCATAGGCTGGGGTTTGCAGACCCCTGGATTAGAGGACGAAGGAAAAGTTAGGTTTGCAGGCCAGGATAGGCATTCAGTTCTGTCTGATTTCATAGCTGTCCACCCTTGCTGTAGGTGCCCATGGTCATCCCATGAATGCTTCTCCATGTCACCAGCTCCTAGAGCTACATGGAGTCCCCTCCTTTGGCTATACCATTCATGATTTAACCGTTGACCTAGAGCTCTCCAGGGAGCTGCTTTAAACAGTGCCCTGGCGAGCATCATCCTGGAGCCATCTTTGGACCCCCTTCACTGCTTCTTCCCTCTTCTCACACCCTTGCCACCCCCCACTCCCAGAGGCCTCTGTGTCCAAGAAGAAACGCATGTGTGTGAAGCTCGTGCCCCTGGGGGCTGCAGACATGGCTGTGTTCGATGTCCGGCTGAGCGGGAAGACCAAGACGGTGCCTGGATACCTGCGAGTAGGGTACGGCCACCCCTAGCCTCTGGCCTCCTTTGCCCTCCAGCTCCCGTATCTGCCCTGCTGACCCTCAGGGACTCTCCTGAGGCTTCCTGTGCCTTCTATCACTTCCCTGTGCCTCAGTTTCCACAGGTTAAATCTGGGCTAATTTGTATCAGTCTTGTAGGGTTCTTGTGAGGGGTGCGTTGATGAGTCTGAAGCTCACAGTACGTGCTCAGACCCAGCAATATTAATTTGGAATGTTGCTCAGGGTGTGGGCTAAGACAGAAGGCAAATCCCCCAAAGGTCTGGGGTCATCCTCTTGGACCAGGACCCCTCCCTACTTCTCTCTCCTTCTAGGGACATGGGGGGCTTTGCCATTTGGTGCAGGAAGGCCAAGGCCCCAAGGCCAGTGCCCAAGCCCCGAGCTCTCAGCCAGGACATGCGGGGCCTCTCCCTGGACCCACCTGCCCAGCCCAGGTGAGTCCTCAGGCTTGGGGATAGGGTGGCCATGGGGGGAATTATGGCTGACCTGTGCTGTCCTGCCCCCGTCAGTAAGGGTGGCTTTCCAGAGCGGACCCTGTCCAGGTTAGGCTCTCGGGCATCTACACTGCGGCGGAGCGACTCCATCTACGAGGCCTCCAACCTCTATGGCATCTCAGGTGAGCGCCATGCAAGAAACTGAGGCACTGGGGCGGGGTAAGACTGGCTCGAGGTGGGCTGGCCAGGAGGGGGTGGGGTCAGGGTTGGAAGCCGTCTTGGGCCTCCCCAGTTTTTTGCAAAGACTGCAGAGAGCCTGGGGCTTAGGAAAAGGCCTCTCTGGCTGGGGGTGGACCGCAGGCAGGCCGCACCCGCCTTGTGTCTCAGCCCCTACCCTTACCTGCCTTCCTCAGCCATGGATGGTGTTCCCTTCACCCTGCACCCCCGGTTTGAGGGCAAGAGCTGTGGCCCCCTGGTGAGTCTCTGCTGGGGGGATCCTGGGTCTGCGCCTGCCAGTTGCCTTCCTAAGGGTTCAGGATGCAGGGAGGGAAAGAGGGTCATCTGTGTACCCAGTGGCCCAACACAGAGACCATTTTCCTGGGTTGGAGGAGGCTGGAAGCCAGAGGGTTGTAGTCCCAGAATGGGGAATCAGGCGGGACAGCTGGCGGCAGGAGGCTGTGGCAGGAAGGATGAGGGGATGTTCAGGCAAATACTGGGGGGCGGCCCTCCTTGAGGATGAGGGCATGGGGTTCCAGGAGGTTAGGGTCCCTCCCGCAAGACTGACCCATGTCTGCCCACCAGGCCTTCTCTGCCTTTGCTGATCTGACAATCAAGTCGCTGGCGGATATTGAAGAGGAGGTGGGTGTGGGGCCCAGAATGGGGTGCTAGGGGACCCCCGCCTTCCTGGTACCCCAGTTTGCCCCAGCCACACCCCATCTCCTGAGAGCTGGAGCTCACTAAGCCCTAATTGCCTTCACCCCCTCACCATTCCTCAGGCACCACTGTGCCCCCCTCACTCACTCTGTTTTCCCTTTCCCCCTGCTCTGCTGTCCCCCAGTATAACTACGGCTTCATGGTAGAGAAGACTGCAGCCGCACGCCTGCCCCCCAGCGTCTCGTAGCTCTCGGTCAACCCCGGGACAGAGCGCCCCCACCCGCCACCCCGGGACCGGCCGCCATCCTACCCCACAGCATCTTGGGAATCTTGGCAGGGCAGGGCCTTCTAGACCCTCAGCCATCCAGGGGAGCCACAGCCCTGGAGAAGGAGCAAGACCGGTCTGCTTGGTGATGGGGTCTCTCGCCCCCTGGGCCCTACAGGGCAGGTGTGGGGGCTGGACGGAAACCAGTGCCTTCAAGTCATTTGTGTCAAAACTCTCTGGTGCCTGGAGGCCACGCAGGCGTCCTCCTGGCAATAAACACTACCCTGTGCCCACCGTCTGGAGTCCCGATCCTGGCTGCCGGTCCTCTGTGGCTCACCGTCTTTGCCATGCGCACCCAGCACAAGACAGGGCAGGTGCCCACCCAGTAAGCAAAATCGAGGAGAGGCAGCAGCTCCACTGCCACAGCCAGAATATTCCGCAGGGGCAGGGAACAGGCTTAGCAAGCGACTGAGCGGGCCTGTAGATCAGAGAAGCCCCGGTCCGCCCCTCTGACACTGCGCGTAGCAGGAGTAACAGTTTCAAGTACGTTTGGATCATGGGGAGGGGATCAGATCCCCAACACCTGATGTGCAGTGTCTCATTTGGTATTCCCAGACCCCGATAGGAAGCCCTAGTTTTGACATCTTACAGACAGGGAAACTGAGGCCAGAGCAGCTGAAGTCACAGCTGAGATGTTCTTTTTTTTAAAAGATTTTATTCGAGGGGCGCCTGGGAGGCTCGGTTGGTTAAGTGGCTGCCTTCGGCTCTGGTCATGATCCCAGCGTCCTGGGATGGAGTCCCACATCGGGCTCCTTGCTCAGCAGGAAGGCAGAGGCTTAACCCACTGAGTCACCTAGGTGCCCCCGGAAACCTTTTTAAATAACAAAACTGCCATGCAAAAATGTGGAAAATGCCACTAGATGGACCGTAGAAAGGTCACTTGTGCACAGTCCAAGCTGATGTGAGATGGCGTCCCACTTCAACGGGGGCCGTGTTCCTCGGTGATTCACATTTCTGGAACCCTGCTCCGTGCGTGTCCCTGAGTGACCACGAAGGGCTACAAGCTTTGGTTTGAAGGTGGCAAATCAGTCTCGGCCAGCGGAGCTCCACAAACACCGGGATCTGCGCATAATGGGGTGGACCAATGCGTAAATGAATGATCCAGGGCTCACACCATTTTTCTCCCGCACCCCCGCATTTCTTCCTTTCCTGCTCTGTCCGCCCTGGGTCCCCGCAGCATCAGAGTGGCCCAGGTTCTGGTGATGTCAGGAACATGCCCGTATCTCTGTGGCTTAGAAAGGCTAAGGCTTCTTTCTCTTTTGTGCTGGGTGCCGATGGCGGTGCAGCATCTGACTGCTGGCCACAGGCTCTGAGACCCGCCCAAAGGGGCTGCCCCTTCTCAGCTGTGACAGCAGGGCAGACTCAGGAAGCTCTTGCCCTGTCAGTGAGATACCCTGGATTAGAAGTGCCTCGTCAGAGCTCTGGTCACAGATCACCGGCCAGAACTCACCCCACTTGGTCCCCCGCAGGGGTGTGCCACCCACTCAGTCACTTGTGTCCTGTCCTGGTCTGGAGTCAGAGGGAGGCAGAATGGTCCTGTCCTGGACGTCTGAGGGGAGAGACAGCAAGCTGTCCTGGACAGGGGGGCAAGGGGAAACCGAAAATATGCTCCCTCCCCCGTAGAGCTCAGCTGCCCCGGGAAAACTAGGCCTTCGGTGCTGCTGAGACATCTCCCCAGCTCTCCTCTCTCGGCGCCTGTTGGTCCCGCCCAGGCTGCTCTGGCGCCGGCTGCGGAATCTGATCTGGCCGAGAAGCAAAGGCTGTTTGTTCTCCCTGGTCACCCTCTTGGCGACCCTGAAACCAGCTCTGGATCACTTTCCGGGGCATCCGTGGGTGACCAGGGGCCCCCAGATGAGCCGTCCTGGCCCCGGATCTGACTGGCCTTGCTGGTATTGCTAGGCCGATGACCCAGCAAAATCCAACCCTCTGAGCCCCCTGGGGCCCGAGGACAGCATTGGGAAGTGCGTGAGGGTCACCTTGGAGCCTACTCATGCACCTCTGTCTTGGGCCACATCAACCCTGACTCCTGTGGCTGAGTTGACACCACCTGGGCTACAGAGGAGGGGGCCAAAGCTTTATCCCTCCTGCCTTCGGCTTGCTCCCACCTGAGACAGGTGACATAGGGCGAGATGAGGTACCACCTCCCCTGCTCACTTGCTGGTGATGCTGAGCTGTGGCTTAGCCTCTCCATACCTCAGTTTCTTCATCTTTATAATGGGAATCTCAATGGGCCTACCTCAGTGCAGCTCTGAGGGAGAATGCACTCGTCCCTCCACAGCTCTACTGACTTGCAGAAACACTTCCCGGCTCCAAAAGTTCTGCCCCGCTGAATGGTTTCTGGAGTGCAAAGTCCAAGCAGGTGCAGGAGGGATGCAACCCCAGCGGCCTCTGCTAGTGCAAAACCCATGCTTCCTGGATTCAAATGTTGCTGAGCCCAGCTGTGGCCCCTACTGCTCTCTCCACCCCATCAGAGCACCCTCCCGGGCCAGATTCAAACATCCCTTTGCCACCCGCCTTCAAGCCCCCTAAAGCTACAGGGTTCTACCTCATCAGTCATCCTACTGGCTCTTGAACTTGATAGAAGTGTAATGCTCGGGCGCCTGGGTGGCTCAGTGGGTTAAGCCACTGCCTTCGGCTCAGGTCATGATCTCAGGGTCCTGGGATCGAGGCCTGCATCGGGCTCTCTGCTCAGCAGGGAGCCTGCTTCCTCCTCTCTCTCTATGCCTGCCTCTCTGCCTGCTTGTGATCTCTCTCTGTCAAATAAATA
The DNA here is from genome assembly GCF_020171115.1 of Neogale vison. Taxonomy (NCBI): domain Eukaryota; kingdom Metazoa; phylum Chordata; class Mammalia; order Carnivora; family Mustelidae; genus Neogale; species Neogale vison. The sequence goes on along the minus strand of NC_058096.1, from coordinate 213,320,399 downwards.
AATAAAAATCTTAAAAAAAAAAAAAAAGAAGTGTAATGCTCTCCTGAGTTCTCTTCTGAGTCTGGCTAATTCTGTTCAATATTCCCTCTCTGACATTTATCTAGGGTGTCGCCTGTATGAATCATTCCTTTTTCTTCATTGCTGGGTCCATTGCATGGATGTACCAGTCTGTTCCCCTGCTCCCCTGCTGATAATCGCCTGGATTGTCTTCTGTCTGCGACCACTGAACAAAACCACCCTGGGAGGGTGCCTGGGTGGCTCAGTGGGTTAAAGCCTCTGCCTTCGGCTCAGGTCATGATCTCAGGGTCCTGGGATCGAGCCCCACATTGGGCTCTCTGCTCAGCGGGGAGCCTGCTTCTCTTCCTCTCTCTCTCTGCCTGCCTCCCTGCCTACTTGTGATCTCTGCCAAATAAATCTTACAAAAAACCACCCTGGATACTGTTGTACATGTCTTTTGAGGAACGCACACCCGCTCCTGTTGTGTAAATGCCCCGAGTGGCAATCGTGGGTGGTAGGCGAGGCCTGTGTTCAGCTCTCAGAGTTGTAGCCAAGCAGACTTCCAAGGCTGTTGTACGTTTACGCTCCCATCCCCAGTGAATGAGTTTCAGCGACTCTGTGTCTTCACCAACACTTGGCATCACAATTGCGTTAATTTTGGCCGTTGGTCTCGCCAGAGTTTGAGTTCCTTAGCTGTTCTGCAGTCTTGGTGGCTTAGAGATCCTAACTGAAAACAGCTGATTTGTGCTGTATGGAAAACACCCCTTTCTCATCTTGCTCAGACCCCTGCCCTTTTTAATTGTCTTCGGGCAGAGCCTGACGAGAATTTACGAGACATTAGGTAGTTTCTCAGATGGTCCCCAAAGACCATGGTGTCCCGGTGTTCAGATCCCTATAATCCCCTCCCTTGGGTATGGGCTGGACCTAGCAACTCACTTCTAACCAGCCCAACATAGCAAGGGGGCTGGGTGTCACTTCCATGATTAGGTTCTAAGCCAGTGGCTTCCGTCTGGTTGCAGACTCTCTTGCTGGTTTTGCTAAAGCAGATTGGCTTATAAAGATATAAAGATGTATGATGGGACTGAGGGCAGCCTCTTACCAACAGCCAGAAAGGAACCAAGGCCCTTAGTTCCGCAGCTTGTAGGGAATGGATGGACCCCTGCCAACAACCCCGAAGTGAGCTTGGAAGCAGATCCCACCCCTGTTGAACCCAGATTGCAGTCTGAAGGGGAGGTCTCAGTTGAGCCATGCCCAGATTCCTGATCTCCAGAAACTGTCAGATAATAAATGCGTGTCTTTCTTTTTTCCTTTTTTTTTTTTTTTAAGATTTTATTTATTCATTGGGCAGACAGAGATCACAAGTAGACAGAGAGAGAGGAGGAAGCAGGCTCCCCACTGAGCAGAGAGCCTGATGCGGGGCTCGATCCCAGGGCCCCAGGATCATGACCCGAGCCAAAGGCAGAGGCTTTAACTCACTGAGCCACCCAGGCGCCCCTAAATGTGTGTCCTTCTGAGCGGCTAACTTTGGAGGATGATTTGCAGCAAGAGCTAACAGATACAAACTCAAAGGATATTGAAGTCGGAAAGCAGGAGTGCTGGATTTTTAGACAGTATTTTTGTGATTGTTGCTCCATTTATCCCAATAAACTCAGTTTTGCATCTTGAGTGGTCTTCTGAGCCTTCTGAACCCTTCTGAGCTTGTGGTCCAATTTGCACTGTACTTAGAACAGTCCTGAAATGGAGGGTTCATGAGGTCTTTTCAAAACTCTTATTTCACCCAAAATATGTTTTAAAGTGTGTTCATAAAGTGTTCTCTGGGGAATGTGTGTGTGTGTGGGGAATATGCCCCTTGTCATGCAGAGCAATTTCCTTCAAGGTGGCTTTCCATTCTAAATATCACAAGCACAGAGGACCCCAGCTCTGTCCTGCCACTTTTCAGTAGATTGCATGTGCAGAACTAAAGAGAGACCAGTTGGATCAAGGGGACAACAACAGTGATGTTTGTGTGAATTACTCAGGGTATCCAAGCCATGGTGGGCAGCCAAAACTCAATAGTTCTTCTCAACCAGGAATAGTGTGGTTAAGTGTTTTCAGTATCCCCACTATGCCTGCTGTTGCAAAAATGCAACAAAGCTGGAACAGACACTCTCTGCTCCCAACTCCCCTTCACCCTCTTCATGTTTATCTCTTCCTGATGAATGTCATTCACAGAAAATACCTCCAACCCTTCCTGGGCCTTCCTTTGGCCACAAGAGTGTGTCCAGCTGGTGCACAGGGAAGACCAGAAGCGTGAGGGGTTAATCTCTCTAGAAGCAGCTCTCAGCCAATACCTGATGGGGTTCAGTGGATAAACACCCCAGGCCCAAGCCCCACTCTGCTTGTGTGCTCTATGCTGTTTCCCAGAGGTCCCCAACAGCATGGAGCCTCAGTTGCCCACAGTACTATCTGCTCACTGGCAGATAGTAGCCAGTAGCCCCCGAAGGGGCTCTGGGGGTTCCTGGGGTAATCTCCCATATAGACAAACTACATCCCTCAAATCCTCTCAAGGTCTAGTTTTGTTTTTTTTTTTTTTAAGATTTTATTTATTTATTTTTTTTTCTTTTTTTCTTTTTTTTTAAGATTTTATTTATTTATTAGTCAGAGAGAGAGAGAGCGAGCACAGGCAGAGAGGCAGGCAGAGGCAGAGGGTGAAGCAGGCTCCCTGCCGAGCAAGGAGCCTGATGTGGGACTCGATCCCAGGACCCTGGGATCAGGACCTGAGTTGAAGGCAGAGGCTTAACCCACTGAGCCACCCAGGCATCCCTCTTTGACAGAGAGAAAGATCACAAGAGGCAGACAGAGGGAAGGTGGGGGGGAAGCAGGTTCCCCGCCAACCAGAGAGCCAGAGGTGGGGCTTGATCCCAGGACCCTGAGATCATGACCCGAGCCAAAGCAGAGGCCCAACCCACTGAGCCACCCAGGCGCCCCTCAAGGTCTAGTTCTGATGATCCCAATTCAAGGCAACATTTTTGAGAGATGTTGTCCACTTTCTAATCACACCAGGATGCTGACAGCTGCTGGTTTTGCATGGCCCGTGGAATTAATGGAGACTTCGATATCCTTTCTGATTTGGTCCTCATAGCTGTGTTTGGTGGAGTGGAGGAGGTTACCTTATTTTGTAAAGCAAACTAAAGTGGCAGGTCGCATGACTGTTTCCGGAGCCAGGTCTGTCCTAGCTCCTGGAGGACACAGAGCGACCTGAGCCTTTGGCTCCAGCCCCAGAATCAGCCTCATCCCCTCTTACCTGATTCTGGCCGAGATATGAGGATGCTTGGAGTCCCTTCCAGGGAACAGCCGGCAAGGCGGGGCAGGTTTCAATTGGGCTATGGGCAGCACTCCCAGCCAGCCTTCCAAGCTGAAACCTTGCATAGTTTTCAGGGCTCCTGTCCTGGGTCCCATGAGGATGAGCAAGGGTCAGACCAGAGTGAGGCTAGTAACCTCAAGAGGTACAACATTTAAGGAGCTCATTCTAGTTCAGGACCCCATCTGTACCTGCAGGAGCCTGAGAACAAGTGCCTCCTTAAATTTGTCTTGATTTAGGTGAAATTCACATAACACAGGATTCACCACTTGAAAGTGCACAATTCTAGGGCTCTCTGCTCAGCAGGGAGCCTGCTTCCTCCTCTCTCTCTGCCTGCATCTCTGCCTACTTGCAATCTCTGTCTGTCAAATAAATAAATAAAATCTATAAAGTGCACAATTCAGTTAGCATTTAGTGCACTGACAATGTGGTGCAAACATTACTCCTGTCTAATTCCAGAACATTTCTATCACCCAGAAAGGAAAGCCTGTCCTCATGAGCAGTCACTCCCTATGCCCCCACCCCAACCCCCAACCCCTGGCAGCCACTGATCTGCCTCATCTCTATGGATCGACCTGTTCTGGATGTTTCATATATGTGGAATCACACACTATGTGGCCTTTTGTGTGTGACTTCTTTCACTTGGCACGATGTTTCCGAGCTTTATCCATATGTAGCATAGGTCAGTGCTTTGTCCCTTCTCATGGCTGAGTTAATATTCCCGTTGGATGGATTCATCACATTTTTTACCCGCTTACCTGTTGATGGCCATTTGGGCTGTTTCCACCTTTTGGCTGCTACGAATATGCTTGTAGAAGAATTTGTCTGAAGACCTGTTTTCAATTCTTCTAGGTCTCCAGTTTTGCACCTGCACCCTAGGCCTGGCCCTGGAGATGAGGCTGAGGGGTCCAGCTTCTGGTTCCCCTGCCCAGTCCAGGAGATGAGGTGCTGCTCGCTGGCAGACAGCCACGGTCCTCCCTCCTCGTTCTCTTCTCCCACACCCCAGAGTCCCAGGGGACTGCCCGATTCCAGGGGAGTCTCAGAAACGACAATTCCCAGTGTTTCTCAGGCACCTGCTGTGTCCTGGAACCATCTGTGATGGGGTAATGAGGTTCCAGCCATGGCCACCATGTGGCCTTATTTCCTGGGTCTCAGTTTCCCCATCTGTACGTGGGGCTGTCCCAAAGATAAACCGAGGCCAGGAAAGTGCCTGGCACGCGTCTGCAGAACCAGGCATGTTATAATGATGTAACACTTATTTACTTATTTATTTCTAAAAGTAAGTTCTACACCCAACATGGGGCTTGAACTCATGGCCCTGAGGTCAAGAGTCACACGCTCTACTGACTGAGCCAGCCAGGTCCCCTGACATTTATTCTTATTTGATCTTTTTCATTGATATTTATGGTGGTCCCCGAGAACCCATGCTTACTGGGTGCTCCCACGTGTCAGGCGCCATGTGGGACGTTCATGTGTGCTCTGTCCTCGCTCCATTCCACCAGCAAGGTCGTCTATGCATCTTACCAGCCGCTCTGGGAGGAGGCAGCTGGAGCTGGAGTTGGTGGGCCACTCAGGTCTGGGTGTATCAGATCAGCAGGATTCCTGCTAGGGTCAGGCTTGAGGGACCAGCTCCCCACCCCCGCCCCCGAGTGCTGTCACCTGTCTGTCTGTTGGAAAGGGTCCTAGGGGGGCTTGAAATCACTTTGTGGCTGAGCCGTCTCCTCTCTCCCTGGGACTCAGAGTGCCTGTGTGGCTCAGGAAGAGATGCAGTAGGAGAATTCTGGGGACATTTGTCCGTTTGGGGTGAGAGTGGAGGCCAGGCATCCCCACTCCCAGTGCAATTTATGTGCATGAAGATTTGTGGGACATGGCTCCCCAACTAGGGTCTACAATGAATAGACCCTTGCCCCCCCACTTCTGCCTCCCCACCCCACTCCTGTCATCCCACCCATTACCCCAGGCCTGGGCTTGACCGCACATGTTTGGATGTGACTCGAGTGACAAAGGAGATAGTGAGGGTCAGAGTTTATTTGAGGGCTGCATGAGATGGGAATGGGGCCAGGGCCTCTGGAGATCCCTGGGGCTCTGAGTCATCCACTCTAAGCCTTGGCAGTTTTGTGAGCCCCAGAAAGTGGCCATCAACCCACCTTCTCCTGCCACCAGGGCACCCGACTGACGACGACACAGGTTGACATGCACTGAGGATCTACTGTGCACAGGCACCTGGACTGGCTTACACCGAGTCTCACAGGAGCCCTAGGAGGGGGAACTGCTTCTGGCCACATTTTATAAACAAGGAAACTGAGACACAGAGCAGCGAAACCCACAGCCAGAAGGCTGGATCCAGCCGTCCATGTGCACCTGGGGCCCTAGGGTGCTCTGAGCTCAGCACACACAGATTTCAAATGCTCACAGCCTGGAAGAAGTCGCAGAGTCTGAGACTTGCACTCTCAGCAGCATGGGAGTTACAGAAACCCGGTTCGAATCCTGACTCTGATGCTCAGTACTGGCCATGGGACTCCTGGTGAGTCACTGCCCTTCTTTGGACCTCGGTTTCCTCATCTGTAAAATGGATGGAGACATTTAGAGAACCACTGTTTAAGCCCGACCCTCCCCTCCTGCATCTAACATCTGGAGAGCTACATTTTCCAGCTTCCTCTGCCCAGAGATGTGGCCATGTGACTCTGTTCTTGCCAGTGAGGTATAAGCAGGAGGGTCCCAAGGCTTCCCGGGAAGATTTCCAGGTGCTGAGTGCCCCCTGGTCTCTGCCTTTCCCTCTGAGAGAGGAGGTGAAGGCTGGAGCCCTGGCAGCCATTTTGTGACATGAAGCCACCTTGCAGACACAAGGCACGGATGCTGAGAAAATCAAGTCATACTGCTACTGTGGCTGAGCCTGGACCTATCTTTACAGAGTCCTCTTCCTGCTGCCTGACACCAGGTCTCTACCCCTGATCCCTGGGTTCACACCAGTGTAGAGTCCTTCCCTGAGCCCCGTGACCGGTGGCCCAGCATGCTACGCATCTCGTGGGTAACCCCTTCCCAGTGGCCCCTGCCAGCCGGTAGTGTCCGGTGCAAGCGGGATAAAGGCAGGCTGCTCTCCCGGCCTCCCCCCATGGCTGCAGGTGCTGTAGCAGTGACTGTGGGTCTGAGGGGGTCCCCAGGTTCTGGGCAGGATGAGTAGGGGGTTTGGTGGTGGGTACCCTGCTGGGGCTGAGCCCTGGGGCTGGCCTTGGAGACTTCAGCAGGGCGAACAGGGTCGTCTTCAAAGTGTGGTGGGGACAGTTCATGGAGGCCACGGCGGGTGGCCTGGGCAGCTCGGAGCAGAGTGTGGGTCAGCGCCGCCACCAGGACCAGAGCACCCACTCCAAGGATGGAGGCGGCTGCTGCACCTGTCTCGATCTCAAAGAGCAGCAGGGCGTAGATGGACAGTGCTGGGGAAAGAAATGACTCTCATTTACTTAGTCAACAAACATTTGATCCCCAAGCTCTGGGAGAGCTCCCTCAAACAGAGGGCAGTCACAGAAACTTGTACACGATGGGCACATAGCTTAACTACCTAATCCTTTTACACCATCATCACATGCATTTTACTGTAAAATGGTGAATTTTATGTTATATGTACTTGACCACAACTAAAACAACCCAGATCTCAGGCTTCCTGAATCCCGTGATTTAACTTTGAGTGAATCACAGCCCCTCTCTGGCCTGTTTACCGGTCTCAATGAGATGGTTGGTGACCTGACCTTGAGGACCAATCTGTGCTAGTTTGTTGACTTGTCCAGCACCCAGTTGGCACCATTCTTTTTGATGAGGACTGTCCTGTGGACTGTAGGATATTTAGCAGCTTCTACCCACTTGATGCAGTAGCATTCTCCGCCTTCCCTGTCATGACAACCAAAAATGTCTCCAGATATTGGCAAATGTCCCCTGGATCAGCAGAATCTGTTCCCATTGAAAACCACCAGCTCAGTCCCTTCCTTGATCCAGATCGTTAATGTAGGAGCACTGAGCCACCTCTCTGACATGTTGATGGGTATGGTGCTAGGCTAGGCCAATCAGAACTTTGCTACCCCTCATTGTACTGATTGGGTGCAGGTCTATCACATGACCCAAGCCCAGCCAATCAAAGCGAGCCCTGGGGCTTTTGACTGGGCTGTGGGTAGGGAGGAATTTTCTTACTGCAGCAGCGGGGAAATTGGTCCAGGAGAAGCCCAGAGTGGGCTGGAAGCCTTCTTGGCACTTTGCTGGCTGTCTTTATGCTTTCTCTGGCTCTGTACTGTTTGCTTTTTAGATGCCACACTGCATCAAGTTCAACAGATTAAAGTGAGGCCAAGGACTTCTTTTGCTCTAAACATTTTTGAAAAGGTTTTTTAGATTATTCTTTTGGCTCTGGCTAGCAACGAATGGATGATTGGGTGATTGGCTGGATGTGCTCGGGCATTCTTGCTGAGTGAGGTAATCTAACCTCAAAAGGAATCTAAATGGGAGCTCAACAAATTCTTAATTTAACACTTAATGAGGCTGACACAGTTACCTTTTTTCCCTCTTTGTGAGTTTTCTTGTGTTTTAGAATGAGGATATCTTATTCTCCAAGTCTCCAACAATTTTTTTTTTTTAAGCCAGCCTGGGAAAGGGCTCAAGGTTGTAGGCATTGTATTGAAAGCACTTATAGATACAGGCATCTTTTCCAGGGGATAGCAGGTGAAGAGGTGAAACAAGAGGCATTTCTGATTACCTTGTGGAGCACCTAGATCCAACTGCACCTGAGGCCAACCAGCCCCGATCTTTACAGATACATGCGTCACCCCCTCCACTCTTCTTTTTAAAAAAACTCACCGCTGGAGCATTTTATTAAGTCTAACAGCAAAAGCTATGCAGAGTTCCCTGCACTTTATATATCCATATATACCCTTATAGTCCCATAATGAACCCTAGGCTCACATCTTATAAATAATTTAAATATATCTCCTAAACTTCTATTTCTGTGTTGTGGAAATGAAAAAAACAAAACAAAACAGCAAACCCCTTGTTTTTCATTCAGCTGAATATTTTCTTCTTCTAGTAAAACAGGTTGTTTATAGGACTGCCAGTGGTCTGTGTATGTTTCAGCCCTGGGTCTGCAGCATCATCAATGCATTTTCCAAGATTAGAATGATATATAAGATGTTGGGATGCTTGACGCTTTGGTTACTTTACTGGCAAGTGTGGGTGACAGGATGTTGATCTAAGAAGTATCACGAGTCAGGGAAGGAAAGACAATGTGCTGTGTCCTTCTGGCACCCACACTTTTAGTTTTTGTTCTGTTTCATGTTATGGGATTTACAACTGCATTTCTGGTTTATAAAGCATTTTTTTTTAACCTAAGCCATTCTTGAGCTAGAGGTTCTGATTATTTGTAACCAACAGCTTTTTACTAAGACCAACCCATGGAACACTATCTCCAAAAAAACACCAAGGACATGAAAATTTTTTGTTCAAACCAAAGGTAGGAAACTGAAGAATCAAAAATGTTCTGAAGACCACTACGACTTACGGAACCCCTACTGGGGTCAGATGCCATTCACAGTCTTTCTCAGGGATGAACCCGAAATCCCCTTAGTAATTCTAGAAGGCAAGGAACTATGTATCCCCACTGTACTGATGAGGAAACCTGGACACAGAGGGAATCTGCCCAAGGTCCCAGAGCAAGAAAGTGTCAGAGCCGAGAGTTGAACACAGGCCGACAGGCACGGGAGCTGACTTCAGTTATGGGACCACGACCCTTGGCCACCCCAGCCCAGGGCTCTACACCCAACATTCTATCCCCCAGCACGCACCTGCTAAGTAGACAGAGACCCCACAGCAGAAAAGGCCAAGGGCCACGTGTCTGAGGAGACGGCAGTCATAGAGAAACCAGTCAGACCTGAGGGGGCAGCAGGAAGAGAATGGGCTCAGGTGGAGCTGGTGGGGGAAGGCCAGGGAGGCCCGAGATCTATGTAAGGACCCATCCATCCACCCATCCATCCATCCATCCATCCATCCATCCATCCATCTCTCTATCTCTCTACCCATTCATCCATCCATCCAGGTACCACTACCATCTACACATCCCCATCGATTATTCAACCGTACAGCCATCCATCCATTCAATCAGGCCCTATTAATCCATCCATCCAACCACTTACTGAAACAGCAACCATCTGTCCATCCATCCATTTGCCATTCACCACCCAACTACCCATCCGTCCTTCCATCCACCCTTTCATCCTTCACCCACCCATCCATCCACCATCCATCTCCCCCTCACTATCCATTGATCCAACCAACTATCCATCTGTCTATTCATCCATTCCTCATTCACCGCTCATCCATCCATCATCCTTTCCCCCTCTTCTATGGCCCATCCGTATACATCAGTCCATTCAAACATGCAACACTCATGAGGCAGCTATGATGCACAGACACTAGCTGTGCACCTGACTTCCATTATTTTACAGACCATAAGCTCATTTGGGAAGTAAAGAAACCAGGGCTAACTTGTTATCAGACATGGTAGAAACAGAGATTCCCAAGAGCTGAGACTGATGGAGGTCTTCGTTTTGAGCCTGGCACCATGCTAAGTGCTTCTGTTGTGTGTACTCTCCCTTCCTCCCTCCTGGAGGCTTAAGAAATAGAGGCTCTGAGAGCTTCCATTATCACTCATCTCCCAGTGGTACAGCAGAAGTGGCCTCCTCCCCAGTCTCTCCACCGCCTGACCTCATGCCCCCTTTTCCCACAGTGGCCGGAGGGGTTATTCCAAACTGAAGTCAGATATGCCCCTCCTTTCTCCCAACTCTCTCAGGCAGAGTAACCCTCAAAGTGTTCATCACAGCACAAGAAGAGCTACATGGTCCAGTTTCTGATTTCTCTGCCCTTATCTCCCTTATGTCTCCCTCTGGCCACATCAATCACCTTGATCTCCCTCTAACACCCCAAGCTCATTCCTGCCCCAGGTCCTTTGCACATGGTGTTCCTCCTGCCTGGATCACAGTCCTCTAGATCTTCTGCTTCCTTCCCTTCTTCAAGTCTCTGCTCAAGCCTCCGCTGATGGTCCCATTTCAACCCCCATTCTGCCCTCTTTCTTGGCATCACCCCATTTTCCTCCTTTCCCAGCATTCATCCTAACAATGTTATTTGTCTTGTCTCTATTGTCTACCCTATGAAGACAGGTCTGGGTCCACCTGGTTCCTGCTGTGTCCTCTACTCCTGGTGCTGGGCTCAGCCCCCTGAAGACACCCATGATTGGGTGTTTGTTGACTGACACATGAGTTCACTCCCCCTTGAGATATGGAATGAATAGCGCACACTTTAGGTGAGATCTACCCCAGTGGTGAAAGTTCCCATCCATTCAAATCCATGGAATAGGGGACCCTGATTCTGGCTCCCCTCCCCCAGCATCCTGGAGGGGAATACTGGGAAGGTTCTTTGTTATACTCCCTGTCCCCTGACACCTGCCTCCCCCAGTGCCCATGTTCCTGAGCTCAGCTGCCTGAGGAAGGATACCCACCCAGGACCAGAGCACAGGCTCTGGCTCTACCAGAAAGAAGTTCAAATCTCCTCCACCCTCTTCCAAACCGGGAAGCCTAAAGAGATCAGCTTCCCCTGTGTAAGAGAGGCAGGAACACCAGCCTCGCAGGGGGTCACGGGCCTTCACTTGGCTAGTCCACAGAGTGCGAAAAGCACATAGAGCTTAGGGTTCCCTCAATGATAAGCTGTCAACACCGGGGCCACCCGGCCCTGGGTCCCCAATGACCGCAGCTTCCACCTCTGTAAAGTGGTGGGGGGAGTGCAGCAGTCGATGGACTCCCGATGGAGGGAGGGATGGAGGGAGGGAGAGATGATAGAGGGAGTGGGGGATGGAGAGAGAGGAAGAAGAGAGGACGGGGTGGAAGCAAGGAACAGGGGAGAGGGGACGCTCTCCCCCAACCTGAGGTCCCGATAGGGGCAGCGGCTCGCCTGGGCTTGCCCAGCCCCCAACCGGGCCTCGGGGCGGAGGGGCCTGTCCTACCTGCCGGGGCCGGGCCCCCGCGCCAGCTCGGCGCCCAGGTGGCCGCAGAGCGCCGCTAGCAGAAGGCAAGTCAGGCCCAACACCAGGGCGAGCGCGGCAAGCGCGGCGGCCAGCGGCAGCAGCGCCCCGGCCGCGTCCTCGGGCAGCCCGGGGCCGGCGCCCAGCTCCGGGCCGAGCCCGTCGACGCGCAGTCCCCGAAGCTCGGCGCGGCCCGCCTGCAGCTGGAACAGCAGCTGCGCTCCCAGTGCCGCCAGCACGGCCGCGGGGATGCCCAGCAAGGTCATCGCGGCCAGCACCCGGCCACCGTACGACCGGGCCATGACTGGGGGTCTGTGAGCCGGGGTGGGGGTGGGAGGAGGTCGAGGAATAAAAGAGATTTTAGCGGGGCAGGGGAGTTGGGCGGGCGTCCAAAGGTCCCCAGGAGTTCCGAAGGGGGCGGGACCGCAAGGGGTATCTGAAAATTGAGGGGCCGAAGAGGGATTGGTGTGCAGATCGCCGTGGGGATGAGGAAGCTCTGCGAAAACTTGGGTCAAAGTCTTTCTCCTCCCTCCAGGGACCCTGCGGGCGCCCTCTCCCGGTCTCCAGGTCCTGGCCGGGCGGGGCCGGCGCGGGGCGGGGCGAAGAAGGGACAGAGGCGGCCCCAAGATAGGAATGGGCTCGGTGGCTGGATCCCCGGAGCCCTACAAGCCCCTAAACTCATTAAAGGGACCGCCACACCAACCACTGCCCGAAGTACCTGTTTCATTGCTTAAAAAGAAAAAAAAAAAAAGAAAGAAAGAAACTTGAACGAATTTTTAAATAATTTACTTTGATACTCGGTCTCTTTACCTGCGGCGCTTGCAGTTGGCTGCGATTTCCCCTCCGTTCGACCTTCTTTTAAGGCTTTGCCGAAACGTCGCCTCCTGGGCGAGGCCCTTTGGCGGCCGCGGCTTGAGCAGGCACCCCTGTCTTTTGCTGTTCGACTTTGTTCTTCCCAAGGCCCGTATTTTTGGTTATTATCTATTTATTTTTAAGTTTCAACACTGAGGTGAGATTTAAATGACATAAAAGAAACCATTCCGAAGTGAACAGTCCAGTGGTATTTAGTACATACACAGTGTTGTGCAAACAGCATCTTCGTCTGGTTCTCGAACATTTTCATCATCCTCAAAGGAGACCCCATCCCCTTCCCCTAAGCCCTGGCAACCGCTGATCTGCTTTCTGTCTCTGGATTTGCCTGTTCTGGACATTTTATATAAATGGAGGCAGAGCCTATATGACTTCCGGTGTCCTGTTTCTTTCACTGACGTTCATCTACATTGTACCGTGTATTAGTTCTCTGTTCCTTTTAGGGGCTGAAGAGTATCTCACTGATGGATGGACCACATTGGGTTTATGCATTTGTCTGTTGAGGGGCATTTGGGTTTTTTCCCACCTTTTAGCTGTTGTGAATAGTGTTGCTGTGAACACGCACACGGTTATTTGTTTGAGTCCCTATTTCTTTTGGGTTTATACCTGGAGTGGAATTGCTGGCAATTACGGTCATTCTGTATTTATCTTATGGAGGAACCTCAGACCGTTTTCCACAGCAACCTGCACCCTTTTACCTTCCCACCAGCAATGCCCGAGGGCTCCACTCTCTTCATTTCCCTGCTAACATTCATTACGCCCTGGGTTTTGATTATAGCCATCCCACTGGGTGTGAAGTGGGATCTCACCGTGCCTTTTTTTTTTTTTCCTTAAGATTTTATTTATTTATTTGACAGACAGAGATCACAGGTAAGCAGAGAGGCAGGCGGTGGGTGTTGGGGGGGGCGGGAAGCAGGCTCCCTACTGAGCAGAGCCCCATGGGGGACCGTGGGATCATGCCCTGAGTCGAAGTCAGAGGCTTAATCCACTGTGCCACCCAGGAGCCCCTCACCTTGCTTTTGATTTGCATTTCCCTAAGGGCTAAGGAGGCTGGGCATCTTTTCGTGGGTTTGTTGGTCGTTTGTGCATCTTCTTTGGAGAAATGCCTCTTCAGGTCCTTTGCTTAGTTTTGAATGGGTTGCTTGTCTTCTTGCCACGCCCCCCCCCAGCCTCCCACCCTGCGGCACTTTACATCTCTCGAGGCTCCGCAGGTGAGTCCGAGGGCCCCCTGCTGGGGGGGGTTGGCGCTGCTCCCGGACGCCGCGACGTCTGCCTCGATTGTCCCCTTCTGTGACCCCTTAGAGTCTGGGGCGGTAACTCCTCTGGAGGTCGCAGCCCCGAATCCCCACTCGCGAGCTCCCCGCTGGGGTCAGAAGAGCTCCCCGGCGCCGCCGCCCTCCGCCCCGCCCTTCGGCTCCGGCGGGCTCCCGCTCCCGGGGCCGCGGTTGCCCCGGGCGGTCTGGTCTACGCGGTACTTGCAGCGGCGCAGCGGCTCGGTGAGGCTCCGCGGCGCGGGGTCGTCCAGGTCTTCCGGCTGCAGGAAGCTGCGGTCCAGCAGCTCCGCCGCCTCCTGCCAGTTGGCGAAGCAGGCGGGGCCCAGGCGCCGGATCTCGTCGGTGGCATCGTGGGTGAGGACGTCCCCGCTGGGCTTGAGCACCACGACAGCCGGCAGGCGCTCCACGGAGAAGCGGCGCCCGAGGTCCCTGTGGGGCGGGCGCGTCAGTCGGGTCGGAAGCCGGTCCCTGATCCCGAGCTGGGGAGCCACCCCCACCCCCAGGACTCACGGAGCGCCTTCCGTGTGCACGGTGTGCGCTGGGGGCGCCCGGGGACCTGGCCAGGCCTCAGTGGCCTCTGCACTGTGTCTCCAATACCTCAGACAAGCTACCACTTCATATATTTCATGTCATGTCATGTCATGTCATATTATAATTATATATGTTATAACACATCACAACATGCACTATGCGGGACATACTTATGCTAAAAACGTATACTGGGGGGCGCCTGGGTGGCTCAGTGGGTTAAGCCGCTGCCTTCGGCTCAGGTCATGATCTCAGGGTCCTGGGATCGAGTTCCGCGTCGGGCTCTCTGCTCAGCAGGGAGCCTGCTTCCTCCTCTCTCTCTGCCTGCCTCTCTGCCTACTTGTGATGTCTCTGTCAAATAAATAAATAAAATCTTAAAAAAAAAAAAAAAGTATACTGGGGCTCCTGGGTTGTTCAGTTGGTTAAGCATCTGCTTTGTGCTCAGGTCATGATCCCATGGTCCTGGGATCCAGCCCAGCGCCCAGCGTTGGGCTCCCTGCTCAATGATGCCTGCTTCTCCCTCTCCCACTCCTCCTGCTTGTGTTCCCTCTCTCTGTCAAATAAATAAATAAAATCTTTAAAAAAGATAAAAAGTAAAAAATACACTAAAAAATGACTCATTGTTGATGCGAAATTTGTTTTTGTATTTTTTTATTTTATTATTTTTTTAAGATTTTATTTATTTATTTGACAGAGATCACAAGTAGACAGAGAGGCAGGCAGAGAGAAAGGAAGGGAAGCAGGCTCCCTGCTGAGCAGAGAGCCCCATGTGATGCGGGACTGAGCAGAGACAGCAAGATGCGGGACTCAATCCCAGGACCCTGAGATCATGACCTGAGCTGAAGGCAGCAGCTTAACCCACTGAGCCACCCAGGCGCCCTTGTTTTTGTATTTTATCTGGGAACTCTGTGTGTGTGTGTGTGTGTGTGTGTGTGTGTGTTCCTGTGTGTATAGGGTGGCGAGAAGGGGGTAGGGAATCGCTCACTCTCTGTCCAGACACCTAAGCCACCCTGAGTAGGCTTTGTCCAGAAGACCCTGTGTCACACGAGGTCAGCAGGTCCGAGTTTGGCTCTGACACCCTCACAGCTGACATTTCTGCCCTGGGAAGGAAAATGTTGCCACTTTGCAGGAAAGATCCCCCTCAGCGGCAGAAAGGGCAGAAGGAGGAAGCAAATGTCCTAACTCTGATAATGTTGGGTGGAGAATGAAGGTCTCTAGAAACTTCCAACTTGGGGAGCAAAATTAATGAAGTCAGTCAAGTGTCAGAGCCTGTGATTCACTTTCAGATGGTTCCTTGCAAACTTCCCGTGTGTGTAGATAAAGCAGATATGGCCACGTGCCAACAAGTGCTGTGGATTTCACTGCATGCTTCTTCCAACTTGAGAGATCTTGGAAATTTTTCATCATGAAAAGTTGAAGTTTAAAAGAAGGAAAGCCAGGGTGCCTGGCTGGCTCAGTCAAAGGAGAGTGTGACTCTTGATTTTGGGGTTGTGAGTTCGAGCCCCATGCTGCGTGTAGAGATTACTTAAAAATAAAATGTTAAAAAAATTTTTTTAACTAAAAAAAAAAAAGGAATGCCTTCCTGCAGAAAAGGGGAGGGTCCTAAGACAGCCATGAGTTGGAGCATGGTTCATTGGGCAACTGGATACATCACCTCTCTCTCAGTTCCGATGCCCTCCTGCCTGGCTCCCAGCTACTCTGAGGATCATATCCAATCCCGTTAAGATGGAGACCATGGTGCTGCCCCGCATGGTGCTTGCAGACCTCTCCCATCGCTTACTTTTTTTTTTTTTTTTTAAGATTTTATTTATTTATTTGTCAGAGAGAGAGAGAGAGCGAGCACAAGCAGGGAGAGCGAGAAGCAGACTCCTGGCTGAGCTCGGAGCCCAACGTGGGACTTGATCCTAGGACCCTGGCATCGTGACCCCAGCCAAAGGCAGACATTTAACCTGCTGAGCCACGCAGGCATCTCTCCCATCTGTGATTGCTTACCGTTCCCTGAACTGCTGCTCTTTCTCTGATGGCCTCCCAGCCTTTATCTGTGCTGTGCCCTCTGCCTGGGAACCCGTCCCTCTCCTCACTCTTTCTTATCCTCCCTGGCCTTGGGGGTCTCTCTCTCTCTTTTTTTTTTTTTTTTTTAAGATTTTATTTATTTATTTGACAGACAGAGATCATAAGTAGGCAGAGAGGCAAGCAGAGAGAGAGTGAGAGAGGGAAGCAGGCTCCCTGCTGAGCAGAGAGCCTGATGTGGGACTCGATCCCAGGACCCTGAGATCATGACCTGAGCCGAAGGCAGTGGCTTAACCCACTGAGCCACCCAGGCGCCCCGGGGGTCTCTCTTCAAAAACACTTCTTCAGGGAACCATTCCCTGACCCCAAACCTCAGCAACATCTCCCTATTATATTTCCACATGGCATCCTTTGTCCTCTGGACCATTACTGCAGTTTCTTATTATATATGTATTTGAGTCTTTGTGTCACATCTGTCTCCCCAACTAGGTTGTAAGCTCCTTGAGAGCTAGGTAGAAATGGGCATACGTAGCCCCTTAGGTGGTCCCCTCCACACCCCATCTGGGGATAGACTGGCACACAGGACATGCTCATTAATTCCAGCTGGAAGAGAGGGAACAATAAATAAAAACTTCACTTTCAGCAGAAATATCTCCTCCTCCAGGAAGCCCTCCCTGATCTTCTCCCACCTCACCTCCTCAGGTCATCCTCGAAGGGCAGGAAGAGCCACTTCTTTGGCATGTCCCTGAGGAACAGATCCTGCTGCTCCTCTGTGGGATCCTGGGACACGTACACCAGAGCCAGCTGGGCTGCCCGCAGCACGTAGAACTCATCTGTGAGCTTTACGAAGAAGTCCCTGAGGATAGGTGCGAAGGCTTGACACTGTGGGCAGGACCCGGAGCCGAAGAAGAGAAGCACCAGCCGGTTCTCCAGCCTGCGACTGAGCTCAGCCTCTGTGTCCAGCTCGTCCTGGTCACTGTTGTTGCGAATCAGGACACGGCCGGAGAACAGGGAGGCCATGGCAGCCTTGGCTGGGAGCTGGGGACACAGTGGAGGGACTTTGTGTGGCCCTGGGTCTGCTGGCTGGCGGCTGGCCCAGGATTAGGTATCTTTAGGAGGCCAGTTTAGGACCTCACTAATCTGCTTAAACCACGACCTGATTCTGTGCTGCCTTTGAGGGTAGGGGCAGGCTGCCCAGGGGCTCCTTCCCGGAAGACAGCTAGAAATCCATTAAGAAAAAAGTACAGGATTGCAAAGGAAAACAGTAATCCTGACATATGGGTGTGAAAATATCTTATTAAGTTGTGATGTAAAATATACGAGATTCTTCATGAATTCAATGTGTTAAGTAATTGTGGGTCACCCTGGCTCTACAAATGATTGTGATTTCTACTGTGATAAATGGTATTTTGAAGTGTCTGCCTGCAATGGCCAGGATGTGATGTGAAATTATCTTTGATTTCCACGGGAGTCAAAGTCACAGGGCTGGCTGATACCTGCTTTGACAGGACATGAAAAATATCCCACCTTCCAGTTAAGTGTAAAATTTAATGGGAAACTTGTTAAAATGGACGCGGGAGGCCAGGAGGGGGCGCTCTCACCATACCAGCTGTCAGTTACCGGAAGACGGGTCAGTTTCAGAACTTCAGTAGAAGAATCCAGGGGAAAGAATGATCAATTGTAGCTCCCAACAGGAAAAGAGGGACATTGCAACCACCCCTGCAACTCAGCCAATTAGCCATCATCACCCTGAACTGCTTTTCTCCATTGGACTTTCCTTCAAAACAACCCCTCCCAACTTCCTCCCTTCTTCTCCATAAAATAACCTTCATCTTCTTTATTGAAAGAGGCTTCGGTTTTTGTTGTAGTTTGCTTTTCCTGAATCACAATTCTCTACTATTTCCAAATAAACCTATTTTTGCTAGCTGACTTTATTTTTAAGGTCAATAGAAGTTAGTGAAAATAAATGTGGGTTTTTCCCCCTATACCCTCCTGAATTCAGTGGGGACAGCCCACCTTAAGATCCCTTGGTGTGTAAGGTTGAAAATCATGGCCACAAGCATTTGCAGTCCCCTCTCATCAAGAATTTGAAACTAGTTCCCCTTTCCTTGAATCTGGGCCAGCTTCATGACTTGCTTTGACCAAGAGAATGTGGTGCGAGGTCTGAGTTTGGAGGATGAGTCTTATCCTCGCTTGTCATTTTCATTCTCTTAGAAGGCTGCCTCCAAAACCCCTGTGTGAGGAAGCTGACCTCACCCAGGGGTTGACAAAGCTTTTCTATAAAGGGTCAGATAGTAAATACTTTTGGATTTGTGGGCCATAGGGTCTCTCTCTCTCTCTTTTTTTTTTTTTTAAGATTTTATTTATTTATTTGACAGACAGAGATCACAAGCAGGCAGAGAGAGAGAAGGAAGCAGGCTCCCCGTTGAGCAGAGAGCCTGATGCGGGGCTCGATCCCAGGACCCTGGGATCATGACCTGAGCAGAAGGCAGAGGCTTTAACCCACTGAGCCACCCAGGCGACCCGGGCCATAGGGTCTCTTGCAATTTCGAATTCTACCAATGTCTTGCAAAAGTAGCTCTGGACGATATGTATATGAATTTATGTGTCTGGGTTCCAATAAGACTCTATTTACAGACACTCAAGTTTGAATTTCATAAAATTTTCGCATGTCATGAAATATTACTCTTGATTTCTGATGAAGTTCTAGAACCTAGGTGAGTTTCGGTGGGGTGAGGTTCGGAGCCGACGGCTAAAGAAAGAATTCTTAAGACGTCTCTGGTGCAAAAAGGTGGTTTATTAGAGCACGGGGACAGGACCCGTGGGCAGGCAGAGATGCGGCTGCCCCGAGCCTGTGAATAGTGTCTGGTTATATACACAGGAGTTGGTAGGTGAGGACAAAGGGGTGTTCAGAAAAGCTATTGGGGCAAAGAAAACTATCAGGATATTGAAGGCCTGGTTACTATCAAGTCAAGGCATTTCCCCTCTAATGAGGCATTAACATAAAGACAATTGGGAGTTTCCTGGTGGAATGTGACATTCCTGCTATCAAGCGTCCTTGCGAGTGAGATTTAGGTTTAGAAGAAATTTAACTTTATTTACTTTTCTTTTTACCTCCGCCTCCTTTGGTTTCTTATGGAGGGGAGGGTGGCATTAGGGCTTGAGGAACTGAGTTATGTGTCCTTGGAAATTGGGCTATTGATAAGGTAACTTCTTTGTAAATCTCAAGGACATTTGCAAACCAAGGGAGACTCCTGCCTTACAGGACTGTGATCTCTGCAATATAACCATTTGTTCTTCTTTTAGGGCAGTCAGGGGTGCCTGAGGAATGTCATACATATTACTAAGGGGAGTGGGTAGAGAGGGGGTGCAAGGCGCCAGCCCCTGCTCCCTCCTCAGCCAGCCTCCTGCTCCCTCATCAATTTCCTTCAACCATTCCTCAATGTAAAAACGATTCTCAGCTTCTGGCAAGCCAGATCTGGCCAGTGAGTTGTATTTGCAGACCTCTGTTCTAGCCTATTGGATAAGGGGCCACACGGAGGTGTTGACCTTAAAATTAGAAGAGTCAATTATTTTACCAACAAAAATGGGCTTGTTCAGGAATAGCAGAGAATTGCAATTCAGGGGAAGCAAACTATGGTAAAAACCACAGGCTTGTCCAACAAACAAGAGAGGATTTTATGGAGAAAGAGGAAGTTGGGAAGGGTTGTTTTGAAGGGAAGTTCGCCGGGGGGAACCAGGAGTTTGGGCTGATGATGGTTTCTCATTGGCTGATGCTTGGATAGTCAACTGGATAGTCCTTATAGGAGGTGCAATGTCCACCTTTTCCTGTTGGGTCCATTAAATGATAATTCCTTCCTGTTGATATTTCTGTTTAGGGTCTGTAATTGACATTTCTTCCTGTAATTGAAATGCGGTGGTACCGGCAGGAGACCTCCCCCTTCTGGCCTTCAACTGCATTTCAGGAATGTTTCCCTTTATTAATTTTCACCAAGGCGAGCTAGATGCTCACCGATTGCTACACACCTGATCTTCCAGTCCAGCCACTGGCAGATTGTAGCAGATTGCCTGAGCCAGCCACGTCCAGCAGAGGGACTGCCCAGGCAACCTATGGGGTCCCCAAAACAGTTGGTCCCTGTCGTATACCCACTCCAGTTTGGGGTGATTTGTTATGATTTGTTACACATCAATAGCTAACTAGTACACCAGGTCTAGAGGATTTTTTCCAGGCCTAGGAAAACATGAGAGACTCTGAAAGACACTTCACATTGGCTTTAAACAATAAGAAAGAATGGGGCTCGCGGATGGCTCAGTAGGTTAGGCATCTGACTCGATTTCAATTCAGGTTTTGATCTCAGGGTGGTGAGACTGAGTCTCTCTCTTTTTCTCTTCCTCTGCCTCTCCTGCTCATGCATGCATGCATGCTCTCTCTCTCTCTCCAAAATATAAGTAAAAAATAAAAATAAATAAAATAAAAAGGAAATCACAAAGTCCACATTCTCCAGATTTAATTCATGTTGTCAAGTTTTTGTGAACGGGCTCATTCCTAATGTGTCCTTGTTACATTCTGCTTAGAAATGATTTTCGGGTCAGATTTTCCTCAGCCTACCAGAACCCCAGGAAGTCCTGCTGTGTTGTGAATGCAAGATGCACTGGGAGCATAGTGATCTCAGTAATGGGGGACTCTCCTCTAATCTCCATAGGGTGCCAGGCTCCTGTTCTCCGAACAGCCCTACCAGGTTTGTGCGATTTGATTCCATCGTACAGGTGCAGCATAGAGCCTCAGAGAAACGGATTCTCAAAGCCAAGTCACCCAGTGAATGATGTGTGGTGGGGGCGGGGCAGGGGGAAGTCACCCAATGAGTGGTGTGTGTGTGTGTGTGTGTGTGTGTGTGTGTGTGTGGTGTGCTGCGCTGCGGAGCCAAGTCCAACTTGATTGGGGCCTTTGTTTCTCCAAGCATTTCCAAACTGCCGCATCCTTGGCATTTGGGGCTAGATCATTGTTTGTGGTGCAGGCTGTCCTGTGTATTGTAGGATGCTTAGCAACACCCCAGCCTTGATCCGCAAGATGCCAGCAGCAACCCTTCCCCTTGTGATGATTAAATATGACTCCAGACATGGCCCGGTGCCCCCAGGGGGCAGTTGAGAGCTACTACTCTAATCTTTTGTTCTGTTGTAGTGGGTTGAGTGGTGGCCCCCAAAGAGATATGTCCAAATCCTAAACCCAGAATCTGTGACTGTTGCCTTATTTGGAAACAGGGTCTTTGCGGATGTAATTAAGAATCTCAAGACGATGGGGCACCTGGGTGGCTCAGTGGGTTAAGCCGCTGCCTTCGGCTCAGGTCATGATCTCGGGGTCCTGTGATCGAGTCCCGCATCGGGCTCTCTGCTCAGCAGGAAGCCTGCTTCCCTCTCTCTCTCTCTGCCTGCCTCTCCATCTACTTGTGATTTCTCTCTGTCAAATAAATAAATAAAATCTTTAAAAAAAAAAAAAAGAATCTCAAGACGAGATCATTCTGGATTATCTAGGTAGGTTTTCAATCCAATGACAAGTGTCCTTATAAGAGACGAAAGACGGGGCATCTGAGTAGTTCAGTCATTAAGCATCTGCCTTTGGCTCAGGTCATGATCCCAGGGTCCTGGGATCGAGCCCCACATCGGGGCTCGGTGAGGAGCCTGCTTCTCCCTCTCCCTCTCCCACTTCTTGTGTTCCTCTCTTGCTGTGTCTGTCTCTGTCAAATAAGTAAAATCTCAACAAAAAAAAAAAAAAAAAGAGAGAGCGAGAGAGAGAGACCGAAGAGGAGACACACAGAGGCAGAAGGCCATGTGGACATGAAGCAGAGACCGGAGTAATGTGGCCATAGCCAAGGAACGCGTGGATCCTCCCCTAGAATTACAGAGGGACTATGGCTGTTCACACTTGAATTTCAGACTTCTGGCCTCCAGAATTGTGAGAGAATAAATTTCTGTTGTTTTAAGCCAGCTGGTTTGTGGTACTTCCTTAGGGCAGCAGAGGAAATTCACCACTGCTTGTGGCCGGCACATGACTTGAGCAGAGAGACACTGTTCACTCCCACAGGGCTCATGCTCTCTTTACAGTGAAACCCCCAAGCTATGATCATCCTCTATTTTACTTTTAATGTATGCTTCATTTTTCTTCTTCCGGAAAGTCCTAAGAACTCCCTTTGCTGTGGCCTGCAGCCCCTTGTGTTTGCTGAGGAAGGAGATGCATGACTGCCTGTGCCCCTATACCTATCATGTGCCTGGCCCATTCAGTCTGCAGATGCGAAGTCACTTGTCAACCGTGGCGCAGTGGTGATCAAGAAATATTTGTTGCACAGTGCTCTAGGAGATGAGCAGGACCGCCCAGAAGGCAACAAAAGTACAGAGGGGAGAGGGGACCTGCCCAAGGCCACCACCTGGAGGGTAGAACTCGAATTTACCCCCCACCAGGTGTTCAGGCCTCAGTTTTCACGTCTGTGAAATGGGGATAAGACAGTGCTTCATCCAGAAAACCGGGGGAGAGTTGCACTTCAGAATTGGGAAGTTTTTTTGGTGTCTTATGAAAGTAATCGAGTGTAAAAGTTGCTGTATATTGTGTGATGCCCCTGGGGATCTAGGAACAGCCTTTAAGCAAAGGCATAAATAATGGATAAACAGGGATACAAAGGGGTAATTGACCATTGAAATGGATTCGGTCAGCTCAGTGGGAGGTGGTTCTTCTGCACAGGAAATTGGGTTCTCCTCCTAGTGTGAGTCTGGCTAGAAGACAACCAAGCCAAAGAGTGGGAAAAGGAAGGGTTTTATTCGCAACAAGTAGGGAGACCACGGAGGATATTTCCCAAAGTAGTGTTCTCTCCCTCCTCCCTACAACAAAATTGGGGAAATTTTAAGCTAAGGATTCATGCATATTTATGAAGGGGCTTGGCAAAGGAAAGATCTGTAGAGAACTGGGGCAAAAGTCATCAGTGTTTGAGAGCTCAAAGGGGTTTAAATTCTGCAATGACTCAAGACTGTGTTTTGGGTCATCCTTTACTTCTACAACAGCGCTGGGAGTTTGACCCCTGATTTATTGTCTGAAATGGTACGGCTCGCCCCTGGCCTGGTAGTGGATGCTAGTTTTCAAGTTCTTTTGTTTCTTTTTCTTCTTCTTCTTCATCTTCTTTTTTTTTTTTTTTTTTTTTTAAGGTTTTATTTATTTATTTGGCAATGAGAGAGAGAGAGGAGAGAGGGAACACAAGCAGGGGGAGTGGGAGAGGGAGAAGCAGGTTTCCCGACAAACTGGGAACCCAATTAGGGGCTTGATTCCAGGACCCTGGGATCATGAACCTGAGCCGAAGGCAGATGCTTAGTGACTGAGCCACCCAGGCACCCACATTCTTTCGTTTCCTTAAAATCATTAACTATTAAGGTCTATTTTTCTGCAATTTGAACATATCCCAGGAAGTTCTGCAATTGGACTTGACAATGTGCTTGGGCAATGAGGGCCTTTCAGGTGTAGATCAAAGTGGCTGGGAACCTAAAATGACTTCTCTTATGTTAAGAAAGCTGTGGTTCATCTTTCTATTTTGGGGAACCCTTCACCCTACCTGCCTACACCTACATCTGGAGTTCTGGTCCCACCTGAAGGAAAAGTTGGGTTTCCAGAGCCTTTTGGAATTGGGGATTTCAGACTGAGGACCCATAACAGTATCTTGAAGAGCTGTGGGCAGAATTGGAGAGTGATGGTCATGGACACTATTTATTTATTTATTTTATATTTTTAAAACATTTCTTTTCAGTGTTCCAAAATTCATTGTTTATGCACCACACCCAGTGCTCCATGCAATACTGCCCTCTCTAATACCCACCACCAGGCTCACCCAACCTCCCAACCCCTTCCCCTCCAAAACCTTCAGTTTGTTTCTCAGAGTTCATGGGCACTATTTACTGAGGTCTCAATGAACTTGGTAGGATGGAGAAGGAGGGAGGGAAGAAAGGGGGGAGGGGGGAGGAGGAAGGGAGAAAAGGAAGAAACTGCTGGAGAGGAGGAGGGAAGTCAGGAGGGCAGGGGTGGGGGTAAGAGGAGGGGTGCAGAGGAGGAGGGATGAAGCAGAAGAGAAGGGGAAGGAAGTAGGTGGGGGAGGAGCAAAGAAAAGGGAAAGTGGGGGAAAGGGGGAGGGGAGGAAGAAAGCTGAAGGCGGGGAGGAGAAGAGAAGGAGGGGGAGGAAGTGGGGAAGAATGGAGGAATCGGGGTCAGAGCGAGGAGGGGGAGGAGAAGTTTAGGGAGGAGGAAGGAGGGAAGGTAGGGGGAGGTGGAGGAAGGTGGGAGAGCAAGCCTCTAGCCCACATTTGTGAATGAGAGAATTTCAGCTCCAGCTCATGTGACAGCTCTGGTTCTCGATTTCTTTACCTGTAAAATGGGGTGAGCACAACAGGGCTACCTGACAGGATAAGAGCGCAGCTGTGCTTACTGGTCATTGCCGACTCTGCTGATCCCTGTCCAAGAAAATAGCCATCCAGTGGCTGGCTCTGGGCCTGTCCTCCAGATCTGCCCCCTTAACCCCCATTCCACCAACCCCGGGCAACTACAGGCACCAATGGTAGCATGTGGGAGGGGTGGGAGCCTGCCCAGCCCTGTCCTCCAAATGGTGCTGGAAGCAGGCCCTGGCTGCCTCCCAAGGAGAGCGCTGAGAAGGTCGGCCAAAGCAAGGCAGAAAACAAGCTGGGGTGGGGTGGGCAGGGGGGCAAAGGAGGGGGAGCTTGGAGGGAGGGATCCAAGGCGGTGGCCTGCATGGGCATAGCACAGGCGGAGCCGGGCCCAGGAGTCTGCAGAAATAGTGGTTCCGGAGGGCCCCCACTCTCAGGCTAGGTTTGGAGTCCTCTGTCTTGGCCTCATCGTCCCTGCCTCAGCTTCTGGGAACCCACGAGGAAGCGGCTAAGACTGAGGGTCTGTGCACCGCTCCAGGTAAGCCAGGGTCCAGGGTAGTGGGCAGCCAGGCCAGCGCTGGCCCGTGCCTGATCAGGAGGGCTTTTGGGTCTCTGGGTGGGCATTTAGAACTTCCGGTGTGGGGGGTGGGAACCTGGCGTGTAGCTTTTGCCGTCCCTGGGCTCCTGGGGTGTTACATTGAGATTTAACTGACAAGATTTTGCGTTATGGATTGGGGATTAGTTGAGTCCTTGAAATGTATAATTAAGACTGAGGTGGGGTTTGGATTTAGAACATCCTGAGGCTCCTAGACTGTGAGTTTAGGACTCTCCGGATCCCTGGAATGTGTAAGACCCAAGAGGCGTCGCAGCCTAGACTCAGGATAAACGGGGCGAGAACCCAGTACACACAGGCCCTGGGTGTGAACCGAGACTTTCTGGTCCCCCGGGCTAGGAATCCATTTGCCATCCAGTGCTCAGCCCTGAGCCACGCCCCTAGGGTGCGGGAGCACCTGTTTTCTAAACGCCGCTCGGGGGCGGGAGTGGGGGAGCCGTTTGGGTGTCTCCAAGACAGCGCTCGCCCTTTCTGGGCCGTTCTAGGCTCCGGTCTCGTTGGCCGTCGTCTCTCTGGCCTGGGGCCCCTCTCTATGGTCGTGGCCTCCCGAAAGGGGCGGGCTTTGGCTAAGCAGCTGAGGAGCTCGTATCTGGACAGGTCGGAAGATAGCCTTGGGGCGGGCCTGGGTTGGCAGATGGGGTGGGGCCTAGGGCTCTAGGTGGGCCAGAGGGAGGTCCAGAGGGTGTCGATTGGGCCAAAGCCCGAGGGCGGGGCCAGTGGCCGGGGACGGAACCTGGGCCTGGGTTAGGGGCGGGCCGGGGGGGGGCCCTAATTGGGAGTGGGCGGGGCGTTGACTGTGGGCGGGACCAGAGGCCAATCTGGGGGCGGGGAATGAATGGCGGAGTAGAGATAGAGACGGGTCTTGGAGGAAAGCCCCGGCCCTGTGGGAACTGGGGTGGATCCTGTAACCGAGGACGGCGCTAGATCACGGCAATGGAGGAAGGCTGATCAAGTGCCTGGGAAGGGCCTGTGTCTGTAGTAGGGACGAGGTGGAGCCCATGTTTGGGGCCAAGTCGTGAGCCCGGAGCTTGGGTTCAGAGCCCAGCCGCTAGGTCAAGACGTGGGGTAGGTCTTGACAGTGACTGGCGGAGTCTAAGAGCTGCGTCTGAGGGCGTGGCCTGTGCTAAGAATTGGCAAAGAGGCTTGAGCCGGGCCAAGAAGAGGAGGGAGGCCTGTGCCCAGCATGGGACGGGGCGGAGCCCTGATCCGGGGGCGGAGTCTGTCGGGACCTGGCTAATTCCAGGCAAGAGCGCGGGGCTCGAAGGGGGTGGCTTGGGCTCCCTGAGGAGGCGGAGCCGGGAGCTGGGGGCGGAGCTCATTCTGGGGGCGGGGCCCCAGCCTTCCGCGGCCTGAGAGCTCTCCGCCTCCCCAGGATGCAAGCTCCCGGTGCAGGCTCGGCCTCCGTGGTCTCGCTCGTGCTGCTGTGGCTGTTGGGGCTGCCGTGGACCTGGAGCGCAGCTGCGGCGCTCGGCGTGTACGTGGGCGGTGGCGGCTGGCGTTTCCTGCGCATCGTCTGCAAGACCGCAAGGCGGGACCTCTTGTGAGTGCAGTCGGGGCCTGGCCCCGGACCAGCTGCGCGTCTTGGGGGGTGATCAGAGCGGGGGTGTTGCAGGGGCGGAGTCGGGGGCTCTGAGAGCTTGGGGTGAGGGGTTTTGGAGACTGGCGGGAGAGGCTTAGATGAGGGCGGGGCTAGGGGCGGGGCAGGGACCTGAAAGAATGACGGATTGGGGGTCTCTGAGGGGAACTGGAGGGGACAGCTAGACGGTCTGTGGAGGGAGAGAGTAAGTTTCAAGATTCTAGAGGCTGAAAAAAAAGAAAAAGATTCTAGAGGCTGTTTGGGAGACCTCAGGGGACTGGGCGATAGCTTGGAGATCTCTGGGCAGCTGGTAGGTGTTCCAGAGAGCCGGGGCTGATTGGGAGGCTTGGTTATTTGGGGGTCTCTGTGGGGACTTGGTGACGGTGAGAGGCTTCTAGGGGTTCTTCAGGGATTTTCATAGGTCTCTAGGGGCCCTGGGTGGCGACCCAGTGGTCTTTGGGGGATGCAAAGACACTTTGGAGTTTTTTAGGGCTTTCTCGGTGGGTGAGGGATGAAGGGGCTTCTTGAGACATCTGTAAGAGACTTTTAGGGTTTCTGAAGGGTGTGTGTCTCCTGGGGGCCATTTACCGGTTTCTCTGTGGCCCGGGTGCTCTTTGAAAGTTTCGGATCTGTACAGGATTTGAGGGGTTCAGAGTTTGTGGAGACGTTGCTGCGTATTCCAAGACTTGTTTGGGGATCTCTAGAGATCGTGATCTTTCACGAGGGGATTCTGGTGTCCTATGCGGGTTTCCTTGGAAGAAGGTCTCTGGCGTGTCTCCAAGGGGAATGCTTGAAGAAGCTTTTGGGGGTCCTCCTGGGGTGAAATAGGTGTTGCTGGGGGTTCCCATTGGAAAGAATCTTAATAACAACCACCACATGGGAATGCCTGAGTACCTGCTGTGGGTCTGCGGGGCTGATCCTCACAGGTGAGGTGGGGTAAACTAACTAACCCATTGTAAGGGTAAAGAAACTGGCTCTGTGAGCAGCAGGGATGGGATGAGTTGGGAAGAGTCCCACCGCCAATTGACTGGTTCCGAACCTTCTAGAATTCGTCCTTTTCTCTCCATGCCCTGGCCCCTGCCTCTGCCTTTGGTCTTTCTGACCAGATTTGACTGTGCCCTCTGTTGACACATCCTCCACAACCCCCATCCTCTGCAGGAGAAAGACTCAACCTCCAGCTGGACACTAGGTTCTGTGACCTACGAGGGGATCTGCCCACTCGTCACTCCCCATCTTCATAGATTCACCTGACCCTCACATCAGCATGCCTTGTCAGGCTCAGGATGTTCCCCCTCTGCCTGGAACACGCCAAGCCTCCTTTTGCGTGGTGATGCTTTATGATGTTGCTACACTGGCCTTCTTGCTGGCCCTCAACATGTGCAGTCCTGGGGCCTTTGTACTTGCTGCTGTCTCTGCCTGGATCACTCTTTCTCTGCTCTTCCTTTTCATCAGGCTGTGGCTTGAATGTCACCCCAAGAGCCCTCTCCTGACACTGTGTCCCTGTATGCCCTCCCACCTTGTTGGCTTTTTGGCAGAATGGCCAACATTTGCAGAGTGCTTCCTCCATGCCAAGGCTAAACATGACTTCTTTAAATCCTCCCAGCAACTTGCCCCCTGTGTGACTCTGGGCAAGGGACCAGCCTATGCTGTGCCTGTGATGTGGGTACTCTCTTGTCCCCATCTAACTGATGAGCAAACTGAGGCACAGCATAGGCTGGTCCCTTGCCCAGAGTCACACAGGGGGCAAGTAGTGGGGACAGGATTAGAACCTAGGCAGCATGGCTCCAAAGCTTGACTTGGTGCCACTAGTAGCATCTGTCATTTGTAATTATCTGCATTTAAATGCTTTCCAAAAAAAAGATTTTATTTATTTATCTGAGAGAGAGAGAGCTTGAGCACGGGGAAAGGCAGAGGGAGGAAAAGATTCCCGGCCAAGCAGGGAGCCCAGTGTGGGACTCGATCCCAGGACTTCGAGATGAGGACCTGAGCCGAAGGCAGCTGCTTCACTAACTGAGCCACTCAGGCGCCCCATCGTTTGTAATTCTCTTATGTGTCTGATTTCTTGCCTTTTAATTGTTGAGCCTCTTTCTCCCAGCCAGGCTGGGGGCCCTGTGGGGGCACAAGGGAAGCTGTGTGGGGTCTTCGTGCCACCTTGGATGAACTGGTTTCCACATAGGGTGGCATAGGGCAGGAATATGGGCTGTGTGTGTTGGCTGGCAGCCCTTCCCTTGCTACTGTGGGCTTGTCCAGGCCCCAGCTGTGCCTCATTGATCCTGAGTATCTGTGCCTGCCTGTGTTCCCCCGGGGATGGAGTAAGAGCTGGGCGGACTACAACTCCCTGACCTTGGGCTTGACACACTTTTCTGTAGGAGACTGCCTCAAAGATGACCCAACCACCTGGTCTTCACTTTCATATGATCCCCCCCATGCTTTGAGTGTGGGCTGGCTCTAGTGATTTGCTTGCCATGGATAGAATACAGCAAAAGTACTAGGATACTATACCCAAGATTAGTAATAGAATGTGGCTTCCATCACCAGTACTCTCTCGGATCGCTCCCTCTAGGAAAAGCTGGCTGCCCTGATGCGAGGCAGCCCATGTGAGTGAACTTGGAAGTGGATTCTGTCCCAGTGAAACCTTGAGAGGACTCCAGCCCCAGCCAGCACATTGATTGTAGCCTCACAAGACACCTGGAGCCAGAACCACCCAGCTAAGCCCCTCCTGGCTTCCTGACCCTCAGAAGCTGGGAGATAAGAAATGTTTCCAACTGGTAATTGCGGAGATGATTTGTTACACAGCAATAGCTAACTAATGCAGCTTGCTTAGCCCTCTCTAGGGACTAGGATCACAGTGCTAGAAAGAAGGAATGCCTACTAACCTCACTTTACAGGCTGGTGTACCAAGGCACAGAGAGATGAGGTCATTGACCTAGAATGCACAGCCAAGGAGGACTTAGGACACTGGGGTCCCTGTTCTTAGCTACTGTGCAGTGCTGGGAATGGTGGGGGGCCTGCACTGAGACCCGGGCATCTTCTCCCACCTCATCCCATGTCCCGTATTTGCGGCCTGAAATCTGATCCCGTTTATCGAGTTGGTTTCTGTCTGTTCTGGTGCTCTGGGGCTCGGGGTGAAAACATGAGGGGGCAGAAGAAATAGAAAGAAGAGAAGGGTGAGAAGAGATCTCAGGAAGGGCTCAGAGGTGGACAGTGGCTTCTTTGTCTCCGGGTAGGGGTGGCTTGGGCTGCTGCCAGGTGGGGCAGCCCAGGCAAGTGGCTAGAGCTAAGAGCACTGGAGTCCACTGCCTGCCCACGTGGGTGTGCTCCGGAGAAAATGGGGGCGAGGGCAGGATGGGACAGTTGGTAAGGGCTGGGCCTTGCCTTAAGTGCTCATGTACCCTGATCATCACTAGCTCTGGCCTCAGTGCCCGTTGCCTGGAATGTCACTTATAGATGGGGGCTGTGGGGGCGCTTCTTGGCTGGAGCTGCCTGCTCTGGTTCCCAGTCTTGCTGGTGGTCCTTTCCCCATGGCTATAAAAGTAGTGCCAGCTCCTGGGGTTCTTGGGGTGCTCTGTGAAGTTTATTCATGGCAAACTCTCAGAGGAGAGCTGGGTACCCAGTAGGCACTCAAATGCATTCGTGCTGGCTGCCATCAGCTGGTTGGGGGCGGTGAGGGGGGGCCTTGGCGGCTGTGTGGGTTGGATGGTTGGGGGCTGGGTGGCCAGAGCCAGTGTGTTTAGCTGTGGACCTCAGCTGTGCCCCTTGCTGGCCCCAGGAGTCGTACCTTCGGAGTCTCACTTCCTCCCTCTGTAAAAACAGTCGTTGTGTGGTACCGCCTCTTCAGGAAGCATGCGTTGAACATCTGCATGCAACATGGGCACTTGGCCTGCCTCATGGTACGCGGTGAATACTTTATTAATGCTTTGTGGCAAGCCTGTGGAGGAGCAGCAGGCTCCCCCTGCTGGGGCCTGGTTCTGGGCTATTCTGTCTTGACTTGCTGGCTGACCTTGTGCATGTGAATTCACCTCTCTGAGCACCCACCTCATCCCATCACCTGTCACGTGGAAATCTTAGGACCCTACTTTGGAGGGTGCCCATGAGGTTAGCTCAGTGCCTGGCACACAGTAGGTGCTCAATAAATGCTAAGGCTGCTCATCTTAGCTACTCTGTTCACTGTTGAATGGGTGAGATATCAGGATCTGACCAGGGAGGTGGGTGAATTTTTGTTGTTTTTTTTGTTTTATTTTTTAATTTTTGTTTTATTTTTGTTGTTGTTGTTTACTTTGTTTTTTAAATTTTGTTTTATTTTATTTTATTTTTTGTTTTTTATTTTGTTTTGTTATTTTTATTTAATTTTTTAAAAATTTTGTTTTATTTCAATTTTTAAAAATTTTATCTATTTATTTGTCAGAGAGAGAGAGAGAGAGAGAGCGCATACAGGCAGGGGGAGCGGGAGGCAGAGGGAGAAGACCCTTTGTTGAGCAAGGACATGGGTACGGGGAACGAGGACCCCGGGATCATGACCTGAGCCAAAGGCAGACACTTAACCAACTTAGCCACCCAGGCATCCCAACAGGTGTCTTTTAATATTTTGTGTTTACTTGTTTTGTGTAATAGTCAATATATAACCCGTGGCACAAAATTCAAATTTTAGAGAGAGGTTTACAGTGAATGCTGTCCTCTCTGCTGCCCCCAGCCCTGCAGTTTCCTTCCTTAGAGGCATCTTCTGCCACTTTCCCAAGATACAGTTAGAAAAATCTGCACAGACCCACCTGTTCTTTGTGCCTACAGATGCCCTCATGTTCTCCGTCCTGTTTCTCACCTGGTGCTTTCTTTCCATTTTTACTTGTCATTTTTATTTTTTATTTATTTATTTTTTTAAAAGATTTTATTTATTTATTTGACAGAGAGAAATCACAAGTAGGCAGAGAGGCAGGCAGAGAGAGAGAGAGGGAAGCAGGCTCCCTGCTGAGCAGAGAGCCTGATGCGGGACTCGATCCCAGGACTCTGAGATCATGACCTGAGCCGAAGGCAGCGGCTTAACCCACTGAGCCACCCAGGCGCCCCTTACTTGTCATTTTTAAATTTTATTAAAGTCACGCGAGCTTTGAGATGAAAGCCTCTGAGCCTTCTACTTCGAGGGGCAGCTGCGTGCCCCACCTTTCGGCCACACCCACACTTTTCCTTCCCTACCTGGAATGACTCTTAGGTCTTGTCTGACTCCTTTGGGCTTTTACTCCGCCGTCTCTAAATGGGTTATGGGATGATATCTGCATTTTTTCACTTGGACACTTCATCAGTCGTCTCCCTCCGTGGAAGACAGGGATGTGGCACCCCTTTATCCCCCTTGTCCTCACGCTCTTCCTGTCCCTCTACATACATGTACGCCCTGCTCCCCAACAGACACGTGTTTTTCCATACCTTCATTGTCCCAATATTATTACAGTCGATTCTCACTATCTGCGGTAATTTTGTTTTATAAAGTCACTGCAAACATTGGATTAACAAATACTGAACCATCATTCCTAGGGCAAGTACAGGGTTAGGGTTCTGCAAACCTTTGGTCACAGCATTTTTATCAACCAAGCAATACATAACCTTGTTTTATGTTTGTTCTATTTAGAGACACCTTGTGGGGCGCCTGGGTGGCTCAGTGGGTTAAGCCTCTGCCTTGGGCTCAGGTCATGATCTCAGCATCCTGGGATCAAGCCCCGCATTGGGCTCTCTGCTCACCCAGGAGCCTGCTTCCCCACCCCCTCTCTGCCTGCCTCTCTGCCTACTTGTGATTTCTGTCTGTCAAATAAATATATAAAATCTTTTTTAAAAATAGACTTCATTTCATATATATTCCCCCCCCCTTTTTTTTTTCCAAAACAAGCTCTGTGCCCAGTGTGGGGCTTGAACTCATGATCCCAAGATTCAGAGTTACATTTTCTACTGCCTGAGCCAGCCAGGTACCCCCATAGTCTTTTTATTTATCTATTTTTTAAAAAATATTTTATTGATTTATTTGACAGAGAGAGAGCACAAGCAGAGGCAGCAGCGGGTAGAGGGAGAAACAGGCTCCCCAGTGAGCAGGGAGTCCGATATGGGACTCGATCCCAGGACCCTGGGATCATGACCTGAGCTGAAGATGGATGCTTAATGACTGAGCTGCCCAGGTGCCCCGCACCCCCATCCCCACACCATAGTCTTTTAAAAGAAATGTATTTTCTTGACTCAATACCAGTGAACTTATGGCCAACAGCATTGTAACTCACACCTGAACAAAACTTTCTAAGTAAGGCACATCCCAGCCTTCTTGCCCTTAGAAACACTAGAGAGCACTTTAGCATTATGCCTGGAGGCCCTTTTAAACAGCAAAATCACCAGCAAAAAGGACAAAATGCAAAAAATGTGGTGCTAAATAGACTGCCAAAAGGATGCTTGTTTACAGCTTGAGCAGAAACAAGAAGGCCGAGTGTTGCCTTGTTTGACCTAACCTGGGAATGTACACATTGGCAATGCAACTTACTTGCTGCTCTGTGTGTGTCCTCGAATGGCTATGAAAGTAATGTGGATGTTGATTTTGGGATTACAAATAAATTTTAGTGAGCAGGCAGATTTGCAATGAAGAAATCTGTCAATAATGAGACTTGACTATTATCCATTATTATAATTTGGTCAGTTCAGTAATTGGTGTTTACATTTTCTTTTTTTTTAAGATTTTATTTACTTGACAGAGAAAGACACAGCAAGGGAGGGAACACAAGCAGGGGGAGTGGGAGAGGGAGAAGCAGGCTTCCCACCGAGCAGGGAGCCCGATGCGGGGCTCGATCCCAGGACCCTGGGATCATGACCTGAGTCGAAGGCAGCCCCTTAACAACTGAGTCACCCAGGCACCTCTACATTGTTTTCAACAGTAATAGTATTCTCACTCAGTTGAGCTGTCTAGTATACTATGATCATTTTTTATTCTGTTAACAACCTTTGTGTATTTTCTTTGAGGTTATTGGTTGCCTTTATATTTGTTAGTTTTCTTGGTATTTATCATTACTTCAAGCCCAGACAACGGTTGTCTCTCTCTTCTTTCATGACTTTTATAGCATAAGATGGGCTTTCAGTTTCACCTTTTTTGGAGAAGTCTCTCTAGCCTTCAAATTGTCCAGGCTAGGCTCGTTGCCTCCTGCACCTGTTGCATAGCCATCATCTAGGCTTAATCCTAGCCACCATCCCGAGGATGGGTATTACTTCTCTGCCTGCTTGTGATCTCTGTCAAATAAATAAATAAAATCTTTTTTAAAAAATGGAATTAGCGGGGGGACGCCTGGGTGGCTCAATGGGTTAAGCCGCTGCCTTTGGCTCAGGTCAGATTGTGGGGTCCTGGGATCGAGTCCCACATTGAGCTCCTTGCTCGGCGGGGAACCTGCTTCTCTCACTGCCTCTGCCTGCCTCTCTGCCTGTTTGTGTGTACTCGCTTGCGCGCTCTCTCTCTCTCTGCTCTCTCTCTCTCTGGCAAATAAATTTAAAAAAATAAAAATAAGAATAAATGGAATTAGTGGGCACCTGGGTGGCTCAGTGGATTAGGCCTTTGCCTTCGGCTCTGGTCATGATCTCAGGGTCCTGGGATCGAGCCCTGCTTTGGGCTCTCTGCTTGGCGGCGAGCCTGCTTCCCCCTTTCTCTCTGCCTGCCTCTCTGCCTCTTTGTGATTTCTGTCTGTCAAATAAATAAATAAAATCTTAAAAAAAAAAAAATGGAATTAGCCCGCCATCTTGAAAAGTCTTGGGTTGGATACCCTGCTTCCTGGATCCCTGGTGGTTTTTTTCTTTGGTTTACTCCTTTGCTCTGTTGCAGCACATCCTTATTAGCTTTTGGAGAAATATGGATGAGAGGTTAATTTTTTAAAAAAATATTTTATTTATTTATTTGACAGAAATCACAAGTAGGCAGAGAGGCAGAAGGGGGTGGGAAGCAGGCTCCCCGCTGAGCAGAGAGCCCAATGTGGGGCTTGATCCCAGGACCCTGGGATCATGACCTGAGCAGAAGGCAAAGGCTTTAACCCACTGAGCCACCCAGGCACCCTGAGAAGTTAATTTTTTGAGACCCTTCACATATGAAAAGATTTTAATTTCTACCGTCACACTTGACTGATGGTCTGGGGATAGACTTCTAGGTTGGAAATTATTTTCCTTCAAAAATGAAGACATTTCGGGGCACCTGGGTGGCTCAGTGGGTTAAGCCTCTGCCTTCGGCTCAGGTCATGATCCCAGGATCCTGGGATCGAGCCCCGCATCGGGCTCTCTGCTCAGCAGGAAGCCTGCTTCCTCCCTCTCTCTCCGCCTGCTTCTCTGCCTACTTGTGATCTCTGTCAAAAAAATAAATAAAATCTTTAAAAAAAAAATGAAGACATTTCTTTTCACATTATTGTTGAGAAGTCAGAAACCCTCCCAATTTCTGATTTTTTTTTTTTCCCTTTCTGGAAGCTTCTGGGATCTTTTCAAGATGGTGGGCTAAAAGACTTTTTTTAAAAAGATTTTATAAAAAAGATTTTTTAAAAAAAGATTTTATTTATTTATTTTTTAAAATATTAAAAAATTTTTTTAAAAAAGATTTTATTTATTTATTTGACAGACAGAGATCACAAGCAGGCAGAGAGGCAGGCAGAGAGGCCGGGCGGGGGGGGGGGGAAGCAGGCTCCCTGCTGAGCAGAGAGCCCGATGTGGGGCTTGACCCCAGGATCCTATGATCATGACCTGAGCCGAAGGCAGAGGCTTAACCCACTGAGCCACCCAGGCACCCCTATTTCTATTCTTTGTATGATCTTTTGGTTGGTTTCAGGTCCATGAAGTTTTTTTGAATGATATTGATGATTTACTTAAGTTTATTTCCTTTGCTCTTCTTGGAACTCCTGTTATTCAGTATCTGGAACAGCATTTGGTTTGATAACTACTTTTTTTTTTAAGATTTTATTTATTTATTTGACAGACAGAGGTTACAAGTAGGCAAGAGAGGCAGGCAGGGAGAGAGGGGAGGAAGCGGGCTCTCCGCGGAGCAGAGAGCCCAATGTGGGGCTCCATCCAGGACCCCGGGACCACGACCCAAGCCGAAAGCAGAAGTTTTAACCCACTGAGCCACCCAGGCACCCCTGATGACTATTTATTGAATAAACGTAATGTTGGACCTTCTTGGCTGGTTCTCTAATTTTCGTTTTTTCTTTTCCATCTCTATCTTATTATCCTACTTTCTGTGATATTTCTTCAAATATACCTTCTAACCTTTCTTTTTTTTTTTTTTTAAAGATTTTTTATTTATTTATTTGAGAGAGAGAGACAGTGAGAGAGAGCATGAGCGAGGAGAAGGTCAGAGAGCAAAGCAGACTCCCCATGGAGCTGGGAGCCTGATGTGGGACTTGATCCCGGGACTCCAGGATCACGCCCTGAGCCGAAGGCAGTCGTCCAACCAACTGAGCCACCCAGGCGTCCCACCTTCTAACCTTTCTATTCATGTTTGACTTATGCCCTCACATTTGGAATTTCTTATTGTGATCATTATTTGTTTAAAGTAAAAGATTTTATTTTTAATTTTTTAAAAACTTTTTTTTTTAAAGATTTTATTTATTTGACGACAGAGATCACAAGTAGGCAGAGAAGCAGGCAGAGAAAGAGAGGGAAGCAGGCCCCCCACCAAGCAGAGAGCCCAATGTGGGGCTCATCCCAGGACCCTGAGATCACGACCTGAGCTGAAGGCAGAGGCTTAACCCACTGAGCCACCCAGGCGCCCCTATAAACTTCATTTTTTTAAAAGATTTTATTTGTTTATTTGACAGAGAGAGAGCACACACAAGCAGGGGGAGCAGCAGGCAGAGGGAGAGAGAGAAGCAGCCTCCCCACAGAGCAGGGAGTCCCATGTGGGCCTCGATCCCAGGACCCCAGGATCATGACCAAGCTGAAGGCAGATGCTTAACTATCTGAGCCACCCAGGTGCACCTCTTAGCAAGTTTCCAATATGGACTACAGTACAGACAGTCCCTGGCTTTCAGCGGTTGACTTAGAATTTGTCCACTCTACAGTGACGTGAAAGTGATATGCATTCATTAGAAACTGTACTTTGAATTTTGATTTTGGATCTTTTCCCAGACTACCGACAGGCAGTGTGAGACTCTCTCGTGATGCTGGGTGGTAAGCCTCAGCTCCCAGTCAGCCATACGATCGGGGGTAAGCGGTCCACCCAAGCATTCTATTTCTCACTTTAGTACAGTATTCAATAGCTTATGTGAGATATTCAACACTTAATTTAAACCACTGAGCCACCCAGGCGCCCTCAACACTTAATTAAATTGGCTTTGTGTTAGATTATTTTGCCTAGCTGTGGAGAGTCTGTAAGTGTTTTGAGCACATTTAAGATAGGCCAAACTAAGCTGTGATGTTTGTTCGGTTAGATGTATTTTTTTTTTTTTTAAAGATTTTATTTATTTATTTGACAGACAGAGATCACAAGTAGACAGAGAGGCAGGCAGAGAGAGAGGAGGAAGCAGGCTCCCCGCCAAGCAGAGAGCCTGATGCGGGGCTCGATCCCAGGACCCTGAGATCATGACCTGAGCCAAAGGCAGCGGCTTAACCACTGAGCCACCCAGGCGCCCCTGTTCGGTTAGATGTATTAACTGCATTTTCGACTTAGGGTATTTTCAACTTACGATGGGTTTATTGGGATGTAACACTACTGTAAGTCGAGGAAGATCTGTTTTTTTTTTTTTTTTTAAGATTTTATTTATTTATTTGAGAGAGAGAGATCACAAGCAGGGATCTCAAGCAGAGGGAGAGGCCAACTCTGCACTAAACCTGGAGCCTAACATGGGGCTCGATCCCAGGACCCTGGGATCATGACCTGAGCCAAAGGCAGACACTTAACTGACTGAGCCACTCAGGCACCCGGAGGAAGATCTATATTACGAACTATGGTCACTATGTTGTACGTTACATCCCTGTGACTTCCTGATTTTATATAGAAGGTTGCTTCCTAGACACATTTCTACCCATTCTACACTGGAGCCTGGGATTCAGCTTTCTCCCACTTCCAGGGACCCCCATCTGTCATCACTGCTCCCCAGCTTCCAGAAGTGGGGAGATTTGGTCTCCATTCCCATTTTCCTAGTCTTTGTGTTCACACTTTAAAAAACAAAAATCCCTTTACTGGCTATTTTGGTGGGGGCGGGGTGGCAGGGAAGCACAGTGATCAGTCAGTGTCTGGGTATTTGATCTGCCAGCTTTGCATGAAATCACCCATGCCTTTTCTCACTTGTGGCTCCTTCCTCATCCACCTGTGTTGGGGCCCCATTCTCATAATGGCTGTACAGCCTTCCATTGTAAGGACCGACCATTGCTCATTGGACCCCTCCCCTACTGCAGGACATTGGGTTCTTTCCATCCTCTACTTACTGAAAGCTACAAATGAATAATGCTATCATTTCCCCCATGTGACTTTAACAGGCCGAGACCGATCTTCTAATTAGTGGACTGATCCAGAGCTGTGGAGAGAGTCCCATCCCTGTGCAGTCTCTTCCCACTCTCTGTTCTCTCTATCCCACTGACCTTGGCTGTCTTTGAAATGTGCCAGTGTCCTTCCTGCCTCCAGGCCTCTGCACTCAGGGTACTGTCTGCCTGGAATGCTTTCCCCCTGAGCTTTATCGACTGCTGCCTCCTTCCTATCCTCTAAAATGCAGTGCAGATGTTGCTTCCTCAACGTGGCCTCCCCCATTCCCATGGATAATGTCTTCCTTGGTTATGCTCTATCACATCAGTCTGTTTGTTTCCTTTTTAGGAAACTTATTATAAGACTACCATTGCTGGGGTGCCTGGGTGGCTCAGTGAGTTAAGCCTCTGCCTTCCGCTCAGGTCATGGTTTCAGGTTCCTGGGAGCCTGCTTCCCCCTCTATCTCTGCCTGCCTCTCTGCCTACTTGTAATCTCTCTCTGTCAAACAAATATATAAATAAATAAAATCTTAAAAAAAAAAAAAAAAGACTACCATTGTTTTTCTTTGCTATTTCCTTGGTTATTAACTCCCTCTCCTCCCTAAATCGTAAACCCCATGTAGGCAGTGATCACACCTACCTTAGTCACCTGTGAGTGTAAGGAGCATGAATCCCAATTTGGAGTGGCATTGGCAGTTAGGAACATTTACAGCTGATTATAACATGGAGTTCTGACCTGAGATGGCTTTGGGCCGGTCAGTTCATTGTGCCGTATGTTGTCATTGACTCGGGTTCCTTCTGTCTTTATGCTCTGCCATCCTTGCTGTAAAGGTTTCTTGTCTCCAGCTGGGTACCCTCATGGTCTCATATTGGCTGCTGTGGTTCCAGCCATTACATGCCTGTGACAGCTTCTCTGGGTAGAAGAAAGGGAACATGGGACTGCTGTGTTTCATGTTGAAGAGATTGTGTGAAAGTTGCTTATGTGTTGCAGGGAGGTGTATGCGCTGGGAGTTCAAGAAGCCAAAGAGGTCACCGAGCGGAGCCCGATTTCTAGGGCTTTGAATGCTGAGCAGAGGAGCGTCGTGTGCCCAGGGAAGGGTTCTGAGCAGGAGAGCAGCATTGTTAGACTGGCATGCACCGAGGAGGAGGAGGGTGGCGCAGCAGGGAGGGTTTGGGGCAACCAAGACGAAAGTGGACTTGTTGCTGGACAGTAGGAATGGAAACATGGGCTCCCCTGTTTTAGGTGCTGGGGTGAGAACAGTAAGCAAGACAAGGATTGAAGATGAAGCATGGTGTATAGGCATATCTCGGTTTATGGTGCTTTGCAGATATTGTGGGTTTTTTTGCTTTGTTTTGGTTTTTTTATTTTTATTTATAAATTAAAGGTTTGTGGCAATCCTATGTTGCGCGCATCTCTTGGCACCATTTTCTTCTCACGTGAGCGTTTGCTCATGTTGTGTCTCTGTCACATTTTCACATTTTGATAATTGTTGCAATATTTCAAACTCCTGTTTCATTATCATTATATTGGTTACGGTGATCTTTTTTTTTTTCCCAATTTATTTATTTTCAGAAAAACAGTATTCATTATTTTTTCACCACATCCAGTGCTCCATGCAAGCTGTGCCCTCTATAATACCCACCACCTGGTACCCCAACCTCCCACCCCCCCGGTTACGGTGATCTTTGATCAGTGATTATGACTCGCTGAAGCCTCAGATGATGGTCAGCATGTTTTAGCTGAAGAAAGGAGCTAAATAAAGTATTTTTTTTTTAAAGATTTTATTTATTTATTTGACAGAGAACACAAGTAGGCAGAGAGGCAGGCAGAGAGAGAGGAGGAAGCAGGCTCCCTGCTGAGCAGAGAGCCCGATTCAGGGCTTGATCCCAGAACCCTGAGATCATGACCTGAGCTGAAGGGGCTCAGTTCGTTAAGTAACTGCCTTGGGCTCTGGTTGTGGTCCTGGGGTCCTGGGATCGAGTCCCATGTCGGACTCCCTGCTCAGCGGGGAGCCTGCTTCTCCTTCTCCCTCTGTCCCTCTTCTGTCCCCTGTCAAATAAATAATATCTCTAAAAAAAAAAAATAAAAGATTTTATTTGTTTATTCATGAGAGAGAGAGAGAGAGAGAGCAAGAAAGAGCGGCAGAGGGAGAAGCAGCCTCCCTGAGGAGCAGGGAGCCCAGTGTGGGACTCGATCCCAGAACCTTGGGTTCACAATGTGAGCTGAAGGCAGGTGCTTAGCTGACTGAGCTACTCAGTGGTCTCTAAATATGTATTTTTTTTCCAATTTATTTATTTTCAGAAAAACAGTATTCATTATTTTTTCACCACACCCAGTGCTCCATGCAAGCTGTGCCCTCTATAATACCCACCACCTGGTACCCCAACCTCCCACCCCCCCGTCACTTCAAACCCCTCAGATTGTTTTTCAGAGTCCATAGTCTCTCATGGTTCATCTCCCCTTCCAATTTACCCAAAAGCACATACCCTCCCCAATGTCCATCACCCTGCCTCCCTTAAATATGTATTTTTTTGATTAAGATACATACATTGGTCTTTTAGACATAATGCTATCTATTGCACACTTAATAAACTAGAGTATAGCGTAAACATAACTTTTATATGCCGTAGGAAACAAATTCATTTGATTTGCTTTGTGGTGCTGTTTGCTGTATTGTGGTGGTCTGGAACCAAACCCACAATATTTCTGAGGTATGCCGGTGCTCACTTCCCGTGACACAAACTGGGTGACCTAAGACATCCGAATTTAATTCTGCTATAGCTATAGAGGCCGGAAGTCTGAAGTCAGGCTGTGGGCAGGGCTGGATCTTTCAGGAGGCTCTGAGGGAGACTCTCTCATGCCTGTCTCCTGGCTTCCGGTGGCGGCTTGTGCTCCATGGCAGTCCCTTGGTTTGAAGGGAGGTTGACCGTTATCTCTGCCTCCATTCTCACGTGGCCTTCTTCTCCGTGTCTGTGTCTCCTCTTCTGTCTCTTATAAGGACATTTGTCATTAGCTTTGGGGTTTACCTTAGTCCAAGACGATCTCTTTAAGATCCTCAACTAACTAAGATCTACAAAGATCCTTTTCCCACATATGGTTTCTTTCACAAGCTCTGGAGGCCAGGACTTGGATATGTCTTTTGGGGGCCACCATTCACCCTGCTGTGCAGGGAATGGGGCCTGGCCCAGACCAGAGCCAGGAGACCAGGAAGACTGACTACAGTGCTGGTCCCATGGAGTCATGGTGGGGCCCGGGCTGGGCTGCCAAGAAGGTCAGATTCTGGCTGGTCTGCACTGGAGAAAGTCATTTGTTCTCTCCATCCCTGAGAACCTCCTAGGTGCCACACCCCATCTGGGCTTATGGGACAGCATGTTCAGTGTGACACGCTCTGAATGTGTCCAGTGGAGCCCACAGTCTAGTGAGAGAAGAATAATCAAAAAGGCAACGAGGACATAATAAAACATCCGAAATTGACAAGAAGGCTTGAACATGTTGGGGGTGGGGCAGGGATCACTGGTGGTGACTCCAGCCAAGGTGATCAGGGCAGGGCCTCAGGCGCAAGTAGGCAGATGAGAGGAAGCAACCTTGCAAAGATCTGGGGAAAGGAAGAGGGAAGAGCAGGTGCAAAGCGCAGAGGCAGGATCCCGCTGGGCAGAGGAACAACGGATCCCTCTTCTTCAACCCTTCTTCTTGGCTGGGCACTTAACATGCTTGACAGATATTAGGCTGAGAATTGCATTGTTTGGGTGGCTGCTCTGGGCCCCACTTCCTGTTTGTAAATAGGGCAATGGCAGGACCTACACTTTGGTGAGCTGGAGAATACCTTGGAGGTCGTTTGGTCCAGTCTTTGGACATTCCAAGTAAGGAAACTGAGGCCTATAGGGAGGGCAGGGTCTGCCCAGGCCCCCACAGCTTGTAGGCAGTCAAGGAGGCTTTGAACTAAGATCGTGAACTCTAGGGCACTTTTTTCTCCTGGGTTGTGTTGGCGCTCAGAGCTCCTGGACAGGTGCTTGAGAAACCAGCTCCGCCGCCTCCTCTGCCTCTCTGCCTTACCCCTGGGGGCTTTGCGGGCTGACCCCTGCTCTTATAACTTGCTTGTTCCTCTCTTTTCCTTGCAGGGTGAATACCAATGAAGTTGCTGGGCAGATAAAGTGCTAATTCCATTCTGATTTCTTATTCACCATGTTTCCTTCCCGGGGGGAAAGGATAGCAACAGAGTTGGTTGGGCATATAGGATGTGCCAGGCCCCATCTTCAGCGGTCTACCTCTGGCCTCTTTTCTCCCCAGCATGACCTGGGAGGTGGGGGATCTTATTGTGCTCATTTGTCGTGTCCCAGGACTGCTGTAACTGACCACAAACGTGTGGCTTAAAACCACAGGAATTTGTCTTCTTCTAAGTTCTGGCGACCAGAAGCCAGCCATCGAGGTGTCGGCAGGTGTGCTCCCTTGGAAAGCTCTCGAGGGAATCCTCTTTTGCTTCTTCCAGCTTCCGAGGGCTCCAGGTGTCTTGAGGCTCGTCCCCTGTGTTTCTGGGTTCTCCTTCAAAAGACACCTGTCAGTGGACTTAGGTCCCGCCTGGGGAATCGGGATGACCTCGTCTCATATGCACCTCAGTTACATCTATAAAGATCCTACTTCAGGATGAGGTCACGTCTGAGGTTTCCGGTGGACATGAATTATTGGGGACACTCTTCAATAGCCACAGTTGCATGCAGATGGGGGGGGGCGGGGCTGTGTTTGCGTAGCGTGGTAGGATACCAGCATCGGCCTGTGTTTCGTGCCAGTACTGTATTCCCGGACACAATAGACAGGGTGCTTACTCTCATAGACATCAACATAAAATGCCAGGAAACCCATAAAGGAAGCTGGTCATTTCCGATTGTGATGATTGCTCCGAAGGAATAAAACGGGCTGGGAGCGTAGCAGTTACCCATCAGTTCCATGGCTGCGTAACAAATTACCTCAGAACCTAGAGGCTTAACACAAGGCCCAGTATTATTTCCTGTGGTTTCTCTGGGTCAGGAAGTCAGATGTCACCATGTTGTCTGCTCTGCCAAGTCTGGGGCTTCCGCTGGCCGACTCAGAATCTGGGACCAGAATCACCCGAAGTTTTGTTCACTCAGACGTGTTGTTAGAACACCTGTATATGGGCTCTCCACATGGTCTGGGCTTCTTTGCAACTTGGTGCTGGGTTTTGAGGGCCACTGTCCCCAGAGAGTGTGAGAAGATCGGTGTGCCTAGAGGAAGGGGGTGCTGTCTCTGTGCCCCCATCTCAGAAGTCACACAGCATCACTGTTGCTATGTTTTCTTCATTAGAAGTGAGTCCCTGAGTCTGCCCCTTCCCGAGGGGCAGGGAAATAGGACCTGCCTTTTGAAGTGAAGACTGCCAAGGATTTGCAGGCAGGTTGTCAAACAGCCATAGTGATCCAAGCTGGGCAGGGCAAGGAAGACCTCTCCAGGCAGGAGCTGGAGCTGAGAGGTAAAGGATGTGAAGGAAGCCTGATGAGATGTCTGGGGCAGAATATTCCAGCAGTGCCAACTGCATGGGCAAAGGCCCAGGGGCAGGAACCTTTGCCAGGCTGAAAATCAGGGAAGGAGGTGAGAGGAAGCTGGAGGAATAGATGGCAGGATGAAGTGGACAGATAGATGGAGGCTGGGGCAGGCGGGGCTTCACAGGCTGTTTGGAGGGTTAAAACATTTTTGTGGGGAGAGGGTGCCTGGATGGCGCTGCTGGTTAGGCATCCGTCTCCTGTTTTCAGCTCAGGTCACGATCTCGGGGTCGTGAGATCAAGTCCCATGTCTCAGCATGGAGCCTGCTTAAAATTCCCTTTTCTCTGTCTCCCTGTGCCCCTTGCCCCCCCCTTAAAAAATAAAAATAAATAAAAGATTTTATTATGGAAGATTTCCTGCCTATGGAAGTGGAGAGAATAATGTTTTGAGCCCATGTGCCCATCCCCCAACATCCATGACCTTCACTGACTCTCCCTCTGCTCTCGGAGTCCCACGGGCACATCCTTTCACCTGTTAGTTTTCTAGAGTCTGTCTCTGGGAGGCAAAGACTCCCCCTTTTTAACCTTGCTACAAGATATTCTTCCCGAGTTGTCCTGTTCATTTTTATTGTAGTGAAGTGTGTATAAAATTTACCTTAGTGACATCGAGCACATTCACAGTTACGTAACCACCACCTCCATCTGGTTCCAGAACATTTCCATCACCCTAAAAGGAAACCCCATTCCCATTAGCAGTCCTTTCCCCTCCCCGCAGCCCCTGGCAACTGCCAATTGGCTCTGTTCCCATGGGTTGTTTTTGAGGTATCACTTACATAAAATGAAATATACCCGTGCTAAGTGTACGTTTGGGGTTTTCGATCTAGGTAACTACCACCATCAAGATACAGAGCATCCCCATCTCCCCACAAGACTCCTCCCGCCCCTTTGCCACCAGTATCTCAGCCCCCCAGCGCTCACTGTGGGCCGCCCCCCCCACCGCACCCACCGATCTGCGTCTCCCACGTGATCAGCTTCACCTGTGCAAAGCAGGTGCTTGCTGTGTGGGCATGAAGGAATCCGTGTTTCTGCACTGGTCGCCAGGGAGGGACGGGCTCCTGGGCTCCAGATTCAGGGTCTTGAAGGGAGTCATTCAGCCTCTCTTTGCTAAGCACCTACTATGTGCCAGGCTCCTGGTGGGAGGCAGGCGTCACTTCCCCTGGTCACT
The DNA here is from genome assembly GCF_020171115.1 of Neogale vison. NCBI lineage: Eukaryota > Metazoa > Chordata > Mammalia > Carnivora > Mustelidae > Neogale > Neogale vison. The sequence goes on along the minus strand of NC_058096.1, from coordinate 213,275,581 downwards.
GCAAACAGGGGCTTGGATGAGCAGAGCTCTGTGGTTAGAGGCCATCAGTCACCCTGGGAGTAACGGGGCAGGCACCCAAAGGGGACTGGTGGGTGGTAACCCCCCCACCAAACCTTTGGTTTTGGTCCTTACAGCTGTCCCCCTGCCTGTCCTGCCTCTCTTCACAGAGGTCTTGGCCTGGGACCTTGCTCCTCCTCTCACCAAAGATCTGGCCAGCCGTAAAGAGGTGGCTGCTTTTTTTGGGCTGCGGGCTTCAGGTCTGGCATGAGAGCTCCAGATGCCTCTCTCTCTCTCCCTCTAAGAGTGTCCTGTGGGATTATTTGTGGCAGGCTCACTGCGCTCCAGGAGAGTGGGGCCTTGGTCTGTCTCCACGGCTGTCTCTCCAGGGCCTAGAACAAAAATAGACACAAGTGCCTGTCATCCAGAGCAGGGAGAGATAGATAGCCCAGCAGCAAGATGGTAGGTCAGGAAACTGCACAGGGCATCTGACAGTGTAAGTGCTGTGTTGAAAAATAAACAAAGCAGGGATCAGAGGGGGTTGGTGATGGTACCGTAACAGATGGGTGTCCGGGAATGGCCACCTGAAGAGGGTGGCATTTAAGCTAAGATCTGATGCAAGTGGGGTAGGAGCAATGTAGATGTTGGTGGAAGAGTGGTCTAGGCAGGGGGCATGACCTGTGCAAAGGCCCTGAGGTAGGAGTGTGCCGGATGTGCTCAAGGAACAAGGAGGCCCCGTGGCTGGAGTGAGTGAGCAAGGGGGAGCTGGCAGGGGAAGCAAGATGGAAAGGGAGGTGGAGCAGGAGAAAGTTGGAGGGGGAGAAGGGTTATGTCCGGGTCACCACTGGGTCTTGCCCATTGGGAGCCTGGCACACAGGAGATGCTCATCATTTGGGAGATGAGAAAAATCTGACTCTATGCTGGCTGCTACCTCCAGGGATGGAGGGCACACTGAGGTCCAGGTTTGGGCACATGAGTACAGTCCGGCCTGTTTATTGGGTACCTAGTACGTGCCAGGCTCCTCAGCCAAACCAGATGTGACTTCCCCTTGGGTGCTCACGATCTAGGGGTGGGGGGAGCACCCATTATCGAATGGCTTTGCACAGAGGCTTTGATGGAGAATAGGGGATAGGGAGAGCTTCCAAGGTGGGCAGGAGAGAGTTTTCTGAGCCCAGCCAGTGCCTGCCCCAGTTTGGCCCCATTTGGGGGACTCTATGCTTGATGGAGGAGCAGTGGGCACAGTGCAGGGGCTGAGCCCTGGAAGTCTTCCTGGAGGAGGTGATAAGGACACCAGGTTGGGGTGGATGCAGCATGAGGAATCCAGGCTAAAGGTGGTGGTGGGGTCCATGGGAGGCTCTGGATGTTCCAGGAGAGAAAAAGAAGGACAGGACTGGACCCTGGCTCCCTCAGAGTCACTGAACTAGCTGGGGTGGAGAAGGACAGAGTCACTCTGATTTTCATGGCATGGCATGGCATGGCATGGCATGGCCAGCTTTGACCATCTGTGTACTTCTGGGCTGGCTGGCAAATTGCCCTTTCTATGCCCTTAGTACCCCCAAGAGACCCAGTGACCAAAAGGTCCTTATTGAACCTTTGCCTTCCTTGGGGGTGCAGGACTTTCCCCCCTGCTTTCTCCAGATGGAGATGCTGAGGCTTGGAGAGGTCTGGAGGCCAGGCAGGGCACCCAGTGACCTCATCCCCTCCATCCGCCCTCCTCCCAGTGGCCTCTTCGTGCTGATCCGTGTCCGTCTGGAGCTGCGGAGGCACCAGCGCGCCCGCCACACCATCCCGCGGATCTTCCAGGTGGTGGCGCGGCGGCAGCCGGATCGCCTGGCACTGGTGGATGCAGGCAGTGATGTGTGCTGGACCTTCGCGCAGCTGGATGCCTACTCCAATGCTGTGGCCAACCTCTTCTGCCAGCTGGGCTTTGCACCAGGTGACGTGGTGGCCATCTTCTTGGAGGGCCGGCCAGAGTTCGTGGGGCTCTGGCTGGGCCTGGCCAAGGTGGGCGTGGAAGCCGCTCTGCTCAACGTTAACCTACGGCGCGAGCCCCTGGCCTTCTGCCTGGGCACTTCGGGGGCCAAGGCCCTCATCTTCGGAGGGGAGCTGGCGGCAGGTGAGGTTGGGTGCACGCATCACCTTGGGTCGGGACTCCCGGGTTTCTAGGACCGGGAGATGGTGTGGTGCATCCCAGGCCTTGGGAGGGGCCCTGGCCATCCTTGACCGTGACATCTGTTTTGGACTGCAGCAGTGGCCGAGGTGAGCGGACAGCTGGGGAAGAGCCTGGTCAAGTTCTGCTCCGGAGAACTGGGGCCTGAGGGCATCTTGCCAGACACTCAGCTCCTGGACCCGTTGCTGAAGGAGGCCTCCACAGCCCCCCTGGCACAGCCCCCTGACAAGGGCATGGATGGTGAGGCCAGGGTGGGACACCCTTCTTCAGCCAGTGCCTACCTACCCTGTCCTCTTGTCCCACCCACCCAGTCTTCGGTCTCCAACACACGCATCTCCTGCAGATCGACTCTTCTATATCTACACCTCGGGGACCACAGGGCTGCCCAAGGCTGCCATTGTAGTGCACAGCAGGTAAGGGGCCCATGGGCCTTATCCCAGGTTTGGAGAGTGACTCCAGGTTGCCTCTATGGCTGACCCTTTCCCTCAATCTTGTTGGGATCTTGGGAACATTTCTGTCTCAACCCAGTAAAACCCACAGCCCATCTCAGGATAGTGGTGCTCTGTGTCCCTCCTTGGTCTCTTGCTCCTCCTCCTACCCCTAATGGCCCTGCTCCCCTCAGTGGCTGCAGAAGGGTTTAAAATCCTAAACCAGACCCCCCTGTGCCAGACTTCCCTGTACCTGCCTTGGCCCTCAGAGTAAAATCCATGGTCGCATTGTGCAATGCCTGCCAATTCTCTCTGCTGTCCTCTTCCTTCTCTCCACCCCTCACTCCTAGCCTTTCAGCTCCTTACACTTCCTCAGATCCACTAGTGTCCTTCTGGCCTCAGGGCCTTTGCACATGCTATGTCCTCCACCTGGCAGCTCTTCCCCGGCCCTCCCCGGTCCCCACCATGGCTCCATCTCACCAGGTCTCAGCTCATGCGTCACCTCCCCACACAGGATCCCCCAGCCTCTCTGGCTGTGTCACCTTCAGCCCCTCTCTCCGTTTATCTGCTCTCCTATTTCTAATGGCCCCTAGCACCACTGACATTATTGGCAGCATGTTCCTCTCCAGCACCCCTGTGAGCTGGGCTGGCTCTGCCTGGGTCCCTGCGGTGTTCTGTCCCCTCCCCCCCCCTGCGCCCCTCTCTGCACGTTCCCCCCACTCCCCTGCCCGGGAGGATGTAATTCGCAGCCCCTGCACTCCCCGCCCCTGCAGGTACTACCGCATCGCAGCCTTCGGCCACCACGCCTACAGCATGCAGGTGGCAGACGTGCTCTATGACTGCCTGCCCCTGTACCACACCGCAGGTACTGCGGGTGGGTGGGGGCGGGGTGGGGGGCAGGGACTGGGGACTCCTCACCGAGCCCGCCCTCTGCAGGGAACATCATGGGCGTGGGTCAGTGTCTCATCTACGGGCTGACGGTGGTCCTCCGCAAGAAGTTCTCCGCCAGCCGCTTCTGGGATGACTGCGTCAAGTACAACTGCACGGTCAGGCCCCGCCCCTCCCGCGTGGCCCCACCTTCCACCTGCCAGGCCGCCTCCGCGGTGCAGCCACACCCCCACCCGCCTTCCAAGCACCACCCCCACCCCGCCCCACCATGACTGCTCTGGAGAGGGACAGGAGGGTGGCCCGCCCCAGGCTAAACCTACCCCCCCTCCCCCGTAAGCTCAGTGGATCCGCATGACTGCGTGAGAGTGGGCAGAGGCACCACCAAGACCATTTTGCAGGCCGGGAAACTGAGGCCTATACTACAGACGGGGTGGGGCCCAGGCTGCCGACTTCTCTAAGGAGTCCGCTCTGTGCCCCAGGAGTCTTCCCTGCTGGTGGCCCCAGGAAATCAGGAAATGAGACCAGTGTGTCCAGACCCCGCTCTGGGCTGGTTAGGGCCACAAGGTGTGGGGCTTCCAGGCGGGGTGAGCATGAGATAGAGGTGGAGGACATCCACGGTCCTGGAGAGGGGGAGGATAAGGGGAACTAGGCCCTGCCCAAACCTCTTTTTTCCCCTCACGGTGAGAGGAAACCAGCCTGAGGATCTCAATGCCCTGATGGGGGTTTATATACAGGTTCTAGCAACTTCCTCCAGGAAGAAGGGTTGAGGAGAGGAGAGAAGGGGGTGTGGTCAGGGACCGCCAAGTTTTGGCAGGTGCCCGCCTTGCCTTGGACAGGTGGGGACCAGAGAGGTCAGGCTGGCTGCCCAGATCGCACAGCTAGGCAGGGTGGGGGCTCTGGGCTGGCATCCTGGGGACCCCTGGGGGCAGAGGCTGGGATCGGCTCCACTTTTGAGGATTTTCCGTTTTGCTCATGGGGAACTCTCTAGGAACATCGTTAAACCAAGTCTTGAAATGCGGAATGTTTTATTAACTTGATGATCAAGAGTCGTGAATATAGATAGTCCACACTCTGAAAGTTCTGATTATGGTTTCGCTGTGGGGAAAGACTTATATCAGTCCCTGATTTCGCTAACCGAAAGAACTCCAAAGAGGATTTTCTCTTTTACAAGAAAAAAAACAACACACATTCTAGTACTGATGTATATCTTTCATAAAAGTGAAGTGTAATTCGTACTTTTAGGTATCAGGAGATATGTTTGATGCTGTTCCAGCTTATGAAAGTTTTCCTAGGAATGCTCTGTTTTCGGGTTGTGGGCAAAGGCTGTGTACATGAATATGGACAGAAGAAGGTACAGGTGATTCCCAAGCACCTGTCACTGGCCCCAGGGGGCCTTCAGACACCCATCCCACCCCCTCAAGCCCCACCCACCTCCCTCCTCCTGCATCCTTGTGAAGCAGCCCCCAGAGAGAAGTGTGTGTCCTTCACAGAAATGCTTCGGGAAAACCTCCGAAAGATGAGAACGACTTTGTTTTGGGGGCAAAATGTGTATAAAAGAAACCATTTTTATTTTTTTACTTTTTAAAAAAGATTTGTTATTTATTTATTTGACAGATAGAGATCACAAGCAGGCAGAGAGGTAGGCAGAGAGAGAGAGAGAGAGAGAGAGAGGAGGAAGCAGGCTCCCAGCTCAGCAGAGAGTCCAATGCGGGGCTCGATCCCAGGACTCTGGGATCATGACCAGAGCCGAGGGCAGAGGCTTTAACCCACTGAGCCACCCAGGTGCCCCAAGAAACCATTTTTAAAGCGAACAGTTCAGTGGTGTTTGCTATATTCACAATGTTGTGTAGCCATCATCTCTGTCTAGTTCCAGAACATTTCCATCACGCCAGAGGGAAAACCCGTTAGCAGTCACTCCCCATCCCTGTCCCGTCACTGGCAGCACCCCCCCACCCCAAACTGGGTAACCACTAATTTGCTTTCTGTCTTCATGGATTAGCCTGTTCTGGACATCTCTTGTAAGTGGGACTTACACAGTGTGTGGCCTTTTGTGTCTGGTAAGGACTATTGTTAAAACAAGAAAATTGAAAGCAGGGTCTTGAAGGGATATATTTTTTTAATTTTTAATTTTTTATTAACATATAATGTATTTTTAGCCCCGGGGTACAGGTCTGTGAATCGCCAGGTTTACACACTTCACAGCACTCACCATAGCACATACCCTCCCCAAAGCCCATAACCCCACCCTCCTCCCCCACTCCCCTCCCCCCAGAAATCCTCAGTTTGTTTTGTGAGACTAAGAGTCTCTTATGGTTTGTCTCCCCACACCGGTCCCATCTTGTTTCATTTTTTCCTTCCCTATCCCCCAAACCCCCCACATTGCCTCTCAGATTTCGAAGGGATATTTGTATATCCCTGTTCCCAGCAGCATGATTTACGATAGCTAAAGTATATAAGCCACCTAGGGGCTACCAACCTGGGAATGGATAAACAAGAGGTGGTGTATTCATATGACAGAATATTGTTCAGCCTTCAAGAGGGAGAAATTCTGGCACATTCCACAACATAGATAAACTTCGAGGACGTTATGCTGAGGGAAATAAGCTAGTCACCCAGAGACAAACGCTGTATGATCCCTCTTATATGAGGGACTTAGAGCAGTCACGGTCATAGAGACAGGAGGTAGCCTGGTGGGCACCTGGGGCTGGGGTGGAGTGGGGACTCAGTGGTTCGTGGGGATAGAATCTCAGTTCTCCAAGATAAAAGGAGTCCTGACAGATGATAGTGGCTGCACGGCAGGGTGAGTGTTCTTAATGCTACCGAACTGTGCTCACAATGGTAAATTTTATGTTATGTATATGTGGACACAACAACAAAAGGGAAAAAACAAACAAACAAATACCCCATAAGCTCAGCCCCATCATCACAGCCAAAATGTGACAGTGAGCTCTCAGTATCATCAGAAATCTGAGCAGTGGCTCCACCCCCTGTGTCTCACTGGGTCAAAATGTGACTTTCCCCCGTTTCTATAATTTGGAAAAAATCTGGTTTTAGAGGAGACCCACACATTTTGACCTGTCGATGTGTCTCATGAGGATCCCTTCATCTGTAGGAGCCCTTTGTCTCTTTTTTCTTTTTCTGCCTTATATTTACTGAAGGGCTGTGCGTCCTATAATATTTTCCCAGTCTGGACGTTGCTGGGGTGTCTCTTAACATGTTCCTCTATCCCCGGTGTTTCCTGTCCGTTAGGAGTTGGGTACAATGCAGTGTTTCTCAGCCATGATGCTAAGGATATTTGGGGCTGGATCATTTGGCGGGGGCACACTGTGTACTATAGGATATTCAGCAGCATTCTTGACCCAAAATCACTAGACCCCGCCCCCCTTCCCCCCCAGGTTGTGAGCATTAAAAATGTACCCAGATGTTGCCAAGGGTTCTGAGAGGACAGAGTTGCTGGTGGTTGAGAACCTCTGGTCTAGATAATTGATCAGCTTCAAGTTCAGCTTTTTTTCCTGGAAGGCCCGTAGTGTCTGGTGGTCCCTCTCTTTGTCCTTGACGTGCCATACTCCCACTGGGCACTGGGCACTGTCTCCAGATCCTTGATAGTCTATTCTGTTTCTAAGAAGGGGAATTTCTGTGTCAAGAGAAGTACCCAGGAAACCCTAGGGGTCCTTTAAGGAATAGAGGACAAAATCCTCAAAGGTCAAGTTTAACAAGAATGTTGCTAAAACAAGCGCATGCATTTGGGTTCAGAAATCCCATCCTCTGGCTGTTGGATGGGGAAACGGTGGCTGCAGCCAAATGACAGAACACCTATCCTCACGGGAGACAGCAGGCTGTCATTTAGAACCCACTTTCTTAGTTACATAGGAACAGACAGGCAGGAGACAGGGCTGGACCCCTTCTCATCCCTGGGGGACTGAGTATGTGGTGCCTTTATCCTCCCATACCCACTGGGGTGTGTGCACTTAAAGTATAAGGTCACCCTGACACAGGAGTCATGGCAGGGTCCCAGGTCAATCATCTCCTCCCAGAATCTTTTTTTTTTTTTTTTCCCTATTCATCCAATCTCTTTTTTAAAATTTAAATTTAATTAATTAACATATACTGTCTTATTAGCTTCAGAGGTAGAATTCAGTGATTCATCAGTCTCCTGTAATACCCAGTGCTCATTCCATCATGTGCTCTCCTTAATGCCCATCACCTGGTTATCCCATCCTCCTACCCCCCTTTTTATTTTATTTTTAAATTTTTTTCCACCCCCCTTTTTAAAAAAGGTTTTATTTATTTATGAGGTAGAGTGCACAGCGGGGGTGGTGGTGGGGAGGGACAGAGGGAGAGGCAGAAGCAGACTCCCCCGCTGAGCAGGGAGCCCAATGCAGGGCTTGATCCCGGGATCCAGGGATCATGACCTGAGCTGAAGGCAGATGCTTAACTGACTAAGCCCCCCAGAGGGCTCCCCAGCTCCCAGTTTCTATCCAGTTGTCACCCTGTAGGCTGGAGGTCTTGCCGAAGGCCCACTGATGTATGGCTCTCTGAACTGACCTGAGTTGTCTTCCCTTGAGCACTGGGTCTGTCTGAGGGTCCAGACCAGAGGTAAAGATTAAATGTTTGCTCTCAGTGCAGGGACACAGCCTCGGGCCCGAGGGGGTCATTACCCCCTCAGCTGCCTCAGTCATGGCTGGCATCCCTCCCCTGGCCTGAAGAGAACAGCTGAGAGCTGCTCAGGGCAGGACTTTGCATCATTTGACAGGAGCCAAAAGCCTAACCTAAACCCTGGCTTCCTGAAGAAGGGGATTTATTAGCTCATGGACCTGAAGATTCCACATGGGGACAGCTTCAGGCACAGCCTGATCCAGGAGTGCCTCAATCCCTCTCCAAGAGCCAAAAGCCTAACCTAAACCCTGGCTTCCTGAAGAAGGGGGTTTATTAGCTCATGGACCTGAAGATTCCACATGGGGACAGCTTCAGGCACAGCCTGATCCAGGAGTGCCTCAATCCCTCTCCATTTCTTGTCTTTCTCCTTCCTTAGTGGCAGCTTCCTTCCCAGCCCTGCTTCTCTGGGGCTGGGAAGGTTCCCAGCAGCTCCGGAGATAAAGAGCCTTTCTCTTCTTTTTGGTTTATCAGAAGTTCTGGGGCTGATTCTTATTGGTCTAATTCTGGTTAGGTTTAAACCACTTAGTAGCTGAGGTTGTACTGGGCTGATTGGCCAGACCCTGTCTGATGCTCTGCCCTGGAGATGGGGTGGGCTGGGCCACAGGCAAAAGCAGGGACCTGAACCTCAGGGCCCAAGGAGAGAACGTAGTGCCATTGGGTTCCGATCTAACCTCCTGGTTAGATCTTGGGCACTGGTTAGAACTTAGCGCCATTGAGTTCCGATCTAACCTCCTGGTTAGATCTTGGGCACGCTCTTTCCCTCTGTGGATCTCAGGGCTTCATGTCCAACATAGGGTGTTGGGAGAATTAAATGAACTCTGTGCTTGGCGGGAGAGAGTACTCAGCACATTTGTTTTCTCATCAGAGATTTAGCAAGCAGTGTTCAGGGACAGTCTGTCCTCAGCGGTTACCTTTCTCCCAAAACGGGAGAGCCAGATGCATCCCAGGGAAGAATGCCCCAGGGAAGAAAGCATGCGTGCAAAGGCCCCGAGGAGGAGCTGTGGTGGTAGCGGGTGTTGGTGGGAAATGAAAGGAGAGGAGACAGTGAGGACGGTGGGGCCAGAGGGAACTGGCCCCTGGCAGAAATTTGGACTTGGTCCTGTGTGTGAGGGGAAGGTGTGAGCGCTTGGAAGCTGTGACATTCAGCTTGGCGGTTAATCCCGAGCTCGTAACTGCTTCATTCAGACTCCGGAGTCAGGCTGCCCAGCTTCAAATCAAGCTCTGTTGTTTATCAGTTTTGGTCCAGGTACTTACTGTTGGTGACCCTCAGTAAAAATTGGGGATGTTGGTGGTAATCATTCAAAGTCAACCCAGAGATGAGGACTGGAAGGCGCCTGAGGTATCTGGGAGATGCACCCCTCCCCACTGGGAGTGGAGCCCGCGGAGCTAGGGCTGTAGGCTGAGGGCTGGCTGGTGGGGTGTCAGCGGTGCGCCCCTCAGTCTTGCGCTGCCTGTGGCACACACGGGGGTCCCTGGAGACAGCGTGGGGAGCAGAAGGGCGGGGAGGGGCATGAGAATCGCTGAGTGCATCCTCCTGCCCCCCACCCCCATCCAGCAAGGGGTAGGCACAAATGGCCCGGGGTTGGGGAGGTGGGTGTTACAGCGCCTGAAGACGATTTGGTTTTAGCACCCAGGTCGGAGTGGTGACTCTCCTCAGGCCCACCCCTTGCTTTCCCACGCCTCCCCAGGTGGTCCAGTACATCGGGGAGATCTGCCGCTACCTGCTGAAGCAGCCGGTACGTGAGGCGGAGGCGCGGCACCGTGTGCGCCTGGCGGTGGGCAATGGGCTGCGGCCCAACATCTGGGAGGAGTTCACCGAGCGCTTCGGTGTGCGCCAGATCGGCGAGTTCTACGGAGCCACTGAATGCAACTGCAGTATAGCCAACATGGATGGCAAGGTGGATGGGGATGGGGGTGGTGGGGGGTGGGCGTGGGCAGGTTATCGCTGCCACCTTGGCCTCCCCAGTACCCCCCCACCCGCCCCCGGATTCTTGTAGGACAGCCTTACCCCTGGGAGGGCTCTGCCAGGCTGACAGGGTTGGGGGAAGGGGGAGCTCCTAGGCCTGGCAGGACCACACACAGCCCTGGGTCTGTGCCCCCAGAGTTCAAGTCCTCTGTCAGGCGGTATACCTTGGGCCAAGGCCTCAGCCTTCATGAGCCTCAGGCCCCACCTGTGGGGGTATCGGGTGAGCAGGGACCTGGGGGTCCTGGCCCGGGGTTGGCGTGCCCATCTCCTTCTACCGGGGAAGCCACTCAGACTCCTTGGGCTTTGGTTTCATCATCTGTAAATGGGGATGATAGCTCCCTGGGTTTGTCGGATCCCCAGCAGACCGTGAGCTCAGCACAGCACCCCCAGGGAGCAGGCTCTCTGCAGATGGTTTGAGGGTTAGCAATCACTGTCTCCATTCTGTCCGAGCGGGACCCTCCTCTTATGCAGCCCTACTAAGCCACGCATAGATCAGGAGAATCATGATAAAGCAAGCGTCTGGGGGCAAGGATTCCTTTTTTGTCTGTCTCTCTGTTGGGGCCCCAGTACCTGAGAGCCAGCCTCCCCTCCCCCTGCCCCAGCCCCATGCATATCTGTTAAATAGACAGCCGGGAAGATACCCTGGCCATGCTCATGGAACTTGCTGCTGTAACAAATATGCCCAACAGTGTAGAAACAGGCATTTCTATTCATTGGATTGAGCCAGGTGGGCAGTGGGCTTCAGGGTCCTTCTAGACATTTCCTTCCTGCCAGCACAGAGGGTTTTATGGACCTGGAAGTGGTGACCAGTCAGCGGGTTTCCTCACATGGTTGCAAAGGCAGCTGGGAAGGGGGGGAAGAGGGAGCCTGAGTCCCAGGAAGGAGGCACTGCCCTTAAGACCCCCTTTTTCAGATCACCCAAGGTCACAGAGTTCAGGCAGCGCAGGGGCGTTCATTCCAGCCCCTGGGGCAGGAAAGGCAAGGTGTCCGTGGGGAGGACGCTGTGTCCCCTCCATCCCCTGGGGCTTCTCACCAACTCAGATCGCTCTGTCCCAGGTTGGCTCCTGTGGCTTTAATAGCCGTATCTTACCCAATGTGTACCCCATCCGGCTGGTGAAGGTCAATGAGGACACCATGGAACTACTGCGGGATGCCCAGGGCCTCTGTATCCCATGTCAGGCTGGTGAGCCAGGCCCTGTCCAGTCCCCTGGGGAACTGGGGCCCCCACCCCCTGCCCACCCAGCACAGTCTGAGGGTGGCCTCCTTCCCAGGGGAGCCCGGCCTCCTTGTGGGCCAGATCAACCAGCAGGACCCACTGCGTCGCTTCGATGGCTACATCAGCGAGAGTGCCACCAGCAAGAAGATTGCACACAGTGTCTTCCGCAAGGGCGACAGTGCCTACCTCTCAGGTGGGAAGACCCCGGGGGTGGGGTGCTGGCTATGGAGATGGTGAGCCACCATCTCACCTCTCCTTCTCCCCTCTGCCAGGTGACGTGCTGGTGATGGATGAGCTGGGCTACATGTACTTCCGGGACCGCGGCGGGGACACCTTCCGGTGGCGTGGGGAGAATGTTTCCACTACAGAGGTGGAGAGTGTGCTGAGTCGCCTTCTGGGCCAGACAGACGTGGCTGTGTACGGGGTGGCTGTGCCAGGCAAGCTGGGGTTCTGGGGCTGGTCCTAGGGTATGGCAGCCCCGGAGGAGCCAAACCTGCATGAGCTTGAAGGCACAGGTGCCCTTGGGCAGTGCTCAACCTGGGTAACTGCACATGGCAGCCGGGATAGGGGCCCTGGATCTGGAGTCACCCCTCATGGATGATAATCAGCCTTGGTTTCCTTATCCAGAAAATGGGATCAGGAAAGCTACTGTCTTACTGTTACAGAGAGTGCTGCAGGAGCTCAGTAACACAGTGACTGTTCCAGCAAATGTTATCTCAGATGGCAGGGATTGGACATCAGAGGCCAGGGGCCTCCAAGGGTGCATCCAGTCCTGCGATGGGACAAAAGGTGGGGTGTTCTTAGCAAAACCTCTGTCTCCAGGAGTGGAGGGAAAAGCAGGCATGGCAGCCATCGCGGACCCCCACGGCCAGCTGAGCCCCAATGCACTGTACCAAGAGCTGCAGAAGGTTCTGGCGCCCTATGCCCGGCCCATCTTTCTACGCCTTCTGCCCCAAGTGGACACCACAGGTGCGGCCTCCTGTGTCTGTCTGTCCATCTGTCTGTTGATTCAGCAACCATTTGCTTATTTGTCCCATTTTAGGCGCCCCCGCCAGGTCTGATTGCAATGGTCCATGGCCAGCGGGCACCATGGGCTCATGTAGGGGCCTTACCTTGTTTTCTCTGCATCATTATTTATTCCCATTCCTCGATCCCAGCCCCCCTAGGCATTCTGCAGTGTTTGGTGCATTTCTTCCATTTCCTGTATTTTTCTGATGAAAGGAAATTTGAGCAAATCGTATTAGTACCTCGGAAGTTCGCAGAACTAAGAGGTTCCAGCTCCTATAAGTCACCTGTTTGTAATTTTTGTCCATCTTTTATAGCCTTGCTCTCTTTTTCTTCTTGACCAGAAGTTTCTCCTAATAGTCCCATTGTTAATTCCTTAGCGGTTTCGGACATCAGGAGTCTTCTCTTGGGAGTCTTAACTGTCAATCTTGTTAAGGGGGCCTTTGTTGAAAAGCCCTTCATTTTGATACAAACTTACCTTTTTTTTTCTTTTTTAATCTTATGGGTTGTGTTTTTGAAGTTCTGTTTAAAACGAGAAACCTTCTCAACTCCAATGCACACAGGTCTCCTGCCTCAGTTTTTTCCTACTCACCCTATCCCTGAGCCTTAATTTTCATGAAACTTTTCTTTAATTGTCCACCGCAGGGAGTGCAAACTGTTTCTTAAAGGACCAGATGGTAAATATTCTCAGATCTTTTTGGGCCATGCAGTCTCTGTCCCAGCAACTTACCTCTGCCTCTGTTGTGCAAAAGCTGCATTGGATGGTGTGTAAATGAGTGGGTGTCACTTTGTGCCAGTAAAAACTCTTTACAAAACAGATGATGAGCTGCATTTGGCCCTCAGCTCTGGGTTGCTGACCTCCGACCTACTTTGTGGCAGATTCAGCCCTTCCTTGGCCTCATGGGAAGTGGACCCGTGCCCAGGCAGGGAATCCACAGTGTTTGGGATTGTGATGGGGTAGTGGGCAGGGAGGTCTCCCTGGAGGAGGGGGTATGAAGTCAGGATCTGAAGGACAAGGGGGAATCAGGCCAGCAAAATGGGGAAGCATGTTTCCAGCGCTAGGGGATGGCTTATGCAGAAGCCTGGAAGTGTAGGACAGGATGGTGAGTTTGGGGATCCCAGAACCTTCCCCCCAACAGCTGAGAAACCCTATGCCCACCCCCACAGGCACCTTCAAGATCCAGAAGACTCGACTGCAGCACGAGGGCTTCGACCCACGCCAGACCTCGGACAGGCTCTTCTTCCTGGACCTGAAGCAGGGCCACTACCTGCCGCTGGACCAGGGTGTCTACACCCGCATCTGCTCGGGTGCCTTTGCCCTCTGATGCTCCTCCTCTGCTTGCTAGAGGCTGCCGGCTGGACCCTGCCGGTGAGGCAAGCTTGAGCCGGACAGCCCTGCCTGGGGAGGGGCTGGTCCAGATGCTCCAGGTGGGGCCATCCTAGTGCCGAGCAGCTGGATCCCAGCAGGAGCCCACGGCTCTCCTTTTTTCTCTTCTAGGCTCTCTCCTGCCTGAATTCTGGCTTCTGTGTTTATGTGTGTGTGTGTCTTCTCCCTGCTTCTGTTCATCTGCCCTCACCTCTTCCCTCTCTCCTCCCCTGCTCTCTCCTGGGATCTATAGGCGTGCAGGGTCTCGTTGCCCTCGAGGGGCATCTTGCTGGATCCTGGACCCAGAGTGGAGCCTCCTGGCCTCCCTCTCAGCTGTGCCTTAAGGAGCCTCTGTCCAGGCCTCCCCAGGCTGCCGGACTCCAGGGCATCCTCGCCCTCTCTGAGTGCCAGGCAGACCCTCCATCCTCCCCCACGCCCCCCCCCGAGCAGAGGAGCCACAGGTGGTCCACCCCACTCACCTGGATGTAGTGGGGCATTGTTAAGGGACCTCCAGGCTAGCTAGAGATCTCCCAGGCTGGGCCAGTTGCCCTTTGCACTTGACCATCTTTGCTGGGTCTCCCATACACTGTCTGCCCTTCCTGATGCCCGGAAGGTTCCAGAATCAACTCTTACCCCTTGGACATTGCCCCTGCCCACATGTCTCCTTTTAGGCGTCTCCACGGAGCTCCTGTTAGAGGGGCCCTTGAAGATTGCATTGGGTGGCTGTTCGGCTCACCGTTCAGATGCCCACCCCGGCAGAGGCCTCTCGGTGTCCCCATTTGGCACGGCTACTGCTGGGACCCATAGGAGTGGCAGCAGGGGTGTCAGGGGAGGGCTCGTGCCTGGGGGGTGGTGTCTGAGATGGACTTTTGGGCCTTGGGGTTTCCAGCCTGTTGAATATCCCCACTGGCCTCGTTGGTGATGGTGACCCAGTGTTGGTGGTGACATCCTGGACGACACAGCCAGGATGGCTCGGATGTCCCCGTTGGCCTTGTTGGTGGCTCATCCTGGACTCCCATGGTTGGGACTGGCCACCCAGACTGTCCATCCTGCTCTCCTCCCGCAGCAGCATCCAGCCCCACAAACACTGGGACTAGCGCTGTTGCATGTGGGCCTTTCCAAGCACCACCAAGGTTTTGTTTCCTGGTTGAATTCAAGAAATAAACCTGCAGAGTGTCTGGTGCCGGAATCCCGGTTATTTACTGTCCGTCTCCATGTGGCGCGGAACCCTTTCTGAGTTTCAGATGGCAGGACTTTTTGCTGGGGAACTCACGGTCATTTCTTGCTGCCCCCCCCCCCGGCCTCTGGGGTCTGGGGACTGGCTGCATATGGGGGTGGGGGTGAGGGGAGGGGAGGTGGGGGAGTGAGGAAGGGTGGGAGATGGGGGGCTTGGGGGTGCAGAGGGGTGGTTAGCATCCTCCCTACCTCCCGGCAACCTCTGGGGCCTCACGGAGTCCTGCACCAGCTTCAGCCCCAGGGAAGGGACAGTTGATCTGCCTGTGGGTTCTGGCAGGTGCCCCAGTGTGGCCGTAGCTCTGGGTGTGAGCTGCAAAGGGGCCCTTTGGAACTGGCTTTCCAATCCAGGACTCCCAGCTCCAGAGTCTAGACACTCAATCCTAATTTCTGCTGTTCCCCCTTCAGTATTACAATGTCTGTTTCATCTTGTCTCCACTGCAGGGGACAGAGGAGGAAAGGGTTGTGATGCCTGAGCATTTGCTGGGAGGGGGCAGCCCTGAGAATGGATTGGGGTGGGGGATGGATGAAGCCCTAGTTGACTGGGGATGGAGTGTCCCCAGTATGCTGATAAGGCAAGTGCATCCCATATGACATCCCATCAGACCTCGCAACTGCCATGGTCCCCCTTATACAGATAAGAAAACAGGCACGAAGGCAGCTCCTGGTGAGAAAGCGGACCAGCGGGACCTTTCCCATTCCAAAGCCTGTGACTCTCATCAGGGTAAGAGGCTCTCTCTGAGCTGGCAGGGAAATAATCCTGGTGACTCTCGGCAGCAGGCTCTGTGTTTGTCTTTTTAATTAATAACAGACTTTAAGTATTAGAGCAATTTCAGGTTCATAAAAAAATGAGCAGAAAGCACAGACTTCCCATACACTCGACCCCGCACCACTGTTTCCCTTACTATTTATGTCCTGCATTACCAACCTGTGTTTGTTACAACTGTGCTCTCGCAATGTTATTACCTGAAGTCCACGGCTTCCATCAGCGTTCGCTCTGTATTGTACCTTCCTTGGGTTTTTTTTTTTTTTTAAAAGATTTTATTTATTTATTTGACAGAGAGAGATCACAAGTAGGCAGAGAGGCAGGCAGAGAGAGAGAGGAGGAAGCAGGCTCTCCGCTCAGCAGAGAGCCCGATGCGGGACTCGATCCCAGGACCCTGAGATCATGACCTGAGCCGAAGGCAGCGGCTTAACACACTGAGCCACCCAGGCGCCCCCTTCCTTGGGTTTTGACCTGCGTCCATTGTGATGGTGTCATCATTCCTCTGCCTTAAAAATCCCCTGTGTTCCCATCTCTTCATCCTTCCTATCCCAATCCCTGGCCACCGTCGATCTTTTATGGTATCCATAGCTTTGCTTTTTCTGGGTCATGCACTTGGAATCCCACGAGGTACAGCTTTTTCAAACCAGTTTCTTTGACTTAGCAAGATGCTTTTAAGATCCTTGCCTTTGGCTGGCTTGAGAGCTTTGTATTTTTTATTTTTTTTTTAAGATTTTATTTTAAAGAGAGAGAGAGATAGCAGGAGTGGGAGGGGCAGAGGGAGGGGGAGAGAGAGAATCTTAAGCAGACTCCATGCTGAGCATGGGTGGAGCCAGATGTGGGGCTCGATCCCAGAACCCTGAGATCATGACCTGAGCCAAAACCAAGAGTCGGATGCTTAACCAATTGTGCCATTCAGGCGCCCCAAAAGCTTTTTTGTTGTTGTTTTGGTGGTTGTTGTTGTTGTTGTTGTTGTTTTGGAACAAGAAGTTCTGTGACTTGCCCCCAGGGACCATCATTAGGTCGGGAGGAAAGCCAGAATCAGAAGGTGCTCGGGAAGGATGTGTACAGAGAGGATGTTTGTCCCTGTGATGTGGGAAGAGAAACTCGCCCCAGCCTGGCATCAATACGTGGGCCAGGAGTGTCAGGGCTTAAGCGGCGTGTGAGGGACGAAGGGAGGGAGGGAGAAGCGTGCTGGAGAGGGCATGGGGAGGAGGGAGAGTTGAGGACATGAGAGGCTTCCAAGGAGAGGTGGCTGCAGGCTAGAACCTTGCCTCTAACCTTTCAAGGGTTTCCCTCGCTCTGGGGAAGAGTCCAGTCTCCTGGGTGCTGCCATCCTGAAGGCTCTTTTCCTTCCATGGTGATTGGTTGTTTCCAGTCTGTGTCTTGCTCCATGCCTTTACTCCTGCTGTCCCTTGTCCCTGAACCATTGTTCCTATGCTGCATGCCTGGCCAACTCCAGCTGATCTGTTTTTAATTAAGGTGTCATTCACATGCCAAATAATCCACGCTTGTAAATCGTACAATTTGGTGGCATTTAGTGATCGCAAAGTTGGGCAACTGTCGCCTCTGTCTGGTTCCAGAACATTTTCATTCTCCCAAGAGGAAACTTCAGACCCATTAAAGTCTCTCCCCCAGACCCTGGCAGCCACTAACTGGCTTTCTGTCTCTAGATTTGTCTATTCCTGACATTTCATGTCAATGAGATCATACAACATGTGGTCTTTGGTGTCTGGCTTCTTCCACTCAATGTCTTATTTTTAAGATTCATCCAGGTTTGTCCCTTTTTATGGCCAAATAATATCCCTTTGAATGGATGGGCCGTGTTTTGTTGACCATTTATCCAGTGGTGGACATTAAGTCATTTACACTGTTTGTCTATTGTGAGTAAGGCTGCTGAGAACATTCATATACAAGTCTTTGTGTGGACGTATGTTTTTAATTCTTTCTGGTATAAACCAAGGCGTGGAAATACCAGGTCATATGGTAACTGTTTAATATTTTGAGGACCTGCCAGACTGTTGTTCAAAGCGACTGTGCCATTTTATGGTCCCACCAGCAACAGTAAATCAAAGTTGCAATTTCCCACATGCTTGCCAGCACTCTTATTGGGAAATATATGTATTACAGACAAGACATGGCCAACACATGGACCTGAGTCTTCTCCCCAACCCGCTTCTCTGGCTCAGTTAAAGCTCCACGTGCATCCAATTAAGCTAGAAACTCAGGACTCAGTCCTGAATCCTCTTTTTTGTCATGTTCCAAGGCTCATAATCGGAAAGGACCAAGAACTCTGCCTCCAAGACACCCTGAACCCACCGAACCCAACCAGCACTAGATTTCTCTAGCCCACTAAATGGGCTCCTAGCTGGCCTCCCTGCTTCCATACCTTCTTTCACAATCCCTTCACCGAGTAGCCACAGTGACTTTTAAAAAACGGACCCTAGGGGCGCCTGGGTGGCTCAGTGGGTTAAGCCACTGCCTTCGGCTCAGGTCATGATCTCAGGGTCCTGGGATCGAGTCCCGCATCGGGCTCTCTGCTCAGCAGGGGGCCTGCTTCCTCTCTCTCTCTGCCTGCCTCTCTGCCTACTTGTGATCTCTCTCTGTCAAATAAATAAATAAATAAAATCTTTAAAAAAAAAAAAAAAAACAGACCCTAGTCACTCCCCTACTCAAAGCCCTCCAAAGGTTCCCCTAAGATCAGTTTTCCAGTCTCACCTTTCCTGTCTGGCCTGGGTGGTCAGCCTCCAGTTACACGTGTCTGCCTTCTGCTAGTTCCCGCCTTGGGGCTCTAGTCTCCTTGTGCCCCTGTTGGAGATGCTCTTCCTCCAAATACACAACCGTGTCCTTCCTGCCATTCAGGCTTCCATGTAAATGTCGTTTTTGTTCACCTACCGATCTCTACAGCCCCCAGTCACCTTCTCTCCCGTCACCCTATAGTATCTCCATTATTGTGCTGGTTTTTTCTTGTGTTTATGTGGCTTACCTGTTCATTGTCTGACTTCTCCAGGAGGGTATGAGCTAGGAGAGGGCAGGGACTGCTGCCCTCAGGGGCTCATTCAGATGAAGGACAGCATTGGGCACAGGTGGAGCTTGGGAAATGGTTTTCTTTTTTTTTTTTTTTAAAGATTTTATTTATTTATTTGAGAGAGAGAGACAGTGAGAGAGAGCATGAGCGAGGAGAAGGTCAGAGAGCGAAGCAGACTGCCCATGGAGCTGGGAGCCTGATGTGGGACTCGATCCCGGGACTCCAGGATCACGCCCTGAGCCGAAGGCAGTCGTCCAACCAACTGAGCCACCCAGGCGTCCCGGGAAATGGTTTTCTGAATGAATGAATGAATGAATGGTTGAAGAAACCATTGCACTCCCTGAGCCTCGGTTTCTCCAGGTGTGAAATGGGAGCATTTGAGGGAAGGCTCAGATGTATTGTGATGGTGAGTGAGGGCACGTGGAGCCCTGGTGAGCAGGACAGCTCCTTATAGGTGTAAAGTATCAGCATCGTGGGAACCAGGACATCAGAGCGAAAGCCTCTGGTCCTGATTTCTGCTGAAGCAAAGGGTGCTAAATAATAAAACTTGCCTGAACAACACTTTGCGGGTCGGCCTGTATAATTTGTCTATAGCACCTTCATTCACTGCCCCCAACTGTACTGTTTAAGGGACACCATGGGAACCCACCAGATTTTTTTTTTTTTAGATTTTATTTATTTATTTGACAGACAGAGATCACAAGTGGGCAGAGAGAGAGGAGGAAGCAGGCTCCCTGCTGAGCAGAGCGTCCGATGCGGGGCTCGATCCCAGGACCCTGGGATCATGACCTGAGCAGAAGGCAGAGGCTTCAACCCTGAGCCACCCAGGCGCCCCAACCCACCAGATTCTTAACAACACAGCATCCACATGATGCTTGCCTTCCCTTCCCAATCTGATATCCCACCCTTCTGCCCTCTGCTCCAAGACTACCCCTTAACCACTGAGGACCAAAATTGCTTAGAAGCTTGAAAGACAAAATGTGTTCAACATCTCGGAAATGAATAAATGCAGTTACCCCTCCCTTCTGCAGGCTGGATTCAGCCCCTCCTTCTTACTTTCCAGCTACTGCAGGCAGTCATGACTGTTTCCAGCAAATGGAGTCCTAGCCGCCAGTCTATGAGTAGTACTGAGATCTGGCCCATGGTCTGTGTTACTGAGGTGTCTAGCAGATAAAAGCAGTTCTTTCCTCCAAGTCTGTCTTGAACCTGAGCTGCTTTTTGTGATTTTTTCAGGATTAAAGGAGTGGAGCCATATTACAGAAGCAATTAGATAACTTTGAAATATGAGAAGGGGTGATGTGTGTGCGCAAGTGTGTATTTATGTCTTTTTAAAAAAAATTTATTTATTTATAAAGAGAGGGTGAATGGGGGGAGAAATTCAAGCAGACTCCCTGCTGAGCGTGGAGCCCACTTAGGGCTCCATCTCATGACCCATGAGGTCATGACCTGAGCCCAAAACAGGGGCCGAATGCTTCACCAACTGAGCCACTCAGGCGCCCCATCTGTCCTTTTGTATCATGGTCACTCTAGTGGGTCTGTGAAGTGGTGTCGCATAGTTTGATTTGCATTTTCCTGGTGGCTAGTGGACAGGACATCTTTGCATGTGGTCGTTGGCCATTTCTGTATCTTCTTTGGAGATGTCCCCTCATCTAGTGGAGATGTCTATTCAGAACCTTTGCCCGTTTTATTTATTTATTTATAAAGATTTTGTTTATTTATTTGACAGAGAGATCACAAGTAGGCAGAGAGGCAGGCAGAGAGAGAGGAGGAAGCAGGCTCCCAGCTGAGCAGAGAGCCCAATGCGGGTCTTGATCCCAGGGCCCTGGGATCATGACCTGAGCCGAAGGCAGAGGCTTTAACCCACTGAGCCACCCAGGTGCCCCAATTTGCTACTGATTTTAAAGATGTACTACCTATGCATGTCTCCTTGCACTTACTGAATTATCCCCCCACCCCCATAAGTGGGCCAGCTTCCCAGGCCCACCAGGCCTTCTCTTCTTTCCAGACTTCTCTGCCCATGCTATTCCCTGGAATACTCCTTCTCATCAGCCATTACACATTTGCCCCATTCTGGGAGCCTCTCCAGGCAAGAGCAAGGGTGGAGGCCTCTCTGGGTCCTCAGACACAGAGATCCCCGGGGAGCATTGGCAGAAGCAATTCAACAAGTATCTTTTCAGGTCCAACTCTGTGCCAGGCTTTCCTGGCATCAGGGAGCTTTCCAAGCATCAGAGAACAAAATAAAACTCTGTCCTCCTGTAGCTTATATTTTAATTAAAGAGGGAGACCAAAAAGAGCAACAAGATAAATATTATCAGGGGCACCTGGGTGGCTCAGTGGGTTGGGCCGCTGCCTTCGGCTCAGGTCATGATCTCGAGTTCCCGGGATCGAGTCCCGCATCGGGCTCTCTGCTCAGCGGGGAGCCTGCTTCCTCCTCTCTCTCTCTCTGCCTGCCTCTCTGCCTACTTGTGATCTCTCTCTGTCAAATAAATAAATAAAATCTTTAAAAAAAAAAAAAGATAAATATTATCAGGCTCAGGAACTTCAAAGTCCATCAAAAGGTGCCTTCCTCCAGGGAATCTCCCATCTCTTCCCTCCATCCCAACTCGCAATCCCTTCTTAGGGACCCCAGCTCTAGGGTCCTCTCTTTGGCCCCACCCTGACACCACGAGGCTTGAGAACAACCGCATCAGTTCTGCCTGCTCCAGCCCAGGGAAGAGCTCAGGAACATTGTGCAAAGAATCAAAGAGCCCCTTTGGATCACCGCAAGGCCCTGCCGCAACTTCACTCGTGGGACTGCGCATGTGCCATAGGCGGCCGCCCGTAGGTACTGACAGCCGTGCGGCAGGGCCGGCCTTCGCGCAGGCGCACTGGTGGCTGCCCGGAGCGCTTCCGCCTCCCTGCCGCCGCCGTCGCCATGGCCGCGCCGGCCCCGGACCTCATCTCGGTCTTCTCGAGCCCGCAGGAGCTAGGCGCGTCGCTAGCGCAACTCGTGGCGCAACGGGCAGCGTGCTGCCTGGCGGGAGCTCGCGCCCGCTTCGCGCTCGGCCTGTCGGGCGGCAGCCTCGTCTCCATGCTGGCCCGTGAGCTGCCCGCCGCCGCCGCCCCCGCCGGCCCCGCCAGCCTCGCGCGCTGGACCGTGGGCTTCTGCGACGAGCGCCTCGTGCCCTTCGAGCACGCCGAGAGCACGTACGGTCTCTACCGGGTGAGAGCTACGGGGGCCGCCGGGGGTCACACCGAGAGGGCCGCGCCCACCGCCCGCACCCGACTACGGGGGCCGCTGGGGGTCATATGAAGAAGGCCGCGCCCACCTCCTGAACCCCGCCACGGGGGTCGCATAGGGTCACACTCTGCCTTCTGCCACTATCTGGGAATGGCCTGCTGGGTGCCCTGAAATCCCACGTCCACTGCCACCGAGTGGGCCGGTAGGGACCTTGAAGTCTCGTTATGCTTTGTCCGGTGGCCAGGTAGAGGGAACACAGTCCGGGCGAGAGCGTGGAGGTCAAACAGTGGCCCATTCCAGGGACCCAGGGACCCAGAGACGTTCTGGCGCGCCAGCCCCGTAGCTTGCAAGGGCAGAGTTAGGGAAGGGCCAGGCAGGAGGTATCTGGTGTGGAGCCTGGGTCTCAGTTTTCACATCTCCAGCCTGGACGCCTTCAGGATGATCTACATGCTGCTCTCGGTGCTGATGACCTCCCAGTCTGGTTATTTAACTTGTGGCCTCAGGTCT
This sequence comes from Neogale vison, assembly GCF_020171115.1. Taxonomy (NCBI): domain Eukaryota; kingdom Metazoa; phylum Chordata; class Mammalia; order Carnivora; family Mustelidae; genus Neogale; species Neogale vison. The sequence continues at coordinate 213,253,138 of NC_058096.1, read as the reverse complement.
TACACAATTAGGGAAACTGAGGCTTGGAGGAGGTGTGGTCTGCGCTGGGGTCCTCCAGCTGCATCAGCTAAGTCCTCCTGGGGAAAACACGCCCAGGGAGGTGTGGAAGGGGTGGGCTTGGTCAGAAGAAGCTACAGGTCACTTAGGTCCTGGTTGTGTTGCCTTCTCTTTGCGTAGAAGCTTGAGCTGACGATTTCCTGGTTTCTGTTGTTGTTGTTGTTGTTGTTTTGTTTTGTCATCAAAAGGAAGGTCTACTGATTATCAAACATTTTCTCCCCATAATCTCATGTAATTTCACAATAACCTATGAGGTTGAGGCTGTCATTTCCTCCATTTCATAGATGGAGAAACTGGGGCTGGAAAAGGAGAGCTTGTGTGCGGGGGAGGGGGGTCTCCTGCTGACCTGCAGGGGAGCTAGGGTCTGAACGGACCCCCCAGGGACCCCCAGGGACGCATCTCAAGGGCAGGGACCCCCCAGTGTGTCTTCCTCAAAAGCTTCCTTAAAAACTGGGCTCGCCTTTCTTTCTTTTTACTTTGCATGAATTTGAAGAACTTTTACTTTTTTTTGAACTGTACTTCCTCGAGTAACAAAATCCTAACAAAACAGTAAAAAAAAAATGTTGCAGGGTTGTTCATTGTCCCTGTATCCAGCGCTGGGGACACAGTGGGGTGTTGGAAAGTTCCTTCATGGGACTCATAGCTCATAGTGGGGCATCGGGCACCATCACACAGGGCAATAAATAAATAAATAAGAGCATTCACTTAATGCAGTGTGGACCAAAGATAATAGCGTGAGAGAGAAAGTGCCCGGGATATTTGAGCTGAGGCCTGGAGGTGTGAGGTCCTGGCCAGGGGCAGAGCTGGGCCAGAGGGTATGACAAAGACAAATGCGATGCCATGGGAACAAGTGTGGGGCAAAGATTTGCTCCTTCTGCCAGTTTCCCTGTGAGGGGAGTCCCGTGAGTTCCCTGGCGCTGTCCTAACAAAGGACCACAACTTGGGTGGCTTAAAACAAGAACTTATTTTCTTAGTTCTGGAGGTCAGAGCCTAAAATCCAGGTGTAGGCAAGGCCACACTCCCTCTGGAGGCTAGAGGGGAGGATCCTTGGTCCCTTCCAGCCTCTGGGGGCTCCTGGTGTTCCTTGGACTCCAGTCTCTGCATCTGCCTCTTCAAGGAGACCAGTCATTGGATTCAGGGCCCACACTACTCTACTTGAAGTCAACTAATGACATCTGCAAAGACCCCCCTTCCGAATAAGGTCTCATTCTGAAGTTCTGGGTGGACACGAATCTTGGGGGCCACGAGTCAACCCAGTATAGGAGCACAGGATTGCTTCTGTCCTCAAGGATGGATCCGGTATACCTTGGGGCTCTGTCAGCAGGAGTGTTCTCCTGCTTACCCTGTGTGCTCTGTGGGTCTGCTGCTGCTGAGGCCAGGGCTTCCTCTGGGCTGGGGGGATTAGCGGAGGCTGCCTCCTTCTTAGGAATGGTTTCTCAATGCCCACAGAATGTTAAGAGAGGAACAGTCCGATCAACCAGCAGTTCCACTTCCAGGAACCTGCCTGACTGACACTCCAGCCCTTGGCTCCCTGGCAGGAATAGCTCTGAGCCTGGTGGGAAGGGGCAGCTAAGGAGAGGATCAAGTGACAGAAAGAGGACACTGATAGCCTGCACTGGCTTTGCTCAGTGTAATCCCTAAGGGTGTGTGTCGATGGGAACCTTGGACAAAGCAGAGAGGTCTTGCCAACAACAGATCTGACCCTTGCCCTCCTTGGCTCACAGACCTTCCTTGGCTCCCCATTACCCTTAATACAGAGAGAGCTCTTACTCCTCGGGCCAGTGTTCAGGGCAGGCAGCCCTATGTGGTCTGGTATGTGTACTCCAAGTCCCTGTCCCTTGCCCCTTCTCATACAATATTTTTTGTGGCTTCCTGCTTTTCCACTGTGGCTCAGCTTGGCATTTTCTCCCTGGCACAGGATTCCAAGATCCTGTGTGAAGGGAGGCACCAACGTGGGGGTCACAGTTGTCCCTCCTGGAGCAGATCAAATCTGGGGAGATGAGGGAAAAGGCTAGAGCCCTCCATCTTGCAGGGGGCCTGATTCCAGGTGCTTCCAAAGAAATTAAATCCACCTTTCCGAGGCCGGGGCATGGGCTATATGCTGGCCGAGGACACCCTGTAGTGGCAGCCGAAGAGAAGTCAGTGCTTACCACTGTCACATGTGGTGTAGGGGAGGCACAGGCAGGGGTGGGTGCTCAGAGGAGGTGCTCTGAAGGACGCATAGGAGTCTCCCAGGCAAGGGCAGTGGCTTATGTGTGGGTTGGGGTCGCAGGGTCTGCAAAGCCTTGTGCAGGGCAGAGAGGGGCTGGGTTTTATCCTGAGGTGTAAGGGACTCTGGGGGCTTTGAAACAGGACTGTGGTACAGCCACACAGGTGCTGGCTGGGGCCAGAGGCCCCCAAACATGCTGGACTTGAAACACTCCTGGCGGAGTGCCGCCAGGATCCCAGCACACACAGAAGGTGGGTGCGATGATGGGTCTGTCCCAGGGACCTTTCGGTCACCCATGCAAATCTTGTGCCTCTGGGAGCTGAGTGTTGCTGTTGGGTGACTTTTTTCCTCTGTCTGCTGCAGACCCACTTGCTCTCCAGGCTGCCCATTCCTGACAGCCAGGTGATCACCATTAACCCCCAGCTGCCTGTGGAGGAGGCAGCGGAAGACTATGCCAAGAAGCTGAGACAGGTGAGTTGTGGTCGACCTTCTGGTCGTCCCATGCCCCCCACCCCCTACTTGGGCCCAGGGAGGCCTACTTGGCACCCAGGGAGGTGGTGGGGGAGTGGTCCAGCAGGTGGTGCTGCATGATTGTCACCAGCAAAAACTGCCCCCAGGGGTGGTTGGCAAATCCCGCCCCACCCTGGTCAGATGCCAGGAAGTTCCCTTTTCTGAGAGGCCACAGCCCCACCTTTGGGTCTCTCAGGGTGGCCCAGCTTCTGACCTCTGGAAGTGGGCTTGGGCTCTCACATCTGGGGGACAGTTGTGTCTCCAGACTCTTGGCCAATCAAATGGGTGAAACGTGGAACCTCCTAGAGACCCTTTCATGCAGGTGAGACTGAGTGTTGCTCCCTGTTAAAACCACTTGGGATTCTTTTTCTGATCACTGTCTCTTTGTGGCCTTCGAGTACCCCCCACAACCTCACAGGACTGTTTTCTCCCCCATCTAGGCCTTCCAAGGGGACTCCATTCCAGTGTTTGATCTGCTAATTCTTGGGGTAGGTCCTGATGGCCACACCTGTTCGCTCTTCCCAGACCACCCCCTCCTGCAGGTGAGTGTGCCCACATGGGCCTCTGCTGACTGGGGCTTCCAGAGGGAGGGCCACTTTTGGGCGCCAGGAGGTACCCACAGCGGGGTTTAGTTAGCATCTGCCAGTTGGCTGGGCTTAACCCTTTTGAGCCTCAGTTCACCCATCTTAAAATGAGGATTTAAATCAAGTACTACAGGATCAGTAGGAGGGGTTGGAATGATCCAACAGACCATCCCGGGTGTGTGTGAGTGCTCATGAAGCTGAAGTGACCTTGACCTTCTGTCTCCATCCCGGCCTTCCTCCCCCAGGAGCGGGAGAAGATTGTAGCCCCCATTAGTGACTCCCCAAAGCCACCACCACAGCGTGTGACCCTCACACTTCCTGTGCTGAACGCAGCTCGAACCGTCATCTTCGTGGCTACTGGAGAAGGCAAGGCAGCTGTCCTGAAGGTAATGGCCAAGGGCCCTATTCCCAAGAAGATCAAAGGTGTGTGGGCCCAAGGATGGAATATGGCCCCAGATACCATAGTACTGAAAGCACCAGGTGCCAAGGTACTTGAATAATTCTTGGGCTGAAGGGGAGGTGGAAGCTATAATTATAGGCTAGTTAGGAATAAACAATTATTAAAGCATATTGATGAGGTGAGGCCAAATCTGCATTCAGAGGCAAATTCATAGCTTTGAAAAGGCAGTTTTAAAAAAAGTATTAAATAGGGGTACCTGGCTAGCTCAGTCGGTAGAGCATGTGAGTCTTGAGCTTGGAGGTGTAAGTTCAGAGCTCCACATTGGATGTAGAGGTTACTTAAAAATAAAGTCTTGGGTGCCTGGGTGGCTCAGTTGTTAAAAAAAAAAATCTTAAAAAAAATTGTTAAACAAATTGACCACTTTAGACTTGAAATGAACAATAACGTAAGTCTAGAAAAAGTCAGTGGAAGGAATACCTGACATTATAATCAGAAATTAATGAATTGGTTAAGGGGAGGGTGACTCTGGGTTAAGCGTCTGACTCTTGGTTTCAGCTGGGGTGGTGATCACATAGTCATGAGATTGAGCCCCACGCCTGCCTGTGCCCTCTTTGGAGTCTCTCTCACTGTCCCTTTGCTTCTTACCTAACCCTCCTCATGGTCTCTCTCTCTCTCTCTCTAAAAAAGAGAAAAAAAATCTTAAAAAAAAAGAAATTAATGAATTGATTAGTATTCTTAAAAGCTTAGTAATAGATCCCAAAGATAAACCCTTGGCAAAACTAATCAGGGAGGAAAATTATGTAGGAGGAATAAGAAAAAAAGAGAGACAGTTAAACATAATATTTTAGGGAAATATAGAATATATAAGCTATTAAAAGTAAACTAAATAATAAAAAATATATTGTAATTGCCATCATTGAAAGACCAACTATGGGAGAAACTGGAAATATATATATATATATATATGTATATTTTTTAAGGTTTTATTTATTTATTTGACAGAGAGGGATCACAAGTAGGCAGAGAGGCAGGCAGAGAGAGAGGAGGAAGCAGGCTCCCCGCTGAGCAGAGAGCCCGATGCAGGACTCGATCCCAGGACCCTGAGTTCATGACCTGAGCTGAAGGCAGCGGTGTAACCCACTGAGCCACCCAGGCACCCCAAAACTGGAAATATTTTTAAAAAATTAACAAATAGGGGCGCCTGGGTGGCTCAGTGGGTTAAGCCTCTGCCTTCGGCTCAGGTCATGATCCCAGGGTCCTGGGATCGAGCTCCGCATCGGGCTTTCTGCTCTGTGGGGAGCCTGCTTCCCTTCCTGTCTCTGCCTGCCTCTCTGCCTACTTGTGATCTCTACTGTCAAATAAATAAATAAATAATCTTAAAAAAAAAAATTTAACAAATAACAATTCATCCTCCCAAACAGTTGAGCCCAGATGTCCTCATGGGCTGGCTTGGTGTTAGGGTTAAGGGTGCCGACTATAAAGAATCCAGCAGACCAGGATCCCTGCCCATGATGCCCAGCATGGCCTTGGGCAGCCACTTCACACCTCCACCCCAAGCCTCAACTTTCCCTTCTGTAGGGTGGGTTGGGAGGGCTCCTCCCTATGGACCTCCTGAGGGTCAGTCCAGGCAGTTTTAGCTCAGAGTACACTCACCTGAGGCCCCCCAAGCCTCAGCTTCCCACCTGTAAAATGGGGCTGGGCATAGAGGTGACCTCACAGAGTGAATGGGGCAGGCCCAGCTATCAGAAAGCAGCGTTTATGATTTCCACTAATTGCGAGGTCACGTGGGGTGATCAGCATGCCATGGTCCATGGACCCACATCCCGCCAGCTAAGAAGGATTTCTTTTTTAAAGATTTTATTTATTTATTTGCCTCTCTGTAGTCAAAGAGGCAGGCAGAGAGAGAGTGGGGGAAGCAGGCTTCCCGCTGAGCAGAGAGCCCGATGCGGGGCTCGATCCCAGGACCCTGAGATCATGACCTAAGCTGAAGGCAGAGGCTTAACCCACTGAGCCACCCAGGTACCCCTAAGAAGGATTTTATTTATTTATTTATTTATTTATTTATTTTTTCCAATTTATTTATTTTCAGAAAAACAGTATTCATTATTTTTTCACCACACCCAGTGCTCCATGCAAGCTGTGCCCTCTATAATACCCACCACCTGGTACCCCAACCTCCCACCCCCCCGCCACTTCAAACCCCTCAGACTGTTTTTCAGGATTTTAAAGCGGATGGGAAAAGAAAGAAAAAGCAGAATATTCTCTGACCCATGAAAATTCCGTGGAATCTGGATTGCAGTGTCCATGAATGAAGCTTCATGGGAACAGGCTCTGCCTGTTTGTTCATGTGTCATCTGCTGCTGCTTTCGCCGTGTGAGAGCAGAGCTGCGCACTCGTGACAGACAGGGTGTGATCTGCAGAATGCAATTGTGACCCCGGTCTGTGCAGGGCAGGTGTGCCAACCCCCGTGTCCTGTAGTCACAGATGATAGAAAATGCAGGGACCGACTGAGGCTAAGACAGCTGGAAGGGCGACATCCCCTCTTGAGAGTAGGACAGTCTTGTCCATGCAGGGAACTGGGAGCTCTGAGGGGCTATGTGGGTGCTGGGGGGTGCCTCATGCTCCTGCCCTTTCTATGCAGCGCATTTTGGAGGACAAGGAGGAGAACCCGCTCCCCGCCGCGTTGGTGCAGCCCCACACTGGGAAACTTTGCTGGTTCCTGGACGAGGCAGCGGCTGGACTCCTGACGGTGCCCTTTGAGAAGCATTCCACGTTGTAGCTGGCCCCAAGGGACTCCACGGCGGGGACCACAAATGGCCCTCGTGGGCCAGGACCTTCCTGGGCTGGGGTCCGCTGCCACCACCACTCCAGGCTTCATTTTCAAAAAGCCACCTGGTGCCGCAGGAAGGCCCCAGGGTCTGGCCGCCAGCCCTGCTCTGGGGGCACTCAGCCCACCGGCCAGGGCTCTGGGGGACCAGAGATTAAAGGGAGCATTTGCTTGAAGTCTCCACTCTCTCGTGGTCCTTGGTGTGTGGTGGGATGCCCCAGCTGAGTGTGTGACCCAAAGCCCTTGGCCCAGCAAGGGGAGGGCAGGGATGGGGTACCCTGGGTGAGTTTCTCAGGGTTGCCGGAGCAAAGGACCACAAAATGTATGGTCGCTCAGTTCGGGGGTAGGGGGTCTGAAATCAAGGTGTCCACAGGGTTGGATCCTTCTGGAGGCTCTGAAGGAGAGTCTGTCCTATGCCATTCTTCTGGTGTTTGGTGGCTGCTGGCAGCCCTCAGCCATCCTTGGCTTGTAGACTCATCGCTCCGGTCTCCTCCGCTCTTGTCACATGTCCTCCCCTGTGTCTCTGTGTCCTCTCCCATGTAAGGACACCTGCCAGTGGATATCAGACAGCCCTACATCCGGGGTGAATTCTTCTCAAGATCCTTAAGAATTACAGCTGCAAATAAGGTCACACTTGGAGGTTCCAGGAGACATGGCCTATGTGTGTGGGTGTGTGTGGGGGTGTTTAAAGAGTAACAAAATTTACCATGTTAACCATTTTTAAGCGTCCCGTTTGTGGCATGAAGTATGTTCTCTCTGCTTTCACTGCCGTCCATCCCCAGAACCCTTGGGAATCTGAAACTACACCTATAAAACAGCTCCCATTCTCCCCTCCCCCAGCCCCATGCACCCACAATTCAACTTTCTGACCGCTCTGGGCACCCCCCCATATGTGGAATTACACGTTATTTGTGCTTCTGTGGCTGGTGTCTTTCACTCAGCATAATGTCCTCAAGGTTCATCTGTGTTCGAGCCTAGGTCAGAACCTCCTTCCTCCTTATGGCAGAAGAACATTCCACCGTGCACATATGCTGTGTAGTTTCCCGTCCATCCACCAGCCACCGCTTGGGCGGCTCCCACACTTTGCTCATTGTGACAGAGCTACTACAGACTCAATTCTTTTGGGGATATTCCTAGAAGTAGAAAGGGTGATTCATATGGTGATTCTATGTTTAAATTTTGAGGCCCTCTGTACCGTTTTGCACAGCATCTATACCATTTTCTGTTCCTGCCGCTGGTGCCCAAGGCTTCTTCACCACCTCACCAATGTGTTTTTTTTTTTTTTTAAAGATTTTATTTATTTATTTGACAGAGAGAGATCACAAGTAGACAGAGAGGCAGGCAGAGAGAGAGAGAGAGAGAGGGAAGCAGGCTCCCTGCTGAGCAGAGAGCCCGATGCGGGACTCGATCCCAGGACCCTGAGATCATGACCCGAGCTGAAGGCAGCGGCTTAACCCACTGAGCCACCCAGGCGCCCCACCAATGTATGTTTTGTTTTGTTTTGTTTTGAAAGTGGCCTGGGGACATATCCTTTTGGCGTACACCGTTCAGCTCACTACACACTTAACTGAGCCCTCCCTGCACACAGGGGAGTGGCAGCCTCTGTGTCCGGCTCTGCTGCGGGCCTTGTCAGAGCCTTGAATGTTGAATGGGCCGAGACCCCTCAGTCTGTGATGTATCAGGGCTGCAGCATTTCCCCAGAGCTTGACTGTGCGTATAGACCACCCATCAGCCTTGTCGGGGAGGCTGGTGGGTGCATGGGAGCTTTGCCAGGTTTGGCGGCTGGGCACATCCCACAGAGGCACCTGATCAGGCCGTGGGGGTTGAAACCCTGAAGCCAAAACCACAGAAAGTGAAGTTTCCTTCAACCTCTTGTCTGGGTTGGTCACTCAGATGTGTGAGTGAGGAAGTGGGACAGGGCCTGGGGCGGAAACATGAAGAAAAGCAGAGAAAGCAGCCCAGCCATGGGCTTGGGCAACAGCAGGTGGCCATGCCCCCAGTGTTTCAGGCAGTAGCCAGGATGGGGGTGGGGGTGCCAAGAAGCAGAGGGATGTGATGAAAGGCATGGGGACCCCACATGGGGGTCCTTTAGGGTGCGTCACCTCTCCACTCCTCTCCCTGTAGCCGCAGCTCCCCCTGCCCCTCACTCACCTTCCCACCTTGTGTTCTACTGCAACCTGCCAAACACATTCCCACCTCAGGGCCTTTGTGTGTGCTCTGGCCACTACCCAGTATTCTTTTCTCCAGCGTTGTGTACAGTGTGGGCGCTCACTTGCTTTCGGTCACTGTGCAACATCTCCCCGATCCTGCTCCACCACTAGTACTTTCTACCTCTTCCAGCTTCATTTTTCATCCTTACTTTGTCATTATCTGACACTTTTGTTGGTATGCCAACTGACGGTTCGGGGGGGCTGGAGCCATGGTCTCTGTTGCCCACTTCTGCATCCCTGGCACACAGTTCAAGGATGACACTCGGGCTGGCAAGGAGTGATGTTTGTTGAGAGGAGAAATGAATCCTGGGGCATGGGTGAGGATTACAGTCAGATGTTTCTGGTGGTTTAAGCAAAATGGAGGGTTAGCTCTTTCTCTGGAGGAAGGCCACCCAGGGTTGGAGCAATGTCATGTACTCCTCAGGGACCTCCTGCTCCTGAATCATAATTGTGCCACTGTCACTATGTGGGGTTCACCTCGTGGTCCAAGATGGACTGCATATGCTCCAGCCATCACATCCACCTTCCAGTCACTGGAACTCAACACTCCCCTCATTTGAAAGCCTGTGAGATTCCCATTTGATACTATATTCAGCCTGGAGCACAGATTCTGCTCCTTCCCTCCCTCCCTTCACCAGGGCTGCTCTCTGCCAGGTGCTGGAAAAACAGGTGAAGGGGTAGGGAGGTCCAACTAGCCTGAGCCAGTCCAGTGCTATGTGCACTGATGGAGGACAAGCTGACAAGACAGGAATGCAAGGGACGCATTGCACCAGTCCATGGTACTCCAACAGCTGCCCACCCTCTTCCCTGGCCCCAGCACAGATCCCAAGAACTGGGGGTGTCTGTCCAGCTCTGCCTCCCCAGTCTGGGGTTGCTGGGGACTGCTGGGTCAGTGCTGGGTCCTCTCAGAACCCAGCATCACCCACTGGGGGGAGGCACAATGGAAGTGGGCACCAGGATTTAGACACCCTGTCCCTGCCCACCCTCCTTCCCTGCCCCACACACCTGACAACTGCTGTTTGTCCTTCCTGGTATGGGGTCTGCATCCCTCCTCCAAAGCTAGGATTCTAGGCTTCCATACCCCCAACCCACCCCTGGGGCTGCCCCAGCAGCTCCTGCAGAAACCAGCAGTTCTGAAGGCCTTGGCCCCAAGGGAACCAGGAGGACGCAGGTGCAGGGTGGGGTGGGGCAGGGGTAGGGCGGGGATTCCCTCCCACCCCCGACACATTTCACACAGTGGCCATGCTCTGGCTTCCCAGGGAGCTGGTCTCAGCAGCATCCAAGCCCCTCACTGGCTGCCCTGCTCCCGGGGTACCCCTGAATCCAGAAACCTGGGGGTTGTGGGAGGGGAGGGAGTGTCTGCTTTGCTCCCGAGGGAGACCCTAGAAACGGCAGCAGGATGGGTGGGCGGCCCTCAAGCTCCCTGGACAAGCGGCAGCAGCAGCACTTGAGAGGTGAGCCGGCATGGGGTAGGGTGGGAGTTGGGGGGGTGGGTGGTCAGGGCTAAGGTTGTCAGACACACAGTAGGATGCCCTACTAATGTAAATTGTGGATACGGGATGAATATTTTTGTTTTGTATAAGTATGTCCCAAATTTTGCATGGGAGCATACTTATGCTAAAGAATGATACCTAATTTATCTGGAATTCAAATTTAATTGATGACCTATATGTTTTCTTAAAGATTTTCTTTATTTGACAGAGATCACAAGTAGGCAGAGAGGCAGGCAGGGCTGGGGGAAGCAGGTCCACGCTGAGCAAGGAGCCCGATATGGGGCTCGATCCCAGGACCCTGAGATCATGAGCCGAGCTGAAGGCAGAGGCTTAACCCACTGAGCCACCCAGGCACCCCAATGACCTATATTTTTATTGGTAAATCTGGTAACCCTATTCAGGGCATGGGTTCAGGATGAGGACGAGGGACCAGGTGAGAGGTGGCTCAGCCAGATCTCCTGAGTTGGTTTTACTAGGTGGACGGGGACCAGCAGGGGGAACAGGCTCAGATTCCGATTCAAGACTAAGAGTGGCCGGTGCCCTCACATGCTTGAGCACCTACAGTGTGCTGGGTAGTGAGGGCACAGTGGGGTTAAGAATGGTTCCCAGCTCCTGGGTTCGTGACCTAGACCAGGAAAGAAGGTCAAGTTATAATTATAAAAATAGCAGTTGACTGATAAGCATTGTGGGAAAGCCCATAGGTTCTCCAAGTCGGGCGCAAGAAAAGGGGTGGGTAACTGCCCACTGAGGAGCTGAGGGTCAAGCCAGGGCTGGAGGGTTGTGATGGAGTTCGTTGGTAGGAGATGTGGGAAGAGCATCCCAGCTAGGGGGAACAGCATGTTCACAGGCATGTGGTGTGTCTTGCAAGGACTCAGACCATGTAAGTTCACACTTTAGCCCTGCCCTCACTCACTGTGTGACCTTGGGTAAATGACTTCGTCTCTCTAGGTCTCATTCTCTTATTTGTAAAGCAGGGATAGCAACAATGTCTATCTCATGGAACCATTGTAAGGATTCAGTAAGTTACTCTTTGCTATGTTGGTTGTTTTTGTTTTTTTGTTTTCTATAGTGGCTTGAACAAGATAAAGATTTACTTCTCTCGCCTATAGAAAAGTACAGTGGCAGGCAGCCTCATATAAGTTAGACTCCTGAACTCCTTCCACTTCATGGTTCTACAACTCATGGCTTCTGTGCCTAAGGCCATCTCATAGCACATAATAACTGCTGAAGCTCCAGCCATTAGGTCCACATTCCAGGCAGCAGATATGGATTTGTTTTACATACAGTCAAGTGCACACATCTTAGGGGAAGAGCTTGAAGGACTTTAACACTTGTGCGATCACTTCCTAGATCAAGATGCAGAAAGTTCGCTGGTGCTGGGGTGAGGCTTAAAATATTCAGAAACTCTCTCCAGGGAAAGGGCCAGAGGAAACTGGGGTGGAATGGATCTGCTCATTATCTTGATCATGGTGATGGTTTCTAGGGTGTGTAAAGGTGTCAAATTTCATCAGATTGTATGTTTTATGTAATTAAAGTTTATTGTGCATCAGTTATAAATTAAGCCTGAGTCGCTCATTTCCCCGCCTCTGACCCCCACGTGGCTACAAGCAGTCTATGGATGGTGAGTGGAATCTGGAGCACATCTTGTTGGGCAGCTTTGGGGCAAGGGCAGGAGCTCACCAGTGGCCTCTCTGCCTGTTCTGCCCTCCCCAAGCAGGTCTTCAGGGTTCTGAGTCTATCACCTTACCATGCCCTTGTCGCTGCAGGCCAGGTGGACACCCTGCTGAGGAACTTCCTGCCCTGCTACCGGGAGCAGCTGGCAGCCTCTGTCCTGCAACAGATCTCCCGTGAACTGGGGCCCAGGGAGCCAGCCGGATGTCAGCTGATGCGCAGTAAAGTGGGTGCCACAAAGGGAGGGGTTGCTAAGGGAGGGAGACGGGAGTTGGGGGGGCTTTGGTTCAGTTGCGGGCCTTCCTTCCTTCCACCTTTACCCTATAGGAGACACCAAGACCTAGGGAGATTGTTAAAAATTCATTCTTTGAACAAACATTCACTGGGCACCTACAGCAGACCATGCCCTGGGCTAGATATATGGGCGGGGAGCCCACAGCATTGGTGGAGGAAGGATCCTGCTTTGCAGTGCCCCTCCCCCACCCCCAGGCTCACAGTCTGACTGGGGGAGAAGTGAGCAAACAAGTTAGCATGTCATGGTACCGGAGGACTTCTGATAGGTGCTCTGAAGACAAGATGAAAGGCAGTGTCGAGGGGCGGGGAGCTGGGGTGCAGGGAGGGCTTCTCTGAGCTGAGATGTAAAGGATGAGAAGGAACCAGATCTGGAAGCCAGAGTAGGAAGGGAATTCGAGGCAGGCAGCACAGTTCATGCAAAAGCTCTCAAGGTGGAAAAGGCTTGCCTTGTTGATGGGGCGTGAAGCCCGCCCGTTGGACCCTCAAGCCTTTGCACACATGGTACCCTCTGCCCGGGGCACTCTTCCTGGTGTTCCTCATGCTCCAGCCACGCTTCTTCCAAGAAGCCTTCCTTGATCACCACAGCCCCTTCCTGGGTTGGATGCTTCCTCTGGGATCCCCATCCTGATGCTTTTCCAGAGAAGCCTTGGGTCACACATCTGCCTCCCTCCCTCCTCTGCCCTGTGAGGGCGGGGGCCATATCCTTTGTGCCCACATGATGACTGTGCATAGGAGGAGGTCAAAAAGAGTTTGCTGATGGAACTTAAGATTGCGGAGGGGTGCCTGGGTGGCTCAGTGGGTTGAGCCTCTGCCTTCCGCTCAGGTCATGATCTCAGGGTCCTAGCACTGAGCCCTGCGTCAGGCTCTCTGCTCAGCAAGAAGCCTGCTTCTGCCTCTCTTTCTCTGCCTGCCTCTCTGCCTACTTGTGATCTCTGTCTGTCAAATAAAATAAATCTTAAAAAAAAAAAAAAAAAAAAAAAGACTATGGAGCTGCCCAGTCCAGCTCCAGATGTCTCCTGAGGCAACGAATGGCTCCACATGCCCTGTACCACTCCCCCAGTCCTTGCCAGCCTGGGAAATGAGTCTTTGACCAGAGAAGAAACTGAGGCACAGAGAGGTGAGGTGACCTGCCTGAGGTCACCCTGTCAGGAAGAGGCGAGGCATGATTTGACCCTGGAGTCCATGCTAGTTACTGGGTCCCTGCCCTAATCAAGGGCTCCGAGTTATCCCATCTTTCTCGGATGCCTTTGACCCAGTCGCACCCGCCCTGGGCTGGAGGCTCCCCAGCCCTGTGGACACAGAGCCTTCTCTCACCTGGGGCTCTCCCTGTCCTGCTTGGGGCATCACAGGACTCCAGGTGTCGTCCCCACCTGCACCTCTTGCCACCTGTAGGTTCTGGCCACTGGGCCCAGGAAACCATTGACACCGGGGTTCAGACAGTGTGAGGGGATTTCCCCTTGCTTCAGTTTGAACATTGTATAATATACTTATTTTATACATCATTTCTATAACTATTTTTTAAGGATTTTATTTTTTTAAAGTTTTTAAATTTTTTTCTTTGTTTATTTGAAAGAGAGAGGCGGAGATGGCGAGAGAGGGGGAGGGGGAGAGAGAGAGAGAGAGAACAAGTGGGAAGAAGCAGGCTCCCTGCTGAGCAGAGAGCCTGATACGGGGCTCGATCCCAGGACCCTGGGATCATGATCTGAGCCAAAGGCAGATGCTTAACAGGCTGAGCCACCCAGGCACTCCACTATAACAATGTTTTAATGATATTATTATGAAAAATCTCAGACCTCAGAGAAAGTTTGGAGAACCATTCAACAAACACCTGACTTTCTACCACCCCATCAAAGAATGAAAATATCACAAATACAGTTAATTTATTCATTGAATATTTATTGGGCACCATCTGTGCACTGGGCCTTGCTCTGGGACCCAGTGATGAAACAAAACACACACAATTCAGGTGGCCAGGTAGTGAGAAGAGCAACAAAGATAATAAAACAAAGGGTTTTATTATTAAAACAAAGGCTATCCCACCCTGCCCAAGGGAGGGGTCTGTGGACAGAGGACTTGCTGTTTCACAGGAAGGCGGACTACACCTGCTCCGTGACCCAGCAATCCCTCTTGTATTAGTTAGCTAATGCCACGTAACAACACATCACACTGTCAGTGGCTGGAAACAACCCACGTGTATTATCTTAAAGTTGCTGTGGGTCAGGAATCTAGACACAGCCTCCTGAGTTCTTTCTTTTAGGGTCTCTCACAGGCTGCAATCAAGATGTTGGCCGGTGGGGGGCGCCTGGGTGACTCAGTGGGTCAAGCCGCTGTCTTCAGCTCAGGTCATGATCTCAGGGTCCAAAGATCAAGCCCCGCTTAGGGCTCTCTGCTCAGTGGGGAGCCTGCTTCCCCCACCCCCGCCTGCCTCTCTGCCTACCTGTGATCTCTCCCCGCCCCCTGCCAAATAAATTAAAAAAAAAAAAAAAAAAGTTTGCCAGGGGCTAGGGTCTCATCCGAGGCTCAAGTAGGGGGTGGGCTGCTTCCCAGTGATGAGGGCATGACAAAGCGTCTGCCTCCCAGGGCTGTGGGAGGGAATGAAGTCAGTGTGTATTTGGAAGTGTCCCAAACAAGTGCATAATCTTAGCACGTGAGAAAGAAGAACAGTGCGATCACATCAGTGCCTGAGTCCTGTACTTGGTGGTGCCTGGGATGGGTGGAGGGTGTTTTCTAGGTGATCTGGATATGGGGATACCGATCTGGGCCCCTGACATCCACTGGTCCCTCCTGCAGAAGCTTCCCCGAGTCCGTGAGCACCGAGGGCCTCTGACCCAGCTTGGGGGCCATCCGCCTCGGTGGCAGCCTATCTTCTGTGTCCTGCGTGGGGACGGCCGCCTGGAGTGGTTCAGCCACAGGGAGGTAAGCAAGTGGCTCTTGTCCCTTCCATTTTAGCCTCACTATCCCACTCCCCTCAGCAGCTCCCAACGTACTCCTCTTTCCTTTCTTCAGTCACCTGCTATGAATTGAGGGTCCCTGTGAGATTGACCTGGGAGGGGTGGCCATCTCTTGCTGGGCCGGGGAGGTAAACTGAGGTCCAGGCCAGGAATAGGGATTTACTCATGGTCATTAGCAGAGCTGAGGTTGAAACTATGAGAGTCCTTTATGCATCACATCTGCTGGGGAATTCAAGTCACTTGTGCCCCTGGGACTCAGTTTCCATCTCTGTGAAATGGGATGATGGTGGTCTAGGCCACATGGGGCTGTGGGGAGTCAATGAGATAATCCTCATACAATATTTGGGACTAGCCTAGCACACAGTGGGTGCTGGTGCTTGACTACGGGGAGGGAGGGAGGGGGGTGGAGGACTTCCCTA
This sequence comes from Neogale vison, assembly GCF_020171115.1. Lineage (NCBI taxonomy): Eukaryota > Metazoa > Chordata > Mammalia > Carnivora > Mustelidae > Neogale > Neogale vison. Next base: position 213,237,513 of record NC_058096.1, on the reverse strand, counting down.
GTGAACCCTAAGCCTTCTCCTGATCCCACAGTTGGGACATGGAAGGCACAGTTTAGACCTGTCCCAAGCTGGTTCTCTTGATGCCTTTCATAGGAATATGAAAATGGGGGCCATCCCCTGGGTTCCACGACCTTGACAGGGTATACCGTCCTGACTTCCCAGCGTGAATATCTCCACCTGTTGGACACTCTCTGCCCAGTCTCCTCAGGTAAGTTTCCTGGGTCCTCAAAAGCAGATCTCTTTACCTTAGAATTGATGACAGTTAGGGCCAAATCATTCTTTGTGGGGGCGGGGGGGGGAGGGCACCCTGTGCATTGCACCATGTTGAACAGCATCCCTGGACTCCACCCACTTGATGCCAGTAGCATTCCACACACCCCGCCATGAGAGGTATGACAATCAAAGATATCTCCAGACACTATCAGGTGTCCCCTTGGGGCAGCATTGTCTTTGGCTGAACACCTCAGCTCTAGCAAGCAAAATATCCACTCTCATCAGAGAGAGAAGGAGACCTTGAACATTGGACAAGAATCCAAGTAGCAAAGGTAAAACAGTAAAACCTGGTGTCAGTGAGCATGTGGGGAGATGGGCACTGGTGGGTGGGCTAAGGTGGAAGGGCTGGGGTGACCAGGGATTTATACCTTCTGGATTATTCCATCTTACTATTGTCCCCTGTATCACCCTGGAAATCAGAACCAAACACTGAAGATTTAGGACACCCCAAATTAAGTAACCAAAAAGAAATTCACTCATTTTGCCCCCACAACAGTGCCCCCAACAGTCTTTCCAATAGTCCTCTCAATATCTCATTGGTATCACTTTGAAGCCCATTTTACAGGCAAGAGACCCGAGTTTCAGACAGAGAAACTGCACCCTAAACATAGAGCGAGCAAATGATTTGGCCGGGTTTGAATCTGGACCTGACTGAGACCCTGTGGGCAAGCCGGGCTCAAATCACATGCCGGCTCAGCTCAATTAGCGGTGGTTGCCCAGGCCTCTGGGATAAGGAGGATACTGAGGCTGGGAAACAATGCTGGGAGGGATTGCTGATGTCCATTGTAGGCCCACCTCTCCCTAGGACTGAGCAAGAATAAGGAGAGTGCAATAATGATGGCATAGCTCATCCTTACCGAGCAACTGCGCAACTGCGTGCCTCCTCTCAGCCCGTCATGGGTGTTTTCTTCTAGTGAATGAATGATTGTAGAGTGAGTGCATGAATGAAGACAATCCCCTCTGCCCACTTGCAGGAGAGCATACACAGGAAGAGTCTGACCCCCTCCTGGAAATGCCAGTGAACTTCCCCCTGTTCCTCCAGCACCCCTTCCGCCGGCATCTGTGTTTCTCTGCAGCCACGGGAGAAGCACAGCGAGCCTGGAGGCTAGCCCTCCAGGGTGGCATCCGGCTTCGTGGCACAGGTGGGTCCCGGGAAAGACCAGGCAGCAGTGGGTCAGGAGCTCTGCTCCTGCTGGCTATGGGGTCACCTCAAAGCTTCTAGTTTCCTTATGAAATGGATTGTGGAGACAGAAGCGACAACAGGCAGTTACAAGCAACCAGGGCTGCGATGGGGACACAGCCCTGTGGCAGCTCAGCCTGGGAGATCAGGGAGGGCTACACGGAGGAGGGGAGGAAGGGATGTCAAGGCTGGGGTCTGACAAGGATAAGGGGCCAGCCGGCTGAAGAAGGGAGCAGGCCCAACACATATGTTGAGCGGGTCGTTGAGTGCACAAATGTACCTTTGTGGAGGGGTAGCGGGGGGTGGGGGTGGCTGTACAGCCTGGGCTGGTGATGGTCCTGGAGCACCGTGTTCCCTGCAAATGGCACTGCTCAAGCAAAGGTCTGGAGGTGATGAGGCTTGGGCGTTCTGGGACCCGGTGAGGAGGTGGAGGGCTTCCTTCCCGGGCGATGGGGACCCAGGCGGAGGCGAGAGCAGAGGAGGAGTGGGCTGGTCCTGAGGCGCTGCCCCCTCAGTCCTGCAGCGAAGTCAGGCCCCCGCCGCCCGTGCCTTCCTGGACGCCGTAAGACTCTATCGTCAGCACCAAGGCCATTTTGGCGATGACGACGTGACCCTGGGCTCGGACGCTGAGGTCAGTGCCGAGCAAGGCCGTCCCCGGGAGCCCCTAGGCCCGCCGTGGCGCTCACGGTCCCCTCTCCCGCAGGTGCTGACCGGGGTGCTGATGAGGAAGCTGCTGCCGGCGCTGCGAGCTCAGACCCTGCCCGGCCTGCGGGGGGCCAGGCGCAACCGTGCCTGGGCCTGGACCGAGGTAGGCACGGGGTCGCGGAGGTGGGGCCGGGATACGCGGGGGGTCGCGGAGGCGGATGGGGCCCGACCCGGGGGCCCATCTTCCCCCTCCTCTCGTCTGTCCCCGAAACCCTCCGCGTCCCTCTGCGTCTCCGTTTTGGTCTCTCTGTTCTCGCACCCCCGCCCCATCACGGCTCCCTCCTGCGCCTCTGGCCCGTGTGGGGTCGCCTCGGCCGGGCCGGGCAGCTCTTAGACGCAGTGCACGCCGCCGTCCTTGCCGAGGCCTCCGCCGGGCTCCGCGCCTTCCAGCCAGAAAAGGACGAGCTGCTCGCGGTCCTGGAGAAAACCATCCGGCCCGACGTGGACCAGATATTGCGGCAGCGGGAGCGCTTGGCGGGGAGGCTGCGGGGTGAGGCCTGGGGGCTGGGACTTGCAGGGAGGGGCGGGGCCGGGAGCCTGAGAGGTGGAAGGGGAACCGGGTGGGTGTGAGGGTGGGTGTAAGGGGTGGGGCCGAGAATTCGGACCCCAGACCCAGCAGGGCAGGGCGGGGTGGGAGGAGGGGTGGGAGGAAGGGTGAACACAAGGGACTAGGTGTCGGTGGGAGTCTGGGCGTGGCCGAGGCTCCGAGATGCGAGACAAGGGTGGGGTCAAGAAAGAGGTCCGGTCGTGGAAAAGCGTTGGGTTAGGGATGGAGCGAGGGACACCCAGTCGGGAGACTGGTGGAGGCGCAGATAGTGGCCAACCTGACTCGGGATATCCCGGTCAGATGGCGGAGGTTCCCACTCGGCTCAGTAACCAAGAGAACCGGCTTGGAATCCGGGCTCTGCCTCTGGGCCGTGGGACTTCGCGCTGACTGCTGCCATACTCCAAACGTCAGTTTTCTCCTGTATAAAATGGTATAAGAGGGTGCTCAGAGTCTGAGCTCTTGTCCTCCTCCTCGTGCTGAGCCCGGGCCGCCTCCACGCCCTTTGCGGAGCACCTTGTGGAGGAGACCCAGGCTAGTGTCCTCCACTCCCAGTCGAGGTCCAGCGCCCCCTGGAGTCGTGCCTGCACGGAAAGGTGGACACACAGCTGTCCCTGGTCACGCAGAAGCTGCTGAGCACCATGGAAGCCGTGCTCTCGGCAGTGCAGACCCTCCTAGCTCAGGGCATGGACCGCCTGTCTCGCCATCTGCGTGGGAGCTCCTCTGGCACGCAGCTGCGCAAGGAGGTGAGCTCGTGTGTGTGTGTGTGTGTGTGTGTTTTCATCCAAAGGACAGTGTATTGGCTTTACAGAAGAGTTGCGTGAACTCTTTTTCCTCTTTCTGTTTGAAAACCTCTTTTGAAAACCTTTTCTTAACTTTGTTGTAGACTGCTTTTTACTTATTGTAGACCACTATGCTATGGTCATTGGGGCCACAGTTTAAACCATGGTTGGAGAGAGGAGTAAAATGACAAGAGTAGCATTTTACTAACATAAGTCTGGAGCCACCTACCTTCAGATTTTTCCTTTTCCCATTCCTTTGTTGTCAGAGGCCACCCCATCCCCTAAGCCAGTGAATTCTGCTCCATGGAGGTCACCTCAGTTTTTCTGATATTAAATGAAGACCGACTAAGTGCCAGGAAAACTTGAACTCATTAAGCTTCCATTTCATAATCATCCCCTCCAGGAACTTTCCCTGCTCTTCTCTGCATCCGCAGCTATTTGTGCGGCCCTCCTCACAGATGGGTTTACACACCCCTCTAGTTGTTAGTCTATAGTTTATCTCCCCCAACTTCTCTGTGAGCTCCTTGAGGGCAAAGACCATATTGGATTACTCCATTTCTGCAGCTGCAGAGCTCCCCAGCACAGAGAGGGCATCAGGTGGTGGGTATAGGTGTGACAAGGGCTGTGCCTATTTCCTCTCAGTCATGCCAGCACTGCATGTTATCCATTTTTTCAGGTTTTACCATTTTATGTCCATCACACCATACCTGTTACTTTTATTATGCATTTTTTGGGTGGCTGAGGTGGGATGTGTTTTCATTCGCGTTTCTCCTACTATGAATTGGCTGTGAGATCCTTGGCCTTTCTTTTCCATTTACTGATGGTATTTTTCTCACTTGCCTGTGGAGCCCAGGTTTACTCATTTGGGGAGATGCCATGGGACCCAGAGCTGATGCAGACCTGCTACCGTGAGGCTGAGAGAAGCCAGAGGCGCCTGAGGCAGCTGGTGGTGCCATTTGGCTTCTTTGGAACGCGGAGCCTGATGTTTGGGGCCCAGGATCTTGCCCAGCAGGTGAGGGGGGAGTGGGAGGCTAAAGGAGGTGGGGGCAGCCGCGTCCACTGAACGGGTGCCAAGAATGTGCTGGGGAGATCATGATGACCAACAGACCTGGCCTCCCTCCCTGGGCTCCCATGTGGTGGGCAGAGTTGTGGTGGGAACACATGGGGTGCTGTGGGAGCCCTGGGGAGGTGTGCAATTCATCTCCAGTGTTAGGAGGGCCTTCAGGAGGAGAGAACTTCTGAACTGAGGCAGCAGGGGGAAAAATGGGGATGGGCTGTGTCCTGGGTAGAGGGAATAGTGTGGATCAGCACCGGGAGGTGAGGGAGTCTATCCGCATTTGGGGAAAATGAAGCCATTTGGAGGCATTGGGTTGTATGTTTCAAGTGAGGGCAGAAAAGTAGGAGATATGCCATCAAAGTGGGTGGGCAGATGGGTCAGGAACTTGAATATGGGGCTAAGGGGTCTGGCTCTGTCCTGAGGGCAGTGGGGAGCCCCAGCGGGTGTGTGAGCAGGGGATGGGCATGACCAGATTCAAGATTTAGGAAGCCCTACCTGCTGTGGGGAAGAGGGGCTTTTGGGGGCAGGATTAGAGGAGGCAAGAAGGAGGCCTGAACCAGACTGGGGGCCGTTAATAGAGAGAAGGGGGGTGCATTTGTAGGCCCAGGGAATGGGACCTGCTCAGGTGGGTGAAGGAGACAAGGATTGAGAAGACCAAGCACTGCCTGGTACAGTTGTTCATTTTGTACACTGCACAAGAGCACTCAGCTAAAGAGGTGGGACTCCAACCAGCCCTCTGCTTCCCAGACTGAGCACCCTGGCACCATCCTCCAGAGGGAAGGGCATTTTCTGCCAAGATTACACATAGGTTCCCACTGTTTGCATGACTCCCAGGTCCTGAGTGGAGGGAGAGGCTGTTTCTTTTTTATTTATTTATTTATTTATATTTGTTTTTTGAAAGATTAATTTACTTTTTTGACACTGAGAGAGAGAGAGTGAGAGACAGAGGGAGCAGGGGGAGTGGCAGGCAGGCAGGCAGAGGAAGAGGGAGAAGAAGCAGGCTCCCTGCTGAGCAAGGAGCCGGATGTGGGACTCAATCCCAGGACTCTGGGATCATGACCTGAGCTGAAGGCAGCCACTTAACTGACTGAGCCACCCAGGCACCCTGAGAGGCTGTTTCTTGAGACAAAAAGGAAGTCGGGGGGGGGGGGGGGAAGTGGCTGATCAGGTTAGTCTGGATGCCAAGAAAGGTCAGCTGGGTAGGCACAGGGCCCAAGAGGCCAGAGCATGGGTTTCCAGGGGGCTTATGAGATGCTCTTTCCACAGCTTATGGCTGATGCCGTGGCCACCTTCCTACAACTGGCAGACCAGTGTCTGACCACAGCCCTGGACTGCACCCAGGCTGCCCAGCAGCTGGAGAAAGTCCGGGGGCGTGTGCTGAAGGTGAGGTCTACTGGGTGGGCATGGCTACTCCCATGGCCTGGGTACTCCGATGGCCCCTGGACCGGCTGCTGTGTGTGTCCGGCAGAAGTTCCAGTCAGACAGTGGCTCAGTGCAGAGGAATTTTACCCGTGGATGGCTGCTCTCCATCTTCTTGCCCTTTGTGTTGCACCAGTTGGAGGGGAGCTGCACAGTGGTGAGCAAGAGGGCACGCATGCGCACATCCTAGAGGACAGCCAAGGGTCTCTGCCTTTCTGTAAAGTGGGCAGAGTGCTCTCTCCCTCGGAGTCACTGTGACGATAAGAGACTCTTGTTCCCTAAGCCTGGTGGTTGGGATGTATGGCTCTTTGGGCTCCCACAATGCTCTCTGCTTCTCCCATGAGAGTGCTCAGCATCTGTCATTTGAGAGCTGGAGAGGAGGGTGGGTGAATGCACCCAGGCATTGCTTACCAGTGGGTGACATGGGCCTTAGGAAAGTGGGGAGGCAAAGAGGGAATGTGTGTCTGTTGGGGGGTTTGCCAGATGGTCAGGGAGGCTCTCACTGAGAATGACACTCGAGAAGCAGTGAACTGAGGGCATGAGCCATGTCCTGGGGAAGCTTGGTCCAGGCAGAAGGCACAGCAGGTACAAAGACCCTGAGGTCAGCCAGTGTCTGGTGTGTGGGAGGAATAGTGAGGAGGTGCGCATGGCTGGAGCTTGGTGAGTGAGGGCATGGGAAGGGGGTGAGAGAGAAGGTCACAGGGGCCTGGTCACACAGGGGCATCAGGGAGGGGTCTGCCTCAGTGGCTGACAAGATCCTCTTGCCAGGGAAGATGGGTGGGAGGGCTAGTGGAGATGCCTGCCCTATGCTCAGTAAGATGTGATGTGCTGTTTCATTGGTCCCCACAACAACCCGAGGGCATATGGATCAAGGAGTCCATTTTAGAGATGAGGAAATTTAATCCCAAGGCCCCCCCAAGCTAAACAGGGTCAAAGTTGCCGCCCTCCCCTCCAGACTAGCCCCTCAGCCGCCTCTGTTCCAGGAGCTGCTTGAGTTCGAAGGAGACGTCCTTGCTGTGGGTAGCCCAGCCCTGACCGTCAAGGGCATCTATAAAGACATTGTCCAGGGGGTCCTGCTGCAGATGATCGATGGAGGTAAGCCCCATTCCTCTATGCCTCAAAGAAGCCTGGTGACCCCTGGCTGTGTGTAGCAGCCTCTACCACATTCCCTATCACCTCTTACTTCCTGTCAATACTAGTCCGTTGATGGAGGGTAGGACTGGGACAGATGGGAATGGGCTGAGCGAGTCTTCGAGGGGCACTGATGGCAGTTCCCTAAAGGAGGGGGCATTGGAACAAGGCTCTGAGGAGTGTGTAGGAGTTCTTAGGATGGGGGGAAGGAGGCAAAATGCAGAAGTTGGGGGTAGACATTTATATTTATTCATTCAGCAACTCCCTGTTCTTTCCGGGCTGACATTGAAGCCCCCAGAGTTCTTGGATCTTCTGGGCTGGGCAGGAGCTCCAGAACCCTCTCTTCTCCTTCTTGCTTCATCAGTTTGCATATAAGCCAGTGCCTGAGACTGCAGAAACGTGCTCTGGGATGAGCCATGTGAGGCTGAGGGAATGGCATGGCATCCATGTGGCTGATGAAGAGGGCATGAAGGAGAATGGAAGGAGAAGAGGCTGCTGGGGCAGGTGTGCAGGGCTTGAAATAACAGGCACAGGAGGTTAGGCTTTATTGAGCAGGCAATGGGGAGCCATGGAGGGTGTGTGAGCAGAGGGCAACAGTGACCAGACCAGAAGCCAAGGAGGAGGCTGAGGGCACAGTCCTGGAGGCAAAGGATGGATTCAGGTAGCTCTCTCATTTCTTGGGAGAAAGCCAAAGACAGTAGGGTTCTGGGAACCAGGAGGTAATGGTGAGGATGTCTTTGGTCCTTGGGCATCCATGCAAAAAAAACCCCTAAGTTCCCTTAGAAAAGGGGCTTTTCTTTTTTTCTTTCTTTCTTTTCTTTTTGAAAAGGGGCATTTTCAATGGAAGAAAAGCTATTCTCTGATGGGGGGGGTGTGGAAATCCAGAAGCAGGTAACCTCAGAGAGTTTCTGTCCTAGAGGTTTTACAGGTAGCTGTATTCTATCCTTAATTGACTTGTAATGTCTGTTTGGGATGCTGTGTTGGCAGGTGGGACTGGTGGGGGGCTCAGTGAAGGGGTGGGGATTGGCTAGCCTTGTCTGCTCTGAGCACAGGTATGGAGAGAGGCTTATTTGAACCACTTGTTTTGGATTCCTGGTTGAGATGTTTCCTCCCATCCTTTGCCATCTTGTGACCTCTCTGAGGGAATGCATGGAATCCCCAGGTGGGTGCAAGGGTTTATCTCTCGCTTTAGAACTGAAAAAGGCCCTTGGTGCCAATGACATGTCCTGCACTCTGGATGGCTGCTCGGAGGCCCCATGGGACCAGACAGGAATAGGTGAGGACACCACAAGCTCTTGGGTCATGCCAGTGAATTGTTGGGGGAGTAGGGGGGCTTGGCATGGGGTGGGAGGGATGGTTGTAAGTGTGGATTCCTGGGTGGAACAACATATACCTTATCTCCTGACCCAGCCAGTTGGTCAAGCTCATGGAGTTCTCAACACTGCAAGGGGAGACTGTGGTGATGGGAGTCTTGGGGCCACTGCAAGCAAGGGCTGTACTAGGAGATGGGTATAGGGAGCCAGGCTCAGGGCCAGGGCAGCCTGGCCTCCTGCTGCAGGATCCTACAACAAACTCTTTGTTGGAGCAGTAAATGCATGTAGGGCTGCGGCTGACGCTGCTGGCAGGGCAGGGATCATCAGCTCCAGTCGTGAGATGGAAATGCATCATGGGGACTTCCCTGAGATGGGGCAGAAAACAGCTGGTCCACCTAGAAGCAGACCAGTGGGCAGGACAGCTGTAACCTGGATATTCAGAACCCAGGGTGGGTGCAGGATTCTAGAACAGCTCACAGCTCAGTCCCCTTGAGTGTTGCTGTTGAACCCACCCAGCTGAGCGCCCCCATACTTTTCACCCACAGAAATTCTGAGATAATGTGTGTTGTTTTTAGCTGCTAACTTTTGGGGTCATTTGTTACACAGCAATAGCTAACTGATACACTCATACATTGCTGATCTGGCCTAGTCATAGTGATCATAGTCGATCACTGTAGACAAAGTGATGAGTATACACAAGTGTGGGGATAAATGGAGATTAAACTGTTTTAAAAAGACTTCTGGGGTTAGAATATTTGGGGATTCATGAGCAAGAATGAAGGATTGCAAACAGGCCCCTTAATCCATTTGACCAGAATGTACCCAGTGATGGCCATTTTACTTCTTCTAACTAGTTAGTCTTCCAACTAACTGTTAGTGCTACAGGGAATGACCTTGTACATACTTTCCAGGAATGTGCAGATCTCTGTGGGTAAATCCCCCAGTGTGAAATCTCAGAGTTTCGAGCCTTTGTGTTTGGCATTTTAACAGCAGTTTCCAGAGCACTCTCCACCAGGCTGTTCCCACCTGGCGCCCCTCCCCCATGTAAAGGTGGCCCATTTCCCCAGCAGCACAGGCTACCAGCTGACTCAGGATTTCTCAGATCTTCTGAGTGAATAATGGTGTCTTGGCATCATTTTTACAAGCATGTCTTGTTGGAGATGAGATTCAGCATCTTTTTGTGTGTTTAAGAACTATTTTAGCTTCTTTTCTGTGAAACTTTGTTCCTCTCCTTGGCCCACGCATCTCCTGGGTGCTTGTCATTTTCTGCTCAGTTTCTTTTACTAGGGCTTCCATGTCCAGAGCATTTACTTTGTGTCAGGCATTTGGTATGTTTTTGCCTCCCGATGATACTTTTTATTTTACAGATGAGAAAGCTGAGGCTCAGAGAGGAACTCGCCCTGGGCAGCCAGGCTCTGGCACTGAGGTCCAGCCACTCTGCCCACTGCCTCCTCCCAGAACATTCTGCAGTTGAATCTTAGGCCACCTCGGTCCTTGTTCCCATTGGGTAAATGTCTACTAACAGAATTTGGAGTCAAGCATATGCACCATTTCAAGGCTTTTATAATCCTCATACCTCCACTTTATTCCTCTCCAGAAAAGCTGGCCTCTTTCTTACACTCCCATCAACAGCATTTTTGCATATTCTCCATATCCTTTCCAAACACTAGACAGTTTCTTAAAAGAAAAAAGTCAACTTGAGACACACGCACACATTTCATTGTTTAGTTTGAATTTCACTCATGGTGGCACTGAACCTAAAAATATGTTTATTGGCCATTTTTATGTTTCTGCTTTTGTTTTGTTTTGTATTATTATTTTTTTTAAGTGAATTGCCTGTTCATGACTTTTCCCTACTTTTCTCTTCAGGAGGTTTTATCTCTTTCTTATTGATCTCTAATAACTCTTTGTATATTAAAGCTATGAATGCTTTGTTACACAGGTTACAGGTACTTTTATTCTCAACCTGCTGGGGGTCTTTTGGGTTTGTTTATTTGCTCTAAATTTTAACTTGGTATCAATGTCCCCGCTGAGAGTGAAGCATTTGCTGACTTCCCTCTGCTTGCCAGAAGAGTCATCTGTCTCCTTGGGGTTTGGCAGCTTCTCCCTATCACAAGCCTTCCAGCTGCTTCCGGAGCAGATTCCGGAGGGATTTCCCCAGGGTGCTTCTCTGGTTCAGCTTTCAGAGGGGGATACACATGCTGCATGGGGATGGTTTCCTCCTGTTCCTCCCTGGAGTTTTTAGCCTCCCCAAAGAGAAAGATTTTCTTCACTTTTCCTGACTTTACCCTCCAACTCAAACTTCTGAGATACATTCATGTTTCACAGCCCTCGTACAGCTGGGTGGGATTTTTTTTTGTTTTTGTTTTAATTTTTAACCCAGAATGTGATGCTAATTCTGCAAAATTGGAACAACAAGAACTTGTCATCCTGCCCTCTTTGAGAAGATCACTATTTGTGGGGCACCTGGGTGGCTCAATGGGTTAAGCCTCTGCCTTCAGCTCAGGTCATGATCTAAGTAAGGGTCCTGGGATCAGCCCGGAATCAGGCTCTCTGCTCAGCAGGGAGCCTGCTTTCCCCACCCCTGCCTGCCTCCCTGTCTACTTGTGATCTCTGTCAAATAAATAAATAAAATCTTTAACCAACCAAACAAACAAACAAAAAAATCACTATTTGCTTTTGGTTCAAAAACTTTAAGTCTTTTCTCAGTTGATCAGGGTATGGGACCTGTCTTGTCACTCTGTTTTTCTCACTTAATATGACTGATCTTTCCTTGTCAGGCCTATAGAGTGTAAAATTGTTTTTTGCCATTTTGTTACAGAAAGTTTCAAATACACCCCAAAAGCACACTCTTGTGTGCCCCCACTCGGATTCAGCAGTGACCAAGTGTGGCCAGATCCCTTTCCTCTACTCCCATCCCTCACCCCCTTAGTCAATCATGTAACCAGGACATTTTAGGGTACGTTTCCAAAATATTCAGCTAAAAACTGAACTTGAACAAATGACTGTTGTAGAAAAAAAACTGGAGAACAGAAATAAAGGAGAGATGAAATTCGAAGAGAGGGATGGACAAGGAGAAGGACATGGGGAGGAGGAAGGGCAAGTATCATGTGACTCCGCTAGCCATGCTGGGAGATTTGAGGCATTTGGGTCAAGCCCGCCTCCCTGTCTTACTTCCTTCAGTTCAGGCCCTACTGTCCCTTTGAGCACAAGGTCGCAGGACCCTGAATTTTACCTAACAGTACTGAATCTCTCCCCTCACCATCATATTAACAAATGTATACCTGAGCATCCTTCTTAAAACTTAGTTTTTAAGATCGACCCAAAAACAATCCATTAGAAAGTACATTGGAGCATTGGGAAACAATCCCTTAGCAGCATTTCTATGGAAATTCCCACCCCACCTGCGGAGCACGTGCTCAACGCTTACAAGTATCTGGCTCCATCTGACGCCAACCCTGCGGTGTCGGTAAGACCCTATTTTACAAATAGACAAATTGAGGCTCTCACTGGGAGCCCACAGTGGGGGCTGAATTTGAAGCCAGGTCTCTGGGGACGCTAGAAACCGCATGCTTAATACCCAACAGCCCTTTGAAACCAGGTCCTAACTAGCCAGGTCCGCCTGGTGGCAGAGACAGGATCCTACACAAATGGAAGTGGCACGGCGTATCAGGGGAAGGTCCAGGCGGGGGCGGGTGTCGGGAGGAACGGAGCGTTGTGAGCTCTGACACCTTTATGGCACTGAGTCACGTGAAACGGGAACGCTAGGAGCATTCTGTGCCTTTAAGGCGGGAGCGGGGGGCGGGGCGTCGGGGCGGGACTGACGTGACTCCCGGTGGGAGTCGCGTACGCAGCACTTTGAGCCTTTAAGGCCCTCGGGAGGAGGGGTCCGGGAAGCGGGCCCAGACGGCTGATTCACTCCAGGCACTCTCCTCCCCTTTAAGGCGCGCGGCAGGGCGGGGCCCGGTGGCTGGCTCGAGGCGCGGTCCGCGTCCTCCGGCAGAAAAGCGGTTTAAAGGCGACGCGTGGAGCGATGGCGGCGGCCCCACGCGTGTGCAGGCGGCGCTGGCGGCTGCGCCCGGTGCTGCTGCTGCTGCTACTGCTGGCGCTGCCGCCCCCGGGCGGCCCGCCGGGCGCCGCCGCCTACTTCCCGGAGGAACGCTGGAGCCCCGAGTCGCCGCTGCAGGCGCCCCGAGTCCTCATCGCGCTGGTGGCGCGCAACGCGGCCCACGCGCTGCCCGCCACGCTGGGCGCGCTCGAGCGGCTGCGGCACCCGCGGGAGCGCACGGCGCTGTGGTGAGCTCGGCACCCGCCTTCCCCGCGCCCGGCCTGCCTCCCCCATCCAGCCGGCTCCACCCCGCGCGCTGACTGCTGCCCTGGCACCGGGCGAGGCGGGCGGGACCCACGCGTGGCCCCTGCTTGTTTCCCTCTTCGGGCCGGCCAGACCCGCTGGCCCTCCGCTTGCTGTCCCTCCCTCCCGGTCTCTGCTCCGCCGCTGTGGGACTGACGGACCGTGCTCTGGCCTCTGGCCCCGCCGTTGGGGCAGATTCCGAACCACTGGTGCCCAGCCCAGGGCTGGGCTGCTCTGCTTGGGACGAACCCTCAAACCGCCTTCGGGGCACTCACAGCTCCAATTAGGGGATCCTGGAGCCCCCACGGCCCACACTGCATTTCCACTGACAGGAAGTCTTTTCAGCTTCTGGGGCATTGAATCCTGAATCTAGCCTGAGTCGATCCCCTGCCCTCTAACCAGCGTGGGTGGGTGGGTGCGTGGGTTATGGGACCAGGTGGCCAAGGGTGGGGGAGTGGGCAGAGCTATATCGCAACTCGTGATTTCCTGCCTCCTGCTTCGGTTTCCTCATCTGGAAAATGGGGGCATTAATAGAACTCTGGTTGCCTTCCTCTCGGAAAATTAACTAGTTAATGCACTCAAGGCCTTGAGCCTGGGATCTCTAGCTTGGTGCTGGGTGACCAGAACTGTGGTTATGGTTATGTTGTCCTTACTAGTCATGGCTGCTCATGTTGGCAAGTTAATAAGAACTTATTGTGGACTCCTAAATGCCCCTCACCCCTCCATCGCAGATTCGCCAGCCTGGATAATGCAGTCACACAGTTGGTGCTTAAAAAATGTTTGTTGAATTAACCAGTAAGCACAGGCACTCTAAGGTGGTGTTGTTGATAGGAGACAGTCAGGGATGGTGGGGTGGGGGTAGATGATACAGAATTTTTAAATTAAATCACCATATTTAGTCCTTAACGTGGTTATGAGATCCTGGGTGCTCAGTGTCTGCTGTATTTTTCCCCAAAAGCTTGTTTAATCCCTTTTGTAGCCCAGTGCAGTGGGTCCTGCCCTCATCTCTGTTTTAGATGAGGAAACAGGCATGGAGGAGGGAAGCATCTTGCTCAGGGCTGTATAAGCTGCTGGAAGGCAAGCTTCGGGGTGTGGAGCCCATGTTGCTTCCCTGCTGCCCGGGGCTGCCTCAGTCTCCCCAGCCTCACGCTGACTGCCCTGCTCTGCTTTGCAGGGTGGCCACAGATCACAACTCAGATAACACATCGGCTGTGCTGCGGGAATGGCTGGTGGCCGTGAAGAGTCTGTACCACTCTGTGGAGTGGCGACCAGCGGAGGAACCCAGGTGAGCTCCAGGTTCTGCCCTGACCCCCTTCCCCAAGTCAACTGGGCTGCGCCCCTATTCACACACCTTCCATGACTCCCCATTGTCCTGTGACAGAACCCCAGCCCTTCCTCCTCTGCCTCTCTGGCCCAACTCTGCAGCTGTACGGGCTGGCCTTGGCTGCTCTGACCCGCCCTCAGCTTCAGTGGGCCATAATCCTCCAGGTGGACTTTTGTCCCCACAGGTCTCTCCACCTAGAGTTCCCTCACTCCCTTGTCCTCCTGGTGGACGCCTACTGCTTTGTTCCCAGTCTCACTCTATGCATAACTTTCTCATGAGCCCCTGGGCAGTGCAGACCACTTGTTCCATTCAGCCTTTCCGGGTTTATTTCTTTACGTGTCTGCCTACACATTCCCTCCTCCAGGAAGCCCTCTCTGACCACTGCCCTCTGGGTTGCCATAGCGCTCCATCCTTCGCACATGACAGCTGTCTCTCTCTGCAGGTCCTACCCGGATGAGGAGGGCCCCAAACACTGGTCTGACTTGCGCTATGAGCACGTTATGAAGTTGCGCCAGGCAGCCTTGAAATCTGCCCGGGACATGTGGGCTGATTACATCCTGGTGAGTCTCAGCCAGCTACTCTGAGATCATGCGGGACATCTGGGTGGCCACCGAGGGAAGGGGCATCAGTGGGATGTGGAGATCATCCTTAAGCCCGTTTACAGAAGGAAACAGGCTCTGAGATGGGGGAATGAGTTGTCTGATGTGATACAGTTGGTTAGCGGAGGAGCTGGGATTCGATCCCTGGCCTCCAAGGTTCTTAACATCGGTTGATGTCCCCGACTATCCCCTGGGGTTGCACCCTGGGGTTGTCTCCACTTTATTGCCACCTCTTTGCACCCCACAGTGACATCCTCTGGGTGACAGCTGAGAAGCAGGAAGATGGGGTGGGAGTTTGCGGGCTGGTGGAGAGTCTAGGCTGCTGAGACCTGACTTTCACTTCCTTCTCCTGGGCCAGCCATTGCCTCTGGAGGAAGGGACGGTTCAGGCTGGAACGCAGTAATGTGAAGGTACCTGCCCACAGGCCTGTGCGAGCTCCTTGAGTCCATCCCTTTGATCAGGACGTGATCCCTTCCCCTGGTGTGGATGGGACTGGATGGCACCGGGGCTGCTGGGCCTGGCTCCCCTGATGCCAGCCCGACAGAGCCTGTGGTCGGTTTTCATTTAGGCGCCAGACCCCCGAGCTGTGGTCTCTATCTTCTTCCACCTGCCAGAGCCTGGGGATGCAGTGAGGATGACCCGGGCTGAGCCCTGCCTTCCTAGTGTCCCAGGAAGGGGGGCCATGGCCAGAAACCAAAACCGAGTGAGGAAGAACTGAGAGCAGCCCGTGCTGTGATTGTGGAGGCTGGTGGATCAGTGTCTGGGGCTGCTGTGACAAAGGACTCCCCGCCCTGGCGGGGAGGGGGGGACTGCAAACAGCGGAAGTTCATTGTCTCCCAGTTCTGGAGGCCAGAAGTCTGAAGTTAAGGTATCAGCCAGGCCCTGCCCCCTCCCCTGGCTCTAGGGGAGGATCCTTCCTCACTTTTTCCAGCTCCTGGGGCTCCATGTGCTCCTGGGCTTGTGGCCTGTGGCTGTGTCCCTCTGTTGTCTGCCTCTGTGGTCCCGTGGGCTTATCTCTCTGTCCCTCCTCCTCGTACCAGGTCATCAGTCATTGACTTTAGCTCAATTCCTGTGTGAGCGCATCTTAACCTACATCCTAGTTACATCTGCAAAGACCTGTTTCCAAATAAGAAAACAGTCGCAGGGTCCTCTGGGTTAGGACTTCAACCTTTTTGGGGGCCACCGTTCAATCCACAACAGATGGCACAGTCAGATGGCACAACAGATGTAGTGACGAGTGAGCAGGGTTGGGGGTGCCTCTCTTAGGAGAGAACCCTAGCTGTGACCTGAAGGAACAAAGAAGCCAGCCTCGGGAAACTGGGGCAGAGGGAGCAGAGTAGCGTGCAAGCTTGAGGCTTTCAGGGACCGTTGAGGCCCCTGTGGGGGTGATGGAGGTGGTTCTGTAGTGGTGGGAGGGGACCAGACTATGCGGACCGAGGCAGAGATTTGGTTTTTACATTGTGGGTAATGGTGAGCCATGGAGGGTATATGAGCAGGGGAGAGTTGTGTTCTGATTTATGATTTTCAGAAGCTCCGTGGCTGCTGTGGGGAGCAGGGCCTGTTGAGGCTAGAGGGGGAACAGCAGGAGGCCAGTGTGGAGCAGGGCTGTGAAGAAAGGCAAGTAGATTGAGGTTGCCTTCATAGGTCAAGGGGACGGACCCTGCTCAGGGACTGGATGTGAGGGGGCCGGGAGGACCCCGTGTGCCTGGCCTGAGCTCTGCAGAGAGGAGGAAGAATGGAACAAGCTCTTCCTTGGAGCCCTATGGGTTGATGCCTTATCAGACCATTTTATAGATGGGAAAATGGAGGCTTAAAGATAGAGGGAACAACGTGCTTGTTGGTAGTCTCAGAACCAGTGAGGCGCAGTGGTGGGACCAGAACCTTCTGGAACTGTCTAGCACAAGGCCACCTTATTTGCTTCCCTGGGTTTTGCTTTCAGGGTTTGAGGCTGGTTGGTTTTCACTTTTTTCCCTCTGCAAACTTGGGTGGAACTCTACATGTCAGTTCAAAACTCAAAGCAGCTTTTGACACACCAGTATCTTTTGGTAACTAGGGACTTTGGAAATCCATATTGGGGTGTGAAATCATTTGTCCAGTGTTTTAAAATTTTTATGAAAAGGACCTCTTTTTTCTTTTTTAAAGACCTCTTTTTAAAAGAAAAAGCAAAAAAAAAATGTTTAAAAAGGACCACTTTTTTTCCCTCTTTTTGTAAATGCTCCGGGTGTTACTTATAAGAAAATATACAAGAAAAAATAAGAAACCTAGGGAAGAAAAAACAAGCAAACCTTGTAATCTTACCTCCCAGAGAGACTCCCTTTCTGGCTGGTTTCCGTGTTTTCTAATTGAGGTGCAATTCACATAACATAAAATTAACTGTTTCAAAGGGAACAACTCAGCGGCATTTAGTACATTCATTATGTCATGCAACCACAACCTCTCTCTAGTTCCAGAACGTTTCCGTCACCCCAGAAGGTTGCCCTGTCCCCAGGAGCAGTCTCTCCCTCTCCCCCGCCCCTCCCCCAGGCTCTGGCAGCCACCAGTGTGCTTTCCGTGTCTGTAGATGTGCCTGTTCTGGACGTTTCTTATAAGTGAATCATGCGCTCTGTGGCCTTCTGTGTCGGGCATCTCTCACTCAGCGCAATGTTCTCGAGGTTCATCTGTTGTGGCGTGTGTCCGTGCTGTGTTCCTTGCTATGGCTGAGTGATGTTCCATTGTATGGTCGGACTATGTTTTGTTCATCCATTCTCCCGTTGACGGACACGTGGGTCATTTCCACTGTCTGGCTCTCGGGGCCGGTGCTTCTGTGAACGTGGGTGTGCAGGTGCCTGTTTCTAGTTGTCTCGGTGCATACCTAGGAGTGGACTCGCTGAGTCATTAGGTAGTTCTCTGTGTAACTCTTGGAGGAACCGCCAGACCCTTCTGGCTGTTTTTATTGTGTATATATTCAAAGGTCACACATACAAATGTTGGCAGGGGCCAGGCATGGAACAGCCCCGCGGCTTGCCCCAAGGGGCAACCACCTTCCGTCTCCAGCTGGGGGTTGCCCTGTGGGAGTGCCACTCTGGAATTGCCAGGGAAGGCTGGGACTCTAGTTCTTGCTGTTGCGTGTGGCAAGTGATTTATAGGTTTTAAAAATCCTGTGTGGGTGGGTGCCTGGGTGGCTCAGTGGGTTAAAGCCTCTGCCTTTGGCTCAGGTCATGATCCCAGGGTCCTGGGATCGAGCCCCGCATTGGGCTCTCTGCTCATCGGGAGCCTGCTTCCTCCTCTCTCTCTGCCTGCCTCTCTGCCTACTTGTAATCTCTGTCTGTCAAATAAATAAATAAAATCTTAAAAAAAAAAAAAATCCTGTGTCGGGGACAGAAAGCCTATCTGTGGACCAGAGGCATTTAAAAACAAATCAATCAGGGGCACCTGGGTGGCTCAGTGGGTTAAAGCCTCTGCCTTCGGCTCAGGTCATGGTCCCAGGGCCCTGGGATCGAGCCCCACATCGGGCTCTTTGCTCAGCGGGGAGCCTGCTTCCTCCTCTCTCTCTCTCTCTGCCTACCTGTGACCTCTATCTGTCAAACAAATAAATAAAAAAATCTTTTAAACAAAAAACAACAATAAAAAGAAAAACCAATCAATCCTAAGAGTTCCGTGATGCGTGGTGGCCTGGTGTCTTCACGTTCCAGTGGACAGGGACACCCTCGCCTGATCCTACTCCGCGGTGCAATTCCTAGCTGTCTGGGCTCACTCTGCAGTGGGATGGGGCCGGAACTTCTCTAGCCGATTCACCATGACTAGACTCCTGCGTCGTTCCCCAGTTAGTGTGGTCAGCAGCACTGCAGTGAGCCTCCGGGTATGGCTTCTTTGGGGAGTGTTGGTGACACATGGTTTTGGGGGGAACAGCAGGCACCTCCGCCCCGATGGTGACCCTTTTCCTGGGTTGGTGGATTTCATCCCAATGCTGCAGCAAGCAAGTTACCATCTTTTTTTTTTTTTTTTTTTAAGATTTTATTTATTTATTTGACAGACAGAGATCACAAGTAGGCCGAGTCAGGCAGAAAGAGAGGAGGAAGCAGGCTCCCTACTGCGCAGAGAGCCCGAAGCGGGGCTCAACCCCAGGACCCTGAGACCATGACCTGAGCTGAAGGCAGAGGCTTTAACCCACTGAGCCACCCAGGCGCCCCTAAGTTACCATTATTTTATCCCGACATGTAAGGTGTTACAGGAAAACAAAGGGCTTCCGTAAAGACCGGATTTGTATACACTCTGTCAGCCCGTAATTCACATTGGACAGGAGTGTGCTCCTCCCTGCCAGGCCCCGCGGAGTTGGCCTCTGCTCCTACCGTCCTACTCATGGACAGGGGCTGCCTTTTTGAGAAGTTCCCATAAATGTTGCCACGTGTACTTGCTGTCGAGTTGGATGTGTTCCCCTCCCCCCCGCCCCCAGTGCCGCGTCTGGACCCCATTTGTGTTGCTTTGTGCGTTGTGGTCTGTCCCTTCTCTTGCTACAGAGTGTATTTCGTTGTATGAGCATTACTGGGCTTGTCACCAGGGGCAGAGCCAGTGGTGGGGGAACGGGCTGGCTTCCAGGGCCCCATCTGCTACTCTAGGATCCCCAGACTGCCACCCCCTCCCCTCCAGGATGCTGGCCGCTGCCACAGCTGTTCAGAGCCGTGGGCCAGCCTGGGTCAGTCCTATGGGCCCTGCTGATTCTCTGCTGGGTGTTTTGCAGTTTGTGGACGCAGACAACCTGATCCTCAATCCGAACACACTAAGCCTCCTCATTGCTGAGAATAAGACGGTGGTGGCCCCCATGCTGGATTCGCGGGCTGCATACTCCAACTTCTGGTGCGGGATGACCTCCCAGGTGAGGGGGCTGCTGGGGGAGGGTGGGGGCCAGGAATGGTGGGCGCAAGTGAATGGGGACTGTGGCTGGAGCCTAGCTTCCCATACCACCTCATGGTAGGCCCTTTACAACACCATTGTGGTAATCCTTAACTAGCTCCTTGATGGAAGGTCTATGATTGTGCCCTCTCCTCCCCATTCCCTTCCCAGTCACTGAGGCAGAGACAGAAACGCAGGGAGAGAGGACTTGACTTGCCTGAGATCACACAGCTAGGAAGCCATGTGCCAGGTAGGACTTCAGGCACAGCTTGATCCAGGTGTTCAAACAACTTTCCCATCTTCCTCCATCTTTTGGGTGGCTTCATTGTCAGACTCCTGGAGCACAATCCTAGCACCATCCAGCCAAAGTCCACTTTGGGCCTTGTCCAGTCTCCTCCTACACCTGAGCCAATTCCCGAAGCCAGGAAAATGCCAGGTTCTGATTGACTGATCCTGGGCCGGTAGTCCCACCCCAGCGTTGAGGCTGGGATTGCAGGCAACACCAGGAGGAGTGAAAGGGTAGGTGCTGGAGTGGGGGGCATGCCAGAGCCAGGACTTCCTCCTGTCTCCTCCTGTCTTTTTAATTGATGTATGATTCACATAATAGGAAACTCACTCTCTTAAAGCGAACATTTCAGTAGTTTCTATTTTAAAAAATATGTCATGGAAATCTAAATATTACACTCTAACAATTCCAGTTTGTAAAGGTATGATGAAGAGAGAGAACAACTTCAGATGGTTAAAACTTGTTTTTGAAAGATTTCGCCCCGTGTTTCTTGAAGTCCTACTTCTGATGTTCAGTCCTGTGTAAATCAAGGAATCGCAAATATCTGGTCCCTTTCTCAGCTTGCTCATTTCCTCCAAGTGCTGCCTTTCTGATCTGAAGTGTTGAGCTAGGTCTGTAGGTGGGCACACAGCTGCATCCCTTCCCTCCTCGGCCCCCACCCTACTGCCTGTGGCTCTGGGTGTGGGGGACGAGCCCTGACCACCCCCGGAATTCTGGACTCAGGGAGAGCCCACCACAGCCAGAGGCTGGCGTCTGGGTCCTGCTCTCCAAGTGTTCCATGCCTCCCCTTGTCCCAGGCCTCCAGCCTTACCTCTAGGATCCTCCCCCCCATAGAGCTGCACCCTCCCCCCACAGGGCTACTACAAACGTACCCCCGCCTACATCCCCATTCGCAAGCGGGACCGCCGGGGCTGCTTTGCTGTTCCCATGGTGCACTCCACCTTCCTCATTGACCTGCGGAAGGCAGCGTCCAGGAACTTGGCGTTCTACCCTCCTCACCCTGACTACACCTGGTCCTTTGACGACATCATCGTTTTTGCCTTCTCCTGCAAGCAAGCAGGTGAGCCCACAGAAGGTTCCCAGAAACCAGAACTGCAGGGTGCAGTGATGGTTTCAGGTGTGGCTGTATCCAGGTGTTCAGGTGATGTCCCCAGTACTCCCTTTCTTCCAGCCCCCACTTCGCCGGGTCACTTCACTTCTTTATCTTTAAGACCTCTTTATTGGAGGCTATTTTCACCTTAATAGTCTCCTGTGTTCTCCCAGTTTTCCGTAGTTGAGCATAATTTTTCGCTAATTATACAGTTAGGGAGGAAACATTTTAAAAAGAAAGAACACAGCCATAGCTGGCCTCTCATTTTTTTTTTTAAACCGTGGTTCGGCGAACAATGGCCCATGGCCCAAATCTGGCCCACCATGTGTTTTCCTGTAGCATTAAGCCAAGTATGTCTTGGGTTCCTGGACCTAATTCTATCTTGAGTGTGTGTGTTGGTGGGGGCGACTTCCCCACACCAACAAGCCATTGTCTCTGTAAGACATGCAGGGTATCCTCCAATTCAACTCACTTCTGACAGTCAGATCGCACAGGTTGGGGGGTGGTCAGTCGGACAACACTGTCCGCCACCCCAACTTCAAATGCTGGCCATAAACCCACATGCTTCTGGGAACTGGCCATAAACCTGAGGCTCCCAAGACGCTCTCCTTGGGGTCTGTTACTTTGTAAGAGCAGCTCACAGAATTCAGGAACCCCATTTACTCACCAGATGCCTCAGTTTAGTCTAAAAGGCTCTAACTCAGGAGTAGCCCTGGGGAAGAGATGGGGTATGTGGGCTGTGTGCGGTCCGGGGGAAGGGGCGCAGAGCTTCCTTTCCCCCTCCAGGCTCCAGTACATTACTCTCCCCACACCCCACGTGTTCACCAACTCAGAACTGCTAGGGATTCCATCCTTTTGGGTTTTTATGGAGGCTTCTTTATGTAGACGTGATTAATTGGATCATTGGCTCTCAGCAATCCAACCTCTAGCTCCCCTCCCCTCCCCAGAGACCAGAGGGGTAGGACGGAAAGTTCCAGCCCTCTGTTCATGGCTGATTCCCCTTGGCAACCAGTGTGTGTGTTGGGGGAGGGAGGTTCCTCTTTAAGTGCTTTCCAAAAGTCACTTACTAATGTGAGAGACACCTCTAAGCTCTCAACATTTAGGAAATTCCAAGGATTTTGGGAACTGAGCCCGGACCTGTGGACGAAGACCAAATATATACGCCAAGTCTGTATTTGGTCATCTGAACAGGAAAAAAAAAAAAATGAAAAGAAGACATTTGTGACATCTGAAGATTGTATAAGATTCGAATCTCAGTGCCTATAAAGAAAGTTTCATCAGCATGAGCCACGCCCATTCACTGAAGCCTCATTTCTGGCTGCTGCTGCATTCCAGCTGCAACTGAGTCATTGAGATAGAACCGTCTGGCCCATAAGTGTAAATATTGACCATCTGGCCCTTTACAGAAAAAGTTAACCAGTTCAAGTGGAATCGTTTTTCATTGGGTTTTTCACTTAAAAAAGAAACGATATGCATAAAACCTTAAACCACCCAAAAAGGACAAATGCAGATGGAGGTGCTGTTGCTTCTGTCCGGGTCAGCCGCGTCTCCTTTCCTGCCCCACTGGGCCTCTGCGCTGCCCCCCCGGGGGTTGTGCGGTTGGCCCTCGGAACCCCGCGGGGGATCATGGCAGTGGCCGTGAGAGGCACTCGTTAACAGCTCTGGAGTTCTTCCCAGGCCGGCCTGGCAGCTGGGGAGCTGAGGAGTCCCCGCCGGGTGCCGGGAACGGGGGGGGGGACCTGGAGAGGTTCTAGGCTCACCCTCAGTGGTGCGTCTGGTTTCTGGGAGCCGCTGTTGCCTCGTACCATTTTTCACTTTGCATTGTTGTTCCCTCGGCCGCAGAGGTCCAGATGTACGTCTGCAACAAGGAGGTGTACGGCTTCCTGCCTGTGCCGCTGCGGTCACACAGCACCCTCCAGGATGAGGCCGAGAGCTTCATGCACGTGCAGCTGGAGGTCATGGGTGAGTCCCCAAACACGGAGGGCTGAGTCACCTCCCTTTCTCTACCACCCTGCCTCTGTCCCATCTGTTGCGTGCCAGTCCCTTGGCTGGGAGTGGGGGACTCGGCACGAACAAGGTGGATGGTTGTCCCTGGTCTTGGAAGCTGTGTGCAGCATCCTGAGAGCAGTCAGGATGGGCTCCTGGGAAGAGGGGGCATGAAGATGCGTGGTGGGTAGGAGTTAGCCAGGAAGAGAATTATAGCTGGAGGGAACAGCACGGGCAAAGGCCAGGAGGCTGGAGGGGACTTGAGCTCAGAGAACAGCCAAGATTGACGGGACAGAAATAAAGGCGGCGAGTGGGCAGAGCTGACAGGCAGGGCCAGCACAGGGGCCTTTGACACCAAGCTGAGGAACAGAGCTTTTGCCCAAAGGCAGCTGGGAGCTATAGAGGGTGTGAGGGCAGAAGGGGCCTGGCGGTGTCTGGGGCTCCACCATTGCAAGCTGTGTCCTCATCCATGCCGCTGCCAAACCCAGACCCAGCGTTATTTCATACTTATCTTAAGCAGACACTTTTTCCCCCCACTTGAATACATTTAAAAAAGGAAACTAGGAATTGTTTAAAAGATTTTATTTATTTATTTGACAGACAATGAGAGGGAACACAGCAGGGGGAGACGCAGAGGGAGAGAGAGAAGCAGGCTTCCTGCTGAGTAAGGAGCCTGACCTGGGGCTCGATCCCAGGACCCTGGGATCATGACCCGAGCCGAAGGTGTACTCTTAATGACTGAGCCACCCGGGTGCCCCGGAAACTAGGTACTTTTACTATAGTTGCAAGCTTGTGCCTTTCTAATATATATATACAAATAAATCCATGAACTATGCAACTAGCCATCCCTCTAGTGGGCCCCTGAGATGGGACAAGCACAAAGGGCAGAGCTGCCACCAAGGTTGTTTGAGGAGGGGGCTCCTGTTCCTGCTGAGGCTCTCCAGAGACACCAGACAGTGTCTCTTGTGAGGGCCTCGCCCAGTGCTGGCCACGCACATCCCCCAAAAGGCCTCTGAGGCAGCGTGGCCTTTCCTCCCACTGCACAGACAGGGAGGAGCCCTGCTCCTTTAACCTTTCCCATGGTTAAACCTCTCTCTGGAAAGTTCTAAGACACCCCCCCTGGTGGCTGAAGATGGAATGGCACCCTGCCCTCTGTTTTTTGGGGGACATTGGGTACTTTGAGGTGACACCTGTAGGTTGCATGGTCACCAGGGTGAAGACCCCTGTAGTACCTGAGCATTTGTCACACTCAGATGCCCAGGCCTGGTCCAGCAGCCCCACCAGGCCACACTCACAGAGGGAGGGTCTCTGGCGTCACCAGCTCCCGCCGGTGACTGGCCTCTGAAAAATGTCTCACAGGCTGCCAGAGTTTTCCTACTTGATTTTATTTTATTTTTTTTTGATTTTATTATTTTTTTAGATGTTATTTTTATTTATATATTAATAACTTTTATTTTTATTATTTTTCATTTTTTGAGAGCGAGGGAGGAAGCACACGAGAGCGGGGGCGGTGTGGAGGGAGAGGGAGAGAGAGAGAGAGAATCTTACACTGTCTCCACAGCTAGCAGAGCCCGATGCAGGGCTCTCATGAGAACATGACCTGAGCCAAAATCAGGTGTCAGATGCTCCACCAACTGAGCCACCCAGGCTCAGTTAGAAAGTATTAGAACCTGATGTCACCAGAGGAGTGAATATTTTCCTATGTCTCGAGGGCCAGAGCAAAGCCTACGGAACAGACAGAAGGAGGGTCTGGGGGTTTCAGATATTTGTGTAAATCCTTCCTTCCGGTCTGAGTGAAGACTGTATTTTTCTCTCCATCCCTGTGTGGGGATGTGATCTTCATCCCAGACTGTGCATGTGATTTTTCATGCGTTCAAAAGTCTGTCCAGTGATGAAATTTCAGACTTGCAGGAAGGCTCAGTGATGTCCCCGGGGCTGGGGGATCCTGCCGCCTGCTTCCTTTCCCCCACCCCTCTCGTGGACAATGGAACATCTTTCCCCATCGCCTGGTAACCCTTGCTCTTATACTCAGGGTTTATTACAAGCAAAAGGATGCAGGTTACAACTGGCAAAGGGAAGGGGTGTCTGGGCTGGCGACCCAGAGAGTTCTATGCATGAACTTCCGGGTGTCCCCCATCTGTGGATTCGTGTGGACAGCTTTCAGTTCTCCCAGCGCCCTGTATGGCCATGCACATGGTGTACTACCGTCCAGGGATGCTCCCTAAGCCTCAGGGTCCAGGCTTTTTACTGGGGCTCACTCACACGGACCTGGCTGATTGCCTCTCTAGCCCCTGCAGGGGGTGAGCTGATTCCACACGGCCCAAGACCCCTCCCCTAAATCACACTGTTGGCATAGACCACCCAGTGTGGCCCGAGAGCCCAGGCAAACAAAGATAGTTCTGTCAGGCAGAATGTTCAGAGGGCTTCTACCGCTGGGGACAAAGGCCAGATGTCTTTTTGGGTAGGTTTGATTATTTACCCCCACGATGGGTCTGGAGGTGTTCGGTTTTTGTAATCACTGTGCTGTGACTTTTCTGGAAAGGCTGCATTGCTCTGCTCCTTCTGGATGCCTGTTGTGGACAGTGAGGAGCTCCTCCCCCACCGCAGGCAGCCTTGTTGCCCTCCGCACCCCTCAGTGGAGGGGCAGAAGCTCAGAAGGAGAAGGGAAAAGGCATCCGGAGTTTGAACTGGGTGCTCAGATCCCAGCATCTTGTTCTCCATCTCCAGCTCCCCCAAGAGGGTGGGGACGGGGCGGGGCAGAGCTGTGAAGAGCCCCGGGGCAGGAGGAAACCCCGGAATGTGGTGTTCCTGGGGGCTCAGGTTGGCTTTGGGCCGCGCCCCAGCCTGTCCCAGACAGAGAGGCCTGTGTCTCTCCCTCAGGCTCACACGGGGCCTTTATTCTCCATGGGGCAGATGGCGCACTCACCTTCAGACTGGGTTCCTCTGGGCCAGCCTCTCCAGCCTCCTGTCCACCCGTGGAGCTGATCCTTCTGAAGGAAGCTGCCAGGGTTGTGCCAAGACAAGGCCCTGGAGATGTGGTCTGAGCGCTGCTGACAGCAGCTGGCGCGTTGGGGGCGGGGCTCATGGCCACTCTGAAATTCTTGCCATACTTTGGCTTATAGACCTGCCACTCCGGTCCCATGGTCACCTTCTGCAGGTGTATCTCCGTGGTCCCCCCTCTGCGTGTGTGGCTGGATCCAAGTTGCCCATTTTGATAAGGACCCCAGTCACTATTTTCACTTGGTTGTCTCTGTAAAGACCCTATTTCCAAATAAGATCACATTCTGAGGTGCTGGGGGTTAAGACTCCATCCTGTTGGGGAGGACACGATTCAGCCCATAATGTGCATCATTTCATGGCATCTCCTGAAACCTCTGGGAGGAGGAGGAGTTTTTTGTTTTTTTAAGATTTTATTTTATTTTAAGATTTTTATTTATTTGTCAGAGAGAGAGCAGAAGCACAGAGAGCTACGGGCAGAATAGGCAGAGCAGGCAGAGGGAGAAGCAGGCTCCGTGTCGAGCAAGGAGCCCGATGTGGGACTCGATCCCAGGACCCTTGCATCATGACCTGAGCCAAGGCAGACTCTCAACTGACTAAGCCACGCAGGCATCCTGAGGAGGAGGTTTTTATTTATTTTTTTTTTTTAAAGATTTTATTTATTTATTTGACAGAGAGAAATCACAAGTAGATGGAGAGGCAGGCAGAGAGAGAGGGAAGCAGGCTCCCTACTGAGCAGAGCGCCCGATGCGGGACTCGATCCCAGGACCCTGAGATCATGACCTGAGCCGAAGGCAGCGGCTTAACCCACTGAGCCACCCAGGCACCCGAGGAGGAGGTTTTTAAAATTGGAGTCCTGGGGCACCTGGGTGGCTCAGTCAATTGAGCGTCAGACCTTGGTTTCAGTTCAGGTCATGATCTCAGGGTCCTGAAATTGAGCCCCATGTTGGGAATCCGTGCTCTGTAGGGTGTCTGCTTGAGATTCTCTCTCCCTCTGTCCCTCACCCCCACTACCCCCACTCAAGCACACTTTTCTCTCTCTCAAATAAATAAATCTTCAATAAAATAAAATTGGAGTCTCTTTTTATAGATGAAGAAAGCCAAGGCCCCAGTAGGTTAAGGTCACACAGTTTGCCATCATTTTTTTGTTCATTCTCTGAGTAATTATTGAGTGCCTGCTGTGTACCAAGCTTTGGGCACTGGGGATTCAGTGTGAGTGGACAGACGTGGTGTCTGTCCTGCAGTGCTTGTGGCAGACAGATCGAAAGCCAGGGAGGTGGGCTCACAGGATTGGGGTTTGATGATGGAAGGCCAGATGCTGTGGGAGCCAGGAGGAGGTACCCTGCTTCAGCTCAAGAGGGCGTCTTAGCTGAGAACTCAGGAGAAGGAGGGGAGGAAGGAAGGTGTTTCATGCAGAGGCCCAGCATGTACACAGGTCCTGAGGTAGGAGGGAGTACATTTGGGGGCAGTGCCAATAGCCAGAGTGAGTAGGTGCAACATCATCAATGATTCCAGGCTAAGGAGCTTAGGGGGACGGGGGTCCCAGAGGGGCTGGGGAAAGGAAGGGACACTGGAGGCTGGAGCGCCTCCCTGGGTGATCCCACTGACACCCTGGATTCTGTCTGCCTCACAGTAAAGCACCCACCGGCGGAGCCCTCCAGGTTCATCTCCGTGCCCCCCAAGACGCCTGACAAGATGGGCTTCGACGAGGTGAGCCAGGCTTACCCCAGCGGGTGGGGGCGGGGCGGAGGCAGGGGCCGGCCTGGAGGGTTCGACAGGAGCTCTGGGCCCGCAGGTCTTCATGATCAACCTGAAGCGGCGGCAGGACCGGCGGGAGCGCATGCTGCGGGCCCTGCAGGCACAGGAGATCGAGTGCCGCCTGGTGGAGGCTGTGGACGGCAAGTGCGTCCCGAGTCCAGCCACGGGGTGGGGGGGTTGGGGGGGGCTTGTGGCTGTTGGAGCGGGTGGGCAGGGCACCTGGGTGTAGACGGCCTGGGGGCCGGCACTGTCACATACGGCTTACTTTGACCCCCTCCTTCCCGTCCCCGCCTCCAGGGCCATGAACACCAGCCAGGTGGAGGCGCTGGGCATCCAGATGCTGCCCGGCTACCGGGACCCCTACCACGGGCGGCCCCTTACCAAGGGCGAGCTGGGCTGCTTCCTCAGCCACTACAACATCTGGAAGGAGGTAGGTCTGGCGGGGGAGGGCAGGGCTGCGCTCAGGCTTCCGGCCACCCAGGGAGGGACTCGCTGCAGGCACCCCCTGCAGGCTTCTGGAATTTCAGCATGACACAGGGCCTCGGTTCAGAGAACCCTCCACCAGGATGTCACGTTAGCCTGGATGGGCAGCTGCTATCCTTCCGTTGTGCAGAGAGGGAAGCAGATGAGGGAGGCAGGGATGTGTCCAGCTTCCAGAGAAGGTGAGGTCTCAGACCCAGGACCTCCAAGTGAGGCCCCTTCTCACCCCGCTGCTGCCACGGGTCCTTGGAGCCTGGACTTGGTGTTCTGCTCAACACTTACCAGTAGAAGTGACAGCCACGGGGACAGTCAGCAACGCTAACCCCACACCGGGGTCTTGTCAGCCACTCTCAGAGGCTGAGATTCAAACATGGAACCACCGGGCTGGGGGCCAGATGGGGTGTCCGGGCGTTTGAGGTGATGGGTCCTCTCTTCCTCAGTGAGATTCGTCATGGAGGGCAAGGGGCCGAGGTTCCTGTATCCAGGCGGCCTGATCTGGGTTCAAGCCAAACCCTGCCTCTCAGAGGGGTGAGCTCTGTGAGCGAGGAGGGCACCCTGTTCTTGAAGATGACAGTCACCCTCCTCAGTCTTGAGGCTTCTCAAGTGCCTTTGGGGACGCCCATGCACCTGCTGTGCATCCGGCCTGGTGCTGGGAGCGGGACAGCCACCAAGACAGATGCGGGTCCTGGCAGGGGGCTCACGCCCTGGGAGATGGGGACTCTGATGGCAAACCACAGTAATCTAAGTGTGACGCACCCACACGAGGACGAATTGTCCTCAGCTGACAGCTGTGGCCAGTGGTCAGGGAGGGCCTCCTAGGTGACCTCTGAGCCCAGGCCTTAAGGCTGGGGGCCAGCCTGCCACCGTGCTGCGGCGGTGGGTGGTGGGCACTCTGCGTTGGCATCGGCAGAGGTACAGACCCTGGGGTGGGAAGGAGCAGTCAGGCCAAGGGCAAGGCCAGGGCACCTATCGCCAAGTGTGCAAGGAGCTGATGGCCAAGAGGTGGATCCAGACGACGGTGAGGAAGGCTTGTGTTTGCTTCTCTCCTGTGGCCCCAGGGCCTTGAAGCAGAGCTGACTTCTGGGTCAGGTCTGGCCTTGGTCCCCGTCTGATGTGGGCAGGGCATCCTCCCTCAGGTTGTGGACCGCGGGCTGCGGAAGTCACTTGTCTTCGAGGACGACCTGCGCTTTGAGATCTTCTTCAAGAGACGCCTGCTCAACCTCATGCGGGATGTGGAACGGGAGGGTCTGGACTGGGACCTCATGTGAGCTTGGGCCCCTGGGTGGCACTGGGGTGGGGTCGGGGCTTGGGGGCTCGGTTTGGAGTGGGTGGAGCCGCAGTCTGGACCCGGGAAATGAGGCCTAGAGCCTGGAGGTCTGAGGGCCTTTATAGGGTAATAGGCCGTACCAACTCTCAGGGGTGTGGCGGGAGGGGACTCAGGTGTAGCCTGTGGTTCCTGGATCCAGAGAGCACTCAGGGTTTAGACTAAGGCCTGGGGGGTAGGGCCTGTGGCCTGTGAAGATGACCTGGAAATCTAGGGACCTGGCCTGTGGGGAGGGGGCTCGAGAGGGCTTGGAGGCTTGAGGAGTCCTAGAGGGGATGGGGTTTGCCTGAGATTTGAGATGGAAGCCTGTGCTCAGGGCTGAAGATCTTGGGCTGTGGCGTGGGGTGGGTGTGGTCAGGGCGTGGGGCTGTGCCCAGAAGCTGGGGGCGTGTCTGAGTGTGGGGGCGTGGCCAGGAAGCCTGGGTCTTAGACTAGCAGTAGGTCTGATGTGGCCAGCATATTTCTGGACAGTCCTTTGGAATCTCCCCTAGATGAGTTGGTTTGTCCCCCGGGCCCGGGTGTACAGGGCCCTGATGCAGGTGCTGGGCCCCAGACTCTGGACTGTGCTAGTCATAGGACTAGGAGCGATACCCTTTCCTCCCCAGCCATTCACCACATTCCTGGACGTTGCCCAGCTGCCCCACAGCCTTCTGAACTCAGAACAGCTTCCCTCCTAGCCCCAGTCCTTCCCATGGTTCAACCTCAGAGTGTCCAGGACGTCTTTCCCTTCTGAGCTCCAGATCCTCCCATGGCTCCCTAGTACCCCTGGGAAAAACACAGTCTCCTCCCTGCACGTCCCAGATCCCTGAGGTCCACCGTGGTCCGGCAGCCACCCCTGCCTCCTGGCTGCTCCCCCAAACACGCCCAGCTCGCTTCCACCCCAGGGCCTGACGGAGGCTCACCAGACCTCAGACTCGCTCCCTTAGCATTCTCCGCGGGGGCGAAGAGGGTGACAGGACCCTGATTCTGCACCCGCAGTTACGTGGGCCGGAAGCGGATGCAGGTGGAGCACCCGGAGAAGGCCGTGCCCCGCGTGAGGAACCTGGTGGAGGCAGATTACTCCTACTGGACGCTGGCCTACGTGATCTCCCTGCAGGGCGCCCGCAAGCTGCTGGCCGCCCAGCCGCTCTCCAAGATGCTGCCTGTCGACGAGTTCCTGCCGGTCATGTTTGACAAGCACCCAGTGTGAGAGGGGCGGGCCTGGGTCGGTGGGCGGGGTGGACCCCCATCCTGTGGCTTTCCCTCCACCCACTCTTTCCTAGGTGCCTGCCCCCCCTCCCGCCCCGTCCACTTCCACCTCGGTCGGTCGGTCAGGACTCCCAACCCATGGCGGCCCCCCTTTCTTCCCCCACCAGGTCCGAGTACAAGGCCCACTTCTCGCCCCGCAACCTGCGCGCCTTCTCGGTGGAGCCCCTGCTCGTCTACCCCACGCACTACACGGGGGACGATGGCTATGTGAGCGACACGGAGACCTCGGTGGTGTGGAACAACGAGCACGTGAAGACCGACTGGGACCGCGCCAAGTCCCAGAAGATGCGGGAGCAGCAGGCGCTGAGCCGCGAGGCCAAGAACTCCGACGTGCTGCAGTCGCCGCTGGACAGCGCGGCCCGCGACGAGCTCTGAGCGCTGGGGGCCGAACCGCCAAAGCCGGCCTCACCCGCACAGCCCGACCCCCGGTAGGCGGCCGAGGGCTCTCCCCTCGAGGCAGTGTGCGGTGCGGCCGGCTTGGCTCGGCTCTGGCGCAGCAATCACGTGCACGCAGGCAGCTTTAATGGAGTGCCTACTGTATGCCGGGAATGGGGCTGGGCACTAGGGCATCAGAAGAGAGCCAGACCTCGTTCCTGTCTTCAGGTGCCAAACACTTGGAAGTCCTCATCGGGTACCAGGCTTCCGCGTTGGCGGTGGATGGGGCATAATTATTCCTTCAGATAGTGACCGTTTGGTCCATCACGCTTTTGTTGATTTCCCCCCCCTCCCCACCCCAAGAATCAGCACTAGTGATACACAGTCATTGTTCTAATGCATTGAAATATTTATTGAATGCCTGCTGTATGTCGGGCACCAACCATTCTGGGCTCTGGGAATACCGGGATAAACAAGATACTTTCATTCGTTTCTCCGAATACCTATGAAGCACCCACCATGTGCCTGGTACTTGGAACACAAAGACAGGTGCTTATTAACTCAGAGCATTTATCGAGTGCCTGCTGTGTGCTGGGAACTGAGCTTGGTGCCGGGGTGAAAATCAACAAGGTGCTTTTCACTCTTCAATTGGCTTCTTCCTCACACGTGTAGAGGGCGCCCGCTGGGGGCCGGCATTAGCGAAACCAAACAGCACAGCCTGTGCTGGGTCAGGACATCAAGACGACCCTCCTGCGTGCAGGGCCACCCAAATGAACAAGATGAATCTTATTTCTCCTTGCAGCAGGCGTTGATGGAGCGCCTACTGTGTACCAGACCTCGTGGACTCCCCGTGAGACTGGAGAATTGTTGGCTGAGAGTTTGATCCCTGCCTGCCCCGCCCCCCCCAGCCTGCTCACCCAAGCCGTGTGCAGACAAATTCCCCCACCACCACCACCCAGGAGGGAGGGTGGCTCTCCCCTCACCAGGGACAGCCGCGGGTCCTAGCAACCACACGGCCACGCCAGGCTTCCCTGGACCCAGCCCCCCTGGCGGGGGCAAGGGATAAAGCAGGGGCTGGGTCTCCTGTGCTCACCCACCTCCTGTGTTGACTTGTCATCCCGTCTGCTTGACCTCCCTGCCCTGCGTCTCGGGCGTGGGCTCTGCCTGCTCCGTGGGGTTCCTGCGTTCAAGCCTTTGGTGGGCTTGTGTGTTTGGGGCCCTGCAGGGGCTTGGCTGCACCAGGGACTGCCCGGGGCCTGGGCCGGTGCTCCGCGGCTTGGGCTGAGGGACTTGCTGTGCCTCCGGCCGGGAATGAATGTCCGAGCCGGCCAGCAGTGCTTTGCTCTCTTGGGGACATCTGCTCATTGGGTCGGGTCCTGGATAACTTGCTTATTTTTTTATTAAACGTTGCTGGTTGGTTTTCACATCAGTGTTTCCTTTTCTTGGTCCACTGCGTTGCTCACCACCAACCCACGCTCACACTTCCCACTCCCCCCAACTGCCTGGCCAAGACATGGGAGAAGGTGACGGCCAGCCAGGCGCTGGAGGGAAGCCCACTGGTGGAGGGAGTGTGGGGTGAGGGTGGTGTGAGCCCTATTTCCGGCCTACCCCGCCCCATAAAACCCCCCTGAAATAGCCCAGGGACAGCTGACCCACCCCGCGCCAACTGCAGGATCGTCTCAGGTGACAGGAGGAGAGACGCTGTCATGTTCTGGGGTCTCCAGAAAACAGACCCCCAAGATGAGGATTTGAGTTGTCCCAGACGTGACCCCAGGAAGCCACGATGTGGGTGGGGACGTGAGACGAGGAAGGAAGGAGCCCTGAAGGAGGCCCCCAAGAGCAATTGAGTCTGGGCCGCTGGGGACCAAGGGAGAGAGCAGGGAGCATGCGCCTCTGAGGGGTCCCGCCCCAGGGGCGATGGAGGCGGGGCATTTAGCCACACCCAGCTCTTCGTCAAATAACTGGAAGGTTCTCAAGATTCTTCAGCCCTCGGAGCGTGTGGGTGCATACCCAAGCCTTTTACAAAATAACACAGACGGCGTGTGAGCCTTGTGGAAGAATTAGAACATATAGCTAAGCAAACTGAAAAAAGCCCAGTTAAATCCTATATCCTCAGAGAAGACAACAATGAACATTTTGGTGAAAAAAACCTTCCAGCCTCACCCATGTGCAGGGTGCAAATATACAGGCATATTCAAAAAGAGGGTCATGTTCCATATACAGATTCGATTCCCCCCCCCACCCCCCGCCCGACTGTACACATTTTTATTCCATAAACATGGGATCCATTGGCACCTGGATTTTCAGCAATTTTCTTTTTTAAAATTTAACAACATATTGTGGACGTTCTAATCGGGGCAGACTCCTATGAATTTCTCATGGATTGTCACATACAATGTTCAGCGATGGTGACAGACTGCCATTCACGTGGCCGTTCTGACCTCAGACAGTCACCGCCCGACTGAGAGCCATGCTACATGTCCCATCCTTCCTGCTGGAGTTATTTCCGTTGGGTGAATCAATGCAGGTGAAAAATGCTGGATTCACGTGTGTGCGCGGCTCATTGCATGCGGCTACCGTATTTACCCTTCTTACCGTATTGATCCTCTTTGCTCGATCTTGTCTGTTCGTGCGTTTACAGAGTTGGATGATGCCAGTTTATTAACCTCCCATAGAACGTTGGAGTCATTTCTCATGAGTTCCAGTTATGTGGGACGTTTCTAAATCTTATTTTAACCCAGTGAATGTCACCTGGAGTGTTTTTGTTCCTCGAAACATCGAGTGACATTTGGAGACGTTTGTGGTTGTGGTGACGGGGGGTGGTGCTCTTAGAATGGGGATGGTGCTATTAGAATGCAGGGATGCCCCTGCATGTCCTCAAGGGCATAGGGCAATCCCCTGACAAAGACTGATTTGGCCTCAGAGTCCACCGGCTCTCGCTAGAATCCTGCGCCAGTCCCATTGAGCCTCTTGGGGACCTGAGTCTGTGGCATGAAGTGAAGCTTCCTTTGCTACAAAATCTCTCTAAAGCAGATTCTCAGGCTCTGCTTTCAGACTGAAGGGGTTAGAAGCTTAGAGGTGGTGACTGGGAATCCCAATTTTATTCTATTTTTAAAAAAATATTTTATGTATTTATTTATTTGACAGAGAGAGCCACAGCGAGAGAGAGAACACAAGCAAGAGGAGTGGGAGAGGGAGAAGCAGGCCTCCTGCCGAGCAGGGAGCCCGATGCGGGGCTCGATCCCAGGACCCTGGGATCATGGCCTGAGCGGAAGGCAGATGCTTAATGACTGAACCACCCGCCCTGCCAATTTTATTCTAAATAAAATCTCCAGAAGACTCATATCCTTCCTTCTGGAATATATAGGTAGATAGATAGATAGATAGATATCTATATCATCTATCTATTTATCTATATATATATCATCTGATATATATATGTTTCCACTGAGATACACACACACATATTCATTCCATATATATATGGAAATCTGCATATATATATATATATAATCTCACAAGTTATATTCAGAAGTCTGAAATCAGTTTCACTTGGGTATAGTCAAGATGTCAGCAGGGTTGGTTCCTCCTGAAGGATCTAGGAGAGATTCTATGCTCTCGTTTTTTTCCAGCTTCTGGAGATTGCTGGCATGCCTCGACTCACAGCCCCTTCCTGTATCTCCCCAGTCCCTTGCTTCTGTCATCGCATCTTCTACTTCTTCATCTGACCTTCTTCCATCCCTCTTACAAAGACCCTTGGATTACACTTAGGGCCCACTTGGATAATCCAGGATAATGTTCCCATCATCTCAAGATCCTCAGTCACTTCTACAATGTTCCTTTTGCCATTCCCACGTGTCCTTCCACAGGGGCCATGCTACGCTTCTCTATATCCTTCCGATTTTTAGCATATGTGCTGCCAAAGCCAGCGCTTCTTTTGTCATTTGAAGTAATAGTCACAGGGGCGCCTAGTGGCTCAGTCAGTTAAGCGTCAGACTCTTGCTCTCGCTCAGGTCTTGATCTCAGGGTTGTGAGTTCAAGCTCCCTGTCATGGAGCCTACTTAAAAAAAAAAAAAAAAAGTAACATTCACAGATTATGGGCAATGGAATGCGGGTATCTTTGATGGAGGCTTTATTTAGTCTACCATATTCATCCTTTTAGCAGGCTGTAATTGTGGCTGGGTCTATGGATGTGTCATAATTTCTTATGTATCATAATGTAGCATAGCAGTCAGAATTAAGGGTGGGAAATAGAAACCACTTGAGGTGTTTTTATTTTTTTTTTAAGTGAACTCTATGTCCAATGCAGGGTTTGAACTCATGACCTGGAGATCAAGATTCTCATGCTCTACTGACTGAGCCTGCCAGGCACCCCAAAAAATGCCTTGAGGTCTTTTGACACAAAGCATTTAATATAGGAAATTCACAAAGACTCAACTCTGCTGTTGTAGCACGAGAGCAGCGGAGATGGAGCTGGATGAATGAAGCATGGCCTTGTGCCAATAAAACTATATTTATAATAATAGGTAGTGGGCTGGAGGAGGTCCACGCGGCAGAGTTTACCACTCCTGGTGCAGGGGAGCAGGATCAGGACTGGTCCTACTGGAATAACTCTGCAGAACCTGCTCACTGGGGGGAACCGAGGCTCCCTCAAATCAAGGCAGGGTGCAGGAGGTCCTCGAAACCTCTGACTTTGGGCACACACCCTGTATCTGCAATCCAGAAATAGATTGCCACCTTTGTGTTGCCATGACGGCTTTTCAACCCCCACCAAGTTTGTCACTGGAGAAGGGAATGCAGATTCCAGAATTACAGGTGTTTCCATGGCTGGCTGCTGGCGGAGAGAAGGGGAAGGAAAAACCAAGACAGCTCTGGTCTCTTCTGCCTTCCACACGTCCCCAGGCTTCTCCATAGCTGGACCTGAACACGTGCCCAGCTGTGGCAAACTATGAGCCTGGCTGCAGCTTTGTAGCCTCTGCCTGGAAAGGGGTTGGATCGGGGCGGGTCCTGAAGTCAACCCACCACTTCCTCCTCGTTTATTACTGTACTTTACGGTGATGGGAAGAATGACTGTGTAATTGTAGGATGCATAATCACGGAACCTATTATATGTAATTGCAGCATTAGGAACACAGTAATTATCATGCGATATAATAAATTATGTAATGAAATGTAATCGCACATAGATCATGAATCACAGAAATGTGTAATACCCTCCGGGAATCTGTTTATCTTGTTCCCTGGGTGATGGTGCCGTGTTGGCAGGTGGCATGCGGAGGTGTGGGGAGATGGGAGTGGGATTAGAGTCGATTAAGGGGTGGGGGCGAGAGCTGGAGGACAGGGTGAGGTTGAGGCTGGGGGCTCAGGGACAGTGGAGGGTGGGGTGAGCATGGGGATGGTGTTGGAGTTTAGCCACAGGCTAGGGGAGGTGCGGAGAAAGAGGCCAGAGCGGGGAGCTGAATAATGGATTAGGTCAGAAGTTGGCACCCTCTGGCCCAGGGGCCCAAGACCATCCAGCCAACTGTTTTTCTTTTTAATCTTTAAAATGGGGATGAAATTCAGATACTATAAACTTCGCTGTATGCAAGTGGACGATTTAGTAGATTCACAGTTTGTGCAGTCATCAGAAAGTCCCATCCTCCCAAACTGGGACTCTGTCCCCATTAAACACAAACTCCTGCTCCCCTCTCCGCCCAGCCCCTGTCACCCACTGTCCTACATTCTGTCTCTGTGGATCTGGCTATTCCAGGGGGATCAAAAGTCTTTGTCCTTTGGTGACCAGCTTCGTTCACTCAGCAAGGGGTCCTTAAGATTCACCCGTGTTGAGACCTGGGTCAAAACCTCCTTCCTGGGACGCCTGGGTGGCTCAGCTGGTTAAGCAGCTGCCTTCGGCTCAGGTCATGATCCCAGCGTCCTGGGATCGAGTCCCACATCGGGCTCCTTGCTTGGCAGGGAGCCTGCTCCTCCCTCTGACTCTGCCTGCCATTCTGTCTGCCTGTGCTCGCTCTCTCTCCCTCTCTCTCTCTCTGATGAATAAATAAAATCTTAAAAAAAAAAAAAAAAACCTCCTTCCTGTTCAAGGCTGAGGAGTCTTCCAAGCTGTGGATAACCCACCTCGCGCTGGTCCATTCCTCCACTGATGGACACTGGCTTGCTTCCACATTTCGGCTCTTGTAAACCATGCTGCTCTGAATATGGGTGTCCAAATACCTCTTCCAGACCTGGCTTTCAATTCTTTAGAGGATATTCCCAGAAGTGGAATTGCTGGGTCACATGGTAATTCTATTTTTTTTTTAAAAGATTTTATTTATTTATTTGACAGAGCGAGATCACAAGTAGGCAGAGAGGCAGGCAGAGAGAGGAGGAAGCAGGCTCCCTGCTGAGCAGAGAGCCCGATGCGGGATTCGATCCCAGGACCCTGAGATCATGACCTGAGCCGAAGGCAGCGGCTTAACCCACTGAGCCACCCAGGCGCCCAGTAATTCTATTTTTAATCTCTCTCTCTCTCTCCCTCTTTTTTTTTTTTTTTTAAGGTTTTATTTATTTATTTGACAGAGAGAGAGAGATCACAAGTAGGCAGAGAGGCAGGCAGATAGAAAGGAGGAAGAAGGCTCCCGGCTGAGCGGAGAGCCCGATGCGGGGCTCAATCCCAAAATCCTGGGACCATGACCTGAACCGAAGGCAGAAGCTTTAACCCGCTGAGTCACCCAGGCGCCCCTACTTTTAATCTCTTTGGGACTCTCTCTCCTGTTTTCCACCGGGGCTGCTCCGTTTTACATGCTCGCTGACAGGACACGAGGGTTCTGATTTCCCCACATCCTCAACGCTTGCTGCCTTCTGGGGTTTTTGGTAGTAGACCTCTTGATGATGCGGGGTAGAATCCTCCTTTTTTTAAAAAAAAATCCTTGGGACGCCTGGGTGGCTCAGTTGGTTAAGCAGCTGCCTTTGTTTTTTTTTTTTTTTTTTTTTTAAGATTTTATTTATTTATTTGACAGAGAGAAATCACAAGTAGAGAGGCAGGCAGAGAGAGAGAGAGGGAAGCAGGCTCCCTGCTGAGCAGAGAGCCCGATGCGGGACTCGATCCCAGGACTCTGAGATCATGACCTGAGCCGAAGGCAGCGGCTTAACCCACTGAGCCACCCAGGCGCCCAAGCAGCTGCCTTTGACTCAGGTCATGATCCTGGTGTCCTGGGATCGAGTCCCACGTCGGGCTCCTTGCTCAGCAGGGAGCCTGTTTCTCCTTCTGCCTCTGCCTGCCATTCTGTCTGCCTGTGTTCTCTCTCTCTCTCTCTGACAAATAAATAAAATCTTAAAAAAAAAATCCTTGATGTTGTGCTTTTCTTCTTTTAAATTAATCGCATGTATGTATCCTGAAACTAGATCTGTGTTTGTAAATATATGTAACTAGTTGCTGGGCTTGCTTGCCATGGTCATGCCTGTGAAGATGTGTAAGGCTGATTTTGTCCCCGTCAACATCACACGTCTAACATTCATTCACATCCTTTGTCAGAGAAGAGCTGCCCTCACACCAGAGAGAAGGTCCCGTGCCCACAGGTACGGCGTTGACCATGAGCCTCAGTGGTTCCAAAGCCAGCCTGTTTGGTTCTCGGAGCACACCAGGCAGCAGGAGTGAGCCTCTGTCCCTAAGCCTCGCAGGTGACATGACGGAGACCACAGGCTGAGGGACACGGGACCAAGGGCCGAGCCCCTGGGGTTGCAAGCAACAAACAAGCCTGTCCCCTGGGTCAGGGAGTGAGCCGTGATGGAGAAGTCACGCTGTGTAGCCCACACATCTAGCTCTGGAAACTGCTTGGTCTCAGAGGAGAGAGAGGAAACCCTGAGCTGAGCGAGATTCCATTTCTGCTCCCTGGTGGGATGGGGGCGCAAAACAGAAATTAAATGCAGCTGTAGGGGCGCACTGAGCGGCTAAGTCAGTTAAGCGTCTGGCTCTTGGTTTTGGCTGGGGCTGTGATCTCAGGGGCCGTGGGTTCGAGCCCCATGTCCGGCTCTGTGCAGAATCCGCTTGAGAGTCTCTCTTCTTTTCCCTCTGCCCCTCCCACTTGTGCACTCTTTCTCTTTAATAAATTAACAAATCTTTTAAAAAAAATTAAATTCTACTGCAGAAAAATAAGGTTTTGTTGTGTGTTTCTGAAATGAGATTCTCACCTGCTACATTAAAAAACAAAACAAAGAGGAGTGTCGTGCTGGCCAAGCGGACAGTCACCTCAGAAAACATCTAAATATGGTGCCCCCTGGAAGAAAACATACAGGGAAATCTGGGAAGACATCAATGGAGGATCAGGTTGTAAGAGCCTATGACTTTGAGAAGGAAGATAAAAAAGATCTGAGTGGGGACGCCTGGGTGGTTCAGTTGGTTAAGCAGCTGCCTTCGGCTCAGGTCATGATCCCAGCGTCCTGGGATCGAGTCCCACATCGGGCTCCTTGCTCGGCAGGGAGCCTGCTTCTCCCTCTGACCCTGCCTGCCACTCTGTCTGCTTGTGCTCGCTCTCATTCTCTCTCTCTCTGACAAATAAATAAAAATAAATTTAAAAAAAAAAAAAGATCTGAGTGGTTCAGAGGAGGATGTTACCGAAGGGAAGACTCCAGTAATTGAGAAGCATGGGAAGAAAAGGACTTCTGCAGCAGTGTTTGAAGATATGGGGGGTGAAGTACAAAATATGCTGGAAAGATTTGGAGCTGACATTAACAAGGCTCTTCTTGCCAAGAGAAAAAGACTAGAATTATATACCAAAGCGTCTCTCAAAACTAGTAACCAGAAAATTGAACATGTTTGGAAAACCCAGCAAGAGCAAAGGCAGAAGCTTAACCAAGAATATTCTCAGCAATTTCTGACTTTGTTTCAGCAGTGGGATATAGACCTGCAGAAAGCTGAGGAACAAGAAGAAAAACTAGCTAACA
This sequence comes from Neogale vison, assembly GCF_020171115.1. Taxonomy (NCBI): domain Eukaryota; kingdom Metazoa; phylum Chordata; class Mammalia; order Carnivora; family Mustelidae; genus Neogale; species Neogale vison. The sequence continues at coordinate 213,197,503 of NC_058096.1, read as the reverse complement.
TGTTCCGACAGCAACAAAAGGTTTTTCAACAATCTAGAATTGTTCAGAGCCAGAGACTGAAAACAATTAGACAGTTATATGAGCAGTTCATAAAGAGTATGGAGGACTTGGAGAAGAATCACGATAGTCTACTTACTGGTGCACAAAATGAACTTAGAAAAGAAATGGCTATGTTGCAAAAAAAAATTATGATGGAAACTCAGCAGCAAGAGATGGCAAGTGTTCGAAAGTCTTTTCAGTCCATGTTATTCTGATGACTCTTTGAAGGAAGAACTTGAACCTAAGTAATATGATACAATTACAACATTAACTAAGAGGCATGTAATTCTTTTAGAGTGGTTTAAAAATTTTAGTTTAAAACAATACAGCGTGATAATTGTTAGCTTAAGTGCAAGACCCTTCCTTCTGTTAACCTTCAGATAAAGCTGAACAGTTATGTGAGTCCAGATCTTTAATAGTCATAGTGAATTTTTCTCTTTAACACTTATTAATTAACTTTTAGCAATAAAGGTGATTTAATTTCAAAAAACAAAACAAAACAAAACAGGTAGCGACCAAAGTGGGACTGGGCAGGAGCTATCTGAGCACAGCCTTGGACTGATGGCCCAGACAAAGGCTAGAGGATGAGGCGAGGGGGTGAGATCCTTAGTCCCAACCCACTCCCCTTGGAGGATGCCTAGGTAGGAACCCTGTTTTATCAAACTGCATAAGACCCGGCAAGCCAGAACACCTCCAGGACGATATTCACATCACAGAACCGCGTCTGTCTCACTGCCAACAACCTTGCTGATGACGTTGACCTGAACCTACAGGATGAAAGTGTTACCCAGAGCAGGGACAGCCTTGTCAAGGGTAAGAAGTGAGCCTGGTGACCAGGAACTCACCCCCAGAGAAGAAGCAGATTGGTTTCTTCCCTGGTTTTTGAGGAGCCAGCTTGGAGCCCCAGCACACCCCCAGTATCATGGGATGGTCCCTCCTGCATCTGTCCTCCCTATGCTTCTTGGATGAACAAAGCCCGACTAATTTTTGGGAACGATTTTGTGCCTTCCTATGTTGGCCAGAGGTGTTGGGACAGTGGGGTTGATTCCTTCCTTCCTTCTTTCTTTCCTCTTTTATTTTTTTTTTTAAGATTTTATTTGAGGGGGGCCTGGGTGGCTCAGTTGGTTAAGCAGCTACATTCGGCTCAGGTCATGATCCCCGGGACCAGGGATCGAGCCCTGTGTCGGGCTCCCTGCTCTGTGGGAGAACCTGCTTCTTCCTCTGCCTGCCGTTCTGCCTACTTATGATCTCTCTATGTCAAATAAATAAAGTCTTTATATATACGTATATAAAAGATTTGTCTGAGAGAGGGACACCTGGGTGGCTCCATTGTTTAAGTGTCCGCCTTCAACTCGGGTCATGATCCCAGAGTGCTGGGATCGAGTCCTGTGCTGGCTCCCTGCTCAGTGGGGAGCCTCCTTCTCCCTCTGCCTGCTGCTCCCCCTACTCTCTCTCTCTCTGACAAATAAATAAAATCTTATTAGAGAGAGAGAGAGAGCATGAGCAAGATGAAGGGCAGAGGGAGAAGCAGACTCCCTGCTGAGTGGGGAGCCTGACCCCAACTCAGACCATGGGCTCAATCCTAGGACTCTGGGATCATGACTTGAGCCAAACGCAGACGCTTAACTGACTGAGCCACCCAGATGCCCCAGGACAGTGTGATTTCTGAGCGATTTCTTGCAGTGTTGGTTCCTCCCTCCAGGCTGGGAGGCGATCACCACCATCCCAGGAATTCTCAATACATTTTTATTACTTAAGCTGGGAAAAACACAACACAACACAACAGCCACACATGGGGCTGTAGGGTGAGTATGAGTGTGTCCTAAGTCGCTTGAGCTAAGAGCAGGAGCTGCCCAAAGTCCTATCAGATCCCGGCTCTCCCCACTCTGCAATATCCACTCTGGGCCTCGCTTGCCCTTCTCCAAAGCTACCTGTGGACCAGTTGCGTTCGTGGGCGGGAAGTGTGTTCAACACTTCTGTAGTCTGTAGTCTGTAGTCTGCGAGTACTAAGGGGTCCATGAGTTTGTTGCCAATATTGGAATGCAAGAAGGCCACCACGTGTCTGAGGTTGTGTGCTTTTGCTTTTTTTAATGTCTGCTGTTAATAAAATATTTTTACAGAGACCAAAAAGTCGGAATAGTGCAAAACATCTCAACACCATGCATTCATGACCACTTCTCATTGGTTTTAAACATTTGTTCCAAGTCACATATTTACAGAGAGATGGGGGGGGGTGGTGTCTGTGCAGACACCAGACCAACGCGATGGAATTAAAACAAACAAACAAACAAACAAACAGCATTTTGAGTTCACATTTGCAATCACATGCTAAGAGAAGGTGTGTGGAGGAATAACCTCCCTTGACTGCGTGGCCAGGTTTGGAGGGTTTCAGGGGGCCGGGGCCAGGGGTGCAAAGTAAGTCCCCCTGGCTGTATGGCCTGGGATGCATGGGGGTGGGGGTGGGGGTGCCCACTCCGCCGGTGACCAGTGCCTCAAGAGAGCCACTATGGTTAGGCGTGGGTTGGGGAATGGGGGAGGTCTTACTAGACACCGTCAACTTGATTTCTCTCTTTAAGAAAATAAAAGGCAAAGAGAAAAGCAACACGTGTCAGCGAAGACGACTTTGGTCCTTGACAGTTCTTAGGAAAGGATGTTCAGGGGGCAGACGGTGTCGTGATCCAAAAACGACCCCCCAGTGAGCTCCCCTCCCACTCCACTGGGGCAGCAGAGTTTAGGGGCGACTCTGGGCTGTCCCTGCTCTGCCCTGCCCCTCGGTGTCCCCATCTACAAAATGAACAGCGCAGGGTGTGGGGGACAGCAAGGTCTCTGAGGTCCCAAAGATTTCTAGTTGGGTGTTAAGTTTTTTGCATCTCTGATGGGGGCACGGTGAGGTTTCAGACTCTGGGGCCTGAGAAGGATTGTGGGTCAAGGCCAGGCACCTGCTCGTTTTACATAAATCCTTCCAGGATGGGCTGGTGAGAGCCAGAGAGAACAGTGGGTTCCTCTTCCTTCTAGATCCCCTACTTTTCTCCCCATCTCTGAGTCTCCATCTCAAGGTTGTTCTATGCCCCCTCCACCACCACCCAGAGACCCTCAAGTTCTTCCTGGGCATGATCTCGCCCTCTTGATTTCTCCCCTTCTCTTTCTCTCTATCCTTCCCTCTTCTCTCATTGTGTCCTTACTCTGGGACACTGTCCCTTTTGGGGGGGTGGGGGCACAGGAAGAAGTGATCAGCTCTGTCCAAAATGCCCCTCAATGTCACACCCCCCCCAACAAAGGGCCAACCCTACTTTATCCTTTCCCAGACCCATGAAAATCTAGGGCATGTTCCTGGCATGAAATGAGGTCCGATACAACCCTGAGGCCCCACCAGGGCTCAGAACTTCGGGCACCCCAGGTGAGGTGGTGAATGGCCTTGTGGAAACCCTGCTCCTCTCTGACGCTTGTTCCGATACAGAAACTTTCTAGATCCAAAGGCTTCCAGGCCCTGAGACTCCTTTCCTATCTCCTCCTTGTCTGCTCTCGCCCTCTCTCCACTCTGTGTTGTGTGACTCAGCAGCAGTCTTGCTGGAGCACGTTCTGTGTGCCCAAGTTTACGTGGGAGGGGAAGGTTGGTATGGACAGACATGGATAGACATGCATGTGAACCCCCCACCCCAAGACATAATTCTACTAGTCATACCCTCCCCCTCCTCCCCCTGTGCCCAGTCTGTACTTGGCGAATTTGGGTCTATCCAGAGGCCTCAGATCCTAGTTGGGGGAAATAGAGCTTGTCACAGACAACTCCCACCCCCTGGCATCAGGGACAGAGGCTAAGGGAAGTTCTGAGGAGGAACAGGGAGGGTTTTCTACAGGAGAGGATATTTGTGATGGGTTTTGAGGGATAAATAGGAGTTCTCTGGGGGAAAGAAGAGGGAGTAAATTTCCAAAACAGTTCTAGCCTGGGAGTCAGAAAAAGTCATTCAACAAATACTACCTAAAGCTCCCTCCATGTGTCTGGGTGGCGCTGGGGAAGTTTACACACACACACACACACACACACTCACTCACTCATTCACACACATGGGCAGGCCTTGACCAAAGACTCCCAAGGACTCTAGGAAAATAAGTTGGCTCTCTCAGGCAGAAGCTCAGCTCCCCCTTTTCCTGCTGGTCATCCATAAATATTTCTGGGTTCACCCCAGGTTATGTTACCTCCCCTTAGGAGTGTTGCTGGTGTTCTCAACCTGAATCATCTATCCACCTCACTCCCATCTACCCCTGAAGGTGGTCTGAATTTAAAATCTGCCTCTCAGTCCATGCAATAGATTCTAAGCTCCCTCCTTGCCAACCCCCACCTGCCCCTGGCTCCAGCCCCCTCCCCCACCATCCTGTGGGAAAACTGGCATCTTAACCTCTGATTCAGAACCTTCTGGCACCTGAATCTGCCTAAAATCAGGGGACAAAGAACACCTCCAGGTAACTTCTCTGAGAAAGTAGTGCCATTTCTTCCAGACTTGTTCACATACCAGGAAATCGTCAATATAAACATACAACTCTCAATGCCTAAGGTCTGCACATGGCCTCCTTTGAAATGCCAAACCCTTGGGCAGTGCACAATGTGGAAAACTGTACCTAGTGGACTGGGGTTCATCTAAGGGGTGAGTTTGTTTTTTCTTTTTAATGTATCCTTCAAAAACCCTCTCAGGTATTAGTTCCAGTGTTCCCAAAGCACTTTGCCTCTCCCCCAAACTGCATTGGTCCATTCTCCATGAGGTGGCCAGAGGGAGGTTTTGAAACCTGACTTCCAGACTCTCTTGAGCTTTTAAATCTCCTGGGGCTCCCCAAGTCTCTTAGCATAAAATAAAAACTCCCCAGGGCAGCACACAAGGCCCTGCCTGGTCTGACATCTCCACAGGGCTCCCGGACATCAACACCTCCTCCTTGTTGTCCCCCTCGTCAGCCACATTGACCTCGCTATGCTTCAAGCCTGCCCACCTCAGCCTTTGCACCTACTGTTCCCTCCACCTGGAGCTTTGTCTCTCTAATGGGTGGTTCCTTCTCCTTTTTCACCTCCTCTGAAAGCCCTCCCTCACTTTCCTGTCTGACACAGGCCCCGTCACTCCAGGAGTCCAGCTACTCCTCACCCTGCCCCTGTTTTAATTTTTTCCTAGTACAAGAGAATCTTGTACTTGTCAGTCTGGCAGAAAAAAAAAAATGGCACATAAGCACCCATCCAACATGGAAAAGCAGATTGCGGGCAAAGACAGGCCAGGACAAACTTTCCCAAAACGTTCTGCCTTTATGAACTACAATGGGGAAACTTGACTCTGGCCAGATTGCCCCACTATTGCCTCCTGGAGGAAAAGCTTTAGGCGGGTAGAGGTCCCACTTGGAGGTATCCTGTGGCACGATGTTTGAATGAATGAATAAGATTTTGGAGACTAAGCTCCAAGTATGTTTATATATTTACACACACACACACACACACACACACACACACCCCTAGAGTTCCTGGTCTCTTTCCTGCCTGCCTGGAGAATTCTGGGAGAGGAAAAAGGGGTTCAAGGGGTGCCTGGGTCCAGGGAATCCCAAATCCTCTTTTTTTCGTGGGAGATCTAGAGTTCTCACAGAATCTCCCCATAGGGTCCCAGTGGAAAGGGTCAAGGGCAGGGGTTTTGCTGGGCAGCCAGACATGGGACAGGGGCAGTGGGGGTGTTGGCCCAGAACTCCCATCCCTTGTAAGGATTGGGGGAGGTCCCCTGAAGAGGGGTTAGCAGCAATGGGGAGCTGTGTCGGGTCATCCGATGTCAGCCCACACTTAGATGGGGCACATAGGCCAAAGGGAGTAAATAGAAGGGAGAGGGTGTGGCACTGGGATCTTCAGTAAAGTCTCATGGCACTGGGATCTTCAGCAAAGTCTCAAGCAGCTCTCTAGGCCTCAGTTTTGCCATCTCTTAAATGGGTGGGTTGAACTCTATGATATGAGAATGGGATATGTTGGGGGAAAAGGAGAGGCAAACCCCCACAGGGAAGTGGGGGCAGCGCGGGTGCTTCAGAGCCGTCCACTCGGCCTCCAGGGTTTGGGCGCCCGAGGACGCATGTGCTTTTGAAATCCCATCCTCCCCTCCTTCCCCGTGTATTTTTTGCACAAAACGAAATGACACTCTGGTCCAACCTGGGCCCTCCAACGAGCATCCTAGTGCCTCCAACCCCTAGGCCACCCCAGGGGGCGCTCCAGGAAGCCCTGCCCCTCGCCCAGGGCCCGCCCCTTGAGGGAGCTGAGAGTTCCATACTTGGCAATTGGTCTTGGGCCCCACGGCTTGGGGACCCATCTTATGGCTTTTCCAGGGGACAGGAGGCAGGGCCTCCCCGTACCAGAGCCCCAGGATCTGGCCTCCTCCATAGGGGGCGGGACTTCCTCCCATCCCAGCTCCAAAGGTCCCCTAGGCGCTGGGGACTTGGCTTCTAGTAGGGGATGTGGCTTCTTCCTTCATAGCGCCCTAGGGCGTGGCCTCTTGAAGGGGCGGGGCGTCATCCGTTCACAATTCCCTAGAGGGGTGCGCTAAGTCAAGGGCGCAGGCACAGCCAGCCCTCTGCACAGAGCCCGAAGACTCGCCCTCCGGGAGGTCCTAGCGCGCAGACGCCGCCCCGCCCCGTGCGCAGGCGCAGTGCTGCCCGCCCGCGTGCCCCGCACTAGGGCGCAGGCGCGGCACCGCCCTCCTCGGCGGAGCGCGTGTCCGACTTGAGCTTGACGAACTCCTTGGCGACCTCGTCGTTGCTGCGCTGTGACAGGATGCGCAGCACCGTGAGGCCCGTGTCGTCCATATGGATGCGGCGGCCCAGTGGCAGCCAGCAGGCGGCACTCCCGCGCTGGGCCAGCTCTCGCAGCTGCAGTACGGCCAGCCCCACGGTGCGGTCCTCGCGCGCGAAGCAGTAGTCCTTGACGCACACCTGCAGCTCGTAGCACTCCGGGCCCACGTCCGCGCTCAGCGTGCTGGGGGGCGGAGAGGGGTGAAGGGGTGGGGGAGAGGGGGCTGGGCGTAAGGACAGTCCCACCTGCCGGGCTCCCACGCCCCTACGGCTGACCCCGCCTCCGCGCCGGGCCACGCCCCCAGGCCACCAGCGCAGGGACACGCCCAGATTTCCTTACCCACACCCATGTTCCCCAGTAATCGCTGTCCTGTCTCTCCTTCCTCCCTTCTCTCTCCACCCCACCTCTAACTGACAACGCCCCCCACCATCCCACTCCCAGCCCTGGGCCAAACCACATCCCCACCCAGGTGATCGTTCCCCAAGACTCCCTGGTTAGACCATGCTTCCACCCCGTGATATCTGTGTGCACACCTTTGGCCAGCTGAGCTGCTGTTCCCACACTATCTTGTCCCAGATATCACATCCAGAAGTCCCTTTACCGGTCTCTCACCTGAATCCAAGTTCTCTCCTTGACGTGTCCCTTCCCCCATATTCCCTAGCTCTTCTTTCTTACCCCTAAGCCTCTCTCCACACGACCTGCTCTCATGCATCACCATGAGTGGCCCCCCAACACACTCCAGCTTGCCTGTCCTGCCCCCAAGCTAGGCACCTAAGGCTGGGCTTCTGCCCCCAGGGGACCTGCCCTTGATGGGCCATGCCCACACTGCTCCCCAGAAACACCCTCCTTGGGGCGCCTGGGTGGTTCAATGGGTTAAAGCCTCTGCCTTTGGCTGGGGTCATGATCAGGGTCCTGGGATCGAGCCCCAAGTCGGGCTCTCTGCTCGGCGGGGAGCCTGCTTCTCCCTCTATTCTCTCTCTCTCTGCCTGCCTCTCCGCCTACTTGTGATCTCTCTGTCAAATAAATAAATTAAAAAAAAGAAAAGAAACACCCTTCTTCACTGTACTTCCCAGAAACACCCTCCCTCACTGTACTTCCCAGCCCTCAAGTACTACCGCCTGCCGCAGGAAACCTCTGCCCCACAACTAGCCCCTGCTCCCAAGCATTTATTTCTTCAGGTATCCTACCACTCCAAAGTCCTTTGACCAAGTGCCCTATTCTTGTCCTCTCCCCTTACCCCTCTGCACTTCTGTCCTCCGAGAACACACCCCCCCCCAACATGATCCTGCCCTGGTGAGGTTGGCACCTGATCCAAATATGTGCCCACTGCAAGCAATACCCTGATCAGACTTATTTGATCTCCCCAGCTCATCTGCCCCTCTGGACCCCTGATGCCCCATCTGGATAGGACCCCACCCTCATTCACTTGACAGGCATCCCTGGACCACACTTGGCTCCTCTCCCCTACCTGTGACTCCTCCAGCCCTGCCATGACAAGGCTCACTGCTGACTCCAGGAGACCTACCCCCTGCCCCTGAGACCCTCATCCACACATTCCTTGCCCCATCATGGCCCCTCATGGCCCTTACTAGACCTGAGTCTACAGCCCCGGAAATGGCCCTGCCCAACATGTCCCCTCTTCCCAGACTTCCCCTTTTCTTCACAAGCCCTCATCAACATGTTATATTACATTCATGGCCTCCCCTGGGAACTGCTTGTCTCCCAGAGTGGTTACACCCATCCCCTCACCGATGTTACTCATGCACTAAGGTGCCTTCCTTCCAGTTCCCTCTCCTAGGATGTGACCCCTCTCATCCCTGTGCCAAGGAATGACCGGCCCACCAGACATCCCTCTTCTAGTAGACCCTTAGGTTCACCTAGCAGATGTCCCCTGCCCGTGTTCCCCAAACCATTCTTAGACTCACAACTGAAAGCTCTCGTTGTACTTGGGGGCCCAGCTGTTGTTCTTGGATTTGGTTGCAAACTTGCGTTTCTTGTCGCTGAGCTGGGGCCCGATGATGTTGACCTCGATGAATGGCCGGAAAATGCCAGAAGTCTGCCACTTGAGGTCATTGGCAGCCACGACTGTTATGGGAAGTAGAGGATAAGGCTGTCAGGTCCCCTACGACACAGCTGTGGTTTTCAAAGCCTGTCTGAAAGAATACATTTCCCAGAGCATTCCTATAGTGAAGTGTCCCTTTATGACTAAGTTCCAGCCAATGAAATTTTAGTGAAGAGAAGTGATGTGGACAAATTTCAGGTTGTGGCTTAAACTTTCTCCTTCTAACTGCAGACTGGGATGCTGCTGGGTACTGAATTCTTTGGTACCCTATAGAGGAGGAAAGGTAACCTATTAGGGATGAAAGTGCAACAAAAGGGGTGCCTGGGTGACTCAGTGGGTTAAGCCTCTGCCTTTGGCTCAGGTCATGATCTCAGGGACCTGGGATTGAGCCCTGCATCAGGCTCTATGCTCGGCTGGGAGCCTGCCTCCTCCCTCTCACTCTGCCTGCCTTTCTGCCTACTTGTGATCTCTCTCTCTCTGTCAAATAAATAAAATCTTAAAAAAAAAAAAGAGAGAAAGTGCAACAAAAGATGGCAGGGGTGCCCAAATCTGTGAAGCCTCCAATGTCAGCTCTGGGCTGATTGTCCTTGGCTACCTCTGAGAAAATTTCATTCTATCTTGTCAAGCCACTGTCATTTTAGGCCTTGGTTAAAACAGTTCAATCTGTGTTGTAATTAAAACAAAAAACAAAAAAAACAAAAAAAGCCAACAAAAGGAAGGCAGGGCTGAGAGATGGAGAAGGTGGAATTAAGTCCCATAACACTGAGTCCCTGGATCCAGCCATGCCTGAGGGTGAATTATTTCTGGAATGTTTAGCTTTATGAGACTTTTTTTAAAAATGAAAAATGTTTTTCTTGCTTAAGCTAGTTTGAGTTTGGTTTCTGTCATAGGACCTAGTGAGTCCTGGCAAAGGCACTCCCTCTCCCAACTCAGACTACTCACCTTTCACAGTGACCTTGTGTTCCCCAGTTCCTGGATGAGTGAAGAGCTCAACGTGGACTGAAACTTCACCCACAGGGTCTTCCACACCCGAGCCTGGGCGGGGTAGGGGAGGATGCTTGGCATGAGCTCCATTCTTCCCACCCACTCTAAGGGACCTGGACCACTTCCCATCTACCATGTGCTGGCGGCACCAGGTCATCAGCCCTGACAGGGTGGCACTGAAGGTGGGGCTGTGATGGCAAGTGACCTTAGGAAGCCAAGAATGCTGGGTTCGGGCCTTTCACTACCTTGCTGCATGATCTCTGATAGATCTCTTAACTTCTCTGAGCTTAATGCATCTGCCCTTGATTTTTCTCATTCCACTGACTGCCATGTTGTCAAAACTTAGTCTTCATCTTACACGCCACTGTACACACCCTGGCTTCCTGGGTCTCATTTTCTCCTTTTGGTTGCACCAATGCCACACTCTTTAGGTTCTCTTCCTACAGACTAGCTGCTGCTTCTCACTCTTTTGCCACTGCCTCCTTCTCTTTCAATGGTCAAACTGTTGGGACTCCCTTCTTTGTCTTCACTCCCTCTCAAAGTACTCACACACTAGGAAATCCTACTGATTCTATCTTCAAAATACAAGAATTTGTACAAGGAGCCTCCTTGGCTCCATCATGTTCCATCCCCCATCATCACATGCCTGGACTATTGCAGTAGCCCCCACCCTGTCTCCCGAATCCTCTCAGCTTCTCTCCATACACCAGCTAGAGTAATCCTATTAGGTGAGCACACTTCCCTCCTCTGCTCAAAACACTTCCATGGTTTCCATCTCCCTCTGAAATAATCAAAGTCCTTTTGCAATGTCCCTCTCTTTGTGTCTTCACTATTACCTCTCCTGCCTCACCTCTGTCCACTCTCACCCTTGCTCACTCTGCTCTGAGGAAGCAACACAGTCTTCCTCACTGTTTCTCCAAAACGCTGGTGATAACTTCATCCAGAGTCCTCCCTTCTTCTGAAGTGACAGCTTGTAGGGTTATCTTTATTTTTCCTGTCCCAATGCTATTCCTGTTTCAATAGAGAATCTCAAGTTTCCATTGAGAAATGGCCTCCAATACCACCTCAGATCTCCTGGCTCCATCTTGCACGAAATGAACCATGGTTGCCCAATCAGAGCATTCTCTGCCCTTAATTGCAGAGATTGGCTCAGGAATGGTCATGTGACCCATGCTGGGCCAATCAGAGTTAGCCCTGGGACTTTAGCTGTAACTCTGAGGAAAGAGTCTGGTGCTAAGCTGGCAAGGCTGTCTGCCCAATGAGGGAAAAGCCTACATCACAGATGTCTCAACAGAGACCAGTAACCAATGACATTGTCAGAAACTCTGGATCCAGCTATTATTGATGTCAACACAGCCCTTAATCTTTCAGTTCCAGGCCCACAAATTCCCTTGTCTGCTTGGGTCTGGGTAAGGTGTCCTTCTGTTTGTGGCCACCACAATGCCCTGATTGATGGGTTCTGATGGGGTCACTGAATGGGGCAGCTTAAAAGCTTTGTCCCTGTCTCTCTGTGGCTCTGGAAAGGGCATCCTGTGGGGCCTGGGGACCTGTGACCGCCAGCACCCCCGGGTTCCTTCCCTGCCCCTCAGGAAGCTCCCACACCTTGAGCACCCCATGCATGGGGGGGAGGAAGATGGGGAGTCAGGGGTGGGTGTTCAAGGTTAATCTGGGTTACCTGGCACTGGGTGGGAAGTGACTGAGGCTCAGGGGACAGAGAGTCGGGAGACCCCCATCACCCCACTACTGGGGCGTGCACCCCCCCAAACTCGCTGCCCACCCCAGGCCACCTTCCTTGTCATTTCAGGCTCTGGATCCCCCCTCCCCCCAACCAGTCACATGCTCAGCCTCACCTCCCCCCACCCCAAGGCTGATGCTTCAGCAAGCTCAATCCGGGCCAGACTGAGGGTGCCAGGGGGGGAGTTGGACAGTGGTGGGTGGGGTGAGGGGTTAGACCATGGCCAAAGCTAGTAAGAAGGGGGAGGAGGGCAATGCTGGGCGCCCCCATCCCGTGGTTTGCTGGCTCCAAGGGGAAGGGTCTTTCCTGGGCCTCTCTGTACTTACCCCAATCCCACCCCTCCCCGAGTCCCTGGCCCCCCTGTAGGGGAAGGTTCCTTGGGCAAGTAGCTTAATCTCCTTTGAGACTCAGCTTCCTCATCTGTGGAACGATGCACCGCCCTGTGGGGCAATTGGGAGAAATCTTCTCAAAAATCCCTGAGAAATGTTTCTTGGCACAAACGCTGGCTCAGAGTTAGAGCCTGAAAATTGATAGTTTTCTATGCTTGGAAGAATGACATCAGTAATTAATAATAGTTAATAATAATAATAACAACAACAATAACAATACACTTCCTGGGAGCTACTACATGTATTACAGGTCAAGAACTGCTCCAAATTTAATTCATCTAATCCTAAAAATAATCTTATGAATTAAGGCCCTTGACTGTTCCAGTTTTACAGATGGGAAAACTGAGACTCAGGGAAGTGAGATAATCCCGCAGACGCCCAGCCACCAGAGTGGCGGGGCTGGGATCGGAGCCCACTGGGATCTGAGTCCACTCTTAACCATGCAGGCGCTGTCCAGGGGACCCGGGATCTGGCTTAAGATGCACCCAGGAAGAAGCGGGTTCCGACTCGAATCGCTTCTCCTTCCCCACGTGGAACCAGCAAGCTGTCCTTCCCCCTCATCCACCTAGGCCCCCACAGCCAGTCTGGCCTGGGCCGAGCCCGGCAGGCCGGGGAGGCGGAAGGACGGGCCTTTTACTAGCCGGGGCCGGGAGGGGCGCAGGCACCGGGCACCGGGCGCGGGCGGGCGGGCGGGCGGCGGAGGCACGTACCCTTCTCAGGATAAATGTCTTCACTAAGGGTAAACCTAGTCCCTTTTCCACCATGGACTAATCACAGGGGAAGGTGGAGAAAGGAGGGAAGGGAGGGGCGGGGGAAGAGACGAGCGAGCGAGAGGCGAGGATGGAGGGTGAGTGTGCGTGGCGGGGAGCAGGGGAGGCGCGGAGAGGGGGCAGCGAGTGAGAGGGAGGAGAAACAAGAGAGAGAGAAACGTCAGCTGCAGACGGACGGACAGACAGCCTCCCGCTCCGGGGGGGACACCGGGGACACTAAAAGCAGCAGCTTGGACTGGAGGCCCGATGCCCAGGGAGGGCCCTAGACCCTGGTCTGTCTGTGGGGGGAGGGGGTCGCTCCCCTGCCCCCAGCTTCTGCTTCATGGCAGCTCTCCCTCCCACCCCACTGCTGGGTCAGAGGCCAAACTTCTTTCCCAGTTTTGTATGGGGTCCTCACGGAGGGGAACGAGGACACTGGAGTCCTGCTCTCCCCAGCCCCAGCTGCTGTGTGGGAACTCAGAGAGGGACAGGAGACAGAGGCAAGAGAAAGAGACAGAGAAAGACAGAATTTGAGAAATGGAAACTCCCTTTCGGTCCACGCCTCCAGGTCGGGATCCCGCCCATCCCCGGGGCTGTCAATCATTCCTTTGCTGCATGACGTCATATTCCCCGCCCCCAAGATGTCAGCCACTCCCCGAATCCAATACTTCAAAGTCCAGTCCCTAGGAGCTGTCAATCACTTCCTGGTCCTGCTTCAGAGAAGTCCCGCCCCACAGCTTTCAGTCACCTCCTGGCCTCACGGTGTCACAGATTTTTCCCAGGAGATGCCAATCACCTCCTGGCCCAATGACGTCAGAGGTCCCCCCCCCACGAGTAGTCTTTCACTCATTGGCCGCATGCCATCACGCAGCTCAGGCGCTCCCGGGAGCTGTCCATTGCCCCGGCCCATGTCACAGAGGAGGTGAGTCAGTGGCAGCCTCGCTGGCTAGGGGCTGGGTTGCCGCAGGCTGGCAGGCCGCCACTTACCCTGGGCCGCTTGTGTCTGCACGAAGGTCTTGATGAGCAGGTCCGTGGCCTGGGTGTAGAGGGACAGGGCGTAGCGCAGGGACTGCAGGTCTGGGCTTTTCTCCAGGAAGGTCTTCTTGAGGCCCACGCCACCCGCGTGGAAGTATTGCTGTGGAGGACAAGGTGGGGAGAGGTGAGACTAGTTAGGCAGCCCCAATACCCCCTCCCCAACCCCGCTGCCCTTCAGTGGTGATGGGCTGGGAGGGGGGTCCTTCAGAACACCCCAGCTGTGCTCTGCTGCTCCTCCACCTCCAACCCTGCCCCAAAGGTGACGGTAGGCTTCCAGCCCTCTCAAAATAATACCCACGCTTCTTGCCTCTCCTCAAGCCCTTTGTGGCCCCAACCCTGCAACCTCCCAGCCTTTTCTCTAAAGGTATTCCCTAGAATGTACCTGCCTCAGGGTCTTTGCACTTACTGTGCTCCCTGGTGGGACATCCCCACCCTCCAAACAACTTCAAACACCTTATTTTGCCATAGCTGGTTCCTTTTCCTCCCTTGGTTAAGATCTCAAGGAACTTTCCTTGAACACCCTCCTGTTTCACTATAATTATTTCAGCAAAAATTCCCTTCAGAGTAGTTTTCATTTCATGGACACCACGGTGCCTTTCACTGAATTCTTTCTTTCTTTTTTTTTTTTTTCTTTCACTGAATTCTTGCATGGGCTGGTCCTCTGCCTAGAATGCTTTGTTTGCTTTGCCTTGCAAACTCCTATGCATTCCTCAAGATCCACCTCCCACATGCCTTCTTTCTGAAAGCCCTCTCTTCTCCCTCCCTGGGCTCTCCCAGCTCCCATCCTTCCTTCTACCTTACCCTGGCCCCACAGAGCTGGGGCTGTCTGTGTCTGGCCGGCCCCTGAACCCAGGGCTCCTCAGGGCCCTGCCATCAGCCAGCCTGGAACTGACAGAAGCATGAGGGAGTCATCAGGGAGTATTTCTAAATTGGATGAAGTAAGGTGGGTTCAAGCCTAGGTCCATGTCTACACCAGTAAAACCTTTTGCCTGCTCCACCTGGGATGGGACAGGGGTGGGACCTCTCACCTTGATGGTGTCCAGGGCCAGTTCAACTACTGCACACTGCTTCGGGGTCAAGCTCTTGGCTTCTTCTCGTACCATGTGGTCCTGGATGGATGGAGAGAGGGCCCAGGTAGGCAGACAGGCCCCACCTTAGGGATCTGCCTGGCTATAGGCCTAATCCCTGTAAAACTCTGACACGTTCAGTAGTGGGTCTGTCTTTTCATCATTGTGTCCCTGGTACCTAACACATGACAGGCACGTGGCAGGGGCTCAATATTTGTTGAATAAATGATTTGTATCCTTGATCAAACTGTATCTGAAGCTGAGATTTGCAGATCTTTCCAACACACTGGAGCAAATAAATCAGGCTTAAATCGGTCTGAGTAGGGTTTCTGTCCCTTGAACATGTCACCATTCTGCGACCTTTCCCCTAGGAAGCTTCCCCCCCTCCAGTCTTCCACCCTTGGCCTCACCTTGAGTTTAGACAGCTGACCCAGCTCTTTGGCTGCATTGAAGATCATCTGGGTTCCCTGCAGGCAACAACAGTCACAGCCAAAGTGAGGGTGGGGGTCCTCCAGACCAATCCCCACAGCCCTACTGACATCTTAGCCTTGGACACCATCTTGGTTCTTATCCAGAGGCTCTGGGCAAGGCAGTGGTTGTGTCCCAGGGGCAGAGGTCTGGAGCTCCCCTTCAGGAAGTGCTGAGGAGGAGGTGGTGACTTTGTCCCTGCAGATCCCAGTGTGGGCACATTACCCTCCCTCTCACCTCCACCAGGACCCCAGGTTTATGGGACAGAGAAGAGTGGGCAGTGAGGAGCCATGGGTGAGGGGAGCTCTGGATGGTGTTTGTCAGTTTGGGACAGGTTTGCCAACCCAAAGTCAGGGGGTTTTAAGAAAACTATGGGATGGTCTCTGATGACCCCACCACCACAACTCCTGGGGCCCAATGCCACTATGGGAGAATTTCCCCGGTCATCTGGGTGGCTGTTCGTCTGACCCTGTAAAAGGAAGAATCCTCCCCACCAACACACACCTCAGTACCCGTCCCCCACCCCACCCAAAACAGACACCAGCAAGATGGCATCCGAGTTATGGCTCCAATGAGCCGAGGGGGCCTGGGTTCAAATCCCAGCTCTGGTGTGTGGTCCTGGGCAAGTCACTTAACCTCTCTGAACCTCAGCTTTCCTATCTCGTTGGGGAAAATCATATCCACTTCATGGTCTAGCTGGAGCCAAATGTGTCTTTGTTCAATGTTCACTGTTATTATCATCCGGTTTCAAGGTCATGAGCAGTGCTGGGAGCAATGGTTGGCCTGGAAATCACGAGTCCTGCCCCCCTCAATCGCTGTGCTGGGTGACCTGAGGCATGTCCTTGGACTTTTCTGGGTCTGTTTCCTTCCCTGGTTAACAGGGGCACCTATACTAGCTTAGGGGATAGGGTAGGCCTAAGTATCAGTGAGGTCTTGCATTTACTGGGCCCTGGGGTGGTCTGGGGTCCTGAGCGGACTAGGCAGTGAGGAGGGCCATTCACAGCTGGGATGCTTGGAATCACATTGACGGTCTACCAGCTGGCCAGTGGGAGCTGGTTATCCTGCTGCTACTAATATCCTTACCATCATCCTGGCTGTTGCTACTCTTTTGGTTCCATGTCTGTGAATCCCTGAGGCTGTCCTGAGGCATAGCTACTTAGGAGCCCAGCTGTCTGCTCCTTGGTTTCCCCTGCCACCCCTCCTCCCCTCCTGCCTCCCTCCCACCCACCAACCCTCACAAGCAAACCAGACAAACAAAGGAAGAAGAGACCACAGACGGGTTCACAGTGCGCCCCCAGACGGCACAGACCACAGAGGTGGAAGGAGGCATGGGGTGGGGAGGGGGTTGGGGGTGGGAGCCAGACAGACAGTGAGAGGCTGGTCTTACATCTGAGTGGCTTGGCAATTTCACCCTGCCCTGTGGAGAGAATCAGGTGGAGGTCAGAGTTTGGGTGGCTGTTGGGAGGATGCTCACTGGGGCTTCCCTGCCCCCTCAAAGCACAGTCCCGCTCCCCAGCCCACAAGCTGCCCCCCAGGTCCTGAGTCTAACACTGGGCCCCCTCCCCAGCTAGGCATCTTCCCTTGTCTCCCACTGGGGGCTCTGGCCAGACACCAGACTGCCAGGAGGCTACAACCAGCCCATCACCTGGGGACAGCCTGTCTAGGAATGGGGTGCCTTGGGGAGGGGGAGCAAAGAGCAAGAACTTGGGTTTCTCTCCTCTCCCAACCCCCAAGACTTTTCCCCAGCATGCCTGACTCTAAAAGAAATGTACTTATAGGTATCACAAGTTCCCTCAATGTAGAGACACATACCCAAGTATATCCACACAAGTGCAGAAAGTTTATACACACACACCTGGATCAGCACACGTACACACAGAAGAACTCACACACTAAAATATACACATGCACTCCCAAACACTTGCACATGTGTGCACAATCACACACATAAACACACACTCACCCCCACATGGATGCACTTACATGTATATGGTGCCTGGAACAGTGAATGTGCCCCCACCCCCAACAAAGGGCTGGATGAGTGAGTAGGGAAGCCCTACAACCCATGTTCATGAAGCAGAGACCCCACTTGTGTGCTCACAGATATGATAGTTCCTGCATGAATGCACAGCAAGGGCAACTGTTCATGTATTGCCACAGCTTCCATCTCCTTACAACAAACACCCATTAGAACAATAAAAACAACACCAAAACCTACATGAAAACAACACATATCTCAGTCCAGGGCAGTGGCCCAGTGTCTGGGCCCTTCTCAAAGCCACAGAATTCAGCTGAGCCCAGGGCTGAGATAAGTGCTTTGGGTTTTGTTATGAGAGGGTGGGAACTGTTTGCACACATGTTTGCTCACACGTGCACACACACTCCAAGCCCTGTCCCTGGAGAATCAACTCATTCTGACTTCTGGCTTTGTGGGACTTGTTAGGACACCTGCCTTTACCTATGATCCCCAGCTGACCTTCCTACCCATGCACATGAACACACACATGCACCAGACACCAGAGCTCAGGACCTCAACACAGATGAGGCCCTCATTACCTTTTCTAATCCCTTGCCATGTTTTCTCAAGAGGGTGCCCTGCAGAGACAATGTCACAGGGTGATCAACCTGGCAAGCCATGTGGGGTGGGAACCCAGGGTGATCACACATGTACTCATGGGGACAGGAGGTAAGGGGCATCTGTACTGCACAGGGGGCTGATTGCTGGGTTGCATGGGAGAATATGTGCATACCTTAATGACCATCTCTTAAAAAGCTATAAGAGAGTCAGAGAGATAGAAAAGAGAGAGGAGAAATAGAAATACATAGCCAGAGAGAAAGAAGAGAAGTCATTGCCAAAATATAACCCATTTACATTTACTGTATATATGTTTCTTGGGTCAACAGGAGATCAAACAGCCTTCAAATTCAGACAAACCTGAATTTGAAATCTGACTCTGGCATATGTTTACAATGTGGCCTTGAGCAAGTGACTCCTCCTCTCTGAGCATCAGTTTTCCTCATCTGCAAAATGGGAATAATAATATCCACCTCACTAAAAGGGTTTTCTTGAAGGTGGACTATAAGAGCAGCTATGAGATCTAGCATACAAAGCATCACCAATAAATGTGAATCCCTTTAGCTTCTTGCCCACAAACACAATGTCTGTTGTTGGGTATGCTGCCACCAAGTGGTTACAGCCAAAGATGCAGACTGCAGCTACAAAGGAGTGAGAGCACTTACGAACTTTTGACAGGTGAAATCTTATAATAGCCTGTCTTGTCCACAAAGGGGGACTCTGAGTGGTTTTATTGATCTCTGCCTACTATGTGTTTACATATTTCCACCACCAACAACAATATTAGCTCTAATTTAGTGAGCACTGCCACAGGTAGTCATAGAGATGAGCACTTTAATGCATCATCCCATTTGGTTCTCACAACAACCCTCAGAGAGTTACTGCAGCTAACCCCTTTTTCCAGACAAGGAAATAGAGATTGGGAGGTGAAGTGACTTCCCAAGGTCACAGAGAGTGTGGCTGGGCTGGGATTTGATGCCAAGTCTGCCTGTCACCAAAGTCATGAATACTGTTTCCCACCTGGGTGCCTGGGTGTGCGTCTGGGATTCATGTGGTCTTGTGATGGGAGTGGGAAGGCAGGGGTGGTGGTGGTGGGGGGTCTGCACTGAAGCTGAGTAGGGGGACCCGGGTGGTAAGAGCCTGTATTTTGGGTGGTTGCTAACAGTTCAGAGCCCAGAGGGGAGGCAGAGGGACTCCGTTGACTTTTAACCTTCTAGCTTTGGGGAGAGACCAATATCCTGGTGGAGTCTGAGCATGGGATTAAGGGTGAATTCCAACTAAAGGACGAGGTCAGATGTGAAGGTGCTGGGCTCAGGGTTTGGGGTTTGGGAGCAGGAAGGCACCTCTTCTGCACTTACAACGGGGCGGGGTGGGTGGGCGTGGCCTCCCTCCCGCCAGGCCCCGCCCCCTCCCCATGCCCCGCCCCAGACAAACACAGGCACATCTAGGCGGAAAGTGGGACAGTGGGTGGGGGGCCGGTGGGTGAGGAGGGGGCACTGGGTGGGGGTGGATGCAGCCACGCGGTGGGCCGAGTCCAGACACAGAGCGGACGGACAGACAGACGGACAGAAGGGCCTCTACTTACGATCATCTGTCAGCCGCGATGGGGGCGGGTGGTGGGGAGGGGGGAATAAGTCACCATGAGTCTCCCAGGAAGGCCAGGGAGGGGGCGGAGACGGCACCGAAGGGGGGACCCCATGCGCCTGCCCAGCCCAGAGGAGACCGGCAGGTGAGGGAGGTCCAAAGCCTCCCCCACCATGATTGCCTCTTGGCACCCTGCCCATCCTCCCCAAGCGTCTCCCACCCCATCCCCAGGAATGTCTTCTCACTCTGCTGTGCCATCAGCCTGTGTGCCATTGCGGTTCTCAGGCCCCCACACCTCCCTGGAGGAACCCAAGTGCAGCCACACCCCTCCACAGATGTTCACCCAATACCACCTGGAAGGCTGATCCCTGGGGAACAGGATCTCTGAGCTTTTCCCAAAAGGGTTCTAAAGGCATGGTCCTGATCCCTGGATGAATGCTGACCTCTGCTTGACCTCTCTGACTTTGGATGCTCTCTGTAACCTCTGACTGACCTCTAGGAGCCCTCTGTTTTATTGGTCTCTGATCTTTAAAGACCATGGTATCTCCCCTCCTTTTCTCTTGATAGACCCTAAGAGCCCTCTGATGAAACCACTGACTCTTATAACCTCTGTGATCCCCAAGCTGACCTCTTTATTTTCTGGGTGATCTCTGACCTTCCTATGACCTCTTGACCCACATGTGACCTCTATGTCCCTTAGATACCTCTTAACTCTACTTGACTTCTTTGACATTTACATATCTGAACCATGAAGGAATTTTTTGATTCTTTGATGACTTTTGGTTCATATGCGACCTCTCTGATCTTTGAATGGCCCTACTGGCCTCTGAGCCCCAATGACTCTGGCATCAAGTTCTCTGGGCTCCCACAGGGGAGGTGGCCCAGGAATCCCCTATGGCCCCCTGTGGGCCTCACCGTCTGGTCAGTGAGGGGCGGCAGGACGATCGTCTTCTCCATGGTGTTCATGACCAGCTTCCATAACTCCTTTAGCACCCTTTTCAGCACCGTCTTCTCACAGATTTTGGCAAAGAGAGTCAGGCTGGAGGCAAGAGGCAGGTCTGAGAGATAGCCCAGCTGACCCTAACCCGAAGACTGCCTTTCCCTCAACAAATGGGCAAGGCAGGAAAATGCTTCATGCACACACAAGACGGCACAGAGCCTGTACAGGGACCCCTAAATGGGGTCTGAGGAGACCCCATTGATCAGAATGGTTTACTGGGACTCTGATCTGTGACACACATTAAAAGTAAACGATGGCTGGATAGGTCAGCAGCGGCCAGGCTGGAGGAAGACCTGGGCCTTAGCGTGAGGACAGTGGGGAGCCATGGAGTACTCAAGAGAGACAGAGGCAGACTTTCCTGTTCGAAAGAACAGAGTGAGGGGTAAACTGGAATAGGAAGGCTAGAGACTAGGGACTGTGAGGGGACTGAGGCCATGTTCAGGCAAAAAGGAAGGGAATGGTGGGAAGAGGGCAAACTTGAGAGGGTAAACAACAAAGAATGCATGACTGGATGCATGGGGGTTGACAGACACAGAGTCTCTGTCTCTGATGGATCCACCATGATCCATCCAGCAAATGACCCACCCATCCACCAAACTATCCCTCCCCCAACGTTCTTTAATGACCCCTCCATCTTTTTGCTTCCCCTGCCCTGCTTCCTCCCTCCCAGACATCCTTCTACCCATCCATCTGCCCATCCTCCATCCTCCCTCTCTCCCTTCTTTCCTTTCACCCATGCATCCATCCTCTCATCTACATTTCCATCCATTTATCTGTATTTCAGTGGATCCATCCATCCATCCATCCATCTATCCATCCATCCATCAATCCATCCATCCAGTTATTCATCCATTCAAATACTTACCTAATTTCATCTACCCATCCACCTGTCCACCCATCCCTTCTTTTATCAATCTATCCTCCATCTAGCCTTCTAAGCATTTATCTTGTAATCTACCCATCAGTCTTCCCACCTATTTCTCATGTCATCTATCCATCCAACCACCATCCATTAACTCATACGAAAGGACTCACCAGTCCACCCAACCATTCACCCACCCTTCTTTCCATCCCTTCATACCTCTACCCCTACACCCATCCAAACCATCTAACCAGCAAACATGCCCTGAGTGTCCTCTCTAGGCCAGTCTCTAAGAACCCCATCCCTAACCTCTTCTGGCTGTCCCAGTCTACCCAGCCTGGCTTACTTGCTGTCCAGCAGGTCCATAATGGGTTGCAGCACATTGTCAGCATCCTGGGCCACGCTGCTGCAGGCACTGGCTGGCACATTGCCCGTGCCCTTCACCTGGCTGAGGATGTCGCCCATCTGCTTGACACATTCCTCAATGTGTGGCTGGAAGCTGGGGGCACAGAGGGGAGGAGCTCAGACCAGACTTTCCAGGCCTCCCAGAGAAAGGGCCAGAGGAGGCTTCAGAAGCTGACCGTGGACCTTGGTGTTTTATCCTGAGCATCAAGGAGCCATGGCATATAACTGAGCAGGGGAGGAAGTGATGTATGATAGCTGAATTGGGCACAGAGCTAAGACATTCACCTGTGCTGTTTATTTCACTGCATAGTCCTACCCAGATGCTATTATTATCATCATCCCCACTTTGCAGATGAGTAAACTAAGGTTCAGAGAAGTTAAATAACTCACCCAAGGCTACATAGCTAGCAAGTGGTGAAGCCAGGATTGAACTCAGCTCTAACTCCAAGCCTGAAGTCTTCACCACTACATCTGCTGAGTCTCTGGATTCCCCAGGCTCACAGGTCTTGGGGCTGCCCCCTCCTGTCTGCTCCCAGCCCTGGAGGTGTCCCCACCTGGTAGCAAAGACCCGGCTGAGCTCATCCAAGACATTGTTGAGTTTCACCTGAAGCTCCTTCAAGATGTCACTGGCCTCAGCATCAAGCTGAGGAGGGAAAAAGGACATCAGGTTAGATTTATAAAGCATCCACATAAATGGGGCATTTTCCCACCCAACACAGGGAAAGAGATCCCAAGGGACTAGGGAGGAAACAGGCACAAAAGGTAGAGCTGCTTGCTTGGATTAGAGGCAGTGCTGAGATGGAATTCATCAGGGGACTGCAGGGATGGAGGGAAAGTGGTGACCATACGTGGGGCTCGCCTCACCTCCTTCCCTCCCATGGCTTCGAACATCTTCTCTAGCTGCACGCGGAGCTGCTGAGTATTGTTCATGAGGATGCAGGGCTAGGGATGCAAACATAGCAGGGAGTCAGGGCTCAGGACCCCTCCTCAAAGCCTCCCCCATCCACTGCCAGGGACCCCAGGATGGTTTCAGGGTCTGGGTCCAGAGGAGGGCCCCATAGGGTCATTGTGAAATGGAAGACTGCATTTGGGACCCAATTCCTGGAAATGTTGGGGTGGGGGGCTGGTTTCTGGAGATTAGCAGAGGGAAATTGGGCTCAAGTAACTTCTCCAGGGTGGGCTGGGATTCTGGGAATAGCAGGAATGGGGGAGTTCCTGTCACATACCCACATTTCCTACATGGGCTCAAAGCTTTGCGCACTTACATCCATACACCCTGAAGACTTCATTCACAACACTCAGACAATGACACACTGAAGGCATGTGCCCTCACCTCCAGATCACCCCCGATACATGTAGTCAAGTACATGAATACACACAGTTAGACACACACAGATATAAGTATCAGGGCCCAGGGAAGGATGGAGACTTGGAGGTGCAGAGTGGGGCTTGGAGGGGACAGGATAGGGTCCCCCACAGGTCACCACTTTCTCCTTCTCCTTGGAGCAGTAGGAGGCGAAGTCCTTGGAGATGATGTCCGCATACTGGAGGAGCACATTACTGATGGTCTGGGGAGGACAAAGATAGGGAGTAAGAACAGGGGCTAGGGCTGGGTGGGTCCATCAAGAGCCACTAGTGAGATCAGGAATGAACCTGAATCCCTATGAGCACTCAAGATAGACCACTTGAATGAGTGAATTCACCCAGGATGACCCTCACAACCAACAGGAGGTACCACCAGGTAAAGACGATTATTTTATGTAGACCTAGCTCTTTCACAGAGCAACCAACCATCACATGAGCCCAGCTCCAAACACAAGCATGACTGAACCCCAGATGGAATCCCAATTCCTACTTGCAGGAATCCCAATTCCTACTTGCAACCCAGCCTCAAGCCACTTAACTGGAACCCTCAACCCCAGTAAGATGGTCCCAACTTCCAAACTCACCCCAAAGCCCACCCAAATTCTACATAAATCCCAACACTCACTCTGACCTCCATGCCAAACTGAATCTCATACTAACAGTAACCCTAAACCCAAACCCAATCTCAACCCCATTTTCAGCATTGATTCCAGCTGCAGATTCATCTCCAACTTTAATCACAGCCTTGACCTCAACCCCAACCTCAACCCAAATGCTATCCCCAACCACAATCCAACATTGTTCTCAACCCCAACCCCAATCCCACTGATATCACCAATGCCAACTTTGACCTCAATCTCAAATTTGACCCCAATCCCAAATTTAACCCCAATCCTGACCTTGACCCTAATCCCAGTTTCAACTGCAACCCCAGCCTCGACCCTATCCCAATCCCTCACTTGGACTCCATCTCTAACCCCAACTGCACTCCCGCACCTTGGCAAAGCGCCTCATATAGTGCCCCACAATCTGGGGGTCAGGGCACTCGAGTTTCTTGATGATCTCAAAGCTCTGGTTGAGCTGGGAGAAGACGTCCACCACAGAGCAGGAGAATAGGGCATGCTCTGAGGTCTGCTGGAACTGCAGTGAGAAAGAAGCCAGGAAGGAAGAGAGGGGTCAGAACCAGACAGTCCCCACCATCTAACCCTCCTGCTTTCCATGGGGAGAACCAGAGACCAACTGCCCTGGGTGAGGCGAATAGTGTGCAAGGATGACTAAGAGGTAGACACAGAGGCGATGAGGAAGGAGGGGCTCCCAGCTTGAACTTGCATTCATTTGTTGAATGAACAAAACACTTTCAACACTAAAACAAGACGAAGATCGTGGCCACCTTTCAGAGACTGGCTTCAACTCAAGAGCAATTTTTGACCCCATACTGGATCCCAATGGACCCCAGAGGGAGTGAGACCACTGTGAGCAGACTAGGGGCTTGATCATGGGCCAGTCTCCTTACCCCATCCTTCTTGTCTCGTTCCAGGGCCCCGTGCAGGAAGTCCCGAGATACCTCCTCATTCTCGTCCAACCACTGTATGACAAAGGGCTCAAACCACCTGGAATAGAGAGCATGGGTGGGGGTCTTGCCACCTCTTGTCCCCAACCCTCTGCTTTGCCTAGCTCTGAATGGTACTTGGGCAGGTCCTTCTCTCCCTTGAACTCACACTGTGTCCTTTGGGTGGGTACCCCCTGCTTTCCTACCCCACCAGGTCTCAGTTACTTCAGCCATGAAATAGACCTTGTGACACTGTCACAGCAAGCCTCATACTCGCAGGATTCATGGTTCAGATAAAATACCCATGGACAACTGGATTTCCTCTCTGGGATCCCATTTACCTGTACAACAGCGGAGAATCTAGCTCACAGTGCTACTGTGAGCAGTGATTGACACAACACATAGTAGGCCCTTGGTCAATGGTGACCACCATCCTGCTCTCCAACGCAGCTCATGAGTCAGACATCCAGAGTTCAAATCCTGGCCCCATCACTTATTAAATGTTACCTTGGGCAAGCCCTTCAGCATTAAACTCTTCATTTTCTCATCCACAAAATGGAAATTATAATGCCCCCATGTTATAGAATCCTTGTCAAAGGATAAATGAGAAAAAGCACTGCTCAGTGCAGTTCCTGATATTTAGACATTAATTGTCTGGGCTATGGGAGCCCATAGTCCAATGACTGAAAATACAGAATGCCAGGATTTTACCCCACGATGCCCTTGGTGCCCAAAGAACTCTGAGTAGGTCAGCCCTCATCTCTGGGCCTCAGTCTAGCTGTCAGTGCTACTCTGGCTTTGGGCAGGGGACTTACGCAGGGTACTCAGGCACGCGGTCCTTGAAGGCAGGAAGCTCTGCCACATACTCATTGTACAGCCACTTGACCTTGAAGTGTAGGTTCATGTAGTCAGCACTCTTGCATAGGCGATGCTTGTCATGCTCTGGTAGGGGGAGAATGAAAGTCTCCACCCTCTGTCTTGGCAGCACCAGCTCTCACCATCACAGGTGTCCAACCTCAAGCTTGAGGTTCCAGGATGCTCACAGCCTTGCAGGGGATACTACTGAGGCACAGCTACCTGCTGTAGCCAGGGTAGCAAACATGGGGATGGGGTACTCACCCTCCATGGCATACTTCATGTCCTGGGCAAACAGGTTCCACATCACTTCGGCACTGATTTTACCCACATTCAACTCCTGGGGAAACCTAATGAAAGTCATGGAAGTATGAAACCTTGGCAGAAGGAAGCAGGATGGCGAAGGCTGCTTTGGCCTTCCTAGCCCAGAGGGTAATACGGGACAGACAGTTCTGGATTCAAGCTTCCCCAAAGCCACTGACTTTCTGAGTGACTCAACTGAAGCCTTGCTTCTCCTTGAGCCTCCACCTGTCTATCTCGCCATCCCTTCATCCATTCATTCATCCAGTCATTCACTTTCCTACCCATCCATTCACTCACCCATCTATCCATCTATCCATCCAACCATTTCTCCATCCAACCAACTATCCATCCATTCCTTTATTTACCCATTCATCCTTCCACTAATCTATCCATTCATCCACCTACTCATCCACTCACCCATCTCCCCATCCATCCATCCATCCATCCATCCATCTCTCCATCCAGTCGGCCATCTGTCCATTCCTTTACTACTCATTCATCCTTCCACCAATCTACCCATCCATCCACCTATTCATCCAACCATCTACCCATCCATCTGTTCATCTCCCCATTCAGTCATATCTCCATCTAGCTGCCTGTACTTCCATCCACTCTTCAGTCCATCCATGCCAAATCCCTGATCTTAACTGAATATCTGACTAACCAAGAGATACTGGCACACCCAAGTTAGAAGCCCCTCTAGCACTCAGGGAAAAATAAGACACAACAGTTCATTCAGTTAACAAAGATGAAAATTCTACAGACATATAAACCTACAAACCAAAACTGTGTACATTCTCACACACAAATACACAATGTACAATATTGTATATTGAAGTGCATTCCACAATTGTATGCATATACAATATACAATTAAACCCAAAGGCACAACTATACACAGAATTATATCCCCACAAAATATATAATGCAATTTAAATGCAAAACAATTAGTAGAGTATCAAGCACATAGTAAATACTTGAGCAACAGTGTCCACTGTTATTTATAAACCCACACA
Organism: Neogale vison; assembly: GCF_020171115.1. Classification (NCBI taxonomy): domain Eukaryota; kingdom Metazoa; phylum Chordata; class Mammalia; order Carnivora; family Mustelidae; genus Neogale; species Neogale vison. Next base: position 213,170,668 of record NC_058096.1, on the reverse strand, counting down.
CATAAACAAAATCATATACATATGTACACATTGTTATTCACACAAATCTACACATACAAAATATATGTTTGATTATACCAGTGATTTTATACATACACACAATTTTATGTTTATGTTTACAAATTATGCCCTATTTCATTCTGGCACAACCACACCTATAGTTGCCTCCACACACACATCATTTTATGTGTAATTAGACATGATTACCTTTACACATAAAACACAAAATTGTGCACACATACACACACACGATGACCTCCAGATAGTTAACTGCACAGATACACAACTTACTGGTTGAGGCAGGGAGTGTAGGAATTCTTGTCTTCCTCAATGATGGACACTATGAGAGTAATCAGCTTGGACCAGAAGTCAAGGTTCTTGATGCTGGGTCCCTGTTCCTCTGGGGGAACTTCTCCCTTCTTGGCCTAGAGTGGGGAAGTGGAAACATTGGGCAATGGTGTCCATGTGTGGGCGCCTCAGTTATTTCATTATTGGGGGGCAAGAGGTTAGTGAGGAAAGGGTCCCATTAACACATGGGTGGTTCAGGTAAGAGAGCTATATGAAAAGAAACTGAATTCATTAAACTGGCCCAAACAATTCATGTCCATGCAGCTCAACAAATCTTAATTAGACTCAACTCATAAAAGTGAATAGAACTGAATTTAGTTGAAAACAACTGAAGCCCACTAAACCAAATGGAACTGAAATGAATGCCAATCAGGCCCATTTAGCTTAACAGATGGAGATTCTCAGAATTAATTTAATGAAACTGAACTTGGGCCAATTATACTGAATGTAGTGGAATTAAACTTAACTGGATTGAATTAAACTCAAATGAATTCAATTGTATTGAACCTAATCAACTCATCCAAAATCAACATTATCCTAAGTCAAAATAATGGAAATAAATTGACTTGAACTCAACCCAGCTAACTTAATCTAATTCAACTCAACTGAGTTGTCAGTCCAGTCCAACTCTACCTACTCAACTGAACCTAACAAACTCAGGCCAGTTCAATCCAACTGTAGCCAATCAGTGAGAACAAATGTAGCTAAATTCAACTGAAATGAGCCCCACTCAACCCAACTCAAGTGAACTCAACTATATCTAACCCAACAACCTAGCTCATCCTCACTCAAGCTAAATCAACCCAGTTAAGAATAACATCAAATCAACTGAATATAAACAAATGGATTTTTATTAAGTGAAACCCAGTTTAATCCAACTCAGTTCTGCTCATCAACTAGCCAAGAGCAATTTTAAGTCACCTGTACAGAAATAAATGGAACTAAACTGTTTATAGGTGAACTAAACCCAACCCATTTTAATCTAGAGCACCTCAACCCAATTCAATTAAAAGTGACTTGATTTCAACTCAGGTTGACTTCAACTTGAAGTCAACTGAATGTAAATAAACAGAATGAAATAAAATATAACTAAAGTGAGCTTATGTGTTATCGTCTATCAGAAGCCCAAGGTGAAGTAGGGGCCACCTTAGCTCCCACAGTCTCCTGCAGTTCCTCCATCCCAGAGCTGATCACCCTAGGTTATGAATTTCAGTGTATATATCTTTCCCTTCTAAAATGGTATGAACTCCTGGAAATCTTACTGACAATCCTGGCATTATGTGTGTAGATAAACAAACACATGTTGAAAGATCTCAAATAAATTGAATTGAAATGGCCCAAACTCAATTCTACTTCAGGAATTAAATTCAACTCAACATTTATTGAATAGTGATTCTATCCCAGGTAAACTGCATGCCAAACTCAACTAAGTTTAACTAAAACTGAACTTATTGAATATCTATTGTATATCAGGTGCTAAACACTTACTTATATTTTATCTAAAGATAGCATCTCATTAAATTTTCTCCTCAATTCTGAGATAAGGTTTTATAACTCCATTTTACAGAGGGAAATCTGAGACTCAGTTAAATCACTTGATAAATGGCAGACCTGGGACTTAGGCCAAGGTCAGGTTGGTATCCCCTATTCTATTCTGCTTTATCTGGGGTCCTCACCGGGTCTGTCTGGTACTCCCGACTGTAGAGTTCATGACAGTTGTTGAAGATGTACTCATAAGTAGAGTTGAGGCAGGCTTTCACACAGTCTTTCACCACCTGGCTGGCTCGGGGTGGGCTCTGGAGTTCTTGCACCTAGGGGAAGGGAGAGAGGCACAAGTCCGCACAGCTGGAACAGGAAGTGGCTACAAGTGGTTACGGGTTTAAGGAAATGTAGTAGTATGAAAGCAGAGGGTCACTGAGAAAGGGCACTATTCTCTAGGAGAAATGTTACTCGATTAGGATCTAAGAGTGTTAGAAAATGCCTGTTGGAGACTACTGGGACTGGGTCTCCTTACCTTCATCCGAAAGAAGGTGATGCTGGTGAGAAGGTCCACAGTGGATTTGAGGTCCTGGAGTCTCTCTGGGCTGCTGGCTGGGAAGTTATTCTGTTGGAAGGGAGAAGAGAGGTGGGGTTATAGAAGAGGGTTGGGTGGGGGGAGACTGTTTTAGGGGAAAGGCAAGAAACCCCCAAGTTTTAGGAAGTATGTGAGGGTCCATGAGAACACCTTGAAGTAACCAGGGGGTTCTAGTTGGATGCATATTGGGCAGGTGCAGCCCACATATGTGTACTCATGTCAAAGGCACACATTCCACACGTTAAGATGGGTCCTCCCATGTGCACATGGGCTGGGAGCTCCCCCCTAAGGGCAGGAGCAGGCAAGTCATCATGCATGTACTTCTCACCCGATACATGGAGAGGTCGATCCGCAGGGAGTTGTGCAGCTGGTCCAGGAGTTTGACAAAGCGCTCTTTCTGAGGAGGGAAGAGAGGGGGATGAATGGAAGCAGGGACATGGGGTTCAAGTGTAGCAGCTAAAGCTGGCTGCCATATTGGGTAAGTGCTTACTATACACCAAGTGCACCCCTATCGGAACCCTCGTAATATCCGTTTCCATTCTACAGAGGGGTAAACTGAGGCTTAGAGAGGGCAAGTGACTGGTACAAAGTAACACACTAAGTCAGGTCCAGGTTGGAGACCAGGGAGTCACACGGGGTCTGACCAGCACAGGGTTGGGCTCTCCTTCCTCCCCCAGCCCCAGTCCCTGGGACTGACCCCGAAGTTGGAGGCAGCAAAGCGGTCAGAGGCGGATACGTTGGTGGAGGCGGTGGTGTGCGCGTAGTAGGCATTGATGTTGGCGAGCAGGGTGCTCATGACGGCAGGCACCCCAGGACACATGTACTTGGAGGAGAGGCAGGCAAAGTGGCTGGTAGGAGGGAATGGGAGAAACTGGGCCTGGCATCCAGCCAGGACAGGCAGTGTTCCCTCCCAGAACGCCTCCAAGACAGCATCTGTGAGTGGCTCCCTCTGACCCTCAAACCATTCCCTCTGGCTGATTGTGTCTTCCAAGTTTCTCTCTGTCTCCTCTCTGGGTTGCCCTATCTCTGCTCTACCTCTGACTCTCACCCCATCACTTCAGCTCCTAGAAATGGCACTTTTCCAACCTCCAGGGGATTACAGAATGCCCATCAAACCCACATCCTCTGTGGCTCCTTCTCCCAAGAACCCTTCCATTACTAGGTCTGCCAGTGTCCACTTGGTGGCCCTCTCAGCCCAGTTTCCTGCACCTTGCCCTCCCATCCACCCCAGCCTGCAGCCTCACGTCATGGCTTGATAGATGGACTCCACACCATAGCGCATGGCAAATTCATCCACAATCTCCTGGGCTGTCTCATCATAGTAAACCTTCCAGGCGTCATCACCCTTGGCATCTGGGATCTTCACAACCCCATTGTTCTGCACGTCTGTCACGAAGTGGAACAGGTTCTGCCACCAAGATGGAGAAGGCATCATGAAAAGCGCATCGAGACACAAGGGGTCAGAGATCCCAGGTCTGGGGAAGCTTATATCATCCATCCATTTATTCATTCATTTATATGTCTATTCTTTCATCCATCCACCACCTACCAATTCATTCAACTACCAAAAATTCCACCCAGCAAATCACCCATCCTTGTGACACTTCACCCACCTGGCCACCCATCCATTTATCTACCCATCTACTCATTCACTCAGAGATCCAGCTACCCCAGAATCCACCTATCCACTCCTCTATCCTTTCTTACATCCATCCATCCACCCATCTATCTCACCTTCCATCTGTCTGCCTGCTCATTCATTCATTCATCCACACACCCACCCATTCATCTACTCAAAATTTCATGCATGCCCTAGTCCTCCCTTCTAATAATCCAACCACACATCCATCCACCCCCTATAACTACCCACAGCTTAATGTGTCCATACAGCAATTCATCTATCCACCCATCCAACCATCAATCACCTATTTATCTACCCATCAATTCATCCATCCATTCATCCATCATCCATCTTTCTACCCATCCACCTATCCATCTGCCCCCAAATTTACTCATCCACTCATCTCTACTTCCAACAGTTCAACCACAAATCTGTCTGTCCACTCATCCTTTTATCTGCTCATTGTCTATTTGTCCATGCAATCCTTTACTCATTCAACGAACTGAATTATCTCCAGGAGAGCCCTGTTCAGGTCTGGAACAGATGGGAGACCTGGAGCTGTGTAGTGAGAGTCTGCCTGGAAGTCAGGGAGGGCTTCCAGAAGGAGGGGACCCTGAAGCTGGCTGGATAAGGAAGAGTTTTCCAGGCAGAATGAATGACATGGGGGACAGTCTTAGAGGCCCAGGGAGTGTGGATGATGTGGCCGGAAAGAGGAAGGTAGAACTAGGGCAGGCAGGCCTGGTAAGTGGAGGCAATTTGGGAGATCACAGTGAGCTCTGAAGGCAGGGAAGAGCAGCGGGCCTCACCTCATGCAGACAAGTGTACTGGACATGGTACGGGGCCACCTTTTCCTCGCCTTTGATCTCCACACTGATGTGTAGCCGGATGGCACCCGATACAGCAGATTTGTCAGTCCGTTTGTCTGGAAAACAGAAATGGATGGCTGCAGCAGAACTTTCCAACACAGCCTGGGGTATTTTAATGTATGCATGACTTTAGCCCTCCTGGATTCCCTGAGATTAAGACCTGCGTATCTTCTCAGATTGGTTCTTTAAGCTTGTGCCATTCCTATTAGCCTAGAACTTGCTAGGTCGTATCTCCTCCTTCAACTAGAACTCCAGACCTTGCTTCCAGTTAAATTCCCGAGTCTGCATCTTCCTCTTTAACCAGGAGCCCTAGGCCCTGCTTCTCCCCCAGACTGGGCTCCCAGGCCCTGCTTCCCCCATCAGATCAAGAGCTCCAGAATCCATTCATCTTAGACAGGATTCCTGGGTCTGTGCCTTTCTCCTCAAACTAGGATCTCCAGGTCTTGCTTCCTGCCCCATCAGATTGGGCCTTACAGCCCCCGCCTCCCCCATCAGATACGACTTTACAGCCCCTGCCTTCCCCATCAGATTGGGCTCCTAGACTAATTCCTCCTGACATCCGTTCCCCAATTTGGCTCCCTGGGGTGCCCTCCCTGTCCCTTGCAGAACACCACCCATGCTCACCCAGGTTGTACCACACGTCCATCTCGCCGCTGAGTGTCCGCACCTCGATGATCGTCTGTCCCAGGAAGTCATCAGATTCCCTCTTAAATCGCTGCTTCACACGGGATTTGATGTCATCATCCTCATCCCAGACACGCACTTTGATTCGGTCTGAGGAGTTGTGACATTCACTGCAGGGCGGGGGGAGGCGGAGGCTGGAGTCAGGTGGCAGGCACAGCCTGGTCTTGGAGCCCCTTCAGCTGCCCCAGCAGAGAGCTCGCCCCGGGGGCCCAGGGGTTCAGCCAGGCACTTACAAGTGGAAATTTTCCTCCCATACAGGATTCAGGTTCCCATAGATGGTTTTTGTCCGTTTCTTGGTCTTCCCAACCTGGACAGTGACATAGGGGTCACTGGATCCCGTCTTGTCCTTTGCCTGCAAGCCCTGGGCACAGACCACTGTAAGACAAAGACAAATACAAATAGGGGCTCAAGGAGTGAGGTGGCTGAGAAGAGTTACTGCCACACGGTCCAGGTTTCTTGCTGGAGACACCTGTGACATGGTCTGAGGGCTTTGTGCTGACCACAGGAACCCCTGGGGACACCCACAAGATATGAAGGGCTTGCTAGAGAGCCCAGGGAGCCCTCAGCTGATTCAGAATGGGAACGTGCTCCAGGGCCACCCCTGGATAGGGACATTCCATACATTGTTGTGAAATCTCCAGCAGGACTGAGCTTACAGTTGCTCAGGGAGTCACCTGCAGGGCTCCTTCCCTACCTGCTCCCAGACTCATGTCTCCACCTGCACTGGGGCTTCCTGGGGCCACCTCCTGGACACCCACTGCCCTGAAATCCTCATCTTGGGGTCTGCTTTCAGGGAAACTTGAATGAGTTTGGACACTAAGTCCCCACCCCTGTGTAGGACCACTCTGCTGTGTGAGCTGGGTGAGCATGGGTGGTGTTCAACACTGTCCCCCAGTGGTTCCAGGGGGTGGGGGTGGGGCACACAGGTCTGAGCCCCAGTTGTCTACAGCATTGCAGGATCATTGGCACCCTGTGTAGGGCTCCATCCCTCCCAGTCTCACTTCCCAACTCCTGCTTCTCTACTCTCAACTGGGTTGCATCACCCCACAAATAAACAATGTGCCCTCAACTCTTCTTGGAGTCTGATTCTGGGGGCGGGGGGCACCAACCAAGACAGAGTGTCATGCGCTCACATTTGGAGGCATACATTCCCCCCCGGGGAGCACCAATACACACATGGACATGTTAAAAACACGGACACACTCAAGTACACACGGCAAAAGGAAGAGTCATAGAAGGAAACACAGGGGGCTGAGAAGGGGCCCTGTGGCCACCCCCAACCCCTGCGGCCTCACCAGTGATGCTGATCTTGGCTGACCACTTGGATGTGCCGTCCAGCACGCTCTGCTTGACCGCCTTCATCTGCTGCGTATGCGCGGTCTTGGTCACGGCGAAGATCTCCTGGATGAGCTCGAAGATCTCGGGTTTGTTGCGCTCCCGGATCTTCATGCGGTCCTTGAGCACCATGATGATGTTCTGCGTCCGGTCCTCTGCCCCGTGCTTGGAGCTCTTCTCCGCGGCCCCTGTGGACGCAGACAGCAGTCACTGTCCAGAGCGCGCTCCCTCACCGCAGGGAGAAACCCAACTCCCATTCCAGAGCTTCCTTGAAGCCGTGGGGGCTCAGGTGACTCACCCCCCCAAAGCTAGAGCTGCTAAGAACTTTCTACCTGCTCTCTGAATCCTCCTACCCATTTACCCATCAGTCCCCACCAGTCTAAGTGAATCTCCTTCCCCTCTGAATCCCCATCTTCTGCCAAGACCTCGCCGGTTCTCTGACTCCTCCCCCCAGGCTGAGCCCCCTCCTTCCCGAGCTAACCCTAGTCCTAACCCATTTTTCTCCAGGGGAACCGCTGACTCTCAGTAAGCCCATCCCTTGCACAGTTCAGCTAGTCCCTGCGTCCCGCGCCACCCCTTCCTGACCCTCTCACATCTCCTTTCCCCTCCTCTCGCCCCAACCCTCCCGCCAAGGAGTCCCGCCTTGGTTCTTGCCCCGCCCAGCCCCCCCCAACCTCCGCGGAGCCCCGCCCCGACCCCGGAGCCCCGCCCCTCCAGCCCCGCGCTCACGCTGCAGGCAGTCTGCATTGAGCAGGTCCTGGCACTTCTCGTGGCACTTGACACCGCACTCGGTGCAGCGCATGCCCTGCCTTGCGATGCCCCACAGCAGCCCCTCGCACTCGTAGCAGTAGGTGGGCGTGGTGGCCGTCCACACCTCGAAGTTGTGCGGCGTCGTGCAGGAGATGGGATAGATTAAGGCTTGCAGGGTCTTCTTGTAAACGTGGTTTTTCTGAGGGGAAGGAGGGGGGAGGCATGGGGCGCTGTCCTGTCCCGCCCTCACCCCTTTGCTGAGTATAATACACCGTGGGACCACGGTTCCTGGGCACAGATCATGTCGGCAGGATGTTGCACAACCCAGTTCTGGAAACCAGATTATGGGGAGCTAGGAATGCCTGTCTCTGCCACACTCTCCCTTCCACCTCCTCCAGGAAGCCCCAGCCCAGCCCACCCTTCAACCAGTGAAAGGGGAGGGCCCCACATACCAACTCCTCGTTGTTCAAAGTGCTGGAGGCCAAGGCCGAGGTGATGCCTGCTTTTCTGGACTGGACCAGGGACTAGGGCAGGGAAATCACCCAGGGAGTCACAGGGGTGGATTCACGCCCATGGGGTTGTCACCACAAGCAGAATCCACAGCCACCAGCCATGGATTGAAACCACAGCCACGAATAGGAAACAGGTCACAGCAGCAGAAGCAGAGCCAGCAAAGAATTGGAAAGTGACAGAGACTCTGGGTTAGAAGGGACCCTGGAAGGTGTACAGCCTCACACCCCTGACTCACCCCCCTCCCCACCAGACTCAGGAGCTGCACTTGGCATGATCTCCAGCCATTCCAGGAACCAAGGTCGGGAGTCACCTGCTCTCTTTCCCATCCATAAACTGCAGGACATGACAGGGTCATCCCTCCCAGAACCCATGGGTTGGGACCAGTTGAAAGATGCTAGTTGTGTCGGGGGGTGATTCCTGGAGAAGAGACAGAGACTAGAGGCCGAGGTCACCATCACTCACCATGGCCTGAAGTATCCATGCAGCAGGTAGGGTAGAAATCAGATTACATTAGTCCCAGAGAACACCTTGCCAGCTCCCAGTCCCAGGTCTGCCATGGGCAGTTGTGCAGATTGAGCACTGCTTATGGCAGACCTGCTCTGTGGGGGGAGGAGAGGGCATCGGCGCTCACCAGGTCGCTCACGAGTGGAATGGGCTTCCTCTTGCGGATGTCTGGCATGCTGTCAATGATGATGAGGCCACCTCCAGGGCTGCAAGACATACACAAGGATGTCAAGGGCCCAGGCTTTCCTCCTTCCTCCAACAGGCATCACTTGAGGCCCGGACATCCCTTGATCTCCCTGGGTATTAAAGGTTGAATTGTGTTTACCAAAAAGATACATTTAAGTCCTAGCCCCTCGAACCTCAGAATGTGCCCTTATTTAGAAACAGTGTCATTGGGGTGCCTGGGTGGCTCAGTGGGTTAAGCCTCTGCCTTCGGCTCAGGTCATGATCTCAGGGTCCTGGGATCGAGCCCCCTTTGGGCTCTCTGCTCAGCAGGGAGCCTGCTTCCTCCTCTCTCTCTCTGCCTGCCTTTCTGCCTACTTGTGATTTCTCTCTGACAAGTAGATAAATAAAATCTTTTTAAAAAGAACAAAAGAAAGAAATATGGTCATCACAGATATAATTAGTTAAGATGAGGTCACACTAGATTAGGTGGACCCCTTTATAAAAGACAGACAGCAACGTGACAAGAGGCAGAGTTTAGACTGACACATCTACAAACCAAGGAATCCTGAGGATTGCCAGCAAGTACCAGCAGCTAGCAAGGCAAGGACAGGATCTGCCCTACAGGTATCAGAGGGAGTAGGGGCCAGCCAGCAACTTGATTTTGGACTTCTGACCTCCGGAACTGTAGAAGAATCTATTTTTGTTGTTTTAAGCTACTCGTTTGTGGTAGTTTGTTATAGTGGCCCTGGGGAATGAAGATACTAGATGTCAGCTTCCTCATCTGGGAAATGGGGAGATGATGCTGTTGCCTACATTTAAAGAAAATTTGAATTAAGCAAAACTAAATAATATACTAAAGATATTCATGAAACCTTTCCTTTTGTTCAGAATTGGAAATAGATATGTGTATTTAAAATCTATTCTGGGGGGCGCCTGGGTGGCTCAGTGGGTTAAGCCGCTGCTTTCGGCTCAGGTCATGATCTCAGGGTCCTGGGATCGAGTCCCGCATCAGGCTCTCTGCTCAGGGAGCCTGCTTCCTCCTCTCTCTCTCTGCCTGCCTCTCTGCTTGCTTGTAATCTCTCTCTGTCAAATAAATAAATAAAATCTTAAAAAAAAAAATCTATTCTGGGGACGCCTAGATAGCTCAGTCGGCTAAGCATCTGCCTTTGACTCAGTCATGATCCCCAGACTCTGGGTTCTAGCTTGCTCAGCCAGGAGCCTGCTTCTCCCTCTGCCTGTCCCCTCCACTAGTGCACTCTCTCGCTCTCAAATAAATAAAATTAAAAAAAAAATCTATTCTGGAATGGGGCACCTGGGTGGCTCAGTCAGTTAGGTGTCTGTCTTCAGCTCAGGTCATGATCCTAGAGTCCCAGAATCGAGCCCCATGTTGGGGTAACTGCTTGGCAGGGAGTCTGCTTGTCCCTCTCTCCCTGCTCGTTCTCTCTCTCTCTCTCAGATAAGTAAATAAAGTCTTGGGGCACCTGGGTGGCTCAGTCATTAAGTATCTGCCTTCGGGTCGAGTGATGATCTCAGGATCCTGGAATCGAGTCCCACATCGGGCTCTCTGCTCAGTGGGGAGACTGCTTCCCTTCCTCTCTCTCTGCCTGCCTCTCTGCCTATTTGTAATCTCTGTCAGTCAAATAAGTAAATAAAATCTTAAAAAAAAAAAAAGCTGATGGGAAGAGAGGAACTGGAAATCTAGGCTATGGCCTCTTGGCAATGTTGGAGTGGCTGGTGGATCTGAACGAGCTCTGTGCCCTGTACGAATTCACTTTACTGAGAGCTGCTCTCATCTCAAAGAAGGTTCAGGTGTGGTTCCTTCCCAGAAGCTTCTCATTGTACAATGAGAGAGATGGGTGGCAGCCAATGACTCCAGACAAGCCCTGGGATGCTATTCGTATGCTCCAGCAGGCCGAAGTGTGCTGATTCCTGAACTAAACCTGTGCCTGGCTACTTCCCCATCCTGGCCCTGCCCGCCTCACAGATTTCTCTTAAGGGCACTTCCTGCATAAAGCACGAGTATATCCCCGTGTCAGTCCCTGCGTCCTGGGCTCCCCACCCAGGACACCTGCTCATCTGGGAGCGGCAGCTTCTGTCTTCATGCCTTTGTGTGCAAGGAACGTGTAAGGGAAGGCAGTCACCTTCCTGCTGCTATTTTTAAAACACTAGTGGAATTTTAAAAATATCTTTTACATCTTCTAACTTCACCACTCAGATGCTGAAGGAAAAGAAAGCCCCGAAAATTAGAAACTTAAGAAATTAGATACAGCAACTTGCTCCATGTAAGACCAAATAATTATCATTAGAGAGCCAGCAGCCACAGCAATAATCTGAGATATTTAAAAACAGAATCAAGGTGCGCCTGGGTGGCTCAGTCCGTTAAGCATCTGCCTTCAGCTCAGGTCATGATCCCAGGATCCTGGGACTGAGCCCCATATTGGGCTCCCTGCTTGGCAGGGAGCTTGTTTTACTCCTTCTCACTCGTTATGTCACTCTCAAATAAATAAAATCTTTAAAAATAAATAAATAAATAAATAAATAAATAAATGTAATGAAATGAAAACAATCAAAGCAAAAAAAAAAAAAATTCGTTCCAGGATTACAGAGGTGTACTGCAGGAAATAGACTTTTCCTTTACCCTGCATTTATTTCTAGTGGGAGAGGGAGGGTGCGGGGGGAGGGGAGTGGTCGTGAATAAAGCAAGCAGCTGGGACAAGGCATGTACCTCTTTGGACTCAATTTCCCCACCTGTAAAATACGGCTAGCAGGCCTCCTGCGTTTGTTGTAAGAATTCCATGTGTTACTACCTTTGGTTTCTGTCTGGGGTTACATGATTTCACCCGATCTGTCACTTGCTCTGTTCCCCATCTAAATGGAATCCCCTGGGGGCACCTGGGTGGCTCAGTCAGTTAAGTGTCTGCCTTCGGCTCAAGTCCTGATCCCAGGGTCCTGAGATTGAGTCCCACATAGGCCTCCCTGCTCAGGGAGGAGCCCACTTCTCCCTCTGCCTGCCGTTCCCACTGTTTGTGCTCTCTCTCTCTCTCTGTCTGACAAATAAACAAATAAAATCTTAAATATATAAATAAATGGAACCCCTTGCTTCCCTCACAGGGCTGAGGCTATGATGTAAAGCAGCCTCAAGCTCTAGGTTCAAAACTTCCTCCTACCCCTACAATTCCGTTACTCACCCGCCTTTGAACCATAGGGATTTAGACATCTCTCCCTCTCCTCGGGCCTGTGGAACAGACAGAGATACGGTCACTGTGAGACAGAGATCCGGTCACTGTCTCTCCAGGGCAGGGTAGGCTCCCCACCTCTTTTGTGCTCATGCTCTATAGTCCTGGGATTCTCACAGGCTGGTTAAACCCTCGTAAGGTTCTGTCCTTCACCCAGCTTCACCTGCTCATCTGATCTTGTACCCCAGGGCCTTTGCCTGAGATGTGCTAGCTCGTATGCCCTCCCACCTACTGCACCCGACCAGCCTCCATTTGTCATTTGGATCTCAGGGCAGACCCTGGGTTGACACCCCCATCTCTGATGCAACTAAAGGGTGGTATGGTGGGCAAAGATTGGAGAGGGTCCAGCCCTCTCTTCGGAAGTATTATTGATGTATTTTGCATATCACTTCTCCTTAAGTATCTCCTCCTCCAGGGAGTCTTCCTGATGGTCTTGAATTAGTTTTACGCTCCTATGAAACCCAGAGAGTCTGCCCATATTTATTTATTTACTTTTTGTCCTATGGCTGGTTCCATTATAAGAGTAGCTGTTGGTTGTTGTTTTTTTTTTTCATCTAATTTGCTGATTTAGTGAAAGTTATTCAATAGACATCACACTGCAAATTCTTTTCTACCCTTTACCTTTAGATCCATGTGAGTGGAGTACTTCTGTTTTAAACAGAATTCTGTTTTAAAACATAAGAAATTTGATTTGAAGTTTCTGCGGCTCTGATGTGTGACGGTCTAGGACTTTGGGAATTTGTTTAGGATATCCTATTGCCAGCCTCACCCCAGTTTGGAAGGGCCACTTGCATAAGGACACTGCTGTGTCCCCAGCCTAGGGTGGCCTGAGCAATTGAAGAGGTAAATGAATGGCCTCAATCCTGCTGCCCATCTGAACAGCCATCCTGACCCTAATGCCAACCTATCTTTCATTTAATTTCTTCTCTGACCAGACCTCAGAACTTTCCCCAGCCCTGACACTGGTACCCAATGCTATCCCAGGAATCGATTCCTGCCCCTGACACCAATTTTAACCCTGACCTCTGATCTCTGACTGCTGCCCTAACTCTGACCTCTAGCCCTATCCCCATCCCTAACCTCTACCTCTACCCATGAACTTGACCCCCTCCATGGCTATATCCATGATCTAGCTCCAGGTTCCGGCTCACTTCTCCTTCTTACCCCCCTCAAAATTCCGGGCTGCCATGAGGAAGACTGGGCTGGGCCTTGGTGGGGCCAGCTGGTTGGGGAAGAGGACAGGCAGGCACGGGTGAGAACAGAGAACGACCCTTCCGGAGACAGATGAAGCCAAGGTGTAGCTAGGGCCAGAGAGGGGTCCTATAGGGCAGGGACTGGGCGGGGAACGGCGCGGGGGGAGGACAGAGAAGAGTGTGGGTGGGGCCAGGTTGGTGTGGGCGGAGCATGAAAAGACCGGGACAGACGAAGGTGCGGAGAAGGTGGAGGGGGCGCTGGAGTGGGCGTGGCCAAGCTGGAGTGGGCGTGTCGTGGCTCGTGTGGGCGGGGTCTGGGAACTGGCCGCGGGTGGGAGGGGAACGGGAGTGGCGGGGAGGTACGCAGTCTGGTCCCTGCACCGGTGTGGGCGGGACATGGGCCTGACCCGGCAGGTGGCGGCTTTCACTCACCTCCTGCAGCTGCAGCCGCACTTTGTTGAAGGCTCGAAGCCAGTTGGCCTTGGCCCGGGACATGGAGTCCTGACCCTCCTGGCCTTCCTCATCCTCTTGTCGCCTGAAACTGAGGCAAGGGATGTCATGAGGCTCCAGGGCCGGCCCTCCCTTGACCCCCAGCCCTTGGAGTGACGTCAGGCCCTTGGTGGACTCTCTGGCCCCTCAGACACAACGGCCCATCTGTACCCCCTCTGACGGCATCAGTGTCCCTTCTGCTTCCCCAGCCACGACCCTGTGACAAACTCCCCTCCATTCCCCAGGTCCATGCTGACCCCATCACGGCACCACTGACCCCGTGACAGCCCCTTGGTCCCTTCCCCTTACCTCTCCTCAGACTTGGGGGGTTCGGGCTCAGGTGCCCGCTCAGCTGTGGGCACCTCCTCCGGGGCGGCTGGCTCAGGGGCTGCCTTGGCCACGTCGTGGGCCTCAGCAGGTACAGCTGGAGCCTTCTCCTCCTTCTCCGACGCGGCCGGTGGGAGGCTGACACGCTTAAAGTCTTTGGGCTCAGCCACTGCCACCTCTTCCCGCTGGGTATAGCTGCCAATGTCATCAGGCACTTCCTCCTCCTCCTCCAGCTCCTCCTCCTCCTCAGGCAGCTCCTCCTCCTCCTCCAGGAAGTCCTCCAGGTCCTCATCCAGCTCCTCATCTAGTTCTTCGTCCAGCTCCTCCTCATCCTGGTCCCAGCGTGGGGAGTCCTTGTGGTAGCTGACCGAGCTGTGGCAGGAGTGGTAGGAGTCCCGGTCCCGCTCGTCCTCCATCTCGGAGCCCTGTAGACTCTGCTCGTCCGGGTCGAAGTCCTCGCTCAGCTGCGAGCTGCCCTGGCTCAGTTCCCCCGAAGAGGCATAGCGGCTACTGCCGGTGGGGCTGTGGGCACCAGCTGGGGCTCAGCGGCGGAAGCACAGAGCCACTGCCGGACCCAGCCCCGGTCACACAGGTTCCAACACCCAGTCACTCACTCAGTATCGGTTAAGCCCCTACCGGGAATCACGTTCTGCCCTACGGACCCGGGAAACACAGTCATGAACGGAAGAAACAAAAATCTCGGCTTTCCGGGCCATTTCCGGTCTGGAGATAGAGGCAGGAAACTCGATGGATGCCATTAGTGATCACTGATGACCTGCTGTGCGTCACTCCTGTCCATACACCGTGGAGGCTGCAAATGCTCCTTTCATGTGCTGGGGACCCCAATTAGTACCCTTATCTGCAGCAGCCTTTGGAGACTTAGTGCTCCTGAAACTTGAACATGGCCACGCCTGGCTCTTGATGACCCCGGGTCCCACGCCTCTCTGCCTCCACTCCTTGCTTCAACCTCCATTCACAGCCAACCCTGCCGGGGGTCTCCCCAGCTCCGCCTTGAAAGCTCGTGCAAAATGCATCCATTTCCTTGCATCCTGGGCTCCACCCTCGTCCAGGCTCCGCTGCCTCTACCAGGTACAGCCCCACCATCCTATCCCCAAGACTACTTGCTTCCCATGGAAGCCACAGAGGGACTCCTTCAAGTCATAAATGCGATCGCATACCTCCCTGTTCCAAACTCTACTATAGCTTTTTAGAGCCCTTGGAATAAAGTCTGTGCCGTGTGACACACCCAGACTATACCCAGTGTGGCCCAAACCCTCCAGCCTCCCCAACCCATCTCCCTACAAGCTCCCTTCTCTCCCCCTGCTCCAGCCACATTAGCCTTCTCACTGTTCCTCCTAAATCCTATACTCTTGCCCACCTCTGGGCAAAATCCTCTGGTGCCCAATGAAATGTCCCTTCTTTGAGTGAGTTTCCCCCACCCTCTGGCCAAGTCAGGTCTTTATATGCTCCTAAGATGCCCCCCTGGATCGTGCTGGGCATGACTAGGAAGAAATCTCTATCTCTGCCTGGGGGTGTGCAGCATGACACATGGGCCACCCCTCATCCCCCTTATAATCATTCACTCAGTCACTCAACAAACATCATTCCTTGCCTTAAATACTTCCTCCACTTTCAGTGACTGCAACCCCTTTCCCCAGACAGCCCCAGGGATGCTGTAGCAACCAAAATGGGGGTTTCTCCCTCTAGTCAACATTTGCTGGTTTACAACTTTAGTGGATTGCTTTTTGGTGCCCATCCCTGTAGATGGCAGGAGACAGGTGGGGATTAGCAGGTATTACTTGGGTGGAAAGGGCTCCAAAGTCCCACCGCTGATGAATACCCCTGAAGTCCAGCCCAGCACATTCTGGGGCCCCTGGTAAGGGGGCAGCCTGGGATGGGGATCCCAGCATGGCTCTGGAAGTGTCCATCTGCCAACTCAGGCACCACAAACATTGTCCCAGGCTTGGCTTTGGGGCCATCCTCCCTTCCTGGCTCTGACATACTGAGTTCCAACACAACTCTTACCCCCATTCAGACGCTTCCCCTGGCTCCCATGCCCCCGAGTTAGCCACCCAAGGGCCTTCCTGCATGATCTGGCACCTTGCACCTCCCCAGTCCGTGGCTGAGCCATTTCCTCTGCCTCGGACTCATTTATCCTTCAAGGGCCATCTCCCAGGCACATTCCTCCAGGAATCCCTCCCTACCCTTCCCCACTCCTAGAGTATCCAGTATCCAGAATCCCTCCTTACAGTCAAGCCCCGACCTGTGGAATGGAATGTCTGTGTCTGGCTCTATATCCCTAGCCTTTCGGATCACCCAGCACTAGGCAGCATAGCCACAGGATGCCCGGGGAGTGTGGCTTGAGTCACTCTCAGGGGAATGCAGGCCGTTTCTGCTTCTGCATTCTCTCCTCCTTCTGAAAGTTCTCCCCTCACCCCTGCATGGCTTAACCACAGCACGAGGGGAGGAGACCCCTCTTTCTCCAACACCTCCCCCCCATTCTGTTCCAGGAATGCTCATAGTAGACAGACTCCTCCAACCAAACACTTCCTGGCATGTTCTGTGGGTCTGATGCTATGGTCACTCTCCAGCTCATTTTCTCCAAGAGAGGACTTTTCCTTCTTCTAAAAGAGCTAATAGTTTATTAATATTTGATATCTTATATGCTCAGCTGTTTCCAACACATTGAAACTTTGTTCCCATAATCGCACGAAGCCACCTTGAGTATGCAAATGAAGGCAAGTGATGCTTTCATGAAGGAGATGTATTCTTCCAGGAACAAATACTTAGGGAAAAGACCCATAACCAAAAATCACACCAGGCCACTGCTTGGTATCCAGTAGGTTCCCCATAAACACTAGTCCTTATGATTTACCAGCTGTGTGACCTCAAACAAGTGACTTAACCTCTCTGTGCTTTGATTCCCTGTCTACCAAATGGGCCAATAATATTCTCACCCAGAGAATAAAATGAGATGATGAAGGGAAGGTGCCAGTCCAGCGCCGGGTGCATGGTTAGCTCCAAATGCTATTATTTGTGCCTTGTATCTAACAGTCCCCGTGTAGTACTTATAGATACCACTCTAAGTGCTTTACAAATATTCAGTCTGCTCAATATCATGTTTGCCATCGTTCTGTTTGGAAACCAGGGCTGGGGCCATCGGGACAGCGAGGAAGGACGGCAGGCACGAGGGTCAGCCTCTGAGGCTTGAGGACCAGCACCCTGTACAGGGCAGTGGCATGGCTCATGAGGACCAGGGGACCCACCTAGGGGACAGATATGGGACAGCCTACTTTCAAGGTACAGCTTCTGTGTTACCGTGCCCGTGGCCACCAGTCAGAAACACAGAGTGGGACCATTAGGGAGGACCGGGCACCACCATGGCTGGACCATGAACCACCTGCTTACTGGGCTCCTTTCAATGTCACTATGCCTCACCACCCCCATGAATGCCCGTCTCTTCCCCTACGCACAGTTCCCCTGCCCAGTTAGTACACAGAAACCAGGGCCCTTAAAGGGAGCGCCTAGGCACCCCCATATTTGGGGAGCACCTCTCAGGATCCTCCTGACTTATCCCTCTTCCTTCAGCCAAAGCAGATCCCCTTTTACCAAGCTTGGGAGATTTTTCTTATAAGATCAAGAATAAAGAAAGGACTCTATTACCTAAAAAAAAGTACGGATGCTGCTTTCCTAGACCCACTGACCTCCCCCTCCAGCTCGCCCAGGTCCCCTACTCCTCTCTCCACTCTGGGACTCACAGCCACGTACATGCACATGCACACACACAGATCCCTTCCTCCAGGGTTACACACCTGAGGGCCCGTGGCTCGGAGAACTCCTCATAACTGTGCATCGAGTCACTGTAGGATTCCCGGGAACCCAGGGGTGGTGGACGGACGGAATACTGGTGGACTGAGGCATTGGGCTGGGATGTAGTGTAATAAGGTGGTGGGATGCTGTTGCTTGTCTCGCTGCGATAGTCGCTGTCACGATCGTCCACTGCACTGTCAGGGTCATCATCTAGAAGAGAGAGGAGGGGAGGGAAGACAGTGAGGAGGGGAGGGAGAGAAAGCACACCATGGAGGCCAATGCAGTCTCTCAGACTTCTCAGACTAGGGAGTCTTCACTGGCTGCTAACCCAAAAAGAGGAATCTTTGCCAAAATGAATGAAGGATCTTGGGCCATGTTAATAGAAGTAGAGGCTTTAGGAGAAGGGAGGTGAAAACCTTGCTTTGCCAGTCAGACTGGGTTCAGAGTCGGGGGTCCAAAGTAGGTCCTACAATATGAGGAAGACAAGGACAAATTGGAGGGTTTCCTTCAGCTCAAATGTGAAAATAGACTTTGCTAAAGTCCAGGCTTTCTGAAAACAAGATGAGTTTTTCCATCAGGCAGTGAGTCACACAAACACTCCCGGGGATGTTTAGAGGGCAATCAGGAGGACAAGGTGGAGGACAAATTTCCTTTAACACTCAGAGATTTCATGATGTCCAAGGATGTGGATCCGAGATCTGAACTCACGTGTGTGGGAACAAAGAAGCGACTCTGACAGATACTGTAAGCCCTCAAAAAGGATTAGATTCTTAGGTAGGCAAGATCACCAACTCAGGGGGCGCCTGGGTGGCTCAGTGGGTTAAAGCCTCCGCCTTCAGCTCAGGTCATGATCTCGGGGTCCTGGGATCAAGCCCCGCATCAGGCTCTCTGCTCAGCGGGGAGCCTGCTTCTCCCTCTCCCTCTGCTGCCTCTTTGCTTACTTGTGATCTCTCTCTGTCAAATAAATAAATAAATAAAAATCTTAAAAAAAAAAAAAAAGATCACCACACTCAGAATCTATCGCTAAAATGCAACAGAGTGGAATTGCTGAAATTCAGGTGTTTTATAAGAATTGAAGGACATTTTCATTTGGTTTATTTTCCTTGATAAAAAGGGGACAGTGTGGAGGGATGTTAGATTGTGGTGGGATTGGAGAGACTCAATTTCTTTAGAAAGCAACACGAGGGCCACCTGGGTGGCTCAGTCACTTAAGTGTCTCTCCCTTGATTTTGGATCAGGTCATGAACTTGGGATCATGAGATGGAGCCCAGTCTGGCTCCGCGCTCAGTGGGGAGTCTGTGTAAAATTCTTTCCCTCTTCCCCTCCTCGTCCCCACCTGCATGCAGGCACACCTGCACATGCTCTCTCTCTCCTTCTCTCAATAAAATAAAATAAAATAAGATAAAATAAAATAAAATAGAAAGCAATACTCGAAAACAAATAGGCTGCAAAAAATAAAATAAAGATAAAAGTAAATCAAACCCCTGACTGGGTGGCTTATGGCTCTTGTCTGTGGCATTAATTTACTGGTCACATTAGTTGCCAAAGGGGTGGCCTGCCCCTTTTTATCCTTGTAAGGTTTTTTTGCTTATTTCTCAGATGTTTGTATGTTTTTCTTGCCTTATTATTTTAACCTTCTAATTTTTTTCCTGCTAATCGTGTCCATTTCCATATATTTGACAAATAGGTCCATTTTTTAAAATGTGGTAAACTGTGGAAAAAATTAATTTCACCCTTCACATAGAAAGCTAGTTGGATTCATTCCCAAACCTATTTTGCCTTTTGAGAAACCTTAACTTCATTTTCAGCTAGCAAAGCTGGCCTCCCCGAGGTAATTCTGACTTCCTGATTTCTCAGCTGACTTGGGCCACTGTGACCTACAGGCTCTTTATCCTGTCCCCATCATCTGTGGCCATCATCCGATTGATGTGTTGTGCGCCACTGGTGCGGCCATTTTAGGCAGAAGCAGATGTGAATTTCCACAACTCAGATCTGCAGGCATCAGAGTGTCATTGTGAGGCCATGAAAGTTGGGGGGTCTGAAACCCAGAGAGTCCCCCAAGGGAACTCCGGACAATTTGTCAGTGTCACCAAATTGCTCCTTTGACCAACTCGTTTTCTACCCAATTACCTGGGTATATAGTCTTAAGCCAAATGGGCATTCTTTCTACCAAACTGTCCTTGACTGAGCCAAGGTGTTTCCAATCAAATTGTATGGGGCTGTGGGCGTGTTCGCCAAGTTATTAATTTTTTTCTGACGAACTGTCTTGTTTTGGGGCAAATTGCTTCCTACTGGATTCTTTCTGCTTTCACCCAGACTCTGCTTTTTACCAAATAGTTCTTGTCCAAATTGCCTGATTCCCAATAAGCATTTCCAGCCACTCTGGTTTTAACAAAATGACCCAACTGTCATAATTTTCAGCTTTTGCCAAATTGGTTTCAGCCAAAAATGTGCTTGTTTTTGACTGCATTGTTTGTTTGTGGCAAAGTGTTTGTTAACCAAGAATTCTTGTTTGCCAAATGCCTATTTGGGCCAAATTGGCTTTTGACAAGTTGTTTTGGATCAAAGTATCTGTAAGCAGTTTCCCTGGTCCTGAAGGGAGGGCATAGTGGAAGTTGTCCATTAGGATCTGAGCACCCAGTGGGTGGGGCAGAGGGAAGGAGGTAGATTCATGCTCAGGCTAGAAGACTAGATTTCCCTGGAAAGGGGCAGGACATGGGGAAAATGAATTTATTGCTCAGGGAGTAAATGAACATCGAGTTGCGGGGTGCGGGGGGCGGTGAGGGTTATTTATTTCCTTCAACCGGGGGTTAGATTGGAGGAAGATGGTGGGGAACTCTGGAAGCTGAGGTCTCTGGAGTGATAAGTGTCCGGGGGCCCCTGCCCAGCTGCTTCTTCTGAGACCCTCTCACTCCATACCTACCGCTGCCAAGTGACATTGGGGCCCATTTCCAGGTGGAGGAGGAAGATGGGGAGACAAAAAGAGGAAGGAGTCACAGGAGAGGAGATGACATTATACATGGGGAACAGGGGGAAGGGGTCACAGTGCCCAGCTGGAGACAAGCAGGTCTCTGGTCTAAGGGCCCACTCCTCCCAGCTGAGTCCGTCCACCCCAATAATGATGCCCACTCCCCACCAAACAGAGCAGGACCCTCAAGACAGACGTTCATGTCAAGGGACAGGAGGGCACAGGAAGGGCCTTGCGAGTCCTCAGGCCCCAGTGTGTCCGTCATAGGCTCCCTGCGTCCTTGGTGGTGGGGCGGGGGCCTCAGGGTGGCCAAGGCACCCACCTCCCCATGGCCTCCCAGAACATCAAGCTGAGTACTTACTCTGCTGCTCACCCCAGCCAAAATAATTCCAGTTGCCTACAAAGAGAAGGGGCAGAGATAATAAAAGGGAGCAGGCAGAGGGGGGGCATGGGGAGGGGGACTCCCCCATCCTCCTCATTTTCCCCATCTCCTCCTCCTACCCCAGGACCCTGATCCCCTCCTGCCCTGAGTATCTTCTCAGAATATCACTTTAACCACTGACATTTGTGACACCTTCGATCATCACCTTGAGAGGAAGGTGGGATATCCCCATTTTTCACAGAGGCCATAAGTTCAGCCAGGAAGTAATAAAGAGGGCATTTTGGCTCAGGGTTTTCTGACTCTGAACTCTGGACTAAGCACTCCCCACTCTTTCCCTCCCCCTTCTGGAATACAAGGAAAGAAACACTGAACTGGAAACCTAAACTTTGAAACACCACTGATGGGTGGGTTTTAATCATTCTGCTCATTTTACAGGTGAAGAAACAGGGCTCAGAGAGGTAGAGTGAGCAGCTTGAAGTCACACAGCCTCTGAGGACCAGGGAGAGAACCACATCTTCCCTCATCCCCTCATCCCCAGCACATGACATCTTGGAAAAGTGCCTTAGACCGGAATCTTGTCTCCTCTGACACTTGGCTGCCTCCTCCAAGAAATGGCAGTGATGAAACATTTTCAAGAGAACTTGGAGGTAAGTGCTGGCCGTAGGTCTCCATGCCCAAATTGAACCCAATCCTCAGGTCAGTCCACCTGCCCAGGTGTTTGTTCTTCGTCATCTGCTCCTGCCTCCACTTGTCTGACACTGTCCCCCGCCCAGTCCTTCAGTGACCCCATTCACCAGTGTGGGGGTTAGTAATTTCTTAGGGCAGCGATGACCCCTCCCCAAGTAGGGAAGTCAGAGGACTTTCTCAATAGCACCCCCAAATTAGTGTGGAAATGGGGCTCCCAACTGCAGTCCCCCAGCCCTTCCACCCACCGGGCTCCATCCTTACCATCCTGGGCATATGGGGTTCGACAATGGATATAGGGGAGACTGTGAGAAGGGATGAAAGGGGGAGGGGGAAGCAGATGGAAAAGGAGAAAGAGGTCGAAAGGCGGGGTCAAAATGTCAGGCGGGGCTCTGCCCTGAGACTATATGATTTGTCACTTCCTCCCCACTCCAGGGGACTCAGAGGGCGCTTTTAGGGGACAGACATCTCCTTGGCCCATGCAGAACTGGCCTGGGTGTTTCTGAGTATCCACAGGGCCAAGGAAGATAAACACTCCCAAGAAATTCAGCCTTAGTGGAGAGACGGTAGTCAGAGGAACGTGACCGACATTGTCCATAGATGCAGAGCAGTGGAAAGAAAAGCAAAGCTGGAGTCCCTCAGACCTTGAGTTCAAATCCTAGCTCTGTCTCCTGCTGGGTGTGTGACCTTGGGCAAGTCACTTCTCCTCTTGGGCCTCTGTTTCTCTATCTAAGAAAATGGACAGAGGAAACAGCCTTCATCCATTGTATGTGTGCCTGTTGTATCTGTGTTAGCAAGATTGTTTATACCACCAGACTGTGGGCTGTTTGGGTGGATGCGGTCTGTGGGGCCCCAGGAAAGTTTGTCAAATGAGCTATAGGTCCTCATTCAGGATCTGATGAATGGAATTAAAGGGTCTGCAAAGTGTTTTCCAAATCTCTAGTAGGACTCTCTTGTGCCTTTCCAACAGCCCTCAGAGTGAGGGCAATGTCAAATGCCCTCTTTCAAAGAGAGGGACTCTGCAGATCAGAAAGGGACACCGGCATGCCTATGACCCCACAGCAAGGCAAGACTCACATCCAAGCCCCAGATCTTTTCTTTCCACTGCACCACGAGCAAATACTGTGTGCTCTTAGGATCTGTTCCTCTGGCGGTGGGGGGGGGGCATGGCCTGTTACACAGGACAGCCATGGGTAGCGGAAGGAAGAGGTTTCATTTGATGCCCAGGGAGGAATTGAGAGGTACTTACAACACTGGTTGCTGGGGACAGGGAGAGGCTTGTCTTGTTCATCTTGGAATGAATACTGAGAAGGAGGGAAGGAGAGAAGTTCCTCTCAGGAGGGGCCAGAAGCCAGATGACCAAGGTGGTCCTCTGCTCTGTTCCATCCTGACTACCCCTGCCTCCCAAATCACTCTGCAGGAGAAGGATACAGATGTCCACAAAAAAAGACAGGCTCACACGCTCGCGCGCGCGCACACACACACACTGACACAGAAACAGTGAGAAACAGGAACAGAAAAAGAAAGAAACACAGATGAGGGAAAGAAAAAAAATAGAAGTGGAAGAAAGAGAGAGCAGTGGGGGAAACTGAGTCAAGGAGCAGAAGAAAGATCAGGAGGGATGAGGTTGGACAAAAACTATTATAATGTGAGGGTTGCCTTTTGGCACGCCACCTCTCACTAAAGAGAGCTCTGGTCTCGCCTGCTTTTTCTTCTCAGCCTTTGCCTTCAAAGGCTGCCTTCTGACCCCCGCTGGGTCTTTGCACTGTGATGATACAAAGCCAAGAAGAAGGGGGTTGCCATGGAAGAACAGGGGCACAGAGACCAAACTGGTGGGGGAGAGCTTTGAAAAGTCCAAAAGTATGAACCAAGCGGTTGAGGGGTGTGGGGCAGAGAACGGAGGTGAGGGCTGCTGCGGGGCCCCGTGTCTCCTTGGGGGTATCTGGCAAGGGCAGGACTCCAGCGGATTGAAAGCGTTTCATCATTGGTGGACTGTGTGTTCTTTGATGTCCTCCGTGCTTTGAGAAGGCACCAAATGAGGCTCTGATTTTGTCCAGTTAGAGACACAGAGGCAGACAAATGGAGAGCAAAACAGAGACAGAAAGCAGAGGACGTGGGGAGACAGAGGGAGGGACAGGCACAAGAAGAACAGAGTCCCCCCTCCAGTGCTCACCTCATCCTGGTCCCGCATGGCATTAAGCTGCTCCAGCTTTTTGGCCCAGTAGCGCGCCTCCTCCTCGGGGATGTCTGGAAGCAGAGCCCTGGCTGTGAGTCTGGAACCCCTCCCTGCCCCTCCGCCTCCAGCCAGGGCAGCCTGTTGGTCTATGGGCTGGTCTCAAGGGTGTGGAGGAAGAGGAAGGGAAGACAAGGTAGTGTCCCATTTCCCCGCCCCAGAGCTGCCTTGGGAATGAACGGAAGACGAGAGAGGAGATGCCTCCTAGCATTCCAAGGGTGGGGAAGCCATGGGTTCTTGGAAAAAGGCTGTGGAGAGAACTGAGCTGCTTCCGAGAGAAGAAGAGAGGCCTCTCTGTGTCTCTGCTGTTTTTCTCTACATGTCTCTTTGTCTCTGTTTGTCTCTCTTCCTATCTCCAGCTCACCCTGCAGTCTAAGACCTCACCAAGGACCCGCCCCGGTCAGTTCAGACCCAAGCCCTATGGATCAAGAAGCATTAGCTGGCCCTTGGTGACCTGGGGGGGGCTGTGGGGTGCTCTGCACGTGGCAGGTGCCTGCCCTTCAGACTCGCTGCAATTGGGACACTCTGTCTTCCAGGGACAGGAAACTTCATCCTCAGAAGGAAAGGCAGTCTGAACCCACCCAGCCCTGGCCATCCCCCTGGGTCTGGTGAGGGTCCTTTGTCTCCCCACCCCACACTCACCTAAAGGCAGCTCGAAGCGGGTGTCAAGGAGGATGCGGTGGAACGTGGGGTCCTTGGTGCCGCATATCTCACTGTCCGCCATGATGACCTGAGAGTCCAGTGTCAGCCACTCTCCGGGGCCCTCCTGGGGGTTGGGGCAGGGTGACATTGTCCAAAGTGAGGCAGGGTGGAGCAGGGATCCGCTACATGCTGACCAGCAGTCCCCCGACTCTCACAGAAGATGCCCTTCCCCTCATCTCACCCTCACCCCAAGAGCAAGGGTCATGCCCACACGTTACAGACAAGGAAATTGATGCAGAGAGAAGGTTCCGGTCCAAGGCAACATGGTGGGTCCCAGAGGCAGGGACCCAGAGAGAAGGCCCTGTGGAGCCAGGCAGGGGTGGTCACAAGTTTGCACAGCTATGCCTCATCTGTCATGGGCATATGTGGCCCTAGTTTCCAATAAAAGTCCTGACGCCCATCCAGGGGAGAACTCCCCACTGAAAGTGAACAAACCAGTGCTGCGGTCACAGGAGACAGAGCATGACACACTCACCTCCAGCCTGGAGAGGTCAGGGCAGAGCCAGGGGTGGGGTGGGGTGGGGCTGGGGTATTCAGAGGGAAGTTAGGGAAGTTTCCTGGAGGAGAGGCCATGGGGGCTGAGCTTAAAGGGTGATGGAAGGGATACTTGAAGCCCAGGGAACAGCACATGCGAAGGTTCAGAGACCATCTTTGGGGCCTACAAGGGGTGGAAGTTGGAGGGGGGCAGGGGAGATGAGGCTGGCAATGTAAGCGAGTGCCATCGAGAAGGCATCCCAAAGGAGATGAGCAGGGATGGCAAGGAAAGGTCCTAGGGTGGTTAAGACCCCGGTGGGCTCAGCATGAAGGGTCTGAGTGGAAGGGGTGAGATGTAAGGCCAGAAGGCGAGGGAGGAGGCCAAGGTTATTGTCTAGTACCTTCAGGACTGGTGTAGCCTTCTCCCAGCACAACGTGCTAATTACCCACAATAACCCTTCTCTTTTCTTCCATAGAAATACATTTTCAGCAGGGCCCAGGGCTGTGCAGCTTAGGACTACATTTCCCAGGCAGCTAAGTGTCCACGTGATGAAGTTCTAGCCAATAGGATGTGAGTGAAGTGCTGTGAGCTGCTTCCAGGTTAGGCCCTTAACCGAGAGGGTGAGCCCCCTCCCTTGCCACCTTTTCTTCCCTTGATGGCAATGCAGATGTAATGGGGATCCTCCAGCAGCCATCCTGGGCTGCACAGGAAGAAAGGCAGAGCAACAAGATGGAAGGAGTTCAGACCCTGGTGACTTTGGAACCACCGTCACAAACGTTGCTGGGGGAGAGAGATACACGTTCATCTTGTGAAGGCCACTGGCCTCTGGGCCCCTCCAAGGCACTCCTCCCCAGCCCTCGGCCCTCCACTCACTTCGTTGGACTGGCGGATGGTCCGCAGGGGAATCCACACGGTGCCCACCATGGTGTCCCAGATGAGACCCTTGTTCCACACCTCCACTGTCAGCCCCAAATCCAGGCGGTTAATCTCGCTGTGGAGAGAGGGGAGGGGCATGACGGGGTAATAGTGAGGGAGTAGAGTCTTAGAAAGTTCACTTCACCTGCCTTAGGACACACAGCCAACTGGAATTCAAACCCAGGCCTGGGTGAGTCCTACCAGAAAGGTAACACAGTGGTTCTTGTTTTACAGAAGGGAAACTGAGGCCAAAGGGTTATGGTACATGCTCAGGGTATCACAGCAGAACCAGGATTACAAGTTGGGAAGGAAGGAGTGGGGAAATACATCACACATTTCTTGTATCACCAACTCCCTTGGCCCTTCCTTGAGCCCTCAGACCCCGAGAGTACTTGCTAAGTGAGGAAGAGGCTCAGACACCCTCTGTGGCTCCCTATTACCCCACGATGAGGGTATTCAGGATGTCTCGATCCTTCCCAGGTTCATCTCTATTCAATCATAGGGGGACACCCATGAGAACATGAATGATACCATCTCTAGGCACTTTCCTTGCAGGACTCACCCTGAAATACACAGATTTGGGGGAAATCCTTGGTGAATGTCCAGTTCACTGAATTTACCAATTTACCAAAGATTTATCTTAATGAATGTTCTCCTGGCATAGAGCTGTGACCTGGTCATTCAGTAACGGGCTTTCAGGGAGTTGGGGACTACACTGTCTCTTCCCTTCACCTCTTCCCTAGAATTGTAGGGCCAGGTCCTTCCCTCTTTCCCCAAACTCCTCCGTTTCAAGATCCTGACTCTCAGTTCTCTCATGGCCTCCACCACTGCTCGTCCCCAGCCAAGCACTGCTCAGGAATTTGAGGGCTGTGTGGGTCCAAATCTCAGCTCTGCCAAGTGTAGGCTGTGTGACACTGAGCAAGTGGTTTGGCCTTTCTGGTCCTCTGTTTCCTCTTCTGTAAAATGAGGATCAGATTAGCACTCTCCCTCCCAGGGCTGTGGGGAAAACAGATTTAATCAAAGTCTTAGAAGAGGACATAAAATGTGTTGTTGGTGATCATCAGAGAAGATGGGAAGTAATATGAGGCCCTGAGTGGCTCCAGGTTGAGGGGAGGGTCCAGGTCTTGAGTTCTTTCAGTTGTTAGGCAAATACTTATTGAGCCACCTGCTGTGTGCCAGGCCTTGTCCTTGGCATGGGGGTGGGACTCACAGTGGAGACAGAGACCAACTGGGACCCACCCTCCTAGAGCTCACTGTCGGGAACCAAGAACCAGAAATGTGTCGAGAAATCACACAAATGACTAAAGTGATATTTGGTGGCTAGGTCTGAAATTACTCTCCAATGGCAGCTTGAGGATGGTGGTCAAGGAGGGCTTCCCTAAGGAGGTGACTCAGTGGAGATTCGAAGGATGAGAAGGACCCTGCTGGAGGGAGGGGGAAGGAGAGAAGAGCAAGCGAAAAGGTCCTGGATGGGAAAAAGCTGGACATGTTGGGGGAATGGTCCAGAGGTGGAGGTGACTGGGGCAGGTGAGCCAGGAGTGATGGAGGGAGATACTGGCAGGTCAGAGGGGGCAGGCCTGGAAAGAGGGTGTTGTGGAGAGGAGTGTGGGTTTTGTTCTGAGGTTCACAAGCCATGAGCCACGGGCAAGTTTAGAGAGTGACAGGATGTGATTTGCAGTTTTAAAAATATCCCCCTGGCTGCCTGGAGGAGAACAGATTGCTGGGAGGCAGGAGGCGGGCAGCAGCAGGAGGCCAGGGGCGGAGGCTGGCGGGCAGCAGGGACTTGGCCGGTGGCCATGGAGATAAAGGGAAGCAACTGGATTTAGGAAGGGCTTTGGAGGCAATGCTAATGGCTGGACATGGGGCCGAGGGAGGAGGGAGTGGAGTCCCAGATGACATGCAAGTGTCCGGCTCTGCTCTGTGGGACCAGCGAGGTGCCAGGCCATGCTAGCCCAGTCACCGCAGACTCACAACATGAAATCCTGCTCCCAGCTGGGTTGGCTGCCCCGCACAGCGATGGTCGTGCTCTTGACATTCTGCACCTTCAGGGTCACGTACGTGTTGAATTTCTCTGTGGTGGTGAGAGTGGATGTCAACACAGGGGTTCGGGGACACCCTGTGCCCATTCTTGAGCTCTAGATGACCCTGCTGTGATCCCCCAGGGTCTCCGTGTATTTGGGGCCTCAGTCCAATAACGAGGTCAAATAGACTGAGCTGTTTCTGTGCTTAAACCCCAGAGTCCCTCCCCGCCAGTCCCGCAGAGCCCAAGGGAAGGGTCTTGGTAAGGGAGATGTGGAATTTTGGGATGCCTAATCTTGCTGCTTAGAAATTACTGGGTACAATAGCTTTGGGTTTTTAGCTGGGAAGACTCAGGCCCCAGATAGTAGAACAAAATTGGCAGAAGGAAACTCACTTCACTTCTCTGAGCCTCACTTTTCCCACCTGTAGACAGATCTAAGTATCCCCACCCTGTCTCTTAGGGTCCTGGGAAGGGCCCCTGACTCAAGGTGAACACCACCTCCATTGGATTCTCCAGGAGATGGCTGGGGAGACT
The DNA here is from genome assembly GCF_020171115.1 of Neogale vison. Classification (NCBI taxonomy): domain Eukaryota; kingdom Metazoa; phylum Chordata; class Mammalia; order Carnivora; family Mustelidae; genus Neogale; species Neogale vison. The sequence continues at coordinate 213,141,840 of NC_058096.1, read as the reverse complement.
TTAGGATTGCAGGCCAAGTCTGACACTCTGTGATGCTCAGCAGACATGCAGCCCAAGTCCCCTATCACTGGCTCAGACCCTCTCCGCTATCTCTCCAAGACATGGACAGACAACACAGGACAGGGCAGGAATAGAGGCCACTTACCTTGAGCACCATCAAACTTGGCTTTTTTGACTGTGGAGAGAGACAAAGAAAGGGAAGGGAGATGGGTAGAGAGTAGGGAGAAGAGAGAGACAGAGACACAGACACAGAGAGACACACCAAAATAGAAATGTAACAAGAGAGACAGAGAGGAGAGAGACACAGAAAGAGTGAGCCAAAGAGGAAGGGCAAAGATAGAGAGCAAAAGAGACAGATCAAGAGACCAAACAGAAGACAGAAACAAAAGCAAGATCAGGAGATGAGATCAGAGACAGAGACAAAGAGACAAGGAGACAAAGAGAAACAGGAAGGAGAGGAGGGAGGCAGGGATGAGAGGGAGAGAAAGAAGCCATCAGACAGATGAGTACAAGCAGACCTAGGGGTTGAAGGAAATTTGGATCCTGGGCATAATTTCTGTCCCTCATCCCTCCCCATCAAACCCATGCAAAGCTCCCCCACCTCCAGCTGTGCCTTTACCCACAATTGAACAGGATTCAAAAGAAGGAGCTGAGCAGGGGATAAGAGGGGCCTCCCACAGGAAGCCCTCCAGGATTGCAGCAGAGAGAGAACAGTTGGGGAAGGAGAGAGGGATAGAGAGAGGAGAAAGACAATCGCCAATGACCCCCTCCACCTGTCAGGCTAGGGAGACTTCTCCTCCAAGTATCCAGCTCAGTCTGTCCTACCAAATGCTCCAGGGGTTTGAGGTCTAATATTCAAAGGGGACTGGGCAAGATGGAACAGAACAGTCCAGAGAGTTGGCTCCAGAGTGCCCACATTGCTTGTCTAGCCCAACTTGTTTATGAAAGGTGAAACCCAAATATACATCAGGATCCCATGTGGTCCAGTCTCTTTATGTTTCGCATCAACTCACAGCGACTTGAAGCAATTCCACTCTTTACTGGCTTTTCTCACAGGATATTAAACTTACTTTCAACATCTCTCGTACCCTGCAGTTGCCCCCACCATCCTTCTCTACCATTCACTCTGTCTCCACCCAAAACCAGCTCCCAAACTGAGCTCTTTCCCCTGCTTTCTACAGTTCTGCTTTTCTCCTTTTCAATGAACATTTTTGTTTGTGTAGGCAGTATAGGCACATTTTACAAAATCCATGGCATACAATGAGAATAAGGCTCTTTTCTACCCCAGTCCTCACGATCCCATCTGGTGCAATCCATGTTACTAGGTTCTTGTAGTGCTAGAGATAGACGGTCTCTGATTCGGCGATTGTGTGCGTGTGTACATTATTTTATTTTCTACACGAATGGCAGCATGCTACACCCTCTATAGAAACTTTCTGTTTCTCAGTGCATCTTGAAGAGTAGGTGAAGTAAGTTGAAGGATAAATTCCTAGAAACAAAACTGTGTTTCTATTTTTTCTTTTCTTTTGAGAGTCAAGTTCAGCCCTTTTCTGGGAAAATGCCATGGTCTCCCATCTTGGGTTCATATCTCTGTCCTCATCACTTGAGTTTCTGTCTTGCAAAAGCACCCGAATGAAACCAGAGAAGAGAGAATTGCCATCAAGGGTGAGGGACGTGGAGTAGTTCTAAACACTTGCCATAAATACTGTTTGTTCCTGTTGTAGACAGACGGAGTACGTGTCTGGTGGGCGGGGGGCGGGGGGGGGCGGATTGTAGCTCAGAAGTACTAAGTGAGCTCCCTAGAGTTGCAGAGCAAGAGAGAGAATGATTATCTTCCTATGCCAATGCCAGCCCTCCAAGAAAACCGAAACTTTAAATGCAAATGGGTTGTGCATTATACTTATCACACCTGGGTTTGGGTTTGGGAGGTTAGAGTGCAGACAAAGCCCTTGGCTGGACATTGGGAGCAATGAGCACCATTTCAGCACGGAGTCAGGTGGACCCAGGTTCAGCTTACAGTGCTGGGAAAGTGAATCCCCCTCTCTCGACCTCCATCTCTCCGTCTCTCTCTTTCTGTTTTTCTAGATCTGGCCTTCTCTCTGTTTTTTTATCTTTGTGTCTCTATCTCCCTTTCTCCTACACCCCTAAATTAGTCATCGTGTGCTATCTTTCTTACCTCCTCATTCAAGGCACATAACTTCACATGTAAAGGCCCCTCTCCTGAAGACATGCTCAGCTTCTGTCCCACTGGACCCCTCTCATACCCTCAGCCTCACTCAGCCCATAGGGAGCTCAACTTCCTGCCTCTCACCCCTGGGGCTGAGCGAAGCTCAGGGACACTTAGGAATATACCTAGCAGGAGCTACAGACCTCCCTTCTAGGGGAGCTCCTGCTTGCACATCTGGCGACTGTGGAGCTGGGAGTGGGGATGATGCAGAGGCAGGGGCAGGGCAGGGAAGAAGAATGGTGAAAGAGACACAGACAGGCTGAGAAACGCACGCACACATGGAGGGATCAACATGGGGAAAGAAAGAGAAGCAGAGAGGAGGGGTTAGATGACAAGTCATGCGAGTCAGAGACAGAGACTCAGAGACACAGAAAAAGAGAGACACACAGACGTCCACCAGGGAGGGCCAGCAAAAAGAAGAGGCAGAGTTGGAAGGGAAGGGTTGGAGGGAGAGATGAGGGGCTGATTGTTGTCTAGCCAGGCCTGGCCCGGGCCCGGGCCTGCAGCTCCTGCTCTGTATCCTTTTTTACAGACCAGGGGCAGGGCTCAGAGAGGAGACTGATCATCTAAGGTCTGTCCTCCATCCTCTCTTCCTGGTGGGGGATGGGATGTCTCTGTTTCCCTCCTCTTGCTTCTGTTTCTCTTCCTTCCCTTCTCCATCTGTCTCTGACTCTTTCATCCCCCACTCCCTCAGATTACCCACTTTCCTCCTCCTTAAGCCTCAGTGGGCCAGAGGGTAGTGAGCTCAGTTGGGGCCCAACGGCAGTGGGGTGATATTGGGGGGTGCTCTACCTGAGGCCAGGCTCCGGCTCCCAGGCTCCTTCAGTGAGTCCAGAATGAAGACCTCAATATGTGTTCATCACTGGGAACTCAGAGGGAGGAGGGGGAAACTCAGAAAGAAATTAGGAATCAAGAAAGGGGCTCAGAATGGAGAGGAGCATTCAGAAGGGATATGGGGTTTGGGGCAGGGCGTGCAGGAGAGAGGACTAAGGAAGAAAGCTCCAGAGCTGGAGGAAGGTCTTGGTGGGGGAGGGGACTCAGGAAGGCAGAGGAGCAGATGTCATCAGAGGTGGGGCTCAGAGGAGGAGGGGATTTAGGCAGGGGCTGCTGGGGCTCTGAAAATAGACCTAGTCCATCTCCTTCCGTCTTTCTAGGCAATAAATGGTCCGAGTCACTGTCGCCTTCACCACCACAGCCATCACATCTCTGCCCTGCCACTTCCCCCTGCTTGCTGGCGCTGCTGGAACTCGAGCTGGAGCCGAGCTGCAGTATCGGGGTCACCGGGGCGGAAGCACCACCCCTCTCCTGCCGGCTCCTGGTCACACGCACAAGGCTATTTATAAAGTGGGCACAGAGGGCGTGGGCGATGCGACAGCTGGGAGTGGCGGGTGGAGGAGGTGCCCACTGCCCTCCCCTCTGACAGGCCAGCGGGAGACACTTCCTCACAACTGTCAGCAGCCTGCACGGCCCTTGAGGGCCCCATCAGCCCTGACTGATTAATGTGGTTACATAGACAGATGCTGGCCAGGGCAGAATCAGTGGCAGTGGGAGCTGGGGCTCAGGCTGGAGACTCCCATAGGCTCTGCCAGGCTCTGGGACTCTGTTTCTGCATCTGGAAAATGGAGCAAAGTAGGGCCTTCTCCCCTTCCGCTTCCTCACATATCCCTTCTCTTCCTGCTCCCCTTTCTTTTTCATCATTATTAGAATTGGCCTTATTATACTGTCATAACCAATATTTTTATAATTACCATTACCAATATCATTACTATTTGTATTATTTGGTGGGGTTCTAAGTGTGCGGGTCCAGATGAACCTGGATTCTAATTGAGACAAATTGCAGTCTTTGGGCACCTCCTCCATGACCTTCCAGGCCTGGAGTGGGGGCAGGTGAAGAGTAGATGCCAACCATCAAGGGAAGTGCCTGAAAGCCCCTCTTTGGAACATGTCAGAAGACACTACAAGATGGAGAAAGAGGGAAGGGAAACAAAAAAATTCAGAAATCTATTTTAAGATGTTTGGTGGTTTTATACGTGATGTTGATGGCCTACATGGGCCTTGTGGTAAGGACACTGGCCCCACGGGCTTTCAGCTGGGAGAGAGGGCTTTCACCCTCCATTGACAGAAATAAGCCAGAGCCCGACAGAAGACTTCGGTATAAAACATAAACACACCAAGAACATTAACAGGGATTTCTCTCTGTATTTTTGCCAGGGGCTGCCACTTAGAACAAAGCCTGACATATAGTAGGTGCTCATTATATTGTGTTCAATGAAGTAATGACAGAATTTCCTCCTCCAGCAGCCCTGTCCTAGGATCAGCCCCATTGGCACAGGCGGGCGCTGTCCACGGTGTGGAAGGCGCTGTTCCTGCTCTGTCCACGGTGCTGAATCCCTGTCCCTGCCCAATTACCTCCAATGAACTTGGACGTCTTTTTACATCCTGTATACTACTGAGCCCTCCTCAGGCCTGAGAACGCAGTGAGCTCTCAGGAAATGTCCTACACCCACGGAAAGCTTTTAGTCCCCATTAATAAAAACACCATCATCGATTTTTCCTGTCATCGGCTCACACTTACAGACCCTTTCCACAGATGAGGCATTGTGCCAAAGACTCTGCGTGTCTCATATCACCGGAGTTCTAGCAAACCTAGGCAGTGGGTACTATTCATGTGTCCATTCTACAGATGGGCACACTGAGGAATGAAGAGGATAAAGGGCTTGCCAGGAAGTGGTGGTTTTAGGGATTTGAACCCAGGGCTGGTGGACTAGGGATGTCCTGATTGGCACCTCACAGAGGAACCCCATTGTATGTGGGGAAAAAAGTGAGGTACAAGTTAGGGAAGGGGCTAAGATTGCACTCCTGAAGATGAATCAGAGCCAACCCTGGAGAGTATCTTATGAGTACAGTGAGAGCAAAGACCCAGATACAAACTCCCCCAGCTACATGGTATCAGAAACAAGGTAGCCAGGAGCAGAGGGGTTTATGGAGACTTCCTGGGAGAGGAGCAGAGGAAGAGTCACAATGAATCAGGGAGAAATGACACATCTCTTTATTGAGTGGTTGAAGGAAGAAGGTGATCCCAGGACAGACTCTCACCCCATGAAAGGGACTTGGCTTCCCTTCCTCCAAGAAGAGGCTCAACTTTCACTCCCAAACCCCAGTAGGCTGTGGAGTCAGATAGATACATTTCTGGCTCTGTGGCACTAAGCAAGTTGTTGAACGTCCCTGAGGCTTGGTTTGCCTCTCTGTAAAGTGGGTTTCTGTGAGGATTAGAGAAAGCAGTGGACAAAAAGTCCTCAACACCATACTTGTAGAAAGCCAGATAAATGGAGCTTGTTGTTGATATTATTAGTTTATGAATTTGCTAATTGTATGCAATATTTATTCATGAAATATTTATGGAGCCTTTGAAAACATTGAGTGGCCTGGCAAAATGTTGTAAGGTACATAAGAAGCTCTAGACCTGAATACTCATGACCATGATTTTGAATGTGCTGTTCCCTCCACCTAGAGCACCATTTCCCTTCTGCTTAGCTCCCCCTCATCTTCAGAGACCCAAGCAAATGGATGTTGGGGGGCGGAGGCTGCAGGTAAAGACAGGCTTCCGTAAGGAAGAGAGTCCGGGATACCACCTTCCGTGGCTCCCTCAGCCCTTCCCTGTTCCTCCCACTCTGACTCCACCAGCATGAGGCCAGAATAGTGCTGGGTCTCCAGGAACAGTGCCTGGCATAGAGTAAGTGCTCAGCTAATGCTTGCTGATTAAATAAATGAATAAATTCATGAAGGAAGCAGGTGGTACTTGGCATTTGCAGCCTCAGGACTCTACCAAGCCCTGGCAAGTGGATTGTGGGGGGAAGGGGGACATTGGGACTCCACAAAGATAAAGAAATGAGAGGGGGCAGAGGCAAGACTTATATTAGGTGTTGTCCTATGTCCTGCTTTCAGGTATGTATGTAAGAGTTGGCATGTGTGTATGTTTGCATGTGTATCTGTTAGTGTTACCAGGGCAGGCAGGTGTGTATATATGTACATATGTGCATGGAAGGACATGTGCTTACTTGTACCATCTGAATGCAAGTGATGATCTGTACATATGTGTCAGGGAGTACAGTGTGACTGTATGTGGGACATGCTAGTATGTGTGAGTTTAGGTATATGAGGACTTACAGGTGATAATGTCAATTAGAAACATAAGTTGTGTGTGTATGGATGTGTGTGTTATACAGTTGTATATGGAATATACAATATGGAATGTGTATTTGTTTACTTGTGTGTACTCACCAGCATTCACCTGCTGGAAGGGGCTGCTTTGAATGTCCAGGCAAGTGTCTTCATGCGTGTACACATGTAGCCTTGGCATGTGCTTAAGTGTACACATGTGTGTTTCTTGAGATTGGGGTCCTAACAGGTATACCTAGGTATGTGCCTGTATGTCAGGGCATGAGTGGATCTTTATGTGACATGGATATTGTGACCGTGCATCAAGCATGTTCAGATACACACATGTCTGTGTACATGCATGTGGACACACTTACCTTTATTTCAGGGGCCATGTCTATGTGGCAGAGTGGCTGTGTCCCATATACATGTGTGTGTTCACACACACACACATGAATGTGCACATGTGTCCATAAGTGTGCATTCACAGGCATGTGGTCTTCATGGAGCTTTGATGGATGCTGGGCATTATTGTCGACACAGACTGTCTGTGTATGAGAGTTTCAGTGCATGTGTGTACAGGTGTGGGCAAACATGAGTGGACCTCTGGTTGGAGGTATAGGAATTTCCTCATCTCCAAGGATGAACTCAGACCCACGGAAAGGCCTCCCAGCCCAGCTCCACTGCTCCCCTTCCCCCCCTCCCCTCCCATTCAACCCCTCATCCCCCTGGCCTCCCCACTCTGGGCATCACTCCCCCCAGTATTTCACCCTGTCTCCATTTATCCTGGTCTCCCCCTCTGCCTCTCCCTTTCTCTCTCAGTGTTATTCCACCCACCATACATCTCAGGGTTTTACTTCCCACCCCACCCATAGCCCTGCCCCTCCCACCAACACCCCTTCACTCTGCTGGTGATTCCCTTCCTGTAAGTTCCACAGAATCATCCAACATAATTCTTCCCCCAGGCCTCTGTTTCTGGAAGCCTCACCCTTCTTACTGCCCCCCCCTTCACACCACCTCCGCAGTCCAGCCTCCAGTTTGCGTCAGAGTTAATGGTGAGATTCCCCACCCCCCCCCACACACACAACTAGGCAAACCTTCTCACGGAACCCAACTTGGAGGATGTGAGGCAGGGTAGGGTGGGGGTGGGAGAAGCAGAGAAGAGAATCAGCCAGGAACACTCACATTGACCCCCTCCTCCAGTGCCAGATGCTGCCCCCCACCTCCTGGCCCCCACTTTTAGGCAACTTAGAGGAGGGGAAGAGGCCAGTAGGGGGTTTGGACATTCACCTTCTACTTCCTTTAGGCCTAGCCCCTGGCAGTTCCAGGGGATCCTCTGCACCTTCCCATTCCCTTAACTCCTTAGGTCAGGGGGTAGTTGGCTTTTGACCTATGGGCCTTTCTGTCACCATCAGATACAGTTGGGGAAGAGCTCAGAGAAAGCAGGTCCCTGCCCCTTTAAGAACACCCGCGTCCACGCCTGCCCAGCCCCGCGCGACAGCACTCTGGAAGTCGCGGCGCGGCAGGGAGCGGGCGGGGCAGGGTTTGTGAATGGAGCGACAGAGGGGGAAGGGAGGAGGGGGAGGGGCGGCGGGGGCGGTTCCCAGATCTGGGCCTGTTCACTGGGGTCCAGGCGGAAGCCGGTGTTCAGCTGTCTCTTTCTCTCTCACATACACAGCACAATCCCTGCTGCCTAAGGTCTCTGGAAGCCTGACATCTCAGGCCTGGCCAACACACTTCTTCCCTGACCTCAGCCTTCTTGGAGGGAATAGGTGTGAGTGAGGGGGGTGGACCCCAGTCCTTGAAACTCAAGGTTGAGACCTCTATAAGACTTGAGCCCCTGTTCGTCATAACCACCGCCGCCCAAGGTCTCTCAGAGCCCGAGTTCTTAGCAGGAATGCTCAGGACACACGAGTCCTGACGGGCTGGGTCTGCCCTCACTCCAGAAGTCCGGGGCAACGATCATGTCCCTCCTGTGTCTCTCTCCCCCACCCCAACCCCAACGCAGAGCGTGGGCCTGGGCGTGGGCCTCGGTGCAGATGGCGTTCGGCCCCAAAATAGCTCCACCCCACCTCTCCCTACCTCGCTTCGGCGCAAAGTGGGTGAGGTGAGGATGCTGGGAGGGGTGCAGACCTACACTGCACCCTCGAGGGGTCCGCTCCCTATGGGGAAGGCCGGTTATGCGTTTTGCGTTCTGAGTGCTGGAGGGAGTGGGGAGTGGGGAGGCCCTCAGGCGATTCCCCCAGCCCCAACTCGGGAGTCAAAAGAGTTAAAGCGAAAAGCGCCCTCAGACCCTAGTCACAACCCTCCTAGGACGTAGGGAAGGGTCTTCCCCAGCCCCTTCCCAGGACTCTTTACACCCAAGGCTGGGAGGGAGATTCCTAGAGCTCACCGTTGTCTTGATAGTTAAACCCCTTTACCCAAATCTTACATGCTCAGGTCTTGGAGACCCCTCCGTCTGCACTCCTTTTCGAATTCTGAGGCTAGTTCACGTTCCTGAGGACCCACAGCCAGTTCACTGCACAGGACTCCTTCCAAGTACCTTACATGATTCATTCGAACTACCCAGCCCAGCCCCTTCCACACCTAATGACCTGGTCTACACAGACTCCCCAGTCCAGATTAGGGAGTCAGATAGAGCCCCAGGTCCCTGCTGGCGTCCACAAGGGCCTCCGCGTTCAGCCACGTCCGTAAGACCCCCAGCAGTGGCCACCAGGATCCCCTGAGAACGCAGCTACATCTGCACGGATCACCCCCTCAGGCGCCCTGATGTGTCTACAAGGGCTGGCTCCCCTCTCAAAAGTCCAGCCGCGTGTACTCGAGTCACCCCTTCAGAAATCCAGCCTCATCCACACGGACCCCGAGCCCCGTCCGTGTCCAGACGGGTCCCCAGCCCCGCAGCCTTGCCTCCTACCTCCAACGCAAAGTAGAGACATGTCTCCGAGGTCGCCGGCGGGCCGGCTCTGTTAGGTAGAGCTTAGTGGCCACTGGGCTAGGGCATGGCCGGGGCTGCAGCCCGCGCTCAGCTCACGCCGGGGCCCGGCCTGTGCCGCCGGCCATCTTGGTTCAGCACCGGGGGTGCGGACAGCTCCTGACGTGGTGCTGATGTGGGGCTGGCGGGCGGAGCCCAGGGACGCCTGATGGGGCGGGGGCGCTGCAGGCTTGGGGGAGCTTTAAAGGGCCGGAGCCGGGTGAGGGTTCCCCGCCCCCAGGGCTTCCCTACCAGAGGGACAGAGAGCAGTCCCACTCAGGTTCCCTAATGGTTCTGCGTGTTTTCATCTCCCCTGGAATCGCTCTGTGGGTTCTCTGGCTCTCTCTTGAGTTCTTTGCTGTCTCTCTGCTTTCCCTCTATTCTTCTGTCTCTGCTTTCCCTCTATTCTTCTGTCCCTCTATTCTTCTGTCTATGTCTCTCATTGCCTGTTTCTCTATCTCTTTCTCTCCCTGTGTCTCTCTGTTCCTCTTTTTGTCTCCTTGTCTCTTTTGATCATGTGTCTCCCTCTGGTCATGTGTCTCCCTCCCTGTCTAGGTCTCCTTCTAAGTATCTGTTTCACTCTTTAAGCCACTCAGCCTGTGGATTTTTGCACACGTTCAGACTGGATCCCATCCTTCACTCCTTTGTGTAACTGGCAAACTCCTATTCATGCATCAATACCCTGTTTGAACATCCCTTCTTCCAGGAAGACTTCCCTGACGGACCCTACCCTCTGAACTTCCTCAGCCACCAGCTCTTCCCCTGACTCAGCCCTCACTCCAACACATCTCTGCTCTCCAGGGCTCCCCACTTACCTAGCTGGGCAGTTCCCTGTGTGTCCAGTTCCTACAAACCTGTTCACTTTGCACCTCCAGTGTCTAGAACAGCACTAGAAACTGAGCTCCACAGAATCCCCTACCCCCAGCACACATGAAGGAATTTCATAAACACAGAAGGTACATGGAGTTAGTTGCAAGTGAGGTCTGTGCTTAAAACCCAACTGTGGGGCGCCTGGGTGGCTCAGTGGGTTAAGCCGCTGCCTTCGGCTCAGGTCATGATCTCAGAGTCCTGGGATCGAGTCCCGCATCGGGCTCTCTGCTCAGCAGGGAGCCTGCTTCCTCCTCTCTCTCTCTGCCTGCCTCTCTGCCTACTTGTGATCTCTCTCTGTCAAATAAATAAATAAAATCTTTAAAAAAAAAAAACCCAACTCTGATTCTGATCCCAAGCGTGATCTTGGGCAAGTCATGTAACTACTCTATGCCTCATTTTCCCAATCTGTAGAATGGGAACAATAACAGGTCTTGCCTCACAGAATTGCAGATGTTATGTAAGCTAACAACTGAAAGAACTTGGAATAGTAATGTATATTATTACCCATTGTTGTAACTCTCATTGCTTTTCCAATTTTTATTACATACTGATCAGCCCTAGGTAAGGAATAAAAGGCAGCAATGATAGGCTTGAATAAAGACCATTACCACCACAGTGGAAGACCCCATGGGCCTCTCCCCTACCTCAGCATCCCTCCCCTCAGAAAGAAGAACTACCTAAATTTTCTTTTTCATCCCTCTACTTTTCTTTCCAGTTTTACCACATATTTATCAACAAACAATACACGCTTTCATTTTGTGTGTTTGGGGACTTTATGTAACTAGAATAAAATGATCACATATTTTACTAACTTGTTTGTTCAACATGATTCTGATATTCTGATAGTCACCTACATTTCTGCGTGTGCTCAAATAGATGCATTTTTCACAGCTCTACAGTATCCTCTTGGTTTACTATACCTTTGATTATTTATCTACTTTCCAGTTGGTGGACCTTAAGATTGCTTCCACTTTGAGTTTAAAAAAAAAAACCCACAAACTTTTATAGTCATTCTCGGAAATGTAGGCTGGCACTCATGCTAAGATTGGTGGATTGTAGGACACCCACGGGCTCAGCTGCACGAGATAACATCAGATTGTTTTTTGACATGCCTCCAACTATTTTTATCACACTCACGCCATAGAAGCATTCAGTTGCTCCACACCCTGATCAACACTTGGACAACTCCCAGTTTTTGAATCATGCCAGACTGAAGGGGGAGAACTGGGGCCTCATTTCGGTTTGATGTGCTTTCTTACTGCTCATGAGGGGGAACTTTTCATGTGATTATTGGTTTCTTCTTAGCATAAAATGCTTCAAGTATTTTTATCCGCTTTTTAAAATATTTTATTTATTTATTTTAGAGAGAGAGCACACATGTGAGGAGGAGAGGGGCAGAGGGAGAAAGAGAATCTCAAGTAGATTCCCCAGGGAGCAGGGAGCCCAGCGACATAGGGCTCGATCTCACAACCCTAAGATCATGACCTGAGCTGAAATCACAAGTAGGACACCCAATCAACTGAGCCATCCAGATGCCCCAATAGTCACATTTTTTAAAAAAATGAATAAAAAAAGGTGGGGCGCCTGGGTGGCTCAGTGGGTTAAAGCCTCTGCCTTCGGCTCGGATCATGATCCCAAGGTCCTGGGATCAAGTCCCACATCGGGCTCCCTGCTGAGCAGGGAGCCTACTTCCCTTTCTCTCTCTCTGTCTGTCTCTCTGCCTACTTATGATCTCTGTTTGTCACATAAATTTTTTTAAAAAGGGCATGTGGGTGGCTCAGTTGGTTAAGAGTCCAATTCTTGATTTTGGCTCAGGTCCTGATCTCAGGGTCGTGAGATAGAGCCTTGCATTGTTGGGCTCTGCGTTCAGCAGGGAGTCTAATTGAGATTCTCTCTCTCCCTCTCCCTTTGCCCCTCCCCCCTCATATGAATCTCTCTCTCTAAAATAGATAATCTTTATAAATAAATAAACAAAATGTGACTGTCATTTCCTACGGGTGTAGCCCTTTAACCATTTTAAATTGAGTCCTTTGTTGACTTAATGTGTGTTGTTTTAAAAAAATCTCCAATTTTGTGGCTTGTTTTCATTCTATTTAGGAATCATTTTCTGAACAGAATCTCTTAATTTTTTAAATAAACCTTTTATTTTGTTTTTTTTTTTAAGATTTTTAAAATTTATTTTTTGACAGACAGAGATCACAAGTAGGCAGAGAGGCAGGCAGAGAGAGAGAGGAGGAAGCAGGCTCCCCGCTGAGCAGAAAGCCCGATGCGGAGCTTGATCCCAGGACCCTGGGATCATAACCTGAGCCGAAGGCAGAGTCTTTAACCCACTGAGCCACCCAGGCACCCCTAAACTTTTTATTTTGAAAAAATTTTAGATATACAGAAAGTTGTAGAGGCACTGAGCTGTAAAAAGGTACAGAGTGTTTTTATATACTCTTCACCTAGCTTGCCCTAATGTTAACATCTAACATGTACTTACTTCCAGGATATACATTTCAAAAGAAAAATATTTACATTGGCACTTATTATTAACTAAATTGCAAACTTTATATTCCACTGGTTTTTCCACTAATGTTCTCTTCCTAGTCAATGATCCACTCCAGGACCTACACTGTATTTAGTCATTTTATCTCCTTGGTCTCTGCCTAAATGTGAGACCAATGTGATAGTACACTGTGATAAACTGATAAACGGGAGTTTCTTAGTCTTTCCTTATTATTCATGACCTCGACACATTTAAAGAGTATTCATTAGGTATTTTGCAGAAAGTCCCTTGATTTGGGTTATCTGACATTTCCTCATTATTAGACTGGGGTTATGGACTTTTGGGGGGAAGATCACAGGGATGGGGTTTCCTTATTGTCACCAGAGGTCCCTGATACCCACGTGACATCACAGGGGATTTTTACTTTGATCATCTGGATAACATGCTGTCTGCCAAGTTTATCCACTGTCAAGTTATTCTTTTTCTCCTTCCCTACTCTGCTCTTTATAAACAAATCACTAAGCCCAGCCCACCCTCAAGACAAGGGAATTATGCTCCACCTCCTGGATCAGGAGTATCTAGGAAACTCTCAGTTTTAAAATCTTTTTTTTTTTTATTGTTGCAAAATACACATACCAAAATTTACCATTTTAACCATTTTAAAATGTACAATTCGGTGGCGTTTTTTACATTCACAATATTGTGCAAACACTAGCTCTTTTTTCCCCCCAAGATTTATTCATTTATTTATTTGACAGACAGAGATCACAAGTAGGCAGAGAGGTAGGCAGAGAGAGAGGAAGGGAAGCAGGCTCCCTGCTAACCAGAGAGCCCGATGCAGGGCTTGATCCCACGAACCTGAGATCATGACCTGAGCCGAAGTCAGAGGCTTTAGCACACTGAACTACCCAGGCGCCCCGCAACCACTAGTTCTATCTAGTAATAAAACTCTTCCATCACCCCAAAAGGAAATCTGTCTCCCTTGGCAGTCACTCTCCATCTCCTCTTTCCCAACCCCTGGAAACCACCAATCTTCTTTCTGGGTCTATGGATTTAATTTAAAATTCTTCAACTTAATCTATCGTTCCCTTCACAGTAAAGAAACTAAGACACTTTTATTTCCTCCTTACCAATTCTTGGACCTTTCATTTACTTTTCCTGCCTTATGCTGCAGGCCAGTACCTTCAGTACCATCTCAGACACCATGGTAATTGACATCCTGGCCTTGTCTGCCCATCTTAAAGGGAACATTGCAATATTCACCACTAAATATATATGCTGGAGATTTTTGGTTGTGTTTTTTAAAGATTTTATTTATGTATGTATTTATTTGAGAGCGCGTGAGAGCGTGGGTGAGAGGGAGAAGGAGAGAGAATCTGAAGCGGACTTAGCACCCTGCACAGAGCCCCGCTGCTGGGGGCTCTGATTTCCACCACTGGGAGATAGCAACACAGCCAAAAGCAAGAGTCAGACGCCTAACCTACTGAGCCACCCAGGCGCCCCCTGCTGGAGGTTTTTAACGGAAAATCAAGTCAAAGACCTCCACTTTATTTTCAGTTTGCTAGGATTTTTTGCTTGTGTCACACATGGGTGATAAATTTAGCAGTTACATTCCATGAATCGATTGGAATGCCTATATAAGTTTTCTTGTTTAATCTGTTAATGTGAATTACAATCTCTCAATATTTGATGTGCATTGGTCTCTCTTGTTCCCTATTACCCACAGGTCATCTCCCTCTATCAGCCAAAGCCTCTGATAAACTGATCACTCAGATCCAATTAATTTTTAAGCCCCACTGTCCTATTTTGCCCCCACCAACAGCTCTGCTAATTCCAAAGCTATTTATTTGAGCTACCCCAGCCCTCCATTTAATTATACCATGCTGCTTCTATCTTTCTCTTACACTCTCTTCTCTTCAGCAACCTCTTTCCCTGGCTCCTCTTCCTATGCATCTACACTCAAGTCTTCTGCAAACTCATCCTCACCCACTGTCTTTCTATCTCTCTTTTCTTGGCTTCTGATGTTTCACTCTCTTTACCATCCTATGTAATCCACAAAGAAGTCATTGAAAGACAAATAATGGGAGATCGTACACAGACTGGTGAGAAGTACAAGTCCTCCCCTGCCATGCACACACACGGGTAGAGACCCCCCCCACCACCAAACATGAGCATGTGCCCGCGTGCCAGCGCGCGCGCGCACACACACACACACACACACACACCTCCCAGCCAATGAGCTCCTGGCAATTCCCAGGGGCCCAAACTTGCCCATCTCCTATGCCAAGGGCTTTAGATGAGAAAGCTCCCCCTCCACAGCACCTACTGAACTCAGCTTTTTATTTTTATTTTTTTTAAAGATTTTATTCATTTGTTTGACAGAGATCACAAGTAGGCAGAGAGGCAGACAGAGAGAGAGAGAGAGGGTAAAAGCAGCCTTCCTGCCGAGCAGAGAACCGCATGCGGGGCTGATCCCAGGACCCTGGGACCACGACCTGAGCCGAAGGCAGAGGCTTTAACCCACTGAGCCACCCAGGCGCCCCCTGTGAACTCAGCTTTTTAATGGGGAATGGGCAGAGCTTTTTCCAGGGCATTCCTGGTAGAGGACAAAGTGAGCGCCAATGCTGTGAGGCTGTACCTATTGCCGGACCTACTTGGGGCCCTCAAGCCAGTGATCACAAAGAGAAGTCAACGAGGACAATCTCGGTTTATCGCCCACAAAATAGGGATTAAAGAGGTAATTACTTCCAAGAGAGCTAATGAGACGCGTGGGCAGTGCTGGCCCTTTGCAAGTTCCCAGCCCTGACCTGGGGGCTCCAGTGAGGGACTATCCGGAAAAAGTAAGGAGAGATGAGATAGGTCCAGAGGGAGTAGGGGCGGGGCTCCAGGCTCGGAGGCGGAGCTCAGTCCAAAGTCTCCAGAGTAACCAGCAGGTGGCAGCACTGGGCCAAAGGGCAATCCCAAGGCTGAGGGCCACTGCAGGCAGGAACCTTCTCTAGCAGAGACTGGCACTGCGCAGAATTCTACAAATGCTCACTCATTTAATCCTCTTAACCGATTTTACAGAGAGGGAAACAGAGCCAAAATGTGAGCCACGGGCCCAAGGTCAAGCAGGTGAATGGCAGAGTTGGGATTCAAATCCCAGCAGCCCGCTGGGGTCCTTTAATCCCTGTACTCCCAAATCCCCTACAATGATAGTTTAAAACAAAACAAGAACTCCTTCTCAACAATTATTGGGCTCTTCCTGTGTACCTTAGATGCCATCCCCCCAGGTAGGTACAATCATGTCCATTTTACAGATGAGGAAAACGGAAGCATAAAGAAATGACTCTGGGAGCCAAGGTAGTTCTAGGTCCAATGTGAGAATGCCAAGAGTACATGAGGCTCATCCGCTGTTTACCCTGGGTTCAGCTCAGGGGAGAGATCAGTAGGAACCTAACGCCTCTGCCCTCTCTAGCCTCCAGTTCCCTGCTCCCCCACTGCCCCCAAACAAGTCCCTTGCTGTGCGCCAGTCCAGGGCTGCGCCCTCATTCATGCCACCCCTTTGAATCTTGCTTCCCTGCTACAGATCAACTGGAGACTGGTGGACTTGAACCCAGACGTGGCGGGGTGGGGTGGTGGTAATGGGTGGCTAAGAACATTCGACAGGGGACCGTCGTCATGCTGTCACTTTGACAAGTGGGAAAACTACAGATCAGAGATGCCCCGGTATTTGCCCAAGATATACAGGCAGTGTATGGCACAGCTGGACTTGAACTCAGGGCTTCGGCCTCTCATGCTTCTAGGACTATCACTGAGGCACTGTCAGGCAGGGCTGTGTCAATCCCTCATGCCCAGAGCTCCCAAGTACTCCAGAGTCCTATGAAAATGTTGTGACTCAGATATACACACACTGATTCAGAATGCAAAAGGAGAACAGCAAAGCCCAAATGAATCAATGTTTAATTATGTTCAGGAACAGGATGTCAGCTTTACTGGGGTTAAAATCAATGCATCAGAAAACAGGTCTGTGTGGTTGGATGTGGGCTCCATGGGAAGACCCCAGCTGGGTCACTGCCAGCTGTCTACTCAAGTGAGCTACCTGTGGCCAGTCGATTTCCAAAGTAAGACGATAAATTACAAGAATAGATAACCAGGGAAGCCTGGGTGGCTCAGTTGGTTAAGCAGCTGCCTTCGGCTCTGGTCATGATCCCAGAGTCCTGGGATCAAGTCCCACATTGGGCTCCTTGCTCGGCAGGGAGCCTGCTTCTCCCTCTGCCTCTGCCTGCCTCTTTGTCTGCCTGTGCTCGCTCACTTTCTCTCCCTCTGTCTCTGACAAATAAATAAATAAAATCTTAAAAAAAAAAAAAAGAAAAGAATAGATAACCAGGTGAGAGTTTAGCATGGGCGGAGCTGGATTTTGCTTCATGCTGTAAATCATTTAATATCACAGAGACCCTACCGGGCAGAGGCTGTTATGATAGGGGTTCAAGCATTGGGGAAACTGAGGCACAGGGCAGTCACACAACTCGGAAGGGACATAGTTGGGATTTAACACCACCAGACTTGGGTTCCGCGCCCTTGACCCTTGTGTCATCCTCGACTTTCCATTTCCTGATCCGGTCATTAGTGGGATAGGAGATGCGACTACAATGGTGACTGTTTGACTTGGTTCAGGTCTGGACCTAAGGACATGGCTCTGCCTGGGGTTGGGAAGCTGGCTCAGGACCCATCTTTGTCCCCCTCCAAGCCATGCAAGCAGGTCACCTCTTGCTCAAGAACATATACCAAGCGGAATAATGAATGAATGAACCCGGTATTAAAACTTAGGGACCCCTTGGCCCTCTTGAAAACACAGAGCTAGGAGCTCCTGAAGGCAGGACCATTGCTGGCCTGGAACAGGGTCTGGCACACAGTATGCACTCCACACACGTGTGTGGGAGGAAGGAAGGGACGCGCGTCATTTCGGAAGATGGGGTGCTCAATATTGGCTCGAAGCACCACTTCATGGTTCTCTGCAAAAACCCAGGGACCTAAACGGGTACAAGCAGCCACCTCCCTCCCACCCGCTCTCACTCTACGGACTTTCCTGAGGCGGAGTTGGGGAGTGGCCTGAGGGAGAGGAGGGGGCGGGAACTTGTATCCTGAGCTACTATTGGGTGTCGGTAACGCTGTCCCGTCCAATCCGTCTTGGGGGTGGGGTTTAGGCGGATCCCGTGCGGGTGGGAGTAGAGGGGAGGAAATCGCCATTTCTGGCGTCTTTGCGTTAATTGGATGGGGTTGCTGGAGGAGCAGCAGTCCTCGCAGAGGACTGGATTATAAACAAACAAAATGCAGCCTCCCCCACTCATAACTCCCCTCCTCCCTGTGCCACATCTTGACGATTTTGCAGAAGGAACTGATGGCAAGCTGGCCACCACCTGGACCGGGCTGCTCTTGGCTAAGTGCTCTAAAACTGAGGACATCTGGATTCAAATCCTAGGTCCGCCACGTGCCATGTGATCCAGGGTGTGTCACTTACCCTGTCAATTCCTGTTTTCTTACCTGTACAATGGAATGGGGTAGTGACTTGCGTTAATCTTATAAAATGCTTGGAACCAGCTCATGGTCGTTTTTTATAGTTTGTGTTCCATGTCTCCTCTGCTCCCACACTCTCCATGGGTCCCCACCATGGCCCTCAGTCTAAAATCCACAAATCTTCCTGTGACCCAGAGGCCTGTGTGGCCCAACCCCCACTATCCTCCCCAGCTACACCCTCTTGCATTTCCCAGTCACCCCACTCAGCCATTCTGTGGGCTTGTACTCTTCCAACACACCCAGTCTGTTCTGGCCTCAGAGCCTTTGCACATGCTGTTCTCCCCCACAGGAAGTGCTCTTCCTCCTCCAGGTGCTCCTTTCCCTGTCCCATACTTGTACTCAACTCCTTCTCCTCCCTCAAGTCCTGCCTCAAGTGCTGCTTCCCCCAGGAAGTCCTCCTAGATCTCTCCAGATCTGGTTGGGACCTGCCTGCTCCATTCACAGGTCTCAAATGTCTCAATTGCATGGACCTCCATCCACAAGCAACAATTCAATGCTCCTCCATCACCACTACACCACCAGACCCATAGGGAGAGGTTAGTTGTTTTTCCTTCCAAATATATCACCTGGGGAAACTGATGCTGCATTGCTGGGAAGTGGCTTGGACCAGGCCCGAGCATCTCTTTGAGGCAGAATCATGCCATTGTGGCCTCATTTAACCCAAGGAATACATTCCAAAGCAAAAACCATTCAGCACCTGTTCCTTCTACTCTGGAGAAGAGGAACTGGAGCCACAGGCTCCTCCCAGGAGACTCCTGTTGGCCCCATATTCCTCTCCTCTAGGGCATACTTATGCTCTGCCTCTCCTTGCCCCTCACCCATGACTTTTTGGGGAATCTGTGTGGTTCTGACTCCCCCAGCCTGGGGACTCCTTGGGAACAGGCTAGGGTGAGTTTGGCAGAAGAGGATTTGGCTGGAGGTGTTGAATTAATGAATACATCATCTGCCTGATGAACTCCTATGCACTCTTCAAACCCCTAGATCCAATGTCCCTTTTTTGAGGATACCTTCTCTCTCTCCCCAGTCAAAGCCCTCACTCCTCTACTCAAAATTCTTCCAGCTCCTGAGCCCACCCTCCAGCCCAACCCTGACTTCCCAGGGCTAGGGGACATCCATGGACAGCTCTTCCTCCTGCATACTGAGGTCTTCTTGAGAACCAGGACTGAGACCTCTTAGCGGCACAGGAGAGTTATCAGGAAGTGTTTCCAGAGGGGATGAATGAACAAATGAATGATGAATGAGTATTGCAGGGCCTGGAGTCAGATGTCCTGGGTTCACATCCTGGCCAGGGTGCTGAACACCGAATCTGCCCCTTGACTTCTCCCAATCTCTCTTGCCCACTTATTAAAAGTGTTTACTCAGAGATTTTGTCATAAATTGTTGCAAAGGTAAAATTAACTAATATATAAAGCATACAGCCACGGGGACCTCAGGCTCCTTCAATCCCAGACTGGGAGTGATGCACACCCAGGACCAACAGTTTTGTTCCCCTCCCCAGCGCTGAGAACTAGTGTTCTCAACACACATGCTTAATGGATGTTGACAGATGTACTGCATTGGCGAGAGGGGTAGAGGATGGACAGGAAAAAAGGCAAATATTGAAAAGGCTAAAATCAAAGTGTTCCTGAGGATGGATGGACCTCACAGACCACTTGGGAAAGCAGTCCAGCCATCTCTTACCCCAACTCCCGGCCATCCTGCCCCTAGGCATTTATGGGAGGGGGGAGGGAATGAGGTATAGTCACCAAAAGACATGTAGAAAAAAGGCTCAAAACAGTTTCATCCACTATAGCCCAAAATGGAAACAACCCAAATGTCCTCTGACAGGTGAAAGGGACAAACGGTATAAAGCTGGTACCCAGAGCTTTTAATAACAAGAATAGTAACAACGATGATGATAAAATCCAGGTCTTTTCAAGGACGTGGAGGCATTGGAATCCTCATACGTTGCTGACGGGAACATGAAATGGTGCAGCCGCCGTGGAAAACGGGTCTGGCAGCTCTTCAAAAAACTAAACATAGAATTACCATGTGACTCAGAGATTCCACTCCTAGGCATACACGCAAGGGAATGGAGAGCTGGTATTCAGCAAAAACTTGTGCACGAATGTTCCCAGCAGCACTAGTCACAATAGCAAAAAGGTACAAATCACCCAAAAGTCCACCAATGGTGGAATGGATAAACCAGGAATGTCAGGAATAAAGGAGTCGTACGTGGATACAATATGCATGCACCTTGAAAACAATATGCTGAATGATGGAAGCCTGATAGAAATGGCCAGATAGTGCATGAAATGTCAAGGACGTATTTATAGTGATAGAAAGTAGAATACTGGTTGCCAGGGGCTTGGGGGAGGGGACGGGGAGTGATGGCTAATGGGAATGCAAGAGTTCCAGAGCTAGTGTCAGTGAAGGTGCCGAGACATTGTGAACTGGAGGTACTATATATCACTGAAAGACATACTTTAAAGTGGTTAAAATAAGTCATGTGTTATATGTATTTTACTGCAACATAAAAAAATGGAACCAGAGACTACTACCTTGCCGTGAAAAGGAGTAACACCTGCTCCTCGCCATAAGAGAAGCAGGATCGAAGGGTGGACACCCTCTGTGATTCCATTTATGCGAAGTTCAGAACCAGGTAAAACTCACCTATAATGATAGAGGTCGGGGCAGTGGTTGCCTTGAGGGAGGGGAGCATCAGCTGGGAAATCCAAGCAACTGCCAGGAGCTGGGCATGTCCTAGATCCTGACCAAAGGGTCATCATCCTTGTCGATTTCCATGTTAGACATTTGTGAACTTGCCCATGCCTTAAGTTAAACCTCAAGAAAAACATTAAAAAAAGAAAAGAAAAGAAAAGAATGGCCAGGGTAGGAAAACAAGGGTGTCCAGCAGTCTTGAGGGCTAAGGTTTCCATTTCCCCCCACAAATGCTGTCATCTGATCCCTCTAGGGATGGATGACCTTGAAAGAGGCATGGAGCTGGGGGTAGACAAAGGCAGAAGGACAGTGACCTAAGTCTGGTGCCCGGGATCTCAGAAATGATGCCCCAGATGCCTCATAGCTGGGGAGACGCTCCTCACATTTCCCATTTGGGGGTCATCCACCTGGGTGACACTCTGGGACAGAAAAACCTCAGGACTCCAGAACACTGAGAACATCAGCCCCAGAGTCCTTGGGGATGACCTTCCCTCCCAAATCAGACAGCCTGGTGGAGAACATGCTCACACTTCAGGGCCCTTTAAGACAAACTAGAATTAATAGCCACAATCATAACTCACACCCTTGGGCGGGAAGGAAGAGCACAGATTTTGGTCAGAAGATCCTGGATTCAAGTCCGAACTCAACCAATAAATACACATGAAAGAATCAATGAATAAATGAATGGTGGACAAACAGGCTTTTCACCCTCATTTCACAAGCCTTCACCATGCATTTCCAGGATACTCAGCCATGTGTTACAGAAGGTCAGGGCTCCAGAGAAGCTGCTGCCTGGCCCTGCCTCCAACTGAGCTCCCAGCCTGATAGGTGATATAGAGCCTGACACTGACACTCCCATTCCTATTATTGCTCATAGCAATAATGCAAGAAATCACATGCAGCCAGGACACAGGGGAGGGAGCTAAGAAGGAAGGACCGGGATAGAGGAAGAATGCCAGGGCTAAAAAGAGAGAGAGGAAGTGGAGTACTAGGACGTTAGATAGCACGTGGCCAGCAACTGACCAGGGAGGAAGTTGGGCTGAACAACCCTAGATAATGAAGGATAGCAGGAGGCCAATCCTGTTTCCCAGGCCTTTTCATTGGTCTTGTATGCCTCCAGAGATGGAGACTTCACTCCCAAGAGAGACAATCCAGCCCTTCCTGGGCACAGGCAACCGTCAAAATGTTTGATGCAATGTAATTTTTAAAGTAGTGGCCACCATAGTTTAAAGGGTTGAATGAGGGATGATGCCTGGGTGGCTCAGTTCATTAAGCATGTGCCTTCAGCTCAGGTCATGATCCCGGGTTCAGATCAAGCCCTGCTTGGGGGGGTGGTCCCTGCTCAGTGGGGAGTCAGCTTCTCCCTCTCACTCTTCCCCTCCCCCTGCCTGTGCACACACTCTTTCTCTTTCTCAAATAAATAAATAAAATTGTTTAAAAAAGAAAAGGGTTGAATGAGATTGTTTGGGGAAGGAGGGGTACCCATGTGAGACTGGCAGTCAGTGCCTGCCACAGGCTGGACCTAGAATCAGACTCACTTGGGTTCAATTCTGTTCTATCACTTAAGAGGCTGATGACCTCATTTCTCTAAGCCTCAGTTTCCTCTCTGATGTGACCATAATAAATTATCTACCTCATAGATTTTTTTTAAAGATTTTATTTATTTATTTGACAGAGAGAGATCACAGGTAGGCAGAGAGACAGGCAGAGAGAGAGGAAGGGAAGCAGGCTCCCTGCTGAGCAGAGCCCGATGCGGGACTGGATCCCAAGACCCTGAGATCATGACCTGAGCCGAAGGCAGCGGCTTAACCCACTGAGCCACCCAGGCGCCCACCTACCTCATAGATTTATTCGATGAGCTAACGGAGTAAAATATCTGGCACATAGGTGCAAGCATGTTACCCTGCTTCAGGACCCAGTGGGCTCGGGAATGTGCTGCAAACACAAACGTACTTTCCTACCTCTAAAATTCTACACATGCTCTAACTTCTGCTTCATATGCTCTGGCCCCACCACTCATACCTGGCAAACTCCTACACATCCCTTAAAGCCCTAGCTATAAGATAACTTTCTTTTCTCTGTTCAAGCCCTGACCCAGGGACCTATAAGCATGTATGGGACCTGGTTCTGACTGGGCCCACTGTGATGTGGTAAGTTCTTGCAGAGCACGTGGTAGGCATGCAGTCAAAGCTTGTTGAATGAATGGATGGATGGATGGATGGATGGACAGATGGACGAAGGAATGATCACTTGGGAGGGGTTGGCCATGGTGGCTCTCCAAGAGTCAGACAACCACTTCAGTGCTCGGTCCCCAGCTCCGGAAACCTGAAGGCGTCGACCGTGGCAGATGAGGGGCGAGGAGGCTTCCGGGCGGGGTCTTCAGTTCTTCCGGTTTGGCCCCTTTAAGGGGCGGGGCCAGCGGGGTGGGCGCTCGGAGCGTCGTGCGGCGCGAAGATGGCGGCGGCGGTGGTGGGTCCCGGGGCGGCTCAAGCGCCGAGCTCGCTGCTCCTCGTGGTGGGCGGCGAGTGCGGGTGCTCGGGGCTGCTTGCCTATGTGCTGGAGGAGCTCGAACGAGGTCGGGCCGGCCTGGGGGCGCGGGGTGCGGGAGGCGGGCGCGGTCGCTCGTCTCGGCCCGAGGGCCGGGGGGGTGGGGCGGCCGGGTTGGGGGTGGGGAGGGGATAGGATTAGGGGACGGCGGGATCCTGGGGCCGGGAAGCTTGGTCCTCCTCACCGTTAGGTGTATGGCGCGGGCTGAGGCCTTCGGTGCCCACGGAGAAGGCGGTGCCCGGGCCTGGGTTGGGCTGGGCTGCCCCGCCCCGACCGGGGTGCAGCCCAGGGTCGGGACGCGCGGGACCTGGGCTTTGGGACACGCGTGATTGGGCAACAACGGACGACGGCTCTGCTTCCCGCCAGACTGGCAGGCCGAAGGGAGGGTGGGGTCACCTCGAAGTCCCCGGTCTTAGCATCCTGGACGTTCTGGAAGGAGGAACAAGGGTGCGGAGGCTGGGCCTGAAGCCCCGGGGCCCACTTTTTGTTGCTCCACAAGGAGCTTGCTAATTGGGGTGTGGGCGGGCGCGGCCTGCCCAGGGGATTTGGCATCTGGGGAGGTGAGTCATAGGTGCACCTGCAAAGTTCACCTGCAGCCACTTGGCACGGTGGAACCGGCGGGCGTGGTACACCCCACACCGTGTTTGGAGGGCATTCATTCCCCCCCACCCAGATGGACAGGGCCTGCGGTCTGTCTCCTGTAAAATGGGAGGGCAGCACACACTTCGGTCCTCATGCTTGGGAATATCGTCGTCTGTGCCTGGGTCCTCCTACCCCCTCTCCCCCCGACCCATGTGCTGGGATAGTGTGGGGACCACAGGCAGGTTAAGCTCTGCTCTCACGGGGCCAACAGTCTGGTAGGGGGATGGACCCAAAGTGGGCGAGGAGATGGAACAAGTTTTAAGCTCACCTGCTGTCAGGAGTGTTCAGAACAGTGGGAATGGCTGAGGACCTGAAGGATGGAAGCAGAGGGAAGGGTTTCCTGAGAGTGGGAGTAGCTGGTGCAAAGGCCAAAGGGTGGGAGTGTGTCTGGCCGGTTGTAGAAGCTGTGAGACCAGTGGTGGGGGTGAGGGCGATGATGGAGGGGACCAAGTGACTGTTTAGAGGTGGGAGCATTCTTGTTGATGTTGATTCTTCTCTTTGAAATGCTGAGCTACGCTTTGGGTTCCTTGAAATGATGCAGAAAATCCAAGGGCACTTTGAGTGGTTCTGAGTCTCCAGGCTCTTGCATTGGGGGGCAAGTGGAGGGGAGGGGCTGGGATTGCTCCCATTTCCCAGATACTGGTTATTAAACTGTTCTCAGAGCCAGGGAGCCCAGCTGAGTCCTTCCTCGCTTCTCCTACCCCCTCTCCCCCGCAACAGGCATCCGGTCCTGGGACATTGACCCTGGCATTTGCAGCCTTGATGAGCAGCTCAAGGTTTTTGTGTCCCGGCACTCCGCCACCTTCTCCAGCATTGTGAAAGGTGAGACTGGAGACCCTGCATGCCTGAGTTGCTCCCCTTCCACGCATGAGCTAGTCACGTGTTCTCTAAGTGCCAGCTATGTGCCAGGCATTGGGGGGGGGGGTCACGTATAGCTCTAAACAGCAGTAATAATACAGCTGCGATCTATAGCATGCAGAGCGGGGTGGGCCCTGACCCAGCTCCAGCCAGCTTACTCCAGCTGTACACCAGGCAGGAGCTTGTATTTTGTTCCCATTTTGCAGATGAGGCAGTTGAGGGGTGGGGGACAGGGTGACCTCCAAGAGTGGGTTCTTTGGATCAGAGGCATCTGGGACTGATGTGTCAAGGGGAGGGAAGGGCCCAGGCAAAGTGAGAAGGTACTTGGGAAGCGAGGGACTGCAAAATAGGCTTGGAAGGTGGAGTGTGGCCTCCCTGTGGCAGGGACTGTGCCTGGCTCATGGCCATGTCCCCCATACAGGGCTGAATGCACAGTAGGTGCGCAATAGATGGGAAGCTGGGAAAGGAGCAAGATCAAGGAAAGGGTCAGATGCCCGGGCTAGCCCCACAGAGCCCGGGTGACCATCGCACGGAGCAGCTGATGGCCAGGTTCCAGGTGTCACCCGCGGCCCCTCTTGCCTCAGCCAGCCCATTGAGTCAGCCCCAGGCTGCTGCAGGAGGGGAAGGAAGTGTTCTTCGCCTCATTGTCCTGGCCGTTCCTGGTGGCTTCCTGACCCCTCGCAGGACTGAGGGGGGCGGGGGCTGGAAATCTCGTCTGTTCTGTGTGACTACAGAACTACTTCCTCTCTCTATGCCTTGGTTTCCCCACTGGAATGGGGCAATATCCGTACATGACGATAAGCCTGTGATAAACTGATAAAAGGTTGACTAGTGCCACAAGGTCCCCAGCCTCAGGCCTGGTGCTCCATTTTTGAAACATCTGGGATCTGGGGGGCAGACCAGGGTTCAGATTCCAGAATCGCCTCCACTCCCCTCTTCATGGCCCAGGAGGCCTCCCTGCTCCATGCTCCCCCCACGCTCCCCTATGCTCCCCTCACTCTGGCCTCACCTGCCACTTCCTGATCTTCAGACAGTCCTGCCTCAGAGCCTTTGCCCATGTCTGCCCTCTTCCTGGTGTACCTCCTTGGCCCTCGCTGGGCTCAGGCTTCTTGCCTATAAAATGGGGGTGACAGCCCTATCCCCCATAGGGCTGATTGCTGTGAATTGGGGCCGGCGAGCAGTGGAGGCCTGTTGTACTGTTGTTTCCAGTGTGAGGCCTGCCAAGGCAGGTTTCCTGTTCTTACCTCATCCTGACCTGCAGCTTGACCATGTGCCTGTTGATCCTCAGATGACCCGCTGGCCAGGGTTCCTGGGAAGCAGAGTCCTGGAGGGGCTTGTGGCTGCCTGGAGTCACACAGGGAGGCAGGGTTCGACTCCAGGACATTCTGGCCCCACACACACTGCCCAGCCCCAAACTCACTGCGCCCAATTCTCCCACAGGCCAGCGGAGCCTGCACCACCGCGGAGACACCCTGGAGACCCTGGTCCTCCTGAACCCATCAGACAAGTCTCTGTGTGACGAGGTAGGGAACAGTCTGGAATCTGCTGGGACTGGAGCCATCCCAAGTCCTGCCTTCCTGCGGTGCTGTCTTTGTGCTGTTTGAAATCCTCTTGACACCCACTAGCATCGCCCCCTCCTCCAGGAAGCCTCCCCGGAAGGCCTCGGCTGTAGCTTATTCCTTCCGTAGGGGTGATGGTGGGAGTGGGTGAAGTCAGGAAAGACTGGAGTTTTGGAGGAAGGAATGAGCAGGGAGCATCTGGGGGTGGGCAGGAAGGTAGGACTTGACTGGTGCTTGCGTTTCGTGCCTCCCTCCTGGCTGGGCCCCTGGAGTTGTCTGGATTGACTTCTTAGTACTTCCAGGTTATGGACGTCTGTGTCTTTTTCCCTGTTATCCATGGGAAAGATGAACAAGATAGAGCCCCAGGACACTCCTCTAGAGACCCTTGTACAGGTTCCTTCTTCTGATCAAAAACGCTCCATTTTGTTCCCTTGAGGAGCTCTGAAGGAGATAGAGCCAGACACAGAAATCCTCCTTCCCTTGGCACTGGGGCTGGGCCAGAGAGAGAAGTGGGCTGGAGGGAGTTCAGAAAGGTGGGCTTCTAGGAAGAGGAGGCACTGGAGCCTGGCTTTAGGTTGAGCGACAGGAGTTTGGGGTGGGGTGCAGGGCTCCAGCTTCCTGTTGAGTACCAGGACAGGGACAGGGGTGGGGTGGTTATATGTAGATTTGGGGCTGGAGGCCATTCGGTTGGGGGGGTGGGGGGGTGGGGTATGCAGGCTTTGTCACTGCACAGAGTAGGGGCTTTAACCATCTCCCCTTCCTCAGCTCCGGAATCTTCTGCTTGACCCTGCCCCTCACAAGCTGCTGGTGCTGGCTGGGCCCTGCTTGGAAGAGACAGGGGAACTGCTGCTCCAAACAGGGGGATTCTCGCTTCGCCACTTCCTCCAGGTCCTAGGGGACAAAGAGGTAAGCCACCTCTTCTCATCCTGCTTCCCCTGGCTCGTCCCCATAGGGCTCTGTGGCCCTAGTGACCTGTTCCCGCCACCCACTACAGTGTGTGATTTGAGGCTAGGCCTGTAGATCAGCAGACCTCCCAGAGACTTCAAGTGGCACCTGAGGTGCTAGGTCCCAGGAGGGTAGGATCCTTTCTAGGGCCCTTAGTCTGGATGGGACAAATGAGCAAAACTGTCTGGTAAACCGTCTTTTCACATTATGAGAGTGATGTAACGATGGGTGAGATAAGAAGCAGATACGGAGGTAGAGGGCACAGAAGGTCTCCCTGGAGGAAGCTGTGCTGTAGGAAAAGAACAACAAGTACAAAGGCCCTGGGGTAGGGAGAGTAAGAGAAAGGGTGGGAGAGGGAAGCAGGTGGTAGGGCAAGACCATACATTTCTGTCGACCATGGGAAGGGCTGGGTTTTGTCCCAGGGGTGACCGGGTTGAGCAAGGGATTCTCCCAGGCCCAGGATGCAGGATGGGAGTGTCCTGGCCTAGTTTTCCCAGGGGCTGCTTCTAACTGTTACCCGCTTTCGCAGATCCGGGATCTCCTGGCATCTACACCCCCACCTGCAGACCTGCCCAAGCTTACCATCACCTGCCCGACCTTCGGCGACTGGGCCCAGCTGTCACCTGAGGTGCTCGGCCTCCACAGCGCGCTCCAGCTGCGATGGAACCCGCCTGTGCAGCTGCCGGCATCTGAGGGCCTGCGTGAGTTCCTGGAGTATGTGGCTGAGTCCCTGGAGCCGCCGTCTCCCTTTGACCTGCTCGAGCCGCCTGCATCCGTGGGCTTCCTCAGGCTCGCCCGGCCCTGCTGCTACATCTTCCCCGGTGGCCTCGGTGACGCCGCCTTCTTCGCCGTCAACGGCTTTACTGTGTTGGTCAATGGGGGCTCCAACCCCAAGTCAAGCTTTTGGAAGCTGGTACGGCACCTGGACCGGGTGGACGCGGTGCTGGTGACCCACGCGGGCGCTGACAGCCTCCCAGGCCTCAACAGTCTGCTGCGGCGCAAGCTGGCAGAGCGCGAGGAGGCAGCGGCCGATGGGGGCTCGGGGGACGACCGGCTTCGCAGGCTCATCTCCCCCAACCTAGGGGTCGTGTTCCTCAATGCCCGTGTTGCCACCTCGCGGCTGGTGAGTGGTGAGGACGAGGCGGAGCTGGCCCTCAGCCTCTTGGCCCGGCTGGGCATCACACCCCTGACTCTGAACCGCGGGCCACTCCCGGCCGAGCCCACCGTGCTCTTTCAGAAGATGGGCGTGGGACGGCTGGACATGTATGTGCTGCACCCGCCCGCGGCTGGCGCCGAGCGCACTCTGGCCTCTGTGTGCGCCCTGCTGGTGTGGCACCCTGCCGGCCCCACGGAGAAGGTGGTGCGTGTGCTCTTCCCTGGCTGCACCCCGCCCGCCCGCCTCCTGGACGGCCTGGTCCGCCTGCAGCACTTGGGATTCCTGCGGGAGCCCGTGGTGACCCCCCAGGACTTGCTGGGACCTCGACGAGCCGAGAGCAAGGAAAGCGTGGGCTCCCGGGACAGCTCGAGAAGAGAAGGCCGGACAACAGCACCCAGCAGGCCAGCCCAGGAGCGCCCTGGGGTGGCCCGGAAGGACCCGCCTCGGGTTGAGGCCCCCCGCAGGGCAGAGAAAGAAGCCAGGGTCTCCCGAGAGGTGAAGAAGGACCCCAAGCCAAGTGCCCCTCGGACCCAGCCCCGGGAAGTCCGCCGGGTGGCCTCTGCTTCAGTCAGCGTGAAGAAGGCAGGGGCCCCAGCAGCTCCCCGACCCCGCCGAGCACCCAATGTCCCTCGCCCAGGTGTCCCACCGGCGGCGAACGGGCCCCGCAGCCCCCCCAGCTTCCGGTGTGGAGAGGCCAGCCCCCCGACAGAGCCCTGCAGTTCCCCCGCGCCCCAGCTGGTGGCCACACCCAGCCAGGAGAGCAGCCTGGAGCTGGAGCTGGGGTTGAGCCCGCCTGGGGAGGACGGCAGCGCCTTGGAGGAGAAGACGCTGGAGCTTCTCCTGGATGCCAGCACCCCCCGGCCACGTACACCCTCGCCTACTGGAGCCCAGCAGGGCCCAGCCGAGAGCAGCGGGCGGCTGTCGCTGAGCCCGCTGCGTGGTGGGGAGGCGGGGCCGGACGCCTCACCCACGGTGACCACGCCCTCGCTGCCCGCCGAGGTGGGCTCTCCACACTCCACAGAGGTAGACGAGTCCCTGTCTGTCTCCTTCGAGCAGGTGCTGCCTCCGCCGCCTCCTGCCAGTGCAGGCGAGGCTGGGCTGAGCCTCCCACTCCGAGGCCCCCGGGTCCGGCGATCAGCCTCCCCGCATGACGTGGACCTGTGCCTGGTGTCACCCTGCGAGTTTGAGCACCGAAAGGCTGTGCCTGTGGCGCCGGCCCCTGCCTCCCCCGGCAGCTCTGATAGCAGTGCTCGGTCCCAGGAGCGGGCTGGAGCACCAGGGGCAGAGGAGACGCCCCCCACATCCGTCAGCGAGTCCCTGCCCACCCTGTCTGACTCGGACCCCCTGCCTGCCGCCCCTGGGACCGCAGACTCAGATGAGGACATGGAGGGCTTTGGGGTCCCTCGCCGTGACCCGCTGCCCGAGCCCCTCAAGTTCCCCCCGCCGCTGCCCACCCCACCCAGCATCTGCATGGTGGACCCCGAGATGCTGCCCCCTGAACAGGCCCGGCCGGCAGAGGGCCTCAACCGTACCCGGAAGTCCCTGACTCGCACTAACCCCAGCACAGCCGCCTCCAAAGCCACTCCATCCGTCACTGCCAAGACCAAGGGCCCGGCTGGTGGAGACCGAGCCAGTCGGCCGCTCAGCGCCCGGAGCGAGCCCAGTGACAAGGGAGGTCGGGCACCCCTGTCCAGAAAGTCGTCAGTCCCCAAGGCGGCCACTCGGGGCCCATCTGGTAAGTACCCAAGACCCAGGGTCCTACAGTGGGTTAGTGGCCCAAGTCTTTGTTCCCTCCTTGCCGTGTGGCCTCAGTCACACCTACTCCCTCTCTGGGCCTCTGATTCTCATATATCATGGAAGTTCTGGCTCGCTGTTGAGGCACATGTACTTCCGAGGCAATTAAGCAGTGCCGTTGGTGCAAACAGCAGTGAGCGGATCTGTCCTCATGAACTTGCTGGGGCCATGGTGAGTAAGAAGAAACAGCTGAAATTAATTTTAATAGCACATTTAACCCCTTTGTACGGAGATTCCCAAGCCCATCGGACCACCAGATTCAATGCTGGGCTGGGAGGACTCAATATACAGGCTTCCTTGTGGCTGAACTGTATTAGAGCAAAAGCGTATGGAACAGAATCAGCGAGGGTAAGGGCGTGGGGTTCCCTGGGGGGAAACGAGGCATAGGCTTCTAGAGCTGCCTCCTGGCGTAGTAGTCACACCAGGTGCCTTAATGCCGGAGCAGCGAGCCGTGGTGACCTGCGGGAGTTGGCGCCTCCCCGGGAGGCTCATTAGAGACGGAGTGCCCAGGGTTTCTGCGGGGGGCTGGTCACGTTGGCCCCCTCTGCCTGACATGCACCCAAATTCCAGGCTCCTCAGGGAGGGGGAAGCAGGGATTCGGGAGCTGCGGTGCTGCAAGACCCGTGGGCACAGCGGGCCACCCTTGTTGTGCAGGCAGTGGGGACCTTTCTGAGATCTCTTTTCCCCAGACTCCAGCCAGGGGCTACCCTGTAAGTCACCTCTGAGAGACCGGCAGTCTTGTGTGCACCATGGTAACTTTTCTCCCACTTCGTTGTGAAATGTACGTGACGTGACCTCACCTTAGCCCTGCTGAAGTGCACAGTTCAGGGTCAAGCACATTCACGTTATTGTGCAACCATCACCAGGGTCCCTGTCCAGGCCTCCTTTTATCTTGCAAAACTGAAACTTTGTCCGCATTAAATACTAACTCCTGTTCCTCCTCTCCCAGTCCCCGGCACCCACCACTCAGCGTTCCACTTTCTGTTTCTATGGCTCCGACGACGCTAGGGATCTCGCATAAGGAAAATCATACTGTATTTATCTTACTTCACTTAGTAGAGTGTCTCCGTGGTTCATCGGTGCTGTAGCCTGGGTTATAACTTTCTTCCCTCTTTTTTTTTTTTTTTTTTTTGGTTAAGAATTTCCTTTCTTTTTAAGGTTTAATATTATTCTGCAACGTGGATGTACCATATTTTGTTTATTCATTTACCTGCTGATGGACACCTGAGTTTCTGCTTTTTGGCTACTGTGGAATCACTTTGCCATGAACACGGTTGGACAGATATCTTTTGGAGATCTTGCTTGCAACTCTTTTGGGTATATTCCCAGAAGAAGGATTGCTGGATCATACGGCAGTTTTATTTTTGATTTTTTTTTTCTGAGGAATTGCCATACTGTTTTCCACAGCGGCTGCACCGTGTTAGACTCCCACCAACGGTGCAGAAAAGTTCCAGTTTCTCCATATCCTTGCCAACACTGCTTTCTATATTTTTCTGATCGTGGCGGCATGATGGGTGTGAGGTGGTATCTCACGGTGGTTTTGATTTGCATTTCCCTAATTAGTGAGCACCTTTTTCCTGTACTATCGGCCATGCCATTTTTTTTTTTTTAAGATTTTATTTATTCATTTGACAGAGATCACAAGTAGGCAAAGAGGCAGGCAGAGAGGCAGGCAGAGAGAGAGCAGGTTCCCCGCTGAGCAGAGAGCCCGATGCGGGACTCGATCCCAGGACCCTGAGATCATGACCTGAGCTGAAGGCAGCGGCTTAACCCACTGAGCCACCCAGGTGCCCCGGCCATGCCATTTATATAACTTTTTTGGAGAAATGTCTGTTTAGGTCTTTTGCCCCTTTCTGAATCCGGTTGTCTTGTTGTTATTGGGTTATGGGGGTTCTGCATATGTTCTGTATAGTAATCCTTTAGCAGATATATGATTTGTAAATATTTTCTTCCATTCTGCGTGTTGTTTTTTTATTTTGTTGACAGTGCTCTTTGCACGGAAGTTTATAATTTTCATGAAGTCCGGTTTGCCTTTTCTTTTTTCTCCTCTGTGCTTTTGGTGTCCTATCCAAAAAAATCATTGCCAAATTTAGTCGCTCGAAGCTTTTGCTTTGTTCTAAGAGTTCTGTGGTTTTAGTTCTTATATTTTGCTCCTTGATGATTGGAGTTAATTTTTGGCCTGTAGTGCTAAATAAGGGTTCAGCTTCATTCTCTTTCATCCGGACATCCAGTTTTGCTAGCACCATTGTTGGCATTCTTGTCAAACATCATTTCACCATAGATGTGAGGCTCTATTTCTGGGCTCTCCGTTCCCTTGGCCTGTTACGTATCTGTCTTTCATCAGTACCGCACTGTCTTAATTGGTATCCCTTTTCCGTGAATTTACAAATCAGGAAGTGTGAGTCCTCCAAACTTCATTCTTCAGTATTGTCTTGCCTTCTGGAATCCCTTAAGATTCCATAGGAGTTTTAGGGTAAATTTTTCTGTTTCTCTAAAAGGCCATCACTGGCACTTGGTCCGTGACAGCATTGAATCCATAGGTCATTTTAGGTAGTGCCAGCAGCTCAGTGGATAGTAAGTCTCCCAGTCTACAAATACGATATGTCTTTCTGTGAATTTCTATGACTTTTTTCATTTCTTTCGGAAGTATTTTGTAGTTTTCGTATATTTTATTTTCTTGGTTAAGTTAACTTCTAAGTATTTTATTCTTTCTTGATACTGTTGTAAATGCAATTGTTAATTTCCTTTTTAGGTTGTTCACTATTAGCATATAGGAGCATAACTGATTTGTATGTTGATTTTGTTATCCAGCTACTTTGCTGGATTTGTTTATTCTAGTAGATGGGGGGTTGCGCGTGCGCTCACGCATCAGTTGAGTTTTCTACGCATAAGAGCATATCCTTTGTGAACAGAGATAACTTTAAGGTATCCAGCACTGTGTTCTGTGTTGACTAGAAGTGGCAAAAGCCAACATTTCTTGCTTTGTCCTTGCTCTTAGGAAAAAAGCTTATAGTCTTTAACCAAGTGTGACATGAGCTGTGGGTTTCTCATGTATGGCTTGTATTATGTTGAGGCAGTTTCTTGCTACTCCTAATTTGTTGAGGGTTTTTATCATGAAAGGGTGTTGAATTTTGTCTAATGCCTTTTCTGTAACAATTGAAATTATTGTGGTTTTTTTTTTTTTTAATGGTTCATTCTGTTAATCTGATGTACTGTGTTGATTTTTCTCTTATTTTAAGATTTTGTTTTTAAGGGGCACCTGGGTGGCTCAGTCAATAAAGCACCTGTCTTTGGCTCAGGTCATCATCTCAGGGTCCTGGGATTGAGCCCTGCATCAGGCTCTGTGCTCAGCAGGCGCCTGCTTCTCCCTTTTTGTCTGCTGCTCCCCCACCCCAGCTGTGCTTTCTCACTCTGGCTTTCTCAAATAAATAAATAAATAAATAAATTCTTTAAAAAAAAAAAAAAGATTTTATTTTCAAGTAATCTCTCTACCCAACATGGGCCTATATTGATTTTTCTTTTTCTTCTTTTTTTTTTTCTTTTTGGTGTGTTGAACCGTGCATCCCAGGGATATATCCTGCGTGATCACAGTGTCTGATCCTTTTAATATGCTGCTGAATTTGGCTTGCTAATATTTGTCGAAGATTTTTGCATCAAGGTTAATAAGAGATATTGGTCTGTAGTTCTCTTCATAATGTCTTTGACCTTGGTGTCACTGGCCTCGTGGATGAATTAGATGTGTTCCCTGTTCTTTAGTGGTTTCGGTAAAGTTTGAGAAGGATCGATGTTAGTTCTCCTTTAAATGTTTGGTGGAAACTTAGTGAAGCCAAGAAAGGTTTTAATTACTGATTCGGTCTCCTTATTAACAATGAATCTGTTCAGCTTTTCTGTTTCTTTGTGATTTGGTCTTGGTAGGTTTCATGTTTCTAGGAATCTGTATAGTTTTCTCTAGGTCATCCAGTTTGTTGGCTATACAGCTGTTCACAACACTCTCATAATGCTTTTTGTGTCTGTAGAGTCGGTAGTAGTGTCCCCACTTTTACTTCTGAGTCTTTGCTCTTTTTTCTTAGTCTAGCTAAAGGGCTGTCAAGAACCAACTTTTGCTTTTGTTGATTATCTTTTGTGTTTTTCTAGTCTCAATTTTTAAAATCTCTACTCTCCTGTTTATCGTTTTGTTTTTTGGCTAGCTTTCCTTTTGTTCTTTTTCTAGTTCCTTGGGATGAAAGGTTGTCACGTTGAGGGTTTTTTTTTGTTTTGTTTTGTTTTTTAAGATTTTATTTATTTGACAGAGAGAGAGAGAGAGATCACAAGTGGGCAGAGAGGCAGGCCGGGGAGGGGGGTGGTGGAAGCAGTTTCCCCGCCGAGCAGAGAGCCTGGTGCGGGGATCGATCCCAGGACCCTGAGAATCATGACCTGAGCTGAAGACAGAGGCTCAATCCACTGAGTCACCCAGGTGCCCCAAAAGATCTTCTTTTTTAATATAAACATTTTTAGGTATAAACTTTCCCTTTATCTCTGCTTTCTCTCAAAGGGATTCGCTCTTTGTCTTTTAGCAGTCAGATTATAGTGGGTCTCACTGTGGATCTTTGAGGTCATCCCACTTGGAATTTGTTGAGCTTTTTGGACGTTCATATTAACACCTTTGATCAAGGAAAGTTTGGGGCCATTATTTCTTCAAATAGTCATTCTGCCCTTTTCTGTCCTGGGACTCCATGTGCGTGTTGGCCCTTTTAATGGGGTCCTGCAAGTCCCTGAAGCTGCTGCTCACTTTCTTCCGTCATCTCTCCGCGTTCCTCGGACTTGATAATTGCTCTCATCCTATCATCAAAAATCACTGTTGGAATCATGAATTGAATTCCTTTGGTGAATTTTCATTTCAGTTATTGTACTTTTCAGCTGCAGAATTTCTTTTGGGTTTCTTTCTGTGTTTTCTGTGTCCTTGGTGACATTTGTTTCGTTTGTACAACGTTGTCTTGCATGTCTTCCTTTCTTTCTGAGAGCATCTTTAAGACCGTTGCTTTCAAGTTCTTGTCCAGTAAGCCTGCCATCGGGCCTTTCTGGTTTCCGTTGATTTTTTTTTTTCCTTTTTATCCCTTTGAATAGGCTGTATTTCTCCTGTTTCTTTTTATCCCTTGTGGTTGTTGCTGTTGCTGGAAACTGGACGTTCAGATTTAATAGTGCGTTAACTCCAGAGATCCAAATCTCCCCCTTCCCCAGGGGGAGGTTTACGTGGCTTCTTTGGTTAATGCTGGGTGCTGCTTCCATGCTGGAGGTCAGTCTGCGGGGGAATCTGAGTCTTCTCAAGTCCTCTCTGAGCCTGTACCTTTCTCCTGCGTGTGTGAGGACTACGCTAAATCCCCTATATACGAAGTGGCTTTTGTTTTTTTTATTAAGTTTTTTATTTTAATGCCAATCTAGTTAACATTCGGTGTTACATCAGTTTCAGGTGTATAATACCAGTGATTCAGCACAGTGGCTTTTGAATGATTTAGTCCTTGCATGTCTGGCTCCCAAAAGGGGGAAAACGAGAAAGGAAGGGAGGTGGGAGGGAGAAAAGGAGAGAAAGTGTTCCCAGTCTCTCCGTCTCATGTAAGTTGGGGAGGGGCTGCCTGTGCGACTGGCGCGACTGTCCTGTCCTCTGGGTCAAAAGGCAGATTCCCGCCGTTTCCTGCTGCTCCGTCATCCCCGAATCCTGCTGAGTTCACTCTGTCCTACGTACTGGTCTATCAGAATATTCCAGCGTGTCATCGATATGAAAAATTACTAGCTAGTTCTGCTTCCCATTGCCACACCAGGTCCTGGATGCCTGGGGGCTCCTGGGCGGCTCAGTTAAGCATCTGTGTTCGGCTCAGGTCATGATCTTGGGGTCCTAGGATCGAGTCCCATATCGGGCTCCTTGCTCAGTGGGGAGCCTGCTTCGCCCTCTGCCTGCCACTCCCTCTACTCAGCTTGTGCTCTCTCTCTCTTTCTCTCTCCAAAATAAATAAGTCTTTAAAAAAAAAAAAAAAGCCCTGGTGCTCGCATGTGTTTTGTAGCCCCTGCTCGTCTCAGCGCGTACCTGCCATATTGCAGTGGTTGGTGGCACCGCAGAGGGTGGTGGAGGCCTAGAAGGACCCAGGGGTTCATGGGAGAGCAGTGATGATGGCTGGCGGTGATCGCAGCTCGAGCTCGTGTCCGTGAGTGCTTGCTCACCTGTTCCAGGTGCCTGCATGTCCCTGACCGTGGCTCTGGCTTCACTCGACCCATGGCCTTTCGTTGGCTCCTAGCCTCAGCGCCCACCTGAGCTGCCACTTCTTACCCTTGTTGGGCACATTCCAAGGGAGGCACCTGACGAGTCCTTGTGAGAGTTGGTAGGTCAAGGGTCCCCAGCACGGTGGCAGGTGGCTTCCCGGCCTGTGGGGCTAGGCTAGCACCTGGAGGCTGGGAGGCCTCCAGGGCCCAGTCTGTCAGGCCATTTGGCCACTTGGGGTCTCCTTCTCCTACCACCTTGGACAGACGGACCCTCTGTGCTAGTGTCTGTGAACTGCGCCTCAGAAGGGCCAGAATATGAACGTTTTCAGCTCTGCAGGCCAGACGGCCTCTGTCCCTACATTCAGCTCTGCGCCGTGGCAGAAGAGCAGCTGAGGACGTAACCGGATGGGCGTCTGGTAGAACTACATGGACGACAGCAGGCGGTGCGGAGGGCCCCGCGCTGCCCCTGTCCCGCTCCCCTGCGGCTTCCCTTCAGTCTTCTGCCTCCATGGCTCCTCTCTCCCCAGAGCCTCCCGTCGCCGTAGGGGCTTCTCTTCCTGAGTCTTAAGATCCTCACCACCACTGTTCCCAGCAGTGAGTGAGGGGTGCTGCGTGCCCAGAGCTGGGGGAACCATTCATTCTGCAAATGCCTCGGCAGCCCTCTGGACCCACTCCCTGAGCTGGGCAATGTGTATGATCATAGGGTGCCAAGCATCTGGCCACTTTCCTGGGCCTAACATCCAGGTGTGTCCTCAGTCAGTTGCTTATGAGACACACTGAGGACTGGGGGCCTCATCCCCCTTCACGAGACTCTGGATTCAAGGCCATGGATGAGGCTCTGAGAGCCATGCCACGTCCTGGCTCTTTCTCTTGTAGTTCTGTCCCTCCCACACTCACTCTGTCTTCCCATTGCCCTTGGCGGCAGGGATTTTTATCTCTCTTGCTTACTGCTGTGTCCCCTTTGCGTATTGGCCAGGAAGGCTTGAAAAGGCCACTTGAGTAGTTGAACAGATGGATGCTGCAGAAGCAGCACATTGTTCTAGGTACCGGTTGCTTTGCGAGCCAAAACTCTAAAACCTCCTCTTCCAGGAAGCCATCCCTGGTTGCCCCGTTCTACCCTCCTTACCTTTGGCCCTGGGTATCTGCACCCAGGGACTAGCCCCTGAGGATATGACCACTGAGTAACTATCCCCACCAGGGAGAGCTTATCAACTATAAGATAGTGAGAACGGGCCTTCTTCAGAGGAGGGAACCACTTGGAGAGGTGTAGGGGGAGCTGGGGCTCGGCTCCTTTCTGGTTCCAGGAGCTCAGGACTGACATTGTCCTTCTCACCTGCAGGGTCAGCTGGCAGCCGACCAGGTGGGTCAGCAGCCCCTCCTGGCTCCCCCGTCTACCTTGACCTGGCCTACCTGCCCAGCGGGAGCAGCGCCCGGTTGCTGGACGAGGAGTTCTTCCGGCGGGTGCGTGCGCTCTGCTACGTCATCAGTGGCCAGGACCAGCGTAAGGAAGAGGGCATGCGGGCTGTCCTGGACGCCCTGCTGGCCGGCAAGCAGCAGTGGGACCGTGACCTCCAGGTGCGTGACTACTCCAGGGCCTCAGGCAGTCTTGGCAGAAGGTAGGGTCCTTGCCTCCTGCAGCCTTCCCGTTGAACGTCATCTCATGAGGTCTGTGCGACCCTCAGCCATCTGCAGAGGGAGTGGGGCTCAGAGAGACTAAGCTGTGCCCCCAGGGCCACGGAAGTGAAAGCAGGCGCACAGGTCCCACCTGCTCCCAGGACTCTGTTCCTGTTGCATCCACATGGTCTGTCAGCAGCAGCCTGGGGGTGGGTGCTGGGTGGGGAGGAATAGGCGGGGTGTCCCTGCGGCTGACAAATTGGAACATGGAGCCTTTGGGCTGCGGTTGTCCTCAGAGGAAGCCTTGAGGCAGAGCCTTGGAGCAGGAGACAAGTTTGGGTGGAAGCAGGAGCTTCCTGGCCCTCCTGCTGCCTGTGAGCGGGCTGGCACCCAGCCTCGCGGGAGCCCCGCAGCCTGGAGGGAGCCCTGAGGGTGCCTGGAGGGAGGGTCCCAGGCGCAGGGCAGGGCAGTGGAGCAAACCTGGCTGGTGCAGGGGAGGAGCTGGAGGGAGGCCTGGCGCCTTGTGTCTTGTGTCGTGAGAGGCTCCCTTCCCCTAGGTGCCACAGAGAAGAGAAGGGACTTCGGGGCTGGGCTGGCCCCCAGCGTCAGACATCTGGGTGGGGGAGAAGGGAAGCCGAGCAAACATGCTCAGAGGAGGAGGGCCTGAGGTGCCGGGAGTGGAGCTGGAGCCCGGGCCAGGAGGGCCGAGGGTGCTTCCAGTCAACGCCGGGCCGTCTGTCCCACCCGCAGGTGACCCTGATCCCCACCTTCGACTCGGTGGCGATGCACGAGTGGTACGAGGAGACGCACGCACGGCACCAGGCTCTGGGCATCACCGTGCTGGGCAGCAACAGCACCGTGTCCATGCAGGACGAGGCCTTCCCCGCCTGCAAGGTGGAGTTCTAGCCCCGTGCCCGCCACCCAGCCCCTCATCCCGGAGTCGACCACTGCCCGAGAGTCCCCCGCGTCAGAAATAAACCAGGTACCCCACTCGGTTGTAGCCTTCGTTCCTTCTGCTGACAGGAGACTTGGCGGCGTCTGGGGGTGTCATCGCCACTGGCCTCCCAGTTCAGGGGCAGCCCCAGGAGCCCCCAGGTGAGGCACTCTCCGGCCTCCATGTTGCGGATGGAAGGACCCAGGCCCAGGGGTGGGTGGGCCTCTTGGGCAGGGACCACCAGCGGCTGCTGTGTGCTGCTGACCGTGAGGGGCTGATTTTCCCAGTGGGGAAGCTGGTTCCCCTGGGCAGCTGCTGGACCTCCATCACACGGGTGAGATTTGAACCCAAGGCTCTAAGCTCTAAAGCTGGGAAAACAGGTTCCTCTCCGTTTCTAGAGATGATCAATGTCATGGCAGGAGAGTCCCACATGACAGGTCTTAAGAATCAGAAACCCAAAGGTTATAAGACATCAATTCCTGAAAGACCCCCTTTCTTGCCCGCCCCCTGCCCGTGTGGGGAGACCTAGAACGTAATGTTAGAGAAGGTGTCATGTGCACTGGCTTAGACAGCAGCCCAGAAAGCATGCCTCTGTCCTGTCACCTGATGTCCGTGAGTGGGACTGATTAGAGAGATGGAATTAAGTGAAGGATCTTGGGATTATCTGGATGGGCCCTAAATCCAATGACAGTTGTCCTCAAAAGAGACAAAAGAGGTGACACTAAGAGAGGAAGGCCGCGTGGAGATGGAGGCAGAGCCTGTGGCCCTCACTGGAGCCTCCAGAAGCTGGGAGTGGTGAGGGGTGGTCTCCCCCCTAGAACTTTCTAAAGGAACATTGATTTCAGAGTTCAGCCTCCAGAAGTGCATGAGAAGGAACTGCTGTTGTGCTTTGTGATGGCGGCCCTGGAGGAGGCGGTCAGCACGGGGCGGCCTTCCCTGGCTGCGGTGGCCCGAGTCACCCCTTGTGGCTCTGGTGGGTCTTGCACCGAGGACTCGCTTGTTTCTCACAACCCTGGAGGCCGGGAGTCGGGGTGCCGGCTCGGCCGGGCTCTGGTGAGGAGGCGTCCTGTCTAGCACATGGCTGCCTCCTGGCCCTGTGCTCACATGGAGAGGGAGGGGGCGTGGGGGCGCGTTCTCTCACACCCCCTTCTTAGGAGAGCACGAATCCCATTGCGAGCCCCCCTTCCATTACCTGATGCTCCCCTGGAACCCCCATGTTCGCAGACTCCATCAGGATGGGGAGTCCGGCTTAAACATTGGAATTGGGGGGAGGGGGCTTGAACTGGTTAGGTCTCAGCCGGCCAGTGTCCTGTGTCTGGTTGGCCTGGCCCTTGTGGTTGCTCCCCCTTCAGCAACAACCATCAGAAAACTGAAAAAAATAAAGGTCGTAAGAAACCTCACAGGACCTGGAGACTGCAGGGTAATCACCCCTGCCGTGGCACACAGTGAGGGGGCGGGGAACAGGCACGGGGCCATGTGGTCACTGGTTGGGCAATGCTTCTGTTGGGGTCCAGGATGGGAGCCTGGGGTTCCCAGGGCTCGTTGCTTAGTGCTAACCCTAAACCACGGGAGTGGGAATTTAAAGCGCCAGAAGGGAAAAAAACAAGTGGTCGCAAAGGCCAGTTCTTAAAACCAACCGAGGGACCCCTGGGTGGCTCAGTGGGTTAAGCGTCTGCTTCAGCTCAGGTCATGACCCCGGGGTCCTGGGATCGAGCCCTGTGTTGGGCTGCTTGCTCAGCTGGGAGCCTGCTTCTTTCTGTCAAATAAATTTTAAAAATCTTAAAAAAAAAAAGGGAGACCAAGACCTGTCAAACAAGGGAGCCTCAGTGCAGGGAGGCCTGCCTGGCTCTTTATCTACCCATGTGGCCGGCAAATAGGTTTATTCCAGACGCCCCAGAGGGCACACGGTTCATTCCAGAGCAGGCAGCGGGGCAGCAGGTGGGTTGGTGTGGGGTCCTGACTGTCCTTGTGGGAGCCGCTGAACCGCTGTCGGGCTGTCCTCGTGTGGGATATGGGCTTGACGGGGCCAAGCCGTCGGGAAATGCAGAGGGCATCAGGAGAGCCCACCCCAGAGCCCAGAGAGGGGTCAGGACTCACCACGGTGCCGTGGGTGATGTCAGGGCCCAGCTCAGAGGGCAACAGCCCCGGGAAAGGGGGAGCAGCGGTCTGGGGGAGCTGCTCAGCACGTGGCAACTGGATCTGCGACCCTGCACCTGCTTGGTTGTTGCTGTACCCGCCCCTCACCCACTCACAGGGAAGGGGGTTCTGCTGCCGGGCACGCAGGCTGTGGCCCCTTACCCGCTTTTTCCTGTTGCTAGGTAAGGGGGGCACTTCTCAGCCCGGGGTCATAGGGTGGGTCACTGTGCATATGTGAGGCCATGTGGCCAGAAGTTTCACTGCGGCCAAATGTTGAGTGACAGGTGCTGCCTCCCCTTCTCATTTCATTTGTTTTATTACCAGGTTTTCTAAAAGGTGTTTATCTGTAATTGGCTGCTTCGACTGTTTTCTTCATGTGTATCTTTTTCTCATTTATATATCATAATTCTGTTTTCTAAACATACTTTTTAGGCACAACTAAAAGGTGGCTTAGTGCCTTAGGTGGCTTAGTTGGTTAAGCGTCTGCCTGCAGCTCAGGTCATGATTCTAAGGTCCTGGGATCAAGCCCTGCATCAGGCTCTCTGCTCAGTGGGGAGCCTGCTTTTCCTCCTGCCTTGTGCGTGCGCTCTCTCTGACAAATAAAGTCTTTTAAAAAGGGGCGCCTCCGTGGCTCAGTGGGTTAAAGCCTCTGCCTTCAGTTCAGGTCATGATCCCAGGGCTCTGGGATCGAGCCCCACATCGGGCTCTCTGCTCAGCGGGGAGCCTGCTTCTCCCTCTCTCTCCCTCTCTGCCTACTTGTGATCTCTGTCTATCAA
The DNA here is from genome assembly GCF_020171115.1 of Neogale vison. Classification (NCBI taxonomy): domain Eukaryota; kingdom Metazoa; phylum Chordata; class Mammalia; order Carnivora; family Mustelidae; genus Neogale; species Neogale vison. Next base: position 213,099,678 of record NC_058096.1, on the reverse strand, counting down.
ATAAATAAATAAAACCTTATAAAAAATACACTTTAAAAATTTTTCAGTTGTATTAAAAAACATCTTAACATTTACCATCTTAACCATTAAGCTTTTTGTGGTGAGTTTTTTTTTTGTTTTTTGTTTTTTTTTTAACCAGATCGACCTCTCAATTTCATGAGCACTTTTTCTGTAAACATTTTATTTTTATGGTTTTCAAACCACCGTTTTTAAATGCCTTTCTTTTCATGCTTTGAGAGGCTGTTCTTGCAGCTGGCACAAATTCTCCCGTGTTTGTTTTTTTTCTCTCTGCTTATAATTTTAACTTTTATTTTTATCCATCTAGGCCTTATTTAGGGATGAAGAGAGATGGAGGGGTTGCCCCAGCCCAGAGAGCCAGCGGATGGTCCCCAGGCTGGGTACAGATTTGAAACGCTCCCTCCTCCCTATTGAGTTAAGACCCTAGTGTGCTGGCGTCTGTTTCTGCATCTGCTCTAATCCGTCACCGGCTTTTCTGGTCCTCTCCTGGCTATTTCCCTGGTGTAGCCCTGTGTGTCTTAATAGCTACTCATCAGGTTCTTTCTCCTTAATTTTATTTTTTCCCTTCTTAAATTCCCAGCTGTTTTCACATGCTCACTCTTTTTGGAGTTCTAGAATGTCCATGGAGGGGGCCCAAACACATGCTGTAAGAAACATTCAGGGGCGCCTGGCTGGGTTAGTTGGTAGAGCGCATGGCTCTTGATCTCAGGGTTGTGAGTTTGAGCCCCACGTTGGGTGTGGAGATTACGTTAAAAAAAATCTTAAAAAAAATTCTGTTTTTGACCTGATAGTAGACTAGATTCTCAAACTGATCCTCCCAGAAAATCAGTGAAAATTGCTGGATAAAAATGAGTTAAGTCTTGATTACTTTGTCTGTGAGCAACCAGAGGGTAAGGAGCTGTCAGAGATTAGAATGTCAGCCTAGGCAGGAGCCCCAGGAAGGAAGCAGCTTCTGTGTTAGACAAGGCGGGTTTGGTCTTCTGTCTTCTTGGGCCTTCAGTCTGGTGGCTCTGTTAAGACCTCAAAGGGTGAAGTCAAAATCAAAATAAGATTTTCCCAGGAATGGAAAGGAAACTTGGTTATCTCTAGCCTGGCTGTAGGGAGGAAGGGGGGGCGGGATCTAGCCTGGTGTGCAGTGACCTTGCTGGAGTGTGCAACTCCCAGCGTTCCTTGCGTGGCCAGAGGCCTCCAGTGGACAACATGGTCTAAAGCTGTCCAGGGTGGTGATGACTGTGGAGGTCTGCTGGATGAGCCCTCAGCCCCAGCCTTGAACTCCCCCATCCATCCCAGGAACTGTGAATGAGCCAGCATCAAAGTCACAGTGTCCTTGTGTGTGGGAGCCAGGGGACACGAAGGCAGCAGAGACCTCCAGTGTCGGCATCATCAGACCCAGAACCGGTGTGTTTAATCCTGAAGTGTGAAGAACAAGATATTTGTAGAAGAGCCAAATAGAACTAAGGGAAATTAGCAGATGGTGGAGACTTTGAACACTGGACACGGCCGACAGTGGATTTGAGCTAGCCGAAGAGAAAACTGGTGAGCTAGAAGATGGAGTGCGGTGAATTTCCCAAACAGGGGAAGAAAAGGGAGGTTAAGAGATGGAGAGCGAGCAGAGGCAAACTCTGAAGAGGATGAAGGTGGAGAACTTTCCAGAATGGATGAGAGACACCAATTTACCAGATTTCAGAAAGCCAGCCACATACGCAAGGTGTATTAAAAAAACAGCTGATTCAGGACTGAAAACCACAGGCAGCAAGGAAATCGAGAATGACGTTGGAGAGCCTTCTCAGTCCCACGGCCAGAACTCAGAACCCAGGGAGGCTGGGAGAGGCTCTGAGAGAAAACAGAAGCCCAGAGATGCTTACGCAACAGAAATATCTCAAATATATTTGATGACAGAGAAGGGAAGTTCCTCACTGAACAAAATGCTAAGGGAGCTGTTCAGGCAGAAAGAAAATGAACCAGGGAGGCAGGTTGACATGCAGGAGGAGACAACAGAAAGGTGGGCAATGCAGCTGAAGGAACATCACCTTCATTAGCAGGAACGGTAAAGTCCACTGTGTAGAATTAAAGTGTCAATTACATGAGACAACAAGGGCAAAAAATAGTTGAGTAAGGTTTTAAAATCTGTGTATAGGCCAGCCTCATTTTACTGCGTTTCTACAAATCGAAGACAACTCTGTTGAGCACGTCTACCAGCGCCATTTTTCCAACAGCAGATGCTCACTCTTGTCTCTTTGTCACATTTTGGTAATTCTTGGCAATATTTCAAACTCTTATTCTATTTGTTAGTGATCCGTGGTTACAACTCTGAAAGCTCAAATGACGTTTAGCATTTGTTAGCAATAAAGTATTTTTAATTAAGGTATGTGTGTTGTTTAGATGTAACGCTATTGCACGGTTAATGGACTACAGTATGGTGCAAATGTAACTTTTACAGTCACTGGGAGGCCACAGATTCATTTGTTTGGCTTTACTGGAATATTTGCTTTATTGTGGTCAGTATCTGGACCTGAACCCACAGTATCTCTGAGCTGTGCCTGTATTGTTTGAGGAGAGTGGGACATAGTACTCAGTTGAGTGGAGTAGAAGATATTAATAGTCATGGTAAATACTAAAAGAATAGAACTAGTCTATAACTTCCAAACTGTTAGGGGGCAAAAATTGGAGTGAAAAATAATCCAGAGTAATTCTTCCATAGCAAAGGAGGTTCCAGTAGCCCCAAATAAGATCATGGAAATACATACAATTTGCCAGCAATTACAATAAATGTAAATGGTCAAGCTAAAGGACAAAAGGTAGACTGTTACCTTTTTTTAATTCAAAATTTGAAGCTATTTACAGGAAATATCTAAACATGTATGCTTAGATGCTGAAAATTTTAAGGGATGAGAAAAACCTGGCAAGAAAGAAAGCTGATCTACATTAATAAAATTATATTGTATATTTTTAGAAATAAGGATTATCAAATTAGAGCTTTTATTTTTTTTTAAAGATTTTATTTATTTATTAGAAAGAGAGAGACAGCATAAGCGGCAGGGGGTGGGGCAGAGGGAGAAGCAGACTCTCCGCTGGGCAGGAAGCCCCAAATGGGGCTCAATTGCAGGACCCTGAGATTATGATGTGAGCCCAAAGCAGCCACTTAGCCAACTGAGCCACCCAGGCGCCCCTCAAATTAAAGCTTTTAATTCACTAGGAAGATAGAGTCTAAACTTCTTTGCAGCTAATAATGGGGCCTCAAAATAAAGTTAAGAACCACTGGAGGATAAGTTTATCTTTTTTGAAAAACACTATTAGTAGGTTTTCTTTTTTTCTTTTTTTTTTTTTTTAAAGATTTTATTTATTTATTTGACAGAGAGAAATCACAAGTAGGCAGAGAGGCAGGCAGAGAGAGAGAGAGGGAAGCAGGCTCCCTGCTGAGCAGAGAGCCCGATGCGGGACTCGATCCCAGGACTCTGAGATCATGACCTGAGCCGAAGGCAGCGGCTTAACCCACTGAGCCACCCAGGCGCCCCTATTAGTAGGTTTTCTAACACTGATTTATCCTTACATTCCTAGGAAGAACTCCACTTTGTATTTTTATTTTAATAAACGGGGGTGGGGTGGGTCTGGGTTTTCTGCTTAATACCGGGTGGATCTTTCCCTGCCCTTCTGATTCTGACGTTGCTGTTTCTCAACACCGTCACTCGGCTCAGCGTTACAGGGCTCCTACCACCTAGAACCTCAGGTGGCAAGGCGGGATGGGAACAGGGTGAATCGTGCAGGGGTTCCTAAGGGCTTAACTACCGGGAGGTGACATCCCACTTCTCTCATTTCATTGACCAAAGCAGGTCACGTGACTGCCTGATCGAGGAGCTGAGAGGTGCACTCCTCCCTCCCTTGTACCTGGAGGGAGAAGAATCAGAAATGCTGAAAATCAGCTCATTACTGACAAGAGCCCCCAGCAAAGACAGTTTTGTCTCGGTCAGGGTTTGGCAACCTTTTTCTGCAGAGCCAGACAGTGAATTTTTTTCAGCGTCATGGGCCCTGTGCTCTCAGTTCGGACAACTCTGCCGTTGGAGCTGAACACAGATGGAAAAGACTGGATTCCGGTAACACTGCGCGAGCCTCCTGCCCCTCGACTACTGCTGTAGGCTCGATTTGAACTGTAGGCTGGGACTTGCCAGCTCGGGGCACACACACACACCCCACCCCCAGTCTAGCTCATTTATAGCTGGAAGGCCTTGGCCTTAGGGTCTCCTTCCTCTCCTTTCCTGCTTTCTCCTCTTCGGTTTTTTTTTTTTTTTTTTTTTTCCCCTCTCTCTCTGTCTACTTCCTCCCTCTCCCCCAATCCCTCCTGACAGCTGTCTGGCCAGCCTCTGCCGGAGTGCGCACTAAAAATATCCCCACAGCAGCCGAAGCACCTGGGGGCCCTGCCTGGAGCATGCGCCGGGAGCCGGCTGTGCGACCTTGGCCCGGGCACCCACTCTGCGCAGCCCCTCCCTGACACCCCGAGCCGGAGCCACGGCTGCCCCCTGATTTTGCCATGTTCCTGCGACATTTAGAGCACACTTAAGGCCTCTGCACCCACAGTGTCCTCTCCCTGGGATGCCCACCAGCCAGCCACGCATCAGCCAACGTGCTGGATGCCGCCCTCACGGGGCAAGCTGGCAAGCGGGGGAGTCCCACAGGAGGCTACAACAACCCAGTGTCGGGTGGGGATTGGCGGGGGAGCACGGTGCCAGAGGAGGACCCACGTGCCGCTTGGGGGTGAGAAAAGGCCCCATGAGGAAGCGGGGATTAAGCCACATTGGGGGAAGAGGGAGAGCACACCTGGCAGGGGACCCACAGAGGCCCAGGCTTGGTCTTTTAAAGGAACCGAAAGAAGACTGGTGATATTGAAGCTCCCCAAGGGGAGGCTGCGGGATGGGGCCGGCCCTCTAGCTGCCCAGACACCCCGCTGAGCAGCTGGGACTTTCCCTTCAAGGGGCTGGAGGTGGGGCAGGGGAGGCTGGGAGGCTTTTCTGGGAAGATCCGGGCTCTTAGGAGGTAATGGTGGAGGAGGGGAGGGTTGCCTCTCCCTGTAAGAACAGTGCAATAAGCTCTCATCTTCCAGGCCCCACCTGCTAGGGCCCCTCCTCCAAGAAGCCCTCCCTGTTCTCTCTCTGGTTCTGACCTACTCCCCCACCCCCACTTTCTGCTCTTCCTGAACTGCTCCCTTTAAAATGCCACCCTGTCCACCAGCAAGTCACACTCCTCTTTCTTCTAGTCTATAATAGTCTGGGTTACTGCCAGGACAGGACAAGGCCAGCACCCACCTACACAGAGTATGTGCCTTCCCCCACCTGGCACATAGTAGGTGCTCAGGAAATGGTTGTACTGCTGGTGACCTGGGGGATGCTACTTAAACCTTTCTGTGTGCCCCCAGACCCTCCCTCCCCCCCATCTCAGAAATAAGAAAATTGGCCTGAACTCCCAGGTTTCCTTCCCCAACAAAGAGTTCTGCATCCTGTCCTCTCCATCTCCTCAGCATTGTTTTAGGATCTGAGGTCAAGGTGGGTGGGCACTTTGGCACCAGTGAACCTGAGTTAATTCTTGTCTCTGACATATCTTTGGTGTGTGACTTCAGAGAGTAGTTTCTTGTCCCCAAGACTCAGTACCCTGTCCTATAAAATAAGAATCCCCACCACCACCTCCTTCCCCCTAGCTGGGGCTTGGGGGAGATGTGTATGGCGAGTGTAAATACATTTGGTCCATATTAGTGTGCCAGGGCCCCCACGAGGCTTCCAGCCTTTTGGGGGAAGGGATGACTCCCAGCCATGCCCTAACCTTGGGGCAGGGTGGGGTGGGGGGGTTCAGCATTGGACCGGAAGGAAGCCTGACCAGGGCTTCTGTGTAGGAACTAAGAGCTGAGTTAGAGCTGGGAGGAGAGCACTGCAGCTAAGGGAACGACAAGGGCAAAGGCCCTGGGGTAGGATTGGTTTTGTCAGGTCAGCAGTGAGCCGGCAGGGAGAGACGAGGACAGGGCTGTACACAGTGTCCGGGTGCGCAGACCTGGAGGGCTGTGGGAGGGCATGGAGTCTCTCCTAAGGGTACCAAGCCCTACAGGAGAGTTTGGAGCTGGGGAGGAAGGTGATCCGTCCCTGTCTGAAACCCTCACCATGGGCCCAGGTAGACATCCTGGATCCACCGTAGTGTGCACTGGAATGGAGCAATTCAGTTAACGGGGTGGGTGGGGGGTGGGAGCCAGGTTTTGCACTTTGGGGTGGAGGTTCTAGACAGGCAAGGGGAGAAGGCTAGAAGAATCCATTTGCTAATGGATGAGGTGTAGAGACGTCTGCATGAATTCATGTGTAACTTAATTCAGATGCAGATCGTTTCGTGTGGAGCTATTTACAGGTCTGTGTATATATGCAGGTAATAGACACATTTTGTGTCCTTGCTGTCAGCTCTGAGGCCTAGAGGCAATGATTCTCAGTAATAAGCAGCACACAAATGCCCCAATCTCAGTTTGTGGTAGCACAGCAGTGTTCCTCTGGTCTGTGGGGAATATGTTCCAACATCCCCAGTGGAGGGATGCCTGGGTGGCTCAGTCATAAAGCGTCTGCCTTCAGTTCAGGTCCTGATCCCGGAGTCTCAAGATTGAGTCCCACACCCAGCACCCAGCTTCCGGCTCAGCGGGGAGTCTGCTTCTCCCTCTGACCCTCCTCCTGCTTGTGTACTCCCCCTCAAATAAACAAAATCTTTTCTTTTCTTTTCTTTTCTTTTTTTTAAAGATTTTATTTATTTATTTGACAGAGAGAGAGATCACAAGCAGGCAGAGAGTCAGGCAGAGAGAAAGAGAGAGAAGCAGGCTCCCGCCAAGCAAAGAGCCCGATGCGGGGCTCGATCCCAGGACACCGAGATCATGACCTGAGCCGAAGGCAGCGGCTTAATCCACTGAGCCACCCAGGCGCCCCTTCTTTTTTTTTTTTAAAGATTTTATTTGACAGCAGGGAGCACAGGTCAGGGGAGCAGCAGGCAGAGGCAGAGAGAGAAGCAGCCCCCACTGCTGAGCAGGGAGCCCGTCAAGGGGCTCGATCCCAGGACCCCGGATTGTGACCCGGGCCAAAGACAGCTGCCTAACCAAATGAGCCACCCAGGCGCCCCAGTAAATAAAATCTGAGAAAAAAAAAAAAAAAAAAAAAGATCCCCAGCGGATGCCTGAAACCAGGGAGAGCCTTGAACCCTGTATTTATACTAAGATTTTTCCTATACATACCTATGCTAAAGTTTAATTTATAAATTAGGCGGGGCGCCTGGGTGGCTCAGTGGGTTAAGCCGCTGCCTTCAACTCAGGTCATGATCTCGGGGTCCTGGGATCGAGCCCCGCATCGGGCTCTCTGCTCAGCAGGGAGCCTGCTTCCTCCTCTCTCTCTCTCTGCCTGCCTCTCTGCCTACTTGTGATCTCTCTCTGTCAAATAAATAAATAAAATCCTTAAAAAAAATTTATAAATTAGGCATATTATGACAAGAATATTATAATACAAGTTATGTGACTGTGGTCTGTCTCTCAAATTCTCATCTTGTGTACTCGCCCTTCTTGTGATGATGGGTAATGATAAAATGCCTACGTGAGGACATGGAGCGAGGTGAATGACTCGGGCTTTGTGACATAGCGTGAGGCTGCTGTGGACCTTCTGACCGTATGTCAGAAGCGCTATCATCTGAGTCTGGAGTGCGGGTGACCACACTGTGCAAAGGGGAGACAACTGTATTCTCCGGCAAAAGGCTGCTTCTTGGAGAAAAGGCTGATTCTAGGACTGGAGCAGGAGATACAGGAGACGAGCATGAAGCATTTCGTAAAGACAAAGTAAGGAGGTGCTTAGAGGGGAAAACCACGGATGTGATGGGGGAGTGTCAAAGAGCCCTCAGAACCAACCCAGTAACCTCTGATGGCCAAAGCTGAAACCATTTGAGTAGGAAAATCAATCAAGTAAGATCAGATTTTAACCCAAAGAATAAAATAAATATCCACGAATCCATACTGATGTGAATGAAAACAGGGAGATGAGAGGAATTCAAAATAATTTGTGCAGGAGGGAAGCCTGACTGCCCATCCCTTCAGTATGTATGGGCTGTGCGTGGTAACTTCCTTCCGCCAGGCAAAGCACGGAACCCTGGGAAGAGAGTGACTTTGCAGTGGAGACACCCAGCAGAGGCCACCTCAGCCAGGTGATCCAGGTGAACGTCACTGAGAAGAGTCCGGCTGATGGCGTGCCCTGGACTTGGTGTGACAAGCAGGCTGCTTCACCTCTATGTTCCTCCCCAAAGCTGTCACCCCCAGGCCAACCTTGAAAAAACACAAGACAGGGGCGCCTGGGTGGCTCAGCCGTTAAGCGTCTGCCTTCAGTTCAGGTCATGATCCCAGGATCCTGGGATCTAGCCCCGCATCAGGCTCCCTGCTGGGCAGGAAGCCTGCTTCTCCCTCTCCCACTCCCCCTGCTTGTGTTCCCTCTCTCACTGTGTCTCTCTGTCCACACCGGACCGGTTCTCCACAACATTGCTCGGGTCATCAACAGCAAGAAAGTCTGAGAAACTGTCTCCGCCCAGAGGAGTCTCAGAAGGCCCGAGGACTGTATGTAACGTGCAGTCTGGAGGTAGAAAAAGGATATTAGGGAAAACAGAGAAAATCTGAATAATGTACGGACTTTAATAATAATGTCCTGGGAGCACCTGGGGGGCTCAGTCCGTTGGGCATCTGCTTTTGCCTCAGGTCGAGATCCCAGGGTCCTGGAGTGCCTGGGGGGCTCCTGGGTTAAAGCCTCTGCCTTCGGCTCAGGTCATGATCCTGGGGTCCTGGGATCGAGCCCATCATCGCGCTCTCTGCTCTGTAGGGGGCCTGCTTCTCCCTCTGCCTGCTGCTTCTCCTGTCAAATAAATAAAATCTTAAAAATAAATAAATAAAAATAAAATATAATGTCCCAGTATCAGTTCACTCATTGTAACAAATGTTCCATATTAATCTAAGGTGTTAATAATAGGGGAAGTTAGGTGTGGGATACACAGGAATTCTGTACTATCTTCACAATAATTCTGTAAATCAAAACCAGCTCTAAAATAAATAATTTATTTTTAAAAAAGTCTATAATTGCCATGGGAGCAGAGATTTTTCTGGGCAGCGGTGGAGGCAACAAGAGGTCCAGCTAAGAAGCCAAGACAGCCTGTAGGCCTGGCCTTGGGCCATGGAGGGGGATACAGGAAAATGGACAAAGTGGGTTGTTTTGGAGACACGGGGTCAGCAGGACCAACGTGGAGGACGGGAAGAGAAGACTGTGGTACTCCAGAGGCCCAGGCTCCTGGGCTACCCTTGCTAAGCAGTGGACAACAGTGGAGAAGCAGGCCTGGGGCGGGGAGGTCACCCCAGTGTTCCAATGGAGGGTTGAATGGGAGGAGCGTTGCATAAATCTCATTTATGGGGGCCCAGGTGAGGGAGATGGAATCTTTTCTGATTTGTGACAAGACAGCATTCTTGGGGTATTTCTTCCCAGTCCTGGGGCCAGATCCCAAGACTGCCTTCAAGGATGCGGACTTGATGTGTGGCCTCCTGGCAAGTTCTTGTCTTCTTGGTGTCTGTTTCTCCACCTGTAAAATGGGAATCGATAACGTCCCGCCCACAAGTTTTGAGGTGGGGAGACAGCACATGAGCCCAGTTTAGTGCCTGGCACACAGTGGGACCTCAATAAACTGTAATCACCCCTTCCTCCTCCCTCTGGGTCTCAGGTGGCGGAAGACAAGCCTGCTACTTTAACTTATGCAAATACACTGCGGGTGGTGGAAGGGGGGGTAATAAAAAGCCTGGTTTCTGGATCAACCAATCAGCTCGCGGGACTGAAGGAGCTTCTAAATGGCCCAATGGCTGGCCGCGCGTACTCCAAGCCCGCCCCTGCCTCCGGGTGGCGTCCTGTGGGTGGGGACTCTCGATGCCACGCCCCGGGGGCGGAGCCAGGCGGCAGCCGCGCCGCAACCGCGGAGGTAGGGGCGGGGCGGGCTCGGGTGTCAGAGACCGAGCCGCAGGTGGCGGCGGGCGCGGGGCTCGGCCAGAGCTCGGGAGGTGAGTGCTGTCCCCGGGACCCCCCCAAAATACCCTGGCCTTCGCAGCCCCTCATGCACACCGAGACCGGTAGCCCCGGAGGCCACTGGGGGCAAAGGCGCGGCGGGGCACGAGGGATGGCGAACTGGGGGTGGGGGGCTGAGCGGTGGGCCCCCCGGCCTCCCAGCGGCCATCGTCGACAGCCTTTGGAGGGAGATAGGAACCCCTCTACACGTCCAGCGTCTCCTGGCCTAGAACCAGAGCGTGCAGGAGGGTGGCTATGACGTGAGACCCCTCCCCAAATCCCTTTATTCTAAGCCTGGATCTGGGTGTATGTTCCAGGGTTCAAAAAATGGGGGTGCCGCTCTCGCTCCAGTCTGGGACCCAGGACAGCCCAAGTGGAGACCACTGTCAGTTTCCCTCTTTCCAGCTCTGGTCTGCAGACCCTTGAGGACCGAGATGGAAGGACCCCCTTCCTTTTTTTCTCCACTGTGAACCCTGATCAGCCTGGAGGAGGAGCTGGGGGTCCCCAGGCCCCTCTTCTAGACTGCTCTATCCCAGTTTCTTACTGCCAGGATGAGGTGGGGAGTGTTTCACTGGCATCTTCGGCAGAGACCCCCAAAGTTGGAATTCTGGGGAGGGGGCCAGTGTTGGGCCCCTTGCCTGACAGGGCCTGGCCAGGCCAGGCCTGAAAGGGCCTCGAGCATGGACTTGGGGGTGGTCCCTGCCTCAGTGGGGGGTGGGCAGCAGCATCTGTTCTTGGGGATTAAAATAAATCGAGGTAAATTAGGATCTTGCGGGAGGCTGGCTGCGAGTGGGGTGCGGGGGAGGGTTGTGGGGTGGGCGGCCCCTCCATCTGTCTCGAATCTGGGAGTTGCCTGCCCCAGCCGCAGTGGGGACCAGGAGGCAGCTTTGATGGACCTGCCTCACTGGTGACCTTGGGCAGGTGACAGCACCTCTGTGAGCCTTGGTGTTCTCCTTTGAAAATGGGGATGAGGGCTTCAGAAGCTGTATTCTACAAATTCTGAAAGCCACACACCCCACCATGTGCCAAACTCTAACTGCCCCCTTTGCTTAAGCTGTCAGTGGCTTGGGGGTGAGAGGGCAGTGGGTTTGGAGACCCCCTCCACTGACTTGCCTTGCTGGCCTCTGAGCCTCAGTTTACTGCACTGCAAAATGGATTCGTGGTCACTCTGGCCTTGCTGGAAAGGCTATTCTCCCAGACAGTAAGACACATGACCAAGCTGCAATGGTTGAAACAGGGGCTCCACTACCCTCGTCTTACCAGTGGGACTGCCTGGGGCACACCCTGACCCATATATTGTCACCCACGCCAGGAGCGAGCCAGTTCCTGGGTGGGGTCGAGGGTAGGAGGAGGTCGAAGTCACCAGGCCAGCCTATCCCAACTCTGCAGTGGGCACAGGGGTGAGTTCAGAACTGGGTGTCCGACACCCCCAGGTTCAAATGGATTTTTCCCATGTGTGGCTTTGCCTCCCCGGGCCTTGGTGTATTCTTCTAGGGAATGGGCTGGATCCCCCTCGGAAGATCAGAGGAGACGTGGGAAAATGGGTGCCCTGTAAATACAGACATGGTCATTAAAACAGTAATTACAATATCAGTGATCGTAAATGGGGTCATAGCTGACCGGGAGCAGGGAGGAGAGAGAGGAGTCGGCCAGGGTGTTGTCAGCCGTGTCTCTAGAGCCCGGCAATTAGGTACACAGTTGGTGCTCAATAAGTGTTTGCCAAATAGATGACAAAGAGGGAGGTGCCTAGTGGGGGAGGATGGAGAAATTCCTGAGCTTGACAGCCTGGTCACTGTGTGACCTGGGGCATGTGCCTCAGTTTCCCCATGGGGGTGAGGGCCAAGATGAGACACTGCCTCAAAGTGCCACTGTAAGAGTCAAGCCAGACTGTGTAAAGGTCACTCACTGGAACCTGGGCCTAGAAGAGAGGAGACTCGTGAGAGGACAGGTCACTGAAACAGCATGGCCAAGAGGCTGGCTAGTGCTGGCAAGGAAGAGAAAAATCTCAGACTGGCCCCACTGTGCACAGGCTGGAGTCTGGGGGAAGTAAAATGTCAGGGACTGTTCCACAGGACCCTGGAGGCGCCGAGGTCCGGGGAGGCCCAAGGTCACAGCACGCGAGGTCAGGGGCTCTGGACAGGTGGCTTAGAGCCAGGGAGCTCTGCCGTCTTTGCTGACTCCATCCCTGTCTTGTTCTGTCTGCTCCCTGGGCCTGCTCACATGCCTCACCCGGTGCAGAGCTGTGGGTTTTGGGGATTTGGTGCTGGGGAAGCAGGATCTCCAGGCAGCGCCTGGGGCTGGTGTCAGGCACCCCCTGGAGGACTCTTCTCTGCTCTGGGCAGCTGACAGCCTGCTGTGTGACCTTGGGCAAGTCCCTGTCCATCTTTGGGCTGTGCCCTGGTGCTCTGGAGGCCCAGAGTCCTGGGTTCGAGCCAAACGATTTTCTCCATCAGATACAGAGGCGACTGTGTCTTGGACATAATACTTTCAGAGGCCCATGATGAGCTTTGGGGTAAAGGAATACATTTAATACATATTATATTTAATATTAATATATCCATCTCTGTGCCAATGTAATTTGTAACATATAGTTTAAATGCTTTTTTTTTTTTTTAATTAGAGGAAGGGGGCCCATGAAAGTTTTCATGCAGCCCTAGGTTTGAGTCTTGACTGTACAGACACGAGCCTATCCACTCCCCTCTCTGAGCCTCGGTTCCCCCTCTGTGAAGCAGCAATCCTTAACCCACCACCAGGGGTGGTGGGATGTGGAAAAGGTTAGCCCGGGACAGACGCTGTGTGTCACCTGCTATTATTTCATCATTGTCATCATGATTATTATTTGCTAGGTCCCAGGCTGGGGGCCCCAGGCTCAGGTGCCTCAGTTTACCCATCCATGGCCAGCCCAGTTCCCAGGAAGTCCCAGGGGTGCTGGCCTGGTGGGGGAGGTGAGATGGCAGTTGGGCGGTAGGCGGGGCACGGTAAGCTTCCTGTCCCCCACGCACACAGGCCTCCGCTGGGTTGGTGCTCACGGAAGTGGCAGGGGCCGCGTGGCCATCTTCTCGAGCCCACCCCGTCTGTCAGGGGCCCCGGCTCTACTCGCTGCCCCATCTGGTGAGTTCCAGCCCTGTCTGGAGGCCCCCATTGCCCTTTCTTGCCCCTCTCAGGAACAGAACCTCCCCCCCCCACCCCCTGCCTGGCCTGGGGTTTCCGAGGGAAGCGGCAGGTGTCATTTCCTGGGCCGGGCAGGAACCTGTGGCGGGGAGGGGAGGCTCTGGCCCCCTGCCCTCCATTACGGTTCTGAGTGATGGGGCTGGCCGTGGGGCAGTAGAGGGGACATGGAGACCCAGAGCCACCTGCAGTGGTTCCAAACAGGAGTTCTTTGGCAGACAGACCAGGGACAAAATCACAGGTCAGTGAGTTACTTCTCTGTGCCTCAGTTTCCTCATTGGTAAAGGTGGGACTGGACCCCATGGTGTGGCTATGAAGGATGAATGAGCTGGTACCTGCTGGGGGGTGTTGGCTACAGCACAGCACACATAATGACCTTCAGTATATAGTGGGGGAGGGGCCGTCTACCAGAGTTGTGAAAACTGTAGTGAGATCCCCGGTTTCTGGGGAACTTGGGCCCACTGGCTCTTCAGATCCTCTAAGAAGCATCTTCCTGAAGAACTTTCCTTACCTGTGTGGTCCATTATGGCAGCCACCAGCCCCGTGAGGCTACTGAGCCCTGGAGCAAGGTTGGTCCCACTGAGGAGGTGGGGGGTTCATGGTATTTAATTTTACTTAGTTTAAGGGGCGCCTGGGTGGCTCAGTGGGTTAAAGCCTCTGCCTTCGGCTCAGGTCATGGTCTCAGGGTCCTGGGATCGAGCCCCGCATCGGGCTCTTTGCTCAGCGGGGAGCCTGCTTCCCTTCCTCTCTCTCTCTCTCTCTCCACCTGCCTCTCTGCCTACTTGTGATCTCTGTCTGTCATATAAATAAATAAAATCTTTAAAAAAATTTTTTTTTTACTTAGTTTAAAATTAAGTCAGCACATGAGATTAGTGGTTCCCATATCGGTCAGCGCAGCTCTAAGGGATTTGGATATTCTCAGGGCCTAAATCCCAGCCAGAAATGAAGACATAAGGTGGGAAATGAGGGCTTTTCTCCCTTCGGTTGTCAGCCCAGCAAGCCCTCCCCCCACACCAGAGTTTCTTCAGGGACAGGGTCAGTGACAGTTTTCTCAGGGCCCCGAATATCACCCAGGGTGGTCATTAGGAATATTTGTGGAATCAAATAATTTTTTGCCTGGTGAACTCCTATGCATGCTTCAACCCCCCAACTCCCATGCCCACTCCTTTGGTCCAGGCTCCCACAGCCCCTTCTTCCATTTGGCCCAGCCCTGAGCCTGCAAGCCTCGTATGTCTACGTCTAGCTCTATGTCCCTAGACTGGGGGATCCTCAGGGACCAGACCCAGGAGTGAATCATCTCACAGACTCTGACATTGTCCTTGTCTTGTGGATACATTGTGTTTGCCCTGTAACATAGAAGTCAATGAACCTGCGGCTAAAGGACAATGGTTCAAATTAAACTCACTTTCAAGATTAGGTAAACGGAGGCTCAGTGAAGGCAGCCTTGTCCGAGGTCCTTGCTTGGTCCTTTCCTTGTGAGACCCAAGGAGTTTTCCCATTTACAGTCACCAGCCCTGTCCCTGCTGCCACTGTGCCTCCAGGGCTCCCAGCTGCTGCTGAGCTGCCCGAGGGGTCATGAATTATGGATGAGGCCTGTGGGCTCCTGTGACAGGCCCAGCCTCTAGAATGTGCCAAGGACACCAAGTGTCCCTCCCTTGCCAGGTGGCTTGGCCCAGCCCCCTCTGCAGGGAGGCCTGGATTCCCCCAGCAAGACCCCTTCTAGGTATTCCCCTCTTGTTTTGCAGATGGGGAAACTGAGGCACAGAGCTGGATAGAGTCACTCATATATCAGGTGAACACTGGCTTTTGGGAGTCAGGGTTGGGACTCATGGGGGCACCATTGCCAGATGGGTCATCATGGTGAGGGGTAAGCTCTCCGTTCCAGGAGTGTGCATGGGGCGGAGACTGTTGTAGAGGGATCAGGGAGATCCCAAGGGATCCTTGGGGACACTTCAGGGACCCCAACCCCCATGTGGCTGATCACAGTCCCAGTGCCCATCTCTCAGCAGACCGTTTCCCCACAGGAGCTGCCCAGCGTGGAGCTGAGTGCTCTGGTCTTGATTCAGCTTGCCCAGGGTGCAAATCTACTGGCATTTCCTGTCTCTGTGACCTTGGCAAGTGGCTTCCCCTCTATGGAGGTGGGGAGGAGGGTCTCAGTTTTCCCATCTGTGAGATTTTCTGCTTAGGCTGGAGCTCATCCAGTACTCTGCCCCCCAGTGAACTCTTATTGGAGCTTGAAAACCCCAACTCCCATGCCCCTTCCTCTGGACTAGGCTCCCCAGCCCCTATTCCTCTATCCAGTCCAACTCTGACCCCAAAGAACTTGGGGCATCTATATCCAGATCTGTCCCCCTAGAATGGGGGCTACTTGGGGGCCAGGCCTGGGGATGAATCATCTCACAGGCCCTGGCATGCTCCCAGCTTTGGGGCTTTTGGTTCCTCCTCCATCCTCTCTCTTCCTCCTCCACGGGGAGGACAATTGGAATTTCCCCTCCTTAGACCCAAGCTGGCCATAGCTTTAGATTTGCTTCTTTCTTTGGACAGGCACTAAACAGGAGCCTGTGGGGGTCTCTACAGAGGGCATCAGGATGTCGTATTTTGGGGAGCATTTTTGGGTAAGTAAGACCTACTTTTATTTTGATGGGGGCTCCTGGAAGGGCTTTGGGGTCTTTTATGGAGATGAGGGGACTTGGCGGCTCAGGGGCAGAGCCTTGGACAGGTGAAGGTTCTGTGACTCATAGAAATTAAAGTGGGAGGAGTCAGGCTGGGTTTGAATCTACACCCTCCCACTTCATGGGCCTTGTGACCTTAAGCAAGTCACAGCTTGAACAATGGGGAGACTAAGGCCCAGAGTAGGATTCTTTTATTTCAAATTGCCCGGTGAGACAATGCAGCATCAGGGCTCGAACGCCAGGCCAGAGTAAACTTCCAGGATCCAGGGTCATTTCAGCCAGGGAATTTCCACATCTTTTCCATCCTGGAGAGTTGGGGGTTTTCTTGACTTGGCCCCTAGTGGTCGCCTCACCCCTCTGCCTTCCGGTTTGAGGAGCACATACTGTGACCCAAGAGGGCTGAGACAAACTTGTTTTCATTCATTCATTCATTCCCTCCCTCCCTGCCTGCCACTACCACTCCACACCCAACCAACTGTGGAAGGTGCCACGAAGCCCCCAAGAGGCTTCATCCTGACTCTGACCCCAAGGAGCTCGCAATCTGGGAGACATAGAGCCAGTCAGAAGTCTTCAGCCCTCCAGGGTCAGGGCTGGGCTCAGCCTTGGGGGCAACCAGAGGAGGGGTCAGGACATGGAGCTATGTTTCCTCTGGGCTTTGAGGGCTGAGATTTTCCAAGTTGTAAGAAAGGCATTTCAGCAGGGGGAATAGCCTGAGCGAAAGCCCAGAAGTGTGACACGAGTGACCAGTTGAGGGCACAAGGACTCCTCTTACAGGCCCAGGCTAATGGAGAGCCACAGAGGATGTATGAACAGAAGGGTCTAGGAAGGACCAGGGCTGTAAGCCCCTTCCCCAATTGGGCCCTGAGCTTGCCAGAGAAGAAGCCTGTTGCTAGGCAACTGGTTGCCCCTGGCAACAGGCCTGTTCCCTCCCTTTCTCCCTCCCCAGCTGGGGCTCCTCTTACTGCCACTTGTTTTCTTAAAGGGGCCTCACCCCCTTGCCACCTGCAGGGAGGTCTATGGGGCGAGGGCAGAGGGGGGATGGGGCCTGACCTCCACCTTCTGCCCAAGGGTTGGATTCCCTGGATTTGTCTCTGAATGTGTGACCCCAGCAAGGGGTGCTCCTCTCGTGAGCCCCCTTTTGGTGCCTCTAGGTAAGGGGGTTGACTATTCGATGATCAATTTGTTGCCCACATTTTGGAACCCTGGCAACAGCACCTACATTTATTTTAAAATCTGTTTAATGGCGTGAGGCACCTACATTTATTTTAAATTCTTTTTAATTGCATGAGGCATGCAAGCTTGCTGCAGAAAATTCAGATCAGCAGAGAGAAAATAGAAGCCACCCACAGTGCACTCCCCACCCAAAGATAGCCTGGTGCAGGGCTTTGAGTTGAGGATTTGATCTGGGTTCTGCTGAGAGCCCTTGGGCAATTAATTTTGTGTCGGCAAGCCTCAGTTTTCCCATCTGAGAAAGGGGATGAATTCCTGTCTCCCTAGGTCTCAGGGTGTATCCTGGGATGTCTGTCACCAGCAATGTTTCTTTTAATCAATTGTTTGTATCAGTGACTCTTTAGCTGGGTGGCACTGGTGCCCTGGCTGGCCTGAAGGAGGTTCCAGTTAGGGGACATCAGCTGGATAGGGATGCCCCCGTCCTGCTGGGCCAAGGCAGGAGACCTTGAGGGTACTGGGGAGCCATGGGGGAAGTATAAGCAGGAGAGGGATACGATCAAGTTGTTAGAAAGATCCCTCTGGGGCTGGCATAGGGGCGAGACTGGAGTCCAGAGGTTCTGATAAGAGACACAGACCCAAGACAGCTCCTCCTAAGACCCTCGCTGCCAGCACAGCCTGAGAGAGGCAGATATCACTGGGGGCCTTGCCAGGTCTGGGAAACGGGCCAGTGGTTGGCTCCAAGTCAGCCCCAGATGCTGGCCTGGGCGGCAGTGCCTGGTGCAGCCTTACCCGAGGATCCCCTGGGTGGGGTTGTGCGGGGTGGCACTGGGTCTGTTTGCTGAGCCCTCACCATGGTGCCGGAAGCCCTGGGTTCAGCACTGTCCCAGTCTCATCTCACCAAGACCCTTCGGAGCTGGGCACTGTCATTGGCCCCCTTTGTCAGATGAGGAGACTGAGGCTCAGAGAGGGGAAGTCACCAGCTCAAAGTGACCCAATGTATAAAAGGAGGCTCTGACACATATTCCTGGGGAGCTAGAGGGAGCAACGCTGAACATTCAGGGAAGTGAGAGTCTGAGATAGTTCTTGAAGGGGGTGGGCCTGGGAATGATCCTTGAGAGGTTGAAGGATTTGGATGGGTGGGAAGAGATGTAGCCTGGTGAGCTGGTTTGCAGGAACAGCCAGGCAAATATACTGTGGTAGAAAGGCACAGGCTGTCTTTGCACTCCTTGCCATTTTATGGCGAGGCCAAGAGGACTCTGGGAGATGAGGTTGGAAGGACAATTTCAAGCTAAGGGCTTTACACTTAAGCAGCTGGTGGGAAATAGGGAGCTATCAACGATTCTAGAATGAGGCATGGCCTTTGGGAGATTTGAGCTTCAGGCTGGGTTGGGTCTGCCCATCTTAGCCTCAGTTTCTCCATTTTTGCAGCAAGAGCCTTTATCTTGTTATGACTTCTGGTTTCCAGGTAAGTGAGAGGGTAAACTCAGCAGGTTGGAGGAAGATGGAGGAAACCACTATTAACGGAGGACCTAACCACTTCAGTGATTTGTGTTGGACGTTAAATAATGCTAGATCGCCCCACAAGCATCTTCTTTTGGTCCTACTCACAAGGCCCTGTTTGATGCTAAGATGTCTCCAGTTCCCCAGCTGATCTCCCTTTTTGATGAACAGCTCAGTGTTCAGACATGATGCCTTTCACGTGTCACAGGATCTGGCTGGGATAAAAACAGTTGTTGCCTTATTTTTCCCTATTTCTTTCACTATGGCATCAGGTCCAGGGCTTCCAATTAGAATAGTGGTAAAAGTTGCCTTTTTAAGTCAACATATTTGGAGAAGAAATGAGCAAAGTTAACACAAAATGTTAACTAATACTATTAATCAGCAAAAACTAGGGTTGCTTTTGGGAATTTGGGGAACCATGATGTGGATCACCTTGGTGTTTACTTCATCTTCATATGAATGGTGGATGACTTCCCTGTCCCATCTTAACATGAAGCCACTAAAACTTCAGAGAGGGACAGTAACTTGCTCAGATCACACAGCACAGTCCTTGTGTCCCCCACCATGATGGCTCCAGGACTGGGAGGAAAGAGGTTTGGTGGGAGGCACCCGGATAGAGGCCCTCTTCCCAAAAGCCCTAGGTGACAGCAGAATAGCTCATTTGTTCATTTATTCCACAAACTCCAATCCCCTTTTTGACCTCACCCTATACTGGGCATTGCTGGGTCCCTAGAGAGGCATCAGACCCAGACTGTGCTCTAGGGGGTCTCAGAGAGGGTGTTTCTATGTTAAAGGGAAACACAAAACAGCGACTTAACTAAGAAGGGTTATATTGGCTCACAAAGGTGAAACGTTGTAGGGAAATGGGGCTTTCAGGCTTGGGCTGCTCCAGTAACTCGACTCAACGTACTTTTTATTCAGACTCCATCAGGTTCAGCTTCTTTCCCAGTATCATGGTTTCCACGTGGCTTCCAATATCTTCTATGCCCCCATAATTCCTCATTTATGGAAAGGCGCAGACAGAAAAGCTGGGTAAGAGATTGACTGAGACAGAAACAGAGGCAGAAAGACACAGAGAAACATAGAGAGACAAAGAAACAAAGGGACAGAGACAACCCGCGGAAGAGAGCATCTCTCCCTCAACCACGGGACAAAACCTCCAGGCTTCTCTCTGATTGGGCCAAGTTAAGGCCCATGAACCAATCCTTGTGACCAATGGGATAGGCCACAGGCTGATTGGCTCAGGTCTGAAGCAATCCCTGCTGCCAAGGGGTTGGGCTTCTGCTGGTTGGCTCCTCTGGCCACACCCCCGTTGCTAAGCAACTGTGAGGTCTCCTCCAGCCCTTTACTCAGTCTCCGCCCCCATCCCCTGCAGGGTGAGAAGAACCATGGCTTTGAGGTCCTGTACCACAGCGTGAAGCAGGGGCCTATCTCCACCAAGGAGCTGGCCGACTTCATCCGGGAGAGGTGAGGTCCCCACGCTCCGCCCACCCCTGGCCACGCCCCATAGTCCCCGCAGCCTACCTCGTGGCTCCGCCCTGGCTCCTCCCCATCTCTCCCCTGCCCAAGCCACTCCACATCCAACCTGTTTGAACGTGCTGGAAACCAGGGGTTCTCAGCACTGTCAGCCCCGATGCCCGCCTGTCAACCATTCTCAGGTTTCTGATGCTCCCTCCTGAAGAGATAATATGACCTACTTACAAGGGGAATTTTGAAAACTCAGTTTCATACGATAGAACACATGTATGATGGGGACGCCTGGGTGGCTCAGTTGGTTAAGCGGCTGCCTTCGGCTCAGGTCATGATCCCAGAGTCCTGGAATCGAGTCCCACATCGGGCTCCTTGCTCGGCAGGGAGCCTGCTTCTCCCTCTGCCTCTGCCTGCCACTCTGTCTGCCTGTGCTCGCTCTCTCTCCTCTCTCTGACAAATAAATAAATAAAATCTTTGAAAAAAAAAAAAAAGAACACATGTATGATGAAGTCATCTCCATTCTGGCCCATAACTGCTCCGACATCCATATCCCAGAGAACAATACATTCAAACTGTCAGACAGCCTCTGCATCCCGACTGCTCACTAGCTGAACGCCCATTAAATCCAAGCAGAATTCAAAAGATTATAACCAAGTTTTTCTCTCTGTGGCTGTTTCGCAAGACCTGTCCAAGCTGTACAGGACAGAGGCATCGTTTTTAAGAGCTACGGCTCAGACATTTGAGATAAGGAAACTAAGACCCAGGGGGAATGGAGTGTCTCCCAAGGAGGCCCAGAACCTTCTGCATCTTTTCTCTGTTTTACTCAGGGCCACCATCGAGGAGACCTACTCAAAGGCAATGGCGAAACTTTCCAAACTGGCCAGCAATGGGACCCCCATGGGGTGAGTGGGCTGGAGCTGGGGTGGGAGGTCACCTAGGCTGCAGGGTCCTGGGGTATCAGGAGCCCACTCTTGGTTGGACATCTCTTCACACAAGTGATATGTAGACAAGGGAGTCAACCCTCCCTCGCTTAAGGGGCTCAATAGACAGAGGAATATAATTCTTTCATTCACTTACTACCTCATTCATTCATTCAACTCGTATTTACTGAGTACTTGCTATGTGCCGGGTGCCATTCCAGGTACTCGAGACGCAGCAGCAATCAAGAAAGATAAAGCCCCCAGTCCCCTTCATGCCATGTTCATGCCATGTTACCTGTGGGGTGTGTGGCAAAACAGGTGTTAACTGCAAACATGAACAAAAGTCCTTTCCTAAAGTGAAAAGCTTCAGGAAGAGGATGAAATAGGAGCGTGAGAGGCCAGGTGCTTCCTCTGGCATTGGGCTTGGTTCCATGAGCTGAGACCTTAGTAATGAGATGGAGCCAGCTACAGGGGTATCTGGGTCAGAGACCTGGGAAGGCAGCTCAGCTAGTGCAAAGGCCCTGAGGCATCCATAGAGCAAAGAGGCTGGCATGGCTGCAGGGCCTGGGTGCCCTTGAGTATCAGCTAGGGCCTGGAGTCCAGAGTGAGGACTCTAGGGCCTTGGGGCCTGGGTTTAAATTCCAGCTCTGATAACTCATTTCCAAAGGGGCCTTGGGTGAGCTCTGGAGGCTCCTATGCTTCTGTTTCCCCATTCGTCCCAGGCCTGCCTTGTAGTTGTGGTGCAGGTGCTTAGCAGGACCTGGGCACAGTAGGTGCCTCTCTGAGGGGACCCTGGGGGGTTGGGGCTGATGGACCCTGGGTGTGCCCTGTTTCCAGGACCTTCGCCCCGCTCTGGGAGGTCTTCCGCGTCTCCTCAGACAAGCTGGCCCTCTGTCATCTGGAGCTGACCCGGAAGCTACAGGACCTCATCAAGGATGTGCTCCGCTATGGCGAGGAGCAGCTCAAATTGCACAAAAAGGTGTGTACTGGGGGGCACTGCACAGCCAGGCGGAGGGGGGATGGCAGCGGCTGGAAAAATGTGGGAACTTCTGGAGCTTTTGACTTTCCTGCTCCTGGTGTGTTCCTCTGAGAAGTCTGTCAATTCCACATCAAACCCAGACTCCTACATACGTGAGCACCCTCAAATTTTCATACTCAAAACTTTGGACCAGGACTCTGCGAACCATGGACCACAGACCAAATCCAGCCTGGTTTTGTAGAGCCTGAGAGCTAAGAATGGCTTTTACATTTTTAAATGGTTGGGGGGGGTTTGCACAGGGGGAATCAAAAGAAGATTTCATGGCAGGTAAAAATTACATGACCCTGTGCTTGCTTCGGCAGCACATATACTAAAAATTACGTGACCCTTGGATTTCAGTGCCAATAAATAAATTTTCTTTTTTGGCCCAGAGCCATACCTATTCCTGTTTAAAAAGGGAGTTGGGGGCGCCTGGATGACTTAGTTAAGTGTCTGCCTTTGGCTCAGGTCATGATCCCAGGGTCCTGGGTTTGAGCCCCACATGGTCTCCCTGCTCAGCACAGCCTGCTTCTCCCTCTCCCACTTCCCCTGCTTGCGCTCCCTCTCTTGCTGTCAAATAAATAAATAAAATCTTTGGGGCACCTGGGTAGCTCAGTGGGTTAAAGCCTCTGCCTTGGGCTCAGGTCATGATCCCAGGGTCCTGGGATCGAGCCCCGCATCGGGATCTCTGCTCAGCGGGGAGCCTGCTTCCCCCTCTCTCTCTGCCTACTTGTGTTCTCTGTCAAATAAATAAATAAAATATTTAAAAAATAAATAAGTAAATAAAGTATTTAAAAAGAGAGAAAGAGAGAGAGATCATGACCTGAGTCAAAATCAAGAGTCAGACTCTTAATTCACTGAGCCACCCAGGCATCCCTACCATGATTTTTTTAAACTGGGGCACAAGGACGGGGCGCCCAGTATGGAGACTACTTTAAAAAAACTGGGGGACAAGGGAGTTTTCTGTGGGTTGATACAGAATAATTTTGGGAACAGATTATTAAGCTGAAAAGCTGAGTTAAACAGACATTGTGCCTATTTGTCATTTAAAAAAATAGGCTAGAACAAACACATTTGCTTGTCTATGTGCCGATTATTTCTAGAGACTTATCAACTCCCAGGCAGAGGCCTGGGAGGCTGGGGATCAGGGAGTGTGAAGTTTTTCCTGAGCTCATCCCTGAAAACTTTCTGCAGTAGGAACACTGTGTAAATATTTCCTATTCAAAGAGCTAAAAGTTTTTAAATTAATAGGATACTCATAAAAGGTACTCCGTGGGATCGGGAACCCCATAGAGTGTTTGGGAAGCTCGGAATTTCACATTGTGTCCTGCGGTCTGCTCACCCGGAGCGGTGCGGTGCGGGCTTCAGGTGCTACCCGCGCTCCCCCTTTCCCACCCCTGCAGTGCAAAGAGGAAGCCGTGGGTACCCTGGACGCTGTGCAGGTCCTCGCAGGTGTCAGCCAGCTCCTGCCCAAGTCCCGCGAGAACTACCTGAACCGCTGCATGGACCAGGAGCGGCTGCGGAGGGAGAACACCAGCCAGAAGGAGATGGACAAGGTGGGTGCGCCCATCATAGGTCCCCAGCTGCCCTGCGCCCTCGCAGGTCCAAGCGATGTGCGCAGGGGTGGCGGGGCTGCCTTTGGGAGTATGAGAACATAACCCAGAGCATTGGCCATCGAACCTTCATCACACCCTGGGTGCCCCAAGGAGTCTACCTGCTGGATGGTGGGTCCCGGGGTGGGGGGGGAGGCGAAGAAATGCCCCATGTGTCCCCTCCTGCCCCTGGCTCCTCCCTGTGCCTCATAGGCAGAGACGAAGACGAAGAAGGCAGCACAGAGCTTGCGGCGCTCGGTGGAGAAGTACAACTCTGCCCGCGCTGACTTTGAGCAGAAGATGCTAGACTCAGCTCTGGTAAGAACCAGGCGTCACACACAGTCCTTGGCCCAGGATCTACGGGCCTCAGAAGTCTAGGACCTCTGAAAACCTCGACTCCCAGGAGCCTCAGAATCACAGGTTTCAAGCCAAGGATTCTAGAGCCAGTTAACTATTGGGATTGTTGTTGGCGTTATTATTTCAAAAGCAAACCTTTTTGTGCTTCAGTCTCCCCATCTGCAAAATGGGAATAGCGATAGTACCTGCTTCGTGGAATTTTTGTGGAGATTAAACGAGGCCCTACATGGGAAGTTTTCAGACTAGTACTAGGTGCCTAGAAACCACTTTAGAAGGTATTATTATTTCTATTATTATTTAAAAATTTGTTTGTTTGTCTGTTTGAAGGGGAGGGGCAAAAGGAGAGGGAGGAAAAGAATCTCAAGCCATCTCCACACTCAACGTGGAGCCCAATAGGAGGCTCGATCTCAGGACCCTGAGACCATGACCTGAGCCAAATATAAGAGTTGGATGCTGAACCGACTGAGCCACCCACGTGCCCCTATTTCTATTTTTATTGACAAGGTTTTTGGACAGGGTAGGACAGGGTTTATTTATTTATTTTTTAAAGATTTTATTTATTCATTTGACAGAGAGATTGCAAGGAGGCAGAGAGGCAGGCAGAGGGGGGGGGGAAGCAGGCTCCCCACTGAGCAGAGAGCCCGATTCGGGGCTCGATCCCAGGACCCTGAGATCATGACCTGAGCCGAAGGCAGAGGCTTTAACCCACTGAGCCACCCAGGTGTCCCTAGGGCAGGGTTTAGAAGCTGAGAGTCTACTGACAGTTCATGGTGAAGGAAAGACCTGGGTTCTGTTCCAGCCTCCATTCTGTACTGGCTCTGTCACCTTTTATTTTTTTCTTTTTTTTTAAACTCTCTCTCCTTTTTTTTTTTTTTTTAAGATTTTACTTGTTTATTTGTCAGAGAGAGTGAGAGAGGAACACAAGCAGAGGGAATGGGAGAGGGAGATTCAGACTTCCCGCTGAGCAAGGAGTCTGACGCGGGGCTCGATCCGAGGACCCTGGATCATGACCCAAGCTGAAGGCAGATCTGGCTTAATGACTGAGCCACCCAGGCGCCCCAGCTATGTAACCTTTGTATGAGACACTATACTTCACTGTACTTCTCTGGGACTCTGTCTACCCAAATCTATAAAAAAGCAGATTGGAATCTCAGGATTAGGAACGAGATTTTTTTTTTTCTCCTGATTTTGCAACTGATAGTTGCAAATGAAAGAAACCTTCATTCAAACTGACAAGGAAGATTTATTTATAAGTTCAGGGAACTGACAAGTTTGAGGGGAGAGCTTCAAGCTGGGCTGGATCAAGTTACTTAAGTGGTGTTGGCAGGAAGTTGTGCCTCTCTGTTTTTCGAGTCTGTTTTTCTCCCTAGGGGCTTCGCTCCCAAGTAAAGATGCCCTCCTGGGTGTGTATAGGGGTGTGTGTGCGTGTGCGTATGCGTGTGCGTGTGTGCATAGCAAAGTGGTCACCAGCAGCCCCCACGTGAATCCCACCAACTCACTGACTCAGGGCATAAAAGTATCTAATTTCCCCTAGTTTAAGCTGAAGTCCCAGGTTAAGATGCTCCTTGGGGCTTCCCCACACCTGTGACTGAGACCAGGGGGCTGGAACATTCTGATTGGCCAGGCTGGGGCACCTGGCCAACCCTGGTGGCCTCCATCTTCCCACTTCCCTCTCCCCCTGCCAATTCAGCGCTTCCAAGCCATGGAGGAGACCCACCTGCGGCACATGAAGGCACTGCTAGGCTCCTATGCCCACTCGGTGGAGGACACCCACGTGCAGATTGGGCAGGTGAGCGGCACCCAGGGTGGGAGGCAGAGCAAAGGATACCAGGCAAGGGGCCCTGACTGTGTCTGGTTACACACTTCCTTTACCTGGTCCAGGTGCATGAGGAATTTAAGCAGAACATTGAGAACGTCAGCGTGGAGATGCTCCTGAGAAAGTTTGCAGAGAGCAAGGGCACAGGCCGAGAGAAGCCTGGTAAGTTGGGGCATCCGTGGGCGTCGGCTCTGGGGCCACAGCCGCAGGGAAAGAACAAGACTTAGGGCACCTGGCGGGGCGAGGCCAGCTAAGCATCTGCCTTTGGCTCAGGTCATGATCTCGGGCTCCTAGGATTGAGCCCTGTGTTGGGCTCCCTGCTCAGCGGGGAGCCTGCTTCTCCCTCTCGCTCTCCTTCTGCTGCTCCTCCTGCTTGTTTTCCCTCTCACTCTCTTTCCGTGTCAAATAAATAAATTAAATCCATAAAAAAAAAAAAAAGAACAACACTCAAGAGGCAGGAGACTGAACTTTCCTGCACCTTGGTGTCCTCATCAGAAAAATGGGCTGATGGCAAATCTAATTCCGCAGCCCACACAGGAAAAGGATTTGATGTCCTATTTTTTTAAAAGTATATTTTAATTATCTCTACACCCTACATGGGGCTCCAACTCATGATCCCAAGATCAAGAGTCACGTGCTCTTCCAGCTGAGCCAGCCAGCAGTCCTTTGATGCCCCATCTTGTATGTAAATCTCTTACAACCAGGTACGGGAGAGGCCTTGAATGCCAGACCCAACTGTTCGTACTTTACCCTGAGGGCCTGAGGGAGACATTGAGGATTATTGAGCAAAGGGCCAATTAGAAAAAAATGTCCAGATGAGGGGTCGGGGAAGGATTGAGCGCAAAACTTTTGGAGTCAGATCTGGGTCTGGGTCTTTTCATCATTGCTTGCTGTGTGACCTTGGATGCTTGTCTAGACTTCTTCAGTTTCTTCATCTGTAAATTGGGGATGATAATAATCCCCATCTAATGAAGTTTAGTAATTTGAATGTTAATAATGAATGAATAATAATGTATGTTATTATACATTATATAATAATGATGTACATTATAATGTACACAATATACATAATGTATATGTATGTGCATATACATTATATATGTAATACATAATACATATAATGTATATATGTATATAATGTATAATGTATAATATATACATATAATGTATATGTACATGTATAATGGATATAATGTATAATAATGATATACATTAAATAATAATGAATGTTTAATAATTTGATGCAGGTAAAGGGAAAACTGAAAAAAATTTAAAAATAAAGGGCAAACTGTGTCCCTAACATACAGGAGGCATTTAATAAATGCTGGTATACAGTTTCTGTCTCCAAGTCAACCACAAACAACTATCTTTAATCCCTCCTGTCTCTATAAGTCGGCCCTAGCCCAGGCTGTATCTCCTGGTTTGGGGCCTCACTCTTGCTTTTCTTTTTTTTTTTTTTCACTCTTGCTTTTCATTGGCCCCAGATCTGTCACACCCTGCTCTTGCTCACATACCCTCCATGGCTCCCCATCACCTTTTTTTTTTTTTTTTAAAGATTTTATTTATTTATTTGACAGAGAGAGATCACAAGTAGGCAGAGAGGCAGACAGAGAGGGGGAGGGAAGCAGGCTCCCCGCTGAGCAGAGAGCCCGATGTGGGGCTCGATCCCAGGACCCCGAGATCATGACCTGAGCCGAAGGCAGCGGCTTAACCCACTGAGCCACCCAGGCGCCCCCCATCACCTTTGAAGAGAGTCCCAACCCCTCATCTTGGCACTGAGGTTCAGCCCACTGCACAGACTCATTGTCCATCCCCTGACCCGCTCAAGTGCCTGTGAGAATTGCTGGAAGTAGAAAAAGTAACTCAGGCATCATCCCCTCTGGTCCATCCCACAGTGGGACCAGAATCCGTGGCCCACCCCCTCATGACTGTCTCTGGGGCTTGTTCAGCATCTCAGCTTGTGCATGGGACCCTGACTGGCCTTGAGCTCAGACCCAGGTACCATCGTGACTCCCAGAGTGCGCTGCTCTCCTGCCCAGGCTCGGTCTCCCAGCCAGGCTGAGTTTCTCAATCTCTTCTATCTTAGGGCCTCTGGATTTTGAGACATACAGTGCGGCTGCCCTGCAGGAAGGCAAGTACGTCTGGGCCTGGGTGCCCAGGCTGGACGGTGGGGTTGAGCAAGGCAGATCTGAAGGGGAAGGGGGCACCCCCAGGGCTCAGCGGCACCCCCTTCATCTGTTCTCAGCAATGAAACGTTTGCGGGGAGCCAAGGCCTTTCGCCTCCCAGGACTGAGCCGGCGGGAGCGGGAGCCACCTGCAGCCGTGTGAGGAAGCACCCCCCTGCCCAGCCCTGGCCCAGGCTAGCCTATCCCGGAGGTTCCCTGCAGAGGGTACCCCAGGAGAACCTCTATCCCAGGCTAGCTCAATATTCCCACTGCCCAACCTAGTCCAAAACTTTTCCTTTGCCATGGCTAGCCCTATCATTTCCCTGCCAAGGCTAGCCCCTACACCCCCTACTTTTTCAAGCCAGCCCTCTGGACTAGCTCCAGGGTTCCTCCCCTGCCAAGCTGTTTGAGAACACCCTGAGCTCAGTTAACTGCAGACTCAGTGCCCCACACCCCCGGCCCAGGCAAACCCCGGGGCCCCATCACCTGGGGTACTAGCTCAGGACAACATCGCAGCCCAAGGGCCATGTCCAGCGTTGGGCGTCGGGGGCGTGCAGATGAGGTGGGAGAGCTGACCTGAACATCTCTTTCTCCACCTCCAGAGACTCCCTGGAGCCCGATTCAGGGGTGAGTACCATGGGAGGGGCCAGGCGGGGCTGCACGTGGGAGGGGTTCGGTCCCATCTCGTGCTCCCAAGCCTGAAAGCCAAGCCTGGAGCTCAAGGGGCTTCATCTCATCTCGGCTGCAAACTCCCGCGTGGGAGGGACTAACATCCCCACTTAGCTTCAATTTGTGGGTTCAGTCTCACCACCTCGGGATAAGCAATGGTGTACTCTGTTCCCTCAAGAACCTGGCCGCCCCAGGGAAAGCGGTTGTTGCCATCTGGGCTGTTTTCAGGGCGCAGAGGTGGGAGGGGGCGAGGCAGGGTGAAAGGGGAGGTCCTGTGGCCGGGAGCCTGACTCACTGCTTATCCCCCTAGACCTGTCCAGAGGTGGATGAAGAAGGTTTCACTGTCCGGCCTGATGTGACCCAGAACAATATCCTCCTGGTGCCCCTGGGGTTGGGGGGCCAACTGTCGGCACAGCAGGGACAAAGCTCGGCCCACAGGAATCCTTCTCTATGTCCCTCCTGCGGGGAGCCTGCGGTGTAGACCGAGCAGAATCAAATAAAGACACCTGCCTTGTGGGGTCCAGGCTGAGCAAGAAGGAGTGAGGGGCAGCCCAGAGGACTTCCTAGAGGAGGGGGGACCAGTGTTGGGGTTTAGCATCTGAATGAGAGTTTGGGGTTTGCTTGTGCAAAGACTTGGAGCAAAAACACCATCGGGCAAGGCCAGGGTGGCAAGTAGGGAGAGACAGGATCCTGTAGGGCCTTGCAGGGTGTGAGTAGGAAGGGGCGGGTTTGAGGGCTGAGCCGAGGGAGACCCCCATGCTGGGATCAGCTTGGCCCCTTGACTGTTGCGCACGCACAGTGGAGCCCGCCCGCTTTTCCTCCAGTGACTCGGACTTCGATGATGAGGAGCCCCGCAAGTTCTATGTGCATATCAAGCCCGCCCCTGCCCGGGCCCCTGCCTGCAGCCCCGAGGTGGCTGCTGCCCAACTCAGGGCCACGGCCGGCAGCCTCATCCTTCCTCCTGCCCCAGGGGTGAGGCATGGGAGGGGTGTTCTGGTTGGGGCAGGTGGGGCTGGCGGGACGCACCTGGCCTGATGCCGCCCACTTTGTCCACAGGGCACCATGAAACGCCACTCTGCACGTGAGCAGCCTGTTAAGGGGTCTTTGGTTTGGGGAGGAGCACGTGGAAGGGAGGCTGGGCCTGGAGCGTGAGTGCGGGGTTGAATCCCAGCTCTGCTGTGTGATTTGGGGCAGGCTGCTTACCCACTCTGACCGTCAGTCTGTTCCAGAAAATGGGGTCATTATGTGAATTAAATGAGAGCTGAAGGAAGGAGCTGGGGCCAGGAAAGAAGCCAAAACCTGGAGACAGATTGGCTTAGGCTCAAACTGCTCTCTGCCTGACTTGCTGGTCACCTTGGGCAGCTGGCTGGACAGCCCCAAGCCTTAGTCTCTTGTTCTGTGCCAGCCGGGGTGGGGGTGGGTGGGTGGAGGGGAACAGTAGACAGGGTGACAGGAAGGCTCAGGGAGGTACATCTCTTGTAGGGGATGCTGCCAAGAAACCACAGAGGCCTCGATCTGCCCCAAGAGCCAGCAGGTGGGTCCTACAGGGGTGGGACATCCGGCCAGCATTGAGTGGGGAGGTGCGGGTCACCCCCAACTCCTCTCTCCTCCTCTCAGCCTGGCAGGGAGCTGAGAGCATGCTGTTTTTGAGGAACCACTTAGTCATTCATTCAGTGAACATTTATTGAGCACCTGCTGTGTACTTGTGCAACTCTGAGTTCATAAATGTATGCCCAAGACAGGTCTTCCTTCTCAGATTCGCACTGTAGTGGTTCAGATTTTAGGAACAGCAAGTAAGTTAGAGCATGTTCCAGACTTCCAGGTGCTGTGAAGAGATAGAGCAGGCGATGTGGTGGAAGGTAGCAGTGGGCAGCTTCAGCTGAGAAAGCAGAGGGCAGGGGCAGGGGGACTTTGAGCTGAGCCTGGAAGAGAGCAAGATGTGGCCTCAGGGAGAGATGGGGACACAGGGAGCTCAGGAGTAAGAACAGCCTTGTGCAAAGGCCCTGAGCGGGGAGGAGGCATAGGAAAGACAGAACCCATCCCTCCTGTCCACTTCGTCCACAGCTGTGCTGAGAAGCTGCAGTCAGATGAACAGTTTTCCAAGAACCTCTTTGGGCCGCCCCTAGAGTCGGCCTTTGACCACGAAGACTTCACAGGTGATGGGGGCTTTAGGGACACAGGCTTGGCTAGCAGGAGGCTGGGTGGGGCCATTGCCAGGGTAGACGGGAGGGTGGGCCAGGCGGGAGGGAGCATTTGGGGGTCCTGTGTGGGTCACTGAGAATGCAGACTGGCCAATGGGATGGTGGGCGGAGCCACAGTGTGAGTGGGCCAGGCCTTTGTAGTAGTGTAAGCGCCCTGTGGGTGGATGGGCGGAGCACCAGTGGAGATGGAAGCGACCAGAGGGCGTGGCCTGAGGGGGTGGGTGGGTGAGGCTTTGAGTGGGCGTGGCCCGCAGGAGGAAGGACGGGGCCTCCATGTGGGCGGGGTCTGGAGCTGGCACCACGACCCCCCGCCCCCCCCCCTCCAGGCTCCAGCAGCCTCGGCTTCACCTCCAGCCCCTCACCTTTCTCCTCCTCGTCGCCCGAGAATGTGGAGGACTCCGGCCTGGACTCGCCATCCCACGTGGCGCCTGGCCCCTCCCCGGATTCCTGGGTCCCCCGCCCGGGCACCCCACAGAGCCCACCTAGCTATAGGGCGCCGGCCTCCGAGTCAAGGGGTACACGGTCCCTGCCAGCATCGGACTCGCCACAGCCCCTCGCCCCATCCCCGGGTCCCTGGGGGCTGGAGGCTGTGGCTGGACGAGGTGAGTCCAGGAGTTAGAGTTATCAGAGCCCGGGGTGGGGAAGACTGAGCGCCTGCTCAGTCCAGGGCCTGAGCCGGGTACTGGGGACACAGCCCAGAGCCCTCACCCTTGCAGGGACAATAATGAGATGGCTATTTAACAAGGCGAAGGTGGCAGGTGCCTGGTGAGGGCTCAGAAGTTTGGAACCTCCCTGAGGAGTGATCTCTGAGCTAAGATTTGATAGAAGTGAGGAAGGAGCCATTTAGGTGTGGGGGAGCAGGGCCTACACACACACACACACACACACACAAGCAGGAGGCAGGTCCTGTGCAAAGGCCCTGGGGTGGTAGTGGACTAGGCCGGGTGAGGCTGGAACAGAGTGATGATAGGGAAAAGAAGAGAGTGGAGGGAGATGGGTCCAAGCAGGGCCTGGTAGTCTCTGGGAGTGATGTGAGTGTTACCCCTGGCAAGGCCTGAGCCACAGAGCAGAGGGCTGTGGGCAGAGCAAGGGCCTGTGACTCAGATTTCGGGAGCTCTCTATCCACCTGGGAGGTGGGAGCTGGAGATCAGAGAGGTGGGTGAGCCCAGGGAAGTAGTGATGGGGTAACAGCTGGGGAGAAGGGAGCATGCAGACACGAGGTGGGGGAGGGGCGGGACGGCGGGGGGGGGGGGGGGGGGGGGGGGGTGGAGGTGGGAGGATCAGGGTGGAGTGCTTGAGGGCAGCTGGGCATTCTTCCAGGGAGGGGCAAAGGGGCTGGGAATATGGGGCAGAAGTAGCTGGAGTGGGGGCATGTTGACAGTGGGCCTTTAGATGTCAGGTGGCCAGTAGAGCCCAAGTTCAGGGGAGGCCAGATTGGAGCATCCCATGGGCAGCTGTGCGAAGCAGGAAGGGAGGGCGCCCACGAGAGGAGAGGGCCCAAGGTGAGCTGGAGCAGGGCTGCAGGTTGGGAGGAAGAGGTGAGTCGGGGGAAGGGGGAGCCTGAATCAGTGGGCTGTGACCCCATGAGGTCCCTGGCAGTGGCGACAGGGGTACTTGGCACCATCCGTGATTAGAGAAAGAGCCTGCTGGGAGTTGGATCAAGGGAGGCCCCCTGGGAAGTAAGTGTTGAACATGCATACAGATAGTCAAGTGGGGTTGTCTGAGCTTCCCTATAGAACTGGGGTTCTCCACCAGGCCAGTTCTGGCCCCTAGGGGGCACTAGACAATGTCACCCCTGATCTTGGATTGTCACCACTAGGGGGATGGGTACTAGGGACACCTGGCGGGTGGAGGCCTGGAATGCGGGTCAGCACTCCACAGTGCACACGACGGGCCCCCCAGAAACTGCCCGGGTCCGCCGTGTCAGCAGTGCTGTTGAGAAGCCCTGGGGTAGAGAGGGAGGGGACGGGGCCGTGGGGTGTAGGTGGGAGGGAACAGGGCCGAGCAAGCATCCGTAGATGGAGCAGAGCGGGGCACCTGAGCGTTAGGTGGTGATTAGTGACCTTAGCAGATGAGACTCAGACACAGATCGGAACCAGAGGCTGCGTCATACTCGCAGAGAGGATAAAGGTCACGGAATCACTGATGTTGGATAAAAACCCTCTGCCCCCCCACCCCAGGGCCATTCCCCTCCCACCCCCCAACCTCCAGAGCACCCAGCTCTGGCCCGCTTATCCCCAGGAATCCCTTATTGGGCCATCAGTCTGGTGCCTGGGAGGCTCAGGGCCGCGGATGACCTCTGCAGTCCTGGCCGGCACACTCTCTGCAGCCCCAAGACCTCAGACCCAGGGGGTCTCCCCCAAATAAGCCCGACTCCCAGTTTTGGGGAGAAAGTCCTTCTCTGGGAAGGCCCAAGAGGCCCATGGCAGCATCTCGGCTGTACAACTGTCTGTCTCTTGCTCCCTCCCCAGACCTGGTGCCCGGACCTGCTGACCCTGCAGCCAGAGAGGGCCTGGCAGCGCCTCCCAGGAGAGCCCGCACCAGGAAGGTGTCCTGCCCGCTCACGCGCAGCAACGGCGACCTGGTAGGGTGAGGCAGCGACTTGGTAGGGTGAGGGGGCGCGGCTGGAGCCCGGTCCGGGGCGGGGGGCACCTCTGGTGGGGGCGGGCAGCATCAGGGCACTGCTCCCGGGCGATACAGCCTGGCCTGTCTCCCTCCCCAGTCCCGGTCTCTGAGCCCCTCCCCGCTGGGCTCCTCCACCACCAGCACCCTTTCGGACCGGCCCAGCTTCTCATCACAGACGGCACACGGTACGGTGGGGTGGCCCCGGGCCCCTTTCTGGGCCTCGCTCTCACCCTCTCTGGCCCGGGTGGGTGCTAAGTGAGGCCTTGGAGGCCCTGCTGGCAGAAGGTGGGTTCTGGAGCCTGGGACCTGTGCCCACTCTGTCCCTATTCCTCCCCCTGGCCCTACCAGGAGTCTCCCGGGGACCCAGTCCTGTGGTCCTGGGCTCCCAGGATGCCCTGCCTGTAGCTACCGCCTTCACTGAATACGTCCACGCCTACTTTCGAGGCCATAACCCCAGGTACGCAGTGATGGGGGGACAGTGCCAACAAGGACAGGGACAAACAGGGCTCTCCGGGGCCTCTGGATCTAGGTTTCAGGAGAGACTGACTTGAGGTGTGTTTCTTGACCTGCTTTACCATGGATGGGCCTGGAACTCTGAGCCAAGCAACAGGCCCCTGTCGCGCAGGCAGTGGGAACCACATAGGGTATTAGAGCAGGGCGAGGCCTTGTTGTAAGCACA
This sequence comes from Neogale vison, assembly GCF_020171115.1. Classification (NCBI taxonomy): domain Eukaryota; kingdom Metazoa; phylum Chordata; class Mammalia; order Carnivora; family Mustelidae; genus Neogale; species Neogale vison. Next base: position 213,065,562 of record NC_058096.1, on the reverse strand, counting down.
GGTTAGAGCAACTCCTCTGAGGTCGCTCTTCACATCACATTGAAGGGAGCGGGACCAGAGGCCAGGCCCTTGGAAGGCTGGGTCAGGGGTGAGTTGAGGGGCCAGGAATAATCTGAGGGCAGTGCCCAGCAGGGAAGACCTTAAGATCAAACCACAAATAGGCCTGAAACCCAAGGTCACAACAGTTCTAGAACTGAATGTTTTGCTTTGAGCTTCCTGGTGGCCTAGGGGTAAAGAGAGTTAGGGACTGGGCTCCTTAAGCCCAGTGTGGTTTCTTCCTGGTGACGTTGGGAGTAAGAACGCTGGGCACGGTCAGGGCCTCGCTGCTTCTGCGGGGCTCGGGAGCCGCTGGCTGTGGTGGGGCCAGGAGAGAGGGGAGGATGAGGTGCCGGCAGGGCCTGGAGCCAACACCGGGTCTCCTCACTCCCCCACCCCCCAGCTGCCTGGCTCGAGTAACCGGCGAGCTGACCATGACCTTCCCGGCTGGCATCGTGCGTGTGTTCAGCGGGACCCCGCCCCCACCTGTCCTCAGCTTCCGCCTTGTGCACACGTCCGCCATTGAGCACTTCCAGCCCAATGCCGACCTGCTCTTCAGGTACCGGAGGAGGAGTGGTGTGAGGTCAGAGGCAGGGGGTCCCAGAGGCTGGTGGGGTCCGGGAGCTCCCTGCCTGTGAATTCCAGCTCTGTCTCCCCGTATGTGCTGTGCTGGCCCTGCGCAAATCACTCTCCCTTCCTGATCTCACTATACTCTTCTTCTTCACTGCCCGCCAACCCCCGTTGGGGGGGTGTGTAGGCATGCTTTACTGGGCCCAAGGTGAGCCAGGCAGTTCGCCTCTAGGAAGCCCATGGTGAAGGTCATGGATGCAGGGGGGACTTGGGTCTCCCAAGGGCTGGGGTGATTATTGCCGGTCTCTGTAGTGACCCCTCCCAGAGCGACCCTGAGACCAAAGACTTCTGGCTCAACATGGCAGCCCTGACCGAGGCCCTGCAGCGCCAGGCAGAGCAGAATCCGACCGCCTCCTACTACAACGTGGTTTTGCTGCGGTACCAGGTGGGCCAAGGGGAGGGGACAGGGCAGAGGGCTCGGGGAAGGGCTCAGGGTCCGGCAGGGTGAGCAGGTGTCAGACGAGGAGGCCGGGGGTAAAGAAAGTAGAGTGTGCTGGGGCAGGGGGTGGGGGGTGTGAGGGGGTGGATGTAGTTAGTGGGGTTAGTTAGCTTATGTAAATTAGGAGAGGTCCCATCCCAGGAGCCGGAGGGGCTCCCTGCCAACCCTGTCGGAAGGAGGCGCTCTCCTGCCCTCTGCTGGAAACGTGGTGTCCTACACACTCTGATCAAAACTGGGAAAGAGGGAAGGCGCTCCAAGGAGTGGTGCAGGCGGTGGAGAGGCTGGGTCCGAGGGGGGTCGAAGAGTGCCTGGTGCCGCAGGACAGGACGGCCTAAGCCGTGTCCCCTGTCGTGTTCTTGCTGCTCCCAGTTCTCCCGCCCGGGGCCGCAGTCTGTGCCCCTCCAGCTGAGCGCCCGCTGGCAGTGCGGGGCCGCCCTCACTCAGGTCTCGGTGGAGTACAGCTACCGGCCCGGTGCCACGGCGGTGCCCACACCGCTCACCAACGTCCAGATCCTGCTGCCTGTCGGGGAGCCTGTGACCAACATTCGCCTACAGCCGGCCGCCACCTGGTGAGGGCGTGCAGGAGGCCGAAGGAGGCTCTGCGGTGACCCTAGAACCCTCCTAGACCTCTCCTTGATGCAGCAGCTGAAGGGTCCACCGTAGGTCTGACCATTCAGTCGTGAGCACCCCTTGCTTAGAGCTAAGGGGGACGTTATTAGCAATAATAATATTGGACACCAAGAGCTGCCTGTGTGTCAGGCATGTTCCACGTGCTCTACATACATGGACTGGCCCAGGGCTTTTAACAAGCCCTTAAGGTGGGGACCGCCGTCATTTTCCTTTGTGGGCAGGGAACTGAGGCAGAGGGAGCCTAAGTCACTTATCTGCGGTCACACCAGGATTTGAACCCAGCCATCCACTCTGGGCTCTTAGTCCCCCCACATTACCTTTGTTTTGTACAAAAGGTAGAGCCTGTCACAAAGAAGCCAGATTTGAAGGACGAAACGCATTATCTAAAAATGCTGCAAGGCTGTGGGGTCCTCAGGGGCCAGCTCTCCATACCCCACATCCATTTTACAGGTGGGGAAACTGAGGTGAGGGAGAGGACCTGGCTTGCTGGGGTCAGGGAGCTGAGAGGTGACCCAGCTGGGACCCTCACCTCCCAGGGTCCTCTCTGGGAGAGACCTGACCAAGCTTTTCTTGATGCCAGGAATCTGGAGGAGAAGCGACTCCTTTGGAAGCTACCAGATGTGTCTGAAGCAGGAGGTAAGTTATGGTTGTGCATGAAAAATCACAGAGGGTTTTGGATGGGAGGGGCTTGTTTAAAATGGGGGAGAATTGGGGATGTGCTGGGGAGAAGTGTAGAGAGGGAGGAAAGCTTTAATAAAAGGGCTTTGGCAGAGCTTCGGGAGAGGAAATCTGGGGGCAGCCACAGCAGGTACAAAGGCCCTGCGGCAGAACTCTTTTGTAATTTACACATGACCCCCAAGGAGCCAAAGGAAAATGGTACAGGGTCTCAAGAGGAGGTCCGGAAGAGACAGATAGGGGCCACAGATCAAAGGGCTTGGGAAGCGCCTGGGTCCCAGTGGGACTGAGTGTGGGGCTGGGGCATTGCTGACCTCAGGCCTCCTCAGGCTCTGGCCACCTATCCGCCAGCTGGGAGCCATGCTCGGGCTCCAGCACACCCAGCCCTGTGGCCGCTCAGTTCACTAGCGAAGGGACCACTCTGTCGGGCGTGGACCTGGAGCTGGTGGGCAGTGGCTACCGCATGTCGCTGGTGAAGAGGAGGTTTGCCACAGGTACTCCCCCCGCCTCCCCCCGTCCTGCCACTGACCACCTCTGCAGCCAGGGCCGTGCCAGGCCCTGAGCCCCACCCCTGCTTCTGCCAGGGTGCAGGGCATGGGGGCGGGAGGGGGGTGGGGGACAATGTTGGGGAAGGCTGGTGGGGGTTGGGCCCTGGAGGCCCCCGATGGTGGGCACAAGTGGGGAGGGTCAAAGGACCCCCGTAGGGCGTCCTCGTGGGGACCCAAGGCAGGGAGCTGAAGGTACACAGCCACACTGCCCCCACGCCATTCTCCTGGGGCTGCTGGCGCCCGTGGGTTGTTTGGAGGAAGATCTGGAGATCTCAGGGGAGGGGCAAGGGACGTTCCTCCCTTCGTCTCATGGGCACTGCCCCCGCAGGGATGTACCTGGTAAGCTGCTGAGCCAGCAGAGGCCCCCAGCTCTGCACTGAGTCCTGGTGCTCGCTGACTGACCCCTGCCTTCCTGCCGGACCCTGGGATCCCACCCTGGCCTCCGTCGGGGCCCTGACTCCATGGGGAGGAGCCCCACACCCAGCCTGGCAGAGCCGGGGCAGGGGGGTCACTCCTGCTCAAGCCAATTCCCACGTGGGTCCTTGGACTTTTAATGTTCTTTGAATAAACTTTATTTTCTAATAAAATAAGGAAGCCTTTTCCGGCTCCAGGAAATTTCCTTCACATCACCAGAGAGGAGAGGAAGACAGATGTGTGGGGAAGATGTAAGATCCCTAAAGTCCCCCATCGCCCCCACCTTCCCCCCACTAGCCTTTGCAGGGTGGCACCAGGGGCGAAAAAAAGCCACACAAGGACACCCCAAGCTCCATGGACATCTGAGCTCTGTTGGCTTAGTGCCGAGCTGGTGGAAGCGACAAGGACTAGAGGAATCCAGAGCAGGAGTCAGACTCTTCCTAAGGAGAAGACATTATGAATAGGGCTCTGAAGTATGAGTAAGAGTTTGTGAGATGGGGATGGGCATCCCAGGTGAAGGAACAGGGAGCTATGAGATTTGAGAGAAATCTATTAGTCCACAAACATTGATTGACTACCTGCGGCAGCTGGGACATGGCTGTGAGCAGGACAAAGCTCTTGGAAGCCATGAGGCTATGAAGCCAGAGGGCCTGGGTTTGGGGCCCGCTTGGCCACCAGGGGCTGTGTGACTTTGAGCAAGTGACTCAACCTCCCTGGTCCGTTTCCTCATCTCCAACTCACCTCACCTGGGGGGCTGTCAGGAGGTTGTGTACCTTGGAGAGCACCTGATGCAAAAGGAGCCCCCAGCAGTGGGAAGCCAGGGTGGGGGGGCAGGGAGGTTCATGCCGACAAGGGATGGCCTGAGTGGGGCCCAGGACAGGTGAGGTAACCAGCACACTCTGGTGGGAAGCAGCTCTGAACTCAGTGGACAGTCCTAGATGCCAATGGACACGTGAGGACCCTGAACCCCACGAGGGTGCCCGAGCACCAAGCTGGGGCCAGGTGGAGCTGGGGTGGCGGGGCGTGGGGGAGCAGGCAGCAGGATTTGACCTTCACTCTAATCCTCCCACTCTGTCCTCCAAAGACAGAAGAGCATGGGGGGACAGGGGGAGGGTCAGGTTGTGCCTCAGTTTCCTCATCTGCGAAATGGGAGAGCCTCTACCTGGGAGGTGTCTGGGAAGCATCCACAGTGCACGTCAACACTGTCTGCACGAACAAAGAGGGGTGGTCCAGGCAGTGAGCCCCTGTCCCCCCAACCCCTGCACACTCGCTTTCCTGCCTGGAAAAGGTACAGTGCAAGGACCCTGGAGCCAGCCGAGGTGGGTCCCCTCTTCCCTGCCCTGCTTGTGGGGGGCCTAGCTCCTCAGCTGTAATGTCAGATCAGCTGTGGTTCCCTGAGCTCGTGGGCCCATAAAGGAGCCGGAATCACAGTCTGAGCCAGTGGGAGTGTGCCCTCCATCCTGAGTCTGCACGTGTGTGTGCGTGTGTGCGTGCCCAGGGGCCTCCATGCCTCCAAGGCAGTCCCTGTACCTGCCCTATGGGGCTGAGTGGCTGGGGTCCACCTCCCTGCCACGGGCCACTGTATGACAGGGCACAGTGTTATCTGTCCGCCACATCCTAGTGGCTTTAATTTGCCTTTCTTCAGGTCACAGGTGAGGTCAGGTACATTTTAAAACACAGAAGGCATTTCCTAGCTGTGGCACTCTAATGGCCAGGCCTCCCGGAGCTGGTTGGTGTGACTTGTGTCTTTCTCTGGAGGACTATTCCCAGGAAGGGAGAGTCCCAACAGAGAGGACGGGACCCCCGCCTAACGGGCCAGCCGTGGGCAGGCAGGCTGTCCAGTGGTGGCTTGCGATGCGCTGGTCTCTTCCTATGCCTGGGAAGCTCCCAGACATCTGTTTGGGGCACGAAGCAGTGAGTCACTTGCCTCGGAGGCCACCCCCAGTTGGTGGACAGCCTTGTTGGGTTTTCTTTTTTTAATTGAGAGGAAATTAAAGTGACAGGAAATGAACCACTGAAAGTGAACAATTCGGTGGCACGTGACGCATTCACCGTGCTGTGAGGGGACCACCTCTGTCTGGTTCCAGAACTTTGCCATCACCCCAGAAGGAGACCTTGTCCCCATCAGCTTCCACGCCCTCTGCCCCTCCCCCAGCCCCTGGCAACCACCCACCCTTCTACTTCCGGTCTTTATAAACTCACCTGTCCTGGACATTTCATATAAATGCAATCATGCACCGTGGAGCATTTTGTGTCTGGGTTCTTTTACTCCCCAGCATGTCCCTGCTTTATTTCTGTTATGGCCAAGCAAGAGTCCACTGTAGGTGTCATTAACCTTAAATTTAAACAGCCGGTTATTTTACCAGCAAAACGGGTTTCTTTGGGAACAGCAGGGGAACCACAATTTGGGACGCGCAGGCTGCATGTTCATGTTCAATAAACAAAGGAGAGGCGCGTTATTTTATGAGAAGGAGGAAGTTGGGAGGGCTCGTTTTTGAACTAAAGTCTGTCGGAGAGAAGCAGGAGTTCAGGGTGATGATGGTTCGTCATTGGCTAAGTTACTGGGGTAGTCAGTTTCTTGTAGGAGATGCCGTGTCCTGTTTCCTGTTGGGGTCTGTAGATCATGATTCTTTCCTTGTTGAGAATTCTTCCTTTGGGGCTTTGACACTTCTCCTGTTGCGGAAAATAATCAGACCTGCCAGAGACCACGTGCACTCGGAGAAGTAGGAGAACTCGGATTTATTTTACGCCGGCGGACCCAGATGAGCTCAAGCTCCAGGTTCTGGGCCCCTGGCAACGGAGTTATAGGGATTTTATAGGGCGCTGCAGGCAGTCAGGTTCCAAGGGCTATGCTGACTGCTGGTAGGTAGGTTTAAACTGGGGAAGTGGGGGCTGCTTTAGGAGAGAATAGTAGAGCAGGGAGCCTATGGCGGGAAGCCTGTTTATAGAAGCAGAAATAGCTGGTTATCTTTTGCTCCCAATAGGGGGCTTCCGGTTATCTCTTGCTTATTAGTAGTAATTTTCCATCTTCTGGGGCCCCCTGGCCTGGGCCTCTGGGGGTAATGTTCCTCTTCACTTCCTATAATTGACATTGAGAGATAGGACTCCCCTACTCACTTTTTGTGAGGTCTCTCTTTATTAATTTTCACATTTCCCCATTTGAATCAAGCTCTTTCTTTCTTTCTTTCTTTTTTTTAAAGATTTTATTTATTTATTTGACAGAGAGAGATCAAAAGCAGGCAGAGAGGCAGGCAGAGAGAGAGAGAGGAGGAAGCAGGCCCCCCCGCCAAGCAGAGAGCCCGATGCGGGACTCGATCCCAGGACCCTAAGATCATGACCCGAGCCGAAGGCAGCGGCTTAACCCACTGAGCCACCCAGGCGCCCAGAATCAAGCTCTTTCTTCAAAGGCAAGAGTGGGGTTTTCTTGGGTGGCTCTGTTGATTAAGCGTCCAACTCTTGATCTCAGCTCAGGTCATGATCTCAGGGTCATGAGATCGAGCCCCACGTCCAGGTTTTGTGCTCAGAGGAGCATCTGCTTCTCTCTCTCTCTCTCACACACACTCTCTCTCTCTCAAATAAGTAAATCTTAAAGGTCAGGTTTTCTTAGCTCAGAGTCTTTGTATCCCTTGACGTCAGGAAGGCTCTTTCCTGGATGCCATGCCCCGTAACTACCTAAAGATCAATTACACAAAATAGAAAACCACCGAGGTCACATTGGAGAAGCAAGAATGCGTCTCAGGAGAACACTCGGGCATTTCCCTTATGTGGTCCATATTTGTCAAGATCGTAAGCACTGGAGATCTTCTCCTTAGTGGGTACGTCATTCTTACGAAGGTTTGACAGGCAGCAATTACAGAAATCAAAAGTAACAACTCCAAACTGTATGATGGTTCTAAACCAGGACCCTAGATCTGAGAGTTGCCAACTAAAAATATTGATTGGCGCTAATCCAGATGGAAGAAAAGTTCTCTCAATGGAGCCAAACCCGGAGTCACATTCACATCCCCCTCCCAGAAGTCCCTGCTTAAAGGGGCCATGACAGCAGAATCCTGACTACCGCTGGAGTGCCCTGAGGAATTATATGGGGGGAAAATTGGGGATATGCATTTGGGAAGATACAGTGCAGGCATAAACCAGAGGTAGTAGCTAACGAATTTTTGGCAAAATAGCAACACTTCAAACACATATTAAATGGTACTGATGGGGCGCCTGGGTGGCTCAGTGGGTTAAGACGCTGCCTTCGGCTCAGGTCATGATCTCAAGGGTCCTGGGATTGAGTCCCGCATCGGGCTCTCTGCTCAGCGGGGAGCCTGCTTCCCTCTCTCTCTCTCTGCCTGCCTCTCCGTCTACTTGTGATTTCTCTCTGTCAAATAAATAAATAAAATCTTTAAAAAATAAATAAATAAAATAAATGGTACCGATGGGTGCCTGGGTGGCTCATTTGGTTGGGCGACTGCCTTCAGCTCAGGTCATGATCCTGGAGTCCGGGGATCAAGTCCTGTGTCGGGCTCCCTACTCATCGAGGAGTCTGCTTCTCCCTCTGACCCTCCCCCATCTCATGCTCCCTCACTCTTTCTCTCTCTCAAATAAATAAATAAAATCTTTAAATAAAAATAATAAATAGATGGTACCGTTACCTCCAAAGAACTGTTTGGAAACAAATGCTCTCAAATAACACAGCCTGCAAGTTTGCAAATTCTGACACCGTGAAGTCAGTTAACAGTTCACATGAAAGAAAAGACTTTGGTGAATTTTTTTTTTAGACTTTATTTACCTATTTGAGAAGGAGAGACACAGCAAGAGAGGGAACACAAGCAGGAGGAATGGGAGAGGGAGAAGGATTTCTGTTGAGCAGAGAGCCTGTTGCGGTGCTCAATCCCAGGACTTCGGGATCATGACCTGAGCCTAAGGCAGACGCTTAACAACTGAGCTACCCAGGCATCCTGACTTTGGTTAATTCTGAACCTTCTAACCCTTCAGAAAAAGCAAGTGAGGGGCACCTGGGTAGTTCAGGTCATGATCCCAGGGTCCTGGGATCAAGTCCCACATCGGGCTCCCTGCTCGGCGTTGGGGGAGAGGGTGTCATCTGCTTCTCCCTCTACCTCTCCCTCTGTGCTCTCCCTCTCTCTCAAATGAATAAATAAAATCGGGGCGCCTGGGTGGCTCAGTGGTTTAAGCCTCTGCCTTCAGCTCAGGTCATGATCTCAGGACCCTGGGATCAAGCCCCACATGGGGCTCTCTGCTCGGCGGGGAGCCTGCTTGTGATCTGTGTCTGTCAAATAAATAAATAAAATCTTTAAAAAAGTTAAAATTAAAAAATGAATAAATAAAATCTAAAAGAAGAAAAAGCAAGTGAAAACTTAATTTGTCACTGGATCGTTATGAAACCATTTATGAAGGTCCATTTTCAAAAGAAGAGGTTTCCCCCTTTTCACAAGGGCTTCAGAAATGCAAATGAGGGCACTGTCTCTTCACGAAATAAAGGAGAAGCATCAGTCGGGCTTGCGCCAGACATGCTGGGGAAGCTGCCTTGGCAGATGGCATCAGCTTCAGTTCTGGGAAATCTTTACTTACTCGTCACGTGGCAAACAGACCCAGCGAGGGTTTGGTGCTTTCTTTAGATCCATCATGTGAATCCAAGAGTCTGTTCTCTGGACTTTAGTGGCATGAGGATGGTTAGCGGTGCCTGAGGAGGTCCTATCAGGCGGGGTTGAAGGGAACCTTTCTGGAGGGTTCTTTTCCAATAGATGAGATCACCAGCATGCAAGGTGTGATGCTCAAGGTCATCACACACACCCCCAGGAAGTGTACTGGGAAAAGATTGTTCTGCTAAAGCATTTTTTTTTTTTTTACGATTTTATTTATTTATTTATTTGACAGAGACAAGTGAGAGAGGGAGCAGGAGCAGGGCAAGTGGGAGATGGAGAAGCAGGCTTCCCAATGAGCAGGGAGCCTGATGCAGGGCTCAATCCCAGGTCTTCGGGATCATGACCCGAGCCAAAGGCAGATGCCTAATGACTGAGCAACCTAGGCTCCCCTAAAGCACTTTTTTTTTTTTTTTAAGAGAAAGAGAGACAGTGCAGGAGTGGAGGACGGGCAAAGGGAGAAGGAGAGGGAGAGAATCTCAAGCAGGCTCCAAGCTCAGTGCAGAGCCCAGCTTGGGGTGGTGATCCTGCAATCCTGAGATTGTGACCTGAGCTGAGAAGGAGAGTCAGATGCCTAACCTACTGACCCACCCAGGCGGCCCTAGCAGGTTATTTTTTCATCCAAGCAATTAGGTCTTTACAGTATTGAAGTCTATGTATCTCCTTTATCTACTGTAGGGCAAAAGAGGCAGGAATCAAGAGGACATCCTATGACCATCTCAGGGGTGAGAGTCTAGGAGTTCCAAGGGGGGTGCAACAGAGATTTCAAAAGACTGATGGGAATGCTTTCAGCCAAGGCATTTGGAGGGTCCCTACAAATTCTGTGGTCCTAAGTAGTCTTTCTCTTTTTCCTCTTTTTTTTTTTAAACTGAGCTCTACAGACAACGTGAGGCTTGAACTCATGACCCTGAAATCCAGAGTCACATGGTCTACAGACTCAGCCAACCCCTTAAGTTGAGCCTTAATGAGGCTGTCAGTGTGCTCGGACTAACCCTGAGATTTGGGGACGGTATATGCCGCATGAACATAAAGCCAGCCCCACGGCAGGCTTGTCCAAGCCCCTGCCTGGTTAAAATGGGCTCCCTGATCGCTAGGAAGTTCCAGAGGAGTTCCAGGGAGAGACAATCTTTTCTAAACCAATTTTTAGCCACAGAAGAGACAGTGGCCTGTCTACGAGGGAAAGCTTCAGTCCGGTGAGAAATATACAAACCATGACTAAAACGGATTTATACCCATGAGACAAGGAAGCTCTAGGAAATCCATTTGTGCAAACAGGTTTCCCAGGACTGTACTTTGAAGAGGTGAGATGAGCTAAGTAAGTACTTGTTGTGACCTTATTACTATTTCCCCACCAACATGGGCTCAGCGATGCTCTCACTGTGTCAATGGACCAATGGGTTAATGCATATACAGCAGTAAGTACTGGGACTTTTACTAGGTAGGGCTGAACTGTTAATTTGATCCAAACCAGAGTTCTCTCTTTTTATCAAACCAACAATTATTATTAGATTTCCGAATATTGTTTTTCCTTTTCTGTGGCCAGTTATTGGATGCCTCTGTTCAGTTTGGGTTTTTTGGGGGGCGGGGGGCAGCATTTCTTTCTTTTTTTTAAAGATTTTATTTATTTATTTGACAGATGGCCATCACAAGTAGGCAGAGAGGTAGGCAGAGAAAGAGGAGAAAGCAGGCTCCCTGCCGAGCAGAGAGCCGGATGCGGGTGCGGGCTCTGATCCCAGGACCCCGGGATCATTAACCCACTGAGCCACCCAGGCGCCCCAGTTTGTTTTCTTTTTTGTTTTTTGTTTTTTGTTTTTTTTTTCCCAAATTATCATTTGGGAGAACATCTCTCTGGACCATGACAGAGGTTTGGTAATTGGCTTCCCTGAGAGCAGCATTTGGGGCAGAAATATCTAAGATGGTCTATTTTGGCCTCCAGGGAGATAAGTCTGGGATGCCTGGGAATCTTAGTAATGGCCAGAGCAACGGGCAAAATACGGCATCTAATACATTTTTGACGTAGGAGCCATTTTGAATTGTACTCCTGTTGGAGGGAAGGGAACTTTGCTGGTTCTAGAACATCCCAAAGTTATGGGCTACCCCGAAGGCATCCTGACATATGTATGGATGTAAATGTTTGCAGTTTTGCCCTTGGCCAAAAATACAAGGAGGGACTCCCTGAGACAATTTCTTCAGTGGCCTTAGCTCAAATGGCGGTGGCCGGAAATGGCTCTGTGGCCAGCGGGATGTCCTCCAGGCTGCAGGTGTGGCTGTCGGCTCTAATACCCTCTGGGTGGATGACGGTCCCTGGGAAGAGAAGGCAAGCTGAGGGCAAAGTGTAAGGCGACACCCCTCGGATCCCACCCCCCCACAGGTGGGGGATGTGTGACATTCCTCAGGCACTCCAGGCTGCCCTAAAACTAAGGGAAGGGAAAACAAAGAGTTAACTAATATTTTCCTCCGGGAAGCCCCAAACTGTCTTAAGGTTCATGCTTTACTAGAGGGAAAAAAGACTTGAACTTGACAATAGCCAGTCCCCCAGGATCCTGAGAGCCTTCTTTAGCATATAAAAAAATCCTTTTGAAAACCTCCCTTTTTCCTAGCCTCCCACAGCTCCGAAGTACATAATCAGTCCCTCACAACCCAGGACAGTATCTCTTTCTGTTCACAGATCCCAGAGCCCGTCCCCCTGCTTTAATAAAATCACCTCCTTACACAAAAGACGTCCCAAGGATTCTTTCTTGACCGTCGGACCTCACCAGCATCACCCTTATGGCTGGATGAGCAGACCAAGGGCACTCCCGTCCCCCTTGCAAATAAACATGCAAAAAATTAAGTAGATAATGAGGATGACCTAGGGCAAGGGGCTTTTTTTTCTTTTAAGATTTTATTTATTTATTTGACAGAAAGAGACATCACAAGCTGGTAGAGAGGCAGGCAGAGAGAGAGGAGGAAGCAGACTCACTGCAGAGCAGGGAGCCTGATGTGGGACTCGATCCCAGGACCCTGAGATGATAACCTGACCAGAAGGCAGAGGCTTAACCCATTGAGCCACCCAGGGGCCCGGCAAGGGACTTTAATAGGCTTTTCTTTAAAGCCTCAAAGTCTATGTCACCCCTGTCTTTCCAAACAATAGGGTTAGGGCTATCATATTTTATTTTATATTAAAGATTTTATTTATTTATTTGACGAGAGAGAGAGAACAAGTGCACACAAGCAGAGGGAGCAGGAGAGGGAAAAGCAGGCTTTCCCACGGAGCAGGAAGTCCAATGCCCGATGTGCCCTGGGAGTTAGGCTGATTATCAGTTGGAGACTTTGTCCATAAAGAGGATAGTAGCTGATACCATAGGGACAAACGATTAGGGTCCACAGACTCGGCTATCGTTCCGTCAGAGAGCAAATAAAAGATATCAAAGGTTTGGGGCCCCTGGGTGGCACAGACTGCTGAGTGTCTGACTTTTGAGTTCGGTTGAGGTCATGATCTCAGGATCTTGAGATCAAGACACAGAGAGATGCACTCCCAAACTGGAGAGGGGGTTCTCTGAGTCAATTAAGAGGGGAAGAACCCCGCTGCTGGGAATTAGAAGGGCATCAGAAAGGCTTATTAGGAGGGGTGCCTGAGTGGCTCAGTGGGTTAAAGCCTCTGCCTTCGGTTCAGGTCATGATCCCAGGTCCTGGGATCAAGCCCCATGTTGGGCTCTCTGCTCTGTAGGGAGCCTGCTTCCTCCTCTCTCTCTCTGCCTACTTGTGATTTCTCTCAATCTGTCAAATAAATAAAATCTTTAAGAGAAAAAAAAAAAAGAAAAGAAAGGCTTGCTAGGAGGCAGAGGCACCTGGGGCACTTACACTGGTAACAATCTTTTTTTCTAATATTCTAGCCCTCGGCAATAATAGAAAATAGGGGGCTTGGGGGAACCCTTCATTTGCTGGAGTTGAAAATTGAGAATTGGGGTGCCTGGGTGGCTCAGTAAAGTGTCTGCCTTGGGCTCAGGTCAGGATCCCAGGGTCTTAGGATGGAGCCCTATGTGGGGTTCCCTGCCCAGCCGGGAGCTTGCTTCTCCCTCTGCCTGCAGCTCCCCCTGCCTGCTCTCTCTCTCTCTGTCAAATAAAATAAATAAAATCTTTTAAAAAATAAAAGAAGGGGCGCCTGGGTGGCACAGCAGGTTAAAGCCTCTGCCTTCAGCTCAGGTCATGATCCCAGGATCCTGGGATCGAGCCCCACATTGGGCTCTTGTCCTGGCAGGGAGCCTGCTTCCTCCTCTCTCTCTGCCTACTTGTGATCTCTGTCTGTCAAATAAATAAAGTCTTTAAAAAATAAGAGGAAAAAATTGAGAATTAACGGACTTCCCTCTAGGTGACTGATGTAAGATGCAAGCGAACTGGTTTGCTAAATTCACTAAATCTGGAATAGAGATATTTTCCCATTCCGTCCTGGTCCTTTTAACTAGAAAGAGAAAGATCCTGGTTCAGCCCATTAATTTAACAAAGAATTAAAATGCTACCAGGTGGATTCAACATCTAAAAGAGGACCAGGTTTGTCTTTATTTTTTAAGAGATTTTATTTATTTATTTGAGAAAGCGAGAGAGCGCAAGCATGAGCAAGGTGGTGGGGAGTGTGGGGGGTGGGGGCCAGAGTCCAGCCAGGAAGCCTGATGTGGGGCTCAATCCCAGGACCCCAAGGTCATGACCTGAGCCCAAGGCACTTAATCCACTAAACCACCCAGGTGCCCCCAGAATTTTCTTTAAAGACAATCTGAAATTGACTCTAATGGTCATGAATTGGTTCACCAGGCTTTTGTGTGTGAGCCTGAACTTTGTTCCACAAACTGCCAGAGTTGCTCAGTGGAGATTTCCAGCAAGTGTTTAGCATCTAGCCAAAAGTGAGGAGTCTGTCTCTCTAAATCCCTTTCAGGTTGTTCCATTCTGGCTAGTTTACCCAGTGTTTGGCCTGGCCCTCACCAACAAGCAGGTGTCCTAATTGGTTTAAATCCCAGAAGCCAGCTTGGTAAATTTGAATAACCAGGTTAAATTCTTCAGCAGGCCAATGGGGGGTCCTCAGTTGCCTTAGGAAACTGACTAGCTCACAGTTCAGCCTTAGTCCCGGGAACTGTAAGAAATTTGGGGTTTCTTTTGTTCCTCAGAATACTAACCTTAAAAAGGCAGGGGTGTGTGAGATTTTATTTTAAAGATTTTTTAAAGATTTTATTTATTTATTTTAAAGATTTTATTTATTTTTTTTTAAAGATTTAAAGATTTTATTTATTTATTTACTTTTGAGAGAGAGGTCATAAGTAGGCAGAACAGCAAGCAGAGGGAGAGGGGGAAGCAAGCTTCCCAAAGCAGGATTTGATCCCAGGACCCTGTGATCATAACCCAAGCCAAAGGCAGACAGACTCTTAACCCACTGAGCCACCCAGTGCCCTGAGGTTTTCCTCTACTAATTTTCATGGAGTACACAACACACTTTGTTCATCCATTCATCTATTGATGGACACTTGGGTTGTTTCCACCTTTTGGCTTTGATGAACAGTGCTGTCATGAACGGCGTGTACAAGGATTAGTCCGAACACCTGTTTCAATTCTCTTGGGTAGATACCTGGGTCATAAGATACTTCTAGTCCAAATTTGAACCCAGGCCCTCTAGCACCATAATCTGCCCTGGAAGATTTTGGAGCCCCTCCTGCTTCCATGCTTTCACCTTCTGACCTGGCAGGCCTGTTTCCTTCAGTGAGCAGGGCTGGGTGTGCCCCAACTCACTTCCTCTACCATCACTCTGAATGCATCATGGGAGTAGTGTAAGTTTCCAGGGCAAACAGTGGCAGGAAGTGCCTGTTGTGGAGGGGATGAGAGGGACACTCCCTCCAGATCAGACTGTTGGTTCCAGCTCCTTGTGGGGCCCATACACTCAGGAGTGTGGCAGTGCCCCACAAGGCAGGGAAGAACTTGAACTGAAGCCTGAGCAGTGTCCCCCTTTGGGGGGGTGGGGCGCAGAGAATTGACTTCAACAGGCTCCGAAGTTCAGCATTTTTCAGCGCAAGAAATTGTGTGCACCTGCTGTCGTTTTCACCTGAAATGCCCATGTTGGGTATAATGACATTTGATGCAATCACCCTTCATACCCACAGAGTATAGATCGTGCCCTTGCCCTGTGTTGAGCCTGCTCCCCTGACCTCTCCAGCTGGGGAGATATTAGGGCTTAGATCCTCCATTTTACACAGGAACAAACTGAGGCACACCCAGGACCCGCCCCTTTTCCTCTGGAAGAAGTAGGGATGGGGGAGGAGGCAGGCGGTAACTAGAACCACCACGAGGTTCACACCTATGGATCTGGATCTCCCCCACCCCACCCCAGACCTCCTGACCCTAACACGTCTAGACTAGAAATTTCTAGAGACTCAGACGCAACACGGAGCAGGATCCGAATCTTCAAAAACCCCAACCCGCAAAAGCTTCATATCTGACTTCCAACTTCCAGAACCTTTCCCATCCGGAAGGCTGTGGGCTCAGGACAGGTTTTAGGGATTCATCCTGCCTCCCTGTTCCCCCTCCAATCATTTCTTCGGCAAACACACTTGAGATCAACCCTGCAAAGGGCTCCACGCCAGGGGATGGGAAGGCGCTGCTCGCGCATCTCCAGCCGCGGGGAGCTCACGCCCCAGCCTCTGGGGTGGAGTGAGCCCCAAGAGGTGAAGAGGTGAAGCTGCGGTGGGAGCTGGCCCGCCGAGGTGAGGGGGCGGGGTCGAGAAGGGAAGAAGTGAGCGGTGGGCGGGGTGAACTTCTACTGGGCCACTGAGAAGCTCAGCGGGTTTGGAGAGGGGGGCCCGGCGGGAGGTAAGGCCAGGAGGAGGAGGAGGCAGGAAGGAGCCAGACCTGGGTGGGGGCTCACGCTCAGGTGAAACTTTCCACCTGCTCGCAGCCCAGAGCAGCTAAGAGGTCGGAGGCTGGGCCGTCGCTTGGGGGTGAGTGTTGGGGGCCCCTGAGGATCTGGCGGAGGGGAGGGGAGGGGGGGGAGAGGATCGGGGTTCCAGGGAAACCCCGGCAGGTCCCTGGGGTCCGGTCTCCGCCGCGTTTACCCCCAAGATGCCGGGAGATCCTGGAACGGCGGGTCTCAGAAACCCCGTTGCCCTCGCCGATCGGCAATAGTAGCCGCCAGCAATTCCAAGGCCGGCTCGAGCCTGGCAGGGAAGGAAGTCGCTCCCGGCACCGTCCGGTCGCTGCGACGGACGTCCCTGGACCCCTGCCCCTACGCCACTATGCCCGCCTCTCAGGCTAGGGCGGAATCAGAATGGAGAAGTGGAGGGTGCTGTCTGCTCTCCGGCCGGCCGTTACTGTTACTGCTGTTCGCGTGGAGATGGTTAGCGCGCCGACTGGGAAGATCCGGGAGAAACAGCACCCTCGTCTCCCCAGGTTGGCTTTTGCATTGAATCCAGGGGACCACGGCTGACCTCCAGCCTTGCCGGGCGCTGGGCCAACGTTCCTACCTGGGAACCTCAGCTCATGGCTTCCCCTGGGGTTCAGTTTCGCCCCCTGTTCAGCTGTGGCAAAGCTGTGTGGCTTCGGCAGCGCGTTCCTGGATTTTGAACATGCCTGGGTTTCCCCTCCCTGACTAGTACAGTGACCCAGCTTCCAGGAGGGTGCCTGAGATGTTCAGCCGGTGGAAGCTTTTATTGGGGGGGGGGGACCTCAAGTAAGTGACTTTGGGTCTCTGAGCTCCTGTTTCCCTCTGGGTCAAGGGGGACTTGTACCCGACTGTCTGTGCCTCTTAGTGCGTACACAGGGAAGGACAACTGTCACCATAACTATATTAATAATTATTGTTGTATCACGAGCCACCATTCCAGGTTCCTGACCAACTTTTCCTCTGGGTCAGAGTTTTTTTTTCCCCATGGTCACTTTTCAGATGGGGAAACTGAGCCCCCCTACTCCTCCACCCCACCAGAGCCTCCTGTAGTCCGGATCTGGGCCCAGGAGGAGCTGCCCAGATTTGGGGCAAGATCTGGAACTACAACTTTTTTCCACAGCCCTGTTGGTTCCTAAGGTGGTCACTCTGCCAGGTAGGGCTGAGGAGTCTAGAGAAAGAGGGGTGGACCCTGGTACAGGAAGCTGGGCCCCCACTTGACCCAGGTGACCAGATTACGTTTGTTCATCCCCGCCCACTCCTACATCTAGGTGTGTGGTGATTCCTGCCAGGTACTGGGTGTGGGAGGACCCAAGAAGGGGCCTTGGAGCATGAACTTGAAGGAGCTGGAGGATTTCAAACAAGTTTCTTTGACCCAGGAACCCAGGGTCAGGACTGGTTGGCCCTAGGGAAGGAGGAAAGGTGTCAACTGGGCGGTTTCTCTTCCTGCCATTGCCTCTGAGGCCCAGAGTGGGGCAGCGACTTGTCCCCACCCCCATGGTGAGAGGAGACCCATTGTGGTCCCTCCTCCTGCTGAAAGCCTGGCTCGATTTGATTGCTTCCTCCCCCATGATGGGGAGCTCACTACCAACATAGCAAACTGAAGGAAGCCCCCCACCAGGTGGTGGTTAAAGGCAGAGATTGGGCTCCCACTTGACCTTCCTTGAATAAGTTCTTTGGATGAGCTCTCTGTGCCACAGTTTCCCTATCCATTAAAAAAAAAAAAAAATGAGGCTAACAAAGCTCTACCTTCCAGCTCAGGTGTGGTGGGTAGAGGAGCAGCTGGCTGAAAGACCACACACAGGACTTCTGGGTTAATCCTGATGAGTCGGCAGTTCATTGTGTTTTCATTAGTGGTGTTTATCTTTACGAGAGAGAAATAATGTAAAGGGGCAGGGCCCCCCCCCGCACAAGGCCTGGAGGAGGGCTCCGAGCAGCGTGAAGGTGTGGGGGTCTTTCAGGCATCCCCACAGACTGAGCCCAGGAGACCTCAGTTCCTCCAGCTGGGAAATGAGTCCAGCTATGCCCTTTGGAGGCTCAGCAAAGGCCGGGTCTGGCACGTAGTTAGGGGCATCCGTCGGGCCCCAGATCCCCACCCGGACCCATCCCAGGTACGGTGAGCAGTTTCTGAGGAGGTGGGCTCCCCAGGGTCAGTTCCTTCAAATGAGTTAAACTTGATGGGCCCTGGGAACTAGAAACAGAAGTCAAAGTTCTAAAGGCCATGTGTCACCCCATCCTTACCCCCGCCCCACCTTCTTTCACAACCCTGGGGGCCCCAGGGCCTATCTTTGCATAAAATCAGCTTCTGCCTTCAGCTCAGGTCATGATCCCAGGGTTCTGGGATTGGGCCCCACATGGGGCTCTCTGCTCAGTGGGAAGCCTGCTTCACCCTCTCCCACTCCTCCTGCTTGTGTTCCCTCTCTCGCTGTCTCTCTCTCTGTCAAAAAATAAAATCTTAAAGAATCCACTTGCTCACCCCAGGGTCTAGCCAGAAGGAATTATCTTGACTGGGCTTTTTCCGTGTCTCTCTCTCTCTCTCTTTTTTTTCCCCCTTCCGTTTATAAAAGGAGCTTATGATCCTTGCCAAAAGAGACCAGCCTATCATTACTGGCAGGTGTTGCTGGTACGGACAGGTGAGGGATCACCCTTGGGTCTAGCATGTTGGGGTTCAAATTCTAGCAAGCACTCTCGGCCTCAGTCAGCTGTGGGACCCATGTTGGGGGACAGGGTGCCTCTGCCTTTTTGCACTCAGCTCACTCACCTGGTAACTGGAAACCAGCCCTGTCCACCAAAGGCTCAGTGAATCACAGGGCTTGTCTATAGGCCAGGGGCTCACATCCTCTCCTGCAACACACCTTCTCCCCAAAACTGTCTTATTCACTGTCTCTTTGTCCCACTCTTGTTAGTACATCAGCTCCGGGAGCACAGGCCTTTCTTGCAGGCATTCTAGGCTGCGTGCCCAGAACCTAGACCAGGGCATGGCCCCCAGTAGAGTCTAGGCGCTCAGCATTGGCTCAGAGCGGTCATGAACAGTGACAGTGGTCACTGACACTGATGTTATTGTCACCGTTGGTGTATCGTCCATGTGTGCTTTGGAGAAAAGGCCAGTGTTTGGTCCTACGGCCTTTCTCAGGACTCAGGTTATGTGCGCAAATGGGCTTGTCCAGTGACCCCCCCACCCCTCCCCTTGCCTTTTGGAGGTTCCAGAATGTTCCATGCTTGCCCCGTTCGAAATCCCAGCTTCAAGCTCTCGGGAAATACAGAGCCAGGAAGACCACAGCGATGCTGACATTCAGCACCTGCTGGAAGAATCGGGAGCTGGCCACTGACCCCAGCCAGCTTTGGATGAGCATGCCGTGGCCCAGAGCAGGCTGGCCACTTGTCCCAGGCCCACCGATGGTCAGTAGGCAGGTCGGGGTCTCTCCCGGGAACTGTGGCAGCGACCTCAAGGGCATCAGTTTGCAGTCTTCCCCGCTGCTGGGTAAAGGGACATGAGCCCTCGTTTTTGTGATTTCAAAACCGAGACCCAGCGACCGGGCCCACTGGGGTCCCTGGAGCTGGAAGGGGGGTCGGGAGGGGTACGCGGGTGGGTCTGTGTCTAAGGGGCCAGGAGAGTGACTAGGGACTCACCCTCTCCGAGTCTCACTTCCTCATCTGGAAAATACGAGCGTCCTGAGGGATATCGCCTGGGCTTGATGGGAGCCTCCACGTCCCGCGGGCAGGCCTGCCATGGTCTCCTGCTAGTGCCGAGTGGGTGGGGCACATCCGGGCTCTGAGGGGTGAGCAGGTGGGGGACGCGCCAGGCCTTGGTTGTCAAGGGAGGATACAGGCAGAAGATGTAGGATCCGAATCCTGTCGCTAATGAATTCTGTTGCGTGCTTGGCCCCTCTGTACCTCTAGTACCTCATTAATATTCAGTGAATCTGGGGCACCTGGGGACTCAGTCGGTTCAGCATCTGCCTTCGGCTCAGGTTATGGTCCCGGGGTCCTGGGATCGAGCCCTGCACCGGGCTCCCTGCTTGATGGGGTATTTGCTTCTCCCTCTGCCCCTTCATCCACCCTTGCGTGTTCTCTCGCTCTGCTCGCTCTCTCTCAAATAAATAAAATCTTTAAAAAGAAAATACTCAGTGAATCCTTAATATTCAGGGCTGTGTGTTTGTAGGGAAGGTGGATAGTCAGTGACAGTACGTTGGTGTCTTGGAGTGGTTTGGTGGCCCGTTCACCTTCATCGTGATGATGCTCGTTCATGCATCACAAATGTGCCTTTCCACTCCTCCTTGTTACTGATAAACTATTTTGTGTATGTGCTGGGTGCCTCCTGCATATTTAGCAGCCATTAACAGTATTTGCTGACATCGGGCTTCTTGCTTAGTAAATGCACGGTTTTCCAGTGGTGTGGCTGTTTGGCTCTTCAAGGCATGAGTACCTCTTGGTTCTGTGTCAGCCGCACACACACATTTGCTAACTGACCGCGACTGAATGGCCGGCATCCCCCAAGGCCCGCAGGGCCCCAGATGGGTCGGTGGCAGCTGTCATTGGCAGTGGGTTTGGACTGAAATGAGGCACGAGGAAATCACTAATATGTGGGTCATCATTCGTAGGTTTCCCTTGTCCCACAAGCACCAGCAAGTGTCATATGGGGATGGGGATGTGGCTGTAGGGGACCAGATCCTTGGCCCCACCTCGGGGGCGCCAGGCTGGTGGGGGAGATAAGCAGGAGGGAAGTGAGTGGGTTTCCTGTGTGCAGTGGTGGTGAGAGCTGCAGAGAAAACCAGAGCCAAGCCAGAGTGTTTTAGGTGGGAGGTCCAGGCCCTTCTAAAAAGGCCCTGCGAGGGGCAGGAGCACAGTCTGTTGAGCTGCTGACTGTGGCTTTCGGCTCTGCTTGTGATCTCAGGGTCGTGAGATTGAGCCCTGCATGGGCTCTGCACTCAGGGGAGAGTCTGCTTGAGATTCTGTCTCTCCTTTTCCCTCGGCCCCCGCCCCCAACATGCTCCCACATATGTGTGCACATGCGCTCTCTCTCAAACAAATAAGTAAATGCTGGGGGGAAAAATAAAAAAGCAACATTAGATTGAGCCTAAAGATCAAAGAGAATCAGGGGGAAGAGCAGAAGTCTGGCAGGTGCAAAAGCCCTGTGGCAGGACTGAAAGAAGCTGAAAAGGCTGGAGTGGCTGGAGCAGACCAGCTGGGGCAGAGGGAGGGGGAGCAGGGGCTGAGAGGTCCCACACCTGGCAGCCACAGCCCAGGGAGAGGCTCTTGGGTCTTGAACATCATGAAACAGATGGCTTTTATGTGTATGTTAGAGGAAACAGGCTCTAGGTGATGGCGAAATCGCACGGGTGTATGGAAAGCAAACAGGCGGGAACAGGATCAGCTGGTCTGGCAGTGAGGGTACCTTGGAGTCAGCCTGGTTGTCCCTGAACTGTGACTCTGTCCACAGTCACTGTGTCTGATCTGGAGAGAGAAACATTGAGGGGACCCTGCCTCGTGCAAGCAATATAAGGAAGTATTCATCAAACCCCTGTTGGGCCTTCCTGGTTCCCTTGCCATTGTGTCCCCACAGCTATGGTCTGGACACCACACCTGGGTCACCACTGCCCTGTAACATTCCATGGGAAAGGCTCACAGGCTTCTTAGTCTGTTCCTCCTGGTCCTTCCTTCTCCATCCTCCCCACCGTCCCGGGGGGGGGGCTTTAAACATCCATGACCGCCTTCCTTCTATTTCCTGAACCCACCCCCTTCCCTGCACCTCGCTGGCCAGCTCCTGTCCAGGCCCCCAAATACTTCTGGCTGCTTTCCTGCCCCAGCCTCTACACCTGCCCTGATTGTCCTTATCCACTCCGTGGCCACAGAGGGCTTCTTAAAAGTATACATCGATCTTTCCCCTCCCCTCCTCACGCACCTTCCATGGCTCCCGTTGCTTCTCTTGTGCAACATAAAAGAGGTTCTGGGCCTGCTGTAGTTCCTCCCCACCCAGTCCCCTGGCATGGACTCGCAACCCACATCCTCTCCCTCCTGTCCTCTTGCTGCAGCCACACTGGCCCCCTGTCTCTGCTTCCAGCCCCTTACATTTGTGGTCTGGCTATGCTCTTTGCAACTATGCTCTTCTGGGCCTTTGAACTTGTCATGCCCTCCGCCTAGAATGTCCTTCCCCCAGTGCTCTGCTAATTCCTCACCATCCCTCAGGATGCCCCCAGGCTGGTCAGGTCCCCCCATCACGGACCGTTCCTTCTCAACGGTGTTTACCATGTTACTACGAGACTAATCTCTTCTTCCTGTATTAACGTTGTCAGGGAGGAGCTGATCTCATCATACCTGTTCATAGATTCACTCGCCAGCCTAATCCTGGAATGGCCCGGTGGCAGAATGTTGCCGACCTGGGCCCCCAGTTCTCTGTCTTTTGTGAGATGTGTAAGCGCGTGGTTCCTTGTGACAGATTCTGGAAGGCTCTGAGTTCTGGTTGGGGAATCCCCCAGAAACTCCACACCATGGGAAGGATAGGATAGACAGACTGATGGACCCCACTCATTGGGGTCCTGGGTTCCAGTCTGCTTTACGCTGAGTCTCAGCAGCCCCGTCTGTAAGCATGGACTCTGGGGACACTGAAGGAGCCGGTATGATGAGCCAAGGTCACCGAGGGGTTGCCACACGGCCAGTGTATGCTAAGCCCTTTGACACACAATCCCGTGACCCCATAGTGTGTGTGTGTGTGTTGGGGTCCCAGCACTCCCATGTCCTGATGAGGAACTAGACGGAGACGGCAAAGGGGAAGTGACTGCTCAGGGTTTCAGGGCAAAGAGGAACCATTCATTCAGCAATAAATCTGACCTTTCCCATCCCTGCTCACATACCCTCTATGGCTTCCCCCACCTCCAGGAGACAGTCCCACTTCTCAGTCTGGAGTTCAAGGTCTTGACCAGCCAGTCACTAGCCTCAGAAATCACCCCCTCTCCAAATTCTGCTTTTCATCAAAATAAACTACGGGTGATCCCTTAGAAGAGGGCTTGTTCACTTTCCCTCCACGCCTTTCCATTTGCTCTTGCCTTGACCTGAGCTCCTCTGCATCCATCAAAGTCTCGGCTTCAGTATCCTGGTCCCTTCTTCTGGCCCAGCTCTGAACCCATGGGTGTCTAGATTGGTCTCCCCCAGATTGGGAGCTTCTGGGGGATCAGGTCCAGGGTTGAGGATTTTCAGGTTCCCCAGACCTATTTGTCGAATGAATGAGTGAGTGAGTGAGTAGTTTCTAATTATGTGCATTTTGGGAG
Organism: Neogale vison; assembly: GCF_020171115.1. NCBI lineage: Eukaryota > Metazoa > Chordata > Mammalia > Carnivora > Mustelidae > Neogale > Neogale vison. Next base: position 213,042,385 of record NC_058096.1, on the reverse strand, counting down.
AAGAGCTGCTGAGACCCTTCTCAGGACTGAAAGACCTGGAGACAAAGCAGCTTGTTTCTGCGGTGATGTGAGGCACCCCCTGCGCCGCCCCCCGCAACAACTCCCCATCTGTGAATCGAGGCTGGTGATTCCCCCAGAGGTATTCCAAACCCACAGACTTCACCGAGTGAGATGCCATTTGGGCTTCCGCAAATCCAGTCGTTCTGCCCAGTGAGAACTGGAGACGGTGGACCGCGGAATCTTAGATGCGGTCAGGGAATCAGACCCAAGCTGCGAGAAGCTTCTCACAAAGGCCCCAGAGTCACTTGCTCCTGCTCAGTTGCTTGGAGGAAATAATACCGAGAAGCTTCCCCTTCTTGGTGGAGCTGAGCCTCCAAGACCCTTTCCTTGCAGACAGTAAGAACCATAAGGACAGATCAGTGACTACCTAGGGCCTGGGCCACAGCCCACAGAGACACCCACAAGATTTTACTTATTTATTTGCCAGAGGGACAGAGAGAGAGAGAGTACAAGTATACACGCAGGGGGAGAAGCAGGCTCCCTGCTGAGCAGGCAGCCCAACATGGGACTCCATCCCAGGACCTGAGATCATGAACTGAGCCAAAATCAGACACCCAACCGACTGAGCCACCCAGCGGCCTCCCAGAAGTTCTTTCTTATGCTTGTCCAGTGTGAGATTTTATGAGAATAGCAACACGACCTGCTTGAGGGTTTAAGGGGCTATGAGTTAAGAAGGGCCTTGATGGACAGTAAAGGGATGGGGGATCTTGGATGCATTAATAGAGGTCTAGTATAAGGAGGAGGAAAAGTGAACCTTTCTTCCCTGCCTCCAGCTTGAGCTCTCAGATGCAAATTAGGAACATCAGGGGGTTTGGAGAGTAGAGTAGCAGAATCCCTCCATTTAATTTTTTTTTTTTAAGATTTATTTATTTATTAGAAAACACAGATGAAGAGGAAGAAGCAGACTCCCTGCTGAGCAGGGAGCCTGATGTGGGGCTCCATCCCAGGGCCCTGGGATCATGACCTGAGCTGAAGACAAATGCTTGACCAACTGAGCTACCCAGGCACCCCAGAATCCCTCCATTTAGAGAAACCTGAGACCTGGGGAGAGAAAGTTAGGAATGCTGGTAGCCCACAAAGGGCAAGTGTTCTGTATGCAAAGAGTTCTTACAAATAAACAAGAAAGGAAAATGCAAGAAAAAGGATATCCATTTTGGAACTAATTAAAACCAAATGGTGACCCCGAGAGGTTCTTTTTTGCCCTGATACCTGGTAAGAGTCATTCATTCATTTCAGTTCTTCTCATACCTCCCCCTCCCCAAAGCCCAAATTTGGCTGAGTTATAAATATTCGTATTTGCAGAAGTATCTTCCTTTGTTCTGAAACTCTTGTTTGGGCCTTACAAAACACATTTCCAGTTAACTGGTCCTTGGCCACTTAAGTTCAATTTTCTATTTAATAGATGTTTAGGGGGGCACCTGGGTGGCTCAGTGGGTTAAGCCGCTGCCTTCGGCTCAGGTCATGATCTCAGAGTCCTGGGATCGAGTCCCGCATCGGGCTCTCTGCTCAGCAGGGGGCCTGCTTCCTCCTCTCTCTCTCTCTGCCTGCCTCTATGCCTACTTGTGATCTCTCTCTATCAAATAAATAAATAAAATCTTTTTTTTTAAAAAAATAGATGTTTAGGGATGCATGGCTGGCTCAGTGGCTTGGGCATCTGCCTTCTGCTCCAATCATCATCTCAGGGTCTAGGGATCAAGTTCCACATCGGGCTCCTTGCTCAGTGGGGAACCTGCTTCTCCCTCTGCCTGCTTTGTGCTCTCTCTCCCTCTCTGGCAAATAAATAAATAAAATATTTAAAAATAATAATAGTTGTATGGTAAATATTTAAATAATATACAAATAATGAGTCTCATAAATACTTCATATGATGAATTTATACAAACCATATCAAGAGCTTTTGTTCGATCCTGATTTTTCTTTTCTCGTTTTCCCTTGTTTTGAGTTCTCTCTTCTGGATTTCTGTGTTGGTTTAGAGCAGGATATCTCAAGCTTGACAATGTTGACATTTGGGGCTGGACTGTCCTGAGGTAGGGCTATCCTGTGTCATCTAGAATGTTAATTTAAGCAGCATCACTGGCCTCTACCTTCTTAATGGCATTAGCAGTGCAATACCTCTACCCTGCCTAAATCAGGACGGCCAAAAATGTCTCAGGACATTGCCAAGTATTTCCTGGAGGACAGAATCACCCGTTTGAAGATCCCGGATTTAGACTCCAAACTGCAGATGGGCAGAAGGGTGAATCATTCTAAAATTTTATGGGTCCTGGGGCACCTGGGTGGCTCAGTAAGTTAAAGCCTTCAACTTCAGCTCAGGTCATGATCTCAGGATTGGGGCTCCGTGCTCCGTGGGGAGTCTGCTTGTCCCACTCCCTCTGCCTCTCTCCCGCTCATGTGTGTACACGCCCGCACGTGCTCTCTCTCGTAAATAAATAAAATGTTTTAAATAAATAAATAAAAAGTTTACCGATCGTTCGTGAGAGTGTTTCTTGCCCAGGAGTTCGGTTCTGAGGTGTGCCATTGTTTTACGGGATCTATGGGTTTCCCGCCACAGGTGTGGCCCAAGAGAACACAGTGGCATTTTTAGTCTGATTTATGGTGACATCGTCTTTCTGTTATAGCTTGTTCGTGGTTTTCCTAACCTTGAAGCTTGGCAATCTGCCCGGTTTCCCCGGGAACACTCCTTTCCCTGGTGTCCATCCTGGACTAGGTCCTCTCCTCAGCTCAGGAAAATATCCTTCAAGAATTCAGGGCGTTCTTGTATTGCATTCACAGTTTCACGCCAAGATTATTTGCCTTCTCGGGTCTCCCAGATCTGTCCTCCAGCAGACGAAGCCCCGGGGGGGGGGGCAGCTCAACTGGGATGTCCCAGGAAGGAGACAGGCCCTATGCCTCCTGCATACGGGGTTCTGACACGGCTTAGTCTCTGCTGGCTCATTGCACCTGCTGTTCCCACCCCTGGGACCTTTCACCCAGACCTCAGCCCTGAATGGCTCTTCTGTGCCATTCACATCCAGCTTAAATGTCATCCAGACCTCAAAATCCAACTGCCACCCAACTACCTTTCTTCCTGTGGCTTTCGTCACCTTGTATCATTTCTTTACTTCTTTTCTTCTTTTTTTTTGAAGATTTTATTTATTCATTTGACAGAGACACAGCGAGAGAGGGAACACAAGCAGGGGGAGTGGGAGAGGGGAAAGCAGGCTTCCCGCTGAGCAAGGAGTCCGACGTGGGGCTCGATCCCAGGACCGTGGAATCATGAACCGAGCTGAAGGCAGACGCCCAATGACTGAGCCACCCAGGCGCCCCACCTCCTATCATTTCATTGAGGTTTTAATTAATGCTTGTTGCCTCTCCAGGGTGTGGCTTTCATAGTGGAGACATTTAGGTATCCCTGGGTCCACAGAAAACCAACATCCCTTCAGGAGTCATCTGACCCACATTTGTGCCTCGGATGTGCCGAGCACGGTTCCAGGGCCTGGGGGATAACCTGGTAAAGGAGACATGTCGCAGGGAGCTCAAGTTCGGGTGGGGGAGCTGAAGGTGAAACAAGACATGTTAAAAGTTTTTATCATGTATTTTAGGAGGGGACAGGTGCTGTGGGAGGAAAAAAAATGTAAAACAGAGTTGGGGATCAGGGAACTATTGTGTTCTGAGGTCTCCTTCCTGAGAAAGAGACATTGGAGGAAAGATGAGAAGTGAGGGAGGGAACCATGCACACCTCTGGGAAAGAGCATTCCAATCAGAGGGAAGAGCCTGTGCAAAGGGCCTGAGGCAGGATCATGCCCAGCGTGCTTGAGGCTAAAATCCCCACAACAGCACTCTTACATGGGGTTAATTCTCCCCGGTCCACATGGAGGCTCAGAGAGGTCAAACCTCTTTCCCAACATCACACAGCGGTAGGATCTGAGCCCTGTCTCTGGAAGACAGCTCGCTGGAGAGATTTGGCCAGGCAGTGTTCAGTGACAGCAGTGGGTGTGTTGGGGAGATGGCCTCGTGGGTCCAGGAGGAAAGCCCTATTCCCACCTCTGGATGGAAATGGGAAGTCATTCTCTTCTTTGCTTCCAGGCAGTAGCTGGGTGGGGTTGCCTGGGGAGGAAAGAGCCTTCCAGAACCCACTGACCGCGTCACCTTTTCCAGGTGCCAGCAGGAAGAACAGAGAGACCCCAGAAGAGCACAGACGTCCCACGGCAGCCCGAGGTAAGCTTGAGCTGCAAATATACGTTCCATAAATCCTTGTGGCATACCCCCTTGGCGCCACAGGCTATTAGCTCCCTTCCTGCTTACACAATCCTGGGAGCTGGAGATGGCTCAGATGCCCCCTTTTACAGCCGAGGAAAACGAGGCCCAGGGTATGGAGGGCACACAGCCAGAAGGTGATGGAACTGGGACTGAAACCCAGGAACTGGGCTCTAGAGTCTGCATCTGTCTGGGTGAGTCAGTAAGTGTTTGAGAATGGCTAAGTCCTGCCTTGGGTCTAATCCACTATTTGCCTGTGCTGGAAAACAGACCTTCAGGCATAGGGCTGAGAAACAGTGCAGACACTGCCTCTCCAGACAAAAGGACATTAAGGGAATCCAGGGAAGCTGAGGAAAGGGACCCTGGAAGGCAGACCAAGGGCCCTGCCTGGATATGGGAAAAGAAAGCTTCTAAGAGGAGGTGACATTAGAGCTGGGTTTTTTTTTTTAAAGATTTTATTTATTTATTTGACAGAGAGAAATCACAAGTAGATGGAGAGGCAGGCAGAGAGAGAGGGAGGGAAGCAGGCTCCCTGCCGAGCAGAGAGCCCGATGCGGGACTCGATCCCAGGACCCTGAGATCATGACCTGAGCCGAAGGCAGCGGCTTAACCCACTGAGCCACCCAGGCGCCCCTAGAGCTGGGGTTTTGAAGGAGGAATACGCGTTCGCCAGAGAAAACCTTAATGAATTTACTTTTATTCATAAATTTTATTCGTTCAAACGTTCCCTGCTTCCCCCATGTGTCTGCCTCCTGCTTGGCCATACCAGGACCCTCGAGAAGCCCCCAGTCTTAGACAAAGCTAAACGCAGACACCCCCATGGGATCAAGCCTGGGCCAGAGGGGCAGATGGAACTAGAGGTGCCAAACAGAACCAGTAACATTCCTGAGGGGTTCAAGAGAACTTCCCAGAGAATGATCATTTAAGACTTTTTTTTTTTTTAAAGATTTTATTTATTTATCAGAGAGAGAGAGGGAGAGAGAGCAAGCACAGGCAGACAGAATGGCAGCAGAGACAGAGGGAGAAGCAGGCTCCCTGCTGAGCAAGGAGCCCGATGTGGGACTCGATCCCAGGACGCTGGGATCATGACCTGAGCCGAAGGCAGCTGCTTAACCAACTGAGCCACCCAGGCGTCCCAAGACTTTTTTTTAATAAAGATTTTATCTATTTACTTGACAGAGAGAGAGATCACAAGCAGTGAGAACGGCAGAAAGAGAGAGAGGGGGAAGCAGGCTCCCTGCAGAGCAGAGAGCCTGATGCAGGGCTCGATCCCAGGACCCTGAGATCATGACCTGAGCCAAAGGCAGAGGCTTAACCCACTGAGCCACCCAGGTGCCCCTAAGATGGGTTTTAAAGCACAAATAGGAGTTTGGCAAGGAAGACAGCTCTGTTTGAAACCTGAGGGGCCCAAGGGATCTGTGGGGAGCCAGGGGCCACGCTCAGGTCCAAGGGCCATCAAAAACAGGCACAAGGAGTGGATGATGGTTTGGATCAGCATTCCAGAAGCTTGGAGCTTCCTGGAGAGGCAGGGGGAAAAGGGAAGCAGGAAAGATCCAGTAGCAATCAGTGATAAAGAAGCAGTTCTTGGCCTCCTTGGGGGAGGCTCCTGGGCAATCTCGGAGGCAGGGACATGAAGAGGACCAGATTGAAAGGGTGGATTCTGGGCACGTGGTCTGGGAGGCTCACCTTGGCGTCTTCATGCCTCAGTCCTCTCTGTAAGTACTTAATCCCCAGCAGGGCCTGGGCAACTGTCAGAGTCAACAAGGGCTGAGCAGGTTGGAGGAGGTTGGGGGGCGCGGGGAAGGGAGATAGGCAGGGGGATACATTTTTTTTTTTTTTTAAAGATTTTATTTATTTATTTGACAGAGAGAGATCTCAAGTAGGCAGAGAGGCAGGCAGAGGGAGAGAGAGGAGGAAGCAGGCTCCCTGCTGAGCAGAGAGCCCGATGCGGGACTTGATCCCAGGACCCTGAGATCATGACCTGAGCTGAAGGCAGCAGCTTAACCCACTGAGCCACCCAGGCGCCCCAGGGGGATACATTTCAATCCTGCACGGACCTTAGCACCTATGGGGCTAGAGGCCAGGTGTTGGGGTCCGCCGGGAGCTCAGGGAAAGTGCTCCGCCCATCCCGGCTCTTCAGTGGCTGTTACTCCTCGCAGGAACAGCCCTGACCCACCAGGATGAGGTGTCGCCGGTGCCCGGTGACCGAATCGGGCCTGGCCGTAGCCCTGAGCATCTTCACGCTCCTTGTCCTCCTCCTCTTCAGTCTGCACGCCTCGCCACCCACCTTCCAGAGCCTGGAGGAGCCCCCGCGCCGCGCGGTGGCTCTGACCTGGCCGGCTCCGCCCTCCCGCCCACCGCCCAGCCCCTGCCGGCCCAACACCTCCGCCGCTGCCCTGCCCAGCTTTGCCCGGCTGCCGCAGCAGGTGCGCAACTTCCTGCTGTATAAACACTGCCGCGACTTCCAGCTGCTGCAAGACGTGCGGCCAGACAAGTGCTCGCAGTCTGTCTTCCTGCTGCTGGTCATCAAGTCCTCGCCCAGCAATTACGAGCGCCGGGAGCTGGTGCGGCACACCTGGGGCCGCGAGCGCCTAGTGAAGGGCGTCCCACTGCGCCTCGTCTTCCTGGTGGGCACGGCCGCTGACCCCCTGGAGGCCCGCAAGGTCAACCGGCTGCTGGCGATGGAGGCGCGGGCGCACGGTGACATCCTGCAGTGGGACTTCCATGACTCCTTCTTCAACCTCACGCTCAAACAGGTGGGCCAGCGAGAGGTGTTGGGGGATGGTCCGCTGGTCAGGGCCACCCATCCTCCCCCCCCCCGCTCCCCACCACCTCCTCTGACGGGGCCCAGGGAACCAGATGTCCCACCCCACCCCTCTGTTGTCCTGGTGGTGGTCTGAAGTCTTTTAACTGGGGGCGGGGGCGGGGGGGGGGGGTGGTGGGCAGGAAGAAAGGGCCTGAGGTTACAAGGCCAGCTTCCAGAGCCAGGACTTAGGTTTGAATTCAGGCTCTGCCTCCTACTTACTGTTTGCCTTTGATAATCATTTACCTCTCTGTGCCTGCTTCTTCCTGGTCAGGGAGGAAACGGCCGGCCTCTGAGGGCTTCCGGAGGGTTTTCAGGAGGTTATTTACAAGGCAGCAGAAGAGTTCCTGTAATCTGTGTGGGTAGAGGAGCAGTGGACAGGACCACCTTGTTAATTTCTTATTCTCTGTCCCCTGAGGACCCCCATCTATGCAGGAGGTGGTCAGGAAAGACTTTTTTTTTAAGATTTTATTTATTTATTTGACAGAGATCACAAGTAAGCAGAGAGGCAGGCAGAGAGAAAGAGAGAGAGAGAAGCAGGTTCCCCACTGAGCAGAAAGCCCGATGTGGAGCTCGATCCCAGGACCCTGGGATCATGACCTGAGCTGAAGGCAGAGACTTTAACCCACTGAGCCCCCCAGACACCCAGGAAAGACCTCTTTTGATGGACAAGGACCCACAGGAAGTGGAAAGAATCCTACCCAGTGCACAGATAAGGAGTAAGAGGCTCCAGAGACCCACCTAGGCATTGGAGGGAGTGCCCAGGGCATGCTCATCATAGGCACAGAAAAATCTGGGCTTGAGACCTTTGCTACTTTCCTGTTGTGTGACCTTGTTCCCTGTGCTCTTTCTGGAGAGCCTCTATTTCCTTATCAGTAAATGAGGTTGATGACTACACCTGCCTCCTAAGCTTGCACGAGGGATTCGAGGCAGCGCAGGCATGGAGAACAGAGCTGGGCATGTGGCAAAAGTTATTACAGGGAAGTAGAAGCCGAGGCGGGTCGAGGGCTAGAACCTCTCAACATGCCATGTTCTTCATGCAGAACACAAAAGCAATGTCCATTGGACAAGCATCAAATCCAGTACCTATGAAGTTATGACCCACAGGGGGTGCTGGGGAGATGACTGACACAGGGAGGGGAGACACAGCCCCCACTTGGGGGAAGCCTATCGTCCAGTGGGGAAGGTAGATGCTAAGTAACAATGACATGAGTAATTATTTAACAGCAGTGCTTGGCCAGGCAGCGTCCAAAGGAAGTAACAATAAATGTAAATGGGACAATTTTCAAACACTTCTTGGTGCTTTATAGAGCATCATTTCCATAGATCTCCAACACCCCCCAGGGGCATGTCCTATGATGAGGTCTATCTGGAAAGTTGAAAACTTTCCAGAGGCTTAGGGTGGGGCCTCAAACCCAGGCTGGCCTGACAGCAGTTGTTGGGGGAGAGCCTATCCTCATCTGGGCTTCCCGGGCTGCCGGGCTGTGGCGGCTCACAGGGACCCCAGGCCGATGGCACCAGCCCTCCAGCTTGTATGTCCTGTCCACTTCGCCTACAGGTGCTCTTCCTACAATGGCAGGAGACTCGGTGCACCAATGCCAGCTTCATGCTCAATGGGGATGATGACGTCTTCGCACACACTGACAACATGGTGTCCTACCTGCAGGACCACGATCCTGACCACCACCTCTTTGTGGGGCAGCTGATCCGCAATGTGGGCCCCATCCGGGTTCCCTGGAGCAAGTACTATGTGCCAAAGGAGGTGACCCAGGAGGAGCACTACCCGCCCTACTGTGGCGGGGGTGGCTTCCTACTGTCCCGTTTCACAGCCACTGCCCTGCGCCGGGCTGCTGTCACACTGGACCTCTTCCCCATCGATGATGTCTTCCTGGGCATGTGCCTGCAGCAAGAGGGCCTGGAGCCTGCCTCCCACAGTGGGATCCACACAGCTGGCATTCAGGCCCCCTCAGCCCACATGTCCTCCTTCGACCCCTGCCTCTACCGGGAACTGCTGCTTGTTCACCGCTTCTTGCCATATGAGATGCTGCTCATGTGGGATGCGCTGAGCCAGCCCAACCTTGCCTGTGGCAAGAAGTTACAGATCTACTAGGTGGTTTCAGGACCCCTAGCCTCTAGGCTCTGATCTCTACTCCCATGGAAAGAGGCAGCATCTTCCTCCCTGGCAGGGGAAATCTTCATTCTTCTAAGCAGGTCAGGCATAAGGGAGGGCCAGGAAGGGTTTGATGAGTGCCTAATCTAGCTGGCAAACTCCTAGATATCTTTCCAAACCCACCTGGTACTTGAACCCATGTTTCATCATTCCCCCTAGGCTCTCAGCTGAATGGACCGTCTCTTTCTGTGGGAGCTAATTGCAGAAACCCCTCTCCTAGGGTTCTGGGTTGCTGCTCCTGCATTGATCCCATCTGAGTCAAGGTCACATTTCCCAGCTCTGACCTTGATCTCAGGCTGGACCTTAAAGGCTGACCAGCCCCTCCTTGGTCATACACCTAGAGTGGTTTAGTGGTATGTGAGTTCCAGCCATGGTTCAAGGTCAGAGGCAGAACTCCTAGTTGAAGTGAGCCTAGGAAAGGAGTTTTGTTCTCCGCCTCTCCATGGTCTCCATCCACCCGAGATGGCAGAAGCGGTCAGAGAAGCCATGAGTGGGACTGCCCCATCCCTGCCTGTGATATCCAGTGCTCTGATGACTGTCGTTTTAGGTAGAGGAGGGAAGAAGCTGTCTGACTCAAGCAAAACCAGCTCCAAGTTTCTGGGAGTCCCTAACAGGGCCCTACCCCCCCCACTTATGCTCCCCAAGAATTCAGGGAATGTTGTGGGGCCAAAGGGTCTTCACTGGGCCCAAGGTCAGCACACACACTCACCCCAGTGCCCAGAGAAGGTAGAGATTCTGGTCCTTGGGTGTCTCTGAGCTCTAGGGACCCAGGACCAGCCCTTACCTCAGTAAGCCTTTCAGATTGGGGAGATCCAAGCAAAATGGTGACCCCCCCCCAAAACCCTGCTGGCTCTGGGTGGATGTCTGGGGTCTGGGCTTCCGAGGCATTGGAGCAGTGCTTGGGATGTGGGGATGGGGGGGGGAACCCCAGACAGCAGAATGATCACTGGGAAGTGGGTACTCAGGGAATAAAATGTTTTGTGAAGACCTGAGGTTCTTTTTTTTTTTTCCTTTTTTTTAAAGATTTTGTTTATTTATTTGACAGAGAGAGACACAATGGGAGGGGGAACAGAAGCAAAGTGAGTGGGAGAGGGAGAAGCAGGCTTCCCACTGAGCAGGGAGCCCCATGCGGGGCTCGATCTCAGGACCCTAGGATCATGACCTGAGTCGAAGGCAGACGCTTAACCAACTGAGCCACCCAGGCACCCCTCTTTTCTCTTTTTTAAGTGATCTATAAGTTTTAATTCAGACCAGTCTCTCATCAGTAACTAAGCCTCATTTCCAGTAGAAAATATGCGCCAATAAAAATGGCATGGGTGAAGTAGGGGCTGCAGGGATTTCTATTGGACAGATCTGCCATCATCCTGCCCCAGCTCACACACCCTCCATGGTTCCCTATCACCCTCAGATCATGTCCCACCAAGATCTGGTCTCACTGCCAGCTTGGCAGCATGCCCAGGAGAGAGAGGCAGGGGTGGGACTGCTGCGGGCCATGAGAGACAATGGGCCTGCTTTGGCCTCCTGCTTCCAGCAAGGCTCCTTCCAAACACCACCAGCCTCCCCTTCTTCATCAGACTCCTGTCCCACTAGGACTGTGGCTTTACTATCTTCTGTCCCACCTCCTTTCCCTTCTGTAAGTATTTATTGTGTACGTCCTGTATGCTATACCCCTTGCCCTATACTCCTGCTCCCAGCCCCACTGGGATGGCAGATACCCACCTTACAGTGAGAAAACAAACCCATGAACAATCAAATAGGAAGTTCTCAGAAGTGGTAAGAGCTTTGAGAAGTCAAATGAAGCAATTGGACACACAGTGATGGGAATGAGTATCAGCTCAGAGATCAGAGATCTGGGACTAAGGGGGTACATTAGAGCTGCGGCCTGAAGAAAGAGGACATGACCTTAGGAAGAACTGGGAGAAGGGTGTTCCAGGCAGAAGGCATAGCATGTGCAAAGGCCCTGAGGTGGGATAATCAGGAAGCATTCGAGTTGCAGCGAAGAGGCTGTCACTGGAGCTTGATGAGTAAAGAGGACCTGGAGGGAGGAGAGGCTTGAGGTTAGAGGGGCTGGCCACATGGGGTCTTGTGGGCTGGGGTGAGGAGAGAGGGAGTTATTTTGAGAGTGGAGCAAGGAAACGACAGGATTAATTTTTGAGTTTTAAATACTGCTGTTGGAAAGGGAGGTGGAAGCCGAAGCAGCATCCAGGCCAAGGAAGGCCGACCAGGATGAGATGAGGGTGCTGCGGGGGTTTCTAACATAGATCTGACCTCATCCTGTCCCTGCTCATCAGGGGCTCCCCGTCATCCTCAGGAGAGAGTCCTGCTCGCCTGCTGCAGTGGCTTGAAAAGTACACATCTCCCTGGAACCTTAGAATATGGCTTTATTTGGAAATAGGGTCTTTGCTGGGGTGGCTGGGTGGCTCAGTTGATTAAGCGTCTGACTCTTCATTTCAGCTCAGGTCATGGTCTGGGGTGGTAAGATCAAGCCCTGTGTCAGGCTTGGAGCTCAGTGTGGAGTCTGATTGAAATTCTCCCTTTCTGCCCTGTCCCCCACGCACGTGCTTTCTCTCTCTCTCTCAAATAAATTACATCTTTTTTTAAAGTTGTAAATTATTTGACAGAGCATGAGAGAGGGGAGGGTCAGAGGGAGAAGCAGACTCCCTGCTGAGCAGGGAGCCCAATGCTGGACTCGATCCTGAGACTCCAGAATCATGACCTGAACTGAAGGCAGTCGCTTAACCCACTGAGTCACCCAGGCTCTCTCGAATAAATAAATCTTTTAAAAAAGGGAAAAAAGCCCTGGGTGGCTCGGTGGGTTAAGCCTCTGACTTTGGCTCAGATCATGAGCCCAGGGTCCTGGGATCCAGCCCCGCATCAGGCTCCCTGCTCAGTGGGGAGTCAGCTTCTACCCTCTCCTCTCTTGCTATCTCTTTCTCCATAAATAAATAAAGGATTCAAAAGAAAAGAAAGAAATAGGTTCTTTGCAGATACAATTAAGGATTCAGGGGAGATCATTCTGGGTTAGGGTGGGGCGGCCCCAAATCCAATCAGAGTGTTTTGACAAGACGCAGAAATGAACACATAGAGACACTGGAAAGAAGGCCATGTGAAGACAGAGACAGAGCTTGGAGTCCTGCAGCTGGAAACCAGGGAAGGCCAAAATTGCCAGCAGCCACGGAAAGCCAGGAGAGAGACCCCAGCAGATTCAGAGCCTCAGGGAAGGAAACAACCCTGCCCCACCCTGACTTCTGGCTCTGGTTTCCAGAACTGCTAAGGGAAGACAGTTCCATTTTAGGACTCCCGATTTCTGGTAATTGGTGACCGCAGATGTTAGGAAAATAATAACATGGGACTGGCTCACATTGTCAAGTGCTTGGTCATTTGGCCCTGGGAGTCCTAGAATGCAAGTTCCATCACAGGGTGAAGGGAGGGTGCAAATGAGAAAAATGGTAGGAGTTGGATCACTAAGTGTCCACTGTGGCTCATTCTGATGTCTGTGTGTCTGTCCACTGTTACGTGGACTTTAAGTGACCTTGAGGCACCCCCCCACCCCCACATGGGTCTTGACATACGACCTCAATTCAAATCCTGCACTTGGCCATTCCCTCCCTCTATGACCTTGGCAAGCAGCTGTCTCCCCCGGCCTCAGTTTCCCCACTTTGTATTTCGATGACTCTCAAGTTGCTATCAAGTTGCTGAAAGGGGTGGTGGGGCCATGGCTGTGGGGGGTGAGGAGAGGGGGATGGGTGGGGACACCCCACGCAAGGGCTGATGCAGCCTTGTCCCTTTTTCCTGAGAAAATGCAAACAGCTGCGTCGGATTCTGCCGGGAGTTTTCTTTATTTACCACTGGGGAGATGGCAAGGGGAGGGGGGAGACACAGATGCAGGGAGGGCGGCACCTGGGGCTCCTCGGAGCAGAGGAAGTTTGGCTCTCAGTATCTGGCATCTGGGCAAAACCAAGGCTCTTCCAAGCCAGGGTGCAGGTGTCATTTTTCTCACGGTTGGCCCCTCAGAGGAAGGTGGCCTGGGGGAGGTGGGGAGCACAGCAAGGTAATTGTCACCATCCTCCCAGACAGGGCTTTGTGGTGCTGTGTGGCTTCAGGAGCTCACCGGGCCAGACCCCTCTGGGTCTCTGGATCCTCCGAGGCCACATCAGGGGGGAGGGTTCAGTGCGGACACAGGGTCAGCAGGTCCCCCCGGGTGCAGCCACTGACGCAGCAGTGGTGGGCAGGGTTGGTGGCGGCTGCCCGCCTGCGGTGGTGATGGCGAGAGCCCTGGGGCAGGGGCTGTGGCATGAGAACCAGCATGGGGTCCCCTTCGGCCACCAGCCTGTGGAGATGTTGTCCTTCCAGCCACTGAAGCAGCTCACCTGGGGACAAAGCAGAATTCAGCGTAGGCGGGGGAACCTAGAGAACCCCTCCCCAATATATGCACACACGTCCCACCAAGTGACCTGCCGAAAGCTCCTCTTGTGCACAAATAGAATGTGAGCACCTAATAAATGCCTACTGTCTACTGAGCACAGATAACTCTCCCATCCCGATGTGTGCACTCTTGACCCACCACGCTCAGGTCCCCTGTTGGGCACGTTCCCTCAAGCCCTCTATCACGCAGACGCATAGACACTTCACAAAGCCAGAGACAGCAGGGGTGACATGGGACATATACATGGGCACATGTGTGCAGGCAGCGAGTTCACACTAACACATGCACACACAGGCACATACCCTCAGAGCCCTTCCCAGCCCTCCCCCATGCGTGCCTCTGCACCTACAGGGGCATCTGTGTCACAAAGACATGCATATAGGACGCATATCTGTGACACGCAGGCATACACATCCGTTTTCTACTCTCTGTACCAGGACGGGGCGCAGGGTGAGAAGAGTGAGACCTGGCCTCAATGCTCCATTTAAGGGAGTGCCAAAAAACTGAACAATGAAGATCGATCATATCTTAATGCAATTTTTAAAATCAAAATTAATGCAAAAATTCACGAAGATCAAAATACTGAAATCGTAAAGAAGGCACTTTGAAGACTGCCTCGCTCGCCACGCACTGATTTCCTGCCCGGCAGGGGACGCATCCTTCGCGCCCTGGCACGCACACCAGCGCCGCGGGCAAGCGGACGCCTGTAGGTGCATGCAAACCCATCCGCCAGCCCCCGACGCCCACCAGCGCCACGTGCACCTGCCCCACCTAGAAATCCCAGAGCGCAGTCCTCGCCCGCCCCTCACTCACGCTCGCCGCCAGCCACCCGCCGCCCGTCTTCGGAGGACCAGCGCGGGCCCCCGCACAGCCGCACCAGCGCGCGCACGAAGTGGTGGCCGCACAGCTTCTCCCGCGCTTCCGGAGCGGGCGCATTGCCCGGCGCGAGCGCCAGAGCGGTGCCCAGCAGCACCAGCGCCCAGGTGAGTGGGCGGGACTCCATGGCGGCAGAAGGCGCGCCCCAGCGGGGACCCCTTCTTATAGGCATCCAACCCGGCCCAGCTGAGGACCTTGGATGGGGACAAAGCATTCCGCGAAAGACTCAGGGAGAAGGTCAAGGGCGGGGTGAGTGCTGAGTGCAAGTGTAGTGTAAACCCCGCAGTTGGGTTTTCTCTCTCTCTTTTTTTTTTTTAAAGCAATCTCTACGCCCCAGTTGGGGCTTGAACTCACGACCGCGAGATCATGTCTTGTAGGCTCCAACCACTGAGCCAGGCTTTTTTGTCGTGTCTGACTTAAGCTTTGATGGCTCAGGCATCCTCTTCAAAGATGGCTATAAACCTATTTGCTGGCCACCCAGCTAGATAAGGAGCCAGGTGTCACCCCCACCCCGCACTGAGGCTCCCTTGTTTGAGAAGTCTGGACTGGTTTTAAGAACCGGCCCTTGGGACCACTTGTGTTTTTCCCTTCAGGCGCTTTAAATTCCCACTCCCGTGGTTTAGGGTTAGCACTAAGCAATGAGCCCTGGGAACCCCAGGCTCCCATCCTGGACACCCATAGAAGCATTGCCCAACCAGTGACCACGTGGCCCCGTGTCTGTTCCCCGCCCCTTCACTGTGTGTGTGTGTGTGGGGGGGGTGCCCTGCGGTCTCCAGGTCCTGTCAGAAAGAAACCTTTATTTTTTTCAGTTTCCTGATGGTTGTTGCAGAAGGGGGAGCAATCGCAAGGGCCAGTCCAACCAGACACTGGACACTGGCCGGCTGAGACCTAACCAGTTCAAGCCCCCTCCCCTCAATTCCAATGTTTAAGCTCGACTCCCCATCGTGATGGTGTCTGGAGACCTGCGGGCTCCAGGGGAGCATCACGTAGTGGAAGGGGGGGGCTCACAATGGGATTCATGCTCTCCTAGGAAGGGGGTGTGAGAGAACGCGCTCCACACCCCCCTCCAAGTGAGCACAGGGCCAGAAGGCAGCCATCGGGCCCCCGGGAATTCCCGCCACCAAGGCCAGGGAAGGGAGCTGCATGCCAACCAGCTCAGAACATTAAATTCACACCGTATCTGAAATCCACCAATAACGAGTGAGCCAGGGAAACCCAAGCCCCCTCAGCAGACCCCAATAAAAGCAAAGCCCCAAGTCCTGCGTTGGCTCCCTGTTTCCACCAATGACCTCAATGTATAGCCCTAGGTCGGCTGTGTAACTCTTGTAAGTAATTAACCTGTACTTTTTTAGTGTTTCCTGATGAGTGGTGCTGAAGGGGATCTTGCAATCATATAAGAACAACAAACAGTGGTTTTAACCTCAACACTGGTTATTGAGAGGCCGACCTGTCTCTCTGCCTGGGCCAGGGCCTTGGATGCCTCCCCCAGGAGAGCACTGGCTCAGGAGTCTTTTCAGCAACAACAGCCACTTTAGAGAGGGGAACTAAGTGACTGGAGAATGGTTCCACATGGTAGTGGTCAGGCAGTCTGAGCCGTCTGAGACAAGGGGCAGACAGAATCTTCTTGTCCTTATTCCTGTACCAATAAGGAAACAGCCTCAGAGAGGGATCGCCACGTTTTCCCATGGTCACAGGAGGCTGGGGCTGGGGCCGTTGGCTGGCTCTGTGTCTCCCATATTGGGGTCTCCTTGGACGGGGCAGGGACGGGAGAGCCCAGAAGGCAGCTGGCTGTCTTTGCTCATTATGACTTTGGTTTACCAAGGAGGGAAACTAGAGTGGAGAGAAGGGTGGACACTCCATCCGAGGCAAGGAAGAGCCTGAGCTAAAAACCCTCTTGCTTGAGCGCAGAGCAGCCCCCTCCTGCTTTTCACCAAAGCAGGTGGCTTTCCCTGCGCTAAGAGAGTAGTAGAGAGGGAGACGGTCTCTCTCCTGCCCTGTCTCTCCCTCTCAGTCTCACTTGGTCTTTGTCTTTCTGTTACTCCTCGTATCTGTCCAGCCATCCTGGGAGACACTTGCTTGGCCCCCCACTGATGTTGGACCCCTCCCCACAGCCTCCCACCCCAACCTTGCCCTCTGACCCTCCTGGAGCAGCCTGTTCCTTCCACCCACCAAGAGCCTGTAATCAGTTCCTTAGGACAGAGCCAAGGCCAGCAGCTGGAGCTGGGGCCGGGTTCTGTCCTCCAGGACCCCAGCCAATGCTCCACCATGTGTCTCCTCCCTCAGCCAGCCCTGAAGCCTCCAATGTGGCCCCCAGGGGATTCCCATCCCCCAGCCCTAGCCACATTCCTGCCCAGCTTATACACTCCCCAAAATTCCTCATCACCCAAGTCCAGCAACACACTATTCTTTCCACTGAACTTTATTCATTCAATGAATGCTCCGAGTCCCCTTTGTGCCAGTCCCAGCCCAGCCCCCTGGGAGCCTCCAGGTCAGAGGAGACATATCTGGACAGAGACCCCAGCCTTCCGGTCAGAGGGAAGTACAGGGTGGGTGAGGAGTGGTGGAGTATGCCACAGGGAAGGCTGCCCAGAGGTGACAGCTGGGGTTTTGAGAGGTAAATAAGAGTTTTCCAGGGGGGTAAAAGTGGCAGAAAAGATTGCAGGAAGGTGAGGAGTTGGGGATGGGGCGGCTTAAACTCCACCAGATGCCTTCTCACAATCCTCCAGAAGCTGCCTGTGTACAGAAGAGACCAGGACCATTTCTCTGCCCATTGTACAGGAGGTGACACTGAGACACCCGTAGGAGAGGCAAGGTGCCCACCATCACATAGCAATTAAGTGGCAGAACCATGGGCTCCAACACCTGGGCTCTTAACTTCTGTACTCTAAGCCTCCTCACTCTCACCATGCTGTTCCCTCTGCCAAAAATGCCTTGCCTTTCCTCAGCTGCTGAAAAGCTCTAGTAAGTCTCCAGCGTCATCAATTGCGTGACCCTCCGGTTAGGACAGAAAGGGTCCCAGTGTTCAAGTGGGCAAAGGGAAGGCCCAGGACACTCTGGTACAGTTAGGGTGGACTGGGACCCCAGCCTCTCCTCGCCCCTCACAGGATCCCAAAAAGTCATACAGGCTCCCCTCCCCCGGCCCAAAGTGAATTTCCAACCCTGGCAGCTGCTTTTTTCTGGGGCTCCCTCCAGCAAAAGAGAGATGCGAGGGGCGGCAGGGATGAAAAGAAGGCTGAGATTGTATATTTAAAGCGCTGCAAGGTCTTCACTGAGACAGGAAGCTCAGGGCCAAACCCTGTGAGGATAGGCAGATAGGAGGGGCTTAAATTTGGCTTCTGGATTCTGGGGGCCAGGCACACAGCGGGTCCCACCAAGGCATTCATCTTGAATCTTTGCAAGTTCCCGAGGCTGTAAGACTGCTGCTGCCCCACAAGCCAGGGGTGCCCCTCAAATGCAATGTCATTTGCCCCATGGGGGTCTCTGTGAAGCAGAAAGCCCAGAGAGGGGCAACCTTCTGCCCCAGGTCACACAGCCAGTGCACAAAGACTAGAACCCAGAGGTGTGTGTGCAGGAGATATAAAAATGAAGTGAGTGGGTTTCCTCCTCCAGACAAGCAGGGAAGGCATAAGTTTCACTCTCTCTGCTACCCCCG
This sequence comes from Neogale vison, assembly GCF_020171115.1. NCBI lineage: Eukaryota > Metazoa > Chordata > Mammalia > Carnivora > Mustelidae > Neogale > Neogale vison. The sequence continues at coordinate 213,024,162 of NC_058096.1, read as the reverse complement.
GCTTGCACTCCATAGTGCGTCCAGCTGAGGGCCCAAGGCACTGAATGTTGGTCGGTCTTTCGGGCTAGAGGCCCAGCACAGCTTCATGAGCTCATGAACCTGAGGGAGTGGGAGGAGACAACAGGGTCACATATGAGCGGTAGGAAGGACTCCTATTCACAGTTTCAAAATATAAATTAGATTCCATCCCTCCCCTGCTCCAAAGCCTCCCATGGCTCCCTATAGGTCTTAGAACAAAATCTAATGCCCTCCCGTCTCCTTCCATCACTTCCTCTCTTGTTCCCTGCAGCCACATCTGCCCACATCTCATTATTTAAGTGTATCAAACTCATCCCCTCCTCAGGGCCTTTGCACATGCTGTGTCCACTGCTGAGAATGCCCTCTCCCAGCTTTTCCCATGGGTAGGCTCCTCCTCCTCCTTCAAGATTACTCCCTCTAAAAGGTCCCCCTGACTACCACCTCACCCCCTCATTTCCTCCTGTCCAACTCTTCCTAGACACCACTAACCACCAGAATGTTCTTCTTAGCCTCTGCTGGTTACCAGGAGGACAAGGTAGTTTCTGTTCTGTCCCCTGCTGGGTCCCCAGCACCCAGCCCAAAGTGCGGCATACAGTCAGTACTCAATAAATGTTTGTGGTCTGGGCAGGTGCATTTATTTATTGATTGACTTTTAAAGACTTTATTTGAGAGAGAGAGAGAGAGAGCACATGGGGTAGGAGAGAGAGAGAGAGAGAATCTTGGGCAAACTCTGTCCCCAGTGCAGAGCCTGACATAGGGCTTGATCTCACCACCCTGAGATCATGACCTGAGCAGAAACCAAGGGTCTGTCGCTTAAGTGACTGAGCCACTCAGGTGCCCCTGGGCAGATCAACTTATGAATGACCAACCTCATGTCAGACATTTCCACAGAAGTTGTGAAGATAAACTGTAAGAGTCATTAACATTTACAGACAGTTGACAGTCAGCTGGACCCGAAGCTGAGCAAGGGAGAGGGGTCAATTTGTCTAAACTTACGCCACCCCATAAGGCATTGTTATGCCCATTCTGGAGATGGGCAAACTGAGTGTCTGAAGGTGTTTGCGACTTGGAATTCAGTGAGAGAACGGCAAAATAGAAGCCAAAATCCCTTTCAGATTCATGCCCCAGGGTATGCTCTCAATTAAGAGATAACAGCAGGTGGGGGGAAACCCAAAGGGATCAGCTGGCTTCCCTAAGAAAATCCAGAGGGGGAAACTGAGGCAGGCCCTCCAGCACTCACCTCACCAGGGCAGGCAGCAGGCGCCGGCAGCCTCTGGCCCTCAGCCAGAAGTTCCAGGAGGCAGCAGAGGGCCGGGACATCTCTATCACAACCCATCATCCCCATCATCCGCAGGAACTCCTGGGGCCAAGAGGGAGCACCCGTGGTGGGGGAGGTGCCGTCCATGAAGGAGGGAGAAGGGGCTGCCAGTGATTGGGGAAGGGGTAGAGGTGGCGGGGCAGGGGGCAGCCATAGTGAAGAGAGGGAGAGAGTCAGGCGCCGTGAGGAGAGGGGCCATCTGTGATGGAGGGGGAGGGGGCTATCCGTGGTAGCAGGGGTCAACCTTAGTGAAGAGCGTTCCTCCCCATTATAAAGGGCCTATATAATGCTGGGACAAGGTGACACTGAGCAAAAAGAGGGACCAGCACAAACAGGGCAGGGATGGGCCAGGAAGGTTCTGGCGATCCAGGGGTGCTGACTCACGGCTGAGGGGCTGCAGCTCTTGTTCCCGTAGGTGAAAAGCTCATACAGGATGACCCCGAAGCTCCAAACGTCCGACTGGCGCGAGAAGATGTTGTCAGAGAGAGACTCTGGGGCGTACCTGGAAGGGGACGAGGAAGTCTTGGGATGCGAAAGCGAGGGAAAGTATGGGAAAAGGAACAACGTTGGGCGGGGGAAGCTGGGGGTCAGCTGTGAGAGGTCAGTCCCAGCCCCGGGGTCAGAGTTTCCCTGCGGGTGGGATGGGGTAGTCTCCCACCCTACGGAGGTCTGGGCGGGGTCAGGGCGGAGCCGTGACTCTAGGGGGCAGGGGCCAGTACTGAGGGGCGGAGCGGGGTGGGACAGGAAGTCGTGGCCCGGGAGGGGCCTGGGCAGCGAGAGGGGCGGGGCCGGAGCGGTACCGGGACGGTGGGGAGGAGGGGCAGGCCAAGACAGTGGAAGTAAGGGAGGGGCCAGGGTAGTGGGGAAGAGTTGGGGGGCCTGGGCGGGGTCAGGAGGGCCGTAGCAGTAGGAGCAGGGGCGGGGCCAGTGACGAGGGGCGGGACCAGCACGCTAGGGGGAGGAGCCAGGACTGCGAGAAGTGGGGCCATGGCGGGCCCTAGAAGGTAGGAGGGAGGTATGGGCCGAAGTCGCGGGAGGAGAGGTGGGCCGGGGCGGGGTCCCCACCAGAAGATGGGGCTCTGGCCGGGCTTGTGGACCACGTAGTAGTCTTTGTCGAGCGGCAGCAGCTTGGCGAGGCCGAAGTCGGCGATCTTGACGTGCGTCTCGCTCTCCACCAGGATGTTACGCGCGGCAAGGTCGCGGTGCACGTAGCGGCGGGAGCCCAGGTACTCCATACCCTGCAGGCGAGCGTGAGGGCCACACTCCAGCGCAACCAGCAGGGGCCCAACCTGGCTTACCTGGAATCCAACCCAAACCCATCCCAAAACCCAAGCCTAACCCTGCCCCGGACCCATCCTGCCCTCCAGTCCCGACCTCAGCTCTAACTCAACTGCTCCTCCAGCCTGACCTGGACCCGAAACTTCCACCTTTAGCCTTCCCCGCGACTCCACGCAGACCCTCCCCCAGACTGGGCCACCGCCGACCCCGGGGCCCCGGGCACGCCTCGCACCTTGCAGATCTGTGAGGCGTAGAGGAGCAGGCGGTTGGCATCGAGGCGCGCGCGGTGCCGCTGTAGGAAGTCCTTCAGGCAGCCGCTGGGCAGGTACTCCATCACCAGCCGCAGGCTCTGGCGACCTAGGTGATGGGAGGGGAGGCTGGGCGGAGTCACTACAGAGCACAACTCCGTCCACTGCCCCTCCCGATTCTTCCTCCCAGATCAGAGAACGGCCCTGGGTTCCTCCCAGCCTCAATATTGCTTCCTATAAAATGGGAACGGCAACCCTAACGCTTATCACCAATGGCTCTTGAGTACTTTCTATGATACACATTGATTCATTTAAACCTGATAATGACCGCTTTTTCAGGTGTAGAAATGGACACGCAGAGAGTTTAAATCGCCTGCCCAAGGTCTCCCAGCTGCTAAGGGAGAGAGTGGGAATTCGAATCCGCGGCAATCCAGATCTGGATAAACAAGAGCATCAGTCGCACCCTTCCTGGTGTCCCCAGGCCACCCTAGAATGTCACTGCGGGTGTGGGATTCGAAGAGCACCCATTTGGGAATGGCTCACCTGGGCCATAGCTGACACCGCGGTACTTGACAATGAAGTCACTGTGGAGGGCTTTGAGGGTCTGGATCTCCCTCTGGAAGTCCCTCTGCTGGTCTGGCCCGCTGTGCTGCAGCTGCTTCACTGCCACTAGGGCGCCTGTGTTGTCACCCAGCGGGTCATAGCGGCACAGTTCCACGCTGCCAAAGTTGCCCTGGGGGACAGCAGGGCTGGTGTCCATGTGCATGGGGGCTTCCCCGCAGCAGGGCTGGTGTCCATGTGCACCAGGGCTTCCCCGCCCGCCCCAGCCCTGCCCAGCTCACCTTGCCCAGCTGTGAGATGTACTTGAGGTGTCTCTCCTCGAAAATAGTAGGGTCTTGGTAGGCGTAGAGCTGGGCGCCATTCCATAGCCCATCACGGGGCGTCAAGGCACCAGGTGTGGGGTCTGAGAGGAGCTCATAATCTGCGGGGTACAGGCAGTAAGTGACCGGTACACTGGGCCCTGGGTCCCTCTCCTAAGCTGACTTGCTAGGGCACTTTGATCTGCACACTTACCTTCTCTACCCATTATGGCAGGGCCCCTGCAAGCCTCAGGGTACCTTGCAGGGGGCTGGAAAAGGAGGCCAGCTGGGCAAAGGCAGACCGACCCCTTATGTGTTCTCAGGCTGTGCAAACTATGTATAGCTTTGGAGACAGAAGGGCATTTCCCAGACTCCACTGAGGTGAAGTGTGGTACATGGTTGAGCTCAGGCTGATGGGGGAGAAGAACTGGCTGCCCTTTCAGGCCTGGCACATGGAAACCTAGCATGGCACCCTCCACAGTCTCTCTCTCTCTCTCTGTCTGCAGAGGATGTGACAGGGACCTGAGACCATGGGATGGGTGGAGCCACAAAGGGAGAGGCACCTGTTGACCTGGACACCGTCATGGAATGAAAGGTAAATATCCACCATGGTCAGCCTGGAACTTGGGGAAGGGGCGGCTGTTTGTTACAGTAGCGGCTGAGGCTCATGCTGACTGATACACTCACCAACCACTCCAATCCTGCCAAGCACACAGGGCCAGCTCTGCATGCAAATTTCACTTTATTCCCACCCCCCCTCGGGGCCTCTTATGATAGGCCAGCCCTGCCCACCCTGCCTGGCCCAGTGGGCACCTGAAGTGATGAGGCTGTTCAGGTCGCGGATGATGGCACGGAAGGAGGGCCTCTGGCCTGCCTCGTAGGCCATGCACTGTTGGATCAGCATGGCGAGCTCCATCCACTTGGGGGCAGGGAGCTGCTGCTGTTCTTTATAAAATTGAAGCTTCTAAGGTTGAGGAGAGGGGCTGATCACTCCCAGTATACCTTCAGGAGCAGTCCCCTTGCCCCCCAGACCAGCCCATCCCCAAGCTGGACCTTAGCCCCCTAGAGGCCAATACAGGTGCTCTGACCTTGGCAGGATCCAGGGTGCTGATGGGTATCGGGATCCCGCTGAACACCTCCCAGACTGTGGCACCAAAACCCCACTTGTCAGCTTCCAAGCCGAGTGTCCGGGGCTCCAGGAGACACTCAGGGGCCACCCATGGGATCCTGTCTGTGAGCACTGGGGAGTGGGGCGAGGGTCAGGGGTCTGCTTCCCTGCCCCACTAGGTCCCTCCGTCCACCCTTCCAGACTTACTCTCCAGGCTTAGCACAGCAGGGCTGACCCCAGGGTCACTAAGCTTGATGAAGGGCAGGTTCCCATCAGCCCCTTCGCGAGCAAGGAGCACCTTCCGGGCTGAGACATTGCCATGGGGGAGGCCTTTGTCCTCCTAGGTGGGCCAGGCATAGGGAACGCAAGGGAGGGTTTACTGAATGAAGAGTCTGGCTGGAAAGCCACTACATAGCCTTCAAAGCGCACCTGTGGCTGCTCAGACCATACCTCTAGACCACTCCCCAGACTACTGGTGGCCTGTCTTGCGTCCTCTGGTTCACCCCCTATGCTGCCCCATGTAACCTCCTCTCAAAGCCACCCAGAGGCTGCCCATTGCCTTTAGGATAAAGTCCAAAGTCCTCAGCCTAGCTGTCAACCCCAGCCTCCTGGGAGGCATCCTGCTGGAGGCATCCCAGGACGTGCACCCCATCTTCTAAGCTGCAGGCCTGGGTCCAGGCTGTGCCCTCAGCCTGACACGCCCTCCTCCTTTTCTCCACTTGATGAGCTCCTAGTCAACCCTCAAGACCCAGTTCCCATGTTCCCTCTTCTGGGAAGCCTTCCCCCTGCTCGGCCTCATGGCCCACTACTCCCCCTGAAATCCACCAATGACCACCTATTCCCTTCTCCCACTCTATACCTCTGAGCCTATACGTATGCTGTTCCCTCAGTCTAAAATGCCCTCCCTTTGTATCCTTGCCAAACTCCTATGCCTACCACAGAGCCCACTCTCAGTTGCCCCTCTATTCTGTGCCCAGAGGGTAGAGCAAGCAGAGGAGCACTCACCAGATAGTTGAGGGCATAGGCCAGCTGTTTGATCACCTGCAGCTTCCAGCTGGCTGGCACCAGGTGGCCAGACTTGCGCAGGTAGGTGTCCAGGGCTCCCAGGTGTGCAAATTCCTGCACCATGATACCTGGCAGCAGCAGGGAGGGGCAGGGCTGGGAGGCAGGACTGAATCCGTGCTGAACAGGCTCTGCCCCCCCCCCGCCCCACCCCCGGTGAGTTGCGGGGCTCTGGAGCTCTCAAGAACCCTTGGTTCTTACCCTCCTCTCCTCCTCCTCACTTCCTGTATGGGAGCTATTGCCCCGAGATGCCTGGATGGCACTGAACTCTGTCCCCATCTCACTTCCAGCCCTTTGCATGTTCTCTCTGGAACATCCCTCCTCCTCTTCCCTAATTCCTAATACCTTCGCCTTCTCTGCTTAGAACTTAGCTTTGCCTATCCAGAATCACTGCCTAACCTCCAAGCTGGGCTGGCGGACTCTGACCACCCACAGTGCCCTGCGCGGCCCCCGCGCCCGCGATCACGGTCACATAGATCACGTATCACCCCGCCCCGCCTGTCACGTTCCACGCTGTGAGTGCAGCTCCTGGCCCCTCCCAGCCCTGCGAGAGATAGCTACTGTACTGATCTGGTGGAACTGGGGCTTGGAGAGGTAACTTGGCCCTTGCAAAGCTGCAGGGGTGGGGTGGGGGCAGCGGGGGAGGTACACAGGGAGGTGGGATTGGATCCCAGGCCCATTTGACTTGAGATAATTCTGCGAGGCTGGGTATCTGTGGGAGCCTGGAGCTGGCTGCCCCAAGAGTGGCAAATGAAGGACACCGGTAAGAGGGTGAGGGACCCCCGGGGACTGAGGAGCCCAGCCAGGGCGGGCTCTGGATTTGTATGGCTAATGACGTTTTAGCTGGTCTCAGTGGGGAAGGGCAGGCGCAGGGGCGAAAGTTGCTCACTGTCTCCAGCCATGCACACGCCATGGAGCAACACGAGGTGCTGGTATGACACTTGGCTCATCAGACTCGCAGCTTCCAGAAATGACTGGGGAATGGAGAAGGGATAGAAGGTCCATGGGTTCCTCCCCCTCCAGGGTCAGACCAAGCACCCCAAACTTGCTGCTCACAAATCATCCTCAGGAGGATGCCTCATCACAAGCCTCCTTTGACCTTGGAGTCCACCACTGGTACACACGGGACTCTGTATCATGGTTTTCTGACAGGCGCTGGAAGTCCCCATGGTAATCTACCTTGGGTCTCTCACACAGAAGTGGGAGACTTGGGGTTCAAGGAGGGCTCAAGCCTTCCCTGGGTGGCCCAACCTGCTGAGGCTTCCATCCACGTCACTCCCCTCTTCTTCTTTGATCACTCTCTCCAGCCCACTGGCCCGTCTTCACTTTTTTTTTTTTTTTTTAAGTTTTATTTATTTAAGTAATCACTGCATCCAGTGTGGGGCTGGAACTCACAACCCTGAGATTAAGAGTCACGTGCTCTTCCAACTGAGCCAGCCAGATGCCCCCTCCTCACTGTTCTTTAAACATGCCAGACAGAGGGGTGCCTGGGTGGCTCAGTCAGTTAAGCCTTTGCGTTCAGCTTGGGTCATGATCCCAGGGTCCTGCAGGAAGTCTGCTTCTCCCTCTCTCTCCGTTCCTCCCCCCAGTTTGTGCGCTGTCTCTCTGTCAAATAAATAAATAAAATCTTAAAAAACAAAAAACAGGGGCACCTGGGTCGCTTAGTGGGTTAAAGCCTCTGCCTTCAGCTCAGGTCATGATCCCAGGGTCTTGGGATCGAGCCCTGCATTGGGCTCTCTGCTCAGTGGGGAGCCTGCTTTCTCCTCTCTCTCTCTGCCTGCCTCTCTGCCTACTTGTGATCTGTCTGTCAAATAAATAAATAAAAATATTTAAAAAACAAAAACAAAAAACAAACATGCCAGGCACAACCCTGCCACAGGACCTTTGCACTGGCTATTTCTTCTGTTCAGTGTACTCTTTCTGTTTGCATCTAAATTCCCTGATCCCTCTGTATTTCAAGGTTTGGAGATGCTGCAACTACATTTCTGTTGTGTTAAAGACCCGTGTGTTTTTAACTTTCTTTGAATCCACAATGCTCTCTCCAGCCAGTCCTGACCCCAAAGTCCTGGTCCCCATCACACTCACCTCCATGCAGTTTTTATGCTTGGCATTCATCACTTTGAGCAGCACCTCTGTCTTCCGGGCCTCCCCCTCCACGACCTCATGGCGACAACCCCGGTAAATCTTGGTGAACGATCCATGACCCAGGTTCTCATGCTGGAGGGTGAGGAGGCAACAGGAGAGGCTGGTAAGGGGGCTCCTGGTGGGATCCTGGCCCCCGGTCCTGGCCCCACTTTACAGATAATGAACAGAGGCACAAGAAGGTTACATCACATGCTTGAAGCCACACAGCACAGATGTAAATGAGATGCAATGCAGACCCAGGGTCTGGATCCCAACTGAGGTCCCCCCACCCATTTCCTGGGGCCGCTTACCCACTCCAGGCTGTCAGCAGGGATCTTGTGAAACGTCATCTGACTCAGCTGTCCTTGGGATTGGGTCTGAAGAGGGGATGATGTGGGTGGGCTACAACCCCTCCGTACCACAATCAGGTTGGACTTTTCTGTGGGGAGGAGGTAGCAAGAAAAAGACGGAGGTCAGAGGTACAAGGTCCCCTAAGGTTTGCTCACTCCCTGCCTCAATTTGGGGTCTCCCCCAGAAGCAGCCAACCCTGAGATGAGGACCCCAGGGTACGTGGTTTATTTGAGACTACAGGAAGCCCCAGTCGTGGGGGGGGGTGTTCCCTATGAGAAGGCAGTGCTGTGGGCAACCTACTCTCAGTCCTGCTAGGAATTCTAGAAGACTCTGAAGAACTCACAGCTCACAGTTGTCCCATGCCTGTGGTTTGTCTGAGAGCGAAATTCACCCAGAGGAAGAGGCAAGAGGTGGAGAGAGTCTAAGACAGGGTCAGCTCTTGGATCCTCTTTGTGCCTGAAGATGGCATCTACACTTCCAGCCCATAAACCCCCTGTTCTTTCCTAAACCATCTGGACCCATGGCTTCTGCCACTCGCCACACAAAGCAGGACCCCAGCTTGACTGCTCAGCTCAGGGGAGGGGACAGGCTCACCTTTGGGTTTGGGGGTGCAGCAGAAAGTGAGGCTTAGCGCAACCCCATCCACGTGCAGCCCGCCATCCCAGCAGGCTGCCAAGAGCTCTCGAAGACTGCTGTGGGGACGGCCGAGGCCAGCCAGGGAGAAGGTTCCTGTGGGGTCACAGCGGATGAGGCAGCCCTTGTAATCAGGACCCAGGGGGGTCTGCAAAAGAGGAGTGGTCCCTGAGTGCAAGTGGGCAGTACCTTCCACTCACCCCATCTTCCTTGAGCACCACAGGCTCATTCCAATCTCCAAGCCTTCGCATATGCTGTTCCCTCCACTAAGAATGCCTTTACCCTCCCCTTCCTCAAGGAGCAAAGATGAAAGACTCATCTTTCAGGTTTCAGTTCAAATGTCACCTCCTTCAGGAAGCCCTCCCTGCTCACCTGGCTACTAGTGGTGGACCAACCTGAACACAGACAGTGAGGAGGAAGCAGTCAAAATCCTGGGGACTGCGGCGGAGAACGTAGGAGCCGGGACGTGAGCCCTGGGTCTTGAGTTTGTTGATGGCAAAATCCAGGCTGTGGAGAAAGGCAGGAGGAAAAGACAGAGACAGAGAGATGGAGGCAGAGAAACCCAAGCTAGACTTGGTTCTAGTCCTGGTCCCTCTGAAGCTCCGGGACCCTGGCCACCTAACATTCCCTGAATCCTTCCTATTTTTTAAAATGAGCCAAAAAGGGTGTCTGGGTGGCTCATCGTTAGGCATCTGCCTTCAGCTCAGGTCATGATTCCAGGGTCCCAGGATTGAGCCCAGCATCAGACTCCCTGCTCATCGGGAAGATTGCTTCTCCCTCTCCTGCTCCCCCTGCTTGTGTTCCCTCTCCAGCTGTGTTTCTCTCTGTCAAATAAATAAATAAAATCTTAAACACACACACACACAAGAATACTTGTTTAAAAGTAAATAAATAAAATAAGACAAAATTCAGGGCTCTACTAGAGGATTAAAGAAGAGATCACAGGTAGAACCTGGTGCCATCCACCCCAGTAATCCACTCTGGGGCACTGAGGAATCAAGAGAAAGGGAAGCCGCTGTGCAGGACAGCAAAAGGGACAGCCTAGTCTCATTGAGCGCCAACCATGAACCAGGCATTGTTCCAGCACATGAGCCCTGTCCAGCGCTCCTGGGGAGGAGAGGACACTGAGAGAGTGAGCAAGATTCGAACCGAGTTCCGCGGGGATAGACCCTTACGTGATGGGGCCGTGGCACTGCTCGGCCACTTCCTCCAGCAGCCGTGGCGGCGCAACCTCCTTGCAGAAGAAGTGCCTGGAGTCGGAGATCAGCCGGAAGTAGCCATCGACAAGCGCCACGAAGGACAACGCGGCGGGCAGCCCCGGGAACTCCGCCTCCTGTGTTGATCAGCGTCAGTGCCCGCTGCGGCCCCAAGGTGACCGTCCCGCATCCCCGCAGTTGGGGTTAGGCGGGAAAGGAAGATAGTCTAGTACCCACCAGGATCTGGTTGTCCGTCCTGGTGACGGTGACCAGGCGGTGCTCCCCGGCCGGGCCAACACACGGAGCCTGCTTGATGCTGATGTCCACAATTTCTGGAAAGTCGCAGAAGGGCTGGAGGGCCTGGGAACGGGGTTGGGGAGAGGGCTGAAGCTGGAGGTCCCGTCCCCTCGGAGCCCCAAGTCCGTCTTGGAAGCCTGGACCCCACCAACCCACGGCGTAAACCCTGACCTTCTCTGCCTCTTCCAGCCCCGGTCCCTTCCCACGTCTCCCCTGCCAAACCCCGGCCCTTTCTATCAATCCCATCCTTCACAAACCCTCTCCACCCCATCCCCAATGTCTCCCACCCTACCCCTGCTAAACCCCATCTCCTTCAATCGTCCGGTCCCCTCCCGGAACCCGTCCATCGCTTAGCTCCACTCCACCTGCCGGGCTAAGTCCAGCCGGGAGCCCCGCCCCGTCTCAGCCCTGACTCCTCCCCCAGCCCAGCTAACCCAGTCCTGAGCCCCCCGCCCAACCACTCTCCTCGGTCCCAAGTCCCGCCCATTTTTTTCATTCCCGCCCCCACCCCGCTAGCCCCACCTCTCACTCAACCGGTCCCGGTCCGACTCACAGTCTCTCCCCTCCTTCACCCCGCCCACTCTCCTGCCCCTCCCTCCTATGCTCCGCCCCGGCCGTTGGCCCTGCCCAGCAGCCGCCCACACCTCCTGTCCTCCAGAACTCCAGGCGATGCCGCTGTCACCAGCCACTCGGAGCAGCCCCTGCGCATCCTCACCACCGGCAGCCCCGGGGAGGTTCACGGGGAAGGTCTCGACCGCCCTGGCCGGGTCGAGCCTCTCCAGGTCCATGATGTACTTGGCCATGAGCGAGTGCCTGTCAGCCTGGCAGGCAGTCACACGGCGCAGGGCCCGGCGCACGGTCCTCCGGATGCGCTTCCGCGTCACGAAGCTCAGGCCCTGAATCAGGTCGCGCAGGTCGGGGGGCAGGCAGACCTTATAGCTACGAGTGGGGGTAGCGGGTCCTCACTGTGGGGAGGGATCTCCACAGGTACGGACAGGGACACACACAAACCCAAATTTTAGCTGAAGGGCTGAAGGGTGGCCTCACCTGGGGGGCACGAGGCACACACAGAGACACTCAAGGACATGTCTGGGGGAAGGACCTCAGTGTGGGGAGGGCCACTGGGCTCCACCAGACAGACGGACATACACACACACACACACACACACACACACAGGCCTTTAGCGGCAGGAGGGAGGGAGGGACTGGAGCGTCAGGGGTTGGTGGGGTCCTGGGTCACATGCACACACCGCAGGCTTGTGTGTGGGGAGCCTCAAGGCATTCTGAGCTCTAGGGATGGCCCAGCGGAGCCACGTTTGCTCACTCCCAGCTAGACGCTGGGTATCACTGGCTGGAAACCCTCACCTGACAGTCTTCAGCAGCTCCTCGGGTTGCTGAACCTGCTCGCGGGCCATCTGGGCCAGGTCCAGCACCGCCAGGCTGAGACATTCCCCCTGCTCCTTGAGACTGAGGCCCACGGAGAGGCGGCCACTCACCAGGTCATTTCGATGCTGGGGGCCGGTCATAGCCCAAAGGTGAGCCCTGATATTGCACTACAGACTCCCCCCCCCCACCCTTGGGTCGATTCCCAACCCTGGGCTGCCATAGAGAGGGTCAGCCAAGGCCGCCCAAACTTCGAGCCTTGTTATTGCCCTGTGGACCCCCCACTCCCACCCCAGGCTGAGCCCCATGCAGGCTTTTACCTGAGCGAAGAGGTGCTCCAGGACTGGTAGGTCAAGGACGGCGCTGGCCAAGTCCTTGCGCAGCCCAAAGCGGTGGCACTTCTCTAGCCCAAACCAGTTGGGGAAGTAAAAGCTAAGCAGAAGGGGAGAAGCCTGGAGTAGGGGTACCGAGGGGTGGAAGACAGTGCCAAGACCTCACAGAGCCCAGGTTGTGCCATTGCCTTGCTAAGTGACCTTGGGCAAGCAAGGGACACCCTCTGGCCTCAGTTCTTCACCTGGGCCACAAGCAGGATCACAAATTCCCTGGGGGTACCCGCTGGGAAGTGCAGGGAGATGATAAGGTTGTAGGATTACCATTGTATTAAACTCTCCTTGCCCTCAACAAAAGGCATCCCCTCTGGGTAACATTTAACCCATGGCCGTGGGGATAGGGCTGATGTGCTTCCTACCGGAGCCTGTAGACCAGGACTTGGGTGCTTGAGTCCTCCACGGAGAAGATATGGCTCGGGGGGAACCAGCAGGACAGGTCCTCCGTGGCCAGGGCAAAGAGGGAGTGGTACACAGGCAGGATGCCTGTGGGAATGCCCCATCAGCCCTCCTAGGTCTCCCCATCTTGTCCCCTGCAGGGCTGCCATGATTAGGAGCCGCATGCATCCCTGCAGGGTTCTTTCTCATCATTGGCTCTCGCCCTCAACACAGCCCCGCTCACACGCACACTCCATGGCTTCCCATTGCCCTCAGCAGAGAATTCACACACAACCTGCTTCCTGGGGCCCCCCGCCCCTCTCCCCAGAGTGCTCCTTCCACACTGTACACCTTATGTCAAGAGATGCCCTCATGTGCCTCTGAGTCTTTTCACAGCCTTTCCCTGAGCATCTTCCTCCTTTGCCAAACTCTTATTCATCCCTCAAAGCCCCAGGTCTAAAGCTGACTCCACTTGACAGCTATTCCAGCTCCCAAGCTGGGCCTCCAACAGCCCGACCTCCCTTTGGCCCAGCTTTCTAGGGAACCACTCACCACTGGCCTTAGCAGCCCAAACACACAGCTCTTCAGCTGAATGGTCCCCATAGGAGAAGGATAGGCGCTGTGGGGGTCCAGGGCCCCGAGGGGGCAGCAGCACATGCAGGGCACCTGCCTCTGAAGATGAGAGGCTGCAGGAACGTTGAGGGATCAGGGGTGTCTCCTCGCTTGGAGGCGCCATAGGTATAGCCTGTCTGGACACACAGAGGCAGCCACTCAGTTCTGGCCAGACGGAACAAGACTATGAAGCTTTTAGGGGTGGGGGTGGGGCACAGAGATGCTGCAGGGGAGGTAGAGCTTAAGCTGATTTAAGAGGCAGGAGAAAGGAGCAGAGACACACAGAAAGAGAAAGAGACAGAAAGGGATGCCTGGGTGACTCAGTCAGTTAAATATCTGCCTTCAGCTCAGGTCATGGTCCTGGGGTCCTGGGATCCTGAGATTGAGCCCCACGGCAAGCCCCACATCAGGCTTCCTACTCTGTAGGGAGTTTGCTTCTCCCCCTGCCTCTCCCCTGCTCATGGTCTCTCTCAAGCATGCTCTCTCTCAAATAAATAAATAAAATATTTAAAAACAAATGAACAGGGGCGCCTGGGTGGCTCAGTGGGTTAAGCCGCTGCCTTCGGCTCAGGTCATGATCTCAGAGTCCTGGGATCGAGGCCCGCATCGGGCTCTCTGCTCAGCAGGGAGCCTGCTTCCCCCTCTCTCTCTGCCTGCCTCTCTGCCTACTTGTGATTTCTCTCCGTCAAATAAATAAATAAAATCTTTAAAAAAATAAAAAAAAATAAATAAAAACAAATGAACAAAGACAGAGATGGAGAAAGAGAGAAATAGAGTACTGAGTGTGCAGGATAGGTAAGGAGCCATAACCGCCCCGGCAAGACTATGCTGGGGTCTGGAAGATACTCTACACTCTAATTTGTGTGAATTCTTTTTTTTTTTTTTTTCTTTTCTTTTCTTACTTTGGTTGATGCATATAATTTGTGTGTATTCTTGTCAGTCCAGGGCAGAGAGATCCAGCCAATCTGCAGCTTTCCCACCTTAATTACTGCAATGCCCCTACCCCAGGCAGACATGAGCAATCAATCACAAGTGTACAGATTTGCTGACCAGGAAGCAGATAGATACTGGTTCCATGGTGGGGGGTGGGGGGAGTGGAGGGGTTAAGGGGATAGGGGTGGCCCATCACTTCCTGCAGGTCTAGGAGACTCCAGCTCTTCTGGGGCTGGGGCTGGAAGCTTTGGCAGCTGGTATGATCTATTCTTTGTGACGAGCATCAGATCCAGACTGATGACTGTGGATAGGAGGGACCTCTGTGTCTATTTTTTTTTTTTAAGATTTTATTTATTTATTTGACAGACAGAGATCACAATTAGGCAGAGAGGCAGGCAGAGAGAGAGAAAGGGAAGCAGGCTCCCTGCTGAGCAGAGAGCCACGCAGAGCTGGATCCCAGGGTCCTGGGATCATGACCTGAGCCAAAGGCAGAGGCTTTAACCCACTGAGCCACCCAGGCGCCAGGAGGGACCTCTGTGTCTTACCTGCCCACCACCATCACCTTCTGTGCACCCTTTATCACTCCCACTGTTTAAGCCCCTGTAGTATGAAGACCTCCCTGGAATGAGCCCAGGGGGAAATTGCCTCTCACCCTTTATTCCCAGACCTCAGGACCCCTGGTTAGGCAGAGGGAAGGGCTGGGCTTCAAGCCCAGCAGAGAAAAGGCAGTAGTAGATGGACAAGATCCACTTACACTGGCCTGAATAAAGAAGATGCAAAGAAAATATTGGGTAAAAAACCATGTTCCAGGGGCACCTGGGTGGTTCGGTCGGTTAAGTGTTTGCCTTTGGCTCAGGTCATGATTCCAGGGTCCTGGGATGGAGCCCCAGATCAGTCTCCCTGCTCAGCAGGGGAATCTGCTTCTCTCTTTCCTTCTGCCCCTCCCCCCTGCTTGTTCTCCTGTGCTCTCTCTCTCCCCCTCACTCACTGTCTCTCAAATAAATAAAAATCTTAAAAACACAAAACCACGTTCCAGAATAATAGTAGGAGGTGGGGGAGGGGACAGCATTAATGAGGTTTTAGCAAACCCAGCCTAAAAGCCTGGAGCTGGGAAGACCCTAGGCTCTGGGTTCAAATCCCAACCCCACCATATTCAAGCTTCGTGACCCTGGCAGGGCGCCCATTGCTGACATGCCACTTTCTCAGCTGTGAGATGCAGTGACTGCCCACCTCACTTGGTTTGCTGAGCTGAGCCCAAGGGGTCAACGTTTTTTATCCTCACTAACTGGCACTGTTTTTGGTGACATGCCCAGCGAGCACTTGACCAAGGCCAGCCAAACCGGGAAGGAAGGTCCCTGACACTGCGGTTTAGCAGTTCCTGACGGGGAGGGAGGGCGTGAGGGGCAGGGAGCTTTCCCTAGGGACACCCCCATGTCACCAGCTCCCAGACAAGGAATTCCCAGTCCCAGGAGCCCTGAGGCCTCTCTCACTCCCTTCAGAGGTTGTCACTGTCCTATTTCCTTTTTTTTTTTTTTTAAGTTTTTATTTATTTGACAGACAGACATCACAAGTAGGCAGAGAGGCAGGCAGAGAGAGAAGAGGAAGCAGGCTCCCTGCAGAGCAGAGAGCCCAACGTGGGGCTCGATCCCAGGACCCTGGGATCATGACCTGAGCCGAAGGCAGAGGCTTTAACCCACTGAGCCACCCAGGCCCCCACTGTCCTATTTCTAAGAGTGGACACAATCATGGTCTTTGCACCTTTATGTAAATGGAATCACGGAGTTTGTGCATTTTGTTTAAAATCAATCTTAAAGATATGTATATATTTTATAACTTGAGGGGAAAAAAAAAAGGAAAAAGTCAGAGGTGGTGTTTGGGACACAGAAAGATTCCCCTGCCTTAGCACCCAAAGTCCCACAAACCCTACAGTTGGTTGGTCACCCTAGGCTCTGGCCTGGGTCCTGGGAGGGTGGAGGAGGGGAATTGTGCCCCTGGGGGCCGTGAACTCCAGGCCCAAGGTACAGGGATTCATCCAAGTCCAGAGATCTGGGAATCTGAGGTCATTTTATGCAATAAAAGCTGAGGCCTGGAGAGGGGAGCACTGAGCCAGAGGCCACTGAGCCCGCCACGCCCAGCTTTTGTCTGTCTGGTGTCTTTCCTCAGAGGCCTTGCCTTGTCCCCAGACACAACCCTTTGCACAGTATCCCCAACCCCCACCCCAGAGCCATGTGGCCCCACCAGCTCTTACCTGGCAGCTGGGAAGCCCGGGCTAAGGACAGGAGGGCAGAGCAGGGCGGCAGCCGGAGGAAAGTCCCACTGGGCTCCTTCCTGTGTGGGCCCCTCAGCTTCCTGAGCTGCTGTCACTTACTGAAAGTTGTGGCCATGTGGGGGATGGGGACGGGGAGGGGAAAGGGGCCTGGGCGCTGAGGGGTAGAAAAGTTCCAGAAGCCTCTGTGGGGCCGCGGCCCTCCTCAGACAGGGTACTGGAAACCCTGGACCTAAAGGGAGGAGTGACGGCACAGAGAAGGGCCCCGGTCACAGAGGGGTTCCCAGCAGGCTCTGGACTGCTCATTCCCTGGGGGGGCCCTGGTAATGCCCCAGCTCCTTGGGCCTCAGTTAACCCATCTGAGGCACATCTGGGTTGGGTATTTAAGCAGAACTAATGTTGCACCCAGGGAAGGGAACTGGGCTAGATCTACCCAGGAAGGAGTCAGGAAAGTTGCCAGACGAAGGTCAAGTTCTTCAGGTATTTCTCCCATGAGACCCTAGGAGGAATGACGGGCCCATTCTGTGCACCGTGCCCTATGCCCAGCCTAGAAACGGGCTCACCTCACCTTCTGGTCTGCCAGAGAGACAGTTACTAATTATGGATGACAAGGAAAGGAAGGTGATGGCAGTGAAGGGACCTCTATGCAGAGGTCATGATGAACTGAGCTGGGATCTGAAGCAGGAGGAGCAAAGAGCATACCTGGTGGAGGTCACCACAAGTGCAAAGGCCCTGAGGTGGACTGAGATGAGCAGTTTGAGCCGAGAGGAGGCAGGAATGGCAGGAAGAGGTAAGAAGTTGGAGGGAATAGAGCCGTGAGCAGGTTGGGTCTGATCACTTTTTTCCACGACCCTGAGGTTGTCCTGAGTGGAGGCAGGCGGCTAGGGCAGCGTCTCCGTGAGAACTGGCCCAGTGTCCTTACCCCAGAAAGTAGAGTTTGGGGGACAGATTTTTTTTTTAAAGATTTTATTTATTTATTTGACAGAGAAAGACGTAGTGAGAGAGGGACCAGAAGCAGGGAAAGTGGGAGAGGGAGAAGCAGGCTTCCCACTGAGTGGGGAGGCTGATGCCAGGCTTGATCCCAGGACCCTGGGATCATGACCTGAGCCAAAGACAGACGCTTAATGACTGAGTCACCCAGGTGCCCCTGGAGGATAGATTTTAGAGAACTCTTTCATCTCGATAATCCCATTACAGGTCCTGGCACAAACATGGCTTTGGGGGGGGGTGCCTGGGTGGCTCAGTCGGAAGAGCATGTGACTCTCAATCTCCAGGTCATGAGTTTGAGTCCCATATGGGGTGCAGAGATTACTTAAATAAACATCTTTTTTTTTTTTAAGATTTTATTTATTTACTTGAGAGAGAGAAATAACAAGAGAGAGCACAAGCATGGTGGGTGGAGGTGGAAGGGAGAAGCGGGCTCCCCACTGAGCAGGGAGCCCGACATGGGGCTCGATCCCAGGACCCTGGGATCATGACTTGAGCTGAAGGCAGATACTCAACTGACCGAGCCACCCAGACACCCTTAAATAAATAAATAAACTTAAAATAATAATCATAAACCCAGTAATTGTCTCAGGGGCCCTGCAGGCTGCTAGGAGAGGCCCTGAGTCTGGGAGGGCTTCCTGGAGGAATGGCTTTGATACTGAAATCCAGGGACAAGTGGGATTAGCCAAAGAGTAATCTGGAGGTGTGGGGAGCTCCTGCAGAGGGAACGGCCCAGGCAAAGGCTGGGAGACTGGACCAGAGGACCAGGTCACAGCGTTTCTGAGAAGGGCAGTGTGTTAGGGACCTACTGTTCTGAGACTTGCCTGGAAGCATCGGTGGGGCCTTGTGGGTGGAGGGAGGGTTATGAGTGTAACCTCGGTACAAGCAGAGCCCGGAGCCCCAGCAGGCTAGAGGCAGGAAGTCCTGCACAGGACTTAGAGGTAACATCCTTCTTTTACTTCCTGGGTGACTTCAGCAGAGAGGAATGCAAATGTTACTCCCACCCCTGGCCCCCGAGATAGAGGCTCCTGCCCTCCAGGAAAGACCGTGAGTTTGTAGAGGCTGACAACTCCAGTGTGATGGTCACTGTGGCATTTTGAGAATGAGCAGGAAGGGAAGAGGGTAAGGACAAAGGTGACACCCTCAGCCCCAGAGAGGGGTATGTGAAGGCTCCATCAGGAAGTTTCAGGGAAGGGGTCCCTAGGGGGCTCAGTCAGTTAAGCATCTGCCTTTGGCTCAGGTCATGATCCCAGGACCCTGGGATCAAGCCCGGCATCAGGCTCCTTTTTCTGCAGAGAGCCTGCTTCTCCCTCTCTACCTCCTGCTCCCCCTCCTTGTGCTCTCTCTCTCTCTCTGTAAAATGAATAAACAACATCTTAAAAAAAAAAAAAAAACAAATTGGAAACTTTAGTGATGTAAACATTCCAAATTTTCTGCTGGCAAAAAGCCCATAAATGCAGTCAAAATATAAACAAATGAAACTGGAAACAAATGTGAACTCATATTATAAATAAAATATCTTCATTATACAAGCACCTCCTAGAGAACAATAAGAAAATGCCAATAACTTAACAGGATATGAACCCAGAAGTCACAAAAAAGGAAATACAAATGGCTCTTAAACCCAGAAAAAGAGGAGTGCCGGGTGGCTCAGTGGACTGAGTGTCCGACTCTTGGTTTTGGCTCAGGTCATGATCGTAGGGTCCTGGGATCAAGTCCCACATCAGGCTCCCCGCTCAGTGAGGAGTTGGCATCTCCCTGTGCCCCTCACTCTGCTTGTGCTCCCTCTTGCTCACTCTCTCTCTCAAATAAATAATATATTTAAAAAATAATAAACAGAAAAAGATGCTCACCTCACTCATATTAAGAGAAATGCAAATTCAAAACACAGTGAAGGGGCGCCTGGGTGGCTCAGTTGGTTAAGCATCTGCCTTTGGCTCAGGTCATGATTCCAGGGTTCTGGGATCGAGCCCCACATTCAGCTCTCTGCTCAGTGGGGAGCCTGCTTCTCCCTCTCCCTCTGTTGCTTCCCCTACTTATGCTCTCTCTCAAATAAATAAATAAAATATTTTTTAAAAACCTTTAAAAAAACACACAGGGAAACCATATGATCATCTCAAGGGATGTAGGAAAGATTTGACCAAATTCAACAACTATTCATAAAAACTTTGAGCAAAGTAGGTGTAAATGGAAATGTCCTCAATCTGATAAGGAGCATCTACAAGAAAAAACTATAGGTAGTATTTTGCTTAATGTGAAAGACTGAATTGTTTCCTGCTGTGATTGGAGAGAAGACCAGGATGTCCATTTTCACCATTTCTATTCAACATCCCTCTAGAGGTCATAGTCATTGCAATGAGGCTAGAAAAATAAATAAAAGGTAAAAGATTAGAAAGAAGGAAGTTAAACTTTCTATTTGCAGATGATATAATTATTTATAATGTAAAAAATCCAAGGCAATCTATGATAACTACTAGAACTAATAAATTTATTTAGCAAGTTCACAAGTTAAAAAGTTAATATACAAAATTCAATTGAATTCTTATATATTACATATGATTTTTTTAAAAGATTTTATTTATTTATTTGACACACACAGAGAGATCACAAGTAGGCAGAGAGGCAGACAGAGAGAGAGGAGGAAGCAGTCTCCCCACCTAGCAGAGAGCCGGAAGCGGGGCTTGATCCCAGGACCCTGGGATCATGACCTGAGCCAAAGGCAGACGCTTAACTGACTGAGTCACCCAGGTGTCCTATACTATATATTCTCTTATATAATAGCTAACAATTGGAAAGTGAAAATTTTTTTTAAAAAATCCTATTTGCAACAGCACCAAAAAAAATTAAATATCTAGGAGTAAATCTATCAAAAGAAGTATAAGACTTCTGCACTAAAAACTACAGATACTACCAAGCAAAATTCATGAAGACCTAAATAAATTGAAAAATGTTCATATGATTCATATGAAAAATGTTCATAGATTGACTGATTCAGTGTTGTTAAGATGTCAATTCTCCCCAAACTGATGTCTGATTCAGCAGAAAATTTTTTTTTCCAGAAATTGGCTCTGACTTTAAAATTTATATAGAATTACAAAGGACCTAAAATAACAAAACTCATTTTTTAAAAGATTTTATTTATTTGTCAGAGAGAGAGAGTGCACAAGCAGGGGGAGCAGCGGGCAGAAGGGGAAAAAAGAAAAAGGAAGAAATCTTAGTAAACTTGGGGCAGATAATGTTTTCTTACCTGGAAAAAAAATGGTAAATTTGGCTTAATCAAAATAAAAAAGTTCTGCTCTTCTAAGATATCACTGAGAAAACAGAAAGGCAAAACACAGATCAGGAGAAAATATTAAAAATGTATGTTAAATAAACAAAATACCTGTATCCAGAATCTAGAAATAACCTTTACAGTTCAACAAAACAAGACAACTCAATTAGAAGATGGACAACAGGGGCATCTGGGTGGCACAGTCAATTAAACATCCAACTCTTGGTTTAGGCTCAGGTCCTGATTTCAGGGTCATGGGATGGAGCCCATGTGGGGTTCGTGCTGGTATAGGGCCTGCTTGAGATTTTCTCTCCGTTTCCCTCTGCCCTTACCCCCTGCGCTCTCCCTCTCTCTCTAAAATAAATCAATCCTTTAAAAAATAATAGTACGTGCAACAGATATGAGTAGACATTTCACTGAAGAGGATATATGAATGGCCAAGAAGCACACATAAGATGCACAAAATCATTAGCCAGAGGTAAACGCAGATATAAACCAATGTGAGACAGCCCTTTACACCCAGTAGGATGAACAAAACTAAAAAGACAGGCAATGGGGCACCCGGGTGGCTCAGTCGGTTAAGCGTGTGCCTTCGGCTCAGGTCATGCTTCCAGGGTCTTGGGATTGGGCCCCACATTGGGCTCCTTGCTCAGCAGGGAACCTGCTTCTCCCTCTCCTTCTGCTCTCCCTGCTTGTGTTCTCTTTCTCTCTCTCTGTCAAATAAATAAATAAAATCTTAAAAAAAAAAAAAAGACAATAGCAAGTGCTCCTGATGTGCTGCTGGTGGAAATGCAAAATGGCACAGCCATTGTGGCGAACAGTCTAGCAGTTTCTTACCGTAGGACCCAGCTCTTTTCCTCCTACATATTTAGAGAGGTTAAATCCTGTGTCTATACAAGGGCTTGTGCATACAGGCTCATGAGCAGCTTTATTTGTAGTAGTTCTAAATAGAAAACAATTCAGATGTTCTCCCAGCTCAACAGAGGAACCCCCTCTGGTCCGGCCACACACACAGTGGAACACAACTTGGTTAAAAAAAACAAAGGGGGGGGGGGCTGGTGCCTCAGTCCTTTAAACGTCCAACTTTTGGCTCTGGCTCAGGTCATGATTTCAGGGTCCTGAGATCGAGCGTGGCATGACACTGGTGCTGAGCGTGGAATTAGCTCAAGTCTTCTCTTTCCTTCCTTCTCTGCCCATCCCCCACTCACACAAGTGCGCGCTGTCTCTCTAAAAGAAAAAAAAAGTGGTAATGAACTACTGATACATGCAACAACTTGGAACAACTTCAGAATCATCGTGCTGAGTGAAAGAAGCCAAGCACAAAGCTTGGGAAGGGGTGCAGAACGCTGGTGGGGGTGATGATGTATGTTCATCGTCTTGACTGTGGTCATGACCATGGTGGACATGGTCACGGTCATAGATTTACACACTTGTCAAAACTGCACAAAGCATGTGCTTAACACGGGCTATTTAGTCTACTCTAATTACACTTAACAAAGGTGAAAAGCGGGGGGTGGGGAGGTGCCTGGGTGGCTCCGTTGGTTAAGCATCTGCCTTCAGCTCAGGTCATGATCCCAGGGTCCTGGGATCGAACCCCATGTCGGGCTCCCTGCTCACATGGGAGTGTACGTCTTCCTTTCCTCCCTGCTCTATGCTCTCTCTTGCTATCTCTGTCCCTCCATCTCTCAAATAAATAAATAAATAAAATCCTTAATAATAAAAATTTAAAAATTTTTAAAAGTTGAGAAGGTTGGGGGCGGGGAGGAATAACAAGGGGTTTGTTTCCCACCTGCTTGACTGACCAGATGAACCGTGTGGGAGTTCACTGTAATCTCAGGATTCTGCACTGATTCTCACTGTGGCCGCCAGGGGTGGAAACAGCCCATCCCTGCAGAGGGATTCAGGAGGAAGATGAAGAAAATGCCATGGGACCCAGCAAGGCTCCTTCCAACCTCCCAGGAGTGATACCTACTAGAGAGGGCTATGGATTCATCCTGGCACTCTTTGTAACAGCAAACAGCTGCAAACGACCCAAATATGCCCAGCCATGCAGGAATTTGCTGTATAAACTCTGGCCATTCTCAGCACTGAATACTATGCGGCTGTGCAAAAGACTGAGGCGACACAGGGCTGATAGTGTGGGAAGACCTCCAGGCTTGGCGAAGGAAAGAGCAAGGTGTGCACCTGCCCGGGGAAGGAAGCTTTGCTTCGTGTCGGAAGAGCCGATGAGGATGCGGAGATCCTCCACAGGGAAACACCAACATAATTGTATCACCTGTTCCCGTGGTAACCACTGGGGAGCCATGGTAGGCAGAAGAGGGAGATAGTTGCCCTTTACCTTTTCATGCCTGTTGAACTCTGTGTTTGTTAATACCATTAAAAGGTAAGTGTTTAATCAAAAAAGGGAACATATGTAAGCACATGGGATGGGAGAGCTGCTGTTCAGAAGTTGACTGTGAATAAAAGCAATCAGATTGATCATAAGAAGAGCAAACACATCGAGTACTCACCAGTGCATTAGGGCTTTGCATGCAGAGCAACCCTTTAATCCCTGTACCCACCCCAGAGGTGTGCACTGTGCCCTCCCCCTACAGGAAAGGGAGGGCGGGGGTGGGGGACAGGCTCAGGAACTAAGAACCTCCAGCTTGGCTTGCTTCCCTTACTCACAGTGCCATAGGATCCTCCTCCAATTAGGCTGAGAAAAGGGATATGGGGTCTGTCCCCTGGCTGGGCATGGGAGGCAATAATTGTATGGAGCCCACGGCAACCCCTTCCTGTTTATTTTTCTCACATTCTGTTGTGATGCCTATTACTCTTATTTTTCTTGTTTTTGTCCATTTTCTCCCAATAGCATGTCAGCTCTCGCAGGACTGGAGTTTTCTGTTGTCCTGATCACTGCTGGGTCCCCAGTGCCTGGCACATGGAAGTAGTCGAAAGAATGAATGAATGAATGATTAGAATGAATGAATGATCAAATTAGGAGGAAGAGCCTTAGGTGATTTGGGAGCAGGAATAGTTAGAGGCAGGAGAGGAGGGGCTGGGGTAGGGGAGGAGCTTTGGCATCTGGAGTCCAGGGGTGAGTGCCTTGGGGGCATTTTCAGGAGGAAGGGACAGGAGCAGAATCTTGGGCCAGCCCATGGAGCCCTGGAAAGATGGAGGGGCTGGCAGCCCAGATGGGGAAGGTGGGGCAGCTCAGGTGGTGACGGACAGGGTGGTGATCCAACCTGGGTTGAGGCCCGGTGTGACCCAGGAGCCTGGATAAGAAAGGGCACCTTCAAGGTCCTATGGAATAAGAAAGACTGGGAAGACCGGGGAGCCCAGGGGTGCCCTTGCCAACCAGGAATTCAGCTGGGCCTGATTGAAAGGCAGTGAGTGACAGAGGCAAAGGGACACTAGCCCCGAACAGCTGACTGGGCTGGGCTCCCAGCTTGGCCCAAGGCTAGGTGAGGGGGCAGACCAGAGCAGAGCATCTGGGAGGGAGGGGAAATGGGGAGGGTCAGGGGAGTGGCGGGCATGGCGGGGTGGGGTGGGCAGGGCCACACTCATCCAGCAGAGCCAAGAAGGGAAAAAATGCTTCTTAACAAACTTTAGACAACACACACCCCCTCCTCCCCAGGGTTCCTCCTTCCGCTCCAGCTGCGGGAGTCACCCTGACCCAGACCTTGAAGATAGAAGCACCTGGCTCCAAGGCTGGGGCTGAGCCTGGAGCCCTTCCCTCCTTCTCCCTACACCTCTGCTCTCCCTTCTCCTCAACTGCCATCCCTGCTCCCCCTCCTCTGGCCCCCTCTCGGGCCCTCCCACCCCTTGATTTGTGCGGCACGCCTGCTGTCGTTTTCCAGTACCTTTTTCTACTCTCCCACTCCCTGCCTGCAGCTTGGGAAACTGAGGCCCTGCGCTGGCAGTTCAAGCAG
The DNA here is from genome assembly GCF_020171115.1 of Neogale vison. Taxonomy (NCBI): domain Eukaryota; kingdom Metazoa; phylum Chordata; class Mammalia; order Carnivora; family Mustelidae; genus Neogale; species Neogale vison. The sequence goes on along the minus strand of NC_058096.1, from coordinate 212,999,542 downwards.
GCTGGAGTGGAATCGCTCCAGGGCTAGGGCTCCTGCCTCCCCAATCCAAACATTATACGCCATTTAAATCTCATAACCGCAAGAACTGGAGACGATTATTAGCCTCATCCCCCAAGGATGGGGAAACTGAGGCCCGAAGAGACAATACGCCCGGGAACCATCTGTGGGTTATGAACTTATTCCTGCCGCAGACACCAGCGTCCAGGCTCTTGGCCTTAGCGGCACAGCTAAGGCAAGAGCTCTGCTGCCACCTGGTGGACACTCGCGGCTCCGTCAGGATGGAGTCGCCTGTTGCCTGTTGTCCTGAGCAGGAAAGAAGTAGGAGGCAGTAGGAGGCGGGCCAGGGCCCCTGACTACATTCCACCCCTTATCCTCCTCTCCCACCAATTTTCTGGTTTTTCAAGACCTAAATGTCCACCAAGAAGGCACCACCTAGCTCATCTCCTGCCCATGTTTGGCTTGCGACTACTTTAAGTACGAAAAGACCCTACATGTTAATTCTAACACTCAGGAAAAATGAAAGACAACAGACAAAGATATATCTATAATTATAAAAGACAGCACGAATGCATTTTTTGGTCTCTTAACTGATTTTATTTTATTTTTATATTTTATTTATTTATTTGTCAGAGAGACAGAGAGAGCACAGGCAGGCAGAGTGGCCAGAAGGGGCAGAGGGAGGAGCAGGCTCCCCACATAGCAAGGAGCCCTATATGGGACTTGATCCAGGATGCTAGGATCATGACCTGAGCTGAAGGCAGCCGCTTAACCGACTGAGCCACTCAGGCATCCCTCTTAAGTGATTTTAAAAAGAAATTGTATGAAAATATATATTAATTATGTCATTGAGCCTATAACATGTAGAAATGTATTGCACTTGACAATAGTACAAAGGAGGTGAGCAAAGTATACGAACAAGGAAATGATACCAGGTAGTGACGCTAATTCACAAAAACACGTGAAGTGAACCAGAAATGCAAATGGAGAAAATTAATATGACAAACTCTATAAATACATAATTGCCCTCTTCTATTTTCTCACCTTCTTTAACAGCCATAGAATTATTTTTAAAGATTTTATTTGTTTATTTGACGGAGAGCGATCACAAGTAGGCAGAGAGGCAGGGAGAGAGAGAGAAGCAGGCTCCCTGCTGAGTAGAGAGCCTGATGCGGGGTTCAATCCCAGGACTCTGAGATCAAGATCTGAGCCAAAGGCAGAGGCTTAACCCACTAAGCCACCCAGGCACCCCAAACCATAGAATTTTAAGTGACAATTGCAACAAGGTATTTAGGTTTGTATCATACGTAGGTAGATATAATACGTTTAACAATAGTAACAAAATAATAACAATAATGAGACAAAAGTTGGGGGTAGAGGAAATTAATCATATAGTAGTAACATTGCCAAATCTCATTAAAATTAAGGCAGCAGGGGCCCCTGGGTGGCTCAGTGGGTTACGCCTCTGCCTTCGGCTCAAGTCATGATCTCAGGGTGCTAGGTTGGAGCCCCGTGTCCCGCTCTCTGCTCAGCGGGGAGCCTGCTTCCCCCTCTCTCTCTCTCTGCCTGCCTCTCTACTTCTAATCTATCTTTCTCTGTCAAATAAATAAAATCTTTTTTAAAAAATTAAGGCAGCTAAAAGATTCTAAATTAAGATATATGTGTTAAGCCCTAGAGCAACCACTAAGGAAATAATTTAAAAAATGTAGGGTCCCAGGGCCTGGCTGGTTCATGGGTGGAGCATGAGACTCCTGTTCTCAGGATTGTGAATTCAAACCCTACCTTGGGTGTCAAGATTACTTTAAAAATTAAATATTAGGGGCGCCTGGGTGGCTCAGTGGGTTAAGCCGCTGCCTTCGGCTCAGGTCATGATCTCAGAGTCCTGGGATCGAGTCCCGCATCGGGCTCTCTGCTCGGCAGGGAGCCTGCTTCCCTCTCTCTCTCTGCCTGCCTCTCTGCCTACTTGTGATTTCTCTCTGTCAAATAAATAAATAAAATCTTAAAAAAAATAATAATAAAATAAAATAAAAATAAAAATTAAATATTAAAAGAAAAAGTAATAAACATATATAAAAATCATTAAAAGAATTAAAATATTACACTATAATATAGTCACTTTATGGAATATAAAGCAATAAGGAAATATATTCTACATGCGAGCATTCCCTGCGTTCACTGGAAGTGGAACGCTCGAACTACCACCCAGACCTTCCCGGGTGCCTACAACTCCCGGCGTGCTGCGCAAGACGCTCCTTGATGGCCAGGGTGGAAAGGGAGGGGGGCTAGTGGCGCTCTCTCTGGCTTAGCTTCGCTGTGGAAGAAGGAAGGGCTGTGAAAGGTTGGTGGATCTGGAACCAGTGAAAAAGCAGATATTGTTGAGCGTCGGAACGAGAAGCCAATGGGCGCGCAGCTTGCAAGAGGCGGGACTTCCGTCAACGAAGTCTTGGTGAGCGGCTGCGCGAGGAAAGCCACTTCCTTTCTCGTGCGACGGCGAAAGCGGATAGAGCGCCATGAAGGCCTCGGGCACAGTAAGGCGAGCGCGGCGGGCCCGGGGGCCGGGGAGTGCAGTGCTGATCGAGTCGGGGGCGCTGGCAGGTGGCGTGGGCCGCGTAGCGGGAGAGCGCTCTTGGCTGGGTCCGGTGCCACCGCGCGCCATCCCCAGGCCCAGCCAACATGGCGGCCATTGCGGGTGCCGCGTGGGGAGGCTGGTGCCATGGTTCCGATCCGCTGGGGAATCTCGGGGGCCGGAGAGGTGGGCTCTCCTTTCCAGGGGAAGGGACAAATTGCGCGGCTTGGAAGTTCGAGCCACGGGACTTAGTTGATCTTCCAAGTCTCGGTTGCCCCATTTGCAAAGTGGTCACGGTGGGAGGAAACGTTAATATTTCTTGTTTCTTGACGGGGCAGTAAGAAGTAGAAAACTAAATCTGAGCTGACAAGGGGAGGTTTATCGTTGCAAGTGCTTAGTAAAATCAGAGGGCGCTGTGGCGCAGAGATGGAAGAGCGAGCCCTCGGGAGAAACAGGGTGCGTCCTGTACGGCTCCCCAGCCTCAGTTTCCACGCTGGGGAGGAGGCCAGCTGCATCGGTCCTTCCCTGAGCAGGTGGTCCGCGGGGCTGATTAGTCACGTTTACACATGGAAGTAGGAGACAAGTTTGCGATATTTGGAGCCATTCTTTTTCTATTAATGAAATGATTGACGAGTCATTTACGAAGGTGGGTTCGTTGTAATATATCACAGTGTTTGGCTCTAGCCTACGTCTTTGTCTTTGCATCTTTGTAAACGGGGAGAGCCCTGGGAAGTCCAAACCCCTTTGGACTGCTGCTGGGAATACTGAAGCAGCTGCAGGTCCCATGGCAGCAGGCCTTGAAAGGGAACTGGATACTTGTCCTGGTTCTGTGTGGAGTGAGCTGTGAGATCCCATGCTGGCCACTGTCTTTGGGCTCCAGAGTGAAAGAGCACTTTGGGAAGATGTGAGCTGCAAAGATGCTGTGAAGGAAGGACCCTGCAGGTTTAGGCTTCAGTTGTTTTCACAGGAATATAAACGAAAAGGACAGCCAGATTGACAGCCCTGCCCACCTTTCTTGAGCCAAGGCAGAGGCTACCCAGGCATCTTAACCCTCCCCGCCCTCGATCCCTGTTTTGGGAAGGCTGGGACAGTTGGCATGACCCAGTCACCGGGATTCCATATGGATGCCCTGTGATGGGACAGTCTGTTCTCCCTCTCCTGATTTCAGTTCTCATCAGGCTTGGGAAAGGAAGCAAGGTGAATCTCACAGTTGGCCTCAGGGCTCTGGGTCAGGCCCCATCTCAACTCCTGTTTGTGTTTCAGCTGCGAGAATACAAGGTGGTGGGGCGCTGCCTGCCCACCCCCAAATGTCGCACTCCGCCGCTGTATCGCATGCGAATCTTTGCACCTAATCACGTGGTCGCCAAGTCCCGCTTTTGGTACTTTGTGTCTCAGCTGAAAAAGATGAAGAAGTCCTCAGGGGAAATCGTCTACTGTGGACAGGTACGGGGTGTCTGAGAGCAGGGTGGGGTCTGGAGTGGATGGACACCTTCATGGGGGTTCCTCAACCCACAGAATTCCCAGACTTCATAAATCCTGGCTTGTTCGCATGTGGTAACTAAGCCCTAGTTTGGGATGGGGTGGATAAACTCCGTACCCTTTTCCTGATGAGAGAGCCCAAGGCCCGGGAAGTGTGTGGCTGGTACGCTCGGACACCTCGGCTGAGGCCAGCGCTTTGGCTGAGTCTCCTATAGAAAGTAGGCAGAGGTGCTGTCACCTGAGCACATTTGCTGTGATGGGCGCTGGACTCTGCATCAGACACCTGCAGGGTGGTAGCTGCTTTCGGGCCCAGGTAGTCTTGGGAGAGTAGTGTTTGGGAGGAGTCGAGCTGGTGGTCCACATGGGGGAGGTGTGCCGGCCTGGCTGGCCATGTCCGCTCCACTGTTGCCATGGGGATTTGTCTAGGACAGCAAGTTGCTTTCCTGTGCTCTAAGATTCAAGGACTGGGAAACAGATGCAAGAGAGGCCTGGGGAAGAGGATTAGCAAGGCTGCTGGCCTTCTTGTCTCAGCCAGTGTCTCTGGCACTTAGGTGTTCGAGAAATCCCCCTTGCGAGTGAAGAACTTCGGCATCTGGCTGCGCTATGACTCGAGAAGCGGTACCCACAACATGTACCGGGAGTACCGGGACCTGACCACCGCGGGCGCCGTCACCCAGTGCTGTGAGCTTCCAGGGCCGCACCCAGTCCTTCTGTAGGGCTCCTATTGCAGGGATCTCCAGCCCAGTCAGCCTGCTTCCCGCCCACTCCTTGCCAGACTGAGGCAGGAGTGCCAGAGTGCCAGAGGCTTCTTGGATTAGGGGATCAGACAGTCCAGGGGTGGTGGTTGGGGGCAGGAGTGGAGAGGATGCTCCGGGCGCCTCTTCTGGAACCTGCCAGCAGGTGGAGCTTCAGGGTCCTTCACTTCTGCAGACGAAATTCCCACCCAGAGTCTAGCCCCTAGCTCTGGCCCTGTCTGTTGGGATCTGGCCCTGGTGGCCCCAGGTGCTCCTAGGGCGGGTTACCTGCCAGAGACCAAACCCAAGCACCTCAACCCAAGAACTGCTGTTTCTCATAGCAGCGGTTTAAACAGAGGTGCTAACAGCAAGTGGATCTCGTCGCCTTTGGGGGGCTGTGGCCGTGCCTCTCAAAGTGAATTTGGAGGTTCTACACCCCTGATACGCTAGTGCCTGCTGGGGCCAGAGGCTCCAGCCACCCAGTCCCCAAGTTGGGGTCCCTCTAGACCAGCACTTGATGGGAGGTTTGAGGAATGCCCAGTCCCCGGGGTGCACATTCGCCCTGCCTCCTTCCCTGCAGACCGAGACATGGGCGCCCGACACCGTGCCCGAGCGCACTCGATCCAGATCATGAAGGTGGAGGAGATTGCAGCCAGCAAGTGCCGCCGGCCAGCAGTCAAGCAGTTCCACGTGAGTGCCCAGGGCCCTGCTGGGCAGGCTCAGGAGAGGGGGGCTTCCCTGGACCGTGGAGCTGTCCCAGCTACTCCCCTGTCCCCCAGCCTCGGGAGCTGCAGGGAGGCACTGGGTTTGACGCAGGAGCCCAGTGGGGGGTTGCCACACCTCAGTGGCCCTGGAAGACTAGGTTGAGAGGCTTCCACCCCCCACTCACCCATCTCTCCTTATAACAGGACTCCAAGATCAAGTTCCCACTGCCCCACCGGGTCCTGCGTCGCCAGCACAAGCCACGCTTCACCACCAAGAGGCCCAACACCTTCTTTTAGGTGCAGAGCCTCTGTGTGTCTCCAGTTCTGCCCGAATAAACTTCTTGGGAAAACCAGGGTGCTCAGACACTCTTATTTTCTTTGTACGCCCTGCAGAACTCAAGAGGGCACAGCCAGGCTATGAGTTCTCTGCTTGGGGAGGGGTCCTCCTCTCTGGAAGTGGGGCCCAGGCACCTGATTTCTCCAGAAGGGGAGTCCCAGGAGTGCCAAAAGCCACACCTCCAAGCGCTCTCCTGCCCACTTGGCTCCCCAGGGTTTCATCCAGCAAGGGGCTCTCAGCAGGGTCCTGGAGCCGCAAGGCCCAGTTTGTGGCCCCAGCAGGTAGCCTTCTGCTGTGAGCTTTGGGGAGTGCTTTGCAGGTCCCAAGGTTTGTCCCCTAAACCTGTCCCACCTTACTAAAGGCCTCAGCTCATGTCTTTGGTGAGATGTGGCAGTCAGATACAAGATGCCTGTAAGGAGTCAGGATGATGGGGTTGGTTCATCCCACCTGCGGGGTTCAGAGCCCTAGTCTTTAGTTCCAGGATCTTCCGAGCAGACACCAGGGGGCACTGGAGAGGACCATGAGCTTGGTGTGCTGTGGTGCTTTCTCTCTTCACTAGGTGCCGGCCCCTTGTAGGATACCCTCATCCTGCCCAAGAAGTTCAAGGTCTCACCATTGGTATCCGTGTCCAGGAAACCACTTGAGGCCCTGGGGAATTTCAGGCATGAAGCTAATCCCACCCTGGCTGAGCCCCTCAATCAGGAGGCTGAGGCACGGCTAGGAGGGCAGTTCTTGGGAAGTGTCTGTCCTTGGTGTGTGACCTTGGGCAGCCCTGGCCCACACTCCTCAGAAAGTTAGGGCACTCGGCAGATTTACTCAGTGGACAGTACTTGGAGAGTCACAACTGTAGGCGCTGGGGGCAAAGGTCAGCCAAGATCTGCCTGCTGTTGCAGAGAGCCATGGAACTAGAAGAAGCCAGGGCACAAAAACGCAGTGTGGGTGAGGGTCTGGGGAGCAGTCAGGTCTGGAGTGTCCCAGGGTACAACCTCCCCTCCCCCCCACTTGAGGTGGGCTAGCTCGTTGGCATGATCAATCCTGGTGGTTTCCAGAAAACCGGCTCATTTCAGACGCCACCTGTGTTTGGAGAGGTGCCTGAGGCGTGGGCACAGCCAGCCACTGTCCCAAGAAGGACCTGGGGACAGAGTACCAGGCTTCCCAGACCTGCACTGGTTGTTTCCCGCCCTGCTTTCAGACGCCTTCGCATGTACCCAGCCTTCTCCCTGGACGTCTAGGGATCATCACTGGTTCGGCCTCACCGAGGTTTGTAAGCCACACATGTATTCCCGGGACAACAGGTGGATTTTTGATGTCTGGCCCCCCAGATGGAGTCTGAGGAGGGTGGAGACCACATGTATTCCTCCTTGGCCCCAGGATGGGTTTAATAAGTCTGGGACCCGGAAAAGTGTGAGGACAGCCAGTGACTGTCCCTCACCTGTGCATCACATGGAGAAAGAGTGGTAAACAGGGCCCCAAGTGGCTGGACCCAAGCTTTTAATTTCTGACCCTGCCAACCCTCCCACCCCACCCTGTAGGTACACCAATTTACTCTCCCCATAGTATTTAATAATAAGGCCTGTTTTCTGCCAGCCTTGCCAGTACCATTGGTTAGTAAACTTTGATGGCTGGAAAAAGAATCGCATTTTAGGGATTTATATTTGTCCTTTCTTCTTAGGAAGTAGGCACTTCTCTCTAAAATGAATTTGTATGGCTTTGTCTCCCCTCATGGGGCTGCTGGTCATTTTTTAAGTTACTGTTTGTAAAAGCTTTCATATATGAGGCAAAAACCTGAAAATATATTTCTCCCATATATGCTGCAAATTCTTCCAAGGCACTTGATGTTTTTTAAGCTGTAATTTGGGGCCAGGCTAGAATTTTTTGAGTTTTTTGCCTTGTTAATGTCATTTATCTTTTGTGACTTCAGGCAGATACCTCTAGTTGTCCCCAAATACTTCGTCCTCAGTAATAGGATCTCCATACCTAGATGCCACCCACAAAGAAAAAAACATTTCCCAGCCTTCTTTTCATTTAGGGGTAACTGTGATACTAGCCACAGCAATGTGCACCATTTCCAGGAAATACCCATCTGGCTGGAATATAGGCACAATGTCTGGTGCTCCGGCAGCCATCTTTGGCCAGTAAGAAGCCACACTGGAGCAATATGGTTGAAGGACTAAGGGTATCAGCCTGTGTCTATGTGATAAGAGGAGAGAGAAAGAAACAGCAGTACAGCTTAGGCTGTAATCTGGAGGTTTTCTGTCACTTGTGACTTGGCCCTAATGTGAGCCCTGATGGTTGTGCCTAGGGCAAATCAATACCCACTCAGCTTTAGCTTCTTACCGTGTAAGGTGTGGTTGGTTCTGGGTGTGGGAAGACTAAAGATGAGCTAGAGATAGGATACACCACCAGGAAAGTGGAAGGCCTGGGCCCCACAAAGGCCCACTGTGCACCTCCATCCCACCTGGGGCTTCAAGGCTTCATCCATGTACAGCCTGGGAACCAGGTGGGAGGGCTCTGCCCCAACCAGCTGGAGGATGGTATCAGTCCCTTACTGAGGGACCTTCGCACTGAGGAGGAGTGAGCCCCAGCTCCCTGATACAAATGGTCATCCACCCACCCTGCCATCTACTCATGGTCAGTAACTTTGCCCACAGACCCCTCCACTGTGTAACCACCTACCTGGGAATCTGCATTGCCCACCTCCCTCCCACACCCAAACCGTGCACAGAGCGGTTGCCAGGGCGCTGGCTGGAGATAAGGGCTGCTGAACAGAGAGCCCTCTCAAGAGATAGCTCAAGAGTGGGAACCAAGCAGAACAACAGCAAAACTGGAGACTGGCAGTAATGAGCTCTTCGGTGTGAGGCCCATGAGGCAGGGCTGGCCTCCAGGATCGTTGATGGCCCCTCTGGTTGGCTGGGGGCTCCCAGGCCCTGTCCCAGGTTTTGCCCAGGTGCCAAGTGCCACACCTGGCAGGACTGGGAGCCATGGGGGAGGGATCACAAGTTGCCCCTCCCTGCACTGTCCCCACTCCTGAGTCAGGACAATTGAACAAGGGCAAGCACCAAGATAAGACAAGCCGGGCAGGGGTCCCAGAAGACCTGAGCCAGATCCTGAAACCAGAGAGACTACCTAAGAATCGTAGACCCCTAGAACCACAGTTGGAATCCTCAGGTCTTAACAATGGTGGACTCTTTCAGGAAGCTACAGCACCATCAATAGAAATGGTTTGCTTTTACTGAGTGCAGGGGAGAAGTTCAAAGCCAGACACCCAGAAGGTCCTGCTAGAGCCAGAGTAGCTCACAGCCTCTCACCCCTGACCCCTGCCATGTCTCCAGGGAGCCCTGGGGGTGCCTGGGCAGCAAGCAGGGGTGGGGAGAGCAGACAACCAAGCAAACACACTGACATTCCTGCCCCTTGAGCTCAGACTGCAGCTGTGGGCCATGGGGTATCTCCCTGCCCCTCCCCCTTCACCAACGGGGTCTGCCTGCTCCTGTCCATGTGGGAACTACACAGTCAGGGAAGGTCCCACTGCATCTCCCCAGCCTGCGCCCTGTACCCCTCCAACCCTAAAGAAGATGGTCCCGCCCATTCTTCATGGTTCCAAACCCTGGGCCCCCTCTCACATCCTGGAATTCCAGATCACATTCCCAATCCACCCATTTCTTCTCACCCCACAGTCACTGCCATGGACATAGTGGGCTTTTCAGAGTCTATAAGTCTCATTAGGTCCCTTTTGCTCCAAACTCTCCAATGCCCTCCCCCCAGCACCCTCAAAATAAAATCCACACTCTTGGCCAAGACTCAGGGTCCCTAGTGGCCTTCCCTGTCCTCACTCAACTCTGCTTACTCCACTTGTTTGTACCTCAGGGCCTTTGCACTGGCTGTTCCCCCTGCATCTCTCCAAGCTTGGCTCATCTCTGCCTGCAGGTCTGCACTCACCTCCTCCAAGAGTTCCCACCCCATAGGCCCCCAGACCCACTCCATCTCTGACCTTGCTCCACTCAACCATCAGCTTCTGAAACCTATGTGCGTTTTTCTGCTGGCTTGGTCAGTGTCAAGTTCCTGTGAGCGATATGGTTCCACCTGGATCCTGCTGAGTCCCCAGCAGTGGGCACACAGACATGCACACAGTAGGTGCTCAATGAATGCGCCTCAGCCCCAATGTCTGTCTGTAGCTTCCCACTTCACAGTAGAGGAAGAGAAAGACTGGCCATGGATGGTAACCACTTCTAGAACCTCCCTGGGGAGGGAGGACCGGGTTTGTGTGTCCTATAACAACTTGCATATATTTAAATTCACTTGCGTGGCTTTTTGGGAAGGGGATCCCCTCCAAGATTTTTCCTTTCCCATCAGATTGTCCAGAAGGGTGCAGTGCATCCGGGCCTGAAAGAATGAAGACGGGAAGGAAAAGGAACACAGTGTCCTCCCCGCACCCTCTTTGCTGGGGTGGAGCAGTGCATGCCAACGGGCAACAGATCTATCGGAGTCTGGGGGCAGGAGGTGGCGGTGTGCAGGCCAGCCTGCACCTCGTTGGAAGAGGGAGAGCTCCAGGGGACAGGAAGGGTTACAAGGGAGATGCTGGACCAAACTGGAGTGGCGCAAGTCGGCTGGAGACCACCAGGAGGCGGCAGAGGCTTGGAGAGGACTTCGGGGCCCACACGAACCCAGCAGAGGTCCAGATCCCTCCTGCTAGTGGAGGAGGGAACCCAGTTTCCATTTATTTATTTGACAGAGAGAGAGATCACAAATAGGCTGAGAGGCAGGCAGAGAGAGAGGAGGAAGCAGGCTCCCCGCCGAGCAGAGAGCCCGATGCGGGACTCGATCCCTAGGACCCTGAGATCATGACCTGAGCCGAAGGCAGCGGCTTACCTCACTGAGCCACCCAGGCGCCCCGTGGGAACCCAGTTTCCAGACACCAAGTCAGGACTCGAACCCAGAAGTCAGAGCCTCCAGAGGCCAAAGTTCCTCAAGACCACCAGCGAAGGGCCCCAAGACAACAGTGTCTGGGTCCTTTGATAGTACAACCCCAGGCAAGGGACTTGCCCTCCATAACCTTGGTCTCCTCTTGTGCGATGGGGGACATGTCAGACACTACCTCCCAAGGAGTCATGGGCCCCCCATTTATTCGGATTCGAGGCCACTGACAGTCCCTCCCCCATGACCTCTATTACATGCTCCATGAGTATTCCACGCAGGAAACAACAAATGAAGACACCAATGAATGAATGAATGAAGACTTTACTCTGTGCCAGGTTCCTAATATGTAAGTTCGGTTTATTCCTTGGGGCAGGGACTACTTTATCTCTATTTATAGATGGGGAAACTGAGGTCCAATGACAAGCAAAGACTCCCCCAAGTACGTCTGCATTTAGGACCTAAACCCCAATGTGTCCCATTCAGCTTAGTCTGGGGCTGGGGGTTGTTGATTTCCTCTCACTAGGTTCTGAAGAAAGGGAGTGGCTGCAGGTGCCTGTTGGGGGAAGGGTTCAAGCAGAACAAGTTTTCCTCAAGCGGCAGGGCAGCCCAGAAAAAGAACCCCTGGTTTGTGGGAGAGTGAGCTCCCCTTCCTTTAAGGTACAAAAGCACAGCAGGGATTTGACTCCTGAAGCCACAGCTACCAGTCGTGTGGCCTCAGGTGAGTGTGACATGCCTTCCCAGAGCCTCAGTCCCCCACCTGTCAACGGGAGACATGAACAGCTTGGGGTGAAGGGATAGTGCCACCTAAGTAAGAAGGGATATTTGGGAGCCTCACCCCACCCCCCACCCCCAGCAGCCACCCACGTGGCCGGCCTTGGCCTATCTGACCAGTCCCGGGCGGAAAGGGTGCGGGTCCTGCCCGCCCCCAGCTCCAGGGGCGGGGTTTGGTGGACCCGGGAGCCCAATAAATCCACAGCCGGTCGTCGGGAGCCACCCCTTTAAAGCCCCACGGAGACCTCCAGCTGTCCGCGCAGAGCACGGCTCCCGGGGAACCCGACCGACGGCTGGGCGGTGGACACGCCGCTGTCAGGGCCAGCCTTGCCGAGCGGGAAGGAGGTGCGCCGACAGACGGCAGAGGCAGACGCGTAGACGAAGAGGAGGGACAGGGAGGCAGCCGACCGCAGCGAGGACCCAGAGATTCCTTGCCCAGGGAGCCCCGGCCCAAGTCGCTTTCGCTGCCTCCCTCCAGGGGCCCAAGGAGACAGGTGTGGGGCTTCGCTGTAGAGGCCCAGCATCCTCCCGTCTCCACGCAGCCCTGCCTCCTCGGTAGCCGCCAGCTTCCCTTACCGGGGGGTTGCGGGGGTTGGGGGGGTGGACACGCGCGCGTGGCTGGAAAGGCCGAGGACGCCCTTGGCCCCCGCACCTGCACCTGATGGCCGTCGTCGAGGCAGGAGCGCTGGCCACGTTCGGAGCCTGGGATTACGCGGTCTTCGCCCTCATGCTGCTGGTGTCCACGGGCATCGGGCTGTGGGTCGGGCTGGCGCGGGGCGGGCAGCGCAGCGCTGAGGACTTTTTCACCGGGGGCCGGCGCCTGGCCGCTCTGCCCGTTGGCCTCTCGCTAGCCGCCAGCTTCATGTCGGCGGTGCAGGTGCTGGGCGTGCCAGCCGAGGCCTACCGCTATGGCTTCAAGTTCCTCTGGATGTGCCTGGGACAGTTGCTCAACTCCCTGCTCACCGCCTTCCTCTTCATGCCGGTCTTCTACCGCCTGGGTCTCACCAGCACCTACCAGGTACCAGGCAGAGGCCCGGAGGCAGGACCTGCCTGGCTGAGAACGCAGGGTTGTGACGGGGAGGTCCTGGGGCTTTGACAAACTGTACAGGGGGCCGTAGGCGGGCTCTTTGGGGCTTTAACGGGGCCAACGGGTGCGGAGGGTTCTGGGAAGTAGCCCTAGGCAGCGGGGTGAGGGGCAGGAAGGAGGAAGAGGAGTCGCCGTCCTGGTTCTCCTCGGTGGAAGCCCGCGCAAGGCGGAGCCAGGTGTGCACCAAGTGCGGACAGGCACAAACCTGCCCCGCACATGCTCGGGCGTGCGCACACCCGAGCGATCGCCAGACAATGGGCCAACGGTTCGAGACCCGACTTTCCCGCTTACTCTGCTCCGGCTTCTCAAGTGACAAACTGGGCTAATAAGAGGACTTCCCTCCAGGGCAGGCGGTAAAGTGATTAAAATTGTGACCGGTATATAGTAGGTCACCAATGACAACTGGCCACAGGATCTGTATAGTCGGCTTGTTGACGCAGAGCGGCGCCGCCCCGGGGACCAATTAGCCGCCAGGGAGGGCGGAGGAACGTGAGCCTTTGATTGATCCGTCATCCTGGGCACACGAAGTGTGCCCAGGAGCGGGGATGGCGCGTGTGCACAAGTGTGTGCACACTGGTCGGAATCTGGGGCTTGGCCCCACCCCCACCCCCACCCCCCACCCCCCCACGGGCAAGAGTGGAGACAGAAGTTGGCTTCGGGAGGGAGGGCAGAAGCCACGAGGGAGGGTGAAGCACCCCAGAGGCCTCGATCTCCTGGGTAGGACCTGTCCAGGTGACCACGAGCCTCGGCTCCTCCTTGCAGTACCTGGAGCAGCGCTTCAGCCGCAGCGTGCGGCTCTGCGGGACCCTGCAGTACCTGGTAGCTACAGTGAGTGGCCCCGGCCCCGCCCTCGCCCTCAGGGTCCGGCTCAGATACCTTTTGCCTGGGTCCTAGTCTTGGTCGGCTCCGCCCACAGCCTGCCCCTATCCGTCACGACCCCGCCCCTTAATTTCCCCCCAACCCCCATCCTGCAACGCCGTTCCCGGGCCTAGCCTCCAGTTTACTGGCCCCGCCCCCTGCGGCCAGTTCCGGAGGTTTGGCCCGAAGGCCCGCCCCCCATACTCCCGGCTTGACCCCACCCCACCCTTGTGGGATTCCCCCTACTCATCCGACGCCACAAGCTTTGCCACCACTAGTCCCTCCTTCCCCCTCCCGCGTCCTCCGCGGGCCTCACCTGGTCCCGGCTCTCCACCCGTAGATGCTGTACACAGGCATCGTGATCTACGCCCCCGCGCTCATCCTGAATCAAGGTTTGACTTTGGGAGATCTAGGGAGGGTGGCCCAGAGAGAGCAAAGGCTTTGAGACGAGACCGAAGGAGAGGGGAGAGACTCGGGGTGGGAAGAATCCCGGAGAGATGAGGACGCTAGACACTAGGGGCCAAGTTTGCACCCTGCCTGGATGCCTAATGGGGGGCAGTTTCCTTACACAGTGACCGGGTTGGACATCTGGGCATCGCTCCTGTCCACTGGAGTCATCTGTACCTTCTATACGACTGTGGTGAGTGACACCCCCACTCCACGTGGGGGTCCATGCGCACTGGGTGGGGGACACCCTGAAGCCATCATCCACTCCTTATTTTCCCTTCCTGCTGAGGAAGCCTGCATCCCAGCGGGGCCTCTGTTTCCTTATCTTAATAACAAGTCATTTGAAAGGTTTGTGGCTGGGGCGCCTGGGTGGCTCAGTGGGTTAAAGCCTCTGCCTTCAGCTCAGGTCATGATCCCAGGGTCCTAGGATCAAGCCCCGCATGGGCTCTCTGCTCAGCGGGGAGCCTGCTTCCCCCCTCTCTCTCTGCCTGCCTCTCTCTTACTTGTGATCTCTGTCAAATTAAAAAAAAAGAAAAAAAGAAAGTCTTGTTGCTGAGAGTCCAGACATAGCCTAGCTTCAGGACTGGCTGGATCCAGGGGCTACGACAGAATCCTGTGGGCCCCTCTCCCATCTCTTGGGGTCCCATCAGCTCAGAAAGTAAGTTCCTATTTCAGGATGGACTGGCACACGTTCCAGGAGGGTTCCGGTTAGCTGGCCCCATCTTGTGAGCTGTGATTGGATGAGCCAATCACAGAAGTTTGGGGAGCTGGGGAAGATGTTCTGATTGACTATTTTTGGAACTGGGAGTAGACTGGCTTCCCATGAATGGCCTTTGAGGAAGAAGGGGCTTCTCCAAAGGCATATCCAGGGGCTCCCATGGGAAGGCAGAGGCTGAAGAATAAAAGCTATAGCTAAGAATAATGGTAGTAGTAGTAATGATAATGGGGGCAGTCAACATTTATTCACTCACTGAACTTGTATGTGCTAGGTGCTGTGTGGCAAAGATTTTCTTCACATGAACTGACTGAATCCTCACAACACCATTTTCCAGATGAGGAAACAGGCAGAGAGAGGCATCAGTCCCAGCCACTGTTGAAAGCCAAACTGGGTTGGCCTCAGACAGATTCCTGTCTGAACCCCTGCCTCCCCATCTGTCACATCTTGCAGGGCGGCATGAAGGCTGTGGTCTGGACTGATGTGTTCCAGGTCGTGGTGATGCTAACCGGCTTCTGGGTTGTCCTGGCCCGCGGGATCATGCTGGTGGGTGGGCCCAGGAGCGTACTTGAGATTGCCCAGAACCACTCCCGGATGAATCTGATGGAGTGAGTAAAATTGTAGAGAGGGTACTGCAAAGAGGTGGAGGTGATATCCCTCTGTCCTGGGAGAAGCCAACCAGTGCCTCCTCCTCCAGGAAGTCCTCCCCACTTCCCTTCCCAGACTCTCCACAGACCAAACATTGCCTCCCCTCTCTAGACTGCCCTAGCCCCCATCCCTCCATCTGTCCCACCATGTCCCCCAGCCCAGAGTGGACACTGATGGCTCTCTGAGGTCACAACTGGGCACCGAGAGGTTTTTGAATGCATACATGGACGAATCAGTAAACAAAATTTTCAATCTGGCAAACTCCTACTCATACACTTCAAAACCCACCCCAAATGTCCCCTCAAGGCCCATAAGGTTCAGAGTGGCCATCTGGGGCCCTTGGGAGGGTAAAGTCAATGTGGTGTTCCCATATGGCTGTCTTGTCCCTCCCTTATCTAGCTTTGACCTGGACCCGCGGAGCCGCTACACATTCTGGACTTTTATAGTGGGTGGCACGTTGGTGTGGCTCTCAATGTATGGCGTGAACCAAGCACAGGTGCAACGCTATGTGGCCTGTCGCACGGAGAAGCAGGCCAAGCTGTGAGTGTTTAGGAGGCGCAGGGTGGGGGCCTCTGGGACCAGCTGCCAACCCCCCACCAGCCTGAGGCTGTGCCTTCCCCGCAGGGCCTTACTCATCAACCAGCTGGGCCTGTTCCTGATCGTGTTCAGCGCTGCTGGCTGTGGTATCATCATGTTCACGATCTATGTAGACTGTGACCCTCTCCTTGCAGGGCGCATCTCCGCCCCTGACCAGGTAAGTCTGGCTGAGACTCTTAGGCCACTCCTGCCTTCCCCACCCCCACTCTGAACTGCTGCATGGATGAACCTCTCCGGGCAAGGATGGAATAGCATCTAGAAGAGAGAACAGCCTGTGCAGAGGTCCAGGGGCAGCAAAGAGCTTGGCTCAGAGGAGGATCTGGAAGGAGAGGGGAAGAACAAGGCTGGGAGGCAATGGGGAGCCATGGGGGGAGGGAATGCGCAGGGGACGGGCACATTCAGATTGAGAGTCAGAGACTCCCTGAGGGATATTAAGGAGGAGATGGGATCCCGGTTCAGCATGAAATAATGGTGTTGATTATAATAATCATCAGCTCTCAAGCCACAAGTGCCTACTCTGTTCCTCATGCTGTTCCCTTCACAGTCTCCCATAAAATCTTTCAGCATGTGATGAGGCCAAGGCTGTCATGGCCCTCACTTTACAGATGAGCAAACTGGGGCTGGAATGGGTGGGAAGCAACTGTCTGAGGTCAACAGGTGAGTCAGCTGCAGCACTGGGGCAGGAGGCATGCCTGGTTCAGAGTCTGTTCAGAATTGGCAGAAAATGGAAGGCTGTCCCGTCTGCTTTCCTCTGCTGTGGTCAGCTCCTGGACTGTTTGACTGTGCAACCTCAGCCAAGGGCCGCACCTGTTAGGCTTACTGTCCTCATCAGTAAAGCAGAGATAACGTGGGACTCTGCCTCACTGGGATCCCAGGGCTCTGTGCATGGTGGGGCTCAGTGACTGTCCTTCGGGGCACACAGTCAATCAGCAAACACACACTCAGTGCCTGCTGTGAGCCCGTTCTGCACTGGGCCCTGGGGACATGCAGTGTGAGGACAGACAGAATCCCTGTCCTTGGGGTGCTGCTGTCCTGGACGCCAACTCCCCCCACCCACCCACCCAGTACATGCCCTTGCTGGTGCTGGACATCTTCGAGGACCTGCCTGGAGTCCCTGGGCTCTTTCTGGCCTGTGCCTACAGTGGCACCCTCAGGTGAGCAGCCTTCCTTGCTCACCCGGCTGTCCCCCGTGGGATAGAATGTTCTGGGCATGTCCATCATTTACAGTTTCTGCTTGGTCCCCAGTGGGCAGCTCAGAGGGGCCCCAGCAGAAGGGGGGGCCCTAGCAGAAGGCATGCCCTGAGGACAAGGACCCCAGCTGTGGGGTTTTCACCTTATCACCTGGCAGGGCCTCACCTGTCTCCCCTCTCCCTTCTTTCTTTCCTTCTTTTGGCACCCAAACAAATGTTATTGGGCACATACTGAGCACCTACTATATACATATGTGGCCTCTACTGCCATTCTGAGTCCCAGGGCACAGCTGTGACTGAGTGGTACCCCACTCCTGCCTCAGGGGCCTCACATTCCAAATATTCTGCAACTTCTGGCTCATCCCTGCTCTTGCTGTGACCAGGGTCCCATGCAGTTCTCAGCAGCAGCCCATGATTGCTGTGTAATGAGAATTTGTGCCATTCATGTCCTTGGTCAGGGGTGTCTTTGCTCCCCTGGGGATGTCTTAGGGCTGGGGGCATGGATGGTGGGATGGTGGACATCTCCTCCACTCTTGAGGAATTCTGTCTGTTACCCATGCCTCTGCCCTTGGGCTAGGTCAGATGGTATGAGCAGCTGGGGCCTCCCCCAGCAGGTGGACCCCAGAGAGGGGTGTGGCCAGTCCCTTGATGAGGCCTGTTGACCACCCTCCCCAACCTATGCTCAGCACTGCCTCCACCAGCATCAACGCCATGGCCGCAGTCACCGTGGAGGACCTCATCAAACCTCGGCTGCCGAGCCTCGCACCCCGGAAACTCGTGATGATCTCCAAGGGGCTCTGTGAGTTGGGGAACCTGATGGGGGGGGCAGGGCGGCCTCTCCCCGCTGACCATGCCGCCCCCCCATCTGCCACAGCCCTCATCTATGGCTCAGCCTGTCTCACCGTAGCGGCCCTGTCCTCGCTGCTGGGGGGAGGTGTCCTCCAGGTGAGCGTCCCTCCCTGACCCACCCCATCGCCACAGGAAGCAGGGCACGGTCTGCTTTGAACTGAAACCCAGAACGGGTCCTACTTTTCATGGCAGAACGGGTCTGATGCCATCCGCCTGATAACTTTCTGCAGTCACCTGGCTGGTGGCAGTGGCAGTGGGAGGTGGGGTGGGGGGAGTGGCTTGGAGGTGGGACCAGAATTTATCCAACACAGGGGAGAGAGGCAGGAACAGGGAGTCCCATCCCCTTTAGGGAAACAAGCACGGGTCTCAAGGTCCACAGTGGAATTCCTCAGGTCTTGCTTTCTCAGCAAGCAAACTGAAGCCAGGAGAGATGGGATGGTTCTGCCCTCAGCTCCCCCTCCCCTACCGGCTCTTGCAGGGCTCCTTCACCGTCATGGGAGTCATCAGTGGCCCCCTCCTTGGAGCCTTCATTCTGGGGATGTTTCTTCCTGCCTGCAACACACCGGTGAGTGGGGGCAGCTAGGGGTTGGGAGGGCACAAGACCTCTCTCCCCTGACCTAGACTCTGTCCCCAGGGTGTCCTCTCCGGGCTGGCCACTGGCATGGCGCTTTCACTGTGGGTGGCTGTGGGTGCCACTCTGTACCCGCCCAGCACCCAGTCCTTGGGAGTCCTGCCGTCATCGGCTGACGGCTGTGTCATGCCCTCGGCCAACGCCTCTGAATTCTTGGGCCAGCTCCTTGCCACCAACACCTCCAGCAGGAACAGCAGGTGAGCTGGCCTGAGAGGGTGCGATGGGGGAGGGGGGCTCTTAAACTGAGTCTGAATGAAAAGGAGGAATGTGCTCTGGGGACAGTGAAGGAAGGGCATTCCCAGTGGAGAGAAGTGTGAGTGCAAAGGGCTTGGGGTCGGGTTCAGTTTAGTGCATTCCAATGATGGAGAGGATGGGGTGTATTTAGTGGGCCAAGAAAGGATAGATTGGGTTCAGGCAGAAGAATGTGGTCTGATTCTTTATTTTTATTATTATCACTATTGAGATATAATTTGCAGACCATAAAACGAACCATTTAAAAGTGGTTTTAGTGGATTCACAAGGTTACACAACCATCACCATTAACTCAAAAACATTTCATCACCTCACAAGGAACCTCCATCCCCATGAGCATTGCTCTCCCTCCAGCTTCTGGGAACCACTAATCCGATTTCTGTTGCTCTGGTTTTGCTTGTCTGGACACTTCTTATAAATGGAATTATATAATAGACAGCCTGTTTCATCTGGCTTTTTTCACTCAGTGTGATGTTTTCAAAATTTTTGTTTTGTTTTTGATATTTTCAATGTTTATCCACATTGTAACACATCTGAGGGCCTGATTCCTTTTTATGGCTGAATAATATTCCTGTGTGGATGGCCCTCATTTTGCTTATCCATACATCCCTTGGACAACTCGGTTGTGTCCACTTTTTGGCTACTGCGAGTTTTGGTGGGGACATCTGGTTTCATTTCTCTTGGTCTATACCTAGGAGTGGAAATACTGGATCATATAGACATTCTTTTTAAATTATTTTTTAAACACTTTTTTAAGGTTTTATTTATTTATTTGAGAGAGCAGAGGGAGAGGGAGAGCATGAGCGGGGGTGGAAAAACAGAGGGAGAAGGAGAAGCAGACTCCCTGCAGAGCAGGGAGCCTGACGTGGGGCTTGATCCCAGGACCCTGGAGATCATCTTCTGAGCTGAAGGCAGATGCTTAACCCACTGAGCCTCTATACCTTTTGTTTGTTTGTTTGTTTGTTTGTTTATTGTTGAGTTCTAATTTGTATGTTCTTTAAATCTTTATGTATTCTGCATACTAGATCCTCATCAGATGTATGATTTGCAAGTATTTTCTTCCACTCTGGATTGTCTTTTCATTCTCTTTATAGTGTCCTTTGATGCACAGAAGTCCAATATATCTCTGTTTTCTTGGGCTGCTTGTGCTTTTGGAATCACATCTAAGTCTCATCTAATTACCAAATCCAAGTTCATAAAGATGCACACCTAATGTTTTCGTCTAAGAGTTTGATTCGGTAGATTCTGAGGGTAATACAGAGCCATGGAGAGTGGTGAGCAGTGGCAGGAGGTCATCTGAGTTACATTTCAGTAATGTTCCCTCTGGTTGTGTGTACAGAACACCTATGGGTGGGAGTGGGTTAGCCTGAGAGGAAGAGAAGTGGCTACCGCACACATCTGAGTGAGAAATAATGGAATATTGCGCCAGGCCATGACAGTGGAAGTGGGAGGAAATGAACAAACTGGGAGTGGCTTTTGGACTCATGCACACCTCTCCTACCCCCAGCCCTGAAATGGACCTTGATCGACCCGCTTTAGCTGACAGCTTCTATGCCATTTCCTACCTTTACTATGGTGCCCTCGGCACGCTGAGCACTGTGCTATGTGGAGCCCTCGTCAGCTGCTTGACAGGTAAGCAGGGCATATGTCCTCCTCAGAGATCACCTTGTGGATCCCGCTGCCTCCAGGACCCACCACCGGGCAGGAAGCGGGCAGGAAGAAGAGAAAAGACATTCCCGTCAGCCAGATGGCCACCACGTGCTTGATGCATCAACACCCTTTCTGCTGTGTTGCCTTCGGGAAAACCCTGCACCTCGCGGGGCTGGTCCCATTTTGCAAAGGCAGAAGAAAACTGAGCCACCCCTCCTCCCTTCCACCTACCTATCTAGTCTCTCCCCCGCCTCCAAAACGTTGTCCTTGCCAGAGGATATGGGGTGGAGCCGCGAGGCGCTGTCCATTGTGCTGAAATAGCTTCTCAGCAGGACCTCAGGGGCTCCGTGTCCATCCGGGGATTCTGAATGCCACTCGAGAAGTGGGAAGACTTTAGGAGACATCAATAGTGATCACAATACCTGTTCTTGCTTCCTGTGTCTCAGACTTTACATTCACCAGGGCTTTCTTGAGTTCTCTATGCCAGATAGTATTCTAGATGCTGGGGAAATAATGAACCATAATGAACCATAGACCCCGTTACTGTGTAGATGAGAAAACTGAAACCCAGAGAAGGGCAGAGGCTTGCCAGGGTACCCAGTGGGTCATTAATGAGAATCTGGGGATTGGAACCCATCAGAGATCTCCCTTTCCCCTCTCTCTCCAGTTCCCATCACCTCTTCACTAAATATCCCCCTGTCCCCTCAGGCCCCACCAAGCGCAGTGCCTTGAGTCCTGGGCTGCTGTGGTGGGATCTTGCACGGCAGACAGCATCGGTGGCCCCCAAGGAAGAAGTGGCTACCTTGGATGACAGCTTGGGGAAGGTCAGTCACAGGGCTGGCTCCCAGAGCAGGGGAGGGATAGTGAAGTGATTTTTGATCCCCTGGGCATGGCCATAAGTCGGGGGAGGAACATGGTGAATCACCATCTTTCTCAACCTCTTCCAGCAAAAAGACTTGCTTGAGAGTTGACATGTCTTCCACACTTTTTATTAAGCCCTTAAAAAAAAGACTGAACAGAATTTCATATTATTCATTTCCTTGGATTACTTCCAGGCTGTGGCAAGTGAAACTGGTTTCCCTTTAAGGCATTGATTTAAAATCTCTTCTGTAAATAAAAGTACTTAATTCAAAAGTGAGTCAACTTAGAAAAAATCTTACATAAGAAACATGACCGGGGTGGGCCAAATTCACCCAAAGCCATGTGGTTGCTCTGTAAATGCCCTGAATTCAGAAGATGCTGTCCTTGACCCAGACCTGCCCCTGCTTTGGAATCCCTGTTTCATTTTCTCATTTCTTACACACTTGCTATGTACCCAGCCCGACTCTGGGCTGGAGTTCATGCCCACTGTCTAGGAGGAGCAGATAAAAGCTAAACTGAGAAATAAGTAAGTTCTCAGCAGGTACTGGCAGTGAAACAGGGTACTGTGATGAGGGTGGCCTCTTGGAAGACGTAGGAGGTAGAGCCAGCCCTAGGAAGATCTGGGGGAAGGGCATTCTGGGTGGAGAGCACAGCCGGTGAAAAGGCTGAGGCCAGAAGCTTGAGAAGAGGAGGTATGGAGAGGGAAGGGATTTGGCTGGAATGTTTTGAGAGCTCCTTTCAGCGGCTGTGGCAAAGTATTTTCTTGAAGGGGTGCAGCCTGAAAGAGTAAGAGGGAGGCAGGCATTCTTGCAAGCACTGATGGCCTGAAATATTGGTGACGGCATTGGGGGAGAGAAGCGGGTGGAGGTTTTGGAGGCAGAAGCGAGAGGACTGGCTGATGCACTGACCAAGGGGATGGTTGAGCAACTCCTGCCCAGGTTCTGTAGTTTTAAGCCCTCAGTGATCCCATCTGGGGGGTGAGCTGGCACAGAGCAGAATGGCGTCTCTGATGGTGTCTTTCTTCATTTTTCCTTCCAGAGTGTTGAGGAACTGCCCCCTGGAACTAAGAGGACTCCTGACTTCCCACCCACTGACGAGGACCATCTGCTCTACCTGGGGCAGAAGGAGGTCAATGGACCCGGCTCCTGGACTCCCAGCAGTACACATGACCGTGGTCAGGACCTTCGGGAAACAGACCTCTGAGCCAGCAGGGGACTGGCTACCTGGGATATAACCTCAGGGTAGGCCCTCCCAGGCCACAGAAGAACGGCCTCTGGCTCCAATTGGCTGGTCTGTGTCTTTATGCAAATGAGTTTGGGATCCCTGCCCTATGGAAAGAGGTGAAGCCCTACCTCTGGGAGGTCATTTTATCCAGCCCCCTTCCAGCCAGCCCCTAGTCTTAGATGCTGCACCCTTGCCTGTTCCCCCAAAATGAAGCCAGATTTCTGTCTATGTACAATAGAAAGATATAGAAGTCCCCTCTGAACAACATGGGAAAACTCCAGGCCCAGCATTAGAGTCTGAGAAAGTCTCCAGTGCTTCTCTAGAATGTTAGCAAGGATCTTGGAGGTCCTCAGGCACCAATCCCTGCACCCCATCTCACAGTTGGGGAAACTGAGGCCTGGAAAGGGGCAACAACTTGACCAAGGCCACAGAGCACACCAGAGATTCACTGAGAATTGGGACACCAGCATTTCTGCCCTTACCGCCTCCCTCTTTTCCTCCCTTTGGAGGGTCAGACATCACATGGCCCCTGACCTTGGGAGCAAGAAGGGAAGATAAAGGAGAAATAACATTCTTGATCTTATCCTGGAGACACTATGTATCTTATCTGCCTGAGGTTACAGCAAGTCAGGTTGGGGCAGGGACAGACCTGGGAGCTACATGATGTTGAAGGTCTATTGCCAGCATGTCACCAGCAATAGACAGGGTCTGTGGACAGGGTCAGACAGGTGGGCAAAGCCATGTCCTGGGGACGCGCTTGACTTTGGATGCAGAGATTTAATCCATGCACTTCAAATAAATGGACTTTGATGCTTAATGTTCTATGCTGTCTGAAAAATCATTCTGGCTGTTGCCTTAGATCTCCTCGGTCAGATGGGAGTGTGAATCTCAGTGTCTCTTGTCCCGAGACTGTGAGTGAATAAGACTGAGTAAGCATCAGAGCAAGGTGAGAATTGCCACCTTGGGGCGCCTTGTGCTGCCCTCCCTGGCACACAGCTTCTCTCCCTTTCCTGATCTGCACTTGAACCATGCTCTTTCTGCTTGGACCCTGCGAGCCTCCACACTGTCCCTGCACTGATCCCTTGGGGTCTGGGACCTTGAGAACTGATTGAACTCACACCTGCACACATACCTCATGCAGCTCCAGGGGTCCCCAAGGGAGCATCCTGTACTCACTTCAATAGGGTCATCCCCAAATTCAAGACCCAGAACCTCAGAATGTAACCTTATTTGAAGAGTCTTGGCAGATATACTTAGATTAAGATAAGGTCATACTAGATGAGGGTGACCCTCAACCCAGTGACTGTCCTCATAAGAAAAGAAGACACGTGGATACCGAGGGAGAGATTGACACATCCACAAGGCAAGGGACAGCAAGGATTGCTGGAACCAGCAGAGGCCAGGAGAGAGGCAAGAGGGGGTTTCTCTCTTGGAGCCTTCAGAAGGAGTACAGCCTACCAATACCTTGATTTCAGATTTCTGGCATCGAGAGCTGGGAGAGAAAAAAATATCTATTATTTTAAACTATGGCAGCCCAGGAAGTGAACACATCTCGGGATCTGGGCTCTCTCCACCCCTCAGAGACCTGGCCCTCTGGCTGTTTTCAGGAGGCCTTTAGATTTAGACTTAAAAGGGACCGTTGCAAATTTTCAGTCATTGACTGAGTAACAGGGGAAGCAGGCTTTCCGATGCTTAGTGGTGCCTGCTCAGAGCAGAGCCCAACTTGGTGGTAAGAAAAGGCATGAGAGGCTAAGGCTTGTCTGGCTGATGTTTTAGGGATCCAACCATGTTGTCCCATCATCAATAGTTCATTCCTTTCTATTGCTGAAGAGTATCCCATGGTACAGACGAATCGGTTTGTTCATCCATTCACGATGTCAGCCTTGAAAATAAAACAGCCAGTTCCTTTACCAGCAAAATGGGTTTATTTGGGAATGACAGAGGAATTGAAATTCGGGACTTGAAAGCTATGGCAAAACCATAGCTGAGTCTAGAGAACAAGGGAGAGAAATGTTCCTTTATAGAGAAAAAGAAGGAAGCTGGGCACCTAGAGGGCTCAGTCGGTTAAGAGTTTGCCTTCTGCTCAGGTCATGATCTCAGGGTCCTGGGCTCGAGCCCCTCATCAGGCTCCCTGCTCCGTAGAATTTGCTTCTCCCTCTCCCTCTGCTGCTCCCCCTGCCCTGTGCCCTCTCTCACTATCTTTCTCAAATAAATAAATAAGTAAAATCTTTTTAAAAAGAGAGAGAGAGAGAGAACTCATGCGCATATGTGAGGGGATAGGGGCAGAGGAGGAGGGAAAGGGAGAGAAACAGAATCCCTGCTGAGTGGTTAGCCTGACAAGGGGCTCTATTCCTAGGACTCTGAGATCACGACCTGAGCAAAAATTAAGAGTTGGTCGCTTAACCGACTTAGCCACCCATGCACCTCTAAGAATTCTTTATATATTCTGGATGCAAGTTCTTTGTTAGCTCTATGCACTGCCAATATTTTCTCCCAGCTTGTGTCTTGCTTCTTCAGTTTATAAAGATGGTCTTTGGAAGAGCAGAATTTGTAGTTTTGATTTATCAAAATTATCCGTTTTTTTCTTTTCATTTTTTTGTGGTAAAATGTGCACAGCATAAAAATTATGGCTTTAACTATTTTTAAAGATTTTGTTTATTTATGTCACAGAGAGAGACACAACGAGAGAGGGAAGACAAGCAGGGGGAGTGGGAGAGGGGGGCTTGGCTTTCTGCCAAGCAGAGACACCACCCTCCCATGCAGGGCTTGATCCCAGGACCCTGGGATCATGACCTGAGCCAAAGGCAGATGCTTAATAACTGAGCCACCCAGGCTCCCCTAGAAGAATATTTTAAAATAGTTGACATTCATTGAGCCTGTACTATGTGCCATGTGGTTGACCCATATTAGACGTGTTAGTGTTTATTGAACAGTGACTCAGGAGCAAGCACCTTTTTTAGTAATTATTTTATCAATTTATTTTTTCATTAATTGATTTTCTTTTTTAGAGCAGTTTTAGAGTTATAGTATAGAAACACTGAGCAGAATGTTTAGAAAGCTCCCATAGGGGGGCCTGGCTGGTTCAGTTGGCTGAGCGACTGCCTTTAGCTCAGGTTATGATCTCAGGTTCCTGGGATTGAGCTCTGCCTTGGGGGTCCCTGCTCAACAGGGTGTCTGCTTCTCCCTCTCCCTCTGCTCTTCTCCCTACTTGTGCTCTTTCTCTAGTTCTCTCTTTCTCAAATAAACAAACAAAATCTTAAAAAAATTTTAAAACTCTCCCATAGACTTCTCTCTCTCCTACAGCCTCAGTTTCCCCTATTATTAACATCACATCTTTCATTAGTATGGTATATTTGTTACTGTTGGTGAGTGAGTATTGGTACATTATTATTAACTGAAGTCTTTAGTTTACTCTTTGGGTTGTATATTCTGTGTGTTTTGACAAATGTGCAATGTCATGTCTCCGCCATTACCATATCCTACAGAATAATTTTCTTGCCTTAAAAATCCTGTGTTTCAGGGCACCTGGGTGGTTCAGTGGGTTAAGCCTCTGCCTTCGGCTAGGATCATGATCTCAGGGTCCTGGGATCAAGCCCCGCATCGGGTTCTCTGCTCGTGGGGAGCCTGCTTTCCCCACCTCCTGTCTGCCTTTCTGCTTACTTGTGATATCTCTTTCTCAAATAAATTTTAAAAATCTTAAAAAAAAAAATCCTGTGTTTCACCTACATTGGTCTTGCATTCAGTCTCTTCTTCATTTTTATCTACTTTGTTTACTCTTTCTGATTTTCTATCAATGATAGTCTCATCTGGTCTCAATTCTTTTTCTTATTTTATTACATTGGCCAGCACCTCTGAATCAGTGTTTAATAATAGCCATGACTGTGGGCTTTCCAGCCCCGTCCTGGACTACGTCCTCTTTCTGTTTCACCATCCAACACGATACAGATGATTTTTTTTCCCAATCATGATCTTTGATCAGACTAATTTTCTCCTAGTCCCCATTAACTAAGAACTGAAAAAAAAAAAAAAAAAAGTCGGAAGTGGTTGCTGGATGTTATCCAAGGCTTTTCCAGCACAGTGAGATGATCATTTGGTATTTTTCTCCTTTTATCTCTTCATTGAGTAAGTGAGGCTTTCTGATGCTGAACTTTCCTTGCCTTTTGGGGGAAGGGAAAAAAAAAAAACCTGCATACCCCTGGTATGTTGTCCTTTAAAGTGCAGCTGAACTCAATTTGCTGATATTTTATTTAGCATTTTTTATGCAGCGAGGCTCCTGACCTCTTCCTGGCATCTGCTTATCCTGCCTCTCAGCTGATTCCCGCAGGGTGTGGGGGAGGGCCTCTCAGAACATCTGCAACTGCTTAACCAGAGGACTTCAACTCAGCAGCGCCCCAGTCCCCTTCCCAGAACTGCTCCTCCTCCAGGTAACCCTGCTACCCAGGGAAACCTTCTGCTGTTCACTTACCTTCTAGAACCCCATTCCTTAGAACAGTTGATTCATTCTACTAAGGGGGGGAGGGGCCAGCCACAAAGCACCCCCCCCAACACCCTAGGGCCTCGGGCTTGTCTCAGTCTCCCCTGCTGATTTTGGCATTCGCAGCTGCAGCTGTGGCCAACAGAGGCCCCATATTCTTGTTGTTCTGGTGCTGTGAGAGAGTTTTCAAGAAGCCAGACTGAGCAAAAGATAGGACCTGGTGGGAAACAGGTAAGTTTCCACTGGTCTGACCTCACCTATCTCCTCTTCAGGTCCACAACTTGTGTCAGCTTCAGGCTTAGCTGACTCCAGGCACAGCTGGGGCAGAGGGGGCCAAGGATGAAGGATCCACCTTATATCCTGTCCTCCCCGGGGCCAGGTCTCAGACAGGGGCTGGAATCTGGGATCCCCCTATACCAGCAGCTCCTGAGGAGGCAGCTCACCTCACACCAAACCAACCCAAAGTACAGAATCTCAGTGAAATTGCTGTGCAACCTGCAGCCAGTTGCTGTCCCTCTCTGGGTCATCCACATCACCTCTCCAAATTCTAACCTGCCAATAGGTCACTCAACAAGCAGGTCAGACTCACGGTTGCTCCAGCAACAGAGACCTCCTACATCACAGAAAAAAAAAAAAAAAGATCGATTGAGGGAAAGATTTTCTTTTCTTTTTTCTTTTAAATGCATATGGATCATATTCTCGTTGCTCCGAGATTAATTTTTCCTTTCAAGAGTAATAATAGAAATGTTTCCTGGGCAGTAATTATAAATCTGATTCACCTTTTCATCTCTTTTTTAAAAAAATTTGATTTTTCTTGTTACCTTTTCATCACACAATATAAAGTGTAAAAGGCCAAATTGTTCTGGAAAGCTTATACTGAAAATCTGTGGCCCCCTACAGCTTTCATGTTTGATGAAATCAAGAAAAATATCTGGGGCCCCCAGGTGGCTAAGCAACGGCCTTCAGCTCAGGTCATGATCTTGGGGCCCTGGGATCGAGCCCCACATCAGGTTCCCTTCTCTGCGGAGAGGCCTGCTTCTCCCTGTCCCTCTGCCTGCCACTCCCCCTGCTTGTGTTCTCTCTCTTTCTGTGTCAAATAAATAAAATATTTTAAAAAATCAAGAAAAATACCAGCACAATTGTCAGAGAAATATGAATGAGTTGGTAGGATCTGGACTCACAGGTGTTAGGGAATGAGGGTGTTTGAACTGGAGCCAGGCACCAGCACAAGCCTTCCTCTTGCCCATCTCCAACACCTATTGATCCCAGATTCTCTTTACTCAGATTCTGAATTAGCCTCCTTGGTCTCCCCTCCCTGCCTTCTGGCCTCTACCTTGCCTGTGACTCCTAAGGGATACAACAGGCAGCCCCCCTCCCTAGCTCACATATCCTGCATAGCTCCCTATTGCTCTCAGAACAAAATCCATCTGGTAGCACGAAGCCAATTCTAATCTCCTGCTGTTCCTCTTCCTTCCCCTCCTTATGCCCACCCCCAGTGAGATGGCGAGGGCTCTGGACACAGAGGCAGGAAAAGCTGACTTCAAATCCTAACTCTGCTGTCTACCAGCTAAGCATGGGCATCTCTTTTTTTTTTTTTTTTTAAAGATTGTATTTATTTATTTGACAAAGAGAGACACAACGAGAGAGAGAACACAAGCAGAGGGGGAGTGGGAGAGGAAGCAGCAGGCTGTCTGCGAAGCAGGGAGCCTAATGCGGGGCTCGATCCCAGGACTCTCCGACCACGACCTGAGCTCAAAGCAGATACTCAAGGACTGAGTCACCCAGACACCCCAGGCATCTCACTCTTTGGCGTTTCACTTTCCTGGTCCATAAAAATGGGTGTGTTCTGAAGAGGTGGATAGTTCTGGGTGCAAATGCTTTGGCCCATGACCAAAGGCACTGCCAGGATGACTGCAGGCTCTGAGGGGACCCCAGGCCAGGGTTGCTTGTGGGAGTCCATGTTTTTGATGTAGGGAAAGAGGCACCAGGTTGTCTGTTCTCAGGGCAAGGTGAAAATGATGGGATTTGAAGCAGGGTTTCATGAGCCAACGATCAGGCAAGAATCCTTGAAACGTTTTTGGTGCAAAAAGGTGGTTTGATGATAGCACAGGCATAGGACCTGTGGGCGGACAGAGATGCACTGGGATTGTGATGAGCAATTGATTATAGACTTTAGAGTTGGGGGAGGTAAAGATAAAGGAAGTTTCCATCTAGCAAGACATTAACAGTAAGAGTGGGAGTTCCTGGAGGAAGGTTACACTCTGCTTGCCTCAAGTATTTGTGGGTGGAGGGGTGCCTGGGTGGCTCAGTTGGTTAAGCATCTGCCTTCAGCTCAGGGGATGAAGCCAGGGTCGTGGGTTCGAGTCCCACATCGGACTCCCTGCTCAGAGGGGAGTCTGCTTCTCCTTCTCCTTCTGGTCCTCCTCCTTCTTATGCGCTCACGTTTTGGCTAAGATCAAGTGTAGTCTCTCTCAAATAAATAATCAAAATCTTAAGAGAAAAAAGTATTTGTGGATGGGCTGCAAGTTCTAAGAAAATTTAATTGTATCTATGTTTCCTTTTACCTTTGTTCTCCATGTCAAAAATCACACACCAGGTGTGAAAGGGCTGCAGGGGACCCAGAGATTACAGCAACTGGAAGGAAGGGTCAACCCCAGAAAGCAAACAGCAGCTTTGAGTCCCTGATAGGCGTGGTCCCATGTTGACGTCTGGTCCCCACCCCAGCACCCCCCCTCTCCAGGGGCCACCACCAGCCACACAAAGGTGCAGGGTGTTTGCTAAATTCAATGCTTGCTCAAACATTTGTTTTCAAGACAAGATGCCTGCAGAGGCCCCATGCCCTTTAGCCGGGGTCAGAGCCCACAGCTGGGGTGGAGGGGGAAGAGAGGCGTAGGTCGGGGAGGCTGTGCACAGCTGGACCAAGGGCTTCTTTCCAGGCCTGAGAACAAGGCCAGGGGTCCTGCAGAGAGAGTGCCTGCACCACTCAGTGATGTCCTTTTTTTTGGGGGGGGGGGAGAAGGTGTTGTTGCTGTGTTGTTGGGGTGAGGTCTGGAGCTAACGGCCAAGAAAGAATTCTAGAGACGTCTTTGGTGCAAAAAGGTGGTTTTATATAAGCACCAGGAGGGGACCTATGGGCAGACAGGGCTGCACTGGGAATATAAAGAGCAACTGCTTATATACTACGGAGATGGGGGAGGTGAAGACAGAGGGAAGGTTCCAGAAGGACTTTGAACTGCTAAAGAAGGCTCATAGGACCTGGATGTTGTGAGGCTCAGGTTGTTTTTCCCTCTAGCAAGACACTAACAGAAGACAGTTGGGAGTTTCCAGGAGGATCGTTATATCCTGTCTGAATTAATTTTGTTTTTAAAATTTGTTTATTTATTTATTTGAGAGAGAGAGAGAGAGAGCACAAGCAAGGGGAGTGGGAGAAGGAGAATCAGGCTCCCTACTCAGCCTGATCAAGAATCAGTCTCACCCAGATTTAATTTTTTAAAAATATTTATTTATTTGGGGATACCTGGGTGGCTCAGTGGGTTAAGCCTCTGCCTTAGGCACAGGTCATGATCTCAGGGTCCTGGGATCAAGCCCCTCGTCCAGCTCTCTGCTTGGCAAGGAGCCTGTTTCCCTCTCTCTCTCTCTCTCTCTGCCTGCCTCTCTGCCTACTTGTGATCTCTGTCTGTCAAATAAATAAATAAAATCTTTAAAAAAAAAAAAGAAATTTATTTTTAAAATATTTATTTATTTGAGGGGCACCTGGATGGCTGTCATTAAGTGTCTGCCTTTGGCTCAAGTCATGATCCCAGGGACCTGGGATCCAGCCCATCATCCGAATCCCTTCTCAGCAGAGAGCCTCCTTCTCCCTCTCCCTCTCCCACTCCCCCTGCTTGTGTTCCCTCTCGCATTGTGTGTGGGTCTCTCTCAAATAAATAAATCTTCAAAAAAAAAAAAAGGTTTAGTTATTTGAGAGAGGGAGAGAGCAGCACATACACATGCACACACAGAAGCAAGTGGGGGAGAAGAGGAAGAGAATCTTCGGTGGACCCGCCCCCTCTCCTGCCCCACCCACCCTCTTGCTAAGCATGAAGCCCAAACGCGGGGCTCCATCTCCTGACACTGCGGTCAGGACCTGAGTCCAAACCCCGAGTTCAAGAGTTGGTTACTTAGGGCGCCTGGGTGGCTCAGTGGGTTAAAGCCTCTGCCTTCGGCTCAGGTCATGATCCCAGGGTCCTGGGATCGAGTCCAGCATCGGGCTCTCTGCTCAGCAGGGAGCCTGCTTCCTCCTCTCTCTCTGCTTGCCTCTCTGCCTACCTGTGATCTCTGTCTGTCAAATAAATAAAATCTTAAAAAAAAAAAAAAAGAGTTGGTTACTTAACCGACTGAGCACCCCCTCCTCCAGTGAGTGCCCCAGGAGATTCAATCTTATCTGCATTTCCTTTTTGCCTTTGTTCCCCACATCAGTCCCATGACATCAGCATCGTGAATGCCTTAAATGTCACTGAATTGCACACTCTAATTGGTTAATTTGATGTCATATGAATTTCACCTCAATAAACAATAATAGATAAGTAAAATACTGTACTACCAAAAAAAAAAAAAAAAAAAAAAAAAAGACTCACACCTGACATGGAGAGCAAAGGGAAAAGAAATGTAGATAAATATCCTTATAACCTGCAGCTCAGGGCGCCTGGGTGGCTCAGTGGGTTAAGTGACTCCCTTAAGGTCAGGTCATGGTCCTGGAGTTCCAGGATTGAGTCCCGCATTGGGCTTCCTGCTGAGCAGGGAGTCTGCTTCTCCCTCTGACCCTCTCCCCTCTCATGCTCTCTCTCTCTCAGGTAAATAAACAAAATCTTTTAAAAAATTTAATAACCTGCAGTTCATTGACAAATATATATATACATTTATATATATTATATATTTTATATATATACTTATATATATATATGATGAGTTATAATCTCAGACCCCTATCTAATTGGGGAGTTGTGGCTTGATAATAATCCCCTTTTCTCCCAAATTGCTTTGTGGGCATGTAGGACTAGGAAAGCTTATTTATTTATTTATTTTAAAGATTTTATTTATTTATTTGGCAGACAGAGATGACAAGTAGGCAGAGAGGCAGGAAGGAGCTGGCTCCCCGCGGAGCACAGAGCCCGATGCGGGGCTTGATCCCAGGACCCTGAGATCATGACCTGAGCTGAAGTCAGAGGCTTAACTCACTGAGCCACCCAGGTGTCCCTAGGAAAGCATATTTAGAGTCAGTGAAGGTATTAATTTTAAGGCCCTTTGCCAATCGAAAAGCCGGAGTGAGCTCTATTTATTTTTAAGATTTTATATATTTGAGAGAGAGAGAGGGCAGAAGCAGGGGAAGCAGTAGAAAGAAAGAGGGGTGGAGAAGCAGGCTCCCCACTGAGCAGGGAACCCTATGCGGGGCTCAATCCCAGGACCCTGAGCTCATGACCTGAGCCCAAGGCAGATGCTTAGTGGATTGAGCCATCCAGGCGCCCCTAACAGGTTTTAAGAATTATTTCAGGAGTATCTGTAAGACTGCCTGGTATTTGGAAGTCAAACTTCCATCATCCATTGCTAGTCTTTGGTCTCTAAGACCCTCTGGACCTGATGGGAAGTCATTGCTGTCGGGGAAGGTCCCATAGTAAGTTTTGAGGTTTCTTATTTATTTATTTATTTATTTGACAGAGAAAGACACAGAGAGAGGGGGAAGGGAGCACAAGCAGGGGGAGGGGGAGAGGGAGAAGCAGGCTTCCTGTGGAGCAGAGATTCCAATGTGGGGCTCAGACCCAGGACCCTGGGATCATGACCTGAGCCAAAGGCAGATGCTTAACAACTGACCCACCCAGGTGCCCCTGTTTTGGAGCTTCTTCTACCAGAGGGCTGTTGCATGCTGGGTAAATCCTCTATTTGTAATGTTACAGCAATACTTCCTGGGACTAATATGACTAAGGAACAAAACCATCAAGAAGCCCTTTTTGTTTGAGGTCTAGACTTAACAGCATCCTAATCATGAGGGATCACCGGCAGGTGAGAAAAGACTTGTCTCAGAAGATAAGGGTCGGGACGCCTGGGTGGCTCAGTTGGTTAAGCAGCTGCCTTCGGCTCAGGTCATGATCCCAGCCTGGGATCAAGTCCCACATTGGGCTCCTTGCTCGGCAGGGAGCCTGCTTCTCCCTCTGACTCTGCCTGCCTCTCTGTCTGCCTGTGCTCACTTGCTCTCTCCCCCTCTGTCTCTGACAAATAAATAAATAAAATCTTAAAAAAAAAAAAAGAAGAAGATAAGGGTCTCCCCAAGTGTGCCATCCAATCCAATCAGAGGCAAAGTGGGGTCACCTGTTATCTCCACAAATCCATAGTTAACCCTATGAGGGGTACCTGCGTGGTTCAGTGGGTTAAGCCTCTGCCTTCAGCTCAGGTCATGATCCCAGGATCCTGGGATCGAGCCCCACACTGGGCTCTCTGCTCAGCAGAGAGCCTGCCTCCACCTCTCTCTCTGCCTACCTCTCTGCCTACTTGTGATCTCTGTCTGTCAAATAAATAAATAAAATCTTAAAAAAAAAAAAACATAGTTAACCCCATGGGTCAAGGTGGTAGTTGAGTTATACAATTGTTGTGGAATTCATCCCATTTTCCAGCTGTTCAAATAATCATATGCCCAAGGGGTCCTGTGATTATCTCCACGGAACAGGCACAGAGGTTGTCCGTAGGAGAGCTGCTGTGGTAATTTCTCTGAAGTTTACCTCAAGTTGTCTAGCTTAAGCAAACAACGAACATTCAGAGACAATCAGAACTAGAATTTAACATCCACAAAGGTGGTTAATTGAAACATAATGTTTCTCTTGAAAATCACCATTATTTCCAGAAATAGCCAAATTAAGACTGATTTGTTTGCAAAATGAGTCCAGTTTCTTAAATACTTGGCATAATTATAAACTCAGCCAGAATAGTGATTGGCCATAGAGATCTTTTATTTTATTTTTTTTTAAGATTTTACTTATTTATTTGACAGAGAGAGGGATCACAAGTAGGCAGAGAGGCAGGCAGAGAGAGAGAGGAGGAAGCAGGCTCCCTGCTGAGCAGAGAGCCCGATGCGGGACTGGATCCCAGGACCCTGAGATCATGACCTGAGCCGAAGGCAGCGGCTTAACCCACTGAGCCACCCAGGTGCCCCCATAGAGATCTTTTAAAATCCGATTGCTAGCACTTTTTTCTTTTAAAGATTTTATTTATTTATTTTTGTGAGCAAGCATGAGTGGGGGAAGGGGCAGAGGCAGAGGGAGAAGCAGACTCCCTGCTGAGCAGGGAGCCCGATGTGGGGCTTGATCCCAGGACCCTGAGATCATGACCTAAGCCAAAGGCAGAGGCTTAACCCACTGAGCCACCCAGGTGCCCTTGCTAGAACTTTCAAAAGGAATTTCGATTGAACTTTCAGTAGCCTCTCTACGCCAGAAGCCAAGCCAAATACTTGTCATCAGACATGCCTGTAATACCTGTAGATTTGGGGGAATTCCTCTTTACAAGGTCCCCAAAGTATCCTGAGGTTCCTGCACCTGCCAAAAAGTGACACTTTCTACTCAGCTGGCGAGGCTTTTGGGAACTCTGTGAGCACCTATGAGGCCAACAATTCCAAGGGACTTTATGGCTCCAGGTTTCATAAAGTCAACCTCAGTCTCTTAAAGCTGTATGGTCATATCTGAGTCTATGAATGTCTCTCTCAAATATGACATTCCAGTCAAAGCCTTAGTAAAAGAACCAATGTTTCTAATGGTGTCCTGTTACAAGGAGAACAGATTCTTTTTTTTTTTTTAAGATTTTATTTATTTTATTTCTCAAAGAATTTTTTTTAAATTTATTTATTTGACAGAGAGATCACAAGTAGGCAGAGAGGCAGGCAGAGACAGAGGGGGAAGCAGGTTCCCTGCTGAACAGAGGGCCCGATGCGGGGCTCGATCCCAGGACCCTGGGATTATGACCCGAACCGAAGGCAGCGGTTTAACCCACTAAGCCACCCAGGTGCCCCTCTTTTTTTTTTTTTTTAAGATTTTATTTATTTATTTGACAGAGAGAGACATCACAATTAGGCAGAGAGGCAGGCAGAGACAGAGAGGGAAGCAGGCTCCCTGTTGAGCAGGGAGCCCGATGCAGGGCTCCATCCCAGGACCCTGAGACCTTGACCTGAGCTGAAGGCAGAGGCTTAACCCACTGAGCCACCCAGGTGCCCCAGGAGAACAGATTCTTATTGAAATTTGCAAATAACTCTGATTGCCACAAAAGAAAGAATACTTACTGAGACTTATTGAATTTCAGAGGATTCAGGTAGAGAGAAAAGTTAAATGCTTCCATTTGTTTACAAATAAGTAGGTTTTTAAAAAAATATTTTATTTATTTATTTGACAGAGAGAGAGAGAAAGAGAGCACAGCAGGGGAAGCGGCAGGCAGAGGGAGAGGGAGAAGAAGCAAGCTCCCTACCGAGCAGGGAGTCCATCTCAGGACTCTGGGATCACAGCCCAAGTTGAAGGCAGACGCTTTGTAAGCTGAGCCACCCAGGAGCCCAACACGAGTCAATATTTTATCACATTTTTGGAAGTCACAGATATCTTAAGAGAAAGTTTCCTTAATCTGCAAGAGCAAACATTAGAGAAGCAACAATATTTCAAATATGAGTCACAAACACTATAATTGTCTTCCTCAGCTCATTTAGTTTCATGTTACTAATTCTTGTTCAGTTTGAATGCAACTTTTTTTTTTTTTTTTTAGATTTTACTTATTTTACGAGAGAGAGAGAGCACAAGCAGCAAGAGCAGCACAGGGAGACAAGGAAGCAGGCTCCCCACTGAGCAGGAAGGCCGACATGGGGCTTGATCCCAGGACCCTGGGATCATGACCTGGGTTGAAGGCAGACGCTTAACTGACTGAGCTACCCAGGTGCCCCGAATGTAGCTTTTTAATTCTGGAAATTCTTACCCATTTTAGTTCTATGATCTTAAAGATATCAAATATCTGGATTTGTCCTAAAATTCCTTTTTATGAATCTTCTTGAAGAAGAACCACATTTTGCAAGAGAATAAGAATAATTATAAATGATAAAAACTCAGAAATGGATTTTTTTTAAATTTTTTATTTATCTGAGAGAAGAGAGGGAGAGAGGGCATGAGGGAGCACAAGCAGAGGGGAGAGGGAGAAGCAGGTCCCCCTCCCAGTGGGGAGCTCAACATGGGGCTTGATCCTGGAACCCCAGGATCATGACCCGAGTGGAAGGCAGACATTCAACTGACTGAGTCACCCAGGTGCCCCAGAAGTGGACATTGTTAACAACATAATCAACTTGATATGATGCCACTAGACAAGGAAATTCAGTAATTCTTGTGAATAGAACACTTCAATAATTAGAATACTCAGTGATGGCCTCATAACCAGAACTTAATATACCAAATAAAAAAAGCTAATTAGTCAAAGAGAGTTTATTTACAATTTAAATCTTAGGGAAGTTTGTTTAAACCTTAGAAAAAATTTTTGAAGAGTTTTAGAATGTCTTTTTCTCTTTATTTTCATTTATTTATTTTTAAAGATTTTACTTACTTGTCAGAGAGAGAGAACACAAGTTGTGGGAGTGGCAGACAGAAGGAGAAGCAAACTCCCTACTGAGCAGGGAGCCCAATAAGGGACTGGATCCCAGGACCCTGGGATCATGATCTGAGCCAAAGGCAGACACTCAATCGAATGAACCATGCAGGCATCCCTAAAACCTTAAAAAGTTTTAAAGCACATGTCTAAATTGAATTATGGATCATCAAAGTCTTGATAAAGACAAAACAGAAACTAGTTTTTTTGGGCAAAGAAAAGAGACAACAACTTTGGTAACATTTTCTTATCAGGAACAGACCAACAGGGGCACCTGGGTGGCTCAGAGGTTTAACCCTCTGCTTTCAGTTCAGGTCATGGTTTCAGGGTCCTGGGATTGAGCCCCACATCAGGCTCTCTGCTCAGCAGGGAGCCTGCCTCTCTGCCTACTTGTGATCTCTCTTTCTGTCAAATAAATAAATAAAAATCTTTTTTTTTTAAATCTTTTTTTAGGGGCGCCTGTTTGGCTCAGTGGGTTAAGCCGCTGCCTTTGGCTCGGGTCATGATCTCAGGGTCCTGGGATCAAGTCCCACATGGGGCTCTCTGCTCATCGGGGAGACTGCTTTCCTCTCTCTCTCTCTCTCTGCCTGCCTCTCTGCCTACCTGTGATCTCTCTCTGTCAAATAAATAAATAAAATCTTTAAAAAAAATCTTTTTTTTAAAGATTTTATTTATTTGTTTTAGAGAAAGCAAGATAGAGTGAGCAGGGGGAGGGGCAGAGGGAGAGAGAGAATCTTAAGACGACTCTGGACCCAGGCCCGAACCTGACCAGCCTGATACCGGCCTCCATCTCAGGAACCTGGGACCATGACCCGAGCCAAAACCGAGTTGGATGCTCAAAAGACATGAGCCACCCAGGTGCCCCCCAAATTTGAATCTTTTACCAGTGTACTTTTAAAATCCATTCATTTTAATCTTAGTCTGTCTTGACCACACATAAAATTCCTTTCCAAAGACTTCCCTTCACAAAACCTTCTACAACTTTCCTTTGCATTCAGATTTTGTCCCAAGCCACTTCTCTCCAAACAGCCAATCTCATTTAGGACAAAATTACCTTTTTCTGCCTTCAACAAACAGGTATTCCCATTCCTCAAACCCTTCTTCCACATACAGAGTTGCTTTCCTTCTTTCCAGCAGTTATTAATTACATTTAACAGAATTTTGCCCTCTTTGAAACCTTAGTGTCTGGGGAAAACCAAGGAGTAACCAGTTGTGAACTGTCACACCAGAGCTCTTTGGATGGCAAATTTATGGATATATTTAAGCAAAAACATGTTCTCCAACAGACCCAAATATCCTTAGTTTCTCTGCAATAAGAAGTCAAAAGCACAAACCTATGTTCAGTAATCAGTGCTGTAGCTGGAGTGGGTGGTGTTAGGTCTAGGGGATGCTCTTCTTGCTCCTCAATGGTGAGGGTAGGAGGAGAAGCCAATGGTGCTGAAGGCACCAAGCATGGTCTAGAAGCCATTTATATAGGCCACGGCCAAGGTGGTGCAGAAAAAGGAGGAGGGGGAGAGGGAGGAGGAAGCAGAAGAGGCTAAGAGCTGCCAGAAAGCAGAGAACAAGGTTTCCCCATCCTAAACCTCATCAGCTCAACCAGATGAGCAGACCCCATGTTTTTCTTCAACCAACATGGAAACAGGCTGTCCATATGGGGCCAGAGATGACAGGGAACTTCCCTGAAACTAAAGGAGTATTGGCAGCAGCTTGGGAATATTTTGTAAAGTCCCTATCCCTGAGGTTGACTAACCAGAAACAGCTGGCACCAATTATCATTGCCATTAACCTGGGAAATGAATGAGAGAGAAGCCCCCTATATCTATTAGGAGGAGGAACAATGAAGGAGGGTCAGTGTCCCTTTCATTATAAATAGACTGTGTTTCCTCCAGCAACCTTGGTTCTATCAGGAGAAGGCCTGTTCAGGAGATACCTGGGTGGCGCAGTAGGTTAAGCATCTACCTTTGGCCCAGGACATGATTCCAGGGTCCTGGGATCGAGTCCTGCATTGGGTTCCTTGCTAAGTGGGGAGCCTGCTTCTCCCTCTCCCTCTGCTGCTCCCCCTGCTTGTGTCTCTCTCTGGTAAATGAATAAAAGCTTTTTAAAAAGAAAGAAAGATAAAGGAGGAGGCATATTTAGATAATTATCATCCAATATATCAGGAGGTACTTTACTGGCCTGGTTACTGACCAAATACATTCTTCCAGATGGCCTTAGATTCAGGTCCTGATTTAGAGCCATGAAGACCTAGACCTGTGGTGCCTCTGTCCATTTGCCCTCCTTCCTGTAGAAGAGATCTAATTCACAGGCCATACTGAGGCCATGCTGTGTTATAGAAGATCAGTATCCTTTCTCAAATTTTGCAATCCAGGGGCGCCTGGGTGGCTCAGTGGCTTAAGCCGCTGCCTTCAGCTCAGGTCATGGTCTCAGGGTCCTGGGATTGAGTCCCGCATCGGGCTCTCTGCTCAGCAGGGGGCATGTTTCCCTTCCTCTCTCTCTGCCTGCCTCTCTGCCTACTTGTGATCTCTCTGTCAAATAAATAAATAAAATCTTAAAAAACAAAAAAAACAAAACAAAACCAAAAAAATTTTGCAATCCAAATGATTTCCAGTGGGTTAAAATGGGTCCCCGAGGGAGAGTCCTTAGGAGTTGGGAAAAAAAGCCTAGAAGGCCCATTACCAAGAAAGTCCCCCCAACTCCCATGTGGAGGATATGTCAGAGATTCTGGGAGTCAAAAGTGACTGGAAGCATCCCTTGAACGAAATCGCTATGATCACTGTCCTGCCATAAAAGACCCTACAGAAGAGATATTAGAACCTCTCCTTCCCCCTTGTATTCTAGGGTACAGGTGGGTGCCTGGTGAATGAACCAAAATCCCGTGCCACGCCATGCTGTGAAGGCTTGTGCTATACTGTGCTATGAAGGCCGTGTCATTTTTAACCCATGGAAAACAGTAGAAAAGTTTTCCAAGGGTAAGTTACCCAATTTTGTAGTTGAAGTGGTTAGTAGAGGTCACAATGGAAAAGAGTAACGATAGAAATCTATCATGGTCTAAGCTAGATTCCAACAAATGTACTCTTAAAAAGCCAACTTCCCGGGACGCCTGGGTGGCGCAGTTGGTTGGACGACTGCCTTCGGCTCAGGGCGTGATCCTGGAGTCCCACATCAGGCTCCCAGCTCCATGGGGAGTCTGCTTCGCTCTCTGACCTTCTCCTCGCTCATGCTCTCTCTCACTGTCTCTCTCTCTCTCAAATAAATAAATAAAATCTTAAAAAAAAAAAAAAAAGCCAACTTCCCTAGGAAATGGTCCTGAGTTTGGTTTTAATTCAATCCAGTATTGGTTTCAGCTATCTCTGAGTGGAGGTCTTGGAGCCAGAAGTGGTTAGACCAGGGATGTGGAAGGGATCACATTAGACCAATGAGAAGGAGACCTCATATGGGAGTCTTAAAGATCAGCAACTGTCCTGATGACTTAGGTGGCTGTCCTGTGCCCCAAACAGACAGTTTTCTATAAGGACAGGAATAAAGAGAGG
The DNA here is from genome assembly GCF_020171115.1 of Neogale vison. NCBI lineage: Eukaryota > Metazoa > Chordata > Mammalia > Carnivora > Mustelidae > Neogale > Neogale vison. The sequence continues at coordinate 212,959,397 of NC_058096.1, read as the reverse complement.
GCATCAAGTTTCTTGGTCTTAATACCATTCCAGCCAGGGTACTAACTTCCAGCCAAAAGGCAGGCTTTTTCCTCCCCATAGCATAGCCACGGGCTAGAGGATTGCAACCTAAGCAATTGACATGAAAATGTCCCAATAAGACTATATGCCTTGAGGAACCCCTGGAATGAGAGTAAAGGAAGAGAAGAGGAAGTGCTCACCAAATTTGCACCAATGCTGAGTCCAGATGAGAAGACTCAAAACCATGTTTGATGCCAGAATGATGCAGAAATGTTGGGGTTCAGAGCAAACCATCCAGAAAGAATTCTTGAGACGTCTTCAGTGCAAAACATGGTTTTATTAAAGCACTGTGACAGGACCTGTGGGCAGAAAGAGCTGCACTGGGGTGACAGGTGACTAATATACTTTCAAGTTGGGAGAGGGTAAAGGGGTAGCAAAAATCTCAAGGAATTTTGGAAGCAAGGTTTCCAGGACCTTGAGGGAGCTAGCTGTTGTTAGGAAAATGTCCTTTGGGGTGCGTTGGTGGCTCAGTCGATTAAACTTCTGTCTTTGACTCAGGTCATGACCTCAGAGTCCTTGGATTAAGCCCCGCACTGGGCTCCATGCTCAGCAATAGCTGCTTCTCCCTCTCCTTCTGCTTCTCTCCCCTGCTCATGCTTGCATATACACTCTCTATCTCAAATAAATAAAATCTTAAAAAAAAAGAAAAGAAAAAGGTCCTTTATTATGTGTTTAGTAAAAATCTCAGTCAGGAGACCTTTCGGATGTATATCAGAAGGCTGTATGTTTGGAGGATGGTAATATATATCTGGGGGTGGGGGTAGAGAAAAAGGAAGTTTCCAAAGAATTTTTTCCCCCCCAAAGGAATTTTTGTATGTTAAAGGAGACTTACAGGATCTTGGAGATTGGGGATAATTGTTAATATTAATGATAATGTTAATGTTTTGTCCTCAGCCAAGTATTAACATTGAGGCAGTTGAGTTCCTAGAGGAAGGTTACTCTGCTTGTTTCAAGGACTTGTTAATGGGCTCTAAGTATAAGAAAATTTAATTTTTTCTTTTGCCTTTGTTTTCCACATGATTGAGCACCTTTTCATTACCTGTTGGCCATCTGTATGTCTTTGGAAAAGTATCTGTTCAGATCCTCTACCCATTTTTTAATAGGGTTTTTTTTTTTTTAATGGGTGACTTGTAGGAGTTCTCTATATATTTTGGAAATTAATCCTTTATTGAACATATGATTTACAATTATCTTCTCCTGACCCTTAGGTTGCCTTCACATTTTGATGATGGTTTCCTTTGCTCTGTTGTTTGATGTAGTCCAATTTATTTATTATTGCTTTTGTTTCTCTTGCCTTTGGAGTCAGCCCACAAACATATCTCTAAGATAGCTGTCAAGAGTCTACCACTTTTATTTTCTTCTAGGAATTCTGTGGTTTCAGCTCTTACATTCAAATCTTGAATAATCCATTTTGAGTTAATTTTTTTATATGGTGTAAGATAGTGGTTAAGTTTTATTCTTCTGCATGTGGATGTCCAGTTTTCCCAGAACCATTGATTGAAGAGAATTTCCTTTCTCCTTTGAATGTTCTTGGCTCGTTTTCCATAAATCAACTGTCCGTATATGCATAGGTTTATTTCTGGGCTCTCAGTTCTGTTCCATTGAGCTGTGTGTCTGTTTTTATGCCAACATCATACTGTCTTGATTACTATAGCTTTGTAGTATAATTTGAAATCAAGGAGCATGGAGCACCTGGGTGGTTCAGTCAGTTAAATGTGTGCCTTTGGCTCAGGTTGTGGTCTCCGGGTCCTCCTGGGATTGAGTCCCTCAGGCTTCCTGTGGGGAGCCTGCTTCTCTCTGTCTCTCTCCCTTAGCCCCTCCCCACTGCTCATGCTTCCCTTACACCACAGGATAGGTAATTCCAACAGAAAGCCAATAAGGAAACAGTGGTCTTGAATGACACATCAGACCAGATACACTTAACATACGTATACAGAACATTCCAGATCACACGTTAGGCCACAAAGCAAGTCTCCATAAATTCAAAAAGACTGAAATCATATCAAGTATCTCTTCTGACCACCATGTTATAAAACTAGAAATCAATTACAAGAAGAAAACTGGGAAAACCACAAAAATGTAGAGATTCAACAGGATGCAGCTGAACAAACAATAGGTCATCAAATAAATCAAAGGGGGAAAAAAGATTACCTAGAGACAAATGAAGATAGAAATACAATGTACCAAAATCTATGGGATGCAGCCAAAGGGGTTCTAAGAGGGAAGATCATAGCAATACAGGCTCTCCTCAAAAAACAAGCAAAAAAAAAAATTACAGATAAACAATCTAACTTAACACCTAAAGGAACTAGAAAAAGAAGAACAAACAAAGGCTAAAAGTAGGAGGAGAAAGGAAATCATAAAGTTCAGGGTGGAAATAAATTACTAAAGACTAAAAAGACAATAGAAAAGATGAATGAAACAAAGTTGGTTCCTTAAAAAGATAAACAACAGGGGCACCTATGTGGCTCAGTGGGTTAAGTCTCTGCCTTCAGCTCAGGTCATGGTCTCAGGGTCCTGGGATCGAGCCCCACATCAGGCTCTCTGCTCAGTGGGGAGCTTGCTTCCCCCCTCTGTCTGCCTGCCTCTCTACCTACTTGTGATTTTTCTCTCTGTTAAATAAATAAATAAATATTCTTTAAAAAAAAAAAAAAAAAGATAAACAACATTTACCAACCTTTAGCTTGACCAACCAAGAAACAGGGGGAGTTAGTGTTTCATGGGGATAGTGTTTCAGTTTGACACAAGGAGAAAGTTCTATGGATGGAGGCTGGTGATGACCATACAATAATGTGAATGTAATTAATGCCCCTGAACTGTTCATATAAACATGGTTAAAATGGATGTGATTTAAAATTTACTCCAAATTAGGAGGAAAAAAGTGTTCTAGAGTCTTCAAGGGTCAGATTCCTAGAATTTGGGTATTTTAGAGACAGTAACCTTCAAGCATGTCCCTCTGAGCATTCTCCAGGCTCTGACCCAGGCCAGCAGGCTTGTCCACAGCACCCTCTCTCAGTGGGCTGGCCAGACTCCAGCAGAAGCTCTGGTTGGACCACAGTAGTCCATTATGGGCTTGCCGCGACAAGGGAGACCCACACCATGGGGACAAGAAGGTGTTTGTTTGTATTGAGTCCAAGGAAGACTAGTTTTGCACTGGACTGGCCCCAAACAGAATGGGGGGAATGACTCTCTGTTTGGGCATCTTGATTTTTATCTAGGAGACAGGAGGAATGGGGTGAGGCTGCAGCTATACCTGTGATAAGGGACTATTGTTCCTGATAGCCAGGAAGGGGGACTTTTGGCCATTTTTGTGGTTTGTATGGTGTTCTTGTTTTTCTCCGTGCTCATACATGCTCATACATGGTTATGAAAAGGTCTTTCAGGGTGGCTAGGTGGCTCAGTTGGTTAAGCAACTACCTTCGGCTCAGGTCATGATCTGGAGTCCCAGGATGGAGTCCCACATCAGGCTCCCTGCTCATCAGGGAGTCTGCTTCTCTCCCTGACTGTCCCCCTTTTCATGCTCTCTCTCTCTCTCTCATTCTCTCTCTCAAATAAATAAATAAATTTCTAAAAAAAAAAAAAAAAGAAGAGGGGAACCTTTGTGGCTTAGTGGATTAACCCTCTGCCTTTGGCTCAGGTCATGATCTCAGGGTCCTGGGATCGAGCCCGGCATCAGGCTCTCTGCTCTGCGGGAAGCCTGCTTCTCCCTCTCTCACTCCCCCTGCTTGTGTTCCCTCTCTCGCTGTGTCTTTCTCTCTCAAATAGATAAATAAAATCTTAAAAAAAAAAAAAAAAAAGAAAAGGTCTTCTTTCCTCCATTTTTAAATTTTGAAATGATTAAAGACCCACAAGAAATTGCAAAAGTAGTACAGTGGTTCCCTGTATTGATCACAAAGCTACCATGAAAAATAGAACCTTAGGTACTTTAGTACATTAAAAAAAAACTATGGGGGCGCCTGGGTGGCTCCGTGGGTTAAAGCCTCTGCTTTCAGCTCGGGTCATGATCCCAGGGTCCAGGGATCGAGCCCCACATCCGGCTCTCTGCTCAGCAGGGAGCCTGCTTCCTCCTCTCTCTGCCTGCCTCTCTGCCTACTTGTGATCTCTGTCTGTCAAATAAATAAATAAAATCTTTAAAAAATTAAAAAAAAACTATGAAATATCTTTCTTACTTAGAAAAGGAATTCCGGAGCGCCTGGGTGGCTGGGTGTGTTAAAGCCTCTGCCTTTGGCTCGGGTCATGATCCCAGGGTCCTGGGATGGAGCCCCGCATTGGGCTCTCTGCTCAGCAGGGAGCCTGCTTCCCTCTCTCTCTCTCTGCCTGCCTCTCTGCCTACTTGTGATCTCTGTCTGTCAGATAAATAAATAAATATTTAAAAGAAAGAAAGAAGGAAAGAAAAGGAATTCCTTTTCTATTGCTGCCACACCAGATGACCACACATTTAGCAGCTGAAATTTCTTATCTTGGGTGTTCCGTGGGTCCAGAGTCCAGGCACAGCATAGCTCAACTGGGGTTTGTGCTCAGGGTCTGACAGAGCCAAAGTCAAGGCGAAATTCAGTGGCACTTAATACAACCATCACCTCTGTCTAGATCCAGAACATTCCCATCCCCACAAAAGGAGACCCTACCCCATCAGCAGCCACTCCTCCTCCCCCTCCCCCAGCCTCTGGAAGCCACCCGTCTGCTTGCCATCTCTATGGATTGGCCTGTTCTGGATGTTTCTTATACATGGGCTCCTACAATGTGTGGCCTTTCAAGTCTGCCTTCTCTCACTCCTCACGATGTGTTCAATGTTCTTCCACACTGTGGTAGGAGCCCAAGCTTCATTCCTTTTTATGGCTGAAGAATATTCCCCTTTAGGGATGCAACACATTTTGTTCATCCGTTCATCTCTTGATGGGCATCTCAGTAGTTTCCATCTTTGGATGGTTGTATGACACACTGTTATAAACACATATGGACAGGGTTTTGTGTCTTTTAGACATTTTTGTCCCATTTGCTGGGGGAGACACTCTCAAGAATATGCACAGAAAGACAACATTATTTCCATTAAATCGGCTTTAAAATTTCCCAAGTGAGGGGCGCCTGGGTAGCTCAGTGGGTTAAAGACTCTGCCTTCGGCTCGGGTCATGATCCCAGGGTCCTAGGATCAAGCCCCGCATCGGGCTCTCTGCTCAGCGGGGAGCCTGCTTCCCTTCCTCTCTCTCTCTGCCTGCCTCTCTGCCTACTTGTGATCTCTGTCTGTCAAATAAATAAATAAAATCTTTAAAAAAATAAAAGTTTCCCAAGTGAGGAGAAAAGGGAGGAAGACAGAAGAAAGAAGTGAGGGGAGTCATCATCAGACCTGACATTTCCCCTGTCAAAAAAGGACCTATAGGATTCTTAGGGGGAGAAGTTTCGGTGAAGGAAAATTCATTTGGCACATGCACGCACAAAACAGAGTCACTACACTCAGTTAAAAACATTAATTTGGGTCCTTGACAACCTCCTCAGACCCTAGATTATAGAGTCATCCCTTATTACAAACACCCCAGGTCTGAAACAAACAAAGGGGTATCTCCTATATTTGGCCAAATTCTCTATTTAGACAGATGCAACAGAGGATGTCCTTGTAACAGGTTTTTTTTTTTTTTCCCCCTTTCTGTTTCTAGACCTCTGTCCAATGAAAGTCCCCTTAGTGGCCACTTCTATTTTAAACTGCATTCCAAATTGTCCCTGGGGGGGACAGTACCAGCAGAAAGAGCCATGTCTGTGTTAGTCTGATGGAAATATGAAAGACATGGGTGCCTGGTCCGGAAGAGGGGCAGCTTTTGATGGAGAAGGGATAGCGCATGTGCAAACTTGGGTCTCCGGGACTTTGTTAGAGGCTGGCTGATATCCATCAGAGGCCGGATGCACCCTTTGGCTCCAGGCAAATGGAGCTAAAAAAGCAGAGAAACAGATAGGATCGATTGAAGGAGATGACCTTTTAGGGTTCTCTCTTTTCTCTTTTCCCTTTAAGATCCCGGAATGGTGAAAAGTTTGTCCAAAGGATGCCGGTGTGAGAGACCTTCCCAAGTCCTCAGCCACCAGTGCTGAGTCAAGGGTGACTTACTGGGCCTTGGCCTCTCTCTCCTAACAGGCCCTTCCTCTCATGGACCCACAATCCTCAAGGGTTGTGGTGGGCCCGCGAAGTATGTTCATATCCTGACCCCCAGACCTGCAACTGTGACCTTATTTGGAAATAGGGCTTCTGTAGGTGTGATTAAGACAAGGGTCTCAAGATGAGACCATCCTGTATTTAGGGTGGGCCTTAAATACAATGACAAGCATCCTTATAAGAGACACAAGAGGGGTTCCTGGGTGGCTCAGCAGGTTAAAACCTCTGCCTTCGGCTCAGGTGATGATCCCAGGGTCCTGGGATCGATCCCCACATCGGGCTCTCTGCTCGACAGAAAGTCGGCTTCCTCCTCTCTCTCTCTGCCTGCCTCTCTGCCTACTTGTGATCTCTGTCTGTCAAATAAATAAATAAAATCTTTTAAAAAAGAGAGAGAGAGAGAGGGACAAGAGAAGGCCAGGTGAAGAAGGAAGCAGAGATTGGTCACAAGCTGAGGGATGCCTGGGGCTACCAGAAGGTGGAAAAGGCAAGGAAAGATGCTTTCCAAGAGCTCTTGGAGGGTCTCAGGTAGGGGAAGTGAGGGTCTTGGAGGACCTCCATCCCTGTTGACTCCCTTCAGCCAAAACCCGCCAGAAACACAGCTGCAGTCAAACTTAGGTGTATTGGCTTGTTGCAATGAGGCTCTGTGGAGCCTTCTGGGAAAACGGTGGTAAGAAGGGCTTGTTACGGAGCTGGGCTTTATGTTAGGTGACTTGAGGGGGGTGCTCAAGGAAGTGGGGACAATTCTCTACTTATCCACTTTTTACCAGGAGTTAGGAGAACCAGATGGGGCCAACGCTGTGATTAGTGAGAAGGAGCTGTCACACATGTTACCCAGGACACCGATGGGGAGGTTTTACCCTTTTTGTGGTTTGGACCATGGCCTTATTTTTGTCTGTGGTCAGAGCAACGGGAGGGGTCTTGTTTTTGTCTCGCTCCAAGCTGGCCAGCGCAACCTTCTCTGATTCTGATGTTCTGTAGGATTATGTTCAACAGGAGAACAGCATGGTTTAGCTGTGGATGCTGTGCCAACTCCCAGCAGACCAAGGTCAGGGTCAGCATGCTTCTCTCTCATTCTACAGTCATCACCCAGCCTTTCACACGCTATCCCTCTGCCCAGAATGCCTTTTTCTCCCTTTCTTCACCCACCTCTGCTTAAATGCCACCTCCTCTGAGAAGGCCTCTTTGATCACCCAGTCTGCTGGCTTCTGTAACCCACTTCCACCAAGGGGAATAGATTCTGTCTATGGCTAGGATCAAATTTTTTGTGTGTGACTTCCTGATTGTGAGCTCCAGAAGACCAGAGACTATGTCTGTCTAACTTGTCACTGGATTCCCAGCACAGGCTTGAAGTAGACATTCAATACTTAATTGAGAACAAGAGTATCTTTGAGCTATAGAGTGTCACAATGATAGAAGCCAAGAATCCCTGACCCTGGGAGCCACACCCTATAGCAAGAGTTGCCTGGTTGGTGGCAAAAGTCACCTTGCAGAAGATTTAGCTTGTTCTGAAACGATTCACTTGACCTACATCTCTGAGTTATGTCAATATGAAGTAAGAGGCTTCCTGCCCCCAGGAAAGTGTGACAAGTCAGTCTCTTTTTAAAATTTTTATTATTTTTTTTTAAACCCAACTCTTTACCAGTGGAAGGCTCACTAGGTGTTGGCTTTGCCACCTCCAAACTTCCCACACCCTGATAATGAACAATATCAACCTGACCCTTGAACAACATTTTTTTGTTTTTTTAAGATTTTATTTATTTATTTGACAGACAGAGATTACAAGTAGGCAGAGAGGCAGGCAGAGAGAGAGAGGGAAGCGGACTCCCTGCCAAGCAGGGAGCCTGATGCGGGGCTCCATCCCAGGACCCTGGGATCATGACCTGAGCTGAAGGCAGAGGACTTAACCCACTGAGCCACCCAGGCACCCCAGCAACATGGGTTTTTAACTGTGTGGGTCCATTTATACAAGGGTGGGGTTTTTTCATTTCTTGTTTTTTGTTTGTTTGTTTGTCCAGGATTGGGGCATCTGGCTGGCTCAGTTGGTAGACAGTGCAACTCTTGATCTCAGGGTTATGAGTTCAAGCCCCACATTGGGGGCAGAGATTACTTAATAGATAAGTAAATTAAAAAAAACAATTCAGTACTATTTCCTCTACCTTACCTACCTCTACTAGTATTTTCTCTACCTTCTTTTCTTTTTTTTTAAGTGTTCTTTATTTTTTTTTTAATTTTATTTATTTGTCAGAGATAGAGCACAGGCAGAGGGAGAAGAAGGGAGAGGGAGAAGCAGGCTCCCTGCTGAGCAGGAAGGCTGATGTAGAACTCCATCTCAGGACCCTGGGATCATGACCTGAGCTGAAGGCAGATGATTAACTGACTGAGCCACCCAGACATCCCTCTACCTTATGATTTTCTTTTTTTTTTTTTTTAAAGATTTTATTTATTTATTTGACAGAGAGAAATCACAAGTAGTTGGAGAGGCAGGCAGAGAGAGAGAGAGAGGGAAGCAGGCTCCCCGCCGAGCAGAGAGCCTGATGCGGGACTTGATCCCAGGACCCTGAGATCATGACCTGAGCTGAAGGCAAAGGCTTAACCCACTGAGCCACCCAGGCACCCCTACCTTATGATTTTCTTAATAACATTTTCTTTTCTCTAGCTTGCTTTATTGTAAGAATACATTATGTAATACCTATGACATGCAAAATATATGTTAATCAGTTGATTGTTATTGGTAATGCTTCAGGTCAACAATGCATTATTAGTAGTTAAGTTTCTGGGGAGTCAGAAGTTATAGGCAGGGGCGCCTGGGTGGCTCAGTGGGTTAAAACCTCTGCCTTCAGCTCAGATCATAATCCCAGGGTCCTGGGATCGAGCCTTGCATCGGGCTCTCTGCCCGGGAGCCTGCTTCCTTTCCTCTCTCTCTGCCTGCTTCTCTGCCTACTTGTGATCTCTGTCTATCAAATAAATAAATAAAATCTTAAAAAAAGAAGTTATAGGCAAACTTTTTTAGACTTTTATTTTTTTTTTAAGATTTTATTTATTTATTTGACAGACAGAGATCACAAGTAGGCAGAGAAGCAGGCAGAGAGAGAGGGGGGGAAGCAGGCTCCCTGCTGAGCAGAGAGCCTGATGCGAGACTTGATCCCAGGACCCTGAGATCATAACCAGAGCTGAAGGCAGAGGCTTTAACCCACTGAGCCACCCAAGCACCCCTAGGCAAATTTTTGACTGAGTGGAGGTCAGTGCTCCTAAACCCTGGTTGTTCAGGCCTCAGTTGTATGCTTAAGCTCTTCTTCTTGATGATAAATTCCATTCCAGCTACAGGGTTTCATCCTCCAGACATCACAGACATGGAAGAAACAAAAAACAAACAGGTCAACAAATGAATAAAGCAAGTTGCTTCTATGACAGAAATACAAAAAGAAAAAAAAATCTGGGGATGGAACACCAACCAGTTGTGAAAGTCAGAGAGGTCTTGCTCAGGAAGGGATATTTGGGTCAAAGCCTGAAGGAAGCAAAGGAGCTGGTTATTGGAAAAGCTGGGGCAGAGGGAATAGCACCGGCAAACCCTCTGAGCCAGGATCATGCCTGGCAATTTGCAGAAAGGAGCCTGGTGTGGCTACAGCTGAGGAAGAATGGGGAAGAGGAGAGGGATGCGATGGGGAGCTATAAGGACTCTTGCCGAACAGTGGGAACCCAGCAGGATTTAGAGCAAGGAGGTCCCATCAGTGTCACTGGGGCTGCCCTTGGCAGAATGACTCTGTGGTCAACTCATCCTGCCTGAAGTGCCCCTAGATCTAAAACCTGCCTCTTCCCCACAGCCAGGTCCAATGCAACCACCTTTGGACCCCTAGTACTGATGAAGTTCTAGAACATAGGTGAGGTTCTGTGGGGTGAGGTCCAGAGCTGATGACCAAGAAAGAATTCTTGAGACATCTTTGGTGCAAAATGGTGGTTTGTTAAAGCACGGGGACAGGACCCATGGGCAGGAAGAGCTACTGCCCTGGGGATATGAGGAGTGGTCTATTATATACTTGTAAGTTGGGGAGGGCATTAGGGATGATGTAAGTCTCTAAGGAATTTTGGAAGCAAGGTTTCCAGGACTTTGAGGGGCTACTGTCTGGGGAAAATGTTATTACCAGTAATAAAACCTTTTCGTGAGACCCTTTAGATGTCTATCAGTGGGCCATATGCTTTGTAATGATTGTTAACACTATCTTGGAGGTTTAGAGATAAAGTTTCCAAAGGAATCGTTAGAGTAGACTTACAGGATCCTGGTTGGGGGTAGTTGAGTCCCTAGAGGAGAGTCACTCAGTGTTTTAAGGGCTTGTCAGTGGGTAAGGAAATTTAATAATTTTTCTTCTGCCTCTGTTTCCCTCATCATTCCCCCCTGAACAATGTTGACCCTTAAATCTTTAAGGTAGTTGAAGGTGGAAGGTCTCATCTTCTGTAACCTCTTCCTGCTGAATCTGGGATGTAGAGTTGTCCCTACCTACTCGGGTCAACACTGATCAGTTGAGGAATGTGGGGGAGTTATGAAAGATGGAGGTAGCTAAATCCAGCGCTGACACTGAAGAAGGGTCTTTGTGTGTGGTAAGGATTATCTGTCGTCATGACGTCACTGCAGCAATGGAGTCTCGGCACCAAGTAGAGAAACATTGAACAAGGCAACACATTAAGATTAATAAGGCTAGGGCGCCTGGGTGGCTCAGTGGGTTAAGCCTCTGCCTTTGGCTCAGATCATGATCTCAGGGTCCTGGGATTGAGTCCCACATCGGGCTCTCTGCTCAGTGAGGAGCCTGCTTTCTCCTCTCTCTCTCTTTCTCTGCCTGCCTCTCTGCCTACTTGTGATCTCTCTCTGTCAAATAAATAAATAAATTCTTAAAAAAAAAAAAAGAAGGGTTATGATCTCAGGCCCATATTTGATTGGGGAGTTATGGCTTAATGGTAATCCCCTTTCCTTCCAAATAGCTCCATGGGCATGTAGTACCAGGAAGGCATATTTGGAGTCAGTATTAATCTTTATTTTTAAGGCTTTGGCAATTGCAAAGTGCTAGTGAGCACTATGGCATCCCTACCTTTTTAAATTCTTTTTATGAAAACTATTGTCATCAGTAAACCAACTGTCATTTGTATTTTTAATAGGGGCATCTTAAATCTGGCCAACTAGAGTAAGCAAGATCACTAACCTCTGAACAGTTTTGCTCTATAGAGAAAGAAGTACAATGGTCAGGTTCAGGCATACGGGTAACTAGGTTTAAAGTTTGACAAGTTTTAATTATTATTTCTGGCATATCTGTAAGGGTAGCCCAGTATTTAATAAGTCAGCTTCCATCATCCATTGGTGGCCTTTGGTTTCTTAAGACAAATCTGGATCTGATGTGAAGTCATTATAGTTAGAGACTGTCCCATAGTGAGCTTTGAGGCTATTTTTACGAGGAGGGCTATTCTATGCTTAGCTAAAGCATTTGTTTGCAATTGTAGCTCAACAGAGGTGGCTTCTAGAATAAATATGACTAAGAGATGAAACCATTAAGAAGCCCTTTGAGTGGTCCAGCCTTAACAATATCCTGATTACAGAGGATCACTGGCAAGTGGGAGAAAACTTGTCAAGAGATAAGGGGAGTCCCACATGCATCATCCAATCCAATCAAAAAGAAAGTGGGGATCATCCATTATCTCCACAAGTCCATAGTTAATCCTATGGAGTGTGGTATGCTGGCTTTTAGGCAGTTTCATTATTCCAGCCACACACAAGGTGATAGTTATACAATTGTAGAGGAATCAATCCCATTTTTCCAGTTGTTTAAATATTTAAGTTATGTGCCTAATGGGTTCTGTTATTATCCCTACAGAATATTAGGCAAGATTGTCTAAATGAGCTATTGTACAGCTTCTCTGAAGTTTACCTCAAGTTGTCTAGCTTAGGTAAACAAACATTTAAAGACAACAAAATCTAGAACTTAACATCCACAAAGGTGTGTGTTACTGAAACATAATTTTTCTCTCTAAAATAACCCCCATTTCCAGAGATAGCCAAATCAGGACTAATCTATTTGAAAAATAAGTCCAGTTTCAACAAACTTGGCCTAATTATTTACATAAGTTCAGCAAGAACAGTGAGTGATCATATAGATCTTTTAGAATCTGCTTTTCTGGGACTTCTTATGAGGAATCTCTAGGTGGAACTTTTAGTAGCTTCTCCAGGCCAGAAGCCAACCCATGCACTTGCCATCAGACATGCCTGCAGTACCCGCCGATTTGGGCAAATTCCTCTTCCTGAGGTCCCCAAAGTATCCTGAGGTTTTTGCACCTGCCAGGAAATGACATTCTTTACTCACCTGGTGAGGCTGCTGGGAACTCTGTAAGCAAGGTCTCAGGCCAACAGTTCCAATGGACTTTATGGCTCCAGGTTTCATAAAGTCAACCTTAGTTCCTTAAAGCTGTCTGGTCATATCTGAGTCTATGTATATCTCTCTCAAATACGACATTCCTGTCAAAGTCTTGGTAAAATAACCCATGCTTCCAATGGTGTCCTGTTACAAGGAGAACAGATACTTATTGAACTTATGCAAATGACTGATTGCTGTAGAGGAAAGAATACTTACAGAGACCTTTTGAGTTTTAGAGGGTTCAGATAGAAAAGTTGAATGCTTTGATTTGTCTACAAATGAATACTTTTACATTTCTGTAAGTCCCAGACATCTTAAGAAAAAGTTTTCTTAGTCTGGAAGAGCCAACATTAGAGAACCAGCAATGTCTAAAATGAGAGGCATAACACTATAATCCTTTAGTTCATTTAGTCCCATGCTACTAATTCTGGTTTAGGTTTGTTTTTTTTTGTTGTTGTTGTTTTGTTTTGTTGTTTTGTTTTGTTTTAATTTGAAAGACAGAGATCACAAGTAGGCAGAGAGGCAGACAGAGAGAGAGGAGGAAGCAGGCTTCCTGCCGAGCAGAGCGCCTGATGTGGGGCTCGATCCCAGGACCCTGGGATCATGACCCGAGCTGAAGGCAGAGATTTTAACCCACTGAGCCACCCAGGCGCCCCTCTGGTTTAGTTTGAATGCAGCTTTAGTTAGTTCTGGAAATTCTTACCCATTTTAGTTTAATATATTGAATACCTGTATTTGTCCTGAAAGTCATTTATATGAATCTCCTTGAAGATAAACTCATTTTACAAGAGAATCAAGACTTTGTTCAAGATTTGAAATCTTGGGGAAGTTTGTTAAAACCTTTTAAAGCACATGCCTAAGTAGGATTAGGGGTGTTAAAGATCTGATAAAACAGGGGCGCCTGGGTGGCTCAGTGGGTTAAGCCTCTGTCTTCCGCTCTGGTCATGATCCCAGAACCTTGGGATCAAGCCCTGCATAGGGCTCTCTGCTCAGTGGGGAGCCTGCTTCCCCCTCTCTCTGCCTGCCTCTCTGCCTACTTGTGATCTCTGTTAAATGGGTAAATAAAATCTTTTAAAAAAAAGATCTGATAAAACAAAACATAGAAACTGTTTTTTCTGGGCAGGCAAAGAGAAAATAATTTACATTTTCTTCTTAACAGCAGATCAATTAACCTAAGAAAACTTTGTCCTTTTTGAACAGAGAGAAAGCAGACTTTCTATACCAGTGTCTTTTAAAAAATTCACTTTAATCTTTTTTTTTAAGATTTTATTTATTTATTTGTCAGAGACAGAGGGAGAGAGAGCGAGTGAGCACAGGCAGACAGAGAGGCAGGCTCCCTGCCAAGCAAGGAGCCCGATGCGGGACTCGATCCCAGGATCCTGGGATCATGACCTGAGCCGAAGGCAGCTGCTTAACCAACTGAGCCACCCAGGCATCCCAATTCACTTTAATCTTAGTCCATCCTGACCATACCTAAAATTCCTTTTCTGAAGATTTCCCTTCACAAACCTTCTACAACTTTCCTTTGCATTCAGGTTTTGTTCCAAGACATTTCCTTCCAAACAACCATCTCATTTAGGACAAAATTACCTTTTTTTTTTTTTTTACCTTCAACAAGATGCATTTCCATTCCTTATCTTCTACTTTTCCACATACAGAGTTGTTTCCCTTATTCCCATCAGTCTTAGTTACACTTAGTAGAGTTTTGTACTCTTAGAAAAACACATGTTTACCAAAAGATTTAAATATTCTTAGTTTCTTTGCAGTAGGAAGTCAACAGCACAAACCTACATCCAGTACTCAATGCTTTAGCACTTTATCCTATTTGGAAAAGACCTAGATGTCCAACAAATTTAATTTTACTTGTTATCCAAGCAAAACTTTAAACTTTCATGTTACCGAAGACTTTGAAAACCATCTCAGCAACTACCCATTAAAACTTTGAGACAGACAATTAACCATCAGTTTAATCATCTCTTTACTAGCAGATTTTAACAAATAACACGAGATTATTTGACCTTCAGTAAACTTTGATTGAAGTTTCATGTTTACTGCTGATAACTTAAAAGACATGTCTATCTTAATTAAACCAACAAACTTCACTTAGATCAAATACTGATTTACGTTCCACCTGGGCCCACTCCATTTTGAATTTACCTGAGACACGTGGGAAGATCTGGAAGGGGGGGTGTTAGGTCCAGGGGGTGCTCTTCTTGCTCTTTGACAGTGAAGAGAGAAGGAGCCGTAGTGCAGGAAGCACCGAAGATGGTCTAGAGGCCAGTCACGCATGCCGCACCCAAGTTGGTGCAGAAGGAGGGGATGACAGAAGAAACAAGTGCTGCCAGGAGGCAGAGAAAGGATTCCTGGTTTTAGAGCTCATCAGCCCCAACAGAGGAGCAGACACCATGTTTTCCCACCAACAAGGAGGGAGGGGTTAGGCAGCCCATGTTGGGCCAGAGAATACAGGGAATTTCCCTGAAACAAAGGGAGTTTCAGCAGCTGCTTGGGAATATTCCTTAAAGACTCTGTCTCATGTTAAACTAACCACAGTTGGCTCCAGTTATAGCCATTAACAGAGGAAATGAGTGAGGGAGAAGCCCTACATCTATTAGGAGGAACAGAGAGATGAAAGTCAGAGTCCCCTTTGCTACAGATGGTCTGTGTATCCTCCAGCAACCTGGGTTTACTAGAAAAGGGCTTATTTACATAATTATCATCCAACATGTCAGGAGGGAATTTACTAGCTGACTCATTCAGGCAAACACATTCTGTGAAAGGTCCTTAGATTGGGGTCCTGGTGTAGAGCAATGAAGGCCTAGGTATGAGCAATGAAGGTATCCTAGGTCCATTTGCCCTGTTTCCTGCAGAGGAGATCTCACTGATAGATCCCACTGAGGTGGGGTGCCTGGGTGGCTCAGTGGGTTAAGCCGCTGCCTTCGGCTCAGGTCATGATCTCAGGGTCCTGGGATCGAGTCCTGCAACGGGCTCTCTGCTCAGCAGGGAGCCTGCTTCCTCCTCTCTCTCTCTCTGCCTGCCTCTGCCTGCTTGTGATCTCTCTCTGTCAAATAAATAAATAAAATCTTAAAAAAAAAAATCCCACTGAGGCCATGCAGTGTTACAGAACCTCAGTCCTTTCCTAAGTTTTGTAATCCAAATTATTTCCAGTGGGTTAAAAGGCACCCCAAGGTAGAGTCCTTAGGAACTGAAGAAGCCTACTGAGGCCATGCTCCCAGAAAAGTAAAGAAGGTCCATTACCAAATCCCCTCTGATGCCTGGGTGGTGTCCCATGCAGGATATGTCAGAGGTTCCTGTGTGTTAAAAGCAACCAGAGGCGTCCCTCAAGACATCGCCATTGATCACAATCCTGCCTTCCGCAGAAGGCATTCCTACCGTAAAAGGCCCTGGAGGGGTGCCGGTGCCCCTCCTCTTCCCCATCGCATCCAAGGCTGCTGATGGGTGCCTGGTGAATGGACCAAAACACTGTGCCATGCCATGCCATTGTCTGTCCTGAAGATTGCATACTGTTTTGCCATTTTAACCCATGGAAATACTAGAAAACTCTGGCAAGAGGAAATTACCCAATTTCATAGCTTTAAGTATTTTATAGAAGACACTGACAAGAAACATTAAAGACCGAAATCCATCATGGTCTATGAGACACCCCAACACATGTGGTCCTTATAGCCAACTTCCCTAGGAAATGGTTCCTGGTTGCATTTTAATTCAATCTGGTACTGGTTTTGGCCGGCTCCCAATGGAGATCCCGCGGCCAGAAGTGGCTAGACCAGGGATGTGGAGGGGATCACGTTAGATCAGTCAGGAGGAAAACTCACACAGGAGTCTTAAGATTGGCAACCATCCTGGTGACTCAGGTGGCTGTCCTGTGCCCAAGACAGACAACTTTATATAAGAACAGGAATAAAGAGAGGGCATCAAGTTTCTGGGTCTTATTACCATTCCGGCCAGGGTACTGACTTCCAGCCAAAAGGCAGACGCTCTCCTCCCCGTAGAGTAGCCACGGGCTAGAGGATTACAGCCTGAGCAATCGACATGCAAGTGTTCCAGTAAGACCATACTCCTTGAAAAGCCCCTGAAATGAGACTAAAGGAAGTAGAGAGAAGTACTCACCAATTTTGCACCGAAGCTCAGAGACCAAATGTAAAGACTCACAGCCCCACATTCGGGTGCCAAATGATGAAGTTTTAGCACATAGGTGAGGTTCAGTGGGGTGAGGTCCGGAGCCGATGACCAAGAAAGAATTCTTGAGACATCTTTGGTGCAAAATGGTGGTTTATTAAAGCATGGGAACAGGACCCATGGGCAGGAAGAGCTGCTGCCCCAGGGATGTGAGGAGGGTCTATTATATACCTGTAAATTGGGGAGGGGATTAGGGATGATATAAGTCTCTGAGGAATTTTAGAAGCAAGGTTTCTAGGACCTTGAGGGGCTAGTTATTGTCTGGGGAAAAGGTTATTCATTACCAGTAATAAGACCTTTTCATGAGCCCTTTAGATATCTATCTGTGGGCTATATGCTTGGGGATGATTGTCAACACTATCTTGGAGGTCTACAGATAAAGTTTCCAAAGGAATCGTTAGAGTAGACTTACAGGATCCTGATTGGGGGTAGTTGAGTCCCTAGAGGAGAGTCACTCTGAGTGTTTTAAGGGCTTGTCAGTGGGTAAGGAAATTTAATAATTTTTCTTCTGCCTCTGTTTCCCACATCTGTACTAACATTTTTACAGATGAGGACACTAAGCCTACTCAGTAAACTTAGAAACTGAAGAATAGGTGCCTCTGACAATTTGCCCGCCCCACCACCACCACCCCAAGCTAATTGTTGAATAAAATAAGCCAGATGTGTTTTTAGGGAGTGGGTGAGTGCAGCAACTCAGGAGGGACTGGCTAGGACTCTGAGCTGCTTGCGGTTGGTTACATTTTCGCTATACTCAGTTGCCGGTCTCCCTTTGCCCGTTTCCCCACCTGAACCGGGTGAAGTGTGTTAATTTCTCTGCCCTTTTCTCCTGTCCCCGCCCTCCCCAGCTTCGCAGGTGAGAAGCAGAGAGTGGGCACTAGAAGAGCGCCTTCAAAGAGCAAAGCGACAGTCAAGACTGAGGAGGATTCCTCTCAGCTTGGCTGGTCTAGGGACCACGTGTGGACCGCGGGCTCTGGCGCACCCTGGTGGCCGGGCAGCTCCCGCGTGACGCCGCCAGACCACGTGTGAAGTGGAAGCGGCCATATTTCATCGGGGCAATGGCCATCTTGGTAAGGGCGATATTCTCTACTGTAGTTTTTACCCTCTCCTCATAGTTCGCCAATATCTGAAGCGAGAGAAAGGGATGGGGACTTATAAAATATCCTCTTCTCCAAAATATCCTCATTCTCCAAGGAATGGCTGATAACCTCGGCTTAGATTGGAGGCCAGAGCAGGATTTCCCTTACCAAGAGGGCGACAGGCGCCGGGACGTAATCAGCTCGCGCCTCCGGGAGTTCGGCGCGCAAGCCCCGCGGTGGCGTCACGGATTCGCGACCGGGCCGGCGCTGGGGGAAGGAGGTAGGAGCGGCCGAGGCGCGGGCGGAGCCGGGGTCCGGGGGGGCGGGGTGCAACGCGGGGAGGGGGGGCGCGGGCGGCGGCGGGGCGGCCAGGCCTGAGAGCACCCCCCACCCCGGAGGGCTGGAGGCGGGGTGCTCAGAGACCGGGGCACTTTCGGTGCCCAGTCTAGAGGGCTCTCGCGGGTGGCTGTACCCATTTTCCAGAGCGGGCGACTGAGACCCGGAGGAATTGCGTCCTGTTCGCGGCGAGCCAGCTCCGGACCTGCCTCTGAGCACTTTCCAGGCTTTGGGGTAACAGAGCTGGGTACGGACGCTCCAGACTCTTGCAGTGGGGTCAGGGCCGGGGATAGGGACGAGGGGCAGGGAGAGCTCAGAAGGGGTTGGCAGAAGGGCTTCTGGGAAGAGACTGTTGAACTTCCATCTTCTATTCTCTCTTTTACTTTGACATCCAATCAACTTGGGACTTGATTCCCTCCTAAATGCATCCCCCTGACCATCCAACGGCACTCCCCGGATCCCTGCCAAAGTTCCCTACATATCTCACCCCTCCATATCACCTCCTGAACCAACCCCAGGGCTCTTAGCGCGGATCTGCGCTTCAGGGTTCAAACGCATTCCGCATCTTCTCAACACCGTGGAGTACAGATCCCCTCCTCCCAGCCTGCCTCCCCCACACTTCTGGGGGCTCCGAGCTCCTCACACTTTTAGGCCTTTTCTTAGATACCTCCTTCAGAAAGCCCTTTGACACCCCTTAGCCCCGAGGCTGGGTCAGAACCCCCCTCTGGGCTTCCCTAGCGCGGCAAGTCCCCATCACAGTTCTCTTGGCAAACTGTCACCCTTTTCGTTTATCTCCCAGCCAGGCTGGCAGTCACATCGGTCCTGCCTCTTTCCCCCAGCGTCCCACACATACTAGGTGCTCAGTGCATGTTTACTGAGTGACAAAAGTGTGTGTGAGCAAGTATTTACCACCAGAGGAGAAAACCTGTCTGTATTAGTCAGCTCAGGCTGCTATTAAAAAAAAAAAAAAAAAAAAAACACAGAGTGGGTGACTTAAACAACAGAAGTTTATTTGCTCATGGCTCTGGAGGCTAGGAAGTCTAAGATCAGAGTGCCAGCCAGTTTGGTTCCTGGTGCAGGCAGTCTTCCTGACTTGGAAGAGAGCAAGCTCTGGTGTCTTTTGCTCTTTGAGGAACACCAGCCCCATTACTTCACTTCTGTTACCTCCTCATTGGCCCTGTCTCCAAAGACAGTCGCACTGAGGGTTAGGGCTTCAACATATTAATATTGAGGGAACATCAACATCTCGTCCCAGCCTGAAGAGAGGATCAAAATTGTCCTGTCAGGCTTTGGGATGAAGTTGAGGGTCTTAAGCAGTGGGCCGTGGGAGGAGAGAACACTGGGCCGAATCCCTGTGAGTGGGCGGGATTTTCATAGGAGGAGGGAATGGGGCAGGGTGTATCAGGCGAGGGAACAGCAGGAGCAAAGGCTCAGAGGCTGGAGAGGGAGGTGAGTGGGAAGAACAGGGAGAAGCTGAGCTTGGACACAACCCAGATGTGAAGTAAATACTGAGGGAGCTCTGGAAGTAGACGCTTATTCGTTCATTTGCTCAGAACATTCATTGAGCTCCTGCTGTACAGGGCACTGGGGATGTAGTAGTGACCACGGTAGTCCTTGCCCTCACAGAGCTCCCAGCCTGCTGAGAAAGATGGCCATTTGTCAAATAATCACATAAATGAACATAAAACAGCAATTCAAACAAGTGCCTCAGAAGTTTGTGGTCTAAGAGAGGGTGTCTCAGGGAGGGCTTCCTGGAGGCAGCAGCACCTGAGCTAGGCTCTGAAATTTAAATAGGAGTTAAAACCTGGGTAAAAAGAGGAGTGAGGAGCAGCCAGGTGGCAGGCAGAGGAAGTGCAAAGGCCCTTAAGCGAGAACCTGCTTGGGGTGTTTGAAAAATGGCAGGGAGGCTGGTGTGGCTGCCACTCAGAGTGAGTGGAAGGTGGAGGGAGAGTAGGGTGGGGAGTCTCCAAAATCTGTAACTTAGACAGTGACTCCCAGTTCTTGGCACTCCCCTGGGGAATCCAGGGTGGGGGTGTTCTGTCAGCTATACTGTAGACATTCAGTAATAAATGCTTGATTTAGGGGCCAAGGAGCAGCTGAGGGAAGTGCGAGATCAGGCTAGTGGACCCCCGTGGCAGCTCATGCATCCTGTCCGGGGAGGGACTGGAATCCCGTGTCTCAGCTCAGGGAGCACTTCGGCTGTGATTGCAGAGCCAGGATTCAACCCTGAGTCTTCTGGGTCCCCTGATGTCCCCGACTTTGCCCTGCTCTGCCCCATGGGGCTCTCTCCTCAGTCTCAGCATGGGCCACCTGGCCAAGGGGTCACCCCTTGATGTGAAGTGGGGGGCCCCAGTGGTCTCAGAAGCTGGGACCCTGGGATGGGGGAGTGGTTAGGATCACAGAGTTGGGACTGAGGGTCTGCCACAAGGTCTTTGCATATCCTCTGCCCTCTGCCCAGACGTCCCAGCTCTTCATCCTCACAGGGCTGCCTCCTTTAGGTCTCAGCCCTGCTGCCACACACCAGCACTGGGAGAATTCACTCAGACACTGTGTAGAAAGCCCTGAGCCCAATGTGCACAACTGTGCAAATGGGAGCTGATGTTAAGATTTTCCAGTGGGGCTGTGAGGTGGGAGCCCTCTGGCCCACAAGTCACACAGCTAGGAAACTAGAATGGGGTGGCCTGGTGGTCCTGAGTCAGAGAGGCCCCCCCCATTCTTTCTCCTTCCTTCTTGGATGCTGAGCCTGTTTCCCTAAGGGAACGGAGCTGGAGATGTTCAGGGGACAACCAACCAGGGACATCAGCCCATTTCCCAGATGAGGAAAACTGAGGCCCAGAGAGCTGAAAGCACATACCTGGGCTGCACAGCCTTCCCTTCCTCACCTGGAAGGCAGGCTTTGGAGGTGAGACCCTAGACTAAGTGCTAGGCAACCTGGCGAGGTACCTTGACTCCCCCACCTCTGAATGGGAAAAAGGGCAGTTCCCAGATTTAAGGCTTTGGAGGCATTCTGTGGAGTTGGTCCTTACGAAGGGTTGGTGTCTGCCATTTGTGTGCATCACTTCCCCAGCACCCAGCGTAGGACTCACACAGACCAGGGGCCTGCTGGACAGCAGCTTTCCAGTCATCACATGTTGCCAGCTGTGCAAGCCTAGGCTGGGTCATTGGGAGCTGCTCACAGCAACTGCTTACTTGGGTGAGGAGGACTTGGCCGCAGGGCTCTGGGGACTAAAGCCTTATAAGTGGTAACATCGGAGGTGCCACACACAGACTGGCCCCCAGGGGGCCCCAGAATCATGACTCTAAAAGCCAAAAAATGGAAACAACCCAGATGTTCATCAGTGCTGGATGGATAAACAAAACGTGGTCTGTTTATACGTGGAATATTACTCAGCCTTCAAAAGGAATGAAACTCTCCCATGCTAAAAAACAGATGAACCTTCCAAAATCACACTGAGTGAAAGAGTGTATGATTCCATGTATATGAAATGTCCCAAAGAGGCAAATTCTTAGAGACAGAAAGGGGAAGGGAGAGTGACCGCTTGTGGATGTGGGGTTTCCTTTTTGGGGGGATAGAAATATTCTGGAACTAGATAGAGGTGATGGTTGTACATTGTGAATGTTCTAAATGCCACCAAATTGTGCACTTTAATAGAGTTCATGGTTTTGTTGTGTGCATTTTACCTCAATAAGTTTTTTTAAAGATTTTATTTATTTATTTGAGAGAGATTGCGAGAACAAGTGGGGGAGGGGCAGAGGGAGAAGCTGACTCCCTGCAGAGCGGGGAGCCAGATATGGGACTCTATCCCCGGACTGCGGGATCATGATCTGTGCTGAAGGCTGTCGCTTAACCGACTGAGCCATCCAGGCACCCCTTGATACATTTTTTTAAAAAGGAGATCATGAATTCTGAAGCCCTCGTTCTATAGACAAGGCCATCAAGGCTCCAAGGGGATCCTGACTGCAGGTGTTAGTCTGGGGATACCAGGGTGGATGCCCCCTACTCACTGTTCCCTTCCCTCCTCCTGCAGCCTGCTGAGGGATGCCCAAGAAGTTCCAGGGTGAGAACACCAAGTCGGCAGCGGCCCGGGCACGGAGGGCTGAGGCCAAGGCAGCAGCTGATGCCAGGAAGCAGAAGGAGCTGGAGGATGCCTACTGGAAGGATGAGGACAAACACGTCATGAGGAAGGAACAGCGCAAGGTGGGTGGCTCCCAGGCTCCTGCACCTGAGGCTAAAGTGGGCAGTCAACATGGAAACGTGGTAGAAGGTGGCTGGAGGCCCCTGGAGCTTTGGCTTAAAGGGTGAGGAGACACTGGACATGGAGCAAGGGCAAGGTGGGAGGTGGAGACAGAGGCTCGTGCAAAGGCCCTGGGGTGGCTAGGACTTGGCATGTTTAGGGAATGGGAAGGCATCCACCACCCTGTGTGGGCTTACTTTGTCCTTCATGTCATGTCAGGGTTGGGCTAGATTGGCCTTCTCACCGTGGAGTGATTCTGCACTCAGCGGACACTTGGCACATCTGGAGACATTTTGGACTGTCACAACCAGTGGGTGGAAGGTGCTACTGGCATCTGGTGGGTGGGGGCCAGGCATGCTGCCCAGCACACTTCATGATACTGGACAGCCCCATAGTAAATGATGAGCCAGCCCCATGTCAGCTGTGCCAAGAACTGCTGTAATAGGTCCCTTGGATCCACCCTCCTAGCCCCAGGGCTCGCCGGCTCTTCCAGGTGTGTGTAAAAACACAGAAGAGTGCGGGCGTGGCTGTCTGCCCTCTAATGGGTGTCTGCCCTCTGATGGGTGATTGGTGTCTGGGTTGTCGATCAGGGCTGTTACTGATTTGCTGGGTCCAGTAGGTGGCACCAGAGACCCATTTATAGCTATGCCGCCTGGTCCCCTGAGCTGGTCAGAGGTTCTTGTCCAGATTGGTAACAGTGGTAGAAAATAGCGGGGGTGACATGCCATCCCTGCTTGCCCAATTCATGGTGCACCTGGGCACTTTTGTGAATTTTCCCTATCACATTCCTGTGCGAAACTGGATCCTGCCTTGTTTTTAGTTGGACATTGGTCACTGGTTCCCTCCCCAGGCCCTGTGCTGCACTGGGTCCATGGAGGTCTTTAAATTTTCTTTTTTACTATCAGTATTTTGACAATATAGGAAAGTTGAAGACCCAAAAGACAAAAAGCATTGTCTGCCAAAAAGGCGTTATGCAGAGAGAAAAGCCAGAGAGGTCAGGCTCACTGCTCAGCGGGGAGTCTGTTTCTCCCTCTGCCCCTCCCCCTGCTCGAGTAACCACGATCTCTCTCTCTCAAACTGAAAAAAAAAATAAAATTTATATAAAACAAGTAAAATTTATTTATTTGACAGAGAGAGCACAAGCAGGGGGAGCAGGAGAGGGAGAAGCAGGATCTCCACTGAGCAGAGAGCCCGATGTGGGCCTCGATCCCAGGATCCTGGGATCATGACCTGAGTTGAAGGCAGATGCTCAACTGACTGAGCCACCCAGGTGCCCCTAAAGCCTCTGATTCTCTATCTCAGTTCAGGTCTTGATCTCAGGATCTCGAGTTCAAGCCCCACATTGAACATACTTAAACAACAGCAGCAAACAAAAAGGAAAAAATAAAATCTTTAAAAGAGAAAAGCAAATCCATGCTCACTCCAAAGCACTAAAAAGTAACACCTCCTCCCCTCACATGACACCAAAGACCTTTTTTGCCGGATATTCTACCCCGAAGCCCATGTCCTGAGCTAAATAGGGTCCCACAGCCTTGTTTCTCCTGGTCCTCAGTCATCAGCCATGGACGGGGCTATAATTCATCGCCCGTCCTGGAAGTCAGTGTTTCATCTCCACTTGTTCCATATTAAGCAACTGGGCGATGAGCACCTGACTGTCTGGGCTTCATGTCAATTATTCATAGACTCGTTCCTTACAGCTCTGGAATATTTTGCGAAGCAGACTTACATCTCCCATCACCAGATACTGCCAACTGCTAATTGCTCTTTTTTAAAAACGGCAAGTGACTTTTTAAAAAAATTTTGCTGAATGTCAGAGTATAAATGCTCTGATTCCCTCCTCAGTCCCATGTCCCTAGAGACTGATGGTGACAAGCCGCATGTCTTTCCTGAGTTATTGGAGCCTTTGGGAATTCATGCATTCATTCAGCATACTTTTACTAAGCACCTACTGGGTACTGGGCCCCGGGTCAGAAGGCAGCTCTTCAAAACCCGGGCCAGGGACTGCCTCCAGGACAAACCACCTAGAAGATGAGAAACAGGAACCTGTGGGACACAGGAAAAAGCCACAGAGTGGAAGGGCCCAACAGGGAGCCAGGAACTCGGGAGGAGCCAGAGGAAGCAGGGAAGGAGGCTACATTGGTGCGCTGGGAGGAGAGAGCAGCCAGTGCCAAGGTCAAGGCAGGACTGAATGAACACAGGCTGTATGAGTACCATGAGGGGGTCAGGGGCCTTGGGAGGACATTATCTCTGATTGATGGTTAAACTGAGGATCAAAGCACACTGGCCTGTCCTGAGAGGCCTGGACACAGGTGGGGGAGCCTCCCGCCTTTTTTTAAAAGATTTTATTTCTTTATTCAAGAGAGAGCACAAGGAGGGGGAGCAGCGGGCAGAGGGAGAAGCAGGCTCCCGCAGGGAGCCTGATGTGGGGCTTGAACCTAGGACCCTGGGATCATGACCCAAGCCAAAGACAGATGCTTAATTGACCAAACCACCCAGGCACCCCCAAGGGAGCCCCTAACCTTTAACCTCTCCCCCACTTTCCTACTGGATAGGCAGGGTAGAGGTCAGAGGCCCAGGGGGTATCCTCAGGCATATGGAGTCATCTTCTGGGACACTTAGTCCCACTATAGGAGTGTCACAGAGGGCACTGAAGGAGTGGGGACCATCCTCAAGGCATGGAAATCAGGTGGCAGAGTTGGAGACAGAGGATAGGCAAGTGGGTACCTGGGCTGCAGGGCCCTGTGGGGGTGCAAGTGGGAGGTGGCAGAACATTCCAAGCCTATGGCTGCCCTGCATTATAAATGAACCAGAACATGGCTCTTCCTCCTAGAGTAGTCGAGGGGCAGCGGCCAAGGGCAAGTCCTGTAGGCCAGATGGCATCAAGGTCTCTCTGAGGAGCAAAGGTGGGACCAGACCCTTGTGACACTGGGCTGGGGACACTGTCCTAGGGCACTGGGCTGGGGCACGATCCCTGCTCTAGCCAACAAGTGTGTTCAGACCCTCCCTGGCTCCTGTCGCCCCCCCCTTTCCACATTTCCCCTCCCTGCTCCAGCCACACCAACCTCTAGGAGGTTCCTGCTTCACAGCCTTTGCACCTGCATTCCCACAGCTAAGGACGCTCCTGTCCTCCAGCTAGCTCCTGGCTGGCTTCTCCTCCAGCCCAGGTGTCACTTTTCCTTCAAGAACCACCCACCCACCTGCCGTGGCCACGGTTCCCTGTTGTTCCCATAGTCACATAGGCTGGGAGCCCTCAGGTAGTCCTGTAGCACAGGGTTTAGCACATAGCAGGGCCTCGGTCCACCTGTGCCAATGGGGGGGGTCGACTCCTGATCACCCCTTCCCCCCCAGGAGGAGAAGGAGAAGCGGCGCCTGGAGCAGCTTGAGCGCAAGAAGGAGACGCAGCGCCTGCTGGAGGAGGAGGACTCTAAGCTCAAGGGCGGCAAGGCCCCCCGTGCGTCTGCGCCCAGCAAGGTCACCCGGGCCCAGATCGAGGAGACACTCCGCCGAGACCACCAGCACAAAGAAGCCCCAGACCCAGGTGGGCTCTAGAGCTGCCTTTTTACCCAGTAAAGGACAGGCTGTGGGGCTGCCCCTGGCTGAGTTTAGCGCCCCTTCCTCAGCCCCAGAGAAGCTGCCTGGGCTGTGGTGAAGCATGGGTGGGCAGCGGCCTGGCGGGTCTGGCTTTGAGCATGGGGAGCATGGGCACACACAGGCTGCATTTGCTTGCTCTGCACCTGACCCGGCTTGTGCCTCAGGGGGTCCTCAGGGCATTAATGAGGTGCCTTGAGGCTGAGAAGACACCAGCTGTGAGTTGGGCACCTCTTGTGTGCCCAGCTGCAGGCTAGGTAAGAGGACAGCGTGCCCTAGGCAGGGGCCAGGGAGGGCCAGAGGGCTCCCCCATCCTTCTTTGCCGGCCAGCCTCTTCTCTCCCCTCTCTTCCCCCACTGTGTCTCTGTCATCTCTCTGGAATCTTGCATCCCTGCTTATCTCTCTCTGTCTCTGTGTATGTCTCTTGTCACTTGGCTGCCTCCCACCTTCAGTCGAGAAAGCCAAGAGCCACTTGGAGGTGCCGCTGGAGGAGAATGTGAACCGCCGTGTGCTGGAGGAGGGCAGCGTGGAAGCACGCACCATTGAGGATGCCATTGCCGTGCTCAGGTAATGGGCGGGGCTTGGGCACGGGGCGGGGCTACGCTTCGAGGCGGGGCCGCCGCCATAGACCCGCCCCTTAACGCCCTTGTCCACTCCTAGCTTGGCAGAAGAGGCTGCGGACCGGCACCCAGAGCGCCGCATGCGGGCGGCCTTCACTGCCTTCGAGGAGGCACAGCTGCCGCGGCTCAAGCAAGAAAACCCCAACATGCGGCTGTCACAGCTGAAGCAGCTGCTCAAGAAGGAGTGGCTGCGGTCGCCAGACAACCCCATGAACCAGCGGGCCGTAACCTTCAATGCCCCCAAGTGAGCCCAAAACTGGGGGAGCCGCCCCACAGGCGGTCAGGGTCGTGAAGTCACACGCCCTTCTGCTGGGTCAGCTGCGTGGGTTACAGAGAGGTCCGGGGCTGAGGCGCGTGTCCTGGGGGCTACGTGGCATCATAGGTCATGCCTCCCACTGGAGAGTCCCCGTTTCGAGTGATGCCTGCCACCCCCTTCCTGCACCCGCAGAGCCCTGGGAATGATGCCCAATAAAGGCAGTCGGTGAGGCAGAGTGCGCTCTAGGAGTCTCTGTGGGCGGCAGGTTGGTGGTGGGGAGAGGAGGGTTGGAATGAATGCCAGGGAATGCAGGGGGTCACAGCCAGAGAAGATCAGGGCTCCCAAATGCCCTCCTGTCGCAGCAAGCCCACTGTCACCTGGGCCTGGCTCTTATGCATTCCCACCTGGCTGGGCCACTTGTCCATGAAGGGACCTGTACCACCACCCCCAGAAGCCATGGCTGGGCTGCTGCAGGAGGACTGCTCAGAGAGGTTGAAATGCTGGCTCTGGTCACAGAGCACTTCAGGGCAGGACCAGAGGCAACCTAGAGATGATGTAGTTAGCATCCTGAGATTCTGGTTCAAAGTCAGCAGTCAGGTCACATACTGTGCTTGGGGTTCAGGAAATGCTGGTTGCTGTGGTGTTAGTCCGATGTGGGAGGCATCTGGGTCAAGTCCTGGGCCAGCTTCCCAGTGGAGGATTTCTTCAGAGCAGGCCTGAGTGGGAGAGGAGTCAGATTCCATCGTATAGGCAGGCAAGAGCCTGGAAGCTGGAGCACGCAGGTGGTTCTGGGTAGGAGTAAGTGTCCCATCAGAGGCCACATGTTTTGGGAAGGGCTGGGTGAAATCTGCACCTGGTTCTGGGTTCCTAGAACTCAGTTGGCCTTGGAGAGTTCGAAGAAAGGGAGGGTAGCAACCAGATGGGCCCACACATGTTAGGGAGGGTCTAAGTATTTACCAGGTCACTGCTATGGCTCCCACCCAAGCAATACCCTCCCTGCACCCACAGGGCTTTCCATGTGGCCTCTGGTCCCCATTCCCCCCGAGTTGTGTGGTGTCAGGGCTGGGCCAGAGGGGGCCATGACAGTTTCATGGAGGGAGGGCCCTGAAGGATGCGCAGCAATTCTCTACACATACAGGAACAGAAAGGGCTGAAGGAACCACCTGTACAAAGGCCTAGATGTCACAACTCTCCTATTCAAGGAAGGGGTGCCATTAATAATTGGGTTCAGCTAAAATGCAGAATGGAAGGTGCCTGAAACGATGGTAGCTGGCATAAAACTAACCAACATATATGGAGCACTGGTTTAGTGTGGAGATCCTGGAGCCAACTCTAAGAATGACCACAAGGCATGTGAGGAATCCAGGAAGTAACCTAGAAGACCCTGTGGGGATTAGGGAAGTGAGGCAGAAGGCCACCAAGAAACATGGTTGGGGGGGGTGGTTCAAGAGGGGGGAAGGTGACCACTTAATGGGGATTAGACCAGCTGTGGGAACCATCCCCTGGATGCTGAGCCCTGGCTTAGC
This sequence comes from Neogale vison, assembly GCF_020171115.1. Classification (NCBI taxonomy): domain Eukaryota; kingdom Metazoa; phylum Chordata; class Mammalia; order Carnivora; family Mustelidae; genus Neogale; species Neogale vison. Next base: position 212,930,975 of record NC_058096.1, on the reverse strand, counting down.
ACATGGTAATGTTTCACTGAACCCTGGGGACAGCCCCATGAGCGATTTATCCCCATTACAGATGGGAAAACTAAATCACCTGCCTGTGTCACATACCCAAGAAAGCACCCAGGGCTGCGAGGGAGCCATCAGGGGCGGCAGGGGGATCTGGATTGGGGGTTGAGTCCAGAAGTTTCCCCACAGATAGAGGCTTCTTCCTTCTACTTCTGGGGTCTTAGGCCAGGGCCTTAATGGGTCTAAGTCTCAGTTTCCTCTTATATAAAATGGAACTAAAACAGTACTTAACCCTAGTCTATCTGGAGAATCAATGAGACGGTGCCTGGGAAAGGCATTTCATGAAGGAAGGCTTGGCAAAGGAGCCTCCAGCCTGCATGGCCCCGTTGAGGTCTTTGTGGCGGGGAATTAGGGAGGACTCCAGACTAACAGTGATTAACCGGAAGGAAGGTGTCAGCTGGGCGTGCAGGGCCCCGGCCCGGCCAGCCAGGCTGAGGGATGGGAATTCACCTCAGGGCGAAGGGGAGCCACGGCGCGTGTGTGAGCAATGTAGGAAGGGTATCAGAGCTGCATGTGGCAAGCTCACCTGGGGAACTGCAGAGGGACGGCCAGTGGACCAGAGAGGAGGTAAATCTCAGGACAGGAGCGGAGAGAACCGCCTTCGGTCCTCTGACAAAAGCACTACGGTAAGAACCTTTGTTCCCTTTCACGGAAAAGCCCCTTCTTTCTCCGGCCCCGCCCCCGCGGAATCCCAGGCCCGCGCTTGCGCACGGGCAGCAGGGAATCCCCGGCTCCGCTGCAGTGCGCGGGAGGGGGCGTGAGACGGGAGTTCCGTGCTCTCCCAGCCCTCCCCGCGCGCGTTGCCTGCACGACCAGGCGGGGCCGTGGGGACGCCGGGCGCACACTGCGCCTGCGCGGGGGTGCTCGCTTCACGCGCTAGGGCTTTCCCGTCGAGCGCGTGGCGGGGAGGGAAAGCCTCGCCGGGGGCGCATGCGTCGATCGCTGCCCGACCCCCGCCCTGTGGGCAAGGGAATCCTCACACGCCGCAGTGCGCACTGGGGGCGGGGTGGGGAAACCGGCTCAAACCAGAGTGGGGTTTGCTGAGGAGGTGGCGCGGGAGGGAGAGCGAGCGGGGTCTTCCGGTGGTTCCCGCTCCGGCCCTCGCCGTCGCCTTGGCAACGGGGCGCGCGGGCCGCAGCGAGGGGGAGCGGCGGCCTCAGGGAAGCCGGGCGACTCTGCGCCTGCGTGGAGCTCGGTGCCTGTGGCCGGGGTTCCCCCTCGTGCGCCCCGGGGACCTGCGGTGGGGAGGGGAGGCGGTTCGCAGAGGAGAGGATGGGTGTCTGGGGAGGAGGTTACCGCGGAGAGAGGGGCTTTGGAGGAGGGGAGGTTGGTGAAGGGACGTGGAGGAGGGGTGGGTACCAGAGAAGGTGGGGAATAGGCGAAGGGCTGTGGAAGATGGGGAGAGGAGTGTCTGAGGAGGAGGAGTGGGCGGATGGGGTAATGTGGGAGTGTGTGGGAGGCGGGGGACAACAAAGGAAGAGAGGAGGGGAGGGGGGGAAACTTAAGCAGTTAAGGGACGTGGACAACGTGAGGGGGACAAAGAAAAGCCTAAGAAGGGAGCACGTGGGGCGTCTGGAGGAGATGGGAGGGGAGAGAACGGACGCCAGTAGGGCCACTCCTGCGCACCCCTCTAGCAGACCCCAGTTTCGCTTGGGCAGAAGATCTGAGCCTAGGGTTTCCAGATTTAGAAAAGAAAACTACAGGTTTCCCAGTTAAACTTGACTTTCAGGTAAACAACAAATAGTTTTTTTTTTAACAACGAATAATTTTTATAAGTATGTCCCATTCCGTGCCCTGTATTTTATTTGGCAGACCTAATATTGATTGGGCACCCCCTTTCTGCCCCACTCCCCTGCCTGTCCTTTGAGGCTTTCTGAAAGCTCTTGGAGGATGCCTTTGTTTCTTCCCTCCCTGGCTCCCCATATCTCTGCATGCTGGGTCCCCCCACTTCCCCAGCCATCTCCTACCCTTCTGGCATTGAACACCAGCCTGAGGTCAGGTCCTGGCCTGGCAGTGAAATGTGCAAAGAAAAGGCAGTCACCCGTCTTCAGGGGCTTTCTCTCTCTCTCTCTCTCAACCCCCACAAGTCCCTTAAACCCTTGGCTGTGGGCCTGGCCCTGCTGAGGCCACATGTTCTTGCTCATCCCAGCTTCACCTTTTCCCAGAACCCCGTGGCTCTACTCTCAGGAACCAGGAATCCCCACCCCCTCCTAACTCCATCTCTGGGCATTTAAATTTATAGTAGGTGTTCAAACATTTCAGGGTAAATTTATGGAGGCAAGTATTGGGGGGTGGGTATTTGATTTCTCAACACAGACAGCTGTGTTTTCTGTCGCATGGGGGCATATACCCTCTCGGAGCTTTCTACCCTCCAACAAAGCGATTTTCCTTTCATCCTCCCCTTTCATTTCAAAAAGTATAATAAAACATGATGAAAAAGCTAATATAACAAAGGAAAGGTTACTCCCTCCCCAGAGCCCATGCCCAGGGCTGCCCCCAGTGCCTCCCCCTCCCAGCAGTTCTCATCTTTGTTCTTCATACGGATTTGCCATCTATTTGCCATTTGAACAGACACTCCTCCATACTGGCTTCTGCTCAACAGGCCCAGAACTCGATCCCTGCGGGCCATTTTTCTCATGGCATGTTACTCTGGAAACAGGCTAAGCCATCCCCGGGGTGGGGGGGAGGCAACATCTGGGTGTCTGTGTTTTTAATTTCACTGGAAGTTGACGCCCCTGCAGAAGCAGGGGCTGGATCTTTTGTGCCATGTCCTAGGGGCTTTCCAGGGTGGTTAGCGGGGCAGTGTTTGGAGCTGGGTAGCTCCTAACTGGGAGTGGTGCTGGGTCAGAGTTGGCCCTTCCTCTCATCAGTCAGGCCTGAGGAGGGGTGGGGAGTACATTCCCTGGGGGAGGCAGAAGGTGAGGAAGTAACAGAGCACACCAGGAATTGAAGATGGTAAACTAGAGGGGTGTGGCTAGAGCAGGAGGTGACCTCAGACCAGGCTCTGAAAGACAACAGTGGGTGAAGGAAGGGTGATCCTGGCAAGAGGAACAGCAGATGCAAAGGCCCTGAGGCTGGACACATTAAGACAGAGGCTGAGTATGGCCAGAGTGAGGTAGGTGGTCAAGGGAAATAGCCCTAGTCTTGGGTCAAAAGGGAATGGGAGCCAGACCACTCAGGACTTGGAGGGCGTGAATAGGTCTTTCTCTAGGTTCAAGGAGGAGGGTGCTAGTTATGTGGACAGGGACATGATTCAGTCACATAGCTGAGGACGGAATTCTGTAGCTGCGTCATGGAGAAAGGACCCGGGAGACAGTGTGGACAAGACCAGCAGCAGGACTGGGTGGGGCATTCTGGGGGTGCCACAGGGCAGTTGTCTGGGTTCAAGGGAGGGGGACTGGCCCTCCCTCCATGAAGCCACCCTGTTACTGCTGGTTCTTGACTCTCCCTTCCTGTGTCCGACCAAGGTAGTGACTTCAGACTCCACCCAGGGGTGGAGAGTTATCCCCACAGAGGTTCTGGGTGAGACCCCTCCTCCAGTTGAGTACCCGCGGTTCCCGGTTCCCGGTTCCCCCACCCCTCCCTTTCTCTGCCTCCACAATGCATATCCTAGCGGTCCCCCGCCCCTTTGTTCTCTTTCCCTCCACACACGGTCACGGTCACGCTGCCGGCTCCTTCGGAGAGCATCTCACACACAATGAGAAGGAGGGGGATTCGCTCCCAATGGCCCCCCACCCGGTTCCCCGCGGGCCGCATCCTCCAGCCCCGCCCGCGCCGCGGAATCCCGGCCTCCGGGACCCCACCCGGGGAAGGCATTACCTTTCAGGAGACGCTCCCGGCGGCGTGGGGGGGTGGGGGGGAAGGGAAGTGCTGGAGAGGGAGGGCTATTTTTAGAATGAATGGAAGAAAAGAGGGGGGGAAACAACAACAACAACAAAAAAAGGATGGAGGCTCGTGGAAGCCTTCTGGCTCCCAGAGGAAACCCCCTCAACCCAGGCCGAGGCAGAAGGTGGGTGGGGGTTCAGAGACTGGGTGGGTGGGGCTGCGGAGGGCAGGGGGCGGCGAGGGGGAACTCGGTGGTCTCGGAGGGCACCACTCCTCCTGTGGGGGAGCTGGAGGAGAACAGCAAAATGTAGCGGGCAGCCCCAAAGACCTCTAAGAGCTGGAGGGACCCCAGAAGTGGATGCTGTCCAGTCGCAGGAAAGAAATCGGCTCAGAGATGGGCCTGAGCTGGACCAAGGTCGCGGGGGGTGCTGAGTCCTGCGCAGCGCCCCTTCCGTCATCCCCTAGTGACCCAAACCCCAGGAGCCGCATTCTTATAATTTGGCAGAGTGACCTTCACAGTCTCGCTGCCCAGGCCCCTGCTGTTCACGTTCAGCAGGGTCCCTGAATCGTGCAGAGAGAGGGGGGACGTCACAGCCCCACAATGACATTAGAGAAGTTTTCTGTGGTTTGTTTTGTGGCCACCCGGGTACCCCTCCCTCCGCGGGACCTTCTAGCCCCAGCAACGTCACCAGCTGCCTGAAGCCTCCGGATTCCCCCTGGACCTCCCAGGCCCCAGAGCCCGCCCAAGCTTGGGGGCTTAATTGCTTTCCTTTCTCTCTCTGGCTTCATTCCTTCCCCGGACGCCGGAGAGCGACCCCCACAGAGAGGCGGACAGCCGCATTTCTATGATGCTGGGGGGCTGGGTCCTGGCCAGGGGCTCCCCATCTCTGGGTCTCAGTTTCCCTGTCTGTAACATGAACGTCGTGGGCCAGGAGCGGCAGAGGGTCCTCCCAGCTCTTTGAGCGTTCTTTGGGATTGGCTGTTACACCCCTGTGGGGAGGGGGATTCCCTCCCCACCCTTTCTGGGGAAGCGTCGTGGAGAGGGGGTCGCCCGGTGGCCGCCGCAGTCCGCCTCTCTCGCTCCCCCGGGTAGGCGCCCCTCCCCAGGAGGCGGGGCGGGGCCCAGGTCGGCGGGGAGGGGGGTCAGCTCTGCGGCGGCGCGCGCACACCCTCCCTCCCGGCTCACACGCCCTTGCCCGGCGGTGCACTTGTCTTCGCGCTCGGGCCAGGCGGCTGGAGCTCCGGCGGCGGCGGCCGTCTCCGGCCGGTGAGTAGGCAGCAGTGGGGCATTGGGGCGGGGGGCGGTTTACAGGGCGGGGGTCCCAGCGGCTCTCCCCTTCTCCTTGGTGGGCGTTTCGGTCAGGGTTTGCCCCGACTTCGGGAATTCAAAGGGGGAGATGCGGGAGGGAGGGAAACCCCTTCCATCCCACCTGACCCCCCCTCCGCCCAACTCCAAGCCCCGAGTCACTCCAGACGCACCCCCACCACCACCGCATACCCCTATGAGGAGGGGGGCTACCGCTCCGGAAATTTGAAATGCAGAGACGTCCTCCCACAGAGGTGAAGGTGGAGACAAGGGGACCCTCCGGCGCTTGCAGGGGGGAGGGGTAATGGGGGGGAGGACCAGCTCGATTGCTCCCTTCCCCTTCCCTGCCCCTCAGTCCTTTGAGTGTGGTGGGGATTCCCCCGGCCGGCCCACTGCAGAGTGGAAGGGAACCCCCCCCCACCCCCCGCCTGCCAGCCTACTGTGCGTGGGAGCTCTTTCTCTGCTCTCCCCTAAAGTTTACCCCCCCACACCCCTACACCACTGATTGGGATAGGGGCTGAGGCCAGAGAGGGTTAGCATTTAACCAAGGTCAGAGCTGGGCAGAGGCAGAGTTGTGTTTGTGGTGGACTCACTAACCCCAGAACTCACCTGGTGGTATCAGCTCTAGGGTCTTCTGCTCCCTGCGCTTAACAGTCAGGGTGGGGCTCGAGGACCCTGTCTGGAACTGGGGAGGGGGGAGTTCCACACTCTCCCCAAGTCTCTCCGCCCTGCGGGAGGCCCCGACAGGACTCAGTGAATAAGCCCCTCACCTGGCTCCCTCCAGGTTCCCAGGCATCCTGTCCCTCCTAGACCCTTTTCCTTCAGCCTCCTTAGGCTGCCGTAGAGCTCTAAGGTAGTCTGGCTGATGAAGGGAAGATGGGGAGGGGGTCAAGGGGTACTTCCAGAACTCATAGAGTCATCTCCACTCTGACACACTGACCCACTGCGTGACCTTGGGCAATCACCCTCTTCTCCTAGGACAAGAGTCAGATCCAGGGCCCCTCTGACTGGAATAGGCAGCCCCTGAGCTGTCCGGGGGGGCCACTGGCCCCACTCCAGACCCCCAGCAAGAGGAAGGGCAACTGGGACGTCCACTTCAGACTGTTACCCCTTCAGTCCCTTTCTGGGGTCGAGCTCCCTCACCCCTCTCCGCCACAGGGCTCTTTTGTGTCTTCTTTGGCCCGCTCCTCCAAGGTGGGGCCCAGGTACCAAGGGGCTTGGGCAACAGCCCAGTACAAAGTGAATTCCTTGAGGGCGCTGCAGACTTCAGGGCAGCTACAGACTGGGTGAGGATTTGGGGGTGGCCAAGAATACAGCTGGTCAAGTCAGGGTTCCCTGTCTCCTTCATCCTCACACCAGCCCGTCCCAGCCTCATCCATCTAGATCTCCCTGTGCTGAATGAACTGGGGAGTGGGGAGAACTGGGGGCAGGGCAGGGAACGGTATGGGGAAAGGCAGATAGAGCGTTTAGTGCGCAGTGGCATCCTGTGGAAGGAAGTGAGGCTTCCAGGGAGGGTGCCTGGTATGGGTGGAAATATGAGCAGGGCCTCTTTGAGGGGCCTGGGCCCAGAAACAAGGCCCCACTGGCCAAACAACACCACTGATCTTGTTTCCCTAAAACTTATAAGGTAATTCAGCTAGTCAGAAGAGAGATCTATTGTAAAGACTATTGCTGTGAGGGGCTATATGCACCCCCACCGTCCTGGGGCCCTGCCTCTACCCCACACCCCGTGTCTGGTCCTTACAGGTTGAGGGGAGAAGAAAGGCAGCTCAGCCCCCCCACAGCCACGTGGTAATCCAGCAGGATCAAAGGGGACAGGCCCTTTGGTGGTGCCTCATCAGGGAGACCCCTGCATACCAGGGTGAGTAAATCCAGATTTGGGTGTTTTTGGGGAGTGGTCCAGGAGCTGGGTAGGAAAACTGGTGATCTAAGAAAAAAGTGCCAACCTTTGACATCATACAAACAACATATAACAAAACAACTATGCCTTCTAGAGCCCCCAGAGAGTGACTGTCAGTTTTTTCCTCACTGGTGGTGGGGAACCAGCTCAGAGAGGCTGGGTGACAGCTGGGGTGGGGGGCTGGTTTGCCCCAGGTTGGAAGGTTCCCCCACCCCTATAGCCTCCACTGCCCAGATTCTGTGGTCTTACTTCCCAAGACACCTTTTAGGGAGCAGCTCCTTCGCCCTTTCTTTCGCCTGCAAACATTGGCTGACGTTCAGAGTCAACAGTGAGCCGTCAGTGGGGATGTGGGGAGAATTGAGGCAAGGTTTCTAGATATGTATGGGCATGTAATCAGTGGACAAACACTGAGCAGGTACTGTGTGCTCTGGACTGGGCACTAGCGATGCAGCAGGGACTGAGGCTGGCCCAGATCAACCCTTGTGAGATGTACTGGGAGGAAAATAAAACACATGTTGTGTTAGAGAATGACCAGGGCACAGGGGCCCCTCCAGGGAGGTGACCATGAGCTGATACCTGGAGGAGGAGGAGTCAGCCAGGTGGGAGCTGGCAGAACAGCATACCAGGCAGCAGGAACAGCACGTGCCAAGGTCCTGAGGCAGAAATGAGTTCGACATGTTTGAGGAACTGCTATATAAGGAGGAGGATGAGGAGGCTGCTATAACTGGAACAGAATGAGCAAGGAAGAGAGGAGGAAGATGAAGACAAAGGGGTCTGCATGTAGAGGCTGAGGTAGAGTGGACTGCAGAGCCGTGGGGAGCCAAGGAAAGTGTGTGAGCACGGAAGAGACTGATTTATGATTTTCAAAAGCCTCTGTAACTACTGTGGAGACCAGGAATGCTGGGGCAGGAGTGGAAGTGGCAGAAGGCCAGAGGGGAGTCCAGGAGGCAACTGGGTAGAGTTGGCTGGGCCGAGACTGTGTAGAGTCGGGGAGAGAGAGAAATGGGCAGATTCTGGGACTGAACTGGGTGGGCCTGGAGGAGGGAGTGTGTGTGGCCAAGTTCCTGCCCAGTGCTGAGGAACTATGAAAAGGGAGAGATTTGTCATGCTCTGGGAAATCTGGGAAAGCATCCTGGAGGAGGTGTTCTTGCTCTTTGAGCGATGTCTAGAAGGGCAAGTAGGCCTTTGGTGGTGTCCATCTGGAGTCGTGCTGAGGGTCTAATTGTACGGATGCCACAAGGGCCACGGGGAGCCACGGAGTACTCTGAATCACAAGCAACATGATGAGATTTTAGCAAGGAAAGATGCCTCTGGGGGGGAACTCGCAGAGACTGGACTGGAGCCAGAGAAGCCAGGAAGGTGCTTGAACCAATCAGGCTCTGATCAGGCCAACAGTCACTAGGAACATCTAGTGAGTGCTTGTGTACCTAGCACGGTTGAGGGGAGATTAGCTGCCTAGACCTGCTCACTGCCCTCAGAGGGCCCCCACTACCCTGCCGAGGGAACCAAGGCTCAGCGAGGGAGGAGCCCTTGGCTGTGACCGCTACGTGACTTTCCAGGGATGTAGCAAAGGCCTGCAACCTTAACAGAAATGTCTTTCTCTCCTAGTCCTGCAGGCCAGGGCCTGCAATCCCTGGGTGGGAAGGGCCACATTCCCTCTGGAGGCCCTAGGGCACGATCTTCTTTTTGGGTCTTCCCCTTCCTGGGGGCTCCAGGTGTCCTGTGGCTTCTGGCCACATCACTCCCATCTCTGCATCTGTCTTCACGTGGTGGTCTGTGAGCGTCTGTGTCTGTGTGTCTTCACGTGGCCTTCTTAGGAGGACCCCTGGTCATAGGGTTAAGGCCCACCCTAATCTAGTATGACCGCCCTTTCATTTAACGGGATCTGCAAAGACCCAGTTTCCAAATAAGGTCACCCTCTGAGGTCCTAGGTGGACTGGACCCTAGGGTCCTAGATGGGGGAGGCTCATCAACTGCAGGTGGGACCCCTGCCGGCCTCTGACTTGGCCCTTCTCTTTTGCTCCTTCCCTCTGGCCACACTGCTGTCTCTTCTCTTCCTCAAACATGCCCTCCTTGGTCCCACCTTAGTGTCTTGACCCTCACAGTGCCCTTCACCTGGTGCCCCCTTCTAGCTCTCCCAGCTAGAAGGGATGCCCCCGGTGGGACTCAAACTCCCAGGAAATGGCCTAAAGAACAGGCAGGGGATGGGGTGGTTGTTGATCAGGAAGCACCCTTCCAGGGGCCTGAGGGCTGGGCCATAAGTCTAGGGCAGTGGCCAAAGGTCCAGGTGCAGGAGACCTGGGAGAGCCTCAAAGGGGCTAGGGAGATGGCAGGGTGGGCCAGCGCCCACTCCTTGGCCCCTTTGGAATATTCCCCGCTTCTGGGAGGCCTCCCATGACCACCCCAAAGTCTCCTCCTCTGTTCCAGTCATTAGATCATTAGATCATTAGGATCATCTTCTAATACTTGTGTATCTAGAATTCCTACTGGACCTTTTGTTTGGAGAGAGTTATTCCAGGAGTTCTAGAAATTCAACTTCAAGAAGGACAAGTTTTTATCTCCGACTCTGCCTTCCCAGCACCAGACTCAGAAAAGGGCCTCAGTGGCTACGTGAATGAATGAATGAATGAATGAATATATTGCCCACCCTGCCATCTCCACACTCAGGGGGAACTCAGGGTCCAACCTCCTGGGCAATCATCTGCCAGGCCCCAGATGGGTCTGAGGTTTGTGTGGATGCCAGCTGGGGGGAGGGGGTAGGTGGCCAGTGCATCCCTACTCAGGCAAGCTATGGGTCCCCTAGCCCCTTTGAGGCTCTCCCAGGTCTCCTGCACCTGGACCTTTGGCCACTGCCCTAGACTTATGGCCCAGCCCTCAGGCCCCTGGAAGGGTGCTTCCTGATCAACAACCACCCCATCCCCTGCCTGTTCTTTAGGCCATTTCCTGGGAGTTTGAGTCCCACCGGGGGCATCCCAACTGGCAAGTTCATGGGTAGGCTCCTCGGGTCTCTCCCAGCCAACCATGGGCTGATACAAGGCTCTGTCTGCAATGAAATCTCAGGCGGTGACCACCTACAGCCCCACGTCCGTTCACCCCGACCCCTATCCACCTCGGCCAGCCTTGTCTCCGAGGGGTGAGGTTCAAGCAGGCAGGAGGGCAGACTTGGGTAGACGGTGGTCATTCACCAGGTCAACCATCCTAAGTTTAGCTCCTCGATGGGTGTCCCTGTTTCCTTAGGGCAGGTGAGCCCCGAGGGGAAAAAGGGATCTTTCCAGAGAGAGAAGATGGGTACAGAGCCTGCAGGGCCTGCTCAGGGTGGGGAGGGCCTGGAGGATCCTCCAGGGTCCGTGGCCCATGCCTTTGTAAATATCTGGATGTTTCCATGTTAGACTTGAATTTAAAAAGCATCTGATGCTGCAGGCACTCCACGGAAGCCTGCGCAGGCTGGAGTCGGCCCGTGGGCACGGTGTGAATGCTTCCTGTGGGGCAGGGATCTGCACAGGGGCAGGCCCAGGCTGGCAGGGGCTGGAGCACTGAATGCAGTACAAGGATGTGTGCCAGGTCCCGAGGGAGGTGTGGGTGGTTCCAACGTGACCGTGCTTTAGAAAGAGCCCCCAGCAGCCCAGGCAGGCCTGGGGTGGGGGACTGCTGCGCGGATGGGCGGATGGGGATTACAGAAGGCGTGGCTGTTCCTCGAGCCTGGCTTGAGAATGCATCCATTTAGGGTTCCCCATCCTGGCACCCCTGTGGACATGGCAGGGCATTGAGTGGTCCCCGGGGTTCCACGGCCAGGCCTTCTTTGAGGTGTCCCCAACAGGCTGGGATGAGAAACAGAAGTCTCATCTGCCGACCCCGGGGCCATCACCTGGCCCTGCGCAGCCTCATCGCTGGCCTATGAGACCACCCCCCTGCCCAGGTAGCCATCCGCTCATCCTCATTCAGTCCTGCTATTTTCCGGACAGCACAGAGGAAACAGATCAGCGGACTACAGGTAGTGACGAGTACTCAGATGTTCCTGACCCTGTCCCAAGCTCTGAGCTGGGAAGAAAACAGTGGGGGACTGGGAGAGAGGTGGAGGGTGGGGGTCAGAGCTGGACTTAGTCACCCCAGCCAGGCAGGGATAGGGTAAAGCCTAGGCAGCTTGGGGGAGGAGGAGGAAAGAGCTCCCCCTGCCCCATCCCCAAGGCCCCTTCCAGCCATTATTAAGTTGAATAAATGAGTCGCCCAAGGACATCTTAGGTGCCAGGAGAAAGGAGCATGGTTTTGGACAAGCAGGCTTCTGCTGGCCTGCCATCCTGGTATTGGTGGTAAGGGTTAGAAATGGTGGGGCTAAGTACCAAGAAGATGGCCTTGAACCCATGGCCCTAGCAAGCATCCTCTCAACTCCTAGAAGCCCCCACGTTAGGGTCCTAGGCACCCTGCACTTGGCAATAGACAGCAAGCAGGACTTCTGAGTGGGTCACATCAGGAGGGAGGTGTCCACTCTCTTTGCGAAGTTCTCCCCTCAGCAAATGCGTATATTTGAGGGGTCGAGGGTTGGCTGGAGTTTGGGGACTCGATTTTGGAAAGGGGGGTCTCTAGGAGTTACCGAGAGCTGTCGGGGGCGGGAGTTGTCGCTTCGCTAAGTCAGGTGCCCTCCATTGCGTCCAGCCAGAGAGCGAGTTTGAGGACCCGCTGAGCCCTGGGGGCTGAAGGGGACTCCCGGGAATGTGGGATCTTTAAATGTAGGCGGGGCTTGCGGGGTCGCCGGGGGCGGTACCAACCCGGGCTCGACCAATCGGCGGCTCCGCCCGCGTCGCACCGCCCCCTCCTCTCCCGGCCCGGGCGGGCGCTCGCCCCCGGCCGGGCCCGTGGACAGGGCGGCGGGGGATGCACCCGCCGCCGCCCCTGGCCCGTCCTCCTGGCCCCGCGTCCGCCGTCTGCTGCCCGCCCCGTCCGCGGCCCCGGCCTCGGCACGCACGCGAGGGTCTGCGGCCGCGTGGGACCCTCTCCCCTCCAGCCTCTTCTGCCCGTGGGAGCCGAGCCCTGCAGGTACGGGGTGGGACGGACCGGAGCGCTCTAGGAGCGAGGCGCGTCCCGGAGAGGGGACGCGCGGTTCGGGACAGGGGCCAGGACAGAGGGTCTCCCTAGGGTCTGGAACCCAAGGGACGCAGAGAGGGAGGGAATGCATGTGTATGTGCACTGTCTGAGTGAGTGCAGACTCACGGACCCCCCACTCCGGAGGGGAAAGGTACTGGATTCACTTTGGCGAGGGTAGAGCAGTGTGTCTCCAAACTCCATAGATAGGGTGGGGAGAGCTCTTGGGGTGAAGGCAGTAACCTGGGACTGACTTGGGAATGGGAGGGAGGAGACCCTCACCACTGGCCCTTAGGTACTGCCCTCAGGGTCGCCCCTACAGGGGCCAGGGAGCCGGGTCGCCCAGCTGTCCCTGGACAGAGGTTGAGGTACCCCCACAGGGCACTGCCTTGGCTGTCCTGGAGGGCTGCAGATGTGCGTGCTGGAGGCTGGGGGCCAAACGGGAGATGCTGATGGGTCAGAGTGGAGGGCGCTGTTGGAGGCAGCCATGGGGAAGGCTGGGCAGGCTAACTGCACGCTGCTGACTGCTGGCAGGTTTCTGACTGGTGTTGATGGGGGTGGCGGGTGCCCAAGGGAACTGGGCAGTCGGTGCCTTACTGTACCCACTCCCGGGCAGCTCAGGGCTGGGAGGGCAGGTGGATCCTGTCCACCCTGCAGTGCTAGGGCCAAAGTCTGCTGGGTGGGGTGTCTTGGGGACCTTACCCAAGGTGTGTCCCCACAGGGACACACACCCCACAGCTTGCCCACACATCCTGGAAGGTTCTGCCGTGTGCTGGTTCCTAAAAGTGGTGGGGTGAGCCGTAGTTCCTAAAAGTGGTGGAGTGGGCATTTTGCCCCAAGGGGGCTCTGTCTTGGAGACTGACAGGCAGGGGGCACCTTCTTGTCCAGCTCTGAAGGATGGAGTGTGGCCCTGGGCAGTTCCACCACCACAGATGTACCCGTGGCCACATGCTAAGCATTTCCCAAGTGAGATCTCACTTTTATCCTGGCCGCCGACCCACTGTGGGGGGCACCAAGGCCCCTGAGGAGAGGGCAGTGACTTCATCCCAGCTAGGACGCCCCAGGGTCCCTCCCAGGCAGCCACTGCATTTGTGAAAGGGCTCACTCAAGGACCCTTGGGATCTGGCCAGTTTGCATTTTGTTGGGTGGGAGACCTTGGAGGAGCTAGCTCTCCTGTTCCCTGCCACCTGCCTACCTCCTCCCACTCCTGAGTCCTCCTGGGTGCCCCCTGCCCTTTGTGGCTCACAAGGTTCCCACAGCATCTCTTGGGATGGTGTGGAAGCAGGGGCTTGGCTCATCCTTCCATCCCAGCCTTCAGTGAACAGAGGTCTCATGCCCCAGACACGTTAGGTGGTTTTGGTGATTCTAGAGGCCCTCAAAACCAGATGCGGCCCAGTAGGGTGTTTCTAATGTTTTAGAACCCATTGGCAGACCCATGTCCTTCACCCAGAAAAATACACCCTTCCATAGACATCCAACCTTGGCCAGAGTTTCAGAGGGGCTCCTGATTCTTTGGGAATTTCTTTCTTTTTTTCTTTCTTTTTAAGATTTTATTTTTTCATTTGACAGAGAGAGACACAGCAGGAGAGGGAACACAAGCAAGGGGAACGGGAGCGGGAGAGGGAGAAGCAGGCATCCCGCCCAGCAGTGAGCCCGAAGCAGGTTTCGATCCCAGGACCCTGGGATCATGACCTGAGCCGAAGGCAGACACTTAACAACTGAGTCACCCAGGCGCCCCTCTTTGGAAATTTCTAAGGAGCCCTGGGACCCCAGCTTTAGGCCCAGTTGCAGTAGGGGAGGGGAAGGCAGACCTGAGCAAGTGTGGGGTTTCTTGTCCCCACCCAGACTCGCAGAAGCTGCCCCCTTCTATAGAGAGTCAGGCAGGACTCTCGATCCTTCCGTGTCCTCTGAGATCATGGGTATGGTCAGACACCCACCATGCCTGTGTCCCAAGCTCTGTGGCCCGTTAAGGGCAGGGCCGAGCTGGCTCCCTTCTCAGATGGTGGCTTGGCAAGAGGGAACTTGGCAGATCTAGCCACTCACTGCCCCCAGATGGTACCAACTTAGTTCTTGCCCTTCCTGGCTTTGTGACCTTGGGCAAGGTGCTAAACATCTCTGATCCTTGTCTCCCATCTGTGAAATGGGACCAGGATGGCCACCTACCTCACTGAGTGGCAATGGGGATTAAACGTGATAATTCTCATAAAGAGCTCAATAAAGGCCACAATCAGAGCTAGGTATACATTCACATCGTGGGCCCTGGAAGCTCCACCCCCCCCTGCTGCCTCTCTCCCTCCCAGAGGCCACCTGTACTCATTCCCGCAACCCCTCCCTGCCCAGGGCACCTTAGGACGAGGCTGCCAGGCAAGGAGGAGCATGGCGGACACACGGCTGAATTTGGCCTGTGCGTCGGGCGGCTGAGTCACATCCCCAAACTGCATCTTCATCAGTGCGTTTCGGAAGGTCGTTTGCAGCACCCCACCCCCTCCAGGCGCTGTCTGCCAGGCCACTTGCCTCTCCTGCCGGTGCCCCTGAGCCCCAGGCGAGGACCTTCTGCGCTCTCAGGAGAGATGGTAGGAGTGGTGCCTGGGGTTTCCTCATCCCCCGGGTGTGAGCAGGGTCTGGGATTGCTGCGTGTGTCCTGGTGACAAGCTCGCGGCCCTGCCAACAGCTAATGGCACTCCAAGTAGCAAGAAGGGGCCCTGGCCCAGGAGGAGAGTGGCACCTGAGTGTGTGTGAAGGTGGAGCGAGAGATCAGGGCCAAGGTCAGCCTTACAAACTAGGAAGGGCTGGGCCTGCAGGGGACTAGCCTGTGTAAACCATGAGACGTCAGACCTGTGCGAGGCCACGCATCATCAGTGGAAGCGTCAGGCCACAGGTGGCCCTGGCCTGGTTGATGTGATGGGATGGCTGGGAGTGGTGAGGGAAGGGACACTTTCTGATGCTCACGAGGTCACTGCCATGCCATGGAAGGAGCGTTGCTTGTGCTCCTACTGTGTGCTGGCACCAGCATATGGGGACATGTCGTGGGTGGGTCAGATGCTGTCTTGGGGGTGTCAGACAAGGGACAGAGGTGGTCCTGCCCTGGCCAAGGTAGCCCGTGCCCTTCCTGGTAGCATGGCTTGTCTCATCCTGTCCTGGTGTGACAGTTTCTGTGTCTGTCTCCCGGAGGGTGTGGCTTCTGGGCTGGGGTGGCATCCCGTCTGTACATACGGCCCTCTCTTCTGGGCCTGGTACCTAGGCCCCTGCAGTGCATGCTAGCCTGGCCTTTTCAAAGAAGACAGCACTTGTCAGGGGAATCTCACAAGGCAGCCCGGTCTAGAATCTACCCTATAAGGAGATAGTCCCTTTATAGGGACCTCAGTTTCTCTAGCTATAAAACTGGCCAAATTCCAGGACCCCCTTCTTGGGAGCATTGTGAGGATGGAGGAGAAAATTGGGGGGAAGGATAGAGCCTGGCATGTAGTAGATGTTCACTAAATGCCATCTTGTGGGAGGGGGAGAGGTGGGGGAGGGTCTAGCAAGTGGTAACCCCGGAGGCGAGACTCCAGACAGCCTTGTCATGTATGTGTCACTGGCATCAAGGTTCTTGCCCTTGAACATGATGCCAGAGGACACTGCCCTATCCAAGGGCAGAATGCAAGGATATCAGGGTAATGAGTCTGCTCCTTGGTAGCCTGGTGGGGAAACTGAGGTTGACCTGAGATCACACAAGGCCAGGCTGAGCCCATCTCACAAGGCCCCACAGAATCCATTCTGGGACCTTAGAGCTGAATGCTCGGTTGCCACACTGGTCGTGGAATCTCTTTGTAGATCACGGACCTCCTTCCGCCCAGGCAGGAGGGAGCTGGGTAAGGGTGTCCCTGTAGCCCCAGCCATCGTCCTAATGTCCCCCACACTGAAGTGTGTTCAGGCTTTTGGACAGCTCTAGGGAAGGAAATGGAGGCTCAGTAGGGTGACATTAACTTGTCCAAGAGCCTGAAGGTCAGGAGGAGTCAAGCCTGGATTGGAGTCACCTCCGGACCACACACTTACACAGCCTCCAGCCCTCCCAGGCAAACCTGCCAGCAAATTCCATTTCCAGACCCTCAGAAGTCTTTACCGAGTGTCTGCTGTGTGCTAGGCATTGTTCTAGGTATCCAGAGACAGAAAATCAGTGGGCAAAGTTTTGGTAAGAGGCCACAGCAGATACAAGGACCCCAGGCAAGACCAGGCTTGTCACGATCTGGTCATGGGGATGCTTATGGGGCTGGAAGGCCTCTCTGGGTTCATGGCTTCCTGAGCCTCAAAATGTTCTGGGGTGGTGGCAGTGGCCCCTGGCCCTCTGGTCCGTTGGCCAGGCCCTGCCATGACTGTGTCCCTTATGCCCCCTCAGGTCAGCGCGGGCACCCAGTCTCTGAGCCATGCTGGGCCCCGGGCGGCCTACAGCGAGCCCAACCCCGGCGCCCACATAGTCATGAACAGCCACAGCCACAGCCACAATGGCTGCGGGGGGCGGCCGCTGGGCAGTGGGCTGGGTGCCCAGGGCAGAGATCCTTCGGAGCCCGAGGCTGGCCACCCCCCCCAGCCCCCACATGGCCCGAGCCTCCAGGTGGTGGTGGCCAAGAGCGAGCCAGCCCGGCCCTCACCCGGCAGTCCCCGGGGGCAGCCCCAGGACCAGGAAGAGGAGGAAGACGATGAAGAGGATGAGGCAGGCAGGAGGAGGGACTCCGGGAAGACCCCGAACGTGGGCCACCGCCTGGGCCACCGGCGGGCACTCTTTGAGAAGCGGAAGCGCCTCAGCGACTACGCCCTCATCTTCGGCATGTTCGGCATTGTTGTGATGGTGACGGAGACGGAGCTGTCCTGGGGGGTCTACACCAAGGTAGGCACAGCCCTTCCCCTCGGCACCCCAGGGAAGTCCCTTCTGGGCCTGCCTGGCTCCCCCATCGCTCCCTGGGCACCGGTCAGAGACCACATTGGCCACAGAAGAAGTAGGTGGAGAGTGCTGGGGGGAGGGGGCCCCGGCGGCGGGGAGTACTGGGCGGGCTGCCCAAGGGGAAGTTAGGTTTCAGCCCATTCCTTTTGCCCTGCACCAAGAGGCCACACCCTGGCTTCAGGTGGGGCCGGGGGGCTGGCTCCCAGGCGGGGCCCAGGATAAGAGAGCCCCAGAAGAAGGCCAGGGCCCCAAAGCCCAGAAAGAGCTTCTTCTGAGAGTGGTTGAGCTGGGTTATGAGTCTGGCTCTGTGTCCCCTTGTGCCCCCCAAGGTTGTGTGAGGACAGAGAGAGATCGGCATACCAGCCTATAAACGATGAAACAGAGAAGATGAAGGAGGCCAGGCCTTAGAGACGGTGACAGCCTGTGCCTACATGAGGCCAGGCCTCATAGATGGCCATACGCGAGGACTTTAGAAGGCCAGGCCTTATAAGCTCCGAAGTATAGGCCAGCCTTGCTGTCAACTCAGGCCTATGGAGTAAGGGCAGAAGCATGGCTTCCTGAATAGAGAGCCCAGGTGGGGGTCAGGAGGGCCACCTGCCCCCCAACATCCTTGTCCTCCTGCCCTCTGCTCTCTCTCTCTTTCTCTCTCTCTCTGCCCAGGAGTCCCTGTACTCATTTGCACTCAAATGCCTCATCAGCCTCTCTACCGTCATCCTGCTGGGCCTGGTCGTCCTGTACCACGCCCGGGAGATCCAGGTCAGTGCCCCGCTGTCCCTGGCGTTCCCCTCCCTGTGCCCCGCCCCCACCAACACCAGTCACCCAGGACCCCAACCCTCTAAAACATAAAAAGACCAATAGCTTCTTTCTAGAAAGAAGAAAAAAGATCTCAGTGAAGACACACGCTTTAGATCACTCCAAATTTCTTTGGAATGCCTATGTTTTACTCTTCAGAGATTATTGGCTGCAAGGAGTTGGGGGGAGAACAGTGAGGGAGCAGGAGGAGGTGAGCTGGGGTCTGGCACTCGCAAGCACCTTCCCAGCCCTGGGGTCTTCTGAGGTTTGGCAGCCTTGGAAACCAGTGTTTGCGACAGCAGGCTTCTGTTCCTATTTGATCAGACCCCGCATTTAAAGGGTTATTAGATGTCAGAGAGTCTGTTCTCTTGTTTCTTGTTTTGGGAGTTAATCGAAATCTCACTGGGCCAGAGAGCCCAGCTCAGGGCACATTGGGCATCTGTGCCCAGAGCAGGCAGAGGCCACCTGGGGCTGGCACAAGGGCCGGGGGATGCCACAGGGTATCAGAGTTGGCTCCTGAGTCTGGCTTCTGGCCTCTGACCTCTGACCTCAAGCAGCCATGGTTTGGCGGGAGACAGGTAGAGGAAAATCCTGCCTGGGTTGCACCACCCACAGACATCACTGGAGACAACCAGGGTCTGGCATGTGGAGAGGGCCAGTGGAGGGAACAGTGATCCATGAGTTGGAAGGAAGTAGTTCTAAAGGCACAGCAACTGGGGACAACAGTCAATTCCCCATACAGTGAAACACAGAGGTACCATGCGACTCAGCGATTCCATGACATCAAAGAGACATGAAAACCTACATCCACACAGAAGTTGTACACCTGTGTACCACTATTCACAGTAACCAAACACTGGACATAACCCAAAACAGGTGGATGGACACATAAAATGTCTTATGGGCATACAATGGAGTAAGATTCAACCATTCAAAAATGAAGCCCACGGGTCCTGGCTCAGTCGGTTAAGCATCTGACTCTTGGTTTTGGCTCAGGCCATGATCTCAGGGTCATGAGATCAAGCCGGTGCTGGGCTCTGTGCTCAGCTCAGTGCTGAGTCTGCTTGAGCATCTTTCCCCCTCCGTCTCCCTCTGCCCTCCCCTTGCTCGTGGGTGTGCACATGCATGCTCTCTCTCTTGCTCTCAAATAAACAAAATCTTTAAAACAAAAACAAAAAAAGAAACACTTTGTGAGTGTGCTCAGGCTGCCACAACAAAGCCCCCTTTAGGAACGGGAATGTCTATCCTATGCCTTCTCCCTGTGAACTCATGGCTTTCTCCATGTGTGTGCATCCATGGTTGTGGCCCTTGTCTTATGAGGAAACCTGTCCTGTAGGATCAGGGCCCCTCCCAGATGACCTCATTTAACCTTCAGTCTTTGAAGCCCCTCTCTCCAAATACAGTCACGATGGGACTTAGGGCTTTCAATTACAAATTTTGAGGGGACTCGAGTCAGTCTAGAACACTCCGCCAGCGGGGCCATCCCTCCAGTTCCTGTCCCCCTCCCAAGCAGAGTCCATTTACTGCATCCCAACAGCCGGCAGAGTCTTACTCCATCCCAGGAGCAACTCCAGGTCCCAAGCCTCACCGAAGTATCATTTACGGGTACGACTGAGGCATACTTCTTCTCTAGCCAAGAGCCAGACAAGTCACTGTCTCCCCGATTATGGGGCTGGGGCAGACATAGGGTAGACTTTCCCATTCCCAAAGAGAGAAAGGTGAAAGAAGAGAAGGTGTCAGGTGCTCAGCAAGTCAAAGAGCTAGCAGGGTTACATTCCATCAGATTTGTTCGAGAATGGCCCTCCTGAGCTCAGCACTCCAGCTTCTGAGCCCGCTGGGTTGGCCTAGTTGCCCCTTCGGCTGTGGGGGGTGACCTTGTGTGACAGCCTTCTTCGATTCAGCATGTTTTCGAGGTTCTTCCACATTGTAGCAAGTATCAGAGCTCTTCCCCGACACACACCTTTTTTTTTTTTAAGATTTTATACATTTATTTGACAGAGAACAGGCCGGGGGGTGGTGTCAAAGGGAGAAGCAGACTCCCTGCTGAGCAGGGAGCTTGCCATGGGGCTTGATCCTAGGACAGGACCTGAGCCAGCCCGGCACCCCTCCCCTTTAAAAAAAAAATTGTATTTATTCATTTGAAAGTGAGAGTGGGGGGAGGGGCAGAGGGAGAGGAAGAGAGAGAGAATCTCAAGCAGACCCACAGAGCTGGATGCAGGGCTCCATCTCAGCACCCTGAGATCATGATCTGGACCGAAATCACGAGTCAGACCCTTAACCAACTGAGCCACCCAGGTACCCCCCCAGATGGCTGAATCATTCTGTTGCAGCAAAGGACCCCATTTTTGTAATACATTCATTCATACACGGACCCTGGGGCTGTTTACACTTTGCACAATTGTTCACATACCAGGATTTGTTCCAAGGCCTGTTTTCCTCTCTCTTGCCTCTGTACCTAGGAGTGCGCGCGCTTGCTGGGTCATCGGTAACCCTGCATTTTCTTTTTCGGGAACGCCTGTCCCACATTTAATTGGGATTGTGGCTAACCCCGCCAGCTAGGGACAGCTAGGGAGTTTCGCACTCCAAGGCCAGTTTCTTGTAAAAGCCAAGCGCGGGGCGGGGCTGGGTGTGTGTGTGTCTCGGGCTGGGGGTCTGGGGCTGGGGTCTGGAGGGGGTATGGGCATGAGGTCGAGCCCCACCACCGCCCGCCCCGCCCTCCTCCCGCAGCTGTTCATGGTGGACAATGGGGCGGACGACTGGCGCATCGCCATGACGTGCGAGCGCGTCTTCCTCATCTCCCTGGAGCTGGCCGTGTGCGCCATCCACCCGGTGCCCGGCCACTACCGCTTCACGTGGACCGCGCGGCTGGCCTTCACGTACGCGCCGTCGGCGGCCGAGGCCGATGTGGACGTGCTACTGTCTGTGCCCATGTTCCTGCGCCTCTACCTGCTGGGCCGCGTCATGCTGCTGCACAGCAAGATATTCACAGACGCTTCCAGCCGCAGCATCGGCGCGCTCAACAAGATCACCTTCAACACACGCTTCGTCATGAAGACTCTCATGACCATCTGCCCGGGCACCGTGCTGCTCGTCTTCAGCATCTCCTCCTGGATCATCGCTGCCTGGACCGTGCGTGTTTGTGAGAGGTACGCCCCGCCCCCTCCAGCCCCGGCCCCGCCCACCGGGCCCACCCCAGCCCCGCCCCACGTCCTGGCCCCAGAGACCATCCCTCAAGCACAGGCCCCTCACCCCCCCAGAACTTCAGCCTGTCCCCCAACCCATACTCCTCTGGGACCCCTGCCCTCTCCTCCTGGGAGGGAGGGGGGTCTTGGGATCCGCTTTCTCCCTGCTCCTCCACAGTGAGCAGCCAACCTCCGACCTCCGGCCCCGGGCGGTGGAGGCAGCCGGAGCCGGATGGCCCCATTTCTGCCTGTTCCCCCCACAACCACCATCACCAATTTAACCTGCTCTCCTTCTCCCCTCTGCCCGCCCCACCGGACTGTAGGGAAAACATGTGAGTCCTACCTTTGACCGAGCTGTGTGCACAGAGCTGCTGCCGTCTGCCCGCCAGGAATTTAAGATTAGCTGCCGCACGGGGAGGGCATAGGGAGGTGAGGCGGGGTGGCTGTGACCAGCCCAGAGTCCCAGTGGGGCCCGGGCAGGCAAGTCTGGAGCAAGGCCAAGGATAGCGGGAGGCAGGCTGCTCTCCGGCTGCATCCCCTGGGCATCCTGGAGGTCCTGTGTCCAAGGTTGGGGAGGGTTTTGTTTGGACAGCTGACCCTGGGGGACTGGGACAGCTCCTCCCAAGAGCTGAGTGGGTCTGGGGTAAATAAAAACCGGCCCAGCCTTTGGCAACTCTCCCTGCCCAGGGTTTGTTCTGAACAACCCTGGAAGGTGTGGACCATCAACCCAGTTTCCAGATGAAGAAACAGAGGCTCTGGGGCAAACGGACATTCCTGAGGCCTGATTCCTGGTTGGCTCTGGAGACCCGCAGGTGCTTCAGGAAAGGGAGGGTCCCCCTGGGCTTCTCAGGGCACAGGGGCACCTTGCCTGGGAAGGAGACTCTTCTACCTCATGCCTTGCTGGGGAAGGACCTGGAGGGTTCTATGGCACGTGGTGCTGGGACTGGGCTTCCCATGGGATCCCTGGGCTGGACCTGCCCCCCAGGACCTCAGCCTTCCCCCTTTAAGCCCTTCTCCATGGCCCCTGCCTCAGACTGTTGTGGGGCTCATGTCGGTGGGGGCCCTGGCCTTATTGTCATTGGGGCCTACCACCTCAAGACCTGTCAAGGTCTCCTTGGACTCCCAATGTACTGCCAGGCCGGTACACACAAACCATACCCCACGCTGTCAGGAGTGTGGTCTGGGGAGTGAGAGGGGCACCCCTCCTCGGGCACCCTCAAGGTGCTGTCTGGATCATTGCAGGGCTCCCTGGGTTGGGGCAGGGAACGGGGCAGGACCGGGGGGCAGCAAATCCTAAATTCTGAGCCCTATGATGCTACTCGAAGCCCCCTCGCCTGCCTCGCTCCGCCCCTGTGGCTCTGTCCCACCCCCCACCCCACCCCTTGCCTCCCGCATGTCCCCCACTTCCTGGTCCTAAGCAGTCCTGGGGCATCCCGCAGTCCCCACCACAGCTCCAGCCAGGCCCAGGGCTCCCCCGCCCACCACTAGAGGGCCTCGCTCTCCTCTTGCCCCTGGGTGTTGGGTGCTGGTTGACTGAGAGGTAGAGGCCAGGGTAACTTGGGACTTAGGTACCTCAGTGAAAGATGGGGTTCAGCCCCAGGTCCCCCTCAGCCAGCAAGAAGACTGGCAGCCCAGGCAGGGGGGCCCGGAGTGGCATTCGGCCCCCAGGGTTGGGCAGGGAGTCCCAAACATCAGTCCTGCTGGGAAGTTCTCCATCCCTTCCATCCCCGTTTGGGGCCTCTGTCACCTCCCCATTTCCAGCCCCTGCCCCCAGCTTCCCCTGTCCTATCCCTGTCCACAGAAGAGGCCCACCCCCCTTTGTGCCACCTCAGTTGACCTCTGACCTTGAATACCCCCCTCAGGGCCTGAAGTCTGGGAAGGAGTGGGTCGCCTGGAAAGCGTCCTAGCTGGAAGGGCTGTGCAGGCTAGGGGCTGGGCTAGAGCAGAACCCTTGACCAACCCCGCAGACCCCCAGCCTAGGCTGACCATGGGTAGAACTTGTTTATAGCCCACAGGACCAGGTTCACAGTGTTAGCTCTGACCAGGGACAAAACCATGTCCCTTGCCCCCCCCCCCAAAAAAAACATGGTCCTCTTCCCAACATGGGGGCTTGCTGGCTGGGGAAGTTCTTCCCGGTGTCTGACCTGAATCCTCGCCTCCACTCCCTGCTGCTTCTGGTGCCCGTGGCCACCTGTGTCTGCGTCTGTCTGTGTGTCTGTCTTTGGGACGGGGATTGTGTGCACAGTGTGGACACATGTGGACACGTGCGGACGTACTCTCCCTTGGCCCACTCTGCCCCATAACTGGGGCTGGGGAGGGCACACATCCTGGATAGTAGCTCCGGGGGTGGGGGTTGGAAGGGAGGCTGGGAGGAGAGTGTGGGTACCCTCTGCCCCATGGTACCCTCAGGAGGCTGATAAACACCCCCCTCCCTGCTCGAAGTGATACCTTTATTACTTTGAGCCGTCAAAGCAATCAGCTTCTTGCAGTCAAGGTCCCCACACAGCTGGGAGGACCCAGGGCCCTAGTGGTCCGATGCTGCCTGCCCCAGGGGTATGATGATGGCAGAGACACCAGTGTAGACTGACTGGGCTATCCCTGGCTCCTCGCAGGTACCATGACAAGCAGGAAGTGACCAGCAACTTTCTGGGGGCCATGTGGCTCATCTCCATCACCTTCCTCTCCATCGGCTATGGTGACATGGTGCCTCACACCTACTGCGGGAAGGGCGTGTGCCTGCTCACTGGCATCATGGTAAGGGTGAGGGCCCTTGCATGCCCCCTGCTGGTGGGGAGCTCACCCCATTGCCAACAATAATGCATCAGAGTTCCTTCTTGTGTCATCCTAACCCATTCACCTTCTTCCTCCTTACCTCTGCCACCACTCAGAATCTGCACCCTTGGGCCTCCTGGGGGCATCTCTTCTTGGCTCCTTCCAGCCCTGGCTCTGTAGCTCCTGTAATACACACAGCACTAGATGCTGTGGTCTACTGAGAACAGAGTTTTCTTTGCCCTTTATTCTCTGCAGCCTGCTTAAATCATGGCCCTTGCGTCCAGGGCTAGGAGCTTGATACTTCCATGCCTCAGTTTCCCCAGTTGTAACCAGTGCCTACCTTCACTCACTATAAGGTTCAAGTCTGTTCCTTTCCATGAAATGCCTAGAAACTTGAATAGTGTGGACATCCAGTCAACACCTCCGATTCCCTATCCTTGCCTGACTATTCGGGTATCCCAAGCACCCCACTGAACCCCAGTGGTGTGAAGTTTGTCTCCTGTGACTCAGTGCACCCTGGCAGTTCCCCATCTTCCCCAAAGACTTCTCAAGGCCATCCATGGGTGTGGGCAGCCTTTGACATCCGGCCCCTTCTTTCCCTGACTCCATCACCAGTCTTCCTGCTCCTCTCTTCCTTCTCGAACCTTTTTCTCCAAACTTCTACCTCCTTCACAAATGCTTTTCCATGTTTTGAATTATGACTCGTTGGATGCACAGTCCTCTACTCCTCTCCCCACAGTCAATAACATGTTCATTGGTGACAACCAGTGAACACCAGCAGGCCAGACGCTAATCTGGTCCCCACCCCCCACCCCCCACCCCCCCCACCCCCCCCCCCCCCCCGCCCAGCTTCCATCACAGGCCGGTCCTTGGAGTCTCTCCTTCCTTATCTCTGCACGCAGAGATGCATTTGTTCTTGAAAAACAAGACGCCATCCCCACGACAGTGTCCTCCCCTCTGCAGACGGGGGTGGGGGCTGTCTTGCAATGCCTCTGCCCATCCCATTTCGTGGCTTGTAGACTGTGCCCAGTGATCACTGTCTCCCGAGGCCCGTGGCTCTGTCTTCTCTTCACCCCTCATCCCCTCTAAGCTGTTTGGGCAAAAGCTGGGGGTCCATATCCTCTTCCTGCCCCCACCCCCACAGGAGCCTCCCTTCTGGCCAAGCTGATATGGCCCCTGTCTTGTGAAATGGCTTCACGCGATTTGCTTATGTTATTTTACAAGAGCGGGGAGGGGAAAAGACTAAAGCCCGGTTGCAGTCCAACCCCTGACGACAAGCAAATGAAATTTGCAAATGAATAAAGATAAGTAGTCGGGTAATGTGAGGTCAAACCCAAAAGCCCAAGACAAAACGGAAAAGCTGAGTTCCGTTCTCTGGGACCTGGCTCCTGTCAGAACATGAGTTCCGTGTGTGGCCCGGAGCTTGCTCCCTGGTGCGCCTGGTGCACGCACGAACAGTCGTGCTGGGGTCGGTCCCAGGCTTGCTTTCTTTGAGGGAGAGGGAGAGCACAAGCAGGGAGGGGAAGGAGAGCAGAGGGAAAGGGTAGAGCGTGGAGCCCAACACGGGGCTCATTCGCAGGACCCCACGTGGAGGTTTCCAGCACGTTTCTTTGCCCCCGTGGGCCGGGCTTTTTCCAAGATGGAACTCCAGGAACCCGTGACAGGGTTTTCTCACAGGGTGACCTTGTGCCCATCCAACCCAGGCTGAGCATATGGCCATCTGGACCTGCCCAGGACCGTGCAGTAGTGTCCCTGGCCCTTGTCCTCCCCCTCCCCTTAAGTATTTCCTTCCATCCAGAAGAAAAACTGAACTATAGCCCGGACCTCTTAGGCTCCCCACCACCCACCAAGTCCCAAGGGCTGAGCTCAGACTCTCCTTCCTTCCTTCTTAGAGGCAGCAGCCTCAGGAGGAAGCAGCGGGCAGGTAAGGCACCAGGAACTTCTCTTCAGTGCAGATGGGGACCACCAGCCCTTGCTTGCTCCTGCCACCTGCCTTGGGCACTTCTGGGGCTTGATGACCCCTCCTGGGTGTCCTAGGCTCCGCAGCTCCCACTCCTGGGTGGCACACCCTTCCCCTCCCTCCCATGTTAACTTCGTGCAGCCTCCCTCCCCCTGTCAGCCCTCTCCTTTCTCTTGGGACCGCTCTGACCTTTTCCACTAGCCACGAGTTTGGCTGCCATTCAGGGTATCCTGGGGAATGTGGTTGCATCAAGCAGGGAGTCTGCCACTGGGGAGGCATCCTCCCCTCCCATTCCCCACCTCCAGGGACCCCCACTTTGCTTCTTCCTACCTGCAGATGCCCCCCCTCTTTCCTCACACTGCCTTCGCACCCTGCCAGCTGACCCCTCCCGTGACCCCTATCCTCTGGGTCTCTGTCCCCAGCACCCAGACCCCAAAGCCTGGATGGAAATGCTTCCAAATCCTCCCTCCTCCATGGTCACCAGTGTTGAATTCACCTGCAGATCGTCCCTTTCCATCTCCCTTTCTTATCTCTGAGCCTCAGTTTCCCCCTCTGCTCCATGGGGATAAGAGTGGGCTTACCTCCCAGGGCCTTTGGAAATCAAATAAGACATTCAACTGATACTAAGCCAGTGGGACTCGGAATCAGGGACCTCAACACTGATTGAGTGTTGGCAGTGGGATCTGCCAACACTGTGGGCTTGGAGGGGAAAGGTGAGGTAGGAATCAGGGCAGGCTTTCTGGAGGAGGGAGGGTGTGGCCTGGGACCTACCTGAGGCAGCACACTGATGTGTTCCCCACCCTCCGCATGCAGGGGGCTGGCTGCACAGCGCTCGTGGTGGCCGTGGTGGCCCGGAAACTGGAGCTCACCAAGGCAGAGAAACACGTGCACAACTTCATGATGGACACTCAGCTCACCAAGCGGGTAAAGACGTCCATCGCAGCCACTTCCTCTCCCAGTTATCAAGGGCAGACCCTCCCCGCCTTACCTCTGTACACAGCGGGCATGTCCATGTGCCCACAGGCCACTGCACTGCCTCGTGCTCTGCTGCCCGTGCAAATGTTCATGAGCCGCGCACGGAGACATGGCAGTGGTCCTGGGTGTCCACCTGTGTGCCCAGGCCTCACCCCACCCTGAACCACAAGCAAGAAGCAAGCCTTTTGGGGCCGGGGCAGCTAGGTACCATCTATAAGCTGTCAGACTTTGGTAGGTTAGCTCTCTGTGCCTCAGTTTCCCCATGTTTAAAGAGAGAGATGCCAGCATGTGCAGATACACTGATTTAACATTTGAAAGGTGTATAGAACAGGTCTGGCCCATGCCGAATGATATAAATGTGCACACACACACACCCACAGAGCGCAGATGTGGATGGGTAAACATGGCCTCACTTTATAGGCCCAGGACCCCAGAGGGGCATTTCCAGGAATTTCTAAGAGTTTCTGGCAGCTTCTGGAAGTTCCCAGAACCTTCTACAATTTTGTGCCTACCTTGAGGAACTGTTCTTTTTCTGGCCCCAGGTAAAAAATGCCGCTGCTAACGTTCTCAGGGAGACGTGGCTCATCTACAAACACACCAGGCTGGTGAAGAAGCCAGACCAAGCCCGGGTTCGGAAACACCAGCGTAAGTTCCTCCAAGCCATCCATCAGTAAGTCCAGCACCTTTCCCGCTCACGTTTCTGTGTCCACCTGGTGCAGAGGCAGCTGTGGTTCTTGGGAGGAGGCTATGGGCCAGGCCAGACAGCTAGCGTGGCCTTGTCATGGCCCCTCCCATTCCGGGTGGTCAGTTGGCTGGGGTTTGAAGCCTTTGTGCTGGGTGGGATGGTGGATGGTCAGAAGGAGGCAGTGATGGGCCCACCACTTGTCTAGGGTGATCACCTTTGATAAGTCAGGCAACCCAGGGGCACCTGGCTGGCTCAGTTGATCAGGCGTCTGCCTTCAGCTCAGGTCATGATCTCGGGGGCCTGGGGTCAAGCTCCACATCGGCCTCCCTGTTCAATGGGGAGTCTGCTTATTCCTCTGCCCTTCCCCCAATTGTGCACATACTCTCTCTCTCTCTCAAATAAAATAATAAAAAAAGAAAAGTCAGTCAACCCACCCAACATAAATGGCAAGAAGCATATTTTATTCTCCAGAAGAGCCAAAATTATTTTACCTTTTAGATACTAAGCAATTTCCCTTTTTTGCTTTGGCTGCCAGGAAGCTCAGAATTAACTTTGTGTCCTGATCCATGTGCTCATGTGGGGTAATTAGAAATTATTTGATTTTCTCTGTTGTCCCTTTGTATTGAGAATTATTTAGTCAAGTAGTTCTTATCCTTGGCTGCTTGCACCCACAGGGTTTTAAAAATCCTACAGGCAAAAAATAAAATAAAATAAAATATAAAAATTCTATAGGCTGCACCCAACACCGGTTACAGTGGAGTCTGGGAGGTACCCTAGGCTTAAGTTTAAGTCCCTCCAGTGAGTCCAGTGTACAGCTGGAGTTGGCAAATGTTATCTGTAGGGCCAGAGAGTAAATATTTGAGGCTCTGTGGACCAGACAGTCTATCACAACTACTTTACTCTCTGTTGTAGCAGGAATGCAGTAAAGAGGAATGGGTGGGCCATGATCTAATAAAACTTTATTTTTCCCAAATAGGCAGCTGGCCAGATTTGGCCTGGGCTAGGCTCTAATATGCCAATCACTGTCTGCTAGAACTATCATGTAAACCACTGTGTAATTTTAAGTTTCCTAGTAGCCACATTTAAAAAAAGTAAAAGAAAACAAGTGACATAAATTCTAATATATTCATTTAATATATGCAACATTATTTTAATATGATTAATGTAAAACTCAATAATGAGCTATTTTATTTTATTTTATTTTTTTAAAGAATTTTATTTATTTATTTGTCAGAGACAGAGGGAGAGAGAGCGAGTGAGCACAGGCAGACAGAGAGGCAGGAAGAGTCAGAGGGAGAAGCAGGCTCCCTGCCGAGGAAGGAGCCTGATGTGGGACTCGATCCCAGGACCCTGGGATCATGACCTGAGCCGAAGGCAGCTGCTTAACCAACTGAGCCACCCAGGCGTCCCAATGAGCTATTTTAGAAAGCTTTTGACACTAAATCTTCAAAGTCTATTGTGTATTGTATATTTATAGTCCATTTTTATTCTGACCAGCCACATTTCAAGTGCTTAGTAGCCACATATAGGATGTATGGGACATAGGGTGCCTGAGTAGTTCAGTCGGTTAAGCGTCTGCCCTTGGCTCAGGTCACGATCCCAGGGTTGGTCCTGGGATCAAGTCCCTCATTGGGCTCCTCGGTCAGCGGGGAGCCTCCTTTTCTCCCTTTGTCTGCTGCTCCCTCTGCTTGTGTGAGCTCTTGCTCTCTCTCTCTCTGACAAATAATTAAATCTTTAAAAAAAAAAGTTTGATCAGTGTATATACCCATCAAATAATTGCCACAGTCAAGATAAAAAGTAGGTCCATTGTCCCCAAAGTTTCCTGGGGCTTTTAACTATCTTTTAGCTCCAGAGTTTAGTCCATTTACATTTGTTGTGTTTACTGTTATAACTAGATTGCTTTTGAATGATAACGGTCTCTACTTCACAAGACTGCAGGGAGATCTAAATGGGATGATAGGCAGGAATGCCTGGCATAGTCCCTGGGTACATGGTAGCCACACCCACCCACCCCCACCCCTGTGTCTGCTCCCACCATCATCTAAAAAGTGGGGAGAGGAGCTGGTCCCACATTTACTCAACCTCACTGTGTCCAGGTCTCAGTCCTACCTCCTCACAAGACCCCAAGGCCCTGGAGGACAGAGACCCCTCTTTGTTGACCCTCCTACAGGTTTACCGACCACTGGGGCCCCATCTGCTATCTGCCACCTAATTGTGGGGACCTGGGCAAGTGACTGTGTTATTCCAAGCTTCGTTCTCTTATCTCTAAAGTGGAGGCAGTGGTAATTAATGTATCTTTCCTCCAGTGATAACATATAGATCAAACACAGCTGGGGACTCAACCATGTCTACCTGCCGTCCAGTATTTTCTAAACATGGGAGCTAGCATTGATACTGCCCTCTATACGTTCATTTGCTTATCATACCAGCATTTCCTATGCCAGCTGGTGTGCTAGGCATGGGGGACACAGACATGGCTCTGCCCTGGGCTTTGTCCCAAGGAATGTTCCAGAAGATTGTTGGAGGAAAGTGGGAGGATGGGAATTGAGGAGATCCAGGTCTGGGGAAGAAGGCACCTGCTCTATGAGTTACCTTTGTGTCCCTTTGTTCTAGGGTGCGACTGTCCCACTCTTATTTATAGATTTATCTATCTATCCATCTATTTATTTTAAGGGTTTTTTTTTTAATTTTTAAGATTTTATTTATTTATTCTTCAGAGAGAGAGAGCACAAGCAGGCAGAGCGGCAGGCAGAGGCAGAGGGAGAAGTGGGCTACCGGCTGAGCAAGGAGCCCGATGTGGTACTCGATCCCAGGACCCTGGGATCATGACCTGATCCAAAGGCAGGCGCTTAACCAACCAAGCCACCCAGGTGCCCCAAAACAACAGTATTTATAATCTCATGGTTCTAGAGGCCAGAAGTCCAAAACCAAAGCGTTGGCAAGGCCATTTTCCTTCTGAAGGCGCTAGGGGAAGATCTGTCCCAGGCCTTCTTCCTAGCTTCTGACAGCCTCAGGGCGCCCTTGGCTTCTGGATATATCACTCCAGTCCCCCATCTTCACATGGCCTTCCCCCCGGGTCTTCCCATCGTCCTCACTCTGTGCATGTCTGTGTCCAAATTTCTTCCCCCTCTTTACAAGGACACCAGTCATGTTGCTTTGGGGCCCACCCCAGGACCTCATTTTAACTTGGTTAGATCTAGAAAGACGCTGTTTCCAAATAAGGTCACATTCTGAGGTGCTGGGGGGTAGAATTTCAGTATATCTTTTTCGGTTGGCAAGGGGGACACTGTTCAACACATAACATGGAGGTTGCAAAGAGGTCAAGACTGACTTCCCTGGAAGAGGCACCCCAGAGCTTGGCAGACCGCGACTTCCACTCGGGGCAGCCTCAGACCTCCAGGGCTGGGGGTGTTTGTACCCACCGCGTTTCTCCAGACCGAGGGCTGGGTCCTATCAGGGATCCTGGTATCTAGCATAGGTAGGCCCTGAGGGCCTCCCCAAGCATCTGTCATATGTGGGCATGCAGGGATTCGAGCTTGGAGCAGTGAGGAGGAGCCTTACCTGGAACAGCTTCCCTGGGCCGGTTTCACTACACCAGGGATGGAGATGAGGGTCCAGGATACTGTGTAGCCACCTCCCCACCCCCTTTCCTCTGGGCAGCTATTTGGGAGGCCAAGGTGCAATGGCCCAGTGGCAGGTACAGGTTCAGATCCTGTTAGAAGGCCAGTGGGCACTGGCTTTGCCTCTCTGAGCCTTGTCACCCGCCTTGGGAAACAGCATGGCCAGAGTTCTCCGGACTAAATGCCCCCCCGTGGGGCCAGGTTTCTGGCACACACTAGGATACAGCAGGACCACAGGCTGAAAGCAGCTGCATTTGCTGGGGGGCCCTGCTGGAGGGAGGGGCAGAGAAGAGATGCATCCCTAAGGGGCTGGCACGGCCCCAGCAGCCACACGGGGCCCCCCGCCTGGTCCTGGGGTTATACGGGCGGGAGGCGGGCACGGTTGGGCACAAGCCAACCCAGCGGCACTGAGGTTAAAATTGCCTTGTGATTTCTCTCTGCTCTGCCGGGTCCTGCCAGAGCTCAGAAGTAAGTCTCTTCCTGGGGGTGGGGGTGGTGGTATATGGTGGGCACGGGGCAGGGGCACAGGCCCAGGGCAGCTTGTGGAGTGCTACCACCCCTTGGCCTCAGGCGGTGGCCCAGGGTTGTAGCCACCCTGCAGACCCGGTGCAGCCTTCACCTAGGCCAGGTGTGGGGGTGGGGGGAGGTTCCAGGTTCCCCAGGACCTCCTGACTGAGCCCGAGGGGACATGGCCAGAAAGAGGAACGCTGTGGGAGGTGGCTTAGCCATCCCCCAGGCCCTGCCACCCCATGTGTGCTGGGAGGGAACCAACAGCATGGGGCCCGATGCTAACTCCCACCCCATCCCCCCCTGCATGGCTCACAAGGCGACCCCAGGTGGGGCGGGTGCATGAAGGACCCCACTGCCCCCTGCAGCCTCCGCCCACAACCCCACCCACCCACCTGTCCCCCAGGCTCCGGAGCGTGAAGATTGAGCAGGGGAAGCTGAATGACCAGGCCAACACTCTCGCGGACCTGGCTAAGGTGAGCAGGGCAGGGGCGGGGGTGGGGGCAGCTCCTCAGGCCCACAGGAGGCTGCTCAGGCCCCCATGGGAGGAGAGGGAGGTATTCCAAAAAGAACTGAACCACCTCCTGCCAGGGCAGGAATTGTGGTGGCGCCTGGAGGACAGACAGCCGACGCAGGCCAGGGGCGCGAGCAAGGCAGGCAGGGACCAGCCCCGACTCTGCAGCCCTTTTATTGTTAAAAACCAGTCTCTCATAAAATAGCTTGCATCAGAGTATCTCATTAGTGGGCTAAACTGGGGATGTGCCCTTTTGTTGTAGGCAGATCTACATACAGCCTCCAAAACTGAAGAGAAAAACAAAATTCTTTCGCGATGGATATAAATTCAGATTCTAGAATCAGCAGAAAGCTCATTTATGCAGCAATTCAGCCTCCCTCGGGAGATTAACGTTGGTGGCCAGAGCTCTCTAAGACCCGTTTGTGTTACACATGAATCTCTCTGCTGGTTTTATTATCAAGCCCGACTCCATTTCCCACTTTTTATTCATCCTCCAGAAGATGGGACGTTTGACCCAACTTCTGTCAGGCAGGCTCTTAGCATACGCGCCCCACTGTCCTAAACTCCCTTCTGAGCAGTGGCCTACCTTCCACGAGTGGTTCACGCGTGAACTCTGCTCACCGGCTCCCTCCCCCTTATTCAGCTAATTAGGCTGAGGTTCATTTAATATTATCTCTGGGAAGATGTTAAGTCCTATTCTCCTTCTTATACCCAGAGCGTTTTGGACTCATTCTCTTCAACATTATCAAGAGAAATGCAGTATAATATTAACCTACATAAATTTAATTTGGAAAGAAACATTATAGAGGGGGGAAAAAAAACCCATATTGTGGATCCCTGAAGAAATCACTCAGTTGGTAGTAGAAAGAACATAATCCTGAGAGCAGACAGAAACCCTCGCCAAACTAATTTGATGTCATATAAGATTAGAGCTAGAAATACATAGGAAATGCCTTTGAATAACGCAGGTACTGGTTATTATCATTTGGATTATCCATATCGCTCTTTCTTCCATTAGTACAGATGATTGAAGTTTGAATTTTTCAGTTATTTAAACCTCGCTATCAACGGCAGTACGTCCCTCTCAGAATACATTTAACAAAGCCTGCTTTGAAGTAAGGCTTTAATTGGATAGGATGGTAGGGGTTCCTAATGTTTAAAATTTAACAAGGTTAAAATGTCGTCCAGTATTAAAACTTTAATGCGCTCCTACCCAAGACTGCTGATTTAATTTGTGTATCCCCGACCAAAGTACAAGGTGTCTTCTAAGTTTTGAAGAATTGA
This sequence comes from Neogale vison, assembly GCF_020171115.1. Taxonomy (NCBI): domain Eukaryota; kingdom Metazoa; phylum Chordata; class Mammalia; order Carnivora; family Mustelidae; genus Neogale; species Neogale vison. Next base: position 212,897,605 of record NC_058096.1, on the reverse strand, counting down.
AACCTCAGAGAAGCCTGAAAAAAATCATCAGAGGCTGGACGCCTCTAGATGTTACCCTGTGGCCCTGGGGACTGTGGAAGTGGGGGCCCAAAGGGTGTGTTCGCCCTGGGGCTGGGGTGCGTGGGCCAGTAACAAAACGTGGTGGGGTCACCACTGAGGCTTGGGCACGGAGGCTGGGAGGGAGAGGCTGGGGTGGAAGGAAGCAAGATGCTGGTAGCTGCCTCATCCTGTCCCCCTCCCGTGGAGCGAGGTCAGGAGGGGGCCTCTCTCCCACCTCAGTATCTCTCCTCCTGTCTCAGGCCAGGGGGTGGTCAGCCGCTATTGGCCTGGGGGTCTGGTCAACCCTGAGGGGCGGGCAGAGACGAGGAACGATGTTCTATCGCCACCTGGTGGCAAGAGTGGCACTGCACCCAGGTCTGTCTGAGCCGCTGGCCTTCCCTTCCTTTACCGGGGCCCATCTGGACAGCGACAGAACCGGCTCCTGCTTGCTGGGTTGCGGGGAGCAGTTGAGGTGCTGGAGGTATCCCATTGCCTGCTGCGATGGTCATCGTCATAGCTGCTCTGCCCCCTGGTCTGTGATTGGGTCAGAGCCTTGGAGTCCGGTTGTCATGGCTGCCAACCCGCTCCATACCCCTGCCCCATCGCTGACCCTTGTCCCCTCCTCAGCCTACTGTGGAGTGCAGGGGGGACAGTTCTCAGCTGAACCTCCTCCCTCTCAACCACAATTGGGTAGGATGGTAGGGGTTCCTAATGTTTAAAATTTAACAAGGTTAAAATGTCGTCCAGTATTAAAACTTTGGAGCACTGTCAGCCCAGAATCTGCCCCACCCCCCACCGACCCCAGCTCTGCAGGCCATGGTTCCCCTGCGTGAAGGCAGCCCCAAGACCACTCTTGGTCTTCATGTGCCTGGTGGCCAGTCCATCCCCTCAGGGCGGCTCTGGCCACATCCACCCCAGGACTTCTCCAACCTTCCTCAGGCCTGCTGGTCCCCCGCATTCGAGACCTGTCTCTCCTCTTGCCTCTTCTCCTCCCATTCCCTGGGGTACAGCAACGGGGGTACAGCAGGAGGCCTGTGGGGTCAGGGTGCCCTCACAGTCATCTCCCACTTGGGTCCCTCTTAGTGGGCTCCCACCTTACTGGCGCTGGTCTCCTGTCTCTCTCTGCGTCTGTCCCTCCCTCTCTCTCACTTGGCTTCTCCTTTCTCTCCTGCTCTGTCTCTGGCAGACCCAGAATGTCCTGTATGACCTCATGTCCGAGCTGCACGCCCAGCACGAGGAGCTCGAGGCCCGCCTGGCCGCCCTTGAGAGCCGCCTGGATGCGCTGGGCGCCTCCCTGCAGGCCCTGCCCGGCCTCATCGCCCAAGCCATACGCCCACCCCCACCACCCCTGCCGCCTCGGCCTGGCCCCGGACCCCTGGACCAGGCAGCCCGGAGTCCCCCATTCCAGTGGCCACCTGTGGCCCCTTCAGACTGCGGGTGACTAACCCTGCCCACCACCAGACCCCTCAATCTTGGCCATCGTGTGGCCGCCACCTCCACGCCATCCAGGAAGCCCTGTACAGTGGCGCCTCTTGGAGTTCAAGGAGCCGAAGCTGAGTTGGGCTGAGTGGACCAGGGCTCTCCCCACCCAGACTGTCTGGGCAGAAGACAGGGCCGGACCGCAGGCGAGGGCAGGGGTGGGCCACCGCCCGCTTCCTCCCTGATTGGAGCCGGGGCAGGGGGCAGCCAGGAGCTTCCTTTTGGTCCCCTGGCCCCCCAACTCTCCCCAGGCCCCCGGTGGGCATGGAGCAACCAGGAGAGGGGTCCTTGCCAGTTCTGAATAAAGCAGGACCCACCCAGCTGCTGCCTGGTTTTGCCTGGCTATGGGACATGGGTCATCACAGCATGGGAGGTGGCCACTCGACTCCAGGGCCCAGAACGGATGTGGGGATCCGGCCGAGCTGGTCCCATCACTGTTCTAGCCGGGTAGCCCTCCTAAGCCTGAGCTCAGTTGGGTACACCTCCTGAGGACATCAGCATCAGGCCCCGCTGGCAGGGATGGCCCTGGCTGGCAGGAGGCAGCAGATCAGGGAGACCTCCTCCCCATTCCAGCAGCCAACTTTGCCAGAGCACCCGGTGTACGCCAAGCTCCAGTGGGGAAGGTGACATGAGTGAGGAGGACTATTCAGTCTTCGCTGGATGTATGTTGAACATTTGCCTGATACAGGGGACATAGTGTAAATTGCCATACTTCACCAAAACCTAACCAGGGGGAGGATAGGGAAACGGGGGGTTGGAGAAGTGAAGCCACCTGCCTGGGGTTCCAGAAAGGGGCAGGAGTTGGAGGAAATGCAGGGCAGGATTCAAACTCCGGCCAAAGTGAAGAACCTGGGACATGGGGGGAGGATATAGTGTGATTCAGGGGTTAGAGTGGCCTCAGGGTAGGCCAAGGGGGAAGGTTCTGGATACTAGTAGAATCAGAAAGGTCCCTCCAGGCCTCGCTCTCTGTGCTGGGATGAGGCAGGGATGCCAGGCGCTCGGCAGCCGCTGGGCTCCAGGCATAACAGAGAGGTAGAAGCCTGGCTCCTGGGAAGGCTAGTCTGAGGGCCTCGGGCCCTGGCAGTCTCTGATATATAGCCATCAGCCAGCCAGCCTCAGGAGATAACTTGGGCGCAAGACGGAGAAGAGTGGGGAGGTGCCAGTGGGCTCCAGACCTGCGTGGGGAGTCCTGATTGCCACTGCTGGGTGCTTCTGGGCAGAGGCTGCCCCCCTGTGAGGGCCTCACTTTCCCCATTTGTAAGATCTGGTGAGGAGAACAGGGCACAGCGCCCACCTTTGGGGAGCACCTAGTCTGATGCAGGAGGAGGAACAAAAAACATAGCGGTCACAAATACAGCGACCAGAGCCATAGAGAAACAAGACCAGAGTATGATCAGGGGACTCTGAGGAAGTGACATTTGGGCATAGGGGTGGGGATGGGGAGATGGGAGCGCCGATGTGGGGAAGGGCGTTCCTAACCGGGTAACGGTCAGTGCAAAAGCCAAGAGGCTAGGTCTGAGCTTGGTGTGTGGGGAGAACAGCCACGAAGACCAGAGTGGGAGGCTGGGGCGGTGCCGGGGCCAAAGGTGCTGGGTGGGGGGGACACATGAAGCCGCCAGATAGCCGGGTGGCTGCTCACTCTGGACCAGCCACATCCGCGTCTGAGTCAACAGCGCCGACCCTACAAAAACGGCACGCCCCGCGCTGGAGGGCGGGGGATTGGGGGGGTGGCAAAGTCAACAACACGAGCACGCGGGCGGTACGTCCCCGCCGGCCGGGGCGCGTCACGGGGGCGGACGTCCAGGACCAGGAAGTCGGCGGCAGACTCGCCGGCCGGGAGCCCTGGGCACAGGCCCGAGTTCGCGGAGGCCAGAGGAGGCTCGGGGGCGCTCGGGGGCGCCCGGGGCCGCGGGGAAGGGCTCCGAGCCGCGGGAGGGCAGCAGATACGCCCAGCCGTGCGCCCGCTCGCCACAGGGCCAGGACCGGGGCCGGGCTCCCTGCTGGGGGCGCCTTCCCGGCGGTGCGCCCCGGCCTGCGCCATGCGCCCCGGGGGCGTACGCAGCTTCGTGCTGGAACTGGCCCGGGTCCCCGGCGGCGCGTATCGCGGCGGGGAGCGGCTGTGCGGCCGGGTGTTGCTGGAGGCGGCGGCGCCGCTGCGGGTGAGAGCGCTCGAGGTGGCCGCACGCGGCGGGGCGGCGACGCACTGGCTCGAGGGCCGAAGTGTGGGCGTCAACGCGGTGTCCAGCGACTACGCGGCTGCGGAGACGTACTTGCGGCGGCGGCAGCTACTGCTCCGAGGTGAGCCGCTCGCTCCGCACTCCCCAGCCGGGATCCCCCGCGGGCCCCTCTCCCCAGGTCTGGGCGCTCTTCTCCAGTGCCCAGAGAGTTTCGACTTAGAGGTTGCGTGGTCGGGTGACCCGTCTTAAGAAGTGGAGACCTCCTCCCCAGGGTCTGGACCCTCTCGCCAGGACACACCCACCTACCTCCACCCCCAACCCTCTCTCACAGGGTCCACTCTCAGGGTCTAGGCATCACCCCCCTTTCCAAAGCCGGGAAGCCCTCCGCGTAAAGACTATGCGGCTGGACCCCCACCCCCCACCAGAGTCAGGAGGAACCCTGGGTAGAGTCAGGACATCCTCCTCTCTGGACCCTAGGATCCCCCTTTATCTCCAGACTTGGGGTCCCTTATTTCCCAGAGACGACCCCCATCTCACGTTCTGCCTGTGCTTCCTCCCTCAGTTTACCCCTAGGGCTTGCAGGGATGAATTCAAACCTGGGTGGGAGTTCTGGTGGTGTTTGCAGGCAGGTTTGCATTCCCAAGAGGCAAGAGACCTGGGATGGGGTCAGATCAGGCTGGGAGGACTCCCAAATGTCTCCCAGCTCTAAACTTCAGTCCCACTCAGGGCACACAGCGGGATCAGGAGCAGGCCAGGGGTGAGTCTGTGCCTCGGCACTGAGCTGTGTTTGCTGATGGAGGATGTTGCTACCCCCTCAGCTAAGCCAGACCTTACTATACTCTGCTGTAAAATGGGCAGAGGCAGAGCTGTACACAGTAGACCCTTTGCCCACAGCCTTTCAGCCTTAGCCCAACAGCCCCAGATGTGGGGACTGTCCCTACTAGCTATGGAAACCCAGGCCTAGAGGGCCCTAGGACGGGACAGGAAGAGGCCCCAGAGGCCCCAGAGGCACTTCCTTTCCCCTGAGACTTAAGGGAAATTGGTCACACCCCTGGTCCCACTCAACCAGCTGCTTCATTAAGACACTGGGGTGAAGCTTGCAGAACCGCCAGGTAAGGTCGGGTGAGGCCCTGCTCCTCTTTGGGCCTCTGGGAACCCATCTGTGAAAAGGACTCACCACATCCTCCACCTTTTCCTGGGCTTACAGCCTCCAGGGCTTCACTTGGCCCTGGAAGAAGGTACTAGACTTTCATTTCAATCCCAGAGTTCCCTCCTCCATGCAGCCCCCCAGGCTGATCGTTGTGTCTACAGCCTCTGCCCCTCCCTTAGGTACGGCTCTGACCCAATGCCTCTGTGGTCACTCTGACTGCAGAGCACCATGTCCGATTATGACCGCCCCCTACTGGGGTTCTGAGGCCTCAGGTGGTCAGACTCCACAAAAGTGGCCTCGAGGGTAAGGGGTGGGTTCGAGCGGCTGAGCATCTCGCTGCCACCAGAGGGCGCAGGCGTCCTGCAGACCGCGACCAGGAAACCCTTCGCTCAGAAACGCTGTTTGAGGTTCTTGTCTGAGTACACTGAGGCCCAGACAGCAGTCATACAGTTTTGTGGGTGGCTCCTGGGGTTCATGGGAAGTCCCCTCCACTTGGCTCTATCTGTGAAGGGATTGGGGCAGGGTGGAGGTGCCAGGAGAGGGCCCAAGGGCTGCGCCTAGGGGGCGTGTAGGAGTTTGTTGGGGGGCGCAAGTTGCGACGTGAACCTCAGGTGATGGGAACAGCTTGGGCAGAAACGCTAAGTCGTGACCCAGTGGCGATATGTGGGGAGTGAGCCGAAGACCTGGGAGCGAGGCTCTCTGGAGACGGAGGGTGTCTGAGCAGGGGCTACACCGTGACTCCTGCACAATACTCAGAGGTCGGGGCCGATTTTCTTCCAGCTCTACAAACGACAAACGTGGAAACTTAGGCTCAAGAGGTTGTCACTAGCCCGGGGTCATCCAGCTGAACGGGATTCGAATCACAAGAGGGGGCAGCAGGTGCCCAAGCAGAGGGAGGCCCTACCCACTTCCTCCTCCTTGCCGCATCTCTCAGAGTGGGAAATTGACGCTCAGTCTAGTCCGAAGCTCCCAGCCCCGATTGGAGCCAGGCCATTCCGCAGCCTTCCCGCTCGGAGCTGGACATGCCTCGAGTCAGATCTGCAAGCTGTGGCCAGTGGATGATTAAACCTAGTGGCCCCATGCTCTTGCTGGGCCTGGGGCCCGCTCCCGGCCCTGTTTTCCCCTCTTTACCCCCGAGGTCCACGAGAGACAGGCTCTGGTCCGCGATGCTTCAGTCTCACGCTAGGGTCCACGAGGGTAGAGGGCAAATGCAGAGTTTGTTATTTTGTTTCACGCCTGGGCGGAGCCACGCCTCTCGCCGCGCTATTGGCGTATTCCTTTATGGGGGTGGGGCCCGCGTGGCGCCCCGCCCCTCCCGCCGTATAAAGGCAGCGCCGGCGCAGGCCGCGCAGGAATTTCTGACCTGGTCCGCAAGTGCGCCTGCGCACCCCGGGCAGGTTCGCGTTCTGAGACTGTAGCCTCCGCGCCTCGCGCCACTGCGTCGCGGGTTCGAAGCCAGGGTCTGTGTGTCGCGGGTTCGCATCCCAAGCGCGATGCTGTTCGACAAGGTGAAGGCTTTCGTGGTGCAGCTGGATGGCGCGAGCGGCGGCGCCGAGCCGGTTTTCAGCGGCGGCCAGGCCGTCGCCGGCCGGGTGCTGCTGGAGCTGGCGGGCCCGGCGCGCGTGGGCGCCCTGAAGCTGCGCGCGCGGGGCCGCGCCCACGTGCACTGGACCGAGTCGCGCAGCGCGGGCTCGAGCACCGCATACACGCAGAGCTACAGCGAGCGCGTGGAGGTCGTGAGTCACCGTGCCACGCTGCTCGCGCCAGGTACGGGCCGGCTACCCAGACGCGGCACACGTGCTGCGCGCTCCTGGAACTAGGAGCTGCCGCTGAGCCTCCCCCTCTTGCTCCTACCTGCAGACACAGGAGAGACCACGACGCTGCCTCCTGGGCGCCACGAGTTTCCATTCAGCTTCCAGCTGCCTCCGTAAGTCCGGCGTCTGGGGCACGGGATTGTCGGGGAATCCCTCAGCCTGCAGCTCCTTTCAGGTTTAGGTCTCCATTGCTTGGTTTCTGGGGACCCTCTGGACCCCAAGACTGGGGAGGGGGGTCCTCAGTGTCTCTCTCGCGCGCTCTCTTAAGTCTCTGGGACCACCCCCACACACCTGGGTGTCTCTGTTTTTCTGCCCCTTGAAGTACCTTCCTTCAACCCTGCAGGACACTAGTGACGTCATTCGAGGGTAAGCATGGCAGTGTCCGGTATTGCGTCAAGGCCACCTTGCACCGTCCCTGGGTCCCTGCCCGCAGGGCAAGGAAGGTATTTACGGTCATTGAGCCCGTGGACATCAACACACCCGCCCTGCTGGTGAGTGGCTGCTCCCAGGGGAGATAGGTTGAGAGACCTTTGCAGGTGGGGGAGGGAGCGGGCTGGTAACTGGGTGACCCCAATTGGCTCCTCACCCCTTCGCTTCCTGCACAAAGTGGGAATCACAGCTGGGCCCTGGCAGGGAGGGAGGCAGGCACGGGAATGCTTTTGGAGTCCAGTGGAGCTGGATGCAGATCCCACCTGTGCCAGTTTGCTTTGTGGCTCTGGGCAAGTGTCTTACTCTCTCTGAGCCTCGAAGGCCTCATCTGTGAAATAGGGGATAGCCAGGGCTTGTGATAATAATAGCTTTCTGAGGACTAATTACATGCTAAATAATTAGCCTGTTCCTTTCATCTTCAACTTTATAAGATGGGTTTCATCTGTGGATTTTTTTGTCCAGATGGTATTTGGTTGTTAAGAGAAAACCAGGAACTCTGCCCCCAAATCCTCCCTCAGCTGGGAATGGCTTGCACAAAGTGACCTGTTACTTTCCCTTTCCTCCAACCTGCCAGGCCCCTCAGGCCGGAGCTCTAGAGAAGGTTGCCCGATCCTGGTACAGCAGCCGTGGTCTTGTCTCCCTCTCCGCCAAGATCGACCGAAAGGGTTACACCCCAGGTACCAGGCAGGCGGGGTTAGATGGGGAAGAGGGCCGACCTCAGGGCTGCAGACAGGGAGTCTGATGCCCCCACTGCACCCCACCACAGGCGAGGTCATCCCAGTTTTCGCGGAGATCGACAATGGCTCCACGCGCCCCGTGCTTCCTCGGGCAGCCGTAGTCCAGACGCAGACCTTCATGGCTCGGGGCGCCCACAAGCAGAAACGAGCGGTGGTGGCCAGTCTTGTGGGCGAGCCTGTGGGCCCTGGGCGGCGGGCGCTGTGGCAGGGCCGGGCGCTGCGGATCCCCCCTGTCGGTCCTTCCATCTTGCACTGCCGGGTCCTGCACGTAGACTACTCCCTCAAGGTAGAGTGTCCCGTTGGTCCGAGGAGGGCAGGTGGTGGCTGAATCCACCCGGTCCCCCAGACCGGAGTTCCCCCGGGGCTGGTGTCCGGGCGCCCTCCCGCATGGCTTGTTCCCTACCTCCCCAGGTCTGCGTGGACATCCCCGGCACATCCAAGTTGCTCCTGGAGCTACCACTGGTCATCGGGACCATCCCCCTGCACCCTTTTGGGAGCCGCTCATCCAGCGTGGGCAGCCATGCCAGCTTCCTGCTGGACTGGGGGCTGGGAGCCCTGCCAGAGCGCCCCGAGGGTGAGCCTCTCCCCGCCCCCATCCTGCTGCAGGGGGGCTGGGTGGGCAGAAAGGTGGCTGCTAGGTGGGCTCTCCCTCCCCCAGCCTCAGCGGCCCCCCTGTTAAAGGGCATGATAGTGATCATGCTGGCGGCCACAGGTCTCCCCAGAATCTCAGCCTGGGGACCCGCAGCCCATCAGCCCCAGAATTGGCCCAAGCCAGTTCCCGGCCATGGTCCCCGATTCCGGGGCTCCCCTCCTCCACCAGCCTCACCCAACCCCGTCTGTCTTACTTGCAGCCCCTCCCGAGTACTCAGAGGTGGTGTCTGATGGGGAGGTGGCGGCCGCGGGGCAGAGCCCCTTTCCACCACTGCAGGACACCAACCTGAGCCTCGAAGGCCCCTTCTTCGCCTACATCCAGGAATTCCGCTACCGCCCACCACCCCTGTACTCCGAGGTGAGTGTGGGGGGTCCAAAAAGCCCCCGTCCCTCTCCAGGCCCTGGGAGCACAGGTGGGCATGGGACTCGGATGAGTTTGGGGCCTGAGGCCGCCTTGCACCCCAGTCTGCTCTGCACTTTGCCCTCCCCTGCCCCCCGGTTGAGTGTGGGAGTTGGGGAGCTGGAGATCAGCAGGGCAGTGAAGGGGTGTTTCTGAGCCTCCAGTGCCCCCCTGAGACCGGATGGGACTATTTCCCTCAGGAGGATCCAAACCCCCCCCCAGAGGCCATGAGGCCACGCTGCATGACCTGCTGAGCAGCGAGGGGAGACCTCGAGGGATGAGGTCGCACACGCGCTTCCGGCCGCCATGGACGCGGGCGATGCTGGGTCAAGAGCTGACCAACCAGCTTCAACTTGGCTGTGTTGAAGTTGGGGACTCCGAGTCTCAGAACAGGCACGGCTTTCTGACAACACGCAGGACAGAGGAAGAGCCGGGCAGGAGTCTGATATATCCGGACCGGTCCTCGTGAGGCATTGAGTACCCGTCGACGGATCCTGTCGGTCCACACTGGGCCATGGATAGGGCTCGGGTCCCCCAGGAGCCTCTAGTCTGGGGGAGATGTAGCCAGACATAAATACTTCCAGTCTCGTGGGACCAGAGGAAGAGACCCAGGGCTGGGAGAGTCCCGAAGGGAGCAGAGAAGGCTTCCTGGAGCAAAGGGCCTTCGGCTGAGTCCTCGGCATACAAACAACTGCTCAGCAGGCAGACAGGCAAAGAGGAAGAAGAAGTCGGAGAAGGTCCGAGCTGAGTGATGTTGGAGATCACCCCCTTTGGGGCTTAGAGGGCAAGTGCCTCAGTTGAGGCCCCATGGCAAGGTCCGGCAGGCGAGAGGGCCCAGGAACAGGGCATTCAGGGATGTGTGTCTTCGAAGCAATGTGGGACCTAGGTGGGGCAGGGACATCGGCTCCAGCCTTTGAAAGCCAGAGAGAGATTGCCGGTTCAGGCCAGGACTGCCTGGGGACTCCTCCAAGTATTCCAAGACATGAGACCTCGTCTGCGTATTGTATGACCCCAGGAAAACTGGTTCAGAACATTCAGCTGGGCCCTGGGGACAGAGGTCAGCCTGGGGTAACATCAGGCCCAGTGCAGCTCTGGGAGACCTCCTGGAGGGAGGGAGGGACAAAGTATGAGGGGGGGCAGCCGGACCAACCCCCCACCCCCCGGGTTGCAGATTCTCAGCCCTGGCTGGGGCAGGGTCCCCGCCTGGGACTCAACATTTCTGATAAGCCTTAAATTGTTCCCTTTTTTATAGTTGGGTTTGTTTATTTTTTAAATAAAAGTGTGGGGAAAGAGACTATGTTTCTTGCCTTATTTCCTACAGCTGCCGAAGACGAGTGGCTTTGGCTTCCACCCTGGGTCAGAATCTCCGGGATTGAATGCCAGGCTAAGGGAGAGGGTTTTGAGAGGGCCCATTGTCCAGAAGGAGAAACTGAGGCCCAGGGACACATAGGAAGGCTGAGTTCAGGTTGGAGCTGGACCCCATTCCCTTTCCCTGGTGTAGTCACAGAGGCTGGGAGTGTGAATGGGGGAAGGCTTTTGTTTTCAAGACAGTTCGTATACCATGAAATAAGCCATGTGAAAGCCACGTGAAGTACCCTTTGGTGGCACTCTGTACATTGACATTGTCAGCTACCTGTCACCTCCATGTAGCTCCAGGACATTCCCATCACCCCAGGGGATGGCCCATCCCCAGGCGCAGTCCCTGCCTACCCCACCCCCCTCACTCCTGGTACCCACTGATCTGTGGATTTGCCTGTTCTGGACATTTCCTGTACGTGGGATCGTGCTCCCTGTGGCCTCATTTGTGTCTGGCTTTCTACTCAGCTTAAAGCTTCATCCAATGTTTCATTCCTTTTTATGGCCAAATAATATTCAGTTGTGTGGACGGACTCCCACTCTGTCCCATCACCCCTTTGATAGGCATTTGGGTCATTACCACCTTTTGGTGAATGTGAATAGGGCTGCGGGGGACATAGGTGTCCAAGGATTCGTTTGAAGACACACTGGGCTTCCAGGCAGCCCTGGTGACACGGAGGTCACGTCTTCTGGAGGTGAAAGTAAGGAAAGGGGAGTCCAACAGAGTGAAGTGACTCCTGCAGGCTCTGGAGTCGCCACTCAGAACACCCACACCTCACAGATCAGCAGCACCCACGGCGGTGCTCCCTGCCGGGTAGGGGCCCTCGACCCCGCCCCAGACTCGAGGCCCCGCCCCAGACCTGAGGCCCCACCCTCCTTGGGGCGGGGCCAAGTTAGAAGCCCATCTAATGGCTCTAACTGGGCTCACAGTTTGTCCAAGGGGGTGAAAATTAAGTGGCGGTCTGGGATGACCATTGGCAGGGCTGAGGCACAGGGATGGGGATGGGGGGGACCCCAAGGTTGGACACTGGCACGTATGGGTTCAGGCTTAGCTCTCTGAGTGACCATGGGCAAGTCACTTGCTTCTGAGCCGGTTTTCTCATCTGGGATTCCGGACACCTCTCTGCCACCGCCTCAAATGCCTCCCATCCCTGGTCTGAATTTGAGTCCTGATTTCTACCTGCTTCTGGTCCTGGGGTTTACCCAGCCCTCCCTGTCCGGCAGCATCTGCCCTGGCATCTAGTTCAGAGCTTGTCAGACTGGGGGTTCCTCTGGGCCCAGCACAGGGGAGATGGACCCACATGGCACAGTCACCCCAGACCTCCAACATATAGCAGCCTCGGGAATGGGCAGGTTCCCTGTCACCGTGGGTGTGCAGGACACAACACCCCAGCTTCCGGGTCCATGTTCCCAAACCGAGAAGAGTCTAAGACATCCCATTACAGCTGCAGATGGGGGTACATAGGAAGAGTTTCTCCCCAGCAGGCTTGGTCAGACAAGCCACCTTGTGTCCCCAGGACTCCTGCATCTGCAACTGTCTGGAACCTGATCTCTAGAAGAAGTGGACTATCTGATTCAGATAAATGAAAACCAGAATGGAGCAAGCTTGGGTCATCCAGAATTCAGGGAACTCCCTGAACACAGAGTGACGCCCATAGGGTATCAAAGAGGTTGGTCAAATATTCTTCTCCTAAAATAAAATCCTATCCCTCTCTAGGCCCCTAAGATCTCTCACCACTTCTCACCCACCTCTCCTTCCAGCTTCCCCTGAGTGGTAGGCAGAATACCTGACTGCCGCTAAGATACTCCAAGCTGGGTCCTACCTCAGGACCTTTGTACATGTGGTTCCCTCTGCTGAAAGGCTTTTCTCTAGGACTGGCTCCTCTCTGCCTCCTAGCCTAATCTTTTCAGGAAACAGCCCAACCTCCTGGCTTAAGCTGCCACTCCCCGTTACTCCCTCTCCCAACCCCCGTCCTATAGTCTTAATAGCCCTCATCGCTCTCTGGAATTTTTTATTTAGAGATTCACTTGTTTGTCTGAAGCTTTGAGGGCAGGGTTAGAGAGGGCTATGTCTCTGGCCCCAGCACCCAGCAGGCATGAGAGGCATGAAGGGGGTTGTTGATTGGAGGAGACTCCCCACCCTCTGTAGTGTGGACCAAGATTCCGATGGGGATGGGGGTATTACCACCTTACGTTGTTCCCAGGACCACCTAGAATCAGAACTTGTCACTCATTCGGAGAGTGAAATACCAGGTCTCTTCTCTGACTCACCCTCCTTATCACCGTCCCCTCTGGCTCTGCCTCTCTATGTGTTTTTTGCACTGTCCCTTTTGCTCGCTGTCTCTGTCTCTCATTGTTTCTGTCTCCCCTGTCTCTGTCTCTGGTTCACCATCTCTGCGTCTCTCTCTCTTTATTTCTTTGTCTCTGTCTCTCTCTCACCATCTCCTTGGATATCTCTCAGGCTCTCTCCGTCTCTGACACCTTCAGCAACTCTGTCTCCTCCCTTGGCCTGGCCCGGCCCCTGGGCCACAGGGTGACAGGCAGGCAGGGCTCCCTCCGCTTGTTTTCCGCCCTCGCTGGCAGGGGGCCCAGCTGGGCTGCTGTTCAGGAATCTTCCAGCTGCCCAGCTCCAGCCACCAGGCATAGCCGCTGGCCTCTCCTCCCAGCACATTCTGTCCCGAGCAGGGAGCACTGGGGGTGGGTGGGGTGGGAGTGGAGGGTTCCTGTCAGGCTCCGGTTACAGGACAACCCGTCCTGGTGGCCTTGCTCCCCACCAGTGCTGCCCCCTGCTGCCTCTCCTCCCTACTTTGGGCTTAGATCTTCCTGAATGGGGCCCCTCTGTCAGCTCATCCCTACCTCCGGGGCTTTGCACCTGCTCTGCCTTCTACCTGGAGCTCACTCTCCTAAGCTGTGCCCAGGACCTTCTCCCCAGCAGCCTTCAGATCACAAATCACCTCTTCAGGACGTCCTCTGTGTCTCTGGGCCAAAACGCCCTGCAGTTCCCCTACTTCTGTCCTGATGCCTTTTGCTTCCTGGTCTTTCCCCTTCCTTGGAGTTCTATATTTACTTGTTTGTTGGTGTGGTGTCAGTCACCCCATTGCCCTGCTCTATCCTCAGCCTTGGGCATGCACTAGATGCTCAGTGAATATTTTAAAGTTCGTGCCATTTCATCCCCAAAGCTCAGCTCTGCCTTAGCCCCCAGGCTCACACACACAGCTCCCATCTCTTCAGCTGACTGACCAACCCCTTCCCTGTGCCTCTTCCCAAACCTGCGGCCTCGCGTTCCCTGCACACACCTCCTGCCGCTGTCCCCTGCGCCCCCAACACACCAGCCATCTCCCAGCCCTCTCATCTCTTCCCAGGGAGTTCCCCCACCTAGATGCACCTTTTCCAGAGAGGGGCTGGGTCTCTCCGTCTGGGGCTGTTAGGACACACACACATACACACACACACACACACACACACATGCACGCACAGAAATGCATGCACACACGGGAAACACAGAGATAGGCCCGCGGACTCGGGGGGCACACAGCTTGGATCTCGATGAGCACGGGCCCGCGTGCACATGTATGCACGCGCACATAAAGCAGGTGCAACACTACTGACACTGGGTGCGCACGGCTCGAGAGGGAGGGCATGCAGGCTGTTCATGTGTGGAGTCCCCCAGCTCTGCCAGGAAGCAGGTAAAACGCCCTCCATCTCACATGTGGGTGCAGGATGGGGATTTTGAACCCATGCCAGGGTGTGCACAGGCTTGTCCACAGGGGTGTCTCTGCCCTCGCTTCCCCCACCTCATTTCTGATGGTCAAGGCCAGGAAAGTCCCCAGAAAACACAGGCCGGGCAAGGGGCCCAGGAGGAAGAAGTGACTCAGCCAGTGTCCATCCGGGCCTGCATAGATGGGAGACCCTTTGCGGGGGTGGGGGGGTGGGGGGATGGAAGGGAGAGTTGGGGGATTCACAGAGAACAATAAAGGAATGGGGGGCGGGGACACGGTAAGCAGGGCCTGCTAAGCAGGATTGAGGCATGGGCCATGCCTCAGTGGGTCCGCAGTGCTCCAATACCTCCCTTCTGCCAAGCCCGATTCACAGGTGGGGAAACCGAGGCACAGAGAACAGGTGACTTGCCTAAGACCCTCCAGCCAGGATGGGCAAGCAGAGGACCCCTTAGTCCTTCAAAAGTTTCTGCGGTTTTTTAGCTATTCTCCTCACCTGCCTTCCGGCAAAAGGAGCCAGGTCCCCTTCGTTGCTCCAGATGCGACATGTGACCACAGGTCTGGCCAGTTAGAGCCTTTTGTGACCACAGACTCAGGGATTGGTTCAGGAATAGTGACTCTGGGCCAGTCACCCCGGGAGTTGGGGGGCTCCTGAAGGTGAGAATGGGCACCATCTTTGCTACCCTAAGGAGGGGCAGAACAGAGAGTCCCCAGGTCATTGTGGTGAAATCCACAAACACCCCCAGCCCTGTGGAGTGAGGTAGAGCCTGAGGGTAGGGTGAGGGCAGGAGAGCCCTGGGTGGGCTTCCAGGAGGAGAGGAACCTGGAGTTAGGGCTTTGATGGATGAAGAGGAGTTCTCCAGGGAGCTAGAGAAGGGCATTCCAAGCAGAGGGAACAGCCTGTGCCACCATAGCAGGCCAGAGAGGGCCAGGTGTGTCCTCAGCCATTCCTGCGGCCCTGGGGGGCTGGAGCAGAGAGGGCAGTTGTAGATGTGTGGGATTCTCTGCTCCCAGGCACCCCCATCGGCCGCTTAAGGGTGAGACCAAGTCTTTGCTGGCAGCTTTGTTGGAACCTGACATTTCTTTAATGTTTGTAGTGTAGGTGGCCCTTCTTTGGGGACACGGATGAGAGACATGGGTGGGTAGTGAATGGGAGAATTGGGTTCACAGGGCAGGAGAGCCTGAGGCTGGGTGAGGATGGCACCGGGAACCCGAGAACAGGACCACAGTCCAAGGCAGGAGGGAACCTTTTCCTTTTCCCTGTCCGTGAGCCCTCAACCCCAGGCATGGTGCTCCAGGGGAAGTGGGGTAGGGG
This sequence comes from Neogale vison, assembly GCF_020171115.1. Lineage (NCBI taxonomy): Eukaryota > Metazoa > Chordata > Mammalia > Carnivora > Mustelidae > Neogale > Neogale vison. The sequence goes on along the minus strand of NC_058096.1, from coordinate 212,882,342 downwards.
TTCAGGGTCTGGACACCCAGCACTACCTCTTCCTTCCTATGTGACCTTGGGATAGTGGCTGCACCTCTCTGAGCCTTGGATTTGTCATCTGGAACCTGACTCCGTTGTGGGACCGGGTCAGCACTGGGCATGGAAGCAATAAAAGGTCTGTGGGCCTGGATGGGGCATGCTGAGCGGAGGGAGGAGGGGCTGGGTCTGTCCAAAACATTCCCTCAGCAGTTCCTGGCCTCTTTGAAAACAGGAAGCTGGCTCTCAAGGGAGCCCCCAGCAGTGTTTCCTGAGCCTCCTTATGACGTGTGCTGTGCTTGCGGGGGTTGGGGGTGCACGCACACGTGTGGGTTTGCAGACAGCCTGGAGATAAACGGAGCCCCCAGTGCGTATGTGTGTGTTTGCGCGTCAGCCTTGGCTGTGGAGTTGCCAGAGGCGCGTGCATGTGTGTTGCATGTGCCCAAATGTGGGCTGACACATCTCAGCCGGTACGGGGAGCAAACAGGGGCTGCTTGGTGCATTTGCGAGTCTGGGTCTAGGTGTTGGGCATAGGTGTTTGTTGGTAGCGGGAACTGGTGAGTGCTGGCAAGAGCTAGCTTGTGCCAGGGTATGTATAGTGCTCTCCTTTCCTTCCATCTGCCCCTTCCTTCAATGGCCTCTAACCCCCTGGCTCTTCCTGGAGACTGCTAGGTAGTTCTTACCTCAGGGCCTTTGCACCTGCTATGCCCACTAACCAAGCTACTCTGCTCTCCATTCCTCTCTGTCTCTCAGGCCTCAGGACAATGGCCTTGAGCGAGTCACCCCGCCCACATCTTGGCTGTTCCCCTGCCCTTTCTTGAGTCCTGACTCAGCTTTGACCACTTCCCTCCACATCCTAGGTTGTGTGGGCTCCCTCTGTAAACCTCAGTTTATTCTCCTGTACCTAGGGTCAATCCTGGTGGTGTCTCACTTACCTAGAGTCACCAAAAAAGTGGAAAGGGTTGACTTCAAGGCTGGAATGGCCAGATCTGACAATGCATAAAGCCTTTGTCCTGACTCACATCCAGTGGGGGAACACCGGAGGGGCAGGGATGGTCCAGGGTCCACTCAGCCAGCAGGACCAGATGGGGTCAAACTGGGGCCTCCTGTATGCCATGTGCCTGCCCCAGAGCTCAGAGCAGGAGTTGATGATTTTCTCTGTAAAAAGTCAAATAATAGGGGCACGTAGGTGGCTCAGTGGGTTAAGCCTCTGCCTTCAGCTCGGGTCATGATCTCAGGGTCCTTGGATGGAGCCCCGCATTGGCTTCTCTGCTCAGCAGGGAGCCTGCTTCCCTCTCTCTCTGCTTGTCTCTCTGCCCACTTGTGATCCCTCTCTCTCTCTCTCTCTCTGTCAAAATAAATAAATAAAATCTTTTTAAAAAAGTCAGATAATAAATATTGGAGGCTTTGTGGGGCATGCAGTCTCTCAGATGCCAGACAGCTCCCTTGAAAGCAGCCATACACAGACACAAACGAGTGGGCATGGCCGGATCCCAATAAAACTTTATTTGTGAACACGGAACTTGAATTTCAGATAGTTTTCATGTGTCATGAAGTCCTCTTTTGGTCTGTTTCCAACACCATTTGAAAGCATAAAAGTCACTTCCTTCTGGGATGTGGCCAGAGCTGCTATTGGCCAACCCCAGGACGGGGAGCTCATCAGGCAACTAAGTATCAGGACTCCCTGTTTACAAAATATTGGAACTCTGCTCCAAGTGCTTCCAGGTCAGCCAGCTATGACGTAGTAGAGCTGGTCAGACACCAACAGTGTCTTACCATTGACAAATAACAGCTATCAAGACTCACTGTTTACAGAGTATTAGAACAGAGCGAGCGAGGATGGCCCACGAGGTGTCGGGACCCGGGTTAAGTTGGATCCGGCCTGGCTCGAGCAGCGGACTGACCAAACGGGGTGCTGCTGCCCATTCTCAGAACACTGTTTACTGAGTTTCAAGTGACAGGGGCCGGTGGCAGAGTATCGAGTCACAGGGCAGTCACACTGAGACTCGGGCACTGTGACAACAGCTCTAGACACCAGCTGTTTACAGTGACATAAGACCGGCTGTTTACAGGGGACCCAGCTGACCACCAGCTTCCGGATGCCAGAGTCCAGATGGCAGGTGGGACGGGCCCCTCTGCAGGTGTTTGCAGAGGACCCTAGGCCTGGGGACCCCTTTGGCTTAGCTGCCTCTGGCACCAGGAGCGGGAATGTGGAAAGGGTTCTTGGCCCAGGCAAGGCGAGGTTTTTGCTCACTGAGGACCCCCAGGCTCATACCTGCTTTTCAGAGGCAGGAATTGAGTCCCGCAGGTGTCAGGTCCCAGGGTCTGGCTTGCACCCTCTCTCTCTCTCTGCTTATTCCCGGCTGTGCCACTGTGTGCACATCACAAGCTCCACTTCCCATCTGTAAAATGGGCATGCCGATGGATCAGGGTGTCCAGATAAAATACAGGGTAGATACCCAGTTAACACTGAATTTCAGACAACCAGCACCCCCCCCCTTTTTTTTTCGTCACATGACCTGATTTTTATATTGTAGCAAAACGGGTGTTATGGAGAGGGGTACGGGGAAGCAGTTGATTTCTTCCAGTGAACACACCCATTGTTTTTTGTTTGTAAGCTTTTATTTATTTGAGAGAAAGAGAGAGCATGAGGAGGGGGAAGGGCAGAGGGAGAAGGAGAAGCAGGCTCCCTGCTGAGTGGGGAACCTGATGTGGGGCTCGATCCCAGGACCCTGGGATCATGACCTGAGCCAAAAGCAGATGCTTAACCAACTGAACCACCCAGGTGCCCCTTACACCCATTTTTTATATTTGTTCCAAAGCTTCTCACATGATGATGTCATTTCCTCATATTACTGCTGTTCCATTATTGTTCTGTGGCCCACTCACTAGTTGCCATCCCCACACATTCATCTGTCACAAGATTCCTAAAGGGATCAAACCCCCACAGTATTCCTTGGGCATGCCTGCCACCATTTAATTTCAATGATAATATCTTGTCCATAATTTTTTGTCAACTCGGGAGAGTGAGCTTTGCTTATGAGGTCTACTCGGCAAGCTCAAAGATCAAGCAATACATTTTTAGTATAAGTATATCCCAAATATTGTATGGGATTTACTTACACTAAAAACCACAAAGCAAACAAACAAGAAAATGAGATGTTTATTTGTCACATCTGCCTCTCCTGTGAGGACGTCTTCTGGAAGGGAAGCTGTGAAGGTCCTGAGGGGAATCTTGGGCCAGGCACGGAGAAAGGGCCCAATGCGTCGTAGTGTTGATGTTCACTGTCCTTGTCTTTGCCAGGACCTCGTCACGGGGATGAGCCTAAGTATGGTCTGTTGATGAGCTCATAAATGCATCATGTGTCTCTGGGGAACAGAGCCTGGATGACAAGAATGGCACCATTCAAGAGTTTCACTAGGATGTCAGCAAGAGGTTCTGGGCCACAGGAAGAAGGGAAGGTTCATTCACAGGATGTCCCCCCGCACCTGGGTGCTTTGAAGGGCTCAGGGGAGTTGGCTGATCAAATGTAAGACGATGTTCAATAAACAGTTGTTGAAGTCACTGCTCGATTCTATCACTTTTTATTGTATAATTGCTGTATGCCTGGTACTCCAACCCCTGCTTGCTCAGGGCTCCCATCAACAAGGGAGATGGATGTTAATACAGTCATCATCATAAATACAAAACTATAAGTCGGGCAAGACCTGCCAAAGGGAGATACTCAGTGCTAGGACCCCCTGAATAGGGTCCAGGAGGGCTTTCCGGGGGAGGTGACACTTGCCAGAGACCTGGAGGTGGAGGTTTGCAGGAATAGAGAATCCTAAGCAGTGGGATCTGTGTGTGCAAAGGTCCTGGGGTGAGAGGGAACACAATGATTTCAGGGGCTGCCTTCATGCCACTCCCAGCTACCTTTGACAATTTGCAGGCTCCAGCAGATAGTCAAGGCTAAGTTTAGGATGGCCAGGGTCGTCTGGCAATTCAGGCAGGATGTAGTGCCCTCAACAGCCCACAGGTGGAAAGACAAAAGTCTGAGCACAACCTTGGCCCAAGGGCCAGGGGAGAGTGGTGGAGGGGTGGGCAGCAGGTGAGATGAACAGTCAGCTCGCCTCTGCACAGGAATTTCCTGAGCCACCTGCTTCCCCAATGCACCGTCCTCTGCCCCATTGCCGTGGCTACCTCCCAGGACACAGAGCAGGAAGAATAAGAGACTACAGGCTGCTGGGTAGAGTCAGAGGCAGAGAGAAGAGTTTTGGGATGCCCAGCTGGGAACTCTCAGGACTGAAAACCAGGGCTGGGATGGAAACAGTAGCAACCACAGTCATCATAGCTGCCTAACATCTCCAGCCAAGCCTTGCTGGCGCTACCTCTAATAGCCACAAAAGCCCCCAGCAGGCTGGTCCAGAAATATCCCCATTTCACAGACCGGAAGACAGAGATTCAGAAGGATGAAGCTACTGGTTGAGGGCACATGGGGACCATGATGCAGCAAATCTTCGTTCAGGCTGCTATGACAAGCTACCATAGAATGGGGTTAACAGCAAACATGGACTTCTCACGCTTCTGAAGGCTGGCAAGTCCAAGGTCAAGGTGCTGGCAGATCTCATGTCTGTTGAGGGCTGATTCTGGGTTTATGGACACACACCTGCTCATGGTGTCCTCACATAGCAGAAAGCAGGGAGAGGAAGCCAGCTCTCCTGTGTCTTTTCTTCTAAGGGCACTAATTCTATCATGGGGGTTTCCCCCTCATGACCTAATGACCTCCCAAAGCCCCCACCCAACACTATCACACTGGGGCTTAGGGCTGCTTCAACTTATGAATATTGGGCAGACACATTCAGTCCATAACAACAGCCACCTTTCCTTTTTATCCTCAGTTCTGAGGTGAGAAGATGGAGGCCCAGGTTTCAGGGCTGGAATCTGGGTCACTGGACCATTTGTCTGGGCCATTTGTCTCTGGCCTCAGTAGTACTGGCTATGAAATGGGACTTTGGCCAATTGCCAGTATCCATAGGCAGACCCACACCCCAGGCTCCTGGACCCGTTCTGGGCTCAACGCCAGGGGACCATGGCAAGAGGCAGTCTCCATCTCCCCACCTGCTGAATCTATAACTCACTGTTTCCAGTTGGTAAGGACAAATGTGTTCACCCAGTATTTATAACTTACCGTATACCTGGAGAAGGGGATTGGCTCCAAGGGGGTGGGGGGCGATAGAGCTTTCTAGGTAATGGAAATCTATCCAGAGTGATTGTTTCAGAATTGTATCCCTTTGTCAATACTCATCCAACTGTACTCTGTTGTATGTGAGCTGTGCCCCAACAAAGCTGACCTTTAAAATAGTTATATGATATTTTATTTTAAGACTGTGGGGAGGGGAAGGCAACGTTGTAACAAAATCCAAATGCTTTGATACAAAGTCTTCTGTTTCAGGAAGTTGTGTGACAGGTTACAGCCAGGGAAGGGTGAAAAAAAATTTCTACTATAGAGTCTAGCTCTCCAGGCATGCCTGTTCGTATTCTTTTTCTCACTTCAAAATAAAGCACATCCGTCTTTTCAATCACATGAATATTAATGCAATACATACAAAGCCTTCCCGCAATTCACATGCGCATACTGTTAAGTAAAGGCATACACTCCAGTTGTACAATGAGGTCGTAACCCCCTGGGTTGGGGCTGGTGTAGTAGGTGCTATAGAGAAGCGATAAGTAAACCCTGGGTTGGATTTAATATCTTTTATCCTCTCTGCTGTATGTATTTGCTTTCTGCTGATGGCAATCCACAGAACAGAGATATCGCACATTGAACCATGGCCCCGCACTTGAGCTGTTCGTCTACAGGACAGGCTTGCTTGTGTGGCCCAGCCATCCCCAGTGCACAGCCGCCCCCTGACAAGGTCCACTTGTGGTGCTGCTTCTATTCTAGAACAATTGTGGGGATGCTGAGGAGCCCAGGCCGGCATCCTGAGGCCCCGGAGTCCCTGGGTCATTAGGAGTCCGGGTCATTGGACTCCAGGTGACAAATGGGGGAGCTCATGGCCCTTCAAGGGGACCTTTGCAGTGCAGGTCAAGGGGACTCAGCACTGTGACTGTCAGGATAGGGATTAACACGCGGGACAAGGCGGCTGGGCCCTGGCTCAGGCACAGCAAGGACAACTTTGACCTCATTCAAAAGTCCGACCCGTCAACCACTGACTGGACAGTTCAACAGTATGTCTCTTCCCACTCAGACTAGAGGCCCAGGGGTAGATGCCGGAGTGGGGGTGGGGGTGGGGCGGGGTGAGACTGGGCATCCAATCCACCTGGGAGACAGACAGACAGACAGTGGAAAACAGATGAGACAGACAGGGAGAGAGGACAGAGAGATGGGGGAGAGACTAGGAGAGAGATACAAAGAGATAGATGGGGGAAAGAGAGATAAAGAGAGACAGGGAGAGACAGAGATACAAAGAGAGAGAGGGAGAGAGAAAAGGTTTCAAGGGTGACTTAGATTTTGGAGCGGGGCTTGTCCTGTGAGAAGTATCTCAGGTCTCGGGTAAGGAGTGTGACTCTGGGATTAGCAGTACCCTAATAAGGTCGAGGGGGAAGGAGCGTCATGGACATGGGTCAGTGCCTCCTGGATCACTGCAAGTCTGGGGACAGCCCATGGGGTCAGTGCGCGTTCTTGACTCCAGGGCATGTTTGAAATTTTCCATAACACAAGCATTTTAAAATGATCTCTGCGCTCCTGGGTCTGATCCCAGGCCTGATGTCCAGGATGGAGGGAAATCTCAGCTCTTCCTGGAGACCAGCCCAGAGGCGCTGGAGTGGGGGTTGCTGAGAAAAGTCTGAGAATGCCCCAGGCCTGAGACAGAGGCACCAGGCAGCCTCAAGGAAGTGGCTCGGAATTCTGCCCCTGGCATTTCCCTGCCATTTCAGCAAGAGGTGGCTCATACCCCCCACGCCTGCCGGGAGCGAGGCTAGAATGACCCAGGCAGAGACTGCTCCTTCCTAACCCAGGGGAGGCACTTGTAACATACAGAGTGACCACTCCCCCTGCCATGGGCTATGATCCTGGGAGAGGCTGGGGGTGAGGGGAGGCCAGACCAGAAGAATGAGGAGGAGTGAGAAGTGATGGCCTGAGTTTTAGGGGAACTGGACTCTCATCCCATTCCCTGAGGTTGGGGAACTGAGATTGGCCTTATCATTGATGTCCCTGAGGAAATGGGCTGGAATCCAAATGACCAGATCTGGAGAAGCCCCTCATTTCACCAGGAAAAGCTTCTGAACCATGGCCTCCACCAAGAGTGGGAACAGGAGGACAGATAGGACAGAAGCTTAAAATGAACTTGATGTGCACCCCCAAAACTGACAAGGGGAGATGCTGGCCATGTGAAAATGGGTCCCTCTGAAAACAAACAAACAAAACAACTTGGTCCTATCAGGAATGTAGTGGGGGAAACCATACCCTGGTCAAACAGAAGGTCAGCTGGAGGACTCCCTACACAGGAAAGAGAAATAAATGAAATAAATAATGTTCTCAACCCTTCAGGGAAACAGAAATGGCTGCCTTAAGATGCCAAAGAGGATGCCTGGGTGGCTCCAGTCGGTTAAGCGTCTGCCTTCAGCTCATGTCATGATCCCAGGGTCCTGGGATTGAACCCCACGTTAGGCTTCCTCCTTGGGGGGGGGGGTGTCTCTGCTTTTCCCTCTGCCCCTCTCTCCTGCTCATGCTCTCTCTCTCTCTTTCAAATAATAAATAAAATCTTTTAAAAAAGAGAGAGGAGAGAGATCCCAAGGGAGCAACAGGGATAGTGGATGTACCATATTCATGGACAGGGAGGCTAAGACTCAAAGGATGCTAATTCTCCCCATCTGAAGGTTTGGGGTTTTCTCCCCGCCATCTGAAGTTTTAACACCATCCCAATCAAAGTCACAGCAGGGGATTTCCCTCAGGAACACGATAAGATGATTCAAACATTTACCTGGAAGAACAGACGGTTGCAAATAGTCAAAATACTTACACAGAACAGGCGGGGTGTTACCTGTCCTACCAGATATGGGAACCCATGACAAAGCCTGTAATTAAGTCAGAGGGATATTGGCACCGGGAAAGACAGGTTGACCAACGCATTGGAATTAGATGCCCGCAGACACCCTATGCAGGTCAAGGATTTGCTCCAAGATCAAGAAGGTCTATCCCAGGAGCAGGGAGGGGAGACAATTCTATAAAAGAATCTGTGAAGTGAGAGTCCCTGTCAAAAATAATTCACTTGAGTCCTCACATCACTTCACACAAAAAGCTCAGTCTTTGGCTCCAGCCTCTGCTTGTGTCTTATCTGGCCTGCTTAGCTCTCAGATCTGCCCCACCTTGCTTTTATCTTATAAGGACACTTATCATTGGATTTGGGGCCAATCCTAATCCAGGATGACCATATCTCGAGATCCTTACCTTACTGACAAATGCATAGACCCTATTTCCAAATACGGTCACATTCACAAGTTCTGGGTGGCTGTGTCTTTTGGAGGACACCATACAGCCCATTTTGGGAGACCCCTGATCTTAAGATCACACCCTAACACCCTGAACATCCATCAGGATGAGGTTCATAGTCAGGTCCCTGGTGCTGCCAGTTCTCGCTCGCCTCGTGTCCCCAGCTCTGTCAAGGACGTGGCCCACAGCAGATGGGAGGTGATTCGAGAGCAGGGAGATGGACAGATTCAGGGTCCAAACAGCTGGGCTTTAAGTCCTAGCCCTTCACATCAGCAGCCTGATCTCTCTGTGCCTCAGTTTCCCCTAAAGTAGCGCTGATAATACCTGTCTGGAGAACATAGATTGTGGCCCCCAAAAGACATGTCTACCCAGAACCTTAGAACGGGACCATAAAGGGCATTAAAAAGAAAACCACCGACCTAAAAGGATATTGCTTGGGCCAAGTCACTAGAAAGGGGCTTAATGCCTAACCTAATCGCAGTTTCAACCTCCCCCAGAATGTAAGTCTTAACCAGTCACCCAAGAATTTTCTGATCAGTGAGCTGTCAGACCAGTGAACTGTCTGACATGTGGGCCTTCTCCATCCCACTCCCCTAGGGAAGAGGAGGTAATCCACCTAACCAGACCTCCTGTCCTTCTCCCTAAGGGAAGGTGGCCTTGCTTGGACTAACCCTTTCTTTCCTTTTGCTGATAGCTGTCTTATCCCATCCTCCTTCCTGTAAAAACCTTCCATTTTGTACAACTCCTCTTCCCTCCACCTGCTAAATGCAATGTTGTCCCATCCATTCGTGGCTTCATAAGGCCAATAAGATCTTCAGATTTACTTGGTCCAATTTTTACAAGGGTCCCTGCAGATGGCATGAGTTATGGGTCTGGGGACAAGATCATCCTGGACTCCAGGGATCCTAAATCCAATGACAGGTATTCTTATAAGAGAGAAGACAAAGAGAGAGACAAAGGCCACAGGGAGATGGAGGCAGAGATCGGGGTTCTGCAGCCCCAAGCCAAGGAACCCCAAGGGCTGCTGGAAGCCTCCAGAAGCTGGGAGACAGGCCTGGGATGGGCTTTCCCTCTGAGCTCCCAGGAGGAACGCACCTTGCCACCACTTCCAGACTACTGCCCAACCCCCACCTCCGGCCCCACTGGATTGTGTAGGAATATTGTAGTTGAAACCCAGGCAGGGTTCATGGGCATTTGTTCCAGCAGCCCCAGGAATCTCACACGTTGCCGAAACAGAGCTATTGGGGGGGATCAAATGAGCCAGCACCTGGGACACAGCCTGCCAAACAGTAAGCACTTAATACATGCTCCCTGGGAGGATAAAATGTGCTAATTCAGCAAAGCATGAAGTAATGGTTGACTGTGGATTGAATGAGGGATCAAAGCTCAGTGGGGAGGAGGGCTCGTTGCACTCCCAGGCCCCGCCCCCCCCAGCCCACCGCTGAGGAGGGCCAACCCTCCGCCTTCTGCCCCCTCTGTCCAGGGTTGCCCCGCTCCTCTCTCCCCCTCTGCCCCCCAGCCCATGGGCTGCTCAGCCATCTCACACACAGACAGTGGTGCTGCAAGCCTTCCCAGGCTGTGGCTGGGGCAGGCAGGCAGTTGGAGCCTGACACTATTTGCAAACCGAAACTTGGGCTGAGGCTTTGGCCACCCACTTGTGAAACCAGCCGCTGCTGTTTCCTCCCTGTGAGAAAGTCCCCCAGTGAAGCTGCATCCGGGAGGGGCCAGGGGAGTGGAGGAAGGCTGACTACTGTGCTCCCCTGGGACCTTAGGAAGTGACGGCACCTTTGTGCCTCAGTTTACCCTCCTGCAACTGGGCGGCTCTGGGTGGGTGGAAAGGAAGGAGGGATTTGCAGGCTCCTGGTTGGAGACACTAGATCCGGAGATGCTAGGTAAGTGACTTCATTTTCCTGAGCCTCAGTTTCCCTGCCTGTGAACTGGGGAGACCCACATAGCTGCTCTTTCCTTTGGGAGACATGAATCAAATCCTGTCACTTGCCTTGAAACATCCCAGGGTGCCCTGTTGCTCTGAAGGTGAAGAGCAGCCTCCTCCCGGGCCCCCAGGGCCCCGTGAGTCCAGACTTGCTGCCCTCCCCACATGCTCTCCCGCTCTGCCTCCACACAAAGAAACAAGCTCATTCTCATCTCAGGGCTCGGGCCTCAATGCCCCCCCCTTCCAGGAGGTCTGATCTGAAAAAGACCCTCTCTCTGTCGCATCTGGCCACGTGTCCTCTTTTCTTCATTCTGTCCATCTCTCTCCCTGCCCCCAGGCCGTACGTCCCACCAGGGCAGGGATATGTCTCAATTGTCCTCAGCTCTGTCCCCAACCCCCAGCCCAGGGCCTGGCACACAGTAAGCGTCTGGGAAATGACTCATCACGAAAGTAATTGTGAGCGCAATGATGAAGCACGTTGGCTTAACACGGCTGTGAATAAAACACAGACTGCTGATGGCAAGAGAAAAAGGGCAATGTGGGCGGACATCGGAGCCGAGACCCAAATGAAGGAGGTGCTGGAGACACGCGGGTGTCTTGGGGAAGACTGTCCCAGGCAGAGCCACAGCCTGTGCAAAGGCCCTGGGGCTGAGTGGGCCTGATGTGGAACCGTTTTCAGGAAGTCCATGTAGATCAAGGGGAGAAAGGGTTGTGTTGGAGTAGGCAGCTAGTTAGGTTTTAACAGGATGCCTAGAGGCCAGCAAACTGTGAGGCCAGTCAGCTATCTGGAAAGTCAGAGGTCTGTCCTGGCAGCTCTCCAAAACAAAGCCACGAAAAGCCAGATTGAACTAGATGGACCCAAAACAAAGAAAAAGAAAAAAAAAAAGAAAAAGCACAAAACCCTGTTCCCCAAAATGTCTCCTCCCCAAGAAATAAATATTCCACTCCTTAATTAATAACTATCAACAACAGATAGAGACCCAAACCCCAGGCCCAAATGCCTGTCCCTTGAGCTTGCCTGCTCTCACATCTCAGACTGTACTTTTGCTTTAATTATATGTTCCTTCCTGCACCGTTATGTCTGGTCTCTCCTTGAATGCTTCCTTGCAGAGACGAAAAGCCTCTGGCAACATCCAAGGTGGGGCTGGGAGGTGGCACCAGCGAGACCAGCAGGGTCCTGTGGTTACAAGTGAACTTCCGGCTTTTACCCTAAGGGAGATGGGAGCCATAGAGGGTTCTGGAGAAAAGAAGGATAGCTAAGTCTGCCTCCGGGCACCATGGAGGGAAGATTCTATAGAGGCTGAGAGCAGAAGCAAGGAGAATGGGGAGGCAGTGCCTGTGTTGGTCTCAGGGATGGACTGATAGGGGGCAGGAACAAGTAGGGAGAAAGGGTCGGATATGTGAGCAGTTCTGCTGGAGAATGGAGAAGAGAGTCAAGGATGTCTGTTTGATCCCCTATTACAGGGAGGTAAACTGAGGATCTGGGAGCAGAGAAATCTAGGTAAAAGAGAGCCTGAAAGGGACAGTGGGAAGTGAAGAGGTGGCCAGGGTCCGGGAGGGAGATTCGGGGCTACCCCTCACTCACCAGGCCAGTCGGCCTCCTGATACAGACACCGTCATCATTCCATCTCTGATTTCCTCTATAATTTCAGTCTTGTCAGAGGGAAGCCGCTCACCACTTACGGTTGACAACAGGCCTGACCCAGCTTCGCACAGGTTCATTTACTCCCCTCAGCGATTCTGAGACCAGGGCACAACCCCTGTTTTACAAAAGGGGAAACTGAGGCCCAGAGAGACAGAGCGGTCATGCAGGTTGATGAGTGACAGAGAGGGGAATCGAACCCTGGACTTCAGGCTCCAGACCCTATTGCTGGGATGGCACTCCGCCTGGGGGCGGGGCAGCAGCATCAAATGTCCCATCCTAGAATGTACTACTTAGTACCCAGCTTCCGATGGGGTCTGGGGCGGGAGGCCCCAGGTGTGGAAGAACTCAGGTTTCCACCTGTATGGCCTTCCCAGTCTGGGGTTGTAGAACTGCTCGCTCTTCCATTCATTCATTCTTCACCACCTTCAGGTTCCTGCCTTCTGCAGGGTGAAGTCCAAGGTCTCAGGTTGGGAGGGTTCAGGCCTAGATACTCCTAGTTCCACAGAGCCCAGGCCAGAGGTGGTACCCAGACCTGGGGGTCCCCAGGGGTCCGGGGGCTTCCTGAAGAAAGGACCCTCAGCCTGAGACCCCCTTCCCTGTGGCCCCACCCCCACGGTTATTATGAAAGACAGGGAGTGGGGCCAATGAGGCGCTTCCTGGACTAGAGGCTCCAGCTTCAAGCCCCGCCTCCAGCCCCCACTCTCAGCTGGCACCAGGCAGCCTCGGATGGGACCGACGGGGACACGACTTGGGCCACCCGCCAGACCACAGCCTCTGGGAAACCAGCTCCGGGAGGTGAGAGTGTCACTGCCCAGTCTTCCCCGGGGTGGAGGCATCTGAAGTGACTATTTCTGGGACAGGCCCAGGGGACAGCACACTTGGAGGACGGTCTGAAGCCACAGAGCCTGGTGGCTGGGCCAGAATGACCAGTGATGTCCCTGGGGCTGGAGGCTCTGGATGCGACTTGTTCCTGATACAGGCCTCAGTTTACCCATCTAAAAACTTGGTGGCGGGGTGGTGTGTGGATGTTAAGAAGCTGGGTTTCCTAGGTCTGAGAGGGATTCTTACGCAGTCTGGGTCTTCTGGACGGCAAGTGAGTGTCCCAGGCTTTTGAGAGCTGCCCTTGAGGCCACAGTGGGGACAGATGCAGGGACATTAGGATCTGGGCTTTAGGGAGGTGCCTAGACTGACCACTACCCTGCGCCAGCAGGGGTAGTCTGGGCGATCCTCAGGCAGGGTTCTGGGAGAGACAGAAGTAGGGAGAGACAGGGAGAGAGGTGAAGGAGGAGAGAAAGGGAGAGAAACCGGGAAGGATGGAGGCGGGTGCAGTCAGGGAGACACAGGCCCATCCCTGCCCTGCAAATCCAGGGGAACCTGGGGGCTCAGGGTCAGTCCCCTGTCCCCTCACTGGAGCAGCCCCTGAGTGGAGCGTTAAATCTCTGGTTTGTTGTTGTTGTTTTAAAATGATGATGATGATGATGATGATGATGATTTTGATTTGAGAGATCGAGAATACAGAGGGAGAAGGAGAAGCGGACTCCCCGCGGGGCAAGGAGCCGGATGCGGGGGCTCTATCCCAGGACTCTAGGATTTTACCTGGTGGGAAAGGCAGACGCTTAACCGATTGAGCCACCCAGGCGCCCACAAACCATGACTTGAATATTATCATGGACGATGTTAACCACAGCTTCATCTTGCTCCCTCTCCCGCCTTCCCACCCTCAAAGAAAACTAACTACCCCCATTTCACCCACGGAGAAACTGAGGCTCAGGGCACCCCAGGCCGCACAGCCAGCTAGGGACAGGGCGCAGAGCCAGGGCAGCCTCGGATCCGTGAGGCGGTGTGACCCGCCCGTCCCCCCTAACCCCCGACTCGAAAGCACACCCGCGACTGCCCCCTCCCCCCACCAGCCCTCCCGGAGTGTTTTTCTTCCCTCCTCCTGGGTGTTTTGGTTTCGGCAGGAGCACCCGTGGTGCGGTAGCAGGCGGTTCCTGCCGGCAGGGTCAGCCCAGGGCTGGCGGGGAGCCAGAAGCAGCTCCGGGCCTGGGTAGGGAGGACTCAGGGCGCAACCTACGCCCTCGCCCCAGCACCGGGGCCAGCAAGTCCGGCTCCCCCCCCCTCAAATCCCCCCCCCCCCCCGTGTCTTCCTCGATCCTGGACAGCGGGGCCCAGCCGGGTCGCGGCCCCCACGTGTGGCCATATGGGGCGCCAAAGAGCGGATGGGTCCGGGCGGGGTTTCCCACGTCGGTGCCAAGGTTCCGTGTGCCCGGTTCGTTATTAAACATTGATGGAGACCGCTGGGTGCCTGCCCGAGAGGCCTCCCGGTTGGGGGACTAGGACGCAGATGCCCCAACGCCAGAGGGAGGGGGGGTTGCCGGCCGGACCGGGGCAATCGCGGAGGGCAGGGGGATGGGAGAGTTGCTCGAGGGCCAGGAGCCTTCTGGGCTAGGACACCTAATCACAAGCAACCAAAGGAACATGTGAATTGGTCTCCATCAAGTTAAAAAAATTTTTTTTTTCCTGCAAAGGACACTCTTAAGACAGTGAAAAGCTAACTCCCAGAGCGATAGAAAATATTTACAAATCTTGTATCTGACAACAGATCAATATCCAGACGATCTAAAGAATGCCTAGGACTCAGTAATAAAAAGATAAATAACCCAATGAAAAATAAGGAAAGGATTCAAATTGAGATTTCTCCAAAGATATAATAAATGGCCAATAAACACATGAAAAAGCGCGCAACACCAACAGTCCTCAGGGAAAGGCAGATCAAACCACAGTGAGACCCCACGCCACCTTAGCATGGCTCCCCTCTCCCTAACTGGGAAATAACAGGTATTGATGAGGATATGGGGAAATCTGAACGCTCACACATTGCTGATGGGAATCTGGCAGCGCCTCGAGAGGGAAAGTTAAACACAGAATTACCCTATGACCCAACAATTGTCCTCCCAGGTATATACCGAGAGAACTGAAAACAGGTGTTCACACCAAAGCCTGTAAACCAAGCTCACAGCCGCACTGCTCACGATCGCCAGCAGGTGGCGCCCATAGGATGCCCATCAAGGAACGGAGAAACCGAGTGATCCAGCCGCACAGCGGAATATTATTCAGCCATAAAAAGGAATGAGGCTCCGATTCATGCTACAACAACGGAGCTGAACTTCTAAAACATGATGCTGTTTCTTCCACAAGAGCACAGACAGAGAAGGCCAAGTGCTTGTGCCCACGGATAGGAAGTGTCCTAACAGGCCAATCCATAGAGACAGCTGATATTGTCGGTTGCCAGGGACTGGGTGAAGTGGGATGGGGAGTGATGGCTCATGGGCATAGGGTTTCGTTTTGAGGTCATGAAAGAGTTCTGGAATTACACAAGGCGGTGGTTTCACAACATTGGGAATGCACCAAATGCTACAGAACTATTCACTTTGCAAGGGTGATTTGTATGGTGTGTAGATGTCTCTTTAAAAGAAAAAAAAAATGACAGGGGCTCCGAGGTGGCTCAGCGGGTTAAGCCTCTGCCTTCGGCTCAGGTCATGGTCTCAGGGTCCTGGGATCAAGCCCCACATTGGGCTCTCTGCTCAGCAGGGAGCTGCTTCCCCCTCCCTCCCTGCCTACTTGTGATCTCTCTCTCTGTCAAATAAATAAATACAATCTTTTTTTTTTTTCTTCAAAGACAAAACACGAAAAAACAAAAAAGGAGGCATGAACAAAGGTGCCCAGTTGGGGGCAGGGCAACCTTGTCATCGAGGGCAGTTATGTGTGAGAGGCCTGGCCACGGCTGTCCTGTGTCATCTCCCACAGCCCAGAGTCCCCAGGGGGCCGCTGATACCTCAGTCCTATCCTGGCTCGAAGGCAGAGACAGAGACAACATCCCTTTCTGACCAAGCCCAGAGGCCACTGGAGAAATAGAGGAGGAATGTATCTGGGGAGGTAAACTGAGGCAGCCTCTCTCTCTGATAGAGACATGCTTCCTGACTCATGGTGGAAGCCATGGTGAGAGGGAGACCAAGAGAGATAGAGACAGAGGAGCGGAGAGAAGGGGCCAAGGGCTCTGGAGAGGCCACCTTATCCATTTTACAGACTAGAACACTGAGGCCAGCAGGGCTGGGTCACCCGCTCCTCTGAACGGCAGCAGGAAGAATCTTTAAAGAACTCAGAAATCGGGTTTCTACAATCCTGCTCTAGGACACCAGCTCCCCCAGCACAGGAATAAACCCCCTAAGTCCCCAGTAGGCAGTGATCTCTAACACCCTCCTCTCACGCACTCCCCCATTAACCACACCCACCTCAGGGCCTTTGCTCACTGGTTTTGCTGGCCTCCCCTCACCATCTTGACCCTGGTATCACCCCTTCCAGGAAGCCATCTCTTATCCACTGTTCTTCACTGGGCTGAAGTTCAGCCCCCTTGTAGCACGATTCAGAACCTCATTCCTTTTTATGGCTGGGTAATACTCCACTGTGCGGCTGGGTCTCTTTCTCCGTTCCTCAATGGGCATCCCGGTGGGGGCCACCTGCTGGCGGTCGTGAGCAGTGAGGAGCACAGGAGCAGTAGGGGTGGGTGTGGGGCCCTGATCTTGAAGGGGTAGTTCTGAGCCCGGGGCTCAGATCCCTCTGGTTTTCTTCTGTGAGAGCGCTGACCCAGCATCCCTTCCTGTCTGCCCACTCGGTCCTGCCACCGAAGAATGAGAACTGATTCACAAGGGAAGGCCTGCCAGACAGGGAGGTGGCAAATTCAAGGGAGGGAGCATGCGCGGAACAAGGAGCAGTCATTCATGGTTGGAGCACGGGGTCAAGGCTTCTGTGTCCCCATCTAGATGCATAAATGGGGGCCACCCAAAGGGGCAGGGCCTGGACCACTAGTCTCCCAGCCTATGGGGCCAGACCGCTCTCACCCAGAGGCTTCAGGTCCTTTTGCCACAGAATTCAGTGGCTCTGGGTTCTAATCTCCACCCCTCCCCCTCCCGTCCCCACTTAACACCGGAAAAGTCTGTTTTGCAAACTCCCTAGCGGGCTGAGAGGGGCGGGGAGGGCGGTGTGCCCCCACGCCCCCACTAGGCCAGAGAGACACGTGCTGCTGTTGCCACCTGGTGGCCACCAGGGGAATCGGAGACGCCTCGTTTAACAATGGGAGGAGCTCTGGGCAGGAGGGGAAAGGAAGAGGGCAGATTCAGGGTGTGAACGGCGGGGGGCGGGGGCGGGCACGCGTTCCTGCTGTGGGGCGTTGTGTGTCAGGAGAAAGGGGGAACCCGGATTCCTGACCTGAGCCCTGGGCGGAGGGCAGATCGACCCCCAAACGGGGCGGAGTGGGGGGGGGGAGCCGGCGGAGCTGGGGGAATGAACCAAGCCTCATGTTTTGAGGGAGCCAAATCCCACTCCCCCTCGAGTCGTCCCTCCCCTTGCCCAGTCCTGACTCTGCCGAGTGATCATCATTTTGTCTCCCCCAATCCGGGTGCCCCTGGGGGCGCCCAGAGGGAGAGATGGGTAAATGCGTGCGGAGAATGAATGAACTCCCCTACTGGGGGATTTTGAACTTGACACGCAGGCTTCAGCCAGGGGAACGTTGCCCAACAGAAGGCTCATTTGAGTTCAATATTATCCTCACCCCCATTCTAGAGGGGAGGAAACTAAGGCTAAGCAGGAAACCATCGCCTCCCTCAGAATGCTTAGGGCTGCCCTTGTTTTCCAACGACTAGATCTTCCAAGCCTGGAGCCTGCAGTGCTGCAGGAGTTCTGGGCCCAGACTCCCCATCAAGTGCTCCTGGGACACACATCCAGCTTAGTGTCCTATGGGCCCCCCTCCAATCTAGTCTACCCTGAAAAATTCTGTCCCTTCCCCATGGGTTTCATGGGGTGTGGCAGCTTCCTTCTCTTGGTGGTTCCTAGGGTTCCCGCCACAGGACGTGGTGCAACCTGTGTTGGCAGGAGGGGAGGGGCCGGGACCCGGAAATGGGGTCTGGATCTCTCTGCCCAGGTTTGAGTCCTGCCTGTGCTGGGTAGCTTCTGGCTATCCACTTGCTCTCTCTGAGCCTTAGTGGTCATTTCTATAAACTAGAATAGCCATGTACCTCTCGAGGTGGTTATGGGGAATCAGGACATCATGGGTGTGTCAAGACAGAACAGACTGGGTATGCAATGTTTGCTTAATAACCGGCCACCTTCAGTCTTCCTGTCTGAAGGTCAAGGCCGGCTTTCGTCTCTCTCACTCAGGCCTCCAAGTCCATGTTCAAAGGGCCACTGATTATGGGGGTCTGTATTAGGTTTCCCAAGGGCAGTGAGAGTCCAGCCCCCAGGGCAAGGTTGCCCTCCAGACCTTCCTGCCTGCCTGGCCCCAGAGCCTGAGGCTCAGGATGGCCTTGCACCTGTCTCCTGTCCTCCAACGGGAGCTCTGTGTCCAAGGTCAGCTCAGGAGTGTCCCGAAGTAGCTCTGTCTTCTCCTTGAGATGCACGGGTGTGTCCAGGTCAGTTCCCTCATCTTTTTCCCAGGACATGTTCACTACCAAGGCCTCTTTTGGGGACACCTCCTCCAGGAAGTCTGCCGGGCTTGTCCACTGCCAAGCCTAGATAGGAAGGGTGGGGCCAAGACTATGGGCAGGGCCCTATTTTCCTGGAATCAGGTTCCTACTGGCTTAATTCCCTAAGATCCTGAGACCAGAGGATTAGCTCTGCCTCAATGACCCCCCCCCCATTCAGCCCCTTTTAGGAAGCCCTCCCCACCACACACACACCATTTCTCTTTGGGAAATTATTCCTCCTCTTCTCGTTTTGATGTGGTTGTGCACTGACCCCACCACAATTTGACTGATGGATATGTGACATGGCCCAGCCAAGCAGAGCACTCTAGCCTCTGATTCCGGCAATGGGATCAGGGATGAGCATGTGACCCACTCTAGGCCTCTTGGTGATGGCCCTGGGACTTTTGCTAAAGTGAACTGAACACCCTTCTTCCACTGGGGAAAGGCTGAACCCGAGTGGGAGGGAAGCCTGCGGGCAGAACAGCAGTCCAGACAAATGGATACCCAGTCTCTGGATTCCTAGACCTAGCCTTGCCTGAAGACCACCATCTGGGGAATCCCCCCATCTCCCATCAGTTTCCCTTTTTGTTGAAGCCACTTTGAGTTGTTTCTACTGCTAAGAAAGGACCCACAGGAGGTTCCTCTCTGGGCCTCTTCTTGCCTATCTGTGAAATCGTACAGGTTCTTGGAGTCCCTGTGTCCATGGTTAGGGGAGGATAAAACGAGTTAGTCCATGGCCATTACTCTGTAGAACCCTGGCCCAGAGTATAGAACCAAGAAATAGGACTTGAAATCAGAAAAGGAGTCCTTACCTGCTTTCCCTGGCTGCTAGGGAACTCGATCACAGTGCTGGCGCAAGGTGTGGGCAGGGGCGGGCACAGGTACCGCGCAGCTCTGGGGACAGAAGGAAACTGGTCAGAGAAGTAGCGTTTTCTGTTTTTACTTTTTAATTGTTCCAACTTACTCTTTTCATCTCCACTACGTTACAAAGGGAGATTGGCTGTGGATTGGGGTTGGAGGGTGCGGGAGGCTGACAGACCTGGGTTGAAATCCCAGCTGTGCCCCCCTTGCTGGATACCTGGGCCCTGACTCTCTGGGCCTCAGTTTCCTTATCTGTAAACTGGGCACAAATACCGACTTGGCATGAGCGGTTACTATGACCACTATTGGCATTACGGATCATCTTGGGGAAGACATGCAAATTACCTGTTCAGGCAGAGGTACCCAAAGACGCCCAGGAGAAGGATGCTGGCGAAGCTCCCCAGAGACACGAGGAGTACGGACAAATCGAACAACCGGGAAACCTGGGCTTCTGGGAGTGCGAGAGGTTGGGTTGGCAGAGGGGCACCTCCTGCCTCTTACTAGGAAGGGTGTTGGGAGGGCTGGACCCTCCATCAACTCACTGCTGACTGTGGCACACCATGGGTCCCTCTGTGCCTGGTTCCTCATGTGTGAAGCAAAGAACCGGGGAACCCACCTGCCCTGGGTCTGCAGGATAAGTCCTGGCATACAGGGCTCGGGCCATGTTAGCTGCACATGCCTGCTTCTTGTGCCCCTGTGGTTGCACCCTGGGCCCAGATCTGCCACCCCATGCCAAGCCCGACTCACACTGGCTCTCTTGAGACCAAACTGCATTATAAGGGCAACAGGCAGAGACCACGGTAGGAACAGAGATCATTTGGTTTCCAAATCTCTTCTGGCCACACGCCCCAAGACAATGGAGTCCACCTCCTTATCTTTGTGATAAGAGAGATACCCATTCTTTCACTCGCTCAACAAATGGCCCCCATCCTCTCCCCCCCCCCCGCACCGGAGCCCCCAAGCTGGACAGAGCCTGGCAGAGCCTGGACAGCCTCACCCACTCCCAAGCTGTCAGGCCAGGAAGGGAGGATTGTCACAGCTTGGGGGGGAGGGGCGAGGCGCGTGGGGTAGGTATCCTGGAGAAAGAATGGTTGGCTTCCTGGAGGAGGAAGCTTTTGAACTGGGTTAGGAGTTAGCAGGAAGAACAAACATCCCAGGCAGAGGAGCCTGCACGGGCAAGGCAATGAGAGCATGAAAGGGAGGTTCACAAGGGGACACTGTGAAAGAGGGGAGAGCAGAGTGGGCTGGGACTTTCTCCTGCGGTTGCTACGTGGGGAGCAGGGCCAGGGTGGGGGGCTGCTTGTGGAGGCTTGGGATGGGGCAGTGCATGCTGGGTACATACCCAGGCCCTGCCCTCCTGCTCACCGATGCTGAATGGCTGGAGCCGGCTCCAGGCACCCTGCAGCGTCACTGTGTCCGCTCGAACCCGCACGGTGTAGGCTGTCCCAGCCCGAAGGCCGTCAAGCGTGACCCGGGTCTCTGTGGGCTTCACAGGCAGCTCTGTGGGAGGGAGGCAGCCGTGGGTCCCCAGACTCCCTTTACTGCCAGGAGGCCAGGCTCCGGAGTGGGATGCCCAGGTCCTGGGTGGACGGCTGCATGCTGAGAGTGGAACTGGGGACTCAAGGACATTTTGCTGAAAACACTTTTTTTAAAAAAATAATTTAAGATTTTATTTTAGAGAGAGAGCATGAGAGGAAGGGGCAGAAGGAGAATCCCAAGCAGACTGCTCGCTGAGTGTGGAGCCTGACTTGGGGCTCGATCTCACAGCCCTGAGATCACGGCCTGAGCCAAAACCAAGAGAGGGACCCTTGGCCCCTTCTGAAAACTCTGAATGCACCCATTCACCCCAGCTTACTTGGGGGACTGTTCTTCCCTCCTATATTTAGTGAATGATGCTATTTTTCTCAAATTCTGACCTCTGCTGGCTCCTTGCTCTCTCCCCCACACCACCCCATCTTCCAAGCTCCTTAAAGATACCAGGTTCAGTAGCACCTCAGGGCCTTTGCACTGGTTTTTGTACCCCCTCCCCCGTGCTCACCCTTTCCCCAGATAACCCCATGGTTTCTTCCCTCTCCTCCTTCCCATCTTTAGGGTCAAGTTCAGCATTAACTTTATCTTGCTTCCTCAGTATCCCTCAAACCTCAGCACACAGTAGGACTTCAGCAAACAGTGTGGAATCGGTTGGCTTTCATTCACAAATAAAGCTCTCCATAAAAGTCCTTAAAACGAGAATACAGTGGTTGGCTCTTATCAAGAAGAAAAAAATTCCTAGAACCCTAAGTCTATATTCAAGAGGAATGTTCTTCCAAAGAAACTGGAGTGGGGGGAATTGCTCAATTTGGCCAACAGGCATTTGGTGCATTCATCTTCAGCATTTCTGACTTTCAGCAAATCGGTAAAGGGGTGGCTTCCAGCTGTGCCACCAGAATGCTGGCCCCACTTACCCCCTCTAAACAGCGGGTGGTCAAGCAGATGACAAGATGCCTGTGTTTCTGATGCAAGAGCATCCCCCCAGTATCCCTCCCCCGCTCCCCGGCATTCACGCCTTGGCCTTGGCCGGTGCTGGGTGCTGGGTGAGAACATGAAGACACGAATAGGCCAGTCCTGCTGGCCCGGACTGTTGCTGCGGGAGGTGGGTGGGTGAGGCCACAGGAAAAGACTGCATGGAGGGCCCCCAGTGTGTGAAACGACAGGAAACTCCAGCGCCGGTGAGACTTACCATGTACAGACTGCTCTTTTTCCCTCCCAAGGGGCAGGAAGGAGCATCTGACTGAGCCCAAATCCAGGCTTGCTTAACCCTTGGGCAGGAGACCCTCTCCAAGCCTCAGTTTCCCCATCTGTGAAATGGACACGGTCATCCGGCTCCACGGCAGTCAAGCTGCTGATTTGCATGAGGAGCTGACTTCCACACATGGAAGCTGTGCCCACTGGGCCCTCCTGGGGGTCCAGAAAGGGCAGTCTGGCCTCTTGGAATCGAACAACTCTTGTTTTATGAGTGGGAAAACCAAGGCCCAAAGAGGGCTGATGAGGTGCTCAGGGGCCCGTAGCCAGGCAGAAGTCGATCCCTGGTCCCTTCTTCCCCTAGCCAGGCCCATGCTGCCCACGTACCAGAGACAAGGTTGCCTTCCTCATCCTCACAGCGCACGACGTACTCCTTCAGGACACCCGGGCAAGCGCTCAGCGGGGACGGCGCCCAGTCCACGTTCACAGAGCCCTGGCTGAGCTTCTTCACTGACACATGCTGTGGGCGTCCTGCCCCCGAGGCTGCAATCGGCCACCATGGTCAATTCCAAGAGCACCGGCTGAATTTTTTCTGCCTACCCAGCCTGGCGCTGTCCAGAGACCCAGGGAACCTTGGCAACAGAGTCAGGTGGGCCTGGGTTCGCATCCCGGCTCCACGACTCAGCCCCCATTGCTGCCCGTCTCTGAGACTCACTTTTCTTATCTATAAAATATCTTATCTATAAAATGGGGGCAGTGCCCTTCAGGCGGGGGGAGCAGAGTGGGGGGCGGTCTTCAGCTCATTCTGCACATCTGGATTCTGGTCAAGGCTTGACCTGGAGTAAGTGCCTCTAAGCGTTCATTCCCCTCTCCTGACACCCAAGACCCCTACCAAGCCCCTCTGGAGAGACCACCCTGCAGGTGTGGGCTGCTCACCATTGCCCCCGAAGTGGTAGGTGGACAAGACTGTGGACCACGAGATGGGCTTCTCTGGACGCGGAGAGGCGAAGATCGTGATGTGGTAACATACCTTCTGCTCCATTGCCCCAGATCCTCTGCTCCAGCTGTAGGTTGCTAGAAAGATCGGCGAGGCCCAGGCCGGTAGTGTAAATAGGTTGTACTGATGCCTCTGCCCCTTTGCACTGGCTGTGCGGCCTGCCAGGAACTCCTAAAGCTCTCCTGCTCACACCTCAAAGCCCTTGTGCCAATCTCCCCTCTTCCAGGATCCCTTTCTTACTCCCACCGCCCGCAGCCCATCCCCCCACCTGCAGCCCAGCCCGGATGCCACAGAGCCAGGTGCATCTGGCTCCAGCTCTATCTCCCCAGTCTAGGAACCTCAAGGGCCAGGTCTGAGGCTGAGGTTTCCGGGGGCCCTGGGCCAGGCCCCGGGTAGGAAGTGGGAGTGAGAGGCTGCCAGGGCTGGAAGGCTCCCCCTTTTTCTCCAGAGGTCTCATTAGTTTGCCACCAGCATCTTGGGAGCTGTCACCTTCTCTGGCACAGGGACCTGTTTAACAAACACCCTGGGATGTGAGACTCATTACCTATTGGTGTGCGATCTGCCCGGGGCTATGGCCCTGACACCTCAGGGTCCTGGCAGGAGGCTTCAGACATGCATGGGTGGCAGGGTCCCAGTCTCAGCCCGTCCCCACCTCTGTGTGACCCTGGGCAAGTAGCAAGACCTCTCTGGGCCTCAGACACCTCACATGCCCCTATGGCTGGAGCCAACCAGGAGCCCTAAGGGAGGAGGCAGAAGCAGAAGCAGAAGCAGGGCGACAGACATGACGGTACCCATTCCTGTAGGGTCCTGGTCCTGGGATGGAGTCAGGGTGCAGTTGGTGAGGTTCCTGTCCTGGTCTTGGGCCTGCCACTCAATGCAATATGCCTTGGCCCTGGCCTGGGCTGGCCAGTGCATGGAGGTCCCATTGGCTCCAACACTGATATTCAGAGCCCCTGGTTCTGGAAGGAGATGAGGGAGGCAGGTTAGGCTAACAATGGTGGTTTGAATGAGTTAGGTCTCCTGGTCTGACCGTGAGTCCCCTGCCAAGACGTCCACCATCAGGGCTGCCTGTGCTGCTATCCCAACCCCCACCCTCCACCCTCCCCCAACCAGCTTGGGGAGCATCTCCTGCTCTAGCAGGTGTCTGCAGGGTGGGCCTCCCAGCCGGACAGGAGCTCAGAGGCCTGAGGACACACCCACTCAGTCCCCAGGGTTCCTCCCTTCCTAGGCAACAATCTCAGGGAGGCGGGCACTGCTTCCAATTCCAGGGACAGCAACTACCATTTATTGAGCGCCAACTATATGCACCAGGCCAGTGCTGAGCACTTCACAGGTGTCATTCTGCTACAAAGTGAGAAGGTGATCACCCCAATAATACAGAAACTGAGATTCAGAGAGGGAGAGCCACTGGCACAAGGTCACACAGTGGGGCCATGACCCGAACCAGGCCAGGAGCTGACGGACTCGTGGCTGTGCCATCTTGGCACGTGGCTTTACCTCTCTGAGCCTCAGAGGTCTCATCTCTGAAATGGGCACGCCCGTACCAGCCCTGTCCTCACAGGATTGCTGAGTGCTCAGCAGGGACAGGACCAGGGTGAGATGAGTGAGGCACGTATCAGGCACAAAGCTAGAGGTACCAAAGAACTCTGTCGTCAAGACAAACACTGTTCCAATGCCATTTTTTTTAAGAACCAAAAAATGAGTGGAGGGGGTGCCTGGGTGGCTCAGTGGGTTAAAGCCTCTGCCTTCGGCTCACGTCATGATCTCAGGGTCCTGGGATCGAGCTCAGCAGGGAGCCTGCTCCCCCCACCTGCCTGCCTCTCTGCCTATTTGTGATCTGTCTGTCAAATAAATAAATAAAATCTTTTTTTTTTCTTTAAAGATTTTATTTATTTATTTGACAGAGAGAGATCACAAGTAGGCAGAGAGGCAGGCAGAGAGAGAGAGGAGGAAGCAGGCTTCCTGCTGAGCAGAGAGCCCAATGTGGGGCTCGATCCCAGGACCCCGGGATCATGACCTGAGCCGAAGGCAGAGGCTTTAACCCACTGAGCCACCCAGGCACCCGAAATAAAATCTTCTAAAAAATGAGTGGGAAAATATGCCATGAGCTCTCTTTGCGATGGCCCAAAGGTGGAAACAGCCCAAACATTCATTAACGGATAAACAGATAAACACCACGTGGTTCAGCCACACAGTGGAATATTACTCAGCCACGAAAAGGAGGGGAAGCCCTGATACACTCTACGATGTGGGGGAACCTCAAAAAAACATGACGCTGGATGAGAGAAGCCGATCACGAGGAGCCACAGGGTGTGCGGTCCCAGATATAAGGAATGCCCAAAATGGGCAAAGCCACAGAGACAGAAAGATTAGTGGGTGTCAGGGGCCAGGGATAAGAGGCGTGGGGTCAGGGTCGCCTGGGTGGCTCAGTGGGTTAAAGCCTCTGCCTTCGGCTCAAGTCATGGTCTCAGGATCCTGGGATCTAGTCCCGCATCGGGCTCTCTGCTCAGCAGAGAGCCTGCTTCCCTCTCTCTCTCTCTCTCCGCCTGCCTCTCTGCCTCCTTGTGATCTCTCAGTCAAATAAATAAATAAATAAATCTTTAAAAAAAAAAAAAAAAAAAGAGGCGTGGGGTCTCCTTTTAGGGATGATAGAAATGCTCCGGAACTAGACAGAGTTGACGGTTGCCCGTCGCTGCAAACGTCCTAAACACCACTGAATTCTACCTACCAAACTGGTTCATGCTGAGGTGTGACCTTCACCTCAATAACTTATGTAGACGTATTCACGTGCATGTATACATAAATATAAATCTTGATTTTTTTTCCTCTCATATCTATAAATATAGGGACATCTTTAATCACATCGATACCTATATAGAATGAGCAAATATCAAGATTTGAAATGAAGTTAGGGTCGGCCGCATATTCGCGTTGTCCTGCCTCACTCACCACACCCTGATCTCCGCCCTGGTCCCAGGAAACTTCACTTACAGATGGTTGCCTGGGCTGTAGTTTGCCAGCTAGAGTTTGGTAAAATATCACATTCTAACAATATGTACCTTAATTAGTGATTTTGACACATTCCTGAATGAGACACCTGCTTGATTTTTGTGCCTCACCTGCCTCACCCTAGTCTGGTAGAGGCTCAGAGGAGGCATTTAGCTCTGAGAGGCCCTTCCACAGCCCTCCCTCAGCCCTCCCCGGCCGGAGGAGGCACCTGTGTGGGTGTGGGTTTGGGCAGGAATGTGCCATGTCTGGTTGGGGCCGGGGCCGAAGCGATTCTGAGAGATGACAGCCAGGTCATAGGCCGCACCAGAGAGGTCGAGTGGCTTCTTCAGCTGAAAGTTCATTGTCGACTTGATCTTACACGAGCAGGATAGCATGTGCAGGCGGGCACGGTAGGTCACCTCCCCGCCAGAGTTGGATCCGAGGCAGCCTTCTGGAAGCTCAACCTGGGGCAGCTGTCATGAATGTGAGAGACGGTTTGTGGAGCCTTGAACACTGTCATCATCCCCACAGGCCAACATCGGCATGCAGCCCCTGAACAGACTCATCCACGGGCCACAGTCTGTGACATGAGCCAAAAACTTTTAAAAACAAACAAGCAAAAAAACAAAGCAAAACAAAACAAAAAAACCCTCGGTGCTGGTGAGGCTGTTGGGAAATAGGCATTCATGGCCAGTGCCTGTTGGTTTGGGAAGGAAATAATTTGGCAAAACCTACTGAGTGTCAGGAAAAAAATGTTTTTCCTATCTTTGGACCCAGTTACTTCAAGTCTGGAAGTGTTTCCTAAGAAAGGGAATTCAGGGGTGCCTGGGTGGCTCAGCAGCTTAAGCCTCTGCCTTCGGCTCAGGTCATGATCTCAGGGTCCTGGGATTGAGCCCAGCATCAGGCTCTCTGCTCAGCGAGAAGCCTGCTTCCCCCTCTCTCCCTCTGCCTGCCTCTCTGCCTACTTGTGATCTCTGTCAAATAAATAAATAAAATCTTTTTTTTTTTTTAAAGGAATTCAAATGAAAGGAATGCCAGGAAGTAAAGCTTCACTGTAAGCGTACTGGGCCAGTCTATTAGGGACCCGGCCAATTAATTATGGTAAAGCCAGTGGGTGAAATATCTGATGGTTTTGCCCCTGACTTGTGCAAGAGATTTTCCCTCTGTGCTTCAGTTTCCTTCTCATAACTTGGGAGTTAATTAGACTGCTCTTAATGGGTTGCTCGGGAGAC
Source organism: Neogale vison (assembly GCF_020171115.1). Taxonomy (NCBI): domain Eukaryota; kingdom Metazoa; phylum Chordata; class Mammalia; order Carnivora; family Mustelidae; genus Neogale; species Neogale vison. The sequence continues at coordinate 212,854,970 of NC_058096.1, read as the reverse complement.
TTCAAAGAAATCATCTCCCACCTAGACCAACATTGTCTACCCCTGGCCTGCCCACTTCCACCCTAGCCCCCCACACTCTGGTCCCCCCATGGGAGCTGGGGGAAGTCTGCGAACACTGAACCCAGTCATATCCCTCTTCTGCTCACACACCCTCCATTGCTCCCCTGCAGAGTTAAACCCAAAGTCCTCGGAATCCTCGACCCCTCCACATCTCTTCTCTCACAGTAGCCCCCTTGTGCACCCTGACTCCAGCCTCTTGTCTCCTTCTCCCCATCCCAGGCCACCCCACAGCCCCGTGACAGCCCATTACCTGCCCATGCAGGGTCACCTGCCTCCTTCCATTGGGACGGAGCGCCTCCACTGAGAACCTCAAGCTGGGTTGTGGAAGATGTTCTGTAATGGAATGGTGAGACAGTGATGCTGGGGGTGGTCCCTTGCTCACCGCCACCTCCCACAGACCATGCATGGGGACCCAGGACATTTTCCTTCCCTCCCTTGAAACACAGGATTCCTGTGGGTTGTTAAGAAGTTTTCAAAAGCGGAAACATGGAGATCTAGTCTATGACAATGTGACTATACTTAATGCCATAAAACTATCCACTTTGGGGCCTCCTGGGTGGCATTGGACTCTTGATTTCAGCTCAGGTCATGGTCTGGGGGTCATGGGATTAGGCTCCAGGCTTGATGGGGAGTCTGCTTGGAATTCTCTCTCCCTCTGTCCCTCCCCCTGCAGTGTATGTGCTCTCTCTCTCTCAAATAAATAAATATAGTCCTAAAAAAACCAAACCAAAACAAAAAAAACAAAACAAAACCCTATGCTTTAAAATGGTTAAAATGGTAGATCTTATCTAATGCATTTTCTACTACAATTTTCGTTTTAAAGTCTGAAAAGAACTCTTGGAGCTGTTTCCCAGTGGATAATGCACTGGGGGCAGGAAGAGACCTGCCAAGGTCACAAGGTCAGGGGCAAAATGTTGACAATCACCTCTTCCTTCCTTGCCTCTCGGGTCCCATCTCCACTTTGGAGCTGCCCAAACTCCAGCTCCCTATGTCCTTCAGGAAGCTATGTCTTCACGACACGACCATTTCCCCCTGCCGACTCCCTGCATGGCCTTAAAGAACAAAGCCAACAGGACACATGGGAAGGAAAGAAAGACTGGGAAATGTTTCTTTTCAGATTATGGATTCTCTACATTTTACAAAGTGAAACTCGCTCCACCTCTTTTTTTTTTTTTTTAAGATTTTATTTATTGATTTGCAAGAGAGAGCACGCATGAGTGAGGGTGGGGGATGGGGGATGGAGGGGCGCAGGGAGATGAACAGAAGCCGACTCCCTGCTGAGCAGGGAGCCCAAGGCCAGGTTCAGTCCCAGGACCCTGGGATCATGACCTGAGCTGAAGGCAGACGCTTAGCCCACTGAGCCACCTAGATCCCCTGCCCTAGCACCTTTTACTAATTTCCCCAAATTTCTCTTGCCACCTTATTTCTAGTACCCACTGCTGTATTTCTAATGCCTGCCCCAGTTCCAGTGGCTCTGGACTGCTCTCACCAGGGGGGACACACACGGGGCTGCTCCAGCTGCTCCAGGGGTCTCCTGGGTCTCCTGGGGCTGCTGGCCTGAGTCGCCTCCTGCGGAGCTGGAATTCCTGGGCTGCGTCCATCCGCAGGGGGCAGAGGCAGGACTCTAGTGGGGAAATGAGCCGAACTTCAAGCTGAAGGGCTGTCTCAGACCTGGGGGTGCCTGGGGCTTGGCGCTCATCATTTAGCCACCAGACACTTAATTGAGTGCCAACTGTGTGCTGGGCCCTGGGACCACTGTGGGAATAGGCCAGGCCGTGTCCTCTTGGGGGACCTTAAGGTGTCCCATTCTTGCCCTGGCCCTAGGTTGGCGTTGTAGCAGCTATCTATTGGGATGCGAGCCTGGTCAATGGCTTCTCACCCCCAAGCCCGTTTCCTCACCTGAGAAATGGGAATAATCCAATATGGAACTAAGGATGGGCCAGCAAGCGTACAACGAAATTAGCACTGGGCCTGGCACACAGTAGGCGCTCAATTAATGCTAGCACGCTGCAGCTGTAGTTGGTACTATTATTCTCACCGAAGCCAGCATCCTCCTGAGGTCCGCAGTTGCCCTAGGACCAGATCATATATACACAGTTTTACCTTTTGGTAAAAGGTAAAAAAAAAAAAAAAAAAGGTTTTTTTTTGAAAGAAATATTAGTTCTTTTATAATTTTAAACAATTATTCTAAGTGCAACGTGGAAGCTTGGGTTAGAAAAAGAAAGAAAGAGGACATTTGTTTTTTGTTTTGTTTTGTTTTTTAAAGATTATTTATTTATTTATTTGACAGAGAGAGAGAGAGAGATCGCAAGTAGGCAGAGAAGCACACAGAGAGAGAGGGAGAAGCGGACTCCCCACTGAGCAGAGAGCCTGATGAGGGGCTCGATCTCAGGACCCTGAGACTATGACCTGAGCTGAAGGCAGAGGCTTAACCCACTGAGCTACCCAGGCGCTTTAAAAAAAAAAAAGAGAGAGAGAACTTTCATGGAAAAACAGGTGGCTCAGAATAAGCCCAGGGATTTAGTCCCCAGCAACATGGCAACATTTATCTTGGTGGTAGACAGACACGCTCAAGAATGTAAGATGTGGGGCGCCTGGGTGGCTCAGTGGGTTAAAGCCTCTGCCTTCAGTTCAGGTCATGATCCCAGGGTCCTGGGATCGAGCCCCATGTTGGGCTCTCTGTCCAGCAGGAAGCCTGCTTCCTTTCCTCTCTCTCTGCCTGCCTCTCGGCCTACTTGTGATCTCTGTCAAATAAATAAATAAAATCTTTAAAAAAAAAAAGAATGTAAGATGTTTGCATGTGGGGCAGCTGGGGGACCTTTCTAGGGGAGCTGGATACTTCTTTGTAACTTTTCTGAAAATCTAAGATTATTCCCAAAGTAAAAGTTGGCTTAAAAGATTTTCAGAGGCAAAATTATTATTCTGTACTTTCCTACAAAAATTGTTTTAGGAGGGAAAACCTGTATGTCAGTGGTGTTGGGGATCAGGAGAGTCAGGTGTAGGATATGGCCTGCCCCCCACACCCTGTGTCATGCGGAGAGGTCCCCCAACATCCGGAATTTCAAATCAAACTGACAGAGAGACCCCTCCCCCAGCAGGAGTCCCATATCACCTGCCTCTGACAGATCCCATTCACCGGAGGGGGTCACTGAGGCTCAGGGGGCTCCGACACTGGAAAGGGAGATGGGGCTGAAGCTGGGGTTGCTCCCTGGCCTGAAAATGCCACCAGTCTGAGGGAGGAGGAGATGCCATGATTCAGAGGCTGGAGGTCTCTGTCTCTCCCCATCTAGGGGCTTCTTGGGCCTGAAGCAAGGGCTGAGGTTCCTTGCAGACCCAGCTTGCTCCGCGTGGGGGCAACAGAAGGGACAGCAGAAGGTAGCTGGAGAATGAACGAAGGTCTGCGGAAGACACACAGCCAGCCAACAGGTAGAGAGACCATGCTTGACATCACTCTTCATCAGGGAAGTGCAAATCAAAACCATAATGAGATACCACCTCAGTTCGAATGACTATCATCAAGAAGACACAAGACGGGGGCACTTGGGTAGCTCAGTCGGTTAAGTATCTGCCTTCATGTCCCCAGGGTCCTGGGATCGAGCCCCCATCGGGCTCCCTGCTTGGCGGGAAGCCTGCTTCTCCCTCTCCAATTCTCCCTGCTTGTGTTCCACACACGCCACCCCCCAACAAATAAATAAATAAATAGTCTTGAAAAAAATGTTTACTGCAGCCTCACGTACAATAGCCAAGATACGGAAGCAACCAAAGTGTTTCCATTCATCTGCCGATGAATGGAAAAAGAACATGGGGTATACACACACACACACACACACACATACACACATACACAGGGATATTATTCAGCTGTAAAAGAAGGACACCCTGATGTGTGTGACAATGTGAACAAGCCTCGAGGGCACTATACTAAGTGAAATAATTCAGAGAAGGACAAATACCATAGGATCTCTCTCGCACACATGGAATCCAAAGCAAAATAAAATGGAACTCATGGACATGGAGAACAGATCGGTGGTCACCAGAGGCAGGGGGTTGGGGGGTGGGAGGAATGGGGGTCAAAGGTACACAATTCAGTTATAGAATAAGTAAGTCCTAGGATGTCATGTACTGTATGGTGACTATAGTTCCTAATACTGTATGATGTACTTGGACGCGCCTAGGAGAGTAGATCTTACAAGTTCTTACAAGACATAAGGTTTGTATCACAGGTGGTGATGGACAGTAGCTAGATTGACAGTGATCACTTGACAATACATACAAATATCAAATAATGATGTTGTACACCTACAGCCAACATAATGTTACATGTCAATTGTATCTCAAAAACAAAACAAAAAACAGAAGGAGAAAAAGGAAGGGAGGAAGGAAAGAAAGAAGGAAAGAGGGAAGTGGAAGGGGAGCTTCCTAGAGAGGCTGCCCTTGAACTAGACCCTGAAGATCAACTGGATTTTCAGCCACTCATAGAGAAGAAGGCGTGAAGATGGAGGAGACTGCATGGGCAAAGGTAGAGCTTGGAAATTCAGGGCATGGGCAGATAATGATGGCTATTCAGAGGGGGCCAGAGGAAACATGAGGTTGGTGAGGGTGCCTGGGGCCAGGTGAGGAAAGGATGCTCTCCCGAGGTAATAGGGAGCTATGGAGGGTGTGTGAGCAAGGGAGGTTCCGATGAGATCTGAGTGTCAAAGAGACTCCAGAGGCTAGCTGCAGGGCAAGAGTGGAGACCAGGCAGGAGGGGAGATGGATGTAGAGATGGTGAAACTGATTTGGGGGTCATGTTCCCCGGGAAGAAGCCTGTGTTCTCTCCTGACCTAGGGAAGAAACTCACCAACTCCCACAGGCTGCTGGATGTCCGGTGCCGGAACTGCACCTCGGCGCCATCCTGGCGGGCTGGGTTCTCCCACTTCAAGAGCACCTGCCCCGAGGACCTAGACATGGTGACGTCTCCAACCAGCGGGGGGTCGTATTTAACTAGGAACAGAGATGGAGATTGGGGAGGCGAGCCAGCATATGTGTAAGTTATTGATACTTAAAATTTTGGAAAATCTGCCCCACCCAGCCCAGGGTACCTGACTGAGTCTCCAGGATGTGCATCAGGGAAACCCTTACAAGGTCCATCTAAGCCTAGGATTCTATGGCTCAAAGATTCAAGACTGACACTCCTTGTACCAATATTGTGGTGAGATGGGCACTTTTGTGAGTTGCTGATAAGAGGCTAATTAATTGAATCTATTTTTTAGAAGACTATTAGGGAAATCTTACTAATTTTTTAAACCCTGACTTGAAGAGAAGCATCCATCATTCTTCTCTGCATCTTGGTCATACCATGTCTGATTCTACCTCAGGACCTTTGCACTTGCTGTGCCCTTATGCCCTCTACCTGGAACACACTTCTCTACCCCTGATTATTGTTGGATCCTTTTTGTCCTTCCGGGCTCAGCTTGACCTCCCAGCAGCATTTCCTCATATATAATAGTCCTTCCTGTTCATCACTTCCTCTTGACTCTGGCCTCCATGAGGGATGGTGGGATCCTGCCTTCATCTTAAAATTTGATACATTGCTCATCATGGATTTTTTGGCATTAATTTTGATTTTTCAAAAAACATCTCTTTATATTGACAATTATTTATATTGACTCCTGAGTTTTCTGGCATCCCTTACAATTTCGTGCCCAAGGCAGGTTCCTCCCTCACCTTACCCTAATGCCAGCCCAGAGTGGCCAACTTTGTTGGCCTCACTCATGTCCCCTATGACTCAGCATAGCACACAGGAGCATCTCAAACACTAGGTGTTAAGTGTCCGTGGTTGCGTCGTGAAAACAGATTTTAAAGACCCAACGAGGTCCCAGTGGTATTACAGTTTCGGGGAGAAACCAGAAGCAACCTAAGTGCCCAGCAGATGGGGATTGGTGAGGGGACCGTGAAGAACTCTACCATGTCCCGCAACAGGGTTTGATGTGAAAATCATTGGCATTATCAAGCCCCTGGCCCAGATCCCTGCGGGTCTAGGCTCAGGGACCCGAGGCATCTCTGGGTGAGGAAGGGGCGGCGGGGAGGAGGAGAACGGGTGCTGACCTGCACTATGAAGCTTCAGGGTGATCTTAGGGGACTTCTGTGTCTGGTTCTCAGCTCGAGATTCCACCCAGAACGTGACGGCTTGGAGCACAGCTACGCCATCCTGGTCAGAGAACTGCAGGCTGGTGGCTGAGCCCGCGGCAAAGTAGCAGCAGCGCCCGGACCTGAGGCTGCGTGAGGGGAGCACTGGGGCTGAGTCTGGGGGTGCAGGACCCACAGGGGGGCTCAGCAGCCCCAGTAGATGGGCCGCGTCACATTCCAGGATCTTCTTCTTCTTTTTTTTTTTTTAAAGATTTTATTTATTTATTTGACAGACAGAGATCACAAGTAGGCAGAGAGGCAGGCAGAGAAAGAGGGGGGAAGCAGGCTCCCCTCCAAGCAGAGAGCCCAATGCAGGACTCGATCCCAGGACCCTGGGACCATGACCCGAGCCGAAGGCAGAGAGGCTCTAACCCACTGAGCCACACAGGCGCCCCATCCCAGGATCTTCTTCTGCCCTTTTGACTCCCCCTCCCCAGCCTGGGGACTCTAGGGGGATCAGCCTGCCACTGAGGGTTTGGGGGGAACCCCAGAATCTCACGATGCAGATGAAGAAATGAATGGTTGGAAGGATGGACAAACGAGTAAGCGGGTGAGGAGGAAGGATGAGAGGGACCCTAATTGCCACCCAACTTAGATGCCCACCTACGCTGACACGCCCCCCCCCAAATAGAGTCCCCACTCTCCCTTCTCACATAAGACACTGAGCCACCAGGAAGGGCAAGGACCTTGCTAAGATCACATCTCTGAGAGCAGGGTCATGGGGGCAGGAGCAAGTGTGGGATGATGGGTGAAGGTTTGGGCACCGGGGCAGGGTCCTTACCAGCACCTCAGGAAGTGGCTGACCCCAGTCGTGGGGCCCTCATACTGCCAGGAGCATTCATAACCAGCACTGACTATCCGGTAGCAGTTCAGGTCCCTGGGGCCTGAAGCCGAGCCTGGAGGAGATCCCAAAGGTTTTAGAAGGAACCAAGAGCTGGGAGGGGGCCCTCCTTGCTGGTGCACACTTGGGATGAATCTTTGTGACATTTAAGTAATCCAGTGTCAACCTCAGCCTTGGCGAACTCCCAGCACCCTCCCTGTGCCCTTCGCTCCTGTCTCCTGCCTTCTCCCCTGCTCACCCTCCTCCAGCCACACCAGCCTCCTCACCAGTCCCCAAACACAGCAGGCTCACTCCCACCTCAGGGCCTTTGCGCATGCTGTGCCATCTGCCTGGAATGCTTTTCCCACAGATCTTGACATTCTAGTTTCTCCTTCAGCGTCACCTCCTTGTCCACCAGGCAACCTGAAGCCGCCCCCTCCTCCAGCCTCCCTCCCCTTCCTCTGGTTTCTCATAGCACATTCTGGCATGCTGTCTGTGCATTTGTCTGCCTGTTATCCACCTCCCACACTAGGCTGTGGCCCCAGGAAGTCAGTCGGGCTTGTGGCTGATTCTTTCACGCCTAGAACTGGGTCTGCATGCAGTAGGAGCTTGGTAAATAGTTCTTGCACGAAAGGAAGGACGAAACACCTGTTTGGTGGCAGACCCTGGGACACCGGAGCTTGGTGAGGACAGGAAGAGTAGGCTATCAGGCTGTTCCCAAGACCTCAGGTGCACCTAAATCTTTGACTGGGTGGGAGGGAACTAAGGGAGGAGCAGCTAAGGAAGGGGCAGTCAGACCCCAGCATGACCTCTCCCCGCAATAAGGAACTGTCCCAGACCTGCGCCTGCATCCGGATACGGCGGGTCCTGAAAACAGCACCCACTGGTACTGCAGGCTTCAGCTGCAAAGACAACGAAGAGAGAATGACGTTTCCAGTCTTTTACTGCATGACGGAGGCGCTCCGGCGGGGGGGCTTGCCAAGAGATCATCTGTCCACCCACCCCCTCTCCCATCTATGGGTCCGCCCACCCATCCATCCACACATCCTATCTTCCACCGAGCCACCCATCAGGCATTCACGCATTCATCTGTCCTACGCTCCATCCATCCATCCATCCATCCAACCATCCATCCATCCATCCACCGCTCATTCATCCACTCAACAACCTCTGAGGCTGCTCGGCCCCTGTCCTCCTCTCAGTTTCTGGTCTCCAGCCCTGCCTAATCCCTGCAGGCCCTGAAACCTTGCTGATTATCAGTTTACAGAGACACACAGAGAGGCAAAGTAGTGACTTGAGGTCACACAGCAGCCACAGGAGAGCTGGAACTAGATTTCAAACCCAGTCATCTGCAGGGGTCTGGGCTCCTTTCTGTCCGATCCCACGAGAAGGAGAGATAGTATGTACATATATTTTGTCTAATAATAAAAGAAAACTATAAACATGTATAACCATTATATACATACTTGTTCCTTATCCTTTTCTTCTTCTTTTTTTTCTTAAAGATTTTATTTATTTATTTGAGAGAGAGAGAGAGAAAAAACACAATCAGGGGGAGGGGAGAGGGAGAAGCAGGCTCCCCACTGAGCAAGGAGCCTGATGTGGGACTTGATCCCAGGACCCTGAGATCATGATCTGAACTGAAGGCAGACACTCAACCAACTAAGCAACCCAGGCATCCTGCTTTCTCTTTTTTTAAAAGATTTTGTTTATTTTACAGAGAGAGAAGGCACAAGCAGGCAGAACGGCAGGCAAAAGGAGAGGGAGAAGCAGGCTCCCCGCCGACATAGGGCTCCATCCCAGGACCCTGGGATCATGACCTGAGCCGAAAGCAGACTGAGCCACTCAGGTGCCTCTCCTTATCGTTTTTGGATTTTAGCATTTCTCACAGAACCTCAGGGAGTGGTTAAGATTCAGAGATTTAGGGCGCCTGGGTGGCTCAGTGGGTTAAGCCGCTGCCTTCGGCTCGGGTCATGACCTCAGGGTCCTGGGATCGAGTCCCGCATCGGGCTCTCTGCTCAGCAGGGAGCCTGCTTCCTCCTCTCTCTCTCTCTGCCTGCCTCTCTGTCTATTTGTAATCTCTCTCTGTCAAATAAATAAATAAAATCTTTAAAAAAAAGATTCAGAGATTTAGCCCATTCCACAGAAGATGATGTCAAGACCAGAGCAGAGATGCCCAAGTTTGATAGAGGGAAAGACTGAGGCTCAGCCAGGTCCATCACCCTACACGCACATGCCCCGCGGCAAGAAAAGCCATGGTGTCAAGGTGGGGAACTCACCGCCTTGCTCTCGGAGCAGGAGCAGAAGGAGGGGGACCAGCCTGGCCCACAGCTGTCCCATGGAGCCCACACAGAAGCTCACAGCCCCAGATGAACTTCTGCCAGCCACCCCGTCCTTGCCCCTGAACATGTTGAAGCTGAGTAAGAAGGAGGACTTAAAAGATTAAAAAAAAAAAAGTTAGATGTCATGGCCCCTCCTGCCACAAGTCAAACTGAAAGAGAAACTAAGAAGTCAGCATGGTGGTGGCGGCCTCATCGCGGCCACAAACCCACCTGGAGTCACGGATCTGGGGGTCTACACTGATGGCACAAGCCTTAGCCAGAGGTGCCAACCCCTTGAGTGGCCAGCTGCTCTGAGCCCTTGCCCTGGTTTCCGGCCCTCTCTAGCTGACCTCTGAGACTCAGGTGCCAAGAGGGAGCCCCGTGTTCTCGGATGTCTGTGTTCACTCTCCTAACAAACCGTTATGAAGTGTTTGCTCTACGCTGCCCCCTCCCCACACGCCCACCTCTCCATTTCCCAAACTTCACCCCAGGGCACCCTGGGTTCCCGCTCCTGAAGAGTCCTTTGCTTCCTTCAGACTAAGCTTTGTCCCCTCTCTGCGTCTGTTTCTTGGCATCGGGGGCGGGCGGGTCTCAGTTTCTGAGCCTTTCTCCTCACTGTCTACAAAGTCCCAAAATGTCCATGGAGAAGGACAGACTCATGCTAAAAAGTGGGTGAACCCCAAAAAAGTCCTGCTGAGTGAGAACAGCCAGACACAGCAGCCCACATGTTGTATGGTCCCCATGTACGTGAAATGTCCAGAACCGGCAAATTCAGAGACAGAAACATGAGTGGTTGCCAGGGCCTGGGAGATGGGGTTTGGGGAGTGACTGCTAATGGGGACAGTGTCCATTTGGGGTGATGAGAATGTTCTGGGACTGGACAGAGGAGATGGTTGCAGAACACTGTGAAAGTTCTAAATGTCCCTGAAGTGTAGATTTTAAAATGGTTTATTTTAAGTTATGTGATTTTCACCTTAAAGAAAAATGTTCCTGGAGCACAGGGGGCTGAGGAGCATGGTGGGAGTCTCTCCCGGAAGAGCATCTGGGGACCGGGACCCAGGTGGGTTGGGAGGAAGCCCAGTCTCAGAGGCTCCCTGTTCCTGCGGGCAGCTGAGCTAGTCAGGGTCAGGCGCCCAGGAGGCCATGAGGTCAGAGACATGGGAACAAAGAGGCAGTGTCCCAGGCCTGGCACAGTGGGGACGGGGACCCCGTGACCCCGCACAGAGCAGCCTTCACTGGCAATAGGGCCCAGGCCAGGCCAGGGGGTGGAGTGGGCTGCAGGACGGATGTGTGAGGCCTGGGGGAGGGGTAGAGACAGAGAGAGACAGAGACAGAGAGCCAGAGCCAGAGACAGATTGGTAGAAACATAAAGAAAGATGAAAGAGACAGAGATGGAGCCAAATCCTTAGTCTCCTCTCAAAGATCCTGACACCCTACCCCAGGAGACACCATCTCTGTGTCCCATTTCACAGATGGAGAGACTGAGCCCTGAGGTGCCCAGACCCCTCCAGTCCCCAGCTGCACATGAAGAGATGGATTCAGACAGAGGCCCCCCCTTTCCCCCCAGCGAGGGTGAGCTTTGCATCTTCGGGAACAAGCCTCATGCCCCAGGGCTGGCCCCCACCAAGGCTGGCCCGTCTAGGCTTCAGCTACACCATCTGCAAAATAGACAGTTGTGAAACGCTAAAGGAGGGCCCGGCTCCCGGCAGGTAATGCCCACCAGACAGCCGGGGTAATGAATTGTTCTTTGGGGGTCCCCCAGCAGCCTCTGCTCTTGTTGCAGCTCTTTCCCAGCCCCCCAAAGTCACCGGGCTTCCCAGAGCAGCCCTTGGAAAGACATTGGGGGGTGAGGGAGGAGCAGAGGAAGGGACAGAGCTGGACACGGGTGCCCACAGATCCTTGGCGGCAGGGGTGGGTGCAGGGAGTGTCAGAGGTGGGGGGCACGTCCCAAGGGAGAGTTGGGAGAGATGCCCAGAGAAGGGGGCTCTTGAACTCGGTTTATAGAAAAAGCATTCCTGGCAGAGGGCACAGCAGAAGCCAAGTTCAGGGACATGCTTTGGGGAATATCAAAATGAACACGGCAATCTGTGGCTCCACAGCAGTAAGGCAGATGAGGACTTCAAGTGCCAGGCCGAAGGGCTGGACTTTCTCCTAAGGGGACTGGGGAGCCATAGCAGGTGTTTGAGCACGATACCAGATACCAGCCACAGGGGAGGTGGCGTTTCTACCCTTATCAAAGTCGGGATCTGAAGCTTGCCCCAAGATTCACTGCACTTCACCTTCCCCGTGCCAAATCTGCACACCCACCGCCCCTGGTCTGCCTGCACCCTCCGCCAGGAAGCCCTCAGGGTGCCCTTATGGGTCCCTCCCTGCTGCCCCAGAAATACAGCCAGGATATGCTTCTAGGGCTGCCCCACTTTCAGATGCCTCCTCGCTAGCTGCGGGGAGGGTGAGGCAGGAAGGACTGGGTTAAAAGGGGCCCAGGAAATGGAAATCATGATGGGAGGGACCACAGAATTTCCCTACCCCCTCGGTTTCCGTTTTCTTCCAGGGTGAGTGACTTGCAGCCCAAGGGAGGCTGAGCTTCTCTCCATGTGGCCACGAGACCCTAATGCCTCCAGAGGGCATCTAAGGAGAATGCTGAAGGATAAGTAGGAGTTTGCAAGGAGAAAATCTTAGTTTACAAACCCTTTTGTGGTTTCTCATTCACCAATAAGATCAGTTTTCATTCGTTCATCCATTCATCCAGAACTTTCTAATGCCTCCAGGGATCATTTAAGGATGTTTTAAATAATACCCAAAAGGATGCGCCTGGGTGGCTCAGTCGTTAACCATCTGCCTTCGACTCAGGTCGTGATCCCAGAGTCCTGGGATCGAGCCCAGCATTGAGCCCCCCACCAAGCCCTCCATCAAGCCCCCCATCAGCTTCTCTGTTCAGCAAAGAACCTGCTTCTCCCTCTCCCTCTGCCTGCTGCTCCCTCTACTTGTGCTTGCTTGCTCTCTGTCAAATGAATAAATAAAATCTTTAACAAGGAAGAAAAAAAGAAGGGGTGTCTGGGTGGCTCAGTTGGTTGAGCATCTGACTCTTGATTTCAGCTCAGTATAGTAATCTTGGGGTCATGGGATCAAGCCCTGCATACAGCTCTGCCCTAGGCACGGAGACTTCTTGTCCCTCTCCCTCTGCTCCTCTCACTGCTTGCTTTCTTTCTTTCTCTCTCTCTCTCTCTCTCTCTCAGATAAATAAATAAATAAAATCTGGGTGGCTCAGTCGTTAAGCGTCTGCCTTCAGCTAAGGTCATGAAACCAGGGTCCTGGGATCGAGCCCTGCATCGGGCTTTCTGCTCAGCAGGAAGCTTTCTTCTCCCTCTCCCACTCCCCCTGCTTGTGTTTCCTCTCTCACTGTGCCTCTCACTGTCAAATAAATAAAACCTTAAAAAAAAAAAAAACCAACACAGAAGATTATCAAGAAAATAAACTCTCGTGTTCATTCAACAATCACACTCGCTGATGCCCTCTAGAGACATATGAAAAGGGCTTTGATGGGTGTGTAGAAGTTCACAGGAAAAAATATATTCATTCAATATGTGTTCTCTGATGCTTCTCAAAGAAAACTTGAAGTGGGTTTTGAAGGATGCATAGGTGTTCACCATGGGAAAATTTCACGCATTGATTCATGTGTTCAGTCAATCAGTAAGTCAGATGTCCCTTGTAGCCCATTGAAGGGACATCTTGGAAATTCTTGTGTAAGTTCTTGTCATCTTGGAAGTTCTATGTATTCTCCAGATGGAGCAGGGGCATTTGATACAGCCCTGATGGCCCCTCCAGCAGGTCCCAATTTACCTGGTCCAACCACTTCCGGTTCAGGGATCCTGTCTTTCTCTGGGATTCCAGACCAAGTCCCCAAGGAAGACTGATTGGCTGGGCTTGAGTTACCTTTCCTCCATGAGCTAATCACAGTGGCTGAAGTGGATGATCTCTAGGGGCACCTGGGTGGCTCAATTGGTTAAGCATCTGCCTTCAGCTCAGGTCATGATTCCAGGGTCCTGGGATAGAGCCCTAAGTCAGGCTCCCTGCTCAGCAGGACGTCTGCTTCTCTCTCTTCCTCTGCCCACACCCCACCACCACTCGTGCTCTCTCTCCCAAATAAATAAATAAATGTTTCTCCCTCTCCCTGTGCCTCCCCGTAGTGCGCGCTCTCTCTCTCAAATAAATAAATAAAATCTTAAAAAAAAAAAAAAAACGAACCATAAAGGCCTTATCTCCAAATGCAGCCACATTCTGAAGTACAAACTGAAAGGATTTCAACATACAAGTTTTGGAAAGACACTACTCAGCCCATGACCGTGACTGCTTTGGACTGCCCGTAACAGTCTGGAAGTTTCTGGAAAAGCTGAAATAGAGAATTCCCATAGGAGCCAGGGATTCTCCTCCTAAGGGTAAAAACCCAAGAGCATTGAAAGCAGATGTCCACACAATAACTTGTGTGTGAATGTTCAGAGCAAAACAATTCACAATAGCCAAAAGGTGAGAAAACTCCAACATCTATTAACAGATGAATGAGGAAACAAAATGTGGTCCATCCACACAACGGAATACTATTTAGCCAAAAAAAAGGAAGGAGGCACTGATTCAAGCTATGATACAGATAAACCTTGAAAACGTACTGAGTATGCCTGGGTGGCTCAGTGGGTTAAGCCTCTGCCTTTGGCTCAGGTCATGGTCTCGGGGTCCTGGGATCGAGCCCCGCATCAGGCTCTCTGCTCAGCAGGGAGCGTGCTTCCCCCTCTCTCTCTGCCTGCCTCTCTGCTTACTTGTGATCTCTCTCTCTGTCAAATAAATAAATAAAATCTTAAAAATGCAATGAGCAAAAGAAGCCAGACACACAAAGCCATGTGTTGTGTGGGCCCATATATATGAAATGTCTACAACAGGCAAGTCCATAGAGAGAGAAAGCAGACGGTGGTTGCCAGGGGCTGGGGAAGGAGGACGGGGACTGCTCCTGGGTCAAGGTTTTCTTTTAGGGTTGATGTAATATTCTGGGGTTAGATAGTGGTGATGATTACACAACTCTGAGAATATGTTAAATACCACTTTAAAAAGCTGTATTTAGAAAAATAAAAAATTGGGGTGCCTGGATGGCTCAGTTGTTAAGCGTCTGCCTTCGGCTCAGAGCATGATCCCAGGGTCCTGGAAGCAAGCCCCGCATCGGGTTCCCTGCTTAGTGGGAAGCCTGCTTCTCCCTCTCCCACTCCTCCTGCTTGTGTTCCCTCTCTCACTGTCTCTCTCTGTCAAGTAAATAAATAAAATCTTTTTAAAAAATTTACAAAGAGTGTAATTTTTTTCTTTTTTTTCCCCAATTTATTTATTTTCAGAAAAACAGTATTCATTATTTTTTCACCACACCCAGTGCTCCATGCAAGCCGTGCCCTCTATAATACCCACCACCTGGTACCCCAACCTCCCACCCCCCCGCCACTTCAAACCCCTCAGATTGTTTTTCAGAGTCCATAGTCTCTCATGGTTCACCTACAAAGAGTGTATTTTATGGTGTGTGAATTATATGTCAATTTTTAAATGTGCATAAGAAAAACTAGTGCTGTCAGGGATTTTTCTGTGTTTTTTTAATGTATTTTTATGTGCTCATTCTGACCATTGTGATTCGGTAGGAGCCTATAGAACGTCAAAGGCAAGTGGACCCTCCCTAGGGTCTCCTCCAGCCTGAGAAGATACTGTTAATGCCCACGTCCAACAGTGGAGTAGCCAAGGGAATCTGAAGCTGCAGAGACCAGAGAATGGAAGTCCCAGTGAAAGAGAGAACACGGATGTCATCTTGGGACTTTGGGATTTTCCCTGCCTCAGTTTCCCTTCTGCAAAGTGGAGCTGACCCAATTATCATCAGATAACCTGTGAAAGGTGGTCTTCATGAGGCACTTAGCCGGGTGCCCAGTTGGCTTAGCAAAAGCAGCCGTCCTCAAAACAGAAAGTGCCAACAACAGTGGCTTCCTGTTCTTGTAAATAAAGTTTTATTGGGACTAAGGCAAGGATTAGGGTGAAAAAAAGAGAGGCAGGTTCACGTACAGGCAGAGTTTGATACTGTCTTTATTTTAAATTGTGATATTTAGCGGCGCCTGGGTGGCTCAGTGGGTTAATCCTCTGCCTTCGGCTCCGGTCATGATCTCAGGGTCCTAGGATCGAGCCCCGCATCGGGCTCTCTGCTCAGCAGGGAGCCTGCTTCCCCCCTCTCTCTGTCTGCTTCTCTGTCTACTTGTGATTCCCTCTCTCTGTCAAATAAATAAATAAAATATTAAAAACAAAAAAAAATAAATAAATTGTGATATTTAGTTCATCACGCCTCTTTTGAGTTAGTTTAAATTCTTTAAGCTATCCTCTTACAATCTTGGGGTCTCTTAATTACTGATGTTTGTGGGCCCTCTTAAATTTTGAATGGAACTGGGTGCTTCATTCACCTCACCCTAGAACCAGCCCTGTTGTGTGCCCTGGGCATATTAACTAACTTCTAGGAGCCTCAGTTTCTTCATCTGCAAAATGGGGATGATAATGTTCCCTTACTTCTGGGAGGACTCATTGAAAAAAAAAAAATGTTTTCATCTTGGCTGGTGGGTAGGGTGGGGCCTGGAAGGAGGTCCGGCCATCCGATGGAGGCGGAGCCCTGCCAGGAGGGTTCCGAGAGAGGGGCGGGGCAAGGCCCATCAGCTGACCGGCTTGACCAATGGCGCGGGGTGGCGGGGCTTGGCAGGTTGGGGCGGGGCCGGGGGCGGGCCGGGCGGTGCGGACTAGCGGGCCATGGACGAACCGAGCCTCCTGCGGCGCCGAGGGCTCCAGGTGAGGCCCCTGCGTGGGCGGGCGGAGAGCGTGGCAGAGTAGACCTGAACTGGGTGCCAGGGGCGGAGCTTCGGCATCCGGAGAAACTGAGGCGGAAGGCGGGACGTGCGCTCCGGTCTTTCCTTCTGCCCACCCGCTTGTCAAAGTGCTTTTTGCCTGGTGGGAAGGGGCTATACCCCGTTTGACATATGGGGAAACTGAGGCTCCAAGTGCCAGCGTGGGAAAAAGGGGCTGAAGGCTGCGCCCCTTACCACCAGCTGCTCTAATAATAATATGAGCAACAGCAGCCTTTGAGCGCTCACCATATGTTCATCCTTGAATTAATCTTTTTACTAGTGATATATTAATATTAATTAATGTGTATTATTACCTGCCTCTTGGTTTCGCTGCGCCACCGCGCCCCAGCCTCAGATCACCCCTAAGGTGAGCCCGGGAGGTTGGGGCTGTCCAGGCGCCCATTTGTCAGATAAGGAAAGTGAGGCTCGAGTCTGGAAAAGTCACAAACTCGAGGTGGCCCAACAGGGCTTCAATCCGGCGGCTTTAACCAGCTCTCTCGCGCACAGGGCACTGCCAACTGGCTGCGGCGGTGGGGAGTGGGGAGGAGGAGGAGGGCGGGAGCCACTTTTGCTTCTCCGGACCTCAGTTTCCCCATTTGCTGTAAGGGCTCTCCTTTTCTGACCTCTAGCCTTGGGTTTGTGTTTGGGAGGCTCACTTACTAGGAGGTAAGAACATGGGTGTCAGAATTCGAACCCACGCAGGGGGCCCTGTGACCCCGGTGGGCAACGTCTTTGACTTTTCTGGACCTCGGTGCAAAGGGAATTGAGGCGATTTAGCCAATTCCCCCTGGGGCCTTAGACCACACCCTTAACAAGCTCCCAGGTTGCTGATCGGGAATCTGAGACGCATCATTTACACAACAAACATTCATTGAGTGCCTGCTGTGTGCCCGGCAGTGGAGAGGCAACGGGGTGCTGACCCTCTAAAACCGCTCTTCGGGATCTCCCAGCCTTTTGGGCGAAACAATGAGCAGCAGCGACCCCAAGGAGTGGTCAGCTGCATCGTGGGACGCTCGGGCACACTTGGAGAAGGCGCCTGAACTGAGCGTGGCTGGGTGGCCTCGGAGCGGAGGAAGCAGCCGCGGGTTGGGGGTGGGGGGAGGTGGGGGGTGTGTATGGGGAAATAAAAGCGTCTGAGCGAAGCTAAAACCTAGAAAGGACGGGGTGGGCGGTGGGTCAGGGAGGGCAGGGACAGAGCTGCGGGCAGAAACACCCCCACTCCCGCTCGGCGTTGGGGGGAGGGGGCTGAAAGACGAAAGTCCGAGGCCAGAGGCAGGAGTGAGGGGGCTGGGCCTAGAGGAGGGGGCGGTGAGCAGTGGGGTGTTGTGGGGGGACAGGCCCCGCCCGGAGCCCCAGTTAGACTCGAGCCCCGCCCGCGGCCTCTTAAAATAGAGGAACTGCCATCGGGTAGGCGAATGGGGGCGCTGCTGACGTCAGGAAGTGGGGGCCTGTTCCATGGTGGGGGCATCCGTACCCTGATGGCGAGCCCCATGCTACAAAAGGGGAAACTGAGGCTTTGAGGAGCGTAGCCACTGTTCAGGTGTCACAGCATGTAGGTGACAGAGTCAGGATTTGAACCCAGGCAGGTTTGGCTCCCCCTCCAGACCAGCTCTGCACTAGCAGTCCTTCCCCATGGAGGCAGAGGAACACGTGGGGACACCCCCAGATGGGTGCCGGAATTCTGGGCCCAGAAGCATGTAACTCTATGTGTTTTATGGGAAAACTAGAAGCCATTTCTTAGCTCCAGAGCTGGGGATGTCAGAGGGGAACCATCTGCTTCAGGAGCTTCCAGCGCTGATTTGGAAGAGGTTAGACTTTCCCCCTAGGGTGACTGGGAACTAGGAAAAGTGCTGAAGCAGGGGAGAAGAACACACCGGGGCTTTGAAGGACTCCTCTGGAGCCGGTGGAGGGCAAAGAGGTGGCCCGAAGCCAGGGAGGGGACTGGAGTGAACGACCAAGTAGGAGACAAAAATTAAGGAGGAAAAAAGAAATGTATATATATATACATTTTTTTTTTTTAAGATTTTATTTGTTCATTTGGCAAAGAGAGGGAACACAAGTAGGCAGAGTGGCAGGCAGAGGGGGAGGGAGAAGCTGGCTCCCCGCTGAGCAGAGAGCCCAACATGGGGCTCCATCTCAGGACCCTGGGATCACAACCGGAGCCAAAAGCAGATGCTTAACCGACTGAGCCTCGTGAAAATATATTTAATAATCAAATTAAATTTATTAAATTTAATTAAATAAATAAAATCTAAAAAAAAAAAAAGGAGGGGCATCTGGGTGGCTCAGTCAGTTAAGCGTCCGCCATCAGCTCAGGTCATGATCTCAGGGTCCTGGGATCAAGCCTCTGAATCGGGCTCCCTGGTCCGTGGGGAGCCTACTTCTCCCTCTCCCATTTCCCCTGCTTGTGTTCTCTCTCTCTCTCTCTCGCTGTCTCTCTGTCAAATAAATAAATAAAATCTTTAAATTTATTTATTTATTTACTTACTTTAGAGCGAGAAAGAGAGCGCATGAGTGGGGGAGGAGCACAGAGAGGGTCAGACTCCACGCTGGAATGGGATGCAGGGCTCGACCCCACCACCCAGAAATCCTGACCTGAGCCGAAATCAAGAGTCAGACGCTCAACCCACCGAGCCACCCAGGTGCCCCAGACAATGAAAATAATTTATAAAGAATAATATTAGTATAAATAACGGCTCACATCAAAAGAAATGAAATCTTTCCATTTGCGACGACGTGGATGGAACTAGAGGGTATCATGCTTAGAGAAATAAGTCAATCGGAGAAAGACAACTGTCATATGATCTCCCTGATATGAGGAAGTGGAGATGCAACATGGGGAGTATGGGGGGTAGGAAAAGAAAAAAATGAAAGAAGATGAGATCAGGAGGGAGATAAACCATAGAAGACTCAATCTCAAAAAACAGACTGAGGGTTGCTGGGGGGAGAGGGGTCAGGAGAGGGTGGTGGGGATATGGTCATTGGGGAGGGTATGTGCTGTGGTGGGTCCTGTGAAATGTGTAAACCTGGCGATTCACAGACCTGTACCCTGGGGATAAAACTACATTATATGTTTATAAAAAATTTTAAAAATTAATTTTAAAAATGTGAATAAATAACGGCTCACATGAACAGGCACCTATAAATGCTGAACACTGGCTGTACATTTAATTCTCCTAACACCGCAAGAGATCAGTGCTATTATTAGCCTCCTTTTTCAGAGGCAGAAACTGAGGATCAGAGAGGGAGAGTAAGAGATTTGGAATTCTAGCCAGTCTGGCTCCTGTGGGTACAAAGATGTTGAGGACCTCAGTTTGGGCCATTAAGGTATACAGTCCCTTAACTGGAGCTTCGTTAATGGGCCCAGGAGCACCACCTCCCGGCCAATCAGGGGCCAGCCTACTGGTCCGAGCCAATCAGATACTCTGGAGGCTGACTTCCTAAAGGTCAGAGAGTCAATTCATAAAAGCTTTAGGAAGCCGTGGCGAGGTCAGTTGCTTACTGAGCAGTCCAGGCAGTGGCTCTGGGCACACTGGCCAGTCTGGTTGTGCCAATGTAGGCGGCGCAGCTGGCTGTGCGCTGGGAGGTGGTGAACAGGACCTGGTGTTGCCCTCCAAACACCAGTTTGCGTTTGGTCAAGGCAGGAGCCGGCATCTGGGCCTTCTGGGTTTGGCTTCAGCTCCCTCTTCTGTGCCGTGATTTTAGGGGCTAGTTCATGGAAGCCGTTATTGCTACAAATGCTATTCTTACTATTTTATCATTATTTTTATCATCTCCCACTTGGCCTTTTGCTTCACAAAGGACAGAATTTTATTTTTTTTTTAAGTTTTATTTATTTATTTATTTGGCAGAGAGATACAGAGAGCACAAGTAGAGTGGCAGGGAGAGGGAGAAGCAGGCTCTCTGCTGAGTTGGGAGCCAGAGGCGGAGCTCGATCCCAGGATGCTGGGATCATGACCTGAGCTGAAGACAGAGGCTTAACCAGTTAACTGAGCCACCCAGGCGCCCCAGGACAGAATTTTAAAACCCTAGGTGCCTAAATCCAGGCGGCAAGGAGGTGGTCAGAGCTGTATCTGTACTTTGTCTCTCCCGCAGCTGTTGGAGGGCTTCCCTGAAAGGCCCAGCCTTTCTCCTCGTGGTCCATTTCCACTTACTCTGTTCCTCGCAAAAGCCCTCAGGCTGGTGCTATGTGGTCCCTGCTGACTTCTCTCCCTTCCTTGCAGCTGCCAACTTCCCATGGGGCTCGGTGCCAGGTGGGCTGAGTCCCACCTCCACCCTACAGTTTCCCACTAGCCTGACAGCCCCTCCAAGGAAGCCTCTTGGCTCCCTCCAGCCCCACCTCCAACCCTTCTCTCCCTCTGGGTCCCCCCTGTTGCCTCCAGTATGGGGGTGTCCATGTCCTGCTCTGTCTTCTTCAGATTGAGGGTTCCTCAGGATGGAGCTGAGGCTTCTGGCTGGAAGGCAGCATTGCCCAGCCAAGAACACAAGAGAATGCCGTAAATATTATCTTTAAAGGGCAGTTTTAAGGGATCGGAGCCCCCACCTACCCCGTCTACGCGGGAGTCACTCCTTGGGGAACAGCCTGCAAAGAGGGGGCTGAAGGCGGAAGCAGATGGCTCTGGGAGCAGAGGGTCCGGGGGCGGTGCCAGGAGAGTTCCATGTGGTCCTAGCTTTCCACAGAGCCTTTGCAGGGGGCTGCCGACCTTCCCTCGCTTCTCTCTGCCACTTCACATCTTTTTGTATTTTGGAAGCAAATTAAAATATGTGGTTCAATTGGTGGTTATTATTAATCTCACGAAATCACTGTCTTGGCTCTGATTTATCAAAACCTCCCATGGTGCCAAGCCCTTGGCTTGCTACTTGATTCCTTCCAGGACCTTGTGTCACCAGGAGGCTTTCCAAATGAAGAAACTGAGGCACAGAGGTGTGAGATTGCTTGGAGGGGGTCATACAGCTCAGATGAGGGGGAGCTTGCCAGAACACAGGGCTGCCGGGCTTTGGAAGGAAATGGTTGGAATGGGGGAGGGTGCAGCTAGCAGCCCTGGCCGACGCCAGCTCCTCACTCTTTCACAGGTTAGAGGAGAAGGGTAAGCTGCCATAGGATCCCAAAACAATTGGAGGGGGCCGAAGGAGGTATTAATGGTGGTGGTGGTGGTGGTGGTTCTGGGACTATGATCAATTTCCCTGAATGATATTGAGCTCCGGGTCCCCAGAGGTATTCATTCAGGCAGACAGAAACATCTCAGGATGGCAGGTTAGCCTCTTCCTGTCTTGCATGGCTTGGTTTTGTTTTGTGGGCTCAAGGTAATTGGGGTCAGCCCTTGGGATGATACCCCAATCCTGTGGACCCTCCCCTTACCTAGCTGGGGGACCCAGCCAGCCTCTCCCAGCTGAGTCCTGCGCGGGGCAGCTTCCGGCCCTCTGGAATTGGCTGCGGAGGCTGATGACGTCAGTGGTTGCCATGGTGAACGCCCCGCTCTGGATGTGGGCAGCCCAGAGCCCACCTGGGTAAAAATAGTCGTGTGTCCTCTAGGCGACTGCCCTGGTGTGTGTGTGTGTGTGTGTGTGTGTGTGTGTGTGTGTTGGTGGTGGGGACGGGGAGTGGGGGGAAGAGGGATGTCCAGAGACCCGGATTCCCCACCTTCTCCCTGTCAAGAGACATGGGCGGCAGGCTTCCCTCTGCGCCTCAGTTTCCCAGCCGGTGAAATGGCCCTGCTCCTGATCTGTAGTAGGTGGCTCGGTAAATGTAAAATGTATCAGGTATTATAACAGTCCGCCTGGACCCTGGCTGAGCTCAACAATAGCACAGCGACACACAACAGCAACAGTAATACTAACTGATCCTTATTACCCTGGACCCCTCCTGATGTTAACCTCCACATTATAGATGGGAAAATCAAAGCACAGATAGTACAAGTTTCTTGCTCAAGGTCCCACAGCCAGGAAGGAACAGATAATAAGTAGATCCTGATCCAGGTCAGAGTAAACACAGATTCTAAACTGGTGCTACATGACCTTTTGAGAATTTAAAAACCTTCTTGGGTGAGCCACATTTGAGGATGGATTCAGGTCACCGTGGACCCCAAGTTCGGGCTTTTTGCCCTGGTGAGGACACCCAGGGTTGATGCAAGTCAGCTTGTTGAGCTCTAAAAGGGTCTTCAATAGGGAGTCACAGATCAGGGTCCCCACCCTTCAGTGGCTCCCAGGACACAAATCTGCATAGGTAAGAGGGGAAGGGCTTTCAGATCTGGCAGGGGCAGGATGAGAATGAGTCAAGGATCTCCCTTTCTGGGGCATCTGGGTGGCTCAGTCATTAAGCATCTGCCTTCAGCTCAAATAATGATCCCGGGGTCCTGGGATCAAGCCCCAAAGCATTGGGTTCCCTGCTCAGCAGGGAGCTTCTCCCTCTGCTTCTCCCTCTCCCACTCCCCTTGCTTGTATTCCCTCTCTCACTGTCTCTCTGTCAAATAAATAAAATCTTAAGAAAAAAAAAAAAAGAATCTCCCATTCCTCAGCAGATCGTTAGTATTTAGCCACTACTGGCACACTTATTTATAAATATAACTAATTTGTTATTTAAAGTTACGAAGCTGTTTTTGGTGCGAGTAGGGTATGAGCTGGGCAGAGAAGTGACTGGGAGTCTGGGAGGGCTTCCGGGAGGAAGGGATGCCTGAGCTGAGGAAGGATGTGCAATTAACTAGCACTAAAGGAGAGGGAAGGCTGTCCTGGCAGAAGACAAAGCAGGTGCAAAGGCTTTGAGGCAGGGCAGAGCCCAGCGTGTGGGGCAGTAGAAAGGAGACATTGGCTGGAGTTGGGTGATGAAGGGGCCAACGGGGTGTGGGGGGGGAGAGCTGGGAGGAGGGCCAGGGATGTGAAGGCCTTGCCACCTCAGGAATGACCCTTGTTTCCTCTCATTTCAGAAGGAGCTGAGCCTGCCACGCCGAGGACGTGGGTGAGTTCATCTAAGGCCAGTGGGCTGGGCCCTATGGTCCTGGATACAGATTTTTTTCAGCAGCAGCCTCCAAACTGTGAATATATTTAATAATTATAACAAAGCTTCTCACTTTGATCCTTTCCCCCGGCGTTTACAAAATGTTTCAGAAGTGCTTTACTTGGTGGTCACAAACTGGGAGGCCCAGGCCAGTTTGCAATTTAGGAAACAATTGACAAGTGCAGCAGGGTTTACCACTGACACAAGGACATCCAGCCTGGAAAAGGGAAAATTGTCTCACACCTAAAGTCCAAACTATAGAATTCCAGCCAAGTATCCCAGAACCAGCTTGCATGCCTCCCGTGATGGGGTGCTCACTCTCAGGAAACACGGGTAGAAAAGTGTATGCTTCAGGGTCTCATTAACGTTTGTCTGTAGGTTGGCATTTTTGATCCCAAAAGCTCACAGAACATTTTGGTCCGTGCCTTTGCCAGTGTATGGATGGGAAACCAAAGCCCAAGACAGTGAGGGGTTTGCCTTGTGCTGGTGGTCCGAAAGTGTGTAAGTGCAAGACACCCCCTCTTTGGGGCCTGTGTTGGCCTGAGGGGTGGGAATTCTCTTGCCTTGCGTGAAATCATCCACTTAACAAACTTTTTTTGAGTGCCTACTGTGCGTCAGGCCCTGTTCCAGGCAAGGGGGACCCAGAGATGGGGTCCAATGCTGAACCCTGCCCATGAGCTCATACTCTCTTGGGGAGAGTGATGGTGAAGTGATACTATGCAGGGGAAAAATTAAACAGAGATCGAGGGGCTAGGGGACAGCTTTAGCCCTGCAGATATGGGGCCTCTTGAAGGAGGTGACATTTGAGCCTAGATCTGGAAAAGGAGGCAGAGGCAAGGGGGAAAATTCGAGGGGAATGGCCTTCCAGCTAGAGGGAATAGCATGGGCAAAGGTCCTGGGGTGCAAACCAGCTTGACATTGGAAGAACACCGTGGAAACAGGGGTAGCTGGAGTGAAGACAGCATAGGGGAGATGGAGGGTGAGGAGAAGGGGGAAGTCCTAGGGGTTGGATGAGAGTTTGAAATCTGATGGTGGGGATGGGGTCAAACTGGCCCCCAAGCCCAGACCATCTGTTCTTGTTGGGCTGGGGATAGTGCAGCTGGTGAGGAGGAGCCTGAGGGGCCCAGTAGGGGCAGGGCTCCAACATTGACCAGAAGGCGGGCACTGTTTCTGGCCTTTGCCCAGTTTGGGGGCGGGGTAGTGGGCAGGAAAAAGAACCATAGAGGGCAAAGTCCTGGGCTACTGGGGCAGGACCAGGACAAAGACTCCCCTGAGGGTTGTCTACTCTGCTCCCTGCCGTGTTCCTGACTGGGTCCAAGTGGGGTGTTAAGGGGGCCATAGCCAGACACAAACAACCCCAGACTCTTGGGATCTGCACCGGGCAAAAGAGAGGATGGGACTCAGGGAGCCATGCGTGGTTGTGTAGGGACGGCTCCGCGAAAGAGGGGCCCGCGGGACTGAATTCGGATGTGGGTGAGGGAGACGACGCTCCTGACGAGAGGGAAACCGGTGAAGCAAAGGCCTGGAGGCGTAGCCCCGGCCCCTGGTAACCGCGGGGATGCTGAGACCGCCAAGAGGGGCTCCGAATGCTGTGCTGAGCTGCTAGTGATGGGGAACAGGGTCAAGACGCACTCAGATCCCGGGTCCGAGTGACACCCCCCCCCACCGGCAACCCCCCCGGGGGGGCGGGGCGAGGGCAGAGACCCGGCCGTAGCCGGGAAGGGGCGGGGCCAGACGATGGAGCAATATTGCCAATCTGGAAGACAGTGACCGCCCTTCCTTTCCGGTGGCGCAGCCCGGGGGCTGGAGACCTGGCAGCCTTGGCGTCGCTCTCCGGGAGGGGGTGGCACCCGCGACTCCAGCCTCCCGCAACCCGACTTTTCCTGCTGGGCTGGGCCTGCGCGCAGGTGCGGGGCTCCGAGCCCCGCCCCGAGGAGGAGAGAGCCCGCCCCCCGCGCCCCCAGCGGCCCAGCCTCCACGCCGCGTTGGTAGCGCCGACCAGGCGTGCTGTCCCCACGTCCGCGTCTGTGGGTCTGCCCGATCGCACGGTGATCGGGGTTCAGGGGGCCACAAAGGTGGTTTTGGCACCCGGCCACGTAGACGCAGCCCCGGCCTCGGCATGAAGTCTCGCAGAGACAAGCTGCACATCCCGGCGCTGACCCTTGAGTGAGTGCTTGTCGGAGAAGGGGGGAAATAGGGTGGCGGGGAGAGAAGCAGACAGATAACCACCCTTATCCGTGTGTCTCAGTTTAAGTCGCCCAGAGTCGCACCACCGCCTCCGGGGAGCCCTCTGGGGTCATCAGTCAGGCCCCGCCCTCGCGGCCTGCTAGAGACCCAGAATCCTGGGCCTTGGGGCCCCTTCTCCCTAAGGGAACTGAAATCCCTGTCCATCTCTGGCTTTGGCCACACGCAGGGGCCACCACCAGGTTCACCGTCCCCGGCCTCTTTCTTTGCAGTCTGTCTCCGAGCAGCCAGAGCCCATCTTTGCTGAGCCCCAGCAGCCCCTGCAGCCCCTGCAGCCCCTCGCTGGGCCTGCACCCCTGGAGGTAAGTGACAGCCTATCGGGGCGGGGCTCGGACATTGCCCTGGCACCCCCAGAGCCTCAGAAGCCACCAAGACCCTCCCCACCAAGGTACTGTGGGCTGGTGACATTGCCTCTCTGGGCCTCAGTTTACCCCTCCGTAAAATGAAAGTGCTATCCACACTAAGACCTTGATGGGAAATTTTCAGCCCTAGCCAACAGGTCCTCCATCCGACAGGTGGCCAAGGTGAGGCCAGAACTTGAGCTCTTGCCCAAGGACATCCTGAGACAGGTGTTGGGTTCCCAGCCTGACCCCTACTGAATCAGCCTCACCTTCCAGGCTAGGACCTCAGGGACCCTCCCCACACCCAGGTCAGCGGGTCGGAAAGCTCCTCCCTCAGAGTTTATAGACACACACTCACGTGCACACACGCACACACATACCCACCCAAGGCTGAGAGTTCACCATGACTGCCCCATGCACTGAACAAGGCAAAGTGGTGTCAGGAGAGAATCAGCCTGACTGGGGCCAGCTCTCCCAAATGCCTTCTGTTTCCTCCCCCAGGAGGGAGGAAAGGTGCCCCGGGAGAGAGGTGCCCTTCCCGACCCCATTCCTCAGCTGGAGAAACCGAGGCTCAGAGAGGACACACCAGTTCTCCTCGTTTAGTACATCTGGAGACTAAGCATCAGGGCCAGCTTGGCTGCCCAAGTCTTTTGAGGGTCTGAGCCACCCTCTGTGACTGGCGCCATCTCAGGGTCCCCCCCACCCCCCGCCTGGTACAGGAGGGAATATAAGGGTTATCACGGGCTCTTCACACAGCTTGGGAAAAGTTCAGGGAGACGACAGATGTGTAAATCAGTGATGTCTAGAATTTGAGGGCCCATCAATCATTTATACCTTAGGGTGAATGAGCTGCTTAGATTCTTTCCACAGACCTTTAATGGGGAGAAGAGAGAACAATTTGGAGTCCACACTTGGTGCTGGGTAACAAACAGTTAACATTAAGTAGACGCCTACTGCAAGCCAGGTGCTAAGGGCATAGATGTGAACAGGACTGAAATAGCCCCTCCTTCAAGTGGCTTTTAGTCAGCTCTAAGGAGGTGGGCAGTAAAGAAGTGAGTGGACAAACAGGATACATTCAGATAGTGACCTCTTGGGGGAGGTGGTGTTTTATTTTATTTAAGATTTTATTTATTTATTTATTTGTTTGTTTGACAGAGAGCACAAGCAGGGGGAGTGGGAGAGGGAGAAGCAGACTCCTCACTAAGCAGGGAGTCTAATTTTGGGCTCAATCCCAGGACCCTGGGATTGTGACCTGAGCAGATGACAGATGCTTAACCACCTGAGTTACCCAGGCACTCCAGGGAGGTGGGTTTTAATCAAGACCTAGGCAGAGCCAGGGGCAGGGGGGCACCAGACAATGGGAACTTCACATGCAAAGGTCCTGAGGCAGGGCCAAGGTTTGTGTGGGGTCTTTTGAAGATTTTATTTATTTATCTGAGAGAGAGAGAGACAGAAATAGTGACAGAGAGCATGAGTGGGGAGGAGAGGGAGAAGCAGGCCCCCTGCCAAGCAAGGAACCCAATGTGGGGCTCGACCCCAACCAAGACCTGAGCCAAAGGCAGATACTAACCAGCTGAGCCACCCAGGCGCCCCAGGACCAAGATTTTTAAAGCCTCTGTGGCTGTTTTGGGGGAAGAGTATCTGCCGGGGCATGTGACAGTAATGGAGGTGGCAGTCAGGGAGGTGGCTAGGACAACATCTGGGTAGGAGATGGTGGGGGCTGGACCAGGTGGGGGTGTCCTGTGGAAGGCAGGGACTGCTGTACCCCTATTTAGGAGAGGAGGAAACTCAGGATTTAAGAGTGTGTTGTCTAGGGCCACCCTGGGAGAGAATGTCAGGCCAAATCTGACCCTGACTCTTTGGCCTCTACTACCTCCTTGGCCTTTACCCCGGGTGAGGACCAGAAGAGGGGAGGAACCTGTTGTGAACCGTTGAGCCAGTTTTACCAGGAGCAAATGGAGGCAGTGTTTGGGGTTCTGAGCAGAAAAGTCTCCTCACCCACCACGAGAGGGCAGCAGAACCACATCACTTGGGGCCAGGAAAGGAAATGGGTCCCTACCTCCCCTGCCCCAAGCACCCTAGGAATAAGCCCACCTTTTTTCCCTCAGCTTCTGAGGCCCCATCAGTCTGGCCCCTGCAACCCCCACCTCCTCCCCGTCTATCTCCCCATCTGGCTCACCCTACTCTAGCCATGAGACTTCCTGGGCTGCCAGAACACAAGCTGGTCCAACCTCAGGGCATGTGCTGCTTGTCTGCCCAGAGGTCCATTTCCTCCATTTCCTCCATTTCTTCATTTCTTCATTTGTCAAATCTCTATCAAGCCCCCATATAGGAAGCTTTTCCAAACCACAGCCCCCCATTCAGGGTCTCCCAAGCCCCGATTATGTCCATTATACCTGTCCCTTTCCCTCATGGACACTGCATTATAGGTGTGATTTCTATGTTTTCTTGTGTGATTATTGGGTTGTTTTTCTTACCCAGAGGCTTGGGAGCCCCTTGAGGACCAGACCTGCATCTGTCCTCTATCCTAGGGCAGGGCTTGGTCTATAGCTGATGCTGTTTAATGCTTGTGGCACAGATACATGGGAAGCAGGTAGGGCTCTGCTTGTGGTGGTGGTGGTGGTGGGTAGAGAGGAAAGCTGTGAGTTTGGTCCTTTCCGACAGGGTCACAGCAAAAGGTATTGTCAGAAGAGTGTTCCCTTGGGGGACACTTGGGGCCTTGAGTGCCAAAGACAGGAAGATTTGCATTTTTCTCTCCAGGGTACTAAGAACCGCCCAGCATCCGTGACTGGAAGTGGTGTGGACAAGGCATGGGCAGGTGGGAAGGGCGGTCAGACCAAGGAAGAGTTGGGGGTAGGGGTCTGTATGCTCCCTGTGGCTTTGCCATTTACGCAGTCACGAGTACAAGCAGAGGGAGACAGATCCTGAGTCGCAGACAGGGTTGGGATCTGAGACGAATTCACCCAGAAGTGTGGTTTGGCTGTAAAAGCAATGAGGAGCCATGGAAAATGTGTGAGTTGGGGAGGGACGGGATCTGCTGGGCAGCGAGCCGGCGCCAGAGATCAGCGGCTTGGTCAGGCTTTCATGGGAGGCCTTTGCTGTGGCCACGGGCACTCTGGATTGTCAACTGCATCCCTGTTCTGCAGAGGAGGAAACTGAGGCCAGATGGCCGTGGGAGAAGTGGCTGCTGGGGATGCCAGAGCAGTGGGCGTAATGGGGCGCATGTAGATGGTGTGGGGTGTAGCCACAGCTGGGATTAAGCAGGGTAGTTCCTTTCCTAACTGCGCAGCATTGTCCCTGGCACACGTGGCAGGGAGGGTTCGTGGGCATAGCATGTCAGCAGAGGGTGACACGAGACCATGACTCCGTCCCTACTTGGGTCCCCAGACCTATGGGAATTTGCATTTCCCATGAGCAGGAGGCTCTGGCCCTGGCCCATGGCCCAGATGGAACACCTAAGGGTCAGAAGTGACTGCTTCCATCCTCCCTTCCACATCTGGCCCTCAGCAGGGCCCATCCATTGGCCACAAAACAATTCCAGAATCTCCCCCACTTTTCTCCACAGCGTCCCCCTGGTCCAGGCCTCAGTGTCTCCCCTCCCAGACCCTGTCAGTCTCTCACTGGCCTAATGCCATCTGCATTCCTGTCCCTGATATCTCCTGTTCCACATGGCAGACATGGGAGGGCGGTGACAGTTCAGATCGTGCCCCTCCCCTGCCCACACACCCTTCATGGCACCCCTTTGATTCTGCTGTTCAGCTGCACTCCTCTTAGAATGCACAAGGCTTACATGGTAAGCCCTGCTGGCATCCTTCCCTCAGTCCTGTCTCAGGACCTTTGCCCAAGCTGTGCCCTCTGCCTGGAACACTGTTTCCATGACTGGCTCCTCTTCCTTCTCAATCTCTACTGGCTTTATTGTCATCTCCTCACAGAGGCCTCCAGACTAAAGTCATCCTTTGCCATTGTTACCTCTGTTCCTTTATTTCCTTGACTTCAGTGTTGGAAACTACCTTGATCATTTCATTGTTTCTGGTTTACTCTCTGCCTCCCCCTCCAGACTTGGAGCCTCTTGAGGGCATGGTCTTCAGGGTTCAGCGCAGGGTCAGGCACACAGTAGGTACTCAATGAATGTTGAGTGACTGAATGACCAGTTATGGGTGTTTGAGACCCAGGCTTGGGGGACCTGGAGATGGAGAGCGTTCTGGGGGGACACACCCAAGAGATACCTGAGAGTGACACTGGCTGGGAAGACAGGGTGGGGAGTCTCTTGGGAGACCTGAGAAGCAAAATTGGTGGCAAGGGGGTTGGAGAGAGTTAGGATTACATATCAGGCAAGGGTGCCTTTCTATGCCTTCCCTTCTCAGATGTGGGGTCTGGGCTTCAATGTCAGGCCCCTTGGGTTAGTTCCCAAATGTGTCCTGTGACCTGTGAAGGGGCTGCTCTTAAGGTGACACCGTCCCTGTCTTCTTGGGACTGTCACAAGCAGAAGCATTAATTCTGCCTACTGCCTACTGCCTACTGTGTGAGATAGTCCTATTCCCATGGTGAGCATGTATCATACTCCTAGCACTTTCTGTCCCTCTGATTCGATTCCATTTTCATGAGGGAACATTTGTAGATGGAGAAGCAGAGGCGTGGAAGTTTAGCCTGATGCTAACATTGATCAAACATGTATCAGGCACTGTGGGTGCCACCTTGCATCTAATTCGTGTAATCATCCCATTGACCTGGTTCCCCTCCCATCGAGAAGACCGGCATGAGGCGGTACCTATTAGGTGTCCTCTGAGTCCTGACTGTAGCCAGGTTGATGGCCTTTCCATCACATAGGCAGAGCATGTCAGATGCCCTGACTCCATTAATCATGCCCTTTCTGCCAGTCCAGTGCTGGGAGATGCTGGGACCCCCAGGAGCCGAAGCCTGGGGAAGACAGAGCCAGACACAAGAAAAGGCTCCCTGGGAGAGGGGACGCTAGATTTTGCCAGGCAGGAAGGACATTCCGAGAACTGAAGCCAGCGTGGGCGCGGTAGCATGAGCCAAGCCAGGCCATTGGAGAGTTCTCAAGTGCCACACTCAGAAGAGGTTAGCGCAGGGGAGTTGGGGGAAAGAGAGAGAGGGAAAAAGGGACATGAACAGATTTACATTTCGAGGAAAGGGGCCAAGTTCCAGGGCCTAACCTACGAGGCGCCAACGCTCCGCCCCCGCTGCTCGCAGCCCTGGCAACGCCCCGCCCCTCCGCCCGCGGCCCTGGCAACGCCCAGCCCACTAGCCTGCACGCGGGTCCTCCAGCCTCGCTTCCGCGTCGCTCGCCCCGCCCCTCAAGGCCCTGCCCCCGCAAGGCCCCGCCCCCGCGCTCGCCTGGGCGGGGTTCCCGGCCGCGCTGCGGGGCGCGCGCTTCCTCCTCGCCCCCTACCCCCAACCCCGCGGCGCGCACACTCTGCCCCGCTCCGCGGGGCTCCCGGGGCCAATCCGGCCGCGGAGGTTCGCGCCCCGCCGCCGCCGGCTGCGCCCCCGCGCCTCCCGGGTCTCCGACGGCGGCGGCGGCACAAAGAGAAGCAGCATGTCCGATCCCAGCTACTGGACGGCTGTGGCTGCGCCAGGCCACCGGAGCCGCCTTGCCAAGGGCGCGCTGCTGCAGCGCTCCAAGAGGTAGGGGCACCGTGCGGGCAAAGGTTCGGCGGCCGGCCAAGCAAACACGAGTTGCCAGAAGTATATCCCGGCAGCGTGGCGAGGGCCGCTGTGTGTGCGACAGTAGGGGGAAGGGGGAGGACGCTTTGGGATCAGGGTATTCGCTAGGGTCCCAGACAACCTCCTTTTTGCCCCTCGTTACCCGGAGTTGGATGTCTGCCTGCCGGGGTCGCAGTTAGGGTGTGGGACCGGGCCAGGATTCAAACCCGGGTCTTTAGGCCCGGGCAGACCTGGAGAGGATCTTCTTGGAAAAACTGAAGCTCGTCTGTCCCTGGGGCCCCCGTCAGCGGAAATACTGTTTCAGAAGCAGATATTTGCCGCACGAGGCTGGTGTGCAGGTGGTGTGGTAGGAGCCGGTAAATCGGGTAAAATACTGGGTTTAACCACAGCAAAGCCTCGCCTGTTTTGGAGTCTCCGTTTCCCTCTCTGAAAAGCAAAGGCCAAGTAAGGGCTGTGGACTTGACGGGACTCGGCTTCAAATTACAGCTCCGCTCCTCTGTGGCTGTGTGACCTCCGGCAGTTCCTTAACGTCTCTGTTTTCTGGCCTTTCACTGGTGCTGGGTTGGGGCATTCCTAGAGGGGAGCATAGGCAAAGGCCGGGCAGGGACGGCAGCTGCTAAAGGACCTGGAGTACTAGGGGTCAGGACTTAGACCCTTTTCCCAGATCCTGTGGAGTGACAGAGGACTTAGGGGCACCTCAGGGATCAGGTGCAGGCAGCTGGCCTCAGGCCAGTGTTTTCTGCCATATTCTCACTCTGTGTTGTCCCACGTGGGGGTTTATTGAATGGCCAGGCAGCCTCTCAGGGTCGTGGGTCTTCTCCAGGGAGGGCTGAGCGAGTGGACACTGGACAGATGCTCGGCAAGTGAATAAATGATGCCCAGGTTCCCCTTGAGACATCAAATATGGCTGTTTTCAAGAAGGCCCCGCCTGAGCGCAAGAGGGAGGTGGGGCAAGTGTTTTTCCCAAAGGCTGCCACTGGTGTCAAATGCGCAGCATGGGGCTGACGACCCAGATGAGGGCTGGGAGAGGATATGGCACCGGCGGCTATATGGGTGGGGGGGCTGGGTGTTGGCAGGAAGTTTTATAGGAACCTGTGGGTTTCACTTTTGCTTTTGCACATCAGACTACAGGCAGTTCCCTGCGGCTGTTGACATCTGTGGCCTCAGTTTCCTAGGCTGGGAAATGGGTGCAGGTGGTCTCTCCCACCTCTGGGGCTGTTGGGATGGGCAGCTGGTGACTGAATTCACTGGGGAGGCATTGCCTGGCCTCCTGCTGCACATCCCAGGCCCTGCAGGACTTGTGGGGAGAGAGACAACACCGCCCGTACCCACTGCCGTCTACCCAGTGCTGGGCCCAGACCTGAACACTGTGTATATACTTCATCAAATCTTCCTGGTACCTTGCAAGGTATACAGATTGGGAAACTGAGCCTCAGAAGGGCAGCTGCTCATGGCTCCCTGCCTGTCTTGATGCCTCAGTCGGTGGCTGACCATGCCGTCCCATGCCTTAACCTGCACTGTGCCTTCTGCCTGGGACACCATTCCTGGCCCCGTGAGGCCCTGAGGTTTCATCTCTCCCTCCCTGAGCCACTGAGCTGCGTTGGCGGCTGGGAGTCTGTGGGCTGATGCACTTCCAGAGCCGTTGCTGGGCGACTGCACCGGGGAGGGAGGGGAGATGATGTTGCTCTCAATTTCCCTCTGCCAGGGCGGAGGCTGGGGCCCCGGCACAGGTGGGAGAGGCTGGGCCAGGGTGGGAGTGGCCTGGGCCAGGGGGTTCTAGAAGAAGGGAATTGGGATGGAGGGAGGGATACATGTGGACAAAAGTTAAGAAGGATGGCACCTTCTGCAAGGTGCTGACTTGAGGGTTTTTAAGGGTCAGATTGGCCTTTTGGGGAGGTCCAGGGGAGGGGGGGTTGCCAAGACACTTGGGGCCATGGGCCTGGGAAAGGGTGCATGGGATGGAATGGACACCTGCTTCAGTTCCCCAGTGGGCTCCAGGGTCCTCTCCGCCATCTGCTTTATTTGCCAGTGCTCCTGGCAGCGGGCAGGGCATAGGCAAAGGTGTGGGGGTGGGATCATGAACACAGAAGCCCAAGAAGGCGAGCCAGGGGCTCCTGGCCATGGGCAGGGTTCACCAGGAGCCTGGAAGTGCTTAATGCCACTACTGATAATAACCACAGTAATCTTAATAATAGGTAATATTCGTCAAAAAGGGCTACCCCAGGCCTCAAAGGTGGTGTGAACAAGGGGCCATGCCAGCGTCCAGTTGGGGTCAGAGGGGCAGTGGTCGCGCCTAGCTTCCCATCCTGCCCCAAAGCTGGCCAGATGTGTTCTCCGGCCTGGGCATGCACGTCTCTGTGCCCGGAGGGCTGGGCCAGCACCTAATCCTGTCCCCTTGTCTTCTGACAGCTGCCGTAGTGGGAACCGCAAAAGCCTGGTGGTAGGAACGCCCTCGCCGACCCTCTCCCGGCCCCTGTCTCCACTCTCCGTGCCCACAGGTGAGTGTGGGAGCAAGCACGCAGGGGCGGCGTCCTATCTTCGCCATCTCTGACTCATTGTCCCCCGCCTCGTCCCCAGCAGGCAACAGCCCCCTGGACAGTCCTCGGAACTTCTCAGCGGCATCTGCGGTGAACTTCCCCTTTGCCCGAAGGTGAGTGGTCACAGGCTTTGAGGGCTGGTGTTGGCACAGCTGGGAAGGGGACAGGCAGGAGCATGTGCTTGGTGGCTGGGCCTGCCTCCTCATTCACTTTTTCCCCCTCCCCTATCCCCTGCCCTGTGGTGGTCTCTCCCTCTGGCTTCTGCCCCTGGCAAACATGCACGGCCTTCTGCAGCCACATCCCACGCGTGGAAAGGTAATTTCAGGGAGCCCTTGGGGAGGAGGAGGGCACACCTTCCCGTCTAAAAACTATTAACTCACTAAAAGCCACGAACTCACTCAATGAGAGTTGATGAAGGACCTGTTGGTAGCAGGCGCTTAAATGTCACTTACTCACTCTATAACATTTACTCGGTATTTGCCACGTGCTATACCCTTTGCTGGGGGCCAAGGAAGGGGAGGCCAGACTCTGGCCCCTGAGGAGTCCTCAGTCTGGTAGGGCGGGGGCATGACTAGCATGTGTCCCAGCAGCTGCAACTCAGAGAAGTCGGAGCTTTGATGAAGTATGCTTTGACAGCTAGGTCAGGGAGGACTTCCTGGAGGAGGTGTCTGAAGGATGAGGAGAAAACATATAGCAGACTTGTTGACCTTGAATCTCTGTTCTCAGCCTTTTCAGAAGATTCTTCCTCCAACAGAGCCAGAATCTGCCAGCCCTGGTATTTGTCTTTAGTCCCCGTACACCACGGGGGCCATGCCTTCCTTTTAACTCTTCTGGTTCTCCTCTCTAGGGCTGACGGCAGAAGATGGTCCCTTGCATCCCTCCCATCTTCTGGCTACGGAACCAACACGCCCAGCTCCACCGTCTCGGTACCCACAGTCCCACCTTGGCCAGCAGACAGGCGGGTGCGAGGTGGGGCGGGACACGTCTTTGCTTTTTATCAAGGTGTTGGATAGTTGTCCAGTCAGCCAACATCCTGGCTGCCCCCTTTGTGCCCCATTCTGGGCAACATATGCGTCCCTGAAAAGACCCAGCCTCAGTCCCAAAGAACCCCCAATCTGGAGGACACAGACATCCTCATCCCATGGGGTTAGTGCCCAGCCAGAGGGAGTCTTCGGGTTGCTTAGGGAGCAGGCAGGGAGGATTGCTGGAGGAGGGGGCATCGGAGCTGGGGTTTTGAGGGATGCATAGGAGCCAGGCAGGAGCATATTACCATCCAGTGACCAGCAGGCAGCCTAGGCCTTAATGGGTAATGCTGGGGTTCTTGCTTTGGCGCTGACTGTGAACTCGTGGTCTTGGTACCCCCTACTGCCAGTCGAGCTCATCCTCCCGGGAGCGCCTCCACCAGCTTCCTTTCCAACCGACGCCGGATGAACTATGCTTCCTGTCCAAGCATTTCCGCAGCTCAGAGAGCGTGGTTGATGAGGAGGGTGGCCACCGCTCACCCCACCTTCGCCCCCGTTCCCGCAGCCTCAGGTAGGTCTTGACCTCGGACTCCAGCCCCTCCCTGGGCTGGCTTTGGGGCCCACATTGTGACTCCTCCTCCATCTCTGCCCCCGACCCTGTCCAAGCTTGGCCTCTGATCCTCAACCCTCCCCTGAACTGGGTCTCTGGTCCCACATCGCAAGCTGACTGTGTGTTGTCATCCCCCTCCCCCAGCCCGGGACGCACCACAGGGACCTTCGACAATGAGATCGTCATGATGAATCATGTATACCGGGAGCGGTTCCCAAAGGTGGGCAGTGCCGGTGCCTGCACCGGCCCTAACTCCCCTCCGTGTCATTGTTCCTCCGTGACACTCTGTCTTCCTGGCTCTGTCGCCCCCCGCCCCCCGTCCCTTTCCTGCCTGTCCTTACCTCTCTGTCTCAAAATGCCCCTCCCACAACCTAGGTATATTGCTCCCTGTCCCGCCCCCAATTCCCTGACCCCATTGCCACGTCTCTCTCCCCAACTGTCTCTCTTGCCCCGATCTGTGTGTCGCTCCCCAGCCCCATCCAATGACCAGGTTGCCCCGTCCACCCTGCCCAGGCCACGGCACAGATGGAAGGCCGTCTGCAGGAGTTCCTGGCGGCCTTTGCGCCCGGCGCCCGGCTGGCACTGGCCGATGGCGTCCTGGGCTTCATCCACCACCAGATCATTGAGCTGGCCCGCGACTGCCTGGCCAAGTCCGGAGAGGCGCTCGTCACCTCCCGCTACTTTATGGAGATGCAGGAGAAGCTGGAGAGGCTGCTTCAAGATGTGCGTGGGCAGTGGGGGGAGCGCAGGGGTTCAGGGGTCCCCAGGCCGGCCAGGGCCCGGGGCCCACGGGTGACGCCATCACCCACCTGCCCCCGCAGGCCCACGAGCGCTCAGACAGTGAAGAGGTCGGCTTCATTGTCCAGCTTGTCCGGAAGCTGCTCATCATCATCTCGAGGCCAGCGAGGCTCCTCGAGTGCCTGGTGAGTCTCTGCACACGGCCGGGTGACAGTCCCACCGACGTACAGGAGACAGTGTCTGTAGGGGTGGAGGTTTGAGGGGCACCCAGGGTGCCTCCGGGCCGGGGTGGGCTTCTTTCCCCGGGGAAGGGTCAGGCGCTGAGACTCAGGGGAGAGCTGGGACCGCCCCTCAGGCTGCTCCAGACAGAGGGAGCACCATGTGCAAAGGCCTGGGGGTGAGACCAAGCCCCGTCTGACCAGCCTCTCTGCACCTCCAGGAGTTTGACCCCGAGGAGTTTTATCATCTGCTGGAGGCTGCCGAGGGCCAGGCCCGAGAGGGCCAGGGCATCAAGACGGACCTGCCACAGTACATCATTGGGCAGCTGGGCCTGGCTAAGGACCCCCTCGAGGGTGAGCTGACAGGGGAGTGGTGTGGAAAGGGAAAACCCAAGACAAGGCCAGAGCAGACCTGTGGTTTGAGCCCAGGCCCGTTGACTTCACAGCTGCCATATTGTCCTTTATCCCTCTGTGGCCCTGCCCTCAGCCACCTGCGGGGCCCACTGTGGGGAAGTGCCTGGGGTTCCTTCGTCGAACAGCCACACGTCAGACCCCCTGACCTGCCAGGGCCTAGGAGCCTCAGTGTCTTCCAGTGCAAAGTTAAGATGAGCCAGGGAGCCACCATTAACAATAGCATTCCCATCATCCCGCAGACTCCAGAAATACTTCCCCGATGTCATCTGACTGTGGTCCAGGGGGTAGACTCGGAGTCAGACAGGGTGACCCATGGGCTGGACCAAGCTGGCCAGGGACTACCCCCATCCCCCCAGATAGCTGAGGCAGGAAAACTGAGACTTGGTACTAGGGGAGCATCGAACTTGGACCTGGCCTGGTCCAGGTGTGGTCACGGGTGGCTCTGGGGAAAGGTGACATGTAAGCTGAGTGCTCACAGATGGAGAGGTGGCGAAGTATAGCTCTGGGGAAGGGAAGGGGTGAACCAGGCAGGGGAGGGGCGAATGCAAAGGCCCTGAGGTGGACCTGTGCACGGGAGGAGGGGTGTGGCTAGAGCCGAGGAAGGAAGGAAGCTGGGAGGAAGGCGATGGGGTTGGCAGAGCTCCATGCTGTGGCCAGTGTCCACCCAGCATCATTGCTGTGTTAACCTTGGGACTGGGCTGCCATCGTCCCCTTTAAAGCTGGAAAGACTGAGGCTCTGGGTTGATGAGGTCGAGCAGGGGTCAGACCTCAGTGAGCCCAAGGCCAGACCAGTTAGAGACTTGCTGTGTGGCCGTGGCCGGACTTGGCCCTCCAGTGGAGATAACGCAGGGGGTGCTATGGGTGGTCCCAGTGTCGGAGGAGACAGAAAGTGGCCAGGTAGTTGGCGGCTGACACTGTGGGGCAGATCATCTGTCCTGTGCCCCCGGCAGGGAACTCTCGGCGTGGAAGGGAAGTGGAAAGGGCTGCATTCAAACCCAGGCTTCCCTCGCCTGTGACACTCCACATTGTCCCATCCCAGCCCTGCCCTGTGACCATGAGACACTGTCTTCATTGCCATCCTCACATCTCATGTTCACCAACCACTCAGTTGGGGCCACCCCTCTGCCAAGCCGTGGGGCCAGAAAATGGCTGGGGGGCTCCCTCTGGGCCACACACCAAGCTGACGAGGATATTAGGAGCCAAACCCCAGAGGGCCCATGTCACAGCCTATGTTAACAGGCTCAAGGCTGGGAGCCAGGAGGACAACTGTGCCATTCAGAGGCTGGGCTTCCCACTGGTCCTTCTAGAAGGTTCCCTGGTTATTGCTTCATTTGGCCTCCTGGGTTTGGCCAAGAATTGGATGTAGTAGGGGCTCACTGATGGTATCATGGGATCTGGTCAGGGAAGCACCAATGTCTGCAGCCCAGGATGAGCCTTGGAAGCCGTAGGAGATCTCTGGGGGATCGAGGGGCAGGGCATGGAGGCCACATTTCAGGCTCCTCCCTTGTCTTACAGAGATGGTGCCTCTGAGTCACCTCGAAGAAGAAGGACAGCCTCCAGCTCCTGAGTCCCCGGAAGTAAGTCACAGAGCTTTGATGCTCCCACCTGTCTCGTTCTTTTCAAGATAGACCAAGCGGCCGTGGGAAGGGCTGAGTTTGTCAAGCTTTTGCATGTAGTAGGTGCTTAATAAATGCCCGTGACTTCAGGGAGAAAATAGAGGCAAATGGGACTACCTGCCATGGTTGGTTGGGCAGGGCCAGACTGGAGAGGACATCAGAAAGGGGAGTTTTGGAGGATGTAGAGTTTTCTGGAAGGAGAACATTATTTGAGCCAAAGCTTAGAAATTCAGAAGCTGAGCTGGAGAAGTTGAGAAGGAGGAAGTAACACCAGGCCCAGTAGTTGGGACTTGAGGGCAGGGACACTGACCCCTTCTTGCCCGCTAGAGCCGTGCCCTCATCGGCCCATCACGGAGGAAGCCATGTGAGAGCGACTTCGAGACCATCAAACTCATTAGCAACGGGGCCTACGGGTAAGTCCTCAGGTCCCCCATAGACCCATTTCTCAGATGCCCATGGGGCTGCCCTGGGGTCCAACAGTGGCCCCTGGAATGTGGAGATGGGGAAACCAAGGCCTGATGAGGAAAGTAGAAATGCAGTACAGCCAGGCCAGAGCCTCAGATGGTCTCGTTCATGATCTAGGCTGTTACCTGCCCCAAGTAACTCTCCAGATATAGGAAGTCACAGGCATTTCAGGGCCACGCAAGCCAGCAGATGGCTGCACGGCAGCAGGAAGGTGCAGCGAGCATTATCTGAGCGCCCCCCCCCCCACTCACGGATTTGTGTGGAGGTGGGGGGGGAGGGGCCTTCCCCACAGCATCAGACTATGGAGCAGGTGGCCAGAGAGGGGGGCTTCTCGTCTGGCTGACGTCACTCAGCAGCGTGGCCAGGAGTCCAGGACAGACAGCTCCAGAAGGCCGTAGTGACTCTGGGGTCTTCATAGCCCCCTGGGTGATCTTATTGTTGGCTAGTCAATTCAAGGCAGTTTTACTAGATACACAAACCTGGCAAGCTCTAAATGCCTCAAAATATGCTCATTTCGGCTGTGCGTAAAGCAGTTTGAGCCTGGTGCTGGGGCTTTTGAGCTAAAAGGTCTGCTATGAAGAAGTAACCTAGAGGCCATCTTGGGCTTCTCTGTGACACCAGGGAGAGTGGCTGAGACCCATAGCAGGGCTGCTTTCGGAGAGGGGCTGGGGAAGGAGAAAGGCTGTCCCGGATGTAGGGTCAGACGGCTTGGGTGAAGGCCTGGCCCCATTGAGTGCGGGGGCCTCAGCGTCCAGCCTCAGCGACCCCGGCTCCCCCAGGGCTGTCTACCTGGTGCGGCACCGAGACACACGGCAGCGCTTTGCCATCAAGAAGATCAACAAGCAGAACCTGATTCTGCGCAACCAGATCCAACAGGTCTTTGTGGAGCGTGACATCCTCACGTTTGCCGAGAACCCGTTTGTGGTCAGCATGTTCTGCTCCTTCGAGACCCGGCGCCACTTGTGTATGGTCATGGAGTATGTGGAAGGTGCGGTCACAAGGGCTTTGTATGCCTCTGGTGACGGGGAGCTCACCCTCTACCCTGAAAGAGAGTCCCTCCTTTGACCATGCTGGGGTTTGCTCTGTCCTCCCAGGGGTCCCAGCCTGCCTTGGGGGACCCTCAGTCTGAGGTGGAGGGCCCATCCTCAGGGCTTGGGGCTGAGGGAGCTCAAAGAGGAGTGTGAGAATAGAACCCTGGGGGATAGGGTGAGGATGGACATCTTCGGCAGGGGGGGCCTGATGAGCAGAGACCTGAAGGCCAGGAGTTAAAGCAGGGAAGGGAGGGAGGTGTGGGGTGGAAGGGCTGGCATGGTTGGGGGCCAGGGAGAGGAGTTTGGGGAGCAAGTTTGCAGTTTAAGAATGAGCACTCCAGGTGAGTGCAGGGGTTTTAGGCAAGGAAAGGGAATGACCACTTAGGAGGCATCAGCTGTGTACAGGGTAGCGGACTGGTGCCCTTCCGGAGCTGCTGTCCTGCCAGCAAGAGAATCAGGAGTCAAGGTCTGCCCTCCCTCCTGCCCCTCTTGGTTCCCTGCCTTGGTTCGGTCCAGACTGGGGACATTCTATAGGAGGTTGGAGTGGTCCTGTAGGCCTGGGGCGAGGCTGTAGAGCCCAGGGCCTGTGAATGCGTCTGTGCCCCCCACAGGCGGCGACTGCGCCACACTCCTGAAGAACATGGGCCCACTGCCCGTGGACATGGCCCGCATGTACTTCGCCGAGACAGTGCTGGCGCTCGAATATTTGCACAACTATGGCATCGTGCACCGTGACCTCAAGCCTGACAAGTGAGCAGCCTGGAGTCTTGGGGGTATGGGGGCAGGGCCTCTGATTGGGGTCTGGGGCTGCTCAGAGCCCCGCCTGCCCAGATTCTCCTGGCCCCTGGGGCCCCCGGTGACAGGAAGACACAGAACAGTGGCAATCTTGGGCAGCTGGTGTATACAGAGGCAAACAGGTACTTAATAGGCACCTGCTGTATGCAAGGGAGAGACCGTACATTTATAGAGAGGCTGCCAAGCAAAGAGAGAATGGATGCACAAAATATACAGGGGAAGGAACTGTGCACTCACAGAGCTGTTGCTCCAGGGGGAGAGAGAACATGCACTTAGGAGGCAACATCTGTATACCAGGAATAGGGATCGGCCCTTTGCAAGACCTACATGTGAAGGAAGGGATTGTGCATATCTTGAGCATGTGTTGTATGTTCGTGAAGGGAAGAAAAGAAAAGAATGTGTTTCTTGAAAGCGTTGGGAGGTTTATTTTACTCTAGCACCTAAGAAGCACCTACTGCATACCAGGTTCTCTAAGGGTGACACATGTGTGAATAATCCTTCATGCTCTGTAAACCCTGCATAATTTGCAAGGCACTCTCACCTGCATTAATTGAGCACTGCTATTTATAGAGCCAGGGGCTGGGTTTTTTTTTGTTTTTTTTTTTTAAGATTTTACTTATCTGACAGAGAGAGAGAAATCACAAGTAGGCAGAGAGGCAGGCAGAGAGAGAGAGGGGAGAAAGCAGGTTCCCTGCGGAGCAGAGAGCCCGACGCGGGGCTCGACCCCAGAACCCCGGGATCATGACCTGAGCCGAAGGCAGAGGCTTTAACCCACTGAGCCACCCAGGCGCCCCCAGGGGCTGTTTTTATATCAAGTGCCCTGTGGCTACCAGGCTAGAAGTGTTAAGAGCCCTGCCTGTTTCCAGGGCATCTCATAGTTTGCCAGTGGCTCAGAAGATGAAGTATGTATTTGGCACCTGCTATATACCTGGGCCTTTATGCTCAACGCTCTAAGAAAGCCCAGCAAAACTCGGTGGATCGTCCTGGCATGGGGTGGGGTCTCCCCAGGGTCTCAGGTCACACCCCAAGGCAGGACCCGCCCCTCCCAGGTGTGGGACCATCATCTGCAAAAAGGTGCAGGCAAGTGTCTGGCCCCAGAGTGCTCAGGAAGGTAGGCACACGTAACAGGTGCTTGGGAACAATAGATATTTTTTTCACTTTGGAAAATTTCAAATATATCCCAAAGTCAGGAGAAGGTGCATTCGTTGGTGAGGGCTGTCAGAGCAGAGTAGCACAGACTAGGCTGCTGAAGCCACAAAAATGTGTTTTCACGGTCCTGGAGGCCAGAAGTCGAAGATCAGGATATCAGCAAGGGCTACCTCTGGAGGTGCCAGGAAGCGATCTCTTCCAGATCTCTCCCCAAGGTTCTGGTGATTTCATGGCTTGTCACAGCATCGCTCCAGCCTTCATGTGATATCCTCCCTCCGCATAACTGTTTCCACATGTCCCCTCTTCGTAAGGATACTAGTCCTGTTGGATGAGGGGCCGCCATGCTCTAGCACATCCTCATTTATTTATTTTTAAAAAGATTTTATTTACTTATTGGACAGAAAGAGAGACAGCAAAAGAGGGAACACAAGCAGGGGGAATGGGAGAGGGAGAAGCAGGCTCCCCGCTGAGCAAGGAGCCCAATGTGGGGCTCGAACCCAGGACCCTGGGATCATAACCTGAGCGGAAGGCAGATTCTTTTTTTTTTTTTTTTTTAAGATTTTATTTATTTATTTGACAGACAGAGATCACAAGTAGAGAGGCAGGCAGAGAGAG
Organism: Neogale vison; assembly: GCF_020171115.1. Lineage (NCBI taxonomy): Eukaryota > Metazoa > Chordata > Mammalia > Carnivora > Mustelidae > Neogale > Neogale vison. The sequence continues at coordinate 212,812,291 of NC_058096.1, read as the reverse complement.
AGGAAGGGAAGCAGGCTCCCCACTGAGCAGAGAGCCCGATGCGGGGCTCGATCCCAGGACCCTGGGATCATGACCTGAGCCGAAGGCAGAGACTTAACCCACTGAGCCACCCAGGCGCCCCCGGAAGGCAGATTCTTAAACGACTGAGCCACTCGAGCCCCAATCCCTTGGTTTTAACTGTACCTGGCGGCTACACCAAAATGGGTTTCCTCGACTGGTGTACAGAGTAGTTGCTCAGGAAACGTCCCTTATGTTTAAAAATAGTGTCTGCACATAGTTGGTGTAGGGAGTTGTTTCTTCATAGAGTCGAGGTATACAGGATGTGCCAAATGAAGGATTTATCAGACCACTTGGATCTACACAGTGAGTTCTCTAGAAATGAACCAGCCCATGTACCAGGAGGTACATGAAAATGTGACTTTATAAAGATGGTGGGGGGCATTCTACAACCTAGGAAAATGTGTATGTACTTCAGCTGATGGGAAAACTCCAGCAGCAGGGTACACAGTAGGTGTACAAGTTTTCAAAAGTGGGTCCTCTTGGGAAGTGCATAGAAAGATTTCTGTATACAGCAGCTCCTCAAGCTTTGTTCACTGTTCAACAGGGAATGTAAACAATAAGTGCCTGAAAGGGTTTAGTTTGTTAAAAAGAACGAACACATGTACAAAAATACATTGTAGATCCCCCCCCAGTAGGGGTGCAGGTGTTTTAACACACAGTGGGAGACGGAGTGATTCTTAGGAATTTTATATTTGAAAAGTGGCGTATACAGTAGGTGCTCAGTAGTGACAGCAGAAGCATGCAGTAGATGCACCAAGGTGTTTGCCAGATTTGAAATACCGCCTAAGGACCCACTGGTTATTATGAGAACGTGCCAGCGTTCAGGAAGCTTCCCTGGCTGGACCTCTGCCCAGCTGGGGTGTCACCAGATTCTGGGGTAGCATGCGCAGGCACCAGGCACCTCAGGGGGGACCCCCTCCGGCCTCCGGCCCTGAGTGCACCACTTACCCGCCCGCAGCCTGCTCATCACCTCGCTTGGCCACATCAAGCTGACTGACTTCGGCCTGTCCAAGATTGGGCTCATGAGCATGGCCACCAATCTCTACGAGGGTCACATCGAAAAGGACACCCGGGAATTCGTGGACAAGCAGGTGTGCGGGTGTGCCAGTGGCCCCAGGGGTGGGACCACCTCCCTCTGTCTGGACCCCGACCCTCGGGACATGGGGAGACCCTGCAGCACCTCCACCCCCGTGCACAGCCTGGCCTTGGCCGCTCTGTCTCTCTCGAGGCCTCTCTGGAGTTGGAGGCCATCCTCGTTTTCCCCCTTCTGCCTGACCCAGGTGTGCGGGACACCTGAGTACATCGCGCCCGAGGTGATCTTCCGCCAAGGCTATGGGAAGCCAGTGGACTGGTGGGCCATGGGCGTGGTCCTCTATGAATTCCTGGTGGGCTGTGTGCCTTTCTTCGGAGACACCCCCGAGGAACTCTTCGGCCAGGTGGTCAGTGGTGCGTTTCTCCCCACATGGCCGCAGTTCGAGTCTTACCCACCCTGCCGGGGCTCTGGGCAGCAGCCCCCCACCCCCTTCAGGGTGCCTTGCCCCAACCAGATGCTGGGGACATGGCCAAGGGCAAGACAGACAGTGAGGGAGATCAGTATGGAAATTACGGGACATCAGATACCAAAAATGCCAAGGAAAAGAAGCAGGAAGAGGGGAAGGGATGGGGTACTAGACATGATAGGGGGCTGCCTTAAAAAGGGGGGTCACAGAGGCCTCTGAGGTGACGGTGTGAGCAAAGCCTAAAGGAGCAAGAGGGAGCCACAGAAGTAGAAGAAGGGTGCAGTCCTGGTAGAGGGGCGCAGCCAGAGCAAAGGCTGTGGCAGGACTGAGCCTGGTGGCGTTGAGGGGACAGAGGAGGCTGCTGGTTTGGTGTGCAGTGAGGGGAGGTAGGGGAGTTGCTACGAAGGGCTATCCTCACACTCTCACTCCCTCTTATTTTACTCTATTTTATTCATTTTATTAATCTATTTATTTCAGCTTATTAATTTATTTCATTTTTTTTTCCTCGCTCCTCATTTTAGATGAGATCATGTGGCCAGAAGGGGATGAGGCCCTCCCAGCTGATGCCCAGGACCTCATCACCAGGCTTCTCCGACAGAGCCCACTGGACCGTCTGGGCACGGGTATGTGAATGTGGAGGGCGGGGGTCCAGGTGGGGGGTAAGCAAGAACTCTACTTGAGAGGCTACATGGAGGAGGGGGACTTGGGGCTGGGGTTTTGAAGGATACTTAGGAGTTCACCAGGAACTTGCAGATAGCTGGGTCTGATGCAGACAAGGGGCACTGAGGCCAAGTATGGGAGACTGCAAGGTCACCATAGGCTATGTCCTAAGGTCCTCAGAGGCCCCGCCCACTGGATCCCACTGTTTGGATTTCCCTAGCCATCTAATTAATGGTTAAAGGACTGTTTGAGACTCTTGGAGCCACTATAGGTCACGTTCTTGATGAAGCTCAGCCGCTGGGGAGGAGCATAGGGGCTGAGGCTGGGGAACAGTATACCTTCATGCCGTCAGCTCTACTCCATGGAGTTGAAATACATGGAAAAGGCCTGGGAAGGAAGCCCTCCTGGGGCTCTGCGGTTTCTCCAGGTGGTGGGATCTCAGAATCCAGCAGAGGCAAGAGCAAGACCTGGGTTCTAGGCCCAGCTCTGTCCCCTTCAGGCTATGAAAGAGTCGCTGCTCCCATAGCCATCTTCATGGTTCTGTGTTGGCCAAGTTTGTGCTCATTGCTGCCCAGGGAGCAGTGGGGACAGGGACCTGCAGGGCTAAGCTGGGCATGTCTGCAGGGGGCACCCATGAGGTAAAGCAGCACCCCTTCTTCTGGACATTGGACTGGGCTGGGCTTCTGCGACACAAAGCTGAGTTTGTGCCACAGCTTGAAGCCGAGGACGACACGAGCTACTTTGACAGTAAGTGCGGCTTGAGGGGGTGGGCTCTGCTGTCCCACATTCTCCTGAGACAGGGAGGGGGGTGTCTGCCAGGGTCTCCACCCAAGTGCCTCACCCTGAGCCTGGAGCTTCTGACTTCCTGAGCTTTCTGAGAAATTAGAGCATGTCTGCTGGCAGCTGCTCCCCACTTGACCTGGTTTCCTGTGCATCTGGGTTCAGGAGGCCACAGCATCCTCCCGGTTGCGGGAGAGGAAGCCGAGGTGCTGAGTGTGGCACACCCTTGCCCGGCAGGTTCAGCCTCCTCAGTGTCCAGCCCTGACCAGACAGGGAGCCCTGTCTGTCAAACAAGAGGGCAGGGCGCTTTGCTGTGTCCCTCTGCCACTGTGGGTGGGCTCAGATGAGTCTTCCTTTGCCTACTTGGGGTTCCAGCCAAATGAAAGGCCGTCGGTCTCCAATTCCTCTTCCAGAACTTGCTGTGTGATCTTGGGCATGTCAGAGGTCCTCTGAGCATCTGTTTCCTCTTATGTAAAAAGGGGAGCATCCTTTTAAGATGCACAGTATTCCTTAATTCTGGGTGACCCATCCCAAGGGTGAGGATACAGAGGGCCACACACAAGAATTCCCACCCACGATGCCACAGATCATAGGGACACAGCTGGGGTTTATTGCCATGTAGTCTGCCACTCAAGCATCCTATGGTCCCTGAGTACACCAGACACGGTCCCACTTCAATGCCTTTGCCCTGACAGTGTCTCCCTGCCTAGGGACGCCCTCCACAGCCTTTGCAGCCACCTCTGGGCATCGGGTTGGTTGCATGTGCCTTTCCTTCCCGCAGCACGCTCAGAACGGTACCGCCACCTGGGCTCGGAGGATGAGGAGACCAACGACGAGGAATCATCCACAGAGATCCCTCAGTTCTCGTCCTGTTCCCACCGGTTCAGCAAGGTGGGCGGGGGCCGCAGACACTGCTAGCGCTCTGGAAGCCTGGCGGGATGTTCATTCTGGGGGCGCAGCAGTGTTCTTTAGTACATTGAAAATGTTGGACCCCCATCACCTCTGGTCTAGCTCTAGAACCTTCCTGTCACCCCAGAGGGAGACCCCTGTCCCCAGGGGCAGTCACTCCCCTGCCCTCCTCCTCTGGCCCCTTGCCCCTGCAACCACTAATCTTTCTGTCTCTGGATTTGCCTGTTCTGGATCTTTCACCGAGCCAGAATCCCACAACACGTCTGGCCTCTCGCATTCTCAGCCCGACATCTTCCAGGCTCATCTGCGGTGTAGACCGCATATCAGCTTCGTTCCTCTTTATGGCCCAATAACATTCCATTGTATGGATGGGCCCCACTGTGTTCACCCCTCCAACAATGGACATTTGGGGTGTGTCCGCGTTGGGGTCGTTGTGAGCAGTGCTGCTCTGCTGGGTCTCACCTTAGAGCCTCGCCAGCTTCAGGCCCTCCTTCCTCCTTCCTTTGTAACTGGATGAAAAAAACTGTCTGTGCCGCTTATGGGCCTGAGCCCCATGCGGAGCGCCCTGATCAGCAGCAGAAACTCCCAGCTGGGGCCCCATTGGTAGCCAGGCCCCTCTGAACCTCAGTTTCTCCATCTGTACAGTGCGCTAAAGACTCCTCTATTCTTAGGGATGGGTATGGATGGAAGGAAATGACTCACGAGGAAGCATGGGGAATATAGGAAGCTTTTGACTCAGCGGGCTCTCCTTCCCCGGGGGTGTGGTTGCCTGTCTCCTTGTCCTTACTGGTGTGTTCTCTTGCTGCCAGGTCTACAGCAGCTCCGAGTTCCTGGCTGTCCAGCCCACCCCAACCTTCGCTGAACGCAGCTTCAGCGAGGACCGGGAGGAAGGCTGGGAGCGGGGCGGCGAGGTGGACTACGGCCGCCGCTTGAGCTTGAACACCTTGAGCACTGGCTTGAGCACTGGCTTGAGCACAGAGATCCGGTAGGTGGGCCGGGGAGCATGCGCAGATCCAGCCTTCCAGCCCACCGGGGGCTGGAGCCACTAGAAAGCTTCCCAGTGGCCCAGTCAAAAAGGGTCAAACCCATGGGCCGGCGTGTTCAAGCCCCGTCAGTGTGGCCAGGGGCTTTGCATCTCTAACCACACCGAGCATAGCGCGGCGGCGCGACCATACTATGTTGGCCCTGTTCCCTCCACCAGAATATCCTTTGCTAACGAACTCCTATTCATTCCCCAAAGACAAGACTCAACAGAAAAATAATCAATGTCTGCTAAAGGATGAGTGTTGGAAGCTGGATTTTAATAAAAAAGACACAAATTCCTCGGGCAGACAGAAGACCCAGCATGCAGAGGGAACTCACTCGCATTTACAGATTACCTCTGTTTCTAAGCTGGAAGTTAAAATATGGCTACTGGGCGGGGGTGACTGGGTGTCCTGGGGCCAGGGTACCTGGCAAGTGTGACTTTAGCTCTTCTCTGCCGCAGGCTACGGTCCTGGACATCCTCTGGTTCTTCCTGCCAGTCGTCTTCTTCCCAGCCTGAGCGGGGGCCCAGCCCATCCCTCTTGAATACTATTAGCCTGGACACAATGCCTAAGTTTGCCTTCTCGTCAGAGGATGAAGGAGCCAGTACAGCCTCTGTGGGCCCCAAGAGGCCCATCTTCATTCTGGGGGAGCCTGATCCACCCCCAGCAGCCACCCCTGTGATGTCCAAGCCCTCAAGCCTTTCTGGTAGGTGAGGTCCCGGATGGGAGGGATAGTATTGTAGAAAGTTATCCAGAGGAGGGACTATTTGAGATGGGCTTTGAAGGCTGAATAGGAGCTCTCCAAAGAGACTATTCACTTGCCTAACAAAGGCTTTAAGATAGGAAAGGCCAGGGCTTCAGAGAGGCCTCAGTGTTACTCCCGCGTGATACCCCCAGCTTCATGGGGTCAGGATGGGACTGGAGACGGGGAAGAGGCTGGGGAGCTGTGAGAGGGATGTAGGGGTGTGAGGGATGGGGGAAGGCTTCCCAGAGGAGGGGACTTGAAGAGTGGAGCTTTCCAGGGAGAGCAAGGCAGGAAGGAAGTGTAGGAAGAGGGAACTGCCTGAAGAAAGGCCAGGAGGAGGCTGAACGGTGTACACGCCGACTGCAGAGGAAGGAGCTTTGCTCCCTGAGGGCAGAAGGGCAGAGTGGTGAGACTGGCCAGGCTAACCCCCAACCGTGCTGACCCCCAGCTGACACAGCCGCCCTCAGCCACGCGCGCCTGCGAAGCAACAGCACCGGAGCCCGACACTCGACACCGCGGGCCCTGGATGCTGGGCGGGGCCGCCGCCTTGGGGGCTCAAGAGAGCCAGCTCCCGAGAAGTCCCGGGTCTCCCCCAGCGGGGGCCGCGTGCCCAAGTCTGCCTCAGTGTCCGCCCTGTCCCTCATCATCACAGCCGGTACCGCGCATGGCCTAGCCTTGTCTTTCTTTGCCTGCCCACGTCTATTTCGACCTCTGGGTTGGGGCCATGCCATGGGACAGGGGGCCGCAGCTAGACCCAGGGAGAGCGGGGGGACTGGCATTCCTGTGCAGAGGCCAGATGGGGAGACCGTGCTTGGGGCATTGGAACAGCAGCAAAGCAGCCAGAGTGATCAGCTTGGTGGGGGCGGGGGGTGCCCTCCCAACCCTGGTCCCTGCAAGGGAGTGACCCTCTCCCAACCCTGGTCCTGCAGATGATGGCAGCGGCGGCCCCCTCATGAGCCCTCTGTCCCCACGCTCACTGTCCTCAAACCCGTCATCCCGAGACTCCTCTCCAAGCCGAGACCCGTCCCCCGTGTGTGGCAGCCTGCGGCCCCCCATTGTCATCCACAGCTCAGGCAAGAAGTATGGCTTCAGCCTACGGGCCATCCGCGTCTACATGGGTGATAGCGATGTCTACACTGTGCACCACGTCGTCTGGGTAAGTTGGCCGCGGGGTGAGCAGGAAGAGCGGGACCTGGTTTGAGTCTAGCTTCCCCCTGGCAAGGTGCCTCACTTTTGGAGCTGCCCTCTCTAGTTTCTGGAAGGCAGGCTCATTCCCTGCAAGATTTGGAGTCCAGGGCAGGGAGCTGGGGCCACCTGGGCCTTTGCTGTCCCTCTTCTTTATGGGCAGGGGGGTTGGGCAAGACACACAGGGACGGACAGAGAGAGAGAGACCTCAGTGGGGCACGTAGCTCCCATCCCATGCCTGCAGGTGCGGAGTGGGGTGTCGTCCTGCCTCCCCCCAGCCCAGGGCCTGTTCCCTCTCCACTGGTCACTCTCTGAACAGCCCGCAAGGTCAAGGAAACAGCATGGGCAGCAGCAGCTCGCTGAGCTCCCGCGGCTGACTCAGGTGGCGTGGGGTCTCCATCCGCGGGGCCCCAGACCACTGACGCTGCCATCCACCCTCACCCCCAGAACGTGGAGGAGGGAAGCCCCGCCCAGGAGGCGGGCCTGCGAGCTGGGGACCTCATCACCCACATCAACGGCGAGTCCGTCCTGGGGCTGGTGCACATGGACGTCGTTGAGCTGCTGCTGAAGGTGCAGCCCCCTACCACTGCCCACCCTTGGGGCTCCCAGAACCCCTGCCCCTGACCTCTACACTCTGGTTTGCTCCTGTGACCCCCTGACAGCTCCAGACTCTGAGGTTCTTGCCCCAGAACCACACCTTTCCACACTTGGTCCCACCTCCAGGCCTTGCAGGTCCCCTCCCCTCTGCCCAGGTTGTACTGCCTTCTTTGTCCCCCTTTCCCCCCGTCCCATGCCCCTGCGTTTGGCTCTCCCTCTGGCTTACCTCAACCATTTGAGGCTGGGGGTATCTGTACTGTCTTTGTCTTCCCCAAACCATGCGTCCTTAGGGGCTGAGGCCTGGGGGTGGGGAGGTGGGCACAGGCCAGGAGGCAGGGCCTTGCTTGGATAGCTCCTAGGACTGGCAGGTGGGGGGCGGGCGGCTGGTTGCGTGGGCAGACAGATGATGGACATGTACCTTTGGTCTACCGGGTGGTGGGCATTAGGCGAAAAGTGGGTAGATAAGATCGGGAGCTTCAATGGATGAGGAGGCAAGTGGGCAGGTGGCTCCCTAGATGGGAGGCACCCAGGTCACCCCTCACTGTCCGGCCCGCAGAGCGGCAACAAGATCGCCCTCCGGACCACCGCCCTGGAGAACACCTCCATCAAGGTGGGCCCCGCCCGGAAGAATGTGGCCAAGGGCCGCATGGCTCGGCGGAGCAAGCGGAGCCGCCGGCGGGAGACGCAGGACCGGTGAGCGGTGGGTGGGCCCTCCACGGAGTGTTGGTGGAGGACCCGGGGCCAGCTCCCCGGGCTGCTGGGTGTGGGGAGGTGAGCACAGGTTCTGAAGCATCAGTCCCTCTCACCCTCAGGCGGAAGTCGCTTTTCAAGAAGATCTCAAAACAGTCCTCTGTGCTGCATACCAGCCGCAGCTTCTCTTCCGGCCTCCACCACTCCCTGTCATCCAGCGAGAGCCTCCCAGGGTCACCCACCCACAGCCTCTCCCCCAGCCCCACCACGCCTTGCCGCAGTCCAGCGCCCGATGTCCCAGCAGGTACAGGTACGTGTACTCTCCGGGGGCAGCTCAGGTCTGTGGTGCCTGGGCCATCGAGGGAGCCACCTGGGTTTAAAGGAGGGAATGACAGGAGGTGGGAAATGAGGCCCCCAGAAGGGCCTTTCCAGGCAGCCTGGAGGTGGTAGGGGACAGGTGTTAGAGCAAAGGAGAGTGTACCCCGCCCCCAGCCAAGGGAGCATCATAAACAGCAGACAGAAGGGTTGTGAAAACAGGGGAAGGTTGGGGAGGGAGGAAGTTGGGAGATGGGTCAGGCCAAGGAGCTGGGCTTATGTTGGTGGGCAGTTGGGAGCCATGGAGGGTGTGTGAACAGAAGAGGGCATGTTTTAGATGGATCTAAGTTTTATTTATTTTTTTTTTATTTAAAGATTTTATTTATTTATTTGACAGAGATCAAAAGTAGGCAGAGAGGCAGGCAGAAAGAGAGAGAGGAGGAAGCAGGCTCCCCATGGAGGAGAGAGCCCAATGTGGGGCTCGATCCCAGGACCCTGGGATCATGACCTGCGCTGAAGGCAAAGGCTTTAACCCACTGAGCCACCCAGGTGCCCCGGATCTGAGTTTTAGAAAGACCATTCTGGGGTAGGAAAGGGTGACTTGGCCCAATGCTGAGCACCCCAGTCCATGAGACAGCCAAACACAGACACCCCCAGCCTCACTGGGTTAGCATTCAGCTGAAGGGAGGAATAGGCTGGGGCAACCCAAAGGGGAAGCAGGGAAGGCCTCCAGGGGGCCGGGGGCACCCCAGCTGCTACCCCTCTGGCTCACTCTGACTTCATGGGACGGAGCATATCTTTGGCCTTTTGAGAACTAGGTCATTAGATGGGAAGTGGGTGGATAGGAACTAGGGCTTTGATGGATGAGTAGGAGTTCACCATATCCAAGACAAGGGAACAACTTGCACACAGAATAGGAGGCAAGAAAAGCAGAAATACTGGGTAGCCATGGGGAAGGACGTGGGCTTTGGCAGGTGTGCTCAGCCCCACCTCAAGGCTAGAGACATTGAAGCTGGTGGCCCTGACCCTCATCTGTTCCCCACAGACACCACATCCCCTCCCAGTGTCTCCCCGAGCTCCAGCAGCCCTGCCTCTCCTGCCGCCAGTGGCCACACCCGCCCTAGCTCCCTGCATGGCCTGGCCGCCAAGCTCGGGCCCCCCCGCCCCAAGACTGGCCGCCGCAAGTCTACCAGCAGCATCCCGCCCTCACCACTGGCCTGCCCACCCGTGCCTGTGCCCCCACCCCGCTCACCCTCACCCCTCCCCGGGCACCCACCAGCACCGGCCCGATCTCCACGGTTACGCCGGGGGCAGTCAGCTGATAAGCTGGGTTCTGGCGAACGGCTGGATGGGGAGTCGGGGCGCCGCGGCCGTGGGCCAGACTCAGAGCTGGTGGTCATGCGGCGGCTACACCTGTCCGAGCGCCGAGACTCCTTCAAGAAGCAGGAGGCTGTGCAGGAGGTGAGCTTTGATGAGCCACCCGAGGAGGCCACCGGACCACTCACCTCTGTACCACAGATTGCCGTGGAGGGCGCTGAGGCTGTGCTGGGAACTCTTGGACCTGCCGGAAAGGACTGATCCCTCCCACCTGGCCTCTCCCTGGCCTAGGAGTTGGGCTTTTTTTGTGCAATGTGTTTTCCATAAAGTGACTTCTGGATGGAGACTGAGCCACCAGACTAAGACACCTGGAAGGCGAGAACCCATCATGGTCCTTACTGGAAGGCAGAGACCGCACCTCCCTCATGTTCTGGTGCAGATCAGGGGCCGGAATGGGGAACGAGGGTGGCATTGTAAATAGCAGCAAATCCCGCGACTAATTTATTACTTTTTATAAGCGCTGGGTAGACTGAGCTGCCACTGTGAAGGCGGCTGCCCAGGTCCTGCCCCTTGCACCTGGGACCCCATTTGCAGACACTGCCCCCTGGGCTGAGAAGGAAGCACTTTGGACAAGTCATGTATGTTCGTGTTTTCTAGGTTTCCTGTATTTTTTTAGTTTTGTGTGTGTGTGTGTGTGTATTACTTGATCCCATCCTGGCCCAAGACCCACTGATCTGAGGGGATACAGGCAAGCTTACCTGTCTGGGCCCAGTTTGGAGAGTCTACAACTGATTCCCCTCTACCACAAAACAAGCAATGGCGATGATGGACTGGATTCTGGAAACTACTTCTCACTATCATAGCCTCCATCCTTAGGCCAGTCTTGCTAGAGTTTGCTTCTAGTCCTGAAGGCTTCAGCTTAGAGGAGGGGGTGTGGAAACTGGGACTTTGATGGATGAGTAGGAGTTCGACAGATCTAGGCAGAGGGGTCATCCATCCCACAGGGTGACACAGATGCTCTGGGAGGGAGACTCAGGACTCCAAGGGTACTGCCAGGGCAGAAGAATGTCTGCCCTCCACAAGATTTCATGTGCTTGATGCCCACCAAGGTGAACCCTTGACCGTGATGTGTCTGAAACACCCCATGGCAGGGGGTGGTCCCTCCATGTGTCACAGCCTTCCTAGATTGAAATTCAAGTGAGAAAACCCAACTGGGGGGGCAGTGGGGCCCAAGTTTGAATCTTGGCTTCCATGTGTGGCTCTGGGAAAATGGCTTCCCCGCTCTGTGCCTCAGTTTCCTTGTGTTTACAAAACTAATCCCAATGACTATTTATTCAGCATCTACTCTATGCCAAACGCTTTTACTCGTGGCTTCTTCCTCAGCCAGCCTTGAGAAGGCTGCAGGTGGTGTCGTCATCCCCATTTTACAGTCAAGTAACTGAGGCCTGGTGAGGAGTGGAGACTTGTCCCACAAATCACATGGTAAAAATCATGCAGCCAGGCCCTTTGATGGGCCTAGTCAAGAAGGGAGCTTGAATGGAGAGTCTGGTGCCAGATACAGCTGACTCCCATCTCCAGCTTTCTTCCCTAGGATGCTACATGACCCAGTGGGCATGTCAGACAGAACCTCCATTTCCTATTTGGAGGTGCCTGGCAAGATCACTGTGCCCCACATGGTAAGGGCACTTTCCAGGCACTGCAGCCCACTCTGCATCCCTCCCAGAGACCCCCACCCAGCACTGGCTGGTGTTGGAGCTAGACCGAGGCTGTGCATGACTTGCTCCCTCTTTCCATCCTGGAGCTGACCGTGAATAAAAGCCCACATTTACAAAGAGGTCCAGTGTCTGGATTTGTGAGGGGCAAAGGAAGGGGTAAGGGAAGAGAGAGTGCGGTGGGGACCGGGTGAAAACTGGCTTCATTTACAGGGGTTCTGAAGGCTGCATAGGAGTTCACCAATGAGGTATCTCCCTGATGCCTTCTCAGGTCCCTGGCCTCCTGCTGCCCTCTCCCTGAATACCCATCATAGGCTCTGCCCTTAAAATCTTCATCCAGACACCGATCTGGGGCCCTGAGCTGTGTTAAGTAAATAAACCATCTTTGTGCCCTTTCTATACAGGTTTTTGCTTGGACTGTACCCCACCACCAAACACCCCACCCCACCCCACCTCCCCGCCCAAATCCCCCTACTCAGCTCAGCTCTAGTGCTTTGGGTTACTTCCTGAGCTCCGGGTGGTACAAGAAACCTTTGGCCACGCCCCCGTCCCCGAGTGTCTTCGGCTATTTCCGGAAACACTCGTCCACATCTAGGCTCTTGTTGGGCGTGTTCTCGCGCTCGCAGGGCTGCGTTCGTTCAGCAGTTCCCACAAGCTCTAGGTTGCCATGGAAACGCTTTCAACCCAGGCCTGTTCCGCTTTCCTGAAAAGCTCAGCTTTCTGTGGCGAGCTCCTCTTCCACCCGACGTTCCTTCCCTGAGCCTCGGTCCACCTCAATCGCCCTCTGGAGTTATCCATTCTTGGCAAGTTCCGGAAGTTAGTGGTCAGCCTGTGGATCTAAACTTCCAGGGCCTCTATCTGGGTCCGAGCACACTCGGTTCTTTTCAAAACTCTCCGCAGTCTGGAGGCTCAGCCTCTGTTCCGTCAGTCCCGCTGGAAAGCGCTTGGAGATTTCCGGAATTGTTCCGTCATCTCAAAGCCCAGCCCAGCCGGGGAAAGGCTTAGCAGACCCTATTGCACTCGGCTGTTTCCGGAAATGATCGGCGATCTCGTGGCAGCCTCTACCCGCCAGTCCCGCGGGAGTATGTTCGGCTCTTTCCGGAAATACTCGGACGTCCCGAGGCTCCGCCTCCGCCGCGCTTCGCCCGCCTGGCCCGAATGCGCTCGGCCATTTCCGCCGGGGGCGGGCCCGGCTGTTCGGAACCGCCGCGGCGGTGGCGGAGGCGGGGATCCCGGGGCTGCGGCGACGGCGGCCGCGCTGGAGCCACGGGTCGGCCTCTGCTCGGTGTGACGGCGGCCTCGGCGGCGGTGGCGGCCGCGACCAGGTAAGTCCAGGCCGGCCGGCGTGGCAGACTGGGCTGGCGTGCGCTCAGATGCGGGGCTCCCAAGCAGAATGTGGGGCCGAGGTGGAAGTCAGAACGCAGGCTCCGAGCTTCATCGCGCCCCGCGGGAACTGGGGGCCTCAGGGGACGGGAGGGAGGCCTTGGGCTCGACCTGGCAGCGGTGTTGCCTGCCCGGAACTGTGGGAGGGGAACGGAATGCTCGCAGGCCGAGATAAGGGGCTGGGGCTGCGGCCCCGAATGTAAGGAGGCCCTGCCTGGAGTGGGGCGTCGAGCAGTAATGAGGGGCACCCAGGCATTGTGTGGGACATAGTGGGATGCAGGAGGGTCGGGGGTCGACTCCGCTTGCGTTGCCCGGGCTAGGCTGCTGGGTCCACGGAGGCCCGCGTGCGCGTCTGAACACGCATGAGCGCGCGCGGGCCCTGCGTCCAGCCGCCAAACCCCTGGCCAGGCCTAGCCCCTCCACCCCGCCTCTTGGATTCGGGGAGCGCTGGTTCCCGGGCGCACACACTGGGGCGTGTGCAAACCTGTGCATGCTGGAGCGCGGAGGCGGGCAGGCAAGCGGATCCAGGCGCTTTCCTGGATGTCCCCTCGCTGGGCCTCAGTTTCCCCACTTGTAGAATGGGAGTACGGGGCGGGGGGGAGATCAGGAAGCAGGTAAGTTTGAGCACCCCGGAATGTGGAGCCTCTGCTCCCTGCTTCGACACCTTCCGAGGCTCTCGTGGTCGGGGGATATAAAGCCCCGACCTGCTCTCTGGTACTCGAGCACCAGCGTGGTCCACATTTGGTGGCTTTATAAAAGCCAACCTGAACTCTTGGCAAGCAACTTCCCGCTGCCAAGCCTTTGCAGGGACTATTTCCTCTAGCCGGTGCTGTCTCCTTGCCTCTGTGAGGACCTACCCTCTAAAAAAGCATGCCCTCCCCCACTACCCCCTCTGAGAGGAGAACTGAATCTGCAGGACTGAGACAGGGAATGCTATCTGTGGTGGGCTGTTTCCCCAAAAGTTGGGACTTCTGGGGCTTGAGCATCGCCCTGCATCCAGCAGCCTGCCCCCTTGGCAGCTGTGATGCCCTCCTCCCATTCACGCTCTCCTGGCTCCATGTCTCCCTTGGGGCCAAGATCCCCTTGATCTCCCATGACCACCGCCCCTCATGTTTTGAGATCCTCCTCTAGGCCCCTCATTTAGCCAAGCCGGGACATGGTCCCCTCTCTTCATTTCTCCCCTGCAGAGACCTTGGACTCACTTCTTAGTCCTTTGACTGTGCTGGGGCTTCTGCCTGGACCGGCTTTCCTACCTCTTTGCTTCCTTACTGCCTCCTCCTGTGCTTAAGTGGCCCAGCCCCTCCTCGGGCTTCCACAGTACCCTGAGAATTCCCCATCACACTCCACCCACTGTGGGTATAACCACCTGGCCATGTGGCTGCTGCCTCCTGCAATCCATTCTGGGCCTTGAGGTTGGGTGGATCCCGGTCTTTGAGTCCTGGCTTCCTGGTGCACTGAGTGATCGAACAAAGACCTCCAGCTCTGAGCCTCAGTTTTTCCATCTGTAATAAAGGGGCAAGGAAGAGCTGGTTTACTGAGCATGCATTATGCCTGGGGCAGGTTCCTCGAAGCTCTGCTCACAGGGACCCCCAAGGCAGGGCTGTTGTTACACCCATTTTACAGCTGGGGAAACAAGCCTAGAGAGGGGCTGGGACTGCTCCAAGTTTACCTAGTGAGTCAGGGGATTGCGACCCCGTATTGGGGCCCATCTCTGGGGCGGGGGGTGGGAGGAGCCCAACCTGGCTGATGCCACCCTGCCCATCTCCCCCCTAGGTCGGCGTCCTGGCCAAGCATGGTGACAGCCTGTGCCCTCGGCCCCCTCGTCTGGCGCAGCCGGAAGAGCCGCCAGCCTCGGGCGCCGATGGCCCCCCATGTGAGGGAGTGAGCAGCCTGGCATTGCCCTACGGATTGAGGGGGGACGCAGCGGCTGAGTGAGCTGAGACCACGCTGCCGACCCCCTCCCACCAGCTGACGAATGGTGGACGGAGCAATGAGTGACCCATTTCAGGGTCATGGAATAATGGTGGGAAGCAAGGCATGAGTGACCCCCCCGCGGTCACCTGTAACTTCTCAGTAGAAATAGTGGTCTCAGTGCCCCAGGCCGACTCAGCAGACCCTCCCAGCCCTCGGCCCAGCTGATGGGGCCACTGGGGCCCCGAGCAGCAGCTTGACCGTCCAGACCCCACCTGGCCCAGCCATGGCCGGTGCCGAGGGCTTCCAGTACCGTGCACTGTACCCGTTCCGCCGGGAGCGGCCGGAGGACCTGGAGCTGCTGCCGGGCGACGTGCTGGTGGTGAGCCGGGCAGCCCTGCAGGTGCTGGGCGTGGCTGAGGGCAACGAGCGCTGCCCACAGAACGTGGGCTGGATGCCTGGCCTCAATGAGCGCACGCGGCAACGAGGTGACTTCCCTGGCACCTACGTCGAGTTCCTGGGTCCTGTAGCCCTGGCCCGGCCTGGCCCTCGTCCACGTGGCCCCCGCCCACTGCCCGCCAGGCCCCGGGATGGGCCCCCTGAGCCAGGTGAGCAGCAGGCAGGGGCCCTGGCAGGGACGGGGTCCCCTCAGACCCTCAATTTCCTCTTCTTTCTAGTGAGGCAGTGGCATGTCTTCCAGAGGAGGAGGAATAAGCTCATTTGGTCAGTTGACAAGTGTTGACTATGCTGCTGTCAGGGCTGGGCTCAATTCATGGCACTGGGAACACAGTGGGGGGCATAGGCCTGGCCCTGCCCTTGCAGGGCTCCCTGTTCAAGAAGTGACAAGGATGTGATTAGGTGATGAAAAATGCTGTGGGGAAGGAGCCTCAGTGGGGAGAGCTGAGGGTGAAGGGCTCCAGGCTATGAGGTAGGAATGTAATGGCAGGTTCGGGGAACAGCCAGCGGAGTGGAGTGGGAGGGGAAGGGCAGCGGGGGCTGTGCCTCAGGGACTCTGTGGGATTGATTTTGATGACAGTGGGGAGCGTTCAGTAGGATTCAGAGGTTCAACTTAGCTTCGTCCCTCAGTTTGCAGATAGAGTCCCTTGAGAAACCCCCTTTGTTACCTGGTTTCCAAAATCAAGGGAGCCACAAGGCCAAAAAGGATGGACTGATCCCTCGAGGCCATGCAGCGTGAGGACCCCATATCCCTCCCCGAAGATCCCTGGCCATCTACACTTCCAAGGGACGTGCTGGGAGGGAAGAATTGAGGGCAGTCAGGGTATGCGGAAGTTGCTGTGTGCTGGGCAGAGTGCATGGGTTCCAGCCAGGGAAACTGAGGCTCAGCTTGTGGGGAGGAGGCCAAGTTCCCAGTGCCTGGTAGTCTGCACCAACCTTCACAACAACCCAGGGAGGCCCCGTGTACAGATGGGGAGACCGAGGCCCAAAGAGGTCAAACCACGCACTTGGGGTCCATCCCCCAGTGAAGGCCAAAGCCCTGGGAAGCACCATGGCCCTGACCTTTGGCCTGCCTGGTCAGGGGACCCTGGTGCCCAAGAGGGTCATGCCAGAGCCCCACAGCATGGGGCCGGATGGGAGGCATGGAGGCGACAGTTTGCAGCATCTGGTGCCTCCAGGGCTGGGGCCTATGTCCCGCCTCAGCCTGGAGGAGCAGGAGGCGGCCCCATCCGGGCTCCCAGCCAAAATCTGCCTCTCCCCCTGGTAACAGCCGCCTCCCTCCTCTGCCTGGCCTCCGTCCAGCCTCCACACACATGCCCACTCCCGGTGGCTGCCTGGCCCCGCCCTCCAAATCCTCCAGGGCTGCGTGACAGCCGCTGGGGCCAGCCCTCCCCAGGCCTCAGTTTCCTCATCTGGCAACTAGAAGGCTTGGTTCTTTGCACGCTCAGGCCCGGCCCCTCCAGGGTGCTAGGACCACCCAGCAACATGCTGTGGCCCGCCTGTGTTTCCTCTACTCAACCCCACACCGGGAGCTGAGTGCAGAACGGTGTCACCTGGGCCCGCAGAGGGAGGTTGCTCCCTCTCTCAGCCTCAGTTCCGATTCATAAAATGGGCGTGACACATGTTCTGATGAGTCTTCCCTCCCCGTTTTGCAGACTCATCACAGGCAGATTTTAGAACCGTGCCTTCCCCTCCATCACCCACCTCCTCCCCCCTTGTTCTCTCTCTCCTTTATTTTTTTTCCCTTCAGTGTTTTGGACTTAGCTGGGCCTTTCTCCAGCTTGAGGCACCACCTGGCCCGTCACTCAGGGACGCCCCGCAGGCCTGGGCTTGCCCCTGCTCTATGCCAGGGCGTCCCTGCCGAGGGCCAAGCCGCATCAGACGGTGGCCGGGCAGGCAGAGCGCGCCTGCACACAAAGGGCCCGGTGGAGCGAGAAACGCAGGGCCATGGAGGCCCCTGGCACCCGCTGAGAGGGCTTTCTGCATCGTTAAAAACGGGGAAATACTTTTTTTTTTTTTTTTTTAAGACAAGATGACTTAGAGAATGAAGGAAGGTCCTCGGAATGAGGTGTTCTGACCCACAGAGGGATTTCGTCCTTTTATTCTTTTCAACCACTTTGTTGTTCACACTGAGGAGGGAGAGAGGACACCGTGAGCAAGTTTCTTACTTGAGGAGACTGAGGCACAGAGAGGGCGAGTGCTGGGCCCCAGGTTGCACAGCAGAGCCCTGGCAGGCCCCTGAACCTGCTCTCCTGAACGCCCACAAGCTCGATGGCTTCAAGCAACAGTTTACTTCCTCGATATTCTGGAGGCCGGAAGCCCGAGATCCAGGTGTCGGCGGGGCCCTGCTCCCTCTGGAGGTTCTCGGAGTGGATGGTTCTTTGCCTTCTCCGGCTTCCAGTACCTCCAGGCGTCCCTTGGCTTGCGGCCGCATCACCCCAGTCTCTGCCTCTGTCCTCATGTGGCCTTCTCTTCTTATAAAAATACCAGTCATTGGATTGAGAGCCCAGAATCTAAGATCTTGTCTCAGAATTCTTATTTTCATTATATCTGCATAGTAAGGTCATAGTCACAGGAATCAGATTAAGATATGGACATATCATTTTGAGGGACACTAATCAACCCACTATACCTAGTCTCTGAAGTTGTGTAAACTGATATTTTAACCCAGAAAATTGCTGACCACCAACTCAGCCCTCCCAGCCCCTCCAGCCAGGTTTTGGCTTCCCTAGGATGGTGGTGCAGATGTCAGGCACTTGTTTAGACCAGACCCTACCTGGAGCTGCCCAAGCTGAGGTTCACCAGGCAAAGAAAGGGGATGGGGGCCTTCCAGGGACCCCACCAACACGCCATCCCCTTCTGCCAGGCCTCACTCTCCCTGACCTGCCAGAGCAGTTCTCCCCACCTGATGTGGCTCCCCCGATCCTGGTGAAGCTGGTGGAGGCCATTGAGCGGACAGGTGAGCCTCAGCCCCCTTAGAACCCCTGTATGCTGCTTGCTTACCTCTGGTGATGGGCAACTCATTCCTTCAGGGGGCTGCCAGACACTCTGCGTGGAAAGAAGCTGAGCTTGGATGCTCTGGGTCTCCATGTTGAGTCGGGGCAGTAGTGACTCCTAGGGTGTGGATGGGAATGTCACCAGACCCTCCATTGCATGTACTGTGCCCTCTGGCACCATCTTTCTCCCCTCCCCCCTCCAATTATCCCTGGGAGGTTGAATAGTCCTCCCAGGCCCCACAAATGGGTCCAGGAACCATCTTCGAGCTGGGCTTGCCACCCGGGATAGAGCTGATCTACCCTTTCCCCTTTCTCCCCAGGTTTAGACAGTGAATCCCTCTACAGGCCTGAACTGCCTGCGCCACGCACAGGTAAGGGGAAGCTTCGATGGGCAGGGGTGGGGGACAGCTGGCCCGGACATCACAGCCGACATGCCCCCCCTGCTCCTGCAGACTGGTCCCTGAGCGACGTGGAGCAGTGGGACTCCGCAGCCCTGACTGACGGTGTCAAGGGCTTCCTGCTGGCGCTACCCGCGCCCCTCGTGACTCCCGAGGCTGTGGCCGAGGCACGCCGGGTCCTGCGGGGTGAGCCTGGCGGAAAGCCCGGTTGGGGAGGGGGCTGCGGCAGACAGGAGCCGACTCGGGCTCACCCTGCTCCGGCCGTCTGTCCGCAGAGGCCGCGGGGCCAGTGGGGCCTGCGCTGGAGCCCCCGACGCTGCCACTGCACCGCGCGCTCACGCTGCGGTTCCTGCTCCAGCACCTGGGCCGGGTGGCCCGACGCACCCCCGCTCCGGGCCCCGCCGTGCGAGCCCTGGGCGCCACCTTCGGGCCGCTGCTGCTGCGGGCGCCGCCTCCCTCGCCGCCGCCAGGGGGCGCGCCCGACGGGTGAGCTGGCGGAGGGGGCGGGGCCTCGGCCCGATTAGCAAGGGGTGGGGCTTTAAATGGAGGAAGGGCCCGAGAGCCTCTGCCTGGCAGGAGTCCAGACCAAGTTAAAGGATTGCGAACAGGGGCCTGGGGGGAAAGAGGCCAGAGCTGTTGTGACAGCAGGCCAGAAAGGATAGCGAGGCTGGGACCTGGGCCCCAGGAAGACCCCAGCAGGCCTGAGACGGAGTGATGGGACCCAGACCAGAGGGAAGGCACGTGGGTGGTACGTGTCCCATCGCTTCTCCGCCACCCCAGGTGCTGGACTCCTGTGCGTTCGTTGTACGAACGTTTACTGAGTGCTTGCTACATATACATAAACAGGAGTTGGTT
This sequence comes from Neogale vison, assembly GCF_020171115.1. Lineage (NCBI taxonomy): Eukaryota > Metazoa > Chordata > Mammalia > Carnivora > Mustelidae > Neogale > Neogale vison. The sequence continues at coordinate 212,792,798 of NC_058096.1, read as the reverse complement.
TCCCACACCCGCCTGTCATCTGCCCTTCTTCCCTACACCTGCTTTCCCGTCCAGCTGCCCCAGGAGTGCAGACACGGTGCAGGACCAGGTGCGCGTCAGGCCCTACCCACTGCACTCCCCTTCCCCCCAGGACTGAGTCCAGCCCTGACTTCCCGGTGCTGCTGTTGGAGAAGTTGCTTCAGGAACATCTGGAGGAGCAGGAGGTTGCGCCCCCAGGTGACCCCTGTCCCCATATTATCTCTTATTGTTGGGAGCCTCGAATGCTAACTCAGGGCCTTGCCGATACCCAGAAGGTCTGTTGCAATAGGAGCTGGCCACAGTATACAGTTGGTACTCAATGTGCATTTTTTCCTGTCCCTCAGCGCTGCCTCCTAAACCCCCCAAAGCAAAGCCTACCCCTGCAGGCCTGGCCAATGGGGGAAGCCCACCCTCCCTGCAGGACGCGGAGTGGTACTGGGGTGACATCTCCAGGTAGGGTTTGGGGATGGGCCACGAGGCGGGCAGGGCCCGGAGGGCAGGGTCTCTGGGCAGGCGCCCCCAATCCTGGGTGTTGCCACAGGGAGGAGGTGAACGAGAAGCTCCGGGACACGCCTGATGGCACCTTTCTGGTCCGAGATGCATCTAGCAAGATCCAAGGGGAGTACACGCTGACCCTCAGGTGGGGGCCTGTCCCTTCAGGGGTGCCTGGGTGTGAAAGCTGCAAGGGAGGCTACCAGGTCAGGAGGACTGGGGATGGCATGGGGAGCGGGACATGTACAGTTAGCAGGATGGCTGGGGGGGTCCCCCTGGCTGCTGACCCCCCTTCCTGCCCCCAGGAAAGGCGGGAACAACAAGCTGATCAAAGTCTTCCACCGCGACGGGCACTACGGCTTCTCGGAGCCTCTCACCTTCTGCTCTGTTGTGGACCTCATCACCCACTACCGCCATGAGTCGCTGGCCCAGTACAATGCCAAGCTGGACACCCGGCTCCTCTACCCCGTGTCCAAGTACCAGCAGGTCTGTGCCAGGTAGGGCGGCTCCAGCCGTGGGCCCAAGTGTCCCCGGCAGCTTCTCTGATCACACCGGCTCTCCCCAGGACCAGATTGTCAAGGAGGACAGTGTGGAGGCGGTGGGTGCCCAGCTCAAAGTCTACCACCAGCAGTACCAGGACAAGAGCCGCGAGTATGACCAGCTCTATGAGGAGTACACCCGCACCTCCCAGGTACCACAGGCAGCGAGGGGCAGTGGCGAGGCCCTGGGGACAGACATCTGCTTCCAGGTCACAGAGCAGCCACGTAGTGCCCAGGACTGCCCTACAAACAGAAATCAACGTTTTCAAAAAAACACAAAAGAACTGATCAGAAAGCACCAGCCAACGCCCTGGGGAACAGCCAAGTCAGGACCTTGGAGTGTCTCCTTGAGCCTCTGAGTCTCCCTGGGCCTCAGTTTCCCCATCTGGAACTGTAAACTGGGGCCGCAGGTCTATTTCTCCTGGCCCTTCAACCTGGATGTTATTCAAAGTGCTAGCTAGTAACCTGATGAGAGTTGACAGAAACAGAGTCAGGAGGTCATGGGAAAGGGCAGGGTCTTTTAAAACAGGGAAGAGGGAGGACGGTTTTGTCACACGAGGACTTTGTTAATAAATTACCTTTCAAAAGTTGGGATGTAGCTTATTCAGATCAGACATCCCATCTCAGGCAGAGAATATTTCTGTCTCCCCTGTTATCCCCAAGAAATTTCTTTCTTGTCCCCGTTTTACATGATGGATCAACTGAGGCTCTGAGTGGACAAGACGCCTGTCCAAGATTGGTTATGAACATCAGGATCTTGGAAGTGACTTAGGGCCCCTGAGTCTGTTTCCCCATGAATAGTTCTGACTTTGTAGGAGGCTGTTGGCAGGTTCTACAAGATGATGTATAGAAAGTACTCCGCAGAGCATCTACCCTGAGAGGCCCCGTGAACTGTATGTTGCAACTAGATCTGTCTTTAATTCTTAGCAGTGCTAAGGAGGAGTGGGTTTGGGGGTTCTGAAAGCTGAATAGGAGTTCGTTGTGTACAGTAGGGGCTAGAGGAATGAGGCACCTGATAGAGGGAACAGCTTGAGCAAAGTCTCCATATCAAAGGTGGGATCTGCCTTCGCCCCCCATGAGGGGCTTGTCAGGAGTCTCGGCAGAAACTGAGATTCGCCCCCGTTCCCACAGGAGCTGCAGATGAAGCGCACAGCTATTGAGGCCTTCAATGAGACCATCAAGATCTTTGAAGAGCAGGGCCAGACGCAAGAGAAGTGTAGCAAGGAATATCTGGAGCGCTTCCGACGTGAGGGCAATGAGAAGGAGATGCAGAGGTGAGTTGCCTCCCCTGTCCTGCCCTGCCCCACCTGATCTGGCATAGGCAAGTGGGGAAAGAAAGGAAACACTGGGCAGCCCGAGTTCCAGGAGGAGGGGCATCATTTAAAAATGGACTTGGGGATGCCTGGATGGCTCAGTGGGTTGAGTCTCTACCTTTGGCTTGGGTCATGATCTCAGGGTCCTGGGATCGAGCCCTGCATCGGGCTCTCTGCTTGGCGGGGGGCCTGCTTCCCCCCCACCCCCACTCTCTGCCTGCTGCTCTGCCAACTTGTGATGTCTCTCTAGCAAATAAATAAAATCTTAAAAAGTAAATAAAAATGGGCTTTGAAGGATGAATAGGAGTTCACTAGCAAGCAATCAGGGAAATCAGCATGTGCCAAGGCTTGGAGGCTAGGAGTCTTCTGAGGCCTCAGAGCTGCCCCTCTGCCAGGATCCTGCTGAACTCAGAGCGGCTCAAGTCTCGCATCGCTGAGATCCACGAGAGCCGCACAAAGCTGGAGCAGGAGCTGCGGGCGCAGGCCTCAGACAACCGGGAGATCGACAAGCGCATGAACAGCCTCAAGCCAGACCTCATGCAGCTGCGCAAGATCCGAGACCAGTACCTCGTGTGAGTGCCCGGCCCCGTGCTCACCGGCAGGCCCCTTGGTTCGGGGACATCTGGTGAGGTGATCTCTGCCGCTGTCTCACTCGTGTTTTCTCCACCAAGTGGTCCCACCTTGCCCCTGAGACTCCTCAGCTGTCCAGGAGCCCCCTCCCTCTCCATAGGTCCCTCCTGGGCCCCTCGGCAGGGCTCCCTGTGGGTGGGTCTCAGCCTCCCAGGTGTCTGTGACATGGGAGCACTGCTCCCCTGGGGCTGGGTTGCTGGGAGCCTTCCACAGGATGGACTCCCTGAATGCTAACTGGATGCCCTCGCTCGTGCTGGCAGCCCCAGTCTGGGCTCAACTCCTGCCTCTGGCCCCTGGGAACCTCCCTGCCTTAGGTGCTTACGTGTACCTGCCGTGTACCAGGCACACTGCTGAGCACCCCGTGCACATGAGCTCACTCTGTCTTCTCAAAGTTCTTTGCAAAGTTGCAAAGCTGAGGGAAACTGAGGTACAGAACAGACAGCTGCCCTGTGTGAAGTCACACTGCCATGCAACCCTCAGGTGAGACTGGTGGTGATAAGACCTTGCTGAAATGGTGCATTCTGGGGGTTCAGTAAGAATGAGCAGACACATAATAGTAAGTAGTAAGTCAAGCTTTCCTTGACCAAGCCAAGGCTGACCCCTTGTGGCAACTGGCGTCATTGCACCGAGAACCGGCCCTCGGAGGTCCCCCCGCACCCCTTGCCTCCAGCCAGGCCCGCCCTGGCCCACTGGGGGCTAGTCAGCCTGTGCTGCGGCTGCTGTTCCCCTACCAGCAGTGTGGAACAAGCCCACCTTTCCTCTTCCTCCAGGTGGCTCACTCAGAAAGGCGCCCGGCAGAAGAAAATCAACGAGTGGTTGGGGATCAAAAATGAGACTGAGGAGTAAGTGAACCCCTACCTGCTAGGGGCCAGGGAAGGCTTCCCAGTGGAGGGGCCATTTTCAGGGGGTTTTGCAGAATGAGTAGGAGTTCGCCATGAGCGCTGTCCAGGCAGCAGGGGAGCCTCAGAGGCATGGGGGTGAGTGACCAGGTCCTCTCCTTGCTTCCCCCACAGCCAGTATGCGCTGATGGAGGATGAGGACGACCTGCCCCACCATGAGGAACGCACGTGGTATGTGGGCAAGATCAACCGGACACAGGCTGAGGAAATGCTGAGCGGCAAGCGGGATGGCACCTTCCTCATCCGCGAGAGCAGCCAGCGTGGCTGCTACGCCTGCTCCGTGGTGTGAGTGCCTGGTGGGGGCTCCGGGAGTGAGCTGAGGCGTGGGGGATCTACACCTCTGGGAAGATCTGCCGGGAAGGAGTCCTGCCCCCCCATGGCTGCCAGAGGCAGAAGGGATTGTTGGGGGGCAAGGGAGGAAGCTAGGGCCACATTTGGGCAGGAGGTGGTGGCATCTGGGCCAGGTTAGGGTCGTGGGCAGAGGTCACCGGAAAGAATCGGCAGGAACTCAGGGGAACCCTGCGGGAGCGCCCCCTGACCTCCAGCCCCTCTGCCCGTGCCTGCAGGGTGGACGGCGACACCAAGCACTGCGTCATCTACCGCACGGCCACAGGCTTCGGCTTCGCGGAGCCCTACAACCTGTACGGGTCACTGAAGGAGCTGGTGCTGCACTACCAGCACGCCTCGCTCGTGCAGCACAACGACGCGCTCACGGTCACGCTCGCCCACCCGGTGCGCGCCCCCGGCCCTGGGCCCCCGCCCCCTGCCCGCTGAGCGCTGGGCGCAGGACAGCGCAGAGCGGATACACCCCAGGGCCTGGAGGCTGGGGAGGCAACAACCCCCCGCCCCCCGACCGAGGGCTCCGACTTTTGGGTTTTCTGTCTGCCTCTCTCCTTTGTGAGTCTCTTCTGTCTCTTTCTCCATTTCTCTCTTTCTGAGCCTCTCTCTCAGTCTCTCCCTGTCTCTTTCCCTTCCCATCCAACTGCCCTTCTCTCTGTCCCTCCATGTCTCTGGGTTGGGACTCCTGCCTCCCCTGCCCCTTATGCCCCTCTCCTGTAGGCACTGCCCTCTGGCCACCCTGAACCCTGTGCCCTGCCCACCAGAGGCCCCCCTCCCCAGGGTCCCCAAAGACCCACCTGGCTGCACCTGCCATGTTTACAGAGGCCCCTGGGCTGTGCGGCCCAAGCCTGGGTGCCCCAATTTTTAAGCCATAGACCTGGAGTCACGGCAGGAAGGAACTTTACTTGGCCACGTCCAAGAACCACCTTGGCCGGGACATTCTGGGCCGGGCGGGACCCGCCCCACAGACCCCAACTTCCCCTCCAAACCCTGAAGTGAAACCACCACTTGGTCGTCCCCATATAGGGGCCACTGCCAAGAAGTACCCCCCAAAAAAGAAAAGAATTAAAAATAAACGGACGAGCCAGCTCCACCCGGCAGCAGGCCTCCCAGAAGTAGAGGTGGCCCAGCCGCACCGCTGCCCATGGCACTTCTACCCCGTGCAGAGTCAAGGCCTCTCCTCGATCACCTGGGTTCTGATTTTATTTCTTCTTGACTGTAAAGCCCTTTTTTCTCTCCTCTTTTGGGACGAGAGCCCTGGTTTTCTACACTGCCCGCGGACCCCCAACCCCCCACACACACCTGCCCAGCTAGGCTGGCGGGCCAGTTTTGTATGGTACGTTGATACTGATACGGATATAAAACACAGAACATGTGGATGCTTCTGTTGGTGGTGGGGGGGCTTCTCTACGGCTGCAGTGTGCTGGGGACCCCGGCGTTCCCAGGGGCACACACACATCTAGCCCCTGGGTTTATAATTCCAGGGAGCAAAGGAAGGCTGACGACCCTCCCTGAGCACCACCCAGTTTAGCTGCTTGTGACCAGAGAAGGTGAGAGACTTGCCCAACCAAGGTCACACAGCAAAGAGGTTCAAACCCTGAGCTCTGCTCTACAGTACGGCCTGCTCAAGGCACCCCAGACGTCAGACACCAGCCTTTTACCAGTACCCGGGCTGCCCCCGACCCTGGCCCCAGCCCCCCAAGGCTGGAGTCCCAGCACTCTGACACCACCAGCCAGGCCCTTCGGAAAGTCCCCTCCCCTCTGACATGCAGCAGCATGTCATGGTCGGGTGGAGGCAAGAGCACGACCCCTTCCCCGGCACCCAGAGAGGCCCCCCCACGTCCTTAATGCCCTCAGTGCCACCCCTCCCTGCTGACTCTGTTCTGACCTCCTCCCCATACCTGTCCCTGACGTGCAGGCCGCCAGGTCCCAGGAGGACATTGACTTGGGGCCTCTTGGCGTCTTTGACCTGGAACATTCGTTACCCTCCCCTCCCCAGAGTCCCTGTGTCTTGGCCCTTCCATTCTTAGAAGACTAAACCTGCCCCCCTCCTCTCCCCATATGGCACCCGTCAGGGCCCAGCATGCCCACAGCAGCCGGTGAACGAACAAAGCTGCCCTCTAATCTTTTCTCCTCTGCTGGGATCTCTGAAGGACAGGACCTGGCCCCCTTGCCCCCGGCCTCAGAGACCTCGGGCCTTCCCAAGTGCTGTCCCTACTGTGTGCCCAAGTCAGGAGCTGCCATATGAGGAACCCCAGTCCCGATGCTATCTCCCCTGAGGTCTTCACCCACCGCAAGGGCGGCACAGGGTAAAGGCCACTTTCTAGATCCCATGACCCCAGTCGGCAGAGCTTGGAGACAGAAGATAACAACAGCCCATGTGGCCTCACATGGCCTCTGCAGGTGTCTGTCCTCCACCACCAGCCTGGGCATGTCACCTCAGGGAAAGTCACCCCCCACCTCTGATCCTCAAACTCCTCTTATCAAATAGGGTCAATATCTGTTTCCCCCACCCCCCCAAGGGGAAGTCGCTCAAGGATTGAGGATCGGACCACCTAATGAGTGAGGTTACCTTTGTGAAGCCATCCATCAGGGCCATGCTTAGTGAGCCCTGGGAAAACTAGCCGTGGATGACGGCTTCTGTCCAACCCAGCAACAGGGCAAGCATGGGCTAACTGCCATCGGGCTGCTTAGTCTTAGACGCATCACAGAGAACCTGGGTTTTCCAAAGGAGGGCAGGACCTTCCGGCCGTGGGGACTTAAGAGAAACCCCAGTCTGGGGCTGCTGCTCTGGACAGCAGGCTGGGGCTTCCCCTAAACCGGAAGAAGACAGGAGCTGGGGACTTGCCTGTAATCTGGGCCAGGCGTGGGTGTTTCCTCCCGTGGGATCAGGTGCCCGGTAATGCTTGGCATTTGAGGCCCTGCAAATTCTGAACATCTGGGTTATTCCCTCACCACCCCAGGCTCCACGCCTAGGCCCTTCTCTGCCTGACTTCCCCTCGGCTGTCAACACCTCTCCGCCGGCTTCCCCCACCCCCACCTCAACCTGGGGCAACTCTACTTCTGCCTCCAAGCCTTCCCTGTAGCTGCAGTCCCCAAGCTTCACTCTTGTGCCCACGGACAGAAGGGGAAGCTGAGGGTCCAGCGCTTGAGGTGCCTGGTGCAATCCCGAGGCAAACCTGGTAACTCCAGGAGGTCTGGGTCCCACATCACCAACCCCCTCCCCCAGTCTACCTGACATGCACAGTATAGGCTTCGTCCCAAGGGCTTCCCTCTCCCGTGGGAGTTCCCTGCGGGCCTGCATGCCGCCCACCCCACCCCAACGACCGCCTCGAGCTCTGGATGCTGGAAAGCAGCAGCCCGGCTTTCCTTTTACCCCCCACCCCAACCCCCACCTCAAACAAGGCTGGGAAGACCAAGAGAAGTGAGGCGCCCTCCCCGCGCTGGCTTCTGCTTTCTGGCCTAGCAGTGACGACGCCTGAGTCAGCCCCACGCGACCACGCTTGGTGGGACTGGAGCGTCGGGGCGGAGGACCCTGAGAGGAGGTCCGGGTGCCCGGGTCAGCTCCGATGGGTTAAGCGGGAGGGAGTGGAAGAGGGCCGGGTCGCCACAGTCCCTGCCCACGATCGGGCAGGGGATCAGCCGCCGTAAAAGGGCGGGGTAGGGAGGCGAGGTTCCCAGGCTAGGAACGGAGGGCTTGGATCACCCTGGCCGCCCCCAGATCGATCCGCGGGGCGTGCGCGCTTGGAGACCCGTCTCAGTCTGCCTGCCTGTGTCTCCCTGTCTCTGAAGCCGACACCTAATCTCTGCTCTTGCCCCAGGCTCACATGACCTGGTGGCCCTGACGGCCCGGAGGGGGCGGGTGGGGGAGGGGGAGGAGGACGGCCCCACGGCCGGGTGACTGCGGGCCCCGCACCTGGCGGGAGTGCGGATGGGGGCCAGGTTTTAAGAGGACCCAGACCTGCCAGTAGACACCGATAGACGCCCGCCCCAGCCCCCTAGGGGCGTGGACACCGGGAGGCGGGTCCGGCCCGGGGGCTGGGCCACCGCCGGGTTAAAGGCTGCTCCTTCCCGGGCCGCTGCTCCCGCCTCCGCACCCTGGCCCCGCAGTGATGGCCTCGTCGCCACTCCTGCCGGTCCTGCCGCCCCTGTTCTTGCTGCTGCTGCTGCTACTGCCGCCGGAGGTCCCCGCGGCGGTGCGGGCGTCCCCGCTGAGGACACTCCCCGAGGGGGCGGCCGCCTGCAAGGTAGGGACGGCAACGCGGTGGGAGGGCCAGCGGGACAGGCGCCCAGGCAGCGGGTGCTGCGGGACCGGCGCCTCCTCCCCTCTCCCCAGGTTTTGCCGCGAAAGACCGGTTCGGAGAGGGGTACGCTGCCCCGCTCGGGACTGAAAACCCCCCAACACTGTGGCCTCGCGCCGAGTCGTTTCACTTCCCCATCTCGCGTCTGACACTCTCAGCTGTCCTCTACCCCATCCCCACCCGCCCCACGCGGGGGTGCATTGAGCTCCTGCTGTGTACGTCTGGGGCGGCAATGGAGTCTCCTCTCGTCGTCCAGGGGAAGCCCAGAGAAGTCGGGCCGTGGCACGGACCCTCTAGGTGCTGCTTACTGGGTGCCTTTCGGCCAGGGAAAAGCTCACAAGTTTCTGGTGCGGGGCGGGGGTTGAGGGGGGCGGCAAAGAGATGCCCCGGAGGCTGAGCCACTTGCTCTCGGCTGCATAGACCCTGGCTGCCTGCTGCCCCGCAGCTGCAACCGGAAGTCAGCACATATTAGGCGCCGCCTCAGCAGCAGAGCTCGGGAGGGGTTCACCTGGGCCCCTTGAGAGGAAGAATAAATAAAGACTCAGCGCAAGTGTAGGGCCTTGCTCAGGTCAGGGCCAAGGCTCTGGGGATGAAGTGGCAACAAATGAGCATGCATTAGTCTCCAGTGGTATGCACCTTGGGAAGGCAGGATGGAGGGCAGTGACCAGAAACGTGCATGTGTTGAGTCCTTACTGCACACGTTTACCTCGGGGGCGAGGGGTTTCACCTCAACTGAAGGAAAGCAAGAGCTGTTCATAAATTAAGTGCCTACTGCTTCCAAGTCTTTGTCACATCCGTTTTGCAGATAAACTGAGATCAAGGAAGATTGAGGGAAGCGATAAAATCTTAGAGTCAGGATTCCACCTGGCCTTGTCTGGAAAGAGTGCAAGATAGACTTACCTACTGTTTGTAGCTGCCAGAGAACCAAGCAGGGCTAAACTCCCTTCACACCCCTTCCTCCTGCATAGGCTGGGGGCCTGTGCCTGCCGGTGCCCCTCAGGAAGTCACAAGCACCTCCTGTCAATGTAAGCCTCTACTACGAGGCGCTGTGCCCCGGCTGCCGGGCCTTCCTGGTCCGAGAACTTTTCCCGACCTGGCTGATGGTGCTGGAGATCCTCAATGTCACACTGGTGCCCTACGGAAATGCCCAGGTATGTTGGTACTGGGGAAACCGAGGCACTAGGCCAGGGAGGGGGGCACCTGATGGGCTGGCCAGCACTCACCTAGCTGCCTTACAGGAACAGAATGTCAGCGGCCGGTGGGAGTTCACCTGCCAGCACGGGGAGCAGGAATGCAAGCTCAACAAGGTGGAGGTGAGCGGCCCCCCAGGAACCTGAGCGGTGGGGGGCATGGAGGCTGGGGGGCCTGCCCATTGTTGAGAAAGACTAAAGCCGGGCGCCTGGGTGGCTCAGTGGGTTAAGCCACTGCCTTCGGCTCGGGTCATGATCTCAGGGTCCTGGGATCGAGTCCCGCATGGGGCTCTCTGCTCAGCAGGGAGCCTGCTTCCTCCTCTCTCTGCCTACTTGTGATCTCTCTCTGTCAAATAAATAAATAAAATCTTAAAAAAAAAAAAAAAAAAGGCTAAAGCCAGGCTCAGAAGGGACTGGAAGCAGCCCCATCCTCTGTGTCTTCAATCACCTCTTCATTCACCGCTTCATTAGGGAACACCCGTGATTACTCCCAGAGCTGTCTCGGGCTGCCCTGGGCCGGCTTTCTGCCCTTGCCTATCCACCCGCTATCCTACAGGCCTGCCTGTGGGACCAACTGGAGAAGGAAGCAGCCTTCCTGACCATTGTCTGCATGGAGGAAATGGATGACATGGAGAAAAATCTGAGACCGGTGAGCAGCACCCCTCACTTGGCCCTGGGTTGGGAGACCCTGATCTTCCCTGTACCCAGACAGACCCAGGTTCAGGTTCTGGCCTGACCACCACTCTCTTTGTAGCCCCAGGAAAATGGCCTTCCCTCTGGAAGCCTCCGATCTCTGAAGCAAGGGAACAAAGATCTTTGGGAAGCATGAGTAGATCAAGGAGGGCTTCCTGGAGGAGGTGCCTCTGAGCCGGGCTTGGATGAACAGAAACATTCAGGGACGTAGATGATGATCCTCACCTGGGGTATGGGGATGGCAGGACAGGCCCGCCTGCTTCTCTGGAGGGTTATGAAAAACAACTCCCAGTGGAGTGACTCATTGACACCAATAGCTTATTCATTCTTCGAACATCTGGACCACCCAAAAGGCTCACCCTGGGACACCCTCAGCAGCCCTGCAGAGTCATAGCGGGGCCAGAGGTGGGCAGGGGAAGAGGGAGTACTGGAAAGATTCTGGGGGAAGGAAGTGGAAGGGCGTTCCTGGTGGAGGGAATAGCACAGACGGAAGCTCTGAGGAAAATGAGACCCCTGTAAGGGGCCCGGGGCTGCGGTCTTCTGAGTCTGGTCTTCTGAAAAGCAAGAGCAGCCTGAGCCCCTGCCTTGGGGGCGTCCACTCAAGTAAGTGTTAAGCATGTGCTGTGTATGCTGTGGACCCAACTGTCTCCTATTGCCCAGGAGGTACAAGCTTGGCCCCAGCAGCGGGGGAGGGGGGGGCGGGGCGGGGTGGCTGGAGGAGGGAACACTGGGGAGACAATGCCTAGGAAGCTGAGGCAATGCTCCCGCTCACCAGGCACCCTTGTCTGCCCTCAGTGCCTGGAGATCTATGCCCCAAAGGTGTCCCCGGACACCATCATGGAGTGCGCAATGGGGGACCGGGGCATGCAGCTTTTGCATGTCAATGCCCAGCTTACCGATGCCCTGCAGCCGCCCCACGAGTATGTGCCCTGGGTCGTCGTCAATGGGGTAAGAGTTCTTACAGCCTCGCTCTGGCCACCGGGCCAGCACCAGCATGATGGGTGTGCCCTCTGGCAGGAGGCCAGCCATGGGGCCATTTGCCGCCCTTCTGGGCCGGGCGTGGGTTGACGGGGGGCGCGGGAGGCAAAGGAGACTGTGTGACTTCCTGTCTTGCTTTCTGCAGAAACCCCTGAAAAATCCAAGTCAGCTCCTAAGCCTCGTGTGCCATCTGTACCAGGCAAGCCGGAAGGGGAACGGAGGGATCCACTGGGGGCTGGGGTGGGCAGCGGCTGCTTTCAGGACCCCCAGCTCATGGCCCTCTCCTCCAGGGTGAGAAACCAGACATCTGCCAACCTATGGCCAGCTCCCAGAGGGAAGTCTGCTTCAAGTGACAGCTGGTAACCTGGAAGGGACCTGCTGGAGGAAGAGCAGGAGCGCACCTGTCCCTGCTTGTCCCGTCCCTGACTCTCAGCAGCCCCTGCCTACCATCCAGATAACTTCTACACATTCCATGAAAGCCCAGACTCAGACTCCTGCCCCAGGATCAAGCATCTTGCCCCACTGAGAATGGTGCTACATTGAAATGAGTTTAATAAACACCTCTGGATTTTGTGATTCATATAATAAGTTAACAAACTCCCCCTGGACCATGACACGCTGCTGGGACCCTCCTGAGAAGGCCCCTTTCTCAGGGAGGCAGAGGCGGACAGACACTCCTCATCCCACGGGGAGCAGAAATGGGCCAGAGGGAGGCACCAGGCCTGGAGGAGCCCAGAGAGAGAGTGAAGGCTCTGCTTAGGGAATAGGAGCACAGGGGTTGGGGTTTTGAAGGGTGACTAGGAGGGGCACCTGGGTGGCTCAGTGGGTTGGGCCACTGCCTTCGGCTCAGGTCATGATCTCAGGGTCCTGGGATCGAGTCCCGCATTGGGCTCGCTGCTCAGCAGGGAGCCTGCTTCCTCCTCTCTCTCTCTCTGCCTGCCTCTGTGCCTACTTGTGTCTCTCCCTGTCAAATAAATAAATAAAAATCTAAAAAAAAAAAAAATTTGAAGGGTGACTAGGAGTTCATGAGGCAGAAGACATATTCAGTAATTCAACAAACAACCCTAACTACTCCCTTTTGCAGACCCCACAATGAGCCAGAAGAAGGAGCCGGGGATTTTGGCTGGGAGTTTCAAAGAATGTGTTCCCTGGTGGTGGGGGATGCGTCACAGTGTTCCAGGAAAGAGGAACAGAGTGTGCAAAAGACAAGCCAGCAGCAAAATGTGAAGCTAGAATGGGGGCTGAGACATCTGAGAACATCAGGGCATGTTACGGGATACTATTCAAAAAAAAAAATCATGGTTCTTAAACTGATCTAGAATGATTACATGCCAAAGATTTTATTTAACCCATGACTAATGAGGAAAACTGGTCAAATGTTTCAAAGAACAGATAGATTTATAAATGAGAAATCTTGAAATGATGGTGCAAAGAGAAAATTGATCCACTTTTTCACAAAGCAGTGGGGGCAAGGGTGGGGGTAACACTTTCTTCACTCCCAGCTTTTTTTTTTTCCATTTTTTTTTAAGATTTTATTTATTTATTTGACAGAGAGAGATCACAAGTAGACGGAGAGGCAGGCAGAGAGAGAGAGAGGGAAGCAGGCTCCCTGCTGAGCAGAGAGCCCGATGCGGGACTCGATCCCAGGACCCTGAGATCATGACCTGAGCCGAAGGCAGCGGCTTAACCCACTGAGCCACCCAGGCGCCCCTTTTTTTCAAATTTTAATAATAGGTTTTATTGGGGTAGCACAGCCGGTTAAGTGCCCAACTTGATTTTGGCTCGGGTTGTGACCTGCAAGTCATGAGATCGAGTCCCCCTTCAGGCTCCCCGGTCAGCAGGGAATCTGCTTGAAGTTCTCTCTCCCTCTCCCTTTGCCCCTCCTACCACTCTCCCTCTCTCAAATAAATAAATAAATCTTTGCCCCTCCCCCCAAAAAGGAATAGATTTTCTTTAACCTGATACAAATCTGATACATTATCATTTCAACCCCTAGGCAATACGAAAAAATTTAATGAGCGCCTCCTCATTCTTTTTTTCTTCCTAAGTCTTTTTCTCATACTAAGTCTTAACTGCTGTGTATTTTATAGCATCTCTCAACTCAGATTAACTGTGTGCACTAGCCCAGTGGGTGACTGATTACCGTACAAGGCAGGAAACATCACTGCCCCCATCCTAGGCTCTGCAGCGAGACTCCTGTAATAAAGATTAACAAGAGAAAGACAAATTTAGTAACACGCGTACGTCATGAATACATGGGAAATACCCACTAAAACTGGGTAAACTCCCCAAAGTGGTCAAAGCCACCACTTTTTTTTTTTTTAAAGATTTTATTTATTTATTTGACAGAGAGAGATCACAAGCAGGCAGAGAGAGAGAGAGGAGGAAGCAGGCTCCCTGCTGAGCAGAGAGCCCGATGCGGGCCTTGATCCCAGGACCCTGAGATCATGACCTGAGCCGAAGGCAGCAGCTTAACCCACTGAGCCACCCAGGCGCCCCAAAGCCACCACTTTAATTTTTTTTTCAGATTTTTTTATTTTGGGGGCACTTGGATGGCTCAGTCATTAAGCATCTGCCTTCGGCTCAGGTCATGATCCCAGCGTCATGGGACCAAGCCCCGCATTGGGCTTCCTGCTCATGGCGGAGCCTGCTTCTCCCTCTCCAGCTCCTTCCTGCTGTGTTCCCTCTCTTGCTGTTTCTCTCTGTCAAGTAAATAAAATCTTTTAAAAAGTTCCTTTTAATTTTTTAATTTTAGATTTTATTTGAGTGAGAGAGAGACAGAGCATGAGCAGGGGGAAGGGGCAGAGGGAGACACAGGCTCCCCGCTGAGCAAGGAGCCCAACATGGGACTGGATCCCAGGACCCTGGGATCATGACCTGAGCCAAGAGCAGACCACTTTTTTTTTTTTTTAAAGATTTTATTTATTTATTTGACAGAGAGAAATCACAAGTAGATGGAGAGGCAGGCAGAGAGAGAGAGGGAAGCAGGCTCCCCACTGAGCAGAGAGCCCGATGCGGGACTCGATCCCAGGTCCCTGAGATCATGACCTGAGCCGAAGGCAGCGGCTTAACCCACTGAGCCACCCAGGCGCCCCAAGAGCAGACCACTTTTAGCTGACTGAGCCACCCACACGCCCCTTTGTTTTTATTTCGCAATAATCTCCACACCCAATGTGGGGCTCGATTCACAGCCTGGAGATCAAGAGTAGTTCCACCAATGGAGTGAGCCAAGTGTCCCCTGAGTTGCTATTTTAAATACCATCCTCCTGGGTGGCTCAGTGGGTTAAAGCTTCTGCCTTCAGCTCAGGTCATGATCCCAGGGTCCTCGGATTGAGCCCCGCATTGGGCTCTCTGCTCAGCAGGGAGCCTGCTTCCTCCTATCTTTCTGCCTGCCTCTCTGCCTACTTGTGATCTCTGTCTGTCAAATAAATAAATAAAATCTTCTAAAAATACATACATACATACATACATACATACATACATACATAAATACCACCCTCCAGGAGTGCCTAGTGGCTCAGTGGGTTAAACCCCTGCCTTCGGCTCAGGTCATGATCTCAGGGTCATGGGATCAAGCCCTGCATCAGGGAACCTACTTCTCCCTCTCCCTCTTCTGGCCGCTCTCCCTGCTCATGCACACACTCTCTCTCTCTCAAATAAATAAATAAAATCTTAAAAAAAAGGGAGACACTCCATCTCTTTAGGACTCTCCCCAAAAAACCAGAACACCAGCCCAACCATGAGAAAACATCATCCCAACCCAGACTGAGGGACATTCTACAAGATATCTCACCAGTATTCCTCCAAAGTGCCAAGGTCATGAACAACAAGAGAAAACGGAGAAAGTGTCACTGACCGGAGGAAACTAACTTAGTGGGATCCTGGCTAAAGCAACATTTTAAGGAATAACTCGAATTATGATTAACATGGTACTATTCTTCTTTTCTTTCTTAAGATTTTATTTATTTGACGCAGAGAGAGAGAGAGAGACAGCGAGAGAGGGAACCCAAGCAGGGGGTAGTGGGAGAGGGAGAAGCAGGCTCCCAGCTGAGCAGGGAATCTGATGCAGGGCTCGATCCCAAGAATCTGGGATCATGACCTGAGCCAAAGACGGACGCTTAATGACTGAGCCACCCAGGTGCCCCAAACACGGAACTACTCTTGCCTCAAATCAGCCAAGGCTCTTCTAGGAATCTGACAGATAGAAACGTATCACAGACAGTGAGGGTATTAACCAAACTCCCTTTAGATGAACTGATTGGGATAATTATGCCTGCAAAATCCTTCCTGGAATATCACCTATTATCACATTCACATTCTATCATACCAACAAGATCGCTGGAGGCGGGCACGCAGGTGCACACCTGCGGTAGAAACCTTGGGGCCATCCTAGACTCCTGCCTCTCACACCTCCTGATGTAGAAAAAGATGACCGACTCACACAGTGAGATCTTTCTGAACTACAGACCAGTATATGGGCAGAGAGAGTTTATGGCTTCAATTCTAAAAATTTTCAGCCTTTGGGGCGCCTGGCTGGCTCAGTTGGTAGAGCGTGTGACTCTTGATGTCAGGGTTGTGAGTCAAGTCCCATGTTGGGTGTGGAACCTACTTACATAAATAAGTAATTAATTAAACAAAATAAAATAATATTTCAACCATGGGAGAAGACAATACATGGTGAAGGCAAGGTAAAATTTAGAATTTGATTTGGGGAACTTGGTTGAAAATGTCAATGGTTTGAACATTTGATTAAATAGAAGGGCAGGGGGTGCCTGGGGGGCTCAGGTCATGATCCCAGGGTCCTGGGATCGAGACCCGCATCAGGCTCCCTGCTCAGCAGGGAGCCTGCTCCCCACACCCACTGCCTGCCTGTCTGCCTACTTGTGATCTCTGTCAATAAATAGATAGATAGATAGATAGATAGATAGGAGGGCAGGAGCCTGGCTGACCCAATCAGTGAAACATGTGACTCTCAGTCTCAGGGTTGTGAGTTCGAGCCCCAATTACAAAACAATACTGTATTACTTATTTTTTAATTTTATTTATTTATTTAAGAGAGAGAGAGCGCTTGAGCAGCGGGAGGGGCAGAGGGAGAGAGGAGCAGATGCCCAGCTGAGCAGGGAGCAGGAGGTGGGGCTCGATCCCAGGATCCTGGGATCATGACAACACCCTGAGCAGAAGTCGGATTCTTAATCGACTGAGCCACCCAGGTGCCCCTAATCTGTTACTTATTTAACCAAAGTGACAACAAAAGGCTTTAAAGACAAAAACAGTAAGTTCTACAGTTGGGGGTCAGGGGAAGGCTTAGCTCTTTTAATATTGAGGAGACTCAGTTTTCCTAAGTAATCAAAGACCTCCAAGCAACAGCATTTTGGTAAAACATAGAAAATCTTTGTTTTCCCCGTGAATCACTCAACAGGTAAAGAAAAGCCTTTGACCATAATCCAAGATAAGGTCGTTCTTTTAACAGAGAAAGCAGATCAAATTCTAGTCTGCACAGTTACACTGATATTGAAGCTCATTGTTAAAACCCTTATAATAAATCCATGTGATTTGCACAACCTTGCCCGCACAAAATACAATTTTCTCTCTCTCTTTCTCCCTCTCCAACTTTCTCTACCGGCTTAGATTTTGGTCCTTTGTTTTCCTCATTCTTATTTTGAACCAGTCTTTAAATACGCTTAAGTTAAGACAAAATTACTCTCCTTCCAGCCTTCATATTTCCTTCATTTCCTACCAAAACACACCCTATTTTCCTTGCACATTTTTTGAGTTTTTTTCCTGTACCCTGATTAGTAATAATAGTTTCATTTTCTTATATTGATTCGAATATATAACACTTATTTCCAGTAAAACCAGGAAGCCAGCAGTTGTAAACTGTAGACAAGCCAACATTCCGCCCTAGGTCAGCAAATCTTTGAGTCCACAGTTTTGTCATTCCTGAAGGCATACGCTTTCTTACAGTGCAATATTTCAATGTGTCAGGGGCTCCTGGGTGGCTCAGTCAGTTAAGCATCTGCCTTCAACTCAGGTCATGATCCCGGGGTCCTGGGATCGAGCCCCGCATCTCCCTGGTCAGCGGGGAGTCTGCTTCTCCCTCCCCCTCTGCCCCTCCCAGCACCCCCCCACCCCCTCCGGCTCATGCTCTCTCCTCTCTCTCAAATAAATAAATAAGATCTTAAAAATTTTTTTTGCAAAAAAGAAAAAACAATATTTCAATGTGCCAAAGGACACGTTCACAAACTAACCAAGTATCTTTTAGTCCATCTGTAAAAATCAAGAAGACAAAGGAGATAAACTTCAACTTATTTTTAGTAAGTATGTTTCAGCATTTTATCTTATTTGGAAAGGATCTAGATATTCAACAATTATCCATCATCTAACTTAGCCAAACTTCAAGGTTCCAAGTTTCCCAAAGGATTTGGCAAACTACTTTTGAGCTGACTTTTTTTTTTTAAAGATTTATTTATTTATTTGACAGAGATCACAAGTAGGGTGAGAGGCAGGCGGGGTGGGGGGTGGAAGCAGGCTCCCTGCGGAGCAGAGAGCCCAATTTGGGGCTCCATCCCAGGACCCTGGGATCATGACTTTAGCTGAAGGCAGAGGCTTAACCAACTGAGCCACCCAGGCACCCAAACAGTTCACTTTTAACATAGATTTTGTTCTTAGGGTTGAATTTATAGTTTTATAATCTTAAACAGAGAGATAATGTGTTTGACTAATCTTATGTAAGCACTTTTTAAATAAGTCAATTAAATATTTAGAGCTCTTGACATTGACTTTTTAGCAATAGCTTCTGGAGGTAGAAAAATATTACATAAACATGAGAGACACATACAATCACAGATCTTATAGCCATTATTTTTAAATTTTAGGCCATGAGACAGGTACAAGAACACAAAACTCACATGTTTAAAAAAATAGAGTTGAGGGGCGTCTGGCTGGCTCAGTTGGAAGACTGTGTGAGTCCAACTCGGGGTCATGAGTTTACGCCCCGTGTTGGGTATAGGGATTACTTTAAAAAAAATCTTTTTTAATTATTTTTTAATCTTTAAAAAAAAATAGCTGAGGAGGCCCTGGGTAGCTCAGTCATGAGGGACTCTTGATCTCTGGGCCATGAGTTCAGGCCCCATGTTGGGCATTGAGCTTACATTTAAAAAAAATTAAATTAGGGGTACCTGGCTGGCTCAGTTGGTAAAGCATGCGACTCTTGGTCTCTGGGTTGTAAGCTGGAGTCCCATGCTGGGTGAAAAGCTTACTTAAAAAAAAAATTAAAATCCTTAAAAAATTTTTTTAAATAAATTTAAAAAATTTTTAAAAAGTAGTTGAATTGAAACTATGTTTCTGGCAGATGGAACAAGTTACTAATGTTTGCAAAGAAGACTTTTAAGAGATTTCACATGCTAGTTTGTTCTCAAATAGCCCTCTGACTAGGTAGTTCCTTTTAGCTTTGGAGAGAAGGCTTTGGAAATAGTTCCTGTCAGCCTGGGAACATTAGCCTCCAATTAGGCTGATTTCTGTCTACAGAGTTCCAGTAAGAATAAAAAGAGTCCTGGGGTACCTGGGTAGCTCAGTTGGGTATGCATCTGCATTTAGCTCAGGTCATGATCCCAAGGTTCTGGAATCAAGCCTCCTGTCGGCCTTCCTGCTCAGTGGGGAATCTGCTTCTCCCTCTCCCTCTCCCTCTACTCCTCCCCCCTGCTCAAGTTCTCTCTCTCTCTCAAATAAATAAATAAAATCTTAAAAATAAAAAGAATTTAAAAAGTCCTTTCAAATATCTTATCAGGTTTCAGCTCAAACAAACTAAGTTTTCTGGCACTACTGAACTCCCTTTTTTTTTTTTTTTAAGATTTTATTTATTTATTTGACAGACAGAGATCACAAGTAGGCAGAGAGAGAGAGAGAGAGAGAGGAAGGTAAGCAGGCTCCCTGCTGAGAGAGAGCCCAAGGCGGGGCTCGATCCCAGCACCCCGGGATCACGACCCCAGCAGAAGGCAGAGGCTTTAACCCACTGAGCCACCCAGGTGCCCCTCCTTTTTTTTTTTTTTTTTTTAAACCAGAAGTATACCTATTCCAAGTGATTCAGAACCCAAACCCAAACCAAAGCCTTTTATGATCCAACCAGGGACACAAGAGATGCCTCCAAGAGCGTACAAAAGATGCATTCTTCCCAAGATCCAGAGTCACTCTCAAAGACAACCAAAAGACAGACAGACAGACAATTCTCTAGAGAGCTGACAATGACCCTAGCCACAGTGGAGTACAACTCACATATCTGTCTGCTCGTCGACATATTCCCAGGGCTCCTAACCTGATGTCTGGTCCCCTGCAGCATGCAGAAAGCCAAGCCAAGCTTTCAGCACACAAAAGGAGACTTATAACAGGGGCGCCTGGGTGGCTCAGTGGGTTAAAGCCTCTGCCTTTGGCTCAGGTCATGATCTCAGGGTCCTGGAATGGAGCCCCACATTGGGCTCTCTGCTCAGCAGGGAGCCTGCTCCCCTTCCCCACCTCTGCCTGCCTCTCTGCCTAATTGTGATCTCTGTCTGTCAAATAAACAAATAAAATCTTTTTAAAAAATTAAAAAAAAAAAAAGAAGGAGACTCATACAGAAAGCAATAGCTGTCCTTGGAGGCGGGACCAACAAGTGGGTACCCAAAACCAAATTTACAAGAGTCACAAAGTTTCCAAAGAACTAATCCTTACAAATGCTTGTCTCTTGCCCATCTACACCCAGAGGGGATGGACAAAGAAATTTTTACCATCCTCTCCCAACAGAGATCCAGAAAGCAAACGAGGCAAAAATTCTTACCTTACCTGTGGGCTTCATCAGGCCCCAGGACCTGTCAGCTGCAGATCCCAGAGCCAACAGAGGCCCAGCCAATGCGATCCCATCCTCATTACCAAACCGGGGGAACCTTTACAAGAAAAAAAGAAGATCCAAGAAGTAATTGGGCCTCGGTAATTTACCTACTAGGTTCAACAGAGGGAGACAAGGATGGAAAAACAACTGAAGGATGTGCAGAGACTACAGGAAGATCAATTATTTTAACAAGGTCTGTTTGGGGCGCCTGGGTGGCGCAGTGGGTTAAGCCTCTGTCTTCAGCTCAGGTTGTGATTCTTAGGGTCCTGGGATCGAGCCCCACATCTGGCTCTCTGGTCAGCGGCGAGCCTGTTTCCCCTTCTTTCTCTGCCTGCCTTCTAATCTCTCTCTGTCAAATAAAGAAAATCTTAAAAAAAAAAAACACAAAAAACCAAGGTCTGTTTGAACGGATGCCTTCAGCCTCAGCTTCCCCTCTGGTAATAACAGTGTTTCTTTCTCCTGGTACAGGGGCGGCACCTTCCACTTGGGGAATTTTATCTCCTGGTCTTAGGAAGGGAAAAGCAGCTCAGTATATCCGTTGTGCATGTTGCTGTCTTTCAAAAGAATCAATCCGCCAGAGCGGCGTATTTGGGGGTGGCCTATCTTGACCACCTTCAAAAGAGACACTAAATACCACAGGTCCAGATACCAAAGTCCCTTCTTCCTGATGTACTCCTTTTTTTTTTTTTTTTAAGATTTTATTAATTTATTTGATGGAGAGAGAGAGAGATCACAAGTAGGCAGAGAGGCAGGCAGCGGATAGAGGGGGAAGCAGGCTCCCTGCTCAGCAGAGAGCCCCACTCGGGCCTCGACACCAGTACCCTAAGATCATGACCTGAGCCAAAGGCAGAGGTTTAACCCACTGAGCCACCCAGGTGCCCACCCCCCTTAGGATTTTATTCTTAAGTAATCTCCACACCCAACAGGGGGCTCGAACTCACAACCCCAAGATCAAACGCCACCCATTCTGCCAACTGAGCCGGCATATAGTAAATAGTTTAGTTACAGACCATGCGGTCTTTGTTGCAATCACTCATTGTAGTGAGAGAGGAGACAATACAGAAACAAATGGGCAAGGCTCTGTTCAAATTATAGCTTTATTTATGGTTTAAAAATTTGATTTTCATTTAATTTCCATGTCATAGAATATTATTCTATTTTCCCCCAACCTTTTGTCAACTAAGAAAAGGAGGCAAAACTGAAAAGGAGCAAATGTTTCTTTTGGGGGCTCAGAATTACAATTTGGGAGCCCAGATTCCAGAGTAACCAGGAAAGTGTCTCCTTCATGGAGGGAAAGGGTTATGAGAAAGAAGGAAGGGGTAATTACCTGATTTAGATAAAGAAGAAAGAAATCCTACTAATTTGGTGCTGACTGAAGTTGGAAAGATGTTAGGGTTCGAAGCTGACGGCCAAGAAAAAAATTCTTGAGACATCTTTGGTGCAAAAAGGTGGTTTTATTACAGGAAGGGGACAGCACCCGGGGGCAGAAGGAGCTGCACTGTGGTCATAAGGAGTGGCCAGTTACATACTTTCAGGTTGGGAGGGGGTTAGGGAGAGCATAATTCTCTAAGCAAACTGGAAGCAAGGTTTCCAGGACGTCCAAGGGGCTAGCTCTTGTTGGGAAAATGTCATTTATTACTGTCTAGTAAAACCTGAGTCATGAGAACCTTCCGATGCATATCGGTGGTCATATGCTTGAGGGATGATTGCCAACATGTATCTTGGGGGGGTAGAGATAAAGGAAGTTTCCGAAGGAATTTTTATGTTAAAGTAGACTTACAGGATCCTGGGGGTCAGGTTAAGATTGCCTTTTGCCCTGAGCAAAGTATTATCATCAAGGCAGCTGAGTCCCTAGAGGAATGTCACTTTGCCCGTTTCAAGGACTTGTCAGTGGGCTTGGGGTGTAGTAGTAAGGAAATTAAATTTTCTTTTGCCTTTGTCACCCACATCACTGACCAGCTGAGTCACTTCTGGTTATTATAATTTTATTGGTGCTATCAAATGAAACTGCCCCTGATATTATTAACTTTACTTCTCCATATGATCCCAATGCCAATTGCTCTGTTGAAATTTTATGAGCAACTGCTTGTAAAATTATTGCTGCTTCTGGCCAGTCTATGAGCGCATTCATTGTAAAGGAAACTGGGGATTCAAAACGGATTCTCGGGCGCCTGGGTGGCTCAGTGGGTTAAGCCGCTGCCTTGGGCTCAGGTCATGATCTCAGGGTCCTGGGATCGAGTCCCGCATCGGGCTCTCTGCTCAGCAGGAAGCCTGCTTCCTCCTCTCTCTCTCTCTGCCTGCCTCTCTGCCTACTTGTGATCTCTCTCTCTGTCAAATAAATAAATAAAATATTAAAAAAAAAAACCGGATTCTCTCATGTCCAGAAACTTTATACTATTTCACACATTTTAAAAATTTAAGAAACATTTTTACCTCTTGAACCTCACAGGAACAGCAACGGGATTTGGACCTCTGGCCGCAGTTTGCAACACCCTCGTTCCCTGTAAATAACGCATAGGTTTCCATGGAAACTCCTATTTTCCGCTACAGGAACACAGGAGGTAAAGTAGGGATATAGCTGTTTGCAGAGGTGCCTGTGGGGTTAAGTTAATGCACGCAACGTGCCCAGATCACCGCCTAGCGTTTTAACTATTACTATATTGGAACCGAGGTCAGATACCCAGCTAAAGGTCAAGGGGCCGCGGGCGCAGCCAAAGCATAACCCACTCCGACTTCCGTGAATCTTTGCAAGATTAGACTTCCGCCCGGGTCGAGCCGCCAAGGTCCCAGCTCAGATACCTTGAAGAATCGGAGAATCTGGAGCGCAACTAGTCTGGAGGGAGCAAGATTGGCCACCTCCACAGGGGAGGCGGGACAACAGGCGGTCGCTGGCGTAAGACTAGCCTGCGATTGGTCAATGCAGTATCGGGCTGGTTGGTTAGAGTCCGGCGACGCTTGTCCATAGGCTGGCGCGGAAAGGGGCGGGGAAGCGAGGTGGCAAGGCGACCATTGATCCGTGCGCTGTGGTGAGACGCTTATTTGCGATTGGCCCGCAAGTGGGGAAGGTAGCATTTGGCCTCGTTCAGCGATTGGCCGGGGAATGGGATGCCGGCCTTTTATTGGCTACTATGTCTAGAGCCCGGCAAAGTGGAGCGCCGAGCGGTCAGCGATCGGCTGGCGAGGGCTGGAGCGGGCGTGCAGACCGCGAAGACCGCGTGCGATTGGTCAGCGCCGGGAGGGCATCCCCGGTGCGGGGTCCTGCGGCTCGGTGGGCTATGGCTTCCGGCGGCTGGCGCTGGCTGCGCGCCCTGCGGGCAGTGGGGCAGCCCCTGTTTCAAGGCCGCGCGCTGCTCGTCACCAACACGCTGGGCTGTGGTGTTCTTATGGCGGTCGGGGACGGTGTGCGCCAATCCTGGGAGGTCCGCGCCCGGCCTGGCCAGAAGTTCAACCCCCGGCGCTCAGGTGAGCAAGTCTGGAGCCACTGGCCCTTGACCCCGGGGGACCTTTGAGCCCAATCTCAGAATCGGAGACCCCTGACCTGTGGCCTCAATTCCCGGTGGGACCCTTGACTATGGTGTGCATCCAAGACCCTCACAGCCCACGCTCGGGTCTCCGTCCCTCCTCCTCACCCCGGGGTCTCAGTCCGCTCCCCACCTCAGGTCTCCATCTCCTTCTACTTCCTGGTCCCTGTCCCCTCCCGGCCCCAGTTTCCGCCCACCCCCTCGTCCGCTTCCCTTACTCCAACACTGAGACCAAACACTGAGCACTGGAAACTACACCAAGGATAGTCAAGGGCTCAGCGTCTGGACCCAGCCAGCCTGGGATTGTGCCTTGGCCCCACACTTCCCAACCTGTTGTGCCTGTTTCCTCCTCCGGAAAGCAGAGCAGTGGTAGAACCCGCTCTCAGGGTAGTGAAGGGGATGAGGAGAGAAAACGGGAGAGGAGCCACTGGAACGGTGCCTGGCAGTGGGGCTTGTAATGGAAGAACTTACAGGTGGGCTCGGGGAGGGCTTCAGGTTTATCAGGGAGGGAGGGTACCATGGACTGGGGACTTGCTGGCCTGGCCTGACTCTTGAACTGCTCTCAGCGAGCATGTTTGCAGTGGGCTGCAGTATGGGTCCCTTCCTGCACTACTGGTACCTCTGGCTGGACCACCTGCTCCCAGCGTCTGGCCTCCCTGGCCTCCCAAACGTCCTCAGGAAGGTCCTCATCGACCAGCTGGTGGCCTCTCCCATGCTAGGCGTCTGGTACTTCTTGGGTAAGGAGCCTTGTGAGCTTGGGCTCTGCCCCCCCCCACACCATGTCAGGAGGGGCAGAGCCAGCTTTGTGTTAAGAGGGGTGCTGAGTTGGCGTTTCTGATGGGCCTCTTCTGTGTGTGGCTCTGGACTGGGTGCTGGGTCACGGTAGCGCCAGGACAGACCCACGGGGGGCAGGTATGAACGGCAGAGTCCGACAGCGGTGCTTTGTGTAGGAGGGATGAAGCGGTGTTGGGTGGGGCTGCCCTGGGCAGTGGTTGGGAGGACTGCCCAGAGGAGAGGCCACTCTGCTGAGACTTGAAGAAGGTGCCAGCAGGCATGAAGAATGGCCCATGCAAAGGCCCTGAGGCTGAAAGAAGAGTTGCTGAGGCTAGGGTTGTTGGGGTACAATCATCCAGCCCTTGGCTCTGAGAAGAGCGTCAGCCCCGCCCCCCTGAGCTTAGTTTCCTCCTTTGTGAAAGAAAGGAAATAAAACAGCCTCAGCCTCAGGAAGGGTGCATCTACCTTGGGGTGCCTGTGTGTCTGTTTGTCTGTTTATTTGTTTGTTTTTAGAGTAAGGGAAGTGGCAGGGGCAAAAGGGAGAGGGAGAGAGAGAATCCTAAGCAGGCTCCATGCCCATTGCGGAGCCCAACTTGGGCTCAGTCCCAGGACCCTGAGATCATGACCTGAGCCAAAAACCAAGAGCCAGTTGCTTAAACTACTAAACCATCCAAGTGCCCCTAAGGGAGTGTGTGTTTATTTCTGACCTCTCCCTCACTGGAACCAACTTGTTCTGCTGTGTTCCTCCACACCAGCCATTCTGATGTGTGTGGCCCTTCCCACCTCAAGGCTTTTAAACTTCCTGGTCTGTCTGCCTGGGACACCACTGTCCCTCGGGGTTCCTGCCCCATCTGCTCCATCACCGGTACTCCCCAGCCTCTGACACTCTTAATTTCTTGGTCTCCTTCCCAGGCCTGGGCTGCCTGGAGGGCCAAACCCTGGATGAGAGCTGCCAGGAGCTGCGGGACAAGTTCTGGGAATTCTACAAGGTGGGCCCTGCCCACCCCTTCATTCCCTTGCCCTGCCCTTCGCAGCCCCCCACCCCTACCCCTGTGCCAAGGCCCCGCCCCTCACCACACTCCCTCCCCTCCCCGCAGGCCGACTGGTGCGTTTGGCCGGCAGCCCAGCTGGTGAACTTCCTCTTCGTGCCCCCGCAGTTCCGAGTCACCTACATCAACGGCCTGACGCTGGGCTGGGACGCGTACCTCTCCTACCTGAAGTACCGGGTGAGCTCGGTGGGCGGACCAGACACCCAGGGGGCTCCTCAGGGGCCACATGTGTAAACTCCAAGTGGCAGTTCCGCTGTGCTCTAGGGTGAGGTCCTCCTGGGCCTGTGATAATCTGCCAAGCACAGCAGGTGCTCGGGGAGCTGATCCCCAGCAGGGTGAACACCCAGCCTCTCTGCTGTTTGATGACCTTGACCGGGTCCCTGCTGTGTCTGTCCCACAAGACTGAGCCCAGCGAGAAGACAGGTGGGTGAGGACTTGCTTGGGTGAAGAGGAGTCCACAGGGGTGGGCGGGCTGTGTGACCAGACACCTCTTGCACGGACAGATCCGGGGCCATCCACTCCTGGCTGTGTGGCCCTGGGCACTGTGCAGACTGAGCTGCCCCAGCCCTCCCAGCTGGGTGCCAGCCAGGGCGAGACTGACTCTGAGCACAACAGGCCTGGTCCCGGCCCCTCCCCAACCCCTGGGCATCTGGCTGGGCTGCCTCTTCCAAGCCCACTATAAGACCTGTTTCCCCATCTGGAAGGCAACCGTGAAGATGGTCATCCAGGAGCCTCTCTCACTACAGGCCCTCCGTGAACCAGTGACACACGTGTTCCCATCTGCAGCACGTGGCCCAAGCCAGGCAGTCCCAAGCCCCAACCCCTCAACACGGTTATGAGCTGGGCGTTGGGCACAAGGCGGGGACACAGCCTGGAGTTAGCCCCCAGAATCCGGAGCCTAAGTCAAGGCCCGGTGGCCTCTGTCTCATACTCAGGTCACAGACTGTAGAGATTCTATTAAATTCTCTCATCATTGCAGTTCCTGTGGGTGACCAAGGCCACCGTGGCAGGCTGGCACTCATAGGGACACAGCGTCATCCATTCGCTTTATTGGGTGTGTGTAGTGTTGTCATGACATCTCCTGGGGATCTGGGGGGCACGTTTGACACTCATGACGTCAGAACAGGTCTGGTGTTGGGGGGGGAGTCCCAGGGTGGCGAGTACCCACAGCAGCCCTCACCTCCACATAAGGGTAAAACGTAGGGGGTGAGGAGCCAGGCAGGCCGTTACCTGGCTCTGGTCCACCCCATGGTCCATGCTGAGATCCCCCCAACAGTGGCCTTGGCCCACCAAGTCCCAGCCGACAGGCTTGCTGACCTGACTACCTCCCCTCACCCAATCAGCCTGCCCTGGGGGGCGGCCATCGGGCCCCCTCTGCAAAACTGGTAACTGTTGATAGGGGTGAATTTTTAAAAAAGGTGGGGTCTTGAGAGGAGGGGGAGCGGTGAGTTCACAGGGCCACGACACGCCACGGCAGAGTGGGGACAGGGCTGTATGTACAGGGCGGGAGGGGGTGGGCAGGGAGCCTGCGCCCCTGGGGGACCTCTCCAAGAAATAAATAAATAAATAACTACAATAATAAATAAGGGTGAGGGGCTAAGTTGGGGGTGGGGGTCTCACGCCCTGGGCCAGTGCGGGGCTGGATCAGGCCCAGGGGGTGGGCAGGGGTGGGGCTGGGAGGGGGCAAGGGCAGCTCTCAGCAGGCGCAGTCCTGGTGTGGGGGCGCCTGCTGGTCCGTGAGCTGTGGGCCCTGCTTGGCGCCTGTGACTGCGGGGTCAGCCGTGTCCAGAGACTCGGACATCTTCTCACAGATGACATCCACCAGGCGCTCAAAGGTCTGCTTGACATTAATGTTGTCCTTGGCGCTTGCCTCAAAGAACTCAAAGCCTGTGGGTGGGGAGGGGAGGGGTGAGGACCCCGGCCCTGGCCCCACCCCCACCCCATCCCAGACATGCTTCTCAGAGGGCAGGGAACATCTGGAGATTTCTGGTGCTGACCACTTGTTAGAAGCGCCAACAAGTCCTGCAGGGAGGCCGCTCAGCCCTGTTTCTCATACTCTCCTTTGCTCTAAAACTGTCCCCTTCTCGTCTCCAGGCACCCTCCCCCCCAAGACCTGTTTCCTTGCTCCTGCCACCAGCCGTAACCTGTGCACTGGCCCCTGGCAGCATCTGACACTCCCATCCACCTGGGCCCTCCCTTGCTTACACACCCTGTGGCTCCCTGTCGCCCTCACAGGAGTCCCAGATCTTTGCCATATCGTTCAGGCCCCGTGTGATCAACCAGGTTTCCCCCAAGTGTCCCTTGTGTTCCAGCCATAGAAAATTACTTTCCACAACACCCAGGATCTTCCCCAGCTCCGGCCTTTACCTACAGTTTCCTTTGCCTGAGAAACCACCCTTTGCCTGAACTCCAGATCTAGCACCTTCCTCCAGGTCTTACCTACACCAGGCAGAGCCGCTCGCCGCCCCCATCAGTGCATTGCCCCAGCCCGGGTCTCTCCCTCCACCCCACAAAATGAGGCCTCTTGGGCCTAGCAAACCAACACGAGGCTGGCAGTGAGGGTGTCAGAGTGAGTCAGTAACTTAACTGCACTGCGAACTCCTATGCATCCTTCAAGATCCAGCTCCTGGCTCCAGGCCATTTGCAGAAAGTGTGAATTGGCTGGATTCAAATCCAAGCCTTGTCCTGACTTTGCTAGGAGGTCTTAGGGGTGTCCTCTCCCCTTACAGGGCCTCAGCGTCCCTTTCGCAGCCTGTTGGTGTGCAGCCCCGCTAGGCACTCACCGAGGTGGTCAGCCAACTGTCGGCCACGCTCGGATGATACCACTCGCTCATCCTCCATGTCGCACTTGTTCCCCACTAGCAGCACCTGGGCATTGTCCCATGAGTACGTCTTGATCTGGGTCGACCTGGGGGAAGCAGCGATGAGTGGGTTAGGCCTGGGAAGATTCAAGCTCCACTGACCTCTGTCTCCCCCTCCCTCGCCACCCTCTAGCCCTCCACCTCCCGATTATTGCTTGAACTTGGCAGGCTTGGTCCTTCCTCCTGGCCTCTGTCCTGCCAGGAACATGGTCCCACGGCTCCCTGATCTTCAAAAATCCCTTTCACGCAGGTTTGCCCGCCCTTCCCAGAGCCCCACCCCGCAGACACAAGACCTTCTCCCTCTCCTAATTCAGAAATTTCCCTAAAATGTATCATTACTTTGGGCAGAAATGTAAACGTTTCTGTTCTTTCACCCAATACAAACTGACCTTATATTTTCTGCCCCTTCCCTGATTTTTTTTTCTTCTTAACCTATATATTTACAACGAGCTCCTTTATTCCCCTTAGTTGGAGCCAGTGCCACCATGTTTTTGTTATTACAGAGCAGGTCAGAATCCAGCTCCAAAGACCGTCGGGGAGGGCATGAGGCTGTGCTCACCAGTCCTGCACGGCGTTGAAGGACTCTTCATTGGTAATGTCATACATGAGGATAAAACCCATGGCTCCCCGGTAGTAGGCAGTGGTGATGGTCCTGTACCGTTCTTGCCCTGCTGTGTCCTGGGAGGAAGAAAAGATGGGGGTCAGAGAGGCCCCACACGTGAACAACTAAGAGTGGAAACCAACTCTGAAATTGTCCAGTCCAGCCCCGGTGAGAACTGGAGAGGAGCAGGGGCCAGCCCAAAGGCACAGTGGGTCAGGAAAGCCGACTGGTCACCTACACGGAGAACATGGGGTTCAACCACTCTCTGGAGGCAGGTACCTACAGAATCATTCAGTCATTCATTCAACATACCTGCGCGTTGACCTGTGTGTGCCACACCCCGTGCTGGGCACCGGGGACACAGCTGTTAACAAAATGGACAAGAATCACCGCCTCGTGGAACCAACTACCCAGTACAGGAAACAGACGATAAACACGTAAAAAGGAAGAAAATGTATCCCGTATCAGAGGGTGATGTAGACAGAGGAGAAAAAGAAAGTTGGACAGAGAAGGCCGGGCAGTGGGCGAGGGTGTGATTTTAGAAGCTGAAGGGAGTGAGGAGGGAACCATGTGGAGATTTGGGGAAAGACAATCCAGGCCAAGGGCACAGCAGGGGCCAAGGTGCTGAAGTGGGTCTGTGCCGGGTGCATCTGAGAAACAGTGAGGAGGTGGAGGTAGAAGGAGACAGACCAGGCAAGGTCTCCCAGGCCAGGGGATGGGTGAAGTTGGAGCCATGGGAACACAGTGAGCACAGAAGGGACAGTTCCAGCTTGGGATTTAACAGGTTCCTTCAGGCCTCCTGTCCCAGAGGATGAGGTTGGGGCCAAGATCCTGATGAAACCTCATGAAGACTCACAAGAAAGAACATAAAGGGGGAAACTGAGGTACCGAGCTAAGTGATGCTCTCCATAACAGCAGGCAGAGGAGGGGACCCAGCCTTGGCTCCTTCCTCACTCCTGGAGAGCAGTGATGAGGCACCCATGGGAGAACAGGGCACTGTCTTCTGGGCTTCTAACCCCTGATACACAGTAGGCACCCGATAAATGCCCAGTGTGTGAATGAATGAATCGAGACAGGAAAGAGGCAAAGCAGGGGCTGCTTTTCTGGAAAGGTAAACTGGTAAGAGACAGGAGCTCTCCAGCTGGACCCACCCAGATCTGCAGCTTGATCCTCTTGTCGTTGCGGTAGATGGTCTTGACCTTGAAGTCGATGCCCACAGTGCTGACGAAAGCAGGCGTGAAGGAGTCGTCTGCATAGCGGAATAGGAATGATGTCTTGCCCACGCTGCTGTTGCCAATGATGAGGATCTTGAACATGTAGTCAAAGTTCTGGTCCGAGGACTCCTTCTGCCCATAGCGTGAGTCTGTGGCAGATGCCATCTGGGTGTGCAAGGTGTAGGTAAGCCTGAGGAGTCCCCTTCCAGACCCCAACTGCCCAAGTCCCAGGCACAGGGTAAAGAGAACTCCAGAGCTCTTGAGAGGGACTAGTGTTTATAGAGATTACCCTCATCTGGTCAGGAGCCCTCGTACCAATGGTGGGGCTCACGGCAAAGGGTGGGCCATGACCTTGAAAGGCCGGAAGTGTCAAGGGAGGAGCTCAGAGATGGGGATGGGGACACCCCTGTAGACCCCTCCAGCACGCCTTTCCCCCCAGGTCGGGCTGTAATTCTACACTCTAAGGCTGAGCAGGTAGGGGTGGCTGCGGCCGGCCCCGCCCCCCATCAATCATTTATGTTGTTCAGAACGGAGGCAAGTGCACACGCGTGTACGTTCCCGCGGGGATGTGCGTCGCAGCTCGCAAGCAGGGAAAGATCAGGCTGAGACAGCTGGTCGTGTGA
This sequence comes from Neogale vison, assembly GCF_020171115.1. Taxonomy (NCBI): domain Eukaryota; kingdom Metazoa; phylum Chordata; class Mammalia; order Carnivora; family Mustelidae; genus Neogale; species Neogale vison. The sequence goes on along the minus strand of NC_058096.1, from coordinate 212,761,903 downwards.
TAGGGGCGGGGCGTGCACACGCTAACGTGCACGCAGTAGGAACACACCCGTTCACGCGTGTGCACATCAGAGTCGAATACACTCGGTGCACAGGAAAGACACACTTGTGCGCACACCAACACACATATGCAAATGTACAAACCCACCCGTGCTCAAAGCCTCCTCCACCTATGCAGGCGTGTACACGACACCCACGCGGACACGCATTCCCGTGCACGCACACGCACACGCACAGTCCGTGCGTCTCCTTCCACCCGCGTGCGGCATGCACTCTCCGGGGTCGGGACACCCACAGGGTCACACGAGCATACCCCGGTACATAAGCAAAAGGGTATGCACACAGATCCGCTGGCACAGGCGGGCGCGCATACGCGTGTTCACACCACACGCACGCGCACGCACAGAGCCTCCCGCGCGCACAGCTTCCCGCAAGGCACTAGCCTCCCCTCCCCCTCCGCCGCAGAGGCCAGGGGTGGGAGGGGGTGGGGGTGAGGAGCGGGCAGTTAGGGGGAGCCAGGGCCCTACCCCTACTAGGGCTGTGACCGCCGTATCCTTCCCCCATTTAACCCTAGCCAACCTCGTCCCCTACTCGGGCAAGCCCATCAGTCAAATGAAGGTTATGTAGGTGTTCGGAGAGGCGGCGACCCAGGCCGCCCCGGAACTCACCTTGCCCTGCACCGATGCGCTCGTGACCCTAGCGGCAGCGACTTTTTGGTGGCGGTGGTGCCGGGGCCCCCTGCGTTGATGTGGGGCTGCGCGACAGGGGCAGCGGCGGCGGCAGCAGCGGCTCAGGCCCCTGCAGTCCGCGGTGACGTCCTGCAAAGAGTGAGGCGGGGCCTCACATGCAGATACAGCCGTGACGCCATCCTGGGGCGGAGCCGCGCCTGGAGAAGTAGCTCGCTGACGCACGTAGAGCCAGGAGGGGCGGGGCTCCTGCGCAGATTGACGCACGAATGGGGCGGGAGCCAGTGTGCTTATCCAGTAGCGCGCGGGGGAGGTGTCTACTTGCTCCGCCTCCTGCCTGTGTAGGGGAGGCGGGACTGAGTGCCAACCTCTCACTGGCTTAAACGTCCGAGCGACGGACTGATTACCAATCAGAGATCACCACCTTTCTGTTCTGGTCCAATGATGGCTCCCAAGTGGTTGCGGGGATGAAGGGTTGAGGCCTTCACTGAGCCTGGGTCTTCAGGGGGCGTTCCCTTTCCCCGCCCCCTCCCACCTTTGGTGTGGGACTTCCGTGGTCCCCGCCCTGTTTTGGGTGCAACGACCTCTGGTTAAAAGCGTTCCCAATTCCCAATTTCAGAAAAGAGGAGTAGGCAGCATACCCCCTAACTACGGGTTCAAAATAAGGATAAATGAAGAAAAAGCGACAGTAGGGGTCAAGAGGGACCCCTTGCAATTTCTGAGGTTTAAGATCTCCAAAGAGGACCGGGTTGATAGATGCCCGATCCTGTTTCTGAGATGAAAAAAAAAAAAAAAGAAAAGAAAAAAATTGGGATCAAGGGAACTAATTTCTAGAAAAGAAGGAAAGGGCTAACCGACACAAGAACCCCACCTCTCCCTGAGACCCACTTTCCGGAGAAAAACTCGAAGATAATGCTGAAGCAGGGCAAAGAAACGGCTCACCTCCTAAATCCCCGCAAACCTGCAGGAAACAACAACGGGAAGTGGGGAGGGTCTTAGCGAGGTTCAAAGACCCCAAAATAAAGATGGGGCTGGGAGATGCTTAACCGATCCTGGTTCCTGACTTAAATGACAGGGAACCCATTCCCCCCATCCTGGGTAAACAAGACTCAGAGAGTGGGGACTGAGGGGCTCAGGCGTTTATTTCCCCAAATCTTGAGGGGGGAAATGTCAGAATGGCGGAGAGGGGCGGGAGAATGAGATCCTTACCCCCTTTTGGGGCCCCTCCCCCTCAACTCCGGTACCCAGACCAGGAGGAGCGTGGCCCCCAGAGAATCCTGATCTCCTTGCTTCCTCCCCAGGCGCGGGGCGGGAAGGGCGGGCGGTGTTCGTCCTGTTTATAAAAAGCTCGCCAGCTGCGGAGGCGCCTAGAGACCAGAATAACTTAGCGCCTCGAGCCCGCCTCCTCCCCTCGCCCCCTGGAAGTGCGGGACGTCCCTCACTTTTTCCGCAAGCGTTTGGGAAACCTATTTTTATTAAGGGCAACATTTTTGTCCCTCTCCTCCACTCGAGACTATAGAAGTATTAAGAACCTACTGCGGAGAATTGGAAAATTGAGAAAAACATGAAAAATAAACAAAAATAGGGGCGACTGGGTGGCTCAGTGGGTTCAAGCCTCTGCCTTCGGCTCAGGTCATGATCCCAGGGTCCTAGGGTCGAGCCCCGCGTGGGGCTCTCTGCTCAGCGGGGAGCCTGCTTCCTCCTCTCTCCGCCTGCCTCTCTGCCTACTTGTGATCTCTGTCAAATAAATAAATAAAATCTTAAAAAAAAAAAAAAAGGAAAGAAAAATAAACAAAAATAAATTCACCCCTAATCTCCCCCTCCAGGGAGACTGGCAGTCGGTGGCGCCCTAAACATGGCTGGCCCAGTGGAGGTGAAGATGCCTAAGGCTGCTCAGCTTCCTCACTTCCCAAATGCTTGTTTTGGGGTTTGTACGTGGGTGGCACTCAGAAATACCTGTTTTGGTGCCCCCCAAGGGGAAAAGGCCTACAACAAGGCACGTCGTTGCTGAACAGAGGGATTTTTTTTTTTAATGTATTTATTTGAGAGACAGAGCACAAGCAAGGGAAGGGACAGAGGGAGAAGCAGACTCCCCACTGAGCATGGAGCCCCACACGGGGACCAATCCCAGGACCCTGGAATCATGGCCTGAGCCAAAGGCAGACCCTAAACCACCTGAGCCACCCAGGAGCCCTTGGATTTGTTTGTTTGTTTGTTTTAATTTTATTTTTTAAAGATTTTTATTTATTTGACAGAGATCACAAGTAGGCAGAGAGGGGTGGGGGGGGTGAGCAGGCTCCCCGCTGAGCAGAGAACCTGAAGCCGGGCTCCATCCCAGGACTGTGGGATCAGGACCTGAGCCAAAGGCAGAGGCTGTAACCCACTGAGTCACCCAAGCACCCCGGGATTTGTATTTTAAAGTAAAAATAATAAAAGGCCTTTATTTGTAAGAATCAGCATTCCACTCCAGAATTAAGGATGGCTGAATGGGGGACTGTTGCACAGGGGTGGATGCCAGAGCTGGTGAGAGAAAGGGATTAAACCCTTCTAAGTCCCATCCCACTTAGAGTAAAGCCCAGACTCCACCTCACAGCCCAGGCCCCCTAGCCACCTACTTCCCACCAACTACCTCCCCATCTCATCTTTCTCCTCCAGTTAGATGCTCCCTTTGGTTCCAGGGGGCAATCCTGCCTCAGGACCTTTCTACCTGCTGTTCCCGCTGCCTGGAGCACTGTTCCCCAACCTCCTTCCAAACCTGGCTCTCTCATCCCCTTCAGATCTCTGATGGACACCCACCTCCTTTCAGAGGTTCCAATTTCATGTCACCTCCTATCACATCACCATATTTTTCCTTCCTGGCACATCCCGTATGAGAAATAATTATTTGCGGGGAGCTTGGGTGGCTCTATCAGTTAAGAGTCCCACTTGATCTCAGCTCAGGTCTTGATCTCAGAGTCATGAGTTTAAGCCTTGCATTGGGCTCCACATTGGATGTGGAGTCTTATTAGAAAGAAAGAGAGAGAGAGAGAGAGAGAAAGGAAAAGAAATAATTATTTGACTTATTTATCCATTAGCCATCTAAGACCTCTGAGAGTTAGGAATTGGTGTCCCTAACACCTAGACCCGTGGACACAGTAAGTGCCCTGTGATGGTATGAGATGTATGAATGAATGATTGGAGAGAGGGTAACTTTGGTTAGGGAGGTTAGGACAGACCTCCCTGGAGAAGTTACATTGAGCAAGAACCTGAAGGAGAAGGAGCTGCCCAGAGGAGGCAGCGGGGGAACAATACTCCAGAAAGGGGGAACAGCAAGGCGGTTCAGTGCCCGACTCAGGACGCACTCTTCTCAGATGTCACCTGTTGCAATAACGTGATCCTTAAAAAGAGCCCATGTTACCCACGAAGAAATAAAAGCTCAAAGAGGTTAAGAGACTTGAAATTGTCCATATCCATCTCTAGGGGATACCAAGGATGGAGTGGTGGACGTGGCCCAGACCTATGGGGATCAGGGTGTGGAGAGGGTAGTGGACATGAATTAAAAGAATCCCAAAGAACTTCTACTAGTTCCAGCCTGGTATGGGGGTGGGGGTCAAAGAGGACTTTGCAGGGGAGCAGATGCTGAGCTGAGACCCAACGGGTGAGGATGAGGGGGGAGGAAGAGCAATCCAGGTGGTGGGGACAGCATGTGCAAAGGCCCTGAGTTGGTGCCACAGCTTGGGGTATGGAAAACCACCAGCATGGGTGGAGTGCAGTCAATAAGAAGGAGATGGACAGATGGCCGTGGCCCAAATTAAAGGGGGCACATAAGAAACAGGGAAATAAGGTGAAATGCTGAAGGCAGATGACCTACAGGAAGGTTATAGCAGAATTTTCTTTCCTTTTTTTAAATGTTTGCATTATTTCCAAATTCTCTATAGTAAACACGTATTACTTGTAACAAAAGGGGTTGGGAGAAAAATTATAGGTAAAAATCCCCTAAATCTCTGCCTTTTTTTTTAAGCTTTTATTATTTATTTTGAGGGGGGGTGTGCGCACAGTGGGGAGGCGGGGCAGAGGCAGTGGGAGAGAGAGAATGTCAAGCTGACTCCATACTGAGCGTGAGTCCGACGCGGGGCTCAGTCCTAGGACCCTGAGATCAGGACCTGAACCAAAATCAAGAGTCCCAGGCTTAAGCGAATAAGCCACCCAGACGCCCCTAAATCTTTGCCTTTTAAAAGTCTGGAAGGAAATGCACTAAGTTTGTGACCCAGATGAATTTTAATTCTCCTTCTGTGGAATTTGATCATTACTTGTGATGATGCTGAATTATATCAGTGGAATGGAATTATCAATGGAATTATTCAGGAATGAAGCCGGCTGTTCTTGAAGCGAGGGGCTGCTCCACGACTTGAGTCCCATTATAATTCTTCAGGCCCGGGAGGAGAGGACGGTGGGGGAGATACTGAGGCTTCTGGAAGCGGGAATAGAACGGCATACTTAAGCAGAGGAGCCTCTTTTGCTGCTAGCGAGGAAAGCCCCTCCAGCGCGAGTCGGGAGCCTGAGGAACAGCGAGTGAGGCAAGGAGAATCCCCAGGTTCACCCTGCCTCCCCTCCGCACCTCCCTCCGCCAGGGGGCGCTGCTGGCTAATGTCCTGCTCCTAGCCCCATGGCCTTGACCGGGCAACACGGCCTATTGGCACTCAGTTTCCCCATCCCCAATGGGGATGGTATTAATTTTGGGTAATAGGGTTTATTTAACCCCAGAGACACGTCCAATGCCCCCACGTTTCTAAGGTATTTCAGAAAGGTCACAGACACCACCCTCCAACCACAATTTACCCAAGTACAAGGATCAGGCCGTAGAGGAGAAACTGAGGCCCAGAAGGGACTATGACTGGGAAGAAAGCCTCCGAGGTCTCCTTCCCCCTATTGGGAGTCTGGGGGCAGCCTCAGAAACAGAGACCTGCGGGGGGAGGTGTGGAGAGAAGGCTGTGCTTTTGTTGCTGTTCTAAAAGAGGGAGAAAGTGGGAGGGGGACCCAGCAGGGGGTCCTGGGGCTCAGGAGAACAGACCCAGAGACCCCAAGACAGAAACTACAGTGACTTAGAGCAAGAACCCGTACACAGGCAGCCACAAGCTAAGTCAGTCTTGAGAGACAGTTCCGGACACAGAGCTCTGTCTTTCCTGCCTCTTCCCGCTCCACATCAGAGCTCTTGAGCCAGGTTCGGCTCTAGACAAAGCTTTGGTGCTAAAAATTCTCCAATTCAAGTTTCCATTCTCTCGCATGGAGCTGCCTGGCAGATGAAGGGGAGGTACCTGGGGTGGGGGACAGGTAGGTCTCCTGGGGGCTGACTCGCCACCACCTAATGCAGGGCAACCCTAGAAGCACATGACAGGCGCGAGCCTGGCACATAGTAGATGCTCAATAAATACGGGATCAAGACTAAAAAGATAAAGTGATGGCTGTGCCTCCAGAATGACCACTGGAGAAGGTGGACAAGGGGCCTGGTAGACACCCTCTTTCCACACCGAGGATGGAAGCCCAGGAAGGAGATCCCAAGGGCGCTGGAAGAGGCTGCCTGCAGTCCAGCCCCTTGGAGAACTCTCTTGGCAAAGCCCGGGGTCAGAATGGACCCCAGCCAAGTGCCTCCAATTTGATCCTAAGTTCTGCCTCTAACTAAAAGCCTGGTTGTCTCCCTTGGTGCGGAGGGGGGTGGAAGTGGGGGAGGCAAGGCAAGGGCCACCTGGGACCTCTTTCTGGAAGGTCCACTCATCCGCCAGGAGCCATTAGGTGCCAAAGGGCTCGGCCATCACATTGGCCTCATGGTCCATGCAGGGCTTGCCCCCAGTCCTCTGGTTGTCCAGGAGTAGGGCCCCAGGCTCTGGGCTGGCTTCTGGGGCTGGAAGCTCAGTGTCAGGTGACTCCGAGACCTCTGTGTCTAAAGCTCCTTCCTCCTCCTCCTCTTCTTCCGCCTCCTCCAGAGTCAGCTCAAAGCGGAATCGGTCAGGGCTCCCCTGCTCGGGGCTGGTGAGATCCACAGGACTGCGGGGGATCTTGCTCTGGTACCACTCACGGTTGTCCTCCAGCGTGTCCAGCAGGTCCTGTGCATCTGGGTGCACCAGATCAGCCCACGTCTCCCACAGTGGGTGTGCAATGTAGTCAATGAAACCCACCTACGGGTTGATATGGGGGAGGGGGTAGCTGTGTGGTGAGTCACCATGGAATCTAGACCTAGAACAGCCTCCAGGCCTTTGCCCAGCTTGTTCCCTCTGTCTGGAATCCCATTTCCCAACTCCTACTCATCCCTCAAAACCCTCTTCAAACAACCCTTCCTCTAGGGAACGTCCCCAGCCCCTTCTGGACTCCCCTAACTACTAAATCTTTCCTTGTATTCCAGCTCTGACCCTCACATCACCCAAAACAGACATTTCCAAACTCCATGAGGACAGATCCCTCCCCCAGCAGCCCAGAGAGAAAGGGTCCCAGGCCTGACTCCGCCCAGTCCAGGGCAGACCTCATGCTGAGGCCACTCCCCTTCCCTGGCCAGCTGTGGTCAAGCCAGGACTCCTGGGGGTTGGTTCACCCACCATTTCCCTCCCCTTTCCCCCCTTGTCTGCTGGTGGCTCAGCCTGGGAGCCCTCAGACCTGGGACTTCTCCACCGAGGCGGTGTGCTTATCACACATGGGGCTGATATCCAGGCCTGATTCGCGCTCCCGGTCGCCCTGCTGGAAGAATTCGGCCATGATGCGGTCCGTCCACCGGCGGTACAACTCCAGCGGCTTGGTGGGGTTGCTGAGGTCTGCACAGTGCACCAGGTTCTGCAAGACCTGGGGAGACCAAGGTTCAGGAGGGCTCTGGCCATAGCACCCCATTCCCAAGACACTGGGACCATGAACATACTCATCTTACAACTGGGGCTGGGGAAGTCATGGCTAAGGCACAGGCATGGGACTCTAGGTGCCTTCGTTTCTTCAGGCTTGGTGCACAGTTGGTGTTTCAGAAATAAATGAAGTGAGAGCCATGGGCACCAGGGTGGCGGGGGCCGGAGCGGGGGAAGGTGTTCCTGGGGCCCACCTGGCCACACACCTGGATGCGGTCAGAGTAGTTGTCCAATAGTAGGACTCCAAGGCTTGTCACCTTCTTGGTCTCCACCATGGTCTTGAGGTCAGCCAGGAGGTTCATGTGTTTGGACATGTCTGTGGCCAGGACCTGGAGGGCAGACAAGGGAGGATGACAAGTATGAGGACTGTGCCTGCTCCACCCCTCACTCCCCGCCTTCCAGACACCACACCTACTCTGACCCTTAGTCCTCTGAGCCTCAGTTTCCTCATCTGTGAAATGGGGGGATGTCACAAGATTCACAAGGGAGACTGAGTTACTGGTCCCTTCTCTGGGGTTGTTGGGATCACGGGGAGCATCCCACATATGGGACAGGGCAAGGGAGAGGGAGATTAAACTGGGGACTGAGGTGAGTTGTGCCTGATAGCCCGGGTGAGGCCCAGCAGAGGGTACGGCCTATGCAAAGGCCCTGGGGCTGGATGAGCTGAGGAACAGAGAGGAGGCAGTTGTAGCTGGAGCAAGTGAGTGCGCAGTAGTAACAGACGGTGAGGAGTGCAGTGGGTCTCAGAGGGGACTAGGGGGCTTATCCAGTGGGCCATGGGAGCCACGGATGGATCTAAAGTCAGAAAGGACCTGCCTTGGTGCTCTCCAACCACCTTCCTGTGGCCACAGTGTGGCCAAAAGGGCTACTTTCAGCCATTTGGAAGGAAATTCAGCTCTAAACACCATTTAAAACTCAACTGAAAAAAAAAATTAACTGGGTGCCCCCAAGCAGAGCCAGCGCAGGAACGATCCACAGGCAGCCCAAAGGCTTCTCTGTGGCTCAGATAAAAATCTCAAAAATTCTCCCCAAATTTCCCATTTGCCTCAACGTTGCGCCCACTGGGGGTACCTCTTGCCCAAGCCCCTAACTCCACCTCCTCAAACCTTTAATTCCTCGGCACTCAGACCCTTGGTTTCCTCTGAACTAAACCCACGTGGTGTTCCCTCTGCTGTCCCCACCTCATGGCCCTCCACACCATGCACCCCACTGACTGCGATGTTCCCTCCAGGGAGTGGGGGGGACCCCTCTCCAGCTATGAACAGCCCCGCCCCCAACTCTGTCTCCAGGTCTCCCATCATGACTTGGCCTGGGGTTCCATCTCCCCCACAGTCCGTGAGTCTTATAAAGGCCAGAACTCTACTGGTCATTGGCGCACAGCAAGCACACGATAGGAATCCAGTAAATGCGTGTTAGGTTAATGAATGAGGGGCACCTGGCTGGCTCAGTTGCTAGAGCATGTGACTCTTAATCTCAGGGTTGTGAGTTCAAGTCCCATGTTGGGTGTGGAGCCTGCTTAATTAAAATAATAATAATATCCTGGGGTGCCTGGGTGGCTCAGTGGGTTAAGCCTCTGCTTTCAGCTCAGGTCATGATCTCGGGGTTCTGAGATCAAGCCCCGCATCAGGCACTCTGCTCAGCAGGGGTCCTGCTTCCCCCTTCCCCTCTGTCTGCCTCTCTGCCTACTTGTGATCTCTCTGTGTCAAATAAATAAATAAAAGCTTTTAAAAATAATTTAATAATATTCTATATGATTATATAATAATAACATAATAATACATAATAAATATATAATAATAACTACATATATTATTATTAATGAATTGAGGCACAAAACACCAAAACTTACTCTCGTCTTCGAATCTGAAAAATATCAAATGGGCAGACTTATGTTTCAGAAAAAAACAGTACCTGAAACCCCAGAAACTTGGTGTATGAAGGGCAGCCAGAACTTAATTCTGGCGAGCCTCGCCCCAGGCTTGACTGGTCATTAGCCCATTTTACAGAGGAAGCTCAGGTTCAGAAAGGAGACATGGCCAGGTCCAGCTGAACCCGCGCCAGCCCAAGATCACCCCGTTCCGTTCCTAGCTATGGCCTCACCATGTCGATGACCATCCTGCGCAGACTCAGCCGCTGCTTGGCACTGAGGTTCTGGAAGATGTCACAGTTCTCGGCTTGCAGAAGCTTGAAGCCCACGGCCAGGTGGTGGTTCTCCAGCACGGAGGCATCGTTGTACATAAGGGCAAGCTCTGAGTCTTCAGGGGAGGCAGACAGCATCAAGACCTATCCACCTGCCCACTCCACCCAATGGTAGGTTTCGCAAGCCCTCGGCAAACTCCTACTCATCCATGGAGGCCCTGCTTCTAATGCCTTTCTACACTGGGAAGCCTTCTAGAATTCTGTCTTTCCCCTTAGCTAGCCCAGCCCTGCCTTCAGGGCTGGGGGCATCTGTGTTCGGCTCTGCTTCCTTGAGACTGGGGACTCCTCAAGAACTTGGTTGGCATGGCCAAGGAGACAGTGTGTACTGAGCTCTGGTTGATTAAACAACTAAGTCGCCATCTTATTAGACTCCAGGGTCATCGAGTAAGAAGTCTCTACTTTTGTCCCCAGCTCTCCAAGGATGTATACCTGAGACACCCAATAATTATTTGACTGAGTTCTTCAGAAACCTCAAAGGACTCTGAGCTTTAAAATCTTTGTGGCCCCAGATTGGTTATTTTCTCATTTATTGAGCACCTACTGTGTACCTGGAACTACTCTGAGCACCTAAGGGAGGGATGGTCTCAGTCCTTTCAACAAACAGGGAAACTGGGCTCACAACAGGGATGGGTGGGCCCGAGATCACATGACTGACAGGGGAGGTAGGGCCCCACCCCATGACTCACTGGTGTTGATGAGAAACTGGTTGGAGACCCCAGGATGGTCCACATCATGGATGGCACTTGCAAAGATGGCAGCCAGGATTTCCAGGTCTGTGAAAACAGCCTGCACAGGCGCGTGGCATAAGAGGTAAGGGGTGGGCTCTGCCCCCAGCACCCACCCTGGCTGCCTATAGCCTCAGGGTAGTACCTCGAGGGCGGGTGTGGCCAGCAGCACATGCGTGGACTGGGCTACATCAGCGGCATGGAGGCTGTTGTGGTAGGCCACGTCGGCATGATAGTGACTCTCCAAGGTCAGAAGGTAGGTGACAAGTGTGTCCGCTGGGATCTGAAATGTCTTGAGCAGGTCCCGTTCCTGGCCCATCACAGGCCTCCAGTCAAGGCCTTGGCCTCTGGGCAGCAGCACGCACTATGCGTTCTCTCCTTCTGAACCCCTCTCCAACCTTCAAATACCCGCTCTTCCAAGATGCCCTCCCATCTCTCCCTCTGAACTCCCTTGGTCCCTGTCCTTCCCCTCTGGTCTAGCCCTGACCTCACAAGGCTGAGGGTATCCAGCTGTTTCCTCCAAGACTGGGTCTCTTCAGGGCGGGGCTCGGGGCTGAGGTTTGTTGGCAATGAATTTTTCAACCCAGTGACCTCCTATCCGACCTTCAATATGCAGCTTAAATTATGCCATTCAGGGGTATCAGGGAGGATTTGAAAATGAGTGTCCCCGGAGGTCTTGGGGTAGGAAGATGAGATGGAAAGAAACTCCAGATGCCCTGGAAGCCAAGGGCAGGTAGGTACCTGAAAGATGCTGAACATGACGGTTGTGAGGGGACGGTTTCCACTTAGCTCTGCCACCTTGAACACATCAAGCCCCCACTTGTTGGTGTCTTCCAGTTCCTAGAATGTGCAGAACTGGAGCTTAACTCCAGCTCCCCTTCCTCAGCCCCTGGACCACTGACACCCCCCAGCATGCCCCAGGTCCTACACTGAGCCCCACCTGCCCAGCAGACAAGCGGGCAAACTGAAGCCCAAGACAGGGCCCCCAAACAAGCAGAGTCATGACTCAGACTCGAGTCTCAGGATTCCAGCTGGGGACCCACCTTGGCCAACTGCCCCTCCTGGTCAGTCTGGACCCCAAAGCGTGGGACGGTGGCTGCAGAGAGGCTGGCCCTGTGGGGGAGCCCACGGAGGCTGCTGATCTGGCACATGGGCCTTGGGCTCTCCATGGGAGTCACCCTAGGCAACTCCATCTCAGTCTGCTGATCTGTAGACAGAAAAGAGTAGGGCTCAGGGAAACTGATTCAGACCTGCTGGGTTCATCCTGCCTAGAGTCAGGTCCTGGACCTTGCCAAGCCTCAGGGTCAACCTATTGCCTTTTTACCTAGATCAAAGTAAGCTTGGAGTAAAGTCTCTCTCGCCTGTAACTACCTTTCTCCTCCGTTCATGGCTGACTTCAGGGACCCCCTTCTTTTTGACATTGCCCTTCGGTACCTGGGGTTCAGTAGTTCCCCCAAACAGCCAAATGTTCTTTCCATCTCGCAAACTGGAGACCTAGCTGTCTCCATGTTCACTCCATGTCCCCCTTGGAAAACTTCTACACAGGCTTCAGAACCCTAGCTTTAATCTCCTCCTCCTCCTGAAAGTTCCCTCTGTTCTTCCCTGTGGTCCGTCTCTGACCCGTGGGGTTGGAGGTGTCCATGTCTGGCTCTGTCTTCCCAAGATTGAGATCCCAATACAAATCTTTCTTTTCCTTCCTGCTTCCTACCTCTATGATCTTGCCCAAGCAGTGACCCACCACAGCTCACCCAGGAAGGTTTGAGAGATGTACTCGGACACCTGGTTCCCAGAGCGGCTGGTTTCGGACAGGTGAGTTAACTCCCGGTTCAGCATCCGCTTGAACTGCAGGGGAAGGTGAGGGCAGTGATGATGGGGACACTGTGGGCAGAGGCAAATGATCTCGGCTATCTGGTCCTCCTCACCTTGTTTGAGGCCATTTCCCCCACTGAGTGCCGTGTCTGCAGTGTCTCCAGCTGATCCAGACACCAGTCCAGCTCGTCCAGTGTCTCCAAAGCCAGCTTCTGCCCAGTGTCCTCTGGGGGCCAAGCTGGTCAGGGGCTGCCTCAACCCCCCTGGGGGTCCCTACGCCCCTCATGCCTCTGTCTCTACATCTGGACCCTGGAGCCCTTCCCAATAAGGCCATTAAGGACTCCAAGACCTGAGTGCTAGATCTATCCCCAAGTAGCTGTGTGACTGTGAGCAGGTCTCTGCCCGCCCTGGGCCTCGGCCTCCCCATCTGTAATATGAGCGTGGAAGACTCCATCCCCAAGGGTGTTTTGGGGACTACAATTAGCAAAGCCTAAGGACTCATGCGGGGAGTAGGTCACCATGGAGAGGAGGTTCACAGCTGTCCAGCAGTGGGAGGAGGGAGTGGGAGCAGGCACATTACCTGTAGGTGGAGGAGGCTGACTGCCAGTTGGGGTGTTCTCAACCGATGCCTGCCTGCGGTAGGGGTGGCCTACGTCACTCATACAGCCCCGCCTTCAAGTCTCCCAGGCCCCGCCCCCACCCAGCATACCCCATCCCTTCCCCCCCAGAGTAGCTGGCGGTGTTCTTTCGGGTCGGGCCCTGCCTCAGCCTGCCACACCATGTCTTCAGGCCCCGCCCCTCGAGGCCTGGTCCCACCCCTCCTCCAGCCCCGCCCATCTCTTCTGCAGGCCCCGCCCCGGTGCCCCACCTCTCTCCGCCAGGCCCCGCCCCCACCCCGCCCCCTGCGTACTTGACTGCCCCGCGGCCTTGCAGGTGGGCGAGCGCTGCGACGTTGCTCCGAACCGTCCTCAGACTGGCTAGGACCTGTCGGAAGGGTAGTGATCAGCGATGGAAAGCAGGGGTCGGCTCTGCCAGCTTGGCTCACGGGAGGAGGGACAAAGGGTGGGCACCCACCTGGGCAAAGGGCGTCACAATCATGTCTTCTCCGTGTCTGAAGGGAGACGGGACATCAGGAAGGGCGGCCAGGAGAAGCCCTCACGCTGGTTCCCATCTTCCAGCTTTTACCCATACTATGCCCTCCGCTGAGCGCGCCCTCCCCTCATGACTCTCCTTTGGGTGTCCTTTTAGTCCCTGAGCTCCCCTCACCTAACTCTTCCCTGAAAGCATCTCCTCTGGCCAATTCCCATCTCACAACTAGGGAACCAGGGGCGGCAGAGATCTTAATAGAGGCAGAGCGGAAATTATTGTATTTCTCTTTTCATTATGGCTACCAAGAATCTCAGACCAAGGTGTTTTTCGGTTGCCTCTAACTGGGTTTAATGTCTCCAGATTGCCACCCAACCCCAGGGGCAAGTCAAAGACAGATAATTCTCGGATTCATTCTCCCCATATTCCACGGCATGAGTGAGCTGTCTGGAAAACACCTCCTTAAACCTCAAAGCCCAGTTCAAATGACCATTTGAAGGAGATGTGCAGAGTGGAGGAATTAAGAAGGAGGGAGGAACCGGGAGGTGTCATCCCGCCAGGCTTGGACTCACAGATCGCTAGCTGCAGAGGAGTTCCGGGACATGGCCTTGGGCGAGAGTTCATAGTCGCTGTCGGAGCGGTACAGGAAGGACTCTCGCCTTTGGCTGTGCTGAGCAGCGGCCTGGATGACCCGGCCAAGGCCAGGCCCAACCTGAGGGTCCAGGGTGCTTCTGCCGCATGAGAATCCATTTTCCAGGTCAAAGCTGAAGGCAGATTAGGCTTGGTCAGAGCCGCGGGTCCTTGCGTGCAGATGCCTGGCTGTGGCCCACACCCATTGTGTCACATCCTCCCTGGAGCTTTGGTGGGTTGGACAGAAGTGGCCTCTAGGTTGTCCACCGGCCCCACAGTCGCACCCCCCCCCAGGGACCCTGTGCCCGTCATTCCTCTGTCTCCACATCTGAACCCAAGAGCCCTTCCCCCTGGGACCAATCTGGACCCCAGAACATGAGTTTCAGGTCTGTCCCCAAGTGGCTGTGTGACCACGGGTAGGTTTAGGCCTTTCTCTGGACATCAACCACTTGCTCTCTAATATGGATGTGGCATACTCCTTCCCTGAGAGTGTTTTTAGACAAGCGGACTGCCGCTGTGGGCCTGTACTACTGAGTAAACTAAGATCTATATCACATGATAAATTCACTGGGACTGGAAACGACTTCCTGGGCTTTCCTTTCTAGAGGGGGCCTGGGTCCAGCTTGGATCTGACATGTTCCAAGCCTCCCACAGCCCCCTTTGGCCATGTTCTGGATCACTTGTCCTCTCCCCCAGCTTCCAGGCCGCCACACTCATTCTGTATGGCCCTGTCCCAATTGTGTCACCACGCTCCCAGCTCACTTGGTCTTGTCCTCAGTTTCCCCACCACTGCTTCATTTTAGGCCCAAAGGATCTGCCTATTTTCTTTTACCTCTGGGCCTTTCACAGACTGTGCCCTGTGCCCACAGCGCTATCCTCCCCCCAGTGCCCCTTGTTGCCATAATCCCCGACACCCCTTCCCAGCTCTCAGCCCTGTGTCTCTGTCAGGCCACACCACGCCCGAACTGGGTAAAGGGGACTATACCCCTATCCTCTGGGATTACAGATCAGAGAAAAAGTGGGAGGGGCGGGAGGAAATAGAAGTTCAGGAGAGGAGTTAGTAGGAGAGAGAAGACTTAGCGACCGGGGAGAGGAGCTGCCTGTGTGGGAGTCATTGGCTTTTTGGAGAAGGGAGAAGGGGATAGACAGGAGAGGCGAAACCAGCAAGACACCTGGGACCGCCCAAGACACAGGGCTCCTGGCCAAGGGCCAGTGTACCCCTGGTCCCCTGTCAAGCGACCCCATCCCAGTCCACCGGCCGGGATCAGCACCTGCCAGAAGACTCGGGGCAGGGGATTCGGCTCAGATGGCAGTGGGAGTGGGGAATTCCGACAGGATTCTGTCCAGTTCGACTGGATTCGGTCCGTCTCGGTCACGTACAGCCACGTTTGACCTGAGCTGGGTCTCATCACACACGTTTGCCCTGATCCTGACAGGTTCGGTCTCGCGAATTCGGTAAGGTCCGGCTACGTCGCCCGATGGTGCTCAGGCAGGTTCGGATGCATACGGGCATCTTCACCGAAATCCGGCTGCGCTAGGTTTCCGAGCAAGCCCGTGTAGCCCTCGGCCCGAATCGGGCATATTCGGCTTATTCCGGTCCCACTCGGGTATCTTCGGAAATAGTCGGCTATGTCCGGCTGCTCTCTAGCCTTTTCGAATTCGGCGCTTCCTAGCGAATCCCCTGACAGCTGGGGCTTCCGAGCCCGCTTCCTGACGTCACCCTGAAGAACGGGTGCCTCTTAACCCTCCCCTGCCCAGGCCGGAGCTCGGAAGCTAGCAAAGAGACGCCCAGGAAGGCTAGCGGCAGCGGATACCCAAACCTGCTCGGAGGGGGAGCCCTGGGAGTGGCGACTCCCTACACCTCCCTTGCCTCTCCCCAAAGTTTCTGGAAGAGCAAACCTATGGATCAATAGGGAAACTGAGGAGAGGCAACAGGGTGCTGGATTAGAATCCAGGTAATGGGTGCGGAGGGTTAAGGGCCAGGCAGGGATTTTCGCGCCGCGAGAAAAGCTGTTTTTCTTTCTGCTCTAAACTTAGCCGGGAGCGGTGGGGTCAGACCGTGGTTCCATGACGCGGGCGGCGCGGGACGAGGGCGCGCGCACTGTGGGAACCGTGCGTCTGTCTTCCGACTGGATAGGTAAACTGAGGCAAGGGGGCCTCGGAGGGACCCACCCTCTTCCAGCCTCACCTTTTGGGACCGAGGGCTCACCACCGACGCCCCTGAATTCTCTTCGGAACCCTCCGCAGGGACCCCTCTTCGCAGGTGTCTGGTGCCCTGCCGGCGCTCTCTGGGACCTGGGACACCGCGCCCCTCTCGGACTGAAAGGGCGCCATCAAGGACCCCCGTCACGACTGCCTCCACCCTGCCAGCTGTCACTGGCCGTGTGACCTTGGTGAAGAGACCTTCAGTCCCTGAGCCGGCAGGTGCCAAATTATCAAATGGATGCCAGTGTGGCACGAATCCAGAGCAAAGCGCCAGACACAGTCGGCGCCCACAAGGCCACACCTCCGACCCCAGCCTCGCCCCCGCGCCCCACGAGGTCACAGCTTCCTGAAGGGGTCGGGATTAGAACCCAGAACGATAGATGGAGTCTTTCCAGGACGCCACCGCGCGGGGCTGCGAGGAACCGGCTCCCAGACCACGCGGGTCCCCTTTCTGCGTGGGACACGCAACTCGAGCTCTCACACTGCGAACAGCCTACTTCGAAGGCCCCCAGTCAAATCCCGTCCTCCCCTGTGGACACCGGAGGCTTAGTGTTTGGCCCCTGGGGCCGTCTCCTTGCAGGCTCCGGGATTGATTGGGGAGCGAGAACAAGGGGAGGAGTCACTCCCTCCTCCCCTCACTCGCGGGGCGTTCAGCCCTCCTGCCCCCGGCAGGCTAAGGGTCAGGAGGAGACGTGAGCCTCAGCCCGTCCTGCTCTGGGCCATACAGCTGGAAAGGGACAGACGCTGCTCCCCGGGGCATTTGTACGAGCAGCGGGTGGAAGGAGGTGGAGGAGTGGAGGGAGACAGAGATGGAGAAAGACAGAGTCTCCAAGTACGGGAGACGGAGATAGGGCTGGAGGAGAGAGATACCGAGAAAGAGAGGGCAGGGCAGAGCGTCCCTACCCTGATTCGCGACCCGGCTCCAGCTGTCCCTGACTTTGCCCTTCCCACCTCCAGCCTAGCCGTTCTGGTGACCCCCGGCGGGCCCTCCGTCTCGCCTCACCACAGCGGATGGGCCACAGTGAAGCGCCGCTGCAGGCGGATGCTCTGGTTCACCAGGAGTTTCCTGAAGAGCCCGGGGGAGCCGCGCGGGGATCCCCGAGGGGAGCTGGGCCCGGGGGCCGGGGCGGGCGCGGGGGGTCCCTGCATCGCCAAGACCGCGTGGAGGCTGAACCCAGCGCCGGCTGCGCGGGACCTTTTCTGGACGGCCGCGGGGGCGGGGCCCGGCGGGGAGGGGGCAGAGGGCGCACCGGCTCCGCCTCGCCGCTGGACCTCTCCTGGATGCCCCTACCGGGACAAATGGGGAAACTGAGGCACTGGGCTGGAAGCAACTCTTTGCTCCCTCCCTTCGAGGGTGGCCCTGTGGGTCCCAGAACCCGGATCTTAGACACTTCCCTCTGTCAACATGGCCCTAATTAGGGCAGCTTGTTGGGTTGACAACTTGGCTGGAGAGTGAAATGCGGAAGTCAGAAAGGGAAGTGGCCTCCATTGCGAGAGGGTCACCGAGGCACGGAGTTTGCTGAGGGGCTGCCCAGAGCCCACGCAGTGTTTCCAATATCGCTTTGCCCATTTTCCATATGGAGAAAATGAGGCCTGAAGCCACCAGGGGCTGCCCCTCAAACTACAAACCCTTAACCCTTTACCAGGTGGGGAAACTGAGGCTGGCAGAGAGGTAGTAACAGGCACGTGGCTTTGCTGCTGGACAGCAGGGGTTTGAACCCAGCTCCCCCTCTCCCAGTCCCCCTCCACAAGTCCTCACGTGACCCCCACCCGCTCTGACATTCCCCAGGCCCTGTCTCTGGATCCTTTTCCCTCTCCCGCTGTCTCTACTGAACAAACATCCGCACTCCACTCCCGCCAGCTCTTCCGTCTGTGAAGCATCAGCTGCCTCTACCCCTGCCTCGGGAAGGACCCAGGGGACCTGGAAAGGGAGATTCTGGAGGGTTTTCTGGGGTCTGTAGCAGGTGCTCTATCCTCTGAATGGCTTTGGGGTGGCCCTGCCCCATGCCACAGAAAAAGATAGCAAGTCTCAGGATGTCACACCTGAGGGCAGGACCTTGAATGCCTATGTCTTAGGCAGAGGCAGCTGAGGCCCAAGGAGGCTGGGCCTCTCAGCTGAGGCCACACAGAAGCTCTAAGTCCAACTATGTCCCTGCTGTGGGATGACACCCTCTCCCCAGCCTGGACTTTATCCCAGGGGACTTCATGCATTTTTGGGGATCCCTAGGCAAATGGCACCCACACTTCTACCACTCTGAGGGGAATGTGATATACAATGGGGGTGATTAGAGCTTCGGTGGGGCAACCTGAGATGCCACAGGGAGGAGACTCTGACTCTCTCCTGACTCCCAACCATCCCATTGTCCCCATTGTACAGGTAAGAAAATGGAGGCTCAGAGAAGGGGCACACTGGGGCCCAGGAGTGCAGAGAGTCTCAAGGACCTGGCTGGGAACCTCCTTCTGCCCCCATGGCCCTGCAACCGGACACCTGGTGGGAACCAGACTCGCTGTCCCAAAGTCAAAAATACCATCTCTAGTTGCTGTGACTGGACCTAATTATAGCCAGTCCCCAGAGGATAGAGGCTGCCAGGATCCGTCTGGTGGAGGCACTGGGGACAGGGTCAGAGGAGCCTCCATACCACCTCAGCCCCATGGGAGGGGCTTGTAAGGGTCCCATGTCCTCAAGGAGAAACTGAGGTACGGAGAGATTCAGTTGCTCCCCGGAAGTCACAGACATGAAATGGAAAACTAAGACAAAATGCATCAATATAGACAGCTTCCTACTTGCCTGGAGCTGAGCCCAGGGCAGAGCATGTAAAAGTAATTTGATTTTCAGAGCAACTCTGCAAAATGGGGACTATCACGCTCATTTTGTGGATGGGGAAATTAAGGCACAGGGAGGTGGTGGTCACTCGCTCGGGGTCACATAGCCCTGAGTGGCAGTGCCAGGGTCATTCAAGCCCAGCCTAGAGGGCTCCCTAGCCTGACCCCTCTCCCACTTAATGCTTAACTGACTCCATCCCCTCTGAAGTCCCAGAGGCTACTCTGACATTAATGTTTTATCAAGAGTTTTAATAGTTTAATGGTTTGAAACATTAATAGATTCAACTTTAAATATTTTATTAAAAGTTTTAACAGTAATGTTCTATTAATAATTTTGGGATGGAGAAAATGAGCCACAGAGCCAAGACTCAGCATTTGAAGCCTGGTCTGCTTGACTCTGGGAGGCCCCAAACCCAGCCCGGGAAGGGGCTAAGACTGAAGGAGGGGTGGAAAGAGGACCCTCATCCCAACTTTGTCCCTGTGTCCTGCCTGACCTGAGGAAGTGCCCAGCAGTCTAGTGTCCTTAGCACTGTCTCGAATTTCCATTGAAACAGTTCTTCTTTTGGCAGATGCTTTCCTCCTCTGCCACCAAGTGGCCCCAGTGAGGCGGGAGGTGGGTGTTGTTATGCCCATTTTACAGACAAGTAAACAGGTCTGGAGAGGAGAGATGACTTGCCCAAGTCCCCATGGAGAATCTATTTTTCGAAAAGAGTTTGTTTATTTGTTTGAGAGGGAGAAACAGAGAGCATGAGCAGCAGGAAGGTGTAAACGGAGAGGGAGAAGGAGAAGCAGGCTTCCTGTTGAGCAGGGACTGGATCCTAGGACCCTGGGATCATGACTTGAACTGAAGGCAGACCCTTAACTGACTGAGCCACCCAGGGTGCCTCCCCCCTGCCCCACCTCCATGGAGAATCTAGACAGAGAGGAGAGCAGGGGCTGAGTTAATGTATAGATGCTCACATGGGTCAGATCTCACCCTCCTCTGCTCCAGGCCCTTCCCATGGCTCTCTTTTGCCTTCCATCTCAATCCATACCTCTCTGAGGTTTTGAGATCTGACCCTCCCTAACCCCTTCCTCTTTGCTCACTCTGCTCCAGACTCATCCCCCTCCTTACTTTTCTTTGAACCAGCCAGGTTCATCCCATCCCCTGCCCTTGCCCATATGTTTTTCTCCTGCTGACTCTTTATGTTTCAGGTCACAGCTGGAGCATGACCCCTCCAGGAAGCCCTCCCTGACTAGCTGGGTAAATATTCTCAGAGCACCCTTCTCTCTTGGGCACAATTTCACATTTCCTTGTCATGACCACCTGATCTGGATCTGCCTGGCCCACCAGGCCCTCTAAGGCAGGACCTGTGTTTGCTCACAGCTGCGCCCTCAGTGTCTGACACTCAGTAGGTGCTCAATAAACCCTTGGAAGTCAATAGAGAGCCTCCTCCTCCCACCCTTCAGCCACAGTGATCTGTATTCAGCGGTTTGTACACCTGATCCTCTTGACTCTGAGTCTTTGCACATTCTGTTCATTCTGCTCGGTACACCCTTCCCTTCAGTCCTCCTGGCTAAATTTTCTTCGGTTTAAATCCTTATGTTTGGGGCGCCTGGGTGGCTCAGTCTGTAAGTGTCCGTCTTCGGCTCAGGGCATGATCCCAAGGTCCTGGGATCAAGCCCCACATCAGGCTCCCTGCTCAGCAGGAAGCCTGCTTCTCCCTCTCCCACTCCCCCTGCTTGTGTTCCCTCTCTTGCTATGTCTCTGTCAAATGAATAAATAAAATCTTTTAAAAAATAAATAAATAAATCCTTCAGTTTAAGCTTAGATGTCACCTCTTTCAAGCCATCTTTTCCCATCTTTTCCCACCTCCTCCTCGCCCGGTGCTGGATCAGAAACCTCCTCTGGGCTCCCCTGGTTCCCTAAGTTCTCCCCATCAAAACACAGATCACACTGTGCTATCTCCACCTGCTATAATTGTCTCCACCATGAGCCTGTCCACACCTGCTTGTCCACTGCTGGGTCTCCAGTACAGGGCCTGGCACAGAGTAGATGCTTAATAAGTGCTTGCTGAACAAAATGCTAGGATCCCAGACCACATGATCTGCCTGGGGCAGCGGGGAGGGCAGCCAGATCTGGGAACCAGGCTTCCACACAGAAAGTTCAAGACAAAATGTAGAAAATACCAGATTCATGTTTGCATCTCACTGTCAACACTGATGTTCAGAGAAGCACTGTCACTTTTTCAGGACCACACAGTAGGTTGTCCTTAAACCCGGCTTCTCTGAGGGCTGAGCCCCTCCCCCCACACCAGCATATACATGCACACGCACATGTGTGCACACTCACAGGAACACGATCTCCTGCCTTCCAGAGTCACTTGGGGTCTCCCCCTAAGACGGGTGCAAACCTGTCTGTTTGTTCTTTCTTGAAGATGGAAAATCATGAGTCACTGGGAGTGGGGGCAGGAGGAGATGAGGAATGGGGGGGAGGGCGCTGAGGACCAGGCTGGGAGTGTTAGGTCAGGGTTGTTGATTAAGTAAGAAGTCGGTGGCCCCAAAAGGTCCACGGACCAAGGTGGGAGAAAATGAAAACCAAGATCCAGAGAGGAAAGGAACTTCCCTGACGTCACCCAGCCTAACCTCAAACCCCAGACTCTAGATCTCGCCTAGGTGGCTCCCCCTCCTCTCCAAGGAGGGCCTGGGACTCCTAGATCCAGTCTTCCAGCCCGGGGACTCCCATCTCTGGTCCCTCTAAGTCCCCTGTTTCCCCTCTCTGTGTTTCTTTTTGGTCACTTATCTGTCTGCCCTCCTGGGTTTATATGAAAAAGGAGGCGCAGCCCTCCCCACCCGACTCCCCCCTTCTCCATTGCATCCCTTCTGATGTGGAAAAAACATCCTGTGCTCAGGCTCCCCAAGAGGCTTCCACTCCTCCCCAAGTGACAGGGGCCCAGACGGACCACAGAGAAGGCTCCTTCCCCAGTGCTGTAGCTGGCCCGCCGTGGTCCTCATACATCTGCAAGGTGCCCTCAGATACTCATGATGGCCACAAACCCCGCAAACATCCCAGGACATTCCAAGATCTGGAAGACCCTTGGACACCTAACTGGGTCAGAATGAAGTAACGCCCAGTCACAAGCCCATGGGCACCACAAGCGGAAACACAAAGGGACGTACACAACTGGTGTACACACACCCAGACACATCCAGTCACGCAGAGACACAGCTGGCTGTGGACACTCACACCACGGGTCGGAGCACACACGGCCGGCAGCTGCTCAGACTCACACACTCTCAGAAGCGACAGCACCTCAGCACACCCAATCACATAAGCCATCATGACACCACCACCCGTCAGCTCCACCCCACATGAAAACAGCTCTCTTCCTCCAAAGAACCGGCTTCCAGCCAAGCGGCAGAGACCCTCCGCCCCGGGAGAAGCGAGGACCCTCCCCCACTCCCGCCAGGCCCCGCGCGCCCCTCCCCCACGGCTCGGGAGTGCCCTGCCCCCGCCCACCTACCGCCTGTAGGAGGTGGGCCAGGAGCGCCGAGACTTCTCGAGCCCCAGCCGCGGGCTCCGGTCCCGCTCACTGCGGCCCGCGGACTTGTCCGGGTCCGAGTAGAAGCGCTGCTGGATGCGGATGGGGCGCCGGGGCTGACGCCACAAGTGCTTCGGGGGTCTGGCTATGCCTTGCCGGCTGCGAGCGCGACTCAGCTCGCTGGATGCCTCCGCCCCTTCTTGGACCCCTGAGGTCTCCATGCGCCAGAAGAAGGGAGCGGGGAGAGCAGGGAGCAAAGAGAACAGGGTGCGGGAGCCGTCCCTGGGAACCAAGAGTATCTGCGCCGGGGTCGGGCCAGGGCCGGGGGTGGCGGCGACAGCGAGGAGCTGTCCGCGCTGGAGGTGCTGAGGCGGGAGAAGGTAGAAACAGGGGCTCAAGGTGGGGCTGACACCGAGGAGCTGTCCGTGCCAGATGGTGCAGAAGGGTAGCAAGGGAAAAATAACTTGGGGTAGAGGTTGGAAACAGGGGCTAGAGACAACCCCGAAGCAGAGAATGGTTTGCTGTCCCCTGTAGTGCTGGATGAAGGAGGGTCAAGACACGAGCTTGGAGAGGAGACGACAGAAATTGTCCTCCCTGTTGATGCCGAATGAAGACCAGGGAGGAAGGGACTCTGAAGACCCCCCAGCTCTAAGACTCTGTCCCTTCTCCTGGTGCTGAAAGGGAAGCAGGTAGTAGATTCAGGGGCTCCGGGTGGATGAGACGCGAGAAGCTAGCTGCAGGAAGCACGGAGAGACAGGGGTTCGGGAGCACCTCCACACCAGAGCGTCGTCTGCCCAGGAGGTGCTGAAAGCTGAGCAGCGGCGGGTCCTCAACCCTCCCCAGTGACCGTAGCAAGGAGTCTGGAAGCAGAGTCAAGGGCTCTGATCTTCAGAGGTAGGCACGGATGGTGTTTCTCTGCCAAGCTGAGGAAGGTTGGCTTAGCGATTCAGCCCCAGATGGGGTCTCTTTGAAGCCCTAAAACCCCCACTCGCACAGAGCAGGGATCCAGGAAGGGCAGAGAAATGGGGAGGCTGTAACAGGGTCTTCGCATCCCTAGGGTGGGCACAGAGAATCTGCGTCTAGTTGGGGCTGCCAACGGTGGGGGTGGGTAGAGAGGGGCACGCTTTTATAGCCACACCAACGCCCAGACCCTCAGCGGAAATGGCGGGATCTCATTCGTCCCATTATGCCTTGGGCCCCACCTCACAGGCACGATTCCTGCCCTCAAATCCCAGACCTGCCCCTCCCTTCTCCAGTTCTAGAAACTCAAGGCCCTGCCCACCAGGCATCCTAATCTCAGGGGTAATTTCCTGGTAGGTGGCAAAGGGAGGGTGAGAACATTTTCTATTATGGTTAACAGAAGCAGACATGCATAGGAGCAGGGCTGGGTGGGTGGGTGTGGGCTCTGGGCTGGGGCAGGGAGGCATTTGGAGACACTTGGTGCAGTAGGTTTGGGGGCAGGAAGAGCCACGATCTCAGAAGGATATTTCAAGACTATTTCTCATGGCGATTATCCACCCTCTACCCTAGTTGTGTCCCCAGGTTGGAGAAATGGGAAATGTTTGGGTCAGGCTGACTGAGCTCATCTTGTTCAACAAGGACTGCCACATCTTGCTGGGTGATGGAAAACAAATGACTCTTGCTCTATCCTTTACTTTTATGGCTCAGTCACTGCCCTTCCTCTTAGCCCCCTACCCTCCAAAGATGTGGGAGACCACTTGGTCCACTGGTGGGGAACATGGGTTCTGCCACTGGCTGGCTGTCACTCCCCCCTTCTAAGCCTGTTTCCTATTCTGAAAAATGGGGATAATGATGGTGTCCCACATCTTGGCATTGTTGGAAGGATGAAAAGGAGTGTCACAGCTGAAGGGTCAAAGACCAGGAGCTGTCCACACCAGTACCCCCTCTCTTTTACCCCCTGCTCGTGCCCACCAATACCTGCTGTGTCTACCTCATAAATAACTTCTAAATCTGCCAACTTCTCTCCACCTTGATCCATGTACCACCATCTCCTGCTCAGAACTGCTCAAGCCTTGATAATCACAGTCGTCATGGAGAATTTTTTCTAATGCCAATCTGATCAACTCACTCTCTTGAAAACCTCTCCATGGCCTCCCATTGTATCCCATAAGGTCTTGTGTGGTCCAGCTCCTGCCCATATCCCCAGGCTCCTCTCCAGTCACACTGATCTGTGTTAAATTCTTCATATACCTGATCTTCTTGAGTCCAAGGCTTTGTACAATCTGTTCCTTCTAATTGGCATAGGCTTCCCTGAACGTCTATGGTTGACTTATCTTCATCCTTCAAGCTAATCTTAGATGCCACCTCTTCCAAGTGGTCCTTTCCTCACCTTATACTCCCCAATGCTGGGCCAGAAGTCCCCTCTGGGTTCCCAAGACCCCTTGATCTCTCCACCTGATATGAGTCTCTTTCCATCATCAGCCTCTGAGCACCTGCTTGCCCATGGCTGTGATTCTAGTACAGGGCCCAGCATACAGTAGGCATTTAATAAACGTTTTCTGAACAAGTTAGAGAAAAGTTCAGCTAGACAGGGCATGCTCTCTCACCTAAGACTGGTCCCCTTGGTCCCAATCTGCCTCCTCACCTTCCTGGGTCTGGATTGTGGCTTTGCTCTGCCCCTTGAGACTCGATAGTGAACACCACACAGGCACTGGGCTCAACCTCTCCAGGGGTTCCAAGGCGGCTTGACAGCGGGGGCAGCAGTGGAGTCCCTGAAAATCTTCTCCGGATGACACCACTGCCAAGTGGGCTCATGGGGACCAAGCCAGAATCCACCGACTCCCGGACCCTCTGGGGAGAGACAGTGGCGAGACATAAGCAAGTTCCCAGGCAGGGAGCCTCTCTTGGACATGGGGGACCAGGGGGAAGCTCCAAGATTCCCTCACCCAGATTCCTAGTCTGGACCGGAGTATCTGAGTCTGTCTGTCTGTCTGTCTTTAGATTAGATTTATTTATTTATTTATTTATTTATTGGGGGGGGAGCATGAGTGGTGGCAGGGCAGAGGGAAAAGGAGAAACAAAGTCCCTGCTGAGCAGGGAGACCCACATGGGGCTCAGTGGGGCCCTTGGGGCTCGATCCCAGGACCATTGAGACCATGACCTGAGCCAAAGGCAGATGCTTAACCAACTGAACCTCCCAGGCAACCCTGAGTGCTTCTTTCTCCCTGAATGAATTTACCTCTCTGAGCCTCAGCTTCCTCATCTAAGAAATGGGGATGTGGATCTCAAACTTGCAGGATATGAACAGTGCCTGGGCCACAGTAGGCATTGCAGAAATATTTATTAATCAGTTAGTACATTGTATATTCATATTTATAACATTGTATGATATATACTGCTATTTATTACAATAACACTCCCTCTGACAGTATTGTATCATATTATATTTGTATTAAAATATAAAAATAAGGGGCACTTGGGTGACTCTATGCTCAGCAGGGAGCCTGCTTCCCCCTTTCTCTCTGCCTGCCTCTCTGCCTACTTGTGATCTGTCAAATAAATAAGTAAAATCTTTTAAAAATATAAAAATAAAATATGCAATAAGTAAACAAGTGGATAATAACAGCAGTACCAACAGCTAACCTTTCTTGCACACGGACACTCCATCGGCACTGTTCTAGGGAATCCCTCATAGATCAGGTCATAAGGGCACAATAAGGCTATTTTATACCATTATCCTCATTTTATCAAAAATTTTTTAAATTTATTTATTTGACAGACAGAGACCACAAGTCGGCAGAGAGGCAGGCAGAGAGAGAGGGAGGAAGCAGGCTCCCTGCTGAGCAGAGAGCCTGATGCAGGGCTCCATGCCAGGACCCTGGGATCATGACCTGAGCCGAAGGCAGAGGCTTAACCCACTGAGCCACCCAGGTGCCCCTAGTGCCTCAATTCTTGAAGGAAGAACTGAGCAGGAGACATTAAATAAGATGATGCTGGCAATCCCGCCCTGAGTAAACACTTGAGACATTTGAAAATCAGATAGAATGGGGATGAATTGATGAGTCAGCAACATGACTTTTCCAGTCCAGCAGAACTGGGTTCAGCCCATGCCGTGTGGTGTAGGAAAAGCCCACCTCAGTTTTCCTGTCTATGAAATGGGATGAAAATGGTACCAACTACTTGGGGGTTGTTAGTAATATAAGGACAGACCCCTAGATGTCCCAGTCCCAGGCTGAGAGCTGTCAGTGGTGCTGACCCTAGGACTTAAAATTCACTACGTTGGGGAGGAGGCGCGGGGCTGTGCTGGGGGAGTGTCAAAGGAGTAAATGGGCTGTGGGAGAGGTGGATCTCAGAGGGGCAGGCCCGCCTTCTCTTGCTCTGCCACTGAACCTTACAGATTAATCTGTCTCAGTAATCAGATCATTCAGATGGGAAAACCAAGGTCCAAGAAAATATGGCTAATTAGGGTCAGAGCTAAGGCAAGGGGGTTCCACAAAGAAGGTATGAGGAACACATGTCAGTTCAGGCTCCGAGTGGCGTATTTCTACAGGGCATTTCTTCACAGAAGAAGAGGAAATGCTCTGCTGAGAGTCACACAACTGGGAACGACTCAGTTCCCGGCAACCGCACTTAGCTCTTTGCACGGATCTGATCCTTCTAGGACCCAGGATGCTTAACCGGTCCTCCCACTCCGAGCCTCATAGGAACATAACCCTCTTCCAGGAGTAGCTGAGTTCTAATGTAGAAATCTAAGTGTTCAACACTAGGCCTCCCCTGGGAGGGTTCCTGGCAGCTGGGAGGATGTGCAGGAAAGCAGAAGGTGGAGTGTGTGGCTACAGGGGGCCCCTCCCAGAACGGGAGGCCCCCTGAGCTATCAACTGCAGCTGTCTTCTTGCGGAAGGTGAGTTCCAGATGGGGAAACCACTCCCTACATTCCTACTCACTTGTTTATTCATTCAACAGATACAAAATGATAGGTCAAGCACATCGTACTAGAAAGAAAATTAAACCGTGTAGGAGCCTGGGGGGTGATGGAAGGGCCACTGGTAATGTTGTCCGGGCAGAGGTAACTTTGGTTTTTTGTTTTTGTTTCTCTTTTCTTTTCTTTTTTTTTTTTAAGATTTCATTTATTTATTTGACAGACAGAGATCACAAGCAGGCAGAGAGGCAGGCAGAGAGAGAGGGGGAAATAGGCTCCCCGCTGAGCAGAGAGCCCGATGTGGGGCTCGATCCCAGGACCCTGAGATCATGACCTGAGCTGAAGGCAGAGGCTTAACCCACTGAGCCACCCAGGCGCCCCTTGTTTTTCTTTAATAAATTTTATTTATGTATTTGGCAGAGAGAGTGAGAGCACAAGCAGGTGGAACAGCAGGCAAAGGGAGAGGGAGAAGCAGACTCCCCGCTGAGCAAGGAGCCTGATGCAGGGCTCCATTCCAGGACCCTGGGATCATGACCTGAGCCAAAAGCAGACGTTTAACCAAATGAGCCACCTAGGCACCCCGGAGTCCTGGGGTCAAGCCCCGCATTGCATCGGTCTCCCTGCTCAGCGGGAAGCCTGATTCTCCCTCTCCCTCTATCTCTCCCCCCACAAATAAATAAAATCTCTTAAAAAAATTAGGGCTTGGTTTAATCATCATGTGACCCCCAACAGAGCCAGTGGAGGCAGCTGGATGTTTGGGTCTGGGCTTGTGGGGGGCCAGGCTGGTTTTAGGGTGAAACAGGTAAGACAGGCCCTGTGGGGAGCAGTTGACCAACCCTCCCCCGTCTGGACTGAGGCTGGGGTAAGGATGGGGCACTCTGAGAGCTGCAGGCGGGAGAGGGGAGGGTCACCCCCCACCCCCGCGCCTCTCAGCGGCAGCATTAATCAATCTGCCACTCCAGACTGATTGCTTTCCCCGTTGAGAGGTTGGAGTGGGGACAGAAAGCCCAGGAGTGGGCGTGGGGGCAGGAGGGGAGGAGGGGGAAGGGCTTGGAGGGACACTGAGCAGCTGCCTTTTGATTTGTCCATCTTGCCTGTCCCCAAGATCTCCATGTGTGCTAGCCCTGGTTGCCACCCCAAGTCCAGCCTCTAGGACAAACCCTAACTGCCGAGTCCCCACCCATAGCTGCCTCTCACCTTCCTCCGTCTTCCCTAGCTCCACCTCCCCAGCCCCACCTATACCTGCCTCAGGGCCTTTGCAGGAGCTAGGCCCTCTACAGGGAAAGCCCTTCCCCCAGCTCTTCCCCCTAAGTGGCTGCCTGTTTTCATCTACTCTTTTAAAAGCCATAGTCCCGGGCACCTGGGTGGCCCAGTGGGTTAAAGCCTCTGGCTTTGTTTCTGCTCAGGTCATGATCCCAGGGTCCTGGGATCAAGTCCTGCATTGGGCTCTCTGCTCAGCAGGGAGCCTGCTTCCCCCACCCGCTTCTCTCTCTGCCTGCCTCTCTGCCTACTTGTGATCTCTGTCCAAAAAAAAAAAAAAAAAAAAATCTTTAAATGTCACCTTCCTGCCCAGCCTGGGCAGTCTCATTCCCACTCACCCATCCCCAGATTTTATCCTTTTCCTTAGTTGAACATCTGTCACCCCAGCCTATGAGCCTCCATGGCCCCCATGCCCAAAGCTGGGCCCCAAACTCAGTGGGCGTTCCATGTACAAGTAGAATGACTGATGCTGTAAATTGAGCGTTTGAGGGGAGCTCTAGGGGGTCCCCACTTTACCGAGGAGGAAGTTACGGCTCAGAGAAGGAGCTGGCTGCCAGGGCTCATCAGGGCTGCCTGACCAGGGCCTCGCAACACACCATGTTAAAAAGGAGGAACGGGGGGCACCTGGGTGGCTCAGTTAAGCATATGCTTTTGCCTTAGGTCATGATCCCATGGTCCTGGGATTGAGCCCCATATTGGGCTCTGGCTCAGCAGGGAGCCTGCTTCTCCCTCTCCCTCTGCCTGCCTCTCTGCCTGCTTGCTCTCTCTCTCTGTCAAATAAATGAATAAAATCTTAGGGGAAAAAAAAAAAAGGAGGAACAGGAAGAATCTTGGGTGGTTGAAGCAGTTGGGGGAGCTCAGCAGTGGGGTTCAGAGCACAGACAAGGGTCCTGAAGGCCCAGGCTCAAATCTCCGTTGGCCCCTCACTTTGAGGGCGGGCTAGCCTCTCTGTGCCTCAGTTTCCTCATCTGTAAACTGGGACTGCTTCTCGGCCTTTTGGCTAAGATCAAGTGTAAACTGGGACTACCCTCATCTTTATTCTCCTCACATAGACAGCTGGGGTGTGGATCAATGAGTCAACCAATGCATGTGGGACCTTGCTGACTACAGGTACCAGAGCATCCCGACCTCCCTTAACCCACACAATGTTAGCCCCTTTTCTTTATATGAGCAAACAGGACCCCAGAGAGGTTATCAGTCACTCCGGCATTGGTGACCAGCCTGGACTCCAATTAAAGTCAGCTCCTGCTGGGTTCTCTGCTCACTATCTCAGTTCCCCAGAATGAGGTCATTGGCTCTGCCCCAAAGGTGTGACCTCATGCACTCCCTGGACTGGGGGCATCCAAGCCTCCTCTCATTGGGCCATCAAAACCTTGCATCTAGAGCCCAAAGGGTCCCTGCTGCTCCCTCCTCCTCCACTGCCCACTCCTGCCCCTAAAAGCCAAGGCTGCAGCCCTGGGTTGGACAGTGGAGTGTGATTGAGTCCCAGACTCCCAGTAACCTTTCTGGGACTCAGTTTCCCTGTCTGTAAATAGGTCCCCAGACAGCTCTAGATGTTTCCACTAGGAGAGGTACTGTGAGCCCCACCCCCATGGCCTGGACAGCCCAGCCCCACTCCCACTCACCTCGCTTAGCAGGAAGGAGAGGGCTGTCCCACTGCGCCGCATGCTGCAGGCATCTCTGAGCCTGTGGGGACAGATGCAAGACCCGTCAGGCCCTGGGATCCAGCTGTACTCCCATGAGACTCCACCTAGACGAAGAGCTCATCCCACACCCAGTACCCTCTCCTGGTGCCCACAGATGCTCAATCAAGGGATCCCGGGCCATACCACAGGCACCACTGTGGGACAGCCCCCAGAGCTCTGCAGGGGGCTCCTGGAGCCTACGCACCCTATCCAAGCCTCCTGCCCCCTCCATGCCAGGGTCCGCAGCCTTGGAGCATCAGGACCTTCAGGAAGAAATCCCCTGGCCCTGGGCCCCTTCGGGGACTCCATTCACCTTCCAGCCCAGCTCCCGGTGGATTCTGGGCCCACTGGCTCAGAACCTCCTCCCCTGCCCCCAACTCATACAAGATCGGCTGGACTCAGGCAGGCCTGGAACTCCCTGCCACCGCGGAGGCTGGTCTGAGTCCCGTGACCTCCCTGGGAGCGGAGGAGGGGAGGACTGGACCTGCCCAAGTGGGTGGCCCAAAGTCCCCCCCCCAGCTGCTCCCCCCTGCCCCCCCACCCCGCAGAGCCCCTTAACTACCTGAGTGCCAGGCTCGGACAGGACACACCCACATAGCACACTTAGTTCTGAGTGATGGGGAGGGGGGGAGCATGTCCCCTACATGGGTGGGAGAGCGGCAGGGAGTGTGTGTGAGGGGGAGGGAGGCTCAGGGTGAGCGGGTGTTAAGTAACTATTCATGCACTTGTAAAAGAGAGGTGGAAACACGGAGAGCCAAAGAGAAAGAGAGAAAAAGGGAGAGACATGGAGAGACATGAAGAGAGAGAGAGGGAGACAGAGGGAGGTGCAGATTTGAGGTTAAGAATGGAAAGATTTTACCAGCTCGGGGTCTGGGACAGGTGCTTCATAGGATAGCCCATGAGGTGTGGCCTCAGGAGTTCAGGGGTGGCCGTCTGGGGTCCCTGGAGGCTCCAGGAAATCTGGTCACCACGCTGTACCACCCTAGGCAGGTAGATGACCCTCTCTGCTCAATGCAGTCCTCACAAACAGCCATGACTGGAACCACGGGGGGTGGGGGGCATGGTGGGGGGCGTCCTGTGACCAGAGGAAAGGGGCTATGTGGCTCTGAACCCTTGGGAGCTACTGAAAGTTAATGTTTCACTGGAATGGCTGCCTGCCCAGGAGGCCCCGCCATCCCTCTGCCCCCGAAAATCATTAGAGCATGACCTCCCCCATCCCTGCCCAACAGGCTTCATCCCCATGTGCTGTGTGACCTTGACCCCCCACCTCTGTCACCACCCATTTCACGGAAGGGTAAACCCAGCTTTGAAGGGGGTTCCAGGCCAGAGTCCTGGCCAAGGCACAGCCTGGAGCCTCCAGGTCCCACTCCACTGGAGAAGCCAGGAAATTTCGGCGGGGGTGGGGGGGGCACAGGGTAGGTGGGACGCAGGAAGAACCCGATAACCCACCAAAGGTTCCCAGGCAAAGGCCTGCCCCTCCCTGCACTATTTTCATTCCTATGCGCTGAGAGGGGAGAAGGTGGGGGACAGGGCTCAGACTCTGGGAAACAGGACTGAGACAAGATGGGGGAGCCATTTCTGGTGCTTTCCTTGCCTCCTGGACTGCCTTCTCCCCCTGCTGATTTGCCCTCCTGAACACTTGAAGGAAGATCTACTACATTGTGGAATTTGCTGGCTGGACACTACCCTATGATGTTTGAGCTAAAACCCACTCTTTCTCACAGTCAGGGCAGCCTCCACAGTCACCAATCACTCACCCTCCTCTGACTCCTGTCATTTATTTTCCCAAACATCTCAAGTTCTTCCTACCACAGGGCCTTTACACTTGCTGTGCCTGCTTCCTGGGACACCCTCCTAGCTTTCTCCAGGGTGGCTCCTTCCCACCTTTCAGGTCTTAGTTCAAATATCACCTTCCCAGAGAGACCTCCCTGCCCTCTCAGAAAACCTGGACACGTGGGCCCTTGGGATTTGGCCACAGCCCCAATCTGTGACTCCATGACCCTCCGTTCCACCCGAAATGATGTCATTTGGTCCCCTGGCTATTGTCCATCCCCACCTTTGAGACTGTGGGCCCCATGAGGGTGGAGAAATGGTCCCCACTATGACGCCAGCACAAAATAGACACCCAGAAAGGTTTGTCACAGAAGCCCATGACTCAGGAGGCCACAGAGGAACGGTACGGGCTTTATTCTGGCAAGCATAGCCCCTCCACAGGTGCTTCTGCCCCATCCAAGCCCCCTTCTCTCTCAGCCCCGTGGAGATCACTCCGGTAGGCAATGGGCTGAAGATGACATTCGGTTCACAGCTCCCTGGAGGAGGGACACACAAAAGACATTCAGGCACCAGCAGGGTTTACAGCAGGGACTTGGGAAGGCCATCCCTCCAGCCCAGCCCCCACCTCATCGTGGAGACGTCATCCAGCTTCTAGAACTCAGACACACCCTGGTGGCGGCACTTCACAGCCATCAGCACAGAACCGATGAGCAAAAGAGACACCAGCAGACACACAGCCACCACCACGCCTGGGTTCCTGTGCAACTCGGGGGCCCCAGAGTCACCTGGAGCTGAAGGGAGGAAGCCTGAGTCAGCAGTGGACCCCACCCCTCCCAAGGCTGAAACACCCACCAGGGCCTGGAGCTTTTTTGAGTCCTTTCCCAGGAAGCTGTGCTTGCCTTCCCCTCCTGCTGGTGCTGTGAATTTTTTTTTTTTAAAGCAGCTTTGTCCTTTTCCTTGCGAATATTATCCGTCTGTAAGGAATTCGTTCAGTTCTCTGTGTTTTCACTGCCCTCACTGGCCACTCGCGGGGGTTCTTGCAAAGTGAGAAAAATCGAATCTAGAATTCTATTTCCAAATGCAGAAATGCTCTGAGGATACACGTAAAAATTGATACTTCGGGAAGGCGGTTTGCATCCTGTGACTTGTGTTCACACTGTTCTTTGAACATTTTGGAGATGACGTATTATTTAGAAGGACAGATTTTTCTAAACTCCCTAACAATACTTGGCTTCTACAGAACCCCTGGGGCCCTGTGTGGTTACATTCTGCAACTACTCTACCCTGGCTGCCCCCCATCCACTCACAACCCACTCATCCACTCCACCCACCCGTTCCAGCCACTTCGTCCTCCCCAAGATCTACCAGGCACAGTCTGACCTCAAGACCTTTTGGCAGGCTGTGCCTGGACTGCTCTCCTGCTAGATACCTGTGTGATTCCCTCCTTCACCTCCTTCAAACTGAGACATTTGCTGACCATTCTTTAAAAATTTCAATCCTAGGGGCACCCAGGTGGCTCAGTCAGTGTAGCATCTGCCTTTGGCTCAGGTCATGAACCCAGGGTCCTGGGATCTAGTCCCGCATCAGGCTCCTCGCTCAGCAGGGAGCCTGCTTCTCCCTCTGCTTGTGCTCTTTCTCTCTCTCCCAACAATAAACATCTTTCAAAAAAAAAAAAAAAAAAGTCAGTCCTACCATGCAGCTCTTGATCTCGGGGCTGTGAGTTCAAGCCCCACATGCAGGTAGAGATTACTTAGTAAAAAAGGTTTAAAAAAAATTTTTTTTAATTCAATCCACTTATATTGGCATTCTGGCCCCTTATCCTGTTTATTTTGTTCTTGTATAAACAAATACATAATTTACTTATAATCTGTCTTCTGACAAAGCTATCTTTCACAGTACCTGGTGATACACACTAGGTGCTTAATAAATGTGCATAGAAGGAAGGTCTGACGGGGCGCCTGGGTGGCTCAGTGGGTTAAAGCCTCTGCCTTTGGCTCAGGTCGTGATCCCAGGGTCCTGGGATCGAGTCCCACATCAGGCTCTCTGTTCCGTGGGGAGCATGCTTCCTCCTCTCTCTCTGCCTGCCTCTCTGCCTACTTATGATCTCTGTCTGTCCAATAAATAAATAAAGTCTTTAAAAAAAAAAAAAAAGAAGGAAGGTCTGAAAGGCTTAGATGAGACCTGGTAGAGACTGGGGAGAAGCCCTTCTCCACATATTCTCAGGTCTGTGTCTCTCCCTAGTGGTCAATCCCAGAACTGCAGCCTGGTACCCCCATCCTTGGTACTCACCAGGGCCGGTGGTCACAGAGGTCTCATCACTGGTGGCTGAGGGCACGGAGGAGGGCTCTGTTCTGGGGCTGGGAGAAGTGGGGCTCCAAGGCAGGGTCAGGGTGGAGGAATTTGGGGGGCTGGAGTGGGAGAAAGGGGTAATCTCTGAACCAGGGGGGACAGGACTCTGGTGAGTGGGTTGTGAGGAGGCGGACGCCAGCCCTGAATTTGGGGGGTTGGGGCTGGGGTTGGGTTGGGTGAGAGGCGGTGTCTCTGAATTTAAAGAGCTGTGGGGGTTCGAGTAGTTTTCCCCTGACCTATGGGCTCTGGTCAGTTGAGTCTGTTAAAAAAGAAACAGGTTCAAAATGGAGTCACTTGTGCTAAGCCCCACATCACCAAACCAAGACTTACTACCTGATCTAATTGCATTGTCCACCCCTCTCACTGAAGTGTGACCTCTACCCTGTCAATCTGGAATGACCCAGTCAGGATTTGGGAGATAATCTGCCTGGTAGACTCCCTCTCCTCCACTTTCCCCACTAGGAAGGTACACCTGCTTGAAACAATCCACCGTTTGCCAGAAACTTCCTTTCCCTTCCCCCTTCTGCCTATAAAAGGCTTCCATTTTATACAGCTCCTCAGGGCTCCTTTCTCTCTGCTAAGATGGGCCCCTGCCCAATTTGTGAATTATTGAATAAAGCCATTTAGATCTTCAAATTTACTCCTTTGGATATTGTGTTTTAATAAGCCTGCCTCTAAACTCAGGGTTCTGGGGTGGATGGTAAAGCCTGTCTCTGAACTCAGGGGGCTGAAGTGGTTGGTGGAGGTTTCCACTGAACTTGGGCGAGGGAGGGCCGTAGCACGGAAGCTGACTTCTCTATCCTGCTCTCCAAGAGCCCCCCCAAAAAATAACGCTTGGAAGGAAAATGCCACTGACCTGGAGGGGAGGGGATGGTTAGGGACGAGGTGGGAGGCCCCAGCCCCAGCGTCTCTCTGGATGTCAATTTCCTTATTATCCCAGATAGTAAACACCTGCCGCTCAGCAAGGCAGGGAAAATTTAGTGCACCACCTTGAGTGCTCAGTGGGAAAGCAAGGCATCCTGTCTGAAGTCCCACAGCCAGAGTTCCAGGCCAGGTCAGATTCTCCCAGCCCCC
Source organism: Neogale vison (assembly GCF_020171115.1). Lineage (NCBI taxonomy): Eukaryota > Metazoa > Chordata > Mammalia > Carnivora > Mustelidae > Neogale > Neogale vison. Next base: position 212,726,341 of record NC_058096.1, on the reverse strand, counting down.
AGCCTTGCTTTAGGATTCTAGAGACCCTCTGAACCCAGGCAACATGCTGGGGAGCTCGCTCTTGAACGAGTCAGCCGCAACCCCCCTGGGGAGCTCTTTTAAACCTTTGGGGGCTCTGTTTGCCTGTAAAATGGACATCACGGTAAGTCAGAACCTCTGAGCACTCACACAGGTCTGGTGCCCTGTGGGTGCCCAGTGACGCTCAGCTGTACAGATGCAATTCTGAGCTCCCGGGGAGAATCAGCCCCTAATTTTCTTTGCTAGGTCCCTGGAAGGTCCCCAGGGCTAAACTCAGAGCCTTAAATAAGGGCCTGGCTTGGAGTCCTGGGCTCTGGGAAGGAAGAATCAGTGGATTGGGTCTCTGGAAATCTGCCCTGCTTTGTTTCAGCCACTCCCTGGCTCCTACTCCACACCAGGCACTGAGCCCCGGAGCTAGACAGAGCGGGTGAAGGTTTTGTGGGCCACCTCCCACAATGACTTCCCAGTTCTGGGCTCCCGGGTTCTTTAACAGTTTGCCAGTTCGTTCGTCAACCGCTCCCTGCCCCACCCCATCCACTTTGGCCTGGGCAAAAGTCTGCTGCCCCTCTTGCCCAACCCCAGGTAGCGAAAATGAGGAAGTAACATCCAGGGCTAGCCCCAGGAGGGAGCTGGGTGTATGCACCCACAATGCCCCACCCCACCCCACCCCAGTTCCCTGTCCTGTCTCCCAGGCTCTGTGGCGATGACCAGGGAAGGCTTGAAGAGGCATTGTGCACTCGCGTGATGTCATTTTCATTTTTCAGATGGGGAACTGAGGCTCAGGAGGGTAGGGAGCCTGGCCCCAGGTGACTGGGAAGGTGGGAAGAGGGCCCCTGAGGGCCCCCCGAGGAGTCAGGGACAAAGAGGCCAGCCTCCCCAAACTGCTTCCCATCACTGAGGAATTTCTGCTGAAATCAGAAGATGACTCAGGGCCATGGTGGACCCCCAGCCAATTCAGGACCCTCGGGGAGCCAAACTTTTAAAGTGAACTGAAGAATAGCAGTGGGCCTTGAGAGAGGAGGCAGGGGTGCGAGGGACTCCATCTCTGCGGGATGCCAGTAGGCAGGTGCTTATGGGCTGCGGGAGACTCGACCAGAAGGTGAAGTGGGGTCCTTTCCATGCACTGTACCGGGAGTTCGCTTTGCCCCGAGAGTCCTAGACCAGGAGGCTGGCGAGAGCCAAATCAACGGGTTCCAATCGGGGGCTGGCACAGCTGGGGAACTCGTATTGCCTAAGGCTGTTTCCCGAGCTCCTCGAAGAGGGTAAATGTAGGGTCTTTGGAACGCAGCTCTTGCCCACAGGAGGAGTCCCATGCATGGTGGCCTCCAACTCAGGAGAGTCCAGGTTTGGGGCTGGGGGATGGGCTCAGAGAGAGCAATGACTTGGTGGGAGACGGAGAACTGGGGGAGAAGGATCCAAGTTCAACTCTTCTGCAGTCTGGGAACTGTCTTACAGGGCGGCAAACGGAAATTAAGTCAGGTGCCAAGAATGTCTCCTGGGAGCCATAAATAGCATAAGTGACCAGGAAGTGAGCCCTTGTGTCTCCCCCCCCCACCCCCATTCCACCAGGGCCGGGGCGGGGGGGTGGGTCCTCACTCCTCTCCCTGTGGGGGTGGGCTACAAGAAACTGAAGTTTGAAACAAAACCTCGAACTGGGTATGGAGGCCCTTCTAGCCTCTGGCTGCTCCAGCTCCCGCTGGGATGGCAGAACGGGGCCGGGCCGTTTCGGGGCTGGGTGGGGCTGGGGGCTACAGCTGTGGTGGCGCTCCAGTTCTTGTCACCAGTGCCCCACCTTGCTTCAGAGAGGAGCGGCCCTCCAGGTTTGGTGGGGGGGGCAGGGAAGACGAGAGGAGGGGCAGGCTGACCAGTGTGGCCTGAGAGAGGGGTCCAGAAGCCAGGTGTGGAGCTCAGCCATGGGCCCTGCTCCAGCTCCCTGGAAGCCAGGCCTCCTCCTGACCTGTTCTTACCTTTACATGCAGCAGTGAAGAGAAATTCCCGGACAGCAGCACCAGAGTCAGCAGCAGAAGTGGCGGGGGCAACTGGGAGGCTGCCATTCTGGGACAGGGAGGGCTGAAGGCGGGGTCTGCACAGGTGTGCGGCCAGGTGCCTGCGGTCCACACCTGCAGGCGCAGGTGCAGGCACACCCTGCTGGCGGCCCGTGGGACTGCGCCCTGGTGGGGCCTCCAGACTGAGGCCCTGAGGGCGGGGAAGCGAGGTGGGGGGGTGGGGCACTGTTACTTAGTGCTCACCTTGGTGCCCCTGATGCCTTCTCCTGCCGCCCTCTCCACCTGGAACCCCCACCTCTCCTAAAAACCTCACCTAGACCATGACTCTGAATCCCTCAAACTCTCCCTTTCCCTTCAAGACACTTGCTGCCTGCCCCCACCCCGTTCCCCTTCCCCTCCACTCTGTGGCCTCCTCCACAGCTGCCCCAAACCCATGCCGCCACCCATTTCTTCCCCCCTTCCCCCAGGCTACCTTCCTCTCCCTCCCTCCCTCTCTGCCCTGTTCCTGCCCCTACAGGCTGGGTATATCTGTATCTGCCTTGATCTCCCCTAGATCGGAGCGGGGGTGGTGGGCGGAGAGAGAGAAAGGCAGGGTACACCTCCCAAATGAGGAAGTGGCTGAAACCCCCTAGCATTTCCTGAACAAGGCATGCCCCTGTAGGATTTTCCAGAGCCAACGAACTCATGGTAGTCATTCCAGGCCAGGTCCCCAGACACTGGCTTCTGGAATGTGCTGGGGACAACTTCCATCTGGAACTGACAGTACCCTACTAGCGGTGGATAGAGACAGCAACCAAGGTGGGGTCCCATGTTTGGTCCTGACCTCCGGAAAAGGACTTAGGGTCCCCATCCCAGCCACAGACCCCAAGTATCAAGTGCCTGGTTGGAGGCTCCCATCCAGCCTGTTCCAGACCCTCCCAAATTCCACCCCACGCTCCCCAAACCAGGCCCAAGACATCCCCATGAGCACAGTTGGACCAAGATCCAGGCTGTGGAGGGTTTTATTCGTTAGACCCAGAGAGCCACACTGCCCCTCCCCGGGGGTCCCCCTGCCGCCCACCAGTTAGCAAATGTCCTAGACGCCCGGCCACTGCATGTCCTCTGGGTTGTCCCACGCTGCTGCTCCCAAAAGTGCATCTGGAGTGAGACCGACCCGGGTGTGGTGGCCGCGCCAGTTGGACTGAAGCATCCTCGCGGCCATCTGCTGCTGCCTCAGCTGGCGGCGCACGGCAAAGCCCCTCCAGGCTGCCTGGATGGTCGTGGCTGCCTTATTCTGGAGATGGGACTGTTGGGAGCTCCGGGAGGCCATCGGGGAGTCGCAGCCCCATGGTGCGCTGGCCTGGACCCTGGAGCCCCGACCCATGCCATGCACCACCCGCGTGGGCAGGGTGTGGCCGCACATGTGGCACGTGCGGGGGCTGGAGCCCACGAGCATCACCACGCTGGGCGGGCTCCCCAGGCTGGGGCTCAGGGATTGGCAGAGGGGACAGACGCGCGGCTGGCAGGACTGGAAACAGCGGTGGTCTGATGTGGACTTGGTACTGCCGTCCGCCTTGGTCCATACACCGGGGAGCAACTGCAGCTGGGTCTCTATCTGGCGGGTGCGGAAGCCTCGCCATGTGGCCTGGATGGTGGTGGCCGCTTGAGAGAGCCGGGCCAAGTCCCGCCGTACACGGTAGCCGCGCCAGGCGGCCTGGATGATGACAGCCCACTGGTGCCACACCCTGATGGTTCGGCGCACCAGGTAGCCGCGGGCGCACGCCTGGATGGTGACCACGGCACGGGTGACGACCTTCTCCACAGCCTGCAGCGACGCCACCTGTTCCCCCGACTGTTTGGGGTCCACCGCCGCCTCTCTGCCCACGGTGTCCCAGGGCTCCGAAGCCCTGGCCAGATCCCACGCGCCGCCAGGGGCCACGGCGCTGGTCGTGGGCCCGGCCGCTCCACTGGGGACGGCGACAGAGTTCCACGCTTGGCCGCCAGCTATGCCAGCGTCCACAGGGCCCTGGAGTACAGTGGGAGTCAGGGACACCCTCCGACAGCCTGAGGGAACCTCAGCGCTCTGGAAATCCCAGGAGCCCGGCGTTGACTCTGGGGTAAAAAGGGGCCTGCGGGAACCGTCAGGTGAAGACTCATAGCCCAGAGACACCCTCCGAAACCCCGGGTGCAGCCTAGGGGCAGCCACATTGGGGGCCATATCCATGGTGTGGATGATGGGTGTAGCGGCTGGTGGGCTGCTCTCGGCGTGCCCGGGACTCTCCTGAGGGGACCTGGGGACCTGCTCCTGCACGTCATACAAGGACACCGCCCTGGCAACATTACTGTCTAGCATGTCTGAGACAATATAATCATGCACGGACCTATAGGATTTTCTGGAGCCAAGAGATTTGTGGCTGCTCTGAGCCAGGTCCCCAGGTGCTGGCTTCTTGTTGGCCCTGGGGACCGCGTCTACCTGGAAGCCATCAGATCCCACCCCACCAGCCGTGGGTGGATACAGCACCTGAGAGGCCTCGTAGGTGGTCCCGGACTTCTGGGAAGTGCTTGGGGTCCCCACCCCCACTACAGACCCTGGGTGAACACTGAAGGTCCTAGAACGGCTTTGGGCCAGCTTGGGGGACGCTGAGGCTATGGGAGAAGCCCCCATCTTGTGGGGATGGCCCTGAGGCACCACGTGAGTCACCGAGGGATTCTGGAGCACAATGTGAGCCACCGATGCCCGTCGAGCCAAGGGGGCCCCAACAGCCTTGGCAGACTCTATGTGCACACTGGAAGCTGTGCTAGCAGTCACAAAGTGGGAACTGGGAATCCCCCAGTTGGTTGCTGACCTCGGCAGCAGAGTTGGGGTGGTGTTCCCAGCCATCGAGGGCTTGGCAAAACTCAGGGACTGGGGCGGGACAGGAGCCATGCCACTGGTCAGAGACTTGGTGTGGCTGGGAACCATCTCCAACAACGGCCTTTGGCCATCAGGAAAGAATTGCTGGCTGTGGCTGTGGCTGTGGCTGACGTCAGCTGACGGGGGATTCTGGGGCATCCATGGGGTTGCGTCAAGGACCATGGACTCCGCACTGGATACGGACGCCCGGGACACAGCCTGGCCCAGATTGTCTGGCTTCCTCATGACCTGGTCATCTGTGGTCTCAAATGACATCATCTCAAGAGCGTGGCTCAACTGGGTGGCCCTTTGTAGAACCGTGGGCGCCCGGTGTACTCTCCTGGTTGTGCTGCTAGCTTCCAAGGCCTGGGGATGCAGCTGAGCCAGGCCAGTGACATGGGATCCCTGGAAGGGGGCTGTAGACCCTTCCCTAGCCGGGGCTCCATGGTAAGGACGGGGAGTGATCCCGATCAACATGGACCCCTGGGGAAGGCTCTGGGCCACATTTCCCACTGTGGATGGCAGGCCAGCTACATTATCCGTGGACTCCAGAATCAGACCCTGATTCAGTTCCCCAGAATCTATGGCTGGAACCACACTAGAGGTCACAGGCCTGGCAGACACCCCCGGGACCATCCCACCCGCCGCTGAACCTGAGATCAGGTTTGGAACAGTGAAACTAAATGAGGGTCTTACAAAGCTTTGTCCCTTCCCACCAGCCCCAGATGTTGCAATCAGACTAGGGGGCACCCCACTAGCCACAGAACCTGGAGGAAAGTTCTGGGCCACAGCACTGGCCACGGGATCTGGAGGAAGACCCTGGCCCATGCCGCTGATCACAGATCCTGGGGGAAGGCTGTGGCTGATACCATAGATCACAGACCCTTCGGGAAGGTTCTGAGGCACACCACTGACCACAAAACCGGGCGGAAGGTGGGGAGGCACACCACTGATCACAGACCCCAGAGGCAGGCTCTGGCCCACGCCCCTGATCACAGACCCTGGGGCAAGGATGGGGGCCATACCACTGGCCACGGTACCTGGGGCCATGGCTGTGGTCATCCTACTGGGTACAGAACCTGGTATCAGGCCACTAGCTGTGTCCACTACGGGCTCCTGATTGAAATCTTTTGCTTGTTCATAACCGGGTGCCACAATTGTAGCCACAGAAGGATGCTGCTGGTTCAAAGATATTGGAAGATCAACATTGACCTGAGACATGCTAGGGCCTGCGTCGGCCTGAGAAAACTTGATTGGACTCGTACCCAGTCTGTTGGGCACTGAAGCCCGAGAGAAACCAGGGCCCACCTCTGAGGCTTGCTCATGAATCAAAGGGGCACCTGCCCCAGAGGCCAGAGATGCACGGGGATCCACGCCAGGGGCCCCCTGAAACTGGTTTGGGCCCATACCAGTCGCCACACTTCTCTGGCACACACTCCCTGTCATGCCCGGAGACAGAGACCCTGGAGACATACTCGGGAACATACCAGCAGCCAGGGTCCCTCGAGACATATTTGGGAACATGCCAGCAGCCATAGTGCCCAGACCGATGCCTGTAGGCACACCCGGGAACAGAGACCCAGGACATGGATTTGTTCCCTGGTCTAGACCAGAGTCCTCGCCACTAGCCCCAGATGCCTGCAAGAGATTTGGGGCTGAGAGAGGGCGAGCAGAATGTTCAGTGATGCTTGGGTGCCCCCTGCTGACTCCGAGTGGCTGATGAAACGTCAGCGACACCGGGCTGAACTCATGGGCTTGGGGGTTCGGGGCTACCCCATCAACCATTACGGGATCCTGACAGGGGGCCATGCTGGTGGCCACAGGTGACTGGCTCAGGTCTCGGCCCGTGCTGCTAGTGGCATAAGAATATGATGAACTCAAAGGGACTTCAGTGACCAATGACGGATGACCCAGACTGGGGGCCACTGCACTCACCCTTGACGGTAGATTTGAACCCATCTTAGGGGCCCAACCTGATTGACCAGCTGCACAACTGGTACCAGCAATTACCGATGGCTGGAAGAGGCTGAGGGGCCCCCGATTGGCCACAAAGGACTGGGCTAGGCTGGGGGCCACCCCACCGGTCATAGGTGGTGGGCCTAGGCTGGAGACCACCACACAAGGCCCTGATGGTGGGGCTAGGCTGGGATCCACCACACAGGCCACTGATGACTGGCCTAGGCTGGGAGCCTCTCCATTGGTCACTGATGGCTGGTGTAGGCTGGGGGCCACTACACAGGCAACTGGTGCTTGGGCTAGGCTGGGGGTCACCCCACCAGTCACTGATGGCTGCACTATAGTGGGACCCTCCCCATCAGTCATAGATGGCTTAGTTAAGCTGGGGGTCATCGCATCGGCCACACATGGCTTAGCTAGACTGGGCGTTACCCCACTGGACACGGATGGCTGGGCAAGGCTGGGGGCCACCCCACCGGTCACAGATGCCTGGGCTAGGTTGGGGGCCACCCCACCGGTCACAGATGCCTGGGTTAGGTTGGGGGCCACCCCACTGGTCACCGATGACCGAGCTAGGCTGGGAACCACCCCACCGGTCACAGATGTCCGAGCCAGGCTGGGGGCCACCCCACCGGTCATAGATGCCTGGACTAGGCTGGGGACTACCCCATGGGTCATAGATGCCTGGGCTAGGCTGGGGGCCACCCCACCGGTCACAGATGCCTGGGCTAGGCTGGGGGACACCCTACTGGTCACAGATGTCTGAGCCAAGCTGGGGGCCACTCTACCGGTCATAGATGCCTGGGCTAGGCTGGGGGACACCCCACCAGTCACAGATGCCTGGGCTAGGCTGGGGGCCACCCCAATGGTCACAGATGTCCGAGCCAGGCTGGGGGCCACCCCACCGGTCATAGATGCCTGGGCTAGGCTGGGGGACACCCCACTGGTCATAGATGCCCGGGCTAGGCTGGGGGACATCCCACCGGTCATAGATGCCCGGGCTAAGCTGGGGGACATCCCACCGGTCACAGATGTCTGAGCCAAGCTGGGGGCCACTCTACCAGTCACAGATGTCTGAGCCAAGCTGGGGGCCACTCTACCGGTCACAGATGTCTGAGCCAAGCTGGGGGACACCCCACCAGTCATAGATGCCTGGGCTAGGCTGGGGGACACCCCACCAGTCACAGATGCCTGGGCTAGGCTGGGGGCCACCCCAATGGTCACAGATGTCCGAGCCAGGCTGGGGGCCACCCCACCGGTCATAGATGCCTGGGCTAGGCTGGGGGACACCCCACCGGTCATAGATGCCTGAGCTAGGCTGGGGGCCACCTCACCGGTCATAGATGCCTGGGGTAGGCTGGGGGACATCCCACCGGTCATAGATGCCCGGGCTAGGCTGGGGGACATCCCACCGGTCATAGATGCCCGGGCTAGGCTGGGGGACATCCCACTGGTCATAGATGCCCGGGCTAGGCTGGGGGACACCCTACCGGTCACAGATGTCTGAGCCAAGCTGGGGGCCACCCTACCAGTCACAGACGCCTGGGCTAGGCTGGGGGATACCCCACCGGTCACAGATGTCTGAGCCAAGCTGGGGGCCACTCTACCAGTCACAGACGCTTGGGCTAGGCTGGGGGACACCCCACCAGTCACAGATGCCTGGGCTAGGCTGGGGGCCACCCCAATGGTCACAGATGTCCGAGCCAGACTGGGGGCCACCCCACCGGTCATAGATGCCTGAGCTAGGCTGGGGGCCACCTCACCGGTCATAGATGCCTGGGGTAGGCTGGGGGACACCCCACTGGTCATAGATGCCCGGGCTAGGCTGGGGGACATCCCACTGGTCATAGATGCCTGGACTAGGCTGGGGGACACCCTACCGGTCACAGACGCCTGGGCTAGGCTGGGGGACACCCCACCGGTCACAGATGCCTGGGCTAGCCTGGGGGCCACCCCACCAGTCATAGATGCCTGGGCTAGGCTGGGGGCCACCCCACCGGTCATAGATGCCTGGGCTAGGCTGGGGGACACCCCACCGGTCATAGATGCCTGGGCTAGGCTGGGGGACACCCCACCGGTCATAGATGCCTGGGCTAGGCTGGGGGACACCCCACCGGTCATAGATGTCTGGGCTCGGCTAGGGGCCACCCCACCGGTCATGGATGCCTGGACTAGGCTGGGGGACACCCCACTAGTCACAGATGCCTGGGTTAGGCTGGGGGACACCCCACCGGTCATAGATGCCTGGGCTAGGCTGGGGGACACCCCACCGGTCATAGATGTCTGGGCTCGGCTAGGGGCCACCCCACCGGTCATGGATGCCTGGACTAGGCTGGGGGACACCCCACTAGTCACAGATGCCTGGGTTAGGCTGGGGGACACCCCACCGGTCATAGATGCCTGGGCTAGGCTGGGGGACACCACACTGGTCACTGATGGCCGGGCTCGGCTGGGGGACACCCCACTGGTCATAGATGCCTGGGCTCGGCTAGGGGCCACCCCACCGGTCACAGATGCCTGGGCTAGGCTGGGGGACACCCCACCAGTCATAGATGCCTGGGCTAGGCTGGGAGCCACCCCACCGGTCACAGATGCCTGGATTAGGCTGGGGGACACCACACTGGTCACTGATGGCCGGGCTAGGCTGGGAGCCACCCCACCGGTCATAGATGCCTGGGCTAGGCTGGGGGCCACCCCGCCGGTCATAGATGCCTGGGCTAGGCTGGGGGACACCCCACCAGTCATAGATGCCTGGGCTAGGCTGGGGGACACCCCACCGGTCACAGATGCCTGGGCTAGGCTGGGGGACACCCCACCGGTCATAGATGCCTGGGCTAGGGTGGGGGCCACTCCACTGGTCACAGATACCCGTGCTAGGCTGGGGACCACCCCACTGGTCATAGATGCCTGATCTAGGCTGGGGGCCACCACACTGGTCACAGGTGGCTGAGCTGGGCTAGGGGCCACCCCACTGGTCATAGATGTCTGGGCTAGGCTGGGGGACAACCCAGCATTCAGAGATGGCTGGGCTAGGTTGGAGGCCACCCCACTGGTCATAGATGCCCGTGCTAAGCTGGGGGCCACCCCACTGGTCACAGATACCCGGGCTAGGCTAGGAGCCACCCCACCGGTCACAGATGCCTGGGCCAGGTTGGAGGCCACCCCACTGGTCATAGATGCCCGTGCTAGGCTGGGGGCCACCCCACTGGTCACAGATAGCCGGGCTAGACTAGGGGCCACCACACCAGTCATAGATGCCTGGGGTAGGCTGAGGGCCACCCCACCTGTCACAGATGGCCGGGCTAGGCTGGGGGCCACCCCACTGGTCATGGTTGCCTGGGCTAGGCTGGGGGCGACCCCACCTGTCACAGATGCCCGTGCTAGGCTGGGGGCCACCCCACTGGTCACCGATGCTCGTGCTAGGCTGGGGGCCACCACACCAGTCAGAGATGCCTGGGCTAGGCTGGGGGCCACCCCACCAGTCACAGATTCCCATGCTAGGCTGGGAGCCACCCCACTGGTCACAGAGGCCTGGGCTAGACTGGGAGCTTCCCTACCAGTCACAGGTGGCTGGGGTAGGCTGGGAGCTAACGCACTGGTCATAAATGTCTGGGCTAGGTTGGGGGCTGTCCCATGGGTCCCTGATGGCTGGGCTAGGCTGGGAGCTACCTCACCGGTCACAGACGGCTGGACTAGGTTTGTGGCTACCCCACCGGTCATATATGGCTGGGCGAGGCTGGGGTTCATCTGACTAGTCCAGGATTTCTGGTCCAGGCCAAGATTCACTGTACTACACCCAGATGGCTCAGTTAGGCTGGGGATGACCTTACTAGCCATCGATAATTCAGATGGGCTGGTGGTGACCTTACTGACCACAGATGGCTGGCCTGGGTTTGGGGCCACCTTACTGACTACCAGTGGCTGGGATAGGCTTGAGGTCAGCCTGGAGGCCGCAGATGGCTGCTGATACATGGTGGGGACCACATTATCCAAGGACAAACTTTTGGTCAGTCCCATCCTGTAGGATTTCTGGGGCAACGTTTCTGTCAGACCCATGGAGCTTTGGCCTGAGGACTCGTCCCTCTCCTCCTGATCATCTGAGCCCCAGTGGACACTCAAGGTCATGCGGCCAGACACTGAACTATGGTGCAGAATGGGTATCAGCTCTGAGCCTGCAGAGGGCTGGGGGTAGGGGTTTGGAGACGTATGTCCCTGGCCTCCTCTCTTGGTTTTTTTCCTGTCTCTAGGCCGCTGGGGACTCCCCACAGCCTCGCCAGAGAGGACGGTGTCGAAGCTGGCCTCCCAGGACTCCTCCTCCACCAGGTCCACGGCCGTCAGACTGGCCACAGACATAGTGGAGGGGCTGGGTGAGCTGCCACTAGGCAACGAGCTCTGGGAATTACTCACATTTGGGCCATAGTCTGTGGAGCCCTGGGAGAGGCTTCCAGCCATGTCATTGTCTGGACTCTGGGCCAAACTGGCCACTTCATTGAGTATATGGCCAGTCCCTTGCTCCGGAGCACAGCGCACCCCACTGGTACCCAGGGTTCGAGTCCTCTCCTGCCTGGGGAGGGCTGTGCGGGAAAGGGTGTGGGCCGACCTGCTCCCTGGGGAGGCTGGGAACATGCCGGCCTCCGCCTGAGTCTTGAGTGCCCAGCGATGACCAGGAGCCATGGAGTTAGGCAAGAGACCCAGGGTTGAGTCACCGGTCTTGGGAGTCTGGGGTTGGCCTAGGGACACTTTGCTCCCACTGGCACCCCTCAGTGCACCTGGGGTGGCCTTGTTGATCCTCTCCCTAGTGTCTACGGAGGCCCGTTTGTGATGTGGGGACTGAGTTTTCTGCATGGTCTCCTCTTGGAACACAGATGGCTGTCGTCGAGCTTTGGTCGAAGCTCGGTACATGCTGGAGGGCACCTTGTTGACCCCGGGGTACTGACACCAACAAACAGACCCCCCATAGGCAGCGGCGCACTGGTGGGAGTGTGCGGCGCTCCCCCTACCCGCCGCCCCGACACGCGCACCCGAGGCCGCCCGGCCCTCCCCTGACGACGCCCACGGACGCGGGGCCACCCTGCTGACCGCATGTGGACTATGGGAGCTCGGGGCTGTGCCCCCAGCCACCACCGACTGCTGGCTGGTGCTTGGGCCCACACCATTGGCAATAAGCGGCTGCCACAGACTGGGGGGCGGCTGCGGGTGGGGTGGCTTGGGTAAGCTGGGGCCCGTGTCACTCTCCACGGGGTTGTGATCTGATGCTAATTCACTGGCCCCTGGGGGCAGGCGCACGTTTTCCTCACTGACCGCAGGGTTCAGATGTAGGTCTGAGCCGCCGCCCCTGCTGGGGTCCAGGGCAGCGATCAGGGGATGCTGATGAATGGCAGAGATCACTCTACTGGCCAAGGAGGCACCCACAGAGACCACCGGCGAGCAGGGTGACCCCCCGAGCATGGCCCCATCCCCCATCTCTTCTAAGAAGCCGGCAGGCCAGCCTGTGAAGAAGCCCTCCCAGGCCCCGTCCTGGGGAACCCTGACCTTGCTGGGCTGTGGTCTCACGGGGCCTACGGCGGACCCCCATGCGGCCGCTGGGTTCCCCCTGCAGTCCACCTCCACGGGGGCTGGAATCACAGACATCCTGCTTCCTGCTGTTTTCGAGGCGGCCTTGGGGAGGACGACGCCAGTCCTCAGGGCTGCCTGAGACAAAGACTGGCTGAGGACAGCACCCAGCTCCCCCTGACACAGGGCCTGGCTCAGAGCGGCCCACTCCTCCTCTGTCAGGGCCTTGCTGAGCACATCCGCCAGCTTACCCTGCTTGGCCTTGGTGAGTTCTGCCCGCAGCTCACCAGGGGAGAGGGTGCGGGACAATGCAAGGCCCAGCTCGCCCCAGGAGAGCACTTTCATCAGCGCCGTTCCCAGCTTGCCCTGGGGCAGGGCCTTGGCCATCGTGGAGCCCAGGGCTTTCTTGGACAGGGCCTGGTTCAGGGCTGCCCTCACTTGCCCCTGGGAGAGGGCTTTGGTCAATAGGGCGCGGAGGTCCTCCTGGGATCCCAGCTCAGCGGCCAGCTCGGCGCACAGGGAGGCAAGCTGGGAGGCAGCCAGCTCTTCTGGACAGGGTGTGGCTGGGCCGGGCATCGGTGACTGGGCCCGGGTGGCCCCACTGTCACCCCAGGATTCAATGTTACAGGTGGGGTGTCCAGCAGAGGCCGCCAGAGGCACCAGCGTGCTCTTGGTCTCGCAGGGCCCTTGGCTTGGGCCCTGGGTGCCTTTGCCCTGCACATAGCTGTGGGGCTGGATCTGGGTTAGTCTGTCCTCTGGCTTGGCTTGGGGCAGATTGCCAAGGGCACCAGTACGCTTGCAGGGCTGAGTGGAGACCTTGAACCCGGCCAGGAGTGGCTGCGACTGGGTCTTGCCGCTGAGCTCAGCCGAGTGCTGGGCTGTGTAGAGGCACTTGGCTGTTTCTGTGACCAGCTGGGCCTGGGACTGCGCCTTGGTCAGCTCGGTGGACAGATGTGCTTTGGACTGGACCTTTATCACTCTGCTGGCCAGATGCGCCCGGGACTGCACCTTGGTCAGACACGTGCCCAGATGTGCAAAGGACGGGGTCTTGGTTAGCTTGGCGGGCGGATGGGCCTGGGACAGGGCCTTGGACAGACACGTGCCCGGGTGTGCCTGAGCCTGAGTTGGGGTCAGCTTGGTGGGCGGATGGGCCTGGGACATGGTCTTGGACAGACACGTGCCCGGGTGTGCCTGGGGCAGAGCTGCTGTCAGTTCAGCCAGCAGCTGCCCCTGGGACGAGGCTGTGGTCGTACAGGTGGCCAGCTGCTCCTGGGGCAGCCCTTTGGCCAGACAGGTCTCCAGATGTGTCTGGGGTGGGACCTTGGTCGGACACGGGGCCAGCTGTGCCCGGGGCAGGACCACGGCCGTTTCCATGGGCACGTACACCTGGGACTGAACCTTCACAACATCTGCCCTCGGGCATGTCTGTAACAGGGACTTGTTCCTGTCCTCGGCCATTTTCACCCAGGGGGATGCCCGGGACATTTCGATGGCCACACTGGAACTGGACACTGTTTCCATTTTCACCTGCTTCTGGGAAAAGGCCTTCATTCTTTCAGCTTCCAAAGGAGGCCTGGCTGGAGCCTTGGGGGCCCCAGCCCCCAGATGTGGTGCGTTAAAGTATTTAACCTTTCCCTCAGCCAGGTAGGAGTGAGAAGAGACCCGGACCATCCCGGCGGTCTGCTTGGCGTTCACCATGGCCTTGGCCTTCAGTCCGTTCAGACACGTGCGGGATGAGGCGTTGGGAATCCCAGCTGCCACAGTTGCCGGAGGGGAAGACTTCAGATTTCCAGCTGCTGAAGGTGGCAGGCACAGGGTCTTGAGGATGGCGGCCATGGAGCGAAATTGGGCTGGGGTTTTGGTGACCATGGCTGCCAGACGCGTCTGGGGAGGGGTCTTGGTCACGGAGGTCCCCGGGAGCATCTGAGATGGAGTCTTGGCCATGGCAGCGGCTGGACATGTCTGCAGTGGGGTCTTGGTCATCGGGGCTGCCGGGCGCATCTGGGCCGGAGTCTTGGCCATGGCGGGCACTGGGCACGTCTGGGGTGGAGCCTTGCCCACGGTGGCCACGGGCCGTGTCTGGGTTGGGGGCTTGATCATAGAGGCCAAAAGGCATATCTGTGGTGAGATCTTGGCCATCATGGCTGCTGGTCGTGTCTGGGGTGAAGCGTTGGTCATTGAGGCTGTGGGTCGCATCTGGGTGGGGGTCTTGGACATCGGGGCTACTGGGCATGGCTGGGCTGGGGTCTTGTTCACCATGCCCCCCAGGCCAGACTGAAGTGGGGTCTTGGTCATGGTGGCTGGCTGGGATGTCTGGGGTGAAGCCTTGGCTATCGCAGCCACCGGGCACGTCTGGGGTGGGCTCTTGGCCATTGGGGCCACCGGGTAAGTCTGGGGTGGGGCCTTAGTTATCGTTACTGTGGGCGCAGAACACGGCGGCGGCAGGGTCTTGCTCATCATGGCTGCCAGGCATGACTGGAGTGGGCTTTTGGGCATCGCAACAGCAGGATACGGCTGGGGTGGGGTCTTGGTCACGGCAGCCGCTGGGTTCATCTGGGTTGGGGTTTTGGTCATCCGGGCCGCTGGGTATACCTGGGGTGGGGTCTTGGCTATTGTCACCATGGGCGCCGCGCATGGCTGGGGCGGGGTCTTGGTCATCGTGGTCACCGGATACATCTGGGGCGCGGTCTTATTTATCACAAGGGCTGGGCCTGTCTGGGGTGGGGCTTTGAGGACCTCTGTCTCCACGTGGCCCTGGGTCTGGGTCTTGAGGGACCCGTGAACTGCCTGGGCATACCTCCCACATGGGGGCGGCCCCGGGGCTCCTGCTTTGTTGGCTCTGGTGGTTACTTGCTTGGTCTTCACCATGTCCCCTTCTACATGGACAAGGCAAGCATTTCTGACAGTTCTCGTCATCAGGCACGGGTGGCACTTTGCGTCTAGATTCACCGGACATGGCAGTCTGATGGCAATGGTCTGGTGGGGCAGGAAGGTGACGCTGGGTCCCCCAGTGGAGCCAGGCACCTGCATGCCAGGCTGGGGACCACCCTGGGCCTGGAGCAGGGCCAGCTGGTGGGTGCAGATGTCCAGGCTGTCGGAGGAAGGGAACTGGGTCTCCTTGCTCACCATGACGGGCTGGGCCACAGGAGGCTTGACCTCTCCTGGAGGCTGGAACCGCACCTGCTGGGGGGCATGGTAAGGGATGTCGCCCTCATCCACACTCACTTTCTTTTCCACGGTCTTGCCAGAACGGAGGAGCCGCCTGGTGTTGAAGCGTCGCCAGGCCTCCTGGATGGCCTTTGCTGCCTTCATCTGGGAGATCAGCTTCTGCCGGAGCTGGTAGCCCCTCCAGTTGGCTTGGATGAGGGTGGCCGCCCGGGACAGCATCATATCCATCTCGTCCACCAGCACATTCTTGAAGGCCTGGCTCTCAACCACAGCCCTCAGACGTGGGATGTGACGAGGTACCGTCACATCCTTGTCATGCTGTTGCAGAAGGGTCTCCCTGGACTCAACTGGCTCATGCTGAGGCTGCGGACTCAGTGTCCCTGCTTTGTCTTGGAGACTGGAGACAGACTGGGGCTGGTAGACATTCTGCGCATCGGTTGACAACGGTAGCTGTGCTGCTTCCTGCATTGTCTTGGTTTCTGGGCGAGTCAGCTCTGTTTGCAGGGGTGGCATAGAGAGGGGCAAAGAGGGGGATCGTACAGACGAGAGGGCTCCTGGCTGGAGCAAGCACTCCTCGCTCCTGACGCCTCACAATCTTCCTCCTCACCTTAAAGGCCCCGCCCTCTCCCAGCCACCTGTCCGGGTGGCCTTCGGCACCTATGTCTCCCTCTTGATCCTGTGGCCACTTTGACGCTGGCAACGGTGCGCCTTCTCAGCTGAATGGCCAACCACCTTCTTTTTGAATTTCCTTTGTGTCTGGAGCGTACTGTGAATATAGCACTGATCGCACTATTTGGGAAATTTCCTATTTGTGTGTGCGTGAGTGCCTCTCCCCACTTACTGTGATCTCCTAGAGGACAGGAACCAGGTCTGAGTCATTTCCTTGTCCCCATCTCAGTCATAGGGCCTGGTTCTGGGCTGGGAACAGGTGCGTGCTGGGTGGGCGGCTAACTTCATAAACGTGTGGCCGAGATGGGTGGATAGATGGATGAATGACTAGATAGTGAATGGATAAATCTGGATAAAGGAATGCTAGATGGGTTGGAAAGATGAGTAAAGGACTGTGTGGAAGACTAAGTAGGGAGAGGGGGTTGATGAATGAATTGATGAGCAGATCAATGAATAAAGAAATGGACACACAGACGGATGGATGGATTGATGGATCAATGAATGAATGAGTGGATGGATGAAGGGGAGGGAGGGGGATGGAGGGAGGAATGGATGGACGGACAGACAAGTGATTAGAGGACGGATGAGATCTGAGTCGCAAAAGGAGTATGTGAATGGAAAGAGCTGAAGGAATTGGTGTAGAGATCAATGAATGACTGACGTGTGCTGGATGATCTGTGCATGGATGACTGACGACGGGTACATCACTGGCAGATGCATGGGTAGAAGAATAAGGGAGTAACTGTGGTTTCTAGAAGCACCTTGGTTCAGGGGGAACTGGGATACTGCCAAACAGCCCTGATACGTCACCTAGAGCATAACATGCTTGTTGGGCAGAAGCCCCACCCCTACCCCAACCCTCTTTCTGGCTGAAACAGCCGATTCCTTTCCCAGACATCTTCATACCTTGGAGGGCCATAGAGTTGGAGGAGGAGCAGGAGGAGAAGGTACAATCTCAGAGGCCAGCTTGCAAGAGGATGCAGCCTTCATTCAGCCCTTCATCCCATGCAACATGCAGCAACTCTGCCCTTGGCTGGCTCTGTCGTCAAGACCAACGGGAGAAGAGATGTTAAGAGAGAAACAAAAACAAGGACAAAAAACCCCTAACATCTCAAAACAGAAACTAAAAACTTTTAAATCCACAAAGGTGAATGTACAAAGAAGTTTGCACTTGTGTTCTTTTGTACGTAAAAGCAAAACAACTAGAAATAACCAAAAAGGTGATTGCTAGGGGACCCGTTATAAGTGCTTAAAGGAGGATGTTCAAAGATGTTCATCACTGTACTGTTTATGAAGAGTTAAAACTGAAAACAACTCAAATGCACAGTGGCTTAAATTAAACAGAACATTCATACAGTGGTGTGCTATCCAGCCATTAGAAATGGTGTCCGGGGGGCACCTGGGTGGCTCAGTGGGTTAAGGCCTCTGCCTTCCGCTCAGGTCATGATCTCAGGGTCCTGGGATCGAGCCCCGCATCGGGCTCTCTGCTCGGCAGGGAGCCTGCTTCCTCCTCTCTCTCTCCCTGCCTGCCTCTCTGCCTACTTGTGATCTCTCTCTGTCAAATAAATAAATAAAATATTAAAAAAAAAAAAGAAATTGTGTCCGGGGTGCCTGGGTGGCTCAGTGGGTTAAAGCCTCTGCCTTTGGCTCAGGTCATGGTCCCAGGGTCCTGGGATCGAGCCCCGCATTGGGCTCTCTGCTCAGCGGGGAGCCTGCTTCCTCCTCTCTCTCTGCCTGCCTCTCTGCCTACTTGTGATCTCTGTCTGTCAAATAAATAAAATATTTTTAAAAAATGAAAGAAATGGTGTCCAGATCCACAAAAATGGTTAAAATTGAAAAGTGGACACATCATGGCCACCTGGGGAAATTGTCACTATCTTAGAGGCAACTTGTTAATTCCACCCTGATACTTACATTCAAGAGGTACAAGTGTTGGTACTCACCCCAAACCAGAAACCAACCAAATGCCCACGGATGGAAGATCTAAATTCAACCACATCAGTGACTGACGTGCTAATAGACTAAACACTTCAAGACAAAGATGATCAAAATAGATTTGCTTTCAAAGACCCATGTGCTGCCTCCTTTCACGATAAGTGTTCTAGCTTCACCTACGTGATGGCCTGAATGTCCTGCCCTGCCTCGTCTTCACCCCAAACCCCAAATGGGCTGGGCTCATTCAGAACAGCATCAGTGTGAACTGAACCGTAACAGCAAACGGGCCTGAGGCTGTTCTCCTGGAGGTAGGCAGCCATTGTCCCCATTTCACAGAGGAGGAAACTGAGGCCCAGAGAAGCCACATGTCATATTTCTTACTTTTTTTTTTTTAAGATTTTATTTATTTGACAGAGATCACAAGTAGGCAGAGCAGCAGGCAGAGAGAGAGGAGAAAAGCAGGTTCCTCACTGAGCAGAGAGGCTAATGCGGGACTCGATCCCAGAACCCTGGGATCATGACCTGAGCTGAAGGCAGAGGCTTTAACCCTCTGAGCCACCCAGATGCCCTTATTTCTTTAAGTTATTTCTGATTTGTCTCCCCCATTGAACTATGGTAGGACATGGGTAGGGATGTCCGTCTCTTTTGTTTGCTGTTGAATCTCCAGTGCCTAGAACAGTACACACAATAGATGTTCAATAGATGTTTATTGGTAGAGGCATGGGTGGATGGATGAGTGGACGGATGGACATACGGATGGATAAATGGACGAATGGACGGGTGGATGGATGGATGGCTGGATGAGTACCATCCGAGCTTCAGATCTTAGAGAGAACAGCTTCAGGATCTGAAGTGGCCTATCCCAGACTCTGCTGTTTCACCAACCACATGATTCAGCCCTTTATTTTTTTTTTTTTAAGATTTTATTTATTTGACAGACAGTGATCACAGGTAGGCAGAGAGACAGGCAGAGAGAGGGGAAGGGAAGCAGGCTCCCTGCTGAGCAGAGAGCCCCATGTGGGGCTCGGTCCCAGGACTCTGGGATCATGACCCGAGCCGAAGGCAGAGGCTTTAACCCACTGAGCTACCCAGGCACCCTGATTCAG
Organism: Neogale vison; assembly: GCF_020171115.1. Taxonomy (NCBI): domain Eukaryota; kingdom Metazoa; phylum Chordata; class Mammalia; order Carnivora; family Mustelidae; genus Neogale; species Neogale vison. The sequence continues at coordinate 212,707,058 of NC_058096.1, read as the reverse complement.
CCCTTTAAATGAACTCAACCAGAATGAGCGAACAGACAGACAGCAGAGTGAGAGGAATGTGATTATAGGGGACAGGAAAAAGGAATAGGGGCCCCCAGACATGTAAGCCAAGTGGCTGGCTTGGCAATTTTGAGTAAAGCCCTCTGAGTCTCAGTTTCCTTGTCACACAAGCTAAGACCACTTTCCCAGCCTCCCAAGGAAACATCCTCGGCTCCCCAGGCTGGGATCCCAGATGGACAAACACACCATCAGGTTTTGGGGAGCCCCAAATGCCCCTGCTCTGAGGGGCTGAGAAGCTGACCCATTTCTTGAAGTGGCCTGGAGGGCCCAAAAGGGCTCTGAGGATGCTGGGGGCCAGAGAAGAACAACCCAGTCTCCATGTACCCCCCACCAAACCCTCCACCAGCCCCACTCACCTGCCCCTGAAGCTGAACCCACCAGCCCGAATGGCCAGCCTTGGGGCCCTGGTGCCACAATGGCTTTGTGACTCACAGCCAAGTTCCAGCCAATCCCTATCAGCTCCTGGGGGAAGGGGGTTCTAGAAGGCTGACCCAACATGGGGGGCAGGGCCTAGATCAGCGCTGATAGTCATGGCGGTTGCTTCCTACTATCTGACTGTCCTGAATGGAAAATTAGGGTTCTGAGCAGAGAGGGGGCCCCAAATTCTTCCCCTACATGTGTCTCAAGGTATTTGTTGAACACCTCACTTTTTGTTTTTGTTTTTTTTTTTTAAAGATTTTTCTTTTAAGTAATCTCTACGCTCAACGTGGGACTCGAACTTATAGCTGCGTGATGCAGAGTCATGTGCTCTGCTGACCGAACCTGCTGGGTGCCTCTGAACACCTAACTTGGTAGTGGGACCTTATCTGGGCCTGGGGACACACACAAACTCAAATAATTTGGGGGTGTGAAATGGCTAGGCAGGAATCAAAGAAGGGGTAGATGGGCTGAGTTCCATAGGAGGAGAAGGAGAATCGTAGGAGAGCTAGGGGAGGGACATCCCGGGTGGAGGACACAGCACGGGCAAAGGGCCCAAGGTGAGAGGAAGTTGGGCATGATTAGGGAATGTGGAGGCTGGTGTGGTTGGAGGCAAGGGACAAGAGGGCCAGGAGGCAGAGTACTGAATAGGTGGGACCTCAGAGATGTCCCAAGAGCTTGGGTTTTGTGGCTCCTGGGTGACTCTGTTATTAAGCGCCTGCCTTGGGCTCAGGTCATGATCCCAGCCACGGTCCTGAGATCGAGCCCCGCATTGGGCCCCCTGCACGGTAAGCTTGCTTCTCCCTCTGCCTGCCACTCCCCCTGCTGTGTTTTCTAAATAAAAATCTAAAAAAAAAAAAAAAAGTGTGGGTTTTATCAAGAAGGCACTGGCGGAGCCACGAGAGGGTCCAGAAAAAAAGACGCATAGTTTGTACTCTGATTCGCATCCTAGAAGTCCAGGCGGGTATCTGTGTCCGGCCCTGAGGATGGGGGCTCCTTAGGGTGGGGCTGGGCCCAAAGTCCCTTGGGATCCCCATATGGGCCTGGCAACAGTAGGTATCAACTCTGAGCCACAGTCCTTAAGGGGAAAGTGAGGCCACCATTCCCATCCACCACCTGGGGCTGGGCTGATGCCTGAGGTGAATCACTGCTGGCCAGGATGGAGCTGACACACTTCTTGGCCTCAGTTCAGCAGGGTCCTGCCAAAGCCACACCACCTGGCCCGCAGCCTTAGCCTCGCTTCCCTGGGGAGCCACTGGGTGGCACCAGAGCAAGAGGCCGGCAAGCAGAGACACCCAGCCTCACTGGGCAGAGATCCCCTCATCTTCTCCACGCTGTGGCTGTAGCTCTGGGCAAAATCAGAGACATGATAGTTGGACAGGACTTATGTCCTTGGTTTCAGCAACGACCAGGACAGCTCCCATCCATGCCCTCCTTGAGCTAAACACAAATCCAGAGTGGGTCAGGGCAATAATGATGGAACCACAGGGTACTCTGGGAACGCAATAAGACCCAGCCCGGGGGGGTTACTGGGGACCAGGAGGGCAAAAGCACTGAGTTTGAAGGAAGATCAGGTGGGTAGTAGAGAGAAGAAGTGTTATCAGGGTTGTAGCCATGCAAAGGCCCTGAGGCCAAAGGGGAAGGAAGGAGAGTTTGGATAGAAAGGTGCCTGCAGTGACAATGATCTTTCCAGGGCCAGATGCACCCAAGGACTTTTTTCCATAAAGGTTTCAAGTAGGGAGTCATATCTGTGGTTTCCAAAAAGCCCCATGTCACATGCTAGTGAAAACATAGGGCCTCCACTTAGACCCAAGTCTCCTGGTCTTTTTTATTTTTGTTTTCTTTTTCTTTCTGAAGATTGATTTATTTGAGAGGAAGTGCATGGGAGAGTTAGCACAAATGGGAGGGACAGGGGGAGAGGGAGAGAGACTCCCAAGCAAACTCTGAGTCCGGAGCCCAGTGTGGGCTCCCAGCCCTGAGATCATGACCTGAGCCGAAACCCAGCTGGATGCCTAACCAACCGAGCCACCCAGGCGCCCTGGTAAATATCTTTTCTATACTTATGAGTGGTGGCTGGGGACCAGCAGATAGCTTCAGGATAGGGGCTGGTCCCCAGAAAGACAGAGGCATTAGAGGGTTGGAGGTTTCAACCACACCTCCCAGACCTCCTGAGTGAGAAGAGGGACTGGAGATTGAACCAATCACCAAAGGCCAGTGAGTTAACCAATCACACCTATGGAATGAAACCAGCTAGGGTCGGAGAGCTTCTCAGTTGATGAAAACATAGACAGACTGGGAGCGCGGCCCATCCACACGGGGCAGGGAAGTCCAATGCCCCTTCCACTGTACCTTGCCCTCCCTCTGTGTCTCCTCCACCTAACTGTACCTGAGTTGTAGCCTTTATAAGCCAGTAATATGGGCACCTGGGTGGCTCAGTTGGTTAGGCGTCTGCCTTCAGCTCAGATCCCCATCGGGCTCTCTGCTCAGCGGGCAGACTGCTTCTCCCTCTCTCTCTGCCCCTTCCCACCACTCATGCTCTCTTTCCCTGTCTCAAATAAATAAATAAATAAAATCTTGAAAGTAAATAAATAAACCAGTAATAGTAAATAAAACACTTTCCTAGTTTCTGTGAGCGGTTCTAAATTATCAAGACTGGCGTGGGGGTTGAGGAAATCCTTGGTTTAGGGCTTACTGTCCCAAAATCCAGGTGGCAACCGGAGACTTCCAAATGGCATTGAAGTGGGGGTGGTGGTGTGGGACTAAGAACCCCCCCGCCTGTAGGGTCTGTGCGAACTCCAGGTAGTGTCAGAACTGAATTATAGGACACCTGGGTGATGTCTAGAATTCAGAACCGGTGAGTGTGGGGAAATCGCCCCCCCAAAACACAGTTGGCATCAGGATTATGAATAAAACAGTTTGGGGGGCCTGATGCAGATCTCCCGACCTCCTGGGCCTCTCCCCTTCTCTGTAGGTTGGGGGTGCACGGAGAGCCCTTCAGTATCATTATTACTCATTCAACCAAACTGATGTGGGAGATGTTGTTACCTGGACATGAACCTACCCATTTCATAGCATAGGAGGTAGAGGGGGGAGAGGGGAGAGGGCTGGGTTGAGGTTACACAGTGGCAAATTGGCACCCAAGCTGAGACTCAGGCTTCTAAAGAGTGAAGCTGTGGTCCCAAAGCCTGGTTCTTGGTCTCCTGTGTCAAGACACCCTCACCTCAGCTTTGGCGGGGCACTGTTGGGTCCCTCCCAGTGTGAGGGCGGTGCAAGGTGAGGTCATGCTGTCAAAAACCAAACCCCAAAGCAGCTCTCGAAGCCTTGAAAAGTAGGCAGCCAGGGTGATCAGGAGGAAGAGGAAACAGGTAGATGGCGAGGCCCCACCCTTTCAATGGCAAGAGGGACGGTGGGCATGTTCCTTCTTTGCACCTGTTCCCCCATCTGTAAAACAGGCACAATTCACCTGCCTTAACAGGGCTGGGTATACAGCTGGTGCTCAACACACGCACACCAGCTCAACTTGCCCCGCGTCCTTGACCACTGATGCTTAGGTCCCTCCTGGCACCAAGTGAGACAGAGACCCAAGGCCTGGGGTCTTTTGCCCACAAAACTGCAAGGGTCAGGGTAGGCAGGGGATAAAGGCAGCCCAGAGGTCAAGGCTCTGGAGGTGAACAGCCCAAGGTCCAGATATTCCTGCAAACTCCTAAAAATGTCAGGCTCTGTGACCTCTCATCACTCAACCTCTCTGAACAGGAGTTTCCTCAAAATGGGATACTAGGATGTTGGGAAGGGAGAGGTCTTCAGGGAGTACTTGGGAAATCCTGATTCCGAGTGAATGCCTAGGGAAGTACCACGGAGCGTAGCTACACCACCCCTACTGGAGGAAGACTGCTCCAGTCCGACCCCACCTGTGCCACGTTCCTCTGGCCCTGAGACTCAGCAGCCCCCATCCGCCCGACAATAATAGAAGCTTACGCTGAGCACCAACTATAGGCCAAGCGGGGCTCTGGAACAAACTGTTAATCCTCCAACTTTCCGGGGCAAGCTTACAACTGTTCTGCCCATTTTAGACAGGGTAAGTGATGCCCAGAGGTTCAAGTTTCTGCCTTTTCCTACCCGCCTGGGGCTGGGCTGTGCTCTTTCCATCTTGTAGTCTATCTGTCCTAAAGGGGACACCCGTGGGCTCGCTAGTTCCAAATGCTGGTTGGAGATCGTAGTATCCCTCACCTAACCTGGACATCGGTGGGCCCCAAGCCCGGGAGCGCCTAGATGGCGCTCGTTGAGCGCCAGATGTTCGGAGCCCCTCCCGTACTCCGGCTCTCCTCCTCCGAGCACAGGCAGAGGGAGGAGGGGCAAGGAGGCAAGGGAGGGGGGAGGGGAGCGTGTGAGCCAGGCCCTGCCCAGCCCATCAGGCCCCGGCGGGGGAAGAAGGAGGCAGAGAGCCGAGCTGGCGTAACGAGACTTTACTGAAAACAGAAAACCGGGCGAACCAAGGATTACAAACAGGAATGTGGACTCGTAGCAAAACAAAACAAAACAACAGAACAAAAAGGGCGGGAGGAGGGATGTCGGAAGGACGGAAGGGGGGGTGAGCAAGAGCGAGGAAAGGGAAGGGAGGTTGTTTTTTTTTTTTTCTTCTTCCCATTTCTTTAAAAAACCAACACAAGATAAAACACACACACACAACCAACGTTTGTTCCCAAGTAGAAACATAAATAGGGCAGAATCGAACACTCTGTTCTTCTCTCTTCCAAAGGCAAAAAAAAAAAAAAAAAAAGTAAAAGGAAAGGCAGGGTTTGAGGCTGCGCCCCCTCGGAGCCCCCTTCTGCGGTGGTGTGTACAAAGGGGCTGCCGGGGCGCGCGGGTTTGTGCAACACTGGGTGGCCGCGCTCGGGGAACAGAGGCAGCGCGAGGGCGGGGGGGGGGGTCATGCGCTTGCCCCCAGGAGCAGGGGGTCCAGCTTGTCGAGTCCGAGGCGCCCTCTTCGAGTCCTGAGCACCCTCGGGGGGTCCTCAGGGACCGCGCCCTCTCGGAATCCTGGCACCCTCGGGGTGTGGGGGGGTGTCCCCGGGGCCGCGCCCTCTCCGAGTCCGGGGCGCCCACGTCCACCCCCCACTCGAGCCCGCCTCCCCGGGAGGGGGGCCGCGCATGCGCCCCGCGCGCGGGCTCAGTACGCGGACACCTGGTGCTGGGGCAGCAGCTGGCAGCCGCTGTTGACGTGGCTGAGGACCTTCTGCTTGAGCTGCGCCACCTGCTCCCGCAGCAAACTCGCTGTGGACGCCAGCTCCGTGTTCTGGCTCTTGAGCGTCTTCACTTTCTCCTCGAGGCGCGAGATGCGCTCCAGCTTGCGCTTGCGGCACTTAGAGGCAGCGATGCGGTTGCGCAGCCGCTTGCGCTCCGCCTTAATGCGCTCCTGCGTGTCCATGTCGATGGGCGACAACGGCGGGCTCTCGCCAAAGCTTGGCACGTCGGGCACCGTCTGCGGCTCATCCTTGAGCGCGGTCAGGCGGGGCGGCCCCAGCGCGCCTGGGGGAGGCGGTGGAGGGAAGGGTACAGGCTCGGCGGTGAAGGCGACCGTCGCAGCACCCCCCGAACCGCCGGTGCCGCCCGCGTAGCTGCTCAGGTTCGCGTAGACGGGCGCCTCGGGCGTGGCTGCCGCCGGGGCCAGTTCGCCAGGAGGCGCGGTGCCCGCAGCCGTGCTCGAGGGTCCCCCGGCGGCCGCAGCAGCGGAGGCCGCGCCCGTGCCCAGCTGGTTCTGCTTGTGCAAGTCCTCCAGGGCCTTGACGAAGCCCTCGGCAAACTCCTGCTCCTCGCTGGCCGCCACCTTGGGGTAGAGGAACTGAGTGCTCGTCGGCGTGGTGGTGACCAGCCCGTTGGACTGGATGATGAGGCGCTCGAGCTCGGGCGAGGCGAGCTTGAGCAGCCCCAGGTCGGGCGACGCGAGGAGGCCGTCGGGGGGCGCCGTGCCTGGGGCGCCGTCGGTGCGCAGGGGGGCCGGGGGCGGCGCGGCCGTGGGCTTGAGCGCCGCCGCCACCTGCTCACTCAGGCTCAGCGTCAGCGCGTCTTTCTTCATCATGCTGCCAGTCGCCGCCGTCGGGGGCGCCCCGGGGAACAGGCGACCCGGGGACGCGAAGCTACCACCGCCGCCACTGCTACTGACGCCGCCGCCCAGGCCGCTCAGCGCCTCATCGCCGTAGAAGGGTGTTTCCATCCTCCGCCTCCCCCGCCGCGCCGGCCTGGGGTGGGGGGGGAGGGGGGAGTGGCCGCGGCCGCCCGGGGGGCCCGCGCCCCCCCGTCCGCTCGGCCCTGCGCCCGCCCCGGCCGAAGCCGCTGCGCCCGGCCCTCCACTGGCGGCGGCTCCTGCGCCGCGCACTTCGCGCGCCCTCTTATAGCCTCGGCCCAGCGCGATGAGCTCACTGCCCCCGCTCGCCATTGGGCGTAGGTGACGTCTCTCATTTGCATGGTGGGGCGGGGCTAAACCGCGACCGCCCTCCCCTGGCTGCCGTTGCCCCGGTGACGCGCGGTAAACCGCACAACAGCGCGCTGCCTTGTGGGTTGACGTCATGGGGGCAGGTCCCACGGCCGGACCCGGTTACCCCGCCCCGGGAGCGCGGTGTACGACCAATGCCCCCAGTGCTGCCTCCCGCCAAGGCACGTCCCGGGTGGCGTGATGAGCCCGGCCACCAGCCGCCTGCCGGTCCCCAAGCCCCGCCCCGTATCCGCGCGTGGGGCCCCGGCTGGGCGGGGGCGGGGGCGGTGCCGGCCTCCGGGGACCGGCGGGGGATGGGGCCTAGATGGATAAATAACTCCAAGGCACCTCCCGCTCCACTACGCCTACAAGTGCCTGCCTTAGAATTCCTCCATCCTGGCGCTACACGGGCTGGCGGCAGAAGGTCTTAGGGGGCTTATCCCGGTGGCTCCCTGGGCGTTTTGGCCAGATCTACCTCCGTCTCACCCTCACCCCTAAATCTGCGGTGATGTGTTTGCCCCAGAAAGACGAGGGAGGGAAAAGGAGAGCTGCCAGACGTTGCTGGAAACGCTTTGAGCCTGATACTTCTCACTGAGGAGTCTAAAAGTACGGAGTCCGACTTCCTGACTTTACAGACAGGAAACCGAGGCTCAGCAAGGTGCGACCCGGCCAGATCTCTTATTCACCTGATAGAACTCTGGCCTCCTGCTCCTGGGCGGCCGCCTGTATTTTTTACTCTGCATCTGAGAGGGCCTGCTGTGGGTCTTGAGGTGAGGGTGGTTGACTACCGGCCCCCCCCAGTTTCCTCCTTAGCGTCCCTCCCCTTCCCTGTGTTAAGGCCGGAATCCCAGCTGGTAATTGTTAACTATTTAATACTGTTTGGTTATAGTCAGCTCTCAGTGGGCCTCCCTAAAGGCTGGCTGGAGATGGAATATGAGGGAGGAGGGAGGTAACAACCTGTCCAACACTCCCTAGGAATTCTCGGGACACCTGGGTCTGGCTGACAGCTCCTTCACACAGCCCCTCCCTGCCTCCCACCACACTCAGGATAGAGACAATTTCTCAGCCAGATGGTGGAGGCTAAGGACCCTTCTTCCACAGACCTCCCTCTAACCTTTCAGCTTCTCTGAGCCTTGGCCTCTCAGCCCATTGATGCCTCAGGGCCTTTGCATATGCTATACCCTCTGTGTGACCGCTCCCTTCCCAAAGGCAAACTTGTATCCTTGGAGAGGCCCCTCCCACTCACCTTATTTCCATTAGAGCCTTGGAAGCGTTCAGAATGACAGGCTGACCAAAAGTTCCCGGAGGGCAAGGAACCTGCTGGGTCTCCAACATCTGGTAGAGCACCTGGCTCAGTGTTAAAGGAGACGCTGCCTGGTCTGGTTGCTGTGGTCTCTGTGTCCTCCAGACCTGACCTCTCAGGTCCCAGCCTGAGCAAAGGGACCCCTGATGAGAGGGGATCCAGCCTCCAGCCTGTTGCTAACTCTGCTCTGACACCCCCCTCTCTAGGCCTATGCAATGGGGCTAGATTGGAGGAAATGGGGCCATGCTTCTCCCCAAGGCAGGACGTGAGTGGGTGGCCTAGGGAGCCTCCACCCTGACCTTGGGCCTTAACCTTGACAAGTGGGTGAATGGTCTGGTAAACAATGGGCAGAACCTGCCTGAGCTGAAAGACTGACCAGCAAACAAGCCTTGGGAAATGGAGGCACCAGGAGTCCAAGGTCTCTCTGACTCAAGTTTTCCTCCTCATGAAAATGGGAGTGAATAATCTCACCCACCTCATGGAGTCTTGTGATTTTTTTTTTTCATTAAGTAAACTCTACCCCCGTCCTGGGGCTGGACCTGGGGACCCTGAGATTCGAGAGAGTGCATGCTCTACTGACGAACCCAGCCAGGTGCCTTGAGTATTGTGATTTGCATTGGATTTGAAAAAATAGTAAGAACTCCATGTTTTCTATAAGTATTTTCCATTATTATTATTTTTTTAAAGACTTTATTTGACAGACAGAGTTTACAAGTAGGCAGAGAGGCAGGTATAGAGAGAGGGGAAACAGGCTGCCTGCTGAGCAGGGAGCCCGATGTGAGACTTGATCCTAGGACCCTGGGATCATAACCTGAGCCAAAGGCAGAGGCTTAACCCACTGAGCCACCCAGGCGCCCCTATTAATATTATTATTATTATTAAGCCAACCTTAATTGTGTATGGTTGTTTGGTCTGGAGTTCCCTTAGCTGAAGTGCCCTTCCTTACCCTCCAGGCAAATTCCTACTCATGCTTCAAAACCCAATGTCTCGTCCTCCAAGAAGCCTTCCCTAACCTGACGCCCAAGGAATCCCCTAGTGACCCCCCACCATCTGGCTAAGCCTGCCCACCATCTTTGTCGGGCTCTGTCTACCCCAGATGGGGGAGGGGAAGATTCTTGAGGCTGGATAGAGAGGACCTGCCTTGGCCCCTTTGTATGAGAGGAGTGGCCCTGGACAGACTCTGCCAGCGCTACTTTTCAAGGCCTGGCTTCTTCAGTCTCTACTGCTATGTACTTGCTGTTCCCTCCGACCCAATAATTTTCCCTACCTTCTCCTTCCTCCTAGCCAGGGAGTACTCTGGGACACCTTAGACCTGCTCTTCCATTTGGACCAACCCTGTCCCTACCTAGTCAGGCAGGTCAAGGGGAGCCTAGCTAAATCCACCAACCAATCATACACAGTGAATTAGGGATAACTCCCATTCATTCATTCATTCATTCATTCTGTATACGCTATCTGAGCTCCTACTGTGAGCCAAGTGATGGGGACACATGGCATGACACAAAGACCCTCACCTTCCCAGCACAGGCTCTGAAGGAGGAACCTTCAAACACAATTTCAAGGAGAATGGTGCCCCCTCTGTGGACTGGGGGGTATGTTTTAGAGTTGGGTAATTGGGGTGGGGTGCCCTAGAGGTGATGCTGAATGAAGGAGGAGCTGGAGATAATTTGAAGGCCAAACATCCCAGACAGTGGGAACAGCCAATGCAAAAGCCCTGGGGCGGCTGGCCACTTTGATGGAGACAGCCTGTGGGGCTGGATTGTGTGAGCCCCGGGAAGCCAGATGGAGAGAAGGAAAGCAGGCTTCCATGGGAGCCTGGGTAGTGTATGCCCAGTGTAATGGCAGTGGCCCTGGAAGATGGGATTGAGGGAGAAATCGGTCACAGGCCTCAGCCTAGACCCTGATTTTTCCACCCTTACTCTCCCAGCGGCTCCGCGACATTATCTCACTTTCCAGAGCAGTCCAGGGAGGGTGCGGGACCTGCCCTGGGGTGTCGCACAGTACCGGCCCAACTAAAATTCAGCCCGGTCCCCAACCCCTATCCTAGCTTCCGAAGGAAAGCTGAAACTACCACCCGCCCCAGGCGAGATTTGAATCTCCTCCCCTCCGCTCTGGGGCCTCTCTCTTCTCTTCTCTCTCTCTCTCTGTCTTTCGATCCAGCGTTGAGGTTACGCTTCTTGTTTAAAGCAAACTGCAAGTCGGTTTAATGTTTAGTCTTTATTTGAAGACCCAGGGACCTCAAATCTACTTGATAAAACGCAAAGCCCCAAAGAAAGAGAAAAAAAAAAAAAAAAAGGAGTTAAGCAGGAAGCAGAAAGGGGTGAGGCGGCGGAACCTCTTAAAGGGGAGGTTTGCGGGGGATCGCTCGGGACCCCGCGGGTCTGGGTAGGGCTCATGGGGAACGTCCTCCGGCGCTTAGGACCCATGGGCTGGTGGAGGTGGGGCTTGCGGGGACCATCCGCGGATGGCGGGACCCCGCGAGGGGGCCGGGGAAGGGGTGCAGTCTTGGGGCCGGGGGCGCGTCTGGCCTCCGCGCATTCCTAAGGATCGGGTTACCGGCCAAAGCGGTGGCCCCTCCCCTCCCCTCCTGCCCCGCTTCCGCCCTCGCCGGGAGCAGGAACCAGTCACCTCCCCCGTCCTGTGCAGGTGCTTGGCCGGCCGCGGGGAGGGTACCCACACCCAGTCCTCCCGGCCGGCACTGGCGCTTTCCAGTCTCACGAGACCATTTTACCGACGAGGAAACTGACGTTTCGTCAGCTCCTTTCAGCCCGGATGGAACCAGACTGACAGCCTGCTTTCCGACCCGTGGCCCTGTTGACTGCACCCAGAGGCTGCAGTGTCCCCAGCCTCCCGCAGGCCCGGATGAGCGGCCCAGCCCAGCCCCGTGTTCGTTGATCGACGGGCCACAGTGAGCCTGGACGGGCGCCCGGGCAAAGGAGAAAACAGCTTTTCACACCACCACCTTCTTCCCCCACCCCCAGGATGGGCAAGATTCCTGCGCTCATACAGCGAACATGTAATGTGCATCTGCTGTATACCCAGGCCCACGTTAGGCCCTTTCCCAGACAGACTCGGGGAAACCTGAAGGTTTGGGGATCGGAGGGTGGTGAGCTCAACTTTGCTAAACCAGCTTGAGAAGCTGATTTGCTTTGGTTTTGTTTATCTTTCAGCCAACCTCCAGCACCATCATTCAGCTGTTCACCACCCTCTACGGAGTACCTACTGTGTGCCCTGCCCTGTGTGCTGGGCCAGGGTTTTCCACCATCCCTCATCAACCCCTGAGCTGATACTCCAGAACGAGACAGGAAATACCCACCATAAATGAAGAAGTACGCTTTAGGCTGATGTCACTATTTCTCCTTTAGGTCGACCCCCTTTTCTGTTTTTACTTCAGCAAATATATTTCAAAAGGGAAACTTCCATGTCACCACCAAGAATGGAAAACCAGTTTCTCTTGCCATAAATAGAAAGAAACTGAAAAACGATCAAATGAGAGCAAAACCCAGGAATTCCTTCCTTAAGGGATGCTCTGGGATGTCCAAATATCCAGAAAGCATTGAAGGCAGGGAAGCCCCAAGCCAAGCCAAGAAGGGACCACAGGGATCCACTTGGTGTTTTTGTCCCTAAGGGCCTCGGCACACAGTAGGTGCTCAGTAATGTGCCAAGCCTTGGCAGTGGGCACCTACGACACATGGGGTTTGCCTGCATCCCATAGCATGCTTCTGGGGGCCTTTAAGTTTACTGACCCATTCTCTGGGACAAATGATGGTGGTGGCGCTAGGTAGCAGCTCCTTGTGGGGGGAACCCCCACAGGGCCTCTCTGGGGAGACTTCGGGTTGGTTCAGTTAAGTAGAAGCTCCTGCTTCCTCCTCAAGACCTTGGGGGTGTCCCCACCCCCGGTCCTGTGTCCCCTGACAGCCTTCTGCAATGAGCTGTGGGCCCTTGACATCCTGCCCAGGCTGCCCAGGGATTGGGGAGGGGAAAATGTGTGAAATCAGTAAGTATGAATTAAATAAGTAAAGGAATTAATGCGTGAATGGCGCTAATGGATGATTTGGCGAAGTAATGAATGGATGAGCTAATGGATGAGAGGATGCATCCATGCCCCCAAGTTGGGAAACCCACTCCCCACATTTTTTCTTAATAGTCCCACGCCAGCACTGCTAAGAGGGACATCTGTCCACGGTTTTCAGAGGGACACACAGGCTCTGAGCAAGCATGGCTCCATGCCCATTTTCAGAGCGCAGACTGGAATACAGGTGGCCTAGCTCGCTCACCGTGAGCTGCATGCAGGACAGAGGGCCGAGTAGAGGAGCGGGGCCCCCCAGTTGGGGGAGTAGGTTGAACGGGGGCGAAGCGGGCAGCAGACAAGGGCAGGGAAGCGGTGGGGCGGGGCCTCCGGAGCGGGGAGGAGCGGGCAGACTCCCAGTCGATTAGGAAGGGGCTCCAAGTTAAGAGCAAGTTTGGGGGGCCTCCCGGCACGCGAGTCACAGAAACACCAGCCTTGCGTCTCCTGGGCGTGGGGAGCCAAAGACACTCCTCCGCCCCACAACACTCGCAACCTGAGGCCGCCACAGTGAACTCCTTCGCCCGCCAGCTTCCCCCCTTCCTTCGCCACCGCCTCTCCCCGGGAGGAAGTGGTGAGGGTGCGGGGGAGGGCCCCCCATTCTCACTTCCCCTGGGGCAGGGCGGGGCCTGCAGGGTGCCCTCCCCCGCCGCAAGGATGGGGGTGCCGACAGGAGTGGGGGCTGGGAGCCCCAAGAGCTGGGGCCCGGCAGGGCGGTGCGGACCCTGGTTGGGTGAGGTCTCTAAGTTCGATTCTCTAAAGTTTCGATGGTTCTCATCTGAAACGTGGGGGGAAGAAACTCGACCCTGAAACAATGGGTTGCTGGGTGAGAGGACTCCGCCCCAGGCCCAAGGAGACCAAACCCGATAAGGACACTCCCAGGCCCGGAGGGGTCAGGGCCCGGCCGGAGGGAGAGACGTCGCTGTAAACATGGACTTGGACCGGGGCGGGAGGCGCATTCCACGCGGAGGGAACCGCGCAGGCCAATGCCTGGCGGCTGGTAGGGACCTCCCGCCTCGCCAGGCGGCTGGGCCTGCCCAGGACCTGCCTCTCGTCTTTCCCCCCAGCCTGGCCCCTCCTCCGGCGGGGGTGGGGGGAGGATCTGGAGGGCCTCGGCGCCGCCAGCCGCAGACGCGGACTTAACCCCGCGCTGCGGCCAGACTCGGTGGCAAGGGAGGCGGGTGGCGTCAGCGCCGACGTCAAGGCGAGGCGGGGCCACGTAGATTCGGGCACCCAGCCGGTGCCCCACGCAGCGCTGGAAGTCGTGGGTGTGGTGGTGGGCAGAGTCCGCCCTCCAGCTGTCCTGACTGTGCGCAGAGGGGAAACCGAGGCACGGAGAGGCGAGTGGCCTAGCCGAGACCGAAGCTGGGCCCCAGGGCTCCAGGTCCCCGGCCCTCAGCCTCAGGGCGCTTCTGTCCCACACCGTCGCCCTCTCCCTTTCTTTCGCTTGCGTTGGCCTACGTCGCCGTGATAGCCCCAGGGTCAGACGAACTGGTGTTTTGTGTTTTGCTTTTTTTTTTTTTTTTTTCCCGGCACGTAGACAAATCCCTACAAAACCTACCAGTTAAGCGCTGGGCATCCCAGAGCTGTGCCCTGGCAAGTCACTCCATCTTTGTGGGCCTCAGTTTCCTCAAACGGACCAATGAAGGAAAGCTGACATTTCACTGCCGGCTCACTGCTCGGCCTTCGGGAAGCGGTGGGGTGGAGTGGGAGGTGATTCCCATGCCGAGGGGCGAGGGAGACAGTCTAGAGGAGAGAGGTACGAGTCGGGGGACACTAGCGAGACGGGATTCGAATCCACAGCTGGCCCCGGATCCTCCTTTTGTCCTCCCTACCTCCGCCCTCTCTCATCTCTCTCCCTCTGTGTCTAACCCCTCCACTTTCCCCGATTCCCTAGTCCCCCTTCCCTCTCCCATCCCCCCCACTGGCCCAGCTCCGCGCCCCTGCGGGTCCGCTAATTAAATGCAGAGCTGGGGGAGGGGGCGGCTCGCAGTTAACCCCTTCCCGTCGGGTCCTGGAGGGCTTCCCGGAGCTGAGGAAGGGAAGCGCCAACGCCGCTCAGCTCCTCTCCGCCCCTGACTCGGGGCCCTGGGACAACCCATTTGATGGACGGGTAATTCGAGGCCCAAGCGCCAGCTGTAGGCCACCCCAAGTCTCCATCCCGTGCCTATCTATAGCTCTGGGTCAGGTGAAGTCAAGTGGAGAGGACCCAGACACAGCCCTTATCCCCGCCTGGCTCCCCCTTTCCTCCACACACAGACTGAACATCTGAGAGGCACCCAACATTCTTGGGTGGGAACCACTGGAAAAATAGGTATTCTAACGTCAAGCCCTGGCAGGAGCTATGAAGAAATCTGGGGGAAGGGGGGGATGAGCAGAGGGCCAGCGACACCCGCAGACAAAGTGGGCACCAGGAAGGGTAGATTCCTGAGAGCCAGAATAGCACGAGCTAAGGCCCCAAGCTAGGAACGCAAGATGTGCTGCGGGAGAATCAAGGAGGAGGCCCGAAGTGGGGTGAGATGAAGGGGCATGGAGGGAAGGTAAGAGCAGAAGGAGCCCAGGGGCATCCAGGCCAACAGCAGCTGGGGTGGGGGTGGGAGTTAGACTCCTTGCCAGCCCAGGAGGACCCCGTGACCCTGTGTCTCCCTGCCTTAGTTTCCCCACCAGTGCCCATGTTCCAGAGGGCACAGCAGAGTCTTGGGGGCCTCGGGGCTGCCCAGAGTCATAGGGACCTGTCTTCTGCCCTCTGTGGTTGCTCGGCTGGACTGCCCTCTCCCTCTGTGGCTCCCCGTTAGCCCCTAGCTCTGCCTGTCCTATTATCCAGACTCCCTTGACATTGGCGTGATGTTCCTTCACCAGCAGTATCCACTTCCTGAGACATTCGGGGCAGGGGGAACCCCTTCCCTCCCTCAGGTAGCTCTCCAATCCCACTGGGCCCCTCACTCAGCCCCGGGCTCCTCTGCAAGGAGGGGGCTGGCTTAAGAGACAGGGCTGGGGGGAATGGGGGAAGGTGGGCAGCATGGTCCTTGAGCCTGGGGGAAAATCGCAGTCCCCTCTGCCCCTCTGCACCTGCCTCCTTGGAGGAGGCATGACGGTGGCTGTGGTGACGGGGGATGTGCCGGGAGGAGCATCCGGCAGGGCCTGCGTTGTCATGGCAACGCTGACTCAGAGGCAGAGGCAGGTAGCAGCATCTAGCCCCCGCCAGCCCACCCCAGTGCTCCTGGCACCTCACCCAACACCCACCCTGCAGCCTCCACTCTGGGGGACCTCTTCTGAAACTGGAGAGGGGTGGGTGAGACCCCAGAGCGGCTGGATGAATTCCTTCACCCACCCAATCACCTGTTGGAAGGGGGGAGATGCTCTTTTATCACACTTACCTGGGTGCTGGGTGCCACGTCTCCCACCCACCTTCAGGACACCCACCTTCCCATTCATCTGTTTATAGGTCCATCCATCCACCCACCCACTAATCTGTCCGTCCCTCCGTTTACCCATTCATCCATTAGTCATGGAGTACCCACTGTGCGCCCACCTTGCTCTCAGCACAGGACAGTTGTTCCTTGCTCCCGCAGTCAGGGTATCCATGAAGGATCTGGACTGGAGGGATACAGAGGAGGACAAGGCCTCTGAGTCCCCTTGAGTCCCGACCTTGAGAACTTGAGGTCCCTTCTCTCCCTCCTGCTCCCAGTATCTATTTCAGTGTCTGTCTCCATCTCTGAGTACAGCCCAGACCCTTCCCCACCTCTACCCCCGGCCCCAAAGCCACTGTGTAGCCTCCTTCCTCTCTTCCCCTCATTTGTCTCTTCCAGGCACACAAGCCTCTGTGTTTTTCCACTAACACATCAGCTCATTCCCACCTCAGGGCCTTTGCACATGTTGCTCTCCCTATCTGGAAAACCCTTAAGGTTTTCACCTCCATTTATCTTGTTTATTTCTTGGTTTCCTTATTATCTGTCTCTAGCCCTATCTCCAGAGTGTAAAGACCTGAGATGGCCTGCGGTTCCTTTAGTGTCCTGTCTTAGCCTATCTCTGCCTTCATTTCGCCCACTGTGAAATGGGCAGATGGGAATGGTGTTCACAATAAGGCTTTTACAGAAGGGGTTGGGGGGAGGAATTAAGCCCTCAGAATGTACCTGGCACAGAGTAAGTGCTCAACAAACATGTTCTTAGAAATAGTCCAGGGGCGCCCAGCTGGCTCAGTCATTAAGCCTCTGACTTCAACTCAGGTCATGATCCCAGGGTCCTGGGATCCAGCCAGCATCCTGGCTCCCTGCTCAGCAGGAAGCCTGCTTCTCCCTCTCCCTCTGCCCTGGTTGTGTTCCATCTCTCACTGTGTATCTCTCTGTCAAATAAATAAATAAAATCTCTTTAAAAAGAAAGGAAGAGAAGGAGGGAGGGAGAGAGGAAGGGTAAAAGGGAAGGAGGGAGGGAGGGAAGGAGTCCAAATGTCCACGAAGGAAGGAGTCCAAATGATGAAGGATAAAATTTGGTCTGGCTGTACAGTGTAATAGTACTCAGCCATAATAGTACAGAGCTATACAAAACTCTGACACACTCTACTACATGGATGAACCTTGAAAATACCACGCCAAGCGAAAGAAGCCAGACCCAAGAGGCCACCTGTTGTAGGATCCCATGTATGTGAAATGTCCAGAGCAGGCAAACCCACAGAGACAGAAAGCCAATTCATGGTTGTTCAGGGTCTCAGGGAGAGGGTGGAGGGTGACTGGTCATGGGGAACAGGGTTTCTTTCTGGGGTGCTGAAAATGTTCTGGAACTAAACAGAAGTGCTGGTTTCACAACACTGTAAGGTATCAAAGTCACTGGAGTGTTCACTTTAAAATGGTGAATTTGGGGGCGCCTGGGTGGCTCAGTGGTTAAGCATCTGTCTTCGGCTCTGGTCATGATCCTAGGGTCCTGGGATCAAGCCCCATGTTGGGCTCCCTACTCAGTGGGAAGCCTGCTTCTCTCTCTCTCACTCCTCCTGCTTGTGTTACCTCTCTTGCTGTCTCTCTCTCTGTGTCAAATAAATAAAATCTTTTAAAAATAAAAATAAATAAAATGGTGAATTTTGTGTCAGTGGATCTTACCACAATAATAATTTTATAAAAAGCACGTTGCAGGGGCGCCTGGTTGGCTCAGTGGGTTAAGCCTCTGCCTTCAGCTCAGGTCATGTTCTCGGGGTCCTGGGATCAAGCCCCACATCAGACTCTCTGCTCAGCAGGGAGCCTGCTTCACACCCCCCCGCCCCTGCCTGCCTCTCTGCCTGCTTGTGATCCCTCTCGCTATCAAATAAATAAATAAAATCTTAAAAAAAAAATAAAGCACAGTGGGTACAACCTGAGGACAATCTGAATAAAATGTGCTCTTTAGTCAAAAACGATCAGCTTACTGCGTCTTCAAGAAGCTAGCATGCACCTGCCCCTGGGCATTTGCACCTGCTGCTCCATCGAGCTGAGGCTTCAGGTAACTGAAAAGCTGGATCAGACCCTGGGTGGGCTGAGCTGAAGTCTGATTCCATTTGCTCACCCCACTCCGCCCCCTCCAATTGCAGGAAAGGTCAAGGTGTTTGGTGCTTAGAGATGATGTTGAGGACATTTGAGTGCCTTGGAGGGTCAGTCTGCACTCCCTCAGGGAGGGAAAAAGCCCTACAAGATAGTGGGGTTTGGCAGCAAGTGGGCAGGAGAGGCAATGGATTCTGTCCAGCTGGGGGCCATGTTCTGTTTCCAGCTGCCTCATGAACACAAACAGCAAGAAGGATTTTTTAAAAAAATTTTAAGGAAAATTGCTGAGTAATGAAGATCTCGCTGGACAGCATCACTGTGCCCCAGGAACTGAGTCTTCTGGGGTTTTTTGGAAAAGACAGCCTCTCCAGAAGGTTCTGGGGGAAATTGTATCTGAGTCTCTCCATGGTGACAGGGAGGGTGCGGAGGGAGGAGGGAGGCCACCTCACCATTCATCCACACGCACTTGGGCATTTGGGGACAGCCCCGAGCCCTGCTTGCCAGGGACACTGAACAGGCTAGAGGAACACAGGGTGGAAGGCCCTAGGGGTGCTTACAGGGACAGTTTTCAAAGGAACAGAGAAGGGAATGAGGGAGGGGAAGACGCAGGAGGACGCGCCGAGTATTTTTAGGCGCTGAATGCAGCCCTAAAATATTTCCACGGCCACTCCCGAGGGTGAGCAGGGTGACTATTTCGGTGCCTGGTTCCAGTGGAGGCGCGGCAGGCAAGGGTGAGTCACTGCTGGGTGGCTGGACCCAGACTGGCAGGGGGCTCTTAGGGCAGCACCAGGGGCCTTCAAGGGGACCACTCACCAGCTGGGGCAAGGCATCCAGGGCTGGCCTCTGGGGCATGGAGGATAGTGGCCCAGCCACTGACCACAGGGCAGGCCATGCCTGTGGCACCGTCGCCCAGAGCCTCCCAGACAATGAGCCAGTGGCTCGGGCTGAGCTCAAGAGGGATAGAGATTGGAGAGATTCCCCGGAGAGTTTTCGGCCCCTCTACAGGTGATCAACGAAGAATGAAGCAGTGCTCTTAAGGGTGTGCAAGTATGTATGAAGCACTTGCTGTATACCCAGCCTCCCCCACCCCAAGTAATCCTCCCAACAACTCCTGTGAAGTGGAGGCTGCTACTGCCCCCTCTGAGCAGCAAGAAAACTGAGGCACAATGGGGTAAAACTTGCCAGGCACTTTGTGTGTCTAGAACCTTGTCCCTCAACAGGGGAATAAACTTTCAAACCAGTGACGACCTCACCTGCCCCCACCCCACATGACTCCTGACTCCTGATTCTACACCTGACACAACTGAACCCAGAGAAGGTAAATGGATCCTCCAAGTTCAACGAGGCAACAGAGGAAGGAGCTCTGAGGAGGCCTCTGAAGCTGTGTGACCCTGGGCAGGTGGCTCACCCACTCTGTGCCCGAGTGTAGGAGCTGCCAGGCACACATGAGGCTGTTGTTTGGATCATGTTGGGTCTGATGACTCCTGACCTCATCTCTGCCTGACCTGAGCAGGCCACAGAAGCTCGGGGGCTTTTCACTTGCTGTTCCCTCCACCTGTTTCCTGCTCTCTTCCCACCGACCATGACTTCTTGACCTTGGGAGTTGGTCTGAACATGCCCCGCTCGGCAAGGCCTCCCCTTCCACTCTGGAAAGCTCCCATCCGTAGCATCCTGGGCTTCCTGCCTAGGCCCTCAAGGCACCCCTGCCTCTTCTTTCACCACCTCTTTGACCTCTACCCTGGGCTGAGCCCCCAGCCCCACCTCCTCCTGATCTTGCAGCTTAATCTGTTCCAGAACCTTCTGTGCTTCCCATCTTGCTCAGGGCCTGCACCTGCCCCATTTCCTACCCGCCTCCCAACCTTTGTTCCTGTCACCACTCTGTGTAGGGCCTTGGCACTTGCACAGGCTGTTCCCTTCAACTGAAATGCTCTTCTCCTAGATGGCTGCTTCCCTTGCCTTCCTCAAGCCCTTTCCTCAAATGTCAGTCACCCTCTGGCCTGCCCTGACCCCCCTCTTTCTCCCACCCTTGCTTTCTTTTTCTCCACATTGATGCACTGGGCTTGTTTGTTGCTAGCTCACCTTGTGGAAGGTAAGGGCCACTGGGCTGGGGCTCTTTGCCTAATTCATGCTGAGTCTCCAGTCCCTGGAATTGGGTTGCAGCCCCGGGGCCTCCGCCTCGAGGCCAGCCCTCTGCTCCACTGAGGTGCGGGGCTTCTCCCATAGAGGTGGTCTGAGTGAACATCAAGCCATCTCCTATACCCCTCCCTGGCCAAGTGGCCCTTTGTCCTGAGGGACAGCAGAGGACACCAGGTCATGCACTGAGCCACTGAAGATACCCATGTTGCTGATACCGGGAGAGGCTGGGCCCGGAGGTCCAGATGGATGGGTGGGGAGGACACCTGCCATCATGCCCACGTGGACGCAGTGGGTACAGGGCTTCCCGGCAGAGCTGCTCCGGGAGCAGCAGGTGAGGCCCAGCAGAGGAGGAATCCGAGGACATGTGTGCAGGAAGGGATGACGCAGGATGGCAAGCCAGATGCCCTCCCACTGCCACCAAGTGGGGCTGCTGCTCTTGCTTGCCAGCTGCATCCGGGTCTCCAAAAAGGGCTCTCGGTCTCAGGTCAGGCAAGAGTGGGCCGGGGCTGTCCGGGCTGGCCCCACAGAGCTTGGGCCCCAGGCTAAGTCACATCTCTGCTCAGAAGGGAACTGGAGCAAACTCCGGTGGTAGGAGGTCTCTGGTTGCTGGTTCCAGGGAACCACCTACGTTTAAGCGGTCCTGCAGCCCCGAGTCATGCACCAGTCAGCTGATGAGGGCTCAGACCCCAGTCCACAACCATCAGAAGGGTGGAAAGATCGAGGCCCAGTGTCTAGGAATTAGACGGGTGATTTTGGTTTCTTTTCTTCTGAGGGGGCTGGGGCTCGTTTCTCGAAACCAACCAGGAAGAAGACTGAAAAACGGGGTTGTCCCGACAGCTGGCTCAGAGGGACAGAACCTTCCGGAAGCCCACTGCACCTGGGAGCCAGGAGCCAGCGAGGTGGTTCACGTCACCGGCGGACGAGGGGGCTGGGCCGCCAGCCCGGGCTGCCTGGCTGAAAGGTCAGGGCCGGCTGGCGTGTCTGGCGACACACGCGGAAAGCCGCGATTACGCATACAGGCTCACGCAGGCTCCGGGGACCGGAGCTGAGCCCCAGCGCAGAGTGGTGGCGAGGGAGGGATGGAGGGCGCCGCGGGGGCCCAAGGCCCCGCCCGCGAAAGGCGGGAGGACGCGGGGCGATCTCCCAGCACAGCGGAGCCGGGAGGAAAACCCGAACCGCCCGAAGCAGGAAGGGGCGGGGCCTCCCCAGGGCTGGCCGTTCGCCGCCGCCGGGCTGGACACCTGACCCTGGCTTTTATCAGAGCCTCGTCAGACCAGGGCCCCAGAGGCTTTTACCCGCCGTTGAGTCCAGGGCCTTGGGGGAGGGGCGCTGAGGACCCGGGTAGCCCCCTCCCCGCCACCGCCACCGCCGCCGCCGGTCCCTTCCTTCTAGCTCCCGCCCCTCCTGTCGCCCCCAGGTCCTCAACCCATACCCGCCCGCAGCCCGCATCTCTGAGAGGGGATTTCTCCAGGCCTGGGGCTTCTCAGACGCTCCCAGGTCCCAGGGGCAGAGCGCATTCTTGAGGCGGGCTGAGTCTTAACTGTGGGTATCTGTAAGACCGCCCGGCTAGCGCTTGGCAGCTCCAACAATGGAGTTCTTGGGCAACACCTTTTATTCTGATCACCCCTCAGAACAGGTCTCAACACAGTGACAATTAGAATCCGCTCCCATGGGAACCAGCTGGCACCCCATCTCACCTCCCCACACCCGGCCATCCTGCAGTGCCCCTCACTTATAATAAAAGAGGAAAGGCAGCCTGTGGACAATGTCACAGAAACATTTTGCAAAAGTGCTGGCTCAACATCCCTCGCAAATCATCACGGTGTGGACAGGCGGTGACCCAACTCCGAGAGGAGGCGGCAAGAGCCTTCCCAGCACATTCCTTGAGGCAGCTGCTTGTCACAGCTTCTCAGTGAACTCTGGTGTGAATGCTGCTTACAAAGCAGGGATGGCAGGCAGGACATTGGTCACAAGGAGGGGCTGCATGGGTATTGCACTGGCTCCTGCCTGGGCCTTCTCTCCCCCGCCCCCCAACCACTCTCTCTACAAAGGGGCAGGGATTACAGGCAAACCTAGTGCAGGAGGGCCACTCCCACTGTCCAGACAAAAGCCTCATAGTTCTTAAAAGGACATCAAGGGACACGGAACCAGTGTCCTGTTGAAATACTTCCCCTTGGCGAGACAGACAGCAACCCTCGAAAGGAAACTTCCCTTACTGGGCTGTGATTTCCTGAGGATACCACACTTTAGATGTGCCTAGTGACTCAAAAGGAATTAGGAATTTGCAGTTTGTAGTTGTATGTGTTTTTATTTTTGTAACACAAACAGGGAGAGAGGAGGCAAAGGGGCAGGGCCCAGCAATGTCCCCAGAACAGCTTCTGTGGCATACGTTCATATGTGTTTGTTTTCAAAATGCAATCCTGAGGTCCGTGTTTCAGGGAACTCCCAAGGCTGTCAATCTCAGTGCAAAGAGCTTAAAATAAAAACCTCCGGTCTGCTCACCACAGGAGGATCCAACTCAAAATGCAAAACAAGCCTGCTTGGAAAGTGCCCGCCCTTAAAACAAGAGCGAGGGTTTTAAAGACACATTAAACATGGAATCTTCCAGGAATCAAGTCAGCTGCGGCTTCAGAAAAACCAAACACACCAAACATATCCAACTGCAGAACTGCTGGCTTAAAAAAAAAAGGTGGGGGATACTCTACGTAAAAAGGATCACAGAAGGACAGGCGGAGAGGGGGGCTCTTCCCCAACACCTGCTTCTTTTTGTTCTGAACACACTTGTGAACCAAAGAGTAGAAACACAGCCTTGGCGAGCAGTGTGGCAGCTCAGTCTCTGGGGAACGGAGGGCGGTTCACTGTTTGCCCGCCTGTCTGCCCGGCTTCTTTTCCGGCTGACCTCTGCCTGTGCCTGGTATCCCACCGCGGCCCCGGCCGCCAAACACACCTGTGAGACAGAGGAGGGGGTTGCAGCAGAGCTGGGTTTGGAAGCCCAGCTGAAAACGTGGGGGTGGTCCTCCAGAAAGTTCTCAGTGTCAACAAGGGACAAGACCAGCTCCGAAGGGCTATGAGGGACGCCAGGGAGGAGAGAGGTCAGCTCTAAGTCACACTAGGGCTTGGGGCAGGCTTCCTGGGACAGGGAGTGGGGCCAGTGTAGGGGACAGTCATCAGAAGGACAAAGCCAGATGGTTTCCCAGAAGAGGAGAGCACGAGGCAGAATAGGGGCAGGACTGAGCCCAGGGGGCCAGCCACAGGCCCCCAGCTCTAAGGACCCAGGTTTCCCTCTTTCTCCAGCACTGTCCACATCCACAGAGAAACAACTGGGAGATTGTGTGTGTCCAGCCGAGGAGTGGGGACAGGGGAGCTCCCTGCCTTCTAACCTCGGCCAGCCAGTGATGGAGCTGTGCTTCTAAGATACGTGGAGCCCAAGGTAGGAGCTGTGTGGGAGGCTGAGTAATCAGGGACAGAACACACCCCAGCCCAGGAGGTCCTAGGAGGACCAGGGTGGCATGGGGACACAGAAGGGCACACACAGTCGTCCTTCCACCACAAACATGATGTGGGTCCCATGAGAAGGGAGGCCCATCCCTGCCTGCCCTCGCCATCCCCGGGGCAAGCCCAGCTTTGCCAAGGGCAGCTCTGCCACACAGGGTGAGATGTCCACCTGCTGCCAAGGGCCCCATGGCCTCTCTTCAGAGTGGCCCAAGCCATCACTCCTCCCTCCCTCCCTCCCTGCTCCTCTGGGCAGCTCACTCAACAGTGGTGGCCCCCAGCATGAAGAGCCTGGCCCTTAGATATGGAAAGGGCCCTGCTCACCCCTAGTTCTTGGCAACCTCCCCACCTGCAGTGCCCTCCTGACCCCTCCCTCTGTCTCACTCCTGTCACGTGAGCCTCAGCTCAGGGCCGGCTCTTGTATCCTTCCTGGCCCTGCCTGTGAGCCCCCAGGGGGGAGCCTGGGCCTGGCACATGGAAGGCCCCTCCAGATGGAAGAGACAAAGCCGGGGCCCTCCAAGAGGAGGGGGGATGAGGGGGGAGGGAGGGTCTGCAGATGGCCTCTAGGCTCAATCCCCAGCTGACTGCACAATAAACTCAAGTTTATGCCAGATTTATAGTCTCAGTGGCACGGGGCGGGTAGGGTGAGGGGAGTTTATCAAAAAGGCATGAACTTGGCCTTGTGAAAAGGAGTGATAGCAGGGAAGGGGCTCGTGCCAGGCCCTGAGCCAGGATCCCCGCCAGCAGTCTTGGTGAGGCAGGGACCACCGGACTCTCCCTGCAGAGGGGCAACGAGCCGGGGAGGTGGCATGCCATTCTCCGAGCACCTGCCAGGAGACACAGGCAGCCATCAGGTGAGGGCTCAAGCCCCAAGTCTGCATGGGCACAGTGTCTGTCTGCTGGGCCAGAGCCAGGCCTCAGGAGCATGGAGGGCTGCTGCTGGGCACCAGGGCCCGGGGAGTGGGGGAGTCAGCACTGCCCGCCGGGACTACACGAGGCTTCCAGGGCTGGGGCTGCGGGGCCCGGGGAAGGCAGCGAGCAGCAGCATGGCTGCCCCGCACCAGAGGAGGCCTGTGAGTCATAACCCCCAGCTCTGTGGAGGGGGCTCAGAGCCAGGCCTGTGGCACCATGACGGCACCACCCAGGAATGTCAACACTGGGACGGGATGGCTGCCACGTGCTGCAGTCACCCTTCAGCGGCAAGGCCTGGGCAGGCTCTTTGGCCTAGCCTGCTGGGCAGGGGGTGGGGTAGGGGGGAGGGGGAGGAGGGGAGAGAAGGACCTACCTCGCCCAGCGCCCCCCATGCCTCGGCCCTTCTGCTGCTTCTGCTGCTGCAGGCCACCGCGGCCACGGCCCTTGGCCACCACCTCCTCCTTGACCATGTCAATGATCTCGTCGGGGATGCGCAGGTACTTGATGGTGCTGCCGCGGATATAGCACTCTGGCATCCGCCAAAACTTGTCCCCGTCCTGTGTGAGAGGGGGGGAGTCTCGGATCGGGGGTAGGGGGAGGTCCCTGCAGAGTGGGTGCCAAGAACCAGGGCGCATCTGTCCCCTCGTGCCCCCATTCCCACCTGGGTCATTGTCCTAGCCTGCCTGCGCCTGGCATCCCCCCTGCACAGTTCTCAGTCCCGGACTTGACGTGGGCATGGGGGAGGTGTCTTCCAGGGGACTCTCTTCAGACTCATGGTCCCCTGTTACCCAGGAAGGGGCAAAGAATCCCATCAGCTAGCTTCCTCATCCTCAGCCTGTCCTCCAGTGTGGGATGAGGTTTGTTACCTATAGCCCAAAGCCGAGAAAAGGCTGGGGACCTTCGCACCAGGCACTACCACAGCCCAGCCACAGCCCAGCTCCTCCACCCTCCTGCCCCCGGCCTTTGGAACCTACCTTCTGGAACCCTCTCTATGTGTCCTGACTCATTCATTCATCCAGTTATCTCCTGATGGACTCTGAGGTGGGTGTGGGACACAGGTAAGTGGGACAGAGACTATGTGTGACCAGTGAAGAGGGCGGGAGGTGGGAGGGGAGGTGAGCCCATGGCTGGCCAGGGGCAGTGACCACTGATGCCAGTTTTCAGGGGAGCTAATTAAGGCCAGAGAGATTAGGAGGCTTGCAAAGTCACAGATTCTGGAGCAATGCCAACCCTGAAGGTCCAAGGACGTCAATCACCTCCCCGCCAACCCCCACCGCCATGTACCCTGTGACCAGCACAAGGCCTTCCTCCACAGCCCCTCCTGCTGCCCTTGGGCAGGAGCCCAGGGCTTCTTCGTTCTCCAGCCCCACCCCTGGTGCCCTGAGCCAGAAGTCTTGGCAGCCCTCTCTGCTCCCCACATCCCTAGAAATCAGACCAAGACATTTCCCTGCTTAGGACCCAATCAGGGCCCCCTTGGCCCAAGGACAAAGTCCAAACTCCTCAGTGTGGCTCCCGAGGGCCCAAGATCCAGCCCCACCCTGGCTGCTCTCGCTCAGCTCTCCATGACTTGCTTTCCAGATGGAAATTTCTGGAACACATACAATGGGCGTCTTGCCCCCAGCACTTTGCACATGCTGTTCCCACTTTTCTGTGTGTGGCTAACTCTGACCCCCAATAGGTCTTGTTCCTAGCCACCCTGAAAGCCTCAGAGTCCTCAAGCATGACAGTCGTTGGCGGTGCCTGGCTCAGGCTGGTCTGGCACAGCGGAGACACTCAATAGGACAAAGGGAAAGCTCAAAGGCCAACTCTTCCCAGGAATGTGCATAAGCCCCCAACCTACACTGGAACCCCATGAGGTCTTGAGCACTCCTTTCCCAGGAAGGGCAGGCAAGGGCCCAAGTCCTCAGTGATGCAAACTTACAGCCTGACAGATACATAATGATTCCAGGCAAGCTCAGGGCTTGGCACTCCCTTAGCCGAGGACGAGCTGGGCCCAGCATACTCCCTGCAGGAACCAGAGCTTACTCTGTGTTCCATGGCAAGAGCCAAGCAACTTGAGCTAACCACTCTCCAACCAATCCTGGCTCTCCAGGGCTTTCTCAGTCCTGCATGTCTGCATCCTGCCCAGGCTGCTGCCCCGGGGACAGGCTGCTACCCCGTTTATGGGGGAGGATGCCAGACAGCCCAAGTGACACTGAACCTCACACCAGCCTCTCCTTGCAACCAGCAGGTCAGAGGGTGGACTACGCAGGAGGAGCCACATGTCCAGTCTCCACTGGCTATGGAGGTCGGCTGACCTTGCTCTGCGAACCCGTGGTTGCTTCCAGGTCCCAGAGAGGGACAAAGACCTACTGGCCCCTCGCTCAGCTACGTACTGCAGCAATGGTTGCTATAGTCACACTGGAGCTGCCCAGACCCCTGCCGCCACAAGTGCAGTAGCCAAACCAGGAGGAAGGTTCTAGTGGGAGACCTTGCATAATATACATCTCAAGATGCAGGGCACAGAGCCTCACAGGTGAGGGGAGATGGTCACACTCACCAGTCTGCCTGCTGGATATGGGCCATCCAGGAGGACAGACCAGGGGCAAGATGGGCTGCCTAGGGCTCTGCTATACTCTGGTATGGCAAGCCTCAGGGGCACCTGCCCAGGAGCTCAAGACAGCCCCATCATGGCTGGGCCCGCGTGCACTTTCCTCCCTTGTAATCTAGGGGGCTGTCCCCAAGGCAGATGGAGACTGGAATCAAGGAAGGAGGCAAGCCCCAGCCCACTCCAGCACAGGTTCACAGGGGGGCGCCCTGCCTTCGCCACGGTCGTCGTCCTCATTGCTCTGAGGGTTTGACCCTAGAGAACTGTTCCCCAGCCCTGGCCCACCAGGTGGTGTTCCTGGCCCTACACTTCCTGGTTTCAGTCTCCGGAGGTAAACAAGGCTCCTGGTTCACAGGGCCACAGGGCTGCCCTCGCCCCCTGGTGGCCTGGATATCCTACGGCCACACCACCCTGGCCAGTTGGCTGGCGATGTCCACAGCCAGGACCAAAGGCAGCACGGGCTGACAAGGAAGGTCAAGCCTATCTTGGAGGCCACCCCTACCTGTACACTAGGGATTTGTAGCCAGAAGTGCCCCCCAGGCCTAAGTCCTTCTTGTTTAGGACTGGCAGCAGCAGTGGGGCATGGGGCAGCATCCCCGTAGGTACAAAGTCCAGGGCACTAGAGGGACTTGGAACCCTGCCCTTCTGCTGGCTGCACCCCCCACCCAGTCCCTCAGGCCCTGCCCCTCCTAAGCCCCACCCATTCCATCAAGCCTCACTGTGGTAGGAAGACCTGGCTGAGCTATGCCCCTCCCCACTCCTCCCGCAAGGGCAGGGAGGGGCCTTCACTACGGAGGATGCTGAGACTGGGTTGCACTTGGCCGCCACACCACCCGCAGTCCCTATGCCAGCCTGGCCCTGCCTGACCTAGTGGGACAGAGGGGCCTCAGGCGGTGGGCACAGGGCACTTACCCTGGATGTGCAGATCACCTCTCGAAGGTTAATGTTCATCCAGTTATCACAGCTCACCAGGTGCCCATTGTATGTCTCCCCATTTTTTAGTTCCACCAACTGCAAGAGAAATGAACCCCAAGTCAGCCATGGGTCCCAAGGAAGGGCAGCCCTACCCCTAAGTCCTGGGTGACTACCACCTGGGGTTCATCCAGACACAGGACCTCGGGGGACTGTGTGGCCACAGCACATGGTGCCTAGTACTGTCCCCTCCTCCTCTACTGCCCCTTGTGGGCCATCTTATGGGCGACATGTTTGGCATCCTCTGTACATTTTGCTGGGCACTGTGGTCTTCTATGATGAAACCAGATTTTTTTGTGCAAACAAAAAAGCAAAAAAACCCACAAAAAAAAAACCTCTATAAAACTTTAAAGGAAAGAGCGAGTTTAGAGGAACAGTGGCCACTGACTCAGAACAGCCAGGGCGACATGTCTTAGTCGGTCCAGACAGGGGCCTGGGGGCAGCTGTTCTCTGACAGCACGTGTACAAGCCTTGGTGGTCTGGAAACACCTTTTCAGTCCAAGAGATACTCATCTATTCTAATGTGTTCTGGGAAAATACAAAGGTAGCCCATCATCTGAAGCTCCGCTGAGACTTAAGAAAGAATCAACTCAGGCCCCAAGAGAAATAAAGGCAAACATCCGTGCAAAAATGTGTGCACAAAGGGCGCCTGGGGGGCTCAGTTGGTTAAGCATCTGCCTTGAGCTCAGGTCATGATCCCGGGGTCCAGGGATTGAGCCCCAGGTTGGGCTCCTGGCTTAGCAGGGAGTCTGCTTCTCCCTCTGCCCCTTCTCCCACTTGTGTGCTCTTTTTCTCTCTCAAATAAACGAAAAATAAAATTAAAAAAAAAAAAATGTGTGCACAAATGTTCATGGCGACCAAAATATTTACAGACAGGAAGTAAAAACCACCCAAATGTCCATCACCAGCAGACAAGTGGAGACACAAAATGTAATATGTCCACACAGTATGTTACCACATGGCCAAGGCCATCAGGTAGGAAGCCCTGACACATGGTACAATGTAGCTGAATCTCGAAAAACATGCGGAGTTGAAGAAGCCACATAAAAAAGGCCACACACTATATGATCCCATTTACAGGCAATGTTTAGGACAAGCAAATCCATGGACAAAAAGCAGATTAGTGGTTGCCAGGGACTGGGGAAAGGGGATGGGGACTGCTACTGGGGATGGGGTTTCCTTCTGGGGTGATGGAATGTTCTGGAACTACACAGAGGTGGTGGTTTATGATGCTGTGAATGTACTAAATACCCCTGAGTTGTTTATGTTAAGAGGCTGAACTGTAAAGGCGCCTGGGTGGCTCAGTGGGTTAAAGCCTCTGCCTTCGGCTCAGGTCGTGGTCCCAGGGTCCTGGGATTGAGCCCTGGGCTCTCTGCTCCATGGGGAGCCTGCTTCCTCCTCTCTCTCTGCCTCTCTGCCTACTTGTGATCTCTGTCTGTTAAATAAATAAATAAAATATTAAAAAAAGAAAAAAAGAACTTCAGAAGAAAAAAACTGTTATCGTTAATGGCAAAAGTCATTTAGGGAATAACGTGTGTTTCGTGATCCCATTTGTGTTTTTAAAAAAGTCACAATTCGTGTCTCTTTATTTTTTTAAATTTTATTTATTTTTTAAAGAGTTTATTTATTCGACAAAGAGAGAAAGAGCGAGAGAGGAAACACAAGCAGGGGCAGAGGCAGAGGGAGAAGCAGGCTCCCTGCTGAGCAGGGAGCCTGACGCGGGGTTCGATCCCAGGACCCTGGGACCATGACCTGAGCCGAAGGCAGACGCTTAACAACAGAGGCAGCCAGGCGCCCTCTCAGATTCCTGTTTCTACACGTATGTTAAGCCTGGACGTGCAAGGCACCTGGCTGGCTCAGCTGGTGAAGCGTGCAACTCTTGATCTTGGCTCTGTGAGTTCAAGCCCCATGTTGGGCACGGAGCTACTTTAAAAAGAAAAAAAGAAAAAAAAAAAAAGCTGGAACGAGCATATATCAAAGATGGTTAATTTGCTGGCAAGAGTAATGACGAGCTTCTAGTTTCTACGCACCTCCAATGTTTGACATTTTTAATAAGTACGTATTACTTTTATAAGCAGAACTAAAAACAGGTCCTGACCCGCGTAGGAGGGAGAAGAGGACAAGCGGCTGTTTTGTGGGCAGGCAGGATGCAGGTATGGCTGGAGGCCCTTCACCCTTGGCCCAGTGTCCCAGTCCCTGCGCTGAGGCTGGTCCCCACTGAAACTCGCTGCCCTTGACAGGCATGTACTCACCATGGGATGATTCTGAGCCGTCTTCAGCAGCGACAAGGGAAGCTGTAAGGGAAAGAGGCTCGTAACTTGTCTGATCAGCACTGAGGGACGCCGGCCCCCCATGTGGGGCTGGGACTCCAATCTCGCCAATCTGTCACCTTATCGCTATGCGGGGATATACAGGGGCACATGGCCCTAACCCCCTGACAGAAAATGCATGCTCCTAACTCTGCCCAGCCCCAGGACACATACCTGCCTCCCAGTTTAGGACGTAAAGCCTGGAACACTCCCCCATGCCCAATCTCAGAGGTAGCAGTCATCTGGTCTTGGTGCTGCCCATTCTGGGCGTTTCCTTATAACTAGTGTTACCTACCTATATCCACACCCTTGACAGGAGAGGGCCTAGCCTTCCATGCTGGTCATTAGTGCCACAGCACACGGGTCCTTCTCCTGCCTGCCTTTTTTGTTCGACTGATGTCCCTGAGATGCAACCACATTAAACATGTAGCTTTTTTGGAACGCCTGGGTGGCTCAGTCGGATAAGCATCTGACTCCAGCTCAGGTGGTGATCTTGGGGTACTGGGATTGAGCCCCGTGTCAGGCTCTGTGCACAATGGGCAGTCTGCATACCCCTTGCCCCCCCCCCCTCCGCCCCAATGCACAGGCCCTCTCTCATATAAATAAATCTTTTTTTTTTTTTTTTTTTAAGATGCAGCTTTCATTTTCATCCTCATATACGGTTACTATCACACCTACTTTACAGATGGGGATACCGAGGCTGAAGAGACTGAGGAACTTGCCCAGCACTACAGAGTCAGTAAAGAGAACCCCACTGGCTGGAAGTCAGCTCATTCCAAGTCCACGCCCCAAAGGGCAGCCCCGACTGGACCAAGAGTGATTCTGCCAGGCAGTGGAGTATCAACCTTGATCCATGGTGGCTACATCTATGCTGGGTTTTCAGAGAGAATTCTTCAGAAAAGGAGAAAAAACATCCCAGGGGGGGGAAAATCTGTCATTACTACAAATGTGATGGCTTATAAAAGATGCAATTTTTAAAAATTCACCCACATAAAGTCAGCTTCCAAGATACTAAAAAATCTTCTCTTTTCATTTTGGGAACACAAATCACAGTCCATACGACACTGGGGCCTGCGTCTCGGCCTCCAGGAAGATGACTCCGGTGGCAGTGCTTAGGTCCAGGATCCAATGACAGCCCATCCAGCAAGGTCAAATGAAGGTTCTGGTCTGAGGGTCCCACAGATGAGACACTCACTGCCTGGGAGAGGATGGGAGCTTCACCACGCCTTGCCCCAGCTTTGGAATTCTCAGTCAGCCATCCCCCCCAGAAGCTCGCCATAGGTCAGTCTCAGCCTGCCCTCACACTCCCAACGCAGGGCGGCTGCTTCTCTACGTGGGGGGAACTGAAGGCCAGAAATGGCCCTCAACCCCCACAGGACAGCTGCCAAGGAAAGGCTCGAGGGGGATTCCCACATCCCACCGCCTTTCCTGAGAAGAGCTGCCTAGGGGAGGTCCAGTGGCTGCAGGAAGCCAGGCCCATGCCCACTTCCTGCACTGGCTTCCTGGTAAAAAGGAAGAAGGGAAACACGGAGAAGGGGTGGCTGCTCAAAGGACCACCAGCAAGCAGGCTGGGGCCTCCAGCCTAACCAACCTGAGGCTCTAGCCCTCTCATTTGGAATTCATCTGTGCGATGGTACCTGGGTGCCTGCGAGCAGAGAGCCATGGAAAACCAGGAGGCTTCCACTCACGCACTGGGACCATGAGCCTCAGTCACCTTTTACTGTGGCGAAGCCTCAGGCTTTCCTGAGCAAGCCTGTTTTCTTGGGTCCAAGACAGGAATGTGGACCAGGGCAATGACACACACAGGTCGTCCTTCCAGATCACCTGAGAGGGGACAGGACAAGGCCTGGAACGCGAGAATGAGGACGGGTTCAGCAGTGAGCCGCAGAGAAGTATAGCCAAGGGACCAATGGCCAAGTGGGAGGGACCTTCCCAGGGACACCACAGCAAGATCGTGAGAAAGCCCATGAAATTAAGCTGAAGCCTGTCAGCAGGGGCCCCACAGGGGTCCTCTTATGGTGTGTGCAGCTCCTGCACCTGTGCTGGCCTCTCCCTGCCCTGGAGAACCCATGGCTTCCCTGATTGTCACTGGCAGCGCCCTATTCACAAAACAGCTGAAAGGTAAGACACAGAAGTGACCAACACCTGCTCCCAACACTCCCCCCAACAGAATCACAAGGCCAAGCCAGCTCCGGGAAGTAGCCCCTTTTGTTTCTCACTAGCCACGCCCAATCCTGCCTTCTGACCTTTGTTCCTGCAGTCCCCTCGGCCTGGGGAAGGGCTGTCCTGCCCCAGGCCAGTGGCTGCTCACGTGTCACCTCTTAACTCGCTTGGCCAGGCCCTCATAATAACCTCATCTAGGGGTTGAGATTTCCACCTGGGCCACCCCCTGCTGCTTCCATTATAGGACACTGTCAGTCTCTAATTATCTTGTTTATTATGTCTCCCCGCCAGACTGGAAAACTCAAGAGGGTGTGGACTCTGTCCAGTGCCGAGCTCGGGGGCCAGGCACTCGAGAGGGACTCACTAAATATTTGCTGAACAAATACACAAGAAAATGCACACAACATCCAGGGAGGCACATGGCATGGGTGGGAAACCTGCCCCAACCCACAGATAAGAAAAGGAGAGGCTCAGGGGTGCCTAGATGGCTCAGTCAGTTGAGCATCTGCCTTCAGCCCATGATCCCAGGGCCTTGGGATTGAGCCCCAAGTGTGTGGGGCCGGTGGGGGGGGGGTCCTTGCTCAGCAGGGATCCTGCTTCTCCCTCTGCCTTTGCCTGCCTCTCCATCCTTGTGCTGGCTATCAAATCAAATTGAATCAAAAAGGAGAGGCTCAGATGGGGAGAGGTGGTTTTGGGAGGGACAGTCCTCCAAGGCTGCAACAGTCTGGAGCAACATTCACATCTTGCCATTTTCCAGATCATCACCCCCAAACTGTTGGAGACAAAGGAGAGAGGAAGGGGAAGATCCCCAAGAACTTAAAAAAACTTGGTGGGGAAGTTCTTGAAGGTGCTGAGATGGGACTGGCTAGAACACTGTTCAGAAGACAGGGCCATCTGGAGTCGGGAAAATCAAAAGCTTCAGGAAAGAGCAGCCTTTTCTCTGGGCTTTTTCAGAATGTCTGGGGTCTGGTTGTTATATCTAGACCAATCTAAGACTAGACCATGTGGCTTCCTGAGGCTCCCAATTCAAGAAGATGTTAGGGAGACCCATCTCCTCTCCATATACACCCTCAGACCCCTATTTCCGACACCATCATGACCTTGGGGAACTGGGAATGTACCATGCCTTGTCCCTTCCTGGCTATTCTTCAGGCTGACAGAGTCTGTTCTTTGCACAAGCACTGTTCTAGACTCCAGAAATGTATCAGAGATAAAATAACAGGTCCAGTCTCCAAGGAGCTTAAGGAGGAAGGAACCTTCCAGTTCCACCCATCCCCTCAGGCCAACTCCCCTCCAGCACAGAGGACCCACTCCCTCTCTCATTTCCTGCACCAGCCAGCAGAGCAGTATTTAAGACGAATCTCCACTAAGCTTCAGCTCTGAAAAACATGTTAGTGACCTTCAGAGTGACTCTGGAGCTGATGGGCCAGGCACTCTCCTGCATCTCTCCTAGGAGGCCTAGCTCTGAATTTGGGTAGTCCTGTTTCCCTTCCATACTTTTTTTTTTTTTTTCCCTTAAGTAAGCTCCAGGCCCAACGTGGGGCTTGAACTCACTACGTTGACGTCAAGAGTTCCAGGCTCTACCGACTGAGTCAGCCAGACGCAACTCCCTGTCTAAACGCTGAAGGCAGAGGCACTCTCTGACCTAAACCTAGAACTTTCAAGATTGAAGAGCAGCATGGTCCTGGAAAGGGCTCCAGTCAGGGCCTCAATTTCTCCTTCACTGAACTGGAAGGATGCAGTTAGTCCACTCCTGGCTCAAAATGCTGCCCCTTCTCCTGAAACTACATCCAGTGTGATCCAGGGAGAAGCCAAACCCCCTCTCTAGGTCTGCTTTTTCAGCCTCAGAATGAGAGGCAGAGAAGATTGTGCTAACATTCTAAAGTGCCTTGCAAGGCTTGAAATTCTCAACCTGGTTTAATTTGAGAACTCAAATCGGCCTCTTTTCAATAATATGAAGTTAGACCGCTACGGATACACTCGGAGCCACTCCCCTGTCCGAACTCACTCTGCGGCTTTCACCGGACCCTTTGGCAGGTCCCCACTCTCAAGCCTCGGTTCCCCATCTGCAAAGTGGAAAGACAGCAGCTAGGCTAACACATGATTACATGTTCGTCCAATTCTAAGTCCTCCGGAACTGACAGGCTTGATGCTCTGGGCGACCTCCATGCCCTCTCCGGCCTCAATATGCCCGTCTCATGCCGGGGGGCAGAACCGAGGCCCTGACTGCATGCTAGCTCCGCGTCGCCCCTGCCTCAGCGCCCGCCGCGAGGGTCCCCGGCGGCCACGTTCCCCGCCACCCGGAGAGACTTCGCCGCCTCCCTGCCCTCACCATGTTGTCGGCGGGGAGCGGGCTCACCGACCACTTCCGCCGCCGCCGCTCACGCGTCCGCCGGTAGCCGCCCTGCCGCGCGCCACTTAGGCTGAAATGAAGTGGCAGCGACACGAGCCAGTCAGAGCAGGGCTCGGGGGAAGAGTAACCAATCCACGCGGAGTAGGGAGGGATCAACTAGACACGACGGGCAGGGTTGGCTGTGTTCTCGCTGGAGGGATAAGAGAAAGGGCCGTAAAGTGTCGACGTGAATGCTGAAAAGCGGGGGCGGATCCAGTGGGCCTGCCCTAGAGGGCTTGTGGGTAAAGACGCATGCGCAGGTGAAAAATCTCGCAGATCTCCTGGGCTCCACGCTGTGGGCAGAGCCGGATATTGCTACAATTTGCAAAGGAAGGAATTGAGGCTCCGTGGTTATTGCGTTGTGTTTAATGCCTCCCTTAGGGCTCCTGCACTTCTGATTTTCATTATTGTAGTTGGTCCTTATCCAGGGCATGCCTTTTGGTGGGTTGAAATCCTGACTGTGCCCCTTTGAGCCTCGGTTTGCCCCTCTTTAAAATTGGTTTAATGATAGTGTCTGTCCTAGGATGTAGTGAGGATGAAATGAGTTAAGCCAGGTAAAATCATTTAGAATAGCGTCTAGCACAAACGGAGCACTTAGAACCCAGGCGTGCAATAGTTACTGAGGACCTGGTATGTGCCTGTTCCTGGAAACTGAGTAAACCAGACAAAACGGGCCCTCCTGGGACTTAGGAGCCCAGTAGGGAGATAGACGGTAAGCAAACTAAATAGGCAAATGTATTCGTTTCCCTGGGCTGCCGTAACAAATTACCACAAATTGGATGGCTTGGAACAATATAACTTGATTCATGAGTCTGAAATCAAGGTATCACCAGGGTTGGTTCCTTCTGAGGGTTCTGAGGGACAATGTGTCCCCTACATCTCTCCTAGCTTCTGGTGGCTGTCAGCAGTCCTCACAGTTCGTCGGCTCCCAGAAACATAAATCTCCGCCACTGTCTTCCCATGGTTTTGTGTGTCTCCCTATCTCAAGTCTTTGTTTCACTTTGTTATAAGGACAGTATCTCATTATGTCCATCCTAAATCCAGGATAGAATCATCTTGAGATCCTTAATTACATTTGCAAAGATTTTATTTCAAAAAAGGTCCTATTCACAGATATGGGGGTTAGAGCTTACCTATGTTATGTTAGAACATATCTTTTTAGGGGACACTACTCAACCCATTACATCAAGTAATTAACAACTGGATGACCATCAAGGGTTCCTTCTTTTGCCTTGACCTTCCAGCCCCTAAATAAGCAATGGGTGCCCTCCACCAGTGGCTATCCTCCGGGTCTCCCAAGTGTCAGCATTGGCTTGAGAGCCTTTCTTTCTTTCCCTCCCTCTTTCTTCCTCCTTCTTTTCTTTTTTTTAATATTTTATTTATTTAAGAGAGAAAAAGCAAGAGAGAGAGAGAGAGAGCGCGTGTGCACAAGCAGGGAAGGCAGAGAAGAAGACCCTCCACTGCTTAGAGAGCCTGTTGTGAGGCTCTATTCCAGGATCCTGGGATCATGACCTGAGCCAACAGCAGACGGTTAACTGACTGAGCCACCCAGGCACTCAGAGAGCCTTCCTTACCAAGACCAGGGCCAAGTTCTTCCAGCTGAAAAAAACCTGTGCTTCTTGGAGCCGGCTTGGGGAGGCCCTCATGCTCACCTTCTCAATAAAATATTCCCCTGCATCAGGCCTCAGAGACCTGAGCAGAAGAAGATGGGAACCCACAGGCCACAGCTGCCTCCCACCAGAAAGGTTTTAGGCACTGATATTTCCCCTCCAGGATCTAGTGAAGAGAGAGCGGTCTGGATGCCCAGCTCTGCTATAAATGAGCTGAGTGACTCAGGCATGTTTCTCCCTTTCCTCCTCCCTAAAAACAGGAAGAATCGTCTCTACCAACCAGGGTTACTGTGTGAATTGATCAAATGTGGAACTCACATTAAAAAAAAAAAAAGTGGAACCCACATAAAGTGCCAACCACCCAGTAGGCCTGAACAGGCCATTGTCCTTCATATCTTAGTTTGGGGTCTTTCTGCCCCCAGAAACCAACCCTGAAATGAAGACTCAAGAGTACAGAGTATTTAGACGGTGACCTCAAGAAGCCCCCACTGGAGATGGGGAAGGGGACAATCTAGATCTCCACCTGAGAAAGGGAGGGAAGAATTCCTGCAGGAAGAACCAATGAGTAGGCAACACAGTAGGCAACTGGAGACCTCATGGAGACAACATAAAAGCTGGTCAGGGCAGCTGGGGTATTTATTCAAGTTCCATCTATCATTGGCTTCGGGTTGCTCTTAGGGGTGCTGGTGAGATCTGGGATGTGTGCAGGACCCTGGTAGATGGCTAAATAGTGATGCCAGCTGGGTTAGAAGGATTGGAAGGACCAGCA
Source organism: Neogale vison (assembly GCF_020171115.1). Lineage (NCBI taxonomy): Eukaryota > Metazoa > Chordata > Mammalia > Carnivora > Mustelidae > Neogale > Neogale vison. The sequence continues at coordinate 212,669,897 of NC_058096.1, read as the reverse complement.
AAGCTTAATTTATAAACAACAGAAATTGGGGTACAGCGAACTGTCTCAGAATCCACATGGTGGTGGAAGTAGGAAGAACATCATGTGCTGGTACACACCTTTCTGACTTTTCTTGACTTTTCTAGGTGCCTTCTTTCTCCTTTCGCTGAGCTAGCAAACTCCTATTCATCTTTGAAAACTCTGCTTGGGTGACCCCATGTGGCAGACTTCGGTCACTGCAGTTTTTGTCAGTTCTTTCAACGTAGGGCTGGCCAATCAGAGTTCTCCATCCCCCTGGCCATAGTGATTGGTTAAAGGGGGAGCCTGTGACTAACCAAGGGCAATTAGGTCTCCCTTGGGAGGGATACTGAGGTGGTAGAAGAGGGTTCTGAGGAGGTTGTTAGAACTGAGGCAGTGAAAGCCTCCGACTGATTTTCTGGATGAAGCTTTCTGTGGGGTGAGTCCAGCGTACATTACAGCTGCTTTGTGGAAAGGAGGCATGGTGTGAGCCCCCGGATCCAGCTATACCTGAAGCTGTAGGCGTGCCTTTCCATTTACATGAGCCCAGGAAGTTGTCCTTTATTATTTTGGAGTCTGGACTTTGTCCCTGGCAATTGGCATAATGTGCTCTAATGCGTAGGTGCTCTGACAACACTTCAATGACTGCCCCCAAAATCCAATAATTCCTTCTCTTATCCATCAAACCTCAGTAGCTTGCACTGATTTTCATCACTACCTGGTTTGTGCCACATTGTCATTGATTGCTTGCGCGTTTAAGCCTGCTCAAATCTGACTTGTAGAAACAGTGCTACAAGTATGAGAGTTTGCATGGGCCAGTTTGTGGCTGTCAGCCTAGTTCCTTCCCCCTCTCATTATGGACACACGACCCAGACTCAACCAGTCAGAGAGGTTCCCTGGGCCGGTTCTGAAACTGCTGGAGTAATGTGAGTCAGATACAGATACTGTCTCTTCAGAATCTTGGCCCTATTTAATCCTGTATCCAGCCGTACCTGATGTTTCATAAATCCACATCTTACCTTATCCCTTGAATAGTGCAATTTTAAAAATCCACTTTAAAATGTATTTCTGGGGGCGCCTGGGTGGCTCAATGGATTAAGCCGCTGCCTTCGGCTCAGGTCATGATCTTAGTGTCCTGGAATCGAGCCCTGCATCGGGTTCTCTGTTCAGCAGGGAGCCTGCTTCCCCTTCTCTCTCTGCCTGACTCTTTGCCTACTTGTGATCTCTCTCTCTCTCTGTGAGAGAGAGATATAAATAAATAAATAAATTTATGTGTTTATTTATGTAATCATTATTAATTGTAATTATAATTATAAATTATTAATTAATCATAAATTATTATATAACAAATACAATAAAACATATAATCATAAATATAATTATTAATTATAATGATAAATAATTAATAAATCTAATAAAATAAATTTATGAATAAATAAATAAAATCTTTTAAAAATACAATAAAATGTATTTCTGACAGCAGAAACCTCAAGAGTGAAGGTCAATGTACCTATCAAATTAACAAAAACACCCTACCCTCCACTAAAAAGGGTATGTGTGTGTGTGTAAGACCCAACATTGTCAAACTTGTGGTGAAACTGGTAGACGTATATATCTCTTTTTAAGTGGGAGAAAATATTGGCATGATCTGCCAATTACGTCTCAAAGTCCATAAAAGTGTCATGCCCTTCAACTCAATAAGCCATTTCTGAAATTTTATACTAAGGAGGTCTTGGGAATGAAGGGAAACATTCTATGCCAAGGCCTTGCAGCAATGTTGCCAATTGTAAAAGAGCAGAAAGAACAGCAGTGGACTTGTTGAGTAAGCTATGGTTTACCCACTAGACAGAATATTTTCCATTCATTAAAAATTATATGTAACCTCACCACCATCACCAAGGGTGGGCTGGGCTCAGTGACTCACTTTCAAAGAATAGGGTAGAGAAAGGGGTTAAATAGTGACTTGATAGTGGAGACTTGTGATAGTTACCACACGCACTGGGCTGAGGGGCGGGTCCCTAAAGACATGCCCACGTCCTAGCTCCAGAACCTGTGAATGGGACCTTATTTGGAGAAAGAGTCTTTTAAGATTTAAGTTAAGGATCCTGCGATGAGGTTGTCTGGGGTTTAGGCTGAAAATAAAACTAAATGACTGATGTCCTTCTAAGAGAAACACAGAGGGAGATTTGAGACACAGAGAAAACAGAGGCAAGGGGTTGCAGCCATGCAAACATAAGCTAAGGAACCTGCAGAACCTGGAAGATATAAAGAAGGTTCCTCCCTGGAGCCTCCAGAGGGAATATGGCCCTGATGACACATTGATGTTGTACTCCTGGCCTCCTGAACTCTGAGAGAATGAATTTGTGTTGTTTTAAGCCAAGTCTGTGGTCATTTGTTACAGAAGCCACAGGAAACTCATACATCACCTGCACCAAGGGATCCAGGTTACGCCACTATGATAAATTGAGAGGATGTCAGGAACCCCTCATATGGTGAGATAAAAGGGGCATCTCACCTCTGTGGTCTTCCCCAAGCACCCGCAGCCCCATTCCAATCACAACAAGAACATCAAACAGACCCAGATCGGGGGCATCCCGCAGGACACCTGGCCAAACTTCCTCAAGACTGCTAAAGTCATGGGGTTCCTAGGTAGCTCACTCAGTTAAGCAGCTGACTCTTGATCTCAGCTCAGGCTTGATCTTGGGCTTTTGAGTTCAAGCCTCCAAGCCCAGCATGGAGTCTAGTTTAAAAAAAGCAGGGGACACCTGGGTGGCTCAGTCAGTTAAGCATCTGCTTTCGGCTTAGGTCATGATCTCAGGGTCCTGGGTTTGAGCCCTGTGTTGGGCTCCCTGCTCTATTGGGAGTCTCCTCCCCCAAAAACAAAAAACAAAAAACAAAAAAAACAACTGCTAAGGTTATGAACAGCAAGGAAAGATACAAATTTCATTTTATTAAAAAAAAAAAAAAGATGCTCTATTCTGTAGGACCACATTGCTATCCATGCTAATATTCCTATTTTAGATTTTACCTTCCCTCCCAGTACTCTCTAGGTACTCCCCCGCCGCCGCCGCAATCTGTAATCCCCATTTTACAGAAGAGGAAACTGAGGCTTGGAATGGGAAAGTAGCTCATCTGAGGGCATGCATTTGAACTCAAGCCAACTGGCTCTAACCACCACACTTGCTGTCTCCCATTCTCTCCCTAAGAAAATCGCATAAACGTTTTATTTATTTATTTTTAAAAGAATTTGTTTATTTATTTATTTTAAAGATTTTATTTACTTATTTGTCAGAGAGAGAGAGAGAGAGCACAGCAGGGGGAGTGGCAGGCAGAGAGAGAAGCAGGTTCCCTGCTGAGCAAGGAGCTCAATGTGGGATGCGATCTCAGGAGCCTAGAATCATGACCTGAGCTGAAGGCAGTCCCTTAACCAACTGAGCCACTCAGGCGTCCCTTATTTATTTATTTGACAGAGAGAGAGAGACATCAAGAGAGGTAATATAAACAGGGGAATGGGACAGGGAGAAGCAGGCTCCCTGCCAAGCAGGGAGCCCAGTGCGGGGCTTGATCCCAGAGCCAAAGGCAGGTGGTTATGGACTGAGCCACTCAGGCGCCCCTTCTATTTATTTTTTAAAATATTTTATTTATTTATTCAAGAGAGAGCAAGAGAGGGCATTAGTGATGGGAGGGGGAGAGGGAGAAGCAGGTTCCCTGCTAAGCAGGGAGCCTGATATGGGGCTCAACCCCAGTACCCTGTCATTACCACCTGAGCTAAAGGCCATGTTTAACTAATTGACAGAGCCACCCAGGCACCCCTTGCATAGAATTTTTTTTTAGTTTTTTTTTTTAAAGATTTAATTTATTTATTTGACCGAGAGATTACAAGTAGGCAGAGAGAGAGGGGGAAGCAGGCTCCCTGCTGAGCAGAGAGCCCGATGAGGGCTCGATCCCAGGACCCTGAGACCATGACCTGAGCCAAAGGCAGAGGCTTAAACCACTGAGCCACCCAGGCACCCCCTTGCATAAACATTTTAAAAGAAACAATTATTTACAAATGAAATTGTTTTTATCTTCCAGCAACTCTGGGAAATTAGGTGTGGTTCCTGAGCCAATTACATTGTACCAATGTCAATTTCTTGTTTGACAAAAGTTTAGTAAGATAGACCAGTTCACTGGGGGAAGCTGAGTTAAAGGTTCATGGAAATGCTATTTTTCCATCTTTGTATTAGTCTTATTAAGCTATTTCATAATAAGAAGTTATAAAAGCTAGGTGACCAAAAGAATTGAAAGCAGGGTCTTGAAGAGATATTTGTACACCCATGTTCTTAGAAGCTCTATTCATGATGGCCAAAAGGGGGAAGCTACCCAAGTGTCCAAGAGTGGATGAGTGGGTAAGCTAAATGTGGTATATTCATGCAAGGGTTTATTATCAGCCTTAAACAGGAAGGAAATTCTGACCCATGCGAAAACGTGGATGAACCTTAACACATCCTTAAGCTGCTAACTGAAATAAGCCAGTCACAAAAAGACAAAGACTGCATGATTCTACTTACATGAGGTCCCTAAGGTAGTCAGGTAGAATGGTGGGTGCCTGGGCTGGGGGAGAGGGAATGGGGAATTACTGTTTAACGGGGACAGAGTTTTCATTTTACGAGATGAAAAGAGTTCTGAAGTTGCATGACAACGTGAATGGACTTTTCACACTACTGAATGGTACACTTAAAAATGACAAATTTTAGGGGCGCCTGGGTGGCTCAGTGGGTTAAGCCGCTGCCTTCAGCTCAGGTCATGATCTCAGGGTCCTGGGATCGAGTCCCGCGTCGGGCTCTCTGCTCGGCAGGGAGCCTGCTTCCCTCTCTCTCTCTCTGCCTGCCTCTCCATCTACTTGTGATTTCTCTCTGTCAAATAAATAAATAAAATCTTTAAAAAAAATGACAAATTTTATGTGTATTTTACCACAATTAAAGAAAAAACACCGGGGCACCTGGGTGTCTCAATCAGTTAGACATCTGACTTGATTTTTGGCTCAGGTCATGATCTCAGGGTTGTGAGATCGAGCCTGACATCAGGGTCTGTGCTGGGCATGGAATATGCTTAAGTTTCTCTTTCTCCCTTTACCCCTAAAAATAACAATATCACCAAAAGTCTATTGGCATTTTTTTTAAAAAAGATTTTATTTATTTGACAGAGAGAGCGAGAGAGCACAACCAAGGGAAGCAGCGGAAGGAGAGGGAGAAGCAGGCTCTCCATGGAGCAGGGAGCTTGACGCAGGGCTCGATCCCAGGACCCTGGGATCATGACCTGAGCTGAAGGCAGAGACTTAACCTACTGAGCCACCCAGGCTTCCCTAGTGGCATTTTTTAAAAGCAAAAGTTTCTGAATTATATTTATTTATGAGCACAGGTATACCCAAGTTTTTGAAAGTTCACGTTATGCCAGTTGCTTTTACAAAATACCTACACATTAGTATCTGTTTTCCCTAACTGGAAAACATTGGAAGGGACTTTGGCTCTAAGGAAAAGGGTGAAGGGCAGAGATAGCCTTCAGAGCTCATTCTTCAGCAAGTCCTGATAGAGCTAGCCTAGGTCCTTCTCTGAGAATTGCACTCAGCATCCCAGCATCAAGCCACCAGAACACTGAACTGTGGCTGTGAGCGTCTGCGTTTTAACTGATTTTGTGTATCTGTTAACAGGATGTGTCCTCAGGTACCAGAAAAGCCCGAGAAAGGTTATTTTGGCGGGAGGTGTCTGGGAATGTTCAAAATGTTTCCCGTATAAATGAGTGGCGATTGCTTCCTCACCATCTCTGCTTACTATAAGGGGTCACAGAAATGCTCTACTTTCAGACAGCAGCGGACACCTGTAGTGGGTGTATGTACCCCGTGCAAGAAGCGTTGGCAGGGTTCCTCTGCTGCCCCCACTCTCACACCTCCCCCATCCCGCTTCTCTCCGGGAAAGTCTTATCAAATTTCTTGCTTTTCCTTCCTGAGATATTTTCTGTCTTCCCAAACACATTTGTGTGTGTCTTTCTAACTTTACATTTGCTTTTCATTCCGTAAATGCTTCCACGCTGGCTTTCCTTTTTCTTTTTAAATATTTTGTTTGTTTGTTTGTTTGTTTGTTTGTTTTTAAAGTAAAACTAGGGACGCCTGGGTGGCTCAGTTGGTTAAGCAGCTGCCTTCGGCTCAGGTCATGATCCCGGCGTCCTGGGATCGAGTCCCACATCGGGCTCCTTGCTCGGCAGGGAGCCTGCTTCTCCCTCTGCCTCTGCCTGCCTCTCTGTCTGCCTGTGCTCGCTCTCTCCCCCTCTGTCTCTGACAAATAAATAAATAAAATCTTTAAAAAAAAAAAAAGAATTATAAAAAAAAAAAAAAAAGTAAAACTACACCAAACTTGGGGCTTGAGCTTAGGACCCCAAGATCAAGAGTTCCACACTCTACCCACTGAGCCAGCCAGGAGCCTCTCCTTCCCTTTCCTTCTGTTTCCTTTCCTTTCCTCTCCTCCCCTTTCCTTTTTCTTTTCCTTTCCTTTCTTTCTCTGTCTCTCTCTCTCTCTTTCGCTTTCTTTCCTTCCTTCCTTTCCTCTTTCTTTCTATAAAATTCACATAACATAAAACTTAACACTTAACTAATTTTCTTTTCTCTTTTTTAAAGATTTTATTTATTTATTTGACAAGGAGAGAGATCACAAGTAGGCAGAGAGAGGAGGAAGCAGACTCCCTGCCAAGCAGAGAGCCCAATGCGTGGCTTGATCCAGGACCTTGAGATCATGACGGGAGCCAAAGGCAGAGACTTACCCACTGAGCCACCCAGACGCCCCACACTGAAACCATTTTAAAGTATACAATTCATTGGCATTAAATACATCCACCGTGTTGTGCAACCGTCACCTCTATCTAGTTCTGGAACATTTTCATCACCTAAAAGCAAACACCATCCCCGTGAATGGTCACTCCCTGCCCTCCTCCCCGCCCCTGGCGACCATTAACCTCCCTTCTGTGTCTACGGACTTCCCTGTTCTGGAGGATTCATGTAAGTGGAATCTTATACCCTGTGGCCTTTTGTAACTGGCTTCCTTCACTAGGCATGATGTTTTCAAGGTTCATCCATGCGTGTATCAAAAAAACTCCCTTTGTATAACTGAGTAATATTCCATTCCTGGATAGACCAATTTTTTCCCCATTCACCTGTTGATGGACGTTTGTTTGTTTGTACTGACCTTTTTTTTTTTTTAAGATTTTATTTATTTATTTATTTATTGGACAGAGAGAGAGAGATCACAAGTAGGCAGAGAGGCAGGCAGAGAGAGAGGGAGAAGCAGGCTCCCTGCTGTGCAAAGAGCCCGATGTGGGGCTCGATCCCAGGACTCTGGGATCATGGCCTGAGCCGAAGGCAAAGGCTTAACCCACTGAGTCACCCAGGCGCCCTGGTACTGACCTTTTAACAATTAAGTATTGTCATGACCACTCACGTACAAGTATTTGTTTGAAAACCTCTTTGCAATTATTTGGGGTTTATGCCTGGGAGTGGAATTGCTGGTCATCCAGTAAGTATGTTGAACTTGAGGAACTGCCAAGCTTTTCCATGTAGCAGAAGCCCTTTATTGCACTTGTCTTTCCAATATAACCATCTTGGTTTTTTCAAGACTTATTTATTTGAGAAAGACAGAGAGTGCACATGAGTGGGGGGCTGGGCAAAGAAAGAGGAAGAGAGAGAATCCTCAAACAGATTTCCCGCTGAACACGGAGTTCTAAGTGGGGCTCGATCCCGGGCCCATGAGATCATGACCTGAACGGGCACCACTGAGCCACCCAGGCGCCCCCCTACCCCCACCTTGCTTTTTAAAAAAATTTTAAGGTGCGCTCTATCTCTTCCTGTCTCTTCATCTATCCCGCCACTGTTGCAAAGCAGATCCTGGAGTGCAGACCTCGGAAGCACCAGCCAGGATATTTTGGGGGCTGCTTGTCCTCCCTAAGGACAGGCCTATTTACTCCTGCTCCAAATCCCTGTCCCTCCCACCTGTGATCCTGGGACAAATGACTGAGCTGCTCTGGGCCTCAGTTTCCATACTTGAAAAATGGGGTCAGAACAGTCCTCCCTTGAAGGGGTTTGTGAGATTAAGAAAGAAAACCCAAGTGATGTGCTCAGACAGGGTCCGAGTGTGGTGTGGGCTGCCCGTGTATCTGAGCCTTTCTCCTATCCAGCTCAGCGGTAGTGTACGACTCAGTTTCTCCCCATCAGCACTCACTCTGGATGTTATATAGGTTTCCTCCCTTTTGTATGGTGGGATGAGGGAAAATGATGTGGCTTCCCTCCCTCCACAACCCTGGCTTCAGGAACATGTGCAGACACTTATTACATGTTGGAGTTATGAAACCTGATCCTTGCTGAGATTTTTGTTCTGTTCTCTTCTCCCACTTGGCTTGGGTCTTGCTCCCACAGCTGGTTCAGGCCGGCTCTCAGATTTTCTGAATTCTACCTGAAGCTGCCAGAGACCAAAATAGCCACTGAGTATGTGACCTCTGTTCTGTGCTCGCAGAGCAGGGCTCCAGGCCAGCCCAGTGAACTCTGCCCTGGGTATTCTGAGACCAGGGCCAGAGGCAGATGGCTCTTGAGTTGGCATCCTAGCTAATCCGGGGCCAAGGCTGCTTGGAATGAGATGTCAGTGACCCAAGTCCAGGGTCTAGTCCTGTTTTCTGATGATGTGGCCAGAACCTCAGCCTTATTTTTCTGGCCGTTTTGGAGAAATCTGATCAACGTTAGTGGGTGACTTACTGTATGCCAGGCACATATTGGGTGCACTGACATGGCTGTAATGGAGACACATCCTTGCTCTGGAAGTCCTAATCTCTATGTCAGAAGAAATGGGAAACAAACCAGAAAAGCAGTGTCTATAATGGAGTGTGATCACTGCGACAAACAGGATGAAATAAGGAAAGGAGATGATCTATTCACAGAGGATGAGAAGATGGTGGGAGATCTCAGCCAGGTCGGGTAAGTAGAACCCCTAGGAAGAGGTGAAGTTCTGCTGAACTTTGAAGGAAGAGAAGCAGCTAGATAACCTGCAGGGCATGCTCCGGGCATAAGCAACAGGAAGTGCAAAGGCCCTGGGGTGGGACCCCGCTAGGCCCTTGAAGTACTGTTGGGGCTAGAAGTGAATTGAGTGTTGGGGAGATGGAGAGAGGGGAGGCCGAGGTCTGTGGCGCCACATCAGCCTCCTTCTTTGCAACATGGGAGCCTGCAGAGGACCTCTGGCAACATCTTACTGGTGTTGGGTTTTCACTTTATTCCGTTCCCCTCTAAACCTCCGGGTCTTCATGCATGCCACTTCTCTGACTCCAGGAGGTTCTAGTCGAGCAGCCCTTAGAACCGTGCTTCAGGTTCTTCCTCTGCAAAACGAAGTGAATAACCGAGTCTTACGGGAGGTGGCAGGGGAGGGAGCCAGATAATCCCCAGGGGTGGGCGGACAGCGGCGCTCAGTGAACACGCGGAATGAAATGACGCGCTCGTCGCAGCGCCTGACTCAAGTGAGTTCAAGCGGCCACATCGTACGAAACCAACTGTCCCCGTCTTACAAGGGGGAAACAGAACTTGGGGAAGGTGCGGGTCCGGAGCCCCTGTGGCGCGTGTCAGTGTCGGGGCGCGCACGCCGCGCCTCGGGCTGCGGGGCGCGCACGCCGAGCGGCCCGGCCGGGGGCGGGGCCAGGGCCGGGGCTGGGGGCGGGCCCGGGGGCGGGGCGGCGCGGGGTCCCGGCGGCTGCGGCGGCGGACTTGCCAGTCCCGACAAGAGCGGGTCAGAGGCGGCGCCCGAGCCCGCCATGGAGCAGCCCAGGAAGGCGGTGGTGGTGACGGGTACGCTGATGGCGGCCGCGGCGACAGCGACCGCGGGCAGGGGCGGGTTGGGCGGCTCCAGAGCCGGCGGGGTTGGTAGGGCGCGGTGGCCCGGGAGGGGCAGGTGCTAGAAGTCGTCCCAGGTTTGGAAGATGTCATCGCCCAGCTCGTTCCGCGCAACACGTAGAAAGTGGAGAAGGGGCGCCCCTCTGGCCCCACTGTCAGGGGTCGGGGCAAGCAGGGGGTGTGAGGGTCCAGCCAAGTGCCCCGCGCAGAACAGGCCCCTCGGGCGTCCTTCCTTCCCCGGGTGAGGACAGTGGTTCTCTGGGCACCTGTCTGTTCCGTCTGACCAGCCCGTGGGCAGGACTGGACTTCACCCTGCCCCTCCCGAGGTCGGTTCTGTCCCCACCCACAGCCCCAGGGGACAAAGGCCGATTTGCGGGCAGGAAGTGCCCCAGTGACAAATGAACCTCCTGCCAGCCACTGCTCCCCCAGCCCTGTGCTAATGGGGGGGGGGGGCTGTTCTCCCGAGGCAAGAACAGGTGGAGGTCGGGGAACCTCGGGTGGCCAACTGCTGTCCCTGTTGTCCCCAGGACCGTGTGGGTCAAAAATCTCCACACATCCCCACCCCGCCCCGAGCTGTTTATGGGTGAGCCCGTGCCTGCTGTCACTAACTCCCCGAAACTAACTGTTCCTCCTGGGGAAGACTCCGCCTCAGGGCCACGTGAACGTCAACTTCCGTGGGCCTCTGGTGGGGGGGGTCATTTTGACCTGCTGTCTAAAGGGGTCAGAGTGGGAGATCCAGCTAAGCTTCCCACAAGTGTTTTCTGGCCTGGGGAGGGTGAGGCTGATCCTGGAATTCCCAGGAAGGTGGAAGAAGGCACTCACTTAACAGGTGTGTGTAATTGCAGGGAGATTTGCTGCCGCCACCCCCGCCCCCCAGCCCTCCTGTATCTGGTAATGTGTTCCTCTAGTGCTGGGCTCTGTAGGTAGCCACCGGACTGGGCATTTTCCTTGCATGAATTCATTACATCTGTACCATCTCCATTTTGCACAGAGGAAACCGAGGCTCACAGAGGTCACCCTGTTTGTAGGTGGTGGAGCTGGGACTCAAACTTAGTCTATACAGGAGAAGATAAGGGGTGGAGAGGTCCTGCCCCACTGTGGGGGAGGCTCTGCTGTTCCAAGGTACAGCTTCCCTCCCAAGGCCACGACACCACCTGGGACCCTCAGTACAGCTGGAGTGACCCCCAGTTCCAGGGCATCCTCTCTTGGAGATATTCCTTTCTAGGCAGGGGGACAGGGTGATTAGAAGAGAAGAGTTGGGAACTCTCGTGGGCCTGGTTTCAAATCCCAGCTCTTCTGCCTTCTCGGTCTGTGACCCTGGGCAGTGGTTTTCACCTAACTGTGCCTTAGTCCTGCTCCTGTAAAAGGGGTGCAGGAAACAGCCTTGCCTGAAAAGCACTCAGGGAGGCTGAAGGCCACAGTGCAGGCAGAACCCTTAATGCCGCCTCTGGCCACTGCCTCAGTTTGTAAGTGGGACTTGGAGTTGGAGCAAGCAGGGAAGAGGGTGGCAGGAGGTTGTCTGGACAGCCTGGCCTCGGAGACACCCGCATGTATCCCTTAAGGGCCATTCCTCACTTGGTGGTGATTCACGGAGCACAGAGGCCCTGCACAAAGACGGTGGTAAAATAATTATAGATGGGGATCAGGGATAGTGGAAAAAATCGAAAGGGGGAAAAAGGCCAGCCCTTTTGGGGGCAACAGGAGGCCACTGGCCCCTTGGACGGCACAAGGGTTGGGCAAAGGGGAAGGTAAGAAAGGACAGTTAAAAGCAGTTAAGAGGGGTGCCTGGGTGGCTCAGTGGGTTAAGCCTCTGCCTTTGGCTCAGGTCATGATCTCAGAGTCCTGAGATCAAGTCCCGCATTGGGCTCTCTGCTTGGCAGGGAGCCCACTTTTCCCTCTCTCTGCCTGCTCCTCTGCCTACTTGTGATCTCCCCCTCTCTGTCAAATAAATAAATAAAATCTTTAAAAAATAATAATAAAAGCAGTTAAGAGTGAGAAATGGGGGGGCTCTCTGAAGGGCCCTGGGTGTGCCCCAGATAGCAGGACCAGGCCTCTGACATTGGCCCTGGTGGCAGCTGCTGCCCAAGTTTCCCGTTCCTTTCCGCCTGGTGGAGGCAGCAACACAACCCTGGGCAGGCTACAAGAGGTCACTGGGTGGTGATATGTGACTTCTCCTGTTTTCTCTTCCAGGATTTGGCCCTTTCGGAGAACACACCGTGAACGCCAGCTGGATTGCAGTCCAGGTAACTTGGATCTGGAGGGTAGGAATCAGACTCAGGGCTGGGCTCCCCGTGGACATATATGGCACCAAAGAGAGGAAGGAGCCTATGAAAGAGAACGGGTCCCTTGAAGCTTCCTGCAAAACATTTAAGTCTGATATCCACACCTTTCCAGATGGTGACCAGTATAACCACATTTGTTGGCTTGCTGTGTATGAAGCACTCTGAATTTCCCTCACAACCTTTGCGTGGTTGGGTGTACTCATTCTTGTACCCATGTTCCTGATGCGGGAACCGGGGGCCCCCGGAGAGTTATCTGAGGTCATACAGTCAGGAAACTGGAGTGGCAGTGACTCAAAAGTGTCCTCTGCCCCAGCCAGGTTTTGGGGGAACCAGGCAGGGATGTTGGGGGGTTGTATTAGCCTTTTAGAGAAGGTATAGTGACCCTCACTGTTGCCTCCCAGCAGTTGTGGGAGGAGAAGGCTGTTGATTGGGGGGTAGGGGGTATCTTTCCCACTGTCCTGAGCAGGTTGTCAGCCTGTAAGCCTTCCACTTTCTTTGTCAGATGGGGCATTTGGAGAGACAGACGGGAACAATGGGGAGAGAGAAAGAGAGAACCGTTTTCTTCTTATATAAATCAGGTCTGCAGAGACCGGAGCCAAACTCATGTTAATCCTAGCCCATTAGCTGCTTGATTTAAAGCATCCCCTGCTTTTCATGCCAGAGCCCTGAATTTGGAGAAAAATCCAAGTTGAAACCTCCATGTGTCCACCCCTAGTTTTGCGCCCCCCCCCACTTTTTAATATCACCCCAAGTAGAGACCTCAAAATCTTGGCTGCTTTTCTTTTTCTATTAAAAAACATTTCACCCCACTTTGTGAGCAGGACAGAGGGACAGGGTCCCCAGGACCCTGCAGATGGGAGCGTGTCCCAGGCTCTGCTCGTTGTACCCTCTCCCTGGAGCCCCAGACAAAAAGGAAACAGCGTGTTTCTGAAGACGTTGTGTGTCTGGCTTTGTGCGAGTTTCAGACAGGAGCCTTCACGGGGCTGAGTGGACACAAAGCCGTGTGTCTGAATTCCTGGGCCCCAGACACTATGATCTGCATCTAAATAGAAGAAAAATCAATTAAACAATCTTTGGAAATCCCTCTGAGCTTTGGGATGCGGATGGTGGAGGATGGCAGCTTTTTCATTCTGCTGCTGGAGGGGAAATGCCCCTGATATTTTGGTTGCCCATCTTGCCAGACCTTGCCTCTGGAAGACTTTCCATTTTCTACCTCAAGCCTGTGAAACAATAAGAGAGGATTCTCTACCATTCCATGGATTTAAAAAAAAAAAAAAAAAAAAAAAAGACACCAACTTTCCCAAGATGTGATTGTTCCCCTTAAAACCAAAACCAAAAGCTAGAGTTGCACATATATACGCTGAGTGATTGCCTCATATAACTCCATGAAATTTCATGCATGTGCACCTCCGTGCTACCCACATCTGGATCAAGATCTAGAACATTCCTAGCCCCTTTCTCATCACAGAAGCACCCTGTGGCCCTTCTTAGCTATTTCCCCCCAGGGGTAAAAATCTCTGCTGACTTTCTCTCTTTTTTTTTTCTGCCATGTGGGTGTCACCTGTTCTAGAACTTGGCGTCAGCGGAGTTGTGCTTGGGTCTGCCGCCTTCCGCAAAGCACAGTGTGTGCAGGATCTGTCTGTGGGGTTGCTGGGAGCTGCCCTTGGTGTGTTTTAGTTGACCTGGATGAAACAGACTTGCGCATGAAAAGGCATCCAGTTGGATGGGTCCAATCTGTCCCTCAGGAAAATATGGCTTGGAGTGTTCTTGGTGGGATCCAGATGTGAGATCAGGTGGCAGTTCACGGTGATCACCTCAAGCTGAAGTTGGGAGTTTTGTTTCCCAGAGTGAGCAGCAGTTAACTTCCTGTCCCCATGGATTTTTCAGAAGCCCAAGCTGTCCCCTGTAAAAGGAATGCCTCCTCTCTCAGGGACCCACTAATTTCTCTTTTTTCTCCCCTTCCCTATCTGTCTTTTTTCTGTCTCTGTCTCTCTGAGCCTCCCTCTGGTCTCTCCCTCTCTCCCCTTATGTCTCTTAGCACTCTCCATCTCTGTCTCTCTCCCCTCGTGTCCCCCTCTTTCAGTTTCGTTTGGTCTTTCTGTGGGCTCTGTTTCTCTCTTTTCGTGTCTCTCTCCCCTTATGTCTTCATCTCTCTCCTTCCATCTCTCTGTGTCTCTGTCTGTCACTGTCTTCTCTCTCCCCTGGCCCTCCCGCCTCCTTGGTCCCTCTCTCATCTCACCTTCCTTCTTCACGTCTTGCGTGAACTTGTGCTCTAGTGCAGAATGAACTGTCTCCCACCAGCTACCTTGGGGAGGTGGGAGTGTGGAGACAGAGGGCACCCCCTTTTCCTCATTCCCCAGCATGGCACTGCCCCTAAGCACCTCGCACAGGACGGACTTCGTTTTTGGAGCGTCCTGTCTTCTTCTAGGTCTAGGCTGGTGGATGTGGGACGCTGGCCGCAGGTCTCTCTCTTCCTAGGAGGCTCAGGTGGGTGTCAAGGGCCGGGACCCCCTTGTTTGGCCGTCCGGAGTGTTCCCTGCCCAAGCACAGCGAGGAGGAGCTGGGTCACAGGTCCTGGTGGCATCACGGGACAATTACTGCCACAGTGAGTCTAGACAGACCTGCTAAGGATATTAACCAGGGAACAAAGGGGGTCTTTGTTGTGGGGTCAAGGGAATCGGTCAGATGCGGCCTTGCGGCGGGGTCTTGTCAGGTAGACTGGGGTGTAGACAATGCGCCGTCTGGGGGCGTGTGAGCCCTGTTCCTTTCACGGTGTGTGTGCGGGGCGGCTGTGCTTGCTGCGGTGTCGTGGGACTTGGGGGATGCTGCCACCCGCCTCCTCCCGCAGGAGAACCGCCCAGCTTTCTTGGATCAGAAAGTGTCCAGAGGCAAGAGTTCAGCTAGATTACAGACCACCCGTTTCTGATAACTCCCCCTGAACTTTGATAGCTTGCTCCTTCCCCTCCGTTGCCTGGTTTAAAATTGGGAAGCAATTTGCATAAAGTGATACTGACAGGTCTCCGAACCCCTGTCACTGCGGGGAAGAGTATTTCTATCCGTGGGACGATTCCATCAACCTGGAATGTTCCCTCCCACCCCCGCTTCCCCAGCATTCCCCACCCTGCCTGGGAGGCAGCTGCTCTCCTGACCTCGGTCATCTCAGAGGAGTTTGACTGGTCTCAAGCTGTCAGTGGACAGGCGGGCATGGAGTCTGTGTCCCCCCCAGGTGCCGGCTGCTACTTGCTTAGCCTGAATTGGGGTGGGAGGGGCCGCAGGCTCTTTTCCCTACTGACCCCCTACTCCCACTCCCATTGGCACTTGGTCGGCGGGGCGGGGGGCGGGGGGGGCGGCTTCCATAATGAACAGAGATGCTCCTCTCCGGGTGTTTGATGAACAGGTGGTTTGCCTCACTGTGGGGATGCTGTGGGCGGGAGGTAGCATGGGGAGGGTGGTGCTGGTGTATATTTTTGGAGGCTGTTTCATTTTGTTTTTTTCTAATTTATTTATTTGAGAGAGAGAGAGCGAGTAACAGAGAAAGCGAGAAAGAAAGGGGGAAACATGCTCCCCGCTGAGCAGGGAGCCCCTGAGATCATGACCTGAGTGGAAGGTGGGTGGTTCCACCCCTATGGTGGCAGTTTTCTTTTTCTTTTTTTTTTTTTAAAGATTTTATTTATTTATCAGAGAGAGAGAGGGGTAGAGAG
The DNA here is from genome assembly GCF_020171115.1 of Neogale vison. Lineage (NCBI taxonomy): Eukaryota > Metazoa > Chordata > Mammalia > Carnivora > Mustelidae > Neogale > Neogale vison. The sequence goes on along the minus strand of NC_058096.1, from coordinate 212,654,025 downwards.
CGAGCATACGTAGACAGAATGGCAGGCAGAGGCAGAGGGAGAAGCAGGCTCCCCGCCGAGCAAGGAGCCCGATGTGGGACTCGATCCCAGGACGCTGGGATCATGACCTGAGCCGAAGGCAGCTGCTTAACCAACTGAGCCACCCAGGCGTCCCGGCAGTTTTCTTAGTTTAGATTTTTTTCCCGCTGGTGAGGCGAGCATAGCTGAGGGCCCAGAGGACGTGAGGAGCAAAGTTTAGGATGAGAAGGTGACTCACAGGGCACCTGGCTGGCTTTGTCAGTAGGAGACGTGACTCTTGATCTCAGAGTCGGGAATTCAAGCCCCAAGTGAGGCGTGGAGCCTATGTTAAAAAAAAAAAAAAAAAAAAAAAAAAGGTTGGAAAAAGAAGGTGACTCAGTCTGTGATCTCCTGGTGATGTCAACTCATTTCCTACTACTGAGAACTGATGTGGGCGTGTGGCCATCCCACTAATGCTCAAAGAAATATCACCCAGTGGGGACAGCCGTTAAGTCACTCCGGGCAAGGGAGGTGGCTCAGCGCCATTGGACTGCCCATTCTGCCAGGCAGAGAGGATCCGTGGGAGGGTTTGCTGTTCCAAACCAGGCATCCAGCCTTGGCATATCACATGTCTTTTTTTTTTTTTTAAGATTTTATTTATTTATTGACAGAGAGAGAGAGTGAGCACAAGCAGGGGGAGCTGCAGACAGAGGGAGAAGCAGGCTCCCCGCTGAGCAGAGAGCCCAATGTGGGGCTCGATCCCAGGACCCTGGGATCATGACCTGAGCCGAAGGCAGACGCTTAATGACTGAGCACCCAGGGACCCCAGCACATCACGTGTCATAGTGACCTGGAGTGGGGGCATGTGTGGTTACCGTGCCCCAGAGGTGTCTTGGGTTGGTCACTGATCGAGTTGGCATCCTGAGTCCCCCTGTGCACGGAGGTGGTTTCACGAAGTACAGTGCCTGGGCTTGTGGGGGGCCTGGTCCGTGGACAGCAGGCTTAACTGGGGACAGCTCCCCAGCTGGACCCAAACAGTGTAAAGTCCTCAGTGTAAGTCCAGGAGATGGATTCTTTTTATTCCTGGCTTTTTAACATATTTTCACTTGCCAGAAAGGTCTGCCAAAGCCACAGTAAAATAAAAGGGTAGGGGGGAGAGCAGGTCAAGATACACAGATTATCGACCTCATACCAAGATAAAAGTCTTTGCTGGAGGCTCTCCCAGCCCTGGGGGCAGAAGAAGCAACCATCCTTCTTCTCATTCCACTGAAAGAACAATTTTGACCAGTTATAAGAAGAGGGTGGAGAGGTAGTCCTTCCGTAACCAGATTTCCTCAAACGTTAGCATCGTATTACATTTGCAATTTCTTTAAGGATAAATGAGATAGATAAGTATAATGTAAAAAAATTTTTTTTTTTTACCTCCAAGTCATCTTATTTTATTGTGGTAAAATATATATAACATAACATTTACCATCTTAATTATCTTTAAGTGTACAGTTCAGCAGCATTAAACATATTCACACTGGTGTGCCACGGTCACCACGATCCCTCTCCAGAACTTTCGCATTTTCCCACACTGAAGCTCGGTCCCCATTAAACACTGACTTCCCCGTTGCCCTCCCTCAGCCCCAGCCCCTCCCTTCTGTGTCCTGTGTTGGTAATGAATTTGGCTCCTATCAGTGGAACCGTACAGTGTTTGTCCTCTTGCGACTGGCTGATTTCAGGCAGCATAATGTCCTCAAGGTTCATCCACGAAGTAACCTCAGTCAGAATTTATTTCCTTTTTTAAGACTGAATAATATGCCACCGCGTGGCTATACCACCTTTTGCTTATCCCCGTGCATCCACTGATAGACACCTGCGTGGCTTCCATATCTTAGCTATAATGACGAGCCCTGCTGTGAACATGGGCATACAAATCTTTAAGAGACTGCTTTCTTTTTTTTTTTTTGAAGATTTTATTTATTTATTTGACAGACAGAGATCACGAGTAGGCAGTAGGCAGAGAGGCAGGCAGAGAGAGAGGAGGAAGCAGGCTCCCTGCTGAGCAGAGAGCCCCATTCAATATGGGGCTCGATCCCAGGACCTTGAGATCATGACCTGAGTCGAAGGCAGAGGCTTTAACCCCCTGAGCCACCCAGGCGCCCCAAGAGGCTGCTTTCAATATACACCCAGAAATGGAATTGCTGGATCATATTATAATAATGTTTAATTGTTTGAGGAATTGCCCTGTTCTGAGTCATTCATTCATTCATTCATTCATTCATCTATCTATTTAGGTTTATTTATTTATGCAGTCTCTACACCCAGTGTGGGGCTCGAACTCATGACCCTAAGATCAAGACCCACGTGCTGCACCCACCAAGCCAGTCAGGCATCCCTGTTCTGAGTCATTTATTTCTTTTTTCTTTTTTTTTTTTTAATTTTATATATTTGACAGAGAGAGAAAGAGAGAGCACAAGCAAGGGGAGCTGCAGGCAGAGAGTGAGGAAGAAGCAGGCTTCCTGCTGAGCAAAGAGCCAGATGTGGGGCTCGATTCTAGAACCCTGAGATCATGACCTGAGCTGAAGGCAGAGGCTTAACCATCTGAGCCAGCCAGGTGCCCCTGTTCTGAATCACTTAAAGGTCAATTGCAGACATGATACCCCCCCTTTTTTTTAATTAAATATTTTATTTATTTATTTATTTATTTATTTGACAGAGATACAGTGAGAGAGGGAACACAAGCAAGGGCAGAGGGAGAGGGAGAAGCAGGCTCCCCACTGAGCAGGCAGTCCAACATGGGGCTTAGTCCCGGGATGCTGGGATCAGGACCTGAGTCGAAGGCAGATGCCCAACGACTGAGCCAACCAGACGCCCCACAGACACGATACCCCTTGTCTCCCTAAATAATTCATTGTGTTTTTCCTAAAACAAAGGCTCAGCACAGTGATTAAAATCAGACTCATTGGGGCGCCTGGGTGGCTCAGTGGGTTAAGCCGCTGCCTTCGGCTCAGGTCATGATCTCAGGGTCCTAGGATCGAGTCCCGCATCGGGCTCTCTGCTCAGCAGGGAACCTGCTTCCTCCTCTCTCTCTGCCTGCCTCTCTGCCTACTTGTGATCTCTCTCTGTCAAATAAATAAATAAATAAATCTTTAAAAAAAAAAAAATCAGACTCATTTAACATAGATACAATTCTAGAATCTACAGGTCTTCTTCAGATTTTACCAACACCTATTTAATATTTATTACTAAATCATTAATACTTAATTATTAATAAATGATTAACTACGAATGCATCATTTGATCACTAATTTATTAATGATAAAGAAAATTCTATCATATGTTGTATTCAGTTGTTTATCTCTTTAATCCACTGTAATCTGGAAGTTTCCTCTGTCTTTGTGTCAAACATGACGAGGTTTGCTGGGAACTGCTCACTCTTTGGTGGTGTCTTTCAGGATGGATGGTTTGCTATTTCCTCGTGATTGCACTGAGGCTGTTGGTTTTGGCAGGAATCCCACAGAAGTGTTGTGTCTTTCTTGGTGCATTGTATCAGGAGGCATCAGAGTTTGAAGTATTGCTGTGTTGTTGCCCTTGATCACTTGCTACAAAAGATGAGATCTGGTAGTTTTCTCTTCTAGTGCTTTGTAATTGAAAAGTATCCTGTCGTATGATACTTTGTACCATACAAATACTTCTTTAGACTTCCCCACACTCCTTTTAGCATCTCTTGCTGAGTCTTGCCTGAATCTGTTATATTTTATTTTTTTTTAAGATTTTATTTATTTATTTGACAGACCTGAGATCACAAGTAGGCAGAGAAGTGGGCAGAGAGAGAGGAGGAAGCAGGCTCCCTGCTGAGCAGAGAGCCCGATGTGGGGCTCGATTCTAAGACCCTAAGATCATGACCTGAGCCAAAGGCAGAGGCTTTAACCCACTGAGCCACCTAGGCACCCCTGAATCTGTTATATTTTAGTTGATGATTACCAAATGGTGGTTTTCTAATCCCATCTTTCTTTCTTTTTTTTTTCCTTTTTTTTTTTTTTTTTTTTTTTTTTTTTTAAGATGCGGGGCTCCATCCCAGGACCCTGAGATCATGACCTAGCCAAAGGAAGAGGCTTTAACCCACTGAGCCACCCAGGCGCCTCTAATTCCATCTTTCCTTTGACACTTTTTATGGCTTTTGCTGTAGGAGTCTATTTGTATCCGTGTAGACTCATGGATACTTACTGTCCTCAATATGTGACAATTGCTTACTGTCCTTATTTTGATATTCAAATTGTCCCAGACTTGGCTCATGGCGGCCCCTTCCAGCTGGCTCCCGTGTCCTTTTGCTGTGTTCCTATCTTTTTCTGTGCACATCTTTCTTTCTTTGGTCCTAGGCTCACTTTTTGTAAATCAGCTTTATTTCAGAATAATTTTAGAGATGAATTTAGGAGTTTAGAAAGATTACAAAGAGAATACAAAGAGTTCTTGTCTGTGCCTCACTTGATCTCCCCTGGTGTTAACATCTCTTGTAACTACTACATTTTGCAAAATGAAGAACCCTGCTGCTCCATTACTAAAACTAAAGTCTAGACTTTATTCAGGTTTCATGGATTTTTCCCACCAATGTCCTTCTTCTGTTCCATGATCCCATCCAGTCTCTTCACTGCATTTATCAGGCATCCCTTTCTTTTTTCCTTTCTGGTTTCTACCTAAGTGTTGTATATCGGGTGCTTCATGTCATTTAAAAAACAAAAACAAAAACAAGATAGAGGGGGTGCCTGGGTGGCTCAGTGGATTAAGCCATTGACCGTTGGTTACGGCTCAGGGTGTGACCTCAAGGTTGTGAAACCAGGCTCCCTGCTCAGCGCAGAGTCTGCTTGAGAATCTTTCTGGCTTATCTTCTCTCTTGAATGAATAAAATCTTTAAAAAATTAAAATAAAAAATTAAATAAAAACCAAACTATAATCTAATTGAAATATAATCACATACCATAAAATTCACCCTTTTGAAATAAATACTTTTGTGGGGTTTTTTTAAGTATATTCACAGAATTGTATAACCATCATCACTAATCTAATTCCAGAACATTTTCATTGCTCCAGAAAGAAACCCCATGCCATTAACTGTCACTCCCCATTCCTCCTTTCCACCCCGTGCCTGGTAATGACTAATTTACTTTCTTTCTGTATGGATTTGCCAGTTCTGGACATTTTCTGTGGAATCATACGACATGCAGCCTTTAATGTCTGGCTTCTTTCACTCAGTGTTATGTTTTCAAGCCTTGTCCACGCTGTAGTGTGTATATGTCCAAGCTTCATTCCTTTTTATGGCCAAGTAATATTCCATTGTATGGACGTACCGCATTTTGACTAGTCATTCATTCCCTGATGGATATTTGGGCTCTTTCCACCTTCTGGTTGTTGTGAAGGGTGATGCTGTGGACATTCGCATACACGTTTTTGTATGGACATAGGCTTTCATTTCTCTTGGGTATACATATGTGTTGGAAGGGAACGGATGGGTCCTATGGGAACTCCAGGTTCACCCATGTTCTTTCCCAGCTGCGGCCTTGGAATTAGCAATTTTGACATAAAGCCTTCATTTTTGTCTTCGGTAATAACATTTAAAAACCAGGAGCTGGGGGCTGGGTGTGCTCACTGCTACTGGGGTGTCATTACCTCTTGAGCTCTGTCAGGGGGCAGAGGTGGAAAACACTCACACCCACTCACACTCACACACACACTCACACATACAGACACACACACACACACACCCTTACCTGTACCCATTTCTGTGTCAAAACCCTGGAGTTTACACAGATAACCTCCAATTTTTTTTTTAACCCCAAAGATTTTTTATTTATTCAAGAGAGACACAGAGAGAGAGAGAGGGAGAGGGGCAGAAGCAGAGGGAGAAGCAGGCCCCACAGAGCAGGGAGCCTGACATGGGACTCGATCCCAGGATCCTGGGATCATGATGCGAGCCAAAGGCAGACGCTGAACTGACTGAGCCACCCAGGCATCCCCAGGCCACTTCTTATTAGCATTGATGCCTCACCCACAGATGAAGAAATGTACACAGGATGTTCGAGGTGGCATGGCCTGTAATTGTGGAAACTTGGAAGCCACTTAAATATTCCAGTGTAGCAAAATATGTAAATCCACAGCAGCTCATGTCTGAGATGGAGTACTGGGCTCCAGAGAAAAGGGAAGGAAAGAGATCTACATGTAACAATCTAGCTGGATCTCTTCAACAATGACTGAGTAGAGAAAACAAGCTGAAGGATACAGTTGATGTACAAAGAATACTGTGTTTTCTCAGGTCTGCACGGGTGTGTGCTGTTTACAGTGCTTACCGGTGAAGTCTGGGGGTGAGATCTAGAAGGGCGTTCTTCAGACTTGATCTGTATGGATTTTTAAAATATGCTGCATTTTTTAAAAGATTTTATTTATTTATTTGATAGAGATCACAAGTAGGCAGAGAGGTAGGCAGAGAGGGGGCAGGGGAAGCAGGCTCCCTGCTGAGCAGAGAGCCCATTATGGGGCTCAATCCCAGGACCCTGGGATCATGACCTGACCTGAAGGCAGAGGCTTTAACCCACTGAGCCACCCAGGCGCCCCTGCTTTAATGTCTTTAAATATTAATTAATTCTAGCATCTCTGTTGTTTCTGGGCATGTTTCTAGTAATTGATTTTTCTCCTCATTATGGGTCTTAATTTTCTGCTTCTTTGCTTGTCTGGTGAGTTTTGGTTTAATGCCAGACCTAGTGGATTTTACCTTGTGGCCCGCCGGATACTTTTTAATTTCCTCTGCGTGTTCTTGAGCTTTGTTCTGGGATACAATTAAGTTGCTGGAAATAGTTTGATCCTTTCCAGCCTTGCTGTTAAGTTTTGCGAGGAAAGACCAGAATAGTCCTTTATTCTGGGGCTAATTTTCCCCCCCTTCCTTAGGAAGTTTTTCCACTCTGGCTGGGAGGAACACGAAGTATTTACACCCTGTGTGAACTCTGAGAGTTTTGCCCTCTGCTGCTTTCAAGTGGCTCTGTCCCTGGTCTCGCACCTATATATGCCCATTAGTTCTCAGACCCTCAACAGATTTCCGCATTACTGAGCTCTTCCCTCCCCTTGCCCTCAACTGTCTTCTTTCCAGAACTCCACTCTGCAAACTGTAGCCTTTTTACCCTTTCTAGAACCCCAGCTTTAACTCCTCAAGGTCAGAAAAGTGTTATTTGACACACTTTGTCTATTTTTTTTTTCCCAGTTGTTCCAGATTGGGGGCGAGGAGCATGAAAATCTGATTCCTGAGGTTCCATTTAGCCTAGAAGAAGTTTCTTTTTTTTTTTTTTTTAAGATATTTTATTTATTTATTTGACAGAGAGAGAGATCACGAGTAGGCAGAGAGGCAGGCAGAGAGAGAGGAGGATGCAGGCTCCCCGCTGAGCAGAGAGCCCGATGCGGGGCTCGATCCCAGGACCCCGGGATCATGACCTGAGCCGAAGGCAGAGGCTTAACCCACTGAGCCACCCAGGTGCCCCTTAAATTTATTTTAAAAGGTTGTTCAAGTAATATTTACACCCAGCGTGGGGCTCAAACTCATGACCTTGAGGTCGAGAGTCACATGCCCTCTGACTGAGCCAGCCTGGCAATCCAGGAACTACTTTTGAATGTAAGAATGGATGAAAAGAAAAGAGAGGGTTCAAGGTAGCAGCTAGTCCAAACCCACATTTATAGTTGAGGAAAGTGGGCACTTAGGTCTACATTTTGCCTGGTCTACGCTTGAGCTGGTCAATTGTTCAGCCAATATTCACGAGCACCTGCTCTGTGTATGTCCTGTCCTGGGGCAAGGACACCATCTTATGGGGCTAGAAGTGCTTCTCAGGAGGCTGAGACATGAAGGCTAAGGAGAGAATCCACTGACCGGAAAGTGAGGGGAAGAGTGTTCCACACAGTGAGAACAACCAGTGCAAAGGTCCTGAGGCAGGTGTGAGTCTGGTGTGCGGGAGGCTATGTGGGGAGGCTGGAGGAAGTAAACCAGGGAGGGGGGATGAAGGGAGAGGAGGGCAAGGAAGTCGGCAATGTCCTGCTCCCACAGGGCCTCATGGATCATGGTGGGGAGTTAGGATTTTTATTCTGAATGTGGCAGGAGGCAAAAACAGAGTGGGAGCTGAGTAAGGGTAGGATGTGATTTTTGATTCTGCCTTGGGAGGCAAGAGGTTGGGGCAGTGTGGGGTGGGAGACCATGGGGCTTGGTTCTCCAAATCAATTTGCCAAACAAAACTTAGGGTACCCCAAACCCTCCTACACTGTTGGTGGGAATGCAAGCTGGTGTAGCCACTCTGGAAAATAGTATGGAGGTTCCTCAAAAAGTTGAAAATAGAGCTACCCTACAACCCAGCAATCGCACTACTGGGTATTTACCCTAAAGATACAAACTTAGTGATCCGAAGGGGCTCGTGCACCCGAATGTTTATAGCAGCAATGTCCACAATAGCCAAACTATGGAAAGAACCTAGATGTCCATCAACAGATGAATGGATAAAGAAGATTGGATATATAAAAAAATACATATACATACATACAGTGGAATACTATGCAGCCATCAAAACCAAAATCTTGCCATTTGCAACAACGTGGATGGAGCTAGAGAGTATTATGCTGAGCAAAATAAGTCAATCAGAGAAAGACAATTATCATATGATCTCTCTGATATGACGAATTTGAGAGGCAGAGCGGGGGACTGTGGGGCGTAGGGAAGGACAAACTGAAACAAGATGGGATCAGGAGGGAGACAAACCATAAGAGATTCTTAATCTCACGAAACAAACTCAGGGTTGCTGGGGGGTCATGGGGGGAGGGACAGGGTGGCTGGCTGATGGACATTGGGGAGGGTATGTGCTATGGTGAGTACTGTGAAATGTGTAAGCCTGATGATTCACAGACCTGTACCCCTGGGGCAAATAATACATTATATGTTCATTAAAAAAAACTGGGGCAGGGGGCGCCTGGGTGGCTCAGTGGGTTAAAGCCTCTGCCTTCAGCTCAGGTCATGATCCCAGTGTCCTGGGATCGAGCCCCGCGTCGGGCTCTCTGCTTAGCAGGGAGCCTGCTTCCCTTCCTCTCTCTCTGCCTGCCTTTCTCCCTAATTGTGATCTCTGTCTGTCAAATAAATAAATAAAATCTTTTAAAAAAAAACTTGGGGTACCCCATAAATCCTACCGGTGGATCTCTCTGATATCCACTGGGGTAGCATTTTCAAATCACTGAGTGAGATCTGGGAGTTCTATGAAACAGCCCTATTGATAATTATTACTCGGAGTATTCACTTTACTATGAAGAATGCTCGAGGAGAAGAGGGTGTGTTCATGCTTGTGTGGTCATTTGAAACCATCACTCCAGGCCCACGGCACGCAGCAAGCCAGTGAGTGTTTATGAATCGGTGGAAATGGAAACAGGGATCCCAGATGTAAAGCCTTCTCGGGGATTCCACTGGCAAGCCCCCTTGCCTGCTTCATCTCCAGGTGCCCACACCCTTTAAAGAATGTCCACCCTGATCCCACTGCACAGTCCAGGAAGGTGAGGCTTAGATGAGAGGGGAACATGAAGAGTAAAAATACTGTGACAGAAATCATTGTAAGAGAAATGAAACCATTTACAAAGTTTCTCTTAATGTATGTTTTAAATGTCTTGAAATTGACTTCACAGACAATGTCACCCCCCCTCGCCGCCCAGCCACATGCCTCAGCAGCGGCACCGGGGCACCAGTGTTGGGGGGGTGCAGGTCTGCCTCCTGCCCTCATCTGTCTGGCCATAAGATTTCCTGGGGGGCTGGGCTCTTTCTGATCATGCACATCATTGGCCTTTGTGACAGGAATGGGGTCCCTGTTCCCTGTGTTGGCGTTTGAGACTCCCCCGACACATACACCTCATCCCACCTACCCTCCAGGTGTCCTTGTCTCCAAGTGACCTTGATGCACTTTCTTGAGGAAGTAATTTGGAATGATCTGCCCATAAGGAGGTGCCTGCCTTGCCAAGTGTTGGCTACTCTCCAGCCACTGCGGTCAAATGAGCATGACGTTGGGACAGCGTGGGTAGCAAGGTCAAGGCAACCAGATAAAGAAATCCTGAAGCCACTTAAGGAGATGCGGGAACTCACCTGCAGTGAATTAATTCAGTGAGGCCAAGTGCGTGCAAAAAAGCCTTTGCCTGGGACCCATCCATAGAACCTTCCCGTGACATCCACCAGCGGTAGCATTTTCAAGCCAGTACATGAGACTGGAGAATGAAAGGAGACAATCCTGCCAATAATCGTTATTCAGAGTATTAATTTTACTGTGAAAACTACTCAGCATTTCATGTTGAGCCAAAACCTTCATCGCCCAAAACCTGCATCTCCCTGCCCCTGGATCACTGTTCCTACTGTGCCTTGGGCCGTCTGGGGAAAGAGACCTGGTCCTAGGCTCTACCCACAGGGAATTAAGAAGTGGACACTTGCTAGACCACATGGAGAGTCCAAGGAAAGAAAGCATCAATATTTCCCCCAGAAAGGGGCACAGGTAGCCCAGTTTTGTGCACAATTTGTGATGTTTCTAAGCCACCTCATGCTCAAGGTCCTTAGGGGGTCCCTAAGGAGGTAGATCCCTCTGTAAACACATACTGTGAGACCCTGCTATGTAGCAAGCACCAAATCTATAAATAATTCTTTTTTAAAAAAGATTTTTATTTATTTATTTGTCAGAGATCACAAGTAGGCAGAGAGAGAGGAGGAAGCAGGCTCCCGCTGAACAGAGAGCCCAATGCAGGGCTCAATCCCAGGACCCTGGGATCATGACCTGAGCTGAAGGCAAAGGATTTAACCCACTGAGCCACCCAGGCGCCCCTATAAATAATTCTTAACAGGTGTAACGAAGAGGAAAGTGTAATGACAACAGCAAAAACAAATGTGGTAATGGTAGCCAATATTAGTTGAGCACTTGCTATGTGCCGGACATGGCTTAGAATTCTTCGTATGAACTTGGTCATTTGATTCTTACAGCTACCTTGTGAATTAAGTACTTTTTTGTCCTGATTTTATGGATAAGGAAGCTGAGGCTCAGAGAGGTTAAGTAACTTGCCCAAGGTCACACAGCATTCAAACTGGGCTGCTTAGCTCTGAAGACTGCAGAGTTATGCTGCTGCCCGTGGAGATGTGGAGAGAGTTTGAGATTGGGGGGAGGGGAAGTGGGGGGAGGAGCTTTGGGGCAGACCAGTCCCAAAGGGCACCTTCCCTTCTACTCTGCACACTGAGTCAGGAGCCCCCACCTGGTTTCTGAGGATGGGTCAGTGTATCCCCTGGGAGCTTATTCACCTTGCAGCCCTTGCCTAATGCCACAACACTCTTATCTCCTCTCCCTTCCAGGAGCTGGAGAAGCTCGGGCTTGGTGACAGTGTGGACCTGCACGTGTATGAGATTCCCGTCGAGTACCAGACAGTCCAGAGGCTCATCCCTGCCCTGTGGGAGAAGCACAGCCCACAGGTGAGTGGGGCGAAGGCAGGTGCTCCCTCATCAGGACCCGCAGGTGGGCACCCCACACATGGATGATTTGTTAGTGGCTTTGTTCCTGCTTCATTCGTGTGCCTGATGACATGGCCTTGTCCCCCAAAAGGGCCATACTTTCCTGGGTTACCCGTGGGTGTCAGGGAAGAGAGCAAACATTTGGGACCTCCCAGAGCCTGGCTCTGTCCCACTGGACAGTCAGTTTCAGTCATGACATGTTTGGTTATATGTGACAGTCAGAACACACCTTAGCTCAGCTTAAACGCCAGCGTTTGTATGCTTCAGGTATAGCTTGATCCAGGCACTCTCCCAGTGTTATCAGCATTCCCTCCTGACCATTCAGCTTTGCTTTGCTCTTCATTTTTGCTTTGGCAAAGACAGATGGCTGCTGGGTGATACCCTCCCAACTGAGCCCCTCAGCCGAAGGAGAACAACCTTCCTCTTGATAATTTCCCAGAGTCCATGGTTGATTCTCACTGGTGCACCTGGGTCCCACACCAGTCCCTGAGCCAAGCACTATGGCTGGGGGGTTGGAGGAAGGAAGAAATGCTCTCATTTATGAGGCCTGGTCACATGCCTACTTCGGTGGCCAGGAAGTGGCATCACCTCCCTCCAAACCTAGTTGAAGGAAAAGGGGGACTTGGGAGTTCCACAAAGGGAGCATGAGAATGGCAGGGAACTGGCTATTGCCAGATACCGTGGAATGGAAACAAGACAGGAGCTACATCCTCCCACCACAGATACATGTGGCCCCGCCCAGACAATGGACTTGGAGAGCCCCAGGGGGTCAGGAGTGAAAGTTGCCTGGGAAGTTGGGGGGGGCGCTGGCCTCTCTGATGGGTGAGGTACTGGTGGCCTGTGGGGGCCGCACCCAGCTTCCCAGCTAGCCTGCCCTTGTGGATTTTCCAGGGTCAACCCCTAGAAACCTCCTTCCTCAGGAGCTCTTCTGTCGGGTCTCAAATGGAATCCGTCCCTTTGTAGAGGGCGACCTGGAGGCTTAGTGAGATGTCCCTGAAGCCTCTGTGAGAGGGCATTTTCCTCTCTGTCTGTGCCCTCTGGCCTCTTTCTAGTTAAACAAAATTACCCTAAAGGATGAACCTGTTGTTTCTTTTTAAAGATTTTGTTTATTTATTTGACAGACAGAGATCACAGGTGGGCAGAGAGGCAGGCAGAGGAGAGGGGGGAAGCAGGCTCCCCATGGAGCAGAGAGCCCGATGCGGGGGCCAGATCCCAGGAGCCCAGGACCATGACCTGAGCCAAAGGCAGAGACTTTAACCCACTGAACACCCAGGCGCCTCTGAACATGTTTTTGTTTGTTTGTTCGTTCGTTTGTTTGTTTTTTGGTTTTTTGTTTGTTTGTTTGTTTGTTTGTTTTTAATTTCCATGCCCCGAGAGTCAGCCCTGGTGAGTCACCAGGCACCACGGTTACGGCTGTCACTCACATGCGCGGGTGCCCATACGCACGCACGGTTGAAAGCAGTCCGCGTGGACGCAGTTCCTGGGTCTGTTGTAGCAGACGCTGTAGACACTTAGAACAGCAGAAATGGGTTCTCCCATTCCTGGAGGCCGGAAGTCCACGATCCGGGCCTCAGCAGCCGCACCCCTGCCCGCCTGGTTTCCTCCAGCTTCTGGGGGCTCCACGTTCCTTGGCTTGTAGCGGGGTCTCTCGCGTGTCTGTGTCTGCAGTGACACGGACTTCCCACGTGTCTCTGCCTTTGCTTCCTGCGTCTCTGAAGGACACGTGTCAGTGGATTTGGGACCCACCCACACAATGCAGGGGGGTCTCCTCCCGTGATCCTTTACTTTTTTGCGTCTGTGAAAAACCCTTTTTCCAAATAAGGTCTCGGTCACGGTTTCCTGGCAGTGGAACAGGGACAGTTTTTTTGGGGGGGTGGGGTGGTATGAGGGGAGTATCACCATTCAGCTCATTATACTACAGCTGCTGCTTTGTTTTCACATTCCCTGATTCTGTTTATGGAGCACCAGGTGTGGGCCGTCCAGTCAGTGAATGAACTTTGTAACTCCAGAGAGTTCCATTCTGCACCCGCGTGGCCCCCTAGACGTTATCACACCATTCCCTAGGACCCTTTAAATGTCCCACTAGGAACCTTTTTAAAATGTCAGAATAAATGGGTGAAATAAATTTTAATAATATTTTCAGTCGGGGCGCCTGGGTGGCTCAGTTGTTAAGGGACTGCCTTCAGCTCTGGTCATGATCTCAGGGTCCTAAGATCGAGCCCGGCATCGGGCTCTCTGCTCAGTGGGGAGCCTGCTTCCCCCTCTCTCTCTGCCTACTTGTGTCTCTGTCTGTCAAATAAATAAATAAAATCTTTTTTAAAAATATAAATAAAAAAATTATCTCGACCATAATCAACTTTAAAAGAGTTATTATGGAGATATCTTACGTTCCTTTGTGTATGTAGGTACCCAGCCTCCAAAATGTGGTGTGTGTTCCACACTGATGTCACATCTCAGTTCATACCAGCCACATTTTCAGTGCCCACTAGCCATGTGCCCCCCCAACCACGGCCACCTAGAATGCTCCTCAGCCCCTACTTTAAATGTCTACATATATAAATGTTTACGTTTGTATTGCCCTTTCTGTATGTAAGCATATACACAATTAATAGTTGAAATTCAACTGTATTCTTTGAGGTCTTCTGCCTTTTATAAATATTTTATCATGAGCATCTTAATTACCTGGTCATGAAAAAGTCTCCCTTACGTTATTTCTTTTTGTTTTTTTGCTTTTTTTTTTCCAAATTAAATTCAATTAGCCAATGTACAGTACTTCATTAGTTTCAGATGTAGTGCTCCATAACTTATCTCCCCGATGTCATTGTAACAGCTGGGCAATTTTTAGTAATGAATATAACTGTTTTTCCATTATTGAGCCTGTGTTTTCGGGGTTTTTTTTTTTCTCATTTTTAGAAAAAATACTGAAGTGACAACTGACAGATTATTACCTCTTTGCAGTCAAATGCTCTGCCACTTAGCTATATCCCCAGATTATGACCTCTTGGAACATAGGTTAGATTCCTTGAGGTTACACCTTGTCTCTGGTATTTGGCAATATGTCTTGAAGATCCTTCCTTACAGAACTGCCTGTGGGGGGCACCTGGGAGGCTCAGTCAGTTAAGCATCTGTCTTCAGCTCAGCTCATAATCTCAGGGTCTTGGGTTCGAGCCCCACATTGGGCTCCCTGCTCAGTGGGGAGCCTGCCTCTCCTTCTCCCCCTCCTATCACTCATGCTCTCTCTCTCTCTCTCCCTCTGTCTCAAATAAATAAATAAAATCTTAAAAAGAAAAAAAAAAAGAACTGCTTTTGGCACGTTAACAGCTACCTGGTAGCTCCTAATTTATTAGCCAGCCCCCTGGTAGTGGCCAGTGAGGTGGTTTCTGGTGTTTGCTCGGGGTAACACAGCTGCAATGAACATCCTGGCATGTCGCACACCCGGGCATGTTTTCTGGGCAGACCTTTCAGTGGGCTGACCGTATGGTCTCTTCCTGCAGCCGGGGGCCAGAAACAATGTGACCCTGGGCAGAGCCCCGGGGAGGATGCTGTCATTGTCTTGGTCCGGGGTAGGGGGGATGGGACCCACAGTCTCATGGCCAAACCCAGTTAAGCCCTGCCCGTCTGTCTGCAGCTCGTGGTGCATGTGGGGGTGTCGGGCATGGCGACCACAGTCACACTGGAGAAGTGCGGGCATAACAAGGGCTACAAGGGGCTGGACAACTGTCGCTTCTGCCCCGGCTCCCAGTGCTGCGTGGAGGACGGCCCGGAAAGCATTGATTCCATCATCGACATGGACGCTGTCTGTAAGAGGGTCACGACGCTGGGCCTGGATGTGTCTGTGACCATCTCACAGGATGCCGGCAGGTAGGGATCCTGGGGGTGAGTGTGAGTGGTGGTTTTCCTCATCTACTGGCCCAGGCTAGCAACGGGCAAGCCAAGTGTGTTGACTTTGGCCTCTGTGGGCTGAGCACTCACCAGTCATGAGCCTCAGAGTAAGTATATGCTCCCAGGGGTCCCACTCATTCTGCTTCCAAGACTCATGATGTGTGGGTCTGCCCACGTGTCCTCACCCAAGCCCTGGCGTCTGCTGCGTGGGCACTGCCCCAGCCACCTCTCTGGTGGTCCTCCTGCCCCTCTGCCCGGGCCTAGACAGTCCTCCCACTCTAAGCATTTGGTTTTTGTGGTAGTTTTCTGTAGCTGTCATGACAAAGCCCATCAACTTGGTTGCTTAGGACAACCAAGATTCATGCTCTTCTAGTTCTGGAGGCTAGAAGTCCAAAGCCAAGTCCAAAGTCCAGATCCTTCTGTTGGCAGCATTCACTCCTTCTGGAGGCTCTGAAGGAGACTGTTCCCAGCTTTTTGGTGGCTGCTGGTAACACTGGGTGTTCCTTGGCTTGGGGCTGTGTCACCCCAATCTCTGCCTCCATCTCCCCATGGCCTTCTTCCCTGCGTGCATGTGTTCACGTGGCCTGCTTCCGAGGACCCCCGTTGCTGGATTTAGGACCCACCCAAGTCCGGCAGGATGTCATCTTAACTAATTATATCTGCAAGACCCCTGTATCCAAATAAGGTCGCATCTTAAGGTTCAGGGTAAACATTAGTTTGAGGAAGAAATAGCCTCTTACAAGTCTTTTACACATTTAAATCAGATGGTATCCTAGATTAAAATCCCATCCTATGTCCAACATCCACAGGGCATGTGTGGTTTGGCCCTTGCCACCTCTCCCCCCTCATCTACCTTCGCTCTCCCTGCCCCTACTGCACACCAGTCCCACCAACCAACCTCCACTGGCACGCTCATTCGAGCCTCAGGGCCTTTGCTCATGCTGTGGCCGCTGCTCAGAACTCATCTCCCTTTGATAAGGCATCTTTCAGGCGTTAGCTCCAACAGGTGGCCTTCTTGGTGGGGGGGGGTCTCCTCAACCCCCTAGACCAAGTTGAGTCCTCTCTGTTCTGTGTCCTGTCAGCACCAGTGTCTCCGTTTCTCAGCACTTTGTATACTTCTCCAGCCCAAAGGCGGCAGGTGGCAGATTC
The DNA here is from genome assembly GCF_020171115.1 of Neogale vison. NCBI lineage: Eukaryota > Metazoa > Chordata > Mammalia > Carnivora > Mustelidae > Neogale > Neogale vison. Next base: position 212,637,473 of record NC_058096.1, on the reverse strand, counting down.
AGTAGACTGAATGGAGTAACCGAATTCACCACCATTCTATTTTTAAAACTAATTCTAAATTGCACAGATAATTCTAGAATATTTTCTCATATGTTCCCATCGTGAAAAATTCTCTCGCCTTCTCTCCTTCTCCCGAGCAATCCCTCTATTAGATCTGAGACTTAATTGTAAAACCTCCTACACCTTTCCATAGACAACTAACCTTTGGACAATGTGGGGGGGAGGGGTGCTAACCATCCCCCTGTGTAAATGAAAATTGTGTAACATTTGACTCCCCATCCCCCCAATTTAGCTACTAATAGCCCTGCTGCTGACCTGAAACTTACCGGTCACATAAACAGTGGATTAATACTGTTGGTTGTATGTGTTCTGTACTGTATTCTTTGTCAGCCTGAGAATAGAAAATGTTACTAAGAAAATCATGAGGAGAGGCACTTGGCTGGCTCAGTCCGTAGAGTGTGCAACTCTTGATCTCTGTGAGTTTGAGCCCAGTGCTGGGCATAGTGCTTACGTTAAAAAAAAAAAAAATCATAAGGAGATGAAAGCAGCCCACGTATGCATTGGCTGATGAATGGATAAGATGTGAGATATATCTGTATAGAGATACAAATACAGACACACACACATGGGAATATTACTCAGCAACCAAAAAGAATGAAATCCAGCCGTTTGCAGCAACACGGACAGAGCTAGAGACTATTATGCTAAGTGAAATAAACCAGAGAAAGATAAAGACCATGTGGTTTGGTCATGCGTGGAATTTAAGAAACAGAACAAACAAGCCGAGGAGAAAAGAGAGAGAGAAACCAAAAAACATTTTCTTTCTTTATTCGACACACAGAGGGCAAGGGAGAAGACGACTCCCCGCGGAGCAGGGATTCCCCACGCAGGGCTCTATCCCGGGACCCTGGGAGCATGACCTGAGCGCATCAAGAAATAGATTGTTAGCTGTAGAGAACAAGCTGCAGTTTACCAGCGGGGAGTGAGGGAGATAGGTGGTGGCCATGAAGGAGGGGGACTTCTCATGCTGAGAGGCCGGTGGTGGATGGACGTGTTGAATCACTATATCGCACGCTGAAACTAATAGAACACTGTAGGGGCGCCTGGGCGGCTCAGTGGGTTAAGTGTCTGCCTTCGGTTCAGGTCATGATCCCGGGGTCCTGGGATCGAGTCCCACATCAGACTCCCAGCTCAGCGGGGAGTTTGCTTCTCCCTCTCCCCCCTGCTCATGCTCTCGCTCTCAAATAAATAAATAAAATCTTTTAAAAAATAATAGAACACTATACAGAACACCATATATGAACTGGAATTAAAATAAAAACTTAAAGGAGAAAATCATGAGAAGATACATTTACAGTACTGTCTTCTGTTTCTAGAAAACAGTCCTTGAAGACGTGGGTCCTTGCAGTTTGAACCCATGTTCAAGGGTCAGCTGCCTAGGGAACGCTTGGAGTGCTGCTTTAGGATTCTGTCCTAGTTTGCTCTGCTTTTCTGTGGATAAAGTGACAGGAGGTGCCTTTTCCTGAGAGCCCCCTTCCTCGGTTTCACTCATGGGCACCCAACACGGGTCTTGGAGGAATCTCCGCTCCCCTCGGGGGCCTACTGCATGCTTTGCAAACGGCTACATGGTACTCATTCCTCTGTGTGGCTATGTGTGAAGCCACACCTCTCTCTGTAGACAAGTCATGTTGTGCCCCAGCCCCTTCGTTATGCTCTAAGAAAACACCGCCGACCAGGCAGCTTATAAGCACCCAAGAGTGATGGCTTACAGTTTTGGAGGCTGGGAAGTTCAAGATCATGGCGCCAGCCTGGTCACGTTCTGCTGAAGGCCTCTTTCCAGGTTGCAGACTGCTGACCTCTTGCTGCATCCGCACATGGCAGGAGGAGCAGGCAGCCCTCTGGGGTGTCCTTTATAAGGGCACTCGTGCATTCGTGAGGGCTCTCGCTTCCCAAGGGCCTTGCCTCTTAATTCCATCCCATGGGGAGCTGGGATTTCAACACCGAATTTGAGGAGGGACATGCAGACCCCAGCAGGTTGCTTCTTATTCTGCCTTTATACTTAGCCGTGCAGCGAACACCTTCTTCATCTGTCTTGTGCCCTCCTGCAGACGGCTTCTGAAGGTAGATTCTCCAAAACCAGCAAGAACCTGTCATCCAACCCAGGCCTTTGCCATGTTCCTAGCCTGCCCAATCCTCCCCCTGGGGCAACTAGCTGTATCCCACTCCCTCCTTCGTCTCATACACCCCAGCCCTCCGAGTTACCAGATTTGTTCATTTTTGCCAACCTGGAGAGCCAGGGTGGGGAGGGTAGGGGGGACAAGCATATTCCATCTTGCAGATTTCTGGCGAGGTTGGGGGTCTTACAGCCGATCTGGATGGAGGCTGTCCCATTACTGACTCTCTGACCCCGTTTTGGTCTTCCTCCTGCCCCCAACGCCCTGAAACTTAGGTACCTCTGTGACTTCACCTACTACACCTCGCTGTACCAGAGTCATGGCCGCTCAGCCTTTGTTCATGTGCCTCCCCTGGGCAAGCCCTACAATGCAGACCAGCTGGGCAGGGCGCTGCGGGCCATCATCGAGGAGATGCTGGATGTCCTGGAGCAGTCAGAAGGCAAAATCAGCTGTCGCCACAAACACTGAGAGCCTCTTGGGCCTCCCAAGATCTCGTCCTACTAGAGACCCCGGGAGGGATGTCCACCCTCCTGGCCAAGGAGGATCAACGCATCAGCTGGGGATCTGATTTGGATCAATATTCCGACTTACACACTTCCTCTCCCTTATTCTCCACGAAAGGGCTGGTCGCCTGGAAGGAGATGGCTGAAAATTTTTTTCTCTATTTCCCTTTGCATCTGGGGACACAGCCCCAGTGGCTGGGAAGCTGGTGGCTTCTGATCTCTGCAGGGAATCCCGGTCAGGTGGGTCTTTGCTCTTGAGCCCTCAGCTGGGGCCACCTGCTCACCTGCTTTTCTAAGTCCCTGATGAAGGGATTCTGGAGTTCCCTCTGTCCATGACTGGTTTTTCCCAAACTTAAAACCTCCTTGAAGAGTCTTTGCCCTGAACCACATCCCAACAGTCAGGATGGCCCCAGAAAGGGCTGCCTTGGGATATGGCTGGGGCTTTTTTTTCTTCTCTTTCTTCCTCTTTTTTAAAAACAATAGTGCTAGTTTGGGCACAGAGGAATTTATATTCCCTTTGGCTAAAAGGTGGGATTTCGTGGACAGCAACGTGTCTTTTCTTTTTCCTGGGATGCAGCCCTGTTTTGCCTCTTTCTCTGAAAACAGGACCCACGTCTTTGTATTGGAGCTGACATCGAGTTCCCTTTCCTCAGGGCCAGCCAGGCCTTTAGCCAGGCCATGGGAGGGAGGTGGGGGAGAGGGGGCTGGAAGCTGCTGCCCCAGGTGGTTAAAAAGGTGAGCTGACCCTTTTGACGCCAGAGCCAGAGCCGTGAGCTGTACCCTTGGGGACTCTGGAGCAGGGGTGGGAAAACAGCCCTTGTCATTTTGACCTTGCACATGACTTTTTTTTTTTTTTTTTTAATATGTAAAAATCTGTAGCAGCTGCAAACCCACCCCACATGTGACCCAGAGTTTTGCAGGCTCGGTGCTGGCGACCAGCTCTTGTTCTCCTTAAGAGGGGGTGGGGGTGTGGGGAGACACAGAATGGGGCCCAGGGGCTGGAGTTTGCTGGTCTCCATGTGTGCTGGCGTGTTTGAGCAGGAGGGTGATGGAGTAGCCAGTGGGCTTCTGTATAGATGGTTCTGGAGACGGGCCCAGGACTCAGGAGTAAATTTTGATCTCACTCCCTGGCATCTTTGAACTTAGCAACCAGGGATGAGAGGAACGTCCCCCGGGAGGCCACTGAACTCAGCGGGACCTTGATATCTGTCAGAGGAAAAGAATCACAACAGCAGCTGTGAGGCCAACTGAGGAAAACACACATTTTGGAAGTGTTCTCCTATTTGGGGGGTGGGGTGGGGGGAAGACGGGTTTTTATAATTTCCCGAAGTGCGAGGTGTGCTGGAGTCTGATGCGGGTTGGATCTTGTCAATGTTACCCAGCATGCAGTTCTTCCTAAAACAGATGAGATGCTTGTTTTGTTTCGTTTTCTTAGACACTCACCTTCTTGGCCTCTTGTTCTCATGGCCAGGGGAGTTCCTGCCTCGGCTGAGCGGCTGTGCCGCTTGGGAACCAGGTGGACGGGTTTCTGAGTTAAATGCATTTTCTGGATCCTGGATTTTCTCTGGAGGGGAAAGTGGCTCCAGGTGGGTGACTCAGGGCCTGCACTTGGCAATGAGAGTGGCCTATGGCTGGCAGGTCGAACTGATTGGGACTCTGCCCTTCCCTCCAGACGTCTGCCAGCCCACCGTCTGCCAGAAATGCCCTGTTCACACCCCCGTCTGAGATTGTCATCTCCTGAGAAATCTGCTGTGTAGGGTTCTGTGAGCAGAAATTGTGGCCGTTCTGGATGTGGGGAGCTCGGGAGGATACCCCCAGAGGTCTCATTGAGAACATTAGGCTTCATCTAGCTCTGTTCCCCAGAGGTCTGATCTGCAGGGGTGTGAAGGAGGATACGAATTCGGGCAAGATGAGGAGGGAAAAGAGGGGGAAACTGGAGATGAGCCAGGCCTCAGCTTAGCTGGGTACCCACTAGAACCCGCACACACCATCCCCAAACTCCACATTTTCGTCTTTCCTTTGTCTTCATTTTGCCTCTCTGTTTAAAGCACCATGTGATTCAGAAATTTAGAAGTATAACTTATTGTCTGATCATTGTTGAGTGTATGTGTGTCATTTTTGTGTTTCTGCAATGGTTTTAGGTTTTCTCATCAAGTCAAGCTGGAATCCTGTCCTCGTCCACGACGCAGAGCATTTCGCTCATTCTCATTTAATCACACAGCCATTAAACACTTCACTCACTTACTGCCAGCTTTTTTTTTTTTTAACTGTGATTTTCCACTTTAAAAATTGGAAAAATGTTTCTTCTTTTGGGCAAACTCATCTGTTCTCTCCATGGTGTGTCTGTCTGCATTCACTGGGTCTTGGACTGAAATGTCTCCCCGTGAGAAGGGAGAACATAGGCCCATTCTTGCTCCCTTGTTCTTTGCAGAGTCTTAGGCGGAGGTGGGCACACAGAATGGGGCGGAGGGATGGGTCTGTGAAGTGGGTGTGGCTTGGCAGGGTGTGGAGGGGAGAGATGTGAATGGGCGGCAGGTATTCCAGGTAGAAGGATGGGCAGAGGGATGTGGTGGGAAGGCTGCTGGGGGAATTTCTTGTAAGAAAGCGGAGTGGGGGCCTCTCCCTGGCCCCCCGAGGGGGTAGCCGAGGCTGGGGGAGAGGGGCAGCAATGGTTATCTGGGTGTCTGGTTGTAACGTCTCCTTTATGATGTCAGACCCTCTACATCTGATACCTTTCTTCCTCTCTCGGCCCCTTCGGCTCCCCCTTGCTCACTGAAAAGAAGGCCAGTGGTATGGATGTGATCTCGTAGCTTGAAAAAGAAGTAAAGAGACGTTAGTAAGAAGGAAAGAAAGGTGGGAAGAAGCAGGAATTGGAGTTGGTGGACTGAGTTTGTGCCACCTGGGCCATATGGTCCAATCAAGGAACAGCCAAGGTCCCTTGGCCATGGAGAGAGACAAGAGCAGGTGGGGGACAGAAATCATGGCTTCCCAAGAGGCTCCAGGCCTTTGCGGAATCGTCTGATTGCAGTGGTTTTGGCAAGGAAAGTCGTTTTCAGCCGCCTTGCACTTGGCTGGCATGGTGACTTCTAGAACAAAAAGGGCCTGACCAGGGGGATGGCTGGAAAAGGAGATTCAGGATGCCTTTTTTTGTCTTAGAAGTTTCTGCCAGGAAGCCAGGCCAGCTGGGGTGTGTGTGTGTGTGTGTCTGCTCCCATGCCTGTGTGCCCTAGGGTGGGGGGGGGGTGACTGGGCCAGGGAGGGGAGCTGCTCCTGGAAATCCGCCCACTGCCCTGGCCTCTTTTCTGCTGCCACTGTCTAGACTGTTGACCTTTGACCTCTCCTCCCCTTGGAGTGTTTAAACCCAGAAGTCCCCTTTGCGGGGACAAAGCCCCATTCTTCTCCTCGGGCTCCAGCCTCCAAGGCAGCCTGCAGTCGGTGTGGGGCGCTGGTAGTCCCTGTGGGCAGAGCCTGGACACTCATTCCGAGGTGGCTCCCCAAGGCCACAAATCCCACCGTATCCAGCAGACCGAAGAGGGCTTTTGGTTTTATATCCCAGATGAAATTTTCCTTCCCAGGCACAAGTGCCTCATAAGGGCCTCGGGCTGCTGGCCAGGAGGGAGAGCATCTCTATTTTTGCAGCAGGGAAGTGAGGTCCAGCCCTGAGCTCCCCTGGCCATTTTTCTCCCTTCCCACTCCCCTGCCCCACCTCAGGCCTTATTTTCAGCTGCCCTGAGACCCACAGAAGTGCCTGCCTCTCCAGTAAGCATGGGGCACAGAGAAAGGGGATGAGCTGGGAAAGAGAGAAGCAACCCCAGGCGGGGCGGGGGGTGTCCTGGCTCCCCCAGGGCCCAGCCCAGGGTCACCAGAGCCATTTATAGAGCTGGGGGTCTTGGATGAGTGACTTCTGAGGCTGGCAAAGTTTGTCTCTAGCGAATCCCAGAGAAAGCCAGTTTGAAATTGGGCTCTCTGCTCCCAAGGCCTGAGGCGTCCCCAGGGACCAGGGAAGCCACATCTGGGTCTTGGGAAGCAGAGCTGGCTTTCTGCCCACCCTGGGGGGACCTGGCACGCTTCTGGGGCTCCCTTAACATCTCAGGTTTCTAGCTCATCCTAAATGTCTCTTTAGGAAAAGCCTTTCCTACCTAAGGTAACTGGGTTTTCTGTCCCCCCAGGTGGGCCTGTCCCCTGAGCCCCAGGGTGGCCTCTCCCTGACCCCCAGAGTTCCCTATGAGTGCCTTGTCTGAAACTGTCCTGTCTGGGAGCCCAGGCTGGAGAAGGGTCTGCCATGACTTTGCTGGGGGCTGGGCTCTGGAAGGTCCCAAACTTGACACCCCAGGAAGCAAATAAAACAGTTGAAATATGTGATTTCTTGTGTGTCTTTGTGAGAGGTTAGTGTCCACTGGGGTCCCCCTCCACCCGACAGCCTGAATGGGCGGAATGGGGGCCCTGATTCCCTGGGATTTCTGTCGCTGGTATATGACCTGGGGCTCAGTCTGTGGCCGATGTTATGATTGCACTGAGTTAAGAATGATAAGATTTCTGTATGAATGAGGAGAGGATTTCTGTACTGAACAGTCTCCCTTCCACAACCCAGAGCCTTTGTTCTGATGCACAGAGAGGCTGAGTAACTTGCCTGCAGTCACACAGCAAGCTGGTGGGGTGCTAGGATTTAAATCACAATTATTTAGACCTCCAGCTTGTGCCAAGTTCCCACTCACATCCCTGGGGTGGCGGGGGCAGGTTCCGTTACCCCCTTTTACAGACAGGGAAACTGAGGCTCTGCCAGGTGAAGAATCTTGTCCCACGTGTCATGGCCAGGTTGTGCAGAGGCAGGGAACCCGCCAGCTTCTCTGGAGCTAAGTAATTTGAACCAGAAACATGATTTGGTCATTCCCCTATGTATGTCCTCAGGATGAAGACATTTTAAGCATCAGTGGCTTTCAAAGAATAGATCTCTGAAACCAAAAGGACTTGTCTGGGAGAACGTGGGTTCCAAGGGAGGGGAGACACAGGGTCTTTGCACCCTCAGAGCAAGTGTCCTTTGCACCCGGCACAGCCCCAGATATGTAACTGGTGTGTAATAAACCATGGGAGGACATAGAAAAAGGAGTGAGTGTCCGGTGTTCCGTCTTGAGGCCAGCAGGGGGCGCAGAGAGGCGGTGGAGCCTCCCGAGGCGGAAGACCTGCCCCAGAAGGCCAGCTTCCTTCTCCCGTCGACCTGCCTGCGCTGTGTTTTCCTTGCCTTATCCTGTGGCTGCCTTGGCCACTTATGAAGTGCCTACTGGGCATTGGTTCCTGGGGCTGGGGACACATCAAGGATCCAGCAGTTTCCAGGCTGGGAGTACAGCTCAGGGGACCCAGTAATAATGAGAGTCACACAGGCAGCTGAACAGTCCAAGGCGGATAGGGGCAGGTTCATTGGAGGGTAAAACTTAGAAAGGCCTTGCTTGGCCCCATTTTAGAGAGGCCTCGCTTGGCCCCATTCACCAGTTTCCTTCAGCTCTTGGGACACCAGTCTCACCTATTGGTCCACCCCATCCTGGGGATCTAATGGGGGTCCCTCCCCACCTCTCATACCCTCCATGGCTCCCTTTCGCTTCCAGGAGAAAGCTAAACTCCTGGGCATTTGAACCTCCATTTTCTTCTTACCGCTGACCCCAATCAGGCCCCTCTGCCTGGAAGACCCCCTGCCCCCATTTATACCTGGAGAACTCCTATGCATACCTCAAAACCCAGCATTTTGGAACACATTGAGTGTGAAGTCCTGGGTAGGTATTGGGGGGGGAGTACTGAACCGGAAATCCCAAAGTCCTTCCCCCACACCCTCTTTCACTATCCCCTCCTTTCCGCACTGGCAATTTGCCACCAGGCATTGGGCAGTTTCTACAAGGAGTGTCTCAGACCTGCCTGGACACGTCCAAGTCCCCTGGAAAGGGTGAGGGGCAGGCTCAGGTGGCACTTCTCCCCCCACACACACACACACTGTGTGGTGCTGATGGGAGAGGAGGGGAGGCTAAGACAAAGAGACTATGAGAGACTGAAAAGCAGAAATGCTGAGAGAGCAAGGGAGAGACTGAAATAGGAGCAGAGAGACAATGTGGAAACTCCCTAGGTATTTTCTCTTCCCAAGTCCCGTGTTTAGAGTGAGAACAGTGAGGGGCAGAGAGGGCCCTAGCCAGCCAAGGAAAAGGATTTGAGACGTTGGGTGAGACGGGGGGTGGGGGGTGCCCTGACGCGGGCCTCAGTTCTCCCGCAAGAAGGCGATGACACCCACCTCCACCCCCACCCCCCCACCCCCACCCCCACTCCCACCCCCACTCCGGGCAGGCTTGTACGTCCCCACTCCTCCCCACCCGCGTCCTTTCTGCACCCTCCCCACCCCCCATCCTCCCCACCCCCCACTGTGCAAAACAGGTGCTTCATAAGCGTACACTGCAGTTGGCAGGGCCAATAGAGGAGCGCACGTGTGCAAACCTCACGCGTGCAAACCGGGGTGCTGGAGCCCGGCGGGGGAGGGAGCGCAGGCTCTCGGGGTTACCCCTGCCTAACATTCCGGTCAGAGAACACGTGGGGTCCAGAAGCCTGCTGCCTCAGCTGACCCACTTCCTGCCCGGCTCACTCTGCCCATAGCCCCCCTCGACCGGGAACCCACACAGCCGGTCCCAGGGGCTGAGCCAACCACTTCCGCTCCAGGCAGTTTGGCCCCGGGTGACTCACACTCCGCTCTCCGCAACCCTCCCCCACGGAGCTTCTGTTGGGGGCAAGCGGGGGTAGGGGGAGCTGGCGGTCGCCCAAGCCCGGAATGTGGAGAGGTCAGGCTGGAAGCATCAGGGAGGAGAGCCATGCTCCAGTCTTACTGGCACGTGAAAACCCACCCTTGCCAAGGTGGGGGGGGGATAATAATAATTGGGCCTTTTGGGATACCCTAAACAGATGTCCTACTTTTGGACACCAAAAAAACCCAAAAAAAACAAAAACCCATAAAAGAAATTGAGAGGACAAGCCAGGGACTGAGAGATGTCTGCCCTGCATTTAACTGATCGAGGAGTAGTTTCCAGAACATATGAAGACACCCTAGACCAGAGAAAAAACCCCCACCAGATATTAAGATGGGCGGATGACATTGTTTCGTGGGGCGGCCATAAGAGTTACCCGGAACTGGTGGCTTAAAGGAGCAGAAATGTATTCTCTTATGGTGTGGAGGCCACAAGTCCCAGATCTGAGTGTGGTCAGGGCTGGAGGCTGAGACGGAGAATTGGTCCCAGCCCCCTCTTGTGGCTTCTGCCGGCTTCCGGAACTCCTGGATGGCCTCTGGCTTCTGGATCCATCATTCGCATCTCTGCTGTTTTCTCACAGCCTTCTTGGAAGGACCCCAGTCTCTGGACTGGGGGCCGGGGCTCCTCCAGGGTGACCTCATTTTAATGTAAGTAATTATATCTCAAAGACCCTAAAAGTCACCATCTGAGGTTCCAGGTGGACGAGAATTTGGGGACACAGTAATCAATGAAGTACTGGCAGGAACAGGTGATTCAGGGAAGGTGAATCAGGACATCGCAAACCAGAATATCAGGGAACGAAAATCACCCTGAGGCCTCTCCTCGGCCCTAGGGAGGCTCCCAGGCAGGCCCTAGAGACAACGGGCAGGGGTCAGTGGGAGTGCACCCATGACGGACGAGGGAATCTGTCTGACCGTGTTAAAGAGTAATTTGCCCACTCTAGTGCTGCTGAGGACGGCGGGACCCTCCGACCTGGCCCTTCTGCTGCTGGTGTGAATCCCAGGAAAATTCAACGTGTCTGTCTTCCCCCGACGCCTGGTTTACAATAATGAGGAGTTGGAGCCCAGAAAACCACCAGGGGACGCTTTAACCATGGAATACTCTACAGCCCAGAAAAAGAATGAGGCAGACTTCAGGCAATAATTTCCAAACCTAGAACGTTGGGTGAAAATAAAAGTAGGTTGTAAAAGGGAACAAACAGTGTGATACCAACGTAATAAAGGTGTTCTTTTTAATTTGCATTTTTGTATTGTGGTAAAATATACAGAAGTCGACATTTGTGATTTTAACGGCTTCTAAGTGTACTGTTTGGTGGCATCAGTACCTTCACAAGGTTGAATACACACAATATCCGACCTCTATTTAGTTCCAAAACTTTTCCATCACCCCCAGATGGAAACTCTTTAACTGTTAAGCAGTAATTCTTCATTCCTGTCCCTCCTCCAGCCCCAGGTAACATCTAATCCACTTTCTTCTGTCTCTATGAATTTGCATATGCTAGATATTTCATATTAGTGTAGCCATAATGCTTGCCTGTCTCTAACTTATTTCACTCAGCATGTTTTTTATTATTTTTCTATTTTATTGTATTTTATATTTATTTTATTTATCTCTCTCAGCAAGAGAGGGAACACAAGCAGAGAGAGGGAGAAGCGGAGGGAGAAGTAGGCATCCTGCAGAGCAGAGAGCCCAGTGCATGGCTCCATCCCAGAACCCTGGGATCATGACCTGAGCTGAAAGCAGACGCTTAACAACTGAGCCACCCAGATACCCCTAATGCAGATGAACGCATCGGGCTCCCTGCTCAGTGGGAAGTCTGCTTCTCCCTCCCACTGCCCCTCCCCCTGCTTGTGTGCATGCTCTCGCTCTCTCTCTCTCTCTATCTCTCTCAAATAAATAATTAAGATCTTAAAAAAACAAATTTCATCATTATATTATGGATCTGTACTTCATTCTTTTTTATGGCTAAGTAATCCTCCATTACCTAGACATACCACATTTTGTTTATCCATTCAGCCTGTGATGGATCCTTCAGCGATCTCCACCTTTGGGCTGTAGTGAATAGTGCTACAATGAACATCGGTGTACAAGCTCAGCTTCAGTCCCTGCTTTCAGTTCTTTTGGATATACACCCAGAAGTAGAATTGCTGGATCATATGATAATTCTATGTTTATGGTTTTGAAGAACCACCAAAATGCACAGCAGCTGCGCCATTTCACATCCCCACCAGTGGTATAAGAATGTTCCAATTTCTCAACATCAACACATTATTATTATTTTTTAAAGATTTTATTTCTTTATTTGACAGATCACAAGCAGGCAGAGAGGCAGGCAGAGAGAGGAGGAAGCAGGCTTCCTGCTGAGCAGAGAGCCCAATGCGGGGCTCGATCCCAGGATCCTGGTATCATGACCTGAGCTGAAGACAGAGGCTTAACCCACTGAGCCACCCAGGTGCCCCCAACACATTATTATTTTTTTCCAACACATTATTTTTGATAATAACCACGTTACTGAGTGTGAAGTGGTATCTCATTGTGGTTTCCATTTGCATTTTCCTAATGTCCGGTGTTGTTGAGTGTCTTGCTATGTTTTAATTGCCCATTTATATAGTTTTCTTGGGGTAATGTGTATTCAAGACCTTTGCCCATTTTTAAATTGGGTCATTTGTCTTTTTGTTGTTGAGTTGTAAGAGTTCTTTGTATATTCTGGATATTAAACCTTCACGAGATACGTGATTTGCAAATATGTTCTAGCTCTCTCATGGATTCCTTAGGATTTTCTATAAATAGGGTCATGTCATCTGTGAATAGTAGTTTTACCTTTGCCTTTCAAATTTAGATGCTTTTGACTTTTTAAAAGATTTTATTTATTTATTTGACAGACAGAGAGAGAGTGCGTGCATAAGCAGGGAGAGCGGCAGGCAGAGGGTGAGGGAGAAGCAGGTTCCCCAAGGAGCAGGGAGCCCAACATGGGGCTTGACCCATGATTTCTGGGATCATGACCTGAGTGGAAAGTAGACGCTTAACTGACAAAGCCACCCAGGCACCTCTAGATGCCTTTTATTTATTTTTCTTGTCTAATTGCTTTGGTTAGAACTTCCAGTGTGATGCTGAGTGGCAATGGTGATGGTAGACAGTCTTGTCTTGTTCCTTATCTTAGGGGGAAGGTTTTTAGTCTCTCACCATTAAGTATAAAGTTAGCTGTGGGTTTTTCATAAATGTCCTTTATGATGTGCAAGAAGTTCTTTCTGTCCCTAGTTTTTGGAGAGTTTTTATCATAAAAGGATATTAGATTTTACCAAATGTCTTTAATGCAACAATTAAGATAATTATATGATTTTTTTCCGTTTGTTCCATTGACATGGGTATTTCATTGATTGATTTTCTTATGTTGAACCATCCTTGCATTCCTGAGCTCCTGTTTGGTCATGGTGTGTAATCCTTTTGATATGGTTTTGGATTTAGTTTGCCAGCTTTTGGTTTAGAAATTTTGCAACTGTATTCTTAAGGGCTATTGATCTGTGTTTAAGGAAAAACTTCAGTGCTCCATACGTGTTTTTCCTTCACTCGTACCCAACTACCACAATCACAACCCTTCTGTACCACCACCACAAGAAATTCTCTGCAACACCAGTTGGGGGTCTGACAACTTAACTCAGTTCTGACACTATATATCTGGAGATAGTGTCAGATCCTTCAGGTTAAGGGTTCGGTCCTACAATACTGCCCAGGCACGTCCTGATGCCCAGGCACGTCTGGGTTGTTAGCTGTCATCCTGACAGACTGGCTATAAATCAGAGGTTTCCATGACCCCTTCTTTGGATTCAGTTGATTTCCTAGAGTGGCCCACAGAACTCAGGACAACAGTTTCCTTACTGTTTACCTGTTTATTATGAAAGGACACGATAAAGGTACAGATGAACATCCAGATGGAGGAGATCTGTAGGGCAGGGTGTGTGGGAAGAGGCCTGGAGCTTCCATCCTCTGCGTGCACCATTCTCCCAGCACCTCCACATGCTCACTGACCCGGAAGCTCTCTGAACCCCGTACTTTTGGGATTTTTATGGAGGCTTCGTCACGTAGGCATAATAAATCATTAACTCCATTTATAGCCCCTCTCCCCTCTCTGAAGAATGAGGGGTGTGGCTGAAAATTCCAAACTTCTAATCATGCCTTGGCCTTTCTGGTGACCAGCCCCCCTCCAGGAGCCCACCCAGACTTGCCTCATTGTAACAAAAGACACTCCTATCAGGAAATTCCAAGGGTTTTAGGAGCCCTGTGCCAGGAACTGGGGTCAAAGACCAAATAGTATAACAAAAGATGCTCCTCATGCTTTTATCACTTAGGAAATTACAAAGGCTTCAGGAGTTCTATGCCGGAAATCAGGGGCATGCAAATATATTTATATATATATATATTATTTTCTTTTCTCACTGGCTGTAATTTTCATTTCTTTTTATTTTTAAAATATTTTATTTATTAATTTGATAGAAAGAGATATCACAAGCAGGGGAAGCGGCAGGCAGAGGGAAAGAGAGAAGCAGGCTCTAGGGAGCCTGATGTGAGATTCAGTCCCAGGACCCTGGCATCGCGATCCGAGCCCAAGGCAGACACCCAACCGACTGAGCCACCCACGTGCCCCTGTAATTTTCCTTTCTTATATTTATCCATCTTTATTATCAGGGTAGTGCTGGGTTCATTGTAAGTGCTGCTTCCTCTTCTATTTCTTGGAAGAATTAGAAAGAGTTGGTATTATGGTTGAGCTAGAACAAGATGGACTTGAACTGCACGGGGCTGTACATGGGGTTTTTTTCTGATAAATATGGTACAGGCCTGTAAATGTATTTTCTCCTCCTTATGATTTTCTTCTCTTTCTTTTCCTTCCTTCCTTCCTTCCTAAGAGAGAGACACACACAGAGAGAGAGCATGAGCCAGAGGAGGGGCAGAGAAGCAGGCTCCCCACTGAGCAGAGAGCCCGATTTCGGGGCTCCATCCCAGGACCCTGAGACCATGACCTGAGCCCAAGGCAGAGGTTTTAACCCACTGAGCCACCCAGGCACGCCTGATCTTTTTTATTTCTATAGATCCAGTAGTAATGCCCCCACTTTTATTTCTTATTTTAAAGATTTGCATCTTCTCTCTTTTTTTCTTTGTCAGTCTAGCTAAACATGTCTTGATTCTATTGATCTTTTCAAAGATGCAACGTTTGGTTTTATTGATTCCAGTGATTCTATTTTTCTCTATTCTCTGTTTAACTTTGCTCTCATCCTTACTATCTCCTTCCTGGTGCTAGCTTTGATTTACATTTACTCTTCTTTTTCTACTTCCACCAAGTGTAAAGATAGATTATTCATTTGAGGGGCGCCTGGGTGACTGAGTGGGTTAAGCCTCTGCCTTTGGCTCAGGTCATGATCCCGGGGTCCTGGGGTCGAACCCTGCATTGGGCTCTCTGCTCCGCAGGGAGCCTGCTTCCCGCCCCCCTCACTCCGCCTGCTGCCCTGCCTACTTGTGATCTCTGTCTGTCAAATAAATAAATAAAATCTTTTTTTTTTAAAGGTTATTCATTTGAGATCTTTCTTCTTTCTCAATATAGTCACTCATAGCTGTAAATTGAATACGTACACGGCCTTGGCTGCATTCCATGATTTTGAATATGTTGTCTTTTGTTTTCACTTGTCTCCAGATATTTCCCAAATTCCTTTGTGATTTCTTTGACCCACAGTTTCTTCAAAAATGTGTTGTTTAATATCTACATATCTGCAAACTTCATTTTCCCTTCTGTAATTAATGTCGTTTCATTCACTCCATCATGGTTGAAGACGACCCTATATGACTTCATTTTTTTTTTTAAGATTTTATTTATTTGACAGACAGAGATCATAAGTAGGCAGAGAGGCAGGCAGAGAGAGAGGGGGAAGCAGGCTCCCCGCTGAGCACAGAGCCCGATGCGGGGCTCGATCCCAGGACCCTGGAATCATGACCTGAGCCGAAGGCAGAGGCTCAACCCACTGAGCCACCCAGGTGCCCCAACTTCATTTTTTTCAGATCTATTGAGACTTTTCTTTTTCGTAGCATATGGCTGCTCCTAGAGGATAGTTCATGTGCACTTGCTAGGAATGTCTGTTCTCTCCTCTTTCATGGAATGTTCTAGAGATGTCCCTTCAGTCTAGTTGGTTTATAGTGTTTTTCAACCCTGTATGTCCTTAATCTTCTGTTCAGATGTTCTATTCATTATTAAAAGTGGGGTACTGGAATCTCCAACTGCTTTTTTTTTTTTCAAGATTTTATTTACTGAGAGAGAGATCATTAGAGAGATCATCATTAGAGATCATTAGAGATCATTAGATCATTAGGGAGGGTCAGAGGGAGAAGCCATCTCCCCTCCGAGCAGGGAGCCCGACTTGGGACTCGATCCCGGGACTCCAGGATCATGACCTGAGCCAAAGACAGTTGTTCAACCAACTGAGCCACAGGCGACCTCTCCGACTGCTTTTGTAGAACTATTTGTTTTTCCTTTCGGTCCTGTCAATGTTTGTTTCTTATACCATTTGTTATAAACTCTGTTGTTTGATGCATATATATTTAGATACGGTTGGAGTCAGTATCTAGTGTCCTTTTATTTCAACCTATAGGACTCCTTTAGCTTTTCTTGAAGGGTAAACATAATGGCAAAAACTCCCACAGCTTTTGCTTATCTGAGAACATCTTTATTTCTTCCTCATGTTTGAAGAACAGTTTTATTGGATATAGAATTCTTGGTCAGACTGTTCATTTTATTGAGGAAAGGGGCACCTGGGTGGCTCAGTTGGTTAAGCACCTGCCTTTAGCTCAGGTTATGATCCTGGGGTCCTGGGATCGAGCCTCATTTCAGGCCCCCTGCTCAGCTCTTTTTCTGTCCCTCCCCCCACACTTGCTCTCTCCTTCACTCACTCTCTCTCTCTCTCTCAAATAAATAAATAAAATCTTTTAAAATTTTTTTTAAGATTTTATTTATTTGACAGGCGGAGGAGTAGGCAGAGAGAGAGGGGGGTAAGCAGGGTCCCCGCTAAGCAGAAAGTCCAATGTGGGGCTCAATCCCAGGACCCCGGAATCATGACCTGAGCTGAAGGGAGAGACCTTAACCCACTGAGCCACGCACAAAGCTGTAGGGACAGGCAGTGGAGAGGGAGAGAGACTCTTAAGCAGGCTCCATGCCCAGTGCAGAGCCCCAAGTGGCGCTTGATCTCATGACCATGACATCATGACTTGAGCTGAAGTCAAGAGTCAGCTGCTTAACTGACTAAGCCACCTGGGTGCCCCCTTCTATTCCTTTGAATAATTTTACATTTCCTTTTATGCCTTGTGATTTTTTTTTTGTATTGAAAACTAGGCGTTTGAACATTCCAATGTGGTAACTGTAAAAGTCACATTCTCCTCTTGTTTGCTGGGTTTATTTTTTATTTTTTTATTAACATATAATGTATTATTTTTCCCAGGGATACAAGTCTGTGGATCGCCAGGTTTACACACTTCACAGCGCTCACCATAGCACATACCTTCCCCAATGTCCATAACCCCACCACCCTCTCCCTACCCCCCCTCCCACTGGCAATGCTCAGTTTGTTTTGTGAGATTAAGAGTCTCTCATGGTTTGTCTCCCTCCTGATCCCATCTTGTTTCATTCATTCCTTTCCTACACCCCCAAACCCCCCATGCTGCCTCTCAACTTCCTCATATCAGGGAGATCATGTGATAATTGTCTTTCTCTGATTGGCTTATCTCACTCCGCATGATACCCTCTAGTTCCATCCATGTCATCACAAATGGCAAGATTTCATTTCTTTTGACGGCTGCATAGTATTCCTTTGTGTGTGTGTGTGTGTGTGTGTGTGTGTGTGTGTGTATATATATATATATATATATATATATATCACATCTTCTTTATCCATTCATCAGTTGATATACATCTAGGTTCTTTCCATAGTTTGGCTGTTATGGACATTGCTGCTATAAACATTTGGGTGCATGTGCCCCTTCGGATCACTACGTTTGTATCTTTAGGGTAAATACCCAGTAGTGCGATTACTGGGTCGTAGGGTAGCTCTATTTTTAACTTTTTGGGGAACCTCCATGCTGTTTTCCAGAGTGGCTGCACCAGCTTGCATTCCCACCAACAGTGTAGGAGGGTTCCCCTTTCTCCACATCCTCACCAGCATCTGTCATTTCCTGATTTGTTAATTTTAGCCATTTTGACTGGTGTGAGGTGATATCTCATTGAGGTTTTGATTTGTATTTCCCTGATGCCGAGTAATGTGGAGCACTTTTTCATGTATCTGTTGGCCATCTGGATGTCTTCTTTGCAGAAATGTCTGTTCATGTCCTCTGCGCATTTCTTGACTGGATTATTTGTTCTTTGGGTGTTGAGTATAAAATTCTTTATAGATTTTGGATAGTAGCCTTTTGTCTGATATGTTATTTGCAAATATCTTCTCCCATTCTGTCGGTTTTCTTTTGGTCTTGTTGATTGTTTCCTTTGCTGTGCAAAAGCTTCTGATCTTGACAAAGTCCCAATAGTTCATTTTTGCCCTTGCTTCCCTTGCCTTTGGCGATGTTTCTAGGAAGAAGTTGCTGTGGCTGAGGTCAAAGAGGTTGCTGCCGGTATTCTCCTCAAGGATTTTGATGGATTCCTTTCTCGCATTGAGGTCTTTCATCCGTTTGGAGTCTGTTTTCGTGTGTGGTGTAAGGAAATGGTCCAGTTTCATTTTTCTGCATGTGGCTGTCCAATTTTCCCAATACCATTTATTGAAAAGACTTTTTTCCATTGGACATTCTTTCCTGCTTTGTCAAAGATGAGTTGAGTAGAGTTGAAGGTCTATTTCTGGGCTTTCTATTCTGTTCCATTAATCTGTGTGCCTGTTTTTATGCCGGTACCATACTGTCTTGATGATGACAGCTTTGTAATAGAGCTTGAAGTCCGGAATTGTGATGCCACCAATTTTGGCTTTCTTTGCTTGCTGTTTTTGTTTTTGTCTTTAAATTGTTAAAGGCTGTATTATTTAATTTGTGAATACCCAAGTATTCACTGGGTATTATATAAGCCTGAAGAATCACAGACCTGTACCCCTGAAACAAATAATACATTGTATGTTAATTAATTGAATTTCATTGAAAAAATACATTGTGTAGGTACTTGATTTTGACCATGATCTTTCATCCTACATGTTTGCAGGTTATGAGTTCATCTTGCAGTGTTTTTGAGCAATCCACACCACTTTTCTGGCCTGAGCTCTGAGTTAATTCAGAGAGGAGCACTCTGTGTCAGTCCTTCAAGAAGCCCTGAGTAGGTTAGAACAGACCTATGAAATAATTTGTGAATAAGATCTGCTCTCCCTTCTCCAGAATCAGGGATCAGAATCAGGGTTTAGAACCAGAAACACAGGTTGCTTTTGTTAACTCACTACTGAGCTGGGGAGGGCAAGAACATCTTTGGCAAGGGTGTCATCTCTTGGCAAGGGCAAGTAAAAATACCACAAAGCTTTCTTACCCTTTTCAGGGGAGCCTGGGTGGCTCAGTCAGCTGAGCGGTTGCTTTTGGCTTGGGTCATGATCTCAGGGTCCTGGGATCCAGCCCCACATCAGGCTCCCTGCTTGGCAGGAAGTCTGCTTCTTCCTCTCCCTCTGACTTCCTCCCTGCTTATATTGTCTCTCTCTGTCTCAAATAAATAAAAATCTTTTTTAAAAAAGATTTTATTGGGGGCGCCTGGGTGGCTCAGTGGGTTAAGCTGCTGCCTTCGGCTCAGGTCATGATCTCAGGGTCCTGGGATCGAGCCCTGCATCAGGCTCTCTGCTCAGCGGGGAGCCTGCTTCCTCCTCTCTCTCTGCCTGCCTCTCTGCCTACTTATGATCTCTCTCTGTCAAATAAATGGATAAAATCTCTAAAAATATATATATATATAAAGATTTTATTGGGGCGCCTGGGTGGATCAGTGGGTTAAAGCCTCTGCCTGTGGCTCAGGTCACGATCCCAGAATCCTGGGATAGAGCCCCGAGTCGGGCTCTCCGCTCAGCGGGGAGCCTGCTTTCCCCTCTCTCTCTGCCTGCCTCTCTATCTACTTGTGATCTCTCTCTGTCAAATAAATAAATAAAATCTTTTTTATTTTTTAAAAGATTTTATTTATTTATTTGACAGAGAGAGATCACAAGTAGGCAGAGAGGCAGGCGGTGGGCTGGTGGGGGGGAGGAGCAGGCTCCCTGCTGAGCAAAGAGCCCAATGCGGGGCTCGATCCCAGACCCTGAGATCATGATTGAACCGAAGGCAGAGGCTTAACCCACTGAGCCACCCAGGCGCCCCAAAATCTTTTTTAAAAAAATTTTTAAAAGCTTTCCTACCATTTTCTTTTCATTTTTAAAGATTTTATTTATTTATATTTGACACAGAGAGAGAGAGAGAGAGAGAGAGAGAGACAGCGAGAGAGGAAACACAAGCAAGAGGAGTGGGAGAGGGAGAAGCAGACCCCTGCTGAACAGGGAGCCCAGCATGGGGCTTAATCCCAAGACCATGGGATCACAACCTGAGCCCAAGGCAGACACCCAACCACTGAGTCACCCTAGGTCCCCTCCTACCATTTTCAAATTTTTGAAATTTTCTTCCTTCCTTCCTTCCTTTCTTTTTGCTTCAATATTTGCTTAGTTGCTGCAAACTTTTGACTGTTCTCCAGATTCTGACAAAGTGAATTCTGTTAGTTTTTGTTTGATGTTCCTGTGGGAGGAGGAGAAGTTGGGAGCTGTCCACTCTACCATTTTGCTGATAAAAGGCTTTTGGGTTTTGTTTTGTTTTGTTTTTTTTCAAGATTTCATTTTTTAGTAATCTCTACACACAACATGGGGCTCGAACCCTCAACCCTGAGATCAAGAGTCACACACTCCACTGACTGAGCCAACCAGGCCCCCCTTGCTGGTAAAGTTTTAAATAAGCCTACCCCTTAAAAATATATATATATATAATAGTATATAAATAGGCCTGGGGATGATCAAATCCCATTTTCAGAGAGAGAGTTCCCTGAGGCTGGAGAGGAGGGCATGGTGGATGGATAATGGGGGGTGTACAGGGGCTGCAACTCTTAGGGGGACTGTTTCTTTAACTGGGTATGAGGTAGGTGAGTGTTATTTTAGGATTGATACTTTCGTGTATATCTGAAGTCTTTCATAACGAAGATAAAACTGACAAGAGAAGGTTTGGCAGTTTCTCAGCAAGTTAGACATAAAACCATCACATGACCCAGGAATTCCACTCCTCAGTATGGGCTCGAGAGAACTGGACACAAGGGGTCAAACTAACCTTGTACGGGCATGTTCCCAGCAGCACTGGTCATGATTGCCAAAATATAATATAAAGATTATATGATTCCACTTGCATGAGATATTCAGAAGAGGCAAAATTATAGGGACAGAAAGTATATTGGTGGTTGGCAGGGGCAGGGCGTGGGAAGGTAACAGTGAATGCGATGGGATTTCCTTTTGGGGTGATGAAAGATTCTGGAACTAGACAGATGTGGTGGTTACACCACCCTGTGAATGTGCTATAATGCACTGAATTGCACCTTTCAAAATGGTTAAAATGATATATTTTTTGTTGTATGTCTTTTACACAGTAAAAAAATTTGTCTTTTTTTTTTTTTAAGATTTTATTTATTTATTTGACAGATAGAGACCACAAGTAGGCAGAGAGGCAGGCAGAGAGAGAGGGAGGGAAGAAGGCTCCCCACTGAGCAGAGAGCCCGACTCGGCTCGATCCCAGGACCCTGAGATCATGACTGAACCGAAGGCAGAGGCTTTAAGCCACTGAGCTACCCAGGTGCCCCTGTCTTTTTTTTTAAATAATGAAACTGACTTCGCTCAAGTAGCCGCCCTCGCCATCAATTGGGTAGTTTTCGGGGTGCCTCTACATGCTCACAGATTTTTCATCTTACCTTGATCCCAAAGAGTCACAAATAAAGCTCTCCAGGTGAGGAAAATTGCCCTTGACAAGAAAAAGAATCTAGGATGTAAAGAGCTCACCTGCTCACAGAGCTGAGGAGAAGCCAAACCTGGCTTTCAAACAGGCTCGTCTGCATTGAGCAGCCTCTCGGGCCTGGGTCTGCTTTCAAGTTCCCGAGCCAGGCTGTCACCTCCAGGTTGACTGTGTGAGAGTTTCCAACCTCAGGGCCTTTGCATAGGCCATGTCCCCCAGCAGAAGTTCCCTTTTCTCTACTCCTTCCATACCCAGAGCCTTCTCTTGCCACTTGAAAGGAGCCCCTGGTTGTGATCGATGTTAAAGTAGTATTTGTCAAGACACCTGCCCAAGATCACACAGCCAAGAACTGACAAAAATCAGGATTTGAACTCGAGTCTCCTTTCCCTGAGCATGGATTTGTCCTACAATGCCCAAGTATTGCAAGCCCATCATACGCCCCACAGTACGTGTGTATCATTCCCATCCAGAGGTAGCACGGCAGAAAATGCCTCTTTGGCATAAGGACTGCTTTGAGAAACTGCAGACGCAGGAAAAGCTCTGGAAAAGCAGAGTAGAAGTGACCCTTTTGTAAGGAAAATTTACATTTATAAGGAGGGTCTCCATTTGTAAGAGTGTGTCCCTCTCTGTAGCAGGACAAGAAGGCTGGCTCCAAATTGCAAGAGAATATTATCAATGGAGAAGCTCATAGCCAGCCTGAAGCCTCACCCCCCAACAGCTTTCTTTTGTCTTTAGCTGGAGATGGTATTTAAGGTGATGGCTTGGGTCATCTCTGGAGTTTCCTGTTTTCCTGGGTCACTTCAGCGGCACATATACTAAAATTGGTGTTTCCTGTTTTCCTGGGTCTTTCTTATGTATAGTTGAGGTATACATGTTAAACTTTGGTTTTTCTCTTCTTAACCTGTCTTTTATTATAGGAGGTCTCCGCCAAGAACTCGGAAGGGTGGGGTGAGAATCTTCTTCTTCCCCACCGCATCTCAAGCTCAACCTCAGGGTGGCCATATTCCCTCAAGTTAGGGATGCTGAGGGAGGTAGAGCCGGCTTGGGTTTGGCTGTAAGGGACTCCAGCCCCCACCCCACTGGCTGCCAGCCCTGTGACCTTGGCAAGCCCACCTCTCCGGCCTCAGTGTCTCATTTGTGAAATGGAGACACACATCGAATGCCTTGGGGTTTTTTTTTTGTTTTTTTTTTTAATTTTATTTATTTATTTGACAGACAGAGATCACAGGTAGGCAGAGAGGCAGGCAGAGAGAGAGAGGGAAGCAGGCTTCCTGCCAAAGGGAGAGCCCGATGTGGAGCTCGATCCCAGGACCCCGGGATCACGACCCGAGCCGAAGGCAGAGGCTTTAACCCACTGAGCCACCCAGGCGCCCCTCGAATGCCTTGGGTTTTATAGGGATGTGTCTTAAGCACTTAACACGTGATAGGGGCTCAGAAATGTCCCCTTGGGGCGCCTGGGTGGCTCAGTGGGTTAAGCCGCTGCCTTCGGCTCAGGTCATGATCTCAGGGTCCTGGGATCGAGGCCCGCATCGGGCTTTCTGCTCAGCAGGGAGCCTGCTTCCTCCTCTCTCTCTGCCTGCCTCTCTGCCTGCTTGTGATCTCTCTCTGTCAAATAAATAAATAAAATCTTTAAAAAAAAAAAAAGAAATGTCCCCTTGGTATTTATTTCTTTCTTCCACACTCCGTGGAAGTAGGCATCCCCCTCCCAAGCCCTTGCCACCCCCATTTGCTGCTGTGGCTGTCTCTCAGCTGCTTTTAGGGCCCTTTTCTGGACCATACCTGATCTGGATATCCACCTCTCAGTCCCTGTGAATGCAACCTTAGCTGGCAAAAGTGCGTTTGCGGATGAGTTAAAATAGGGAATGACATCACTCTGGATTTACAGTGGGCCTTAAATATGACAGGTGTCCTTAGCGAGGGAAGAGGAGAGACAGGGAAGAGGAGAAAGCCATGTAAAGACGGAAACAGAGTTTGGAGGGACGCGGACACAAGCCAAGTGTTGGGGAGGAAGAATTCTGTCTTTCAAGGTCCCTCTAGTTGGACTAAGAATCCAATTGACATGAGACAGATTAACAGGAGAAAATCAAAAATTTTAAAAGATTTTATTTATTTATTTGACAGACAGAGATCACAAGTAGCAGAGAGGCAGGCAGAGAGAAGGGGGAAGGGAAGCAGGCTCCCAGCTGAGCAGAGAGCCCGAAGTGGGGCTCGATCCCAGGACCCTGAGACCATGACCCGAGCCGAAGGCAGAGGCTTAACCCATTGAGCCACCCAGGCGCCCCGAGAAAATCAAATTTAATAGCGTGCATATGTCTGGGGAATCCACACAGACATGGGAGTGCCAGAGACAGTGAGGCAACTCCATGATGACATGAACTCAGGGCTGGGCAAGGGGGGGAGGCTGAGGAGGAAAGGGGAGAAAGACCACTAGCAGGAAAGTGGGAGGACATGTTTGGAAAACAAAGATCGCCCTATTATGTAGGCAGAGTTTCTTAGGTGGAAAGGAATCTCTGTTAATAGTTCTCTTCCTTAGGTGGGTCTGGGGATGGGGAAACTGGGTGATGGACATTAAGGAGGCCACTGGATGGAACGAGCCCCAGGTTTTATATGCAACTGATGAATCACTAAGTTCTACCCCTGAAACTAATAATACAGTGTATGTTAACTAAATTGAATTAAAATAATTTTTCCCCTAATTTTATTTATTTATTTGAGAGAGAGAGACAGTGAGAGAGGAGAAGGTCAGAGGGAGAAGCAGACTCCCCATAGAGCTGGGAGCCTGATGCGGGCCTCGATCTCAGGATTCAGTGATCATGACCCGAGCTGAAGGCAGCTGTCTAACCAACCGAGCCGCCCAGGTGCCCAAATTAAAAGAATTTTTTTAAATAGCCCTCTTCTAGGCAGGGGCACCTGGGTGGCTCATCCGTTAAGCATCTGCATTCGGCTCGGGTCGCGATCCCAGTGTCCTGGGATAGGGCACCGTGTCACGCTCCCTGCTCCGAGGGAGGCCTGTGTCTCCCTCTCACACTCCCCTTGGTTGTGTTCCCTCTCTCGCTGTCTCTCTCTCTGTCAAATAAATAAATAAAATCTTAAAAAAAAAAAATAGCCCTCTTCCTGGTACAAGCAAGCAGTTGAGGGAGAGGAAGAGAGATTTGTCTGAATCCGCTGGGTTTTGATTGCTTTGAACTCAAAATACTGTTCATGTCAAAGCGGAGTTCCAGCAGCATAGTGTCAGAGAGAGGCCCCTCAGCTTGAGGGAACCTGGAGAGAGAAGGGGGAATGCTTGTTGGAAGATAGGACATCAAAGCTGGGTTTAACGATAAATAGTTCATTGGAAGGAGACATTCTTTTTTTTTTTTTTTTAAAGATTTTATTTATTTATTTGATAGAGAGAAATCACAAGTAGATGGAGAGGCAGGCAGAGAGAGAGAGAGAGGGAAGCAGGCTCCCTGCTGAGCAGAGAGCCCGATGCGGGACTCGATCCCAGGACCCTGAGATCATGACCTGAGCCGAAGGCAGCAGCTTAACCCACTGAGCCACCCGGGCGCCCCGGAAGGAGACATTCTTTCTGAGCAAGCTTGCCCAGGCCTCGCTCAACCCAACTCCGGCTAAAGCAGACATTGCCGCCCAACCGCCCATCCTCATGATAGTTATTAATTCTAAAATATTGGGATTACAGCTCCTCTCAAGCCTCATCTACTCAGTGCTCCTCTCTAAGCAGGTACTACTGAGAAACCGACCTTGGGAAGAGGCTGGCCATGCTTCCAGATCTGCTGGGCATCTGGAGGCCTGAGCCAGGATTTGACCCCAGGGCTGGCTGTGGAACCCTCTCGATGGCACAGGTGCCTGGTGGCCCAGAGGGGCGTTCACAGAATGGGATATCAATTCTCCCTTGTCCTGTGAGCTCAGAGGAAATTTTCAAATAACCTGATTTTTTTTTTTCTTGCCTCTTCCGGACCTCCCGCCGTGACTATTTGCCTCCTGTTACAAGAAACAAACAATAAAAGTGGGTGTGTGTTCTGTTGTGTGTTGTGTGTGTTTGACGAGGGTGACTATGGCCAAGAGTAGGTGATGAGGGAAAATTCTGGGCGGCTGGGGGCCAAGCCTGGTGGCAGGGACGGCCTGACCCCTGGCCTACATGCTGTTTACGCCCACCTTGAACTGGCCCCTGGGGACCCACGGAAGCTGCCAGTGAGGAATGCAGGGTCCTGGGCTGCTGAGCTCATCGATGGCCGGCTGCCCACAGTCCGTCCCACTGCCCCTCCCGGCTTGGCCCCGGGGCTGGCCATGAGGTCATCTGCTAATGATGTTGTAACAGGGAGCCAGATGGGCCTGGCTGTCAGCATTCCAGAGTCTGGTGAACCGGAAACACCACAGAGCTTATGTCCCCCTTTCCCTGTCCCTGGGGATCCCCCAGGCCCTCCGTGGCGCTGTGTTCCAACGGGAAATTCCAGAAATACATTAATTACTGGTCCTGCTTGTAAAGTGACAGCTCCTCTCCTGGATGGGCATAGCAAGAGAAAAGGATGGACCACAGGGGAGAGAAAGAACAAATGTCTCGGCCATGGCGTTGGGTGAAAGACGACGGGCCGTGAGGAGAACACTCGGGCTGGTTGTATTATAAGAGGCTGGAAATCAGGCGAACTCGTCCCCAGTCACAGAAGTGGGCCTGGCTGATATTCCAGGGATAGGGAGAGTGACAGGAGGGGGCCTAGAGGGTTCCTGGGCCTGGAATGTTCTGGAACCTCACCTGGGAAGTGGTCTCACAGGCCTACTGTGTGTGAAATGCCATCAAGACAAACACCAAAATGGCTTTCTTTTGCTTTTATGGAAGTTGTAGCTCAATAAACGCTTAAAAGGAAAAAGGCAGGGGTGCCTGGGTGGCTCAGTGGGTTGAACCTCTGCCTTTGGCTCAGGTCATGGTATCGGGGTCCTGGGATCAAGCCCCATGTCGGGCTCTCTGCTTGGTAGGGAACCTGCTTCCCCCTCTCTCTCTGCCTGCCTCTGCCTACTTGTGATCTCTCTCTCCCTCTGTCAACAAGTAAATGAAATCTTTAAAAAAGAAAGGGGGGGAGGCACCTGGGTGGCTCAATGGGTTAAAACCTCTGCCTTCAGCTCAGGTCATGATCCCAGGGTCCTGGGATCAAGCCCCGCATCTGGCTCTCTGCTCAGTGGCGAGCCTGCTTCCCCCCCACCCCTCTCTCTGCCTGCCTCTCTGCCTACCTGTGATCTCTGTCTGTCAAATAAATAAATAAAATCTTTTAAAAGTGGGGGGGAGGGGAAGGCAGAGGCTGTGGAAAATATTCAGGCCCACTCCTTGAAACGTTAAACGCAGAATCACGATTTGACCCAACAATGCCACTTCTGGGCCTTTCCCCAACAGGGCCTCATATCTTTGCATATGAACGTTCCCAGCAACCCTGTTCATAGTCACCAAAAGGTGAAAACAATCCACACGACCATCAATGGATGAAGAGATGAACACAACATGGTCTGTCCATCTCGTGGAATATTACTCAGCCATAAAAAGGAATGAAACCCTGACACACCCTAGACCACGGATGAACAGTGAAAACATCCTGCTCAGGGAAGGAAGCCGGGCATAAAAGGCCACCTGTTGTATGATTCCACATATGCATGTGACACTGTCACTCACAATAAGAAATATGTGTTTGGTTTTTGACTCTTGGAATTCCTATGATCAGAGTGTAATTGTATCCTTTTTTTTTTTTAAGTAGGCTCCATGCCCATCCTCCCCCCACAGGGCTTGAACTCACCACCCTGAGATTAAGAGTTCAATGCTTTACCAAAGGAGCCAACCAGGTGCCCCAAGGGCTGCAAAGAGGTCTTTTATTTTCCTCCTGTGGTTGACTTCTGGAAGACACCCAACCCTGTGATTAGAGAGTTGAACTTTCAGTCCCAGCCCCAACCCTGACCTCAGGGGAGGAGAGAGCGGCTAGAGGCCTAAGCCACCAATGACTTAATCATGCCTACGTGAGGAAGCTTCCATACAAACCCAAAGGGTGGAGGTGCCTGTGTGTCTCAGTGGGTTAAGCCTCTGCCTTCCACTCAGGTCATGATCTCAGGGTCCTAGGATTGAGTCCCGCATCGAGCTCTCTGCTCAGCAAGGAGCCTGCTTTCCTGCCTCTCTCTGCCTGCCTCTCTGCCTACTTGTGATTTCTCTCTCTCTCAAATAAATAAATAAATAAATTTTTAAAAGTGGGGTTGGGGCTCCCCAAAGAGCTTCCAGGTTGATCGAAATGGGGATTTGGGGAGAGGGCACCCCTTGCACATACCTTGCCCTATGCATCTCTTCCTCTGGCTACTGATTTGTATCCTTTAACATCCTTTGCATAAATCAGTAAGTGCATGAACAGGTTTCCTGAGCTCTGTGAGATGCTCTGGAAAAGCAACCGAACCCAAAGACAGGGGGTCCTGGAAACCTCTGATGAAAGCCAGTCTATCGGGACCGCACCCAGGACTCCTGGATGAGCTCTGGGCATCTGAAGTGGAGACAGTCTTCTAGGATGGAACCCCGAATCTGTGGGATCTTACCCAGGTGATGTCAGGATTAAGTGGCATCGTAGGACACCCATTGTTGGAGAATTGTTGGCGTGCGGAACCCTACCCCTCACCCCACCACATTGGAAACTGCAGCACACCTAATATAAAATGCTCAGACCGGAAAGATCCAGAGAGACAGAAAGCTGATTGGTGTTTGCCAGGGGCTGGGGGAGGCAGAGGGGAAGTGGCTGCTCAGAGGGACAAGGTCTCCTTGGGTGGTGGTCAGAATGTTCTTGAAAAAACAGAGGTGACAGCGCAACTGCCACGTGTCACTCCACCATTCACTGGAAAATGTTGAGCCGTCTGTTACTTTTCCACGGAGCCTCACACCTGACAGCCTCCTAGGAGAGCTAGGGGCCGAGTAGAGATGTCTTCGGAGAAACCCTTCCAGGCCTCCAACCTCTATGTTCCCGGGCACCTAGGCCTTCCGACAAGATGCAGAGAAGGGCCTGCATGGCCAGAGGGGACCTGGTGGGATTGCCTCCTAAACTCTTGCTATCGCACTTGCCCCCCGCAGGGCCCTGGCTTTCTTAGCTCTAAAAAGCCTCTGGGTCTGAATGGAAAGAGGCTGGGTCCGACCTCCCAACCAGCTGCAATCTGGCTGGAAGTGGCCTTGGCAGGAGCCAGTTTAAGCACCTTCTGCTTGCTGGGGTATCCCTCGGGACACTTTGGGACCCTTCTGAAGCTGGGTGATAATCTCACTGTACAGAAGCTGAGACTGAGACTCGGGGGGGCCCGAGTCTCCCCAGTGGGTGCATGCTAAGGGTGGAAGAAGGCCTGACCCTCTTTGCCCAGGGGGGACTTGCTGTGTGGCCCCCCCTGCCCTGCACGCCCTTGTGCCTCTCACCTGTGCACACTCCATCACACTTGACACACCCCCTCCATCTATCTCACACAGCTTTCCGTCTTCTCTCTGGCCAGGAAGCTAGATGCAGGCACAGGGGGTGAGGCAGGGGGCCTGAACCTTGGAGAAGGCTGGGAGGGGAAGACCTGAGTCTTTCTGGGGACACCCCTTGGCCGTCCACCATCTGGGGTCTGGATCTGACGCACCAGCCCTCCCTGACCTAAACCCCAGCACTCCAATTCCCTGCCAGCTCGGCTCTGGGCCCAGAGCCAAGAGACTGGGTTCCAGAGTAGCTTCAGCTCTGGCTAAGGGCCTCCCTCCAGTCTGGGGCAGACAGAGCCAAAGGATAGGGGTTGGGAGCACCCAGCTGAGCCTGGGAAGGTAGTGTCAGAGAAGGGGCTTTTTGAGTAGGGTTTTGAGGAGCAAATAGGAGTTCCCCGACAGCTAAGGATAAGTGACTGCAAACACACCCAGTTAACTACATACCTCCTATGTATCTGGCCCTGTCCCTTCTACCTCATTTGAACTTTAAAGTCTCAGATCTCATTTTCCAGATGAAGAAACGGAGACAGGATGGAGAGGACTGACTTGATTTAGGTTGTATTTTCTGGCTCTTCCTGTCCCTTTCTCCTCTGCTTCCTTAGTTTTTCAACATCTCTAGCCTTTGTTCTTAACCAGGAAAGGAAGGGAGAGCAAGAATCCCATGAGGGAGAAGGCCAGCTCTTAAGCTCCTGCCATGGAACTTAGCACACAATGACATTGTACTAAGTCTTCTTTGACAAAAGCATTCTTTCCACCAGTCCACCAGGCCTAGACGATGTTCTCATTTTATGGAGGAGGATACTGAGGCTCCAAGTGGTTCCCTAGCTTCATCGGGAATACATCCCTGGAACGAGGTCCCACTGTGACCTCTTGACTAAGTTTAGTCTGTACGCCGGGGCAGGCAGGAGATGCTGGGCGGGCTGGGATGGGTAAGTTCAGACTCTGAAGTTTGGTCCTACAGTGTCAGTCCCAGCTCAGAGAGTAAGAAGCACAGCCATGCCTGGGCGGGAACCAACACCATCACGTTGATCCCCGATGCTGCCGATGCCCTGGGGGGCTACCACGGGAGCCATGCCCTATCCCTGGCCCAGGACCTTCCCAGGACCCTCCAAGATGCAATCCAGGCTGGATGTCCCCAGATTCCAGAAGTTGCCGAAACACTTCCAGGACACCCCGACCATGCTGCTGTTGACCAAGAACTTGGAAAGACTCACACTCCAGCCGCATCCTGAAGTGTGGATGAAGTCTCAGAGACCCTTCCGGGCAGTCCCCACATGCAACCAGTGGTTCTGTGTCTTAGAGACACACTGCTGAACCAGTTGCGAGCTCGGTAGCAATATCCTATCCTCCACCGGGACTGATGAAGGAGCTAGCAGGCTCATCTGTGGCCAGACAGGGTAGGGCTCGGCCAACATGGGATTGTTATAACCCTATCCTGATCACAGATGGGGAAACAGAAGTGTAAAGGGGCTAGCGACACTCCTGAAAGCACACAGCAACCTGCGGAACCCAGAGAGGCCGGCGCTGGGAAGGCATGGTTCTTGCCCTTGGCTGGGGATCTGCATGTGAGGGTGGGGGGAAGGTGGGCAGAACCCACTCAGGTTGGTTCCAGATTGGAGGCAGTCGAGGGCCAAACGCAGCTAAAGTTGCCAGCAGAAGGTGCCCTGGAGAACTGGGCTACCTAGGATCCTGGGGTAGGGGGAGGATTTGGGAAATTGGGCAAGTGTCAGGCTCCAGGAAGGGCTCTGAAAAAGCAAGATCTCTCATGGGCAGGAGAGATGCTAAGCTGGAGGTTTCCTGTGGAGACAGAAAGAGAAACTGGCCCCTCGTGGGCCTCCTTATGTGCAGGGTGCAGGGTACCAGACCACACAGGATACCCAGTTTCCAGATTCCTTGCACCTTCAGGATCCCTAGACAGCTCCCCACCCAGGTCTTGAGGACAACTGCGGAGTGGGCCTGTGGTTTTAGGGCCCTTGGCCTAGTTGCTAGTCTACTCTGTTCGAGAGGATAGAGGTTTACTTGGAAATACACAGTCTGGCAAGACCAAGGAGGGTCACAAGCTGAGGGTGGAGGCCTCACAGATCTCACGGGACTCCAGTCCGGCCTTTAGTTGTTCCTTCTTCCCCAAATCCATTTCTCTTCCTCCCTCTCCTCACCAAAAATCCCTTTAGCTGCCCAGAGACCCACAGAAGTGCCTGCGTCCCCCATATGTATGGGGCACAGAGAAAGGGGATGAGATGGGTAAGAGAGAAGCAACCCCAGGCTCTGGGAGGTGGCCGTGGCTCCCCACTGCTTGGGCTGGAGTCACCCAAGTGTCTGAGGGGTGGGGTCCGGAGCAAGTGGCTTTTGTGGCCCACATATTTTGTCTTGAGGAAATCCCTGGGAAAGCTGGTTTGGAATTGGGCTCTTTGCTCTCAAGGCAGGTGGTATCCCTGGGCCTTATAGGAGATTTTGGGGAACAGAGTTGGCTTTCGGCCTGCCCTGGAGGTACCTGGTGTGTTTCTGGGGCTCCCTTAACATCTCAGGTTTCTAGCTGCTCCTAAATCTCTCTTTCAGAGAAAACTTTCCTGCGGCAGGTGACAGCGTCTTCTGTCCCCAAGGGAGGGCCTGGCCCCTGGCCCCTCTAGTTGCCTTCTCCCTGATGCCCAGAGTTCCTATGAGTGCCTTGTCCAAAACCCCCATGACTGGGATCCCAGGGTCCAGTGGACATTGTCCAAATGACACCCCAGAAAGCAAATAAAACAGCTGAAATATGTGATTTCTTCTGCGTCTTTGTGAGAGGTTAGTGTCCACCAGGGGCATCTGCCGGGGGGGGGGGCGTCTGCCTAGGGGGAGTGGCAGTGGACAGAGGGGGCCCAGAAACCGTGGGATTCCTGTCCTTGGTATGTGACCTGGTGCCCAGTCTGTGGCAGCTCTTATGAGTGCGCTGAGTTAAGAACGGTAAGAGTTCTGTACTGATCGTTCTCCTTCCTCACAACACACGGCCTTTGTTCTGATGCACAGAGAGTTTGAGTAATTTGCCTATGGTCACACAGCAAAGTGGGTGGCACTGGGATCTGAATCACGATCAGGGTGACACACAGCTTGTACAGACACTCACTCCCTGTGTGTTCTCCCTACAATCCTGACACAGAGTGCCGTTACCATGTTTTACAGATGGGGAAACTGAGGTTCTGCCAGTTGATGCCCCTTGTCCCGCGTGTCATGGCCAGGGAGAAGTGGGCCAGAACATCAACCCAGGCCAGCTTCTCTGGAGCTGACAAATGTCCAATCTGTTGGAACCTGATCAGGGAAAACTCTTCACAAGGCTTTGAAATTTGGGGGGGGGGGGGTTGGCGGGAAACGGTCGTAGACCCAGGGAACTTCAGAATCCTATCCCAGGCTTAGAAATGCCGGGGAAACAGATGACCAGCCAGGAGTTGGATATATGTGAGGTCTCCAGCGTGGACTCGCCCCTACGACCTTATGCACCTCCTTGCCTCCTCTTGGTTTGGTTCCCTTATTCAGTAATGGAAAAGTGTGTTAACAGTGTCTGAGGGCAGAGGCTAGGGAAAGTTGACGTCTCGCCACCATTGATCTTGCAAGGATGCCTATTAGGACAGTGCCCTCTTTGCCCCACCTAACCCCCAGGTTAGGTCAGGTCTAGCCACTGGTGCCCCTTGCTGACCTGTCCTTACCAGTTCGGATTACTCAGCACTCTGGCTTGCCTTCAGGGCCCGGCCTCTGCAGAGGGCACGGCAGTGTGGCTGTGCAGTGGCCCCGGGCCTTGTCTGGTCGGTCCAAGCCCCGTTACTAAGCACTTACTGTGTGTGCCAAGCTGGTGAGGCAAGAGGCTGTCCTTCCCAACAGCCCCTGTCAGGATCGAAGTGACGGGGCGGGAACTAGTGTGTTTACAAAGCACCTGAAGGCCTGGAGCATCACGGAGCCAGGAGTGGGGGGGACATTGGGACCCATAGCTGGGTGATGATGCCACTTCACAGAGGCTGAGACTGAGACTCAGGGGGCACGGAGTCTTCCCAGTGGGTGCTTTCTGGGGTTGGGGAAGGCCTGACCCCCTTCACCCAGGGGGGACTTGCTGTGTGCCCCCCAGCACATCCTTGTGCCTCTTACCTGT
This sequence comes from Neogale vison, assembly GCF_020171115.1. Classification (NCBI taxonomy): domain Eukaryota; kingdom Metazoa; phylum Chordata; class Mammalia; order Carnivora; family Mustelidae; genus Neogale; species Neogale vison. The sequence continues at coordinate 212,604,471 of NC_058096.1, read as the reverse complement.
GCACACTCCATCACACTTGACACACCCCCTCCATCTATCTCACACAGCTTTCCGTCTTCTCTCTGGCCAGGAAGCTAGATGCAGGCACGGGGGTGGGACCAGGGGGCCTGAACCTTAGAGAAGGCTCTGAGGGGAAGACCTGGGTCTTCCTGGGGCACCCCTTGGCCGTCCACCATCTGGGGTCTGGATCTGACGCACCAGCCCTCCCTGACCTAAACCCCAGCACTCCAATTCCCTGCCAGCTCTGCTCTGGGCCCAGAGCCAAGAGACTGGGTTCCAGAGTAGCTTCAGCTCTGGCTAAGGGCCTCCCTCCAGTCTGGGGCAGACAGAGTCACGCACAGACATGCCCAGGGCTGTGAGGTCAAGGCTGGGCTGGGGGAAAGGATAGGGGTTGGGAGCACCCAGCTGAGCCTGGGAAGGTAGTGTCAGAGAAGGGGCTTTTTGAGTAGGGTTTTGAGGAGCAAATAGGAGTTCCCCGACAGCTAAGGACAAGTGACTGCAAACACACCCAGTTAACTACATACCTCCTATGTATCTGGCCCTGTCCCTTCTACCTCATTTGAACTTTAAAGTCTCAGATCTCATTTTCCAGATGAAGAAACGGAGACAGGATGGAGAGGACTGACTTGATTTAGGTTGTATTTTCTGGCTCTTCCTGTCCCTTTCTCCTCTGCTTCTTTTGTTTTTCAACATCTTCAGTCTTTGGTCCTAACCAAGAAGGGAGAGCAAGAATCCATAAGGGAGAACGCCACCACTTAAGGTGCTGCTGTGGAATTTAGCACATAGTTGGTAGCTAATTAAGTCTTTTTTTTTTTTCTTCACAAAAGCATTCTTTCCTCCAGCCCACCAAGCTGGAAGTCCCTATCTCATAGAAGAGGATACTGAGGTTCAGAGAGGCTTCTAGGGGGAGGGTACCCCTGCTTCTCCAGGAGAAATCCCCCCAGAAGGGCCTCCCCCTGAAAAGCAGCCCAAGACTCAGCCAGCTATGGTCCCCGCAGTGTTTACTCTGCACCCAGGGCGGAAGGGACCAGGCAGGCGGGGGCGGACAAAGTCCGGGGGTTATAAAGGCCAGTCCAGCAGCGTCCGGTGTCTCAGTTCAGAGCTCAGCTAGCTCGGCACGGCTGGACAAGGGCACCACACTCCTCACCCATGCTGCCAGTGCTGCTGATGTTCTCGTGGCTGCCTTCGGGAGGTGCCCTGTCTCTGGCCCAGGAGCGCCTCCCAGCCTTTCCGGGACCCTCAGACGCACACTCCAGCACGGACATCTCCAGAGCCCAGGAGTTTCGGAAACACTACGAACACCTGCAGACCAGGCTGCGGTTGAACCAAAGCTGGAGTGATTCAAACTCTGACCTCATCCTTACAGCTCCAGTCCGGATACTCACTCCAAAGCGTGAGTGAAATCTAAGAGACCTCTGTCCCCTAGGCAGCTACCATCATCTAACCAGTGGTTCTGAGTCATAGGGACCCAGGCCTGCCACCGAGCCTTAGTTTCCCCATCTGTGAAAGAGACAAGAACAGCTCCCATTGGGGCTGACGGGATGCTGGTGGCCTAGTTTATGCCAAGACAAGGTGAGGCTTGGCCAAAGTGAGATGTTACAGATTGCAGATGGGGAAACTGAGGCTCAGAGAAGCCAGGGATGCTTCTGAAATCTCACAGAGACTGGAATGCCCTGAGACAAAGTCCGGCGGCAGGGTGTGTGTGTGGCGGGGGGAACTTATCCTTGGATGTGAGGGTTGGGGGAGGGCATACAATCCAGAAGAGTGGGTGCAGGGGAGCCAGCAGAGTGCAGCGCAGCCCAGGGGTAGACGGAATGTGCCCGTACTTGTTCTAGATCTGACGCAATCCCTTGACACGGCACCGCTAAAGTCGCACGTGGCATGTGCCTTAGAGAGGGAGGAGATATTCTCTCGCCAACCACAGAGGATCTAGGGGGAAGAGAGGGCAGAAGGAGATCTGGGTTATGCTAGAAACTGGGAGGGGTTAGGGGAGGAGTGTCAGGCCAGAAGGGAGCGTTACTATTGCGCCCTAATCCTACTAGAGCTATGAGACTCCGGGTAATCTTCTTGTCCTTTCTGAGCCTAGTGAGTCCAGGGCCCTCAAACCCTAGTCCCTGCAGCATCTCCAACACCTGCATCAGCCTAGGGCCCTGAGAATCCTGAGGATCCAGATATCCTTCATTTTCAGATATGGAAACCAAGACGCACAGCGTTGAAAACAAAGTAGCTAGCCCCAGCACTTAGTAGGCCTTCAATGAAATGTTTTTGACTGCCACAAGAGGCAGAACCAGTGTTTGGATTTTAGTCCCTCTAAATATCATGTAGACATTAATCCTGCAAGTTGGTTTTTTTTTTTTTTTTAGTTTTATTTATTTGAGAGAGAGAGAGAGCACAAGCAGGGCTAGGGAGGGGCAGAGGGAGATGGAGAAGCAGTCTCCCAGCTGAGCAGGAAGCCTGACATGGGGCTCCATCCGAGGACCCTGGGATCACGATGTGAGCTAAAGGCAGAGGCTTAGCCGACTGAGCCACTTAGGTGCCCTAATTTCATCAAGTATTTACTAAATACCTACTGTATGCCAGACATGATGGTAACCATGCAAACAGAAATCCCTGAGGGGATTCAGGAGGGGAGATGAAATGATACACAATGAAATAAAAGAAAATAAGGCAGTGCCTATTTTAGGCAGGCTGGGGGATATGTAGCCTGCCATGCTGACAGTCAGGGGAATAGTGTGCTTGAAAGAGGAAGCAGCTTGTGCAAAGGCCCTGAGGTGGGATGCAGCCTGGCGCGTGGGAGGAAATGGGCACTCCGCGCCTGGCGCACAGTAGGCCCGTGGTTGACTGGCTTTCCTCTCTTCCTCAGTGCGACTGGGACCGGGCGGCCACCTGCACCTGCGCATCGCCCTGGCCGACCTGACCGAGGGGCTCCCCGCAGCCTCCCGCCTGCATCAGGCGCTGCTCAGGCTGTCGCCGACGGAGCACAGCTCGTGGGACGTGACTCGGCCGCTGCAACGTCAGCTCAGCCTTGGACGTTCCAGGGCCTCCGCACTACACCTGCGACTGCTGCCTCGGTTGGACGGGTTGCGAGCAACGTTACCTTCCGCACGTCCCCAGCTTGAGCTGCATTGGCGGCCAAGCGCGGCCAGGGGGCGCCGCGACGCGCATGCGCACGCCGGAGACGGTTGCCCCCTCGGGGAGGGACGCTGTTGCCGCCTGCAAAGCCTGCGCGCGTCGCTCGAGGACTTGGGTTGGGCCAACTGGGTGGTGGCGCCTCGCGAGCTAGACGTGCGCATGTGTATTGGCGCGTGCCCAAGCCAGTTCCGGTCGGCTAACACGCACGCGCAGATGCAGGCGCGCCTGCACGGCCTGAATCCCGACTCCGCGCCTGCGCCATGCTGCGTGCCCGCCAGCTATGAGCCGGTGGTGCTGCTGCACCAAGACAGCGACGGTCGCGTGTCGCTTACGCCCTTCGACGATCTCGTAGCCAAGGACTGCCACTGTGTATGAGCGGTGCCGGTCTTTTACTTACGGCTCGTGAGCAATGGAAGCGACCTCAGAGATCCTTGTCTGTCGAATGGGCTTGTGGGGCCTGAGATACCCGATTTCCCACCTCTGCTGTCTACCCCCCCTTACCACACCTCTGTATTTATAAGTTTGTATTTATTATTAATTTATTGGGATGCTCTCTGTGGGGACTGGAGGGCTGGGGAGGGCTAGTCTGACGGTGTGCACTTATTTAAAACTGTGGTAATAAAAGTGAAGGTGTTTGACCTGAACCCCGTGGTGTCCAGGATGGAGCTGGTGACCTTGGGAGGAATCTTCCTCTCCCTGGCCTCAGTTCTTAGAGCCCTATTGGGGGCTCGATTCCAGGACCCTGAGACTATGACCCAAGCTGAAGATAGAGCTTAATCCACTAAGCCACCTAGGCGCTCTTCCCTGGCCTCAGTTCTTACAGGGCACCTGGTCTTGGGGTGAGTGGAACCGTTCAGGAAAGGCACGGCCAGAGCATTCTGGGAGGTCAGTTACATGGTCCTCCTGACACAGATGCTCATCTCAAGGACACCCTTCTCTCAGTCTCTGCTTCTCTGTCTCCTTGTTCCTCTGTTCCTGTTTCTGAGACCCTTCTGGGTGTCAATCTCCCTCCATGTCTCATCTCTCAGTACTCCGGCTTCTGTAGTTATATGGCCCTGTCTCTTACTGTCCTTCTGCCTCTCTCTGCATTGGAGTCACCTTTCCAGAGTCATGTCCATCTGCAGCCAAGTGTATCGTGTGTGATGTTGCCTCCAACCCAGAAGAGTCCCATCACTTCTACTTGGGGCATCTCCCTCCATGTTAATGGTACCTCTATTCTTTCATTTAAAAAGAGCAAGGGTGGTGTGGGGGGCACCGCCTGTGTAGCTAGGACAGCTGGGAGTTACGGGGCTCTGCCTGTGCTTGGTTTGCACCAGTCCACAAGCGACAGCATGGCAGCCATCCCCTCTAGCTGCTCACTGGTCACCACCCATGGTCGTTACCAGCACTATCTGTGATCCATTTTCAGCAACAGCTCACGCGGAAGTCCAGAGTACTCTGGGGAAGCCATCCCTCAGCACCCTGGTATCCCCAGAGCTGACCCAGGTCACTGGTGGGCGAGCTTCTTTTTCAGGAAGTCCACTCTCCCATACATGGCTTCAGTGTTAGAGTCCCTAGAACCCTCAGGATCTCTCCAGGCCTCCAGAAACAGAATCACCTGTGACTTGGTTCTGGAAGCCATGAGGAAGCAGCTCCGTGGCCAGCCTGGCAAAGCCAACTTCCCACCCCAGTCCTGTGGCCACCCTGAGCCACCAGGCCTCAGGCAGTGCTGGGCTCATCAGAGCCCTTCCCCTCTCTTCACCTCCCCTCCCCCAGACAAGGTTGGCTACAGCGAGCAGAAGCAGTTTTTTTTTGCTTGTTTTTTTGTTTTTTTTTTTATATGAAAACAGCAAAACACCAAAAAGGAAGTTGAGAGAACCCCACTCTTCACTATCCAAGCCACATGCATGCTCTTCTGACACCCCATAACTGGGTGCCCTGCACCAAGTGGAAAAGAAGCTCCAAGCAGTCAGTTAAAAAAGAAAAAAAAAAAAGGGAGGAAATAGATACGTTGTGAAGAACATTTTCATGCACATGGCATCTCCCATTTTATCTAGTCTTCCTACTTAGGATCTTGGAATCCCCGAGATGTGCCAGGTCCGCCCCCTCCCCACACCCACCTGCCTGTCCACTCTGAGAATCTCTGAAGGAAAGGTTATGGGGCCTGGGGGACCTGCTTGCAGCTGTGAGTGAGGTGTGTAGCCTGTGAATGCTGCCACCCAGAGGCAGACCTGAATGATTGTAAGTACCCCTGAATGTATTCAGCGAATGACAGCTTTGTGCCAGACCTTGACTGGGCACTCAGGACACAGGAGGAACAAGACAGGCAAAAGCATTCCATCTGAGCCAGTTGAGTGAGGAAGACAAGTGAGTACAAAGAGAAATACTAAGAAGGTGGTGGATTGTGGTAGGAATTGTGCTGAGGAGTCAACCTGGGGAATGCATTAATGAGTGAAGAGGTGATGTAGATGGGGGAGGGTGACATCTGAACCGAGACCTGGAGGAAGAACAGGACTCGGGGGACAGGTGGGGAATGGACATTTGTGGAAGTCAGAACAGCAGGTGAAAAGGCCCTGGGGTGGAAATGAGCTCAGTGTTCAGAGGCAAAACTGTTGAAGATGGGGCCAGAATCCACCAGTGGTGGTGAGGGGTGTGGGTGTGTTTGAAGAGCCAAGGGTAGATGTGAAGGGTTGGGAGCTGGGGAGGGCTGGGATCTGATTTACCCTAGAGGTGAAGAAGGCAAATGATCAAGGACAGTAGTGGGCATTAGAACAGTGTCTAGGGTGGGGATGCAGGGGTTCAAGGAAGCTAAAGACCCTTACAGGTTCCCTCTCCCACCTCAGGTCATTCCCAAGTTCTGGGGAACCCAAGAAATCCTCAAAATTAAGCTTAATCCCAGGGTCCCCCAAAGCTAACAGATGCCCTGTAAGCATCTCTCCAAATATCAGCTGTTGCCTTTGCTGAACATTGTAATACCCGTGTGCCTTTTCATATCTCTAGTTGCAATTTACCAAGCTGGTCCCCCTGCCCAGTATTCGTGTCCTCTCCACTTCTCAAACACTTACACATTCTTCAAAACCCACTCCACGTTTCCTTCTTATGCACAGCCTTTTCCAAACTCTTTCGTTTGTCTCCCTCTGGAGCCCTTGGCCCCATCCCTCCCTCCAGCCCAGGCTTAACCTTTCAGGACCGAGGGTGTCTGTGTCCAGCTGTCTCGCCTAGACTGGAGGATTGACAGGAGCCAGGCTGGGAGCCCCTGACAGGAAACCCAGCTGAGGCATGAGTTTGGAAAAAGTCCTGAAATACACAGAGCTCTGGGAGTGATTAACTCTGCCTGAGGAGGAACCGAGAAAGGCCTCGGTAGAGTGGCATTGAACCTGGCCTTGAAGGATGAGTTAAGACATCTCAGCTTATTAAGCTAAAGCAGCTACAGCGACTAGTTGCCTTGTTGTACAGATGGGGAAACTAAGGGCCTGTTAATGGCAGAGTCTAGGCTTGGACCCATGCCTTCTGACACTCAGACCAGGGTTCTGCATCTGTATTAAGATGTTTAAGAGTGAGGGGCGCCTGGGTGGCTCAATGGGTTCAGGTCATGATCTCAGGGTCCTGGGATCGAATCCCGCATCGGGCTCTCTGCTCAGCAGGGAGCCTGCTTCCCTCTCTCTCTCTCTCTGCCTGCCTCTCTGTCTACTTGTGATCTCTCTCTGTCAAATAAATAAATAAAATCTTTAAAAAAAAAAAAAGATGTTTAAGAGTGAGAAAAAAATGGAAGGGGATGGCATTCTGGGCAAAAGGAATGGCATGGGCAAATGGAAATTTCAGGAGTGAGGTGGGCTGGGTGGTGAGGAGGCCTAGACCAGAAGGACAGAAGAGGGTAGTGATAGTGAGGTGAGTAGGGCAGAATTACGCAGGCCTCAACCACCAGGCTGAAGTCATGGGGGGGTAATGGGGAGCCACGGAGGGTGTGTGAGCAGGGGAGGGGCACAGTCCCATTCATAAGTTATAATGATCCCTTGGGGCTGGTGTGGGCTGCCCCGGGAGCTGAGCCGGGGTACCAAGTGGCTGGGAACAGGGCCTGAAAGGGACAGAGGGGACGGACCAAGAGTGGGGAACAATTCGGGTATCTCTCAGAGAATCTGGTTTGGGGAGCTTAGGGAATCCCCACCTCAAAGAACCCACTTGCCCTGAGCCAGCAGCTTTGTGAGCCCTACAGCATTTATTAAGCTCGGTGTGCACACCAAGGGTGATGACAGAGTTCACGAACTGACCCCTCCTGTCGCCATACCGGAGCCTCTCCTTTTCCCCTTCCAGCAGCTTAGGGAGCTGAGAAGCAGAGCAGGGGCTCTGAAGGAGAGGGAGCTGAAGAACCTCCCTGGGGCCTCAGCGACGGTCCTTCCCTGTCCCCATTCCTCAGGTGGGAAGACTGAGGGCAGGGAAGAGTCAGAATGCCCGAAGTCACATAGAAGGCAGCAGGCTGGAGTTCAGGGCATCAGAGGCTCAGCGCCCAGGGATCACATACTCCTCCTCATCCAGCGGGGTCTTGCGCAATGACTGCAGGTTGCAGTAGACAGGCTGGGAAGCATGGTCGGGGCCCTCGTAGTTCATGTAGAAGTCGCTATCCTCTGATGGGTGAGCCCTGGGGAGACGGATAGACAGGAGGAGGGGGGCTCTCAGGGGTAGGCACATCAGCTTTGAGAGGCAAAGAAAGCTCTGGGCGCCTGAGTCCCCTCCTAGTATTTACATAGGAGGAAACTGAGGCACACGGCAGTATTCTCCCAGCCTCCCAACTTTGTCTGAGGAGAAGAGGTGGGGGCCAGGGATTCAGGGAAGATTCCATGGATTCAGCATTGTAATGCTCTGGTCAGAGGACCTCAAGCCCATGGTCGAATTGTTTCCCTCCTTAAAGTTGAGATAGTTGCTCACTTTCTACATTAAAGTCTAGACTTTTTTTTTTTTTTTTTTTAATCTTAACTCTAACTTTCCAGTTTCCTTTTCAAAAATCAGAAGCTCTGGTCACACCACACACATGGACACAGTGGCTAGGGCCAAACCAGTGCCCTTTCAGCTGGGAGCTGTTTTCATTAGATTCTCTAAAACGAGACTTTGTGACCTCAATACAAAAACAAATTGGAGTCTTGGTTTCTGAATCCATAGAATTGGTGTAGGAGCAGATAACTTCTTAGTGATGTCTAACTGTATATGGTAGAGAAGAACGTCTTTTTAACCCCTTCCCCCCCTCCAAAAATCTCCTGCTTTAGAACATTCTAACTCTACTCTGTCTTGGGCAGGTGATGCCAATCAACTACTCATCTTTAAAAACCAGCCCACCTTGCTCAGCAGGGAGTTTGCTTCCTCCTCTCTCTCTGCCTGCCATTCTGTCTGCCTGTGCTCACTCTCTCTCCCTCTCTGACAAATAAATAAAATCTTAAAAAAAAAATAAAAATAAAAAAAAACCAGCCCAAACACATAAAAGCTTGTCCACAGATCAAAAGAATAGAAATCAAACTCATATTTGCCTCACATTTGTTATGATATTGGGCCAGTCACTCCCCTGCCTCCCAGAGCCTCCATTGGTACAAGTAGGGTGAGAATGACAGATCCCGTTCTAAACAATGCCTTTGGTGGAGACTGATCCTGAGGCTTTGGTGACATTGAGGCAGAAGTGAGCATCACAGCCCAAGACGCCTTAGGGAGATGAGTGTATTCGACTCCCTCCTCCAGGCCACTTCTGCCTTTGAGCACTATTTGCATCTGCTTTGCATATCCTCTCATTTCTCACCCACAGCTTCCCACCAGCCTCCCCACTTTGTGGATTCCCCTACCCACACCCATCCATGACTCTGCTCCATTCCTGCCTGGATTCTCCCAGGCCCCTCTAGCCTCAGCTCTCAGGTCTTGCCTTCTCAAACTGATTCACAGAAGAGTCTCCATTCTTTCCCATCTCCAGGCCTTCACCCCTGTGGGGGCTGCCTCCTGCAGCAATTCCTTTCATTCCCTCACCCAACCTGGAAAAACTGAACCCATCCAGCTAAGTCCAGCCAAGTCTGGAGGTATCAGGGCTTTGTGGGGGAGAGAAAGACACAGCTTTCTGAGCCTCTCAAGTGTCAAAGGGATATGTGGAAAGGGGAGCTGTTCCCATTTTACAGAGACTGAAAGAGAGGCTCAGAGATAGCCCTGGGTCACACAGGATCTGAGCCAGGCCACCGACTACTTCTGCAAAGCCCCTACTCTGCCTAGAACACTTGCTTCCTCTCTCCCCATCCTTGGCCACCAGAAACTCAAGTTTGCAGGTCATGAAGGAAGAAACTTGTCTCATATACAGGAACTCGCTTAATTCTTATCCCAACTCTGTTAGGTGGGGGCTGTTATTATCCCCATTTTACAGATGAGAAAACGGAGGCCCTGAGGTAAATCGACTGGCCCAAGATCACACAGCTTACAAGAGGTGGTACCAGGATTTGAACCCCGGCCATCTGGTTCCAGAGTCTTACAGACAGATCTGAATCACTCACCCATGTTCGGCCCACTGATGCCCGGCAGCTGGCTGGCCCACGAACACATTCTCATAGTCGGGGGTGCAGGGTCTGGGCACGGCAGCTGCTGGGGGCTTAGGGCTGAGGCCCCGGCTACTGTATCTCGGCTGCTTGCCAGAGCCAGACCGAGAACCATCCTGAGAAGCCCTTGTTTTGTTCACGTCCCGTTTACTGATCCTCCCACGGCCCCAGAGTCTCCAGGCCAGCACTAGGCCAGCAATGGTGAGCCCCAGGAGCAGGCTCCCACTGGCCACCAGTGCCCCAATGACCGATAAGGACAGGCCAGGGGGGCAGCCAGCCTCCAGGAAGGAGGAGACATTGTGCCAGCCACCAGTAGCTGTGTCCCGGCACTGGAGAGGTAGCCAGCCAGAGCAGTTGTCCTGTCGGATCTGGTGCCAGGATACTAGGACACAGCTGCAGTCAGCCTTCAGGTCAAGCGTACAGCGCAGGGCCAGCTCCCCATCCACGCGGTCCAGTGGGTTGTTCGTCACATCGAGGACACTCAGGTTTCCCAGCAGTTTAAAGAAGAGCGGTGGTAGCTCTCGAAGACCATTCCCAGACAGGATAAGGTGGAGCAGGCTTCTGGCCTGCAAAGACTGGTTCTGGGGCAGTCTGAGGCCTTGGCCACTGAAATTCAGGCATGTGTCTTTGAACTCTGTGTTCCAGTCCACGTTCCCAGACGACACGTTGCAGGAAAATGCTTGGCTGCCTGGATCCTGCAGCAGCAGTGGCAACAACAGCATCCACGCCAGGGAGCCCCCCATTCAAGCAACCTAGGCAGAGACACCAGAATCCAGGCCTGGACCTTAGCCTGTGGTCACCTCACCCTCACCGCCTGTGTTTTATTATTATTATTATTGTTATTATTATCATCTCAGGCTGCTTCTGAAATGGTAAAACGCGGGCCCTCGCTTGGTGCCCCTCTGGTTGGCTCTAGCCTCTGGCCTCAGTCGCCCCCTCTGGGGAATGGGTACGTAATCCCGGTGCCTGATGGTGCTGGAAAGCAGGAAAACCCGGCCCAGTCAGCCCCTCCCCTTCTCCCAATGGAGTCCCTTCTGGTTAAGTCTCCCCTTCCCACCCCCACCCCCCATCACGAATATTTCAGGCGCCCTCATTGGTCAAGACGGGACCATATGCAAAATAAGAGGTTGCCCCGGAAACGGCCTGCAGGGGGCGGTGCTAATTGTTTCACGCAGAACTGCGGGGTGCTGGGAGTCTCGGGCTGGGGTCGGACGGGGCTGCCGTATGGAAGCCCCTCCAGTCTGGCTTGAGGTCCCTTCCCGGACCCAAGTTCTAGCGCGTCCGTTCTGGTCCCACTGCCACGCTCTTGCCTCGGCGGTGCTGGAAGGATCTGGGGCGGGAGGGGCTGCGTGGTGGCTCACCTGGACGTGGGGGCCGAAGTGGTCGGCACCCTCCGCGGATCCGCTATGGTCCGGGGTTCTCCTCAGGATCTGCACCCAGCGACTCAGGGAAGAGGAACTGGTGTCCGGGTGCAATGCTGAGGGGAAGAATGAAGACACTGAGACCCGCCCCCCTGCAAGGCCTGAGGCCCAGGATTCTCACGGGAGGGGGAGGGGCGACCTGCTTCTCTTTTGCTGGAACCCAGTGACTAAATGTCCCCCATTAATACCCCAACCAACCGACTGCAACCTCATCAACTCGCTTCCTGGTGTCAGCTCAGTTGACGCCCAGCCCGTGCATTCTGTGTTCATTCTACGATCACCCAGGCTGGACTTCCAAAAGGCCTCTGTACGGTCAGGTTCTGTGGGATCACCCAGTCCTCCGAGCGGACAGAGCTAGACACAAACCAGACACACCCTGTCCAGTGGAGTCAATCAGGTCCGAGAGAGGGAGAGTCCTGGAAGGCTTCCTGGAGGAGGAAGCATTAGAATTGGGGGCATCAACACGTGAGTGGGGTTTTGCTGAGGATTCCTAAAACCTGCCTTTGACTCTCCAAGCTGCTAGCCTCCCCCACAGCCTCGGAGCTCCTGTTCTGGTACAGGGATGCCTCCATGCTGGAGGGGGCTGTGAGATGGGTGCCCTGGGGAAGGAGACGGTTGAGTCTGGGGCTTGGAGGATGAGTCACACAGTAGCTGACAGAAACAAATGCAAGGAAGATTCCAGGCAGAAGTACAACAGGAGCAAAGCCCCCCACAGCTTGAGAGAGCAGGTCCCTGGAACTGTGTGTTGAGGAGTGGAGTGGCTGGAGTGGCCGGGCTAAGAGGAGGAGATGGTGGTGTGGGCAGGGGGTGAGCAATGCTGGCCTCAGAAGCCAGGCTGAAGACTGGGATGTTATTTCCAGGGCCATGGGGAGCCAAGGAAGATGTGTGAGCAGTGGAGGGGTACTGTGTTGTAAGATTCCTCTGGAGTGAGCCTGGTGTCTAGAGATGGGGAGCCTGGGGAGGAAGCCAGAGTCCCAGAGGAGGAGGGGGGCCTGAATCAGACCTAAGCGGCAGTAACAAAAGTAGGTTAAGGAGGAGATTAAGGGCCTGGAGAGGGTCTCAGCCTCACCCTGGTCCTGACATCAGGCCCACCAGGTTCAAATCCATCCCGGACCCTGACTCACAATGCAACCTGAACCACTCTGTGCTTCAGTTTCCACATCTGTAAAATGGGATAAATGCTAGAGCCTTCTCCCTGACTGTGGGAAGTGGAAGTCCACTCCCCCACGATTTCCACTTTTCTCAAACTCTGCCCCTCTACATCTTCGAGCTCAGAGGAATTTACCAAAGGTTTTGAACCTAGACTTTATAGAAAGTTGCAAATCTTTGATCCAACACACCCAAAGGTACACACTCCGCACAGAAAAATTACAAAGCGCGACTCTGGGGTACTGTGTGTGTTTTTCCCCTTTAGATTGGTAAAACTTCAAAAGCGTGATGATGTTTGGTGCTAGAGGGGCTGTGGGGACAGTGGCAGCCCCGTGCCCTGCTGCAGGAGCATCTGGGGCCCTGTCCCAGTGGAAGGCACAATGACACAGGCCACCAGAGTTACAAACACTTGTGCCTGCTGACCCAGCAGCCCAGTTCTGGGACACTCCTGAATAACCTGATGTTTACAAAGCGACAAGGGCAGCAGTAAATGGACATACAGTGTAATGTTACTCAGCCATAGAAAGGGACGAAGCCCTTACACGCGCTACATCATGGATGAACTTTGAAAACAACACTGAGCGAGAGAAGCCAGACACAAAAGACCACATAGCCTGTGACTCCATTGTTAGGAAACATCCAGAACAGGCAAATCCATGAGGACAGAAAGCAGGACTAGTGGTTGCCAGGGGCTGGGGAAGAGCGGGTGTGTGTGTGTGTGTGTGTGTGTGTGTCCGCTCCTGGGGACAGGGTTTCCAGTTGGGACAATGGAAATGTTCTGGAACTAGATGTTGGTGGTACTTGCAAAACACTGGATTGTTCACTATAAAATGGCTAAAATGGTAAATTTTATGTTAAGTGTCTTTTGCACCATTTAAAAAGAGGGAAGGCAAAAAGATAGCACAGCTAAGAGATGATTCACTGTAACATTGTTGTTATGGGGGGTGGGGTGGGGGAGGAAGCAACCTAAGGGGTTGGGTAGGTAAAAAACAGCTCATCCATGGGGGGGGGGCGGGGCGTGTCTCAGAGTCATAAAAACAAAATGATAGTGCTCTATGAACTGAGAAGGAAAGACTCATTCATCTTTTTCCACAAACCTTTATGAAGCACCTACTGTGTGCCAGGCACACAGTTTTTGTCTGAACAGAACAGACAAAAAGCCTTGTCCTCATGAGCTTCTTGTAGCCATTGGAGAAACCAGCGACGTGCAGGATCTACCGGGAAAATAGGGGACAGGTAGAAGAAGCCATGCAGAGGAAAATAAAAGTGAGAAGCAAGCTGGGAAGATGGTAATTCTTTTTTATTTATTTATTTTTAAGATTTTATTTATTTAGGGACGCCTGGGTGTCTCAGTTGGTTAACCATCTGCTCTCAACTCAGTCCACGATCCCAGGGTCCTGGGATGGAGCCCCAGTCAATCTGTTTCTCCCTTTCACTCTCCCTCTGGGCTCTTTCTCTATCTCAAATAAATAAAATCCGGGGTGCCTGGGTGGCTCAGTGGGCTAAGCCTCTGCCCTCGGCTCAGGTCATGATCTCAGGGTCCTGGGATGGAGACCCACATCAGGCTCTCTGCTCAGCAGGGAGCCTGCTTCCTCCTCTCTCTCTGCCTACTTGTGATCTCTGTCTGTCAAATAAATAAATAAAATCTTAAAATAAATAAATAAAAAAAATCTTTTTTTTTTTTTTTTTAAGATTTTATTTATTTATTTGACAGAGAGAGATCACAGGTAGGCAGAGAGGCAGGCAGAGAGAGAGGGAGAAGCAGGCTACCTGCTGAGCAGAGAGCCCGATTCAGGACTCGATCCCAGGACCCTGAGATCATGACCTGAGCCGAGGGCAGAGGCTTAGCCCACTGAGCCACCCAGGCGCCCTCAAATAAATAAAATCTTTAAAAAAAAAAGGCCAAAATATAAACTCCTAGATTTCAATTGGCTAAAGAAACCGGAAAAACGAATATTCATGATTCCCTCTTAGCAGCAGGCAGATGGCGGAGAACATCACCCCCTATGTTTTTTAATTACAGCCCTGAACTCAGCCAACAAGCACACATAAAGACACTCAGGCTTTTGGGATAAGAGGAACAGAGGGGCAGCAGCCCTCCCCAGGCCTGGGTGTGGGTGGATGTCCCCCACATCCCACACCCTGGGTGGAGTAGGCAGCAACCAGCACTAAAGCCTCTTAGAAGAGGAGGAAATGAGGAAATGAGGAAGTGCCGGGCACAGGGGTTATGTGGAAGGGGGGTGGCGGAGGGAGGCAGGCTTGGAGCCTAGGATAGTGGGTTCTGGAGTTGGGTGTGGGGGACCTGCGGGACCTGGAATCTAGAACACTTACAGGGGTCTGAAGTTTGGGAGGCCTAGGTCCTGGGATTTGGGGGTCTCGAAATTCCTGGCATGTAGGGTGGTCCTGGGTTCTGGAGCATGCCAGCTGTCTGATGAGCCTGGGGCCTGGGTCCTTTTGCTGCTGCCCTAGCAGGTCATGGCCAGGCTATGGGAAGCAGGGCAGCTATGGGCTCCACTGCCTGAGGGGGACCAGAAGCTTCCAGAGGGCACATCTCTATACTCCGCCTCCTCCCTGCCTGACATGCCCTGAGCCTGGGTCTGAAACAAAGCCTGAGGGCCAGGAAGGGCCAGTCTCAGCACAGAGACTTCCAGAGGTCCTTAGGAACCCCTAGAGACCTTCAGAAATCCCCAGAGATACCTAGAACAGCTCAGAATCCCCAAGACACCAGGATACTCGGAGACCTTTAGAGATCTTCAGAGACCCCCCAAAATAGCCAGGAAAACACAGAGACCTCCCACAAAGACAAAGACAGAGTTTCTGGGGATAACCCACATCCAGGGCCACCAATCCACGGCCCCTTCAATTTAGCCATATTTGCCCCACACCCTCTGACCCCCATGTACCTACCTGTGCTGGGTGAGGCCTCAGCCTGGGCCCTGCCCCCAGTATGCCGGAGACTGGGCTGCTGAAGTGGGATCAAGGGTTTGCCCTCCCCCACTATCCACCTCCCATCCAGGGCCTGGATCTCACACTTGTCCCCTTCTATGGAGCTCCGGGGCTGCTGTCCTGCCATTTCCATTCCCCACGTGTTCAAAGTGCAACCTTTGAATGCCAGACATCCTTCCCCAGCCCCCCCGGGGGGTCTGGCTGCCCTTAGGGGCCCATCTCACCTGGGGGAGGGTGGAGGGCAAGGTGCCAGGCCACCCAGCCCAGCAGCGGAGGCCGCCTAGAGGCCTGGGGATCTTAAGGTGTCTCAGAGGCTCTGGAGCCAGCAGATCAGGTCCAGGGGCAGGTGTGACAATCCAGGGCTCAGCTGGGGTCGCAGAGCTGACTTAGGGGCAAACCTGGACTGTGGGCCGACTTGGTGACCGCAGATCAGGGGTGCGTTCGTCAAACACTGCCTAAGGTCGGCTTGGCCACTTCACCGACGCATGACCCAGGACCGGTGCCTTCATCTCTCTCCGCCTCCGCTTCCTCCTCTGTAAAAGCCGGACAGTGAAAACCACCCCGTGGGGCGGCTGCGAAGGGCCGAGTAGCAGATGTGAACGCCTGGCACGGGGGACATGTGCGACTTAAGACTCAGGCTGAGTGTCTCATGGAGGAGGGGGAGGGGTACATGAGGGCCCATCGATGCACCAACAGCAAATTCAGAAGGTTAAAGCTGGATTTTTAACGACGCAGAAAAAGTCGGGGCAGGCGTGGGGGGGGGGCGGCAAACAAAACGTGGCACCGAGGCGGCTGCGGTCAAGGTCAGCGAGCACCGTCCACTGCTCGCTGCTTAGCCAAGGGCTGCTCCGGCGGGGGGAGGCCACGCTGCTGGCCCGCAGGGCTCTCCTGGGGACAGTCCTCAACCGCAGGACGGAAGGCGAGCTGATTAGAAATGCCTCAGCTCCTCACCACCTCCGGTAGGACCTCACCGAGGCGGGCTCTGGCCTGTGGCTCGGAGGGCCCCCTGGGAGCCCCGGCCCTGGGAGTGCTGGTTGGCGCCCCCTGCAGGGCTCCCTCTCTCTCCTCGCGCCCCGACAGGGGCTGCGGGGAATGACCTCCCCAAACAGTTAAGCTCCCCGATTCTGTTTTTAGGGCCTGCTTCTCAGGGACCTCAAATTAAGACAGGTGGAGTGATTGTGAAGCCTGGCTGGCTCAGTGGGTAGAACACTCAACCTTTTTTTCTTTTTCTTTTTTTTTTTTAAGATTTATCCATTCATTTTAGAGAGATGAGAGAGTTCCTGCTTTGTTGCTCCGGGAGGAGCAGAGGGAAAGAGAATCCCGATGCACACTTCCCTCTCAGCACAGAATGCAACGCGGAGCTCCATCCCCAGGACCCTGAGATCATGACCTGAGCCAAAATGAAGAGTGGAGGGCATAATCAATTGACTGAGCTACCCAGGCGCCCAGAGCATGCAACTCTTGATCTTGGGGTCATGAGTTCAAGCCCCACATTGGGTGTAGTGATTATTCAAAATAAATAAAAAATAAACTTAAAAAAAGAGAGACGTAATCTTCAGGATAACCGCTTGAGATAGGAACTGTCATTACCAGTTCACTGGAACTGATAAGAACCTTCCCCCATTTTACAGACAGGGGAACTGTGGCATGGCCTGTTTGAGTAGCTTACCCAAAGCTCAACAGCAACTGAAGGTCAGCCTGGAATCTGTGGGGCTGACCATGAGGCTACACTGTGCTCAAACACAAGATGCATTTGTCTGCATCTACCTGGGGCGGGGGGGGGGGGGGGGGGGGGGGGCGGCGGCTGCAGAACTATTTCAAGGCACCCAATGAATCTCCATGTCACTCCCAAAGACATGGATTTGGACTTGAGTTCATGATAGCGATTCTCTGCAGCTGTGGCCTAAGAAGGTACTTTATTTGTTAGGCTTTATTTGTTTATTTTTGGTAAGATTTCTTTCCTTCCTCAAATATTTACTGAGTGCCTACTGAATGCAGCAAAACTTATGACCTTGAGGAGCTGCTGTTCCACTGGGGAGGGCCCCATGAGCCGTAAATTTTCAAATTTAAAAGCGGTTAGGAAGTAATAGCTCCATGGAGAAAAAGTTAAAGAGAGTGTGGGGAGATTTGGAGAGCAAGACGGGGTGGTTCACAGTTTTGAAAAGGTTAATCAAAGAAGACCGCCAGAGGGGGGGGAAATGCAGAAAAAAAGGGGGAGAGACAAAAGATATACAGGTCAGAGTTCAAAACGGGAAGTTTCTTAAGGTGGTAGGGGAACTGGATGGGTTTTTTCTGTATTTTTCTCCTTTTTTGCTATGAAATAATTCAACATGCAAAAATGTAAGTATGGGGGCGCCTGGGTGGCTCAGTGGTTAAGCCGCTGCCTTCGGCTCAGGTCATGATCTCAGGGTCCTGGGATCGAGCCCCTAATCGGGCTCTCTGCTCAGCAGGGAGCCTGCTTCCTCCTCTCTCTCTGCCTGCCTCTCTGCCTGCTTGTGATCTCTCTCTGTCAAATAAATAAATAAAATCTTTAAAAAAAAAAAAAAAGTAAGTATGTATTTGGAAGCCAACTTGGGGGCATGGACAAGGTCAAGAGAAGCTGACAACATTCCAAGCCTGAAACTTGAGGTCTCAAGAGCTATTCTGAAGGGGTCCCCGGGCAAGTCCTGCCCCCCGGAGCAGGTGCTGTGAGTCTCTGCTGTCCTCGTGTGGCCATACTCAGGACTGCAGGTGCCAGTGGCCTTGGTAGAGACAGAAAATTGGTCCCTGGCCCTTTGGACTGGCTCAGCTGGCTCTGGCTCTAGGAAGGACAGTAATGATGGGAGGATGGTAATGACAGTTGTGTCACAATCAGCCTGAGACCCCTGGGGACACTGGTGGCCTCGGATCCCAGCACAGAGGGGACAGTGGTAATTTTTAATTCATTTGTTTAGCAACAGGTGTTTATTGAGCTCCTGCTGTGTGCCAAGCATTGCTCTGAGCACTGAACAAAACATTCAAATTCCCTGCCCTCGTGGGCCTCATGGATTACTGATGACATATGAAATCAATGTGCAAAATCAACATTTTCAGGAAAATCCAAGGTGACCCAGGTTGGAGGGCCTCTCTGAGAAGACATTGCTGGAGCTGAGGCCTGCAGGAGGAAGAGAAGCAGGACATGGGGAAGGGCTGGAGGAAAGGTGTCCCAGGCAGGGAGAACAGCCATGCAAAGGCCCTGGGGTGGGGTTGAACTGGATGCATACAACAGGATCATGGACAAAAAATACCCAATTTCTGGTGCTTAGCAAGCATCCATTCCCCAATGTTGTTATTAAGCTGAGGGACTCCTAAATGGAGAAGAAAAGATTCCTCCCCTTTACCTCCCAGAAAGAGAGTGGGACCTTAGGATGCCATGGAAACTCTTTCCTCTGCCACAGGAAGAGACTGGAGCTCTGGAGAGGGGAGGTAAGGGAGGGATGCTGCCAGTACACCCCAACGTGGGACCTCCACTCTTTGCTGTGTGTCTTCAGGCAAGTTGCTTCCCTGTGCTGAGCCTCAGTTTTATCTGCAGAACTTTCTCTGTAGCTGCCACAGGCTCTCCCCTCCTTCATTCCTCTCTTCCCTCCTCCTTCCCCCCAGGCCTGAGGTTTCCACAAAATGCCTCCAATTTCCCAGATGCAGACAGGGCAGGGCAGGCATGACAGTGGGTGAAGTGCTGCCTCTGGGTCACCCATGTGACTCCCTCAGTACCTCTCAGGGCTCAGTTTCTCCATTCTATAGCATGGGGAGAAGATAGGCTGCCTCTCCAATGAGGCTGCAGGATGGATTTCCCAGGGATGCTCTGATCCCGGGCTGAGTACACCAGTTTCTTTTTTCTTTTTTTTTTTTTAAGATTTTATTTATTTATTTGACAGAGAGAGACCACAGTAGACAGAGAGGCAGGCAGAGAGAGAGAGGGAAGCAGGCTCCCTGCTGAGCAGAGAACCCGATGCGGGACTCGATCCCAGGACCCTGAGATCATGACCTGAGCCGAAGGCAGCGGCTTAACCCACTGAGCCACCCAGGCGCCCCAGTACACCAGTTTCTAATGATTGGTTTGGCTCTGGAATTCAAGTGCAGTAAGAAGAGGCAGGGACTTAATTTGTGGGCGCCGGAGCCCACAGAAAGTACTGGAAGCAGGGCAGCTTACTGGCTCAGGCTAAGCCTTGTGGAGGATGGACACAGGTGCTGTGGGTTTGGTTGGGGCTCCTCCTCCCGGTCCTGCTGGGTCCCTTCTCTCGCTTGGGTTCCTCCCAGCTCTGCACACTTGGGAGTTCAGTCCTCCCCTGCTCAGAGACTCACAAGCAGACCTTGCACAGCCAGGATTCAAACCCAGGCTCATCCTCCATCCGAGGACTTCTGCCTCTGGTTAATCCGTCTTGGGAATACAGGAACCTGAAACTCCAAGGGGTTGCTGCCTCTTCAAGGATCCTACCCTATCTGAGGGAGCCTTTGCCTCCCCCTCCGCCAGCATTCCTGGACTGGGGCCTTGGTCCTCCCGCCAGGGCGGGAACTCCCACCCGTGCTCTAGCGCTCACCGGCTGTTGCGGCTTCTCCCTTCCCGGTGTTGTTTGGGTTTTAATTTTTGTGTTGCAGTTAGAAAATTACCCGTAATTACAGCTTCTGCGAGGAAACATCTCAGGGCCCAGACCCTGCTCCCAGCTGTGGCCCGCCTCCCACGCAGGGCCGGGGCGGGGCTGCAGGAGCCGCCCTGAGGATCCCGGCCCCTCCCCACGCCTGCCACTTTAATGAGAAGGGAGGTGGGGGGCGCTGCTTCCATCTCCAGTGGAGAGGAATAACCATCATTAGGAAAACCCAAAGCCGACTTCCGAGCGACTCCTGCAACATATTCACCGGCCGCCAGAGCTGGGTCCGTAGGGAGGACAAATCCGGTGGGAGGCGGAGGCTGCCCTCAGATTATCTGATGCATCATTTTATCGTAACAGTGACAAATCCAACCAAGGCCGGTGCTGACAGAGTCCGGGATCTAGGGAAGATGCCCAAGGAAGGCAGGAAGAAGGGAGGGGAGGAGAAAGAGGGGAAGGAGGGAGAAGATGGGGGGACGGAGAAGGAACTAGAATAGGCTAAGCCTGGAGCCATACTGCCCTCCAGGCAGCAGGAACAGCTAGGGCAAAGACCGTGAGGTGGGAAGGACTGGAACGAAATGGGGAGGGACAGCCTCCCCTCCAGGCAACCCTCCAGCCCTACAAGCACAGCCAGCTTCAGGCTCCCCCAGGAACAGCCCCCAGCCGGGTGGTAATCCCAAAAGGCAGAAAGAATCGGCTCAAGGCTGCAGTGCCCGCGCAGCCACACGGGGGCGATCGGGAGCTGGTGGAGAGATGGCGGGTCTGGGATCCATCCTAGACGCTTAGCCTTTTCTGCTTGCGGTCCTCACCCGGGCCCTTTAATCAATTCCCGGGCGTGCCATGGCCCAGAGCTCCGGTCTGCCTGGGCCTCTTACCCGGGCAACATCCTGTCTCCTCCATGCCACTCCAGTCTACCTAGAAGCCCCACGGAGCTTCCGAAAAATCCTGTTGCCTATCCAGCCCCTCATGGCTACACACCTTCCCGTTGCTCCCTATTGCTCTTGGAACAACTCTCAACCCGTCCCCTCGGGAGTGATCCGGCTCCCTCTTCCCCCTGCTCCAGCCACACTGCACTCCTCGCTCTGCGTCCAACACCTCAACCGTGCACCCACCTCAGGGCCCTTGCACCTCTGTGACTGCAGTCTGAACATTTTGCTTTCAGATCTTTCAGATCCACCCCTCCCCTTACTAAACAAAACAAAACTTTCCTCCCCTCCCATGCTCCTCCCTCGCATGGGGGCGGGGGCGGGGGGCCTCTTCTGTGGGTTCGGCTTTTGCTGGGCGTGCGCCCTGTTTGGGTGTGCTTGCGGCTCAGCTTCCCTGACGCCGCGTGGGGCCCAGAGCTCGCTCTTCTCGGACTTTTCCGCCGGCACCGAGACTGTTTGGAGAACCGTCCCCGTTGCCATGAGAACCGCGCTTGTCTCTCCAACCGGCCGCGCCTCCCCCTTCGCAGCTCGCGCCTCCGTCTCCCTCCTTCTCTCCCCTCTCCTCCACCCTGCTCCGGGATCCGGGCCCACTCGCCCGTTGCTTGTTCCTCTCCACCGGGAACCCCTCCCTCTGCCTAGCATGCGGTATTCCCTGAAATTATCCTACTGACTCGCCAGCTTTTGACGGTCAGCCTTCTCCGTCAGAATCTCTGCTCCACAAACAGGAGCAACGCGTCCTGCCTGGGTCCCCAGAGCCCTGCATACAACAGACGCTCAATAAATGTTTGTGGGAGGTTGGATTCAACGACTCAAGGAACCGTGGCTCAGAGAGGGCGAGGGACCCACGCTGGACACAGAATCCTGGGGAGCCACGGAGCTTTGGGAGATAAATAGGGGGTGGTAGGAGGAGCGTCCGCAGGGCCTGGGTGTCACAGTTGTCACCAATACAGTGTGTGACTTGGGTGAGGCACTCTGTCTCTGCGTCTCGTTGAAAGTAGGCGCCGGAGAGTGGTACTGGGAGCGGGTATTCCGATGAGGGTCCCCTTAACGCCCATGTCCACCCGTGGCGTCTGGGGGGCTGACGCTCCCAGCTGGAGGCCCTACAGAAGCTTGGCGGCCGCACCCCCACGACTTCGCAGCACAGGCCCCTCCTCTAAGCCGGCCCGGGCTCTGGGATGGGGGGCGGGGGTGCTGCGGGAGAGGAAGCTGGGGGAGGGGACGACCGGCTGGACAGGAAGTGGGAAGGGCTGGCGTCCCCTTCCAACCCCGGCCGAGGCCCCTCGGGATGGAGGCGGGGTTGGGGCCAGCCTGGCCCTTCCCTTCCTCTCCGTCTGTCTGGAACCCCAGCGTCTCCCGTCGTCCCGGCCGCTAAAAGGCCTGACGGTTGGGGATCCCCACCGGGGGCTGCGGCCTCTAAAAGGGAGATATAGCGGGGTCAGCTCGCAATGGGCGGGGGGTACTCCCAAGACACACACACACACACGCACGCACGCACGCACCACGAGGAAACCTTAGCACACAACCACCAACCACCTAGAGCTAGCAATCAACCCACGCGCGGAAGCACAGGCACACGCACGCAATGCACACTTGTGAACGCAAGCTGGCGGCGTCACTCAGGGCCCCACAAGCACCAAGGACACACGATCACTGGCCACAGAGCCAGGGCCAGTAGACCAGACAGCAACCTTTCACTGGGTACCTGCCAACCCTCAGGCATAACGAGGCACACGTGCACTCACACAGGAAGCACGTGCTCACACACAGACACAAACACACACTCGCAGTCTGGCATAGGAAAAACGAACACCCATGTCAAGTATTCACAGAAACATCCAGACTTGGAATCACAACTGGTCTGCCTCCCCCATCCTCGTTGCAGGCAGGTCTGGGGCAGAGGCGGCCACCCCTTCCAAGCACCCTTGCCCTGGGGCCTTTATCTCTGCGTCTGTCTCCCCGCCCCCCCCCACCCCCCAATCTCACACCCTCTGGAGGGAGAAGGGCCCCAGGAGGGGGAATGGATTCCTGACTCCTGCAGAGGGGCAATTAAAGGTGGGAGGGGCCCCATTTACAGGAGCCAACACAAAAGTTGAGAAATGGCAGCAAGAAATGACCCCGTTGGGACGCCTGGGTGGCTCAGTTGGTTAAGCAGCTGCCTTCGGCTCAGGTCATGATCCCGGGGTCCTGGGATCGAGTCCCACATCCGGCTCCTTGCTCAGCAGGGAGCCTGCTTCTCCCTCTGCCTCTGCCTGCCATTCTGTCTGCCTGTGCTCACTCTCTCCCCCCCCATAAATAAATAAAATCTTAAAAAAAAAAAAGAAAGAAATGACCCAGTTGACAATCACCCGGGGGCTACTATTGACAGAGGGTGTGACTGTGGGGCCAGGCAGGGTGGCTCCCAGGATGTGACCCAGGTATCCCCCGTGTGGTTGTCTTTGTGTTGCATGTGTGTGAGTGTCCACAAGCCATGTGACTGTGACACTGACTCATCTATGGCATTGGGAGACCCCAGGTCTGTGCGTGGAGCCCCGGGTAGGCTGTGACTATGTTCCCCAGGGTGACCGTGTGGCCCAGGGTGATCGTAAGTAGCTGAATGGACTCTTTCCACAGCTTGTCTGAAGCTGCAGCATAGCTGAGTTTCAGTGTGTCTCTCTGGTTGTGTGTCTATGTGAGTGGTGATCTGTGTTTTGCTGTTTGATAGCCACTGTGTATACCTCTGTGTATATGACAACGTTTCCCTGGGTGTGGCGTTCCCTCTCAAGCTGCGTGGGGGTAGTTCTGCGGCGTGGTACCCCCTGTGACTGCCTATTGCTTTATGGAACTCTCACCGGTTGTTCCAGGAGCTGTGTGGATCTATGTGTGTAGTTTGGTGTCCGAGAGTGTAGCTGCAACTGTGTGTGGCTGTGTTCCTGGGCGTACAATTTGGGGGACTGGTCCTATCTGAGGGAGTGTGCGTGTAGCCGTGATCGACTGTATCCTGCTGCGTGTCCCCAGGTGGCCGTCCCCACCCGTGCCTGCGTGTGTGTATCCGCCCCCCCTCCCGCGGCGGGCACTGCGCGTGCGCGCCCGGCCCACGGTCCCCACAGAGGGACCCATCCGCGCGCCCGCCATCGCCCCTTTAAGAGCGGCGCCCGCGGGCGGCAGGGAGGCGGCAGGCGGGGGCGCGCGCGGCGGGAGGAGGGGGCGCGCGCTTCCCGGAACAGCCCGCGCTGAGGGAAGAGAGGAAGAAAATAAAACCCGTGGCTGGAGCTGAAGCTGGAGCTGCCGCCGCTGCCGCCGCCGCCGCCGCCGCCTTGGCAGTCTGGAGCTCCCCCGCGCGGACGATGCCCGCGGTGCCCGCGCGGGGCTCGGGGCGGTGAGGCCCGGGGCGCGGGGTAGCTATGGCGACCGCTAGCGCGGCCCGCGGTGCCGCCTGACAGGTGTGGGCCCCGGCGGCGGCAGCGGCGGCGGCGGCGGCGGCTCCGAGCAGCATGTACGCCAAGGGGGGCAAGGGCTCGGCCGTGCCCTCCGACAGCCAGGCCCGCGAGAAGTGAGTCGGTGGGCAGGGGCCGCGGGAGCCGGGGGCGGGGCTCGGCGGCCGCGCAGCTTCCGTGGGCCCCAATGCCTGCGGGCACCGCGCGGGGCACGTGGGCGCGGGGGCAGGGCGTGCGGGGCTCGAGCGCGCTCGAGGGGTCGCGAGATTTGCGGGGGCGCGCGAGACCCGAGGGGCGCGAGATTTGAGGGGCGCGTGAGGCCCGAGGGGCTCGAGGGGTCGCGAGATATGTGGGAGCGTGCTGGATCGAAGGCATGTGAGGTGCTTGAGAGTTCGCGAGATTTGAGGGGGCGCGTGAGACTCTGGGGGGCGCGAGGGGCGCAAGGAGTTGTGAGGTTTGGAGGGGGCGGGGTGCGCGAGAGCCGAGAGGTCGTGAGAGTTGAAGGGGCGCGGGAAGCCCCGAGGTTCGCGAGATCTGAGGGGGCGCGTGAATCCCGAGGGTGGCGGAGACCCGACCTGCTGGAGGGGTCGCGACATTGCGGGGGCGCGCGAGACTCGAGGGCGCAGGATTTGAGGGGGCGCGCGACCTCCCCGACCGTCGAGTCTTGGGTGCGCTAGTTTGCGGACGCGCGTGTGCGCGAGGTCGCGCCCGGGAGCGGCATCTCCCGGTGTCCAGCGAAGTTGCTGGGGCCGTGGATGGGGTGGGGTGGGGTTCTGACCAGTTGGGGACCCCTGCACGTCGGGAAGAGCTTACGCGAGGAGAGGGCGTGAGGGCTGGCGGCCCCAGCCCCGAGCTGGCTGCTGGGTGGCTCCCCTGGGGAGGCCACACGGCTCACAGTGGGAGGACTCTGCAATCTGCTGCAAAAACACCTCCTGCGGGGGCTAAAGGCCCCGTCGTGCCTGTTTTCCAGCCCCCCTGGGTGACCAGACCCGTCCTGGGCTTGTCCATTTCTTCGAGAGGGTCCCATCAGAGCCTTGGTTTGGAGATAGGGTTCTGCTGCTAAAGAAAGTTTAGAAAACACCAGATGGTCACATCCCGTATTTCATCCGTGGGGGTGCCCGAGCCCTGGAGAGGAAGCGATCTGCTGAGGGAGGTCTCTGGGTCTGGGGCGCGGGAGAGATCTCAGAAGGCAGGAGGGGGGAGGGCACCCTGGAGAGGATGGCTGGTTGCTCTGAGCATCGGTTTCTGAAATATGGACAACCGGCCTTGTAGGATTCTCACAAGGACAGGGGTGAGAGGCTGCAGGGAGGGCACCCCATACAGGCAGCCACCAGCGGAGCCACTTCCTGTCTCCGGGCCTCGGTTTCTTCCTCTGTGAAATGGGGGTGTGGGGAGGCTACACTGCTCAGGTCCTCAGCTCTGTGGTGCTGTTTTGTTTTTGTTTTTTTAAGATTTTATTTATTTATTTGGCAGAGAGAGAGAGACAGTGAGAGAGGAAATACAAGCAGGGAAGGGGGAGAGAGAGAAGCAGGCTTCCTGAGGAGCAGGGAACCTGATGTGGGGCTCGATCCCAGGACGCTGGGATCATGATCTGAGCCAAAGGCAGATGCTTAACGACTGAGCCACCCAGGTGCCCCTCTGTGGTGCTGTTTTTCTCCCGGCTGGCAGTCCTGCCTCCTCCTGCTCTTCTTCCTTACCGGGTCCCTGTCTTGGGCCCACTTCTTGCTCCTCATCTCAGCACTAGGTCTGGGACAGCCTGCCCCAGAAATGGACTGAGTACCTGCTGGGTGCGTGGATGGTGAATCCAATAATAAACACTCCCAGCCTACAGGGCAGCCTGGAGGGCATCTACCACCCAGGACTAACTAGCACTTGCATTTGGTCCTTGGTTTCGAGGCTTTTTAAATAAGAGGACGAAGGTCACAGGGTTAGTGGAAGTCCCCTTAGTCTCCTTTATATCCTTTCTTCTGTGGCCCCAGAGGTTCTGCCGATGTGAAGTCCTGCCAGGTAGGTTTAAATAGTTCTGTAAATGACAACCGTGGTTGGTGTGTTGTGTTTTTTGCTGGGATTGGGTTTGAGAAGGGGCACCTGACCACAGGTAGTTCGTTCCGTAGCCCAGCAGGTGAGGGAATCACCTTGTGTTTGCTCTGTCTCTTGCCGGGCTTCCAGGTGTGGCTGTGGGCATCCTTGTTTGAAGGGCAAATGAGCGAAAGGTTCTTGAGAAAAGAACCCCTGAACTGAGTTCTGGAGGCTGAGCAGAGCCAGGGGACACAGGGAAGCTTCCAAGGAAGGGCTTGAGAAAAGGGAAGGAACAGGAGGAAGAAGACAGAGGGCGAATTTGTGAGTGGGGGTCATCACCCACGCCACTGGCTGGGAGAAGGGGCAAGCATAGAGGCTGCCAGGCAGATGGTGAGGAAACACCTGAAGGCCTGGCCTTGAGGGTAGCAGGTTGAAGGGGCTTGGGGAAAGAAATGTGTGGGCTGGAGTGTCCCTCTGTTGGGAAGGGATACAAGGCCCTGAGTAGAGGGCGTCTCCCAGCCCCCAGGAGCAAGTCCAGAGGCTTTAAGCAGGAGGAGGACATTGTACTAGTGCTCAGAACCTCTGTTACCTGCCATAGTTCTTTATTTTTTTAAAGATTTTATGTATTTATTTGACAGAGCACAAGCAGGCAGAGAGGCAGGCAGAGGGGAAGGGGGAAGCAGGCTCCCTGCTGAGCCGAGAGCCCTATGGAGAGCTGGATCCCAGGACCCGGAGATCATGACCTGAGCAGAAGGCAGAGGGTCAACCCACTGAGCCACCCAGGCGCCCCTGCCTTAGTTCTTGCTCATTACAGTGGTCGGGCCACATTCTGTCACCTGAGCAACCCCGCGTGCATTTCTTCCTGTGAACACTTGGGGTCTGGGGACACTCCCCCATATCCTCTAGGTTACTCTTACAGCAGAAGCCCCTCCCATGAGTGTGCTCTTTGTTCCACAGGTTATTTGCCAACCTGGTTAGGGGTGGGAATGCCAGGATTTGGATTCAGAGCCCAGGCCCTTCCCTGTAACTGAGATCAGGGCTGGACGGGACACCTCAGGTGGGAGGCTCCTGCGTGTCTCAAACAGCATGGTCTAATGTCCAGGCTTCAAAAGTTTTTCCTCAAAACAAAACAGCTCACAGTCCTTCCCTGAGACTCTATCCTGGTAAAAATGAGAGTACAAACACCTAAGAGAAACGAACAAAACTTAAAATGTTTTCTGGCTTCTCTTTGCTTTGGGGATAAAACTCCAAATCCTTAACATCAAAATACTAAGCTGATTTTTACTGGTGCTTACCAGTTGACTGCCTGTGTCAATCCTGTCCTCGCAGGAGGGAGTCCCCATGTTGGTTTGTTCATTCATCT
The DNA here is from genome assembly GCF_020171115.1 of Neogale vison. Classification (NCBI taxonomy): domain Eukaryota; kingdom Metazoa; phylum Chordata; class Mammalia; order Carnivora; family Mustelidae; genus Neogale; species Neogale vison. The sequence continues at coordinate 212,576,965 of NC_058096.1, read as the reverse complement.
GGGGTAGCTAGGGGCGCAAGAAGCCCCGGGTGCAGTTGTAAGTTCAGTGGTGAGCTAAAGAGACCAAGTCCCTGCCCTCCCAAAGCTGTTTCAGAAGGAGCTGCAGGCAGTGAGCAGAGAGACCTGTGTCCGAAGGGGATAAATAAGGAGGTTGGAGGGTGGATGGGGCAAGTGGAGGTGAGGTGTGACAGGGAAGATTGTGCCAGGTGACATTTGAGCCACATAGGTTTTTAGGTGGAAGTGCCCCAAGTGGGGGAACTCCCTGTGCAAAGGCCCTGGGGTGGAGGGGGGGGCCACTGTACGTGTGCTGGGGCATTGGAAGGACTGAAGGAGTGCTGTAGGGTACATGTGTATGTGGAGACTCTAGAGCCTGGGGAGAGAGTAGCCCCTGGGGGAGCCCTGTTGAAATCCAAGCAAGAGGTGGTAGTGGCCTGGACCCAGTGTGGTAGAGAAGGCAAGAGGAGGGCTCCAAAGCAGAAGAGAGAGTGTTTTCCTTAAAATTTTTCCCTACATTCGGTAAGTGCAGTGATCTCAGGGGGATGGCTGGGTGGATAGTCATGCACCCGTGTATCTTTTTATGAGTCAAGGCCAGACTACCCAAGTCAGATGGGACAGGAGAGGTGGAAAGGGAAGAAGCTGGTGGGGAGCATGTTGAAGATAGTCCCCTGTTGAAGCATGTTGAAGATGTCACGTGAACCGCGAGTTTGGGCAACTGCACAAAGATGTCATCAAAGCGGGAGAGGACGCTACCCAGAGAAGCTAGGGCCCAGGGCTGAGCTGGGGCAGGGCTAGTGGAGGGGGAAGGGGAGCAGGCAGGAGTGAGGTCCTGCATCCTGGGTCACATGCCACCTCTGAACAGTTGAGGGCAAAGGGAGGCGTGGGAGGACCTGATGGCTGGCGGTGTTGAGTCCTTGGTGGATGTGGTAGGAGCCAAGGGTCACTTTTTCAGGAAGCTTTCCGAGCCAGAATGCCCAAAGGGCAAGACTGCGGTCTCCCTGGCCCTATCCCTACACCTGCCTAGCTTGATTCCCCCATCCCATCCTACTCCCTTATCTCTGGGCATCTCACCCCCAAACTTTCCTGCTTCCTGCAGTGACCCCCAGAATGGGTGAGGGGCTGGCTGGATCTCTCGTCAGCCTCTCTCCTTGCCCAGAGGGTGGGGGAGGGGACGGGCAGGCCTGGGCTGGTTGGCTCTGCTTCAGCCCGTGGTTCCTTCACTGATGGACGCTGGGCCAGCAGATGCAGACCACTTGAAGGCTCAGGAAGCCTCTGAAAAGGAAGAGAATCCTAGCAGTGAGTTGGGCAGCTAAACCTGGAGGCTGTGGGGCCAGGGAGGCTGAGAGAGCAGTGTGATCATGTGGCCGAGTCAACAGCCGGTCTTGAGGAAAACCCACACCTGGAGCGGCGGGACCACCATGAGCTATGCCCTGCTGTGCCCTGTCCCGTCGGTGGCTGTCACAACTCATCTGGTGCAATGGGAGCTGGGGGGCACACCTTGCCCTGGGTTCACCCACCCCAGTCCCTCAAACATCTGCTTCTTGTCCTCCCCTAGCACGCACTACCTTCCTGCCTACCATAGAACTCCTCAGGTAGCCTCCAGGGGTTCATGTGTCTGTAACGTATACTGCACGAATGTGCTGGGGCGAGTGTTGAATGAATGAAAACAGGTAGAGGAAGGAAGAGGATCCAGGGTAAGAGCAGAAGCAGTGGTGGGGAGCAGGGAGCAGGGGCCGGGACAGAATGGCAAGAACTGCCTCCTCAAGTTCTGAGGGGAGCTGAGGAAGTGGGGGGTGATCTGATGGGGAGTGGATATGTGAGGACCAAGAAGCCTGGCTGGGAAGGTGGGAGAGAACAGGAACATGAGTCAAAGCAGGGTTATTTTAGGATGGGGCCCTCAGCCAGGGAAGGGTGGCCAACTGAGTGGAGAGACGTCCTGGAAGGGCTTCTAGCTCAGGGCAGCCCTTGGGGAGCCCCCCGGTCTTGAATCTAGACCCTACCCTCTCAGCCTATGTGGGGCCTGGATGGACAGTAGGTTCCTGGGAGCACTGGGAAGGGCCAGTAACTGTGGATAGTTGGGAAGTGGGTGACCCCAGGAGGCAGGAAGTTTTTCTGCTTGCTGGTGGGGAGGACTGATGAGGGAGGGGTGTCAGGGCCAAGGATGTGGAGGCTCGGAAGATGGTGTAGACGGCCCAGCATTCCTATGTGGCCTGTGGAGGACCCTGCTGGTCAGAAGGTGGCTGTGTTCTAGGGGCAGGTAGCTGCCAGCCTGGTCCATCCAGGAGTACTGGGCACTGTGTTTCCACAAGGCAGTGCCATGGCAGCCAAGTGGCACCACCGGTCCCGTGGCCCCTCACCTGCCCTCACTTGTCCATACTACTCCTGCGGGGCTGGTGGAGCTGGGTCATGGCCACCATGGGTAGATGGGCTCTTGACCTGAAAAAGAAAATGGGGTTATGGGGGCATCTGGAGGAGGAAGACCTCAGGTTAGAGGGCACCTTTCTTTCCCTAGCAGAGAAAGCCAGAAGGAAATTAGGTGTTGGGCCCTGGCCACATGGCCTCAGGTACCTGCTGGGAGACCCCACCCAGGGTAGAATCTGGAGTGACATTCAGGAGCCCTTTCTCCTGGCCGATGAAGGCTGTTCTGGGGTCTCAACACTGGGAGGACAGGGCCAGGACTTGGCCCACGAGGGGATGTGGAACCGAGCAGAATGGGTGGCTTGCAAGTCAGGGGTCGGGGACTGCAGGAGTGCTGCCTAGAGGAAGGGCCTGTGGCTCGGTGTGGATGAATGTGTAGGAGCTGGCGGGACTGAGCACCTGATGAAGGCGTCACGTCAGGGTGCGAGAGATGGCAGGGGGCAGTTGGGGAACCAGTGAGGGGCAGTGAGTGAGGCTGAGGATGGTGTCACGAAAGGGCTCACCGAGGCCTCTCCCGGGGACCCTTGGGGAGGGGCTTGTGGCGACAGCTGCAGGCCTCCGGAGAGCCTAAGCCGGTCGGCATCCTGCCTGCAGGTTGGCGCTCTATGTGTACGAGTACCTGCTGCACGTCGGCGCCCAGAAGTCAGCCCAGACCTTCCTTTCCGAGGTAAGCCAGCCTTGCCAGGCAGAGCCCCCCAGGCAGGGTCCTTCCTTACTACCCATACCCTGGCATCCTCTCCACCCCCTTCCACTGGAGCTCCCGTGGTGGGGTTGGGTTGCTCCTCTGCTGGCTCTGGGGACTGAGGACTGGGGGGGTCAGGGTCCGTGGGCTGGGATCAGGGCATCTGTCTGGCCATCTGAGGATCTGTGCCCACTTCTCTGCCCCTGACCCGGTTGTCCCCTGCCCCGCACCCTTGCTTGGGGTGGCTGGTTCCCCATTCCCCAGGTACCAGGCTGGGCTGGGGCTGCCTCGCGTTGGAAGAGGTCAGGCAGGGCTGGGCAGCAGGTCCCCCTCACCAACTTGCTTTTCCCCTGCAGATCCGATGGGAGAAGAACATTACACTGGGGGAGCCCCCAGGCTTCCTGCATTCCTGGTGGTGGTGCGTGTGGGGCTGGTGGGGGGTGTGGAGGGGGACTGGGTGGGGATGCCTAGGGAAACCATCGTCCCCCCCCCCTGCCGCCCACAGCGTGTTCTGGGACTTGTACTGTGCAGCACCTGACCGCAGAGAGGCGTGTGAGCACTCGAATGAGGCCAAGGCCTTCCAGGACTACGTGAGTCCCTGCCCCATGGACCTGGATCAGGGCTCTTGGGCATGGGCCAGTTTCAGGGCCTGGGGCCTTGGGGGCCTGCACGGCCTGAGGCTGGCTGGGGTGGGCAGGTGGGTCTGGTGTTGGGGTTTAATCTGGGATGTTGGCCACTTCCGGGGCTTCCCTATGCCCTCAGTCTAGAGTCACTCATGGGGTGGGGGAGGCTCCTTCCATTGCACCCAGCTCCTGAGGGTCCCCACAGCACCCCCCACCTTCCTGACCCCAGCCCTACCTCACCTCCTCCTCATCTGAATCCCTTGGGAGCCCGGAGTGGGGAGCTCTGCCTCCCCATCTGCCCTGGGGTGGGGTGGTGGTGGTGGTGGGCCCACCATGGCATAGCCCCTCCCACCCCAGCCTTTTTGAGCCCCTGGGGCAATGGGCTTGGCTAAGGGGCAGGGGCACCCTCCAGCAGTAGAGGCCCAGCACAGACAGACTTCCTGACTTTGCTTGGTGATTGGGGCTGTTGACCCCACCTTTTTGGCCTCAGTTTCCGTCCAGGTTGAGTGCGGGTCCAAGGCCTATCCGGAGAGGAGGGGAATAACATGAAAGGGCTGTGGCATCTCGTCGTCATGGGGAGCAGATGGCTGCCCCTGCCTTTATCCTCTTCGTCCTGGCTGTGGGGCTTGGCCACCTGGCTTCTCAGAGAAGTCTGCGGCTGGGCAGGAAGGGCTTGGGGCCTCCGGGCCCACTCAAGGGGGAAGCAGCAGCTCAGCTGGCGTCTAGGGGCGGTGCAGCTCTAAGCGAGTTCTCCCTTCTCCCCCCGCGCCCCCCCTTGTGCACCCACTCTCCTACAGCTGCCGGCTTCACTGCCTGAGCAGTCCGCCCTGCTGTGCCTTCTCGGGCCTCCCAGGGCGTGGCCGGTCCCGCCGACCAATCGCCCTGCAATTGGTCAAGGTCGTGCACCGCCTCACCACAAAAAGCGCTTCCTCCCCCGACCCCGCAAGTGACGGCCTTTCTAGAGCCGGGGTGCAGTCCACGAGGGGTAGCCATCATGTCCGGAATCCGCTCCGCACCTGTTGTGCAGTGTGCATGGGAGCCCGGGTCCCCACTGGGTTCCACTGCCCCTAAGATTCCCTCCCGCCCCCGCCCCCCACCCCCGTCCCTCTTCTGCCAGAATGGGGCTCCAGGGGTGTCTGAGCTGTGTGTGTGCATGACTCCGTGTGGGCGCTTATTCCCAGTCGGGCCCTAGCCCCCTCCCAGCCTGCTGGTGCCCCCTTCCCTCCCCACCCCTACCCCGGCCTCTCCTCTGCCCGCCTCCCCCCCTCCCCCCTAGCGGCCTCTCCGGGCCCCTCTGGGGAGGGCAGGAAGGCAGAGCTCAGTCGGCGGGAGCGCGCTTCTGGGAGCGCGACGGTTACCATGGCAGCGGAGTGCGTCGGGGGAGATAGTGCGGGCACAGCGGGTGTGGTGGGGGGGAAGGGAGCGCCCCGGCCCCGGGTGACGGGTTCCCTGTAGCTGCGGGCGCACATCCTGCCCGGCCTCTGCTCTAACGTTGGGGGAGCACCGTGCTTGCCTCCCACGCATGGTCGGGGCCCCCTCCGAGTGGGGGCTCAGTTCACCCCTCCCGGCAGCCGACTGTGGCGTCTCCAGGAAACGCTAGCGCGCCCAACCCATCGTCATAGCAACGCGGGATGGGCCAGGGCGTCTCCGGGTGGATGATTGACGTGGGGGGGGGTCTCGCGCAGGCCACCCGCCACTGAGGGTGGGCCCTGTATGAAGCTTTCTGGGCCTAGAGTTGGGGAGCCCCAGTGAGTGAGGGGTGCCCCATCTTCTTCCTGCCCCCACACCTCATTGGCAGCCCAGAGAGCGGCTGCCCCCCCCTCCTGACCAGGAAATGCTTTGGCGCCTGCTGTGGCTCCAAAGGGGGGACTGCTCTCCCATCCTCTCTGTGGGGTAGGTTGAGGGGAGTTGACAGACTGAAGGCTCAGAAGTGCCTCCTTCAGCCACTGAGGCAGGCGCCTTTGAGAATACAGTAGGCGCTCCAGCTGTCAGGCTGTGTGTGTCCCTGGCGGGGAATGGGTGGAGGCAGGGCGGACCTGGCAGTTTGGAGGGTGTGAGAGCTTTATCCCCCCACTCCTAGGATCTCTTGGGCTTTCAAAAGGTTGGTGATGGGCCCTAGGATTGTTTTCAGTCACCATAGGCCAGGGAAGGCGTGTCCCCCGCCCCCCCAGCTTGGGACCTGGGTAGGAGACCTTTGGAGGTTGATCTTTGAGAAGGGGCAGCTTGCAATACCCAAGGGGAGGAGTATGTCTCCAGGGGTCCTGCTCTGACCCAGCCAAGGGGCCCTCTCCCTGCTTCTTTGGAGCAGGAAATGCTTTGTGACTGTGGGCAAAATGCTTCACTTCTCTGAGCCCAAGTGGCTGCAGTTTTACAAATTCCTGAGCATCCCCATGTGATGGCTGGGTCAGTCCCGGGAAGAGCTGTGTCCCAAGCAGACCATCCCCTCCCTCTCAGATCCCGTTGGGGGTGGAGTGGGTGCAGATGATCCAGCAGGCAAGAGAGGAGGGGCCCCCACAGAAGTACTGTCTTTACTCAGTCCTTGCAGAGTCCTCCTTCCCTGTCCTTTAATGTGTTCCCTCTACCCTGTAGACTAGGCCTCCATTTCCCTCCTCCCTCCTCTGTTCCCAAAGGCAGACAAGCCTGGGACTTGGAACCTACCAGAGGAAGTGGCCTGTCAGCCTGTCCCCCTGCCAGCTCTGGCCTGCCACCAGCATCTCCACCCTTGGCTGACATGGGAACTCCCCTGTCTAGCACCCGGTCTTCTCCCCTCCTCCAACTGAAGAGAGGTCTGGAGCCTGGACACCCCGCCCCCTAGTCCTGCTCTTCCTCCCCCTCCTGACTGGAAGGGGGGGTTCTCTGCCCCCGCAGCTCCCGGGAGGAGCCCTTTGGGAGGGAGGTTCACCTTGAAGCTGCCAGTTGATTTCTGTTTATTTGGGTGTCTTGGGCAGAGCTGGGAGTCCAGCTAGTCCGTCTTCCCAGCCAGGAGAACCTGGGGCACGTGGGGCTGGGGCTAGAGTCAGGGATGACGCGCCCACTAGTCTGAGGTGAAATTCCGATGGGAAGAGCGAGCCGTGCCAGATGCGGGGGGCACGTGCCCACGGAGGTCCTGGGTTGTTGGCATCTTCAGACCCCCAGAATCCTCAGGCTTGGGACTGACTCCTTAGGAGCCGGGATCCCCAGGTCTCTGGCCTCCTCCCTGGGCTGTGGGCGGCATCAGGCAGGGCCCCGACCACTGCCAGTGTCTTGGGTGCTGCCAAGAGGCAAAGCTTGTGTCCACACAGCAGGTTTGAGGACAAAGGAGCAGCCCTGAGTCGGGGCAGCTGACACCGGGCTGGGGACAGGGGCAGCGGCTCCTCCTTCATGTAGAGAACCCTCCGGGCGTCCTCACACCCTCACGAGGGTGGAGGATCCCACGGCCCAGGCTCCTTGTTCTGCAGAGTGGGCTGTTTGCAGGTAGGAGGGGGCACTCAGCAGGAAGTGACGAGAGCTAGTTCTCCTGGTCTTCCTCACCCCTGCAGAGTGCTGTAGCGGCCCCCAGTCCTGTGATGGGGAGCATGGCCCCCAACGACGCGATGGCAGCAGGCCCCATGGCCCCCAGCTTCTTCCAGGTACAGCCAGGGCCGGTGCCCCTTGTTCTCCAACTCTAGTGGGCATATGTTGGAGGGTGAAGGCATGGGCCATGAGGGTGGGGGGCGGTGGATCTTAAGGGGAGAGGCCCAGGCCTGCTGCAGGTGGGTTGGGGGCTTTCCAGGAGGTGGGTATTTGTGTGGTGGCTTTGGTGGCAAGGGCAGGGGTGGGACCGTTTGGGCTGGGCCCCAAGGCAGGAGAGGGAGGCGTCTCTGTGAGGTTGGCCAGTGCGGGCCTGGTTGCTAATGGCCTCAGAGCATGGCTCTCTGAGCCATGGGTCTTGCCTGTGACTGTTCCCTAGGGCCCCTCACTCCAAACCCCGTCTTCCCCTCGGGGGAGCACAGGGCTGGCCCACCCTCCCACCTCCATGGCATCCCCTCACCCTCCCTGGCCACGCTCAGTAGGGCCACAGAAAACAGTGAAGCTTCGGTGGAACTCGCTCCTCCCAACCCACCTGGTTCTGTCCTCCTAGGGCCCCCCTGGCTCCCAGCAACCCCCCCACAACCCCAACGCCCCCATGATGGGGCCTCATGTTCAGGTAAGGACCTGTGACGCCCTGCCCCTTTGCACACGCACATCCCAGCAGATGGAGCCCCCAGCCCCACCGCACTCACGCACCGGGCACTGGCTGGCTGTGCTTTGCTGGCTGGTCCTGGAGGAGGGGGGCTGTCCAGGCTGGGGGCCCGGGTGGCTGAAGGAATGGGGTAGCTTTGGGGGGTGAGCGGGCGGTGGGAGGTGCTGATCCCCGGCCCACCTCTTCCAGCCCTTCATGTCACCGCGGTTCCCAGGGGGCCCCCGGCCCACCCTGCGGATGCCGAGTCAGGTGAGAGAGGGATGAGGGGAGGGGGGGCAGGAGTTGGGCCAGCGTGGGGGTACCCACGCTCAGTGCTGCCACACCCCCTCTGCAGCCTCCTGTGGGGCTCCCCGGCTCCCAGCCCCTCCTCCCTGGCACCATGGAACCCTCCCCACGTGCTCAGGGTGAGTAGGGAAGCTCCCGCTGCTGCCACCCTCCGCTCCAAGTTCCTTGTCCCTGCTGCCTGCTGGTGCAGAACCACCCTCCTCCAGTGCATGTCCACACTGGGGAGTATTCCTGGCCTGAGCCCCCTTCCTCCTGCCTTCCTCCCCACCAGGGCATCCTAGCCTGGGCCCGATGCAGAGAGTGACACCTCCACGGGGCATGGCCAGCATTGGACCCCAGGTAAGGGCTGGGCCAGGAGAGAGGGTGCGCTTCCAGGGCTTTCCCGGACATCTTGGCCTGCACTCACCATGCTTTTGCCTTCCCAGAGCTACGGAGGTGGCATGCGGCCCCCACCCAACTCCCTCGCCGGCCCGGGCCTGCCCACCATGAACATGTAAGGCCAGCACCCAGCTTCATGGGCTGACGCTGCTGGGGCATACTCAGTGTGCACAACCGCTCTGGTGGTTTACTCTGTATTGGGGGGTAAACTGAGGCCCAAAGGCCAGTGAGTGATAGGATGGGATTCGGAGGCTGACTGCAATCCATCCCTGGGTACCAACTCTCAGCCAACATGGGCTGCTCTGCGGCCCTGTTTGGGGGCCCGTGGGGCAGAGTGGGGGAGGTCACAAAATGTGTAGTGGGGGGCTGTATACCACCTGGCCTCACCCTGGGGTCCACCCACTGTGTCTTCTAGGGGCCCTGGAGTGCGAGGCCCCTGGGCCAGCCCCAGTGGAAACTCGGTGAGAGGCGGGCTGGCGGCCCCGGGAGGGTGGTGGGTGGATGAGCAGATGAGCGGTGTGGGGGTACAGCGGGGCAACTTCTCATGGCTGCCCTTCTCCCCAGATTCCCTATTCCTCCTCCTCCCCCGGCAGCTACACGGTGAGTGACTGAGTGACGCAGTGGCTGGGCCACTTGAGCCAAGGGGCAGGGGGGGTGGTTGGCAGATGGGGGGGGTCTTTCTCACCTTCTGTCTCCTTCGTTGTGCAGGGACCCCCAGGAGGAGGTGGGCCCCCTGGAACACCCATCATGCCCAGCCCTGGAGGTGCTACAGCCTGGGCGGGGTACAGGGAGGGGTGTGCATTCCCGGAGAACTCCTTGCAGCCCTTCCCCTTACGCCCCGGTATCTCCCCCAGACTCCACCAACTCCAGCGAGAACATGTACACTATCATGAACCCTATTGGGCCGGGCGCCGGCAGGGCTAATGTGAGTTGTGGGGGTTCCAGGGTGGGTGTTGAGGTAGGCGGTGGCCCCGCTGGGGATTTGATGGCCCTAGTCCCACGCTGCCCCCTGCCCGCAGTTCCCGCTCGGCCCTGGTCCGGAGGGCCCCATGGCGGCCATGAGTGCGATGGAACCTCACCACGTGAACGGATCCCTGGGTGAGTGGGCGTTGAGAGGAGACACACACCTCTCTCCCCACCCCTGCTACTTTGCCAGCCTTCTGCGCCCCCTGGCGGATGCTCCTGCCCCCTCCCCCTAGTTTCTCTGCTGGCATCCCGGTTGCGCCCCAAGTCTACTGGCAGGGGCTGCGAGGGGGGAAGTGGCGGAAGGTGTGCGGGGTGTGGGGAGCTCCAGCAACTAAATCAAGAGTGCCATCACTGACCCCTGTCCTGACCCTCCATCCGAGACCCCCAGCGGGGTCCCAGCGGGCTGGGCCCAGGGACGGAGGTAGGGCCACGCAGCAAGTTCAGTCAGGGGTTAGTTGACCCTGGGCTGGGGGGGAGCGCGGCATTGGTGCTGGCCTGTCGCAGGCACATCTGAGCCACGGTCCGTGGTCTATTGGTCCACAGGCTCGGGCGATATGGACGGGTTGCCGAAGGTGAGGGGCCGCGGTCCTGCGTGGGGGCGGGACCTGGGACTCCCTGGGTGCGGGGATGCAGGCTGGGTCAGAGCTGGGAGGCCTAGTCGGGGTTGGGCGGAACGGTAGGCAGGGCCCGGCCCCACGGGGCGGGAAGTCCTACGCTGACCGCGGCCGCCCCCAGAGCTCCCCCGGCGCCGTGGCCGGCCTGAGCAACGCCCCGGGCACCCCGCGGGACGACGGCGAGATGGCGGCCGCCGGGACCTTCCTGCACCCGTTCCCGAGCGAAAGCGTAAGCGACTGCGTCGACTCCCCCCCCGCGGCGGCGTCGGGCCGGAGGGGCCTGGCGGGCAGGCCCCGGCGGGGCGGCCGGGGGGCAAGAGCAAGACCGTGACCGCGGCGGGCCAGGTGGGGGGGCGGCCGCGGCATCCTTCCCCTCCCCTCTCTTTTCCTCCCCCACTCCCGCCCTAATCTCACCGGCCCTCCTCCCTGTCCCCACCCCATCCTGGGACCCGCACCCCAGGGCAGTCTCCCCACGCATCGCCACTCCTCTCTTCCCCTCCCTCCGCCCCGCCCCGTCCCCCATTCTCCCCGGGGGGCGGGTCCCAGCGTAGGCCAGAGCTGAGCCTGCCTCCGCGCGCCACCCCCTCGTCTCTCCGCAGTACTCGCCCGGGATGACCATGAGCGTGTGATGGGGCAGCAGCCCCTTGCCCACTGCCGGCCTCGGCTTCTGCCCAGTGCCCCTGCCTGGGACCAAGGTCCAGGGCCTGGGGCAGTCTGCTGGGTGAGGGTCTGAGATCACACCTCGGGCGACTGTACTCCATCCAGTTGAAGGATTGGACAGCTTGGAGGCCCCACACGAAGGACTCGCATTTTATAAAAAAACAAAACGCAAGGACCTCAGAGACGTTCTTTCCTGTATAGGCCCTTCCCGCTATTTCTATTTTGTCCCTGGGGGATTCTTGGGGACCTCCTTTCCCCTGGACGGCAGGGGTGGGCCCCATCAATAAATGTAACTTGGTTTTGGTTTTTGGTATCTGGTCTCCAGATTTCTTCGCTGTGGCTTGTGGCCACGTCCTCCCATCAGGGGTTAAGGCAGAGGCCTCAGGGTTCTGAGCTGGGGCATCAGTTTGGGAAGGGTAGGTAGGAGTCTACCATGAGAAAGATGGGAGATGGGGCTGGAGTTGGGGGGTGGCTAGGGTTAGGTCGCAGGTGCCCAGAACCCACAGATGATGCTGTGGCTGAGAGTGGCATTGGCTTTATTGTCTTCAGGGGTCTTGGAAGGGTTGGGTCCTGAGGGGGCAGTGGGGCAAGAGTTTTGGGGGAGGATGGCCATGGCCTTAAGTGGTGGGCATCTGGGGTGCGCCAGCCTGCGAGAGCCCATTGGCATCACCCGTACAGCCATTGGGGGCAGTGGGCGCCGCTCCTCTCTTGCAAGGCACAGGGCAGGTGGCTACCATAGGCCCCACTCGCTTGAGCCCGGGGCGCTCCATCTTGTGCTCCAGAAGCATGTGGTTCTGCGGCGGGAGCCCCACACAGGCCCTGGGGGAAAGGTCAGGACTGAATGGGGCCGGACTCCGAGGCCAGGGTCCCCACAGCCTCCAGGCCCTCCAGTCCCTGTGCAGAGGCAGCCAGCGGATGTGCGGGCCTCCGATGGGGACCTCAAAGCCAGGGCCCACCTGAGGATATTCTCGATGCAGCTGCGCTGGCGGAAGAGCGCGTTCACCACCGGGCTGCCCGGAGGCACCAGCGGCGCCTTGAACAGGAAGCTGAGCAGCGACAGCACTGAGTGGAAGCCCTGTGGCTCTGGGTCGGCATCCGTGCAGAAGCTCACACGTTGGCACAGCTCGGTCAGCAGCACCAGGTCCAGCATGATGGGCGCAGCCAGGAGGGAGTCCTGCGGGGCCGGTGGGTTAGGAGGCGGGTGGGGCCGGCGGGCAGCCCCACTCCCGCCCCGGTGGGCCCCGCACCTCGCACGTGTTGTGCAGCACCAGCGTGTTAGTGCCGCCCAGCATCAGCTCCGAGGTGTACTCGTCCAGCGCGCGCTTGCTGTCGCCAACGTATGGCACGTACTTGATGACCACCTGGGGAGCAGCAAGAGGTCACGGGGGGCCCCGCCCTGCTCCACCAGGGGCTCCCCCCTGCCCCCGGCCCCCCAGAGGCCTATGGCCCACGCACGCAGTGGTCAGGCTCCTCGCCGGGCCTGTAGAGCACCGGGTTGCTCTGCACCATGTCGTCCACCACGCTGCTCTTGGACACCTCCTTGGAGCGGAACTGTGGCGGCGCCGACAGGTTCTGCCCATCGTTGTTGCCCAGGTGGTTGTAGCTCACGATGGACATGGTCTGTGGGAACAAGGGGCCCCATGGAAAGCTGTAGGCCCCAGGGCCACAAGCCTGGTGCTTGGGGTCCAGCCCACCCCATCCCCGCTCCTGAGCTGTGCACCCCCCAGGCCCACGCACCTTGAGGCCAGAGCCAATGAGGAAGTCCACAAGCACGGACTTGACCTTGGTCTGGCCTGACTTGAAGTCATCACCACCCACGAAGACACGTCGTTGCTGGGCGAGCTCAAGTGCCCCGGGCACCAGTGTGTTCTGTGGGGACCCATTGAGGAAGGCGCAGCCCTCCAAGATGCTGGCCACAGCGAAGAGAGTGGAGGGCGACACCTCCAGGCCCAGCTGTGGACACAGGCAGGGGATCAGCAGGGAGGGATCCTTTGGGACGGGTCCTGACCCCTCTCTCCAACCCTGGGTGCACCCACCTGGATGGTCCGTAGCAGGTTCTCAGCGGTGTCATTGAGGCCTGGGACCACTTCGCAGAAGCGCTCAGTATTCGCTGTCCACAGCACGATGACCTTGTCTAGCCCAGCGCTGGACCGGAAGTCACGGATGTCCCTACGGATCTGCTCCAGCTGGGTGGGGAGGGAAAGGGATTGTACAGGCCCCTCAACCTGTGGAGGTCTGGGCTACTCAGTTCCCCAAGTACAAAGTGAGGTCTGGAACCTCAGAATGGGAACGAGGAGACAAAAGGCCAATAAGGGGTGAGGGGCGTGGAATGGGAGGGGTGGTGGGTGGTAACTTAGGCTTGGAAGGCAAGAGCGACAAGTGGCAAGGGATACAGGGCTTGGGGCAGGACCGCACCTGCTGTGCGCGCGTGCCCAGTATGAGGTTGTCAGCGCGCACACTCTGGTTAGCTGCGATGAACTCGGGGATGTAGACAGAGGGCCGCGGGCGCAGCGCCTCCAAGTGCGGCCACAGTTGCTCCTGCAGCCCCCAATCCAGTACCTGCGCGCGCCGCATTGCTTCAGCCAAGTTCAGCGATGATATGTCCCAGCCTGGAGTGGGGGGGGGGACGACACACCCCCAAGCTCAGCCCAACTCAGAACGTGGACCCCTCCAGGCCCCGCCTCCCACACCAACCCCCTGCCTAGGGCCCCGCCCACCGTCGAACACGAGGTCGTCGGGTGCCACCATGGGCAGCAGTGAGCTGAAGGGCACGAACACCTCCTGGCCCTCGGCGTCCAAGCCCAGGCTAACGGTGCCCGCCTGCGTCAGCGAGCCGTAGTAGTTGGCCTCCTGGGGGGGCGGCAGGTAGGGCGAGGTGAGGTGGGGCGTGGCGTGAACCACCAGCCCCCACGGCCCCACCTAGCACCCTCAAGCTCCGCCTTTCTTCTGGGCGCCTCAGCTCTGTGCTCCTAGTCAAGGCAGAAGCCATTCCCCCTTTGGAGACCCCCCCACACACACACACACCCAGGACAGCACGCAGGCACTTGAGGCTCTGCCCCCTAAAGGCCCTTCCTCCTCCTGCAGGGACTCCCGCCGAGCCCCACCCGACCCCCCACCTTGCGGCCTGTGCGCGTGGGCCAGGAGAGGCGCAGTCGGTTGGCCAGCACCGCGGCGGTGAGCGTGGAGCCGTTGTTCCCGCCCCAGCCGACGAGCATGACCCCAAGCCGGGGCACCTGCCGAGCGGTCCGAAAGGTGAAGCGCGTGGACGTGGGGTATACCTAAGGGCGGGCAGTGCAGTGAGTCTGCGGTCACAGGCCCTTCCTCCCTCACTGTCGGAGCAAAGTCTTCGACGTTGGGTAATTCCCGTCCCCTCCCGGCTCCCAGGTTTCCCCAGCTCCCACCCTCCAGCCCGGATCCGTTGCCTACCTTGAGGACGCTGCCCTCGCGGCTGACACACGCTGTCCGGTACTCGTACTGAGCCTCGATGGTATCAGGGCCGTAGACCACGTCGGGGCTCTCGACCACGAAATTGCCTGTAGCCTCCATCGCGGAGAGCTAGGGGCGCAGGGTGGGCAGAAGGTCAGCGGGGACACAAGAGCCGGCACACCGGGCCCACCGCAGTCCCCAGAGAGCCCGCACCACGCCCCGGAGCCGCACTCACCGGTGCGGAGTCAACTCGGACAGTGGCGGTCGGCGAGGGCTCGGGGCGCGCGAACTCCGGAGAAAAGAGCCGCAGCCCCGCCCACGCCCCGCCCCTCACCCCACCCGCGCCAAGAAGGAGGGGCGCAGGGAGGAGGGGCGCGCCCGCCTAGTACTGGGAGGTCTCGGGTTCAAGGCCCGAGCCATCCCTGCCCTTGGGTTCCCGCCCCACCGGGTGCGGCGGGACATCCACGTGGGCTACAGACCCGGGCATCCGCATCGGGCTCATGGACTCGCTTCGCATCACAGCCAGTTAGGGCGCACGGCCACGTTTTCTCATTTTACAAAAGAGAACATTAGGGCTGCGAGAGAGCGAGCCAGGCCCAGCCACCAGGCAGGAGGTGGGGCTGGGCCCCTGGGTCTGAGAAGCTGCTGTGGAAGCTAGGGCCAAAGGCTGAGCCGGGGCTTAAGTCCTCCAGCCCGGGTCGCCTCCGCCTCCCCTTTCCTGAGCCATACTACCCACCAGCCACTCCCGACCTGGCTCACATGGTGTGTTGGAGGGGGCGCTTCGAGGCCTCAGTTTCCCTACCTGTAGCAGGAGGGCTTGTCGTAGCCAGGCTGGAGGGGCCAGTGTTCCCTGAGGAGAGGAGGGGAAGGGAGGAGGGGGCAGGACCAAGGAGGTCAGCTGGGGAGGAGCAAGGCATGCACAGCACTGCGCCCCCCTAGCACCCAGTGATAAGGGAGCGTGGGAACCCGGCGGGAGGGCGGGGGCGGCTCCCCCAGGAACTTTCCAAAACAAGCGGCCTCCTCCGGCTGGAAAGTTTCCACCACTGGAGCTGACCCAAAAGGTGGATAGTTGGGAACACTCACAGGAAACATGGGCCTGGCCTTGGGGGTTGGGGGCTCCAAGTTTCAACCTCAAGGGACTCCAGTGTGGGGGAGCCGGAAGTAGACTGGGGCACCCCAAGCCAGAGGCAACCTGGAAGTTGGTCTGGCAGGGCAGGCTGCCTAGGAGAGGTGGTTGCTGGAAGGGGCCTTGAGACACGACACATCTTTTATCAAGATACATGAAGAACTGCCCATGCAAAAACCTGGGGGGAATGGGTTCAGGGGCAGGTGAAAAGGTGGCCAGGTGGGATGGGGGGAGCAGCAGTCTGGGGACCAGGGCCGACCCTCAAGGCTGGGGACAGGGAATATTGTGTAATAAGTATTTGGGTCTTGTCCCTAGTTTCTGGCTGGAGATGGAGTGCAACAGCCAAAGGCTGGTGATTTCATCATACCTACGTAATGGAACCTCCACAAAACCCCCGAAACCACACAGGTTGAGCGAACACAGGAAATGTGGGAGGGGGGCTCACCTGGAGAAGGGCATGGGCGCCCAGTGCCATTCCCCACACCCTGCCTTCAGCATCTACCTCCTGTTTGGCGGCTGAAGTGTTCTCCTGAGTGCTGTAAGCCATTCAAGCAAACCTAGGAGGGAGCCGTGGGAACACCTGATTCATAGCCAGTGGCCAGAGACTTGTGGCAGGTGCCTGGAGTGGGGGGCGGGCTCATGGGACGGAGCCCTTAACCTGCAGGCTCTGCTACCAACTCCAAGAACTGAAATCCAGTTGATGCCAGCGGTCTGGAAGGCACTTGTGCCTCCAAGTGCCAGGTGACCTGGGAATGTGCAGAGACTGGAAAGGCCCCAAGACCCAGGCTTGGGGAACCCCCGCATTCACTGGGCAGCCTGTGGGAGGTGCCGGGAGAAGGGCGAAAACAGAACAGTCAGTGGGGCACCGGACAGCAATTGCAGGGACTGCCTGGGTGTGTGACAGGGAGGTACTGTGCGCCCTGGGGGGGACTGGGGAATCCCTGTCCCCACCATAACACAGGCTACTGAAGGCAGGGGCAGGGCTATCTCCACCAAGTACCAGTGCCCATGCAGAGCCTAGCACATAGAAGGGGCCGTGGGATCAGAGTGCTGGGGGCACCTCCTGCAGCTGATGCGCACTCAGGGCGTGATGGCCATGGTGCCTCTGGGCAGCGCGAGGGGCTGCAGGGGAGTCTGGTGAAGGACCTGGGGAGCACGTGGCCACAGCAAAGCTAAGGCACGACAGGGTACAAAGAAGCAGACACTGGCCCTGGACCCTGGACTGTGGGGATAGAGATGTTATCCCCTGAAAGGACGGGATAGCCAGGCTGCCCAGGGAGCAGGGTACACCCTGCCCCACGGGCCCGCCTGACCTTATCTCCTGTGCCCCTTGGATTCCCAGGCCACCTTAGAACTCGGGCCAAGGCTGGAGCCAGCAGGGCTGTCCAAAAGCCTAAGACCCAGAGCCCCTGACCCCTGGACCCCTTTCATCCCAGGCTTATTATTCTTTGTCTGTTTTTCCTTTCTAAAATAAACACCCACCCCCACCCTGTCCTTCAAAAGCAGGACCCTGACCCCTGCCTTCATCTCCTCACCTGGAGCATGGGACAAGGACAGCCATCCCTGCTGCCATTCTGGGCCTGGGAGATCCCACTGGGCCTTGGCATCCCCATCCCCATCATGGGCACAGGGGCAGCCCCTGCGAGCCGGCCTGGTGGGAAGAAACAATAAAACAAGCGCCATCACTGCCCTTTTCCCCATCCACAGGTCATTTACCCCCAAGGAAGGGCACTCCCCTGGCCCCAGGTGTCCCTACTACTCCTGGGGGGTATGGCACTTTGGAAGGCCCCTGCTGGACCTGATCTACCACCTGAGGACACAGCCCTACTCCTATACCTACCGTGGCTCCCCACTATCCCCATAGCTTGTCTTCATCCTTTCCTACCTATGACCAGGCAGTTTGACCTCATGCCTCGCATTAGCAGGGCCCATCCGTCTCGGCTAGTCTCCACCCACCCGCCTCCCTGCCTCCCACCCTACCCCGCACCTCATACCTGCTCAACACCATGGCTGCTCCAGCGCCCCGTCTCCTCCCGACCCCAGCCCACCCCCACAGGGGGCCAGGAGGCCCCGGTTAGGACAGACACAAATGCACCCAGGCACCTGGGGCTGCGGGGTTCGGTTCAGTGAAATTTATTGTAGGTTGAAAAAATCAGCATTCACCTGCTTAGTGTACAAAAAGGACACTAGATCTTTTAAGAAAATATTAGGAAACTGAAGACGCAGATGCCTTTCAATCGTAACATTTTGGCAAAAGTGAAAAGTTCTTGTAAACACCAACTCCATGGCTCAAAATAGTTTTTCTCCACAGTACAATATTAAAAGGGGGGGGGAACACAGTATCAATAAGTTAGACCATATTTAATCAGCTAGAACTTTTGTCCATCATCCCCCAAAGCACAATACTTTTCTTAGCTTCATAATTCCTTAAAAGGAGAAAAACAACAACAATAACAAAAAAAACAACAAAAAGCCAACAACAAAAAGGAAATTCAACTTAGAGTCCCTTGAACTGGTTCCCAGGGCAGAGGGCTGGATCAGCCCTCCCGCTGCAGCCTCCTTAAATAATCCTTCACCCGAGTCTGCCTGTCCAGCTGGGTACAGTCTGCGCACGCGACACAGCTATATGTGGAGCTCGGGGGTCCCTGGGGTCCGCTCAGCCCTCCCACTCATCCCAAATGAAAAACAAAACACTTATTGAAACATGAAGGATCAGTTGCCTTGGTGCTCTGGGCATCCCAGGGGCACCCAGGAAGGCACCAGTGGGCCGGGCACGCTGCAGGGGAGCCTCCACTCGGCACCGCTCTTTGGGAAGCCAGCAGGAGACCTCCCTGTGGCTTAGAAGAACAGACCTGCCTGCCAATCACTCATGCTCTCCCTGCCTCACTCCTTTGGGCGGCCGCATCCCCAGCACCCCCCAGCTTGCCAGCCCCAGGCTCCAGGTTGCAGCCACTCCCTCTGCCTCCCCAGTCCTGGTGGCTCCATGGACTGTGGCCCTGAATGTGAACACACGCCTCAGGCCCCACTACAACCCGGCAGGGTCCCCCCCCCCACATACACACACACGTGCATACGTGCGCACACACAGGTGCATGCGTGCGCATGGTCCCCCAACACTCTGGGGGACACTGGACTAGGCACAGCTACTAAGCAGCAATTATGGTGTCCATGGAGCCCATGCGCCCAGAGTGGGCGGACAGGGCACATTATCTGAGCTCGCTCTCGGTGGGGGGGGGGTGTCCCCCGACCCCCCTGACACCCAGCTCCTCCCTGAGTGCAAAGCCTATGGTGGCTCTGCTAAGATGACCCCAAGATCCACAAGCGGACTGAGGGACAGAGCGAGGTCAACAGCATGGAGACCACACAGTCTCAGCGCGAAAAGAAAAGCAGCAGCAAAGGGGGAAATTGAGAACATAATAAAATCCGACACTGCTCTTGCAGTGTGAGCTCGTAGCCCAGAAAAGCCCCAGTGACCCCCTACAGCTGAGGGCCTGAAATAGCAGGGCAGGCCCGGTGGGCCAAGAGCCGCTCTGCTCCCGCAGCTCCCGCAGCTGCTCCGGGCCAGCTGGAGTTCTTGAAATAGCCCTGGGCGGGCCTCCACCCCGGTACAGCAGAAACCCTGTCCTGGCCTGGGGGTGCCGTGAGGGCTGGGGAGGCCAGGGCAGGAAGGAGGGCCCAGGGCAGGAACACAGCCAGACACCAGCCCAGGAGGACAGCCTGGGAGGCCAGCCCAGCCGGCAGCAGCCCCTGCGCCCCACACTCCCCGGCCCCCAGCCCTCAGGAAAAGCTCTGAACTTTGCGATGGCATCTGGAATACTGCAGGCAGGACACAGGGTGGCATCTAGACCCTGGTATCCAAGGAGGGGAGGCACAGGTTTAGAAAAGATGCTTTCTCTCTCATACAAAAATAGACAGGAGTCTCCTAAGTAGTAGCTAAAAGTGGCTGTCTTTGTATAAAACTAGAAAAGGCAGACAGGCTGGCCTTGGCGTCTTTCCAGGAGGGGACACTGAAACCCCTTGGGCTGCAGGCTGGAGAGGAGGTGGGCCTCCTGAAGAGCCCATCCTGGGTGGGGGCTCCCCAGGAGATGTGGGGGGCTGGGGGCGTGGGATGAGACACTGGCCACCCCACCTTCCTCGGTGAGCTGAGGGCAGCAGTCTGCGGGGGCTCCCGTGAAAGCCGGCATTGCTGGCTCAGATGAACATGTCTTCCTTGTGTTTATTTTTTTAAATAAATCTCTTTTTCCGCTCTGTAGCTTCCCCCACCCCCGCCCAGCCCCCCCACTCCCCCGCCGTCCAGAAGGGTCAGCCCAGCAAGGGGAGCTGGCCCAGCAGGCCGCGCAGAACCTCCGGCGCCCTGGCGTCAGGCTAGGGCCAGGCCTGCAGCTGCCGCTGGTCGTACTCGGCAATGAGCCTCTTGATGTGGGCCAGCTTGCTGTGCAGGTACTCGCAGCGGTGCTTTTCCTGGCTGTAGTTGGTGTTGGTCTGCAAGAGAGAGGCAGACCTGAGCCCCATCCCCCACCAGCCAGCGTCCCAGAGTGCAGCAGGGCCAAGTGCTGCCTCGTGTGCCAGCCTACGGGCAGCCCTGGGCTCCCACCCCCCCTGCCTGCAGGCCAGCGCCCACCACGCAAGGATGAGGACCCTTGCTCTACCTCAGGCCAGAGCCCTGGGCTGGTGCCTCTCCCCAAGCCCCATCCTGGGAAACAGAGTCACTGACAGGATGAGGGCGGCCAGAGGCAAGACTGTCAGGAAGCCTCCTTCCTGGACTGGAGGCCTGGCACACAGGGGCACACACACGGCGAACCCACAGCTAGCGGCCTTCAGAGCAAGAACTGAGAGAGCCCTGAAGGTGCATTCCTGCTGCAGGGGGGCAGGGAGCTTCAGCTCCTCCCCTGTCCTTGGGGAAAGCTGGAAAGAGCCTGGGGGCTGCACCCACAGAGGAGTGGGAGTGCTGGAGGGTGTTTTGCTGCCAGGGAAGGGATGCGCTGAGCTTCTCAGCAGTAAATGGTCGGGGAGGGGGAGGCAGGAGCTGCTCTGAGGACTGGAGACCCGGGCCTAGCCAAGGCCCTTCCCTAGTGTGGCTCACCTTGAGCCATCTTCATCTGACCACCACCCCCCCAAGGGGTGGAAACTTACCTTTTTGATTTTTCGATATTCCTGCAAAATCTGGCCCCGAGTAGTCTGGAGGAGAAACAAAAGAGAAAGCGAACAATGCTCTGGCCTGCAGGAGGCCCCTACTGAGCTTGTCTGATAACCTGTGACCTGCAGAGTCACCACCAGCCTTGAGACAGTAGGCTCATCGTGGCCTGAGAGAAGCTGACAAAGTAAAGAGAGCCAGGCTGGGGTTGGGGGTGGGGCGGGAGGGGAGGATGAGCAGGGCAGGAGGTGGGGGAGGATGCCGGGCCAGGGGAGTGAGGGGCAGGGGCCCAGCCTCAGGGACAAACACAATGGCCTATGCAGTGGGAGGGAGGAGGCTAAGAGCAGGCTGGGCGGCCTCCTTCCCTCACACCCAGCTGGCCTGCCCACTGTTCAAGGCCAAGAGCAGAGCCCCCCCACCACCTGGGGGTGCAGGGGGATACTGAGGAACATCCATGTGGGGGCTACAGGAGGGAGAAGAGCAAGAGCCCAGGACTGCTCTGGCCCAGACCCTCAGAACCCTCATCACTCCTCCAACTATGAGCTGTTTCCTCTGGAAACCAAAGAGGTCCCCACAACTCAACACCCTAATTAATCAGACTAACTCTGAAAGGTGGCACGAGGGGAGTGACCAACGGCACTGCCCCCACTCCTCCCAGCAGGGAGCTCCCAACATGGGTCAGCTTGAGCAGAGGGGGAGGAGCCACAGGGACTCTCCAGCCCCAGCCCTGTGGCTCTGACAGCACCGATGGGCTGTGAGCTGCACAGCAGACCCAACCCTACAGGTCCTGGCTGTTTCAGGGGCTCTGAACAAGACTCCCCAGGTTGGGGGCCATCTCCTGCCTGTGGAGCCAGTCTCCAGTGTCCCCACTGCACAGGAAGTGGAGCCGGGCCCCAGAGCCCATGGACTCCCATGGCAGAGCCCTGGGGGGCTGACCAAGCACACCAGCAGCTAGGGACAGCTGCCTGCCAGGCTGCGACAGGGAGAAACACGGGCTGAGCGAGGCAGCCCTCCTCACCTAGGAGAGGTAGTGGCCAGGCTCTGGGGCCACGGCTGGGGTTGGAAGTCTTGGCTTTGGCTGTGCCCACAAGAAACCTACCACCCTACCCAGGCGGGGTGCAGAGCGCAGGGACTAGCACGCCCCACCAGGGGTGGGGAGCAGGGAACGGGGGGGGGGCAGGGGGCCATGGCCGGGGCGCTACCTACCTCGTATTCCTCGGAGCCCTGGGACAGCTGCCGGAGCTGGGCATCCAGCTGCGTGAAGCGCCGCGTGATCTGCTCGATGCGTGCGTGCAGGTCGCGGTACTCGCTGTATTCTGCGTTGAAGTCGTTCTTGTAGCTCTGGCGCTGCTCCGAGGAGGAAATGGTAGCGTATTTTCTGAGGAGACGGAAAAGAGGGGCCCGGCAGGGCTCAGGGGGCTGCGGGCGGAGAGGCTTGAGTGCCCCTGGCTGCATGCCTGGCCCCACCGGGCGCCAACGTCATGGGCTCCAGGAGGAGCCTGGGCCTGGAACAGGCTGTGTGGCCCAAGAAGACCCCCGCCCCCGGGGAAGTCCTCCAGAGGGCCAGCTGCAGCGCAGGGCAGAGGGCAGGGTGGGGAGAAGGCGCTAGGCCAGCGAGGGAAGTGCTCACAGCAAGTAGTCGGGCGTCTCTGAGGTCGATGTGGGGACACTTGAGCTGCTGCAGGTCCCGTTCAAACCTACAAAGAAAGATCAAAAGGTCTGTTGTCTGAAGGACATAGAGGGGCAGCAGAAGGGGAGTCGGATGGCAGAGGCAGGGAGAGGGCCCGTCAGGGGCCACCTGGGGGCCTCACGGGACCCGGCAGCACCACAGCCAAGCATAGTGTGTGTCCCCGAACCAGTCGTGGGATGTGCAGGTTTTCAGCAAGGAGCTGTAAGCAAGTACAACTTCACTGCAGGCCCAGAGCCTGAGCTAGCCAGCAACCCCGCTGGCTCTGCGAACTGCGTGGGAAAGACCATTACTCTGGAGAAGAGCAACCCACCTGCCCACCTCTGGCCAGGCGGACAGAGCCAGAGGGCTGCACCCCAGGCCGCCCACGAGGTGGGACTGCAGGACATGGGACTGTCCAAGCCGCTTGGGGGCACAGCTGACCAGAACTACAATGTAGCCTTCCCAGGGCTTCCTTCCAATGGCCTTTCTTCCCAGCGTAGAAGAGATTCTGTCACTGTGCCACATGTCGTCAGTACACAGCGTGTGTCCCTAGAGGGGCAGTGGAGCCCCCGGGAATCCCTGTGCCCCGGGACTCCCACTAATGGAGGGAGCGCATGTTTCCCACCTCTCAGGGCTGTAGCCCAATGAACACACATGTGAGAGCTTAGGCCATCCTTCTGCCACACATGCTTTGTGTGAGTTACGCCTTCCAGAGTGTTCCGCCATTTGTGGGCCCAGTCAACACAGCCTCATTTAGCCCTTCTGAATCTTTACCAGGTGAGAGAACAAACAGAGAAACCAAGGCTCAGGGTCATATTCTCCTGGCACTTAAGCCACCTTCGAGCTCTGGCCTGAGGCAAACCTCAGGGCTCAGCCCCCACCAAACCCGCTGAGCTGGTTCCCATGGCAGGGCTGGGGCCTAAAGGGAACCCTCCCCGCAGCTGCCTCCTGCCCCTTCTACCAGCTTCTCCTGTGCCTCCCTGGGGCTGGGTCCCACTGGGAGAAGGCTCCCCACCCAGCACACCAGCCTGCCCAGGAAGGCACGCGGAGGCAGCAGGAGGGGGCCACAGACCGAGCAAGAGCGGGGAGCAGGCACGAGAATGGACAGAGGACCCAGAGCTGGACCGGTAGCACAGGGGGACAGGTAGCCCTGAGGGGCACAAGTTGGGGCTACAAGGTCCAGGTTGGCATCCAGGGGTGGCTAAGAAGAGCCATCCACTGGACAGGTGCAGGCTGCTGCGTCTGCCTGGGGCAGAGGTGAGCGTGGTGTGGGGCCTGGACGGTGGCCCACGGAGGAGTGGGTTCAACCGATGCCATCCCTCCCACATGAGACACAAATGCAAGGAAGCTTCCTCACATGCTGCCCTGGAACCTTCTCCAGCGCATCTGAGGGAGGGGCATGGTGCACAAAGAACAATGCCATTGTTAAAGGAAGGTGGGTGGTTCCAGCATGTGTGGCTGCCCCCACCAGCAGAGCACACAGAGGACGTCCCAGAAGGCGTCCGGGAACAGGGCGGTAGGCCTCTGTGCTCGGCCATTCCTGTTACATTTGAGGCGCCTGGGAGACGGAGATTCAGATGGACAAAACATTGCTTTTGGTACCTTAGTTGTCCTTATCTCTTCCTTGGGCCCCCTACTCCCTGGTGTGCCTGATTCCAAATCTCACTTTCCCACCTTAACCTGGGGACAAGCTGCCCAGGCCCATGTGCCCTGGACAGGATCTGAATGAAGCCAGCTGAGCGCCACATGTCCTCCTCCCTTCCCAGGCCCTGCTGGGGGAACATGGGACTTTGCTTTCACCATTTGGCACAACACGTGCTGCCTGGCTGGGCCTGCTCAGGGTTTGTCTCTCCAGACAGGACCACCTCCAGGGAGCCAGGCCTTGCCTCCCCACCCCGCTGCTGCCAACACCTGCCCTCCAGCCAGAGGGAGGGGCTGGCAAAGGCCTTTCTGGAGAGCAGGTGAACAACTCATTGAAAAGCCTTCAGGAGAAAGCAGCTCTGCTCTTGCCCCAGGAATGCCTCCTGGGTGGATCCTTCGGGGGACTGATCTGAAAGCAGCAGCAAGTTTCACAGCCGGGAGTGTCTGCAGGTACAGCTCCGTGGCCACGCCATGCCCATCAGGTTAACAGCAACATGGGCGGCTCCACTCAGGAGCCCTGGGCTACAAACTCAAGGTAGCCCAAGCTCTGAGGGTGAAGATCCCTACTCCCACCCCAAGTCCGGCCTGTCCATACACCTCCACAGTGTCTCTGGGCCCCACAAAGGTTCTCTGGCTCAGCACACAGCCCCAGCTGGCCCCACACCCCTCTCATCCTGCTGCTATGATCCCAGATCTCTCGACTTCCCACTCTGTGACCTCCTTCTGACTCCTACTGCCTGCTGTTCTATGGACAGCTTCCCAAACCCAGTCTCCACGTGCTGAATGTTCGCCAGTCAGCAGGCTACATGAGGCCTGTGGCAGTCCAGGTGCTGCCCCGCTCCACCAGGCCCTGCACCCCACTGCCTTCCTTGAACCCCAGCCCCACCCTGCTCCCTTTCAGTGTCTGGGACCTCCCAGCAACCAGAGCTGAGCCCGGAACTAGTTCCTCTCTGGGTGGACTGTCTCCTCCCACGGGCCCCAGGTCAGAGGCTCTGTGCTCCCAGCACTGGCCTGACACACAGCAGGGCTGAGACCGCTGGGACCTTCACAGACAACCTTGTATAAGAACACAGGGTGCAGGGGCGCCCGGGTGGCTCAGATGGTTAAGCGTCTGCCTTTAGCTCAGGTCATGATCTCCAGTTTTGCAGATCACACCGCACATCGGGCTCTAAGCTCAACAGGGTATCTGCTTCTTCCTCTCTCTGCCTCTCCTCCTGCGTGGGCTCTCTCTGCCTCTCTCTTTAGTGAATAAACAAAAAATCTTAAAAAAAACAAAACACTGGGACGCCTGGGTGGCTCAGTTGGTTGGGCGGCTGCCTTCGGCTCAGGTCATGATCCCATGATCCCCTGGGATCGAGTCCCATATCGGGCTCCTTGCTCGGCGGGGAGCCTGCTTCTCCCTCTGCCTCTGCCTGCCTCTCTGTCTGCCTGTGCTCGCTCTCTCTCCCTCTCTCTGACAAATAAATAAATAAAATCTTTAAAAAAAAAAAAAAAAAAAAAAAAACCACTGCGCATAGGTGCGCCTGGGTGGCTCAGCTGGTTAAATGTCTGTCTTCGGCTCAGGTCATGCTGTCGGGGTCCTGGGGTCGAGCTCCACATTGGGCTCCCTGCTCAGCGGGGAGTCTGCTTCTCTAACCGCTCCCAATCCCGCTCATGCTCTCGTTCTCACTCACTTTTTTTTCAAATAAATAAATAAAATCCTAGAAAACAAACAACCAAACATATGGCACAAAGAAGCTGAATGTGCAGAGCATACCACTATGGGGCTCTTGTGGTGGTAGAGACCCTCTCTGGGCAAAGGTGGGGGTAGGCTGGAGCTCAGGCTCCTGGCACTGTCCTCCTACAGAGTCCCCCACCCCAGGCCTGCCTCCTGGTACATACCCGGGGCATCTGGTGGGGCTCCTAGGGGGCTGGGCATGTGGTCTGGCAACCGGGCCCGGTGTCTATCCTCAGCTGCTCTCTCCTTGTCTTTGTGCTTCTTGGACTTCTTCTTGGATTTGCTGCGTGATGAGCCACCATGGGGCCTGCTGGGCTGGGCACAGTCCGTCAGCAGGGGCAAGCTGAGGCACGTAGTCGGGGCCGGTGCGGCCACTTCCCCGTGCTCACAGTCCCGGCCACTGTGACCCAGGTCATTGCTGACGTCAGCTAGAGGGTCATGGGTCCTCGGGGGCTCCAACCGTGGGGGCAGGTGGGCGTCTGAGCCAGCTAGTGGGCCTGGAGTGGGCAGCAGGGCCTCACGGCCGTGGGGTGCACTCAGCTTCCCATTGATGGCAGGCTGAGCTCTCTGGGTAAAATGTGATATCCTGGTTTTCTTGCTGACCAGGGAGTCGGTGAAGTCAGGAGGCTGTGATCGTTTCTGCAACGGGAGGGAAACAAATTTAAAAGGGAGACTGTGTTTGGAGCCACTGATGTCTCCTGAGGAGTAGGTGGGGAGCAACAGGCCCTGAGCTCAGGAGGCCCTAGGAAACCTGGGGCCTAACTGCAAGGCCCACTCTGGCCACAAGGGGGCACACCCAGAAAAGAACCAGCCTTTTGCTAACCTAGGCTCAGCTCACCCTGAGGACAGAGCCAAGGAAGGGCAGCATCCATGGAACTAGCCAGCTGAGCAGTCAAAAAGGTCGTCTCCACAAACTGCTCTGAAACTTGGCAGTGTTCGGCGTCATCCCTGGATGATTGGGATGGTGAAAGGACCAAGTCTGAAGGACACACAGCAGCCCCTCAGGCTGGGACTCCCCCCACCTCCCCACCAGACCCAGGACTACTTGCATCCCCAAGGGACACCCTGTGACATGGTACAGGCGCAGCCTTACTCCACAAGTGAGAACGCTGAGGCACGTGAGACAAAGCCAGACCACGGATCTCCCAGACCCTGGGAAATGACTAGAGAGAGCAAGGTGGCAGGCCCAATAGGGTAAGGAGGCT
Source organism: Neogale vison (assembly GCF_020171115.1). Classification (NCBI taxonomy): domain Eukaryota; kingdom Metazoa; phylum Chordata; class Mammalia; order Carnivora; family Mustelidae; genus Neogale; species Neogale vison. Next base: position 212,550,223 of record NC_058096.1, on the reverse strand, counting down.
GTCAGCCCTCTACTTTGGCCCTGGGCCAGGGCAGGCACAGACCTGACCTCTCCACAAGGAGGATTCAGGGCCTTGGACATACGCTGGGAAAGGGGGAAATAAGGGACTTAGGGTGAGGGACTCAAGAGCCAGAGCGCACAGGTGGGGACACCTGAGCATCCATCCTGACTACTGACTGAACCAGCAGTGGTCACGGCTCACAAGGCCCTGCGCCTGCAGCTGGCCTGCTCGATTCTACGGAACCTTCATGACAGCCCTGGGAGGCCAGTGCACCTGCCATTCCTGCTGTACACAGAGCACTGGGCTCAGGGCAATCCGGGAGCCTGCCCTCCCTTGGCCACAACACCCACAAACATTCGAGGGAACTGCACGGAGGGCCCAGGCCCAGTCTGGGGAAGGTCGGGCAGTTGCTCATTCACCGAAGAAAACACCTGCCTCTGAAGCAAGGGCCTCATGGGCTGCCCTAACACAGCTCAGGCCTGGCCCACGGGCCCCTCGCCCACCCTCCTTCCTCACGGCCACCGCGCCTTGTCCCAGCCTGGCCTACTGCTCCTACCTGTGGGGGTGAGGCCGAGTTTCCATGTTCCCTGGGAGGACTGGCGGCAGCGGGGTCTCCGGGCAGGCCAACGGCACTCTGTGGCTGACACAGCTTCCTACAGAGGAGAGGCGGGGTAGCTGTACGGCCCCACAACCTGCCTTCCCGTTGATGCCACACTGTGTCCCCTACACCAGTGATTCAGGGTGGGCCCGCTGTCCCAATGAACCAGAGCAGGGCCGAGTACATGGGGTACCTCAGGGCATGGTGGGCAGAGAGCAGTCCAAACACATCCCCCCCCCAGGCTCACCCACAGCCCGGAGGATGGCCCACCCGGAGTCCTGTGTGCCCAGAGAAGGCTCAGTGGGCCGCCCGCTCACCCAGACACCCGTTACTGTGGAGACCAGAGACCCGAGTAAAACTGACTGGATATTCAAGCTCTGCGCTATGTCCCTGCGGAAGCTGGGCACACTCAAGCACCGGCCCCTCCTTTTAAAAAGCAATAATTCATCCTAACAATGTTTATTGCAGAAACCTTAGAAGATGCTGCAGGGGACTGTGATGCCCTAGCCTCACAGGAAGGACTCCCGGATTCAGGTCCACCTTCCTGGGAGCCAACATGACAGTATCTCCTCAAGGATGACAGGGGCAGTCACCAGCCTACTGGTACCCGAGCACAACAGTGCAGCCAGGGACCAGAAAAGAGACACCGTGACACTCAAAGGGCAGATGGAGGCCCCACTAGTGACCCTGGTTTGAGGCCGCCCTCTGATCCCCTCTCATATTCCGAGGCTGCGAGTCTCCCGGGAGCCCAGCAGCCAGCCGGGTGCAGTGCGTGGAGAGAGCAGCACCATCTAATGCTGAAAGCAAGACACGGGGCCCCAGGCCATGGCACCCCCTGGCCCGGAGCTCAGAGGCTCAGAGACCTCACAGAAGGGACTCCTGCAGGGCTGTCCCTGCTCTGCTCTGGGGCTGTGGGGAAGGAACCCACAGTGTCCTAGGAGGCCAGGCTGCTCTAGCCACACCTGGACCATGGGATGGACAGAGGTGCGGCCTTAGGAGACTGAGGAAACAGAGGGGCTCACGGGGGGTGCGGAGAAAGCTCGGCAGCCATCCTGAGGGGACAGAGCCACTCAGAAAAGCCTTGAAGGGCTGCACCGAGGCCTCCAGGTAACAAATGTCAGAGTCCAAAAGAGACAAGAGAAAGCATCTGAAAGCAAAGAGAGACTCTCTAAGCAAATAAAAACTTTAAATCCACAATAGAAACACCAGCCTCAGTATCCCCAGAAAGACAAAGTACTTGAATAGAATTTCTCCAAAGATGATAAACAAATGGCCAATAAACACACGAACAAGTACACGTGTTTGGTCATCAGGAAAATGCAAGTCAGAACCACAAGGAGATATTACCTCACACCCACTAGGAGGGCTGGAATAAAACAAAACAAGAACGGAAAAGAACAAGTGTTGGTGAAAAAGTGGGGGAAACTAGAAACCTCTGTGTGTGTCGCTGGAGCGGGTGATGTTGTGGAAAAAAGTCTGGCAGTTTCGCAAAAACCTCAACTCTACTCCTCCTGGAGAGAATGGAGAATCCATGTCCATACAGATTCTCGTACACAAATGTTCACAGGACCCCGGACTCCCATGCCGGGAGGCGGAGACGGCCCCATCAGCAGACAGACAACTGTGGCGGATCTCCACGTGCACCAGGTACCCACGCAGGAACGAAGCTCTGATACATGTTATGGCCTATGTGAACCCTAACCGTACACAGATAAAAGGCAGTCACAAAAGGCCAAAGATCCCAAAGTCCCAAAGATCCCATTGATAGGAAACATCCAGAACAGGCAAATCCACAGAGACCGAAAGATTCATGGTTGCCAGGGGCTGGGGGGAGGGGGCACGGGAGTATCTGCTGACATTTGGGGTTCCATTTTGGGGCACGTGTTCTGGAACTAGTACAGGTAGCAGCTGTACAACACTGCAAATGTAATTCACACCACTGAATTGTGAGAAAGAAGAACAAGGCTGGAGGCCTCACAATCCCAGATTTCAAGATCTACTCTAGAGCCATAATAGTCAACACAGTATGGTCTTGGCATGAAAGACAGACACAAGGGGAGTGACTACAGGGCTGGGCACGGCTGCTGAGGCCTCACAGTGCCCTGGAACACCCGGGACAGGACGGGCCCCAGCAGCCCCACACACGGGAAACAGAAACACAGAGGAAGAATCAAAATGGTGGTGGCAGGTGTCCACGTAGAGCCGAGCCTCAGGGGCCCAGGCTGACCCTGGAAGCATCCGCATACTTAGGTCAGGTATGATTTTGAACAAGCTGTAGGAAAAGGAGGCAGCCCAGCTTCTGGGTGATACCAATCCTAAGCGACAGAAATACCCCAAGGCCTTATTTTTCCTTTTTGCTGCGAGGCTTCAAGAACCGCTATAAATTGGGTTTTCTTCAGGGAGGGAACAACCTAAACTGAAGGAAAAAAAGTGTGCAGACGGGTGGCTGGGTAACCCTCAGTGCGGTTGCTGGCATCGAGGATGCCGACAGTGACCTTTGCACACCAACCGGACCAAGCTTCCAAGGACAGCAGGTGCTGCTGGCAACAAGTGGTTTCTGGCACGGCTGATCCCCAAGCAGGGCCCCGGTACTGGCCTTGCTGGCCATGCTGGTCCAGGTGAAGGCTGAGGGCCCTGGGTTCACACAAGGCCCGGCAGCTCACTCAGCGGAGCAGAAAGGAACAGGGAGGAGGAGCCCGGAATGACACAAAGCTCCAGAGCTGAGATTCCTACTGACCCCACCTACACACCAACACACAACAAGGCTACTTGGTCTCGGCCACGCTCCTTCTGGAGCACTCTGTGTGGCCAAGGCCCTTGGGTTTTGAGAAAAGCAGGTACCCAGCAAGAGACTCTGAAGGGAGGGCAGGAATAGCCTTGCAGTGTCCCTAATGCACGCCTTGTCACCTCAAAGCACTTCGGTGGGTAAATTTGACCAATTCAACACCGGACTCTTTGTCCAAAAATGTCTGATGGATCAAAACACCTGTAGGTGACAGAACCAACGCCAGGCGCATTTAGCTGTGGCAACAGGAAACGCCAGAAAGAGGATGGGGGTGGGAGCGGTCTTCTGCTGAGAACCGCTCCTCAAGCCCCCCGTGACCTTTGGACAGTCGGAGCGGTGACCCCAGGCTGGTTTGGAAGCAGGTACTGGTTTGGGGAGGAGTGCCCTGCAGGGCTGAGGAGGAACTCTGGGTTCACCTAGAGTTGCCCCGAGTCTACATGCAATTACTGCTTTAAAAAGCTGAGCTTCAAAAAAAAAAAACCACAACCACATAAATAACTCAAGTCCCTGAGAAATCATTTAAAGACTAATTAGTCTATCAGCCAGTTCCGAGTGGCGCTTCACAGCCTGCGCTCCCGTCAGGCATCGGCAGAGAAGGAAATCATTAACTGCTCGCCTGAGCCAGGCAGGGGCCTACTTAACCACTCCTCCCCCGAGCCACCAAGGCCACTCCTGACCTCGGGTCCCAATTAATCTGAAAGGGAATGTGTTTAATTAATGCTACTTAATCACGCCTGTGGGGAGTTTTGTTTTGCTTTGTTTCTCTCTGCTTCAAGTTCTTGGGAGGTTCTTTTAAAGAAGGAGGCGGCCTGTAGCTCAAGCCTGTGGGGCTGCGCAGGTTTTGGAAGGGCGCTTGACAGGAAAGGAAGTGTGGAACAAGCAGAGCGGACCGAAGCGTCCTGTGTGGGTACTATGGGGCTCTGGCGCGTGACTTGCACCCTTCACTCCACTCAGCAGGTGCTGGCCCGGCCCTGAGGTGTCCCAGGTAGTGGGAAAGATGCCAGAGAGACTCCACAGATCCCTCCATCCTGCTCAAGGGCCCTATGACCTTCAGGACCACACAAGGCCACCCTAGCTCCCTCAGGATGCCATCTGTCCCAGAACCAGGGTGTGGGGACATGCCCAGGCACGGGAGGCGGCATTACCGGACAAGCATCCGCTTCAACAGCTGCTGGTCCCCTTCCGAGTAGCCAGGCCAGTCCTTCTGCACGTCCTTATACACACAGTCCTTCAAGGTGCACGTACCATCCTTGGCATTCACGTTGGCCACCTGTAAGACAGAGACAGGATCACCTTGCTGGAAGCCTAGGAGAGGCAGAAGTTACTGAAAGTAGGTGATGGAGGCTGGGGGGCAGAGACACACAAGGGGAAAGAGGACAGCACTCCCCCAATCCCCTGCACACTGGGGCAACAAGCCTGAGGTTGCAAAAGGATCCGAACACCAGGTCCTGACAACCAGGTCTTACAGCTGCTGGAAGACACTTCGGCTCCAAAGCAGGCAGGGCTGCCGTCTACACTCCCAGGACCCCAGCACCGGCCTCCCCTGTTACGGACTGAAGGTTTTCGTCTTACCAAAATTCATGTTAAATCTCAGCACCCAAAATGAGACATTAGGAGGTGGGGCCTCTGGGAGGTGATCAGGTCATCAGGGTGGAGCCCTCATGAATGGGACCAGTGTCCCTGTAAAAGAGACTCAGAAGAAGCTCCCTCTCCACCCCTGCCATGTGGTAACACCGTGAGAAGACAGTCTGTGAACCGGGAAGGGGTCTTCAGCAATCAACCAATTTTATGGTGCCTTGACCGTAAGACTTCCCAGCCTCCAGAACCGCAAGGAGTAAACATCTGTTGTTCATAAGCCTCCCAGTTTATGTTATTCCAGTAGAGCAGTCTGAAGAGACCGACACCCCCTCTTGGACATGTACTCCCGTGGCAGAGATGGCGGCAGGTGGGGGAGCCGGGGCCCCCAGGGACCAGGCTAAGTCCATCTTCCCTGCAGTCAGCTAGCCCTGCTCAGGCTGATTAACTATGGCCGAGCTTGTCTCCAAGATGGCAAAGCTGGACTCAGAACGTTGATCTTAAGGGCACTTGAAGAAGTTCAGGTCCCGCTCCCAAGCGGGAGCCCCTGTGCCAGCCTCACTGGGCCCACAGCACGCAACTGCGGGGGAGCTGGTGTGACAGCAGCCGTTTTCACTACCACGGGCTTCTAAGGGGACTCCAGGTCACAAGGGTTTCCACAGGGAGCATTTTTTTTTAATGGCTGAGTAATATTCCACCAAACATCTGCACTGGACGCCATTTCCAGTTTCTCTGTAGCTTAAATAGACACCACTGTGTGCAGGTTCTCCCACGCTGGTGACGGTTTCCTTCAGCCAGCTTCCCAGAACTGGGATGAATGGGTCAACGGCTCTGGACATTTTTACAGCTCTTGATGCAGTTTGCTAAAATGCTCCCCAGAAGAGCCACCCACCCATCCACACTCCCCCCCACAGAGGATGAGGCTCGGGGCTTCTCTGGGGCCCTGCCAGCACCGGAGACAGATGTTTTTACAGAAGGAAGAGAGAAGGTGCCTTTGAAGAGTGTGATTTCATCTGTGCTGCTCATCAGAATCCCTGATCCCTTGGGGTGGGGGGGGCTGGAAATGACCAGCCCACGGTATCCCCCGAGACCTTCCCCTTCCTCAAGCTGCTGGGGTCCTGCTACTGCACCCAGCCCCCAGGGAGGACATGCTGGGTAGTAAATACAGGAGCACAAAGCAGAGAGGGCCATTCAGAAGAAAACAGAGTAGACAACGGGGGATGTTCTGCCCACAGACACCAGATAAGCTGCCCCACAGAAGGCTGCTGAATCCGAATCAACCAGAGAAGCCGGAGCCCAGCACGGGGCCTCTCTGATCCCAGGCAAGGGCTGGGAGCAACGGCAGCATCTCAGAGGTTAGAAAAGCAGGCACCCCAGGCAGAATGACATCAGTACCAACAGATCCCCAGCTCTTCAAAAACCGAGCCTGGCCTGCTGGCTGCACTTGAGGGTTGCTCAGAGGGTAAATCTCAGATGTTAACTGTGTGCTTGGTCAGCCAAGTTCCACATTCTGCATTTGAGGGGCTCATGTGCTTCTTCTTTATTCTGGGCACAAACAGGGTGAGAGAGGAAGATGGGAGCAAGGGCCGCTTCCAAGTATGCCACAGTAGGGGCTGATGGCAGCCTGACCGGCCAGCAGTGTGGGCTATAGCACACCCAGGGACAATGCTGGCTCACGTCTAAAGACCTGGCATTTTGCCAGCCCTGCCTCATTCTCTCCGAGTTCCAGCCCAGGGGAAGGGCCTCCACTGTGCCTTTGAGTTCCCACGGATAAGGCTGACACCTGTGACCTTCCAAGGAAACCAACCCCCTCAGAACATCATTCCTGGTTCTGGAGCTTTCTGGATGCTTTGACAGGCCCCTCTGCCAAAGAAAACTTCTGAGCTGTGAAGCTACACGTCTATCTTCTAAACAGGCCTTGAGCCGACCCGTATGCTCAGAGGGAGAATTGCGCAGCTTGGTCCTCACCTGCACTACCTCCGGGCGGGGGAGAGTGGCTCAAGAGGTCAAATCCAGGGGCACCTGGATGGCTCAGTTGGTCAAGCAGCTGACTCCTGATTTCATCATGATCTCAGCGTCATGAGATCGAGCCCCGAACCCCGTGTTGGGCTCCATGCTGGACATGGAGCCTGCTTAGAATTCTCTCTCCCTCTGCCCACCTCCCTCCTGCCTTCACACGCACCCTTAAAACAAAAGAGGCCATATAAAGAGTTTCCCGGCAAGTGGCGCCCCTGAAGCCAGAGTCCCAGCGACATAAGGGGCAGTGAGCCCCATAGCTCATCTTCAAACACAACTACTCATTGTCCCAGTATGTGAATTTTGCACTGTCTGCACGCCCAGAGCATCTGAGGCAGGCAGGATGTAAGGGGGGCAAGTGAGCTGGAGGACAGAACCCCTCGAGGTTCAACCGTGCCTCCTCCACAGGACAGGACTGTCCACTGCCAGCCAAGTGAACCTCCTGGCAGGGCCCCGAGGCAGCTGCATGGTCCAGCTGACGTGGCGAGGCCAGAACAAGCTGTTCGCCTTCCCGGGGGTCCTCCAGCTCCCTCCACAGGCTCTGAGAGACAGGGAAGGGCATAGGGGAAGCGGCCAGGCCTACAGCTCTTGCTCCGAGGCCTGAGCTCTTCCGTAATAGCAGGCTCCATCTGCTGACATCACGTTCCCCCCCAGCTAAGCCTCTCACCCTGCACGAGGCGCTGCAGTCAAGCTGTGGCCGCACACAGCAGCCCGAGGGTCCACAAGTGAAGCGCCCCTTGCCCAGGGCTGCGGCTGTCGAGTGGCAGGGAAGCTGCCTGACTGAGGAGGCTGAGCTCTGCGGTTACCCAGGCTTCTCTGGACTCTACAATCACTGGGCAACTGATGTCCAGGATCCTGTGTGCTGTGCCTGCTGCCTGTGTGTTCGCAGATGGTGCAGACTAGGGTGCTGACCTCACGCTGACCAACCTCAAGGCCACTGGACAGCAAGCGCCACAACCAGGGACATGTCCGTGACAGCCCTAAGCATGTCCTAACCGAGAAGGCCGAGGCTCTGAGGCAGGCTGAGACTCCTGGAAGAGACCCCGGGAAGGGCCCTTCCCAAGCCACCCTGTGTCCAGACCCGGTGCAGAAGCCACTCAAGGCTGACTGGACCCTCAACCTGGCCCCGGGCAAGCACGAACCTGCTGGAGGAGGCCATCCAGCGCATCCTTGTCCGCCTGGGCCAGGCCGTCCTTCTGCAGCCGCAGCAACAGCTCGGCCTTCCGGTAGGGCCTCAGCGCCAGGAGGTGAAGCACCCGGTCGCGGAAGGGCCTCTGAGACACCCCACTGCCCCCGCTAATGCCACCAACATTGCTCTTCTTGATGGCACTGGCCAGGTTGATGGGGGTCGCCCGCTTCCGGGAGGGGACAGCGTCCGTGGCCCCCGGGGCTGGTTTCCGAAACTGAACCTTCTTGCCTGCAACAAGAGCCAAGGCATTAGGGATGTGAGGGGGTGAGGGGGTGTCCCTCAGTGTCCCTCAGCCTGGGGCGGATGCCAAGTTCTGAGCGAGTGCGAGGATGCCCACCAATGGCCGCCAGCCCCAGGGGAAGGCAGTCTGAGCCGGGCCCTGCCTGGGAGGCTCAGTGGAGACCCAGGACAGCTGAGAGCACCACCTGCTGACCGCACACAGCTCAGCAGGGGCTTCCAGGGCCCCCCGCGTCAGAAGCGGGAGCTACAGGAGACAGAATGGACTTCATCATGGGCAGCCCAACCACTACAGGGAGAAGGGGCCAAAAGTAAAAAGAGTGGGGTTCCTGAATGGTCAGAGACAGGTATCCCCAGAGCCTACACATCACAGCACTGTGCTGGCCCACAGGATCCCCCACTCACTTTTATGAAAAAGGAGGACTGAACAAAGGCATCGGGCCGCTTGGGTAGCTTCTCTGGAGATGCCAGGGTAAGAGCGGCTCCCTGGCTGCAGCCCCATCAGGCACTTCTTGGGCAGACACGGCTATGCTCAGAGTCCCAGGGGCAGCAGCCAGATCCCCCCACCCTTTCAGAGCAAACAGACTCCAGCTCTGCTCTGAATGGAGGGGCCTCGGCTCAGAAACTGTGAACTCCACTCTGGACAGCGGCATCACCCCTGAGGAACATGCACGGCCAAGGGCAGGCAGTGCATGCCTCATGAACTTGGGCCAGAAAGCTCTCCGGGAGGACTTCTTTTTGTTGTTTGTTTTTGTTCTCATCCCTTAAATCTCATTTATCAAATTAACACAGGAAGAAGTGCTATCAGAATCCTCAGGGTCAGGCTTAGGGTCAGCGAGAGGCCTGACACAGTGGGACATGCATGTCTGTCTTCAGAGGCCAGGAGATAAGTGTTTCCGCCAGAACCGAAACCACTGCAAAACTCTTGCTGTACCCTAAGTGACCAAAGAAGCCACATTTCTGTCCCAGTTTTAGGCTAAAGGACCAGAAATTTATGAATATGTGTAGGCACGTTCATGTTTGCACATCGAGGTGACAGCAGGCAGGGGAAGCATGCTGGGATTCTGGCTGCGGCTCTGGGGGGTGGGGGGTGGGCTCCGTCCCCAGCAGTGGCTCACACCCCAGAGCATAGGCTCCCTCAGCACGCACAGCCACGTCCGCCCGGATGCAGCGTTCACTGGCAGCACGGACTCCTGCAAAGACGTCTGGGGTTTTGTCCAGAGTCAATCCCACCGCCAAGCCGGTGAAATCACGTGCTCCTTTGGGGGGTCTTTGAAATCCTCCTACCTTTTCTTAAAAAAGAAAAGCCCCCAAAGCCATTTGCTGTAAGCCACTTTGTGTCTCCCTCAGGCCTAACACCCTTCCTCCTGGCCTTGAATCCTGATGACTCGTGCATTTGTCTGGGCCTAGGTGCTAGGAAGCCTAAAGCAGCCACAGAGCTTCCTAAGTAAACACACTCTCCACACTGGGGGTGTCTCAACTTCACCAAAACTGTTTCCAAATAGATGATGCACTGCCAGGGGCTTCTCATCGGGCAGGGGGTCAACACATCTCCTTCCCAGGTGCGACCCGATAGCCCCTCACTGACACCAATCCAGCAGCAGGCCTCTTGCCACAGGGTACCTCTCGCCATGTGCACCTTGCCACTGGCCGTGTTGGTCTTGGGGAAGAGTTGGGCGGGCAGGAGAGGGCAGGGGTGGCCGCTAGAGGAGGATAAACCGCAACCTTCAAGGAGCACTACCTCTCTGACGGGTGGAGATCCCTGAGGCCAGAGCCTAGGAGAGGGGCCCGTGGATTTGGAATTCCTAGAGTTCTTGGGGCTCTTATCCAAACTGGGCAATGAACAGATGTCACAGCCCCCAGCTGACTCATCCAGTGTAATGGGACCTTCCTTTTTGATCCAACAACGACCTGGCTCACCCTGCTTGGGGCCATACCCATCAACCTATACCTCCAGCTCCTGGCCAGGACAGGCCCAGAGTCTCTCCTGCTCCCCACCCCCACAGGTGCCCAGCAGGCATGAGCCCCGGACAGGTGGGAGTCCCGGGCCTCATCCTCACCCAGGTAGCGGCCTCCAGCCTTGATGACGATGGCCCCACGGCTCCGTGTCTCCTCTTCGGCCTGTGCCATGCTCTGCCGTGCTTTCTGGTAGGAGTCGTCGGTGGCACACACTGTGATTTTGTCCTGGATGCTGCCCAGGCAGTCCAGGTGAACATCCCCGTGGCTGTAAGATAAGGGGCCAGGAGCCAAGGTGAGCTCCTGGGATAACAAGGACAGACGGTCTAGGAGCCCATGCCGCCCCCCACCCCATGACCCTCAGTTGGGAAATGGGGTCAGGGCTAACTTGAGTGGCATGTTTCCACATGGCACGTCTCGATCTGGAAGAAACAAGGGAACTCAGGCCCCTGGGCAGACGCAGCAGCAGGCCAGAACTTGTACCCGTGCCCCAGACACGGTGAAATAAGCAGCAAGGCTCATGCAGAGAAAGGAAGGAGGCACCGGGCCAACCTGGCTGGCTCAGCCTGTAGAGTATGCGGCTCTCGATCTCATGGTCCTGAGGTTTTTTTTTGTTGTTTTTTTTTTTAAAGATTTTATTTATTTGACAGAGAGAAATCACAAGTAGATGGAGAGGCAGGCAGAGAGAGAGAGAGGGAAGCAGGCTCCCTGCTGAGCAGAGAGCCCGATGCGGGACTCGATCCCAGGACCCTGAGATCATGACCCGAGACGAAGGCAGCGGCCCAACCCACTGAGCCACCCAGGCGCCCCTCGTGGTCCTGAGTTTAAGGCCCATGTTGTGTGTAGAGATTATTTAAATAAATAAACTTATGTAAAAAAAGAAGAAGAAGAAAAAGAAAAAGAAGGGGGCACTGGGCCTGGGTGGGACCTCACCTGGAGACATATTGCTGGATGCAGTCGAAGCTGCCCTGGGGGCTATCACGGCCAATGTTGGAGAGGTAGAAGGAGAACGTCCGTGCCTCTGTGGGGCAGTCAGGCTGGGGGATGGAGATGTGCTGTGCAGAGAACGGGAGACATCACTGGGAGGTTCACAACACAGGGGCATGGGGGGTGGGGAACCATGGAATGGCCCATCCACTGGACCCCAGACCATCCCACAACTTGACACAATGAGAATGTGCTAGCACTTTCTAAGCAGCAATGGCATCTCAGTCTGAGGAGCGCAGAGTGCTTAACATACACCCAGAGGCAGAGATCCCAGCTTGATCTGGGCCATGACCCAGCTTCCTGCCCAGCATATGGGGCAGATCTGGCCTGGGACCTGCGTGAAGATGAAATGAGACAAGATGGGCATCAGGAGCCATCAGAGCACACGGAGCAGCCAAAATGCCCCAATCCTTGCTCCCCTGTGCGATGCAGACTCCACCTGAGTGTCCGTCACTGCCCGGCAGGCCCTGAGGGGCTCACGGATGGGCAGCACTCACCCCAACAAATCGGGAACATGGTTAGATGTGACACAGGATGAATGTCTTGGTTAATGTAAACCTCACTTTGGGCAGTGCCTCTGCAGAAAGGATGGCCAGCCTGGCTAGCAGACAGACAGACAGACAGCAATGATCCCACCCAAGGTGCAGGGCTCAGCACAGGTGGGACAGCCTTGTGCCCAGAGGCCACTGCAGGATTCTAGACCAACTCTCCCTCGGTGAGGTCCTAGGGGCTATGGAGGGACTTGTAGGAAGACCCCATGTTCTGGTTGCTGGCCAATATTCAGGGTGCAGGATGGGCCTCTAGAGCCCTGTCACCAGTGATCACCCCTCATAAAGTAATCCCTGGGTTTTGGGTGCTAGAGCTCATCACAGCTGGCAAATGCACAAGGGGGCACGAGTGATAAATGGAGGTTAAGGGGATAGGCAGGCCGCATTCCGGTCTCATCCCCAGGCTGCCAAACCACCTCGGTATGTCTAAGCCAATGAAGTGAGCACGCCAACACCCTTCATCAGCACCAGACTGAACGCGGCGCAGCTGAATTCCAGCCCTGCTCCGCTGTCATGGGTAAATCAGGGCAGTTCAGCCTGTCTGACACTGAGGACGCAGTGGCTCAGGCCATAAGAAGGGATGCTGCTCCTGACCCGGCTCCACGGCCTCCCTGCCTCTCCCCTCAGGGTGGTGCATGGACCCATAGGGAACCTGCATATGCACCTGGCCTAGAGTTGGTCCCCAAATACTGAGTGACCTGCCCAGCATACAGTCAGTCCCTGCCCTAAGGAGAGGTCCAGATATGCACAGTGAGAGCCAGCATGGCTCAGAGTGGCTCCCAGACCCAGCAGTGGGGGCCTGTCTTGCCCGCACATGGGATCTCCTTTCCAACACATGGGGCTACCCTGTGCTTCCACTCATCCCTTCCTGGATGTGACTCCTGTTTTCCTTTACAGAAGTAGCAGGAAACACGCTGCCCAGAGGCCAAGGTTTAGGCTGCTAAGGGTCACTGAAGGAGGGTCACACCCAGAGCCAGACGCACACTGACGCAGTGGCCCAAAATGCCATAGGACACTCACGCGCCACCAAGTCAGCAAATCAAAAGCAGCTTCCAGTGGAGCCGGAAACCTGCTGCCATGGCGGGGCAGGGGGGCACCTTCTTCACCTCACTCTTGAACCTCTCCCTTATCCCACCCTGGCTCTGGTGGAGACATGGTGCCCCAGGTGGCATTTTCCACCTCAGTCTGCTCAGGACAGTGACTGGGCTACGCCCCTAAGAGGAGGGAAGGAGGTCAGGTCTGACTCCCAAAGTGACTGTGCTTCTCTGTGGGTAGGGCCTGTGGGGAGCTCTTCACTCTGACTCTTTTACCCCACCTAAACCTTTACCATGCAGGTGGGTATGCCCACTTTCAAAATTCATTCTAGAAGTGGGGGTCCCAGCACAGAGCCCAGAAGTGGGTTTGTGTAGCTCCTGGAGCCATAGGACGATAAGGATCCCAGGGCTTGAAACTGATGGACGAGGACATGATGCTGCCCATGACAGGGGAGGACACACGCTGAGGTCTCTGGTATCCTTCGGGACAAAGCAGGGAGCATCCAAGTCGGGGAGGGAGGAAAGTAGAGGGGAGGTTTGCCAGGGGCCTGGGGTGGCCCGTTCTGTCAGTCCCAGCTCCTTCCCAGCACTACCACGGCCTGTGGAATCCCCTGGTTAACAGGCTGCTTTGCCAACCCCCAAATGACAATGGTTACTGGTTACCAGTCACCAGGAACCAGGCAGGGAAATTAGCCAGCGGGGCATGAACAGCCCAGGGGTGCATGGCTTTCTCTGGGTCAGCAAAGTGCTTGACACATGTTCCAGAATGTGGCCCGAAACTCAGCCCTGCTTGGCTAGACCATGTGCCTTCCAGACCGAGTCTCAACTGCCTCACGGGGTGCATGATGTGGCCCTCAGCTGGCCTGAGCATGCAGGTTTGGGTGTGTCTAATGACAGCCTGGACTCTGGGTTAGGTCACTATTAACCTAATCGAGCATCTGTGCACACAGACCTGGAGCAGCAAACGGGTCTATCCTTCCTTTGTGGCCCTGAGTGCTTCTGAGGTCTGTAAGGGGGCACGGGTTCCTACCTTTGAAATCTGTCCCAAGCGGGGCCTGCCTCTGCGGTCCGCCCCGTCCCCACCGGCCCCGGTCTGCAGGGCCTCGTCTGTGGTGCAGGTGAGGGCTGTGAAAAGACACAGCAAGTCTTGGGGGCAAAAACTGGTGGGGGAAAGCACCTGATATTCCATCTGGGCAAGAACGAGGACAACAGGCATGTACAGGAACCCAAACGCCAACGGACCAGGAGCTTCTCTCTCTCTGGCCAGAGGAGTTTGTAGACCTCATTTGTTTTCCTACTTACTGTCACTTCCCAAGGAAGCTTCAGAATAAAACGTATTCTGGGTAAAGAGAACTACCACTGCTGAACTGGATTTCCAAGAGCAAAGCACTCTCTTCTGCCCAGGGGCACTCCATCAGCTCCAGCCCCAGGATGCACCGTAAGCACCTGCCTGCATTCCAAAAGCCGCCTTCAAGCGCTCACTGACTCAGGAGGCTCAGGAGAGGGAGCACACAGCCCCTGCACTCTGTTCAACCCTGGCACATGGTTGGCCCCCAACTTGGAAACCCCCCATTTTATAATTTTTTTTTTAAATTTATTTAACAGACAGAGATCACAAGTAGGCAGAGAGGCAGGCAGAGAGAGAGGAGGAAGCAGCCTCCCCGCTGAGCAGAGAGCCTAATGCGAGGCTGAATCCCAGGACCCTGGGATCATGACATGAGCCGAAGGCAGAGGCTTCAACCCACTGAGCCACCCAGGCACCCCCAAAACTCCCCATTTTAGAAATTTTTTAGACCGTTTCCAAATTGCCCCTGTTACAAATGACGCAGCAGCAGGCACCTAGTGGCTCAATCTTGTGTGTGCTCTTACCTGCAGAGATGGCTCCTGGCCCCACACAAAAACTGGTCAAACACCTCTTACCAGAGCTGTCAAACCTCATTCTAGAAAGTGCAGCTAAGGCTCCTAGCACAGTGCAGGGAAATGCCAAGACCCTTCACAGCCCTGGATGCTGACCCAACTTCTCTTTTTTCATCAACTGAAGAGTTTCAGGGTGAGGCTGGCCAGGTGGGGGTTTCTCTTCCCCTCTGGAGCTGACTTTTCACAGCTGGCAGAGGTTAACGACTTAGAAATGACCACCAGAGACCAGAGGGACCCATGTCAGCCAGCGTAGTGTCTAGGACAAGGCCGAGAATCCAAACACAAACATGTACTCGGCAAATGAAACAAGGATGAACATCCTGTCAGGGCACATGACACCCTAGAGGCCCAACACGCTACAGGCAGGCCAGGCTCTCTGGACGCTGAGGCAAATGCCATTAGTCACTCCAAGGAAGCAGCCAACACCAGGGCCCAGCTGCACACCTCCCTGGGCAGGTTGGGCTCATGATGCTTGTAAGCATAGGCAGGGAAGTGGCCAGGCCAAGTGGCAACCCCCCACCTGGGCGGCACCCAATGCTACAGCCTGATGCTGGCTGTGTGCATGGAGGGGGACACACATAAGAAGCTGAGTGAGCTCCTTCCGGGCTGCAGGGAGGACAATGGTTCTCCTAAGGCCTCATTAATGGTCCACACATGACCCCTGAGGGAGAGAGCCCATCTCCTGGGCAAGGAGGATGAGGAATGGTGAAAAGAACTGGCCCAGCTCCCTGAGCTCAGGAGCCCACAGATGGGGTCTCAATCTTCAGTCTGTTAGCTTCATGGGGCTCTGGGAAGGAGGGTCCCCGTCACCCTACAAGGAGCCAAACATGGAATCAGCCCATGTACCATGAAAAATGAATGAGCCTGCCCAGCCCCACCCTACTGACCACTGTCCAGCCTACCTTACTGGTTCATCTCCAGCCCCAGCTATCCACAAGCGGCTGAGCCACCAGAAGTGGGAGGTGAGAGCCCGGGTGCCCTGCATCTTCCCGCAGCAAGGTGACTCAGTGGATGCGGCCTGCTATGTGCCCAGCACCATGCCAAGCCCGTCACAACTGGCAGGGAGGAGGGGACGCATCCCATCAATGCCCAGGAGGAGAAGGACAAGCTTAAGAGAACACAGATGGCAGACCTAGTGCCTGACACCTCACGGCAAGCGGGGAAAGAATAGCATTCCTCCTCGCCATTTGGCATCCTCCAGCCCTCACACAGGCTTGCACGGGGAACAGCCTCCTAGCAGAGAATCGTGGTCTGGCTTGCCTGGAGCTGTAGCACGGGACCTCTGTACCCTCAGAACCCTCTAGAAACTCTGTAACACATGAGAAAAATCCAAAAAGAAGAAAAAGCAGGTAAAACATGATTCTAAATCTGAGGTGGAGGACCCCCAAGTTAAATGGATGTGGTTCTCAGGCTTTGCACCGAAATTTCGGTAACACAAGGCATGGCCCAAGAGGACCTCGTGGTGCTTCTGTGCCTTTTGCGAGTGGTCGTGTGGTGTCTTGCTGACCAGAAAATGCTGCTCACTAGATAAGCCACAGAACTCAGTGGCTCTTTCCATGGATCCACTTGCTCTTCTTTCCGACTGCTGAGGGCGCAGCAGGATCACTGGCCACCAGAGGGCGCCATGAAGGCTAGCCTGGCAGCAAGCCCAGGAAGTCCTGCCCCCAACACTGACCTCTGCTCTTGGGGAAATGTCCCAGGGAAGTCAAAGAGAAAGCTGCCACAAGACTTCCGAAGGGGCCCAACAAAGGTGTGGATGTCCCAGAGGAGGCACTGCGTGGGGAGCAGGGAGTCTGGGGCCTTTCAGGGAGTCTTGCTGACCTTGACAGATCTTGGCATAATGGTCAGTTTGGTTCACATATGCACCTGGACAGGCCACAGCCCCAAGTGACACCTTGAACGCTAATCTGGATGGAGATATTCTATAGATGTGGTGAAATCCATGACCAGATGATTTTAAGAAAAAGACCTTCAATGGTCTGAGTGGGCCTCATCCAATCAGCTAAAGGCCTTAAGAGGGAAACTGAGGTTTCCCTGGGGACAAAGAAGCTCTCCTGTGTACCACAGTATCCATTCCTGCCTGCCCCATAGATGGACTTCAGCCTCACCAGCCCCACAACTGTGGGAGCCAATGCCTTACAATGTATCTTCATTCACACCTTACAAGGTATCTTTACATCTGCACACAGACACACGGATCTTCTACAGGCCCTGTCTCTCTACAGCATGCTGGCAGGGGGTGAAACCCACAGACCTCCTCCATAAGGAGGCAGCCGGCCAGCTGTCAGGTGGAAACTGACTCAGACACTTGCAGCAACACTTCAGATTAAAAAAAAAAAAAAAAAAAGAATTACAATAAAGACCAGAAAAAAACCTGAAATGTTCCAAGGCATATTTGGTAGGCGAGGGATACGGGGGTGGGGGTGGGAAATGTCCAAGCCTTGGGGGGCAAGGATTGTGGACAACTCATCCTTTCTTTTATTCTCCAATTTTTCTGTAAGATGGTCATTTAGAATGAAATAAATGCATTTCAGAAAACATGGAGTGCTCAGTTTCTATAACAACCCCCTTCCCCCATCGGTAGCCCAGTACTAAAATCAGACACCCATGGTCCCAGGTGCACCAACAAACCAGGTCCTGGGAAGGCCACAGCTCCAGACCTGCTTGGCCCCTGGGACACCTCAGTTTTGAATCAGCGCAGAGATGAGATCAGAATAGAGACCTGGGGGTCTGGGAGTCAGCTATGCATTGGCTACATGAAGGAAGGGGAGATTGAGGGACTGCTGGACAGAAAAGCTGCATTCACCACAGAGAGCCTCTTGGTATGGCCCAGGTGGGACCAACCTGGCAGACCTTAGCTCGGCCCAGCACCTGCCCTAACACACAGAGATGGGACCAAAATGCTGCCCCCAGCCTGCTTCCGTACCCAGCATGCCACGACAGGCCAGAGAGCACGCTGCCACAATTCCAGATGTGCTTAAGACAAAGAACACTCACCCCTTGACTTCCTTGAAATCGGATTGATGGTCTCAGTGAAACAGACTCCTGCAAAAAAGCAAAGTGGGAAAATGTCAACAAAGATATCTCGAGGGATGCCTGGGTGGCGCAGTTGGTTGGACGACTGCCTTCGGCTCAGGGCATGATCCTGGAGTCCCGGGATCGAGTCCCACATCAGGCTCCCAGCTCCATGGGGAGTCTGCTTCGCTCTCTGACCTTCTCCTCGCTCATGCTCTGTCTCACTGTCTCTCTCTCTCAAATAAATAAATAAAAAATCTTTAAAAAAAAAAATATATATATATATATCTCGAAATCCAAGACTCACTTCCCAGTTTTAGAAAGAGTAGGGTAGGGTGCCTGGGTGGCTTAGTGGGTTAAGCCTCTGCCTTCGGCTCAGGGCATGATCTCAGGGTTCTGGGATTAAGGCCCACATCAGGCTCTCTGCTCAGAAGGGAGCCTGCTTCCCCCTCTCTCTCTGCCTGCCTCTGCATACTTGTGATCTCTCTCTCTGTTAAAGAAAGAAATAAAAAATCTTAAAAAAAAAAAAAAAGAGTAGGGTAAGGGCAGTGTTTTCAGAAGAGGCAAGAGAAAACACACATGCATCTAAAAATTACAGGAAAGGTCTCTGGAGCAGGATTTTGAAGGCTCAGTAGGAGTTCCTGGACGGCATGGGGGCAGGTAGATGAGAGGTCAGAATGGAGACACAAGCAACGGGCAGCCCCTCACTGTTCCCCCAGATCAACATCAGCCCAGACCGCCCTGCCCTGGAGACACCCCCAGGAATCACGATGGATGAGCACTGCTGACCAGAAGGCTCCCAGGACAGGGCCCAAGGCCTGCTCACCCACACATGACAGCTTCAGAGCAGTTTGTCACTGAGCCTGGGGTGGCGGAATTTCCAAATGTCACAAGAAAAAATATACATAAAAACTCAAAATACTTTAAGCTTCAGCTATTCAGAGATCGGCCTTCTGTTAGAATTTCAGAAAGAACGTGGATCCAGATGGAGGGTCGCACCTAACTTTTCTCACCCATCTTGGACCCGAGCACCCACCTTCTGTACAACACATTATCACCCCATGGCGTGGCCCTCGTTTGTCATCAGAACCCCTTCCCTCTGCCTCCAAACCCCTCCTTGCTTCTGTGCCCAATGTCCTCCGCAGCCTCCTCCAGACGGCTGGGCCTCCCATCTCCATCCGAGTCTGCCCTTGGGTCTGCACCCCAGCCTGACTGGCAGTGAGAGGAGGCACCCCCCAGCTGGTCCCCACACTCCTAGACCCCAAGTGTCTAGAGTGACTACTTGTCTGCTCCCCACCCAGACTGTCAGGCCCACCACGGGCCTTGGGTGGGTGAAGCAGCTCTCTAGAATCACGGAAGGACCAACCAACGGGCAGGTTGGCCTCTCGACGTGCGTGGGTCCATTAGGGGCTCGGCTGAGGGCTGTGGTCGTATGAGGCAGGCACGGCCCACACAAGCCATGCATGTGCTCCCCCCCAACCCACACTTTGTTTACCAAGAGCTTGCTCTTTTGCCAAATCTCAAGGACTCTTGTCATCTGCAGCAGCTTGTCAGTGAACTTGGGGCAGAATTCCAAATGTCCTGAGAGACCACACCAAGCACCAGCACTTATCTGACACCCTAGAAACCAGCCGACACTTCCTACACAGCCTACACTTCCAAAGCACGTCACCTCTCACTGACAGGCTGTCAGACGTGGGACATCCTCCAGCCCCTCATCAGGCTCCAGAACTGGAAACCAGCCCCTGCCTCGGAGGGTCATCATGCTTCGAAGACAGAGGCCAGGCTTCCCCAAAGCAGGCTTAGGACCAGCTGACCCATCCTATAAGCTATGACCACTCCCTGTGCTGATGTTCAGAGAATAAGAAACAGCACCTGTGGGGTCCCTGGCCTGGCCTCGGCCCTTGGAGACACAACATTTAAGAGGTCTTGGCTTGGGATTGGATTAAAGACAGAGACCAAAAAGAAAAACCTGCAGGTGACCGATGAGCTCACAAGAAGATGCAGGTTTCGCAGGAGATACCATGCACTTATCAGGATGGCTAAACTAACAAGGACAAGACTCAACACACGGGTGGGAGCTCACACAGCAAAGCCACTGTGGAAAATGGCCTGGTAGTTTCTAAAAAAAGGTTAAACACAGTTACCGTATGACCCCACATTTCCACTCAAAGGGACAGACCCAAGAGAAATTAAAATATAGGTCTACACGAAAACGTATGTACAGATGTGCACAGCAGAATTACTCGTAGGATCCAAAAGGCAGCAACAACCCAAGCATCCACCAACCGGCAGACTAGGTAACAAGAGAATACTACCCCGAAGAAAAGGGAACAAACTCCGGGTAGACACGTGGATAAACCTCAAAGCCACTGCCTAGTAAGTAAGTAAGCACGCCTCCACAAAGGACACCCTGCACCATATGACTCTGCTCACATACATGTCCAGGAAAGGCAAAACCAAAGAGACAGAAAGCAAATCAGTGAGTGCCTGGGCCACGGGCGGGAGAAGGGAGTGGCTGCAGGAGGCAAGGTCTAGGGCGCCGTGTTAACACTCACAGACTCTACACCTAAAATGGGTAAGTTCCACCGACCCTCAGCACACCTCCGTGACAGCTGCGACCTGCCCTCAGGCTCATGGAGGGTCTTTCTCTGCAGACTGCTGGGCAATCACCTGAACCCAGAAGATTCCTGAACACCCGGGGGAGATATTCCATTCTGTTAACCATTTTCAGTGCAGGATATAGAGCAGATGGAAGAAAACAGCAGAAGATACAAGAACACCACAGCTAAGGCAAAGCAGTCCTCGGGAACTCTCTACCTACCTTACCTGATCGTCAAGGACAGGAAGGCAGGCTGCTCCTGGCAGAGAGAACAGCAGGCACAAAGCCCAGAGCAGACACACGGGATGCCACAGTGGCAGAGAGCTCCTGGGGCTTGTTTCTCGGACCCCCAGGTCTGCAGGCCCAAACCCCCATGTGAGCCAGCCTGGGGCTAACTCAAGGGCCGTGTGTGTCTGCTATCAAGGGCAAGGCCTGTGGGCTCCAGGGGCTTGGGGGACAGGGGCCATGACAATGGTAATGATGCAAGTCTGGATTTAGAGTAATAATGGGTAGGAACCTGAAAGGGCACATCTCGCCAGAAGGAACCCCACCAGGGCAGCCCCAGCAGTGCCTGGGTACCAACAACCAGCACCCCACCAGCTGGTGTGGTGGGCCACCCACCCCCTGGACCGCATGCTCCCCGTGGGCCATTTGGTGAAGCATTTAACTGGTTTGGAAGCTGTCAAGCAAGTTATCTAGAAGACTCCTTTCCTGCAGTCACTCATTCCCCAACAGCCGTGACTTTACCCATTGGAGAAGCTGGCAGAGAGGCCCAAAAGCCCAGGCTTTCCCAACAATGCCAAGTACATGTCCCCACGTGGCCTATCATCATGGAACCAGGCCCCTGGTTCTCATGTTGACTTCTCCCTTTAGCAGGAGAACCAGGCCCTTCTTGTCAACAGCAGAGCCGTTCACGTATCCTATCACATACATACCTGGGTGACTCCCCACAGGCCCCGTCCATAGCCCCTAACAAAAAGAGTCACCAGGCCCGGACCCAGCTAAGTTCCACTAGCCCTGTGCAGGCAGGGGGATAGAGGCCCCACCTGCTAAGACATTAGAACAGAGGGAGAAGCAGCCCCCAGTGCCCTCACACTCACTGGATGACACGATGTGCTCTAACGGCTCTCAGGCCACGCCGCCCAGCAGTGGACAGCTGGTCACAGTCCTAGCCACATTTACAGGCCCAGCAGGACCCACCCTTGGTAATCGGGGTTAATGAGGCTGCCTGACTCAGCTCCTCTACCCCAGGGCAGACTACCTTGACCTTTTGTGCAAACTCTTTCACATAGGGCATCTGCTCACCACTGTGCCCACGGCCCCCTGCCCTGCTTAAGATTTCCAGGAGGAACCATAGGTCCCAGCTGGGGCTCCTCTCCTGGGGCTGCAGGTCACACTGGCATGCGACCACCCCACCTGCCACAAACTCCCAGCTCAGAGGCCCAGCAACATTTCAATGAAGGGTAACGAAATTAAAATTGTTATGAAAAGGCTTAAGAAAAGAGAAATCTCTAAAGAGTTTTAAAATGTACTAAAACCACTGTGTGTCTCTAACATCCACTCAAGTGGCCTTTGGCACACACTGTTTTGTTGTGGGGGGAGATTTGCTACTTGCAATGGAAATCTGTTTTTAGATCAAAGTTTTTATTTTTCTAAACAAAGGTTCTCGGCTACTTACTAAAAAGCAAATATATTTAATTTGAATGACTCAAAACACATCAAGCCTATCACCTCCAAGAACCTACTGGAATAAAGCTGGCTGCATAATTCATCAATTCTTCACCTTCCTTCTGAGTCAGGTTCAGGGTGGGGCAAGCAGGCTCAGGAGAACCCCAAATGCTGTAGGCCCTTGTGGCAGTCTCTGCCTGCCCAGCTCACTGCCTTAAGAAACCTTCCAGATCATGGGCTGGGGAGGCTGAAGGCACCGGATATGTGGGCAGAGGCACAAAACGGAGGAGGGGGCAGTGCAGAAGCCTCTCCTGGAGCCTGCACTTGGGGCGCGGAGCTGCTTCCCTTGAAGGCTCGGGGGCAATCCCCCTAGGCAGGGCCCAGGGCCAGAGGATGTGGCCTAGGAGATGTGGCATACATGGTCGCTAGTCCAGGGGAGCCCTCGTTGTGCCCCATTCAGCAAGGGAGCAAAACTGGCCCTCAAGTAAAGGCTTCACTCAGTTCCCTTTACTAAAAAAATCTCAGAAACAAGCTTCCACAGGATCAGTTGATCCACCGCTAACCCAGCAGCAGAACCAACGCACTTCGAGACAATGAAATCCACCACACGACCCCATGGAATTCACAACACTCTGTATCCGAAACCAAAACCTCCAGATGTGTGAAGCCATAGGAAAATGCAACCCACCTCTAACCCAGGAGAAAATTCAGCAAATGAAAACAGACTCACAAAGGACAGAGACAACGGAACTGAAAGACAAGGGTTTCACTTCAGAGCAACTACTACCTTTGGAAAACGTTCAAGGACTTTAAAGAAACTTGAACTGGTGAGAAGAGAAATATGAGGTATGAGGAGAGAGCCACATGGAACTTCTAGAGCCGAGAAATGAAATATCTGGAAAGAAAAACTCACGAGGTGGGACTGATATTAGACAATGTGGAAGAAAAGGTTATGAACCTGATGACAAACTACCAGAAACTATCCAAGATGAATCATACACAGAAAGAAGTCTACAGAACCGTGGGATGATGGTACCAAGAGTTCCAACATATGTGTAACTGGAATCCCGCAAGCGTGGTATCCGAGGAAAGAATGGCCCAAATGTGAGGAACACAATAATTCCACAGATCCAAGGAGCACCAGCAGGAAAACAAAGAACCGTGTCACAGCAACACCATAAGCAAAACCGTCTGACCACTGACTGCCATGCTATGAACCAAGGAGCAAAGGTAAGACTCACAAGGCCAAGTGTCAGAAGGATATCTGTAAAACACCGAGGGAAGAACAGCGAATGCCAATGCCAGCAGTGTTCCTCATCCAGTGAAGGAGAAGGGGAAACAAAAGCTTGTTCAGGCACACGAAGTCTGAGAGCATCTCTGCAATAGAGCTGCACTGCAAAGGAAGGTTCCAGAAGTCCTTCAGGAGGGACAGTGACACCAGATGGACGTGTGGATCTGCACACTGTTTTATGAGCACCAGGGCATGGGGCGTGTGCATATAAACATGGAAGACTGTCTCGTGGTTACGTTTCTACAGACGATCATGGACTATTGAGGGCATAAACAGTGACGAAGTACAGGATTTGGAAGTGCAGCCCTGAAAAGGTGGCAACAGGGCACAAGGACTGGGGTGGGCGGGGTGGGGAGATGGCCGCAAACTATGCCAGGGTCCTGCCACCATATGACCTGCGGCACGAGGTTAACTGGAGGGCTGCGTTCCCCCAGCGCCAAGCTAACCCTGACCTCCCTGAACCATGGCTCTGGGGGAATAGAGCAGCCAGGCTCTGTACATTTGCCTGCTGGACACACTGTCCGTGCACCTCTAGCATGGTGGGACCACTCGGCCCTTTATGTACTCGAGGGGTACTTCCCGAGTTCCTCGGGTCCCAGGCCAGACCCACAGAGCATGGCAGGCAGGGCGGGACAACTGGACACAGACCACACCACCACATGGCCATGACTGCACATGAAGGATCAAGTGAGGGGTACGGCGCACACGGCCAGAGAGTAGAACTGACCAAGGGCGGGCAGAGGCTGGTGTGGAGCAGCAGGGCTGCCGAGGGAAGGTGGGACAGTGGCCCCAGGTAAGAAAACATGGTGCAAATGGAAGTCAGTGGCAGTGTGGCAGCTGTAGGCCTTTCCCCAGGCTCATGGACTTGCCCCAAGGGGTGGCACCAACAGTGTCTGTGAAGCAAACAGCCAGAGCCTTGTCAGAGATGCCTTCTCAGTGGAACCCACGGCTCGCCCTCTGGACCCGCCGGGCCTGGCCCAGCCCCCAGCAGCTGGGATACCCTGGCCATGCATGGGTGCACCATGCTAACATGGCCGACCATGGCCTTCTAGCTGACTATTCCCTGCAGGGGATGACAGCTCACGGGACCAGGGCCATACCATTTGTTAGGGAAGCCCTGTCACCCTATTACCTTGCCCCCTCAGCAGGACAGAAGGCAAAAGGCAGTGAACATGGCAAGGCCAGGAGGGTCCAACAGACTAACCAAGGTGTTGCCCATTTCTCTGTTGCCCTGGCAGCTTTTGCGTTATTACGTAGACTGTGACAAGCAAGTCACCAGGTAATGTAACTTTCTAGAACAGTCTCTGGCATATGGTACTACCTGTCTGCATGCGTCGCCCTCAGGGCCTGTGTGGGCTGTGCTTCAGGCTGGCAAAGTTACACACGATGCCTCTAGTCTCTGCAGACTTTTTTGAGGGGGTCACGTCACTCCCACCCCAAGCTCAGAGGTCACATCCACCCTAGGGACCGAGCACCCCAGTGACAGCAGTGACTGCAGCAGGCATGGAGGGCCGCCCCCCGCCCCTGCTGGCCCCATCAGGACCCTGTGTAGTAGAACCCCATCTCCGACTGGGCATGTGTGGGGTTTGAAACCAGGAGCTCAGTGGGACAAGTGTCACTGCTGGTGCTGTGCTTCAGCCAAGAGCCCGGCATGAGTCAGGAGGCCCGGTGGGGGCGGCCAGTGAGGCATCACCCCAGGACAGCCTGCGGTCTTTGGCCCAAGCAGCTCCCACAGGCATCCCAGAGGTGCTGATGAGGGCAGGAAGACAAAGGGAGCAGACAGAGCAAGGGAACAGACAGCCCCGTGGGAGAGGGCACGGAGTCCTGCTCAAGACCCCACCACACTAGCACCAGGAGAGGGCGAGTGAGAACTTCACCACGGCCAGAATCCCCCTATAGCCCCCCACGGAGAAGAATGCTTCCCGGGTGGAACCACAGGACAGAGCTTTCAAAACCTGCCTGAGTCCAGGAAGCACCCCGGGTAAGGCACCGAGTTACTCTCAGGATTCTCAGGTGAGTGATCGTGCCCTGGGGACACAGGTGACATCTGGAGACATCCTTGATTGGGGAGCAGGGCACTTCTGGAATCAGGTGCAACAGGGCCCAGGATGCTGTGCCCCTAGCAGCCCCACCCCAGAGAGGCCCAGCCCCCAGCATCAGCAGTGCCAAGCCCAGAGCCCTGAGCTAAGGCTGCCATAAGGAAAACAAAGGGGAAAGCAATCGTCAGAGCAGAACATGGGCCACTACGTGGGACAGCCCACGGGACAAATGACCTGGTTTCAACAGATGGATGGCACAAAAGGAAGAAGGATGGAGTGCTATAAATTACCAGACTTGACATGCATACCACATGTGGCTCAGCGTGGATCCCGCCACGTGAAGCTCCAGCGGACACAGCCTGCAAGAATGCCAGGGGCAGCGCTCAGGTGCGGGAAGACCAGTCTGAAAACAGTCAGTGTCTGTTAACATTTAACTTGGTCTTGGAAAAAACCAGTATGAAACAAAAAGACACCTGGGATTGTTTTACAAATGCACCAGCAAAACTAAACAAACAGAAGTGGGGAGGGCTCGGAGAGGAGTTGTGACCAGAAGGGCAAGGCAGGGTGATGGCAGAGGGCTGAATGTTCTTCTCATCTCTGTCATCTCCACACGTTAGCATTCCCATGTGAAAGGTTTAAAATAAAAAGTGCACATGTATGAGACCTCCCTTGCCACACAGAATGGACATGGGGCAAAGCCAGTGAGAGAGACAAGCACAGAGGGTGCACATCATCTGGGGAAGGGGGACAGAGCCAGCAGAGGTAGGACAAGTGAGAACTGGCCTGACCTGGACAGAGCCCCACGATGCCTGCCACTGGCCCCACCTGGGAGCAGCACTGAACTCCACCCCTCCCAGCTGCCAAGTGCATGTTGCCCTGGGCTCGGTGTCAGCTCTGCCTGGAGAGACATGCTCCTGGCAATCTGCAGGGCCTGACCCCCATGGCACAGAGGTGCCTGTGGAAATGGACCCAAAAGAAGGCGTGTCTGTTCCTCCTTAAAGACTGTCTTGACAAAGCACAAGAGGAGTGCACCAGGACTTCTCAGGGGCTGCTATCAATCAATAGCAGAATGTGGCCAGGAAAGGGGGCAGTTAAGTCCCGAGAAAAGGCCTGGCTGACGACCTCCTGGCAACTGTTCCCCCCCTTTCCAGTAAAGCACAAACAATTGGGAAACTCCTTTCAAGGAATCCTCCCTGCAACTTCCTGGCAGACTCAGAGCAGGATGCCGAGGCTGTGGAGAGTTTAGACAGTGTCTGGGGCAGTGAGGGGCCATTTCCGTGAAGTACAGACCGGGAGAACGGCAACACACTGATCACTACATGGAGGGGCACATAAAAGCAAGAAAAGAGGAGGGGTGCCTGGGAGGGCTCAGTCGTTAAGCATCTGCCTTTGGCTCAGGTCAAGATCCTGGAGTCCTGGGATCAAGCTCCCTGCTTGGTGGGAAGCCTGCTTCTCCCTCTCCCACTCCCTTTGCTTGTGTTCCATCTGTCTCTATCAATAAATAAATAAAATCTTAAAAAAAATAAATAAAGGCAAGAAAAGAGATTCCAAGTGGCCAAGAGCCAGGTATAATCAGGACTACACAATGGCCAGCACAGCACATATTTCTATCTAAATTCATGGAGGTACAGAGTTGTTTGAGGTTTAGAAAAGATTGAGGACTAGGGAAAAAAAAGATGCAAATCACCTGAAACTGTGACCCGGACACCCCCACCCCTGCGTGTTCTGTTTGCTCCTCTTGGGTCCTCAAAGAAAGGCAGACTAGAAAGGCCATCTTCGGGGCGCCTGGGTGGCTCAGTGGGTTAAGCCGCTGCCTTCGGCTCAGGTCATGATCTCAGGGTCCTGGGATCGAGTCCTGCATCGGGCTCTCTGCTCAGCAGGGAGCCTGCTTCCCTCTCTGCCTGCCTCTCCATTTACTTGTGATTTCTCTCTGTCAAATAAATAAATAAAATGTTTAAAAAAAAAAAAAAAGAAAGAAAGAAAGAAAGGCCATCTTCTTTCCACTGATTTCCCGTGCCCACCTGTACTCCAAACCTCTGCCACCCCCGGTCCCTGGCGATCACAGATCTGTTTTCTGTCCCCCTACAGTTGAGCCTCTTCCTGGTTACAAAAATGGAATTACAGGGTCTTAGTTCCCTGTGGCCACTGTAACAAATCACCACAAACCTGGTGGCTGGAAACAAGAGAAGTGTATCCTCTCCCAGTCCTGGAGGCCAGAAGTCTGAAATCAGCATTCCCCGGCTGAAATCCAGGTGTGGGCAGGGCTGTACTCTGCCCAGAGGCTCTCGGGGGTGAACCTTCCTCACTTCTTCCAGCCTCTTGGGACCCCTAGGGATCTCTCAACTTGTGGTCACATCACCCCAACCTCTGCCTATGTGGTCATACCACCTTCTCTTGTCATATTTCTTCCTTTTTTTTTTTTTTTAAGATTTTATTTATTTATTTGACACAGAGAGAGCGAGCGAGCGAGCACAAGCAGGGGAGCAGCAGGCTCTCCTCTGAGCAGGGAGCCCGATGCGGGGCTCGATCCCAGAACCCTGGGATCATGACCTGAGCTGAAGGTAGAGGCTTAACCAATTGAGCCACCCAGGTGCTCCTTCCTGCCTCTTTCTTGCAGGGTCACTTGTGATTACATATGGGGCCCAACCAGATAATCCAGGATGATCTCCCCATCTAAAGATTCTTAAGTCCCATCTACAAAGCCCTTTTTTCCATGTAAGGTCCCATTCACAAGTTCTAGGTGTTGAGTCCTGGACATTTATCAGACCGTTGTCCCACTGACCACACAAACTGAGCAGTATGCCTTTGAGATACATCTGTGCTGCTGTCTCCAAAGTCCCTTCCTTTGCGCTGTTGTTAAGCTCCTGTGGTATACCAGTTCATCCATTTGCTGCCTGAAGAACACAAGCCTTGTCTCCTATTCTGGGGACGAATGAATGAAGCTGCCATAAACCTTCACATACGGATTTTGTATGGACATGAGTTTTCTTTTTACCCAAGAGCATAACTGGAAGGTCCTCTTATAAGTGTCTGTTTAACTTTACAAGAAACTGCCAAACCACCTCCCAGTGTGGCCTCATCACTCTGCGTCCCACCAACGGTGAGGGGTCCAGCCACACTCTGTCCACACCAGCACTGGGCAGTGTCGGCTGTTTTATTTTAGCCATTCTCAGAGGTGGGAAGTGGGAGCTCACTGGGACTTCAGTTTGCAATTCCTTATTGACCACTAATGTGGAGCGTCTTTCTTGAACTAATCTGCCATTCTTGTACCTTTGTGGTAAAGCTACACAAAGCTGTAGAGCATTTTTACAAACCAGTCGGGGCATCTGGGGGCTCAATGGGTTACGCGTCTGCCTTCAGCTCAAGTCATGCTCCCAGGCTCCCAGGATGGAGCCCCACATCAGGCTCTCTGCTCCGCGGGGAGTCTGCTTCTCCCTCTGACCCGCCCCCATCTTGTGCTCTCTCTCACTCCCTCTCTCAAATAAATGAAATCTTTAAAATAAATAATTAAAATAAAAACAAAAAAATGGGTCATTTTCTTAATACTGCATTTTGGGAGTTCTGGCTACAAGAGCTTCATCACGTTAACTTTTGGCAAGTCTCTCCCCAGTCCACAGCTTCTCCGTCTTATAACGGAAATCAGTGTCCTTCAAAGAGACGTTCTTAATTCTGATGAAGTGGCACTGACCATTTTTTCTTTTATGGGCCTTGCTCTTTGGTGTTATAACTAACCCCTTTCCTTTCTTCAAATAGTTCTATTTTAAGAAAATCTTCTAAACTGCCATTCTTACCAACTCTCCCCTTCTTTCCCAGAAAAGAAGCTCCTGGGAACTTCCAGGTCCAGCCCCTTTCCCCCAGAGTCCCCACGGAAGCATTTCTTTCCGATTCCCATGTCTGGTGCACTCAGATCAGGACCACGGATGCTCCCTGGACGCTGACTGCTCAGACACCGTCTGGATTTCGCCTCCTGACCCTAGTGGGTGGGCTCCCAGGGGAGTGCGGCTCTCGTGAGCTGCCAGCCAGGGCCACCTCTCTGAGTCGTGTGAACTGTGCCTGGGCCAGGCCCTCTTTTCAACACTTATGTCTCATTACTATTTCATCTTTCCCCTCTGTCTTTCCTCAAAGAGAGGAATCAAGCCAATCCCTCCCCCGATGCTTGCTGACACCCTCCATGCACACAGCCCGCAGAGCTGAGTACAGCCTACGCAGGGGCCAGGTCCTCACGTCAGACTTGGCCCCTCTGTCCCCACGGTGGTGAATGGCCGAACCGCCCAACCTCAAATCTCGTCTTGTCTGTGTTACCATTCACCTTCCGGGACAGAGCAAGCTCAGGTACAGAAGCCCTAGTACCCAGCCCGTCGCTCTGCTCCTGGGATCCGAGACTCCTCTGTCTAGGCAGGAGCCAACCTCAGGAAGATGTGTCCTTGGCCACTAGTTTCTCTCACAAAGTCCTTGAGCAACCCACAAAAACCCATGGGAAACCCGGATCAACGAGCAAGAAAGCACACGGAGCACAGCCCCATGAGGAGCCTGAGTGCTGGGGCGGGGGGCGGGGCGCTGCTTCGGCTTTCCTAACTTGACTAAAACTCATCACACCAGGCATTGAACTCAGTGTCAACTTTCACTCTGCCCAGAGCCCGGCGGGCAGGGGTCGGGGGCATGACAGCCCCGCTCCCCAGACAACTGACAGAGGATCGAGTCATAGTGGAGCAAGCTGAGGGCCTGACTAGGTCCCCGGATCCCCAGGGGTACCGCCCGGGATTTGGGCTACCGGATGTTCTGCATCTCACAGCAGGCACAGCTGCACGTGTCCTGTCTCACAGCCCGCCTCCTGCCAAGCACCACGAACTTGTCCCTGGAGACGCGGGCCCAAATCACAAGGAAAAGTGATGGCTGCAAACCGAGCCTTCTCTTCCCTTCGGGGCACGGCGGTACCCCAGGGCCTCTGGTCAGTGCCTAGTGGAAGGTCATTCTCCGACATCCCTGTCACAGACAGAGCAGGACCTGCAAGTAGGGAGCAGTAGGCCGGGGACCTTCCCCAGCCTCAGCACTCATGTTGGTCCAGCCTGGTCTCCTGGGCACGCGCTGGGATTCCACAGCCTCTCCACCGTCCAGCCCCAGCGAAGCCTCCAGGTAACACCAGCCTCCAAGCCTGGGTGTCAGCTCCAGGCTGTGCTCAACACCCGGCGCCAGCTTTCTCAGCACACTGCAGTAAATCCCAACTGCTCAGGAACGCAGAGCAGGCGGACTCCGCCACTCGCCGGCCAGGGCCCCGGGAACGGGGACTGACTCTGCGCCAAGGAGGCTGCTTCTGCCAGAAGTCCGGTTCAGAGACTCGACCTTGGAACGCAGGGCGAGGTTCACCTGGGAAATCCCTTCTAAGACCTCCAAAGACATCCCTGAGGCTTTAGGGGGCCGTCTGGAGAAGCCAACCTCCCCAGGGAGCTGGGTCACCCTCTCTTTTTCTAGAAGCTCTAATATTTTAAGCCAGAACACTCCAAACGTCTCAAAGAGGTGTCAAAATTGTCTGAGGCTCTGGGCCCACCCACGTGCCAGTTCTGAGTCCCTCAGTCACTGGCAACACACTCTTGCTGAAACCAGAGGGAGGGCACTGGACCCAGGGTTCAACTGGACCTACTCTCTAATGAGAGTGAGCAGATGTGACCAACACACGTGAGGTGGGTGCAGTGAAGCCTCCGAAAGCAGACCTGGCTGCCGTCGGCCCGTGGTGTTCCTTCTCCTGGAGGAGCGCACAGGCACTGTGCAGGGAGCCAGACTCGGGGTTCAGGGGTCAGGCTCAGAGCAGCCAGCTGGCTTAGATATGGGCCCCTAGTTACCAGCATCACGTCTCAGGAAAGCTCTCACCCTCACTGGGTCTGACACAAAGCAGGGTGCATGAAATCCATGCATTTTTACTTTCTTTTTTTTAAATATTTTATTTATTGGGGCACCTGGGTGGCTCAGTGGGTTTAAGCCTCTGCATTCGGCTCAGGTCATGATCTCAGGGTCCTGGGATCGAGCCCCGCATCGGGCTCTCTGCTCAGCGGGGAGCCTGCTTCCTCCTCTCTCTCTGCCTGCTGCTCTGCCTGCCTGTCTTCTTGTGATCTCTGTCTGTCAAATAAATCAATAAAATCTTTAAAAAAAAAAAAAGATTTTATTGATTAACTTGACAGACAGAGATCACAAGTAGGCAGAGAGGTAGGCAGGGGGGGTGGGGGGGGGAGCAGGCTCCCTGCTGAAAAGAGAGCCGATGTGGGGCTCGATCCTAAGACCCTGAGACTATGACAAGCCGAAGGCAGAGGTTCAACCCACTGAGCCACCCAGGTGCCCCGTGCATTTTTACTTTTAAGAACCAGAACCTTGGGGCGCCTGGGTGGCTCAGTGGGTTAAGCCGCTACCTTCGGCTCAGGTCATGATCTCAGGGTCCTGGGATCGAGTCCCGCATCGTGCTCTCTGCTCGGCGGGGAGCCTGCTTCCCTCTCTCTCTCTCCCTCTGCCTGCCTCTCCATCTTACTTGTGATTTCTCTCTGTCAAATAAATAAATAAAATCTTAAAAAAAAAAAAAAAAAGAACCAGAACCTTACTTGGCCCAGGCCAGGCTGGGCTAGGTCCCGCAGGGAGGCTCCAGGACCAAACAACACCCTGCATCCTACACCCACAGAGCGCCACCATGTCTCCTCAATGAGGTCCCCTGTGGCTGCCAGGTGCTCAGCTTTCATCACCAGTAGAGCCAAGAACAGATAAATCCCTTCAGATCCTGGCTTGGCTTCCAGGGGGCCTAACTGTTGTCTTTGGGACAACAAGATCCGCTGTCACCTGGACAAACAGAACGGACCATCCTGGAATAACCTGGACTTTCAGCCTCTGGAGGCTCAGGAGCTGTGGAGCCCAAGGAGACAGAGCCTATCCACCCATCCACCTGTCATCTCAGGCACGGGCTCCAGACCTATCCCAAGAAAGGCGCTCTGCCTGCTATACCCACCTGGAGCGGAGTGTGGCCCCTCTAAGCACAGACAGACAGGCTGAAGGGCATCTGAGGGGTGAGCATCCTCAACCACGCTCCCCCTTAAGGCACCTGGCAGGTGAGCAGCTAAGGGAAGTTGGTCCCACACTGCTGCTTTATGCACGGTGGCCACCACCCCGCTCCCACCACCCGGCTCCCACGACACAAAAGGATCAGTCCCGTTCTCAGGGTAAGTCACACATAAGCATCCACCAAGGTCCACTGACAGGCTACTCTGCAGAAGGATGGCCATCCCTGCGAGCACACTGCCCAGTGAAAAGTGCCACCAAACTGGGCTCATCCTGCAAAGCACATGGGGCAGTGGTACCCGCTTCCTATGTGGTGAGGCCAGAGAGCAGCACGGGCTCTGTCAAGTGCCCAGGGGGCCCCCTGGCCCTCAAGAGCCTGGCCATGGGGACCTCCTGTGTACAAGGCCATGCATTTCCAGGGCCAGCTTCAGGCAGATAAGGAAACAGGCTCAGGACAACCAGGCAACTGATTCAAGATCACCTGCTCAGTAAGCAGCCAAGCACACACTTGGACCCAGGACCTTCCTCAAGGAAGGAGGGAGCAGGGCCGCCTGGGTGGCTCAGTCGGTTAAGCGTCTGAGTTTGGCTCAGGTCAGACCTTAAGGTCCTGGGACTGAATCCCCCGTTCAGCTCCCTGTTCTGCAGAGAGTCTGCTTGTCCCTCTCCTTCTGCCCTGCCCCTTCTGCCCCTCCCCCTACTTGTGCTCACTTTGTCTCTCTCTATTCAGATAAAGAAGCAGAAAATTCTTTTCTTTTTTTAAAGACTTTATTTATTTGACAGACAGAGATCACAAGTAGGCAGAGAGGCAGGCAGTGGGGGTGGCGGGGAAGCAGGCTCCCTGCTGAGCAGAGAGCCCCATGCAGGTCTCCATCCAAGGACCCTGAGACCATGACCTGAACCAAAGGCAGACGCTGAGCCACCTGGGTGCCCCAAGAAACAGAAAATTCTTAAAAATAATAATAAGGAGGGAGCAGGCCCACTGTTACTTCGGATCTGTCTTTTTTCCTGACTGCCCTTCCTTCCACATCAATGGGGTCACACTGCTTTGGACACGCCTGCCACCCTTCCACACCGGCTAACCAGCCTTGTCAGCTGGAGCTATGCGGGGGGGGCTCCCCATTTCTGCAGCTCTGCTTTCCTTAACCCATCTGCTGGGAAAGAGCCTTGCCCTGACAAGACGAATGAGCCAGAAGTCTGAAACTGTCAACGGGCTTTTTACAGAACGTTTTGTCACCTGCCTAAAAACAAAAGTGCCTGATCTCGGATCAGAGTGATAAGATGAGCATCATGTAGTTGCCAAAAGCTGCTGTGGCCCAGAAACCAGGAGGCAGCTCAAGTTCTGCTGAGCAAACTGCAGACCCAGGTAAGGACCGCACGGATGCGGACGCAGAGCCCCTCCAGCAGCTGCAGCACAGCCCTCGGAGCTTCAGAAGAACAGTCCTTAAAGTATGTAAAACCAGACAATGTCACTGTGACGGAGAGGTCTGGAGATGGCAGTCCAAGCCTGGATGGACTTCAGGCTGGCCGCCTCCCTCTCACATGGTTTACCCCCTGCCATGCTCCCTCCTGAGTGGACCTCCTCACCCCCGGACCCCAAAGCACTATACCTCTCCCCCCAGCCAGCTCCCCCAGCTCCTCCCAGACCCCCAAGATGGGGGCTCCAATCTTGTACAAGCATCCGTTAAATCTTGCCCTGTAGCCCTGAGCGCCCACACCAGCCCCCTTCATGGTTCCCAAACCCAGCACTCACGGGAACCCCATCTACGGCACTGGTCCTGCGGTCCACCCCCCGGACTTCTCAACAGAGGGCTCCTCAGACTTCCCGCCAGGCACACTTACTCAGACCCTAGCTGAGGGCTTCTCCCTGACCGACGTGCTTGAGTGGTCTCTCCCTACGTGAAGGTGAAGCCTAGGTGGAGAGTATGTCCCATCAGAGCCCCAGGGCCTCGAGCCTGGCACCAGGCTGACAGAGGCTGCCCCCCTACACCATGTGTCCGGTGAGACACGCTGCTTCCAAAGGCAGGGAGTAAGTTCCACTGCCCAGTTCCCTCTCCTAGACGTGATCTAGAAACAATACCAAACTCACAGAAAAGCTGCAAGGGTGCAATGAACGCCCAAACACATTTAAACCCCATGCTGGCCTGCTGTTAAGTTTCCCTCCCTGTGCTCACAAGCATGTGGGTTTTCTCCCTGCAGCCTCCCTACATGCAGACCAACCCAGGGACACATGCTTGCTTTCCTGGATCACCTGAGAGCAAGCTTCACACACCACCACACGTCACCCCTGAACACGCGGCATGCTTCCAAAAGTGACGGCACTCTCCCGCAACCACACGGCAGCTGCCAGCCGCGTTACATTTCCTGTTAACAGGTAACAGGACGTTTCGCACCGCAGTCCAGCTCCCATGTTGCCACCTGGCGCAGTGGTGTCCTCGCATCACTCTAGGGAGAGTACCACACTGAGCCACCCCACCCTGAAAGCCAGCTTTAATCTGGAAGTTTCTTAGCAGTCCTTTGACATTTAGGCACTGCCGTTTGCGGATAATTCGGGACAGCATCCCCTTTCTTGACTAGAGTGTGGTACATTTCAGGTCTGACTCATGCAACCCATGGTGGAACTCACTGCGCGTTCCAGTCGCAGGCCTCAAGGTGACAGTGGCCCTCCATGGCACCCCACCGTCAACACACAGAGTCCGTCAGCTCTCATGGGGCCATGAACACTGATCGCCCAGGCAGGGCTGCCCTGCTCGGTCCACCTTCTCCCTGTGCAGCTCAGAAAGGATGCCTCCTCCCAACTCACAGTCTGGGTTCCACCCTGCCATCCACTGCTTCAGGGCTGCGGCCAGAAAACCGAGTTCCCGTCTCTAGCAGCCTCGGCATCCCACAGTAAGCAGGAGCCTTCCCTTCTTGATCATTTATTTCCATGCTTGCCATCCGCAGTGCGATGCTTCATTTTATGTGTCAGCCTGGCTAGGTCACAGAATCCAGCTGTTTGCTCAAACACCAGTCTAGATGCTACAGCAAAGACATTTTTTAGATGGGAAAAAACATTCAAATCAATAGACTTTGAATAAATTATCCTTCACAATGTGGGTAGACCTCTTCTAAGTCGAAGTCATAAGTCGAAGGCCTTATGACCCAAAAGACCATGATATCCTGAAGAAAGAAAGAATTCTGCCTCTAGACTGCCTTTAGACTCAAGATATACCATTAGCTCTTCCCTGGGTCTCCAGCCTGCCAGTCTGCCCTGCAAATCTGGACTTACCAGCTCCCACAACTGCATGAGCTGATTCCTTAAAAATAAGTCTCTCTCCCTCTTGCTCTCTACTGGTTCTGTTTCTCTGGAGAACCCTAATACAGACAGATTTGAAGAGAGCCTTTTGTAAAGGCCTCCCGCGTATTACAGTCCTTAATTATCTTGGTGCTCAGACTGCCCCAGGCTGGCTCTGGAGCACTTGGTGTTGGCTCTGGCCCTACCTCTGCCCTCCTCTGAGTCCTCCCTGAAGTCCTGGCACCACAAGAAGCTCCGGGCCCCACCTGGCCCACGGCGGCACAGCAGTAGCATCTCCTACCTCTCTAAGGAGCCCTGGTTCCAATACTGAAATCTAGAAGCTTCATCTGTCAGAGCAGCTTACAAAGGACCCTACCAGGATAGCTCCTAAGGGCACTGCATCAGAGGAAGTCCACAGGACATGGCTTGAATTTGGGGTGTTCCTGAATTTGAGTGGGAAGAAAAAAACGTATTTCCACTAACTGAAATTTAGCTTTTTTTTTTTTTTAGTTAAAAACACAGCCGACCTTGAACAACCCTGGCTTAAACTACGTCCACTTACACGCAGGTTTTTTTTGTTTGTTTTTTGAGAAATACAGTAACAGTACTTAAATATATTTTCTCCTCCTTATGACTTTTTTAAGAGGGAAGGAGAGAGGAATGGGGGAGAGGGAGAATCTCAAGCAGGCTGCACACTCAGCCTGACACAGGGTTCGATCTTGCCACCCTGAGATCATGACCCGAGCCAAAATCAGAGTCTGACCCTTAACCGACTGAGCCAAGCAGGCACCCCTCATCCTTATAATTTTCTTAATAACATTTCCTTTTCTCTAGCTGACTTTGTAAGAATACATATGACACACAAAGCATATGCTAACTGACTGTGTTGTCGATAAAGCTTCTGGTGAACAGTAGGCTATTAAGTTTTGTGGGAGTCAAGAGTCATACACAGATTTGCAACTGTGTGGCGGGGTCAGCACCCCTAGTCCCCACATGGGCCAGGGGTCGACTGTGCAGTAGGACGAGGAGCATCAACTCTGCTATGCTCTAGCACATCAGACAACAGCTGTATCGGTGCCTTCAAATGTCATTTCATTCACCATTATTTCTAAATTACAATATGTGTAGCAGCAATTAAATCTCACCATTTAACACATTAACAGTAAATGCGTTACTAGGTCACAAATTTCTACTTAACGCATTACTTGCTGTCTGCACAGTGCATTGCTTTGGTAATTCTACATATTTTGGGTCTCTGAGAGGGATGCGTGTCCAGAAAAGCCCAAGGTCCCTGCTTGTGACTTGCTGTCTTGACACAACCTGCCTTAACTGAGGTTCAGGCATGGAGGGCTGCATTAGGAAGGTACTTAGAAAGTCAACTGGAACTAAAAAATAAAAATAAAAAATCAGCCCCAACAATCTGCTTTTTCTGAACCAGTATTTACTCCTGGCCACAGAAAGCCCAAGTGAGGCCTTAGCAGATGAGCCACATGAACCACTAGCTCAGGCATGAAACATCAAGAGCCCAATCCACACCAAGGCTGCTGGGCACTGACATCCCCGGAGCTGCCTGGGACCTACAGGGGTGGGGTGAGCGGTCTCCATGCAGCAGGAAACACATAGGCAAATGCACGAGGATTTGGTTCTAGTTACTAGAAATGCCATGTACTAACTACACCATGAACACAAGCAAGACTTCACATGACAGAGGACACCTAGACTTGAACGCCCACCCCCCAACCCCAGGCCCTATGGGAGCCCCTGCCTACCCCCTGCCTGGCCTCTTTTGTGCCTTCCCTTCTTGGGAGCCTCCCACAGGTTTCCAGGTGGGCACAGATGGTACGTCCTGGAGTGGCTACCCCTTCTGCTCCAACTCCCCACAGCCCCAGCAGAGAGCACCTGTGCACTGCCCGCAACTCAACCTCCAGCAGCACGAACTCAAGCATTCTGCAGTGTGAAAGCACATCATTCTCTTCACCTCTGGGTCCCACAGGCCTGACAGAGGGAACCCAGTGATCTTGTAAACTCAGTGACCTACTTACAAATTTAGCAATCATGGGGTGCCTGGGTGGCTCAGTGGATTAAGCCTCTCCCTTTGGCTCAGGTCATGATCTCAGGGTCCTGGAATTGAGCCCCACATCGGGCTCTCTACTCAGCAGGGATCCTGCTTCCCCCCCTCTCTGCCTGCCTCTCCACCTACTTGTAATCTCTGTCAAATAAATAAAATCTTAAAAAAAAAATTCAGCAATCTTTCAGCAGTGAGCATGGTGGCTTCTGACACCAACCTCCAGCATTCTGACCCAAATGAAGTGCAACTATGCATGGCCTCCAGGGCCTAAAGCACATGGGTGCCCCCTTGCCCTCTCTGCCCAAGATGTTCCCAGACCCTTCAATGACCAACGGATGGAGGTGACAACAGGCAGGCTGAAGCTGGGGAAGGCAGCTCAGAGCAGAGAGCAGGGCTCTGATTCCAGGGGCCAGGACACATACCCAGGCCTCTCCCTTCCTATCCTCATGGTCTTGGGCAAATGGGTAAGCTTCCTTAAGCCTCAGTTTCCTCTTCTGGAAAACAGGATCATGAAGACACACTGGCCAGGCTGAGATGACTCCAGGAAAGGCTGGGACAAGTATGTGCCCCAGCCCCACCCTCATGAGTCCTCCTGCTAAGACCCCTCCAACCCCCAAAATGAAAAGTACAACTTTGAGCACGTCTGTGAGCAGGCCAGGCCACACAGTGATCTCACCGTGCTGCTGCTGCTTCTGATCCAGTGTGCTTTCTAAAGCCAAAAAGGACAAGCAGAGGCAAGCAAGCAACAGCTGCCTTTGTCTACTGCATTGAGAATAGAACACTAGGGCAACCAAGAAGGAAAATGAGGGCTTAAACCAATTAAGACAAACCTTTTCTACAAGCCCAGAGATTTGTCTGAAAAATTAAAAAGGAAAAAGGCAGGGGCGCCTGGGTGGCTCAGTCGCTTAAGCATCTACCTTCAGCTCAGGTCATGATCCCAGGGTCCCGGGATCAAGCCCCACACCCAGCACCCAGCTCCCGGCTCAGCGGGGAGTCCACTTCTCCCTCTCCCATTCCCTTGCTTGTGTTCCCTCTCTTGCTGTGTCTCTCTCTTTCAAATAAATAAATACACAAATAAATCTTAAAAAAAAAAAAAAAAAAGAGGAAAGAGGCAGAAGATGGTGAGAGGCAGCTGATAGACCAGTGTGAAAACGGGGCCACTGTTACCAGAACTGCCTACCAGGCCATGCTGGAAAGTTCTGCCTTGTATCTTCCAGAAGAGACCCTCTCTAAACCATGGCTCCACGGAGCTTGCCCTGGACTCCAGGCAGCATGACACTTTTGTCCACTCTGGGCTCTCCCAAACACAGAGCCTGTGGCCTTTCATTTTGGGTGGAAAACAGAGACAATTAAATGGGAGCACGACAGCTCACTCAGGAGGATGGAATGATATGAATGTGGCCTATTTTTCCATCTCTAACCCACCCAGGTGACCCAATGAGCAGGGCAGGCAAGACAGTCACAGAGGTGTCCCATAACAAGGGAAGGAGGACTCAACTCAGAAAGTCTGGGTTCCTACACAGACACCTAAAGGCACCCCTATGCCAAACAACAGAATGTGACAGCAATGAGCAGAGATCGCCATGCCGGAGCATGTGATATGTGGCCTGAGGGAAGGAGAGCTACATATCAGCCCCTGTAGACAGAATGGGTCCTTGCTTCATCCAGAAACATCCTCAAAATGAAGGAAGGGCTCAAGTGCTGACTGAGACAATGCTGGCCAAAACTCTGAATGAGGCAGGAGTTCCTGGAGCGTTTATGCAACCCGGGTGCACAATGGAGCACACGCCGCCCTCCAGAACCAGCGACCCTCCCCAAGGGTGCCTTGGTAAGGTGCCGCTGCAACCACTCAGCTGTCACAGGACCACACCAGACCAGACCAAACCTGACTACAAGCCACACCAGAGTGTTTCCTGTGCTCAAAGATAAATAAAACCAAGTCAGATGCATGGAACAACTTTTTAAACATTACCAGAGAACGCCTGGGTGGCTCAGTTGGTTGAGTGACTGCCTTCAGCTCAGGTCATGATCCCACAATTCTGGGATCAAGCCCCCGCACCCCCGCCTGGCTTCCTGCTCAGCAGGGAGTCTGCTTCTCCCTCTGACCTTCCCCCTCTCATGTTCCTCTCTCTCATTCTCTCTTAAATAAACAAAATCTTTAAAAAAACATAAGAATAAATAAAAACATTACTAGAAGTGTAATTTGGGTAGAAGGAAGAGTGAGGCAAGCCCCAGTGACTGGAGGAGCACAGTGGCTCACTGTAGCTATAGTATCAAGTCTTCCAAGGACACAAACATCACATCAGTAACAAGAAACATCTAGAAGGAAAGATCTGCCTCCCTCCCAGACAACCCAAGGTCGTGATAATCATTTTACTTCAGGCCTGAAATTAAATTTTGGGAGCAGCTCATGATGTGCGCCATCACGAGAGCAAAACCTGGCAGGACTCCAGGCCAGCCGCGTCTGCGGGAGGAGGCCAGAAGGTCTATTTAGGAAGGGAAAACGGAACCGTCTCGCTGGCGCTGGCAGCTGCATGTATCAGCAGTGAGCTGCTGAGTACGATCCAATCCCTTTCTGGACTTCTAGGCTAGGAACCTGTAACTGACCAAGACCAGAGGCATGGATAACTCCAGAGGCCTTTTAAGGCCCTCCCTCATGGCCTGAGGCTGGTCTGGCTTCACACCATCACCAAGCTGCCCACCACACCAGCCAGTGAGCAAAGGCCACACAGCCAGGGGCCTGGGTTACAAAGAACTCAACATGAAACTCACAGACGCAGGCAGGAATGACAAAGTTAAAGGCACTAAAACCACCCTGGTCCTGAGCTCCCTGCTCTACATCCCTGGACACTCAAACCCAACCTAGAGCTGGGGGGAAAGGGCCCGACCTCCCTTGAAAGCTGAGGCAGTGCCTGAAGGTGTCATATCCCTTCCTTACAGTAGATCTAGACCCATGCAGCACTCCTGCCCAGCTTCCACATCTCAACCAGTCCTAGTAGGGACAGGGAACCAAGGGCTCAAAAACAGGAATGACACACTAGGCCACTGACAGCTACTGGGAATTGAAAGCGAAACTTCTGTCTCAGTGCCCAGAAGCTGAGATCAGAAGATTCACTTCTGCTTCAGGATGGGCCATTTAAAAGCTGTATGACAGGGGCGCCTGGGTAGCTCAGTCCGTTAAGCGTCTGCCTTTTGCTCAAGCTGTGATTCCAGGTCCTGGGATCAAGGCCCTGCTCAGTGGAGTCTGCTTCCCCCCTCCCTTTGCCCCTCCCCCAGCGTGCTCTCATTCTCTCTCTCAAAAGTAAATAAAATCTTACACAGTAAAATCTTAACCAACAAAATAAAGTAAAATTTTAAAAAGCTGTGTGAGCTAAGTGAGGTAACTGAATCCTTCTGGCTTGGTCTCACAGGGCTGGTGATGGAACTCACCAGGCTGCTGAAACAAGGATGAAAAACACACACCAGCTCCGCCACACACGACCTCCAGCTCCCACTTGAAGTTTCTGTGCACAGGAAAGTAAAGCACTGCAACGTTCTTCGGGGAAGAGAAAACAAACAAATAGGAAATGCAAGGAAGGGGGCAAGGCCACCGGAGTCAGGGAGTCAGGGAGACCACCCCTTAACTGACCACGTGACCTTGGGTGATGGTGGATGTCATACCTGCACTAATCAGTTTCCTCATCTGTGAAATGGGAATGATCCCATTCTTGACTTTCAATGGCTGCAGTCAGGACCGGGCAACTTTACACCCCCAACCCTGAGAGGCAATAAAGAGGGAACAGGCAC
Organism: Neogale vison; assembly: GCF_020171115.1. Lineage (NCBI taxonomy): Eukaryota > Metazoa > Chordata > Mammalia > Carnivora > Mustelidae > Neogale > Neogale vison. The sequence continues at coordinate 212,508,609 of NC_058096.1, read as the reverse complement.
ATGACCTCATTGTATCATTTCTCTCAGGTGCCCCAGGAGGCCCCATCAGGGATAGCTGATGGGACAAGCCCTGACAAAGGGAGTGCCCCTGCCCCCAAACCAAGAGAACCATCAGAAGAACCAGATAACCTTTCCCAAAACTGCATCAACAACTTTAAACAATATTCAGCAAAGTAATAACAAGCAATTAATAATAATAGGTGCTCATTTAAGGAAAACATGGCTAGCAGCCATGCTCATGTCCCCATGTCTACCACGTGTGTGGCAGGTTATCATCACAGAGTCTGGCACGCACTCAACATCTGAGCAAACCCCCTTAGGTGATGCCGAGAACTCACCATGTGGAGGCGCCACAGATTTAACAGCAGCCCTGCCAACCCTCCAATCATGACATCTGAAATCCTGCACACCAACTGCGGTCTTCTCAGGAGGGACTGCTAGCACTGTCCTCCTCCAACTACCTCCTCTGACAAAGGTGGAAATGGGAAATGTCCTTGCAGGAGGAAGGGATGAAGGGACAGAGAAGGAACCATGAACTTCAGGGAAGTGGCTGTGTGGCCAGAGCTGACAGTGCACCCTTGTCCCTGCAGAGGTCAGCATGGCACAGGTGCCCAAACCTCCAGAGCCTCTGTTCTGCCCCAGTGACAGGAAGCACTTCACATGGCCCAGCACGGTGGCCCTGTCCCTGCTTCCAAGATTCAGCAGTTGTGAGTTTGAGCGTGACATGTGTATGAACAGACTTTGGGAACCATCAGGAGTCAAACAGAATTTAGTATTTTCCAATCCACAAATGCCACTTCAGTTTTTTCACTAATATGTCACTGAGATAAGGTGAAGCAAACCTGAGACCCTGGAAAAGAGCCTGACAACATAGCCCGAGTACTTCAAAGTCACCAGCCAGCTGGGTCCACTGTCAAGATCAAGGAAATGATAAAAGGCCGCTGGGTGCCAACTGCGCACATTTAATTCACCAGAGCAGAGCCCTGAAGTAACTGCCACTTCCAGCCACCACCTGAAGCCAAAGCTCACAGCAAGAGGGGATCTTGCTCCATGAGGAGCGTGGTGGGTCACGCCAGGGAGAAGGAACATGCCACGCTGCCAACCTCACCCTCTCAGCCAGCAGACAGCACTCAGAGAGAACCAGGGTCAACCTGTGCCGGAGAAAGCCCCATTAAAAGACAGACCAACCAACTGGAAATGGCAATGAACACAGATAGCTGCAAGTTGTCAAAAACAGGAGAAGTCATCAGCAAAACACAAGAAGGAGGTATCATTTTTGCCCAGCACTACCACAAAATTAGGAAGAATCAGATAATCTGGTGTGCAAGAGGAAGTGGGAAAGGCACGGTGGAGCTAGGGGGCGGAGAGAACAAGGCACAACCCATGGGTCAACAGCTCAGAGACGGGCGCTCCCTTGGGTCTGAGTGGGCAGGCTGGGCTAGCGTCTCAGGCCGGGGCCACTTGCTCAGACGAGGACAGACAGGAGTCACGGAGTGGAATCCACGGGCCTCAGCAGGATGTGTGTGAGGAACGTAATCCCAAGCACTTCCCGCAGGTACGGCTGGCCCACTTGGCTGGTGCCCAAGAGCAGGTTAGGACATGTAAAAGCAACATGAAGTCAGAAGCCACTGATCCAGAAAGGAAAGGTCCAATCCAATCCATGGGCTCGCAGCAAAGGCCTGGTGTGTGCTGCCCTCCCACGCACTCTCTGTCCTGAGGAGAGTCCTGGGCTCTGGGAATGTGCCTCTCAATGGGCAGGAAGGTGGGGAGGCAGACAGGGTACAGGAACCGGAGAGGAGACTGCCAAAGAGAGGCCCTCGGCAGCCAAGGAGAGCACAGTGGGGTCTGAGCAGCAGAGCCCTCAGGAACCCTGGGAGGGTGATCTGGGCATGGGAGACACATGATCAGCATTCACCCACTCACTGCCACTGTAAGCATCCCCCAGTGGCACTGAGTGGCACCGCTACCCAGCTGGCTGAAACAACAGGTTTGTAACCGGCGGAAGAAGCCCTGTGTTAGGCCACCAAATGTGCCAGAGCTGTGGGATAGGAATGCCCCAGAAGTGGCCCCTGTCACTGCGGCTCAATATCCTTCATTAAGAACCCACACTCTCAGGCGCCTGGGTGGCTCAGTGGGTTAAGCCACTGCCTTCGGCTCAGGTCATGATCTCAGGGTCCTGGGATCGAGTCCCGCATCGGGCCCCGCATCGGGCTCTCTGCTCAGCAGGGAGCCTGCTTCCCTCTCTCTCTCTCTGTCTGCCTCTCTGTCTACTTGTGATCTCTGTCAAATAAACAAATAAAATCTTTAAAAAAAAAAAAAAGAACCCACACTCTCGGGGCAGCTGGGTGGCTCAGTCAGAAGTGTCAGACTCTTGGGGTGCCTGGGTGGCTCAGTGGGTTAAAGGCTCTACCTTCAGCTCAGGTCATGATCTCAGGGTCCTAGGATCAAGTCCCGTATCGGGATCTCTGCTCAGCGGGGAGCCTGCTTCTCCCTCTCTCTCTGCCTACTTGTGATCTCTGTTTGTCAAATAAATAGATAAAATCTTAAAAAAAAAGAAGAAGAAGTGTGAGACTCTTGATTTCAGCTCAGGTCTTCCATCTCAGGGTTGTGGGTTCGGGCCCTGCTATAAGTAAAACAAAAAGAACCCACGCTCTCAGTCCAGCCAGAAATGAAGAAGGGCTCCAGGACAGCAGGGGACCGAGGGAACATGTGCAGCCACCCTGGGGTGATGAGCCACAAGAACACAGGACAGGCTCTGTGGATGTGGGTAGAGAGAAGCTTCCGGGAGCCGTGACCACAGAGCTATCTTTGCTGACAGGGCATTTTCTATGGGGCATGAGCATGACAGGAGTGAGTCAGGAGAGGATGGAAAGCATCTCAGGTGAGAGGGTCGAGGAGCACAGGCCCCTGAGGAGACAGAGGCACAGGTTTGCACTGACTGCCGCCTCTGCTCCAGACGGAAGCTCTTGTGAGCCGCAGGCACTCACCCCAGTGTACCACGATGGCAGTGCCCCAGGCAGGGCCGCCAGAAAGCAGAGAGATCTGGCTTCAGTCAATCCGGCAAATAAGGACCACCAACCCCACCACCGCAGAAAATCCTGCAACCAGCTAAATTAGGAGCAAATGTTTAGAGTTGAAAAGGTAAATGTCCCCCACCAAGGACGTTCTAGTACCCTAAACATGGGAGGCCCCCAAACCAGATCTCCAAAGGAAGACAAACGTCAGTGATGACATTTGCCATTTGTTACATGCAAAGTGCCAGCATATGGGGAATACAGCATGGTCAGTGTTCTGTGAGGAAAACCAATGACCTCTGTCTTTCTGCTTCTGAACCAAGTTAGGGAAGAAGTTTGGAGACCATAAATGCAGAATCCAAAGCCCCTGCTGGGGGAAACCACTCAGCAGCCTCACCAGGTTTGCCAATGCCGGGCACGAGCCTGCCTGCGGGAACATACAGGCCGGGGCCCCAAGCAAACAGCCCTGATGCTGCGGGCCAGGGCCCCCCCACGGGAAGGAAGAAGGAGCGCTCCGTACTGAGAGCACCCCGCAGGGGAAGGCACTGCCCACAACAACACAAGGCCAAGAACTCGCCACCGGCCGCCAGCTCCTAGACAGAGCCAGGCCACACTGTGAGACTCCCTGCCCCCACTCCTGCCTCCTTCTTCATGAACCAGCACTTTACACCCAGGTTTACTTGGTAAAAAGGAAACTCAACTCAAAAAGAAAAGTGTAAAAATACGTGTAGCACCCCAGGCGCAGGCCTACGACCAGGAAGATGCCGTGAACAGCCGTTTCAGGGCACGTCCGACTACCCTGTCCACTCTGTGGGCCCAAGCTGCCGCAGGCCGTTTCAGAGGCGCCCGCACGGTGCTCTGTGAGAGACCACCACCAGTCTGGGCTGAGAACCAGGATAATGCAAGTGAAAAGGAGGTGGCAGGGCTTTCTTTTTGGAAAAGGAATCTGGCAGAGCTGGAGAACAGCAACAAAATCAAACATGAACATGGAGAGGCCTCTACAGAGGAGTTACCAGGAGCCACCAGGCCAGGGGTCCTCCATGGAAGCTGAGTTGCTCATATCCAGGCCCCAACCAAGACGTTCACCTTTAGAACAACAGAACAGACTGTGCGAGGGGAACTGGGCCAGGAGATCACACAGGACCTGTGTGTGTCACTCCCCTGACATGGCCCCCCAACACCTTCATGCAGTAACAAATGATTCACCGCACCCCTGCGTGCTGAGACAGAAGCTGACCCCTGGGGACACACTGAGTGCTGGAAGGCACGTGGAGGAGAGGCCCTCTGGCCAGAGATGAAATAGAAGGGCCAGGGGGAGAGCCAGGAAGACCTGGAGGAAGAGCATTCCAGGTGTGGACATGGTGCACTATGTCTTGAAGCCCAGAAGCATGTGGTGCCCTGTGGTGTAGCATGTCCTGGCCACCCTCCCACCCTGACCTTGGTACCCAAGGGAGAGGGCCAGGTGCTCCCTCAGCACATCCTTCCAGGCCTCCTCAGGGTATAGGCTCTTCCCCACCACCTGCTCAGGGCCCAGGAATGCCACTTTTCCTTCAGGTCCTAACAAATATCTTCTCTCCGGGGAGCTCTCCTGGCCCACAGGCAGGATTAGAGCCATGAGACTGTCACTCTTCACTTGGGACCCCCACTGCCCAGCACAAGGCCAGGTGCTAGAGGGCTGTTTGCTTGCTTCGTGGTCGTACCTGGGATCTGGCTGCAGTCTCGCCAAGCTTAAGGACATACCTTGGAGGCCAGATGCCCAGGCCTGACTGGGACCCCACATGTACACATCCCACTCACTCATCACCCATGGCCTCACCTGGGCTGGAGAGTCTGGGATGACTCACCAGGTGGCCACAGTGTGAAGATGGGCACACATGGCTTCATTTCAGGCCCTGGGTAGAGGGATGCTCATCCACCGTGCAGGTGGGCCAAGGTGTCACAGGGGTTAAGGAAGGCCGGCCCCATAAGTGGCTACAGGACAGGGAGGGGGGCTACTCTGTTAAGCGATCTGCCTGCGTGGGCGGACTGATGCCACTCCTGTTCTGCTTCTTAAGCGCAATCTCGTGACTCTCTGAGTTACCCAAATCTCAACACACATCCTGAGTAAAAACGATGACACGGGGCTTGCTTTTCTGAATTTCCCCTAAATTTTCCGCAGACTTCAGGATTCCTCCCGGACTCCTACAGAAAACTGCTGTGCACATCTGATTTCTGTGATGTTCATCAATGACTGGGGCAGAGACAAAGGGAAGCAGCTAGAGGCTTCAGAACCCTCAAGCCTGGGACGCCTGGGTGGCTCAGCTGGTTAAGGGTCTTCCTTCACCTCAGGTCATGGTCCTGGGGTCCTAGAATCGAGTCCTAGATCGGGCTCCTCGCTCAGCAGGAAGCCTGCTTCTTCCTCTGCCTGCAGCTCCCCCTGCTTGTGCTCACTTGCCCCTCTCCCTCTCTCTCTCTCTCTCTGACAGATAAATGAAATCTAAAAAAAAAAAAGAAAAGAAAGAAAGAAAGAAAGAAAAGCCAACACTCAAGCCTGGAACCTGATTTTCAGAACAGCGATGCTCCTCTCCCCAGAAGTGGCCAGCTTGCAGAGCTCAGTCTCTGGGCCTCCCAACCCCACGTGTCAAGCCTAAAGTGAGCTCAGCACCACCCACAGCTTTAATCAATGGTTAAAAAGTAACAAGAAACATTAGGCCCAACTTGACACAAACAGAGCTACCCAGGCTACATCACCCGTAAAGCCCCACAGTGTCTGCCCAGGAGCTGTGTCCCCACCCCTCCTCTAACATGCCCTGCGGGCTATCCTGAGACAGCGCCCACAGTGGGAAGCCCTCCATAGCCACCACAGAGGCCTGCCACCAACCTGTCCAATCAATAGGTTCTGGGGACTCACACAGACCCTGCAGCCTTGAGCACCCACGGAGCCGGCTGGCCTGGGGTCTGTGGCATCTGTGCTCAGGAGACCCTTCATCCAGTGTTTCAACCAAGAGCAAAGTCCTGACTCTGGGACACTGCAGGCCTTAATTATTCTCCTAGACAGCCGGGGCTACGGCATGTAAGGAAGACACAGACACACGATATAATGATGACCCCCACCCCGCAGGGTGGTAATCTGAGCCCCAAAGGGTGGTATTGCTGTATAGCCAGCCCCTTCTCCCCTCCTTCTCCCTGTCCTATGTCCTGCTCTGAACTTCGCAGCCACCTAGCCATGTCAATACCTGTGAAGGTTTGGAAGCAGTATAGTTTGTCCCCTACCCTGGTCCTCAGCTGTCCAAGGGACAGCAGCCCAGACAGCTGGAACCTGGGCCTAGGCACACCAGACATCCACATGAACTCCAGGCAGTGGCAACCTCCTGGGTCTGCAGGCTGCTTCAGAACCGGCCCCAGCTCAGTCGAGGTGAGGCATCCTGTCCCACCACCCCCAGCCTGAGTCCTACATCCTGCACCCCCCAGTGACCTGCCTGCAACATCCCCCACAAGCTTGTCCGCCCCCTGAGCTTCACAGCAGCAGAGGGACGCCCACACGTGCAACACACAGGGTGCTTGCTCTTGACTGGCTGAACCCCAGGAACAGCACCAGGAGCCCCAAGGAGGGAGCACAGAGGTAATACCACGTGCACTCAGACCAGCCACTCCCCAAAGCTGAGCTGTGCCTAGCAGATCACATGCTCACTAATTCCTATCATCGGAGAGCATGGGGCCTCAGTGAACTCACACATGAGAGACCAAGACAAGAGGAGAGGAGAGGCAGGTGGCAGGGGCCATGAGAAGATCTGAGAATGAATGTTAAATAGAGCCACTGCTCTGGGGTACAGACCCCTGGGAGTTGGCATCCACCCCTGAGGAGAAAGGGGTCCAAAGCCTCAGGTCTTTTTGGAACAGCATCAGCCCAGCGCAACTTCTGCTGACAGCCTGCAAGCCTCGCCCTGCATACCTGGGCACAAGCGAACCTGGTCCTCTGGCCACATTCTCCTAGACCGCGCTCACCCAGCGGGTGGGGTGGTGGCATTAACCTCATCTGTTCAGAGGCAAGACAGGACCCTCCTCACAGAGACACTAGCTGGCAGAGCTAAGGGAAGGAAGGAAGGGCCAGTATCATCAATCCTACACTCTAGGCCAAAGCCTGTCAGAATCCTTGACACAGCTCCACTTCCTGTCAGGAGGAACTGGCACAGATCACTGGGTCATGAGGCTCTGTACACAAGGCTTCCAACCAGCAGGACCCTGTGCACAGGTAAGGGAGCCAGCAAGGCCTCACCCCAGTGCCAAACCAAGCTAGAGACAAGCTGAACACAGTGCTGGCTGTCCTCATCCCACTTGCCAGATCCACTGCGAGCTGAGCACATTTCGCTGGAACAAGCAGACATCTGTGAGCGTCCAACACCAAAAATAGTGTGACCAGGGGAGGAAGGAACACACTCTTCTAGCTGTGACCTGTCTCTGCCTCAGACATCTCCCTGCACACAGGGAAATCCCCACCAGATCCTCCCCACCATACTGTAAACCCCTACCCACCCAGCCCACACCTGCTCAACACCCACCTGATCCTGAAAAGGGAGAAAAAAAGTCCAATGATAAGAACGCAGGGGCCCCTGGGGGGCTCAGTAGGTTATGTGCCTGACTCTCGATTTTGGCTCAGATCACAATCTCGGGGACCCAGGATCAAGCTGCCCATGGGCTCTGCATTCAGTGGGGAGTCTGCTTCAGGATTCTCTCTCCCTCTACCCCCATCATGTGCGCCCGCTCTCTCTCTCTCTCTCAAATAAATAAATAAATATTTAAAAAGAAAGAAAAGAACACCAAAATCATGCCATTTCTGCTGACAGAACCCAGAAACCTCAGCCCCTTGGCAAAGAGGCCTTTCTGAGAAGGCCTTCTCCAGGCTTTTCAGGCTGCTGGTATCTAATTCAGAAGCCATTTATAGATGAAACTCATCCTGAGCTGAGAAAGCTCTGCAAGATTCACCAAGGCCCCCGAGCCCATGGAAAGCTCACTCCTAGGGAACAGGAGACACCTGCTGCCCAGTCTCCACACAAGGGACCCATCCGAAGCCACTGTCATCTGGTTGTTTCTCCTGCCATGAAGCACACATCTGACAGGCACCCATACAAACAACGAACCCCTAACTGAGCACAATCCTCCCTTGGAAGATGACACTGGTCCCACTGTATCCCCAGGGAACTGAGGCTGAGAAGAGGAAGGGAGGGGAGGGGGATGCTGCCCCCAGAGCCTGACTCCAATGGGAGGCAGATGCATGCCCTCCCAGCTCCACCCGGGACACCTATGCTTGGCCGTTCCTGCCAGGCTATGTGTGAATGTGTTTCCAGAGCTCACCAGCAGGTCACGAATAAAAAGTCAGGCCCACCAAAGGCTCTGTCAGTCTTGACGATGTGCCTGAGAAAAACTCCTGGGAACCCCAGGGACTCGCACATGGGGTGGGAAGCATTGCAAGTCTGCATGGAATCAGGGGTGGGGAAGGGGAGGTAGTCCCAGAGCAGACACCCTCGGGTTTGAGGCAATTTAATCTACACTGACCACAGGCCCTCAAGTCAGCCAGCATCTCTAGACATCCCATCAGTGAAATGAAGGGGCCAGACCAAAAGGATGCTCCAAGATCTCAGTCCAGCCAAGATGTGACAGGAAGCCAAGACCCACAGGGTGGCAGGTCACAGCACAGGAGCCCAGGGTGTGAGGTCTGGACAGCACATCCCACTAACACAAACAGTCCTCATGCCACACACACATCCCAACACTCCAAACTACAGCTCTTGAACTTTGTCTGTAATGGGCTAGAGAATCAACCACAGGTTTTGAGAATTAGACAATCTCTGTCACAAAGATTCAGATGCTCTCATAGAGCAAAAGCAGCCATATACGATGCTTTTGTCCCAATAAAATATAAATACACTTGGCAGGCTGGATTTGCCCCCTGGGTCATGGTTTACCAACTTGTTTTAGATTCTAAGGTTGGCACTGAAAGAAGAGAATGCTGTAACAGTCTACTTCATTGGCATCCTTATCCAATTCTGCTCCCCTAACATGGCAGCAAACATGCTGAGGCCCTCATTTTAGGGGCCCGTAGCCTCAGCAGCACCACCAGGCACAGCAGACCTCACACTACCACTTATGGTATGGAGAAAGCTCTACCACTAATGGTACAGAAAACAGAGTAGCCAGAAAACTGAGCACCTGGGTGGCTCAGTTGGATGACTCTTGATTTTGGCCCAGGTCATGATCTCAGGGTCCACAGATAGAGCCCTGCATCAGGCTCCGCGCTCGGTTGGGAGTCAGCTTGGAGATTCTTCCCCTCTGCCCCCCATCCCCTCAACTCCACTCATATGCATGTACGCTCTCTAAAAAAAATAAATGAATGTTGAAAAATGAAAGAGAGAGAGAAGAAGACAGGGAGGGAGGGAGGGAAAGAGAAAAGAGAAGAGAAGAGAGAGAAAAAAAAAAGAGAGAGAGAGAAGTGCCTGGGTGGCTCAGTCAGTTAAGCCCCTGCCTTTGGCTCAGGTCAAGATCCCAGGGTCCTGGGCGCCTGGGTGGCTCAGTGGGTTAGGCCGCTGCCTTCGGCTCGGGTCATGATCTCAGGGTCCTGGGATCGAGTCCCACATCGGGCTCTCTGCTCAGCAGGGAGCCTGCTTCCTCCTCTCTCTCTCTGCCTGCCTCTCTGCCTACTTGTAATCTCTCTCTGTCAAATAAATAAATAAAATCTTTAAAAAAAAAAAAAAAAAAAAAGGATCCCAGGGTCCTGCTCAGCAGGGAGTCTGCTTCTCCTCCCTCTCCCTCTGCCCCTCCCCCTGTTCATGCATGTGTTCATTCTCTCTCTCAAATAAATAAAATCTAGGAAAGAAGGGGGGAGGAAACAGAGCAGCCAGGATGGGGACAAGGTGCACAATCCCTGTCAGGACCTTGAGAACAACATGGTAGGGAGGTCACAGGCAGGAGGCACCCATTGTCAAAGGGAAAGCCATGCTAAGCTCATGTTCTACCCCAGCTACTACAAACCTAGCTGTCCTGACTTCATTCAGTGGGCATTCTCCTTAGTGTAAGTGTTGCTATAGGACCCTTAAATCATTCCCTCCAGATGTGGGGAGAACCACAAGGGCCATATCAGGAAGCTGAATTTCCTCCAAAAAGTCATTGTGCAGAAAAAGAGGAAAATAAAAAAGGGAACCTCTGAGCCCACTTATCCTCCTCTGGCCAATGGCAGGAGACAATGCCGCTCCAAAAGGCCCCTGGGTCCCAGCAGTACCAACACCGCCAGGAAGAGCAGCATGAAGGGACGGCTGCCTCAGCCCAGTCCCTCAGCTGGGCTCTGATCAGCCTATGCTTACCTATGGGGCCTGAAAGCAAGTGTGCAGCCCCAGACACACAGGCACATCCTGCAGGAGAAGGGGAGACAGGAACAGGACAGAGGCAAGGAGCACAGCCTCCGGAGTCAAAAGCCCTGAGACAAGTGGACTGCATCTGCCCACAGGGTCAGAAAAAAAACACTCCTCCTTCCCATCCATCTTGGGCACCGGCACAGACCCCAGGCCCAAGGCCAAGCCAAAGGTATAGCTCCCTACCTGTCTAATACCCCCCAAAGTGCAGCACCCAACCTGAGGGGCCTCCAAGCCACTTCCTATCTGGAAGAAAGCCCATTTTCCACCAGTCACCTTGTGATTCAACATGGGACACAAAGAGGTAAATTCACCAAAGCACAAACTCTGCCCCATCTGAACTTATGGCCAGGGAGGGGCTCAGCAGCCTCAGGTGCTAAAGGGCGGAACCTAGGCTTGCCCATCACCCTCAGGGCCCCTGTTTGAGAACAAGAAGGGACACAGAAGTCCTGCCCCTGGGAGAGCTGGGGTATGGTAACAGCTCTTCTTGCCCTTCCTGCCTTCTGCACCCAGGTGACCCTGACCAAGATCCTCCCTCAGGCAGGACCTAAAACTAGCCCAAGTCCATCTCAAGTGTGAGAGCCAACATGGCCTGATTTCCACTGGGGTCCAGCTCTCTGTCACCTAAGACGAGACTCCTGGGCCCATCAATGATGCAGTAGGTGTCAGCATCCTAACAGACCTTAACTCTCACTGAAGAGTCACGTACTTTTAAAGGCTCAGAGACCACTTCATACCCATCAGTACTGCTATTACAAAAAAACAAAAACAAAAAAGCAGAAAAGAACAAGTGTTGGTGAGGATGGCTGGCTGGAGAAACTGAAGCCCTCAGTCACTGCTGGTGGGAATGTAAAAGGGGAAATGGGACATCCACTGTGCAAAACAGCTTAGCAGTTTTTCAAAGGTAAACAGAATTACCATATGATCTAGCAACTCAATTTCTGGATATATACTCAAAAGAACTGAAAATAAGGACTCAAGGACTCAAGTTTCTTTCTCTCAGACCAAGAAAGACAAATACTGTAAGATCTCAATTACGTGCAGAATCCTAAAAAAGAAAAGAAAAAGATAAACCACAGAAAAAGAGATCAGACTTGTGGTCACCAAAGACAGGGGGTGTGGAGAGGGGAAATTGGAGGAAGGGGATCAAAAGCTACAAACTTCCAGTTATAAGATAAATAAGCACCAGAGATGTAATAAATAACATGATGACTACAGTTAACACGGCTATGTGATATACAGGAAAGTTGTGAAGAGTAGATCTTCTTTTTTTTTTTTTAAGATTTTATTTATTTATTTGACAGAGATCACAAGGAGGCAGAGAGGCAGGGAGGGGAGGCAGGGGGGGCGGAGAGCAGGCTCCCCACTGAGCAGAGAGCCAGATATGGGGCTCTATCCCAGGACAGCGAGATCATGACCGTAGCCAAAGGCAGAGGCTTAACCCACTGAGCCACCCAGGCTCCCTGTGAAGAGTGGATCTTGAGACAGTAGATCTTAGGGGCGCCTGGATAGCTCAGTTGGTTAAGTGTCTGCCTTCAGCTCAGGTCAAGACCGCTGGTCCTGGGATCAAGCCCTGTGTAGGGCTCCCTTCTCAGCAGGGAATCTGCTTCTCTCTCTCCCTCTGCTTCTACCCACACCCACCTTGGTCATGCTTTCTCTTGCTGCTCACTCCCTCTTTCAAATAAATAGATAAAATGTTAGAAAGAAAGAAAGAGAGAGAGAAGAAATGAAGGAAGGGAAAAGGAGAGAAAGAAAGAAAAAGTAAGAAAGAAAACATCTTGGAGTGCCTGGGTGGCTCAGTGGGTTAAGGCCTCTGCCTTCGGCTCAGGTCATGATCCCAGGATCCTGGGATAGAGCCCCGCGTCGGGCTCTCTGCTCAGCGGGGAGCCTGCTTCCTCCTCTCTCTCTCTGCCTGCCTCTCTGCCTACTTGTGATCTCTGTCTGTCAAATAAATAAATAAAATCTTTAAAAAAAAAAAAAAGAAAGAAAAGAAAGAAAACATCTTAAGAGTTCTAAAAAAAAACAAACTTTTTTTTTTCTGTTTTTGTATCAACATGAGATTCTAAATGTTAACTAAACTTGTTATGGTCATGATCTCATGATATATGTCAGTCATATTATTATGCTATACACCTTAACCTTATACAGTGCTAGATCTCAAATATATCTTAATAAAACTAGGAGGGGAAAAAAAGGCAAGGACTTGACCAGATGTTTCTATGCCCAGGTTCACAGCAGCATTATTCACAGCAGCCAAGAAGTAGAAACAATCCAGCGCCTATTAACAGACAAAAAGATAAACAAAATGTGGTATAGCCCATATGATGGAACACTAGTCAGCCTTACAACAGAAGGAAACTGACACGTGCTACGGCACAGATGAACCTTGGACACATTACGATCAGTGAAAGAAACCAGTCATAAAAAGATAAATACCAGGGCGCCTGTCTGGCTCAGAGCATGCCACTCTTGATCTTGGGGTCATGGGTTCAAGTCCCATGTTGGGTGTAAAGATTATTTAAATAAACAAACTAACAAACAAACTTTTAAAAAATTTAAAAGGACAAATACCATATGATCTCCCCAAATGAGATCCCAAATGTTATCAAATTCATAAAGACAGAAACCAGAGCAGCAGACACCAGAGGCTGAGGAAGGGAAGGGGGAGTTATGGCTCAATGCAGACCGAGTTTCAGTTTGGCAAGACAAAAAAGCTCTGGGGAGGGATGGCGGTGACGGCTGTGCACACACTTCATACCACTGATTGGTACACTCAAAAATGGTTAAGAGGGGTGCCTAGGTGGCTCGGTGGATTAAAGCCTCTGCCTTCATTCAGCTCAGGTCATGATCTCAGGGTCCTGGAATCGAGCCCCGCTTCAGGCTCTCTGCTTGGCAGGGAGCCTGCTTCCTCCTCTCTCTCTGCCTGCCTCTCTGCCTACTACTTGTGATCTCCGTCTGTCAAATAAATAAATAAAAATCTTAAAAAAAAAAAAAAAGATTAAGAAGGGAAAAAAAACGGCTAAGATGGTAATTTTAAGTTATGTGTATCTCACTAGTTTTTTTTTCAAGATTTTATTTATTTATTTGGAGAGAGAGAGAAAGATTAAAAGTAGGCAGAGAGAGAGGGGGAAGCACGCTCCCTGCTGAGCAGAGAGTCTGATGTTGGGCTCCATCCCAAGACCCTGGGATCATGACCTGAGCAGAAGGCAGAAGCTTAACCACTGAACCACCCAGGCGCCTCTCACCACCATTTTTATTAAAAGGCTCCAAGAAACTTGAATCTCCCTTTACAAGGGGACAAAATGAAGGAAAGGAGCATGAATGAATGAATGAATAAATAAATAAATAAATAAATAATTTAAGAAAGACTCTAAGAGGTTCCAATAAAGACTTACTGATTGGTCTTAGCATTCCCAAGGCCTTCCTGACCATGGCCAGTCACAGGATGGAACCCCCCAGAAAAAATGTTTGTCCATGAATGAAATCAGCATTGTGTCAGTCCCCCCACAGTGAGCCTAGACAGGGGATGGAGCTTGTCTATACCCGCTTAGATCCTTGCAGTCACAACTCCTTAGTCAGCTAAATGATGAAATTAACCCCAACTTCCTGCCTGGGCACCCCTTACCCCCACACCCTCCAGCTGCCCTACTACCCCAGCCTCCCTCCTGCGGCCACCCTCTTAGATCTCACGCAGACTTCGGCAATCTCAGCCTCTTCCCAGACGGTTCCGCCTGCCCCACTTCCCACGGCACCTCCTGCCCACAGCCGGCTGTGTCTCTCCCTCCCAGAAGTCATCACCCATGGTCACCACCACCACCATGCTCTTAAGGGGCCTCCCCCAGAGATGTGAGGACCTTGGGATGGAGCCTGGCTAGCCTGCCCATCATGAAGCCCCCAGGCCCAGAATAGCACCTAGCCTGCCTCAACCCACCACCAAATCCAAAGTCACTCTGATAAACAGGACAACGAGGCCACATGCCACATGCACATGTCCACACAAGGGCTGTGGTGGACCTGTCCCCGTATCAGAAAGAGGCCAAGGAGCATGGGGAAATGTAAGGGGTGTCCCCTGTTACTCAGCCATTACACACTGGGGCTCCACTTGCCCAGGGTAGACGATAGAGGAAACAGACCCCCACCTCCCGTCCCTAAGGAATAGCATTCTCCAGTGGAGAGGGGGCTTAGCCCCTTGAGACTGCCCTCATGTGACTCCCCAACAGCCCTGAGTTCACATGCAACCTGAAGGCAAAGACGGAGCCATGGCATCCACAGCTCTGGGCCTGACTCCTCATACTCCATCAGCAGTGGCCCCCAGGCCAGGTCAGAAGTCTCGTCAGAAACTCAGTCAGCACTTCCTAGGTCCTCCTCTGCTCTGTATGGCCCCTGCCCACTGCCCACTCCATCACCACCACCTGGTGAGGCTGCTCGAGTGAAGGGGGACATGCACAGGGGGCTGGGCTTCCTGGCAGAAAGGCTGCTAAAGAATCTGGGGAAAGCCAGGGCACTCAGGTGGCTCAGGTCACGATCCCGGGGTCCTGGGATCAAGCCCCACATCGGGCTCTCTGCTCGGTGGGGAGCCTGCTTCCTTCCTCTCTCTCTGCCTGCCTCTCTGCCTACTTGTGATCTGTCAAATAAATAAAATCTTTTTTAAAATAAATAAAGAAACCCTTAACAACAGAAACAAATGAGTGGATATTTTAAACTTATGGTATAGTAACATGCATACAAGGCAGGGAGGGGCAGGAGAGGGACCGACGAGACGGGATGGGATGGCAGGACCCTCTGACCTGGGGTGCCTACTACCATCTTAAGTGTTGCTTCAACCCAGGGAAACTGAAGCTCAGGAGGAAGCCTGGGTCTCTAGGCTGTCAGCTGGAGCTAGCTAGAGCCAGTCTACCTGACCCCAACTCATGGTCCTCAGCATCCTTTGAGGGAGGCACCTCCTTATTAGGACACCTTCCCTAAGATGTCTAAGACAGACATGAGGACAGCAAGGCAAAAACTGAGGAGCTGACACCCACTGACAGTCCAAGGTAGGAGTTGGGGGTCACTGGAAGGGCACACATTCAGGAAAGGTGTCCCGAGTCAAGCATCAGTCTCCCCATCTAAAGAACAGTGAGAACACCCACAACGGCACGACGGCATGGAGGACTAACCCAGTCCTCAATCTGAGGCAGCTCAGGAGCTTCTCAAGGATGGGGTGATCCAAGGCCACCTGTGCCACAGCACATCTGAGAAAGCTGGGAAGTGATGAGTGGTCACAAGGCCCTCAACCCAACTTTCTCAATGCTTTGGACCATATCACCTGCCCTCCGTCCAGCCTTGGCTCCCCCAATATCCCGAGCACCCATTACCCAGAAACTGGTCACACCAGCACAATAAGGGAAAGCTGGCATCCAACTACCCCCGAGCAAAGAACACAATCTAAGAACTGGGGAAAAAAAGGCTGCTGGCTTCCAGAGCTGCCAAATCAGTTCAAAACACCTTCCAATTACACTCAGGACGCTTGAAAGAACCACATGACATCCGTGTCTGAGCACAAAAGCAGCAACCCAGAAAGGTGTGGGCTCCAGAACTGGCATCAATGAGGCAGGGTATACACATCCACCGCTCGGCTCCTCGACATCGATGGGGACAATGACGGGCACCTGCCACAGACCTGCAGCAGCTCTCCCATCAGCTGCCCTCATCCTTCCTCCAGCCCAGAGTCACGCCAGGGGCAACTGTCAACATCTCAAGCCACACATAACGCTACTCTCACAAACCCAGCTCAGGCACGACAATAAAGCTGAGTATGAAGATGTTTCTGCCACATGGCCAGAATCAGGAAAGGTTAGAAATGTCCACCTCCAGGGGCGCCTGGGTGGCTCAGTGGGTTAAGCCGCTGCCTTCGGCTCAGGTCATGATCTCAGGGTCCTGGGATCGAGTCCCACATCGGGCTCTCTGCTCAGCAGGGAGCCTGCTTCCCTCTCTCTCTCTCTCTGCCTGCCTCTCTGTCTACTTGTGATCTCTGTCTGTCAAATAAACAAATAAAATCTTTAAAAAAAAAAAGAAAGAAAAAGAAATGTCCACCTCCCCAACTAGCCATAGATGGCTGCCCAAACACTTCTCACACCTGTCCCCTGGCCCATTCCCCAGTGCCACCCCAGCTCGGGCCCTCAGAGCCTCCTTCCCTGGCCGCCCACCTCTAGCCCTGCCCCTCCCGGACCATCCACCACCACGGGCCAGACCACATGTTTCCCAAGCCTCAAATTCATCATACAGTTGTACCCACTCAGCCCCACGCACCCTCATGGTCCGCTCTGATGCACCGGCACAGCAGGGATGCCCCTCATTGCCCTTCGGCGCCTCTGCACAGCCCTCGGCACGGGACACAGACAAGGCTCCCAGCACACGGGAATCCCCAGCAGCTGTGTGATGCCTGGAACATATACTTGAGGAATACTGACCCATTCGGGTGCACACTGCAAGGGAGATGCAGTCACTAAAACGTAAAGCTTACGATTATATGGAATAACAGTTAAAATGGTGTCAGGGAAGAAGTAAGATCTAACACAATACGAGGATACCACTGTGATGATGAGGTGCCCGGACACAAGACAGAGGAAGGTGCCCAGGTGTCAACAACAGCCCCACGGCCATGCCCATAGAAACAGGAAGTGGCTCCTTTCAGGTATTTTGCAAGTTTTCTACGCTGAGCTCTACTCCCCTTTATAGTAAACTTCTCAACATTTATTACTTTTAAATAAAAGCTAGGTGACCCCAAGAACTTCACAAACATGTGAGGTCCACTCCCCCCCAGAATGGCTGCGGGGAGTCACAAATGTGCCCCGGTGACCTGGTGACTCAGCTGAGATCCGCGTCACAACGTGGCCAGGGAGGGATGGACCCAGAGAATATAATTAGCATCAGACTCCGGCACAGCCACTTGGTGTGGGCACAGGAGGTCTCTCTCTAGATGGTTCATCTGGACACCAGCTTTTTTACTGAAGAGTAAAGTGACAAAACTACACATTGTAGTTGTCTATCACTCACTGTGCCTACAGGTCAGAGGTCACTTGGTCTCAAAGGCGTCCCTTTGGGCACTTGGTGTCTGTTCAGCGGCCACACATCGCCAGAATAAGATCTCAGACAACTCCAGACCATGGTTACCACAGACCAAAGGGAAAATCACCAGGCCAGGGAGCAGGGGAGCAAGGCCCTAAAAATGAAGGACCCAGAGGAGGCCAAACCCCCAAGGCACAACAGGGAGGGCCAGCGTGGGCCTGGCCAGGCTGCATCAAGCAGGTCTGCTGCCCCAGAAGCAGATCTCCCGTGTCTGCTCTGCAACCACAGTTACTCGGAACGGGAGAAGCAGTGTTATTTTCAAAGACTCCCCAGAGATGTCACAATCTGGGTATGATGTCAAAACTGCTTCAAGGGTGATGAACTCTGGCCTTGCCGATGAGTCAACAGAGGGTGGGTTTCCGCCAAGCAGCCTGCTGTTTACACACGATCACCACAGTCACCGTGTCGCAAGCCGGAAGCCTAGTCAAGGGTCAAAGTGGCTGAGGCGGGGTCTGGCCCGTCACACACAGCGTCACTGGCTGCCTTGCAGAAACGTCCATCACTTACCCCACACGTCAGGTCACTCATACATCTTCCCACAGCATCTCTGAGACAGGCACCTTCGAGGAAGGACTCGCCCCACCCAGAACTACCAAGAGCCCACTCTGAAACACACATGTAAACTGAACCCCTACAGCCAGAGCACAGGAGACAGGAAGCCATGCCCCTAACACGAGTGGGCCAGGCTGCTGCAGCTGGCCCACCCCACCGGACCACCTCCCTTCAGAGGGGGTAGCGCTTGGAGCCATACGTGGCATTCAAGCCTGATGCCTGGTTCTCAGTCCCGTCCCAGCTGGGAATTTCCTTCCAGTGACGTGGCCTCCTAGAGTCTCTTCCCGTTTCCTCACCTGAGAGGTGGGAACCATTCCCCACTGCAGGGCTGACAGACAGGGGTGAGATGAGTGTGTGCAGCAGCTCGGGCCCATGCTGGCATGTGGGGTGTGATCCACAGATGTTGGTTATCACCATCGGGGGCAGGGGGCACAGTACAGGCACTACAGCAACCTCAGGAATTTTCAGGGCCACTCAAGTCACCAGTGCTTGCAGGAGTCCAGAATGCTGCTGTTTAACAAGAACTTGAGACTATGCTGGGACCCCCTTTCCTAGCTGTACCCCAGTGGCCCAAGATCTCCCCCAACTCAAGAAGCAGCCCAGGCCACTAAAGGCTGTCTGAGTGATCTTGGGGAGGTAGAAGAGGACCCACTGAGCTCCAACTGCCCCCAATGCATAGGGAAAACAATAAACTAGCCATCTTGCCAAGGTCACTAACAAGATGACAGAGGCCTGGACAAAGGGCTTAGAGGGGCCTGGCCCACAGCGGAGAGGAGCAGCCCTGGCTATTCCTGAAGATGGCCAGTCTGAAAAGCAGGCAGCGCTGGTGAGAAGCTGCCCTGCTTAGGACCCAGTGCGCACCCCCAACCCAGAAAGGGGAGACAAGTCTACCTCCTGGCGCCTCGCTGTGGGAGGTGAACAGAGGCTAAATTAAGGCTCCTCCTGCCACCAGTGCCCGAGATGAAATCCACACAGCCGCCCCCTTAGCAGCAGGCAAGCAGCCCCTAGCACACTCTGCAAGAGTCATGGGCTAGTTGCTCCAGGCCTCTTCCATCTCCTCTCCCCACACACCGTTCCCCAGGACAGAACCCCAGCAGCCACCCTCTATGCCCCAACACCCTCCCCAGCCTCTTGTGTCTTAAGGCTTGAAGGCAGCACGCCTGGAACCCCCACCCCTCCCTGCAAAGGACCCCTCACCAGGGAGACCTCAGCTCTGGCCATTTCCTAGAATCAGCTCTCTCAGTCAGTATCCTTTCACACCGCCCCGCACCATCACATCACCCCATTTTATTTCCTTCCTGATGCTGACTGACTGCTGACAAGTTCTTTGTACCAATTTCTGTGCTGCCCTGTTCACGATATGTCTCCTGCCTCCAGAATACCAGCTCATGATGCTAGGGGCCCATTCTGGTCACTCCTGAATGTCCCAACTTGAGCAGGAGCCCTATACAAACCAGGTGCTCAATCAGACCGAGGCAGATGCAGGAGCCCAGGCTCCCTGTCTCTCACAGTCTCTATTCAAACCTCCAGGTGGGAACCAGCTCTGGGTACAGGCACCAAATGCTGAGAACACAGGGGGAGGGGAAGGTGTCAGAGCTGCACTGATGGCCACACATGTGTCAAAAGAATCCCCACAGCCCTGAGAAAAGAAGGAGCCAGAGCTTAGACAGGGCAGGGCACTGGGACCCTCAATAGTCCTGAGAAGGATCCAGGGATCAGAAAGAAGCCAGGCACTGGGACCCTCACAGCCCTGAGAGAAGGATCTGGAGCTGGGAGGGGTTGGGTACTGGGACCTTCATAGGCTTGAGGAGAAGGATCTAGAGCTCAGAAATGGCCAGGCAGTAGGACCCTCCCAGACCTGAGAAGAATCCAGAGCTCAAAGAGGACAGGGCACTGGGACGCTGTAGCCCTGAGAGAAGGACTCTCAGGGCTGGGAGGGGTCTGTGATGTGTACAATCCTGAGGACAGGAAGGATCCAGAGCTGGGAGAGGGTTGGACACTGGGATCCTCCCCTTCAAAGGGGAAGATCGGGACTGGGAGGGGGCCACGCACTGGCCCGAGGCCTCAAGCAGATAGAATCAAGATTTAAACCCTGCTAGGCTACAATCCTCAGGCTTCTTAAGCCCCTCCCCTGGGCCCTCAGTTTTTACTGAACAACAATATGCTCCTCTCCACCAAGGAGCTTATAAACCAGGAGAGGAGAAGGTCACTAAGCAACAGAGCCCACCAAATCCAAAAATGAAATACCCAGGTGGTTGGAGCAGTCGGCCCAGGAAAGGACACTTCCTCAGAGTGGCCAGGGAACACTTCTCTGAGCAGGCACATTACGCTATCTTGGAAGGATAGGTCTATACTTCCTCTCTCTTCTCTCCCAAAAGTAGCCCATCACAGTGAAAAGGGAGATCTACAGGAGGAGCCACATCAGGACTCACTTGAGTTTTTTAAATTCAAAGAGAAACTGCATGAAGTCCAAGTCAATGGTGTCAGCATATGTTACCTTCTGCCACAATCCAGGCTGGCCACCAGGTCTGCACAAAGGCAGCTCAGATGCCACACCACTCTGGAGAAAGAAACCATGGAGGACTTTTACTCAGGCTCCTCCAAGAGCTAGGATTACAGGCTCTCTTGAGCCACAGAGAAAGTTTCACAGGAACTTCCTCTCCAGTCCCTGCCACATCTGAATCTGCAAAAGCCTCTTTGCAATTAAAAGTAAAAATAAAAATCCTCTCCACAAGTTGCCATTGGCAAACCATATAACCACAGTGCTACAGGATAGAAAACTCCAGACACTATTGACGGCTGTGCGGAAGAGGTTTTGTTACCTCTTCTTCTGTTACCCATACACTTCTCTGGTCACACAAACCAGTTCTTCAAGTCACTTTTCCTATCCTAACCACCCAAAAGCACCCAAGCTGCCCTGACTTTAGCTCAGTCCACTACAATGCCCAAACAAGTAATGTTAAATATGAAACAGCTTCGGAGAAAAATGCAAACTGGGTCACCCTCAAAGTTTAGCCCAGCTGGCCAAGATGCCCCAACAGGCCTGGAGAAGTTCTTCAAGGGAGCCCCTCCTGGCTGACATCCACAGCTGACATCCACAGCTAGGATCCCAGTGGGATGAGCTACTTAGAGTCTGCAGTTACCTTCACCCTCACATGAGGAAGATCCAGCTTAGTTAGGGGATGTAACCAACACCCTAAATTAAAAATAGCCGTGTGACAGCATGAGGTGGACACATAGGCGGGCCTTCCTGACGACTAGATCAAGCGAGGGCAGCATGGTAGGGAGGGCGGGGCTCATAAGTGACCAGGTACCAAGTTCACCTTATTTACATGACTCATGAGCTCTCCCCCAGCTGTTTCTAGGAAAGCCTGCCTTCCTGCAGGACAAGTCAGAATTGCCTAGGGAAAAGACTCCACACTGGAATTCCACAAGGAAGGGCAACTTAAGCTGGACACAGTGTATGTTGTTCCCCCACCCCAACTTCTCACCTGCAAGGGCACCTTAGCCTCATCCTGAGGAATCCTTCTGACAAGGGGAGAACTCGCTCTTCTAAAAAAAAAAAAAAAGAAAGAAAGAAAGAAAAAGAAGACCTCTTCTACCAATGGGAAACTATGATACAAGATACCAGGACAGGAAGGAAACTGCCCCAAAAAAGTGGGAAGAAGCACGGGAAGGGTGGGCACCAGGAAAGTGGTGGGAACGTAACAGGGGAAGAAATTCCCGACTTAGCTAATGGTGCTGAACAAGTCTGGGGCAGGAAGAAAGCCACATTCCTTCCTAGTTAGTCTCTCTCCTCACCCGCCCTCAGCCCCCCCATTCCCAGTATACACAAACACACACACACAGACAGGGAGCAGGGCCTCCCTGAGCCCGACACCAGACCCTTCCCCAGCCATTTCATGACTATAAAGCTCCCACTTTCCAGACAACAAGGAAAAGGGCTCCCAAACCACTTCCCCTCAAGCCCTGACCACTCTGGGCACCTGCAACTTCTGTCCCGACAAAGAGGGCACCATGACAAACAGAAACGGGAAGAAGCAGGTTTCTGACCAGGGCCCCAGATGTGTCTGCAAGTCAAGCCTGAAAGAAGGTGCTCAGCAGCCTCCCCACAACCCACGCACCCTGGGCCAGGTGGCAGAAGTGAAACACCTCTAACTTCCCCCAGATGGACCCAAATCGGCCCTTGAGAAGTTTGAGAGTCAGCGGCCAGGTGCGGTGGCCAGAGCTCCCTCCCAGGTGCCCACTAAGAGCTCCCAGCCTGGGAAAGGAACCATGCCAGTGACCCCACCCCCCACATGCACAGCTTCTCCCCCAAACCAAAACACTTCCATTCTCCAAAAATGTCCAGTAAGACAGAGTCACCTGCGAGGAGCAGGGGAGGTGCAAACAAGCTGTCAGTTTCTGCCCAAACTCCCCTTCCCACGAGCCAAGAGTGAGCCCAATTCCAAGGGCTTCATTGGTGTTAAAGCCCCCTCAAGTGCAGACTCAGCCTCCCCACACAGACGGAACAGGTTCTCCACAGGTGTCCCAACAGCGGGGCCCCACTGACCCACCCTGCCTGGGACCCAGACGGAAAAACCTCAAACCCTCCCCAACCTTCTCCCCCACCCCCCAGCCAGGTGAATAGCTCAGTTCCTGCTCAGAGGCTGGGTGAGCCGGGAAGGCTCCGGACGCCTCCAGGTGCCGACTCAGTAGCAAACACCGCCCCCCCACCCCACCGCGGACCAGATGCGCTAGCTCGGGGCCCCTTGGCCGCCCCGGGCCGCCTGCCGGTGTCACCTCCCAGAGCCGTGAGGGAACGCGGTTCCCCGCGCTTCAAGCCGGACAGGTGATCACCCCGCGACCTGTCGGTCCAGGGACCCGCGAGCAGCACGCCGGACACCGGACCCCGCGCCCCCAGGACAGGACGCCTCCGCGAGGGGCGCATGAGGCCGGCCTGCGCCTCGACGTCCCCGACGGTCGCTCCGGGCACCGCTCCACTCACCTGGCTGGCGCGGTAGCTCTCGAAGGCCCTCAGGGCACTGTCGGTGAGCTTCACGTGGAACACGGACACCTTGCTGCCGTCGCTGACCCGCCCGCACGACAGCCCGTAGCTCCGAGCCTCCTTTAGCGCCGCCATCTTGCGACCATCGCTCCCCCGCCCCCCCTTCCCGGTTCCAGCGCCGGCGCGCCAGCCCCGCCCCGCCCCGCCGCCCGCTGACGCGCTGCATTATTCATGAGACGCGGCTGACCACGCCCCTTATGGCTCTAGTGGAGCCCACGGTCATCTCTGCACGGCCCGCCGATTGTTGTATTATTCATGAATGCAGCTGGTCGCGCCCCCTATGGGCCTGGCGAAGTTCACAGTCACCGCCCCGAGGTGCTGTATATTCATGAGGCGTGGATGGCCCCACCTTTCAAGGCCCCAGAGGGGACAACTTCCGTGCCCGGACTCCGCCCCGACACGCGCACACCTTCAGGCCCCGCCTCAGGATGCATAATTCATGATCCTGGCTCCGCCAGCTATGATCGAAGCCACGCCCCACTGCCTGCTGACGTGATGCATTATTTATGAGATCGCTCCCTGTCTTTCGTCCTCGGTTTCTGTTGAGAGCCAGTGCACGAAGGGGGCGGGGTCAGTGCAAAACACGTGGGGGGCGGGGCCGGCTACTGGCGGGGTGAATGGGCGTGACTATGCAAACCGAGTGCGCGTTGGACGCTGGGTGGGGCTGGCGGAGCTTCCCTTAAGGTAAGCAGATGGGATTCCCTGTCCGGGGCTGTTGGGGCATTAAGATGTTGGGGAGGAGGTAAATTTTGCTAGTGATAAAAGTACAGTTTTAATAGAATAATTTTCTATATCCTCAAGGTTCCTGAGACATGGTGTTTGTCCAGCTTTCCCATTTTAAGAAAGCATTTAGGTATCATAAGTTACCAAAAATCCATTTAAAATATACTATTCAGGGGACCCCTGGGTGGCTTAGTGGGTTAAGCCTTTGCCTTCGGCTCAGGTCATGATCTCGGGGTCCTGTCAAATAAATAAAAATCTTTTTTTTAAAGATTTTATTTATTTATTTGATAGAGATCACAAGTAGGCAGAGAGGCAGGCAGAGAGAGAGGGAAGCAGGCTCCCTGCCGAGCAGAGAGCAGGACTCTGGGCTCCATCCCAGGACCCCGAGATCATGACCTGAGCCGAAGGCAGAGGCTTAACCCACTAAGCCTCCCAGGTGCCCCATAAATAAAAATCTTTTTAAAAAATAAATATAATATATTATTCAGGGGAGCCTGGGTAGCTCAGTCATTGAGCATCTGCCTTCTGCTGGGGTCATGATCCTGGGGTCCTGAGATACAGTCCGGCATGAGGAGAGCGTGCTTCCCCCTCTCCCACTCCCTCTGCTTATGTTCCCTCTCTCACTGTACCTCTCTGTCAGATAAATAAATAAAATCTTAAATAAGTAATAAATACAGTGTACTATTCAGTGGCATTTAGTACATTTAGAACACTGTGCAGCCACTACAACTATCTCATTTGGGGAAATTTTTATCACCACAAAGGAAAACCCCTACCCACCAAAATGGTCACTCTGCATTCCTCCCTTCCCAGCCCCTGCAACTATTAACCAACTTTCTGTGTCTATGCTTTTACTTATTTTGGATATTTCATATCACTGGAATCATACCATATGTGACTTTCTGTGACTGGCACTCAGTGAAAAACTCAGCATGATGTGTTTTTTTTTTTTAAGATTTTATTTATTCATTTGACAGAGAGAGATCACAAGTAGGCAGAAAGGCCCACAGAGAGAGAAGAAGGGAAGCAGGCTCCCCGCTGAGCAGAGAGCCCGACTGGGGGGGGGGGCGGCTTGGGGCTCCATCCAAGGACCCTGAGATCATGACCTGAGCCGAAGGCAGAGGCTTAACCCACTGAGCCACCCAGGCGCCCCAGAATGATGTTTTTTTGAAACTGAATGAAGGCAACCTCATTTAAAATCGAGTCAGGGACGTCTGGGTGGCTCAGTGGGTTAAGCATCCAACTCTTGATTTTGGCTCAAGTCATGATCGCAGAGTTGTGAGAGCAAGCCCCAAGTTGAGCTCTTCACTGGACATGGAGCCTACTTAAGATTCTCTCCGTCACTCCCTGCCCCTTCTCTCTCTCTCTCAATGCAAACCCCAACAGGAAGGAGTCTACTTTGCTACCCCAGCAAGATGAAGGATGATTTTCCCCTGGCCCAGCAATAGCCCAGCCAACGAACCTAATGCAACTCAGCCAATGAGAAACTGTCACTACCTTGAACTCTTACTTTCCTCCAAAGCAGCCCCTTCCAACTTCCTCCTCCTCCATGAGGTAATGTTTCAACTTCTTTGTTCCATTTTGCCAAGAGTTTTGTCATAGCTTGAGTGTCCTGAGTTGCCATTCCTCTGCTATTCCTGAATAAACTATTTTGCCGGTAAAATAGTTTTATTTTCAAGATTAGTATTTTCTAGGGAGAGGTGGTTGGGTTATGGACATAGGGGAGGGTATGCACTATGGTGAGTGCTGTGAAGTGTGTAAGCCTGAGGATTCACACATCTGAACCCCTGGGGCTAATAATACAGTATATGTTAATTAAGAAAATATAAAAATAAAATAAAAATAATTGGGGGGAAAATTTTTAAAAGAACTAAAAAAAAATGATTGGTATTTTCAAGGCTGGTCCCATTATAGGATATATCAATGTTTCATTCCTTTTTTTTTTTTTTAAAGATTTTATTTATTTATTTGTCAGAGAGAGAGGGAGAGAGAGCGAGCACAGGCAGACAGAGAGGCAGGCAGAGAGGCAGGCAGAGGCAGAGGGAGAAGCAGGCTCCCTGCCAAGCAAGGAGCCCGATGTGGGACTCGATCCCAGGACGCTGGGATCATGACCTGAGCCGAAGGCTTAACCAACTGAGCTTAACCAACTGAGCCACCCAGGCGTCCCTCATTCCTTTTTTTTAAAATTTTATTTATTTATTTCACAGAGAGAGAGATCACAAGTAGGCACAGAGCCAGGCAGAGAGAGAAGGGGAAGCAGGCTCCTCGCTGAGCTTGATCCTAAGATCCTGAGATCATGACCCAGGGCCGAAGGCAGAGGCTTAACCCACTGAGCCACTCAGGTGCCCCTGTTTCATTCCTTTTTATGACTATGTAATACCCCATTGTGTGGACAGACCACATTTTGTTTATTCATTCATCCATCGATGGCCATTTGGGTTGTTTCCACCATTTCCCTATTATGAATAGCGCTACTGTGAACACTCATGTTCAAGTTTTTGTGTGGATGAATGTCTTCCCTTTTCCTGGGTCTATACATGACTAATTCCTATTGTAGTTCCATGTTTAACTTTTCAAGGACCTGCCAGATTTTCTTCCACAGGAACTGTGCAGTTTTATCAATCTCTCATTTTACAGGTGGGGAAACTGAGGCTGGAAAACAGCACTGACTTGCCCAGGCAAGCTTCTTCTGGGCTCCTGGGTCTCCTAACCTGTGGGAAGTTCTTGTTTTCTTTTCCCCTTCAATCTAATTACAGACAGTGGTCATAAGATAAAGATTTTGAGGTAAGAGAGGAAGGTGAAGTTCAGGCACCTATGTATCTCTACCAAGGTAACCTCCTTATTTCTGCCCACCACTGCCAAGTTGGCACTATTATTCATTTACCCCCTAACCATAAAACGCTGAGCCCAAGGCAATGACAGATTCCTTGAACATTCTCCCATACCTGCCATTAATATCTCCACTTACAAATGGAGAAACTAAGGCCCAGAGGGACTTAGGACTCAGGACTCAAGGTGAGTGGGACTACCAGTGAGCTGGCTGGCTGGAACTTGAACTTAAAATCTTTCTGACCCAGAGCCTCCCTGATTACCCTTCACTCTGCCTCTGGTACCCAGGTCCCTTTCTGTATATTTCCTCATTGAGCACGCTCAGCACAGCGCCTAGCATGAACTAGGTGTTCAGGAAATATGTGCTGAATGAACAAATGATATCATTTAATTCTCCCAACACAGATATCAGCCCATTTTGTAGATGAGGAGAATGAGGCTCAGAATGGTTTCACACGCTGCTGCAGAGATTCCAACTCCAGACTGCCTAAGCCCAGGGTCAAAACTCTGGAATCCCCTACCCTTCACCTGGGATCAGTCCCTCCTAAATGGAAGATGCCAGCACTTGCTCAGACACACTGAGCCCTCTGCCCGCTGTCTGGGCCCAGCTGTTTATCCAGGGGCTAGGCCAGATAAATATTGGAGCAGGCAGGGCTGCACTGCCCTGCACTGCAGAAGGGCAGGAATAGGGTGGCTGAGGTGTGGGCAGTCTGGAGAGAAGGATGGGGAGGATAGAGACAGCTGGACTGCTGAATGGAGAACATGGGAGGAGCCAGCTTTGCGGGCTGACCAGTTCACTGTGTAATAACACTGGGAAAGGCAGGACCCCTTTCTGAGCCTCTGTGAATTTAGCTCATAAACAGTAGTAACACTGAGTGTTTAAAATGCACCAGGCTCGGGTGCCTGGGTGGCTCAGTGGTTTAAGCCGCTGCCTTCGGCTCAGGTCATGATCTCAGGGTCCTGGGATCGAGTCCCGAATCGGGCTCTCTGCTCAGCCGGGAGCCTGCTTCCTCCTCTCTCTCTCTCTGCCTGCCTCTCTTCCCATTTGTAATCTCTCTCTGTCAAATAAATTAAATAAATAAATAAATAAATAAATAAATAAAATGCACCAGGCTCTGTGTTCAGTGCTTGGCATCCAAGACCACCTTTTGGAGTAAATACAGTGGTTTGGACTCATCCACCAGATGAGGAAACCAAGGCTTGGAGAAGTTAAGAGAATTAAGAACAGGGGTGCCTGCCTGGCTTAGTTGCAGGAGCGTGTGATTTTATTATCTCAGAGTTGTGAGTTCAATCCCCAGGATAGGTGCAGAGACACTTAAATAAATATTTAAAAAAAGAGAAACATTAACATTCTCTCTCTCTCCCTCTGCCCCTGCTGACCCCTCTCCCTTCCTTCCTTACCCCCCCCACCAAAGAGAGAAGGAATTAAGAACACCACAGCCATGGGCTGTGCTGCTTCACAACAAGCATTTCTCCACTTTATGCTTGATGCCCCAGTGGCTCCCAATGGAACCCCAGGAAGCTGGTTGATCACCATGGGATGCCCCGGGACAAGCACTCCACCTGCCAAGCTCATTGCAGGAGTTCTAGCTCTATGACCCTCATCGGCTCCTCATTCCCTATATGGCTTGGGACTTGTCTTGCCCTCCACGGTGTGCCCACATCATAAAATAGGGATAAGCACAGCAAACGGCAAATGGTATCATCATGGAAATCGTTTTTTGTTTGTTTAAGATGTTATGTATTTATTTGACAGAGAGAGACAGACATCAAGAGCAGGAACACAAACAGGGGGAGTGGGAGAGGGAGAAGCAGGCCTCCCGATAAGCAAGGAGCCCGATGCAGGGCTCAATCCAAGGACCCTGGGATCATGACCTGAGCTGAAAGCAGACGCTTAACGACTGAGGCACCCAGATGCCCCGGAAATCATTATTATTAATGAGTTTTTGATAATTTATCTATCTAATCCCTTTCTATCATCTATTGATGTCGCTTGCAGTTTATGTGTTTTTCAACCACACTGAGATGAATACCCACTCTTTGTTAGTCAGCAGTTGCTAACATAGCTGCTGTCAATACACACCTTGGCTAGCTATTGCTGCGTAACAAAGCACTTCACACTTAGGTCTAAACAAATGTTTATTATCGCGCAGTTTCCGTGAGTCAGAAGTCTGGTATGTCTTAACTGATCCTCTGCTTGAGGTCTCATGATGCTGCAAGCAAGGGGTTGACTGGCTACATCCTCATCCCAAGGCTCAATGTCCAAGCTTCTTCAGGTTGTGGGCAGAACTCATTTCCTGGTGGTTGTAGGACTCTGGTCCCCATTTCCTTGTTGTGGCTGGGAGCCACTCTCAGGTGCTAGCCATGTGGCCCCCTCCACCTCAGTAACAGAGAGTCCGCCTCTCTTGAGAGGAAGAATTTTGAATGTTGAATCTCTCTCAAAGTTCAAGTCTCTCTGGCTTCATCATCTGCAACCCATGAGGTCAGGCCCACCCAGATTATCTCCATATCTTAAAGTCAGCTGTGCCCAATAACAACGTAATCACAGGAGTGAGATCCTGCCCACTTCCAGTCCTGGGATGATACACAGAAGAAATCTCAGGAGCCCCTTAAAATTTCTGTAGCCCACAGCCCTCAGAGCCAGCGTCCAACCTGCTCAGCTGCTCAGCCAGTCAATGAGCCTTAGAGATGTTGAACCATATTGTCTTGTAGCAGAGGGAATGCAAGGATCCATGAGAGCACTCACTTTGGTTTTGTTGTTATGGTTGTTGTTGTTGTTTTAATATTTTATTTATTTGACAAAGATCAAAAGTAGGCAGAGAGGTAGGCAGAGAGATGGGGATGCAGGCTCCCCGCTGAGTAGAGAGCCCAATGCAGGGCTCGATCCCAGGACCCCAAGATCATGACCTGAGCTGAAGGCAGAGGGTTATCCCACTGAGCCACCCAGGTGTCCTGAAAGCACTCACTTTGGAGCCAGTCCCTCTCTGCATGGAGGGCAGCCAGCATGCAGTCCCAGGGTCCCAGGCCTGTTCCGCTGCTTGCTCAGCTGGGCATCTCAGAACCAGCAAGTCTAGCTGTGATATTCGTGGCCATGGTTGATCATAGTGAAAGGATGAAAGTGCATAAGGCAGAGACCAGGAGAAACCAGGCAAGCATCCAGGTGCGGACCCCTTAATTCTCCCAGAAATCTTTGCGACAACATGCACAGAGTACTGCCAACCAAGGAAGCTCACCTGAGCCTTGTCCAGGGTTTTTACTGGGAAGGAGTGCTGACCACCCATGTGCTTGAACTCAGTCTCCAGCCACTCCACAGGTCAAGCTGAAACCATGGGGCCAAAGGCCCCACCCTAAATTGTATTGTTAGCATAGACTCTCAGCCAGAACATCCCAAGAATTTAGAACGTGACCTGCCAGGAGCTGACCGAGGGCCAGTCCTTTCTTGAGAACGTGCAGGTTTGAATAACCTAAGCCGGCTTGGTTTGAATAACCTAAGCCTACTTAGTTATTTTTTTTACTGACCTACATCAGTAGGGCCTTCAAGTGCCCCCAAACCTCCATTTTGCTTCATGAATCAGCTGAATTTTCCTCCCCGGGACCCATGAAGAAGGTAAGGCCTAGCATTCCGTGGGAACAGTTTGTAGAGACAGCCGTGCGGACTCTTCCTCAAAGATGGCCTGTGTGCTTGCTAGACCTCCTGGGAACATTTCAGTGTCAGTTGAAACATCTCCATCAGCCCCGGTGACTGATGATTCCATGGTAATTTTCTTCCATCCACCCATCTGCCCACAAGCATTCATGACCACTCCTTTCTGTCCTCTGCCTGATGAGAGAGGCTCACCGATGGTCCCACACTTGGTGACCCAGGGGGTTTTCCTTTAACAATGACTTGACATGGAGGCATGCAAAGGATGTCCAGTGCTCAGATACGAATGCCCTCCCTCTCTCGCTCAAACACACACACACACAGAGCTCATTCTGTCTTGCTCGCTTCCAATTCATAGCCCACTGTGAGCTGTACCCCTCAAGGGCAAGGCCAGGTTGAGTCATTGCCTAAGACCAAGTATACAGGAGGCATTGGTACATGTTTTCATATGAAATAAAAATCCATCCTAGCTGTCCTCTGAATGTGTCATGTACTGCCCGGCCAGCACACCTCTTGCACAAGCCATGCCAGTCCTGGGAGCATGCTTCACACCTGCCAAAGTATTCCTGTGCCTTCAAGGAAACATCAGTGCCCCTTGTCCTGGACACCCTGTCCCCCCTGCCATTCAGACCAGAGGATGGAAAGACCAAGGGAAGGAACATACTAAAGTTCACACTCCTGGCCATGGCCTTCAAAGCCTCTCTTGTTTCCTGGCTCTAACCTGCAGGGAGGTAGAGACCTGGCTGGTGGGCACAGCATGGGCTCTAAAGGGAGGTTGACCTGGGGCTAATCTTGTCCATTGTGCCCAGGTGATGGGACCTTGGTTGGGAGCTGACTCCTTTCTGGGCCTCAGTGTGCTTAACTAATAATGGGCACAACCAAAAGAACCTTGGAGCAAAGCCTGACTCCAGCATTACTAGAAAGCTACAGCCTTCAGGACAGCATGGAACCCAGCATGGGACCCACAAAGAGGACACAGAAAACCTGAGGAAAGAGAGACCCTGAGCATGGAGCAGAGGCCAGAAGACTCATCCATGCATGATCAGCTGATTTTTAACAAGGCTGCCACAATAACTTGCTAGGAAAAAGAAAGTCTTCCCCACAGTTGTTTCTAGAACAACTGGATAGGCTACCTGGAAAATGAACCTCAACTCCAACCTCACACAAAAGTGAACCGTGGATCTCTGTAGAAAAGCTGAAGCCATACCATTTAAAAGAAAACCTAGGGGCGCCTGGGTGGCTCAGTCATTAAGCGTCTGCCTTTGGGTCAGGTCATGATCCCAGGGTTCTGGGATCGAGCCCTGCATTGGGCTCCCTGCTTGTTAGGAAGCCTGCTTTTCCCTCTCCCACTCCCCCTGCTTATGTTCTTGCTCTCGCTCTCTCTCTGTCAAATAAATAAGTAAAATCCTTATATAATAAAAGTAAAAAATAAAAAAATAAAAGAACACCTTGAAAATCCCTACAAACCTGGTTAGTAATTATTGACAAAAACATAAACTGAACTTCTTCAAAATTAAAATGTCCGCTCTAAGAAAATGAAAAGCGAGCCTCGGAATGGGAAAAATATTCATAATCTACCTGCCCGAGAAAGGACTTGTCTCCAAAATATGCAAAGAATGGGCACAGAACGAAGCCACCATGTGTCCCTGGTGGACTAATGCCACGCTAATGATCAGTGCTTGGGAACGACGGCAGCTGTGACCCTCACAACCCAGGCCAGGAAGTCACCCTCCAGCCCACCCCACTCAGGCCAGCTCCCCAGCCTGAGGTCAGCAAGACTGAGGAAAGAGGGGGTGTCCTACCTAGGGCTCTAGCCCCGCCAAGCATGACCAACCCACAGCCCCTACCGCAGTGCTACCCACAGAGCCCCCCTGCTGTGTCTAAGCCTAAAGCAGCTAAATGCTGGAAAGGGTAACCAACAGATCAACAGATCAAGCCACCAACAGATCTGTGCCCAGAGAGTCATCCAGGTGGCTCACAGACCAGGACCCCAAAGTAGGCAAGCTCAAGGCCTAACTGCTACCTTCTGCTGGGTGGCTATGGCCGGTGGCTTTCCCTACTGTGGCTGTTAGGGGACAGGTGCAGCACAGATCCTTGTGGTGGTGGTCTATTCCTGGAGATCTCCTCTCCCGGAGGCAGGATGAAGCCGTGAGAAGGGTCCCAGGTACTGTCCTTGACAGAGGCCTGACCACCCACTCTGGCTGTGACGGTAGGCAGCATTTAAGGAAGAAGCTCCTACAGCCCCAGGTTGGGGTGAAAACTAAACGAGATCAAGAGGAACTGCTGACCACACACTCTCCTTAACCTTGAACGCGCTGGGCTCAATCCTGTTCCAGGGCCTTTGCACTGGCTATGCTGTTACCCAGGCATGGGGCTGTCTGCTTGCCGCACAGCCAGCCCCCTACGGTCGCTCAGGTCTCAGCCTTGTCCCTAGTTAGATCCTGTCAGGATCCCCATTTTCAGATGAGGCAACAGAGACAAGAGAAGTGGAGTTTAACTGGGTGTAAACTTCTGCAGAGGCCGCCTGTGTACCCTGAATGCATTGCCCCACTTCTCCAGGTCTCTCCTGCCCCCTTTGTAAAGCAGATCTGCCGTGGCCTAAGAGGAGATGCCCCACCCCCGCTTTAGTCCCGCATGACCCTGGATGTGACACAGGTTATCTCTGGCCCAGCCGCAAGTGACAGCAAAAGAAGGGACTGGAGGCAGCAGAATGCGGGGTAGGAGGCTTTATTTCACTGAAGGAGTGGGAGGGAGAACCTGGACAGAGGGCAGCAGGCGGTGTGGGTGGGGACTGACACTTGGACAGGGACTGGGTTGGGGAAGGGCTGCCCCCAGGCCTGTTGGGAAGGAGAAACTGAGGCTGGCCTCTGTTGAGACCTAACCCAGGGGGATGGGGGTGGGGATGGGAATTGGGTCTGGAGGAATGAGGGCCCCCTCCCTCTGGGCTGGACATGGAGCCCGGGCCCTGCCTCACTTTCCTCCTATAGGGCCATAGTCCCTCCTGTCTCACTGGGGCCATGTGGCCCCCACACCTCACTGCTCCCGCCCCAGAGGAGGGGGCTGGATCAGATAGGGCAGTGGACAGGGAGCCTGGGGAAGTTAGGGAGCGCAGGGTGGGGTCCATGGTGTGCAAGGGGGTGGTGGCCACCTGGGTGGTCAGTTCCTGGCAGCGATGACCACGGAGAGAGCCACACCCCCCAGGGCAACAGCAGTCGCCCCAAACAGCCACTTCCAGGGGATGGACTGTGGATAAAGGGGAGGGAAGAGAAGGCTAGAGAGTGGTCAAGATTGATTCCCCAGGCTTCAGCTACTAACATGGCCTAAAGAGGCCTCCCAGCAAACCACTGCCTGACAACGCCTTTCCTACCTTCTGGCAAACTCCTACTCATACATCAAAACTCAAGCCAAGTGTCCCCTGCTCTAGAACACCTCCCCTTCCCCTCTGGAAGAACTATCACTGCGCACCCTGAGCCCTCCAAGTCTTCTTCCATCTTCTGCTCTAACCCTGACTGCACAGGGCTGAGGCTTCTCTGTGTTCCCAACATGGTCCAACACAGCCCAGCTGACATCAATGTTTGCAAAATGAAGAAACTCCTTCTGGGTGGCATGCCCCACCCTTAGCCCCTGCCCCTCCTCTGGGAACATCCCTGCGCCTGCCAGCCCCCGCTCACCCAGGCACCCTTGCCAGGACACTTGGCAGGCAGCCGGCTGGGGTTCCCCAGCATTTTCCGGTACAGGGCGGTCTCTGTGCTCCTCTGGGCTGCGTGCTTCTTCACCAGTTTTGAAAGCTCTGCATGGATCGTCTGCAAGAGGTGGGTGTCAGTTAGGCTAAGAACATGCAGAGGTAGCAGCCAACCTGACCATCGTCTCCGATGTTCCACCTTTCTGGGGAACCTGGTCACTTTGGGGCGAGGACCACTGGGACACGAAAGTTCCATCTGCTCCTCTCGGGACATCAGCAAAGTAGGGGCTGCCATCTCTATCCCCCTAGGCAACCAGTGGATGGGGCAGAGTACAAGGTGGCCAGGAGAAAGGAAGATTTTGGTAGAAAACCTGAGGACACTGACACTGGCCATGTTGGTAGCACCCTTGGCCTCTGGGATTCTGGCTGGGGATGGGTGAGCCCAGAACATCTATGCAGGGGTCATAAGGGTCTCAGCAAGCTGGCTGGGGCTCTTCAGTCACCCAACCCCTCGCTGTCACTGCCCAGGCTAGAACCCCAGGAGAGCCAAAGCAAGCAGGACAAGGCAAAGACCACAGGATGACTTCCCAGACAAGCTAGCAGGGTAGGTCCCAAGGCTGCCTCCTTTCGGCTCACCTTGTTGGAAGGTTCCAGCTTCAGGGCTGCCCTCAGAATGGGGATGGCCTCACTGTACTCCCCTTGCTGGGCCAGCACCTGTGGAAGGAAATGGATGGCGTCATTCTAGAACCACAGTGCACCATGATATTCTTCAAAAGGTCCAGCCCTTGGGGCACCTGGGTGGCTCAGTGGGTTGGAGCCTCTGCCTTCGGCTCAGGTCATGATCCCAGGGTCCAGGGATTGGGCCCAGCCTTGGGCTCTCTGCTCAGCAGGGAGCCTGCTTCCTCCTCTCTTTCTCTCTGCCTGCTTCTCTGCCTACTTGTGATCTGTCAAATAAATAAATAAAAATCTTAAAAATAAAAAGGCCTAGCCCTGCTAGGCTCCTGGTTATCCTGACTAGTCCCAAATCTATCACCCACAATCACGCCAGGGACCCAGCCACCCTCATACCGTCCCTGAGCCCTCAGACGACATAAGCGCCCCACTAGGCTCAGTGTCGTCCCAATCTGCTCCCTCCTCTGCATGTCTGTCTCAGCCTTTGCAGGAAACCTGGGTGCTGGCCTCACCTCCTCCCTTGCCACCCTAGCTGGCTCAAGAAGCCAAATGAGCATTTCCAAAGCTTTGACTACAGTGAATGATTCAGAGCCAGCCAATGAGGCCCACCTGAACCATGCAGGTTTCACTGACAAACATGGAAGCCTTGAACTTTCTGAGTGAGCAGGTAGAAACACCTTGGTCCCCCTGAGGGGAAAACCCACAGCAGACAGGCACAGCATCCCAACAACATTGCTAATGCTTGGATCCAGCCATGCCTGAAGCCAACACCCTATACTTGGCAATTCCATAAGTTATTAATTCGTCCTCTTGCCTGAAACTGTTAGGATGGGTCTGTGTCACCTACAACCAGCAGATACAAATGTGAGGCTATAGGAGCAGACAATTCCACTGCCCCCAAGAGCATCAGACCCCTGAAAAAATATAGCATCTTCTTCCCACGTTTCTACACAGAACCCTACACACAAGTGGTTTAAAAATGCTGATTGGAGGGAAGCCCTGCTCATGCCTCTCATCAACAGGCTAGGTGACCCACCATTTGCTTGTGTCTCAGTTTCCTCAGTACTGCTAAAGGCGCTGAACTCCGCCCCCCGCCCCGCACCAAACACACACACACACACACACACACACACAGGTGGAGATGAATAGCAGATGGGGACAAAAGCAATTACGGTCAAGTCTACACAGGCCAAATTCATCCCTACATTCCACAGCATTTACTGGGCACCCACTATGTACCTGGCCCTGTTGTACCTGGTGCATGGCTAGAGATTTACCAGTGAGTGAAATGGACAAAATCTCCAGCTTCTAATAAGGGACCTAACAGCCATGATGACACCTGCCTCTGCTAACGGCACCATGGTGAACATGAAGACAGGGCAGGGGGTCAGGTGGGTGTGGGGGGGAGAGCTTCCTGAGGAAGTGACATCGGAGCAAAGACCTGAAGGAGGTGAAAGAGGGACCCATGGGGCAATCTGGGGTGTGAACGGCTCAGGCAGAGGGCAGAGCTTATGCAAAGTCACTAGGGTGGGAATAACCCCAGCCTGGGCAGCAAGCAGTGAAGAAGCTGAGCAGGACGGAGAGAAGGAAGAGGAGAGATGGAGGGGATGGTGGGAGGACCCGATGACCCAGAGCCCCAAGGGCTGCAATGAGGACTTGGCTTTTTACTCTGAGACGTGTGAACCTTGGAGGATTATATACAAGGAGCAGTCACCAAAGGGCCACAGGGCAGTGTCAGCAGTTAGGAGGGAACTTAAGACCTACGGTTCAAGTCTGGCTTGTCAACAAATTTCTATGATCCAGACCACACCCCAGCACCTGTCTGGGACTCAGTTTCCCCACCTGTATCCCAGAGAGCTTGGCTGGCTGATGCCGTGCTTGTCTCAAATCCAGCGTTTGGAACCAGCCGCACTGCTCTGGGTGTGGGGCGATCAGTGGGTCCACTGGCCCGCAGCTCACCTTGCCCTTGCGGAAGAGAGCCTTGATGTTGTCGGGCTGGTGCTCCAGCACAAGGCTGCAGGAGCGCAGTGCGGCTCGGTAGTGGTCCAGCTTCAGCTGTGATGCTGCCAGGTTGTTCAGACATTTCACCTTCAGCTGCAGGAGCTGCTCCTCCTCCTCGAATGTCATGTCCACTGCGGCAGGGGGCAGGGGATGTTGGTGTTCAACCGTGGCCTTGGTTACCGTACCGCCAGCCCCACACAGCCGCCCTTCTGTGCAGGGCTGGCCACATTTGACCCCAGGGAAAGGCGCCCCACACACTGTGACCCAGGCCAAGGACCGCTCCCTCTGGACCGGGTGGCAGAGGGGACTGAGTGGGGAGGGCCTCGGAGTACCCCAGTCCCAAGAGACTGGAGAGAGGGGCTCTGAATTCCCAGGGGCGGGGCCTCCACCATCTATTCCTTGGAGGACCTCAAGTCTCTCTGGTCTCAGTTTCCCTATTTCTAACACGGGCCAAGACCAGCCCATCCTCAGGGCGCTCCTAAGGAGTAAGACCGAGCCTAAGCAATGCGAAGACCTAACCACAGGGCACATGGATTGACATGGTCCCCGGTCACTCACATTCCAACATCTACCATGTGTACTATTCTGTTGATCAAGGACATACCGTAAGTCTACAGTAGACTCTAGTCTAAGGGTCAGGAATAGTTGAACATCTGTCCACATTCTGGAATATTCTAGATCATTCTGAATCTGAGTCCTTCTGTGGCTGGATGCTTCTGGCACGAGTGGATGGCTTCGCGGGGGGGGGGGCGGCAGGATTTGACTTGGCACTCACCTTTGGCGCTAGAGGTGATGGCCTTGATGGCGAGGTCGTAGGAATTGGCAGCCAACACGAAGTCGGCCCGCTGGTAGTGGGCATTGCCACACTCCCGCTTCCGGTTGGCCAGAGCCACACGCTCCTGCCCTGTGAGCATTTCCAGGTCAGGCCCATCTACAGCAGTCTTCAGGGTCACCTCCAG
Source organism: Neogale vison (assembly GCF_020171115.1). Lineage (NCBI taxonomy): Eukaryota > Metazoa > Chordata > Mammalia > Carnivora > Mustelidae > Neogale > Neogale vison. The sequence continues at coordinate 212,470,998 of NC_058096.1, read as the reverse complement.
GCACAGGGCCGCATGTGGGGGGATGTACGGGCTCCTGCTGGGGGATGGGGCAAGAGCAGCACTCAGAACCAGCGGCCACCATAAGCAAACCCCAGACACACTGGGTTGGCTAGGGAGCAGGGGGGAAAGGGCGAGGGCTCAAGACTTGGGAGCTGGCCCCACCATCACCCCCTCCTCAGTGAAATAAATGAAAGGGAAATAACTTGCTACCCATGGGCTTCCTGACTTGGTGAGTGACTTCCCCTCCCTAAGTCTGTTTCTTCTGCTATCAATTTGGTGGGCAAAGGGGTCCCCCATGGGGACCCTGCTGGTAACAGGTTCTCACCTGCCCTGGGGGCCATAGCAGTACTTGGAATCAGCAGTGACCATAGCTGTCTCCCCCACATCCATGAGTGGAACGCTGAGATCCAGGGCCTGGGTGTGTGGGGGCAAGAGGGTCAGGCAGGCTCAGGTACAGAGTAGCAATGCCATGCCCACTCCGACCCCACCACCACCCTGCCCCCCAGTGGCCACCACCTCCCCTCAGTCCCCGCAGGCCTCCTCCACTCAGCTCCAGACCAGCGGCCAGGGCCCTCGAGCCCTCCCACCTGGATGACGTCACAGTCGCCCAGGGTGAACACCAGCTCTGGCTCTTCCTGCACCCGAGTGCCGTTCTCCAGCGAGGTCTGCAGCTGTACAGTGACTACCTGGCCTTTAGCTGGGCGGCTCGAGCCGGGTGGGCCTGGGACCAGCGTCTTCTTCCGTAACAGCCCATTCCCTGCCAGGGACCGGGGACGAGCAGCCTATCACCGCACAGGTTAGATGGGTGCTTGCTCCCCCAGCACCCCTCTCCCAGCACCCAGCTGAGCCTCAAAGAGCTGCTCTGCCACTTACTGGGTAGGTGATCCCATGCCCCTGGGACTGTCCCTGGCTGGACAGTAGGCATGAAAGGATCAATCTGAGGGGTGACAATTATGGCCTGTCTGACCATTATCTTAAGAAAATTTAGATCTGGGATGCCTGGGTGGCTCAGTTGGTTAAGCGTCTGCCTTTGGCTCAGGTCATGATCCTGGGGTCCTGGGATCGAGTACCGTTACCGGGCTCCTTGCTCAGTGGGGAGCCTGCTTCTCCCTCTGCCTATCACTCCCCTGCTTGTGTGCACATACACCCCTTCTCTGACAAGTAAATAAATAAATCTTTAAAAAAAGAAAAGAAAATTAAGTCTTGGCCGGTACAAAGAGCTGAGGAAAGTCATTTTGCCAAGCAGAATCAGGCTGGCAGGGATGTCCAGGACAGACTCTGGAGCCACCCTCCACTCCCTCTCCTGGTTCCCATCCAGCCCTTCAACATTGGGCCTCCATTTACCTAGCCATGAAATGGGCACATCAGGGAGACCCCTGGTGACACCCAGTGAGCAGTCTGCTTGGTTATCAGAGTCTCTGTGACACCAGGATTGTGTCTCTACCAAAGAAGCACATCACTACACTTCAAAGTTAAGCAGCCAGAGGACCTATAAGCAACAGTGTCCCTGATGGGCCCACAGCCCATGTTTTCCTCCAAGCCCCAAGCAATCACAGGAATGGCCAAATGGCCATGGTGAACAGCTACTGAGCAGCCGTGAGGCCCAGCACCCTCATGAATCCACTCAAGGAACCCGCACAACGAAGAAAGCCACTGTCATCCCACGACCACCACTGAGGCAACTGAGGGCTTATACCTGTGAGGCCCATCAGACTAATACCTGCACTCATCCATATTCCCAGCATTTACCCGGATTCCATAATATTCCACTAGTTTGGGATATACTGTAACTCTGAATGGACCTTTGACTAAAGGTGAGGGACAGGAAAATAGCTGGAGTAGTCTAGAATGTTCCAAAATTTCTGTACTGTTCCCCACCTTGTCCATGCTCCACATCCAGTTTCAGAACTCATCTAGTGGCTCCCTAGGAATCCCTGTGTTCTTAAGTTTCTGGGCACGAATGGTGGATGTGCTGGTCGGATTATAAGCAGGCACTGCCTCTTCTCTTATCTCAGCAGACTCTGGGCAAATCATGTACCCTCTCAAGGCCTCAGTTTCCTTGGACAGAAGCCCAAATTCTCACCTCAGAAAGCAGCTGCCTCAAACATAAATGGACAGTCAGGTTTGTGCTCAGAGGGAAAGCAGAGCAGCTCTTAATATCAGTAAAGAAGAGCTTCCCAAATTCTAATACAGCCAAGGAAGCTGTCTGCTGGGCAAGCACCTCCATTCACTGAGCCTCAGTTCCCTCATCTGTAAGATGGGGAGATGGTGGGACGCCTGGGTGGCTGATTTGCTTAAGCATCTGCCTTGGGTTTGGGTCATGATCCCAGAGTCCCAGAATCGAGTCCCGCATCTACTTCTCCCTCTGACCCTCTCCCTTCTCGGGCATGCACGTGTGCTCTCTCTCAAATAAATAAATAAAATCTTAAAAAAAAAAAATGGGGATTTGTGAAGATTACATTATAGGGTCACTGTAAGGCTAAAATATGATGTGTGGGCCTGGCATGGACCCAGTGTTCAGCAAATATTACCTGGTGTTATTTTTATTTTTTGTAATGTTATTATTTATTTATTTGAGACCTAGCAAGAACGAGAGACAGCATGAGCTAGGGTAGGGGCAGGCAGAGAGGGAGTAGCAAACTCCCCTCCAAGCAGAGAGCATGATGTGGGGATGTGGGAACTCGATCCCTGGACCCTGAGATCATGACCTGAGCTGAAGACAAATGCTTAACTGACTGAGCCACCCAGGCACCCCAATCTGGTGTTATTTTTAGAAGTGGCATTTCTATCAGCAGTAGAGATGATAACAGTACCAATTCTGCATTATCAAATCAGGATTATTTGACACTATTGTTTTAATATCAGTATTTGTGATCCTATTAACGATATTTCACTACCATCATTATTAGTGGACACTAACGTTATTTAAAATACAAAGTATCAGTACCAGTAGCAGTATTCCTCTCTAGTTTCCAGGGTCACTATCATGGGGTACATGATGGGGCATGTGTGTGGGATCCCCCAGTTTCTTTCTTGTAGGCCTTCTCTGAGCAGTTACAATGCTAATGCATGCTATGAGTCAGACAGAGGATTGAACAAAATGAGATGTCTTCCAGATCTATTTGACCCCTGGACACATTTTCAGAGAAGAGGCACTTGTCAGACAAATGCCAAAAAAGGAAGCAGTGGGGGTTGGGAGCTGTCAGCACCTGGAGTACTGGCTGTGTGGCCCTGGGAAGGTGACTCAGCCTCTCTGAGCTGCTCTTAGCAGCTCTGAGAAACAGGGCTAGAACACGACGTGCATGTGTGCATGTGACAATGAAAGGGGTTCTTAGATATGAAGTGTCTCAACCAGTTAGTTGCCTGTGGCAAGCGATCACCGTGGTTACATGTTTGACTTCCAAACTACTGCATAGCAGAGAGAGGGAAATAAGGCTCAGGGGAGAAGATGGCCTAGGCCAAGGTCATTCCTGAACCTGAGCTGTCCAGGCCATGTGGGTCAACCCAAGCCACCCTTGCTCCTTACCCAGGATGTCCAGCCACTCATCCGGGGCTGGGGCGGGCTCGGGCTCAGGCTCCATGGCGGCCAGGAACTCTCGGGCCAGGGCCCCAGGCTGCTCGGCCTCCTCCAGTGGAGGCCGCCCCACGTCTTCAAGTGGTGGCAGCTCACTCAGGTCTTCCTCCTCCTCCTCCTCCTCCTCCTCGCCCTCTGCGTCTTCCACCCCATCCAGCACCTCGAAGTCCTCGAGTGGTGGGACCCCAGCAGGCGGCGGGGCAGTGGGCTCAGGCCCCGAGGCAGAGGGCTCAGCACAGGAAGCCATGCTGCTGGGGGGACGGGAATTGGCCCTGGTGGGGGGAATGGATGGGGTAAGAATCCCACCCTCACATTCTCCTCTGCATCCATTCACCCGCTGTGTGACTTAGGGGCACCCGGCCTTAATTTCCTCATCTGTACAATGGGTAAAGAACAACCCAGGCTTGTCCCACACATCGAACCCTAGCCATCAATCAGTCTCAATGTTAGCTGTTTTACAGCTTATTATTTTTTAGTTTTTACAAATACCCAGAGTAGGAAACATCCTCTACCCCCATATTTTACAGAAAAGTAAATTGAGGCCCAGAGGGGTAAAGCTATTTGCCCAAGGTCACAGAGCAAGGTAACTGCAGGGACAGAATTTGAACCTGGGGTTTTAAAAGCCCAGAGGGGGTTGCTAGGATTTTTTTTGGGTGACTTAAGTCTCAGGAAGTCTGTTTTTAGAGCCCAAAGGGAATTGAATCTTTACCAGGACTCCCACCTCCAGCTGCCCCTTCTCCTAAGGGTTGCCACTAGAAATCCCAAGACTTTTCTTTATACCCTGAATCTAATACCACTCCCCCAATGCCAAGGACCCTGGCCCATACCCTTCCCTGGGAGCCCTTCCTCCTCTCCTCAAGACTCCTGACCACTCTCTCAAAGTAGCCTCCTTTACAGGGGTGGTCAAGACCCCCAAGGGATTCTACAGCCTCCTCTTCTGGCTATGAACAACTGCCCCTCTTCCCCAGGCCCCAACCCAAGCTCAGAGGTGGTAAAGCCTAGCTTTCATTCTGATTCTAACCCACAGCATCTCCTCCCTAACCCTCACCTGCCTGCTCCTTCCGGGCTCCGGCCCCATTTTCTGAGACCCTCCCAGCCCCCACCCCCACAATCCCCTGCGCCCGCATAATTCGCCCTCCCCCCTCCCCCAACCACCGCCCCCAGCCTGGGCCAGCTCTCCCCACAGCCGCTCAGTCGACCCGTAAACACCCTGATGTCCCCAGACGCCCCTCAACGGATCGCATCATACCCTACACCCTCCAGACGACCCCCCACCCGGGCCTGGCTCTCCGTCAACCTCCCACCCAGGCCCCCAACGCCTCATGCCTATTTGACGCCACCAGTCTGGGGCCCCCGACCCCCCGCACCCCTCGGGGCCCCTGGCCCTGCACTTTTCTGCCAGCACTGCCCCCACCTACTCCCCTCAGTCCCCTTCGGTTCCCACCCCCAGCCGCCCGCGCTCGGCCGCGCCCCCTCTAGCACTCCGACCCTCCGCGCCCCCCCGGCTCGCCTCCCCCCGCGGCCCTTGGCCCCGCCCATCGGCCCCAGCACCCGTCGCCCCGGCACCCAGACCAGCCCAGGCCTGGGCAGCGCCCCCAGCCGGCGCAACCCTGCCGGCGCCCCGGGACACGTGCCTCCGGCTCCGGGACCCCCGCCTGGGGTCCTGCGCCCCCCTCCCCGCCCCCAGCCGCGGCCGCCGCGCCTCGGGAACCAGGCTCGGGCGCCCGGCCCCGCCCCGCCGTGCCCATTGGCCGCCGCTGCTGCGACTGTAGCATCCATTGGTCTGTGCGCACATCCGTCTCGGAAGCAAGCACCACCCCCTTCCTGCTTGTTTCCGCGGGGCGTTCTTAAAGGGGCAGAGGCTGCCGCGCGACCTGGAGCGGGGGCGGGGGCGGGGGCGGGAGAAGGGGTCTCCGGCATGTCTTCGCCAATCAGCGCCGCGCTGCCTACCAGAACTCACCGTTCGCGTTTGAGCTTCATCTTGCTCATCTGAGAAATGGGGATAAACACTCCCATGCTCGCACTCTCACCTTGTGGGGGCTGTAGTTGGACAGCCCTAAAAGGTGTTGCCTTAAGGAGCTCAGACGTGACAGTCAGTGCAGCGCTGGGACTGCTGGACGAACCACCCTTAAGCCCTAATTACAGATGTGGACCCAAGGCCTCGAGGGGAGCAATCACCCAAGGGCACGCAGAACCTCTGCCACCCTCGCATGGTCTAATCCTTGAGAAAGCTTTTCTTTTGCACAGAGAAGAAACGCAGTTAATGGTTAGGGCGTGAGCAAGCAGGGCTGCTGGAAGGAGTTTCTTCTCCCTGCATCCTCTGCCAGAGGGTGATAAGATACCCAGGGCCTCAGGAGAAGGTGGTAGCTTCGATTAGATGGGTTTTTATGGATCTTGTTTTGAAAAGGAGGGGGGACACTTACTCTTTCCTCGTTCTATTTTGTTTCTTTCCCAGGAGTTACCATTTGCAGATCTCCTTCGTTCTTATACCACTCTGCTCCACCCTGGGAAGAGTTTTGCCTGTTTTGTCCCTACTGCATCCTTGATTGATGCCTAGCACCTATGATATGGGAGTTGGATAAATGAATGAATGAATGAATGAGTCACTGGCTATTGGAGGTAGCTAACACCAGAGGAGGTAACTGGCTTTGGAGGTAACTAATTTGTCAGATTGGTGCTCCTTCCAAGGTCACCTCCTACAGGAAGCTCTCCCAGACCCCCCCAAGGCAAAGCCTGATTGGCTGCCCTCTTAGCAGGATGAACCTTCACTTCATAACTGATTTTATGTCTGTACTATTATTTGACTTAACTCTGCCTTGCCCACTAGGTTGGAAAACCCCCATAGTCTAGGAAGGGTCTGTTGTTTGTCATTGTTTTAGCACTGGGGCCTACACAGTGACTGGCACAAAAGGAGAGGAGGTGGGGGGAATTCAGGGAAATCATTGTGGTTGGAAGGCAGGCAAGCTAACCAGTGAAAGAGGTGCTAGGGTGGTGAAGATATGTGAGAAATTTCCTGGGAAAGACATCAAATAAACCCTGAGCCAGTGCTGGTTCTGAGGGACTTGGACTACTCCCTATCCATCTCTGAACCTCAGTGGTTTTGTTTGTTTGTAAAGATTATTTATTTATTTATTTGACAGACAGAGATCACAAGTAAGCAGAGAGGCAGGCAGAGAGAGAGTAGGAAGCAGGCTCCCTTCAGAGCAGAGAGCCTGACACAGGGCTCGATCTCAGGAACCCCGGGATCATGACCTGAGCCAAAGGCAGAGGCTTTAACCCACTGAGCCACCCAGGCAACCTAATCAGTGTTTTTATCTGCATAGTGGAATCTCTTACCTATCCAGCCCCATCTCTATTATAAGGGCTGGAAGAATTGTAATAAATACTGATACTAATAAGTAAACAACCAAATTAAATATGCACCAATAACAGCAACTATTGCAACACTAACAGTAATGGCTGACACTCAGACTTCACAGGTGAAGGCAAACATTCACATGTATTTAATCGTTGTTGTATGAGCCGTAGGAGACAAATGCTCTGATATCTGAAGATCATGTCATTGACTACATGGTATTGCAATTGTCATAGTTTTCCTGGTGAACTCGACTTTTTATTGTCATGATGTGTTCCTCTTTATTTCAGTGTTTCTTGCCTTGGAGTGGAGTTTGTCTCATATTAAGATGACACACAGTTCTCTTTCGGCTCATTGTTTTTTCTTTGGCTCATTTTTTTAAAGACTATATTTATTTATTTGTCAGAGAGAGAGAGAGCACACAAGCAGGGGGAGCAGCAGGCAGAGAGAGAAGCAGGTTCCCTGCTGAGCAAGGAGCCCAATGTGGGACTCAATCCCAGGACCCCCCCCAGGGTCACGACCTGAGCCGAAGGCAGATGCCCAACTGACTTGAGCCACCCAGGTGACCCTTGGCTCGTTATTTATTTATTTATTTATTTTTCTTTTTTTCCCTAAAACTTTATTTATTTATTTGACAGAAATATAGAGAGACAGGGAACACAAACAGGGGGAAAGGGAGAAGCAGGCTTTCCGCTGAGCAGGGAGCCCAGTGCAGAGCTTGATCCCAGGACACCAGGATAATGACCTGAGCCTGAAGGCAGATGCTTAACTGAGCCACCCAGGTGCTCCAGCCTCATTTTTAAAATGCACCATTCTTTTGCAACCTTTATCTTCTACCTTTCTGTATCCTTACGTTGTATGTGTCTCCTGTAAGTAGCACAGAATTGGGTTTTGCTTTTTGATTTAGTCTGCCTATCTTTTGTCTTTTAACTGGGGCATTTGGCCCATTTACATTTAATATAATTATGGACCTATTTGACTTCCTGTGTGTTTTTTCTCTGACTCGCCTGCTCTGTGTTCCTTTTCTCTCTCTTTTCTTGCCTTTTCTGGGATTGGATGCATGTTTTTTGGTAAGACTTGAGCCACCCAGGAGAAACTGAGGCACAGATGGAGAAACTGAGGCACAAAGAAAGTAATTGCCTTGTTCAAGGTCACAGTGATGAAAAACCATATAGGTCAGGTCTCTTCCCTATTGAGCTTTTATTTCACCTAGGGAGCGGGATATTGCACAAACAATGATTCAGGTAAGTATCTAATAGCAGCTGTGATAAGCACAAAGTGGGAAATAAAACTAAAAAAGCGGCAGAGAGAGGCTTCCAGTCTCCAGACTCAGGCCTTCCCCCAACAATGTTCCCATCACTGGTCTGAGTGTCCCCATCACTTTTCACCTTCTCCCTTGAATACAAAAGAGAAAAATATTTTCTTGTCTCTACTCTGCACAAACATTTGGGGCCAACCAAGACCCTTTTAGCCTTGACCTGTACCCCCTTCCAAGACCCTTACGGAAGTTTCCTGGCTTCCCACAGAGCCTGAGGGACCCATTGAAAAACTTGGTTTTTCCAGCATGGGCCACTTCTGGTGCAGTCTGCAAACAAACGCCATGGTTCCCAGCATCCTGCACCCAAGCTCTTCTCTCAGCACTGGCTGCTGCCTGACTCACAGAGCTCCACAATTCTTTCTTTCTTTTTTCTTTTTATTATTATTTTTTAAGATTTTAATTTATTTATTTGAGAGAGAGAGAGAGGGCATGAGAAGGGAGAAGGTCAGAGGGAGAAGGAGACTCCCCACTGAGCAGGGAGCCCAATGTAGGACTCCCGGATCATGACCTGACCGGAAGGCAGTCGCCCAACCGAGCCACCCAGGCGTCCTCTTTTTTTTTTTTTTTTAAGATTTTATTTATTTATTTATTTGTCATAGAGAGACACAGTGAGAGAGGGAACACAAGCAGAGGGAGAGGGAGAGGGAGAAGCAGGCTTCCCGCCAAGCAGGGAGCCCAATGTGGAGCTCCATCCCAGGACCCTGATACCAATCATGACCTGAGTTGAGGGCAGACGCTTAACGACTAAGCCACCCAGGCGGCCCATATATTTGTATTTTCTAACTCTTACTGCTGAGAGGATCTCTGAGCAATGAATGATACCCCAGTAGCAGTGAGCACACCAACCACCCAGATCTTAGTTTCTTTATACCATTCTCCAAGAAGAGGAACCAGTCTCCTTGGAGAAATGGCTGATTCCAGGGATATTCCAAACCAAACATGGAACAGCTTGTAGTGCTAAAACTAAGGACGTTTTCAGAGAAAGATGGAGACATATTTTTTTAAATATTTATTTGTGGGGGGACAGGCAGAGGGAAAGGGAGAGAGAGACTCTCAAGCAGACTCCCCACTGAGCACAGAGCCTGATCCCATGACCCTGAAATCACAGCCTGAGCTGAAATCAAGAGTTCGACACTTAACCAACTGAGCTACCCAGGATCCCCAAAGATGAAGACATATTAAAAAAACATAGAAGCTAACCTAAAGGGGTAACAAAGTAAGTAAGGAATTAATTATAGGGGTGCTGGCTGGCTCAGTCTGCAGAGCACGTGACTCTTGATCTCAGGTCATGAGTTCAAGTCCCATGTTGGGCATGAAGCCTACAAAAAAAGAAAGAAATAAATAAAGAAATTATTATAACCCACAAAATAAAATAAATACTCATGAGTTCATAGTGATATAAATACTTGAATAAATGCATAACTAGAGAAGAATGGACAGCTCTTGTTTACAATAGAATTCCAATTAATAACTAATTAATAAACAGAAATCACTATAGCAATTTTTGCTGGTAAGAGCCATGGATAGATGCTAAAATTAGTGGATGAAAATACTTTAAAAAAGAAAAAAAAGTAGGGCACCTGGGTGGTTCAGTCAGTTAAGGGTTGGCCTTTGGCTCTGGTCATGATCTGGGGGTCCTGGGATGGAGCCCCACATGGGGCTCCCTGCTCAGCGGGGAGCCTGCTTCTCCATCTCCCTCTGCCATCTCCCCTCCACCTCTACCCCCACCCCCAACTGCGCTCGCTGGCTCTGTCAAAGAAATAAATAAAAAAAATTTTTTTAAATATTAAAAAAAAAGAACAAATAGGGTATTTGCATGGTCTCTTAAGGTATCTCCCCATAAGATAATTACTGTAAAGGGGAAAATGGTAACTTAACAGTTGAGAAACAGGCAGGCAATGCCTTAAGCAAGTAACCAACGTCAACATCACCAATGATGAGACACATCAATAACCTGTGACTCCAGATATGACATACTGAGAAGAACACATCCCTTCTGTGGGATTCCTGCCAAAAGTGAGAAACTTCCGTCTAATCATGAGGAAACACTGGACAAACCCATATCGATGAGTAGTCTACAAAACCAGTACTCTTCCCAAGTATTAAGATCATAAAAGATTGGGAAAGACTGAGGAAATGTCACCGAGTGGAGACTAAGGAGACATGGCTAAACGTAGCATGGGATACTTCCTGGTTGGGATCCTGGACCAGAGAAATGTCACCAAAAGCGAAGCAGGGATTTTTGAACTGGATGAATCTGATTCCCAACCTAGAAAATAGGTTGTCTGGCTCTGGGTCAACCACGGGCCACTTTAGCATGGCATGGCCTTGAGGGAGTACCTGCCGCTGGGGACCTCAGTCTTACTATCTGTTAAGTAGGCTGTCTTTTAGAGTCCCTCACCCACTTCCGGGCTGTCGGGCATCTCAGGCCTTGGAAACCATGCAGGCGCGAGGGGGACTGCTTGATTGGCTATTCGTTGTGACGCACTCACGAGCAATAACAGCACCTAAGCCCCACCCCTTCCTGCCGCGCCTCCTAGCACGCCTATCGGCCCCGTGCACGACGCCTACACGCGCGGTCGCACGCATGGTGCGTGGTGACGTTGTGGCGGCGGGGGCGCCATCCCGGAAGCGCGAGCAAGGTCGCCAGATGTGCAGGTGCTGCTGCCACCGACGCCGGGGCCGAGTTCGGGGTGGGGTTGGGGCGCCGGGGCCGCTGGGTAGCCGGGCCGGGTTGGGCGCCGCCCCCGGGCTGTGGCGGGGTGGGACGCGCCGCTGGCCACATCTGGGCACCCCTCTTGCGTAGAGGCCTCAGTTTCCCCGGACGCGCAGTGTAGTCTCCGGTGGCGCAAAGGGCCGGTTCCGGATCCGGGGCGCGGGAGCTGGGGCCTCCTGTGTTCAGGCTGTGCAGTGTCACCCGGAACCGGGCATTGCCCTCTTTGGGCCTCAGTTTCCCCGCTTTGCAGGGGCGGGGCGTGAGGGGGTATGCGAGTCCCACCTCGCTCGCGGGTTTTGCTGAGCTTGGGCCGCCAAATTAAATTCTGTGTAAATAACTGGGTGGAATCACGGCGCCTCTGCCTTGCGGTGTGACCTTGGATAATTGAGCCCACCCGTCTGAGCCGTCGTTGGCCTTGGAGATGGTAGTGTTTACTTCATAGGGATGATTGGGGATTAAATGAAGTGCTGTACAAGTGTTTGCTCCTGTTTTTATAAGTACCAGGGAGCCCCTTGCAAAATGTTGGTTCCCGGGCCCCGCCCTAGGACTTCGTACTCTCATTGGAAAACAGCCAGCTCCGAGCCTAGCTCCTTATCACTCTTGGTTTCAGCCCCCACAGATAGCGCTGTGAGATTCTGATTATTTGTTATTCTCATTTTCTGGATGAGAAAACTGATCGGGGAGGTGAGAGGACTCTCCCAAGGTCACACAGCCTACTTCTCTGCGTGTTTCCCTCATAAATATATTTGGAGCAGGGACCAGAGCCCTTGCTGTCATTTCCACTTTGTATGTGGGCCAGACTATTAGGGAAGTTTTCCTGAGAAAGGCAGCTGGGTGGAGAGTGTGCCTTGAATCCATCAGCCTTCACATCTGGGAGCCAGAGGCAGGAAAGAGCTCTACTTTGAAGCAGAACCCTTTTCTACAGGTCCAAATCTTACACCTGCCAAGCACTAGCTAAGGTGCTTCCTGCCACCGGGCTCTCCCCTTGAGCAGGTGTCTTCTTGATACATGATCACGCTTCTTTGGAAGTCTGGATACTGTGGGTGTTGGTACCTGGCACATAGTAGGAATTCAATAAACATAGTGGTTATTGGGTGAGGGGGAACTTCACCAAGTGTGTTAGTTTATTTCCAGAAGGCCCCCAGGGGCTGCAAATAAATAACTTCTGGTCTCCATGCTTTGCAGGGAGAAAAGTACTAGCTGCTAACATTTGTAAATGAGGCAATGTCACACACACACACACACACACACACCCATTCACGTTTCTGGAAAAATTCAGAAGTCTGGCAGAAGTCAGTTGCCGTAAGAAGTAACCGTCCTGGCATAGGTGGGCACTAAACATCTGTTTGGATTCACACCTTTGCAGATCCTGTAGGCTATGGGCATTTTGAGTTGTGACTCAGGTTTACTGGGTTTGTGGCAATAGTCCATTTCCTCGGTTTCTGAGTCTCAGTTTCCTAATACATAATTAAGGATAACAGTTCTGTGTCTGAAGCTTAGTGGTTTTTTTTTTTTTTTGAAGCTTAGTGGTTTAATAGCATACAGTAAGTGCTCAATAAAGTGGAGGGTGGATCAAGTGGGCTCTGAAAGCCCTTCCTGGTCCTGCATGTGAATCTCAACCAATTGCAACTGGGCCTTTCTATCGGCAGTTAAATATGTGGATCCCAGAGCCAAGCTATGTCAAGATTCCGGGTTTTGCCTGATACCGCCCCCTGGAGGGTGAGTGCTGAACCTGTGGCCCCTTTCGGCCCTGGCATGGTCCAGGAGCCCCCGACCCTCCATGATGGTTATTTGCCTAGCCACAGAGCCATCTAGGTTGCTGCGGCCCACAGCCTGACTGAAATTCTTGGCTTTAATTTGCTAATAAAAGTCTACCGTCAGAGCTGAGTTTGAAAGCCACCAAGCTAAGTTCTGGTGATCCCTTGCTGTAAGCTGGGTTCTGGGCTGGGCTCTGGAGGCAGAGACATGCTTCTGTTCTCTAGAGCTGACATTGTTTTGGGAGCCACAGGCGAAAGGGTCAACTGAGGGGGCACCTGGATGGCTAAGTCAGTTAAGGTTCAGCTCTTGGTTTCAGCTCAGGTCATGATCTCAGGGTCATGGGATCAAGCCCGGGGTCAGGCTCTGCATTCAGGAAGGAGTCTGCTGGAGGTTCTCTCCCTCACCCTCTCTCTGCCCCTCCCTACCACTTGTGTGTATGCACGTACACTCTCTAAGATAAATACTTGTTTGGGAGAAAAAAAAAGACAACTGATAACTAAGATAATTTCAGGACAAGATGAGCTAATGAAGCAGTAAAACGAAGTGCTAAGTGACTGGAGTCGGGGGTAGTCATCAAAGACCTCCTGGGAGAGAAGATACTGGAGATGATGATGATTTGAGGGGGCAGTCATGCATATGAGGACAGCAGGTGCAAAAGCCCTGGGATGGATGAACAAAGTCAGAAGGATGTGGGAGGAGGCTGGTAGATCTGTGCAGGTGGAAGGTGGCCATGGGCTTGGGATCATGGAGACGGGGGGCCATAGAGGTGGGTGGGTGATGGGATTCTGATGTGCTGGGATACAGTTTAGATATACATCCTCTCAACACCCCTGAATCCTCAGGATCATGAACAAAGCTGAGACTCAGGGGGTTTGACCCAGGACTTAAGGTCATGGGGCCCAGGGTTCCCAGCCCCTCCTTTCTACCCCACCTACCCCACTGCCTGGTATAGACTGAAGACTCTCTTCCTGCCTGTTTCAGGCAGCGGAGGAGGAAGAAGAGATGGACCCCCCGGACTCGGCCTCGAGGGTCTTCTGCAGCCGCATCCTGAGCATGGTGAACACAGACGACGTCAACGCTATCATCCTGGCTCAGAAGAACATGTGAGTGGTGGCCAAGGGCTGTGGGCCCCAGGCGTGGGAAGGAATTCACCCGCTGGCCAGCATTCTTGCCCTGCCCGCCCTTACCCCGGGCCCACACTGGTGATAAAATGAAGGAAATGAGCAAATCTGCTGGCTGGCTCCAAAGTAAATTCCTTCGTGGCCTGGAGGCGAGGTCTTGGCACAGGAAGCAGGGTTTTGGGATGGTTTCACAGCTGTGGATGGCTTGGCAGGGGCCGCAGCAGCTCCTGTCCCAGGGCCTGGGGGTGGGGAGTTGGGATAGGAAGGGGCTGCAGGAGGGGATTTAAGGAAGCCAGTGAGCTGGTCTCTGTTAGGAGCCTGGTCTCTGAGAGCCTAGGCTATCTCTGGAGAGTACCCATGGTCTTTTGGAGGGGCCATCAGTAGCTTTTACCCTCGTTGGGGCTTGGCACTGTGACCACCACAGCCTCACCCTAATTCCAACCTGCTCTATGGGGAAGAAAATCTTGCACAATCTGGGGTAGAAGTACAGCCTCCTGTGGCTCTATTTTTGTGTGTTTAAGACAAAGCTCTTCCTGCCATTTATGACACAGCACAGACCTGATACCCTTGCATTTCTCTCATCCAGTGACAGGGGTGCATGCTTTGTCTGGGTCAGATTTAGGCCTGCCCTGGTGAACTCCCACAGTGAGGGAAGACAAAACCAGACACGGACCTTCCTGGCTCCATGGTGTCAGGGCTGGGCCAGAGGAATAGCTGGGTCTAGAAAGTCAGGGGAGTTGGAGTCAGAGTCTGCTTGCTGGAGTGGGGTAAAGGCTACATGGTAGGGTTTTGAAGGTTGAATAGGAGTGTGCTGGGTCGCTCAAACAGTGGGGAGAGTTCTCCAGGGCAAGGGAACAACACATGAAGAGGTCATGGAACAGGAGGGAGCTTAGCACAATTAGTTTGTAGGGCGTGGTTTGTAGGGCTGGTGCCTTCTCTCCGCTGCCAGGCTGGACCGCTTTGAGAAAACCAATGAAATGCTGTTGAATTTCAACAACCTGTCAAGCGCCCGCCTGCAGCAAATGAGCGAGCGCTTCCTGCACCATACAAGGACCCTGGTGGAGATGAAGCGGGACCTGGATAGCATCTTCCGCAGAATCAGGTGGGTCCTCAGCCCCTCCAGCCCTCTGCCTCCCCGCTCTGAGCCTCGGGTTCCTCCCCTCTTCAGTGAGGACCATGCATTCCACATAACAGAGCAATGGGGACATTCATTTGTTTTATGAGACTTCAGCACTCACTTAGCATCTGAGAAGATCTGAGCTTTGGGAAAGAAAATCTTGAAGTTTCTGAATTTAAGTTTTATTTATCTTTCAAAAAATGTAACATAGTAGCAGATGCATCATGCAAAAGGCAGGCAGGTGCAGCCAGGGAAAGGCAAGCCTCTGGTCCTCCAGTCCCCAACTCAAGTCTTCTCTAGAGGCCTCTAGAGGCCTATGTGATTGCCGGGTTTTGTGGGTCTCCTTCTGAGCTGTTTGCTGTGAGGACAGAGAAAAATGATACTCCAGTCCACAAGCACGCAGAACACTCCTGCAGCACCTGGAGCCAGATGAATGCCACCGCTGCCGACCATGGTCACGTGCCCGGGTCTGGAATTAGCCAGAGCTGCAGTCGGGCAGCCGCCCCCACACCCACTGGCAGACTGGGGAGCAGAAATCCCCAGTCTGGGAGACAGGCCAATTAATTCCTTTATAAAAGCATATATTTTCTGGGGCATCTCATCAAGCTGGTTGCCTAGGCATGGTGTTTGGGGGTGAGCAGGAACCCTTCAGGTTGGTGCCCTTCGTGTGTATCTGTGTTGCCCAGGAAGAAGATAGTTGTTTCTGCCTCTTGGGTGGGGGCACCCAGCGGTGGTGGTACTTCTGGGAGGGACTGGTTGGCCACAGTCACTCCTTGACTATGAGAAGGGGTCTTTCCACCCCAAAAACCCCTTTCTCATTCTTTGTAAACATGACTTCATGACTTTCGGGGAAAAAGGAAAAAGAGCAGGTTGAAAATGAAGCAGGCGTTTCTCTGTGAATGTCTGTTTAACGCGTGCACGTGCTCAGTGTCTGGGGTGTGGATCGTCACTCCTGGCCCCCAGACACTCTCATCCCACCGATGGGGGACAGGCTGGGACAAGTCACCCAGAGGAGTGACTGCTGAGGAGGGGGTGAGGAAGCTTCCTGGAAGGTTATCTGGGCAGAGGAAGGTTGGACATAAGAAGAGCATGGCAGGTAGAGGGCCCAGCCAGACCCAGCACTGAGGACCCACACAAGCTTGTGGCAGCTAGGTGGCTGCCATCTGCCCTGTGGGTGAGAGGTCTGCAGGGTTGAGCACGTGGGCCTCCCTCCAACCGAGAACCAGAGAGTGACAAGCAATATGTGTGCGGGAGGTGGGCAGTTCCAATCCCCCACCCACCCAGAGCTGGCAGCAAGGGTTCCTTGCACCAGGCCCAGCCTGTCTGCTTGGCAGGTTCAGCCCTGTATGCCTTCCCTTCCCCTGCAGGACGCTGAAAGGGAAGCTGGCCAGGCAGCACCCGGAGGCCTTCAGCCGTAAGTGTCACCCAGAGCTCCTGTCCCCCACGCCTGGCCTCTGCACCCGTGGATGCCTGTGCCTTCATCCCAGGGCTTCCTTCTAGAAGGCCACCTCAGGGGCTGACACTAAGCCCAGGCTCTGGTGGCCAGTAGATCCAGAGAGACCTGGAGCAGGGGGCAGGGACAGAGGTGCTTGGCTGGTCTTGGCAACTGGAAGAGCAGGTGCCGGGACCAGGATCCCCTCCCTGGGGAGAGGTTACATGGGGGAATGTGGATAAGAAAGATGACAGTCCTTGCCCAAGTGGATGTAACATAGCCCTATGAGCCAGGCTCTTACCTGTAATTCCCCATGAAGTGGGGGCTGTGAGTAGCCCATTTCATATAAGGGAGACTGTGTAGCCTAAAGGAGCAGTGACCTCTCAGAGGAAGTGCAGCATCCCTCATGCTGAGCCTCGGTTTGCCCCCTCTGCCAAATGGGCCAACATCTCCCCGCCCCAAGGCTGCTAACAGTTATGGGCACAAAGGCAATGCTCTTGGGGCATCTGGCTGCCTGAGTCAGCATGCAACTCTTCATCTTGGGGTTGTAAATTCAAGCTCCACATTGAGTGCAGAGCTTACTTTAAAAAAAAAAAAAAAGGCAATGCTGTCATCAGGCCTGGTTTCTAGAGCAGAATGCTGAGGCAAGGGTGGTGAGAGGCCTGGTCCTGGCCACACAGTAAAGAAGCCAGAGCCAGGCTCAGGCTCAACCCCAGAGAAGCCAAGTCCTGGCTGCACCTTGCAGGAAAACCTCTCACCTGCCTGGGCCTCAGTTTCTTCCTCTGTAAAATGGGCTGCATTATCCCCCATGGGGTGGCAGGGGAGCTGTCAGGGGTCATAGGCCCAGGTAATCCCTCATCATGGTGCCCATCACAGTGACTAAGCCAATTCCTGGCCTCCATCCCCCAGACATCCCAGAGGCATCCCTCCTGGAGGACGAGGATGAAGACCCCATCCCACCCAGTACCACGACCACCATTGCCACCTCGGAACAGAGCACGGGCTCCTGTGACACCAGCCCTGACACCGTCTCACCCTCCCTCAGCCCTGGCTTCGAGGACCTCTCCCATGTCCGGTCCAGTTCCCCTGTCATCAATGGCCGAAGCCAGACGGATGATGAGGAGACACCGGGCGAGTAACACCATTCCCTGGTGCCCCGAGGGGTCTCAGGGCCGTGGCAGCACTCCCCCGGTGTCTGCGGTGGCAGCAGGTAACCCTACCTGGAGATCAGCAGCTTCGCCACCCTGTTTTGTCACCCAGGGCTCCCCGGGGGACCTGGCTCCCTCTGGGGGTGTGGAATTCCTAGGGGGTCTGTCCTTACTGCTTCCTCATTGAGAACATCTGTCTTCTGCAGACCCCTCTGCCAGGCCAAGGGATGACCAGCTCAGCTGGAGTTGTTGGGCAGGGTGTAAGGGAGCTTTTCCAGAGCCAAACTTGAGGTCTGCTCTAAACAACATTTAAAGGCTCCCAGAGACCACAGCCAGATAGCCCCTGCCCCAGTGCCCTGGTTGAGACCTCCTCAAAGTGGACCAGCACTGTCTTGTCTGAGTTCACCCCTGCCCATCCCTGTACCCACTAATTCTGGTCTCCCTGTCCCTTTTTCCAACAAAAGTATTGAATACTGTCTCCAATAGGTATCTCAAGGAGGTTTCTGAGATCATTGTAGAAGGCTCAAGATGGAGGCTGGCCATTCAGCTGCAAGCCTGATAAAGCCTATGTTTCTCTGACCAGAGGTGTGAACCTTGAAGGCCCAGCAGGCCTCTCACAGGGCCTCCATGGAGCAAGCTGAGCCACCTTGGAAAACAGAGTTAAATGGAATATTTTTGTACCCGATGTTTACAGATGCTATTGGGAAGTTATCAATAAAATGACTCTGTTACTAAAAAGGGAAGGGTGTATTAACAGTGGCTTCCTTCCATCCTGGGGCCCAGCAGGCCATAAGGGGAACAAGTGCAGGATGTGAGACAGGAGGGGTATGGCAGCCAGGCACCACTGACCTAGAAAGAGATGTGTCCGCTCTTGGTGGAAGTCTCCAGTGGTAGCAACCTTAATAACCCAAGTTCCTATCACCACCTATGTATACTCACACATGCTGTTCCCACTGCTCACAACACTGTTCCTTACCTCTGTGAAAAACTTCATCTGCCACAGGGAGCTAGGCTGGGTCCATTCCTCAGCAGACACTGTGTAGAGTTTTCTCATCTTTTAAGCACTTAGAAATTGTCACTAAAGGCATCTTCCTAGATCCAAGAGTGTGTGCTTCTGCCTGTCAATAGGGAGCGCTGGTAAGCGTTCAAGGAAATAAAGAGCCACGCTGCCAAACCCATAGGTAACATCTCAGCCTTCTTCCTTACCGCTCCCGGCACTTTTTAGCTATCCACGAGACTCCTTATCCTAACAGAAGTTCTCCTTGGCCCAAACACCCTGGGACGCATCCCATTTTCTTTAGTGAATGCAGCAGCTCCACCTGCCCTCGCTGCCCTGGTAAGCGCCGCCTTGAAATTTCATCTGCGCACAGAGTCCAGAAAGTTTTCAAACAACTGACTGCTGGTGTTAGGTGGCTCCCAAGGGTCTCGCACGTCCCACCCCCGTGCCTCCTTCTAGCTTGCCTATCCTGACTCCCAAGTCCGGGACCAGCTGACCCCCTGCTTCATTTTTTTGCTTTAGCACAAATGGTCTCCTCTCTAGTCAGCAAGCATTCCCCGAGAGAGCGCTACGTGTCATCAGATTTTGGCCAACCCACAGACCACAGGTGGAAACACCTGGAAAGATGAAGTCGTCTCCTCACGTGACCTGGAAGAAAAGGTCCGAGCCCGGAAGCGGGTTGGCGACACTCGCCCACAGACGCCACGGCTTCGTTCGCCAGCACCCAATATGGCAGCAGGGCGGGGCCGGGGTGGGGTAAAACGCGCGGCGCGGATTGTGACGCAAGCGCGCAGCGTGCTCGGTGCGCAGGCGCTCTCTGCGGCAACTCGGCGGTTTCCGGTTCCGCCGCCCTCTTTCTCTTCAACGAGGTGGCGGAGCGGTTTGGTGGCGGCGGCCTTGCGGATTCGCGCCAGGTGGGGGTCGGGCGGTAGGCTGTGGGGAGCCGCGGGCGTTCGGGTAGCGGAGGAGGTGGCCCGGAACCCGTCCGCGCGGCCCAGGTTCCGCAGGACGGCCGGGTCGGCTCAATTGGGCGCGTGGCGCCGGGGTTCCGAGCGGGACCGGGTCCCGGAATGCGAACCGGCTTTTGGGAGAGGGTCCTGTGTGCCCCGCCAGCCCAAGCTGTCCCACAAGGCCTGGGGGCGTGGATGGTCTTCCTGGACAAATCCTTTAATGAAGAAGTGGTACGAAGTGTATAGCTTTTTTTCCGTGCCATGTAGTGTGCCAGTCGACTTAGAATCATTAAGTTTTCTTCCCCTACAAGGTTTTTTCCTACCTTTTTCTTCTTCCTTCTACCTGCCTTATTTAATATATCCGTAAGGAGAGGGTGGTAGCGCCCACCTTCAAGGGTTTTTTGTCGGGGGGTGAGGGACGACGATGGAATTATGTGTAAACAAGTACCTGGCACGTGGTTGGCAGATACTGTTTATAGGCTGGAGCAGACGCAGGAAATGTGGTCTGGCGAGTTTGGCTATAAACTGGGAAGGAAGCCAGGGTGTTGGGTGTCTGAGCGTGGAGTTGGAGAGAACTGCAAGGCAGGAAAGAGTGTTGGAGGGGTGGTTACTAAAATGGAATTCCCAATCAGGTTGCAGAAAGGGTTGCTTGTGGAGCAAATGTGGCTTACAGAGGGGTAGGGAGGGGAGGGTGGGGAGATCCCATCTCCAGACCACACACCAGAAGAAAAGCTATAAAAGCAAAATAGTGCCCCCCGCCGGGTACTTCTCATTCCATCATAAAAGTTGACAGAATCTCATTTGCTCGGCCCAAGAAGCATAACCACAGCCCTCATTCCCATGAAGCACACTTTGCCACAGGGGCCCTGGGGTAGGGTGGAGGAAACATGATCCTTGATTATAGGACAAGTTTGGGCTGCAGGCTTAGAGGGGTGAAGGAAACCGGCCCTGGGGTGAGCCTGTAGTTGTTCTTGATACTGGCACAGGGGCTGGTGGGGCCAAGGCTTGCCAGCCTCTGAGCTCAAGCTCTTCACACCTGCAGTTCTCACCCTTCCATTTCTACTTTCTACTCTCAAGCAGACGCAGAGATGCAGATCTTCGTGAAGACCCTGACGGGCAAGACCATCACCCTCGAGGTTGAGCCTAGTGACACCATTGAGAATGTCAAAGCCAAAATCCAAGACAAGGAGGGTGAGTTGGGCTGAGTCCAGAGGCTATCCCGCGGGAGTCCCCAGCCCAGAGGAGCCATTGTCATGTGCAAGATGGGTCGTCTGGACCTCAGCCTTGGCCAGGACTTGACCTGTGTGAGCTTGGGAAGGCAGCTTGTTCTATTTATCTTAGATTCCCTTTTGACAGATTGGGGGTAATGCCACAGCATCCCTGTGGAGCATGGAGAAGCTGCCAATAAAATGCTTGCCAGAGCCTCGGTAACTGAGTTTTCTTTTCTCCAGGCATCCCCCCTGACCAGCAGCGTCTGATTTTTGCGGGCAAACAGCTGGAAGATGGCCGCACTCTGTCAGATTACAATATCCAGAAAGGTACTAAGGGTAGGGTGGCTGGACAGGGCCCAGGAGGTCTAGGACCCAGGATCAAGCTTTGATGGCCTCGTTGGCAATGCTGGGGGGGAGGGGAGGGTGGTGGCTGTCTTAAGGTGAGGATCAGATGAGGCTGGTGAATTTTACTTTTATGAAATAGTTTTCATTGGAGGCAAGATCTTAACTCCACTTCATTTTCCAAGTGGCAGTGGTTTCTAATGTTCTTGCCTTTTTTTTTAAAGACTGTTTTGTTTAAAAATGCAGTAAAACGGTATCTGGCTGGCACAGTCTATAAAGCATGGGGCTCTTGATCTCAGGGTTGTGAGTTCAAGCCCCATGTTTGGTGTAAACATTACTTAAAATCTTAAGGGGGCACCAGGGTGGCTCAGTGGTTTAAAGCCTCTGCTTTCGGCTCAGGTCATGGTCCCAGGGTCCTGGGATCAAGCCCCGCATCGGGCTCTCTGCTCAGCGGGGAGCCTGCTTCCTCCTCTTTCTCTGCCTGCCTCTCTGCCTGTTTGTGATCTCTGTCTATCAAATAAATAAAGTCTTTTAAAAAAAAAAGAGTCTGCCTTCAGCTTAGGTCACGATCCCAGGGTCCTGGGATCGAGTTTCCCATCAGGCACCTTGCTCAGTGGGGAGGCTGCTTCTCCTCTGCCTGCCCCTTTTGTTTGGTTATTTGGTTTTTGAGGGGTAGGTTGTTTGTTGCTTGTTAAGTTTATTTGGGGCACTTGAGTGGCTCAGGAAGGTTAAGCAACCGACTCTTGATGTCAGCTGGGGTCGTGAGCTCAGGGTCCTAGGATCCAGCCCCGAATCAGGCTCAGCAAGGAATCTGCTTGAGGTTCCCTCTCTCTTTTCCTCTGTCCTTTCCCTTGCTCATGCTCTCTCTCTAAAATATTTTTTTTAAGATTATTTATTTGTTAGAGAGAGCGCACAAGCAGGCAGAGTGGCAGGCAGAGGCAGAGAAGCAGGCTCCCCAATGAGCAAGGGGCCCGATGTGGGACTCGAACTCTGGACTCTGGGATCATGACCCGAGTCCAAGGCGCAGCTGCTTAACCAACTGAGCCACCCAGGTGTCCCTAAAAAAAAAAAAAAATTTTTTTTTTTTTTAAAGAAAGATTTTAGGGCAGGTAATCAGGATTGGAATCAAGTCCAGCATCGGGCTCCTTGCTTGGTGGGAAGTCTGCTTCTCCCTCTGCCTGCTGCTCCCCCTGCTTGTGCTCATATGTGCATGCGCATGCGTGCTATCTCTTTCTCTGACAAACTCTTAAAAAAAAAAAAAAGTAAATTAAAAAATACATATTTTTATTAGGAGTCACATGCTCTACTGACTAAGCCAGCCAGGCACCCCCTTGATATCCCCTCCTCTTTTTTTTTTTTAAGATTTTATTTATTTGCCAGAGAGAGAGAGAGCATAGGCAGGCACAGTGGCAGACAGAGGCAGAGGGAGAAGCAGGCTCCCTGCAGAGCAAGGGGCTGGATGTGGGACTTGACTGCAAGATGCTGGGATCATGACCTGAGCCTAAGGCAGCTGCTTAACTGACTGAGCCACCCAGGCGTCCCTTGATGTCCCTTTTTTTAGCAACTAGATTTAATTATTTTGCTCAGCAAAGTGAAAGATCATCTTTGCACCACTTAGAAGTAACCTTGTTTGTCAGGAAACCCCGATGCACACTATAGTTGGCACATGTTAGCCTCAGACTCCCCAAGGGCTAGTGGGAAGCAAGATGGAGGTTCTGTGGGCTGTTCTTGCCAGTGTGTCCATCTGTGTATAGAATACCCCATCACATTTGAGGAGCTCTGGTCTGGGGGACCCTACTCTGTACCTGAGGTGCTGGGGCCAGGCTCAGTCACTGTCTCTTTTGAACCCGCCTGTAGAGTCCACCCTGCACTTGGTGCTTCGCCTCCGGGGTGGCATCATCGAGCCTTCGCTCCGCCAACTGGCCCAGAAATACAACTGCGACAAGATGATCTGCCGCAAGTGTGTACCGTGGGGGGAGGGGCGGCCCTGGGAAGGAGGGCATCGGGTTGGGCTGTGGCCTCAGCACTCTCTCGTCTTGTGCAGGTGTTATGCTCGCCTGCACCCCCGCGCCGTCAACTGCCGCAAGAAGAAGTGTGGCCACACCAACAACCTGCGCCCCAAAAAGAAGGTCAAATAAAGCCCCTCCACCGGCTCTTTCTTTGCCCACAAGGCAGCCTCCTGCCCGAGCCCCAAGGTCCTGGGGCCTCAATAAAGTTTCCCTTTCATTGACTGGAGCAGTAACTGGTGTCTGCGTGGCTGGTCTGTCCAAGGGGGAGCTGGTTGAGTCGTGGGTCTCTGCCTTAAGGACTCCCTGCCACTTGATTGTGCATAGCCCTTGAGCGTCCTGTGTCCTTTGGTTCTGGTCATCTCACTTGTATAATGCGCTGTGGTCTCAGCCCTCTGCCACATAGCCTGATGAGCCTGCACATCTGGGTTTTGTCATCTATAAATGGGACTAACCCCCAGCGCAGGCTCTTGAGGGTCTGCAGGTGAGCCACATCACTGACTGCGCCCTCCTTAGGCACTTTGATGACGTTCATGCCTGTGCCCTGGAGGTGTCGTGCTGTGGGTAGGTAGACACCCCACCTCGTGTAAGACCTCTGGTCTCTGCTGAACCTGAGGAGCACCTGCGCCCTACCTGATGCCTGTGACATCAGTCTTGGCGGGGTGGGCCTGGGTGTTTCTAAAGTTTGTGCTGATGCTCTTGAGAATCAGGTGAGTTTTGTAGTTCCCGGACTGGCCCTGGTAAGGCCAGCCTTTTATTCATCTCAGGGTGACTTGGACTTGGTGTCAGATGACAACCCAGGGCAGTGATACTGTCGTACTCCTGACACCCGGAGTGCCTGCTGAAGGCTGGTGTCTCAGTTTTTCCACAGGTCTCCCTGTCAGCTGCCCTCTGCCCCCCAGGATAGGCTGCCAACATCTTTCTGGTCTAATCCCACATTTATCCCTGGAAAAAGAAGCTTCCCAAAGCTCAGACTACAGAGTGTACCCCCAGCAGAAAGCTCTGAGGCCTGCCTTGCACTTAAAGTGAGACCTTGTTGGCCTTGCACCTACGCCAGACTCTGGGCCTTTGCACAGGCCCTCTTCAGGTAATTTCTGAGGAAGGCACATGGTACCTGCCAAATTTGTTAAGCAGCTGGATTACTGCCTTTTGGGCTCTACAGGATCGGAACCACTTTAGATCCATTCACAGCCATGTTACCATGGAAGACAAAATGTGACTAATGGGGTTTTGTTTTCTTTATTGGAGTGGGGACAGGATGTGAGGTTGACATGAAGTCGATATTGGGATAAATGTATACAAGCCGAGGGATGCCCTTGCTTTACATTCGAGGGCAAACACGATGAAAAGAAATGCTCGCGTTCGACGGGAACAAGCAGGAGGATAGGTCAGGCCTAAGACGGCGGTCTTTGCTGCAGGTCTTCGCTGCAGGTCTTCAGGTTTCCGTTTCGGCTGGCCACCTCCTTGGGGTCGAAAGACCTCCGGGCCTGCAGGGGGCGCCTGGCGCAACGGAGCGCCCTGGTCCTGGGCGGGGCCGGGGCTGCGCAGTCATGATCACTGCCAAGGCCTCGGCGGACTCCGCTGTCCCGTCGGTGCCCGGTGCTGCGGTGGCTACCGGTGTCCCGGAGCCCGAGGAGCCAGCGTGGCCCTGGGTGAGCCCAGGCTCAAGCAGGAACAGGCGCGGGGTGGGCGGTATAGGCTTGGGGGGGCCGGCTTCATGCCCCAGCCATGCCCCCTGCTCCGTAGAAAGATGCCCCGATCCGGACGCTGGTGCAGCGCATCCACCAGTTGCAGGCTGAGCGCGCGCAGGCCTTCCGCCGGCTGGAGGAGTAAGTGCGGGCGCAGGGGCGGGCAGGGGTCGCAGAGTGCAGCCCCCGGCCGGCTCCGGGGATGGGCGTGAGCGGGGGCGGAACTGGATCCCCCTGCGGCTGCGTTGTCAGAGGTGGGGTGGGATTCGCTGGGGGACCAGATCTCTGCTTTCCCCCGCTGGAACTCAGGGCGCGGCCCCACTGTCCGGTGGACCACTGCGCGTGGCGCCTCTCCCTTCCCCAGGCGCAGGAGTGGGCCCATCTCCGGTTACCCTGCGGGAGTCAGAGAGCGTCCTCCACACTCTGGGGTCCAGGGACACTTGCTGGGGGCTTTCAGGTGGCCAGTGCGAATGCAGGGCCAGGAGAGCCTGAGGGCGTAGCCTCAGGACCCCCACCTGCCGCAGAGGCCACCTCCAGTACCAGCGAAGCGGTCCGCCCTACGACTTCCCGCGCTACCGGAGCACAGTGCACGAGGTGACCCAGGCCTTCGCCGCCGCCTCGCGGGAGGTGCTGGCGGTGGAGGCCGAGCTGGCCGGACCCAGAGGGCAGCCGCTGCTCGCGAGCCATGTGCGCAGCCTACAACAGCTGGAGCAGACGCGCCTGGCCACGGTGAGGCCCCACCCCCAGCCCCGGTCCCCTTGCACAGCGCCTGGTCTCTCACGGCCCACTGTGCGCCTCCGGCGCCCCAGACCCCACTTCTTTCTTTCCCACTTCAAAAACTCCACTAAGGTTTCACTTGGGATTCTCTGGCTCTGATCTCTCCAGTCCTTCTCCGGGTCGTTCAAGTTTTGTTTAGTGCCAGGACGTGCCCACTTCATCTCAGCACCCCCTCCCGCAGCCCCCGCGCTTTGCCGGGAGGCCCAGTGCCCTCCCACTCCGCTCCTACCCCTTTGGCAGTCCCCATTGCTTCCGTTCTGGTTCTCAGCCCCCTGAATATTGGAGAGAGTGAATTTCCACGGCACACCCGGCTTTGAGTAACCCTGTATCCCAGCCTAGGTTCTGGGCCTGCCCCTCCGCGGGGGGGTTCCAAGGCCTCGCCTACTCTGCCCTTACAGCCAATCCTGGCCGAGACACACTGTTCCCAGACCAAACCCACGTGAGGCCACGCCCACATCGTCTCCAAACTAGGATTTCCAGACCACGCTGCTTTAGGAGACCCCAATCCCAGTCTAGGTGTTCTGCCTACTTCCACCCTGCCGCATCCTGAGCAGACGAACGCCTGCTCCACCCCTGCCCCCAATTCCTGGCTGAGCCTTTTCCGCTCTTCCCATGCCACGCCTTCCTGCGACCACACCCACGGGGCAGCACCTACACACTCTAGGGCCTGCCCACTGGGTCCTCCTCAGCAGCCCCTTTGAATCCCAGACTCCTCCCGTGCAAGGTATCGCCCCTTGAGACTCCGAGTCATAGCTCCCTTTCTGGGCGCTTCTGTGTCTCCCTTCCTGATCTGTGTGGAGGGCCGGGGGAGGACCTCTGCCAGATATGATGCCCTCCCTGTTGCCCATACCAGGTGGCTCTGCTGCAGCTGATGGGGGCACCAGAGCTGTCTGAGCAGGAGAACACTCTGGAGATGCGCCAGCTGAAGATGAAGTGAGCACTCCCTCCCAGTGGGCTGGTGGTGGTAGCTTTGCACATGTACCTTTAGGCACCTGTTCCTAGCTAGGGGTGTCCCCGAGCTGGCACAGTCATACTGGCTTGACCCTCTGGACCTGCACGCAGCCCTCAGGGTATGCACACCAGGGCCCTTACCTGGGGGTACCAGACATACGCACACATTGCCCCCAGGACCCGCACCCTGCAATTTCACACCAGACTCACTGTGCATTTCCGGGACACATTTGGGCACCTCACATATGCCAGTCCCACTCCCATGGCTGGACTTAGAGCTTGGACATGGTTACCCAGGCCCACCAGACACAGGCTGCACATTCCTGCCCCCAGCCCCGCTCCAGCACGCACAAGTGCACTCTATCTGCTCTGTGACACAGCACAACCTTTGGATGCCCAAGATGGCTTTTTCCTCTGTGCCCACTCTCACCCACAGACCACCCCTCCTCCCTGGCATCCAAATGGTTCTCTTGGCCACTGGTGCTGCCTGGAACTTAGGCGGCAGGCGGCAGGGCCCGGGGCTTGCCACAGCCCCCTAGGAGCTGCGCAGTGGCGGCTAATTTGCTCCATCTGGGTTTTATTTATAGTTCCCATCCACTCTTGTAGGGTAATTAAAACCATGGAAGCGATCAGCGAGGTTCTTCAGGACCTTAGATTTGATGCAGAATCTGTTGAGTGATGGAGGCTCCCTAGGGACACGCCGAGGGATATGGAAAATGGGGTGAATGGCACCCAGCCCACCCCTGGACTGTCAGCTGGCTGGGGGTCACACGCCACCGGGTTGCTGACTGCCCTTGAGTTTGCTGTGACTCTCACAATAAAGGACCTTTCATTTTCAGCTGCTCCACTGTCTCTGTGTCCTGGGGTGCTGGGATGGGTGTCGCTGGGGAGGAGGCCCCACAAAGCCAGGGATGCCAGGTGAGAGACCCCCCTCCCCCCCCAGTAGAAGTGGCATTTTGAATCACACCCTCCAATGAATTTAAAACCAGATCTTTCACATCCTGCAGAGTCTGAAATTCTGGGACCCAAAGACTCCAATGCCATAGGGCCATTAGGATTCCTCATGCTTCCCCTGAACACCACAGCCCCTACCCTGGGCCAGTCCAGCCCGAAACAGCTTCACAATCAGGGCACCTAAATAGCTTGTTTATTTAAAAAGACTTTGGATGGGGTGGGGGGAGCAATGACCCCTCTTCACCCCCAGCCCTGGGAGGGGTTCTGGGCAGCTTAGCCAACCCTCATACACACACCCACTGGAGTTGCACCCAAGAGTGGCCTCACGTGGAGACCAAAGATGATGTTACCCTCAGAATATCCACCCCAGCTCCTGCCGAGGGTGCTTGGGTGCCCTGAGGCGAGGGTACAGAGTTAGCCCCCAGTCTGGGTGCGGCCCCCAGGTCTCCACGCAGCAGGGAGGGTGGCCCCAGTCCCTAGAGCTTATCTGGCAGGACCTGCAGGCAGAGGGGAAGCCAAGCTAAGCAGGGAGTATAGGAGAGGCCAGTACCATAGAGCAATCGAGGAAGCCCCAGTTCAGGTCCTGGCCCTGTGACTTTCAGCTTGGGGACCTCTGGTAGGGTACTGCCCCCTCTCAGGGCCTCAGTTTCCCCCATTTGAGAAGTAGGAATAATTGTCTCAAGGGGTACCCTGTGGGTAAAACTCTTGGCGCAGAGTGAGCATGCAGTAGGCGCTCATACTGGGACGAGTATGTTCATTCCTGAGGATTATATTCCACTTTGGACATTTTCGGGGGTCAGATGCTTTTACTAGCCTGAAGGCCACAGGACCAGGCGACCACTGGGTGGTTAGGTAAACGCTGATAAATAGGAGAGGGAGGAAGGGATTCCATCTCAGCAACTCTAAGGCTGGGGGAAGGGGGGCACGACCTGTGGCCACTAGGAGGGGCCCTTGTCTCCCTCCCTGCCCACCCACCCAGTGGGGGTGGGCTCCCCTTACCTCTCGTCGTGCCCCGTCTGCCCGAGGGCAGGATCCCCTCGTCCTGTGCTTGGAAGGAAGGAGGCAGTGTCTGGGGGCTGCGGACCTACCCCCACCCCCACCCCCAATCCGATTCCCTCCCTGCTCCCACCACTCCATCCCTCGCCCGCCGGTCCCTCCTTCCTACCTGGTTGCGGGTCTTGTGTGTCTTCTGCATCCAGGCTCGCCACTGGTCGTAGAGGCGGAAGCTCAGGTTCGAGCAGTAGGCGTGCTTCTTGAGCCAGCCCAGGAACTGCTTGAGCTCGCGCCGCACCGGCCCCGAGCTCGGCTCGCCGCCCCTCGGCTCGCACGCCCCGCCGCCCGGGCCCGGGCGCTCTGACGGGGGAAGCGGCAGCGTCACGGCGCGCCCGCCAGAGGGCGCGCGAGGGCAGGAGAGGGAGGTTCTGCAGCTCCGCGGACGGTGTTTCCCTAGGGCACCTCCCTCCCGGGTGTCTCCGCGGGATCGGGTCCCTCCACCGCCCAGCAGAGCAGCCCAGCTGAGCCCAGGAGGAGGCGGGAGGCAGGGGAAGGAGGGGGCACTTTCCTCCTGTCTCCTGCAAGAACCTGATTCCCGTGGTCTGAACCAGGTGTCAGTGAAAGGGAGGGGAAGGAGGAAAGGAGCCAGGGCCAGAGGGATGAGACCCTGACACAGAGTAAGGGACTGAGAAACGGCGCCACTAGTGAGGAAGAGCTTGAGAGAGAGAGAGAAAGAGGTAGAGATGAAAAGATAGATACAAGGTGAGACAGGGAGCTGTGGGGAGGGCCAAAGCAACAGGGGACAGCCAAGGAGACGCAGAGGGACAGAAAAGGGAGAGGTGGAGAGAGGGCTGCAGCAGGCGGAGACAGAGACCATGTGTGTGGGGACACAGAAACCCAAAAAGGCAAAAATACAGAGAGATACAGGGAAAGAGAATGACAGAGGGATGAAGGGAGATGGGGGGGGGGTGCGGGAGGGTGTGAGCCAGGAGGCAGTCCCCAGGACAGGCCTGAGAGCGCGAGCCAGTGGGGTGGGGAGTGGGCTGGGAGGGCCAGGTGGGAGGCCGGCCTGTCTGTCCAGCTGCCGGCCGCAGCCAGCCCCTAGCAGGCCGGCAGATAAGGACATCGGCCTCACATCATAAATAACGCCGGGAACCCGCTGACAGGCCCTGGCACGGCCACGGCCCCCACCGCCCCTGCTGGCCTCCCCCGGCCTCCCCAGCCTCTCCAGCGGACGCAGCCGCCTACTGGCTCGCGTGCAAGAATCGCAGGTGCTGGGCACGAGCAGGGGCCAAGGCGCAGGCCCCTCCCAGCCGCGCTAGATCCCGCCCACCCCCAGAACCTGGAGGGGCCCAGGATGGGGGCTGGGGAACTGGCTGGGAGCCTGGCTCTGCCCCTCCCTGGCTTTGGGACCCCCTCTGGGCCTCAGTTTCCCCATCAACCCACGAGCATGGGCCTGGACTTCCAGGAAACTGAATTCAGATCCCTGTGTGGCCCTGGGGGCTTGGCTGAACGTCCTAGGGGCTCGGTGTCCTCACCTGAGAAAAGGGATTCCCTTGGGGTGAAATCATGGGGGAGCAAGAGCTAGGAGGCTCAGTAACTACTACCTGCAAACACTGAGAAGGCGCCCACCGTGAGTGAACTTTCTTGGGTTGTCTCATTTACCCCTAACAATAGCCTGATGCGGGTATGATTATTATACCCACTTTCCAGATGGAAAAGCTGAGGTCAGATATTTCAATTAATGTATTTCATAACATTTCACAAAGGAGAGAATGGAGGATCATGGGCTTAGAGAAACCCCAGAAGGGAAGGGGTTCAATCAGACCCAGGCTCCTGGTTGTCCCCACTCCCCTGCTTGGATCGAAGGGGAACCCAAGGGGTGCCTGGGTGGCTCATTGGGTTAAGCCTCTGCCTTCGGCTCAGGTCATGATCCCAGGGTCCTGGGATTGAGCCATGCATTGGGCTCTCTGATCAGCAGGGAGCCTGCTTCCCTCCTCTCTCTCTCTGCCTGCCTCTCTGCCTACTTGTTATCTGTCTGTCAAATAAATAAAATTAAAAAGAAAAAGGAAAAAAAAGAAGGGGAACCCAAGACCCATTAGAGGGAGAGTTGGCAGCCGATCAGCCACAGAGGCAGAGGTCTCAAACTCACCTGCCTTTAGGGGCTAGGGAGGGGATACAGGTGGGTAAAATGGGCCAGGTGGGGAACTGGAAAATGAGACCCTTGAATGAGGAGTGCTGATAGGGGCTGTGGGCACACTCCAACTGTGTCCTGTTACATTTCCTTGCTTAAAGATTCTATTTTTAGGGATGCCTGGGTATCTCAGTGGGTTAAGAGTCTGCCTTCAGGGCGCCTGGGTGGCTCAGTGGGTTAAGCCGCTGCCTTCGGCTCGGGTCATGATCTCAGAGTCCTGGGATCGAGTCCCGCATCGGGCTCTCTGCTCAGCAGGGAGCCTGCTTCCCCCCCTCTCTCTCTGCCTGCCTCTCTGCCTACTTGTGATTTCTCTCTGTCAAATAAATAAATAAAATCTTTAAAAAAAAAAAAAAAAAAGAGTCTGCCTTCAGTTGAAGTCATGATCCCAGGGCCATGGGATAGAGGCCGGCATCGGGCTCCCTGCCCAGGGGGGAGTCTGTTCCTGCCTGTCCCTCTGGCCTCCCCTCCCAATCCGTGATCTCTCTGTCCTTCACTCTCTCTCTCTCAAATAAGTAAATAAAATCTTTAAAAAAAAAAAAGTGTACATTTTTAAGCACTCTCTACACCAAACATGGGGCTTGAACTCACAACCCCAAGATCAAGAGTCGCATGCTCTTCCGACTGAGCCAGCCAGGTGCACCAACACTTTCTAGATAATTCAATTTTCTAGGAAACCAAGGATATTTGTGTGAAAACTTCCTGGTTTTGAATGTCTGCAAGTTGGTCAGACTTTTTTTTTTTCTTTTTCCAAATAACAGGTCAAAGAAGATGGACCTAAGGGCCACCAATTTGAGACCCCTACTCCCTCAGAGGAAACAAAAAAACAGAGGCTTTGGCTGCTTTGGGACGGGTCTCCCCACCACCCAGAGCTATGGGGGTGCTCACCACTACGAGGGGTGGAGGCGGCCGTGGGGTGGCTCCACTCACTCCAGATCCCTGCCTTCTTGGAGCCGTAGATCCCGAAGGGATTGCAACGCACCTGCACGAAGTAGACTGTGCCTGGCTTCAGGCCGGCCAGGCGGCACGAGGTCTGGTTGCTGACATCGTCCACCACCTGGTGGCCATGGCAGGGTCAGAGGCCAGAGGTGGGGGTGGGGGGTAGGGGAAGGGCGACGTGGGATGGGGACCAGGGGAGAGGGGGGTCGATTGGCAGGCACCTTCCAATCCACGCTGTCCTCCACTCGGTAGCGGATTTGGTACTTGGCTTGGAAGAGGAAGTCCTTGAGGGCCGGTGGGGAAACCCAGCGCACACTCAGCTGGTCCTCCAGGCCCCCGACACGGCTCACATGCACATCGGGTGGGGGATCCGTGGTCACTGTGAGACGACGGGGCAGGGCAAGGCTTAATCAGCCAGCCGTCCTTGCACATGGCCAGCCCCCACCTGGGTTCAGATCTCAGAGCACATGGCTTATCAGGGGCACCTGCCTCCGTCCTGCCCTCTACCCCCTCCCTGCTTCCAGCCGGGTGGATTACATTAGATAATATTTGGGAAACACTCAGCACCTAGAAGCATTCAATTAATGTTAGCTGTTATCACCATTATTATCTATGACAGGAGAAATATAATCCTATCTTCGGGGAACTACAGAAAAGCAGCCATCTGCCTGGCTGATGACATTGTTCTTATTATGCCCAGGAGCTCAGGGGTCAGCAGGCTGCCAGACCCCTGGGAAGCTCCTCCTGACCCCCCACGGCCCACCTGCACTTCCAGATCCTTCCTACTTTGCAGAGGTTTTCAATATGACAGCCTTGCTGGTGCAGAGGGGAAACTGAGGCTCAGAACCTGCTCACTGCAGCTTCAGGGCTTGAGGAAGCAAAGCAGGAAGCAGACTGAGGTGGGGGGCGGCTACCAGCCTTCTGGGGATCCTTCTGGGAGCCCGGTGGGCAGCACGGAGGTCTGGCCTCTCCCCCTGAGGCCTTAGTAAGGGTCTGAAAGGGTTAAGGCACAGGCCTGCTTGGGGCTGAGAAACACCCTAATTAGATTAGGCCCAATTCTGCTCGCAGATCATCTGTTTCCTGCCTCCCGCCTGCGCACCCCCCTCCCCAGCTCCAGGCTGAGGCTTCCTGGGGCGCCTCCCCGACCTGGGCGCCCCCTCCCAGCTCCCCCCGGGGCCCCCTCCTGCACACCTGGGCTGCTGAGGGGGAGAGAGCCAGGCCAGGTGTTCTCCACAGAGTGGGGGTATCCTGGCTGCTTCAGGGGACTGGGGACCTATGGGTGGATGCCTTGTTCCTCTCGGCCCCAACCAGCAGGGTCGGGGCTGGAGCTGCTGCCGCCCGGAGCTGAGTTAGGAGAGGGGGTGCAGGATCCCTTGTGGGCCTAGTAGTTGGGGTGGGGGGCTCACCCACATCCAGGATGTCCAGCGTGAGCACATCGGAGCGGGCTGAGCCCAGCCGGTTGGTGGCCTCTACCCAGATCTCATAGGGGGTAAAGAGAGCCAGGTCCTTGGGGATATGACAAGAATGAGGTCCCACCGTGTGGTACTCCTCACACGTGTTGTCCTGCCCGTACCACCTGCGGGGCAGGAGGGGGTGTGAGGACACTCGGAGGTCCTTTCAGGCCCTCCAGACCTCCCCAGGGCAGCCCCGGAGTGCAGACGGGACACCAGGTTTGGAGACTGTGGGCTTTAGCCAAGTCTAGAACATGTATCACCCAAGGGCCTCCACCAACCTCAGCTTGTACTTGAGAGAGTAGTTGGTGTGGAGGAAGGTTTCCCCGTGGGCCCCCGGCGTCCAGCGGCATGTCAGGTCCTTCATGTTCTTGGACCAGCAACTGATGTTGAAGGGTTTCTCTGGGGGCACTGGGGAAGGGTGGGGGGTGTGCAGGGGGCTGAGGGTCTGGACCAGCCCTCTATAGGTGGAGAAGTCACTAGCCACCAGCTGGGCCCCCACCTTGGAGTGGAAGGAGGGTGAACAGAGCTGATGTTGGCATGACAGCCTACCAGGGATCCCTTGGGGACAGGGCGTGGGCGTTCTAGGTCCTCTCTCCACCCCAGCTGTCCCTACCTCTCCCCATCTGCGCCAACATGCCCACTGTCAGTTGTGGGCCACAGGGCCCATGGTCCATGCCCCTCTCCAGAGGGAGACGCCGCCCACAAGAGTTACCCCTAGTTATCATGGGTCCCCACTTACAGCCAACATAGAGGCAGGAACCCGCCAGGATGCTGCCGTCGCGAGCATGGCACACGAGGTTGTCACCAGACTGTTGCCTGGATCCGTTGAGGTTGGCCAGGGCGAGGGCCAGGGTGGACGTGTTGAGCACACGGGAGAGCTCGGGGGCTAGGCGGCGTCCGTTGAGGGTCCAGTAGAGGCCCTCGGCGGTGGCGCCTGGTGGGTCCCCATGCACTGAGCATGTGGCCTGCAGGGAGGAGCCGATGAGGAGCGTGGGGTCCTGGGGGCTGATGACAGCCATGTCTGGGGTCAGAGAGGAGGGCCTGTCAGGCCTGAGATGGAATCACTCTGAACCCCCCACCCCCGCCACCACCATACTAGGACCTCCAGGACCCATGGCAGTTCTGTGCGGGAGCCTTTTCCTGTTGTCTCCCTCCCATTTTACAGATAAGGAGACTGAGGTTCAATTAGGGCACATGACCAGCCCAAGGTTGGTGGCAGAAGCAAGATTCAGCCCTAGAGCTGTGTGATCCCACAGCTCAGGTCTTTCCAAGCTGCTTCTTCACAGACTTGCTCAAGGCTCTGGGAGTGGACACAGAACTCAGGCATAAATGTCCATCCAGATTCAAGGAAATCTGGCTTGGCACATAGTTCTGGCAACTATCACATTCTGCTTTTTTCTTTTCTTTTCATTTTATTTTTGGCAATTAGAAAAGACTGGTATCCCTAGAACCTCACACATAGTCTTTGGGGGGAAAGGTGCTTCGAAGAAGGAGTACCGTGACTCATACTAGAATCCTGCTTATTTTATGGATGAAAAAACTGAGGCTCTGAGAAATCATCTCTTGCCCAAAGTCACTCAGGAAAGGGCACACAATTTAAACCCTGATTTGGTGGTCTCCAGAATTCTGCTCTGTGCTGTTGCTGGAACTGAAGAAGGCTGGGGCAAACTCTAGGCTCCCAGCCCCTATCCAAAGGGACTTGGCATCGTTGTTCTTTCCTTCAACTCATTTTTCATAATCTGCAAAATGGGAACAAAAAAGCTCATGATCCCTAGGGCCATTGTGAAGATGAGATGGAAAGTGACTTCCTAAACAGGAGTGTGTATGGACTGGGTGCTGGGCACAAGGCTCTCAGGGATGCCAAGTCTTCCCCCTCTGGAGGTTAGAACCTAAGAGGAGTCTGTTTTTATCCAAGGAGAAGTCAAGGTCCAGATAAGGGCAAGGGCTTTCACAGATACATGTGCAAGATCCTGCACATTTTATTTCTCTCTGAGCCTCAATCTCCGCATCTGGGAATTTGGCATCACAGTATCGACCACATGTTTGAGAGGAGTGAAAATGTCTTAAGGACAACCCTGTGGGACCATTAAGCCAGGCTGACCTGGGTTCAAGTGCCCCCAGTTCACTGGAGACAGCTTGGCCCATTCGTTTTATTTCTTTGAGCCTCTGGGAAGGGGCCTCTCCCTCCACCAAGAGCAGCTGTGAGGACTGATTCACTCACTTGTTCATTCATTCATTCACTCATTCATGCATCCATGCATGGAGCACCTACAGTTTGCCTGGAGCTGGGGGCACAATGGTGACCAAGATACTCAAATTTCTTGCCCTTATAGGCCTTGAATCAAGGGATCAACAGGAGAAAGAACAAATAAATATCTAAGAATAAATAAGGAAGAAAGTGAGGTACATATTAGTGGTGGCAGCTCAATGGCCCAGAAGGCCTATGTGGGGAGGCATTAGAGCTGAGACCTGAATAAAGTGAAAGAAATCACCATGAAAATGTCTAGGAGAGAGTGACCAGGTGGTGGGAGCAGCAAGTGCAAAGGTCCTGGGGCAGGAGTGGTGGGGAGTGAAGTCTAGGAGGTCAGTAGTGCCAGACCTGGTGGGGAGGGGTTATTCCAGGGTTCTGCTCAGGGGATAATTTACATTTTAAAAGGATCCCCAGGCTGCTGTACAAAGGGACTGGGGGTGGGGCAGCAGTGACAGCAGGAGGTAGCCCAGCTTCTCTGAGATGACAGCCAAGGAGAGGGTCATCCTGGATCCTTGGGAGGCACTCTGAGTGCTAGCGGCTGCCCTGTGCTGGCCCTCACAGCCCCAGATGGGCGAGATGGGGTCCACGCCGTTCTCCGGCCGGCCCTCACTATTTTCCGGGGCAAACTTGGCTTGAGGGCCATTTCTCGCTGGAGCCTGGGATCACAGTTGCGTTTGGGGCTTGGCCCAGGGCTCGCCGGAGGTCTCAGCGTCCGTGCGAAGGAGCCGACTGAGCGGGCCAGAGTCGAGGAGGCGGGGGCGGCCGGGGGCGGGGGCCAGGGGGCCGCCCCGGAGGTCCCAGGCAGCCAGCCGCCCGCTAATTCGGAATTCCTTCGGCATGAACTCGGGCGTGCCAGCGTCTCTGCCCTGGCCCACCCACCGCTTCCTGCCTGGGCCCCCCCAGCAGGGTGGGAGGCACGGCCGGGCCTGCCTGGACCCCAGGCCCACTCTCAACCCTTTGGGGGTAGGTCACGCCCCTCCTGCCCCCCACCCGCCAGCAGGGTCTAGCCAGGAAGGGGCTCTCTGGGGGGTCTTGGCTGGGGGGCACTGCCCCTCTGCCACACCCGCCTGGCCTGGGCTGGCGAGGATTGCCAGCCAGCAGCTGCAGCTGCCCTCCTGGGGCTGGGAGGGGTGGGGGGGGTGTACAGGGCCGGAGGGCAAGGCCAGGCAGGCCTGGAGAGGCCAGTCCCCCCCCAACCCCAGGTTCCACCAGAAAAGGTCAGAGGGAGGACTTCTCCTGGGACGTTGGTGCCAATCCCAGCTGGAGCACCTGAGCCACTGGATTCCCCTCTCCTGTTCTCAGTTTCCTCCTCCATAAAATGGGAGGAAAATAAGTTCTACCTGTTGGGGAGATTAATGAGATGAGATCGCGATGTCCAGGACCCAGCACATTGCAGGACCTAGGAACTATTAAGGTCACAGCCCCTTCCAGTTCTGGGGTCCCAGCTGGCTCCCAACTCCCTTCAGGCCTCCCCAAACAATGGGCCAAGGCACCCAGGCGAAGCAGCTGGGAACAGCCCACTAAGGTTGTGGGGGCCCTTGCCTGGTTTGGGGGGCCTCCTAGAAGGCTCCCCAAAGCAGATCCCTGAGCTACGCTTTTGGACAGCCCCCCCACCCCCCTTGCTCCCTGCCTCCCTGCCTTTCACACAGAGCTGGGGCCTTTAAAAGTTTTTTCCTTCTCCCTTCCCAATCTGGAGCCACTGCCGTTATTAAAAAGGAACACCATGTGTTTTAAAAGGGAAAAGTGTGAGATTCTCTGCAAGCAAGGCAGGAGGGTGGCCTCCATCCCGGGGTCCCGACAGGGGTCCCATCTCCTGTCCCGCTGGTACCTGCAGATACTTTACGACCCACCCGCCTGCTGGTCAGGTGCTAAGACACACCGTAAGTAGAAACATATTGCTGAGGTGTGAGAATCTTTTATTTAATTTCTTCCCCCTTAAAGGAAAAAACACACACAACAGTCCCCCCCAACCTCCACCACCTTTGCCTGCCGCTCCAGGAGCTGGAAAACAAAGCCGGCCACGGAGAGTAGCCTTTACAGGCACTGCTCACTGCCTAACGGAGCTGCCAGGAACCCCAGGATGGCCTGGGGCATCCCCTCACCTGCCCAGGCGCCTGGGGTGTGCTGGGCTTTCAGCAAGTGCCCCCAGGAGGTGCCCAGACCCTGTCCTTTCTAAAGACGCACCACAGGAAGCTTGCAAACAGCTCTGTGCAGGGTGGGATGGCCTGGGGAGCAGTGTGTGCTGGCCGGAGTGGACCTGAGCGCCTGGATCGGTGCGTGGAGTGGTTGTGAACGTCTAGGGCAAGCTGTGCCTGCGTGTATACCCCTGTGTTGCCTCCCCCCGCGGAATGTATGTGACCACGAATGTGTGTGTGTCAGGGATGGAATGTGTGTGTGCGCGCCCCGATGGTGTGCGAATGTGCATCTGGGATGCAGTGTGCGCTCATCTGAGGGCGAGGGTGACGGGCCACAAGCCAGTGTGTCTTTGTGTGTCTCTGGGTGTGTCCCAGAGAGGGTCTGGATGTAGAAACGGTGTCCTGGAGGGGGTGTACTTTGGGTGGGGGGACAGAGAGTGCCGCGGGCCAGGAGCTCCTGACAGGCCAGTGGTCTCGGCCTGCGAGGCTGTGGGTTCCCGGTCCCCCTCCCTCCCACCAAGGCTGGGCCCGCGGTGCCCCGACTCGCTGGCTCCTGCTCCCTCTCACTCTCACCCACTCGCTCACAAAGATTTCTCTCGCTGGAGGCTCTCAGCCACGCGCAGCCCGGCCAGGAAAGGTCCCGAGCCCGCCGGTGGCTGGGACTCCGCGGACCCCCGCGCGCGGGGTCCCGCCAGGGGAGGGCGGCGGCGCCGGCCCGCGGAGAGGCGCGTCCCCGGGGACCCCGGGCCGCGCGCCAGGCGGCCAGAGCGGCCCCCCTCCCGCCGCCCCGCCTTCCTCGCGGGGCTCATCCCTCCGCTGGTGGGGGGCCCGCCCAGGGCCAGCACCCAACGCGCCTACCGCGTGCGCCCCTGCCCGGGAGCGGTGCCCCTCGGTCTCTACGGCTCCAAGTCCGCGGGAGCTGTTGCGTGCACCCGCCGCGTCCCGGAGTTCAGAAAGTCCCAGGCCGCGGCCCCCCGACCCCCCGGGTCAGGGCCGGGTATCCCCGGCCGGGCGGCCCAGGTAAGAAGGCCTAGGGCGCGGAAGCCGGACCCTCGGGACGAGGGACTGCGGCACCGTGCGCCCCGCAGGTGAGGGCGCCCCGAGGGCCGCGCTGGGGGCGCCTTCCTTTGTTCCCGGGCCGTCCAGGTGGCGCCCGCGCCCCCTCCCCCCGCAGCTGCCCCCGGGGCGCACGCTCTCGGCCCAGGCGGGAAGAAGGGAACAGGACGCCGGGTACTCACGGGCTCCTGATCCGGCTCTCGGCGCCCCGAGGACGCAGAGTAGCAGTAGGGGCAGCAGCAGCGGCGGCCGCCGCGCGGATTGGGCGGCGGGGCCCGAGCGGCCGGCGGGCATGGGGCCGGCGCTGCCGGGGGCGCGCGGCAGGAGGCGGCGGGCGGCGGCTGCGGCGGCGCGGGGTGCGGGGCTGGAGGCCGGCGCGGGAGGGCGCGGGCTGGGCAGCCCGCACGTCGCTGGGCGCGGGCGCGGAGGCCGGAGCAAGTCTGAGCAGCCGAATTGACAAGGCGCTAATGCGCCGCTGGCCCCGCCCGGCCCCGCCCCCGGCCCGGCCCGGCCCCGGGGGGGCGGCGGGCCCCGCACCGGCCTCCCGGCCGCCCGCCCGCCCGCGGGCACCGCGCGCCCCACCCGTCCGGCCTCCGCCCCGCCGCGCACCGCGCGCGCCCTGTCCCGCGGCCCGGAAGCCCCCACTCAGCCCCTGCCAGCCTGAGAACTCTCTTTCCAACCCAGCCAGCTCCAGACTCCCCACCCCCAATCTGAGACCAGGCGCCCCCAATCCCGTTTTCATACCCTTGCCCACTTCCCTGCACCCTGCTTTCAGCCCTGTGCCCCTTAAGTGTCTCCTGCGGCCCCCCGCCTTGGCCCGCTCCCCCCCCCCCATCCTGTCTCTGCCCCCACCCCAGCTTTTGGCCCCGCCCCCCTGAGTGGTCCCTGAGCCCCGCCTGCTCCCATTTCCAATCCCCCTTCTTTCCCAGGGGCCTGAGAGTCGCACACCCCCAGCCCCACGCCCTGGACGCGCGGGTCCCACCGCTCTCTCGGCCCAGCGTCCCCCGCCTCCCATTTCATCCCGCCTCTCTTCGGTGATCTGCGCGCAGCCTCGGTCCCAGGCTTTGCTGGAGGGAAGACTGAGAAAAAGCTGGAAGGCAACGGAGTCCCGGGCCCTCGCCCGGGCTCAGCTGTCCCATTCACGCAGGACAGGGCTGAGTTTCCTCGGAGGGCTCCCGGGGACCTTAGGAGAGAGCTCCCGCGTGGATAGACGGGGAGAAATGGGTCTTGGTGGGAGCGGGGACCGGGGTTTGCCCAGGTCCCGCCAGTGGGACGGGAAGGATTCCCAGACAGCCGTAAGGACCCCCCCCCGACTCAGTGACACCCCTCCCCACGGAAACATCAGTTCAGCGGCCCGCGGGTGGGGTGCGCCACGCAGTGAGTAATCGCTCGGGCGGCCGCCGCCCGCCGGCTCCAGGTAACGCCGGCTGCCGGGAGCGACGCATAGTCTGTCTTCCTTTTTTTTTTTTTCCCCTCCCTGCGCCGGGATCCTTCTCCGTGTTATTATTCTTGGCCACTGCTTGGGTTTCGGGACCCCTCCTGGCCCAAGCGCCTCACCCCCCACCGCCTTCCTCTCGGTCAGCACCCGATACGGCGCCCAAGATAGAAGGGCTCCCGGCCTTCAGGGTACCGGGTGCTTGAGACGAGATTTATTTCCAGGGACGCCTCCAGCCCGGAGGTCTGAGTCTCAGCCCTGCCCCCAGCGGTGTGCCCAGAGAGAGGAAGGGCTCTAATTCCCCCTTACAGAGGGGTTCCCTTAGAGGCCTAGACCCTCTCTCCATATCCCTAACTAGCCAATGGGGTAAAAGTGTCTGAGGATGACTCAGGAGCCCCCACCTTGTTTGGTCAAGGCTACCCTCCACCCCTCTTACTTGGATCCCCAGCTCAGACCCCAGACTGTCAGAAAAAAAGAGGATTGGAGGACAGGAGGCTCTACACATACTGGGGGCTCTGCACACCCACAATCTGGATTCTTAATGGGTTTTATGAGGGGGAGACTAAATCCCTGGAGTGATACACTGCTCTTCACAGATGCAACCAGGCCTCTCAGCCTCAGTTTTCTGCTGTGTACAATGGGCAGCTCCCAGCCAACCTAAGGTCTTCTGTGAGAAGATGCAATGCTGGGGTTCCTGGGTGGCTCAGTGGGTTACAGCCTCTGCCTTTGGCTCAGGTCATGATCCCAGGGTCCTGGGATCGAGCCCCACATCGGGCTCTCTGTTCAGCAGGGAGCCTGCTTCCTTTCCTCTCTCTCTACCTGCCTCTCTGCCTACTTGTGATCTCTGTCAAATAAATAAATAAATAAATATCTTAAAAAAAAAAAAAAAAAAAGAAGCAGATGCAATCCTACAGAAGGTGTCACATTCTAAGC
This sequence comes from Neogale vison, assembly GCF_020171115.1. NCBI lineage: Eukaryota > Metazoa > Chordata > Mammalia > Carnivora > Mustelidae > Neogale > Neogale vison. The sequence continues at coordinate 212,430,196 of NC_058096.1, read as the reverse complement.
CCTTGGCACAGCTCCCAGCACTGGGGGGCATGTTCTCTTGGAGCAGGGGTGGTCCCCAGGCCTCGGTTTGTCACCTCTGAAAAACGGGGCCATAGCTCCATCTGCCAGGTGATGCAGAGGGTTAAGAGGCGGTGGCAGTTCTTAACTAGAATTGCGTTTCCAGGATACGCACACCCCTCCCCCACAACCACTGCCCTGCGAAGTTTGACTCTCTCCCCAAAGACTTCAGGCTCCTTCTGGAGGGAAATCTTGATGTTTTCCCCCCAATCTCTGCTCCTCCCCCAGTCACCCCCGAGTTTGGGGGAAAAAGCTCCCCCATCCACCCAGGTGCTCAGGCCAGAGACCTGGAGGCGTGCGTGACAACTCTCTCCTTCGCTCATCCCCCACGTCCAATCCATCAGCAAATCCTGTTGGCTCTGATTCCAAAACACATCCCCATTCTGAGATTCTGACCCCTTCTCTCCACCCTGTCCAGGTCCAGGCCCCACCAGTCTCCCTCTGGGATGGTGCACGGACTCCTCCTGGGTGTCCCTGGTGACCCTCCTGCCCTTCCTTGTCTGCACGACAGGAAGAGGAAGCTTTTAAAAGAAGCAAAGCAGGTCTTCTCTGCCTGGCCACCCTATCCGCCCCTCCTCTCCTTTCCTCTCCTCCATTCTCCTTTTCCCTTTCCTCTCCCTCACTTCGCTCCAGCCACTGCAGCGCTGTTTCCCCAAACACACCAGGCTTGTTGCTATCACAGGGGCTTTGCAGATTTGCTGTTCCCTCTGCAGGGATGCGCTTCCCCAAAATCTCCTCCCCGCCCTGCTTAGGACCTTCTCTTCCATCAGGTCACTGGTCAAGTGTTACCTCAGAGGGGCCCCCCATCCTTTCCAGGCACCCTTCATCCCCTTCTTTTAAAATTGTCTTCGTAACACAGTTCTTTGAACATTGTCTTTGAACACTGTCATTCTCTTGAGACTTTTTTTCTTTAGACTGTGACTGCCCTGAGACCCATTAGGACCTCATGCTGGGCCCAGTGAGGGGCTCAATGAATAGTTGCAAAAATGGAAGGATGGAGAATTCTCGGTTCTTCCAAGTGACTCAGTCCTAGTGAATCGTGCTGCCTGGGGTCCCAGTGAGGCCCACGCCCCCTGACTTGCTCTGTGACCCAAGCTGGTAGTCATCCCTCTCTAGTCCTTACCCACAGAACGGTAAGGATCGTTTGTCCAGCTCTGCCCTGGAGCAGGTCCTCTCTCCCCTGGGTAACCTTCACTTCATACCTTTGACTTTAAGGAAAGAGATTTGACCCCCAGGTGCTTGCTTCCCTATCCACGGTTCTCCCAGAGGTTTAACACCTTCCTTCCCAGTCCCACTGCCTTTTGCGCTGGAAGGGGAGCCAGCATTGACAGAACTTCTGGCAAATATTGACCCAAGTCCTTGAAGGTGGCTGGGAATGTACAGATGGAGAGAGGGCCCCACCTAGGATGGAGAAGGGCTCCTCCTTAGTCCACACACTATGCATCTAAGGATTAAGTTGAGGGCGAGGCTCTGGCTCTAGCTCCCTGTGTAACTGAAGGGCATTGAAGGGACCCTGGGGAGAAGGCAGTGGTGACAGCACCTTCAGTGGCCCAAAGGAACCCAGAGCCCATGGGAGGGGTAGAGCACAGCACCGCCTCTCCCATGCTGAGACCTCCATGCTCAGGGCTCCTCAGTTTGGGATTAGCTGCCCGTGTTCCAGGCCTGTGTTCCCAGGAAGCAGGGCCAGTCAGGGTCCAGACCTGGACATGGGTTTGGGACAGCAGAACTTAGGTTCAGGACCTGGGTGCAGGAGAGGGTGGGGCTTCGTTATTTCTACCCTGTAGCTTTAGCCTGGGTAACTGGGATGCCTAGGTTCAAAGCTTTGTGCACTGAACTTGAAAAATTCAGACTCCATAGGCAGTGGAGCTAGGGCCTCAGGAATGCCCCCTAGGTCTAGGTCAGGGCCCCTGTGCACCCGCCACGGAGGCCTGGGTTCCCTGCCCCTCGGCTTCCTGGAGAACCTCAGATGTCTGGGTTCTAGGAGGTGCCAGGGGCGGTGTGTGTGAAGGGGGTAGACAGCTGTGCCCCTCTCCCTTCACCACCCCCCACCCCCCGCCCCACTGTCAGCAAGCGCCGGCGCCACCGAGCCGTGCCTCCTCCTCAGCCTGTACCCGGCTTGAGGGTGGGGGTCAGCGGGGTCGTGGTGAGGGCGGCAAGGGACAAAGGGCGCTTGTCCGATGCCCGCCCTGACCTCGGCCGCCGCTTCCCGGACGCCCGGCCAGCCGCTGATTCACGCCCAGGCCGGCCGCAGCGCCCCGCGCCTGCCGCCCCCGGCCGGGCCGCCCCGGGGGGTAGGAAGTGGGGGGGGCGAGGGGCGGCGCCGAGTCAACTTTCCCTCTTAAGCCCCGAAGGAATGTCGGCGGATTTCCTGAAACCCGACCCCGGCCGCCCGCCGGCCCTCCCGCCCCTCACCTGGACCTGCTCCCTCGGGAACGGCAGGAGGGGCGCGGGGGCTCACCTGGGGGGCCAGGGTCAAGTCCTCCTTCCGCTCCCGCCCCCAGCGGCCTCGTAGAACGGAAAGGGGGGGTGGGCGGCAACCAAGCCCTCTCGCTCCCCTCCGGCAACCTAGGCCAGCGCTCCAACCTCTCCAGCCTCAGTTTCCCCTTCCGCAAGAGGATGGGGGGAGTCTTTCCTTCCTGTTGCGCTTTAAGTGACGCTTCTTATGTCGAATGCCCCAACCTCCGCCCGCCTCTCTTTGCTTCTCTCGCTTGTATCCGGGCCCACCCCTTTTCCCCACCCTCAGCCTCAGTTTCCTCATCAGTAAATTAAACAACGCTACCGGTACTTCCTTTTAGGTTGTTGCAAGAAAATACCTGGGAGGGCTTTGTTTGGAATGAACGAAGTATAGTAATTGTGGAAGACGCTTAAGCGCGCAGGATTCTGAACTGACAAGTGTGGGCTTGAATCCTAGCTCTGCTGAGGGGTCCTGGAGCCTAAGTTTCCCACCTGTGAAATGGGAGACAGCATTGGTCTTAACCAATGGCTATTTCCCAAGGCACAGGCCCTGACTCGCGGGAGGTTAGACACGGGGTTCCCTCGCTTTCGCGAAAACCGCGGGCGGGAGGCCCTTGCAGCAGGGTCGCAGCGGCGCAGCCCAGGAGGGGCGGGGCGGGGGAGGGGCCGCGCCGGGATCCAGATGTTCAGGGTCCGCCAGGCACAGCCGCGCCTGATTAAGCCACGTGGGGGCCCGCCGAGGCCGCGGAGATGAAAGCGCCGCGGCCGGCAAGGGGAGGGGGTGCGCCAGCGCCCCCCCCCCCCGGGTCCCTTCCTCCTCGGCCGGAACCTGCGGCGCCCTCTGACCTGCCGACCCCGAGAGGCTGCCGCCCCGTCTGTGGGGGCGGAGCGTAGAAGCAAGAAGCCACGCGGGCGGCAGCGCAACCTCGGCAGGCACCTGCGCGGGGCTTGCCAGCGGGGGGGTGGGGGTGGTCTTCTTTGCAGGGGTCCAAGGCTTAGGGAGGCGCCCCCCCCCCCCAGCTACCTTGCCTGGCAGAGAGGAAGCTAGGGAAACCTCTTAAACTGAGATTCATGGGGCTCCAATCCATCACCTTGGGATGTGGCTATTATGGAAGCCAGAAGTGTCCCTGTCCCAAGTTTTCCCACAAGAATTAGGACTTTAAGCAGCACTCTCACCCTGCTCCTACTTGTACCTCTGTGTCCCCTCCCACTCAGCCCCGGACCGAGAGGCCCCCAGTTGGAGGGTAGACAGCGCTAGATCCCCCAGGCCAGTGGATCAGGGCTGGCCCAGAAGCGGGCAAGGCTGGGGGGACCTTGAAGGGCCTGGGAGGGCTTCCTACAGGAGGCAAACCAATTACAAAGTTGCCACCCTTTTCACTTGGGTGGCAAGGGACACGATGCCACAGACCTTCCAGAGGCCCTGGCTGCTCCAGCGCTGTGACCCTCACTCATGTCGCTCCATCTCCAGTGTCTAGCTCCAGCATCACCGGCCCCTTACCTCCTCTTCCAACACTCTCTTTCCCGCCTCGGGGCACTCTCTGTTCCCTGTGCCTGGACTGCCCTCCCCGCGAAGCCAGCTCAAATTTTGCCACCTCAGGGAGGCCTTCCCTGAATCCCCTGGCCAAGAGACACCCCGTCCCATCACCCTAGTATTTTTCCTTTTGGCCCCATAGCGCTGGCGGAGATCCTCTAGCCCGTGGATACGAGGGAGGTGTCATGGCACCCTCGAGATGGGACAGGCGGCGGGGATCACCGTCCACCTGCCCCGCCCCACCCGCACCCCGACGGTGCAGCAGCGCGGCTCCCCCCGCCCGTTCTCCGCATCCCCCGCCCGCCCTTCCCAGGCTGCCTCGCTCGGGTGACGTCAGCGACCCTGTCCCCGCCGCCGCCGCTGCATCCTCGGTGCCTGCCAGGAGCCGGCGTCCCCCGAGCCCCTCGCTCCGGGCACGGCCATGGCTTTGGTTTCACTGATGCCGCCGCTGCTGCTGCTGCTGTTGCTGCAGCCTCCACCTGCCATCCCCGCTCCGCCCGCCCGTGACCCCTTCGCCCCGCAGCTCGGGGATACGCAGAGCTGCCAGCTGCGGTGCCGCGACCGCTATCCTGGTCCGCAGCTCTCGCAGGTGAAGCGCTTGCGGCGCCAGCCAAAGGAGCGGCGATCTCTCCGGTGGGGGAGGGGCTGGGGATGCGGTTTCCTCCGTAGCGAGCGCGAGATAGGGGTTCCTCCGAGCGGGAAGGAGTCGGAAATGGGGGTTCAACAATGGAGGTGGGTCCATCTGGTGAGGGAGGGACTGGGGTCCTTTCTATCGAAGTCGGGGTCCCTCCGAAGGAGATGGGGATTGTTCCTCCCGCGGGGGGAACGACTGGGGGGGGTCCCTCTGTCCCTCTGATGGGGGAGGGTTTGGAGATGCGAATCCCTCCGATGAATGCGGAGTTGGGGGGGGGTCCTTCCAAGGGAGGAAAGGAGAGGGGGATCGAGCCTTCTTAGGCCACCTTGCCGGCTCTGGCTGTGCACTGCTGCGCAAAGACCCTCGGGGCGCCCATCCCCCACCTCCCTCAGGTCTGATAATCCTTTCCTCCTCCTCCTTCCCCTCCTCCTCTTTCTCTTTTCCTCCTCCTCTTCCTCCTCCTTCCACATCCTCTTCCCTACCCTCCCCAAGAGCGAGATACCAGCCCCCATTCACATCCTCACCCACCAACTGGATCTCCATTTTCCCAGGCCAGAAAAGATGACAAACCTCCTCCTCTTACCTCCTCCCTCCTTCCTCAGGCCTGAGAATTCCCCTCAATCTCTGTCTTCCTCCCGTGAAGCCTTGGTGTGGGGTAGGGTGGGGAGGGAGAAACATTTCTCTCCAACTCATCCATTTTACAACCATTGCCCAAATCCAGTGTCCTCCACGGTCCATTCCCCTCTCCTTTCCTCAGAGCTAAGAAGCCCTACTAATATTAGCCTTCCCCTCCCCACCTCATTCACTCTGGATCTGGGCAGTGGTGGGGGGTGAGGGGGAAGGGAGGAGGAGGGAGAGAACAACAAATCTTCTATCTCCTGCTCTGAGCCTGTGCTTCCAGTGCAAACCTCCCACTACCCCTCCCCCTGGCCTGAACCCCATGTCCCCTCTCCCAGGCAGAGCTGGAGGAGGAGGACCCTTCTGAGTCCCCCAATGAGTATGACAGGGCTGTCCTGATCAGTGCTTGTGAGCGCGGCTGCCGCCTCTTCTCCATCTGCCGATTTGTGGCAAGGAGCTCCAAGCCTAACGCCACTCAGACTGAGTGTGAAGCAGGTAAGGGCCAGGGGCAGTGGGGGGGGGGGATGGAGTGTGTGGGGGGTGTAGTGGCCAGGGTGGGGCGAGGTGGCCTGGGAAGGGTCACTCTCTAGTCCCCCCTCCTGCCCCTTCCCCACCTCCTCCCACCCCCAGCATGTGTGGAGGCCTATGTGAAGGAGACAGAGCAGCAGGCCTGCAGCGAGGGCTGCTGGAGTCAGAACCCGGAGCCGGAGCCTGAACCTGAGCCTGAACCAGAACAGAAGGTGGGCAGCCTCCCACTTGTGGCCCTGGGAACATCCCCCGTCCTTTCTTTCCTCCCTAAATCCGCACTCATGTCTTGAGTCTCCCAGGCTCTGTCATCCATTCTGGGCTTACTAGGGATTCTCGATGGAGTCTTGTCTTGCCTCAAGCCTCAGTAATCATCTCTGTGATACGAGAAGGACCCTCCCCTCCCACCACCGTACAAGGAGTAAATGGCAGAAAACAGATCGTGCTTATCAGTCATTGGTCCTGGTCCAGGCCCCAAAACAGCCTATCTCAAATTCCTCATGCCACCTAGAGGCACCTGGGACAGTGTCACTCTCATTTCATGCACACAAAGCAACTGCCCAAGGTCACATAGTTAGGGCTGGGCAAGACCTAGGATTTAAGGCTGTAAGCATGCCTTACCTCACCCATCTTCAGTGTTATCAGAGCTAACTTTGTTGAGCCCCTACTGTATGCCAGGCGCTGGTCTAAGCACTTTCCTTTTGGTGAACAGGTGGTCACTGTCATGGGGGGGGCCCTCAGAACTGAGTTTCAGGGAGGAGCTACTCCCCTACCCCAGGGAGAGATAACTGCTCACCCATCACATCCATGAGTGAGTCTAGGAAACACTGTGTTAGGGGAAACTAAGGCACAGGAAACCACTTATCACAGCCAGAGACCCCTGAACTAAGATTGCCCAGAAAGCTCCTCACCTTCACCCATTTTCCTCCACCCACTCCAGGCCTTCACTGTTCACAAAAGCATGCTGTACTATATCATTCCTTCCTGTTCTGAATTCTCTCCTGATGCTGTCAAAATAAGAGTGAGGATGTGAAATTTTTAATAACAGCAGCTACCATGTATTACACATTGGTGCTGTGCCATCGTTTAACTGAATTCTCATAACAACCCCACGAAGGAAGAGAATCATCCCCATTTTAGGGCTCAGAGAGGGCAATCCCCTTCTCCAAGGGCAACAGCGAGCCAAATACCGCGTTCATGAGCCAATGCCCCAAACCACTTAGCAAATTCCTGTCCCAGTGAACTCTCTCAGCTCACTCCCCTACCTTGGTGACATGTCTATGGCTTGGGTCTTCCCTTGGCAGAGAAAGGTCCTGGAAGCTCCAAGCGGGGCTCTTTCGCTCTTGGACTTGTTTTCCACCCTCTGCAATGACCTTGTCAACTCAGCCCAAGGCTTTGTCTCCTCCACCTGGACGTACTACCTGCAGACCGACAACGGGAAGGTGGTGGTGTTCCAGGTGAGGGGTCTGGCCGGGCGGTGCCAGTGCGGTAGGTGGGTGATCGGGTTAAGAAGGTGGGATGCATTGGCTGTTGGCTCATGGGATGCAAAGTCCTCGGGTAATCAATGTTTGGACCTAGCTAGATTCAGGGCTTCACTGTCTCACTCCCCTCTTGAGTCTGCTTCCCTTTGTGGTGGTTGTAGTCCCAGGAAAGCTCTTCCCTCCTGATGGTAGATGCCAGAGGGCTAGGGTATAACATCTCTGAAGTTTTAACTCGATGGAGACTTACTCTGATTGGTCCTGGCTGGGTCATGTGACCATCTCTCATCCAATCCCCGTGATTCTATTGGCCTAAATAGCGTTCCTACTTCAGGAGCTAAAGGATTGGGTCCGCATTGAGATGCCTGCAGCAGCAGGGAACCACAGCCTCCACAGAAGGGTTCCCTCTGCATCGTGGAACTATGTGTCAGCTGGGCATGGGACAATGTAACCTAGAGGGGACACAGAGATGTGCTTCCCAGGGCCAAGGTGGTGCCATTCTAAACGGCTCTTCTGTGCTGTTCTTGTTCCCGACCCAGACCCAGCCTGTGGTAGAGAGCCTGGGGCATGAGGGGGCCCGTCTGCAGCGAGTAGAGGTGACCTGGCGGGGATCCCACCCTGAGGCCTTGGAGGTGCACGTGGGTAAGGTCCAAGGCTAGACCAATGTTCCTTCCACAGGTAGCTCCACTGCCATAAGGAATCCTAGTGGCAAATGAACCCTGGGATTTCATCTCTCAACTCTTAGGGTTCCTTGGTCCATCTTCCAGGGTTCCATGATCATCTCCCATGATTCTGTGGTCTGTTTCCCAGGATTCCACAGTCCAGCTCCAGGGTTCTGTGATTCTTCTCCTGGGGATTCAAAATCCCTCTCCCAGGCTTCCCAGGTCCACCTCCAATGGTTCCATGGTCTGTCTCCCAGGGTTTTGTGATTCATCTTCTTAGGTTCCGTGGTCCAACTCCTAGGGCTCCCCGGTTCCATGGTCAATTTCCTAGGATGCCACGGTTCATTTCCCAGGGTTCTGATCTCTTCCAGGACTCCGTGCCACATTGCCTTAGGTCCTGGTCTCCTTTCTCCTCTCCTGGCTGCCATGGTCTCTTGGGGAAGGCCTGGGGGCCACTAAAAGATGACTTGTCTCTCAGACCCCGTAGGCCCCTTGGACAAGGTAAGGAAGGCCAAGATCCGAGTCAAGACCAGCAGTAAGGCCAAGGTGGAATCTGATGAGCTGCAGGACAACGACTTCCTCAGTTGCATGTCCCGGTGGGTGGCAAGGCCCTGGGCGGGGGGATGGGAGTGTAGCTGGAGGGGAGGGTCTCCCAAAACCCACTGGAACCGCTGAGCCTGCCTTCTGGGCTGGTCAGGCGCTCGGGGCTCCCTCGCTGGATCCTGGCCTGCTGCCTCTTCCTTTCCGTGCTGGTGATGCTGTGGCTGAGCTGCTCCACACTGGTGACCGCACCTGGCCAGCACCTCAAGTTCCAGGTGGGTGGGACCTGGTGAAGGGGTGGGAGAAGGGCCGCTCCTTGGCCCTGAATTGGGCTGCCTGCTCTCCCCAGGCGACAAGGTCCCCTGACTCCTTGTGTGACACTGGGCAACTTGCTCTACTTCCTTATCAAGTTGGGGGTGGGTAATGCCAGTCCTTAGCTGGGGTGACCTGAGATCGGGGTGGGAAGGAGCCTTGGCAGGGTGGGGGCTCAGTAGCCCTCCCTCCCTCCCTCTTCCTCCCCCTGCAGCCCCTGACCCTGGAGCAGCACAAGGGCTTCATGGTAGAGCCAGACTGGCCCCTCTATCCTCCCCCGTCGCATGCCTTTGGGGACAGCCCCCCACCCTACAAGCTGAAGCTGGACCTGACCAAGCTGTAGGTCTCGATTGGCCCGTGCATCGCCCAGTGCAGGGGCTCCTTGGGCCTCGTTTGTCCTGTGCCCAGGAGTCCAGGTCAGGGTAGGACCATCCTTGGGCTCCTCCACTCCCCCATCCTTCTTCTTTCTCCAGTCCCACTCCTTGCCCCTCTGAGTCCTGGGATCGCCATGCCCCCATAGGGTGGGGGGGGCGGGATCTGGCCTTGGTCCCTCCTTGCTCCCCCCTTCCCCAGAGCTTTCTACTTTTGCCTTCTATCTTGTAGCTTCTTGAGTATTCAATTCCCAGTTCTGTGCTTCCTCCCTCCTTCCTCCTTTCTCCCTTGGAGGGTGGGGGCTGAGGGCACAGGGGAACCACCCTGTGCTAGGGCACCTTCCTTTCCCCCACCTCACCTCCAGAGATGCAGTCCTAAGAGAAGAGGCCCCTGCAAGAGTTGGTGGTGGGCAGGTCCAAGCTGGAAGGGCGGCTGAGGCTGGATTTGCAGCATGGGGGTCGGGAGGAATAAACCATGTATATAAAAGATATTTTAGACTGAGCCTACTTCTGTTTATCTTTCCATCTGCCCTTGGGAGAATAGCCTGAGCATGGTTATGGCCCCAGTCCACTTGGCCCTTTCTGAGTTGGGGACCGCCCTGGGAACTCTCCGTGGCTTCAGGAAGGACAGCACCTCTGCTGCTGCCCAACCTGCACCACACTTCCGACTAGGGAGGTCCCCAGAAAAGTGGCCTTTGTTACCTGCTTGGGCCGGATGGGTGGGTACCCCTTCTTGCCTCCCTTTTGGGGTCCCTCCTCTGAAATGCACAGGTCGAATCTTGAGGAGGATGTTTGGTTAACGTTGCTGTCATCTGGCTTCCACCCCCCTTTCTTTCAGGTATGGGGCAGCTTCGGGGCATTGACAGTGGGTCCTAGCCCTTTCCCTAACTAAGGGATCCAGACTTGACCTTGCCCTGTACTTCACATTTGAGAACAACCTTGCAGGACGGGAGCAGCCTACCCTGATGAGGCCATAGCCTTGGCTTTCTATCCTTCCTGTCCATTCTGCAGACTCCTGGAGATCTTCCCAGAAAAATCCTCTTTTAGCTTCAGTTAACTGGAGTGGTGTCTATCGTTAGCAATCAGAGATTCCTGGGGAGAATTTCGGATGAGGGGTGGGGTGGTCAATGGGGTGAAGGTTTTCACAGGCCAATGGAGGCCTATGGGTGACAGGTGGGTGGGGGTGGGTTGTTAGAGGGAATCAGGTAGGACTGATTGTCAGCCATCCATCCACCCTTCACCTTGCCTTGTGTCCCAGGAGATCCACTTGGGCTCTGTGCTTTCTGCTAGAGTCAGCTGGGGAGGGGATGGGGGTGGGTGGGGATCACCACAGGCAGGAGGTAGGAGGAGGGAAGATTGGGAAGTCAAGGTGTTTCTCTCCTAGTGTCCCTCCCTACATCCTCCAACCTTCAGCCTGTGCCTGGTCACAGCTCCCCACCACTGCTCACCTGGGGTGGTGCGCCCTTCCTGTCTGTTACCCAACCCTGCCCACACCTTTACTACAACTTCCAAGGCATCCTTTCTGAGTAGCTCCTACTTCCTGCCAGGACCCTGCATGATACCATGAACATCACCATCCAACATTCAAAGACAATTTTGCAACCCCCCCCAGGTATTGTTCTGGGTCCTGGTGGGGTTTGAAGGCACCCCCTTGGAATGTCACCAAGAAATGATACCTGGGCGGAGGTAAGAAGCAGCTGAAGACCAGTGCCACCCAGTAGAACTTCCTGGAATGATGGAACTATTATGTCTGCAACACCTCCAGCCACGTGGCCTTATGGGTCCCTTGCTATGCGGCCAATGTGGCTGAAGTACCTCATTTCTCATTTTATTTGGTTAGGGTTAGTGTACATGTAAGGTTTATTCTTTTTTTTTTTTTTTTGGTGGTGGTGGTGGTGGTGGTGTTAAAACAAATATATCACATATTTTAATCAGTTTTTTTAAGGTTTATTTATTTTAGGGGAGGGGAGAGGAGAGAATCTCAAGCAGGCTGCCCACTGAGCGAGGAACTCAATGTGGGACTGAGATCATGACCTGAGCTGAAATCAAGAGCTGGACACTTAACTTACTGAGTCACCCAGGTGCCCCCAAATTTTTAATTTTTTAATTATAATTTTAATTTAAAAAATTATTTTTTTTGAGAGAGACAGAGGTAGTGAGAGAAAGCATGAGCAGGAGGGAGGGGGAGAAGCAGACTCCCAGCTGAGCAGGGATCCCAATGCAGGGCTCGATCCCATGGGATCATGACCTGAGCCAAGCTTAATTGACTGAGCCACCCAGGTTTTCCTATTTTTAAATTTTTAATTTTTATTTATTTTTAAGTAGACTTCACACCCGGTGTGTAGTGAAATGCAGGGCTTGAACTCATGACCCTGACATCAAGACCTGAACTGAGATCAGTGGTCAGAGGTTTAACTGACTGAGTCACTCAGGAGTCCAAACCTCTACATGCACCAGTGAGGCACGCCCCGAATCTAGCCACACGAACATCTCCAATCACATCTATGGAGGCTTTCCCCATCGCTTACTATGCTCCAGCCACGGTGCTTCTCTCTGGCTTCCTGGAGCCCACCCTGTTCTTTCCTGCCCCAGGACCTTTGCATTTGCACGTCCCTATGCCAAGAACTCCCTCACGGACCATGCTCTGCCCGAGTTCTCATCTTAAAGGGCTCCTCTTCAGCAAAAGACATCTTGGCCTCTCAGAGTGGGCCAGCATCCCCTGTTATCCCCATGTTCAACTCCTGCCTCTACCTTTATAACATTCATAGCTAATTAATAATCACTTGTTTCAAGGTTGGCCTGCTCTTTTTTTTTTTTTTTAGATTTTATTTATTTATTTGACAGAGAGAGATCACAAGTATACATAGAGGCAAGCAGAGAGAGAGAGGGGGAAGCAGACTTCCCGCTGAGCAGAGAGCCTGATGCAGGTCTCAATCCCAGGACCCTGAGATCATGACCTGAGTTGAAGACAGAGACTTAACCCACTGAGTCACCCAGGCACCCCCAAGTTTGGCCTGCTTTAACGTAATTTTAAAAACTCCATGAAGGCAGTTCCCAAGGGTCTCATATGTGACCTGGCATGGAGCAGGTGATTATTAATTATTTTTGCTTGAATGACTCCCTGTTTCTCAGACTTTAGAAGCAGCCTCCCCCAGTCAAGTCTACTACCTACAAGGGGTTAGACCTTGTCCCTCCTTTCCTGACCCCCACGACTCCCGGTTACCCTTGGACACCACCTGATTTCCTATTTCCCTTTTATTAATTTACTTTTAAAAATTTTTGGAAGAGGGCGCCTGAGTGGCTCAGTGGGTTAAGCCGCTGCCTTCGGCTCAGGTCATGATCTCAGGGTCCTGGGATCGAGTCCCGCATCGGGCTCCCTGCTCGGCAGGGAGCCTGCTTCCTCCTCTCTCGGCCTGCCTCTCTGCCTACTTGTGATCTCTCTCTGTCAAATAAATAAATAAAATCTTTAAAAAAATTTTTTTTTTGGAAGATTTTGGGGCACCTGAGTGGCTCAGTGGGTTAAGCTTCTGCCTTCGGCTCAGGTCATGATCTCAGGGTCCTGGGATCAAGTCTGCATCGGATTCTCTGCTTGCCTCTCTGCCTACTTATGATCTCTCTCTCTCTCTCTCTCTGTCAAATAAATAAATAAACTTTTGGGAAGATTTTATCTATTTATCTGAGAGAGAGAGAGAGAGAGCGCACAAGCAGGGAGGGGACAGAGGCAGAGGGAGAAGCAGATTCCCTGCCCAGCAGGGAGGACGTCAAGTGGCTTGATTCCAGGACCCTGGGATCAGGACGTGAGCCAAAGACAGACACTTAACTGACTTAGCCACTCAGGCGCCCCAAGATTTTTATTTTTAAATAATCTTTACACCTAACACAGGGCTCGAATTAACAATCCCAAGATTGATTAAGGGTTTCATGCTCCACCGACTGAGCCAGCCAGGCCACCCCACTCTGCCTTTAAAGGCTTTCAATAGGGACACGTTGGTGACTCAGTTGGTTAAGCATCTGCTTTCGGTTGGGATTGAGTTCTCCGTCTGTCTGGTTCCACACTCAGTGGGGAGTCTGCTGCTTTCTCTCCCTCTGTCTCTCTCTTCCCCCCACTCATGCTCTCTCCTTCCCTCTCTCTTTCTCTCAAGTAAATAAATAAATAAAACCTTGAAAAATAGAAAAATAAATGTTTTCAATACTCTCCAACCTGGCAGCCACCTTTCCCGTTATATCCCTCCTACCTTTTGGTCTGAGGACCTCACTGTTTTCCTGCGGTAACATCAACACCAACCAGCTGTCCAGCCTTGAGGCCTTTGCTGTAGCTGCTCCTTCTGCTTGGAAAACTGTCATAGATTTGATAGGAATCTACCTGGCACTTGTTGCTCTCTTCTTTCTTCCTTTCTTTTTTTTTTTTTTCTTTTATTTATCTGACAGAGAAACAGCAAGAGAGGGAACACAAGCAGGGGCAGTGGAGGAGAAGTAGGGGGAGAAGAGGGAGAGAAACAGACCCCCTGCTGAGCAAGGAGCCCAATACAGGGCTCCATCTCAGGACCCTGGGATTCTGACCTGAACTGAAGGCAGACGCTTAACCAACTGAGCCACCCAGGCGCCCCTCTTTTCTTCCTTCTTAGCCGAGCTCTGGTTTGGCATGACCAAGCTTGCGTGGCTTAGGGGAGGCTGAGCAGCCTGACCCGAGCCTTCTCAGGCATTGGTGGGATTTACTGGGACAGAGGCCCGTGCTGTTAGCTGGGGTTGCTGAGCTGGGAGGATTGGTTACCACTGCAACAGAGTCCACCAGAGGGATGGAGAGAGACCACATCTTCATGCTGTTGCTCTAAGTCCTGGATCGAACATGCTCGAAGTCCACCCTGTCCCCTTCTTGCCTTAAGCCAGTTCACGTCGAGCTTCTTGGAACTAAAACTTGTGACTGGTCCCAGTCCTTTCATCTCCCTCTTCTCTCTTGGGATGGAGCCCCCAAGGGTAGAGTAATTAGTTTGTTGTTTTTTTTTGTTGTTGTTATTTGTTTGTTTGTATGTTTTGCTGCTGTGTGTCTAGTGTATGAATTCTGGAAGCTCTGGTGACCAGCCCCAGGCAGGGCCACCAGAGCGGGTGGCTCATGGATGTGGAATGAATAATGTCAGGTGGTGTAGGATAGAAATTATGAGCGCTGTGGGTGCGTGGGGTGGGGTGAGGAGTCCATTCCAAATATGTGGTGAGTGATGGTTGCCCAAAGAGTTGGCAGCTGACTTGTTTGGGCTTTGAGGGATGGATAGAATCTGAGAAGGCAGGGTGTCCAGATATGGGGCTGTGTTAGAGGTGTCCCGGGGGTGTGTGTGTGTGAATGTGTGTGTGCAGAGAAAAGCAATGTTCACTCATATCATCTACCCTTCTGAGGCTTTGCTTACTGCCCACAAGGCCCACATAGCCTGGCCCCTGCCACCTTCTGTCTGCTTCTCCCTCTTTTCCTCTCTTCTTGATATAGCATGAACCTCAGGGCCTTTGCACTGGTATGCCCTCCACCTAGAATTCCTTTTCCCTGGATAATCTGGTCCTGGCCCTGGATTCATTTTTTTTTTTAATTTGATTTTCCTTTTTATCTGAGGCCTCCTGTATCAGCTCATCATTGGCTGGGTCTTTCTCCTCCATTGACTTGTTTATGGCTCTAGGATCATCTTCTTCGTTACCTCAAACTGGATGCACTGAAGGGCGTGATTGGATCTGGTGTGACCTGAGCACCCAGACTTTTGAGGAATCCCCCAGCAGGACCACCTGGGAGCTCTGGGGAGACACTCCAAGTGCCAAGCCAACGCCTTCAGTCTCCTCTGCTGAGTAGCTCCTGGCCCCTTCTGGAGTCTCAGGAATGAGAGGGCCCTTTGCCTCTGTCCAGGGCTCTTCCAAGGGGGAAGCACCAGCTGAAGGGACCTTGTGAAAGAGCTCCCTCCAGAGCCCTCTGAGTCTCAGTTTCCCTGTCTGTCCCCCTGCTCCATGAATCATCTGGGAAATTGCCCCCTCCACCCCTTCGTGTGCCTTCCTCCCGCGCTGATACAGGCCTCATGGAAGGTGGGTGGGTGGCTGGCGTCATGGCATAAGGCAGGAGCGCCCATGTGTCCCTGAAGTGTAGCGTTACTATGGCAACTGGCGGACCTGGTTCCCTGGTGACAGGCCCCAGTTCTGGGCCCAGAGGTGGTAATCTGTCCAGGAAGGGAGGGAGGGAGCAAGGTGTGCCTGGCGACACTCATAAACAGATGGAGGAAAGGATAGGGACTAGGGGTGCCCAGGTGGCTCAGTCATGTAAGCGTCTGCCTCCCGTTCAGGTCATGATCTGAGGGTCCTGGGATTGAGCCTCGCATGGGGCTCCCTGCTCAGCGAGGAGCCTGCTTCCTCCGCTCCCTGTCGCTCCCCCTGCTTGTGCTCCCTCTCGCTCCCTCTGTCAAATAAATAAATAAAAATCTTTTTTTTTTAAAAGATTATTTATTTATTTATTTGAGGCAGAGAGAGAGGGGAAGCAGGCTCCCCGCCGAGGAGAGAGCCGGATGTGGGGCTTGATCCCAGGACCGTGGGATCATGACCTGAGCTGAAGGCAGAGGCTTTAACCCACTGAGCCACCCAGGCTCCCCAATAAATAAAAATCTTAAAAAAAAAAAAAAAGAAAAGAAAAAAAGAAAAAGAAAAGATGGGGACTCATGTCCTTCCCTTGGGGCAGAGGTGGAGGGACAGTTCAGGCTGGATCCCAGCTGGGGGTTGCCCCAGTTCCTTCTCAGGGCCAGGAATGAGCCCAACAGGGAAGCTGAAGCTTGGTGGGGGGGAGGGTCCTTTGTCATGTAACACTGCCCTTCCCACCCAGTGGCACTCTCCCTCCTCAGGATCCCCTCACAGGTTGTTCTCTCTGCCTAAAATTTCTGCTCTCTTCCTGGCCAGCTCTTCAGCCCAAATATCCCCCTCTGACCTCTGGGCTCAGCCTGGCACTCTAAGTCACTACGCCCCAAATCAAACCTCTATCATGTTGACAATTAAGTTATTGCTTCTTTGCTTGTGTGATGATTGGTTTAATAAATGTTCCCCCTGCCAGATGCGACACACTAGCAGTCTCGGTCACAGCTGTGTCCCACACACCAAAGAGGCTGCTTTCAATACGTCATTGTCGACACTCTCCCTTCTCACTCCAAGCCTTGCCTACAACACCCCAGACAATGTGGTCTCATCTCTGACTTCTCAGGCGCTTTCTGGCATCAGGCTCAGACCCTACACATTACTTCTACCTGGAATGTTCTGAAACATTCTGGGCCCTTCTACAATGTTCTGGAATGTCTCAGAACATCTTAGACCAGTCTGTCCCCTGCTTTTATTTTATTTTATTTTAAAGATTTTATTTATTTATTTGAGAGAGAGACAGTGAGAGAGAGCATGAGCGAGGAGAAGGTCAGAGGGAGAAGCAGACTCCCCATGGAGCCGGGAGCCCGATGCGGGACTCGATCCCAGGACTCCGGGATCATGACCTGGGCCGAAGGCAGTCGTCCAACCAACTGAGCCACCCAGGCGTCCCTGTCCCCTGCTTTCATTAAAGCTGGGACATCACCTTCTCAAAGAGGGTCTCCCCAACCTCCTAGTTAAAGCAGTCCCTTGTCTCCCTGGTCACTCTCAGCCATTGCCTTTATGACAGTTACCACCTTTTAGAAAGGCCCTCATCACTGGCCCATTTGGTGTCTCAGGTTTGTCTTTCTCCTTGTAATATACACAGCAGAGTCTTCTGTTATGACCCCCATGCTACTGAGTGGAGGAGTCAGGAATGAGACTAGGAGTTGGGGCAACTCTGATGCTCTCCTGTTGGGGCCTTGGGAGAGTTACTTACCTCTCTGAACCGCAGGGTCTTTCTTTTTAATTAAGGTGTCATCTGCAAATGGCAAGGTGTGCCCATTTCACAGTTCCACGAATGTTCACACTTCTGTGACCCAAATACAGAGCATCCCCCAGCCCCGGGGGACTCCCTCATGTCCTCTTCCAGTTGGTCACCTCCCAGAGGTAGCCCTGGGTCTGACCTCTATCACCTTGACTCCATCTGACCAGTTTCATTTTTTGTCTGCTTTTTAATAAGTCAGCTTTAATGAGACGTAATTTACATCCAACGACACAATCATTTTAAAATGCCCAGTTCAACGAGTTTTGACAAATGTAAACCTCCTTGTTCCTCCGTCGCCAAGATATAGAATGTTTCTATATCTTGTGCTTGTGCCTCTTTGTGGTAATAGCCTTTCATCCCCAATGATCTGTCCCCTGTCACAGGTTAACATGGCCTGTGTGTCATGTTATTTTACATAAACGGAGTCATACTGTGTGTCCTCTTTGTGCCTGCTTCTTTAACTCAGCATTGGTGAGATCCACCTGTGGGATGTACACGGTGGTGCTTGGTTCTTTTTCCTTGCTGTATAGTATTCAATTGTGTGATGGTGTCACCGCTTGCTTACCCACTGACCTGTTGACAGACCTCTGCGATATTTCCATTTGGGGCTCCTATGACCACTTGAGTTCATGTCTTTGGCAAAACCATACCTTCCTTTCTGTTGGATAAATACCTGTAGTGGGTTAAGTGGTATCCCCATTTAACTCACGTCCACCTGGAACATTAGAACGTGACCTTATTTGGGAATAGAACCCTTGCAGATGTAAGTTAGCTAAGGATCCAGATAGTAATAACTGCTTCCTTCCCTTTGGGGTTATGGTGAGAATACACAGTTTGGGGCATTGAAAATACTCTGTAAATGTAACTGATTAAAAAAAAAAGTGACAGCCAAGATGCAACCTGTCTCCATCTATCTTTATGATTTTATTTATTTATTTGACAGATAAAGATCACAAGTAGGCAGAGAGAGAGAGAGGAGGAAGCAAGCTCCCTGCGGAGCAGAGACCCCGATGTGGGGCTCAATCCCAGGGCCCTGGGATTGTGACTGGAGCCTAAGGCAGAGGCTTTAACCCACTGAGCCACCCAGGCACTCCTCCATCTATCTTTAAAGTCGAGTTTTTCTGCTTGTCCCCAGCTGGAGTCACACACAGATGGGGACCATCACTTCCCATAGGAAGATCCAGTAGAGGCTGGGTTCTGGGGTGATGGTGGGGATACTGGGAGGCCTGAGAAAGGCCACAGGGCTGAAAGTAACTAAAGTGAAGCCAAACATAATCAACACAGGAGAACCCCATTCATTTATTCATTCATACATTCATACATTCATTCATTCACCAACAGATTTGCTACCAGTTGATGTAGGATGCAGGAGTCTAGGATCCTGGCGAGGTCCCAACCTAGACACAGGCTAGGCAGCCAGGCTGGGCAGAAGGAAAATAACTCTCCTCTGCTGGGCAGCCAGAAAGGCTCCCTGGAGGAGGAGACCTGTGGTGGGTGTGAAAAATGTGGGAAGATGTTCAGAGACCTCTGTGTCCTTCACCTCCCTGGAGGCCAGCAGTCTGAAAACAAAGTGTTGGCAAGCATGCCAACTCTGAGATCCAGAGTCACAGGCTCCCACTGTAGCAACTGAGCCACCCAAACACCACCCTCTCCCCCCCAACGCCCTG
Source organism: Neogale vison (assembly GCF_020171115.1). NCBI lineage: Eukaryota > Metazoa > Chordata > Mammalia > Carnivora > Mustelidae > Neogale > Neogale vison. Next base: position 212,411,456 of record NC_058096.1, on the reverse strand, counting down.
TCTTTCCTTCTTTTTATGAGGATACTAAGTTATTGGGTTTAGGGCCTACCCTACTCCAGGAAGATCTCATCCTGAGATCCTCACATTAATTGTATCTGCCAAGACTCTTATTTCAAAAAAAGTCTTTTTGAGCCTCCAGGTAGATATGTCTTTTGGGGGGACACCATTCACCCAGTATACTGAGAGTGTTTGTTCAATGTCTTTTCAGCGAGACTGTTTCCTCGAGGGCGGGGCTTTCTTCGTTTTGTCTGGTATGTGTGTCCCACGTCCACCACAGGGTCTGGTGAACAGGAGGCCATCAGCAAACTCTTGCTGAATGCCTGATTAAAGGTTTTTTTTTTTTTTAAGATTTTATTTATTTATTTGTCAGAGAGAGTGAGCACAGGCAGACAAAGAGGCAGGCAGAGGCAGAGGGAGAAGCAGGCTCTCCGCTGAGCAAGGAGCCCGATGTGGGACTCGATCCCAGGATGCTGGGATCATGACCTGAGCCGAAGGCAGCTGCTTAACCAACTGAGAGACCCAGGCGTCCCTGAATGCCTGATTAAAAGAAAGGAGAAAACGGAGCCCCAGCATGGGGCCCTGGAGAGGCCTTGAGCCTCAGAGTAAGGGTCCCATTTCTTGCTCCCCAGCCTTGGCAGCCTTCTTCCACTCTCCGAGTCTTGCTTTCCCTGTTTTGCAAGGTCATCGTGAGGACCAGAGGAAAAGTCTGGGGGTCACCAGGCCCCAGTAGGCCCCTAGGAGATGAAGCTGTGGTTGTGGTAGGAAAGGACACAGGCAGGTAACCTTCTAGACTGCAGGTAAGTTAGAGAAGGTGGACCTAGCTCAGACCTGCCTTGAAGGAGGCACTGGAGGTGCTGCCAGCTGAAGTGACAGAGAGCCCAAGATCAAAGGCAACTGTGTTTATTCTTCACTGAGCCCACGCATAATCCTGGAAGGAAGTGGTCTATATGCCCCTCCTTTTTTTTCCACCATTGAAGCGAGAGTCACATCATGTAAAATTCACCATTTTAAAGTGAACTCTGTGATGGCATTTAGTGCATTCACAATGTTGAGCGATTACCATGGCCAGGAAGAAAAGAGAGTCCTCGCCCCTTGGGGACCTGACATTCCTGGGGGAAGATGGATGGTAAACAAGAAAAGGAAATTCAGGGGCACCTGGGTGGCTCAGTCATTAAGTCTCCCCATTCAGCTCAGGTCATGATCCCAGGGTCCTGGGATCGAGCCCTGCATCGGGCTCCCTGCTTGGTGGGAAGGAAGCCTGCTTCTCCCTCTCTCCCACTCCCCCTGCTTGCGTTCCCTCTCTTGCTGTGTCTCTCTGTCAAATAAAATATTTAAAAAAAAAAAAAGAAGGAAATACACGACAATTCCTCAGAAAGTTCCTCCAAGAGCTACCCTGTGATCTAGCAATTCCATTCCTACAGAGGCACCCAGAAGAAGTGAAAGCAGGACTGAGATACCTGTACCCACATGTTCACAGCTGCGCTAGTCACAGTCACCAAAAAGTGAACACCCCAAATGCTCATCAATGGACAAATGAAGAAATGACATGTGGTCCATCCGCACTACAGGATATTACTCAGTCATAAAATGGAAGGACGCCCTGATAACATGCTACGACGTGGAGGAACTTTGAAAACACTACGTTGAGAAGGTCATGTGCTGTAGAATCCCGCATGTATGAAATGTCCAGAATAGGCAAATCCATAGAGACATGGGGTGCCTGGGTGGCTCAGTGGGTTAAAGCCTCTGCCTTCAGCTCGCGTCATGATCTCACGGTTCTAGGATAGAGGCCCATATCTGGCTCTCTGCTCGGCAGGGAGCCTGCTTCCCCCTCTCTCTGCCTGCCTCTCTGCCTACTTGTGATCTCAATCTCTCTGTTAAATAAATAAATAAATAAAATCTTAAAAAAATAGATTTTAAAAAATGCATAGAGACAGAAAACAAACTGATGGTTCTCAGGGGCTGGGGGTGGTGGATGGGGATTGACTGCCCCTGGGGACAATGGGACAATAAAAATTTTTTTAAAAAAATTTTATTTGTTGGGGCACCTGGGTGGCTCAGTGCATTAAGCCTCTGCCTTTGGTTCAGGTCATGATCTCAGGGTCCTGGGATCTAGTCCCTCAACACATAGGGCTCGCTGCTCAGCAGGGAGCCTGCTTCCCCGCCCCCTCTCTGCCTGCCTCTCTGCTTACTTGTGATCTCTCTCTGTCAAATAAATAAATACAATCTTTAAAGAAAAAGATTGTATTTATTTATTTGACACACAGAAAGACCACAAGCAGGGGGAGTGGCAGGCAATAGGAGAGGGAGAAGCAGGTTTCCCGCTGAGGAGGGAGCCTGACGTGGGGGTCGTTCCCAGGACCCCAGGATCATGACCTGATCTGAAGGCAGACGCTTAGCCAATTGAACCACCAGGCACCCCTCAATTTTATTTCATTTTAATTTAATTTAATTTTTAAAAAGATTTATTTATTTATTTATTTATTTGAGAGAGAGAGAGAGAACGGTGGGGGGCAGAGGGAAAGAATCTCGAGCAGACTCTGTACCAAGTGTAGAGCCCAAAGTGGGGCACGATCCTACACCCTGAGATCTTGACTTGAGTTGCAATCAAGAGTCTTAACTGACTGAGTTCCTTTTATTTTTCAATTTTATATTTATTTATTTATTTATTTGACAGACAGAGATCACAAGTAGGCAGAGAGGCAGCAGAGAGAGAGGAGGAAGCAGGCTCTTTGCTCCGCAGAGTGGGGCTCGATCCCAGGACCCCGATATCATGACCTGAGCCGAAGACAGAGGCTTTAACCCACTGAGCCACCCAGGAGCCCCATATTTTTCATTTTTAAACAAAGGAAAACTGAAATACCATGCAGTTATGGGGAAAAAGTCAAGCAGTGGTTGGGACAGAGAGTGGGCGTGGGAGGGGAAAAGTACCGAGGGCCACCATGGACTTGGCGCTTACCACCTGAGCTGCCCTGAGTGCCCTATGTTTACTTCATCCTGGCCTTGCTCTGTCCTACAGGAATACTTTCAACATGTGGAAACTGAGGTATAAAAAAGTATAAGGTATATTTTATAAGGTATAAAAAGCATCCTGCCCAAGGACTTGAGGCTTGTACGAAGCACGTGCAGAACAAAGGGTAATAGCAAAGATAGCGGGCGTTTGGGGTGCCTGGGTGGCTCAGTGGGTTAAGCCTCTGCCTTTGGCTCAGGTCATGATCTCAGGGTCCTGGGATGGAGTCCCACATTGGGCTCTCTGCTCAGGTAGGAGCCTGCTTCCCCTTCGTTCTTTCTCTGCCTGCCTCTCTGCCTACTTGTGATCTCTGTCTGTCAAATAAATAAATAAAATCTTAAAAAAAAAAAAAAAGATAGCCAGCATTTGTCTTGTTGACTGTCTCGTTGACAGAGAAGCAAAAGGAGGTGCTGGAAGCATCAGCAGCTTTTTGTGAGGTTTCTCAGTGGGGAAGGGCTGACGGGGCACATGCTGGCCCCAGCGCAGGGCTAAGGGAAAGCAAGGCATCCCCCAACTTCCAGGCCTCCATTTCCTCCTCTGTAACACCTGGGGGTTACAAGGAGGCCTCTGAACTCTGACCTTGGGCTGCAAGGCCCACAGCTGGTGTGGAGCGGGGGAGCAGGTGGCGAGGCCCCCGCCTCTAGGAGAACAATGCCAGCTGCGGGCCAGATGGCGGCCAGACCTGTGGACGCTGTCTGCTGTGTCCCGCTTCCAAGCTCTGCCAGACCACGGGTCAGCATTATTGGAGGAGGGTGTGCAGTAACTTCCATGGGCCCTCTTGGTCCCCTAACCTGCCTGTGTCCCATCCCAGATATGACAGCCACCAATCAGGCTTCAGTCTAGAACCCTGGGGGAGGTCCCCCGCCTCGCTCTGCCTCACCCTCATATCCCATCTGCTGCATCTCCTGTTGGCTTCACCTGCAAAGTACATCCCAGCTAAGACCACCACCCCCCCTCTCTCCCTGGCCACTACCTTGGGATGAGCCCCATCACTTGGCCTGAATATTTGCCTCCTAAGTAACATCCCTAATTCAAGATATTACCCCTGACTGTTGCTGTTGGTTACACTCCTCTGCTCATAAGCTCCTCCCCGTACTCCTCATTTCATGCAGGGGAAATGCTTCCATGGTGGTCCACAAGGTCCTCTGTGACCTGGTGCACACCACTCATCCCTACCCACCCCATCTTCTCCCCTTTCCCTCTCCCTCAATTTTCCCCTGCTAGGCAGCACTCCAGGCATGCTCCTGCCTCAGGGCCTTCGCACAGGCTGTCCTGTGCCATGTGATCTTGGAATACCTAGTAGGTCCCTTGCACTATGCGTCTGCAGCATGCTACATGTAAGCACACAGCCAGGGGCCCAGGGAACCTCTCCTTGCTTATCTTCAGCCGTATGTCTGTGTGTCTGACATGTGGGGCGAATCTTGGTGTTTATGAAGTGTGAGTGCATATGGATGCCATTGACTGCAGCTGTATGTGTGGCAGGCGTGTGAGCTGTAGTTCTCCGCTGAGCGGAGTTTGATGCCTGCATGGGGTTCATTTGGAACAAAGGCTCAAGTGCCAACCTCGGGTGGGCAAGGGTGTGTGTGCAGAGCTTGCCAGAACTTGAGCTGCTCATGCATGCACAATTCAGCATTTATAGAGTGCTTATTGTGTGCTGGAGAAGTCAGCGGGACCCCTCAGCACCTGATATCTGTCAACTTGCACGATGTCAACTCCTGAGCATTTAACATAAGCAATTGAGTATCTACTGTGTACCCACCTGATCCTTGGTGTCAGATGGATCAGTTGAGTCTGGTTCTAGCTGCAGGAGCCCACCCAGGCAGCCTCTTTGCTTCCTCCTTGTCCCATGCATGTCTACCCCTCTCTCCTAGCACTGATTGCAGGGAAAACTCTGAGCTTCATTTGGACACCTGGACCCTGCTCGAGGCTGCACGAAGGGAGGGTTTTCCAACTCAGAAGGTGTAAGTATAAATGGGCACAAGGCCGGAGAGAGGATCCTGGGAACTTGGATCCTTCTAGGATGGAGATTTCAGGCTTTCAGTGGATTGGGGTGGGGAGTGGGAAATGTCCTTGAAAGGCTCTGGAAGCTTTACAAAGCACTTGCTGGCCCTGGGCTCCATGGGGTCTGGAGTGGGGAGCAATGAAAGAAGGAAGGGGAGGAAAAAAGAAGGAGGGAGAACAAAGAGAAAAAGGAAGGATATAGATGCACAAACTTAAGCATTGGCTGAAGACTGGGTAATTGGGGAACTGGAATTTGGGGAATTCAAGGCCGTTGGGTCTGGTGGTGTGGGCTTTGGGGGTGTAAGTATGGGTATGAAGGGCCTTTGGGCAAGAATTTGGGGGAGTGGGAGTTATGATTGGAGTAGAGGATGGGGGAGATAATCTGAGGTGAGGGATTTGGGGGTGTGAAAACCAGAATTGTGGATGAAGCAGGAGGCTTGGGGATCTAAGAGCAGATGACTAGGGTCTGAAGGTGGAGGTTTTTGGACTTGAGGGTGGAGGTTCTGGGAGGGTAGATCAGGGGACGGTTGGGACCCAAAGCCCGGTTGGAAGCCTGAGGCCTGAGCAAGGGATGAATTTCCACATCTGAGGGAGGTCTTGGGGAGTGAGTGGTCATGGAGGAGAAGGGAAAGTTATCAGAGATCTTGGAACCGTTTCTTCCTGTTCCTCCCATCTCGGCCTTGCCCCTCTCCCTTCTTAGAACAGAGTCCTCCCCAGGCCTGAGGCACTTCACCTTCGAGCCCGCCCTTATTTTCTGAGCCCCCTCCCAGGTCCCATCAACCCCTCACAACTCGCCTTTGCCCCGCCGCTGCCCGGAGTAGACTCCGCCGCCTAGATAACGCCCCGCCCCTCACCACAGACTCCGCCCCCATCCAGGCCCCGCCCCCTTCCTCAATTGAGGGGGCCCCTGCCTTCACAGTTCCCGCCCATCCGCAGACTCCACCCTTCTCCGCCCAGCTCCACCTCTCGTTAGGTCAGGCCCCATCCCGTGCCCAGGGCCCCGCCCCCTGCAGAGCCGACCCGGTGCCGCCCCGCCCCCCCCGCGTCTCTGTCTCCCGGGCCGGCGCGCGCGGCTCCCGTCACTTGAACGCGCGGCGGTGGCGGCGGCGGCGGCGGCAGCGGCTGCGGCGGCGGCGGGAAGATGGCGGAGTCCGGTGGCGGCGGTGGCGCTGGTGGCGGCGGCTTCGGCACGGGCCCGGGCCCCGAGCGCCCGAGCAGGTGAGACCCGTCCGCAGGGTGGGCCGGCACCTGCCCCGGGGCCAGGGTGACGTGTGGGGAGTCCTGGGGGTCGTGAGTACTGAGGAGCCATCTGGGCCGGCTCGAGGGTCTTTACGGGGGATTGCGGGCTTTAGGGGTTCATGGAGTACTGGGGGGACCAAGGGCTGCTGAGGGGCAGCTGAAGGCGGGCTGGGGATCCCAGGACCTCGAGGTATCTGCTTGCGGCCCTAGGGGTCCGAGGAGGCATTGAGGAGCATGGAAGTCTGAAGGGAAAGCCATGGACTCCTGACTGATGGGACCATAGGGGAACTGGGGATGCCAAGGGATCTCGGAGGCAGAGAGGGCCTGAGGAGGGGGCCATGGGCCGTCTTGAGCTTGTTGAGGCTGTCCTGAGGACTCTAAAGGAGGGGATTGATGGAAGCTTGAGGGGCTGAGGCCTAAGGCTTTCTGGAGTGTGCTGTAGGACCCTGCCCTGAAGTGTCTAAAGGTGGTCCTGTGGGCATGCGTAGGGGTTCTGTGGAAGGCTGGAGGTAGGGCCTCAAGTGAATCTGAGGGCCTGAAAGAGGCCTAAAGGGCCTAGGAAAACCTGAAAGGGGAGGCTGAAGTTGCTGCCCAGGGTTCCCAATGAGTCCTTTTGGTCAGGGAAGGGTCTGGACTTCCCAGGGGTCCTAAGTGCCAAGGGTGGGTCTTGGAGAACATGTGGTTGATGAGAAAACCCTGAAAGTCTAAGGAGAGTCTATCCTTGGTGCTCTGGTCTCCCATCCCCATGGGGTTCAAGCTAAAGGACTTGCCCACAGACCAAGGGGGCAGAATTCACCCTCTTTGGTCAAAGGGAAGCTCCCTTTTCCTTTGCCCAAGTCCAGAGACGGGTTGCTTGTACCCCAGAATTGATGTAAAAATTGAAGGTGTTGATATGCATTGTTATGGCTTTTCAGAGGGGAGGAACATCTCCCTTAGGTAGCACAATCTCCCTCTTCTCACAGGGCCAGCATGGCCCAAATCCTCCCATCCTGGCCTCCCAGGAAAGTCTGCCACCTTCGATCGGCCAAAGAGAAAATCTGGGCTCTTCCTTGATGGTGAGCTTATGGGAACAAATAATTCCAGTGTGAAAAGCGATGAAGTTGTTTACTACTTTTGTCCTGTGGAGGCATTTCTCATTGTGGAGACTTGGGCTGGTACAGGCCTGAAAGACCCGATGGCTTGAGGCCTGATTTGGGCTTTAGAGGCCTACAGTGGGGAGTGAGGAGAGATCAGAAGATTTTAAGACATTCAGAGGGTAGATTTGGCAGGGCTTGTTGACCAGGCCTGAGGTGACATGTAATGAACAGATAGACGGGGACAGCTAACCCCAGGTCCCTGCCTTGGGCCCTGGGATGGGATAGTCTGGGGGCAACAGCAGGGTATAACTTATTACATACCATATAAGTCACTTATTTTAGCTGAGCATTTGATTGAGTTTTAATTAATTTATGGCATTATGTACCCTTTAAAACAATCCAATTTTTTTAGAAGGTTCCCATCACCCCAAAGAGTTCTCTCAAGTCCCTTGCTGTCAACCCCCAGCCTCAGACACACCCTGATCTGCTTTTGCTCTCTAGTTTTGCCTTTTTAGAAATTTTATATGCCGGCAACCCTACAATATGTGGGTTCTTATGTCTGGCTTCTTTCCCTTAACTGAATGGTTTTGGAAGTGCATCTAGGTTGTCACAAGTATCAGAAGTGTTTTCTTTTTCATTGCTGCAAAGTATTCCATTGTACGGGTGGACAGTTTGCTTATTCATATACTGGTTAGTGGACATTTGGGTTTCCATTTTGACAATTACAAATAAAGTCCCTGTGAACATCCAGATATGCGTTTTTTTATTCTTTTGGTTAAATACCTAGGAGTGGACTGACTGGGTCCTATGGTAGATTAGATTTAGCTTTTTAAGAAACTGCCAAGCTGTTTTCCAGAGTGACTGTACTATTTGGACTTCTACCAGCAAATGTGCAGGAGTTCCAGTTGCACTGTATTCTCATCTACACTTGATGTAGCCAGTCTTTAATTTTAGCCATTTTAGTATATACTGGTATCTTATTTTGGTTTCAGTTTCGATCTCCCTAATAAGTAATGATGTTAGACACTTTTTCATGGGCTCATTGTCTATTCATATCTTTGATAAAGTGTCTTTTCAAAGCTTTTGCCCATTTTCTAATTGAGTTGTCTTCTTATTGTTGAGTTTTAAGAATTCTTTATATATTCTGGCTACAAGTCCTTTATCAGATATATGATTTGCGAACATTTTCTCCCAGTCTGGCTCATCTATCTTTCTTTCCTTCATTCATTCATTCATTTTCTTTTTTTTTTTTTTTTTTTAGATTTTATTTTATTTTATTTTTTTTTGTGAGAGAGACAGAGAATGAGAGAGGGAGAGAGAACATGAGAAGGGGGAGGGTCAGAGGAAGAAGCAGGGAGCCTGATGTGGGACTCCATCCCAGGACTCCAGGATCATGACCTGAGCCGAAGGCAGTTGCTCAACCAACAGAGCCACCCAGGCACCCCTCATTCATTTTCACTCATTTTCTTAGTGATATCTTTCACAGGGCAAAATTTTGTCATTTTGATGAAGGGCAAGTTTATCAGTGTTCTTCCCTTATGGATTATACTTTTAGGGTCATATCTAAGAATAGTTTCTTTTTTTAAATTTTATTTTAAGTAGGCTCTGTGCCTGGCATGGAGCCCAGCATGGGGCTTGAACTCATGACCCTGAGATCAAGACCTGAGCTGAGATCAAGAGTTGGATCCCTAACTGACTGAGCCACCCAGGCATCCCCTAAGAAATATTTTCTAAATGGAAGCACTTTAAAAAATATATATTTTATTTATTTATTTTTAAGATTTTATTTATTTATTTGACAGACAGAGATCACAAGTAGGCAGAGAGGCAGGCAGAAAGAGAGGAAGGGAAGCAGGCTCCCTGCTGAGCAGAGAGTTTGATGCGGGGCTCGATCCCAGGACCCTGGGATCATGACCTGAGCCAAAGACAGACACTTACTTAACCAACCGAGCCACCCAGGTGACCTGGAGGCACTTTTTAAAAAGACATTTCCCCCACTTCTGAGATTCCCATTTGCCCCCCTCCATCCATCCTAGTGAAAAATTACAGTTGTCCAGAGCAACTGATAGGAGAGGGGCTCTTATCCCTGTGGTGCTTGAGTGGGGCAAAGGGCAAGAATCCCTTAAATGGTGAGATGGATCATGTGGGAAGAGGAGCAGGTTTTTTTGTTGTTGTGATTTTTTTTTTTTTTTTAAGATTTTATTTATTTATTTGTCAGAGAGAGAGGGAGAGAGAGCGAGCACAGGCAGACAGAGAGGCAGGCAGAGAGGCAGGCAGAGGCAGGGAGAAGCAGGCTCCCTGCTGAGCAACGAGCCGGATGTGGGACTCGATCCCAGAACGCTGGGATCATGACCTGAGCCGAAGGCAGCTGCTTAACCAACTGAGCCACCCAGGCGTCCCGATTTGTTTGTTTTTTAAGATTTTATTTATTTATTTGAAAGAGAGAACACAAGAAGGCAGAAAGGCAGGCAGAGAGAGAGGGGGAAGCAGGCTCCCCACCAAGCAGACCCAATGTGGGCCTCGATCCCAGGACCCCGAGACCATGACCTGAGCTGAAGGCAGACACTCAACCCACTGAGCCACACAGACACCCCAAGAGGATCAGGTTTTGAGGGGGATTGTGGCACACAATATTTTGCCAGGGGTCCCTTGAGATATAGAAGCCCTTGTAACGTTCTTTGATTCCTTCCCTCATTTATTCCAGAGGGGCCAGCAAGGCCTGGTGTATCACTTGCCCATGCCTCATTTCTCTTCATCCTTCCACACTCCCGGGTCATGGCGTCTCAGAGCCATCTGCCTGACCACCGAGCTCAGTTAGCTCCCAGAATGCTTTTCCTGGTCACCTTGGATTGTTTGGTAAAATTTATATAGCATAAAACTCACCTATTAAAACTGAACACTTCCGTGACATTTAGTATGTTCACGATGTTGAGCAACTATCCCATCTGTCTAGTTCCAGAACATTTCCACCACTCCAAAAGAAAATTCTGTACCTATTGGCAATCATTCCCCATTCCTCCTACCTCAGTACCCTACAGCCATTCATCTCATTTCTGTCTCTATAAATGTTTCATAAATGGAATCATACAATATGTGACCTTCTGTGTCTGGCTTCTTCACTTTGTATGTTTTTAGGGTTCATCCACACTGGAGTGTGCATCAGTACTCCATTCCTCTTTAGGACTGTGTGATACCTCACTGTGTGGACAGACCACATTTTGTTTAACCATTTTGACCAGCAGATGGACATTTAGGTTGGTTCCACCTTTTGGCTATTTGGATAGTGCTCCTGTGACCACGCATGTTCCAGTTTTTGTTGGAACACTTTTTTTAAAAAAAGATTTTATTTATTTATTTGCGAGAGAGAGAGAGAACACAAGCCGGGGGAGTGGGAGAGGGAGAAGCAGGCTCCCTGCTGAGCAGAAAGCCCGATGCGGGGCTCGATCCCAGGACCCTGAGATCAGGACCTGAGCCGAAGGCAGAGGCTTAACCCACTGAGCCACCCGGGTGCCCCTTTTGTCGGAACACTTGTGTTCAGTTTCTTGGGGTATGTATCAGGAGTGGAGTCGTTGGGTCATATGGCTGTTGTGTGTCCTTGATCATGTTATCTCAACCCAGTGCTCCTTGGTGTGCTAATCTGCCTCATGCTGTCATGTGCCTGGAGCAAGGGTTGCACAGACGAAGTAAATATTCAAGAAATATGGCTGGAGGTAGGGAGGGAGAGAGAAAGGGATGGACGAAAGGGGTGTGGAAAAGCTCTCTAGGGCTTGCAGTCTGGTGGGTAGGATGTCCCTTCTATGGGATTGGGTCAGTCCTTTGCCTTTTCAGGGAGACTTGGGGGGTTGCGGAAGACTGGGGGAGGCTGGCCTTATCCATGAGGTTGGTTTTGCAGTCTGCCAGGAAGCGCCTGCATCTGCCTTTTTGTCCCATGAAGGGCTTTGTCATTTGGCCAGGGATGGGGGCGGTTCCTGTCTTCCCCTTGGCCTTTCCAACGGTCCCACAACTCAAGAAACTGTCCTCAGGAGGGACTGAGTTCCTCCATCCCCCACCGCCCCCAGTGTTATATAACTTGTTTGTTCCAACTTCACTTTTCTGCAACCAAGGGGGAAAAAAAGGAAAGAGAAAAGTTTATTCTCCTTCCTTCCCATCTCGAGGGATCAACAAAAAACTCGTTGCCTAGTAGAGATGGTTGTTAATAACCAGGCCGAAGCTCCGGGATGGTGGGAGTGTGGCTGTCTCAGCCGAGGGCTTGCAGAGGGGAGGTGGGGTCCTAGCCTGTAGGCTCACTCACAAGAAAGACACTTGTTCTCTAGTGGCCCCCCGCCCAGCTCCACCTCAGGCCTTCCACTCAGGAGTCCAGGCTCAGGAGGGAAGACAAGTTTATGGCCATGTTGGGGGTTGAGTGGTGTGGCGGGGGGAAATGGAGGAACTCTCCTGGGAGTTGGATGTCCCCAGCTAAATTCCGTCACTGTGAGGTACCTGGGTGGCTGAGTTCTGGAGGCTTCTTGCCACAGAGGCTTTTCAGATGTTGGGTTGTTGGCATCCTCACTCCTCAGCCCATCTTCCCGAAAGGTGTCTGGAGGGGGCACAGTCTCGCTGACTCATGCGGCTCCCCGGGGCTGAGACAAAGGCATCGGGTGAGCGATGTGCTTGCCACAGGTGTTTTCATGGGCAGTTAGGGCCCACAGTGTGAGTGGGTTCAGCACAGTTCAGCGAGGCAACTATCTGCTTCTGGCTTGGTGACCTTTACTTGTTTAAACTTTCTTAACAAGCCCTCTCTGGCAGTGTCCTAGATTGTAGCCACTCAGCCCTGAGGCCCTGGAAGAGTCCAGTCCCCCAAACCTTGTGTGAAAGATTGGGGGACCTTTTGGCTTTCTGAGAAGGTTCTTGTTCCTTTGGCTTTGTCCTCTTTCCAGCCAGGAGGGAGGTATAGGGGTTTGACCCTGCAGAGATGGGGCCTCAGCTCATCCTCTTGAGAATTCTGGGAGATTTGGTGGTAGCAGGTGCCTTATCAGACCCACCTGTGTCTGTGGCCCCTCCTCTGGCGAGCAGGGCCGCCCCACATACTCACTGTGCACCTTGGGCATGTCTGCAACTCTCTGCACCTCAGACTGCTCATCTGGGAAGTGGGACCATAGGCCCACTGGGCAGGGTAGCTGGGATAAAGGAAGCTGGGGCCAGGGTGTAAATGTTAATGCAGAAGTGGCTGAGTTAGCCTGCAGTCCTGTGTGCCGCGCCCGCATGGGGCCTGACAGGGCTGCGGGCTGTTGTTGGCAGGTCTTGCCTGCGAGTCAGTGTGGCAGGTGGGGAGAAAGAGAAAGTTGGTGTGTTAGTCCATTCTGGCTGTGGAATACCCAAGACCAGGTGGCTTATAAACAACAGAAACATGTTTCTCAAAGTTCTGGAGGCTAGGAATTCCAAGATCGAGGCACCGGCAGGTTTGGTGTCTGGTGAAGCCACTTTCCAGTTCAGAGATTCCTGTTTCTTCAGTGTATCCTCACCTGGTCGAAGAGGTAAGGGGGCACTCTGCGAGTCCTCCTCCCCCTTTTAAAAAAGACTTTAAAGATTATTTTTTTTTTAAAGTAATCTCTACACTCAATGTGGGGCTCGAGCTTATAAGCCTGAGATCAAGAGTCACATTCTCGGGGCACCTGAGTGGCTCAGCCATTTAGCATCTGCCTTTGGCTCAGGTCATGATCCCAGGATCCTGGGATCAAGTCCTGCATCGGGCTCCCTGCTCCTTGGGAAGCCTGCTTCTCCCTTTCTCACTCCCCTCGCTTGTGTTCCCTCTCTCACTGTGTCTTTCTCTGTCAAATAAATAAAATCTTTTTTTTTAATAGATTTTATTTATTTATGGGGCAGAAAGATCACAAGTAGGCGAGAGGCAGGCAGAGAGAGAGGAGGAAGCAGGCTCCCCGCTGAGCAGAGAGCCCGATGCAGGGCTCGATCCCAGCACCCTGGGATCATGACCCAAGCTGAAGGCAGAGGCTTAACCCACTGAGCCACCCAGGCGCCCCAAATAAATAAAATCTTAAAAAAAAAAAAAAAGAGTCACGTGCTCTACCAAATGAGCCAGCAGGCACCCCAGGGTCCCCATTATAAGGGCACTGATCCCATTGATGGCTCCACCGTCATGACCGAATCACCTCCCAAAGCACCCCCCTCGGCCATCTTAGTACCATCACTTTGGGGGTTCGATTTTAACATATGAATTTCATGCAGTTGGGAGGATGGTGGCTCCGTTACTGGGTGGTCATGAGAGAGGGCCAGTGGCAGGGGCGGGAGGAGAATGGAACATTCCGGTCCAGGCTGCTTCTGCAACAGATGGCTCTGTGCAGGCCTGGCACCTGGCAGCAGAGCAGAGTGCAGCTCTGTGGGTCTCTGCAGAGTATTGGGATGGGGGCAGCTGAGTCTGAGGCAAGCTGTGGGGAGTGCTGGGCTGGAGGTGCTAGAGGGCCGGGCCAGGAAGCTCAGCTCCTCCTCAGGGAGAGAGGCGCCCCTTTCCTCACCTTCTCGCCAGCAGGGCCCTGCGAGCTCATGATGTGCAGTTGCTCTGCAGACTGCTCACTTCGCCCCGATTGTGGAGCATTTGTCTCACAGCTGGACCGCTTCCACCTGGTAGCTGCGACTCCCCTGGGGGACGGCCTTCTTGTCGTCGGCCATTGGGGTGGAAAGGTTTTATTAGCCTCCGCTATCATAGTGCCATCTCCAGGGAGCCCACGCCGTGTGTCATCCCGCTTTTCTTCACGCCAGTTATTTTTTATTGCTGATCCGCATGGGAGAGCTTAGTGAGACCAGGTCGGAGGTTTGTGCTCGCATACCCCCACCGCCCCAGATGCTTTAAAAGTGGGGCTTTCTCTGCATTCCTGCCCTTTGGTCTTAGGACATGTTGCAGACTTGGACTTGAAGGTCCCAGAGAAAGGTGGGAGGGGTAAGGGGACGGGGAGGAAGGACCCAGATAGAAACAATTCATCAACAGAGGTGACTTCTGGCATCCCTGGCTCCTTTCTCTTGTGGTCAGGACTCATTTGACAGCTTTCTCTTCCACTGGTGATCATCTCATGGTTCCTGTACACCTGCTGCTGTGCTTGGTGCTGGGCATGTGGGCCCCCAGGACAGTCCGGCCTTGCCCACGTGGGACATGCCAGCAGGCTTAGCAAGACAGTTGTGCAGTCATTTCTCCATGCTTGCCATAAATGATCCTGAGGCCAAGTGGGAGGTTCCTACCTTTTCTGGGAGGTTCTGAGAGTCTCCTCATGAATGAGGTTGAGCTGAGTCTGAGGGTTCATGTCATCAGCTTAGGGGGAAGTGGGTCATGGGAAGTAGATTATTTCCTGGGTATAGGCAAGTGGCATGTGTAGGTACTGAAGGAGGAGCAGCCTGGCTTTTCAGGGGTCATGAGGGCAAAGAGGAGCTGGAAGAGGTGGGAAGGAGGAGGCTAGGAGCCGGAGTCGGGGGTGTAAAATTTGAATGGGGGCAGGGACCTGGGTCAGATTGTGTTTGGGAAGAATACCTCTTTCAAGAGACAAGGGGGCCCAGGCCTAGGTGGGAGTTGTAGAGATGGTAAGATAGGCATGGGTTTTGGGGAAGATTCAAAACTGAACTCGTGCCATGTGCTGATCACCGGGTCACTGGCTTTCAGGTTTCCTCCAGGGAAGGAGGAGTGAGTGCTGGGGAAGAACTCATCCAGCAGGGAGGCAGGCAGGAGGTAGGATGAGGCCCCACTTGCCTGCGGCTGTGTTGCCTGTGAGCACCCAGTGGAGGTGGAAGGCAGAGGTGGACATCTGGCCTGGAAGGCTTGAGGGCTTGTCTCTACTCTGGAAAGCCCATGTGCCTCTTCTTGCTCAAAGGCCTCAGGTCTTCCAGCGAGCAGCTCCTGGTCCCTGGAACGTCCCTTCTCCTGAGAAGAGGCTTTGGCCTAGCCTGAGCCAGCCTGGGAGGTCTCCCCAGTTTCAGTTTTGCCGCCCTGCTCTGAGCTTTGCCTGGAGAGCACTTACCACACTACTATCTCCTCCCCTCACCTGTTGGCGCATCGTGCTGGTTCCACCTTTGAGCCACATCCCCGTCTGGGCCCTTCTTCCATCTCTTCCTCATCCCTGCTCTGAGCCACCATTGGCTCTTGCCCTCTAACTGCTGCCCCACACTCTGGCCAGTGAGCGGGTCCTTCCCAAGATAGGTATCAGACCACGTTGCTCTGCCTGCCATCTGCCAGGGGCGGGGTGGTTCTTCGCTCTCAGAACAAATTTTACTTCTCCATGTGACCCCCGCTCCCACCCTCATAGTGAGACCCTGCCCACCCGTGGGGCCCTCCGTGTTTCCACAGCCCTGCTGTTCTCCCAGCAGCACTCCTCCGGCACCCCGCCTGGACGTTTGACCTGGCTCTTCCTCGGCTGGAGTGTCCTCTGTCCCAGTGCTTTGCACAGCTCCACCGTTGCCTCCTCGGGGCCTGGTGACTCTGTCCACCTGCCTTTCTGCTTCCGTTGCCCTGTGCTCACAGTACATTCCGTAGGCTTAGAGACCCACATCCCCTCGAATGTCTGCTCCCTGGGGCAGAGCTTTGCCGTGGTAGCCCTGATTTGCTCCAGCAAATACCCCACACATAGTCTGTGACAGGATTTTGAGGGGACCTGGCCTGACCTAGAGGCTTCTGGAAGAGGCTGCTGCACTCTGCTGGGTGGGGATCCCCCCTTTCCTCACTGTATTTAATGGCATGGTCTGGGTAGAGAAACAGAGGCAGGCATGTTGGCAGTGAATCAGCCCATTAGAGAGAAGCCAGTGAGCAGTGCTCTTTTGCGTGTGCTTCGTGTAGTTAATGAACAGGATCTCAGCCCTGTGTGCTGAGGACGGGAAACGGCCAGCCGCTCTCCCTGTCCAGCTGCCTGCAGTGGGGAGTGGGGGCCGCGGGGTCCCCACTGCCGGCAGAGCCGCCTCCCTCCTGTGGTAGCCGCTCCGCAGCTGTGCAGCCGAGCTCTTAACACTTGTTAACCCCAAGTCTCCAGTCTCTTCCTCCTGCCCCCTCCCCTTCCCATTTCCCTCCAGGGAGGGCTGCTCAGGATTCACAGAACTCGTCCCCCACGGCTAGGAGAGCGCTTCCCCAGCACTCCTCGTCTGCGGAGCAGGAGCGGGTGTTGGGGCGCCGCCAGCGCGGTTTCAGAGCCCCGGCTGAGCCCCGGCTGAGCCCCGGCTGACCGGCCAGTGGCTGATTCCTTCGCACACACCACCTCACCGCACACTGAAAATATTGTGATTCGGGAGGAAGTAACCGGCACCTTTGGGGAATCGCAGACCTTTCCTGTGAGGGAAGCAGCTTCCGGAATTGAACAGCTCAGCCTAGAGGAAATCTTGAGGGGCGGACCTTTGGGGTTTTAAAGGCCTCGAGGGGGGTCACCCGAGATCGAGATCGAGGCTGAAGATGTTTTCTGACGCCACAACTGCAGAATTCCACAGGGGTCAGAGACGGATCGGGTGGGAGCGGGCTGGGCTGCATATCCGGAGAGCTGTCCTCTCTGTGGGATGTTCGAATTTGAAGCAGCCTGCTGGAGGAAGCGGGAGCAGAGAGACCCGATCTCCGCAATCTACCGAGATGCAGGAGCTGCGCGTAGGGCGGTCTCCCGAGGTGGCGCTGAGGAGGTGGCGCTATGTCCTGGAGGCGGCAGGCACGTGAAGGAGCCCCACCGAAGCCCCCCGAGGCAGCCCCCACATAGAAAACTGACAGGACTGTGTTTGAAAGTTGTAACTGTGTGCTTGCCTCGGTGAAATCTGGTGGGTCCTGGGATGGTGTCTCTTGCTCTTTTCTCCCCCTCTCTGTCATGCAAGGCGGTGAGGCAGGGCAGTTGGGAGTACGCAAATGTTTACGCTCCACGTGAGTCACTTACGGAAGCAAGATGTGGTGTTTTTCTTGCTGAGGCTGATGGCATCGCACGGCCCTGCAGCCCCAGCCTTGGGCTTGCTTCCAGCATTTTAGCATTTAGAGTTGCTGAACTTTTGCAGTGGGGGACACGAGGAGCTTGCTGACCTTTCGTGGGGAGCCGGCTGTCTTGTCACAGGCGGGCAGGACTTAGGCTGGGTACCGCCACTACCCACTTGCTGCACATCGCCCAGCTTGGACTTCCGCCCTGCCCCCCACCCCCGTCCCCCCTCCCATCCCCAGAGTAGAAAGCCTGTGTGCAGCGCAGGGAGAGGCGGCAGCTGGAGAAGCGGTAACTCCCTGGTGGTTTTTTTCAGAGGCTCATCTGGAACGTGGTGGACAGGAGCCCTGGACCAGAGTCTTCTGACATTGAAGGTCCCCTTTGGTTATGAGTGCCAGAAATTCAATTCTCTGCCTTCAGTTAGAAAATAAAAGTTCATTGTTCACATTTAAAAAAAAAGTTCAGGGAGAGTTCTAGTTTTAGGTACATTGCGATTCAAGGCTGAGATGATTCCCTTGGACTCTGTGACTCCTTTCTCTCGGCTCTGCCTTCCCTCCTGGTTCTGCAAGGTGACCTGGCCTTGCAACCCCAGGGGGAACACTAATCTCCATTCTGGTACCCCCCCCAGCAAAAGTCCCAGGGAAGGCTCTGATTGGATCACACGGGTCACACCCCGATCCTGTGGCCAGGGATCTGGGAGGCTCTGATTGGTCGTGAGTCTCCCTTTTCAGCCCAGCAATGGGGTCTCCTGATTCCTACCCCTGGGGAATAGGAGGTTCCCTGAGGAAAACAGGAGGCCCTTATCAGAAGAGGGGAAGGATGTTGGCACCCCTAAAATGACAGCATTCATGACAGGCCTCTTCCCATGCCTCAATCTGTGCTGCTGTTGGAAGGGCCAGGCTGAGCCATCTCTGTATCTGCATCTGCCTGTGCCTAGCCCAGCACCACTGGTCGTGAGCATGTGCCGTTTGGCAGAACTGTCTCTTTTGGGCCTCAGCCCCTGTCCTTCCAGGTGAGGTAGCCGGGCTGGACACTGAGATGCTGGAATTTGGCAGTGCTGGAATCTCACTGGGTTTATTGATCGAGTGGTTCTTTGGGCCATGTAGTCATGCCCCTACTTGCCTGACCTGTAGAGTGAAGGGGTTTTGCTTATTCGAGTGGCTCCATTTCCAAGCCCAGTGCCATGGAGGTAATGTGAGGGGATGGGCTCTGCCCGGGATCAGCCTTGTGTCAGTGGGTGGGAACAAAATAGGCATAGCCTCAGCCTGAGCCTGGTTCACTAGCTTGTCCCTGCCTCTGCCTCACGTGGAGGCCCTGGCTGGGCTTTGAGGGGAAAGAGAGGCTGTGGAGAACCCTGGCTGGGTCAGGAGGGCAAGCATGGCCATAGGGGAGAGCTTCTCCGTTCTGAAGGCTTGGAGGGTAACATGGCAGAGGTGCATGGAAGAGCTGGCAACTTGGAAGTGTGGCATAAGGAGGAAGGTTGGGTCGGGGGACAGGAGGAGTCAGCCCTTCAATATGGGGAACAGTATGAACAAAGTGTGGAGGTCAGACATTCTAGAAAAAATCCTGTTGAGTGCTTCCTGGATTGAGCCCAAAGGATAACATACCCAGTCCCAGAACTTGGACCAGAAGGTTGCATGGAGGGGATGAAGAGAGCAGATCTCTGCAGTATATATCTGCAGCGAGCAGAGGTATGAGTCAGGCTCCAGCCAGCCCATGCTGCCACCTGGTAACCATCAACCATCCACCTGGCACCTCACCCATCCATCTACCCACCTTTCCACCCACCTATCCATCCGTGCATCCATCCAGCCCTCCGTCTACTTACCTACCCACTCAGCCATTCAGCCATCCAGTCAGTGGGCATGACAGCTCTGAGCACGCGGTGCCAGGTGCTGGGACACAGCAGGAGACGGGACCTGCCCTGTCCTTCGCTGGTGAGGCTCCTGTTTCAGCCTTGGAGAGCTAGGCTGAAAACGGATGGTGCGCCAGACGGAGCACTGAGAGGGAAGGCAAATAGAGCTGGGCTGGGGTCAGAGAGACACAGGGGCCTGGGTGAGGCTCTTGCAGGGTGACCTGGCAGAGTGGGATTGTGTCCCTCCTAGTGGCTGGAGGGTTGGTGGAATAGTCCACATCCTTGTCCTGCCTGCATCGAGGAGCCACATCCTCCCCTTCCTGCTGGCCAGCTTTATATGCAGTCATGACTCAGTGCCCTTGGAGAGTGGTCTCAGCCCAGCTTTGGTCTCCCCATCTGTATCATGGAAGTGATATGGGGCCTACCCATCTGAGGCTACGGAAAGGCCGGCACTAGCCAGGGCCTCTTGTGTGCTGTGTGGCCTTGGGTGGGTGCCCGAACCTCTCTGTGCTTCAGTGTCCCCATCTTGATAATAGTGGTATCCTCCTTTCCATATTGCCCACCAGGAGGTGAGCTGGGAGCCACATCTGTACAACCCTGGCCCACAGCCCTGCATGGAGCAGGTGCTCATTCTGCAGGGCAGGGAGGGGTAGAGGTACGGTGAAGGCAGAGAGCTTGCTGCTGGTGAGGGAGGTAGGGTCTGGAGGTCCACTTTTCTTTCTAGGCTTGAGAAATGGCCAGAGTGGGACAGGTTGGGGATTGGAGGAGTGCTGCCCCTGAGTCTTCCTGTCCATCAGCAGTGGCTAGGTCCCTGTATGTCCTAGGCTTAGTCAGAGGCTGGTGTGATGGCACAGGGCCCAGGCAGGGGGTCACAGCCCAGCTTGCGGGACACTGGACTGACAGTGGCCCATGAAGAAGGAGGCTGTGGAGGACCACGGGGCACTGAGGTGGGAGAGTGATGGGATTCAACATTGTTGACTTGTGCAGGTGGGAGATGGGCAGTGTCTGTAGAGTTCTGATGGTGACCCAGTGAGTATTTGGGGAATGCAGGGCTCTATGTGGTTTGTCCCTGTCATAGAAGAGCGGGACCACCGAGCTGGCAGCGCTTGCCTTGAGTGGAGCTGGCCCCTAGACGAGTCCGGGCTCTGTGGACATGGAATCTTGGGCGGGCTTCTGGGTGGGCTCGACGGGGCCTCGTTGTGAGGCTTGTGCTGTGTGGGGGCAGACCCCAGCCACTACTCCCAGCCCTGAAGAGTTCACTTCTCGGGACACCTGGGTGGCTCAGTTGGCTAGGGTCTTGCCCTCAGCTCCGGTCTTAATCTCAGGGTCATGAGTTCAAGCCCCGCGAAGCTTTACTTCTCTCACCATGCTGGGTTCTTGGTCCTTGGGAGGGTTTGGCATGGTTCTTTCAAGGTGGATGGGGGTACCAGAACCTCTGCCTGCCTGTCTTGATGACCTTTCCACCCTTAGGCTCCCCAGCTGTCACGTGGGGGCTCTCTGAGTTGCCAGCCCCCGGGCCCTGCACGGGGCATGGTTATTTCCTACTGGGAACTCTTTGACACCCCCTCTCTTCTGTCACCCTGTCACTGTTTGGTGAGCCCAGACAGGCAGGAGCCATACACGTAGGGAGATGGCTGCAGTGGTGATGCCACGAAGAAGGTGAAGTGAGCAAGTGTGGCCTGGGGCTCTTTGCAGGACCCTGGGAGGGCGTCTTCATAGGCAGCGTGTTTCCAGGACGGACTCAGAGGGCTGTGGCCGTGCCCACGCGTCTGGCACTTGGAGGCAGGTTGGGTGGGAGGGAGCGGATGAGACTCTGCCCCTGTCCATCGGCCTGGTGCACCTGCCCTCCTGGCACAGATCCACTCACGGGTGCACAGATAAGCTTTGGCTCTGGGCCTCCTGTTGAAAATTATCTCAGAAGATGTGGGGGAAAAAAACAGCATGATGAGCAGGAATGAGAAATAAACAACCACTGATGGCATAGAGAGGGCCCAGGCTCGGTGGGGCACATGGGATCCAGGGGCCCTGGCTGGATTTCTTCTCTCCCTTTCTAGGTCTTGTCTCCTTTCCCCCCGGCTGTCTGTCTGCGTCTGTCTGGGTCTCAGTCCCTTGCTCTCTGAGTCTTTGTCCCCCTGGATCTCTGCTAGTGCTTTGGTGTCCTGGCCTGCGGGGCCACTGCAGTGAGGACCTTCATCTGCTGCTGGGCTCCATGCTTGTCCCACTCAGAAGCCCTGGTCTTTTGTCTGTTCTCCTGGGAGCCCAGGGATCAAGCCCTTATCAGGAGGGACAGCCCCAGGCATGGGCCTGTTGCCCTGCGAGGGGTGAGGAGGGCGGGCCTGCCTCTGGTGAGCAGTCCCAAGAGAAAGCACACTGACGTGAGCGTGGGGGCTGCCGGCCAGCCTGAACATTTGAGGGCCCGTGCAAGGTGCCAGAACATGGTGATTCTATCCTTTGGGCTGGGAGCACAGTACCCGGAGCTGTGAAATATTGTGGTAACCGTGGCAACAGTAGCTGGGGGTGTCTGCCTTTGTGGGGCATATGGGACTCCGGTTCAGATGCACTTTTACCCACGGAGCTGCGTGCCTAGGAGCCAGCGCCTGGGGCTCAGCAGTCAGCAGGTTGTGGTAGAGCAAGAAGTAGAAGCCAGTGCTGGAGCTGCTTGCGACTGGAGGGGCTGTCCTGGGCCTCAGTTTCCCTGTCTTGGAGTGGGATTCATGAAGTTGCATGCGAAGAACCACGCCTGGCCACCTGGCACACACTCAGTCAGTGGGCCTGCCTTGTTAAGAGTCAGAGGTGGATGGGAGGGAGAAGGCAGAGAAGTTTCCAGTATGGCTGGAGGACAGGGGGTAGGGGGAGGGTGTTGTGTGAAATAGGGCAGAGGGGTGGACCAGCTGGCCGCCAGAGCTTCTCCACCCACCCCGCCTCTGGGTTCGGTCTCCCTCCCTGGGTCTCTATCCCCCTTTTTCTGGTTTTCTGTTTGCCCCCCCCTTCTCCGGTCTCCCTCCCCACTTCATTCTGGGTCTCTGTCCCCACTCTCTCCTGTGAAGTGCAGCATCTTCCCCGCTGATGCAGCCGGGACCCTCGGGTGGAGTGGCCTGGAGCTCCCTGGTACGACTTCGGCCGGGGTGTGAGCCAACCAGCTGTGCTGCGCTGCTGTGCTCCATCGAGCCACATGGACAATAAAACCAAAATTGGCTTTGAAAGTGGAAGTGCTCTCCGTTTTGAGGGGAAGTGAGGGAATTT
Organism: Neogale vison; assembly: GCF_020171115.1. Lineage (NCBI taxonomy): Eukaryota > Metazoa > Chordata > Mammalia > Carnivora > Mustelidae > Neogale > Neogale vison. Next base: position 212,389,124 of record NC_058096.1, on the reverse strand, counting down.
GCATGTCAGAACAGTATGTTAAAGGGGCAATACCGTCAGACTCTGTTCTGGCCCGAGCTTTGGGCTCCATGTGGGGGTGGGAAAGGATTTTACAAAACCCCAAAGAAATGTTTCCATGAAATTCTTTCTTGTTCTTGCCTTGCCTTTTTTTTTTTTTTCTCGACATTCCAATGAAAAGAACTGTTCCGGGGCTTCAGATCTCTCCTGTAGGGTTGGGAAACCAAGCATGGAGACCAGGGCCAGCAGCCAGATGAGGGCAGGAGTTGGGGAGCACCCACCCCACCAGGTGTCGCTTCCAGGGCAGCCCCCACTTCCACTGTGGGGCCCGGTCACTGGGGTACGGGAACCGCAGTTGGTGTGGCCCTGCCCTTCTTGTGGCCTCCCCCACTTGGACATCTTCTCTTGGGCTGGGTCCCCCTAAAGCAGACCCTCAAACAAAGATTCCAGCCCATGATGTTTTGGGGGTGACCCCACGAAGGACTGGTGTTTTTGGGGAAAGCCCACACGGGGGTGCCAACCAGGAGCTGGAGACAACATGGGCAAAGGCCTTGGCTGTCTGAGGACCCCCAGGGGATTGTGGACGTCTTGCCATGGGTGGACCACTCAGGGGTCTTTACCCTACCCAATCCCACTTTACATTAGCCCTGGTGTAGGGGAAACTCCAAGGGACGCAGTGGCTGTGTCCCCATGTCCAGCATAGGCCTGGACCTGGCCAGGGGTGCCTAATGACAGTGGTAGGGGATGCACTATGGGAGTAGAGGGTCAGGACAGCCTTGAGCCCAGGCCAGGCCTGAGGGGGCACGCATAGCCCCTCAGAGGCCAGATCCAGGCCAAGGGTGCAGCTGGGGCGGCAGTAAGCGGCCTCCAGAGACGTCCTGACCCGGCTGCTGACGCATTGGCTCCGATGACTCAGTGCGGGTGACCGTGGCTCGGGTGGCCGTCTGGAGACTCGGACAGGCTCAGGGCTGCCGCCGCCGCCTTCCTGGGGGCCCGTGGCCCCGCCGCGCCGGCCGCCCCCTGTCTGGGCTGGCCTGAGTAATGGGTCCTTCCCTTAGTCATCGGTCCCAGGCCTCAGCCCTCCCTCCTCCTCCTGCCCACCTCCGCCCAGCCGAGCCTGTCTGTCCTGGGGACTCCAGCCCCTGCTGGCTTCCTTCCTCCTTCTCTGAGCTCCCCAGAGGCTGTGAGGTGTGTGGGGGGTTTTGATGGGGGCTTCAGGGACAACTGTGCGATCTGTGAGATGAGAGGGAAAAAACAACCTCTTGGGTACTGTGAGCCTTGCCAGGGGCATGAGGAGAAGGGCCTGGAGGAGGACGAGGTATGTACAGAAAGGGGCCATTTCCTCCCCACACAGTGTATCTCAGGCCTCATACCTTGTAAGCAGCTGTGGAGTGGACTTGATTGGGGGCTCTGGGTGAGGTATGTCCTAACTCCTGGGTGGGAGCATTTTCATGCTTGGAGTGTGCATGGCCTCTGTGCTCAGCTGAAGGTCAGCCCTTTGTCAGAAGGTACGATAATTCTTTATACCCCTTTGGAAGGTGTTTAGCTTGTTTCTCATCTTTGGCCCCCAGAAACGGTATTTGGTGAATATCCTCCTGGATCCATCGTCTTGCATATGTAAGTATCCCTGAGATAAATCTCACCAGACTTGCTGGATCAGAGATGTAAGGCTTTAGAATTTTGCTAGCTCTGTTGAACTGCCTTCCTGGGGATTCTTCCACTTCACACTCCCACTGGGAACTGATGTGAGTGTCTAGTGCCACACAGCCAATGCTTCTGCTCACCTAGGGGTGAAGCCACTCCCTTGCTGAGTGCACTTCCCTTATTGTGAGCCATGCTGACTCTTAGGTCTCTTCAGTCAGGTGTGCTTCCTTTCCTATGAACCATCAGCCCACATCCTTTGTGTATCTTTCTGTGAGATTGCTGGTTTTATATTGGTTTTTTGGTGCTCTTTATATATGGAGGACCGTGGCAGGAAATATGTCCAGGGACCAACAGGCTCCAGAATGAAGTTGCCTCTGGTATGAAATCTTTCTTCTGGTGGAAGCATGTGTGTGCATGCCAGTCCCTGGAGCTTAGAGGAAAGCACATAAAGTCTTCTGGCCTTGGCTTCATAATCAATCAGAAACTTCTAAGAAAAAAATGAAGCTAGCTGAAAGCAAAATGGCAAAGACTGGGGTGTGGGGGGTGACACATGTACAAAATCTATGAGGCAAGGTGTCCACAGAGAGGACCTGCCATGTGCCAGTGCTCTGTGGGTGGTTCCAAGCTTCAAGTTTCTAAGCACTTGGCACCATTCAGGGGCATGTGGGTGGCTTGTATGGGTGGCGGCGGGATGTAGCCCCTCACTGGGCCATGCCACCTTCTCCGCCCAAAGGGAAGCCAAGGGAAATATCTGCGGCCCCTCATTTACCAGGAGGTGATAGGGACAAGGGGGAACCTCACTGCAGCCCTATGACATCCGTGATTCATTTGACAGACAAGAAAGTGAAGATCCAGAGGACTAGGGTATGCGCTGAAGTCACAGAGCTGACAGATGGCAGAGAAGGGGTTGGAATCTTGCCCTCTCTGCCTCTCACACCAGTAGCCTGATGGAGCAAGGGCTGTGGTGTGGCCCTGGCAGGCTTCCTGGAGGAGTGTGTCTCACTCACTTAGCTGCATCTCCCCACCTTTGCATCCTGGACCAACCTTGAAACACTCTGCTTAGGGCCAGGCTCTGGATGTCTGGGATTCTGAGGGATCCTGGTTAGGAAGGTGGGATGTTGAAGCTGTCTAAGTGTCACCTTCTTACACCCCCCCAGCCTCTGCAATGTGGAGTGGGGTCTATGGAGAATGGTACTGCCATCCCCAGGGTGCCCACACTTGCTGAGTCCGGTCTGGGTCTTGATGTGGTCGCTGGTTATTCACACGCATGGTGAAGGTTGAGATATGCCTCTTTTCCACTCCCTGGCCCTGCTGGGGAGGCCCCAAGAGGTCGCACCAGCTGTCCCTGGCCTCCAGGCCACTGTGCTTCACAAAGAGGTCAAGTGCTGGCCTTTGGCAGTAGGGCCTGCACAGGGGAAGGTGGTTCCCGGTGCTGTCTTGCTGTTGGCCGGGCCCCAGGTGGGGCTAGAGGGAGAGGGTGGGCTTCTTAGGGTAGGCCTTTTGTGGAAGCCAGGCCTTTGGGGCCAACACCCAGGATGCAGCCAAGCCCAAGGGAGAGGCTGGGTGTCACTGTCTAACAGTGGGGGTGGCAGGGCTGGGGACATTCCAACTTTCTGGCCTCTGCACATTTCTGCTCTAGGCTCCTCTCCCCTCCCCAGCTGTGGGACGCTCAGAGCTGCAATGTGAAGCCTCTTCTGGATGATTTGACTGCTCTGGGTCTCCATTCCCCAGACTGTGCAGCCGGTGAGGGGAAGGCCTCTCCATCTCGTTCATTCTGTGTGTTCCCACCCATGGGAAAGGGGCAAGGGGCTGACAATGCCAGTGAAGTGAGAGGAGGGCAGGGGGTGGGGGCTCAGACCTGAGCACCTCAAGGGTCCTTAGAGGCTCCTATGGCATGTGGGCTTATCTCAGGCGGTCTGGAGGCCTGTTGCGGGGGTTGGTGAGAAGACCCAGTGGAAGCCCTTCTGGAGACGTCCCAGCCAGGGCTGTATGCTGGAGGACAGCCCTGACCAGAGGATGGGTGCACTTTGAAGCCTGAGGGTCTGTGAACCAGTGACATTCCCTTTATGATCTGCAGAACTTGGGTGGATTGTGGGAAACTGGAAGAACAGATACTTGAATTTCCAGCAGCAGCCGGGTCAGGCACGGTGGTTTGGACGTAACAATATGGGAGGGGAACGGAGGCATGCGAAGTGGGCATCCCCTCCACCTGGCAGGGAGGCAACCAGACCAAATTAGAGACTTGGGCCTTCTGGGCCTCTGTGGCCTTCAGGAGGGCTGTATGCCAAATCTTCTGGGCAAACCAAGGCTCTGGCCACCGGCACCACCAGCGTCCCCGCATTACTGGCCCAGGGGAGCACGGTGCTGAGTTCTGAAGCATGCGCTACAGCCTCCCACGGGTGGGAGGTCTGCCAAGTACAACCATGTCCCCCTGCCATGTCCTGTGTCCCCCATGCCATGTCCATGTCCCCTTCTCCCACACCAGGACCCTGCATACCTTGCAGGCCTGTGGTCAGCACCCCAGGGCCTGCAGCTCCTCTGGCCCTCGGTTGGTTTGTCCCTCTTTCCTGAGGCTCTCATGGAGGAGCCACTGAGCTGGTGGTCTGCGCATGTCAAGGACCATCAGCTGGCAGCAGCTGCATACTGTTGACTGAGCGCCGACAGTATGCCCTGTGTTTGGCATCAGCTCTTCTGTCCCTAATATTGTTTTGGGAGCTGCTGGACAGTGAGGGCTGAGGAGGCTTCTTTCTCCTGCTTTCTTGGAAAGACCAGTGCCCACATTCCTGGCCCTCATTTGTGGGCAGGCGTCAGTCCCAGGAATGGGAAACCAAGTTCCAGAGAGCTGGAAGCCGTGGGGAGAGAGCAGAGTACTTGGCCTTGGCCTGGAGTGGGTGAGGGATGGGCTGGGAGAGTCCTGGTGGGGGTTCTTGACCCCACAGTGGCCTGACCCTAGAGGTGATGGCATTGTTCCCTCCTGTTGTGTTCAGGGGGGTGAAGTGATGTAATAGGGCCCCCTAAACCATTCATTCTTTAATATAGTCAACCAGTTTTTCAAGACAAAACAGCAGAGGGGACAGTGATGCTGGAGGGGAGGGGATGTGGGGGTGAGCAGGGCAAGGGGGGAATAGAAGTCCTCATATACTGTGAGGGGGCGAGGGCCATGGCGGGTGGCCATGGCAGGGTTTTATGCAGACCTGAGAAAGCTCAGATACCCTTTTGTTTAGTCTTATTATTTAATCTGATGTGAAATTCACATAGCATAAAATCTACCATTTCAAAATGAACAATTCAGTGGCATTTCGTGCATTTACAGTGTTGTGCACACATCATCTCTATCTAGTTCCAGAACATTTCCCTCACCCCCAGACGAGACCCTGTGCCCATTAGCTGTCACTCCCCAGCCGCCTCCCGCAGCCCAGCAACCACGAATCTGCTTTCTGTCTCTGTGGATTTGCTTGTTTGGGACATTTCATATAAAAGGAATCGTACAGTTTACGCCCTCGCGTGACTGGCTTCGTTCACTCAATGTGATGTTTTTGAGGTTCATTCACGTTGTAGCGTGAATCAGCTTCATTCCTTTTTATGACTGAGGACTATTCCGTTGTGTGGATGACCACACTGTGTTTATCCATTTACGCTTTGGTGGACATTTGGGCTGTTTCCACCTCTTCTCTTTTTTTTAAAGTTCATTGTTTGTTCTAAGAAGACCTTTGCCTCCTGAACGGTTATTTTGAGGTGCAGCAATCTCTGTTTAACTTGTCCCCATCCCCCCATTGAACTACCCCCATAGGCAAACCCATCCTCTTAGGGTAGATATTCTTGGTTTTGTGGCTTCCCCACAATTTGCTGAGACTCACCCCCTGCCCGCTTCATTGGCCATGACAGATAGGGAGATCCCACCCACTCTGTCCCATCCTGAGCCTGGGTTCAAATCCTGATGTGTGGTCTTACAGCTCTGATCTTACAAGTTACTTATTGTGTCCTTATCCTTGGGAGGTAGGACCAATGGGCTTTTCGCTTCCGTTAGACAGTCAAGTAGACCCCAGAGCCAAAGTCTTTGGAAAATGACTGGGTGCTCATTGGAGCACAAGGGGCTCATTGGGCAGGTGTCCTAGTAGCTGGGCCTCCAAGGCGGTTGGCCTCTCTTGGCCTGTGAACCACCCCACCCCCGACCCTGGGGACCAGAGCTGCCCTCGAAGCTGTAGGTTCCTCCTCCACAGCCACACTGGGGCTCCGTGCCAGCACCTTAATCCCACACTCACCCCCTGCAGGGGACAGACAAGGGCTTTGCCCTCGGGGGCGGCTTGCTAGGGCATGGGGGGGGCAGTGATGTGACACGGAGACTTGGTCTGTCCACACTATGGAATATTACTCAGCCATGAGAAGGATGACACGACATGGGATGGGTAGGATGATAGGATGGGTGAACCTTGTGACATTCGGAGCGAGAGAAGCCCCATGCGAAAGGCCACACAGTACCGGACTCCGTTTGTGCAAAGTGTCCAGGAGAAGCAAATCCAGAGACAGAAGACAGATTGGTGGTTGCGAGGGGCTGGTGCAGGGGGGTGAGGAGAGACTGCTGATGGGGATGGGGTCTTATTTTGAGGGGATGAAGATTTTCTGGATCTAGCTAGAGGTGGTGGTTGCGCAATGTTGTGTATGTACTAAATGTCACTGAACTGATCACTTTAAAACGATGAAGTCATGGGGTGCCTGGGTGGCTCAGTCGGTTAAAGCCTCTGCCTTTGGCTCAGGTCATGATCCCAGGGTCCTGGGATCGAGCCCTGCATCGGGCTCTCTGCTCAGCAGGGAGCCTGCTTCCTCCTCCTCTCTCTCTCTGCCTGCTTCTCTGCCTACTTGTGATCTCTGTCTGTCAAATAAATAAAATCTTAAAAAAAAAATAAAACTATGAATTCAATGTGACGTGAATCCTAGCTCAGTTAAAAACCAAAATGGGCATTAGAGCCTCTTCAGATCCTAGGAGAAACCCTGGCCCTTTCACAGGTGGCAAATGGAAGCCGGAGAGGTGATGTCCCTTGCCAAGGCCAGTTGCCAGGCAGGTGGCTAATGAGATGGGGACTCCGGTTTTGTGTCTGCTTCTCCAGGGCCAGTTCTGGTGATTTTGCCTGTGCCTGGGGCAGCTTCAGAGCCCAGGTGGGCCAGCCCAGTGTCACTGGGCAGAGATTAGACAGACCTCAGGCCTCTGAGCTCAGCCCCCACCTCTGCTCTCCTGCAGCATGGCTGACAAAAATGGAGCTCTCAAGTGCACCTTCTCAGCGCCCGGTCATAGCACCAGCCTCCTGCAGGGCCTTGCTGCCCTCCGTGCCCAGGGCCAGCTGCTGGACGTTGTACTCACCATCAACAGAGAGACCTTCCACGCACACAAGGTGGTCCTGGCCGCCTGCAGCGACTACTTCAGGTGAGCCCAGGTCTCGGGGGGCAGGCTGGAGAGTGCCCCCCCAGCTAAGAGGGAGTGACCTCAGCACCAGCCGGCCAGCCAGCCAGGATAGCTGTGAGGGAATGTGGCTGGTGTTGGCCACATATTCAGTAAATCTGAAGCTTTTTCTAGGTTTATAACTTTCTCAGACTTTTGGGGGACATGGTATAGGCAAGCAGAACATGCCTGGGGGCTAGAGGTGGCCCCTGGTACCCAATTAGCTGCTTCTGCCCTGGGGGAATAGCAGGGCTTGGCCTTGTTTTCATTCTGTTTTTACTTGACACCTGTGTGTACCAGGCCCTGTGCTTGGCCATGGGGATCCAACAAAGACAAGACAGACACAAGTCTCTGCCTCCATAGGTTCCTGTACTCAGGCTGAGTCATAGGAAGGACACCCAGATGGGGGTCCCCACGCATGCCAGGCTGTATCGTAGTCCCTTCACAACAGGTGAGGCCTTCCTGGGTGTACTGGTCAGTCTGCTGCAAGAGCACTTTCCTAAAATCCCCTTCCCTGTGCTGGGCTGTGTGGGGGAGTAAGGGCCCCTTAGAGCAGGACTAGGGCCGTTCTCACCAGCTGGGGACTGTCATGGGCTGAGGACAGTCTCCCTCATTTCCTCAGTGACCAGCTGGCCAGTCCCTCCTGCCAGGCTGTGACCCTGCCAGAGAGAGCTGGGGTGCTGTCCTAGGGGTGGCTTTCTGACCCTGCTTTGCCAGTGGTGGCTGGGGCGCCCCTTCCGACTGTCTCGCAGAGCCCCAGCTTAGGTGCGTTCCGAGGGCTGCATGGTCCTCGAGGCTAGGGTGGCAAGGCTGGGACGGCTTGCCTGCTGCGCCCCCCAGCTGCCCGCCCCCCAGGCTCAACAAGGCTGTTCTGGGGAGCTGGAGCAGCCAAGCCATCTGGGGCGCCGTGTCTATTTTTATTCTGGATTTGGGGACGGGTGGGCCGGCCCAGCCAGAAATGCCCTTTAAAGGCTCCTCTGCGCTGGCACTGCAGCCGGCGAGGCCTTAAAAGGCAAAGCTCCCTCCCGTCGCCGTGGCTGCCTCTGCCTTCGATGGGCTGATGGGACTCATGGGGACAAGAAGGGGCAGGGTCCGAGGGGCTGCCCAAGTGCTGCTCCTAGAAGGCTCCATGGTGCCGTTGCTCAGAGTGTTGGGCAGTTGTTAGTTGGCGGCCCCACAGCAGCATCCAGCTCAGCTGTCCCCACTCTGGGACCTGAGCCCAGGCCACACTGAGTATGTGACTGGGGGACAGGCATCTGTTGGATGAATGGATGAAGGAGGTTCCTTCTCCTGGGTCAGCCATCACAATATGTGCTTGCCCCATGAGAGAAACCTCTTATGCACTCCCAGAGGGTGTTGGGGTTCTTGCCCTCTTCCTGATGGGGGCTCCCCCAAAAGCCAGGGGGTGCTGTGACCCAGGTCCTGTTTCTCGCACTGGTGCTCACATCATTAACACCACTTGCCAGAGCAGGACAGAAAGGCTGACAGCTAGTGTCACTCACTCCCTGGGGGTGGGGGATGTCTCACAGTGAACTAGGGCTCCTGTAGGCCATTTTCGGAGGGCTTTCCTGTGTGGGCCTCTCTCTAGAGATGACATGACCTTGGTGGGGCCTCCTTGTAGGTGCTCCGACCTGGGGACCCTCACCCCTTCCCCATCTGTGGGTGATGGGACTGAGACTTGGGCTTGGGGTGGTAGAGACATGCCCACATGTGTCTGCTGGTGCTGGTGAGGGGCTGGCCTCACCTGACCTCACCTCACCTCCTGAGGTCAGGATAACCATGGTGCACAGTGTTCTTGGGGTCCCCACCCCCTCCTGAGCCTGCTGTGTGTGTGGTCTTAACAGGGCTGGGTGCCAAGGTGGGGGTGGCACTTGCCTCATGGCCAAAATCAACGTTTGGCCTTTTCCTGCCCTCCTGTACCTGCCCCGCCATGAGTGGCCCCCCGGCCCCCTCCCTCTGAGCCAGTGTTCCACACCTCTGGGTAGGCGGGACGTACCCCCTCACAGAGGGGCCGAGGGGGGAGCTGCTGTTTGTAGGAAGACACATGGCTTGGGTGGATTAAAAATCCTTTTCTTTTCTACTTGTCTTTAATGAGCATCTGGCCTCTTTCCCCTGGTTGGCTGTGCCCTGCTCGTGGTGTCCAGGGGCCAGTCTATTCCTGGGTGGCCATGAGGCCCCCTTAGCAACCCCGAGCCCACGTGCTGTGTTTCTGAACTTCAGGGCCATGTTCACGGGTGGCATGAGGGAGGCGAGCCAGGACATCATCGAGCTGAAGGGTGTGTCCGCCCGTGGCCTACGGCACATCATCGACTTTGCCTATAGTGCCGAGGTGACGCTAGACCTGGACTGCGTGCAGGACGTGCTGGGTGCGGCCGTGTTCCTGCAGATGCTGCCCGTGGTGGAGCTGTGCGAGGAGTTCCTTAAGGCCGCCATGAGTGTAGAGACCTGCCTGAACATCGGCCACATGGCCACCACCTTCAGCCTGGCCTCGCTCAAGGAGTCCGTGGATGCCTTCACCTTCCAGCACTTCCTGCAGATCGCGGAGGAGGAGGACTTCCTGCACCTCCCGCTGGAGCGCCTCGTCTTCTTCCTGCAGAGCAATCGGCTGCAGAGCTGTGCAGAGATCGACCTGTTCCGTGCGGCGGTCCGCTGGCTGCAACATGACCCGGCCCGGCGGCCGCGCGCCAGCCATGTGCTCTGCCACATCCGCTTCCCGCTCATGCGCTCGTCGGACCTGGTGGACAGCGTGCAGACGCTGGACATCATGGTGGAGGACGTGCTGTGCCGGCAGTACCTGCTGGAGGCCTTCAACTACCAGGTGCTACCCTTCCGGCAGCATGAGATGCAGTCCCCACGCACGGTTGTGCGCTCCGACGTGCCCTCCCTGGTGGCCTTTGGGGGCACACCCTACACTGACAGTGACCGCTCTGTGAGCAGCAAGGTGTACCAGCTGCCTGAGCCGGGTGCCCGCCACTTCCGGGAACTCACCGAGATGGAGGTGGGCTGCAGCCACACGTGCGTGGCCGTCCTCGACAACTTTGTGTATGTGGCCGGGGGCCAGCACCTGCAGTACCGCAGCGGCGAGGGCGCGGTGGACGCCTGCTACCGCTACGACCCGCACCGGAACCGCTGGCTGCGCCTTCAGGCCATGCAGGAGAGCCGCATCCAGTTTCAGCTGAACGTGCTGTGTGGCATGGTGTATGCCACGGGGGGCCGCAACCGGGCGGGCAGCCTGGCCTCGGTGGAGCGGTACTGCCCGCGGCGTAACGAGTGGGGCTACGCCTGCTCTCTGAAGCGCCGCACCTGGGGCCACGCAGGTGCCTCGGCGGGGGGCCGCCTCTACATCTCCGGAGGCTACGGCATCTCCGTAGAGGACAAGAAGGCGCTGCACTGCTATGACCCTGCCACCGACCAGTGGGAGTTCAAGGCACCCATGAGTGAGCCCCGCGTGCTCCATGCCATGGTGGGGGCCGGCGGCCGCATCTATGCCCTTGGGGGCCGCATGGACCACGTTGACCGCTGCTTTGACGTGCTGGCGGTGGAGTACTACGTGCCTGAGACGGACCAGTGGACCAGTGTGAGCCCCATGCGGGCTGGCCAGTCGGAGGCTGGCTGCTGCCTACTGGATAGGAAGATCTATATCGTGGGAGGCTACAACTGGCGCCTCAACAACGTCACGGGCATCGTGCAGGTGTACAACACGGAGACGGATGAGTGGGAGCGCGACCTGCACTTCCCAGAGTCCTTCGCGGGCATCGCTTGTGCCCCTGTCCTGCTGCCCCGGTCAGGGACCAGGAGGTAGCTCCTGGCACCCCTGGGAGCTGGGCCAGCCTCAGGCTGTCTCTGTAAGGGGTGTGCTGAGCACACACTGGGGCCGAGAGCCACAGAACCACCCCTGGCCCGTGGCTGATGTGGTGGGGGCTGATGCCTTGGGGCCTGCTGCATTGATAAGGCCCCCTCCTGGGGTCCCTCCTTCTTTCCCAGAGCAGATCCTGGCTTTGTGCCCACTGAGGGAGGCTGCCAGCGATGAGGCTGACGTGTTGTGGCAGCAGAGTCACACCTGAGGAGGTTTCTTTACCTGCCCCATGTCCCCGCTCATGGAGGGAATCAGGGTCTCCTTTGAGATGTGGTTGTGTGGCTTTGCCCCACTTCTCTCCTCTCCCAGCTTGGGGGCCTCAGACATTTGGATATGAGCTCCTTAACGTCGATCCCCAAATCCCTGGTTTGCGCCCTGCCCCACTCCCAAGTTTCTTGCACCATCTATTTTTTAAAATAAACACCACCCCCAAACTCTAACATATGGACCTCCAGGAGCTGGTGAGGTGGCAGGGAAGCACCCAGCTCAGGGTTGACCTCAAGGGTGGGCATGTTTCTGCCTCCAATAAGCCCAGGCTGCTAGGGTGGGTGGGAGGGTAGCCTTGGAGAGAGTTTCGCATTTGTCTCCATGCCTGTTCTCAGTCCCAATACCTTCGGTATGTGCGGTTGTCCACTTTCAGAAGGAAAAAATGTGCCCAGCTCTCAGAGACGGTCATCACAATTGCCCAGCCTTCCATTTGGCACTGGGCATCTCGTGGGGCCTTGAGGAGGAACGGGCTGAGATGGCCCCGTTCCCGTCCTTGCCCCCTGGCTCAAGGGGGACACCTGCTTTAGAACTCACAGTGTGTCTGCATTCCTTTAGGTCTCATACTTTTTATTTCCCTCCCTTTCTCCAGCCCTCCACTCCTGCCTTGTCCCGTGTGCTGGTTGTCGTGCCTCTAGGCCTGCCTGGGCCCCCTCAGCAAGGGAAGTCAGGCGAGTGGTGTGGCCTGTTCTTTTAAGGGCTTCGCAACATCTCTGGCCACATCTGTTTCGGTGTCAAAGCTCTAAAGCTGTTCATTTTTATTATTATTATTTTTTGGGGTGGGGGGGTTCTGTTTTGCTTTTTTTAAGACACTGGCATTACTGTCTTATAAATGGGATTTGTACCCTCGGGGCAACTTAAAGTGTCTCTTGCTGCTAACGCACGATTGATGTTGAGTCTCTGTGACCCACTCACCGTGTAAAGAATTAACCTCCTATCTTAGCAGATGTCGTCTCCTAGTATTTTCCTTCATTTAATAAAAATGTTTTGGTGAAAAGATGGAGCAGGCCCAGCTCTGAGCTTGTGGGCCCTGATGGGTCACAGATTCCTCATGTCCTCTATGTGGTTAGGGGCTCCCCTCCCCTCTTTGCCCTTTTCTAGCATTGTGGGGGGGCAGGAAGGGGGGCTGGCCTTTGACTCAGGGGTGTGGGGCAGTGAGAGGTATGGCCAGAACTCCTACTGGGTGCCTGGAAGACAGGGCAAATCTGCCCTGGGCTGGGTGGCCTTTGGAGAGACTCTCTCCAGGTTGTTCCATGGGCCTTGTGGCTTGGCCCCTTGCCACCAGACAGCCCCCAGCTCCTGGCAGTTTGTCTCCATCTGCTCAGTCCTGGGGTGTGAGATGGGGGAGCTGGGGAGCCTCTCTCCCTGGAGGTCATGGTGGGGGAGACGCAGGGCAGGTCCTAAAAGAAACACGAAGTCATCACCGTTCCATATGGGCGTAAGAGCTCTGTGAATTGCCCCCAACCCCTGCTCCCGTGGCTGGCCTCGCCGTGAACTGGGCTATGTTGGTGGAGAAAGCCTCCTGTTCACAGACAGCTTTCTGAGAGGGGAGGTGTCCAGGGTCACCCTCAAAATGCACCCTCAGGCCTGATGCTCCTGTGCAGCGGCCATCGGGGCCCCAGAGGAAGGCTGGATGTGTGAGTGGGGGGTGGCGTTGAAATAAAAACTTAGTTGGGAACCAGGAAGGAGCCCATGCTGCCAGGGGCATTGAAACGAAAGCAGCAGCCCTTGGGGACTTACCAGAACATTCCAGTCCCTTTTCATCCCCCCCCCCAACCTGAGCTCCCCCAAGGAGAACCCTTCCCTGCTAGAGGCATGGCCCCTTCAGGGGGGCAGTGAGAATCTTTTGCCAGCTGCAAGTCCCCCCAGATCAGCTCACACCTCAGAACATCTTGTCCCCAATGAGCTGGCAGGGGTGCCGGCGCGGGGGGTGGGGTTCGGGGGGGCTCTGCCATATCTAACCGGGTCGATTGTGCATAACCGTCTGGGCTGGTTCATGGAATGTTCTCAGGGGCCCCCTGCCCCTCCCTCTTCACCGCTCCCCCCGCCCGCCGGAAGAAAGGAAAATTATTTTTCGTATTGTAAACTTTAAACACGAAAAAGCTGTTTTTAATTTAGCAGAAACTGGCTTGAATCTTCACTTTGTGAACGTTTGTGTCCTTCAGAGAAAGGCGGAACATGCCTTTGCACACACACGCTTATACAAATGCACGCACAGGCGTAGGCTCACATGCACACCTGCACTCACGCACTGTGACATGCACACTCACATGGTCACAACTGGTGCTCACACGGAGCCTTGCTCATATGCCCAATGACATGCTCACGTGCTTGCTCACACAATCACACACTCACCCTTGGACCAGCCTGGGCCTCTCTGCAGAGCACCCTGAAGGGATCTAGAGCCTGTCACCTCATCTCCTCCCTTTACCTTCCATCCTGGGCGCTGGGGCCATGAATGGCCAGCCACTGCATGTAGGGACTGAGCTTGGGGAAAGCCCGTCTGCTTCCAGATGGCCTGCTTCCCCACCAAGGCCCTGGATGCAGCCGGCAGGAGCCTCCCTCCACACCTGGGCTTGGGCTGTGGGAAAACACTGTCTCCAGGGACGGTGGGATTCAGGCCCGCTAGAGGCAGGCCAAATGTGACTTCTGGGGCCTCGCAGCAAGAGAGGCCAAGGGGGCCTCTGGGGAGATGTGTGAGGTGGGAATCTGCCCCGGACCTGGCCAGCTTGGAAACCTGCCTCTGGCTTTGTCTCCAAGAACGTAGCTCCTTCTCCTGTGTTCCCACAGGCCTTGGAGATTTTGCTTCTCATGGTGCAGACTCGGTGCACGGGTTTTATTAGGGGCACCTGGCCTTGGAGGCACGGTCCGAATGTTTACCACACAAGCGAGAGGTCCTGGGCTGGGGAGGTGGGAGCAGAGCTTCATCCACTCCATGGTCTGTGGGTAGTATCTGCCTGTGGACCCCACAAGCAAGAGGGCCATGAAGCCGTACTCCTGCCTACAGCAAGGCCCCAGCTTACATCTTGTGGCTGACCCTGGTTATTGCCATCCCGGCAGCCATTTCTCCTTCCTTGCCAACAGAGCCCTGATTTGGTGCCAGCAGCAGCGTGCCCAGCCTCGGGGGTTAATTTAGGATTTGGCTGAGCCATTCTTGGCAACGCCTTTTGCCGGGGTTGTTTTTGATTTGGGCGTTTCCCAGATCTGGCCAGCAAGCTTTAAGGGGAGGTCTGGGGTGGGGGTTTCTGGACAAGAGAGAGGCCTTATTGCCCCCTTCTCTCCCTTACTGCTTCCTGTGAGGACACGATGCCAGGAGCTTCTGCAGCCATCTTGTGGCCATGAGGAGCAAGTTAAGTGAGGTGTAGAGATGCCGCCTCCCAAAGCCCCAAAATCACAGGGCCACCTGTCCCACCCTGGAAACCTCTGACTGCCAGACTCCTTTTTATGAGAAATCACAATGCCTGTGTTGCTGAAGATACTAGTGGTCAGATATTCTGATACTTGTAACTCAAACAGTTTCAAAATTATAAATGTAACATGCTGGGGATTGCCCATCTTATATAAACCAGGGTTTTTATTGCAAGCAACAGAAACTGCCTCAGGCTGATTTAAATGGCAAAAATGTGCATTGGAAGGCTGTTCATTTCCTTACAAAAGAGGCAGGAAGGTTGGAAAACCAGGCTCAGAAAACAGTAGAAACATAGGGGGCGAGGCAGCCAGGGTGATCAGCTGAAATCATGCCAGGGAACTGGTTGGCAGGGACACTTTTGCCATCACCATGGACTCCAGATGCCTCAATTGGCACTGCCACCTGCCCTTGGCACTCAGCCACAGCTGCCCCTAAAAACCAGATGCCCATCTCGATGCTGCTTCTTTGCACCACTTGCTCTGAGTGCAAATATCCTGTTGGCCTAGCCCACATCCTGTGTCAATGCTATAGCTGCCCAGAGAGTGGGGAAAAGGATGACCTCAGTGTGTTAGCTGCCACTGCTGGGTAACAAACAGCCCCATGTCTCAATGGCATGCAAAAATGGATGTTTGTTTCTCATGTGTCTGTGACTGAGCTGGAGGGGGCTTGTTCTGGGCTGCCTTCGGCTGGGCATGCTCTCTACTCCGGGTGGAGTAGCCAGGAGTCTCAGACCCACCTGTCCACAGCCTTGGACTAGCAGCTGGCCAGCATGCTCTACAGTGCTACCAGAGGACAAGTGGAATCACGTGAGTCTTCCAAGGTCCCTATTGGGAAACATGTGCTGTCTCTTCTGCCTGTATGCCTTTGGCGGAAGCAGATGACAGGGTCAAGTCCAGAATCAGGGCTGGGGATGTATCTTCAAACTTAAGAAGGTAGACCTGCATAGGAGTGTTGCAAAGGCCGGGACACAGGAAC
This sequence comes from Neogale vison, assembly GCF_020171115.1. Classification (NCBI taxonomy): domain Eukaryota; kingdom Metazoa; phylum Chordata; class Mammalia; order Carnivora; family Mustelidae; genus Neogale; species Neogale vison. Next base: position 212,373,545 of record NC_058096.1, on the reverse strand, counting down.
AAAGGGGGACAGAGGCCCATCATTTGATCAGTCATACCAGTGGCTTTGAGGCTTGTTAGTGGGGCCTATTTGACACTGTGAGGACTCCCCAGACTTGGAAGGGGACTCAGACACTGGGCCACCAAAAAGAAAAGCCAGCTCCATGACTCCTGCAGCCAATCTACCCCCTGGTGGCCGACCCCTTTTCTGTAATGTAGGTTGCAGCTCTAAGTGTCCTGGGCTTTTGGGCTGCAGGGAAGGGGTCTGTGTGGGGAGTTCAGTTGGAGCGTGTCCAAGTCTCAGGCAACACGGTGTCATTGGAATGCCTACCCCAGACATCCCCTCAGCATGGGTGGTTTCCAGGGAGCCAGTGGACTGTTGGCTCTGCCCCTGTCCCGCCATCCCATAAAGCTTTCCCTGGTTCCCTGTCCCCTTAGTTCCAGCTTCTTGTTGCCCTCTTTGGCAGCCCCACCCTGTTCCCCCTTTAACCTACACTCAGCCTGGGATGGGGGGACAAGTGGCCTAGGTCCTCAGCAACCCCCTTGCTATTCTATAGTAAAGGGTGCGTTCCATGCCTGGCCATTTCTGGCTTCCTTCAGATTCTCCCCTTTTGCTTTGTAATCAAACCTGGCTCTTGCTTCGCCTTTTCAAAACTTTGATGAGGGCCTGGTTTGGAAGTCAAAGACGGGCCCTGGATGGTTTTCCTTTTTGCCTTCCCGCTCCAATGGCCCGAATTCACCTCTATGCAATGTGGTACCCCGGATTGACTAAGATTCCATATAAGGCAGTGCAGAAAAGCAAGGCACGAAAACTAACATCTCGAGGTAGGGTTTTCTTCCCTAACAGTTATTGAATGCTTGCAAGGAAGCAGGCGCTGAGCTAAGTGCTTTACATGCATTATCTATTCAATCTTCCCAAGAGCCTGCAAGAAGGAGTACCACTGTTCTCATTTAATACCAGACATCCTGGCTCAGAGAGGTGAAGTCATTTTTCTGTTGTCACACAGGTGGAGAATTGGTAAGGACGGGACCACAAAGGAATGCTCAGGAGTTTAGGTTTATTTTATTTTATTTTTTAGAAAATTTTATTTATTTATTTTAAAGATTTATTTGTCAAGGAGAGAGAGAGAGCATGCGCACAAGCAGGGGGAGCAGCAGACAGAGGGAGAAGCAGGCTTCCCAACGAGTAGGGAACCCAAAACAGGACTCAATCCCAGGACCCTGGGATCATGACCTGAGGTGAAGGCAGACGCCCAACCGAATGAGCCACACAGGCATCCCTAGGTTTATTTTATTATTATTATTTTTAAAGATTTATTCAAGTAACATCCACGACCCCAAGACCAAGAGTCGTGTGCTCCTCTGACAGAGCCAGCCAGGTGGCCCAGGAGTTTAGGTTTTAATTTAGGATGTATTTAGAAGCTTTATGCTGAGGAGTGCAATAGTCTGGATGCAGAGGAAAGGCCTTCTAGGCAGGGAGAGAGCCTGTGGCAGAATGCATCCAGGCTGGAGTTGTGGACGCGAGAAAGGGAAGAGTGGAAGCTGATGCTGGGGAAGCTGGCCAGGAACAAAGGAAGCTAGGCAGAACTATGAAGCAGAGGAGAGAAAACCGTATCCTGCATGCAGCAGGAAGTGGCTTAAAAGGACTCACTTCTTAGCTCACACTTGGATGTGCTATGTAATTAAAGTGGAACTAGTCAACAATTGGACCCTCTCAGCCCCTTTGGGTTGGGATTGGCTGGAGAAGGACCCAGGACTGGGTGACCCGAGGGAGGAACACAGCTCTCCTTAGGGTTCGGGATGGACTTTTTGGACGTGGGGGCATTTGAGGTGGGTTTTGAGGGATGAATAGGAGTTTCCCAGGCAGAAAATTATTCACTTAACAAACACTTCCTAACTCTCCCTCTGTGCCTAGTTTTCTGTTAGCTCTGGGGACCCAGAAAATCAAAATGAATAGGCAAGTATAAAATGAGGCTTAGGGGCGCCTGTGTGGCACAGTCGGGTTGAGCGTCAAACTTGTAATTTTGGCTCAGGTTATGATCTCATTGAGGTTGTGAGATCGAGCTCCTGTGTCAGGCTCCGAGCTTAGCAGGGAGTCTGCTTGTGCGCATTCTCTCTCTCTCTCAAATAAATAAATCTATTTTTAAAAATGAGGCTTAAAAAAAAAAAGAAAAAAAAACCCCAAAAAACAAAAAAACAAAACAAAAAAATGAGGCTTAAAGTACACAGAACCTTCAAGGGATAAAGAATAAGCCTTAAGACTAAGGAATTGGTATGTCTCTGTCCTTTGTGCCTCAGACAGGGAACTTGAGCCCAGGAATGTTTGGGTAGGGTGAACATACTTTCAGCTTCTGGTCTCAGTTGGTCTAGCAGGGTACAGACAGGACCCTGGAAATAGCTGCCTTCAGAGAGTGGGATGTTCCCAGGTCATGAGACACACACAGGGACAGATTTCCGATAGGCCCTCAGGGAGGGTCTCTCAGAGGAAAGACCTAAAAGATGAGAAGGTGGAGGGTGCCACAGTGCAGAAGCAGTCAGCAGAGGCAGCAGTGCATGCCGAGATCTGGAGGTGGTACAGCAAGGAGGTTGGACTGGCTGGAATGAGAGGCCAGGGAGGCGGAAAGGGGATGAGGGCCTCCTGAGTTGACAGGAGAAGTGTGGATTTTTTCCTAAGTGTGATAGGGAGCATGAGATCCACCCTGATTTACAGAGACCATGGGCTGCTTGAGAAGCCTGCCCAGGACACACTAGCGTTAGCAGCTTTCTTTGATGAGTGAAGAAAGCAAAAACAGCCAGGGTTGGGTTCTGCCCTGGTCACCAGACACTTCAGCCTCGCCTTCCTCGGGACTGGGGGTCAGTGGAGCGGGAGGAGGGCTTGGGTCACTGTCCGGCCATTGCACAATAAGCAGGCTCACAGCTTCCTCTGACTCATCACCAGGGTTTAGGACAGATTGAGTTACTGCCTGAGTGTGGGGTGAATGGGGGTGAGTAGGGTGAGCACTGGCTCTTCACCTCTGCGCTGCGGGCATGGCCCAGTTCGGTGACCTGATAACCCCTGCTACTACCAAATCTTTTTTGTTTTCTCTGCCCAGAAACTGGCTTAGTGCAGGCATATGTAAGTGATCAGGTAACCAGCAATTTCTGAGCACTTGTGAGCCAGGCACCTGACATGTATTAGCAGCATTTAAACCTTACAAAACCCAGTGTGGAGAAGGAAGCCAAGCTCTGCTGTCAGACCTGAGGTCTAGTCCTGGCTCTGGCACTTAACTTGGTACAGGCAGCTGCCATTCCTGCTCTGTCTCTATTTCCTCTCTAATCTTATAGGATGGTGGCTGGAACTGGAAGTCATATTTGTAGAATGCCCAGCTCTGCACCTGACTCCCAGAAGCGCTAGAGACAGAAAATAGATCTCAAAACTCCAGCAAAAGAGAGAATAAATTATTGGCTCGTATAACTGAAAATCCAGGAGGGTTCAGCTTCAGGTATGGCTGGATCCAGGAGCTCAGTGTCTCTCTAACTTTGCTTCTTTCTCTCTGTGTAGGGTCACACTCTTGGGACATCTCTCTTAAGTAGTGACATCTGGCACTGCAAATTTGTGTTATCCTTCAAACCAGCCATCCAAGCAAAAAGGCGCTTCTCTTTCCAGTGGTTTAAGTAAAAATTCCAGAATTGCATCTCACTGGGCAAACAGAACCACATGCCTGCCCTAGCCAATCGTGAAAGAAAAGCAATGGGCTCTGATGATTGGTAAAGACTTTCAACTTGGGAAGGTGTGTTTGTGGGGAGAGAGGGTAATGAAGCCCATGCCATCTATATATCATGGACTGAAAATTGCAGAATGTTCCCTAAAGGGCAATTGGTTGTTGGCACCCAAAAGAGGAGGGCAGATGCTTGTTAGTCAAAAAGATTAGAAGACCACAAAAGGGGGTACCTGGGTGGCTCAGTGGGTTAAAGCCTCTGCCTTCGGCTAAGGTCATGATCCCAGGGTTCTGGGATCGAGCCCCACATCTGGCTTTCTGCTCGGCGGGGAGCCTGCTTCCTCCTCTCTCTCTGCCTGCCTCTCTGCCTACTTGTGATCTCTGTCTGTCAAATAAATAAATAAAAATCTTAAAAAAAAAAAGACCACAAAAGTACTCAAAACCATTAGAACAAAAAGGATAAAATAAAGTAATAGTAGTGCCCAAGACAATTCAAATTAAAAAGTATATATATATATATATATATATACACACTTAATATGGACATTTCAGCAAATAGTTGTAAAGTGTGAATAAAAGCATGTTCAGAAAATACTGGTGATCCCTCTACGATCACCACCAGCAACCCCTCCAGCCATCCCTTACCCTAGTAAGAAGTATATTTTAAAAAAATGAATCTATCTTTCTTTCCTTCCTTCTAGTGTGCTTTTTGTTTAATTAGAGGTTTCCCACTATTCCCTAGCTGCCCCTCTTGGCTCCCACCCTGTCTGTGCCTGGAAATCCCTGGAGCCTTCTGAAAATAAACCTTTGATATTGGTGGTCATGGTTCCTCCACTTGGGAAGGAACAGTTAGATGTGGGAAGGAACAGTTAGATGTCAGAAGTTTTTTATTTCCCCTGGTCAACCTCCTGCCACTGGGAAGACCCTGCTACCCTTTTCAGTGCTGGATCTAGTCTAGGTGGGGTTTCTGGACCTTTCCTATAGCACCCCATGGCAAACCTGTGGTCCTTCTGCCTTAAGGATCCAGAAAATAGAAACTGGTCAAATGTAAGGTGATGGGGAAAGCAAGGTATTAAAGATGATGCCTGGGATTTGGGACCGTGGGGGCTGCTGACAAGGTTCAGGCCTCAGCTCAAATACCACCCCCCCCCTACTTCCCTGACAGTAGTGGCCCTGAGCCTCCCTCCCTATCATCGATGTCCTGCCAGTCCAGGGGCATCTGGGTGGCTCAGTTGGTTAAGCATCTGCCTTTGGCTCAGGTCATGATCCTGGGATCCTGGGATCAATCCCCACATCAGGCTCCTTGCTAAGCAGGGAGCCTGCTTCTCCCTCTTCCTCTGCTGCTCCCCCTGCTTGTACTCTGTCAAATAAAATCTTAAAAAAATAAACTCTGCCAGTCATTACTAGTTTTCTTTCTAAAAAATATTTTATTTATTTGACACACACACAGACACACACAGCATAGGCAGAGGGGGAAGCAGGCAGAAGAGGAGGGAGAAGCAGTCTCTGGCTCTAGGGAGCGTGATGTGGGCCTTGATCAGAGGACCCTGGGATCATGATCTGAGCCGAAGGCAGAGGCTTAACCTACTGAGCCACGCAGGTGCCCCTAGTTTTACTTTCCACATCACAATTATTTCCATCAGAAATGTTCTTGGGTCATTTTTTGTTTGGTTGTGTTTGTCCCCCTCCCTAACTGCGCACCCCGTCAGGTCAGGGAGCACGTCTGCTTGCTCACGCCTTTCCCCCACTGTGCCTGGCACATACAGGCGCTCAATAAATATTGTTGAATGAATGAATGCATGAATGAGTATCTCCCTGAATTGGTCTCAAAGCTAAACTAGTCCGAGCCCCAGCTCAGCATCGGGGTGCTACCTGTCCTTGTGGGTTGCTGGCCCCATCCTTGTAAATTGGAAGGTTTTGGGTCCGGCGGTCTCCTTGGGTGCTCCAGCGCCCCAGCCCGCCCGCGAACCACGCTTGCCCAACAGCCGAGCGGCCGCTGTCCAGCGGGCCAGGAGTCTACTCACTACGCATGTGCTCAAACCCTAGTCTTTTCTTCCAGCCTCTCCTCACCCCCCGCCTCTTCTGTTGTACCCCAGCGCGCCGCTAGGGCGTGCGCATGCGCTGTCGCCACCGCGCCGCGCGCCGCTCCCGTACGCCTGCGCCGCACTCACGACCACCAAGGCGCCTGCGCACTGCCCGCCGCCCGCGGGCCCTGCCGGCGCTTGCGCGGTGGCACTGGCGAGTGGGGGGGGGTGAGGAGGTGGAGGAGGAGGAGGAGGAGGAGGAGGTGGCGGCGAGAAGATGGCGACTTCGAACAATCCGCGGAAATTCAGCGAGAAGATCGCGCTGCACAACCAGAAGCAGGCAGAGGAGACAGCGGCCTTCGAGGAGGTCATGAAGGACCTGAGCCTGACGCGGGCCGCGCGGGTAAGGGGGCTGTCTGCCCCGACCCTTCGGGGCCGGGAAGGAAGAGAGGGAGGGGGCGCGTGTCCGGCGTGTGCACGGGGCGGGGGGCGCGCGGCGGGGGCGGGGCGCGCGCGGCTGGGCGGGGCTTGGCACAGCCTGAGGGTACAGGTGTCCCTCCGCCCCGGGCATCGTGGGCGGGACAGGTGCCCCCCACATCACCGATATCTGAAAGGGTTCAGGTGCCCCCACATCATTGCTACCTGGAGGCTGGGATAGGTGTCACTATATCATTATTATTTGGAGGGGACAGTGGCCTCTACCTCATTACTATCTGGAGGGAGTAGGTGCCACCACATCCTTGTTACCTGAGGAGGGACAGGTGTCCCTACATCCTTGCTACCTGAGGGGGTCAGATGCCTCCATATCAGTGCTACTAGGGGAGACAGGATGACACCGTGAGGTGTATGAACTGGGAGCTGCTTGCAAGCATCATTGTTACCTGGGCAGGGGGCGATAGATGGTCCCACATCGTTGGTACCTAATGCGGGAAAAGTGTCCCCACATCATTGCGACCTGAGGGGAACAGCTGTCCTCACATCATTGCTACCTGAAGGGACGGGTTTCTGTACATCTTTGTCACCTGTACCTCCACTCCCTGGGTGTTGGAGGAAGGATAGGTATCTTCATTTGTAATCTGTAGACCTGAGGTAGGGTAGGTATTTCTCCCTTTCGGATTATCTGAAGGAAAGTTTTGGTGCCCTCTTCTGTGGGGACCTGAGGGTGGTCAGGAAGACAGATTGTGCTCATCCTGGGGCTTGGAGTGGAGACAGCTACCCCTTCCCCATGTAGCCCATATGGTGGGGACCAGGTTGTGTTCCTCCCACTGAGACAAGGGACAGCTGGCCACGGATGGCTTCTGGCCGCTCAGGACCAGGGTGGAGGGACAGTTCTTCCTCAAGTTGGTTGCTGTGTTTGGCGTGCAGGGGCAGGCTCGGTTTCCTGCTCATCTCACCTGAGAAGCTACTGTGGGCCCTGAGAGGAGTTGGAGGCTTGGCTCTTCTCTTGGGCCCAGCTCTCTGGCCACATGAGTCCACTGAGGTCCCAAGCTCCTCAGTACTCTCTTTTGTCAAGTCTGTCTAGCAGGTCCTTCCTTGTGTGTCAAAGAGGAGAGCACGCTTTGCACAGGTGACAGTAAGGCTCTGCTGCATTCCTGCAGAGTGGTGAGACCCTCCCTGGTGTCCTGCATCCTGAGGTCTTGGGAAGGGTTTGAATGGGAGCTGCAGACACCCATATGGCTGGTTTCTGGATTTGGCCTCTGATCTGACTGTCCCAGGCCGATGTACCTCTGTGACATGAGCCTCAGTCTCTGATTCTTCAGGCGGAATTTTCAGTCATACTCTTTTCTAATTAGCTCCTAGTTTCTCTGTGAGATCATGACCACATAGGCTAGAATGCGTATCTTCATTTCTGTGGATTTGTTTTGTTCATATTGATGGGGTGCTTACCATTGACCAGGTACCTGCCCCAGCAGCTTATGTTCTTGGTTAGCGCGTAGAGGAAGAGATGGCCGGTGAATGAATCAATGAAAGCAAGCAAGCACCTTGAGTGTCCCCATAAGTCAGGGCTGCGGAGGGCAAGAATGTCCACTTTATCTTGTCTCATGCAGTCAGTGTATGTAGTGTGACAGGAAGAAGAGGGTCATACTAGGTTGATGGCTGTTTTCATGACTGGAGGTCTGGTTTCTGCATTGGGGTTGGAAATGTATTACTGTTTTTTAAAAAGGTTTCATTAAAATAACAGCTTTATTGAGATCTAGTTTGTGTACTGTAAAATTCACCTGTTGAAAGTGTAAAAATTAGTGGTTTTTAGTGTATTTTACAGACTTGTGCAACTATCACCGGTGTCTAATTCCAGAACACTTTCATCACCCTTGAAAGAAATCCCATCCTCATGTGCAGTCACTCCCCATTCCTCCTTCCCTCAGCCCCTGGCAACCACCAATCTGCTTTCTGTCTCTATGGATTTACCTATTCTGGACATTTCATATACATGGGATCCTACAACATGTGGCCTTTTCTGTCTGGCTTCTCTTCACTCAGCATAATATTTTTCAGGTTCATCCACATTGGAGCGGGTATCAGAGAACTTCATTGCTTTTAATGGCCAAGTAATACTCCCTTGAACGCAGGGAGCACATTTGCTTACGTGTCATCTATTGATGGTGTTAGAAAAGATTTGTAAGATATGTGGACAGCCATTCTCTTGGTCCTGGTAACCATTTTTTGTCTCTTTCCTCCCTGTCACTTTCCTTTACACTGGGAGTTGGGCGTGAGCCCTGGGCTGAGGTGAGCTAACACGGGATCTTGTGAGACAGAGCAGTATTCTGTACTAGGGGGTGATTCTGTCCTGCAGGGACATTAGGCAGTGTCTGGAGACATTTTGGTTGTCTTGTCGGGGGGTGGGGTGCTCCTGGCATCTGGTGGGTAGAGAATAGGGATGCCGCTCAACACCCCACGATTCCCGGATGGCCCCTGCCACAGAGAGGGATGTGGGCCCAAATGTCAGCAGTGCTGAGGCTAAAAACCCTTCAGTTTGGAGGAAATGTTGGGGGGGGCGGGGATACAAGCTTTGCACCTGGGCAGCTAGAGTTCAAAGCTCTGCACTCACCTGGATGGCTGGGCCATCTTGGATTGGCTGGTGGTTTTCCCCACACCTGGTAGCAGGATGGGCAAGCTCTCTCCGGGCCCTTTGGGCTGTTGCGTGTGATGAGTGGCACATCCGCAGTGCCTGGTGCAGGGGAGAGAACCCATGGGATGCGGGCTCCCCTCCTGCCCTCCTGTGGGTGCAGCCTTCCCCTGTGATAGATGCCAGAGTGTTGCCCATACCTGAGAACAGGTGGGATGCGGCTGGTTCTGTACCTCCTCCTTCCCCTGAATTCTTTAGGACAGCATGCCTGAGTGTCAATCTATAGTCCTGGGTGCTGATAGGCATGCCATTACCACATGAAAGCCAGCAGTAGTGCAGCCTGATGCGAAAATCCGAAAATCCGTCCTGTGACCTTACCCAGGGGCAGGGACCCTAAGGACCAGGTCAGGTGTGTGGATGAGTTGTGATGTCAGCGAGACCACTTTGAAGTTGCAGGGTAGAAGGGTCAGTGCGGGAGTATTCCATTCTTGTCCTCAGCTGGGGGGGGGGCCCGAGGTGCAGGGAGGGCTGTGGTGCTCTGCTGTGTGACTTTGGGCAGGTCTTGCAAGCTCTCTGGGCTTTAGCATCTTGACCTGCAAGGTTGGAGCAGCACATATCAGGGACTGGCCAGGGACCATGTTGGGTGCTGGGGAAACAGCATCATCAAAGGCATGTGAGGGCCTTGGTCTTGGGGAGCCAGTGTGGTTTTAGGGGGGACAGGAGAGAATTGCTGCAAATGAATAAAATGGATGTTCTCAGAAGCGACAGAGTGACATGTGGGGACTGGCCGGGGTGGAAGGTTGACACCCCAACAGTGAGATGTAGCCACCCAACATGGGGGGAAAATGTCTCAGGTGAGGGACAGGTAGGCACAGAGGCCCTAAAGTGGGAAAGGCTTGGTGAGATTGAGGACAGATCAGAAGACAGTGAGGCTGGCACGTAGAGAGAGTGAGAGTCAAGGTGAGGTTGGCGTGGCTTGGTGAGCCCTGGATTTCACCGAGGGAGGGGCCCCGGGAAGGTTTGTGATGGCGAATGGCTTGATCTTTTGCTTTATTGAGATATATTTCCCCATATAGTCAGTTTGTGCACCGAAAGTGTACCATTCAGTGGTTTTTAGCATGTCCACAGAGGTGTGTAACCTTCACCAGTCAACTTTGAAGTGCTTCCATCACTCCGAAAGGAGGCCCCACGCCCTCTCCCCCAGCCCTGGGCACCCACTCATCTCTTCTCTGTCTCTGTGGATTTGTGCATTCCGGGCATTTTAAATATGTGGAATCGTGAACCACGAGGCCTCTTGTGGCTGGCTTCTCACTCAGCACGAGGTCTTTGAGGTCCATCCACACTGTAGGGTGTGTCAGGCCTTCATTCTTTGTAAAAGTAAATTGTGGTAAAATGTATAGATCATAAAATTCACCACCTTCGGGGCGCCTGGGTGGCTCAGTGAGTTAAGCTGCTGCCTTCGGCTCAGGTCATGATCTCAGGGTCCTGGGATCGAGCCCCGCATAAGGCTCTCTGCTCAGCGGGGAGCCTGCTTCCTCCTCTCTCTGTGCCTGCCTCTCTGCCTGCTTGTGATCTCTCTCTGTCAAATAAATAAATAAAATCTTTAAAAAAAAAAAATTCACCACCTTCACCGTTTTTAAGTGGACAGTTCCGTGGCAATGAGTACCTTCACGGTGCTGGGCACATGCGTCATTTCCTGTTTAAGGCCGCATATTACTGCTTTTTGTGGCCCTGCCATGTTCCGTATACCCGTTCATCCACCGGTGGACGTTTGGGTTGTTTCCACCCTTGAGCCATTGTGATTGTGACTATCCCTGCTCCGTGCACTGGAGCTTGTGTGGCTGCAGCCCTTCTCCCTTGAGTGTGGACCAGGGAGCAGAGGTCACATGACAGGTGCCAGGTCATAGGGTCTGTCCATTTAACCATCTGAGGACTCTTCATGTCTCACGAAGGTGGCTATGGGCCGAACGGGACAGAGAGGAAAAGCAGACAGACAGCGAGAGGCTGCTGTGGCACCCAGGTTTGGGACTGGGGAGCAGGCTTGAGCAGGGAGGTGTTTGTGGCGGAAACAAGGGTCAGTGGCTTTGGGTGATATTTCGGCAGCAGAGCCGCCCGGATGTGCAGGTAGACCTCCTGTAAGGGAGTGAGGGGAAGGAGTATGGGATGTGTCACCTGCCTGGTGGGGGCTCAGGACACAGCAGGCTCTGTGTGTGACCAATCACTAAGCATTACAGGGAGCGGCCCCTGGGCCAGAAAAAGCCCACACGCAGAGCAAAGCAGTCCGTGGTGGCCCCGCTGGGGCTGCCAGTTATGGCTGCACTGAAGGAGGGTGTTCTCCCGGCCCTACCCTGCTACGGGGGTGGCTCTGCACAGGCTGGAGGAAAACGGGTCCCTGGGCGGCAGGCAGAGCGCAGCGGTGGCTCGGGTTCGCTGAGCGTGAAGGCCGCCCCCAGTCCTGGCCCCAGTCCTGGCTTTGGCACTGTTTGCCTCTGTGCCGGCTGTTTCAAGTGTCTGGTGCCATCTGCAGCCTCAACACACACGCACGCAGGACTCCCCGAGCTGCTCTGTTTGAGAGGCTGGAGTGAGCCATCTCCCGCCCCCAGAAAGCCCCAGCAGGCTCAGTGCTCTCCAGGTTGTGAGCTGCACGCCGAGGATCGGGTTGAATAGGATGGGGGCCTCTCAAGAGATTTGTCCTTGTCCAGACCCCCAGAAACTGTGGCTGTGACCTTATTTAGAAAAGATGTCTCTGTAGATGAAATTAGGGTAAGGATCTTGGGATGAGTTCATCCTGGATTTATGGTGGTCCTAAATCTTGTGACTGGTGTTCTCGTAAAAAGTGGACACATAGCCATGCTCAGGAGAAGGCCACATGATGGTGATGATGGAGGCAGAGACAAGCGTGATGCTCCCATGAGCCAAGGATGCCAGGAGCCCCCAGAAGCTGGAAGAGACCAAGAAAGATCCTCCCCTAGAGCCTTGGGAGGAATGCGGTCCTGCCCAGACCTGGATTTGAGAAGTCTGGTCTCCAGAACTGTGACAGAATAAAGTCCTTTTGTTTTATATCGCTCAGTTTGTGGTCCTTTGTGACGGTGGCCCCAGGTTGCTTTCCCGCTGGGCTAAGGCAGAGTCTGGGTGCCTTGTTGAAACCATCTCAGGACAGTGGGCCTCGGGCTTATCTGCAGATGTACACATCTGTCCTTCTCTGGGCTGGTCATACAGGTCATGTGGCCTTTACCATTGAGGCCTAGAGGAGACCCTTCATTCATCCATTGTCAGGAACTGGGGACCCTCACCCCATTGCTGGCCCCGAGCCAAGGGTGATTAAGCCAGAGGGATGATACTAGGAGCAAGGCCCAGGGGCGAGATGAAGGTTTATTCTAAGGCAGTGGGTCAAGTTAGCCCTCTTGGTTCCTGATCCCTGCCTGGCACCATGTGCCCTTCACTAAGTCTCCTGATTCTTTTTTTTTTTTAAGATTTTATTTATTTATTTGACAGAGATCATAAGTAGGCAGAGAGAGGAGGAAGGAGGTTCCCTGCTGAGCAGAGAGCCCAATGTAGCTCGATCCCAGGACCCTGGGATCATGACCGAGCTGAAGGCAGAGGCTTTAACCCACTGAGCCACCCAGGTGCCCCAGTCCCCTGATTCTTGATGCCCAGCCCCCCTCAGAGAGGAAGTGTTGTCTTCCTCACCATACAGATGGGGAAACTGAGGCCCAGAGTGGTATCCTAGCTGGGAAGAGATAGAGTTGGTGCTCAGTCCCAAGATCATCACACACAATGTGTCTGAAACAAGGACTTAAAACCATAGACTGGAACCTTCTGTTGCTTGTCAGAGCACATGTGGTCTCACTTGGGTCTTGATTTCTCTGAGATGTGGTTGTTTCTGCCGCTAAGCACATGTTCGTGCTATGACCCAGGCATACATATTTCTTGCCATTTACTATTGTTGTCGCAGAGGTGGTGGCTCTGGGGTGCATCACATGCCCCTTCGTGTGTGACCCATGGCTCTTCTCCCTCTGAAAGTCACTGCCTAGATCAGACTGGGTGTTTCAGCTCTCCACAGCCCGCAAGAGACAAGCTCCTAAGGTGTTGTTTGGAAGGAGGCTTTGCATGGGAGTCCCAGCACTTTCCTGGCCTTTCCATGCATGCTTCCCATAGGTGACTTTTGAGTGTCCCCCACCAGCCTGAGGTCCTGTGCAGAGAACCCCTCCCAAAGCTCACACCTAGCCCCAGACACCCCTGGTTCCATATACACTACAGGTCCAGGAAGGCCTCCTGGATTCCTCAGAGCAGGTGGGCCCCACCTCTGCGCACTGCCTAGTGAAACCATATTCAGGGCAGTTCCTCTCCTGAGCATGTCCCCATGACGTGAAAACAGGGGCTCAAGCAAACACTTGCTGGGTGAGGTTCAGGAGCGGGGGCTGAGAGACAGGCATGGGAACAGAGGGCTTAGTCCTGAAGATGCCTTCTCACTTTCTTGACTGTGACCCAGGTGACAGGGTTAGAAATTACTATTTCGTGGCATCCAAGCACCCAGCAACAAACATGAAATCGAAATAACTTTCTCCAAGGAGTCCTGCCTCCCCATCTGTGGGGGGAAATTTGATAAAATCCGTTCCCTTCTGTGTAACAGAGAATGCTAGTGGGGACTCGCTGAATTGATTTCTAACCCCACTAATACGGAGTTTAGTGACTATTCTTGTTTTTGAAAATAAAGCTTTATTAGAATGTGGCCATGCCCGTTCGTTTATGCCTTATCTATGGCAGAGTTGAGTCATTTTTACAGAGACCACATGGCCTGCAGAGGCGAAAATATTTCCCATCTGGAGATTTGTGGAAGGTTTGCGGGCACCAGGACAATGGTTATGGCCCACAGCTTGAGACCTTCTGACAGAGCAACAGGGAAGGTTGGGAAGATGGTGGGCGGTGGTCCTGTCACTTTGGGGGCCTCTAAACCACCTATGAGATAAAGGATGCAAACTCCTGGGCTCGCCCAAGATTCTGCTTCTGCAGAGCCAGATCCAGGGGGGAGCCTGAATTCTGAGTGGGGGCCCGAAGAGCCAGCCACACAGGCCTTGCTGGCAGTCCTGTGCCCTGTGGTCACCGGGGCTGTGCCACGCAGAGGGAGAGTGTCGGCCTTGGTTGGGGGTGTGAACCAGCTGCCTGGCCCTTGCTTGGTGGCACAGTGGTATTTGTCGGTCAGTAGAGCCAAGGAAGGTGTTCCACTGTCACTGGTCCTAAAGCTGGCCCGGGGGACAGTGCAAGGTGACCCTTGTCTTTGGTTTGGACCTTTTGGTCCTGGTTGGGTTTAATTAGATTTCTCTGGGTTAGAGCTGGGCCATTGCAAGCGCTGTGGAAGAGTGCACATCAGTGCTTTTCTTTCTTTTTTTTTTTTTAAATATTTCATTTATTTATTTAAACAGAGAGCGAGAGAGCATGTGCAAAAGCAGGGGGAATAGCAGGCAGAGCACACAGAGGGAGAAGCAGGCTCCCTCCTGAGTGAGGAGCCCGATGTGGGACTCTATCCTAGGACCCTAGGATCATGACCTGAGCTGAAGGCAGCTGCTTAACCAACTGAACCACCCAGGTGTCCCCACATCAGCCCTTTTCTGCTGCTTTTCTGTGCTGGGGGCTTTTTGGTCTTAGCTCAGGGGTCTGGGGCTCCTTCTGGTGCTGTTCCATGAGACGAGGTAAAGGTACCTCAGTGGTCAGGATTAAGAGACCATGGTGCTAGTGATTTCTTTTTTAAATGGGACCCTCTGGAAAATGCCATGCTGATGTCAGGGGTGGGATCCCTTGGGAGAGACTGGCCTGAGCGCAGTACCAGGGAAGCATCAGAGACAAATGGCACAGGGAGGGCTCACCCCGGCCTGTTCTGCCTCCAGGGGCATTTGGCAACATTGGGGACATTTGAGGTTGTCCTGACTTGGGCTGGGAGGATGCTGTTGGCATGTAGGGGGTGGAGTCTGGAGATGCTGCTCAGCACTCTGCAGTACCCTGGACAGCCCCAACCCAGAGAAGGATGCAGCCCCAGGCATCTGTGGTGCCCAGGCTGGGCAGCCCTGCTCTTGCAGCCCCCAGTGTGCTGGGATTGTGCAGGTGTGGAGGGGCCGGATCGAGGCCCCACGTCCAGAAATTACAAGCGTGAAGCCTAGTGACAGGTAATAACACCCCTGGGCAGCTGATGGTCTTCTCCCTGGTTTATAGAGGGGGAAACTGAGGCTTGGAGAATGTCACAGCATTAGAGACAGGTGAGCTGGGATTTGACCTGAGTCTCCTGTGTGTTTTCGCTCTTCTCATGCTGCTCTGGGACTTTGTCAGCTGGTCAGGGTGGGGCAGAGCCTGCCGGGCTCCTGAAACCCTGCGCTCGGGGAGCATAGGCAGCATGGGCAGAGCAGCTGGGAGGGAGGCGGGGCAGGTGGTGGAGGACCCTGGGCCAGACCCTGTGTGTGGGCCATGGGGAGCCATGGAATGTTCTAGCAGGATGGCAGCATGAGTGACACAAAGATGCAGGGAGAGGCAGGAGCCAGACTTGCTAGAGCCCGTGTGCATATGCCCAGTGGGTTGTTGTAGTAACCCACGAGGAAGCCTGCTGCTTCTCCTGTTGCACAGATGAGAAACGAGTGGGAGGGGTGATTGGCTCCCTGTGCGGAGGGGCTCCCTTTGAACCCATGTCTGAATCCAGGGCTCATGTTTCTCTTCATGTAGGTGCAGAGGACCCTGTTGTATGCTGAACTTCCATTCACATCCATCTGTTGAGGATCATGGAGGTTATCCTTGGTTTTTTGCAAACCAGACAATTGTTAACATTTGTCCCCATGGATGCATGCACCCAGCATGGCCCCACCTGTGTGTCCTTTTGCCCCATGGCGGGGAGGGGGCATATAGCAGCTTGGGGTGGGCAGTGGGGCAAAGAGAGGGCTGATTTGGGATATTTAGCTGTTAATGATGACAGAGTTAATCAGGAGGTGAGAGGAAGGAGGGCAGGGTGGAGGCTCCCTGGCTGTGGTGGGGGAACCAGAGAGAAAGGGGTGTGGGGGAGAGTCCCGCTGGGCCTTGGAGCCTGTGGGATGGAATGGCCCCTGGTCCTGGCTGGGCTGTTTCTGACTCCCTGCCCTGCCTCCTGCTACCACATTCAGCCCCATCCTGGGGCAGAGGTGGGTGGCTTGCCCTGGCTGGGTGTGGCCCTGTGCTGCTAGCTGGATGGGGGTCCAGGTGCACAAACAAGGAAGCCACGGCCTGCCTTATGAGCCAAGGACACAGAGAGAGTCAATATTTATTTGCCAAATGGAAACGAAGTGCAGAAAGTCTGGGGGGATTCTGTAGCAACTGTGCCCCCCCCACCCCGGGTCATGGCTGCTGGGCTTCTCCTTGCTTCCTCGCAGGTGAGTTTAGACCTGGCTGAGCTTTCTCTGTGCTCTGCTCCCTCTCTGTGAAGCAGGGGTTCCAGTGGTCTTGGTGTGGTCGGACTGTGATCAGATTTAGGTTATTGCAGGTGGCACATCCAGAATGGGGCCAGCGGGGAGATGCTCACTGCGTGGTTGCTGCTGCTGCTGAGATTCTGGAGGTGTGTGCACAGTGAACACATGGTGGTGCTCAGTGGGCACTCCTCCGATAGGCACACTGTGTGTGTGTGTGCTTAGCGGGTACTCAGTAGCTCTTGGCAGCAGGCACACGGTGCACTGCGGGTGAGCACACAGCTTACAGTCAGCAGGCAGTTAGCCTGCACACAGTGTGTACTCAGCAAACATTCAGCAGGCACACAGTGTGTACTCGGCAAGCATTCGGCAGGTGCGCAGAGTGTACTCGGCAGGTGTTCGGCGGGCGCAGCATGTACTCGGCAGGTGCCCGGCAGAGTGTACTCAGCGGGCGTCCGGCAGGTGCGCAGAGCCTATTCGGCAGGCGTTCGGCAGGTGCGCAGAGTGTACTCGCAAACACTTGGCAGGCGCAGCGTGTACTCGGCAAGCGTTCGGCGGGAGCACAGCGTGTACTCAGCAAGCGTTCGGCGGGAGCGCAGCGTGTACTCGGCAAGCGTTGGGCAGGCGCGCAGCGTGTACTCAGCATTCGGCAGGCATGCGGAGTGTACTCAGCAAGCGTCTGGCGGGCGTGCAGCGTGTACTCAGCAAGCATTGGGCAGGCACGCAGAGTGTACTCAGCAAGGATTCAACAGGTGTGCAGAGTGTACTCAGCAAGGATTCAACAGGTGTGCAGAGTGTACTCGGAACGCAATCGGCAGGCGCGCAAAGTATGCTCAGCATTCGGCAGGCGCAGCGTATACTGGGCAAGTGTATGGCAGGCGCGCCGCAGCGCGTACTGGGCAAGCATCTGGCAGGTGTGCAGCGTGTACTCGGCAAGCAATCAGCAGGCCCACAGAGTATACTCTGCATCCGGCAGGCAGAGCGTGTGCTAGGCAAGCGTCCGGCTGGTGCACAGTGTGTACTCTGCAAGCGTCCGGCAGGCGCACAGCGTGTACTCGGCAAGCATTTGGCAGACATTTGGCAGGCACACAGGATATACTCAGCAGACACACAGTAGGCGCATAGTGGGCATTCAGCAGGTGTTAAGCAGACACTGAACTGAGACCTCCCTGAGGGCCGGCCTGTCTCCAGTTCATTCTGGAATTGCTCAGGTGCAAGTGTTCTTTAAAAGGGCCAGTTTCCCATCACACAGTCAGGCTTCCCCGACTTATGTAGCAGGAGTGTGATGTGTGTTCCTCTTCACGGTCTGGGAACACAACCAAGGTGCTGAGGGACCAGGAGCCTGGTGGGGTGCATGGTGGTCTTACTGGAGCTTCAGTTTGGCTGAACAACTTCAGGGAGAAAGTGTGAGTATTGACCAGGCATGGTGTGTTATGGCATGGACTGCAGACCCATATGGGCTTGGGGCCAGTGGCTCTGGGGCAGCGGTGGTGCCCTGGGACGGAGAGTAAGAAGCATCAGGATTGTCCAGTGAGGTCTCCCTGCGGTGACCAGAATTTGGACTGGAAAGTCCATTCGTTCAGTCAGAATTTACTTACTTATTTTTAGGGATTTTATTAATTTGAGAGAGAGAGCACACACATGAGTGAGAGGCAGAGGGACAGGCAGAAGGAGAAGCAGACTTCCTGCTGAGTAGGGAGCCTGATGTGGGGGCTTGATCCCAGGATCCTGAGATCATCATTCAGTATTTATTGAGCACCTACCCTGTGCTTTGTCCTGGAAAGGCCTTGCAGAACAAGTCGAAGGAAACAGTGGCCAGCTGGTCCCAGCCCTGAAGTCATGGCTCTAAGAGAGTGAAATGGGATGGGGACCCTTTGGGGGAGGTGACGTTTGGGCTGAACCCAGGAGATGAGGATGAGCCATGGGGATTAAGAGTGTGAAGCTTGGGGACGTCTGGGTGGCTCAGTTGGTTAGGCAGCTGCCTTCAGCTCAGGTCATAATCCCAGCGTCCTGGGATCGAGTCCCACATCGGGCTCCTTGCTCGGCAGGGAGCCTGCTTCTCCCTCTGCCTCTGCCTGCCTCTCTGTCTGCCTCTCTGTCTGCCTGTGCTCGCTCTCTCTCCCTCTCTCTCTGACAAATAAATAAATAAAATCTTTAAAAAAAAAAAAAAGTGTGAAGCTTGTCACCGGGGAGAGCCTGACCTGACCGAGCTCAGTGAATGGATTGCTCCTGGGCCCTGGTCAGTGGTCAGGGTCTGGTAGTGTGCTGCTCTGGAAAGGTTTTAAGCAGGGCTCTGATACAAGATGTCGGTTTAGCAGAGATCCTTCTGGCCATATATGGGTGGTTCAGGGGACCCAAGAGGGGGCTGGGGTAGGGGTCTCCCCCCACCACCCCGAGATCATGGGCGTTGAATTCATTACAGACCAGGACTTGCTGACCTGGGAGATGTTCTTTCATCCTAGAATCAGGAATCTGATTCTCCAGGAAGGTGATGGGGGCAGTTTATATTATATAGTTTCGATTTTGTGCTCTGGTGGCTCCTGGGCTGAGGAAAGGCATTTTTGCAGTCAAGACCTAGAGTCCTAATTTCATATGTGAAATTCCTTTTTGTCTTGTGGTCCCAACCTGACACCCCACTGGTCACACAGTGTCTTCCCCCAAAAGGGGGTGTGTGGCATCTGTTCAGAGGAGTGAGTCTCTGCTTTAAAGGACAGATTCCTGTCAGCTGTTCAGTGGACCAGCACCCATTCCCAGCCACAGCCTCAGAGCTCTGTGGTCCCTCCCTGACTGCCCAGGACTCCCCTGTCAAGCGGTGGAGTCCCCTGAGAACTCCTGAAGCTGCCTTCCCTGCCTGCTGGGCTTGCAGGGGAGCTCTCTGCCACACCTTTTTTTTTTTTTTTTTTTAAATTAAAAAAAAAAAGAAATTATGTTTTAAAACTTCGATGAAAATTAAAAACAAAACCCAAAGCTCTTCCCCTTTCTTCTGTGCATCTGACACAGCTCACCTGGGCGCAGAGGGTGGGTGGGTGCGTGCCAGCTGGTCATTTGCCTGGAAATCTCAGGGAGGAAGTGTCGGACCAGCCAGGCACAGTGCCCGGGGCTGGCTCTGCAGGGCCAACCAGTCCTTGGGCTGGGGGGCTGGATAGCCGGGGACAGGGGGAGGCAGAGCACGTCCCAGCCTGGCTAAAAAGCATCTCTTGGTAAGTTCAGTGGTTCTCAAGGAACTGAAGGAGCAGGCTCCTGCGGCCGTCTTCCGTGGGTCCTTGTGCACCTGTGAGCAGCGTGCTTCCTCAGTCCCTTCTGTCCTCCCAGGCAGGCAGGGTTTGATAGCTGTAATTAGGACGGGAGTGGCTCATTAAATCATCACAGAATCAATGTGGAGCCCGGGGAGTGATTTGTAGGCCCAGCAGCCTCAGTCTTTGCCTGCAGGTGGTGAGGAGATGCTAATTCCCTCACCGCTGGCTCAGCACATGCAGGGGGGTGGGGGGGAGCCCTGGGAGTCCACAGCCGGGCCCTGCTGGGGGCCACTTGTGCCCTAAGAGCCTGCCCATGGCCCTGCCCTGTCACCCCAGCGGCTGGCCAAGTGGCTCCCTCTGGCTCCAGCCCTGCCTCTGTGGACTTCCCTCAAATGACTCCACTTCTCAGTGCCTCAGTTTCCCATTGGTAGAGTTGCACAGCTTAGGACATGCCTACACCAAGTGCTTGACTCCTTGCCTAGCTGGCATCAGGGTGCTCTGTGGGGCATTGTGAGGGCAGGGTCTTACCCTTTGGACCCATATGCCGTGGCTTGACATGTGACAGATTCCACGACGTGGCTTAGGAACCATTTGCTTGGTTTCATTTGGGGGCTGGGCAGTGAGTGTATTCATTTCTCTTCATTTTTTTCTTTTTTCCTTTCCTTTTTAAAAAGATTTTTATTTATTTATTAGAGAGAGCGTGCATACGCAAGAGTTGGGAGAGGGGCAGAGGGAAAAGCAGACTCCCTGCAGAGCAAGGATCCGAATGTGGGACTCCATCCAAGGACCCTGGGATCATGACCTGAGTCGAAGGCAGACGCTCAGCTGACTGAGCCACCCAGGCGCGCCATTCATTTTTCCTTTTGAGATAGTTTTCGATTTCAGAGAGGAGTACAGACCGTGTCCATACCTCCTCACTCCCGCCCTTGAACATGTCACGTGACCAGCATGGGCTGGTCCAATGAGGACAGCAGTGACGGCACTCTTCTATTTTTTTTTTTTTTTTTTTTTAGATTTTTATTTGTTTATTTATTTATTTGACAGACAGAGATCACAAGCAGGCGGAGAGGCAGGCAGAGAGAGAGAGGAGGAAGCAGGCTCCCCGCTGAGCAGAGAGCCCGATGCGGGGCTCGATCCCAGAACCCTGGGATCATGACCTGAGCCGAAGGCAGAGGCTTTAACCCACTGAGCCACCCAGGTGCCCCGGAGGCACTCTTCTATTGACTAGGCTCCGGACTGCGTTTGGATTTCCCCCAGATGTCCCACAGTGACTTTTCTCTGGCCCAGGATCCCATCCAGGCTCCCGTGTCATGTTTGGTCATCATGTCTCCTTGGTCTCCAACCCACGACCATTGCTCAGGGTTTCCGCGTCACCTGTGACCTTCCATCCCTGGATGAGAACTGCTCAGTCTCTTTGTTGTTCAGGGTGATTTGTCTGATGTTTTCTTGCAATTGAGCTGAGGTGGTGTGTTTTGGGCAGGAATCCCACAGTGCTAATTTTCTTTTTATATTTTTCCTTTCCTCAAATTGTGGTAAAAAATGTACATAAAATTTACCATCTTACTCATTTTTTTAAAAAAGATTTTATTTATTTATTTGACAGAGACACAGCAAGAGAGGGAACACAAGGGGGAGTGGCAGAGGGAGAAGCAGGCTTCCTGCTGAGCAAGGAGACTGATGTGGGGCTCGATCTCAGGACCCTGGGATCATGACCTGAGCTGAAGGCAAACACTTAACAACTAAGCCACCCAGGCGCCCCTTACTCATTTTTAAATGTGTGGTTTGGGGCACCTGGGTGGCTCAATTGGTTAAGCATCCAGCTCTTGTTTTTGGCTCGGGTCATGATCTTAGGGTTGTGAGGTTGAGCCCTGCGTTGGGCTCTGTGCTCTGTGGGGAGTCTGCTTGAGATTCTCTCTCTCCCTCTCCCTTCGTCCCATGCTCCCCATCCCCACTCATGCATGTGCACTATCTCTCTCTCTCTCTCTCTCACTCGCAGATCTTAAAAAAAAAAAGAAAGAAAGTATGTGTGTGGCTTTTGGGCATTAAACACATTCTTACTGTGGTGGTACCATCCCCACCGTCCATCTCTAGATCTTCAGAGGGAACTCTTTGCCGTTAAACGCCAACTCCCCATCCCTTCTCGCCCTGCACCTGGTGCCTGCTATTCCGCTTTTCTAGCTCTATAAATTTGACCACACTCCTAGAAATGGACTCATAGGATTTGTCTTTTTGTGACTGGCGTATTTCAGTCAGCATAATGTCCTCAATGTTGCAGTGAGTGTCTATGTTGTAACGTGTGTCAGAATTTCCTTTCAGGGACGCCTGGGTGGCTCAGTTGGTTAAGCAGCTGCCTTCGGCTCAGGTCATGATCCCAGCGTCCTGGGATCGAGTCCCACATCGGACTCCTTGCTCGGCAGGGAGCCTGCTTCTCCCTCTGCCTCTGCCTGCCTCTCTGTCTGCCTGTGCTCGCTCTCTCTCCCTCTCTCTCTGACAAATAAATAAATAAATAAAAATAAAAATAAAAAAGAATTTCCTTTCAGGGTTGAATAATACTCCATTACATGTATGCATCACATTTGATTCATCCGTTCCTCATTCATCTGGGCACTTTTTTGGCTCTTTCGAATAATGGTGCTGTGAACATGGGGCTACGAATCCCTGCTTCCATTTTGGGGGTGTATATGCAGAGGCGGGATTGCTGGTTAATTTTTTGAGGAATCGCTGGACTGGTTTCCACAGTGGTTGTGCCGTTTCACATTCCCGCCAGCAATGCACAAAGGTTCCAGTCTCTTCACAGCCTCACCAATGCTTGTCCTTTTATGGTGTGTTTTTTGTTTTTTGTTTTTTGGATTTTTTTTTTAGATTTTATTTATTTATTTGACAGAGAGAGATCACAAGTAGGCAGAGAGGCAGGCAGAGAGAGAGGAGGAAGCAGGCTCCCTGCCGAGCAGAGAGCCCGATGCGGGGCTCGATCCCAGGACCCTGGGATCATGACCTGAGCTGAAGGCAGAGGCTTTAACCCACTGAGCCACCCAGGCGCCCCTATGGTGGGTTTTTTTTGTTTTGTTTTGTTTTGTTCTGTTTTGTTTTTGGTATAAATCCCTGAGGCTGTGAGGTGGTTCCCATTTTGTTTTGGTGTGCATTTCCCTAATGTTGAGTGACACTGAGCATCTTTTTGTGTGCATGTTGGCCATGTTGGCCATTTGTAGATTTTTTTTTTTTTAAGAGTTTATTTATTTATTTGACAGAGAGAGATCACAAGTAGGCAGAGAGGCAGGCAGAGAGAGAGAGGGGAAGCAGGCTCCCTGCTGAGCAGAGAGCCCAATGCGGGGCTCGATCCCAGGACCCTGAGATCATGATCTGAGCTGAAGGCAGAGGCTTAACCCACTGAGCCACCCAGTTGCCCCCATTTGTAGATATTATTTGGAGAAATGTCTATTCAAGTCTTTGGCCCGTTTTTGAATTTGTTTTTTGTTGTCGAGTTCTGGACACATGCTGGATATCAATCCCTTATCCAGTGTACGATCTGCAAATGTTTTCTCGCGTTCCTTGAGAACAGGGCCTTTACGCTGTGTCCGTTGTGTCCTTCATAGCACAAATGGTTTTAATTTTAGTAAGGTCCAATTTATATATTTTTTCTTTTGTTGAGTGTGCTTTTGGTTTTATAGCCAAGAAGTCACTGCCAAATCTAATATTATTAAGCTTTTCCTCTTTTTTTCTTCTGAGTTTTATAGTTTTAGCTCTCAGTCTTTGATCCGTGTTGATTTTTATATATGGAATAAGGTGTGGGTCCAACTTTATTCATCGCATGTGGAGATCCATTTTTCCCAGCACCTCGTTGAAAAGACTGTCCTTTCTCTCTTGAATGATCTTGGCACCCTTGTCAAAAATCATTTGACCATGCATGCAAGAGTTTATTTCTGGGCTTTCTATTCCATTGGTTTCTAGGTCTGTTTTTATGCCAGTACCACACTGTCTTTGTTACTGTAGCTTTGTAGTAAGTTTAGAAATCAGGAAGTGTGAGTCCGCCAACTTTCTTCTTTTGTAAAGATTGTCTTGGCCGTTCAGAGTCCTTTGAGATTTCATATGAGTTTTATGGTAGCCTTTTCTGTTTCTGCAAAAATCATTGCTGGGATTTTGATAGGGATCGTACTGACTCTGTAGATTGCTTTGGGCTGTGCTGCCATCCTAACATTATGAAGCCCTGTTCTCCTCTGTCCAGCTGTGTGACCCTGGCAAGCATATATCTGGGTCCTGTCAGGTTGCCCATCGCCACTCCTCAGATGTGCTTGTGGACGGGGTCAGCTCTGTCAGCGCGAGAGGAGCCCTTAGGACTGGCCCTGCACGGTTGGTGCTCTGAGGAGGAAGTGGTGTCTGCGGACTGGCTCAGGGAGCCACTGACTTAGAGGCAAGAACAGGCTATGGGAGGGTGGGGCTGAGCTGGGAGGGCTGCCTGGAAGAGGAGAGCTCTGTGGTGGGACACGAGGGGGGTAAGAAGGGGAAGAGTCATTAGAAAGAGGAGGAATGATGTGTATGGAGGCAAGATGCTTGAAGAGGGGCTGTCTGGGGCCTGACTGTGGCATAAGATGAACCTCTGGAGGGGGCAAGTGGTGAGAGAGGAGTGAGGGGTGGGAGTCAGATCTGGAAGGGCCCTAAGAGCCAAGGTGGGGAGCTTGGGCACTATCCAGAAGCTAGCTGATGTGGTACTGAAGGGGAGACTCAGGATTAACCTTGGGTTTTAGGAAGAGCTTGAGAAAAGATTGGTTGGTGGGGGGAACAAGAGACCAGGTGTGGGAGGCACGGGGTCCTGGGGAGCTCAGGAGCTGTGAGAGGTGCCTGCCAGGCTAGTGAGGGCATGAGGCCCGATGGGGGTACGGGCTGCAGCACAGGTAGGTTGTGGTGCCACCTGCCAGGGCTGGGAGGAACAGGAGGGTGGAGTGGAGGATTCAGGAGGAAACAAGCCTGGTCAGTGGGCTGCTGGGATAGAAGAGGTTCCTCTGAGCATCGGGGGACATTCCGAGGGCAGGGCCAGGTCCCACTCGGGAGCTGCTGGCCAACTTGGCATTCAAGGCCTCCCTAGGAGGGGTGGCACATGAGGGACACAGAGGCCTGAGCCCTTGCAGAGTCACATTTGAAGGGGTTGGGGGGGACCACAAAGGCACAGGCCAGAGGAGGAGCCGTGGGGTGAGGGGTGGGAGGGGATCCTTTTGTGAGGGCGGCCATGGGTGCCAGGCTGGAGAGGCTTCACCGGTGAATGGATGTGTAACCAGTACCTGCTTGGAGCCTGCTGGTGCTGGGAGGTGCGGCACTGCAGCTGCTCTTGGAGCAGTTGGTGCCGGGTGGCGCATGGGGACGGCCACATCGAGCACAATGGTTCCCGAGTATGTGCGTAGTGGGTAGGGGGAAGGTGCACCTTGTAGGGGCACAGGAGCTGCGGAGGCTTGGCATGGGGGGCATGTGCGTTAGAAGGCGGGGCGCAAGGGGATGGTCCTGGGAGTTCCCCAGTTAGTCTCATGTTCCCTCAGGCATGATGGACTTCATCCTGAGGGTGGTGGCGGGAACCCTGTGGTGCGGGTCACAGGTGCTGGTGCAGGGAACAGGTAGGGTGATGGGAAGCAAGGACAGCTGTGGCACCTTTCGTGATTCTCAAGTAGCCACACTGGACATGAAGGAGAGAGACATCAGGAGGAAGGCTGTCCCGCGCCTACATGGGGGCGAGGAAGGGACAGACAGAGTGTCTGGCCAGGGGCTGTGTCCACGAGAAGCTGTGGACAGGAATTGGGTGAGCCGACCTGCCTGTGGACACCCTCCTGGGACCCTTTGGAAGCTATAAGTCCATCCACGGTGCATCCTAGGAGCACTTAGCCCCTGGGACAGGTGTCTTCAGGTTCTTCCTGCCCTGGGCAGTCTTCCTTGTATCCGGACAGAAGCTAATCAACCAGATGTCCCATTGGGCCCTATCCTGGAAGGTACTGGAGTCAGGGGTCCCATCCTGATCTGCCCTATGTCCATTTACCAAGAATGAACCACCCTCTCCCACATTGTCTACCTCACCCTGGCCCCTCAGTCCAGCTCCTCCTGGCACAGAGGACCCTGTGCAAGGGAAGGTGGCTCAGGTCACTTTGCCTTAAATCTTTCCAGTGGATTCTCATCATATTCAGAGTGAGGTCCCATGAGGCTCTGAGCCTCCCCCTGCCCCAGCCTCCTTGTTTACTGGTGGGCGGCCTGGCCCCCTTGTCCCCTCCATGCTGGTCCTCCCCCCATCGTGCTCATTCTGACCCCAGGGCCTTTGCACTCTCTGGGCCTCCTGCCTAGAGTCCTCTTCCCAGCTCCAGTGTCACCTCCTTGGCCACCTGCCTGCTCCCCCCTGCTTCCCCCTCCCATTTCCTGCTTGTTTTCAGCAAAGGCCCTCTTACTTGGAAATCCTCAGGCTCCTTCCTTTTTCTCTAGTCTCTCTGCCTAGAGCACAGCAGGACCTATTTGTGCTTTGTGCTTGGGGGCAAGCTCGTGAGCCGGTAGAGCTTGTCCTCAGACACTACAGGGCTGCTGGCTTCCTCTGCCAGCCTCCTTTCCAGCACCTTTGGGTGACAGATTCCCTCTGTTTCCAGCTGCCTGCCCAGGCCTCCTGTCCTGCTGACCCTAGGCAGTGCCCTTTGGACCCTCCTTGGAAGGGACTGGCCCTGCCTGCTGGGCCAGACATGCAGGATTTTCAGGGACTGCTGGAGGGCAAAGCCAGGAGCCAGTGTGAGCAGCTGGGCTTTTGGGCTGTGTTGGGGTGTTCCCTCAGGTGGGTGCTTTGGATAGGGGTGTAGTGTGGGCTGCCCTCCTGGAACCTCCGGCTCTTGAGCAAGCCTAAGGTAGGCCTGGCTGCCGACCCCTCTGCTTTTACCACTGCCGTGCCCCGCCCCAGTGCTTGCTCTACAGGCCTCTCAGCATTCACGCACGCCTGGGCTGCTAATGGTTAAATGCTGAGCAGGCAGCAGTGGATTTCTTTGGGGTTTTGGCTCAGGGTGAGACCTGCATTCCGGGCCTTGCTTGGCCCACATGCAGCATCCTAGCTCTGCACCTTCCCGTCCCAGTTGGCCTGCTTCTTGGGGTGGGGTGGGGGCTTCCTCCCTCCAGGCCTTGGGTCAGGCCACGCAGCTGCCGAGCTGGAGTGAGGGCAGCAGGGATGAGCTGGGCTCGGAGGCCCCGGGTCTGCAGCCAGCTGGGTGACCTCAGGCTGTGCCGACCCTCTTGGAGCCTGGGGTTGGGTGTGGGGTGCAAGGGGACCCATGATGCCTTTATGCCTGGCCCTGCGCTGACCGATGAAAATTCACCAGCTGGGAATCCAGGCCCTGAGTTGTTGGCACTTCTGGTGCTTCAGGAGAAGCCAGCAATTCTGGTGTTTAAGTTAATTTAAAAAAAAAAAAAATTTTTTTTTTTTTCTTTTAAAGTTGGCCACCAGTTCGCATTCTTTAAAATGTTCCTCAGACCTCAGGAAGGCCGCAGCTGCAGCCACCGTGTTCCTGCCTGCCAGGTGGTAGGCTCTGATGTGGGCCAGTGGACCCTGAGGGCGTCTGGGTTGCAATGGATGGGCGGCTGTGTGACTCCAGGGATGGGTGCCTTGTGGGTCCCCCATTCCTGGGCTGCCCACAGAGGGAGTGTGCTGTGGACAAGGAGCCATGTGGCCCAGGCCCTCTTGCAGGCCATGGCCTTCCTCTGGGTACACAAGAGGGGCCACAGTGGCTTCCCAGTTAGATGACACCGCTCTGAGGGCAGGGACGCTGTCCTTGGTGACAGTCCCCTACCCATGCTCCTGTCCCAAAGGCACAGGCTGGGGATGAGACACTATGGGTCCTGCCTGTTGCTCACCCTCATGCTGACATGCACTTTGCCCTTGGCCAGAATGTTGGGAATGCTGTTCATTTCTTCTTCTTATTTTGTGTGTGTGTGTGTGGCAAAATTCACTAAACAAAAGTCACCATTTTTTTTAGCAAGCAGTTTAGTGGCATTTAGTACATTCACAATGTTGTGCCAACATCCCCTCTGTGCTCCCAGAGCAATTTCATTACCCCTGCAGGAAGCCCCAGCCCCCTTAGCAGTCACGGCCCCTCCTGCAGCCGCTTGGCACCACTGGCCGTCGCTATGGGTTCGTGTGTTCTGGACATTTCACTAAATGCGATTGTACGATCTGTGGCCTTTTGCATCTGGCTTCTCTCAGTGTGATATTTCTTTTTTTCTTTTAAGATTTTATTTATTTATTTGACAGAGATCACAAGTCGGTAGAGAGGCAGGCAGAGAGAGAGAGAGAGAGAAGCAGGCTCCCCGCTGAGCAGAGAGCCCGATGTAGGACTCGATCCCAGGACCCTGAGATCATGACCCGAGCCGAAGGCAGCGGCTTAACCCACTGAGCCACCCAGGCGCCCCAGTGTGATATTTCTGAGTCCGTGCTTCATCGCTCCTTTTTATGGCTGGGTAATATTCCACTATGAGGATGAACCACATCTTATCTGTCCATTCACCCATCGGTGGGCATTGGGGTTGTTTCCACTGCTTGGTGATTGTGACGAGTGCTGCTGTGAATGTGTGTGTATAAGTTTTTGTCTGAACACCTGAGTTCTTTGGGGTCTATACCCAGAAGTGGAATTGCTGGGTCTTATGGTAATTCTGTGTTTCACTTTTTGAGGACCTACCAGATCATCTCCCGAGAGCAGATGTGTAAACACCTTATTTTTTTAATTTTTTAAAATTTTGTTTTGTTTTATCTTTATTATTTTTTTAAATTAACATATAATGTCTAATTTGCCCCAGGGTACAGGTCTGCACACCACTAATTCCATGCCCCTGGCTGCACCCCTGCTTGGGAGTTGGGGCTCTCAGCCCACTTCTGGGTCTTCCACCTGCCCTCCCCACGTGCTCCTGATTTTATTGGGTGTGTTACTACTTTACATTGTTGAGGTTTGTGGCATTTGCTCATGGCCCTGTAATTGTAAAGCTCACTGCTGGTTGGTCTTAGCTCAGCATCCAAGGAATCGATGAAGATTGGGATTCCTGTCCTGGTGCATTTGGAATATTCCATGTGTGTGCTAGGAAGTGAAGGCCTAGGGATGTGACACAGCACACTCAGGGCATGGATCGGAGTGGGGAAACCCTTTGTGTGCGCAGGGGTCGCTCCTGGGTGCTTATGCCATGGCTGCCCTTGAGTCCCCAACCCAGCTGTGCCCCAGACCCATGCAGTCCATTCTCTGCCCTAGCGGGAGGGCCTGTGAGTATGGAGACCACTTTGAAAATAGCAGCCACGTGGTCCCCGTGAGCAGCCTGTGCTGGCTTCCTGTCTGTGCACGGGGGCCTGCCCAGGGGCCTCGGAATGAGGGTGCTGGCCAGGGCCCACATAGCACCCCCATCGGCTTGCAGCCTATGCCACGATGCCAGGCAGGCCGTCTGAAGCAGGGGGTCATGGGGGCACCAGAAATCACATCGGTTCCATTTTCAGGAAGGTGGCGTAGTATGCCGACATGAGGGAGCCCCCTCAGTGGAGTCTGAGCAGCCTCCCAGTGTGGACCTGGGGATATATTTGCAACAAAGCGATGCTCTGAGAACAGACCAGGGCAGCCTTCTGTCCACTGATCAGATGTGTCTCCTGGTGGGCCAGTGCCATGCTCACCAGAAGGGTTTCTGCGGAGTTTTCAGTATTGCAGGATGGCGGGACTGGGGCATTGTTACCCGCCATCCGCCGTCCTCAAGGGCTGGTGATGACCTCAGGGGCCTCCATCCCCCGGCCAAATCCTGTTGCCTGCACCTTCCTTGCCCTCCTTCAGTGCCTCTGAGGGCCCCTGCTGCTCCCCCTGGGCTTTGGGGCGCATGGCCTGAGGGCAGTCTTGGGGAGGTACTTCTGGGAATATTCCCAAGGTTCTGGTATTGTGTGTTTTAGTGCCTAGGGGCTGCCGCAGCAAATGACCACAAACTGGGTAACTTACAAGAATTTATTGTCTCATATCCTGGAGGCAAGCAGTCTGAAATTAAGGTGTTGCCAGGCTCCCTCATTCCTTCCGGGAGCCCTGGGGGAGGAGACTTCCTTGACCTCTTGCAGCTTCTTGTGGTTCCCATCGTCCTCAGCCTGTGGCCGCATCACTGTGGCATCTGCCTTCCCCGGCATGTCTCTGTCCCATCATCTCAGAAGGACACCCATCATCGGGTTAGTGCCCACCCCACTCCAGAGTGGACTTGCTTAACTTGATCACATCTGCAGATAACCCCATTTTCAAAGTCACATTCCCCTGTCCAGTGGTTAGGATTTGGACATATCTTTTTGGGGGGACATAATTCAGCCAGCAACAGGAGCTCTGTGAATGAGGCAACAGCACGGTGAAGCCTCTGAGCCCAGCTCGGGGTAGAGCATCCCCCTCGACCGCCTGACATCCTCCACGGACACCCCCGTCTTCCCACTCCACCACACTCCTCGGTGCACTGGCATCACACTCTGCCTTTGTCACGGAACTTTCAGAGCCCAGAAAGGAGTGCTGTTTGCCCGTGTGCAGGTGGACCCCCAGGTCTGGCATCTTTCTGAGTTGTCCTGGGTCTTGCGGTTCATCTTGGCCGAGGAGTTAGCATGGCTGCCCTGCTTGGCGCCGGCTCGTGTTCCTTAGCCGGGTTTGCCGCGGTTGGTGCTCCTGCCCGGCGTGGCTCCAGCTTTGCTGTGTTGCGGGGCTACCCCGTGCATCCCTGCGGTCCTAGCCCAGGGCATGCATGCTGTGAGATGCGGGGGGCCGCAGAGAGGGCTTGATGCTCTGGCCAGGCCCCACACTGGGCTGCAGGTGGGAAGAAGCCTTGGGGGCTCTGAGGATTCCACGGGGGTGCACAACAGCCGTGGCCCCCCCATCCTGCAGCCCAAGGAGGGGACCTTGGCCCAAGGATCCTTGTTGGAGGTAGTGCTGGCACGCAGCTTCTGTGGAGCCTGGGGTGTGGTGGGGGGGAGCAGGGCCTGTGCTGGTAGAGGCTCCTCAGGAAGTGGGGGCCAGAGGGCCCAGTGAGGAGAGGCCCTCTGCTCAGGTAGGCAGTTGGGCGAGACTCTGGTTGCCACCTGCAGAGGGGGTTGGGGACTGCAGAGTTGATTCAGGTGCCCAGGCAGGAGACTTTTGCATTTTTGGAGCCAGAGGTGCTGGGGCTCAGACCCGGTGGGTAGCAGTGGGAGCAGGTGATGGCTGGGGGTGGCAGGGCCTGGCACTAGAACAGGTGTGGGAACGAGTCGGGGGACTGTGTCCCAGGGGATAACATGAAGGTGTGCACAGGCCAGTGTGCATAAGTGAGTGAGCATGCGCATTTGTGAACAGGTGTGCACACAGGAGTGTGGATAAGTAGTGTGCACTTGTGTCTGCGTGTATGCCTTCGGCAGCTGTGTGTGTATGAACACGTTTGTGTTGGTGTGTATGCCTGGGTGCGCATGCGTGCTTCTGTGCATACACATGTGAGGAAGAGTGTGAGCATATGCTCGCCTAGGCTGTCTGTACAGTCTCCTCGGGAGCATGCAGGCGCTGGGTGGGAGGCATGAATTTGGGGGCTCCAGGAGGATCCTGACAAGCGTGAGGTGGGGCAGGAAAGAGGGCTGCTGGATTAGGGAGTGGGCATTCAAGTGGGCTTCAGTCAAGGGCCGAGGAGGGTGTCCCCCGACCCAGCACTCGCTCTCAGGGGGTCTTCTAGTTTATGGGGGTCCAGGTTGTGTGGAGCTCAGGACAAGGTCTCTCTCTTCCAGGTTCTCTGTCCTGGGTTCATTAATAGCTTCCAGATGGCAGTCCTCGGGGCCAAGGCCAGCTTCAGTCCTCTCAGGGATCCGTGAAGAGGATCAGGGTTGCCACTGTACCCCGCATGCAGGGGCAGAACCACTGTGCGCTGGCAGAGCCAAGGGGCCAGGCCTTCCTGTTCTCAGGGGCAACCCCCGTGCTACCCCAGGCAGCTGTGACCCTGCTCCTGTCCTCCTGGACCCAGGGACGGAGGTAGGGAGCTGATGAGGCTTGGGGATGAGGCAAGGCTTCTTGGAGGAGGGGGCTCAGTGTGCCAGCTGGGCAGGTAGAGGGGCTGGCACAGACAGAGGCCCCAAGGGCGAGGGACTTGGCCATCTCCTGGAGCAGGAGGAAGACCCAGGAGGTAAAACAGGGAGCAAGGGCCAAGATGGCAAGGCTCGGCCAGCATGGTAATGGGGTCTGGTTTGATTTTCATCGGTCATCTATTTATTATTGAGGTGACTTTGAGAGAACATAAAATTAGCCATTTCAGATGAATAACCAAATGCCACTTAGGACATTCACAGTGTTGTACAGCTGACACCATCATCTCATTCTGAAATATTTCCGTGACCCTCGGAAGGAAACCCCATCCCCACGAGCAGACACTCCCTGCCCCACTCCCTCAGCACCCGGCACCTGCTGATCTGCTTTCTGTGTTTGCGGACATGTCTGTTCTGGACGTTTCACATGCATGGAATCATGAACCATGTGGTCTTTTGTGACTGGCTTCTCTCACTGGGCATGGGGTTTTTGAGGTTCTTCTGGGTTGTAGCATGTGTCCGGGCTTCGTTCCTGTTTATGGCTGAATAAGTCCATCCTGTGGATGCCCTCTGTTCTGTTTATCCATTCATCTGGCGGCAGACCCTTGGGCTCTTCCCACCTTTCTGGCCGCTGGGAACCTGGGTGTGCAAGTGTGGTTGTAGCTGTTAGTCTTCGTTTTGTTGGGGTGTGTGCTGAGGAGTGGAGTTGCTGTGTCGTGTGGTAACTCTGTTTAATGTGTTCAGGAGCTGCGAAACCGGGGTCAGGTTTTATTTTAAGTAGGGTGGCAACCTACTGGTGTGTTTAAAACAGGAGTGTGAGGTGGTTTGTACTTCATTTTTTTTTTAAAGATTTTATTTATTTATTTGACGGAGATTACAAGTAGGCAGAGAGAGGAAGGGAAGCAGGCTCCCTGCTGAGCAAAGAGCCTGATGGGGGGCTTGATCCCAGGACCCTGGGATCATGACCTGAGCCGAAGGCAGAGGCTTTAACCCACTGAGCCACCCAGGCTCCCCTGGTTTGAACTTCATTAATCAAGAAAAGGAGAGGAAGCGTTCCTGGCAGCGGTATGCAGAGAAGAAGGCTTCAGGCAGGAGAACTGGGGAGGAGGTGGTGTGGGTGTCCCGGTGTGAGATGACACGGGCTGGGACCAGGGGCGAGTCGCACGTGGCCCTGGAGGTTAAGTTGCTGGGAGAAGGGGGCCTGAGTAGACCTCTCGGTGTTCCCCTGCCAACCCTTTACCTCATCAGGGCAGTGCTCAGGCTTGACCCCAGCCCATCCCGGCAAGCCCTCCGGCCTCACCTCTTCATGGTCTCTCTGCCATGTCGCCTGTCCAGCTACCTGAGCCACACATGGTTCTGTATGGGGCCCATTTCACGAGGCTGAGCTTGTGGTCTGAGGGCAGTGAGGCAGCCGGAGGGCCGACCCTGCTCCGCCCCCTTACCTGCAGTGGGTGCTGCCCCTGGGTATGTGGGGTCTTGGGGGGCTCGGGGCAAGACAGGTATTCAGGGGGTACAGAGGGGGTCTGGGTGGCCTCCAGGATCCTGCCTTCCAGACCACAAAATGGCTTTCGTTGTTATTATGTAACTCCATAGTTGTGCTATGTCTAAAAAATGGAGCATAAAGCTATTTTGGGCCCGTGGTAATGAGGGCATCTCGCTTTTGTCTTATCTTCCCGTGGCCCCTGCCAGCCATCTGGGGGGAGGCAGCATTGAAGGAACTGCTCGCAGGAGGTGGTTTCCTCCCAGAACCCCAGCAAGGCTATGTGTCAGCATGTGGGTGCCGTTTTCAAAAATCATTTGTTTGGTATCAGCCCGCGGCTGCTGCTGGCAGACCGCCCTGCGGTACCTGGGATAGGGGAGGCTGGTAGGCGCTGCCCGCCTGGCAGGGGAAAGGCTGACTTCTGTGTCACCTCTGGGACCCTCCTCCCCGAGGCCGGTCGTGCACCTGTCACAGCCTGCTGTTTTCCAGGTGGGCCGGGCCGGGGGAGGTGTGGGACCCGCTCCGGCGGCAGCATCCCCATCTGGCTCCCTGCCTTGGCTGGCCAGGGGGCCACTCACTGGGAGGCAGCCCCCGTTTCTAGTGGCCAGCATTCCGGCTGGTGATATGTGTTATCCAATTGGTGACGAGATTTAAAATTAAACTGCGAAGGATCTGTTCCCTCGGCTACAAATAGAGACTTGTACTCGCTCGCTCCAGAAGCTGCGTGCACCTTCGGGCTCTGTTCAGAGTCAAGGCGGAGAAAGGACAGGTTTTAAGTTTTCTCTCGCTCTCTTCTACGTACCGCACGCATGTACGTGTGGGGTCTCGTGGACATTCTTAGTGTCCTGGGGCCACTGTAATAAATAACCACAAAGTGGGGGGCTTAAACACCGGAAACTGATTCTCTCACAGTTCTGGAGGCCAGAGGTCCAAAATCAGGTTGTCGGCAGGGCTGTGCTCCCTCCAGAGGCTCCCTGGGAGAGATTCCTTCCTTGCTCCTTGCAGCTTCTGGAGGCTCTGGCATTCCTCAGCTTATGGCTGTGTCACCCAGTCTCTGCCTCCGTCTCCATGTGGTCCTCTCCGTGTCTGTGCGTCTCTGTCTGCTCCTTCTCAATAAGACACCAGTCAGGGGATCAGGGCATGTCCTACTCCAGTATGCTCTTGTCTTAACTAATGTCATCTTCAGCCTCCAAATAAAGTCACATTCCCAGGAACAGGGTGGTCAGGGCATGGGTGTAGATTTTGGGGCGACGCACTTCATCCCACAACGGATCCTCCACCGGGTGGGTCCCCTGGCCCTCGGTGAGGCCCACGGAGAGGTACGGCGACATACCTGCCTTACATTCAAGCACATGGGGGTTACCTGGGTCACGCTGAGGCCAGAGGCTCAGCCAAATGTGGGTGGGGTCTCTGCTGTCTGGGCCCAGAGCCATGGGTTTTGTGGACAAGCACTGTGGGCCCCTGATGTCTGTGCACAGGCTTACTGCATCCTGGTTACCACGTGACGCTTCCTGTGGGAGAATCATCTGTGCACTCCGTCTTACCGGAGAGCCCTGTGTTGCAGATGGGAAACTGAGCCCAAATGATTACAAACTGGGCTGTGATACTTGGCCAGGGACTGGCAGGCCAGGGCTGGGCACGGACACAGGCCGTGTGCACACCAAACACCCCTTGCTCCCCATCCATCTTACAGCAACCCTGGTGGAGCGGGTTGCATGGTATCCCCCAGACATCTGTGTCTGGGTCCTAAACCCCAGAATATGTGGCCGAGACCCACTTTAGAAAAAGGATCTTTGGAGATGTGACTAAGTTAAATATCATCTGGAGTAGGGCGAGCTCTGAATCCAATGAACTTGTGTCCTTCTAAGGCCACGTGAGGACAGAGGTGGAGGTTGCTGTGAGGGCATCCACAAGCCAAGAAGCACTAAGGATTGCCAAGAGCCCCCAATGCTTATTTTAATTTAATTTAATTTTTTAAAGATTTTATTTATCTATTTGACAGAGAGGGAGAGAGATCACATGTAGGCAGAGCAGCAGGCAGGGAGAGAGGGGGAAGCAGGCTCCCCGCCTGATGCAGGTCATGATCCCAGGGTCCTGGGATCGAGCCCTGCATAGGGCTCTCTGCTCAGCAGGGAGCCTGCTTCCTCCTCTCTCTCTGCCTGCCTCTCTGCCTGCTTGTGATCTCTCTCTGTCAAATAAATAAATAAAATATATTTTTTAAAAAGGTCAAATTTATCATATATTTTTTGGAGATTCATCTCCTTTATTTTAGAGGAAGAAGGCAGGCATGTAGTGGGGGAGGAGCAGAGGGCAAGAGAATCTCAAGCAGACTGCCACCCACATCCCCGCCCCCCTGCCGAGCGTGGAGCCTGACGTGGGGGCTTGATCCCAGGAGCCCGAGATCATGACCTGAGCTGTAACCAAGAGTCAGACGCTCAACCGACTGAGCCCTCCAGGAGCCCTAAAATTCACCGTTTTTAAGTGAACAGTTCAGTGGCATTCAGTGTATTCACAGTTGCCGTCAGGCTGTCTGTCTCATTCCAGAACATTTTCATCACTCCCAAAGAAAGACCTGTCCCCCTGAGCAGTCACTCTCACTCCCCACCACTTTGCTCTTAGCCCCTGGCACACACGTATCGCTTTCTGGCTCTGTGGATTTGCCTATGCTGGACATTTTGTATACGTGGAATCACACATGGTGTGGTCTTTTGGGTCTGGCTTCTCTCACTTAGCATGAAGTTCCCAAGGTTCGTCCATGTTATAGTGTGTGTCCGAGGTTTCCTCCTTTTTGTGGCTGAATGATGTTTCACTGTACAGATGGGCCACATTTTAGTTACACCTTCATCGTGGGGTTGTTTCCCCACCTTGGCCGTTGTGAATGGCCCATCTACAGTTTATACATTTATTTACCCCTGACCTTCAGCCTCCCCACCATATCTGTCCCTGTCTGCCCTGGTGTTCCTGCTCCTGAAGCCAGTGCTCAGGAAGTACCTGGGAGCCAGGTGTGGATGCAAGAGGCCCTGGGAAGGGTGAGTGTCCGTCTTCCTAAGGCCAGCAGGTACAGAGCACTGTGGGGCCGTGGGGCCGCCCAGCCTCGGGACATGTAGCACCACCACACTCCAGTTTAACATGACAGTTTTAACGTGACACAGTTTAACATGTCAGATGTTTGTGGCTGTGGCCACTTCAGGGCGGCGTTCCCAGCAATGGGCTTGGTGCCTGCTGGCTGGGGGACCCTGTGGGGAACTCTAGGGCATGTGCTTATCTGTTTGGTGTTTCCTGCCTTGGGGCCCTTTGGGGGTGGGGATGCCTAAAGAGCCATGAACCCTTCTAAGCCAGAGGGAAGGGGGAGTTTTCTAAGCAGGAGGGCTGCAGGGCCCAGATGGACGGAGAGGGTTGCCCGCTGGCCGCCATTGCCTCAGAGCCCCTGGAAGGCCAGGCATGAGTCAGTGCATCAACAGTCGTGACCTCCCGCATCATGTGGAGGGAAGTGTGGTGCAAACACAGGTCACCGGCAGCCTCCTCGGGGCCCCCTCTTTGTGGAGGCCAAGACGACGCGACAGTGACAGCCGTTAGGTCTCGGGCTGGGGCGGAGGTATGTTGTTTTTTGTGCTTGCGGGATGTCAATTTCATGTTCACGTTAAAAGGAAGAGGTAACGAGGTGCTGTCTGTGTTTGGGGGGGTTGGGTTTCCTGGTATGAGGTTGGGCTTCAGGGCCTACCCACCTGGCCTCAGCTTCCCCGGGCAGGGGAGATGGCAGCCCGTGTCCTGGCTTAGGGGCACCATGCCTGTGCGTGTCTCAGGGCTGCTATAACGAGGGACACGCTGGGGGCTTACAACAGCAGAAGTTTGTTATCCCACCATCTGGAGGCCAGATATCTGAACTCAGGGTGTCACAGGGCCACGCCATCTCGAGGGCTCTGGAGGAGGATACTTCCGGGTCTCTTACAGCTCCTGGGGGTGCTGGTAGTTCCTGGCTTGTACCGAGTGAGCCCAATCTCTGCTTCCATCTCCACATGGCCTTGTCCCTGTGCGCCCTTAGAAGGACACTTGTCTTTGGATTGAGGGCCCACCCCGCAAACACAGGAAGATTTCTTCTTTCTAATATACTTACCTTTTTTTTTTTTTTTTTAAGATTTTATTTATTTTATTTATTTGACAGACAGAGGTCACAAGCAGGCAGAGAGGCAGACAGAGAGAGAGGAGGAAGCAGGCCCCACGCTGAACAGAGAGCCCGATGCGGGGCTCAATCCCAGAACCCTGGGATCATGACCCAAGCCGAAGGCAGAGGCTTTAACCCACTGAGCCACCCAGGCGCCCCTCTAATATACTTATCTTAATTTACATCTGCAAAGACCCTGTTTCTAAATAAGGTCAGTCACAGGTTCTAGGGGTGAGGATGAGGACATGAGTTTTCCAGGGCTTGCGTGAACCCACTGCACGTACCTGAGTTGACCCACCTTGAGTGCTTCAGTGACACCCCTGTGACAGGGACCCTGTTGCCTGCCCACCCCCCACCCCGTTTGC
Organism: Neogale vison; assembly: GCF_020171115.1. Lineage (NCBI taxonomy): Eukaryota > Metazoa > Chordata > Mammalia > Carnivora > Mustelidae > Neogale > Neogale vison. Next base: position 212,336,095 of record NC_058096.1, on the reverse strand, counting down.
CTCACCATGGTTACCTGCCCCTCCCAACCTCGTGCCCTTTTTGGAGGGGCCTCTCCGGAGCTGGGGAGGCCCCTCTGTCTTGAGTATACCAGGGTGATGTCTGTGACCTGCTGTCCATATGTGGGATCACACACCTGCCACTCCCCTGACCCCTTGGCCTGAGTAGGGGGAATCTCCTCTCTAAACTCTGTGGGGCCTCATGGGGCACCTGGGTGGCTCAGTCTTAATTAAGCATCTGCTTTCTGTTCAGGTCAGGATCCCGGGGTCCTGGGCTCGAGCCCTGCCATCAGGCACCCTGCTCGGTGGGAAGCCTGCTTCTCCCTCTCGCACTCTCCCTGCTTGTGTTCCCTCTCTTGCTGTGTCTCTCTCTGTCAAATAAATAATAAAATCTTAAAAAACAAAAAACCAGGGGCGCCTGGGTGGCTCAGTGGGTTAAAGCCTCTGCCTTCGGCTCAGGTCATGATCCCAGGGTCCTGGGATCAAGCCCCACATCGGGCTCTCTGCTCAGCAGGGAGCCTGCTTCCTCCTCTCTCTCTGCCTGCCTCTCTGCCTACTTGTAATCTCTGTCAAATAAAATAAATAAAATCTTTAAAAAAAAAAAAAAAAACCAACTCTGTGTGGTGTCTGCACCCTGAGCATCCCCCTTCCCCAGCACCATCCAAGTGGGCTGTCCCTCCCCAGGGTCTTTGGGGAGCCCTCCCCATTCTCACAGAACCCCTCACTGTCCAGATCATTGCAGTGGCCTGTGCTCGGGTTTATGTCAGCCTCTGGCCTGGAGGGGATAACATGGAGTGTTGGGCCCTCCTTTGAGCTCAGGTGGCCTTGGTCACTCCAGTTATATGGTTCTCCACAGCCCTTCCTGTGTTCTGGAGAATTTCTCTCCTGTCCCAAGGGGCATTTATGGGGCCGCTGGCCACCCTGCTCCCCCACCTTCAATCCCCCCCAACTCCAGTGTCTAACCCACTTGGGGACATCCCTGGAAAGGGAATGGCCTGGCCTTATCCTAGGGCTGCCTGTGCCTGCAGTGACAGATCTTTGCAGAGGGGGCCTTCCCTCCATGGAGGCATATGTCGTCTCTTCTCCTGAGTGGAGGCTCCGCCCTGGCCTGGCTCGGTCCTGCAGCACAGTTTAGCTCCTTGCTCTGAGGACTGACGGTGCAGGAACATCTTTGTGCATAAATCCGCATTTTGGATGATCTCCCTCAGGAGAGCTTCCCAGAAGTGGAATTACTGGGTCAGAGGGCAGGAACGTTGTTCAGGCTCCCTACAGACCCTGCCAAATGACTCTCCAGATGCTGCCGGCCACCTGTCTGGCAGGGTCCCAGTTGTTTCTGCGGTGGCTAATGGGTGCCAGGTGGGTCCACATGCCACCCACCTTTACCCCTCTACCCTCCGCTGACCAGCGGAAGAAACGGAGGTTCAGGAGGGGTGGGCACTGCCGGAGAGGCCCAAGGATTGGCTGCAGGAGAAACCCGGGGGCTTGAGCCAGAGGGTGCTGCCGTCGTGGGAGGTTCTTGGCAGGAGGTCCGTGGCGACACAGATGGGGTGACTATGATGGGTTGAAGAGTGTCCCCTGCCCCCCAGATTTGTGTCCAACCAGAACCTGCAAATGTGACCTTTTTGGAAATAAGGTCTTTCAGGTGTCATCAAGTCAGTGTGAGGTCGACCTCGAGTAGGGCGAGACCTTAGTCCAGAGACTGGTGTCCTCACAAGAAGGCAGCACCGAGACACACAGGCAGAAGGCTGTGTGAATGTAGAGGTAGGCGTCAGAATGAGGCATCCACAAGCCCAGGGACACCACGGAACTGCTGAGAGCCTCCAGAAGCCAGGAGAGAGGCCTGGATAGATTCTCCGACAGGCCTCCGGAAGGGTCCAGCCCTGCCACACCTTGATTTCAGTTGTCTGGCCTCTGGCCTGCTGAGGGAATACATTACTGTTGTTTGAATCCCTCTGGCGTGTGGTCCTCTGTCACGGCAGCCCCAGGAAACTTGTTGAGTGCCCAACAGCGGGAGTGGACAGAGAGCCTCTGGGGTCAGGATCCCTGCCCTTGGAGAAGCTCCCGTTTCCCGGTGCCCTGCCGCCCACCCTGTCCTCACCCCTCTCCCTCTTTCTGGCTCTTTGTTTTTGTTATGAGGTGAGGAACTTGATTGACTTTGTCCCGCACTTTATTCCCAGGCTTTTTCAGCTTGATTAGCTGTGTAGAATGGGTGGTGGGGGAGCAAAACCCGGAAAGAGCTGCAGGGCCCAAATGGTTTAGACTTAAAAATATCAGCGATCTAGATCTTATCGGCTCCCGAAAGCAAGTCACACTAGGACGTAGTCATAACCAGCAGCTCGAAGTGACTTGTTTAAGCCTGGTCTTTAGAAGTTGACTTGATGCCATTTGCCTCCTTCTTGAGGCCCCCTGGCCATGAGTCCTCCAGCCCTGTGGCCTCCCCAGAGCCTCTCGCAGAGGCTGGGAGAGCTTCCAGAAGTCACAGGTGAAGCCAGCTGCCCCTGGACCTTTGGACGGGGCCTTGATGTGTGCCGGGGCCGGCTGCCTGTCTCAGGGGACGCTGGCCAGCAGCGAACATGCTCGGCTGTGCTGTGGGAACCGGCACTCAGACGGATGGGGGGTGGGGTGCCTCTCGGGTGTCGGTCACCCTGCCCCTGTGGGCCAGTCGGCTTCCTCTTCCATGGCCACCGTGACGTGGAACTAGGGGGAGCAGATAGGGGAATGTAAAAAGCCGCCGGAGCAGTGTGGGTTGTCCGTGGCCTCCAGCAGATGACAGCAGAAGGCGGCCTGCATCTGTTGTTGGCTGTGCTGGTGGCGCTGGGCTTTGCTTTTGAGCCACGTATGGACCCTGTCAAGTACTGCCCCGTCTCCCACTTGGGGCCCTCACGCCTCCTCCGGGCCTGCCTGGGCTTATACAGTGCAGAGGCGGGTGCATGAATGCTAGACCCCCCCGCCCCCGGCCTGCTGTGCGTAGCCCCCTGGGGTCCAACAACGATGTGCTGCGACCCTGCAATCGGTATGTGGGTGAGGGAATGGGAGGGGTCGTGCCGCCCAGGCCCAGCTCACCAGATCCCACCCCAGGCCTGTAGGCTGTGGTGCCCTCACGCAGGCAGGAGGCACATGAGCCAGGGCTGAGCTGTGTTTTCTGTGAGACCCCACATTCTCCTCACTCCACCTCTTGCAGTCCCCAGGACCTGGGGCTGGGGTTGGCATGAGGTCATGGATGGAGTCTCCCATGACCTAACAGGGAGTTGTGTTTTGGGGATGGGCCCTCTCGCTGCTGCTGATGTGCCGAGACTCCCTTGGCTGGTGAGCCCACTGTGGTGTTTCCAGCCCCCGAGTCACTATCCCGCATGCTGCCCTGGTCTGGGCCCAGCACTGCCCAGCCTGCCCCTCTGCAGTGCGTGCCCATCAGAGCTGGCCTGGCCTTGTCCGTCCTCCCTCTCTCCCTGGGCCTTCACTTCTGCCCCTGCTGTTCCCTCTGCCTGGTCCCTTCCTAGCTCATTCTTTGTGGGTCCCCATGGTCGGCTTTCCCCCACTGTTTAATTTTCGGGTCCCCTCTTGCCCCAAGCTTGGCTCTGAGTGGCCCTGCCTTCCCCTGGACCCCCATGGACTCTGCAGCGGTTCATTTCCTGTGGCTGCCACAGCAAAGAACCGTCAGCTGGGAGGCCTAAAATGACAGAAATCTGTTCTCTCACAGTTCCAGACAACAGAAGTCAGAGATCGGGGTGTGGGCAGCATTGGATCCTTCTGGGGCCCCTGCAGGGGCCTGTCCCAGGCCTCTTTCCCAGTTTCTTGAGGCTTCCAATAACCTTTGGGGTTTCTTGTCTTGTGGCTACATCACCCCGATCTCTGCCTCCATCTTCACGTGGCCTTTTTCGTGTCTCTGTGTCTTCTTATCTTTTAAAGAGTGTTTTTTTAAAAGTAATCTCCACACCCAGTGTGGGGCTCGAACTTACCACCCCAAGTCTGAGTGGCGTGCTCTACTGACTGAGCCAACCAGGTGCCCCTCTGTGTCCCCTTCTTATAAGGACAGCGGTAATTAGGGTTTAGGAACCTCTTTAAAACCAGGATGATCTCATCTCAAGAGTCTTAACTAATTTCATTTGCAAAAACTCTCTTTCCGGACAAGGTCCCATTCTGAGGTTCTGCTTGGGTGTGAATCTGGGGGGCACTGGCCAGCCCAGTGCAGGGGCTGAGCTGATCCACCTCAGGCTGTTCCTGCTCTGTCACACACCCTCGCAGCCGCCTGAGCTGCTCTCTGGGTACTCTCCCCCCTGTGCCAGCCCATAGCCCAGGCGAGTAGCAGCGTCGTTTTATATTGGGGCAGTGGTGCCCCTGATTTCCCACCATCATGGCTCGCTAGCCTGGCAGCCCCAGGGGAGCATGCGCTGTTTGTCATTCTCACCTCACTGACCCTGGGGCTCTCCAGGGCCAGGCCCCGGGCACCTCATAGGCCGCCGCACCCTTGCATCCTGGGGGCTCCTGCTGGGATACTTCCGGGGTCCCCGGGCTTTGTCTGGGACTGGCTAGCAAGGAGTGTTCCCAGAGGACTCAGCCTGAGGTTTCCCATTCCAGGGGTCACTACCTGGAGGTAGGCTCTGGTCCCTGAGGTGATCACAGGGGCCTGTGAGGACAGGCCGGCCTGCCAGACAGACACCGGCAGGCAGCATATCTGTGAGAGGGTGTCGTGCACTGAAGCGTGTCCCCCAGATTCCTACGTGGAAGCCTTAATCACCAGCCTGCCGGTGTGTGGAGACAGGGTGTGCGGAGGAGGTGACGAGGGTGCATTGGGGTCATAAGGGTGGGGTCCTGATCTGCTAGGACAGTCATCCTTATGAGAAGAGGGAGAGCGAGGAGAGAGCATCCTCTCCACCCGCACGCACCACCCGGAAAGGCCACATGAGGACACGGAGAAGGTGGCTTTCTGCAAGCCAGCAGGAGGGCTCTTACAGGGACGGCACCCTGGTCTCGGACTTCTAGCTTCCGGAACTGGAGAAATAGTGTCGTTCAAGCCGCCCAGTCTGTGGCATTTTGTTGGGGCGGCCAGAGTGAATACAGAGGGTTATTTTAGAAGGAGGGGGTTGAGGAGAGCTTCTTAAGGAGGTGATGTTTGAGCTGAAACCTAAATGATGAGAAGGAGCTCCATGGAAGTTTCCAGAAAAAGAATGAGTTGGGTGCAGGGGCCCAGAGGCAGAAAGCAGAGCATTTGAAAGGACCTTGTGGGCCTCGCTGGAGAAAGTCCTTGGATTGTAACTGAGGCCCCCTCCTGTCACCGAGTGACCTCAGGGCAAGCCTGTTGTCCCTCAGTGTTTCAGTTTCCCCCCCTTGTAAAATGGAGGTGAAGCTGTGTCTCCCCATCCCAGAGCTGCTGCAAGTCCCCACCCAGGTTTGGCTTGCAGCCGGCTGGCAGGGCCGGGGTCTCGTTCACAGGGAAAGAGGCCCCCGTGAGCCAGCTGTGCTATGCTCAGGCCCCGAGGGACCCTTCACACATCCCAGCCGGAACGTCTGTGCTCAACAGCCGCCACCAACAAGGGAAGCAGAACGTGCTCACAGAGGACCCTCTGATTCAGCCGGGGCTGGGAATTTGGCAGCGGCAACGGAGCCTGATTAAAGGCATTCCGAGGCGCACTCGGTGTTTGTGTATCTGGTTCTGTATTTACACTTTGGGAACGAGTGAGGAGGCAGCTGGGGAGTGTCTCAGTCGGCCGGGGGGCCGGGGGCAGGGGTGACTCAGCCTGGAATCCACGCTCGGCCACACGCCTATGACGCTTTCATTCATTCCCTCATTCATTCAGTATTCCCTCCCGCGCTCAGCGGACGCTAGATGAGCCACTCCAGCGTACCAGCACACTTCCGCGGGGTCAGCCGGGTGCTCCTCCCAGCAGAGCCCTCTCAGGCCGCCAGCGGGGGGGGGGGGGGGGGGGGTGGGGTGGGGGGGGGGGACCGCCAGCGAGGGGGGACTAGGGCAGCGAGGGACTTCAGAATTAACTCACAGTGTACCAAAGAGCTGACTCTGAGATCTAGAAAGCTCCTGGAAGGAAGCATAGGTGTGAATCAGCCCGGACTTAGCCGAGGAGATGGGTTTTTATTTTTTTAAGATTTTACTTACTTGTCGGAGAGAGAGAGCACAAGCAGTGGGAGCAGGCAGAGGGAGAAGCAGGCTCCCCGCTGAGCAGGGAGCCCAGTGTGGGGCTCAATCCCAGGATCCCGGGATTATGACCTGAGCAGAAGGCAGATGCTTCGCCTACTGAGCCTCCCTGGCACCCCAAGGTGATGGGTTTTTAGATATGACGGTAAAACAATAACAGGGACGCCTGGGTGGCTCAGTCGGTGAAGCATCCAACTCTTGATCTCAGCTCTGGTGTTGGTCTCAGGGTGGCGAGTTCGAGTCCTGCATTGGGCTCCATGCTGGGCAGTTCATTCCCTCGTTCACTCCTAGCCGTTTACCCAGAGATTTGAGGACAGGGACTCAAACAGATACTGGTACTTGCCTGTTCCATCGCAGCAGCACTGGTCACCATTGCCAAAGGGCAGAACCAGCCCAAATGTCCATCAGCAGCTGAACCGGTAAGCAAAATGTGGTCCAGCCCTACGATGCAGTATTACTCAGCCACAAAAAGGAGCAGATCCCCGACACATGCTACAATGTGGATAAACCTTAAAAACGTGGTTCTGAGAGAGGAGCACCTGGTTGGCTCAGGTGGTAGAGCACGTGACTCTTGATCTTGGGGTGATGAGTTCGAGCCCCACGTTGGGTGTGGAGATTACTTTAAGAAAACAAACAAAAAAAGTCATGCTGTGTGAGAGAAGCCTGTCATAAAGGGTCACATGTGATTCCATTTAGGTGACAAGTTTAGAATAGGCAGATCTGTAGAGACTGAAGGCAGGGTGGTGATTGCCAGGGGCAGGGGGATGGGGCTATTGATGGGAATGGGGTCTCCTTTTGGGGTGCTGGAAATGTTCTGGACCTGGACAGAGGGGATGGTGGCAACTAACACTGCATGCGTACTGTGTGCCACTGAACCGTACACACGGAAAAGGTGCACTTTTCTGTTATGTGACTCTTACTTCGATGAATAAGTTGAGAAGGACAGAAAAAGCCATCACGGACCTTCCTGGTCGGGTACCTGTGCATGCCCAGCTGTCTCCCTCAGAGCCCCAGGTGCTCAATGCTCTCCAGAGAGTGTTTACTCTGCCTTCCTCTCCCAGGTGAATCCTTGCCTCTGCACTTGGGCAATGACCCTTCTCCCTTGGGCCTCATTTTACCAGTGGTGGGGAGGGCGTCCAGGTAGTCCTATGTGGTTGTGGGAGAAAAGTGGTCCCGGCTTGGGACTCACAGTACACCTCAGTACGTCCTACACTTGTGTGTTTGTCCTGACAGAGGTTCCCCCTGTGGATGCCAGGCCCCTCCATTGTGCCAGGGTCCTTGTGGGGCTGACAGATGAGAGGAGAAGGACCTCAGTCCAGTGGGTTTGGACACTGAGCTGTGGAGCAGGGGATCCTGTGTAGGTACACGGCATTGGGGTGACCCAGTGGGGGAGGGGTGCCAGCGTGAGCACCCCGAGGCAGTGACCTGCTCTAGTGGTGGAGAGCAGAGGGCCAGATCATGCACGCCTTTTTTGGTGGTGGCGGGGGTGGAATCAAGGTCCATTTGGAGCACACAGCTCCTCTCTGGGCCTCTGTAGCATGGCCCCCACGCTGGCCTTGGCTTTGCGGAGGACAGAGCTCAGCCTTCAGCAGGTCTGTTCCCCTTAATCTCATTAGAAGGCCAGCCAGTTGCCATGGCGATTGCTGGGTGGGGTGGGGGGGGATGGGGAGAGCCAAGGGCAGCTTCATCTAGAGTGAGGACTGGGCAGGGCTGGCAGGTAGGGGTGTTGCTGCACCCTGCGCAGGGTCCTGGAGGACTGGGGGGCTGCCCTGGAGAAGTGTGGGTGTTTGTCACACCAGGCCTTTTCAGGGCCACCATCCCCCATTGCCCAGCCTTGTGGCTTCCCCTTTGCCTTGCTGGAGATACCAGCAGGTGGGGGATGTGTCCAGCAGGCCAGCAGAGGGTGTGGGCATGGACAGAGGTGGGGGATGTGCACTGTGCTAGAGGATCAGCAAGGTGGGGCTGGGAGAGGCTGGAGAAGCTGTGGTTTACGTAGGGCTGGTGTCAGGTTGGGACGGGGAGGGGGCTTTGTGTGGGGTAGTGGAGGGAGGTGGTCTAGGCCTGGGCTGTGTCCAGAAGTGGGGATGCCCCGTCCGGAAACAAGGGTCCTCAGACTGAGGCAGGAACCCAAGTGGCTTTGTATGGAGAGACTTGTGTTGATGGCATCAGTGTGGTAGACTTGTCATCAGAGTGATGCTCTGACAGGAGGCTCCCTGGGGAGCAGGTGTGCTCTTATCCTTAATGCCACATGGCCTCTGACACTCTCTGGTCCAGCTGCCTTCTAGTTTGCAGGGTCACGCAGGGGTCAAGTTCCAGAAGTGAAGTCTGTGCCCTGCTCAGCCACTCCCAAGCTGGGTGGCTAACAGCCTTAGGCAGTTCCCTTGCCCAGTAAGTCTCGCTTTTCCCATCTGGAAAGTGGCGTGTGCTGGTGCTGCTCTCAAAAGGCCTGTCTTGGGCGCCTAGGTGGTTCAGTGGGTTGGAGCCTCTGCCTTTGGCTCAGGTCATGATCTCAGAGTCCTGGGATCGAGTCCCACATCGGGCTCTCTGCTCGGCGGGGAGCCTGCTTCCCCCCTCTCTCTGCCTGCCTCTCTGCCTATTTGTGATCTCTCTCTGTCAAATAAATAAATAAAATCTTTGGAAAAAAAAAAAAAAAAAAAGGCCTGTCTTGGTTGAATTGTATCCCTCCAAAACCTCTGTCCATGTGTTTACCCCAGAACCTGGGAATGTGCCCTTATTGGCAGGTGGGTCTTTGCAGATGTAGGTAAACAGCTCAGGATGAGATCATTCTTGATTGGCGGGTTGGGGGGGGTCCTGAATCCAGTGACAGCAATTATAAGAGAAAGGAGAGGGAGATTTGAGGCACACAAGGGGGGAAGGTCACATGAGGATGAAGGTGGAGACTGAAGAGATAATGGCCACAACCCCAGGAACCCTGGAGCCACCAGGAGCTGGGACAGGCCTGGGACAGACTCTCCCTCAGAGTTTCAAGAAGGAACCAACTGTGCCCACACCTTGATTTTGAACTTCCATCTCCTGAACCGTGAGAGAGTAAATTCTTACTGTTTTAAGCCATGCTGTTTGTGGTCATTTGTTACGGTAGCCCTGGGACGCTGAAGGTGGTAGGACTATTGTTGATACCTTAAATCTGCTGAGAAGGAGCCGTGGCGGGGACTCAGGGACACTCGGGGTGTCATCTGTAATGCTTGGGGTGGGGAGTCGTTGAGTGCAGGGTGGCCAGGGTCTGCGCTGTGCTTTCTAGGCCATCCATCGTGGATCAGATACCTCTGACCCCAGGGCCTGCTGCCGCTTGCCCAGTCAGTTCACACCTGAGTGCAAGGGGGTTTGAGAGGCAGGGACTGCACATGTTGTTCTGGAAAGATCTGAGCCTGCGGCAGGCTTGTGGGAGGTAAGGCAGACACGTGGTACTACTTATGGGGGTTCTGTGGCCACGCACAGTCCTGTGCTGGACACAATGTGACCAGCACACTGTGAGTCTTGAGTCCCCACTATTTGGTGGGGCCCGGATGGGGATGGTGGACAGGGTCCCAGTACAGCAAACCTGATGAGACCCACTGGAGGCTTCACACGAGTGGGTCTGGGTCAGCCAGGGATGCCAGCCCACCTCCACTTTCCTAATTTTGTCCCAGTGAGGCAGGAGGGTGGCTTTAGGGAAAGTTGAGTGAGAGGTGTTGCAGAACAGTCTTTGCAGATTTTCTGTAAATCTAAAACCTCTGCGATGAAAACTTCATTAAGAACAACACAAACCAAGCTGGAGGCTGATGTGATAGTGACTTGGAGGGGCTGCTCCCTGGGTGGGGTGTCAGGGAGGCCCCTGTGGGATGGGCATGGAAGGGGGGGCTGTCACAGGCCAAGGCCCTGGGGGTGCACAGACTCAGGGTGCTTTGGGGCCAAGGGGTGGGGAGAGCAGAAGGCAGGAAGTCTAGGTATAAGCATGGGAAATGAGGCACTCACCCACCCTCAGCCCAGGCCCTCTGAATCTGGAGTGGAGGCCACTCTCATAGTCGGGAGGCGCAGACTCCTGCCCCAGGCTGTCGGACCACAGGCCGCAAGCAAGGGGGAGCCCTGAGAGATGCAGGTCTTCTCTTCTAGCACCTGGCCTCCAGCTCGTGATGGCCTCATGTGGGCCTCCCTTCCCCATCTGCACTGCCCTTTCCAACAGCCATGTGGGTGCGGGGGGTGTTGGGGGAGGGAGGCATCCAAGCCCTGTTTGACCTTGAACCTCTAATTGTATTGGGAGCCATGTGGGCCTTCTGATAGGCGCTTGTGCGGCCTCCAAATGGGCCTGTTTACCTGGCTTGTGAATGTCGGCCCTCGAGAGCAGGAACAGCGATATTCAGTCATTCCCTTGCTCAGGTGTGCACACGTGTATTTGTTCCACGAGCAGGTGCTGCTAGTGACATGCCCTGGCTTGGATGCTGGGTTTATGGAGCTCTATTGGCGAGGCTTGTGCCCCACTAAGGGCAAGTGCCATTTGGGGGGGACACAGAGTGAGGACTGCTGGCTGGAAGGATGCACGAGGGGCTATGGCTTGGCAATAGCAAGAGGCTCGAGCTTCAACCTTTAGCTCATCAGGTCCTGCCTGGTGATGTCACTCTGCTGTCCTTCCTTCCCAGGCAGCAGGTTCTTGGGCAGGGCCCCAGGCTGGCATCTTCTCACCTCATTTCCCGGCTCCTGGGAGGGCAGTCAGCTCCTGCAACATTGGGGGGGGAGCCCCAAGATCACACTCAGGTCAGCAGGTCACTTGAGGGACACAGGATTCGCGGAAGCTGTTAAATGCTCACACTTAAGGTTTATTACAAGCGAAAGGACACAGGTTTCAACGGCAAAGGGAAGGGGTGTCTGGGTGGCGTCCCGGAGAGTTCTGTGCATGAGCTTCCCGGTGTCCCCCGTCTGTGGAGTCGTGTGGACAGCTTTCAGTTCTCCCAGCACCCCGTGTGGCCACACACATGGTGTATTGCCGTCCAGGGATGCTCCCTGAGCCTCGGGGTCCCGAGGGACTTACATGGACCTGGCTGACTGCCTCTCTAGCCCTACAGGGGGCGAGCTGATTCCACGTGGCCCAAGACCCCTCCCCTAAATCACACTGTTGGCATAGACCACCCAGTGTGGCCTGAGAGTGCAGGCAAACAAAGAGAGTCTTGTCAGGCAGAATGTCCAGAGGGCTTCCACCTCTCAGGCACTGGGGACAAAGACCAGACCTCTCCAGGCCAGGTGGACACTTTCCTGTGCTGTCAGTATGCACCTGGGGACAGGCACAGGGTGCCCCAAAGAAGTGCAGGGCCCCACACACCTCCCACTCCAAACCCAGAGGCTGTGCTCCAAAGCCTGACAGTCCTGTAGAAAAGCAGGGAGGCGGGTGGGAGGCCGTTGCTAGAAAGAAGGGCGCAGAGGTGGGGCCTGGGAGGGCTGGTGTCCCAGCAGCGTGTGAGCGTGGGCTTCCTGTCAGTCCCCGGTCCTGTAGATCATCCCCAACACCAGGCTCTCTCTGGCCTGGAACATGGCAGCTCTGTGGAGCGCTTGGGCAGGATGCTGGGGCTCCCTGAGCTGGCAGTTCAGCCTCTGACAAAGATACTTGTTTTGTAAGCACTTTCTGTGCCATATGCCAGGCGTCCCTGCCCACTCCTGGACTAATGGGAGGGGGAAACCGAGGCCATGAAGGGCAGTGGGGGGGTGGGGCACATGGTTCTTGAGGGTTGGCTGCAATGCAGGCTTCTGTCACAAGCCTCAGACACAAGCCTGTGGGTGTCTTGGGTCTGAGGTGACCCGTGCCCAGGCAGGGGTGGGGGCCCTACCCTGCTTGGTCTCCCCCTGCCTGTGGCCAGAGGCTGGCCTATTTCATCTCTCATGACTGTAGGGTAGGAGGGACACAGTGGGGTATTTACAGTGAGGTCTCTAGCCATTGGAGACGGATCCTGGGCTGGGCCCCGCAGACCCCAAGAACCACCCGCGAAGGATGGAATGGGGTCACTCTCCCTCCTGACTCCACTGTCGCTCACAGGAAACAGCTGTTTACCTGGGTGAGGTACTCTCCTGGGCAGGCGGCCAGTTCCTGAGTCTCACTTCCCCCTCCAGGATCCTGGGCCCCCCCAGGAAGCAGGGGCCGGCGTGGGAGAGTGGGGCGGCGCGGGCAGCCAGCTCACGGAGCGCTGCCAGGAGCTGTTTGTGAGGGAACGTGAGCCGGCCTTGTTGTGTACACAGTATCGACCCTAGCAACCGCCCTGGCCAGGGCCAGAGCGGACACCCACCCTCCCTGAGTGCCTGGCCACCACCTCTCGGACACGACGCCTGCCTCCCAAGGGAGCAGGACAGGTGTCGTGGACCATCAGCCCTGCAGGTCACGAGTGGTGCTGACTACACCAGGGACCCAGGAAAGTGGAATCGGCTGTTCGAGGGAGAGAAGGTCAGGTCCCAGCCTCACCTCAAGGCAGCCATGGCCAGTCAGAGAGCTGGGCTCCTGGGTCTTAGGTGTGGCCCAGTGGGACAGATCCTTATGTGAATGACGGGGGGGAGGCCCATGCAGGCATCCAGCCATCCCAGATGAAGGCCCTCCACTGCGCCCAGCTCCAGGGAGGCCAGCAAGAGAGGCAGAAGGAGTCTGGGGGCTTGTGCAGGACCCCTTACCACTCGGGCGGGATCTGGCCGCCCTGCTTGCCCCATGTGTGTGGCCGGCGGGATCATACACCCTGTGCTTTGAAAGGTAGCCCTGGGCTTCTGAGCCAGCCCCTCTGCTTCAGGCCATTGGAAAGACAATTCCTCGTGTGCCCTGGTGTCGGCTTCTGGTGTCTGGCCTCTGCCCCGGGAACACAGTCTTTAGCTGTGGAAAGAAATGGCTCCCCTGCCTGGGTGAGGGGCCTTCTCCACGGGCTCTGGGCTCCAGGTCTATCCGACACTGTCTTGCTCGTTCACAAACGATGCACGGGAACCAGCAAGGCTCCCCTGAGTTCATGGAGGCAGCCCCCTCAGGGCCCGCTGCCTTGCCTGGGGAGAGCTGCCTGGGGCACTGTGGGTTTCTGGTTCTGCTCTTTCGGGTGGAGAGACATGGGGCTCCTTTGAGTATGTGTCACAGGGTCCCATACCCTCTGTGACTGGTGCCATCAACCGCATCGCTTGGTACCTTTCTGGGCGCCCCCCTGGGGTGGCACTCTTCATGATGTGCTCAGGAAGGCGTCGGGCCTGTGTTGCAGCTGCCAGCTTCTCTTACAGCTCCAGCTCCAGAAGTCTCAGTACCTGCAGCTGGGCCCAAGCCGGGGCCAGTACTACGGTGGGTCCCTGCCCAACGTGAACCAGATCGGGAGTGGCACCGTGGATCTGCCCTTCCAGGTGAGCCCTTGCCCTCCCCACTACAGCCTCCCACCTGGCGCACGTTGTATCCGGGCCCCACCCTGGCCACAGAGGGAGCGAGCCAGCGTGTGTGTCGGCTGCTGCGGAGAGCTGGGGTCACCAAATAATTGGCGCAGCTCGCCTTCCCCGCCCCCACCTACTCTTTTCCTGTTTCTGGGACAGCTTGGCCAGGCCTTGCCTGGATCCCCCTGCCTGTCCTCTGTCAGCAGAGCCCGCAGCGAGGCTGTGGTCTGGCCAAGAGCGTTTCGGCAGCCGCTACACCTGTTGGCCGGCTGTGCGGCATCGGGAACCGCTCGGGGCCTCTGGGGCTTGGCTCCATCCTGCCTCACTAATCCACAAGCCCAGCAATTCTCAGAAGGAGGCCCTGTGGCCTGACCCCACTTGTCTGCAAACGTTTCTTGGCAGGGACGCACACAACACGGCTCCCGCAGGCCACACAGCCGCCGTGCACGTCCTTATCATAAATAATGAGAGATAAGGCCCACCGCCTGGGTGCAGGACTGGCCTCTTACCCCAGACTGTGCCCTGACCCTGGTCTGCAGATGGAAGCAGGGGTGAGGTGGGCCTGGGAGCGGGGCCGGGAGCTGGGGCCACCCCTAGCTTGTCTGGGCTCTGTAGGGACAGGTCCACCAGACGGCCACACACCTGCCCCTTTGTTGGGACAGGGCCTCAGAAATAGCCATGTCTATCCATGTGTTGACAGGCCAGGTGGAGCCCAGCCTGTCCCGCATGGAGCTTAGTCCCCCACCCACCTGAGTCACTCCCCAGTTTCTCCTCCTCCCACACTACTGCTGGAATGCAGCAGGGCACTGGCCTGGGGTCCCCTAGGCTGGCTCGGGGTACACCTGGCTCAGCCCTGTGTCCCCTGGGCTTCTCGGAGCATGGCCCTCCTCAGATGGCCCCCTTGGAGGAGCAGACACATGGGTCCGTTGTGCCGATCCTGAATGTGCTCCAAGAGCCTGACCTCTTTGTCAAGGCCCTTCCTAGTTTGCGTTTTTCTCCCCTCTTTCTGCCTCTCCCCTTCCTCTGTTTCCCCCATCTCCCTCTCCCTCAAGGGGAGCATCTCTCTGGGCAGCCCCCAAGTACGGCCATGGCTAGTGCCGGCATAGAGCCTCCTTGGGCCAAGGGTGCACTGGGGCCTGTTGGGCATCCCGCTGGGGGGCCAGACGAGGCAGGAGTGTCTCAAAGTCTCGGTTCTTTGCATTTTCAGCCCAGCGGATATCTGGGGGAGGCCCTGGCGGCGGCTCCTGTCTCTCTGGTAAATGAGCCCCTGGGCTGAGGCCTCGGCGTCCCTGGCACGTGTGCGGGTGCTGGGTATCCCTGTGTGGCTACCCCAGTGGCCTGGCGGGAAGTGTCCTGTCTGCCAAACAGAAGTGGACCCATGCTGCACCTTCCCCTGCCCTGTGTGGGGGAGCGTGCGTGGTTGCGTCACGAGGGCAAGGCCCCCGCCTGGAGGATCCGAGCATGGGCATCAATGCTGCATGGTTCGTCCCTGTGACACATGCACATGTGTGTGTGTGGGTCCCAGGTTCGGCCTGGTGAGCCGGGCTGTGGCCGGGCCCGAGCTTCTCTCTGCCTCTGGCTCTGCTTCAGCTGCCTTGGTTTTTCCCCCGGCCTTCTAGGCGTCTCTGGGAGGAGATGAGCAGCCCCTGCCCTCCGTTGTTTGTGCCTGGATGGCAAGGTTCCCACCTTCCCTCAGTCTCTGAAGTCTCCAGGCCCAAGGCCTTTCGGAGGCAAAAGTGCAGAAAGACCCAAGCTGGCAGGATTCTTTCTGGGTCAGGGAGAAACAGGGGGCCCCAGACTCCAGGGAGAGCTGTCAGCCCTGAACACTGGCCCAGGCATTCGGACGGGTAGGGAAGAGCAGTGTTTCCAGCCAGTGACAGTCTTCCGGAAGGAAATTGCTTTTGCCTGACTGCCCAGAGAAGGCAGAAGGGCTCGAGGGCCAGATGGCGGGGCGGGGGTACTGGCTGCCTCCAGAGCTGGCTAAGGTTGCCAGTCTCACCCCAGTCAGATGGCAAGGGGCCTGAGGGGTCCAGAGCCCCAGGGCAGGCAGGGAGCAGACTCCCAGGGGCCCCAGGGGCATGGAGCTAGGAGAGGGAGCTAGGTCTGGCTGGAGGCCTCGTGCCAGCCCCAGGTGCTGGAAGGAAGCCCCTTCCGGCCCAGCCTCGGTCCAGGGCTCCGGAAAGCGCTTGCACTTGGCTCCCATGGTGGAGGGATGAGGTGGTGGGGGAGGGTGTGGGGGGCTCATCTCAATCAAGACTGGCCAGGGCTCAGTTAGGAGCCTCTGGGGAGTCAGCACTTGGCCAGGTCGGCCCCTTGACGTCCTCAGCTGGAAGCCCTGGGGGCTGTCTTTTGGCAGGCCCCTCCAGGGATGACGTAGGTGGGGAGAGGAGGCCAGCCAGGCCGAGAGAGAAGGCAGAGGCCTGTCTGCACCTGGCGAGGCTGGGGGGCGCTTGGGCCGTCTGCACCCCTGGCACCCCAGCCGGCACCGGGCCCCAAGCTTGCGCTGCCCTGCCTGGCCCGTGCATGCCAGCCGCACTGCACGCCTGCTGCCCGGCGCCCAGGATTCCCGGCTCGCCCCTACCCCAGCAGCACTCAGAGGCTGGGGGCCCTGGCTGTAGGAGGAAGCCTGTCTGGGCTGTAGAATGGTGACAAAGGGTAACTCAGGATTGGGGGGCCCTGTGGTCACATTCTGGGGCAGAGCTGGGTTGGGTCTCAGGCCATGGCTGATAACTGTTTGGGTTTCTCTCTCTTTTCTGGTCTCCTTCGCCCCACCTCCCCACCCCGCCTCGCCCAGACACCCTTCCAGTCCTCGGGCCTGGACACCAGCCGAACCACCCGGCACCACGGGCTGGTGGACAGAGTATACCGAGAGCGTGGCCGGCTGGGCTCGCCACATCGCCGGCCCTTGTCAGTGGACAAACACGGACGGCAGATATCTTTTACCCGGAGGACGGGAGGGGGGCTACTGGTGACTGCAGCACCCGGAGTCTAGCTGACTGAGCTGAATAAGGGCTCCCCCCGTGCTCCGGGGCTCCCGGGAAGCCTTGGGGAGGGTGCATTTGTTGGGGCAACCCTGGCAGAAGCCGTGTGGCTAGCCGAAGGGCCTTGGGCTAGGGCCGGGGCCCATGGGACTGAGGCCCCGGGCTGCTGGGGTGTGCTGGCTGCGGGGAGGGTTGGGGAAGGTAAGGTCGGACCCACACTGTGTTGGATGCCTGGCTGGGCAGTGGAACCCAGAAAGACTGTGATGTGGGTGTCCACATGTTGGGGCCGTGCAGAGGGCAGCCCAGCCAAGGCAGCCGAGCCGAGGGGGGTCTGAGCCAGACCCAGACAGATCCAAGGGAGGCTCCATCTGAAGACAGAATTCTCCTCTGCACCTTGGCCAAGCAGAGATCAAGAGTTTCTCCCCCACCCCCAAGACTTGGCCGCCCCTTGGTGCTTGGCCAGCCAGCACGCACCCCTCCCCCCATCACCAGAGTCTGAGCGGCTGCTCTTGGGACATGCACCCCCCACCCCAAGCATCTGAGAACAGAGAAGCCTGTCATTTCCCACTTCTCATTTCCGTGGCTGGGGCAGCCCGACCAGCTGGGCCCCAGACAGAGCCCTCGGGCCCCGGGAGCCACCCTGTCAGCCTAGAATTAAGAGTCAAGACCCAGGTCAGCTGAATGAAACTCCCCACTGCCCCCCACGGGCCCCAGTTTCTCAGCCGAGGCCCCTCTTGGAAGGGGCGCAGCCCGCACGTGTGCTTGCAGGGGGTGAGTGCTGAGTGCTAGGTGGACAGGGCCGAACCCCGGGGGCTGCTCGCAGCCAGGCAGGAAAGGCCCCCGCCCTGCAGCCCCAGCTGTTTGCAGGCTCCCAGCAGCCTGGCCACAAGGTTCCTGGGGCTTGGGGTGGGGCCTGAGCCAACAGTGCTGTCCCCTTAACTCACACTCAAGCGGACAGCTGCCCGTACGGCACCGTGTACCTCTCGCCGCCCGCGGACACCAGCTGGAGAAGGTCAGTGACCCAGAACCGGCCCTCAGCCCTCTTGTTGGAAACAAAAACAAACTTACATCATGCTTGTGCTTAGAAAACCAATATGCAGTCACTTTAAAATGACAAAGCTAAGAAGTCTTCAGAAGTTTCTAGAAATCAGCTCTATCCTTGTAATACCAAGGTCATAGCTTTGGAGTCTTCCAGGGATTTTTTTTCTCTTTCCATGACTTTTTTTTTTCCTTTTATAGACAGAGTTGCGATTAGGTTGGATATTTAGTCTTTGCCTTTTTCCATTTAATGTTATATTATGAGTGGTTTCTCATATTGCTGAACAGTCACTGAAAATGTGATTATACAAGTATTATATATTTATTAGCAGAAGTTTAGGAATACACATAAGTGTACCTAGAAGGGGGAAAATGTCAATAGTGCCATCATCTACAAAGATTTAGAATAACAATAATATAGTTAGTGTTAATGCCCACAGCAAATAGTGGGATGATTGTGCACCAGTGTGAATATGCTTATATCATGAAAGTGTATACCTAAAAATGGTTAAAATGGTAAATTGTATGTTATATTTATTTTACCACACATAAAAAAATATGTAGGTGATTTCACCGAAGACTGAAAGTTATTTAAAAAAACCCATATGTATGAAATATAATTATATGATGTATCATTCAGTAATGTAATTAAACTCCTGGGCATGTATCGTATATCAGTTTTAACCATCATAGCTATTAACTGATACAAAATGCACAGAGCTTTGTGGAGCTTTGTGGAGTTGGTGCTTTTATTCTCCACGTTTTAGATATAAGGAAAGTGAGCACAGAGAGGTCAGGAGACTCACTCAAGGACACACAGCTGATTGAGGGGGAGCCGGGATCCGGACCAACTTCTCATTGCTTGTATGGCCCCAGGGTCAGAGGTCAGCTGGCCCAATCCTTTGTAAACTGCTCTTCTCCTTGAACTGAGTTTCTTCCATGTCACTCTCCGTAGCTAGGATGTCCCTTTTGGATTCATGCTGCTCTTTCATCCCCAGATTGCCAGCCGTGTGGCTGGACCTGCCCAGCTCCCCTTGGGTGCCCACAGTTTTCTGGATACCCAAGGGGCTCTTCTGGGGACCATCCCTCCAGGCATATGCAGCTGGGAGTACACTGAGTTACCCCATCCCTGGTCCAGAAGGCAGAGCTCTAGCAGCTCTCATGCCACACCCCCTCCCCAGGGGCTGTATTCTTTCTGGGTTGTTCTCTGAGCCTCCTATTGCTGCCTCTCCTTTTTGCTTATTACACCTGGTTTGCAACTGAGCATCCTGGGGTGGCACAGTTGCCCACTGGTGTTTGTCACCAGAAGGGGACACAGTGATGGGCTGGGCCTTGTACTCCCAGAGCTGGGCCATTGTGGGACCGTGGGGCCCCTTCTCCAGAGAGTTTCAGGAGGAAGGCACCATTCTTTCCCTCAAAGCTGAGAAGCCCACGGACAGGGTGGTAGCGGGGAGGGGCTGGTGGGAATGGAGGGACATTTCTACTGTAGCTTTTTGTCTTCAGCAGGCTTTGCAGATGAAAATCAGGGTCACTGCTGTGGTTCTTTTGAGAAAAGTGGGCCTGTGGTTTTATGCAGATTTAACAGCTCCCAAATACCACTCACCATTCTCACCCTGTCCCATTGAGCATATCCTGGATAGAGTGGGGCCAGGACTATCCCTTTATCCCCGTTGGGGCCAAGCCTCACTGTTTCTCTCTTCTTCTCAGGACCAATTCTGACTCTGCCCTGCACCAGAGCACAATGACACCCACCCAACCAGAGCCCTTCACAGGCGGGTCCCAGGACACACACCAGAAAAGAGGTATTGGCAGGGCATGTGGGCTTCTTTCCTCGGGTGAGGCGAGGCCAATGGGTGGCTCCTGTGCTCCCAGAGGTCACAAGCTTATAGGTGGAGAGACCTGCCAGGGAAGAGTCAGTGGGTGGTATGGAACAAGGGGAGAGGCTTGAACATGTTCAGAAATGGTGCTGCTTGAGTTGGGTTTTGAGGAGTGCATAGGAGTTTTCTGGGCAGAGAAAACTGCCCCTGCAAAGACACATTGGCTTCCATTCATGGATTCAGGGCATGGTCATACAGTATGCATGCCTTGCCGGTTCTGTAGGTTGTAGAGGACAGCCAGCCCCACCAAAAGGAGGCATTTATCAGCTCATGACCAAGCAGTCTAGACCGAGATGTCTGCTTTAGGTGCGGTTCAAGTCAGGGCTTCATGCTGTACCACTTCCTGGCTCTGCAGCTCAGAACCCTCCTGGTTCACAGTCTCTGGGCCCTTTCTGCCTCCTGTGGGTTGAAATGGGGCCGTCCTTTCCCACCTCTTTCCTACTCTCCTCTCTGGGCTCTGTGTACCAGTAGCTAGGGCAGATCTGTACCCAGGCCCTCAGCCTCTCCCCAGAGCTGGGCGCAGGGACAGTGTCCCTGGGATCTTCTGGGAGGGTGCATGCCATCTTAAAAATTGGGCAGTGTTGCCCAGAGAGGGGAGCACAGTGCTGTGAGGCTGCAAGAAACCCCACCCAGGCTTGATCTGCCCAGAGACACAGAAGCCAGAGAGTTAATCACATGCCGTTAAGGTCCGAACACTTCCCAGTTTTTTTTTTTGGTTACATTGCACTGTGTGAATGTGTGAACATACCAGGGAGATTCTGCTGGTAGAATGAGGATTATCAAGCAGATCTTCACCCCTTGAGGGGCGGGGGTCTGTGCATGTGCCATCGTCCCGGGATCCCCGCTCATCAGACAGTGAAGGTGAGATTGCAGAAAGAATGGGCTCCATACTGAAAGCAGGAATTCCAGGTGTCCTGGGGGTGAAGAGAACAGGGCGCCAGATGCTGCCCTCCTGTTCCCAATGTTAGGAGCCATTCTGAGGGGGCCATCTCCTTGGTGGGCTCCCCAGGAAAGTGAGACTTTCAAGGTAGGCTTTCCAAGGCAAATGTCATTATCCCTTGGGACTCTGTGACCATGGAAGGGAGTTGCAATGCAGGGGCCCTTGATAGTGCAGAGTCCAGCTGTCCTCGGAATGGAGAGAGGGGAGACATGTCACCTGCTCCCGTTTCTCTGGAAGGGACCCAAGCAGTGACAGGGTGAGGAGTTAGCCTGGCTGCCCTCCCATCCGTCACAGCTGCTCTCTTTGGGTTTGAAGGAGGAGGAGGTGACCCATCTGGCTGTGTTCAGTGTAGCTCTATTGCAAGCGTAAGACTGAACCTCCAAGAGGCATAAAGAAACTGGGTCTCATAAAGAAAATGTTTAATCTCACCTTAACCAAAAGGTCCAAAGAAAGGGGCCTTCAGGCATAGCTGGTTCCAGGGCCTTAAATGATGCCCATCCAGTCCCTCAGACCTTTCCTCCCCTCCTCTCCTCCTGTGGGACTGGCTGGCATTGCAACTAATTCGAGAGGCTGCAGTTACAAGGAGTGAATCAGTCAACCTCAGGCTGACACTGAGCATCATGGGCTGGGAGGCAGGTGACCACAAGGTGGCAGGTGGGGCAAGAGTCTGGAAGAATTTCTCTGCTGTTCTCTGTAGCCTGAGACCTCCAAAGCCTGTATCAGTCCCATGGGAGGCAGAAGTAATACATGTCCTCAGCTCCAGAGCTCCTATTTTCATTTCTTTTTAAGTCACAGGGTCTCTAGTTTATTTATTTATTTATTAGATTTACCTATTTGAGAGAGAGAGAGAGAGAGCATGCTCATGCTTAAGCAGGGGGAGGGGCAGAAGGAGAGGGGGATAGAGAATCCCAAGCAGACTCCCCACTGAGTACGGAGCCAGATGTGGGGCTCCCCATGGCTCAGTCCCCATGACTGAGATCATGAGATCATGACCTGAGCCAGACCCTCACCTGACTGAGCCACCCAGGCACCCCCACTTATTTATTTTTTTAACTGTCCTTCCTCTTGCTTTGCATGAAACCATTCTTTGTACTTGAGTGCAGTCCCCAGAAGTTACTGTTGGGGCGGTTAGTCTGGTGTCACAGTCATGATTGTGTATGTCAGGGCAGCTCCCCCCTTGGTGCCACATAGCTTCAGAGTGAAAAGGTTGTGATCATCCTTCTCTCCCCACCGCCCCCACCCCAGTCTTACTATTAACAGTTCCAGGAATGGAGGAGACCACGTCGGAGACAGATAAGAATCTTTCTAAACAAGCATGGGACACCAAGAAGGTAAGAGAGTCCTAAGGGCTTTTAGAAATGATTTTCCTTCTTGATCTTTTTTTTTTTTTAAAGATTTTATTTATTTATTTGACAGAGAGAGATCACAAGTAGGCAGAGAGGCAGGCAGAGAGAGAGAGAGGAGGAAGCAGGCTCCCTGCTGAGCAGAGAGCCCTATTCGGGACTCGATCCCGGGACGCGAGATCATGACCTGAGCTGAAGGCAGCGGCTCAACCCACTGAGCCACTCAGGTGCCCCTTCCTTCTTGATCTTTAAGCGTAGCCTGGCCCAAGGTGGAGAATTAGCCTACTGGGGGAGTTTTGCCTTCTCTCAAGTGTAACCTTCACACAGATTTGACCAGTCATATAGGCCCTTTTAACATGAACAGCAGACCTGTCAGGCTGGCAGAAGCGGTGAAAAATGAAAACCCAGGTTTGCCATGGCAGTGCCTGTACTAAAAGTGCAATGGTTCAGAGCTCAGCGTGGCCGCTCCCCAAGAATGCCCAGAGTGCCCAAGAATGACATGCAAATTCATGAAGCATTCCGGATTTCTGTGTATGGTATTGGCTGTGAACTAGACTTACTGTGGTGACCACTTCACAGTACACACAGCTAGCGAACCATCGTGTGACCTGAAACTAATACAATACAATGTTATAGGTCTGCTATAGCTCAAAAAAAAAAAAAAAAAGGAAGTCGAAGCTATGGAGGTTAAGTGACTTGTCCAAGGCTGTGAAGATACTCAGGGTTTAGAACTTGTACCTCCTAATTCTGAGCCTGTGATCTTCCTACTAACCCCTAGTATTGGGTCATCGTCGATGTTTATAAATGTTGATGGTCATCCTTAAAACTTTTATTCATCTGCACAGTAACTACAACGTTTATTAGACTACAAAGTCTACTTGGAATTTCCAGTTGAGTTGGGATTTCTGTATTATTTCCAGGTCCAGAAACAAATTTCTGAAGTTCAACCTATAAAATGTCTAGCGGTAAGATAGAATTTGTGCCATGAATACAGATTTCAAAGAATTTGCATAGAACAAGGTACACTTAAAACCAGAGCTATTTTGAATATTAAAAAAAAAAAAAAGAACTAAAACCCATTGCTGGTCAAGTTTTAGTGAATGGGGCAGCAACATGAATTGCTCATCCCCTTCAGGGAATCGTAGGGAGGTGACAAATGAGCAAACCGATGTGTTCCTCAAAGGCATGTGTTAGAGCTTTTGGAATAAACTGGAAACAACCTGAATGTTCAACAGTAGGGGATTTATAATGAAATTATCCTTTGTCCCTTGTGGAAAGTTCCACATATGTGGAGTAGGGATTTTGTTTTTTAAGTATGCTCCCTGCCCAGCATGGAGCCCAGTGCAGGGCTCGAACTCATGAGCCTGAGATCAAGACCTGGAGTCAGACATTTAGGGATGCCTGGGTGGCTCAGTCTGTTAAGGGACTGCCCTTGGCTCAGGTCTCGATACCAGCCAGGGTCCAGGGATTGAGCCCCGTGTCAGGCTCCCTGCTTAGCTGGGGAGTCTGCTTCTCCCTCTCATCTCCCTGCTCATGTTCTCTTTCCCTCTTTCTCTCTCTGTTTTTTTCTTTTTCTTTCTTTCTTTTTTTTTTTTTTTAAAGATTTTATCTATTTATTTGACAGAGAGAGAATGACAGTGAGAGCAGAGGGAGTGCTAAAGGGAGAATCAGGCTTCACGCTGAGCAGGGAGCCCGATGCGGGGCTTGATTCCAGGACCCTGAGATTATGACCTGAGCCAAAGGCAGAGGCTTAACCCACTGAGCAACCCAGGCCCCCCTCTCTTGAAAATAAATAAATAAATCTTAAACAAAGAAAGAATAGGACGTTTAACCGACTTAGCCACCCATTTGCCCCTGGAGTTAGGATTTCTGATGGAATTTTGGAGGTATGAGTGACGCTTCTTATAATACTGTTGTGTGGAAAGAGTGGGATAAAGCTATTTAGAAAGGTGTACAACACTTAGAAATGGACAGGCACACCTCATTTTATTGCACTTTTCTTTACTGTGCTGTGTTTTTTTTACCAGTGGAAGGTTTGCGGCAACCTTGTGTCGAACAAGAACATCGGCGCCGTTTTTCCAACAGCAATTTTCTCACTTTGTGTCTCTGGGTCACATTCTGGTAATTCTCACGGTAGTGTTTTCATTATTTTTTTTAAAGATTTTTCAAAAAAAGATTTTATTTTTTTATTTGTCAAAGAGAGGGAGAACACAAGTAGGCAGAGTGGCAGGCAGAGGCAGAGAGAGAAGCAGGCTCCCCACTGAGGAAGGAGCCCGATGCGGGACTGGATTCCAGGACCCTGGGATCATGACCAGCCAAAGGCGGCGGCTTAGCTGACTGAGCCACCCAGGCGTCCCAGATTTTTTTTGAATCTGTTAGAGAGACAGAGAGAGAGAAATGGGGAATGAGTGGTGGGGAGGGGCAGAGGGAGAAAGAGAGAAAAGCAGACTCCGTGCTAAGCAGGATGCCGGATCTGAGCTGAAGGCAGGTGCGTTTTAACCAACTGAGCCCCCCGGGTACCCCTGTACTCATTACTGTGTTTGTTGTGTGATGTTTGATTCATGATTACAACTCGCTGAAAGCTCAGATAAATGCTCAGCATATTTAATTAAGATACATAGGTACATAAGTTTGTTTTTTTTTTTTTTTTCATAAGTTTTTTCAGATATAGTGCTGTCACATACTTAACCACTGCAGGAGAGGGTAAACATAACTTTTATATGCACCAGGAAACCAAAAAATTCACTTGTCTTACTTCGCTGTGATACTTATTGGGGTGGGTCTGGAACAGAAGCAGCGTATCTCCCAGATACACCGTCTACACACAGATGCCTGGGGAGATACGCGCGGTGACGGCGGGGGGGGGGGGGTGTCCTCTCCAGTGGCAGGTGTGGGCGCCACCGGCAGCCTTTATCCCTGTCTATTTCTTCCAGTTTTAGATAGAGAACACGGTGATTTTTGACAAGTTCAGGGAAGAAAATAACTCAAAAAGAATTCTACCAACCCCGACAGAATTGTGGTTGCAGAGAGGTGGGTAGGACGGACATCAGGATCCTTCCGAGTGTTCAGTGTGCCACTGAGCCCTCAAGCAAAAGCGGCGAGTGTCGGTGGAAACACACTTGACATCCTGGGAGCACGGAGAGGGTAGCAGACCTCAACATCGTGGCCCAGCTTGTAACTGCCTCGTGCGCAGACGCGTGCTGAAGGATGTCGGCAAAGGGATTCCGTTGGAGTCACTGGGAGTGGGGTGGCGTTGGGGGGACAGGCAGTGATGGGTGAGTTTTTAATACTGTTTAGAAATCTGCTGTTATCTCCATAATGTTCACGGGAATGCTTTTGAAAAGATTCTTTAGAAAGTCAGTGTCTTCATGCTTTGCAAAAATCCGGTAATGAAGCGAGTGTTTACTCACAGAATTAAGGAGCCCATGGCCAAGTAGAAACCTGTTCCTCTGGCATACTCTGCAGAGGCTTAACCCTGCTGGTCGCACACCACCCTCAGAATCCTCAGTCACTGCTGGCACACCCCCGCCACCTGCCCCCGGCCTCCCCCCACCCCATACATGCTGGGCCTGCGCGTAGAGGCTGCCAGCCCAGCCCCCCACCAGTGCATCCACCTTCTTCTAGCTGATAATCCCCAAAGAACACATCAGCCTGAGGGCCTGTGAGGTGGATGGGGAATTAGGGAATGTGACACAGCTGGAGCCCTCACATCAGCACTTGGGGCTCTGTCCAGTCACGTCTGCTGCTGTCTGAAGAGTTCTCTCCTTTGTCCTTGAGTGAGAGTCTAGGGGCTCTGCCTAGAGCCTGTAGTTCTCAGGTGACCTAGTGGCCCCAGCTCGAGGGCAAGAAACCAGGACCTTGCTGCCAGCAGGCTTTCCCTGGGACCCCTCCCCAGGCCACAGGGCAGCTAGAGTCTTCGACCTTCGTCCTCAGGGGGTGGGGACGTGGGCTCCATGGGTCCCTGTGAGAGCCAGAACTGGGGGACCACTGGTAGGTGAGTCCATGAGGGGCGTGGGCAGCACCCTCTGTGTGTTCGTTGTGCTGTCCCGCTCTCCCCAGGAGCTCCACCACTCTGATCTAGGAATGGAATGGGGGACCAGCCTTGGTCGCCTGGGTTTCCAGTGGTGCCATCACTGAGCCGGTATCTGACCCCTGTGGCATGGCCCTGGGGTTTTCAGGTGTAGAGTAGACAAGGCACATTCTCCCTCAGATGTCTGTTCTGACAAGGGACCTCGTCACCCCGGTCTGCTGTGCCCACCTTAGGGGCAGGCGGAGCTAGGCTAGGATGTGCCTGTTGCCCCCAAGGGCAGGTGCTGGTGGTGGGAGCGGTAGAGACTCCTCTGCGTATGACTCTTGCTTTTGCCCCTGCACACGTCCAGGACAGGCCCCTTGGTCTTTGAGGCTGCCTAGTTCTGGTTTGTGAGACATCGTGGGGCCTTACAAACTTCCCCTCTTGCTGGCATGGTCAGCTGCGCCCCAAGGAGCCACGGTGCGTGAGGAGGCCCGCTCAGCCTCTGTTGTCTTTTCTTTCAGGCGGGGTCCAGGCCCAAGTCCTGCGAGGTCCCCGGGATCAAGTAAGTGTCAGCAGGGCCCGCCCTGCATGCCCAGGGCTGGTGGGGCTGCTCCAGTGACCCCCGGGCTTCCCGTCTGCTCAGGAGGCTACAAGTCCTAATAAGAGGACTGCCCCGCGCGGGCGGCTAACAACCCTCACCGGGTGGGGGAAGAAGGGGCCCTCCTACCCGTCCCTGCATGCAGGGACTGAGCCCCCTCTCGCCTCCACTCAGCCTCAGCTGGCGCACTCGTCAGCCCCAGCCTGTCCCGGGCCAGGAGGACCCTCACCCCAGCCCCCTCTCCTGTGTAGATAGGTTGTTTCCCAAGGTCCCACTGGAGATGCAGGCCAAACATGGCAGCACCTGATCCCGGGGTACCATTCTCCGCCTCCTGATGTTTTGGGGCCAGTCTCCCCCCACCCCCTCACCCCCCACCACAGCTCTTGGGGGAGAATGGGCCGGGGCCAGAGCTCACCTCCCCCCCCCTCTGTCTGGCCTTCCCCCCAGCATCTTTCCATCCGCTGACCAGGAAAACACTACAGCCCTGATCCCTGCCACCCACAACACAGGGGGCTCCCTGCCCGACCTGACCAACATACACTTCCCCTCCCCCCTCCCGACCCCGCTGGACCCTGAGGAGCCCACCTTCCCCGCGCTCAGCAGCTCCAGCAGCACCGGCAACCTCGCAGCCAACCTGACTCATCTGGGCATCGGCGGCGCCAGCCAGGGTAAGGCCAGGCCAGGCGGGGGCAGGATTGCCTTCCCCGGCAGAGCGCAGCATCTAGTGGAGACGACACGTGGCTTTGAATGACGATTTGGCAAGGTGCCCTCCAGAATGCCGGGTACCAAGTGGGAGCTAGAACCTATCCCAGGGGCTGGGCATTTCCCAGTACTGCCTGGGAAGGCATCCCAAGTGGAGGGCACACAGCCTGGAGGTGGGAAAACTCCCAGTGTCCCCAGGGGTCAGACAGTGGTTCTGAGGGGGAACTGGGTGAGTCCAGAACATTCTAGAAGGGGAGCCCCCAAGGGTTTCACTTGTGGGGTATACCAGGCTTTTCCCCTGCCTCTCCTCATCCTCAGCTCTTCATGGAGGGATGGGACCAGGCTTGACCTGCTCTGTCCACACTCCCTCTTGCCCAGTGGCTGACGGTGTCCCCTGCTTGGGACACTCCAGCCCAGGCCATGTCCATGGGGACATCCCATGGGCCCATCACCTTCCTCATAGCTTCCGGTGCTGCCCCAGTCCTGCTTCCCTGGGGATGAGCAGCTCTGTTTCCCAGTGGCTTGCCTTCTTCTCTTGCCTGCCCTGACCTGTGGATGCATCCCCTTAGCCCTACATTTAGGACCCAGCCCAACCTGGAGCCCCTCCCCCTTGCATGGCCTCCACCTGTCTGCCCTCCATCCGACCCCCAGCCTCTTCTCACCCAGAATACTCTTGTGACTCTTGTCTGCTCAGCACCTTGCACGGGTCCTCATCTCCCTCCCAATGAAAACCCGAGACCCCTAGGGCCTAGGAGGTCCAGTTCACCCTCCAACTTGGTCTCCGCCCCCACCCCTACCTCTGTTGCCTACACCATCTTCTGTCCAGCCAAGCAGGGCCTTGACACATGCTGCCCCTCTCCCACAGTCCTTCTCTTCCTCCAGGTGGCTGCAGAGCCCCTCACCCACTCCATCCCCACTTATACCTCCTCTTGGTGAGCCATCTTGGTCCCCTGCCCACATAGCCTCATCCCCGGTCTCACTCTGCCCTGCTTTTCTGCACTCACCTGTTGCTCTTGAGTCACTGCTTTGCTCAGGCCGAGCTCTCCTGTGTCCCCACTAAGACTCCGCTGTCCCCAAGTCCCTGCTGTCATTCTGCACCCATGTGGACTGTGGGATGTGTGGGTTTGCATCCAGGGAGGAGATAAGGCAGCCCCAACAGCCTTGTGGTGGGATAGGCAGGATGGGCCATGGGGGGACCCCTCTGTGAGTCCACACATGTCAGGACTTGGCGGCCAGTGCGAGCACAACCTTGCTGTGCCCTCCGTCCTGCCTGGAAGCCAGCGCTCATCCCATCCATCTGCGTGTCACACCTCTGCCCCAGGTGTGATGGGCAGCACCATGCGGGGTTTCGTCAGGGAGAACCACGTGCTCCAGTTCACATCTGCCATAGCCCTTCTGGCTCCGCAGGGAGAACAGGCTGTCGGGAGGGGCGGCAGCGCCAGGGCAGGGCCCCATCAGACTTTCTAGAGAGACTTCCAGGTGAAGTTGGCTGGCTTGGAAGCTGGGTCAGTGTGGGGAGCAGAGGACTTGAGGAGCCTAGAGTCGTTCCTGGCTTTGGTGCTGACGGGGCAAAAGGCAGGGCAGGGGTGCTGAGAATAATGTAGGTGTTCCTAGGATTCTAGACAACATAGAAGCCGGCACAGTACAAAGGGGAGCAAGACCCTGACCTAACACTGAGGCTTTGTTCCTGCTTGTGCACCCCTGGCCCTGTGCCCACCCAGGTTCAGCCACCAGGCAGAGGGCGCCAGCCCCCGCTGTACTCCCCCCAGCCCCAGGAGGGCCTAGAAGACCAAATGAGCAAATTCAGGAGAGCCTGGGACCGACGGCCTCCTGAGAGGTGGGTGGGCAGGCAGCACGCACACAGGCCTGCACGAAGCAAGAAATCGGAAGGTTGGCTCTGGGGATGCCGGTGGGGGGCCCCTTGTGCAGATACCGCTGTTTCCTGGCCCCCGGTCTTTCTCCTCACGTCTCGCCGTGGCCTCCAGAGCACTACCCCCTCCTCCAGAGGGTCCTTGGCAGCCCCCCAGCACCCGCCCGGGAGCTGTGCACCTCTGGCCCACGCCGAGTCTAAACAAGCACAGGAAAACACAACACATGTGAAAGCCATAGACGCGGGAAAGCGCAGACCCCGGGTGTGGGGCCCAGACCCTGGCCCGCCTGGCTGGGAGCGTCAGCCCAGTAATGTCTGACATGTGTTCGGTTGTTTGCGAACCTGCCGCTCGAGCAGTTCGCCTGGCAGGGGCTTCACTTTCTGGGCGCATTTTAAATCAGGCCGAGCCGCCGGCCCCTGGCACACGTGGAGATCACCCCCCCCACCACCAGCCCACCCGCCAGTCAGAACATGAGCCCCTCGAAGAAGAATGGGAGGCGTCCGCCGCCAGGGAGACAGCGGCCCCTCTCGTCCTCTTGAATATTTGCTGAGGTCGTTTTCCTGGTCGTCGGCCAGAACCCGGAGGAGGGCAGGCCCGGGTCCTCCTTCCTGGCACAGCTCCGAGGCCTGCCGGCCCCGCACACAAGGCTTGCGTGCTTGAGGCTGGGCCCCTGCCACCTGGCTTGCCCTCCCCTGGCAGCTCTCCCTGCCCGCCCCAGACTTCCCTTCCAGCTGGCCTCACTCCTTTTCCCAAAGGTGATCCAGGTTGCCAAAAGGAATTCAACAGCAAGGCGTCTGTCCGCCCTCCTGGCCCAACTGGCCTCTCCCAGGGTGGTGGCCCGCCCAGTGTGAGACCAGGAGCTCACCCTGCAGCCCAGCAGAGGATTAAAAACCCCCTTGTATTCCGGATAGACAGAGGCTGGCAGCGCAAGCGCACATGCAGCCTGCCGGTGTATTTTGTCTGGCCTGTGGTTGCGTGCGTGATGTCTGAATCAACATTTAAAAATCAGGACTAAGTACATGTTAAGACTTGGGATTTCTGGCTTCTCTTGAAGAATTGGAAGGCCCAGCAGTGGTGGGTCGAGGTTCTGTGCCTTGAGATGGTCCGGTTTGCCCCCAGCCCCTGTTGCTCCCCTGACCCTGTCTCTCCTGGCCTTTGCTTCTGCTGCTACTGAGTCCTGACATCACTGCTCCCTGGGTGTAGTGTGTTCTCAGCCTGGGGACATAAGAGGCCATGGATGCTCAGAGAAGGAACAGCCCGTGGGCCTGACTCTGAATGTCTTCCTACCAGGCATCTCCTGGACTCTGCCTACTCAGGCTTCCTGTCCATGCTGTGCGTGCAGCATCTTGGTTCTGGGGCCCAAGGTCTGTGCATAACCTGGAAACTGGGGCTCTGCCTTGGGAGCCCTCCGAGGTGCCAGGCCCTGCTGCGGTGCACAGCTGAGTGGAGCTGCCAGGGTGACTGAGGGGAAGTGCAGGCGTGACTGGGCTTGCCTTGCACAGTGAGCAGCTGCCCGGGGTAGAGGGAAGGCTGCCCATCCTCTCCCCTCGGTGCATACTGGGTGTGCTCCCACTGACCTGGGAGCCCGCTCTCTCACCTGCTGGAACCAGGTTGATCTGATGCCCTTGGCAGGTTTGGCCCAGCCACCCTGGGTGAGTCAGGCCCCTGCATTGGCCTTAACTGCAGGCTGGACTGTCTTCTGAGCCTGCTCCCAGCCTTACCAGGGGCCTCACGGTGAACTCTTGAGGGTGGCTGTTACCATCTCCATCTCAAGGATAAGGACACCAAGTCTGGGAGATCAAGCCAAGCCCCCAGGGCTCTCCTAGGCATCATCAGGAGGCTGTTGCCTCCCTGGCACAGTGCCCCAGGATGGGGCAGGCCCCAACTGCTGCCACACTGAACTTGACCTCACTCAGCTCCTTCATGACAGATGCATCCAGGGATAGGATTGCTGGGGGAGGGGCGCAGGGTGAGGGAAAGGGCAACACAGAGCCTTCCTGACGGAGCTCAATCAGGAACGTAGGTATTGTAAGAAGGTAGAGAGTGATTGAGTTTCCAGCAGGACTGGTGAGCATGGAGAGCACAGAAGGTGGAGAGGTGTGGGGGGAGGGGCCGAAGGAGCAGTTATAGGAAGGTACAGTTTTGTTAGAGGAGGATAAGGAGAGCATGAGGCTTTAGAGAAACTGCAGCCTCTGGACAGGACCAGCTTTCTTTTTTCTTTATCTTTTTAGGTATTTTATTTATTTGAGAGCAAGCACACACACACTAGCCAGGGAGGGAAGTGGGGGCAGAGGGAGAAGCAGACTCCCAGCTGAGCAGGGAGCCTGACTTGGGCCAGATCCTAGGATCCTGGGATCATGACCTGAGCCAAAGGCAGACGCTTAACTGACTGAGCCACCCAGGCACACCCAAAGCAGCTTTCTTGAAGCTAACCCACCCCCAAGCCAGTGTAGGCAAAAAAGGGCACTGATTATCTCCCCAAACCAGGAAGCTCCAGTATGGCCGGATGCAAGGCTCAGGTGCCGCCTCTACCCCTCAGCACCTGATTCTCCAGCTGTCTCTTCCACTTGCAGCCACGTGATGCCCCTTCCTACACAGCTCCAGATGTCACTCCTTGGAGTTCATCAAAAGTCCCAGGGCAGGCTCTCATTGGGCCAGTCTGGTAACATGTCCACCTGGGAGCCAATCATGTGGTGGTCCAGAAGCAGGGAAGTGCTGATTGGCAGGGCCTGTGGGTCACACCCCTCTTGGAGGGATGGTAGGATCAGTAGGAGAGTGTCGACCAACGTGGGGATAGGTCAGGAAGGAGAACAGAGCCCACACTAGTACTGGGGACTTGGAGGGGGCACCCTGGGTTTGGTGATGAGGACATAGTGGATTTTGTCTGATTGATTGGGCTGTTCTCAGCAGTGATCGTGGTGTTTGAGCGGCCCTCTGGAGGCTAGAGTCATGCCCGCCCTTCTCTCCTGTCCTCCCTTTCAGGGATGAGCACACCAGGCTCCTCACCGCAGCACCGCCCGGCTGGCGTCAGCCCGTTGTCCCTGAACACAGAGGCGAGGAGGCAGCAGGCCCAGCAGGTGTCATCCACCCTCTCCCAGCTGTCACCCATCACTCAGGTGTGAGGGCCTGGTGGGGTGGGGGAGGTGTGGCCAGCTCTACCTCTCTGGGAGACCTCCCCCTCCTCCCTGGGGGTCATAGACTCCTGAAGACAAAGGTTCCCAACGCTTTTGGCTGTTTTTCAAATTTTCAAACACACGGAAATGGAGTGTTTTCTGGCTTGTGTGTTTTCTGTGTGTGTTTTCTTGGCCTGGAATCTCCCATGCCTGTCACGGGTGGATTCGTGTGACTGAGCATTCTTCATTGTGCTCCTTTCCCTTGAGGATCTAGTTGAAATTCTCTGAAATAAAAGTTTAGAGTTATTTTGTTAAACATTTTTTTAAAAGATTTTATTTATGTATTTGTCAGAGGGAGCACACACAAGCAGTGGGGAGTGGCAAACAGAGGGAGAAGCAGGCTCCCTGCCGAGGAAGGAGCTCGATGCAGGACTCGATCCCAGAACTTCCGGGATCACGACCCTAGCCGAAAGCAGACGCTTAACCAACTGAGCCACCCAGGCGCCCCTAGAGAGCTTTTTGTTTGTTTTGTTTTTTGTTTCAGTTTACCGTAATTTTGTTTCATTTGCTTTTTTGGTAGCTCGTGTGTGTTTAGGAATTGGTCTCTTTCATCTAGGTTATCCGTTGTGCTGGCATACGATCGTTCATAGCGCTCATAATCACTTTTCTTAAGTCTGTAGTAATATTCCCACTTTCATTTTTGATTTCAGCAATTTGATTCTTTTTTACTTAGTTTATGCCCACAAAACAAGTTAGGAAGTGTTCGCTCTTCATCTGTTTTTTTCTTTTTGGAGTGGGGGCAAGTGTTTGAGAAGCACTGGTGTTGTAAACTCTTTAAATATTTAGTAGAATTCACCAGCAAAGCCACTGTTCTGAGCTTATCCTTATGGGGAGGGTTTTTCTTTTTTAAGTTTTCATTTGAATTCCAGTTAGGTAGCATACCATGTTGTAGTAGTTTCAAGTGTGCAGTACAGTGATTCGTCACTTCCACACATCACCCTGTGCCCATCACAACATGTGCCTCCTTAATCCCCATCACCTGTTTCCCCCATTTCCCCACCCACCCCCACCTCTGGTAACCAGTAGCTTATTGTCTGTAGTGGAGTCTGTTTTCTTGGTTTGTCTGTCTGGCTCTCTCTTTCTCCTTCTTGCTTGCTTGTTCTGTTTCTTAAATTACACATATGAGTGAGATCGTGTGGTATTTGTCTTTCTCTGATTGACTAATTTCGCTTAGCGTTACAGTCTCTAGGTCCACCCTTGTTGTTGCAAATGGCAAGATTTCATCTTTTTTTAATGGCCGAATAATATTCCATTGTTTATATACCACACCTCCTTTACCCATTTATCAATCAGTGGACACTCGAGCTGCTTCCATAATTCAGCTCTTGTAGGTAATACTGCCATAAGCATTGGGGTGCATGTATCCCTTTGAATAAGTGTTTTTGTGTATCTTTGGGTAAATCCCTAGTAGTGCAGTTGCTGGATCGTAGCGTAGCTCTGTTTTGAACTTCCTGAGAAACCTCCATACTGTTTTCCATGGTGGCTGCCCCAGTTTGCATCCCCACCAACAGTGCAGGGCTCCCCTCTCCACGTCCTCACCAACACCTGTTGCTGCTTGTGTCATTGACTTTAGCCATTGTCACAGGGGTGAGGTGATATCTCACTGTAGCTGTGATTTGCATTTCCTTGGGGGTGAGTGATGTTGAGCGCCTTTTAACGTGTCAGTTGTCATCTCTATGTCTTTTTAGGAAAAATGTCTATTCATGTCTTCCGCCCATTTTTTAATTAGATTATTCATTTCTTGGGTGTTGAGTTTTGTAAATTCTTCCTGTGTTTTGGAAACTAACCCTTTATCAGATATGTCATTTGCAAATATCTTCCCTTGGGAGGTTTTTGATTACTGATTCAGTCTCCTTTCTTGGTGTAGGTCTATTCAGATTTTCCATTTTTTCTTGAATCAGTTTGATAGTTTGTTTGTTTCTAGAATTTGTCCATTTTTTTTAGTCCCTAAAAGATAATATTTTTGGTGTTTTTGTTTTGTTTTGTTTTTCAATTGAGTAAAGCGATAGAAGTTTGTTAAGTAAACATACAGAAAAAGCTCTCCGGAGTGAGAGGGGTCCCAACAGGGTCACCCACCAGGGACCTTCTGAGCCTGAGTAGGTACAGAAGGGGGTGCCCACCTCTCCGTGTGGGGCACAGCTGGAGGAAAGGCTCATTGGGAGCAGAGCACTTACAGCTGGATTAGAAGTCCAGGCCCCATCCAACTGCAGCCTAACCCTCTGTGACCCTGGGCAAGGCCTGCCCTCTCTCAGCCTGTGCTTTCCCAGTCCAGGCTCTGGATGTCCCTTTGTTTACCTGTGACATCTTTGGTGAGCATGTCAAGCACGGGGTGTTCCCAGGGACCAGGTACTCCCAGCCTGGCCCCTCCTGTCTCGTGGCCTCCCCGCTGACGCCCTCCTCTTCCCCCAGGCTGTGGCCATGGATGCCCTGTCTCTGGAGCAGCAGCTGCCCTACGCCTTCTTCACCCAAGCAGGCTCCCAGCAGCCGCCTCCGCCGCAGCCCCAGCCCCCTCCACCGCCGCCACCTGCGTCCCAACAGCAGCCACCCCCGCCACCCCCGCAGGTGCCCGTCGGCCTCCCCCCAGGCGGCCCCCTGATGCCAAGTGCCAGCTTGACACGGGGGCCCCAGCTGCCCCCACTCGCAGTCACGGTACCGTCCTCTCTCCCCCAGTCCCCCCCAGAGAACCCAGGCCAGCCACCAATGGGGATCGACATTACCTCGGTAAGCCCAGGATGGGGTTTTGAGGGGCCTGGCTGGGGCGGTGGGGGGGCTCATGCAGGAGTATCCCAGAGGCTGTGGGGGGCCCCCACTGGGATCCCAAGACCCAGAGACACTCAGGCATCTGGCTGAAGCTTCTTCAAGGTTCCACTTCAAGGCCAGCTTGGCCAGGGGTCAGGGCTGAAGCAGATACTGCTGGGCTGAGGTAGTCATCTCATGTGTATAGATGGGGAGGCTGAGATACGAGCAGGGATCATTTGACCCAAACTTCACTCGAGATGGGCCACCTGTGTCTGGCTGCCAAGGCTCCCCCATGGTCCTTGATGCCCAGTGCTTCAAGCTTTCCCACCTGAAATGGCTCCTTGGAGGCGGGGAGGACGCAGAGCTCTTGGGGCCTGGGGACAGATTCTGGGAGCCTGAGGCACAGGGGGAACTTGGAGGAGAAGGGATAAAGCTCCCCTGTGGTTTAAGCAGCATGGTTCAGGGGCCCAGAGGTGCAGGGTAGCCCACAAGCCTGGGCCTGGGTCTGGGCTCAGGGAAATGGGTGCTAGGTTTTGACCTCTGCATCCCCAAAGCTTCTTGTTCTGGCTTTTGCCCTGGTGTCAAGGGGCTGATCTTTGGCCATATCCAAGGAACAGGGACCACATCTGGGGTACAGCAAGCCCTCTCCACTCAGGCCATTGGCTGTCAACCCCAAGATAAATGTCTTCAGACTATCCTGTGCTCTGCAAAGACTAGACCCCCCTGAGTTGGGCAGCCTGGTTGAATGGAGACCTGTTTCCAAGCTGCTCTGACCCCTCATAGGGCAGACCCTAGGGGTCCCCGGCCAGGAAAGTGTGCAAGCCTTTCCTTTGTCAGACGCACAGCTGGTATGGGAGCCGTCCTGATGGTGGAGCCTGCCTGGGGGCACCTCATTCCCTGAGTGGTGCCTCACTTCTAAGCTGGGCAGACAAGGGAGGCATGGGTGTCTGGGCCAGGGGCACAGATATCACCACCCCAGGCTTGCAGGCCAGCACTTCTGCACCCAGGCACCTTCACCAGGGACTTCCTGACTCCCTTGGGGGAGGGGCTCTGGTGGCCACTTCCTTGGGTTTGTGCGGACTCAGCCAATAAGGAGAATGTCCCTCTGGGCATTTTCCTCTTTTCAACCTGAGAAGGCCCCGGCCAGTCATTGCCAAGTGACCGTGCTAGTGCTTCCAGCACGGATACCCTGTTAACTGAGCCCCCGTTCCGCCCCTCCCCTCATGCTCCACCCTGTCCCAGACTACTTGGAACGGGCCACTGAGGAAATGGAGACCAAGTGCTTATGGGGCCCTGGGCTGGTCCTCTGGGTTTCAGTGAACAACAGGCCCGGAGAAGCCAGGCAGCCTGTCCAAAGGCACACAGCAGGTCCTGGCTAGACTGGGAACAGAGCAGGGCCTAAGTCCAGGTTCCCAGTGCAGCCCATCCTGTCCCTGGGGAGAAGCCAAGCCACCCCCCGCACCACCCCCAGTCCTTCAGGTGAGGAGGTTGCTACCCCGTGGAGGTCTCAGGACAGCATACCCATCAGGCTTGTCTCCAGTGACGCTGCTGATGGAGACTGCCCAGTTCTGGCTGTCCTGCAGCATGCCCTGGATGGCCTTTGCTGTCGGTTCCACCAGCCCTCAAGGTGGGCAGGACGTGCCCGTGCCCAGGGCTGGAGCTCAGAGAGCCGAGGGTGCTGCCCGGAGTCGGCAGGCAAGGCAGCACCTCCCTGCCCTGCTCTGGGCCTCCTGTGCCCTGCCGTGTGTGGGTGTGTTTTTACACACGTGTGGCAGTGTGCACAAGTATGTGGGTGTAGGTTGCGTTCATGTGGGTGCTCTGGAGCCCGCCGTGCCCCTCCCACAGCCCTCCAGTGTGATGCCAGGAAGCTAGATTCTCTTGACACCACACCCCTGGAGCCCCAAAAGGTGCCAGGCTTAGACAGGGTTCAGGGACCCACACTTCTGGCAGGTGCTCCCCTGCCAGGTGGAGGGGGGGGTCTTTGGGAGGGTGGTCAGTGGGGAGCAGCCAATCCTAGGACGCCAGGCCTGGGGCCCCTCGCGCGTCCTGACCTGTCTGTTGTCACAGGCGCCGGCCCTGCAGCAGTACCGCGCTAGCGCCGGCTCCCCGGCCAACCAGTCTCCCACCTCGCCTGTCTCCAATCAAGGCTTCTCCCCGGGGAGCTCCCCGCAAGTAAGGGACGCCGCCTCCCCTCTCCCAGCGGCCTGCACTCCAGCCCCAGCATCGATCCCCCTGCCGTCTGTGCTGCGCACGCCTCATTCCATCCCATCTCGTCCACTCGGGTGCGGCGGGGAGCAGAAGGCCCTGCTCGCCTCCCCCGGCCCAGCCTAGGAGCTGCCACGTTCCCGCTGTGTCTCTGTGGCCTCTGCGGAGCCCCCCGCCTGGAGGTGGCAGGCTCCTCACTCGCCTTAGTGATCTCAGTATTGGCCCCACCCTGGTCCCTTGCCTGGCAGGCAGGGACACCTCCATGTGTGGCTCAGAGCATGTGTCCCACAGCCCCTGCACCTGTGTCCCCGCCCCCTGCAGGCTCTCAGCGTGGGGGGGGGCGGGTGTTCTCCTCCCACTTTGGGGGGCGTAGCTGAGGTGACAGCTGGCCTGTGGGTGGGGCCCCGACTCCTCAGGTTCTCCTGTCTGCCTCACTGGAAGGCGAGTCCTCACAGGAAGCTTCTCTGAGTGGTACTGCAGCCTCTCAGGGCCTTCTGTCCCCGTCTCAACAGATGAGGAGACTGAGGCTTTATCAGGCAGTGGAAGGGCTTGACCACATCTTCAGACTTGGCTTTCCCCCCAACACCATTGGACCCCAGTTTCTGACGCACATACATGCATGCATACCCCCCTCTGGGTTCCTCAGAGTTTGCCTTGGTGCTGCTCTCAACCCATGGCCGAATTCCATCTGGAACATTCCACCAGAGGAGAAGAGGTGCCCACAGAACTACATCTGGGCTCGAAATTTCCATGCTGCAGAGCCTCCTCAGGACCCCGCCACTCCATCTGCAAAATATCAACAAGCTGAGAGACTCCCAAGAGCTGTGCCATAGGGCAGTGCCCGAGGCTCTGAAGCCTCGTTCTTGGCCCAGAGGGCGATAGGACTTTCCTTCCCTGCTAAAGAAGGGAGAGGAGCTGTCCTACCAGGCAGGACCATGCAAGAACAATGTTGGGCTCCTGTGTCCCGGGGCACGTGCCCTTCTGTCCCCATATCCCCAGTTCCCAGAAATACATCCAAATTGGACCCTGTGTTGAGATTGTGGGTGTCCTGTTCAGGAAGGCTGCCCTCATGGTCCAATCTGCCATAGGAGGGGTCCTGCTGGGACCAAATGTGTGCAGCTTCTTGCTCCACAGCCAGGAGGGCAGGGTATTAGTGAGCTCAGAGAAGCCAGAGGTCGGCCTGGTGTCTGCCAGCTCTAGATCCATCCATGTGGGCTCCCAGCTCTGTGGCTCCTGAAAAGTGTCTTGTCGGGTCACATGGTGTCACAGGATGCTGAGGGAAGGGAGAAGCAAGTCCAGGCAGGGGAAGGAGCAGGTGCCGCCTGTTCCTGGGGCTGGACCTTGACTCATGTCCCTTTTTACATAGGAAGCAGGACAGGAATTCAAGGGTGGAGCCGATCTCTTGGGAGAGGTTTGCGTAGACCAAAGTGGGTTCGTCTATCCTAGGCAGGAAGTGTGTTGTCATCTCGTCAAGCCCACATCTGTGTGTCTGTCAGTCTGTCCATCCATTCACTGGGTGCTGGTGAGGGAGGTGGGCCGCTTAAGAGGCTGTGAGGGCTTTCAGGTTGTCCAGACTCAACCAGACCTGGGCTTAAGATGGCCCAGAGGCTTGCTTGGGGGCAGACTGTGCTGGGTGGAGGCCAGGCCTGGCTTCGCACTGCAGCTGGGGCTCTAGGTTGCATTCGGTGGCCCTATGGGCCAGGACCTCCCATCCACAACCTCCCCAGCCTCTCAGGTACACGTTGTATCTGTCTGACCGTACCCTGGCCCTTAGGCAGCTGACCTTCGGTACTGTGTTCCTCCCCTCCACTCTGAGTGGACCCTTCTGGCAAAGTCTAATGGCAGCTTCACAAAAGAAACCTTAGCCTGGGTGCCCTGCTTGTGACCGGCCCCTTTGAGGCCAAGGCCGTGGAGATACACAGAGATAACCCATAGACACAGATAACCCAGGACAGGAAGCAGTCCTCCTTTATGGGGAAACCCAGCCACAATCTTGCAGCTCCCTTTTCCAAACCTGAAGCTGGCTGTATTTAGGGCAAAGGGGGCTTTTTTGCCACATGGGCTGTTTTTCTTTCTGCTCCCAGCTCACTCACCAAGGAGGAAGCAGAGTTGGGTCTGGGCTGCGGATGTGTTTCCTGAGGCCTGGTGCCGCGGGTGAGGTCTGGCCACACTGTCCCTCCTCCCTTGCACATTCCACCAGGCTCTATCCTGCCATCTCTCTCTGGCATCATGGGAGTAGGCAGGGGCTCCAAGCTCCTGTCCTGTTGTCTCTACTGCCTGTGAGGGTCCCCAGTCCCCCGCTCTTCTCCCAGCAGCAGACCTGGCCCCCGGCTGGCCTTGGAAGAGCAGGAGGTGGGCTCCCTGCCCACCTATGGGCCCTGGGGTCCCCCAGGCAGCAGTCAGGGGGAGATAGCCGGGCAGGGGGCTTTCCGTGTAACTGTCCTGTGCTCGCTCAGCCAGCATCTGGCTCCGTGCACCTGTCCTGTCCACGTGTATATGGCCTGCCACCATGTCCCGTGTCTCCCTGGGGGCCTGACAAGAGTCACCAAGTGCACTGCCCATCCTGAAATTCAAAACACCTCCCTCCTTGGCCCCCCACGTGTTTTCCTCTGGAACTTGTTGGGGGGTTTCCTGATCCCTGTGGGCCCCCTGTCCTCTATCCGATGGCAACAGGGTCACCCGTACTTGGGCTCAAGCAGAGGAGATGGGGATGTTGCCTTGGCTCTTGGGGTAGAGAGGCCCTCCAGGAGCAGGCGGTGGAAAGAGGCATCGTGAGATGGGGGGCACCTCTCCTTCCTGGAA
The DNA here is from genome assembly GCF_020171115.1 of Neogale vison. NCBI lineage: Eukaryota > Metazoa > Chordata > Mammalia > Carnivora > Mustelidae > Neogale > Neogale vison. The sequence goes on along the minus strand of NC_058096.1, from coordinate 212,296,304 downwards.
GGTGTGGGCTCTCTCCCAGGAGGCCTGTGAAAGGTGCTCAACCTCCTTTTTCCCCGAGTGCCCTCCAGGAGGTTCCAGGGGCTTCCCTATGGGCACAAGCAGCCTGTGGGAGGCCCCCCGTCCCGGGAGCCCCCGACCTGGTTTGGGGACCATGATGACAGCAGGCCTTTCTTCTGTCTGCAGCACTCCTCCACCTTGGGCAGCGTGTTTGGGGACTCGTACTATGAGCAGCAGATGGCGGCCAGGCAGGCCAATGCTCTGTCCCACCAGGTGAGCGGGTGCCCGGGTCACAGCGCCCACAGCAGACGCTCACCTGGACCCCGCCCGCCCCTCGGGCGTGAGCTTCGCTCCTAAGGCTCCCTTCTGTCTCCAGGCCTTGGAGGGGGTGGCTTGGCTTCGCCTCCCCGGCGCTTGTGCCACACCCACAGGATGAGGCCAACAGCAGGGGGGTGGAGGGAGGGCAGCAAACAGGGACAGGCAGCGGCTGTAGCATCGGCGCCTCAGCGTGGGCCGTGCATGTGGGTTTGCCGGGGAGGTGGAGCTGGCTTTGCGTGGAAGCAGGGACAAGGGCATGTGGGCATGAAAAGGGTTGCTTCTTACTGGAGCAGGTCACTCACCCATCCATCCTTCCATCAATCCATCCATCCAGCAAGCCCTGAATGGGCAGTGTGTGGACAGGCCCGGGCAGGGTCAGAGATGGAGGAGGGGGAGACCCTAGACCATACGGTCTCCTAGTCAACAAGCCCTCTGGGCATAGGCACTGGGCATCCCCCTGAGGAGCTGGTCCTGGCGGCTGCCGGCTGCAGGATGGGCCAGCCAGCAGCAGGCAGGGGTGCATCAGGGCCGGCCTCATGCCTGTGTGCTTCCGCCCCCCAGCTGGAGCAGTTCAACATGATGGAGAATGCCATCAGCTCCAGCAGCCTGTATAGCCCGGGCTCGACGCTCAACTACTCGCAGGCGGCCATGATGGGCCTCACGGGCAGCCATGGGAGCCTGCCAGACACGCAGCAGCTTGGCTACCCCAGCCACAGCAGCATCCCCAACATCATCCTCACAGGTGAGGCACCCCTGACTGTGGCATCCTGGGGCTGGGGAGGGCTACTCTTGGGCACAGTGCCTCGATTGGGCCTGGCAGCTGCAAAGGGCCTCATCCCCAAGAGAGATGTCCCTGCCCTGCAGGATGAGCCATGCCAAGACCAGGCCAAAGGGGGTCAGACCCCATTGATCTTGACCTGTTGCTGGACTGTGTGGAATGGGCCCTGGGGGACACACTGCACACTGGACCAGGCTTCCTGTGTCCCGTGCTCAGATCAAGAACAGGACAGAGCTGGTCACTCCCCCCACCCTGTGTCCTCTGCCCGGGTCCCTCTGCCCCATTAGCTGAGTATACTGGGGTCACAGGTAACGGGGGTGAGCCCTGCCTGGCAGGGCTCTTGCCATGCAGCCAACGTACCCGCAACCGCCCCGACACTGCAATGAGCATCCCCGAGCAGCCCGAGCGCAGTATATGTAAGCAGGTCCCTGCTCCGTGCAACAGAGAACCCAGACCCTTTGCTGCCCCCCGCCCCACCCTGTGGGTTCTGGATTTTACCAAAAGAAGCATTTTCTTACAAGCCAGCACTGTCTGATTGAGAGTGACACCCCCTGGTGGTCCCACTGACATCTCCAGGATGGAGGAGTCCATGCCAGAGCCACCCCCCCACCCCCACACCGTAGTGCTTCCTGCCTACCTCGGGGGTGCAGGCAGCGGTCCACAGCAGGTGCTCTGGGAACAGTAGCTTCCAATGCGTGAGGAGGCTTAGGCCCCTGTGATTGTCCCAGTGGCCCAGAAAGACTAGAATTTTCATACCCATGTCTCAGACTGGGAAACTAAGGCCTAAGGTGGCACTGCAAGTAAAGGAGAGAGCCCAGGGTTGACTGGCTCTTTGGGGAGTGGGTGGGAATTCACACACACCCCAGGCTACTTGTCAGGGATGCATGCAAAGGCGACATCCTGGCAGAGCCTGGCAGAGTGGGAGAGGTCCCAGCCCAGGGCTTCGCAGCCTTGGCACTGCCAATATGTGGGTCTGGATCTTTCTCTGGGGGTGGTGGGGCTCACCGTGCATTCCGAGGTGCTGAGCCGTATCCCTGCTCCCCACTCATGACAACACAAAATGCCCCTAGTTGTCACCAGTGTAACCCCCAGAGGGCCAACCCTCATGTAAGTACCCTGGGGTGGCCCAAGCCCCTCTTCTCTGAACATTGACAAGGTGTCATGGAGGCATAGGGTGTGGGAACAGAGTCAGGGCTGTGCTGAGACTTTTGTCCTGTGCCCCTCCCACCTCACCCCCAGTGACAGGAGAGTCCCCTCCCAGCCTGTCTAAAGAACTGACCAGCACACTGGCTGGGGTCGGTGACGTCAGCTTCGACTCCGACAACCAGTTCCCCCTGGACGAACTCAAGATTGACCCCCTGACCCTGGACGGACTGCACATGCTCAACGACCCTGACATGGTCCTGGCCGACCCGGCCACCGAGGACACCTTCCGGATGGACCGTCTGTGAGCTGCACACCCGGCACGTCGCCGCCCAGCCCCGGCTCCATCACCCCGCCGGTCAGTGGTCCCGACGGCGTCTCCCTGAGCCCAGGGACGGCCGCGCTCCGTCCTTCGCAAACGGCCGAGCTTGTGATTCTGAGCTTGCAATGCCGCCAAGCGCCCCCTGCCCACCCGCCCGTCCCCCCTCCCCAGCTGTCCACCTCCCTCCGGAGGCCGCGTGTCACCCCCGCGGACCCTCCCTGCGCGTGCTCTCTCGCCCCCCACCCTGGGCCATGAGCCGTCCCCCTGTAAGATGCGGAAAACGTGTTGGGCAGGGCCGCCGGCCTGGAGGGGGCGCTGTGGTCCACGGCGGCGGTGGGCTGAGGTGCATTTTCCGACTGTTTGTCCAGCTCTCACTGCCTTCCTTCGTTCCTGGTCCCCCCATCCCAACCCGCCCGCCACCCCCAGCCCGAGGTTAGGTAGCGAGCCAGCCCCACCCTGCCAAAGGGAGAAGGTGCCAGAGAGAGGGGCAGACACAAAGTGAAATAAACACTATTTTGACTGCTGTCTTTTATATTTCTGAGCACATTCAGAGAATGCTACGCTCCGTCCCACGGAGGTAGAATATCAAAGGTGTGAACAGAGCATGGCAAGCAGCTAAATCTTCCTGGGACCCGCGCTCCCGCTTTGCCCGCCCCCAGCCAGGTCCCTCTGCGGCCGCCTTTGCCCCAAAAATGAAGCCCCTGGCCGGGATGGAGGGGCCAGCTGGGGGGTGCATGTGGGGACCGCACGTGTTTCTGGGGGTTGTTTTCATCTCTCAACTCGTTCTCATCTTTTCTTCTCTGTACCGTGGTCACTGTTACTGTTGTTTAAAGAGCGGGGTGGGGTGGGGACTGCCAGGGCGGGTTTTGTTGTGTTTTTGTTTGTTTCTTTCGGTTTGTATTTACACTTTGGTTGTAGACGAGTAGCTGACTTCTTCAATCCAGTACTTTCCTGAGAGCATGTTTTTATTCCAGAAATCCCATGTTACATATTTTTTAAACTAACCGGACGCGGCCTGCGGCCTGCCGGGCCTGAGCTGAGTCTCCGGCCGCTTGAGCTAAGGCTGAGTGAGGGCAGCTGGGGCCTGCTGGGGTCCCTGGCAGAAGCTCCAGGTGGCCGGGGGTGCCTCCCCTCCAGCCACATGCCAGACTTCCAGGAAGGAGCCACGGCTTTTATTAAGGGTCCCTCGAAGGCCCACCCCTGCCTGGTCGTCCTCAAGGTGCCTGCCGCTCCTCAGGAAGGACTAGGCCCAGACTCTGAGGCTGGCGGCAGCAGCAGCCCCTCTGCCTCCCCTCACCCCCCACCCCACACACCAGGGATGAGGCTGCCCTCTCGCCCTGCCCTGCCCCGAGAACTGGCTGACATTCGTCCCTTCCAGCCACCCCTGTCACGGCTCCTACCATCAGGGCTGGCTCCGGAGGCCAAGAGCAGTGTGTGTTGTAGGGGCAGCCTTCCAGGAGGCTGAGGTGACCCTCGGGGCACGGCCACCGTGCTGGGGACTGTCCCTGGGCCTGGGAGGGGGTGACAGGGCTGTCTTTATTTTCTGTCAGCTGCCCTGGGATTGGAACTGCTGTCTCAGTCCCTCCAAAGCTGCACCTTGAGCGCTGGCTGGCTCTGCGGCCTGCAGGCCGGGCTGGCACCCTCTGCTCGGTGCGTTTCTCTATGGTGTCCCAGCCACTGTCTCTAGGTCTTTTGAGCCCTCGGCTCTGTCCTCACGGGAGCCAGATTCCATCCTAGTCCTATCCCTCCCTCTCTTCCCTGGGCCAAGCCATTAGCATCTGGCCAAGCAACTGGGCAGCCCCAGGCGTGAGAAGACCCCGTCCTCAGTTAACCCCTGCTGCCCGTGTCTGGGCTGGGGGACACAGGGTTGGTCTGTCCAGGTCGGGGGCCCAGCCTCTTACCAAGGCAGGGGCTGGGAGCAAAGAGTGAGACTTTTTCTTCTTCTTCTTTTTTTTTTTTAAAAGAAAAAACTACATGTACATAGAAGAGTTTGATTACCATTAGACTTGTGTGTAGAACTTTTTAAAAAATGGCCTTAATAAAACTACAAGCAACCTTCCTGGATGCAATTTTCAAAACAAGGCATTGGGGACCCCCGTGAGGGAGCCTCGTCCACCCGTACTTCCCACCTGCTCGGCGCCTGGCTCTCAGCACAGGTGGGCAGGAGAGGGTGGACGTCCACCCCTGCGGTCCGTGTCCGACAGCCCCTTGGCTTGGGGGCATGGGAGACATTGTATTTACGTGGCCACTTTCGCCCAGGAGGGGCGTAGGTGCAGTTTTCCGAGGGAGGGGGTTCCAGCCAGGAGCCAGTGGCCAGGCATCCCTGTGTCCTCAAAAGGGTTCACACCCCTGCCTGGGCCTGGGCAGGCCTCCTGAGGTCGTAGCGGGGGATTTTGCTTATTTCGTAAATATTGCTTCTCTACTAAGTATTCTTGAATTGCCAAGATTTCCTGGAACAGGACAGCCTAAGGGAACCAGCCCTTTGACTTGTGATGTGAAATACTGTGATTTCAGGCGAGCTGCGCCGTGAGGGGTGGGCCGGGGCCCCTGAATATTGTACATAGACCCGCCGCCTGTGTCCTCGCTCGTGCGCTTGGGACAGGCCTGGATGCTCAGCCCGCGTGAAGTCAGAGGCCAAGCCAGTCTGTCCCCCTGCCGCTGCCCCCCCCCCGAGTGCTCTCGATTTTAGTCCCTTCAGCTGTGTGACCTTCTGCCCTGGGAACAAGCTGAATAGTGTGTTCCCACCTGCCTCAGTTTACCCTCTGTCCCCCAAGCTCCCAGGACAGTGAGTTGTTTACCCCCAGGGAGGCTTGTGGGTCAAAGTAGAGCCTGGGATCAGCCCCTCTGTGTCCTCCAGAGAAGAGGGCTTCTGCCCCTGTCCCCTCAACACACACCCATCAGAGTCACCCCCCACAGTGTCCAGGACTCACGTGGGGGAGGAGAAGGGGTCTTGTTGGGACCATATTCCCTGCGACAGGTATCCATGCCAACCTCCATCCCCACTGAGTCCTTTCTGGGGGAAGACAGGCAGTGCTCTTCAGGACGTACTGTGACCCCCTCCTTGTTCTCCTCATACCCCCCGGCTTCCTCCCAACACTCTTCTGGGCAGGAAGGGTTGGGGGGTGCCAGTCCCTTGGGGCAAGGAGCCCTGAGACCCTCAGTGGAAAGCTCAGGAGGCAGGTTGACCCTTCCACAAAACTTAGGGGCCCCCAGCTGACAGATTCAAGAACTGTGTATGCTCTCCTCTGGGGGACAAACCAGAGTGGAAGGTGCCCTAAATGGGGTAAGTCCAGTCCCCCCTGCCACTGCGCTCCAGAGGACTCCCTGGGAGCAGCTAGGCCTAAGGGAAGGGCATCCATGTGTGTGGCCCTTTCCCCAGACACACCTCCATGCAGATCTCCCTTTGGGCTTCTGAGCCACCTGCCTGCCCCGGGCTTATGCCTCGAGGGCAGGGGTCCTGCCTTTGCAGGTCTTTACTTGTCTCTTGGGGCTTGGTGGGCTGGGAAAAGGGGTTCTGATGTCTGTGTTTTGGCCCGATTTCTTTGGGTGGCTGAGCTCCCCAGAGAGTGCCTAGCTGGGTGGGCCCTGTTGCGAGGCCCATGTGTCATAGTGGGGCAGGCAAGGATGGGTGTCCAGCACGAGGAGACCCCCCGCATGAAGGGTGAGAAGGCTCCACGTCCATCCAGATGTCCTGGGGTGGCGGTCTGGTTTGTGGGCTGTGTGCCAGGTGCTAGCTGCGGCCTGGTCAGGCAGGATGGGAGCCAATGCCCGGGCTGTGGGGAGCTGGCTTGCCTACCCCCATCCAGCATCCTGGACCTGGTGAGCCCCCGTGAGGGACTGTCCTTAGAGGGGCCCTCAGTGGAGCTGAGGACACGTGGAAATGTGCCCCTCTCCCCAGACCTCTACATCTCAGCCAACCCTGAGCTGGTTCATAACCAAACATCCTTCCAGACTCCCACCCCCAGCTGGATTCTGGGTTTTCTGCATTTCCAAAGAAGGCATCCCCACTCCTGGGTACAGGCTGGGTGTGGTAAGGCCTGTTGGTATTGGGAGGCCTTCCACCCCCTACCCCGGTCCTGACAAAGCAGCAGCAGCACCCATCACCTTCCCTGGGATCTGATGGAGCCCTAGGTCAAAGGCCACAGAGGTTCTCAGTGTGGGGGTAGAGTGTGGGAACTGCAAGGTCAAGGGTACCTTGTACCCCTGGTCTTGGCCCATTGCTCCTGCAGGTGCCACTGCAGGGAAGGGAGCTCTGGCCATCAGAGCCAGTCCCACTTGGCTTGAAGAGCTGTTGGGGGGAGGGGGAGGGGCGTACTGTGTGCTTCCCCCACTGCTGGAGGCCTTCCTAGGGTGAGTAGGCAGTGGGGTCTGTTGCTGCCCCACCTCCTGGGGGTTCCTGAATCATTACCCATCAGGCCCTGCCTGGCTGGAGCTGACTCTGTCCTTGGTTTCTCTTGATCTTTGGTCTCCAGGGTTCCCGGTTGGGTGGGGCCCAGGCACCTCTCATTACCCTTCCTGTGCCGCAGGCAACTGGCCACAGACCCGTTCTCTCCGAAGTGGCCTTTCCCCAGGAGGGAGGTGGGGTGACTGAACCCCCAGGCCTGAGCACTGGAGTACTCTCAGAGGTATTGGGGTGGACCACGGGTAATGCTAAAAAGACCCTTGTGACCCAGGCCTCAGCTTCCCTCCTGTCACTGGCTCAGACCCATGGGTCTTAGGGCCTCCGGCTCCTCCCTGGCAGGGTCAGGGATAGGGGCTAGACATGAGAGCGTTGCTGGCTCCAGACAGTTCCCTCTGCCTTCTGTCTCTCGGCCAGTCCTCCATATCCTGTCCCCAGGATGCCAGTGACAGGCAGTACTTGTAGGGGAGTGGCGTCGCCCCGTTTAGCAGGGTTCTGGAGCTCGGGGGCCGTCAATGCCCAGCCCATCCTAGCCCACCATTTCTGACCTCTTGCCCACTCGGGACAGGTGGACATAGCCGTGGCCTTTGCCACCAGGCCCTGAGAGGAGGGCTTTGGCAGCCAAGGTCCACCTGCCCCATTGTGCCCCACTTTAGGAGAGTGCCCCCCAGGGGGCTGGGCGGGCCCACTGATATATGCAAACCGCCCTCCGAGCTCTGCTCCGCCTCTGTTCCTCTGTCCGCAGGCTGGCTCTCCCCCGCCCCCAGCATGTACACTCTGCTGTGGATGTCCCATGGGCCGTGGGTTGGGTGCCCACGGCGGGTGGGGGCGGGCGGCTCAGGGCGCACTCGGCCGGCCCCTGCCCATCCCTTCTGGCGTGGACGCTTTTGTCTTTGTACCTTTGCATCCTTTGTAATGAAACATAATAAAAATCCAATGTTTTCGTCTCTGCCTCCTCCCCTTTTTTCCTGCTCTTCCCCCCAACACCAGGGACAGAGCCTGGGCCCAGTCAGGCCAGGTTGGGAGCCACACACAGGCACCCCACACACACACACAAAACACACACATGAATATGGACACACAGACATGAAGGCCTCATCCCCACCCCTAGCCAGCTAGTCAGGGCTAATGTCTGAAAGGGGAAGGACCCCCACCCCCACCCCATCATCCTGGGGCAGGCACTCCATGGTGGAGATGGAAGCCCGTGACTTCAAGTGGGTGGGATGCCGCAGCAGGCCTGTGTCCTCCCCCGTCAGGGTTGGACACCCCTAGTTGGGTCGTCGGGCCCTAACCAGTCAGGAAGGGAGTCAGCCACAGGCCTGGGTTTGGGGGTCCCTGTCCCAGCACTCCCTCTGAGGCCCCACCCCACCATCTCCCCACAGCAGACACAGCAGCCAGCCACTCCACCGCCCACACTTTATTCTGTCCTCCCTGAGCCCCTCTAGGACAGCCACCCTTTGGAGCCGGGTGTCGAGTTCCCTGCTTGTCGCAGCGAGGGCAGCCAACGAGGGTGGCCATCTTCCAGCAGTGGGTCGCCACCCCCCATCCCTAGGCCTGCAGCAGCCTCTGAGTCTCGTAGTCCTCTGGGATGGTATCTGCAGAGAAAGGGCAAGCAAGTGAGAAGAGATGAGCTTGGGAGGGTGAGCGCCACACCCTCCCCGGCAGGACACGCCCCTCACCGTTGCATCGGTAGCGCAGATTGGCCCAGATGATGTTCTCTTGGGAGAAGCAAAAGACCCCCAGGCGGCCACCCCGCATGGTTGTGTCCAGGACCACGTTGCTGTCGGCCACCAGCTCAGGGCCCTCGTAGAACCGCACCCTGTGAGGAGGACGGACTGGTGAGTCAGGGCCCTGGGCTAGGCCCTCCCTTCTGAGGCCTTGGAGTCTGCCTTGGAAGATGGGTCCCCTCCTATCCCAGGGTGGGGGGCCCTGTGCCTCCCCAGTGCCTGGGCCACATTTAGGGCAGGTGGGGCTGCTGAGCTGAGCCTCAGTTTCTCGGTGTGAGAGGATGGATACAGCACCTGCTAAAGCAGAACGCCCGGACTTGCTGGCCATGCCAAGTGGGGACCAAGAACAGAGTGAGTGGGACCCCACCTTCTGAGGACTTGCTGTGCCCTGGGTCTTAGGAGGTGTGCCATGTCCCTGAGCCAGACGCAGTGAATCTAATGGCGCATATCATTCCCATTTTACAGATCAGGGGACTGAGGCCCCCTGAACCTCCAGGAGCCAGGACAGAGCAAGGGACTCCTGGTCCACCAGCAAGGGGTGGGGGCCCCACCTGATGTAGCCCACTTGGGGCCGGTGCTGCAGGAACCAGCGGTAGGATGTCTTGTCCTTCCAACCCACGTTGCGGGGGTCCTTCCACAGCAGCCGCACCTGGGATGCTGTGTCCCCAGTGTGCCAGAGTGCATTCCGCAGCTGCTCCCCGGGGCCTGTGGAGGACTTCACAGCCTGCGGAGCCCAGCAATGGGGGAACAGAGTCAGAGACCGCACCAGCTACTGGAGACCCCCAGAACCCTGCCTGCCAGAACAGGTGGGAAGCTGCAAGTCTTGGCAGTGGGGTGGGATGGGGGCTTAGGGTTCCTGGATGGGAGACCAGCAAGAAAGCTTTCTTGAGGGTCACATGGAGATTCATAGGTGGGATACAGGGGGCAGGAATGGTCCAGGATCTCATGAGAGGATGTGGGAGTCCATGGACAGGTTTGGGGTCTGAAAGGATTTGGAAGGGTCTACAAGAAGACTTAGTGACCTACAGAAAGTCTTGGGTGTCCATGGGATTAACTGGGGGCTGGAGGATTTGGGGGATTTACTGCAGGGTTTTGTGATATACTGGGGTCTAGAGGTTCTGCAGGAGGATTTGGAATCTGAGGGAAAGTTTAGGTTTGGGGGCCTAAAGGCAGACTGGGGGACCTCAGGGAGTGTGTGAGTAGCCTGTGGGAATCCAGAGGAGGTCTCGGAGGACTCTGAGATCCAGAGAATGATGCTGGGGGGCTGTAAAGGCTTTGGGAGTCCAGCGAAGGACTTGGGGCCTCCTAAGGAAGGACCACAGGGACCTAGAGGTCAGGTAGGGCCACAGACACCTTAAGCTGAATGCCAGGTTCAGCCACCGCGCGGAAGGGATTGGCCTGCCAGTATGTCTGCTCCATCTGCTTCCACATAACCACGTAAAAGCTGGAGCTGTCCTGGTAGCCAAAGATGAAGCCTGCGTAGTCGTCATCCGTGACCGTGTTCACGTGGAACGTGCCTTCGAAGTCCACGCCATTGAAGGCCGTGTAACCTGGGCAAAGAGAAGGGAGCGGTGGGGCTCCGGGACGCTAGCCCTGCCCCCACCCAGCCCCACCTCTACCGGCGCCCTGTCACCACCCCCCCTGGATTTCCACTTGCCTCCTAGACCCGGGTCCCCACTCCCCAAAACCAGCCATGACCACTCCCGTAAGCCTGCCCCAACCGCCAAGGACCATGCTGGTTCAGAGTCCAGAGCTGTCCGGCCCCTGAGCCCAGTCCCAGCCAGGCTCCGCCTTTCCTGAGTTCAGCCCCGCCCCCGCACCGCCCTCCTCTGACCCCACCCTCTACTCGGCTAGCCGCCCTTCTCGGTGTCTCACCCACAGCCAGGCCAGGATCGCTGTTCATCGTCTGCACTATCTCCATACCCTGAAGGGGTCAAAGGAAGAAGAGCCTCAGGCTGGCCGCGGGGACCCTCGGTTCCCCCGCCCCCAGCTTAGAACCCTCTCCCATCGCCTTCTGCCAGGGCCAGGTCCCAACCTGGTTGAGCACCACCCAGTTGGGATCTATCTGCGCGTCACCCTCGGGGTCCAGTACGACGGTCTGGAAGGCCCGGAAGTCGGTGAGGGTGACCTCGGCGTTCTCCGGACACACATCGATCTTGTCCACCACCTTGTCCGCGTCGAAGTCGCCCTGGCACGCGTCGCCCACTCCGTCCCCTGAAAGACCGGGAGGGTGGGGTCAGCGGCAGCCCCGCCCAAGACCTAGCCACGCCCACACCGGCCAAGGTCCCCACACCAGCCGCAATTCCACCACAGGCCCCGCCCTCTGCCTTACGGTCTACGTCTTCCTGGTTTGGGTTGGGCACCAAGCGACAGTTGTCCCGACTGTCAGGGACTCCGTCGTTGTCGTCATCCTCGTCACAGGCGTCACCCTGGCCATCGTGGTCCGAGTCCTGCTGGGCACTATTTGGTACTGTAGGGCAGTTGTCCCGTGAGTCCTGGTGCCCATCCCCATCCCTAAAATTGGTGGGTGGGACACAAAGTGAGATTTCCCAGAGTGCTGGGTCAGGGCCGCCCACCGTCGGTCCCACTCCCACCCCAGATGGTCTCCTTACTGGTCTTGGTCGCTGTCACAAGCGTCTCCCACAAAGTCGTGGTCTACATCCCTCTGGGGAGGAAGAATGCAGTAGTCCAAAATCAGGGCAGGAAAATTCAGAAGCCTCCCACCCACCCCCAGTTCCAGAGCCAAAGTCATCCTGACCCCACGGAACAACCCACCACTACCATGCTTAGACTAGGGTTCAGTCTCCTTAACTAGTGTGGAGCTCATCTCAGGGATCTGACCCCGCTGGGGTGTGGCCTGTGCTCACCTGGTCTGGGTTGCTTTTCTGGGGACAGTTGTCACAGGCATCCCCTACACCATCACCATCTCTGTCCTTCTGGTCTGAGTTGGGCACCCTTGGGCAGTTGTCCATCGTATTTCGGATCCCTGCGAGAAGCCGGGGGACAGCACAGGATCCCAAGATGGGGGCAGGGCCAGGCTGACCAGGAAGGCAGATGCAAAGCACGCCTCTTCAGTAGATACAAATGCTCCTGCACGGACCCACATCTCAGAGACTTAATGATGGACAGGGGGTGAGGGAACAGGCTCTCACAGGGGAAGCTCAGGGGCACCCTCCGCTGGTACTGTGAATGCACCCTGAGTGTGAAGACACTCAGGGTGCCAGGTGTAAAACTGGCATGTCCCTGGCCCTAAACCCCAAGCTTGCGTCTCTGTTCTTCTACTCATTCCCTGCAGCATCTGACAAAGGGCCCACCACCCCCTCCTCCAAATGTTCCTGCCTTTCATCCTCTGCGTCGTGTCCCGGATTGCATTTTCTCTGTCCACCAGAGCACAGTCCACCGTCCCTGGACCCCAGGACAGGCTCACCCGCTGCGGCTTCCAAAACTAGCCGAGTCCCGCCCTCAGGCAAGCCCTGCCAGCCCTCGGTGCCAGCCCTTCCCCCTTCCCTCCCCCTGCTGCAGCGCTCACGGTCGCCGTCGATGTCGTCGTCGCAGGCGTCGCCTTTGCCATCCTGATCTGTGTCCTTTTGGTCGTCGTTCTTCTGGGACCGGCAGTTGTCGCAAGCATCACCCCACTTGTCGCCATCTGCATTGCGCTGGTCTGGATTCCGCACCAGCTTACAGTTGTCCTGGGGAACAGGGCCGGTTAAGGAGGGGGGATAGGCCTGGAGGGGCAAATGTCACTCCCCTGTCCAGCCCATCTCCAAGGACCCCCCTCCTCCGCAGAGACGCCCCATATCTCCCGAGCCCCCGTGGCCACATCTTCTGAGGCCGCTTCCCTCACCCAAGACACACACCGCCCCAACAGCCTTGCCTAGGACCCGACTTTGGCCCCACCTGCTCGTTGAGGACCCCGTCCCCATCGGCATCCGGATCACAGGCGTCTCCAATGCCGTCGCGATCAACGTCCTCTTGCCCTGAGTTGGGCACCGTCACACAGTTGTCCTAGGGGCGGGCACAGCCGGCATGAGGGGCGTGGTCGGGGAAGCCCGCCCACCACCCTACATTTCACGCCTTTCAGACCCCGCCCACCTTACGGCACTGGCGTTCTGAGCAGCGAAGCTTCTCGTCTGGGAAGCCGTCCAAATCGGTGTCTCGGCCGCAGAGGAGCCCGTTGCCCGCCCAGCCAACAACGCACTGCGGGTGGGATAGTGAGTAGGTGCCCCGGCGTGATAGCCACCCCGCCTTACCCCTGCATACCCATGCCACGCCCCTCCCTGCCCCCCCCCGCACTCACCACGCACGATCGCGAGCCATCGCGTTCCAGAATGCAGTCGGCTTTCTCGTGGCACGGGCTGGGCGTGCCGTCGGGGCAGAAGCGTTCTGAGCGCCGCTTGCAGCCAGATGTCTGGTCGCCCACGAAGCCAGGCTGGCAAGGGCCGCACTGGAAGGAGCCCTGGGCCCGGACGGCGGGCAGTGAGCTTGGGCTGCCTGCCACTTCGCACCCACCCCGTGTTTCGATCCTATCCACTCCTCCCGGGCCTTACCCGGGTGTTGACGCACACGGAGTTGGGGACACAGTTATGCTGCCCGGTCTCACACTCGTTAATGTCCGTGCAAACCTGGATGGCAGGGAGTGCAGAGGTCACCGCCCACATGCACAAAACCCTCAGACCTCCCTTCCAGTTCATGTCTCCTCTGCATCCTACGTCTCCCCTTCATTCCTCCCCCAACCTCAACCATCCTGATGAGGACCCTTCCCCCATCAGTCCCGCAGGCCCCGGACCCCCACCCCTTCCCGCTGAAGCGAGGCAGGAAAATGGCCGCAAGACTGCAGGACCAGTTTATTAAACAAAACGAATCCCCCATTCCCTCCTGGAGCCCACCCCTCCACGGCCCTCACCTGCTTGTTGGCCTTGGCGAAGGCCAGCCCCACGCCCTCGTGAGCCGGACCGCTGTACCCCGGCGGGCAAGCCTCGCAGCGGAAGCCCGGGCTGGTGTTGATGCAGCGGACGCGGGGGAAGCAGGGATGGGCGTTGCACTGGGGGAGGAAGAGCCACGGAGGGTCAGAGGATGCAGGAGGTGGGCCCCCTCGAGCGCGGAGCCTCAGGATCTTTTGGGCTTAAACTTAGAAAATTCAGGGACCATCAGCCAGCACTTGGGGACGGGGGTGCCCTGTGGGGCAGAGGCCATCGTCCCAGGGGTCAGACACAACTTTGCCTTGATGCGGCCAGGGGAGCGACCTGGCGGGGAGAGGGGAGTGCCTGGAGGGGGCTGTTCCGGGGAGCCGATGAGCTGGGTGTTGAAGGGTGGGGGAAGGAATTGCGAGGGCGGGCGTCCCCAGCAGAAGGGGGAAGTGGTCGTCGGGGCGTGCGTGCCCGGCGGTGGAAGCGTCGTCCCAGGGGGGGCCTCGCGGTGGTGCAAGGGCCGTTGGGGCTTGTGAGCCCGGGAGGTGAGGGGGGTCGTTGGGGCGGACCACTCTCGGAGGTAGGAGAGTGCTCGGGGCAGGCGTCACTGGCCACAGAGGGGTTTGGCGGGACCGGCGTCACTGGTGGTGAGGGAACTGGTCGGTGTGAGGGCCCCCTGCCGGCAAGGTCGTCTGGACGTGCGCCCCCAGAGGTGAAGGGGTCCTCTGGGTGAGAACCCTCAGCTGGGGAGGAGATTGCTGGGGAGGTGGGTAGTTGCGGAGGCAGGCGTTAGGGGGGTCGTCCGGGCGGTAGGGGGCGGGGGGTGGGGTGGGGCGAGCGCACCTCGTTGACGTCCACGCAGTGCGAGCCATTGCCAGTGAATCCCGCGGGACAAGGTCCACAGCGCGCGCCGCTTGAGGTCTGAGTACAGACCACGCCGGGGTAGCAGAAGCCGGGCGCGCACTGGGATAGGGGCCGCACGCTCAGACCCGGTGTGCGTGCCGGCTGCATCCCTGCGGGCAGTGATAGGGGGCAGGTCAGGGCCACGCCCCAGGGCGGAGTCTATGGGACCACGCCCCGTCCTGGGGGCGTGGCGAGATCCCAGGCCCTCTGCGACCCAGCCCCGGACCACGCTCCCTGCCCGCCAGATTTTCTCAGTCACTGTATCTCCGCGCCGGTCGGTTTTCGGTTTCTCCCTCAGCGTCTCTGCATCTCCCTGCATCTCTCGCACGGCCTCTGCTTCTTTTCGTGTGTTCCTTCTCATAAATCTCTGTCTTCCCTCCTTGTTCGCCTCTCTCCATCCCTCGTCCAGTCTCTCCATCTCTGTCTCTCTCTGTCTCTTCCTGTCTCTTTTCCTCCCGGTCTTTCCTTCGCTGTCTCTGCCTTTGTCTCCCCATCTCTTCTCCATCTCCCGCCTGCCACGTCTCTGCCGCCCCAGCGGCGCTCACCGCACGCATCACACTCCATCACTGTGTTTTTCAGAAACGTGATCTCCTTGACCTGCGGTGCAGGGGGATGGAGTGTAGTCAGCGGGGCCCCATCCTTCTCTTCCTCCCTTGGGTCTCCCCTCCCTCTCCCCCAGACTCCCTTTCCACAGGCCCATTTACTACCCTCGGATCCTCCCTCTCCCCTGCACACCGCCCCCCCCCCGCTCCGTATTCCCTATCCTCCCCGCTCCACCGCTCTTTCCCAGGGACTTCCTTTAACCCCTCACGAACCCCTGTCTTCTCCCGGGGAAACTTCTACCCCTGGGACTCCCCTTTCCCCCCTTTCTACAACTTCTTCCCCGATCTTGGTACCCAGAACCCTCTCCCTCTCCACCGGGACCTGCTTCTCCTATCCTCCTCCCCACTCCCCTCTTTCAAGCCTCTCCCCTCCTCCGCGCTCCCTGTGTCCCCACCCTGCTCCGCACCTGCTGCCGCAACAGCTCCCGCACGTCCTGCAACGCCGCGTTGGTCTCCTGAAGTTCCCGAAGCATCTGCGGTCCCAGATCTCCACCTGCGCCGACAGGAGGCGCTGATGGGGTATGGGGTTTGGGGACCCCCCACCATCAATCCTCACCGCAACGCGGCAGGGACCTGGGACGCCCTCATTCCTTGAAGTCCTCCCTGCTGCCTCCTTTCTCCGTCCTGCACGTCCCGATGAACAGTCCCCGAGCCCCTAGGAGCCTCGACCCCAGGCCTCTTGGGTCCTCCGGTATGGTTGGGGGTCGAGGCCACGCGTGGGGGAGGGGGCGGCTTACCTAGTGGTATCTGGCGCTGACCCGAGGCGCCGAGGGCGGCCAGGGAGAGAAGGAGAACGCAGGCGGCGGCAGGAACCATGGCGGCGGCGGGGAGCTGGACTGCAGCTCGCTCTCTGCTGCCCACGAGGCCCGCGGGGCCTATTTATCCCGGCGGCGCAGCCGGCTCCCGGGACGGCCCACCCGCGGCCCTGCCCAGAGTCCAGCCGCAAGGTAAACAGATGGCGCTAGTCTCAGCGTTCAAGGCCCTGCCCGGTGTTACTGAACCTGGACACGACAGGGAAACTGAGTCACGGGGAAACTGAGTGTAGAGATCGGTGGCGCGGGTCTTCAGGTGGGACCACCCTCCAGCCTTCTTTAACTTATTTATTGAGTGCCTGCTGTATGCCAAGATTGGGACATAGCTGAGTACCAGGCGATTCCTATGGCTGCTCCCCTCAGCTCAGACTTGGGGAAACAGAGTCAAGAGAGGCTAAAGACTAGGGCCTGCACCCCCAGGCTCTGCTTTAAGTCAGGCTGACTGGCCCTCCACTCCTTCCTCACTTGCTTCAAAATGCGGCCAATGACATCTCTCTGTGCTTCAGTTTCCTCCCCTGTACCATGGAGGTAATAAGTTTCATTGTTAATGATTATCATTGTAACAGGAAAATGGGGGCTCAAGTGAGAGTGGGGACTCTTGGGTTCCCTGCCCAGGTCTAGAGAGTTGCATGTGGGTCCCCGATCGGCTTTATGGTCTTCTCTGTCTGTGGTTCTCTGGCTGGTGAGTGCTGGGGGACAGCCTGGCGGTGAGCCCACTCAGTTTCCCCATCTGTGTAATGGGCTGTGTGCAGGTCCATCCTCAGCAGGGAAGTGCACAAATTCAACGGCTCCAGCTGGAGGAGGTCTGCGGGGGGTGGCCAGGGCTTCTGTTTGTGGAGACCTTGCCATACCTTCCGAGCTCCGCTCCAGCTGCTGTGGGAACAGCCTGTAATAAAAATAAGAATTACTGCTAATCAGGAAAATCGTTCCTCCCAGCTCCTGAGCTACAAAACACTTCGACTTTCTGGGATTAACCCTCTCCACCCCACCCTCCAACTGCTCGAAGCCTCTATTGTATAGATCAGGAAACAGAGGCTGGGAAGGGGAAGTGGCTAGCCAAAGGCCCCTGCAAGGGGCAAGAATGAAGTTAGAGTAGGGTCATAGCCAGATCTGTTCTTCTGGAAGGCTTCAGAGAAGTCACTGAGGGCTTCCCGGACGTGGAAAGGAAACCTGAAGGAAAGGAAGGACTCAGATCAACAGAGGGAAGGTGAGGATAGCTCCAGCAGAGGAAGCACCTATGGCTTGGAGGTAGAGAAATTTCAGACACATTTATTTCTTCCACAAACACACAGAGCATCTACTATGTGTCATGTCCTAGGCTGGACTCTTGACACAGGATGAACAAGACAGATAGGGCCCCTCCCTCTAGGGGAGCCCAGGTTGGTAGGGAGGCAGCTGCATTATCCCCCAAAGAGGGTGGAGCTGCGACAGCAATACACAGGCAACAGTGGGAGCTCCAGTGAGGTGCCTGACCTAGCCTGGGGTGGGGTGGGGGTGGGGGGGATCTAGGTAGGCTTTTCAGAGGAGGAGGGAACATGAAACCAGGAGCAGGAAGGTGAGGAGGACATGGCCAGGCCAAAATAAATAAATAAATAATGGTGGTAGGCATTCAGGTAGAGGAACAGAATATGCAAAGGCCCTGTGACAGAAACGAGCATGGTCCATTAGAAGGAACGATCATAGGGTGGAAAGATGTTGGGGCTCAGGAGATGCAGTACCAGTGGTGTGGAGCTGGGCTGTTTTCTAGAGAAATAGGGAGCCACAGAGGGTAAGTAGGAGGGGATGGGTCTGGCGAGGAGACTGAGTGGGAGCAGTCAGCCCCAACCTGGGCATTTCTAGTGAAGCCTGTGCCCTGACAGTGCCCACCTTGCCTGCTGCCTGTGGCCGGGCCATGAGCTCACCTCCTGTTTTCCTTGGCTTTCAGCACACCTGGGGGCCGCTCCTGGCTAGCACTGGAATTCTTGGGAAAACCACAAACTCCAGCAGGACCTGTGGGCTTGCGTGTGCCTCATGCAGCTGAAACAAGGGTGCATGGAAGCCAACCTCTGCCACAGGCTGGACACGAGGCTGGGACTTGGATGCACGTGGCCTTGTTCAAGGCCAGGCCATGGGGAGATGCAGGGAAGAGCATTCCAAGCAGGGGGAATGGCAAAGACAGAAGTCCTGAGGATGTCCCAGTTTGCAGATCAGACAACAGAGGCCCAGACGAGCAGTCTGGTTTCAGGATCCTGCCTCCTGGATCTCACCGACCATGAAATCCTCCTTCCAACCAGTGACTTCTCTTGAGAACACCACACTGCTCACATTACAGAATAACTTACTCTAGGTGTCCTCCCCGGTCTTTGCAGATACTGTTCCCCATCACCCCGAATACCTTCTTCCATCCTTCAAGTCCAGGATCCAATGCCTCCTCTTCCATGAAGCCCTCCATGCTCTTCCTGGGCCAGGCTCAGGGGCTGGTGCCTGTATGACAGCCTTCTGGGACCCCTGGCAGAATATTCCTGGCAGAAAAGGTTGGGATGGCCTGACTCAGGGAACTGGGATTGTTTGTTTGGTTCTGTCTCTCACAGCCTGGGGATCCCTCGGTGCTGAGAGAGGAGGCTGGTGAACTGTGAGATTACCTATTGGGATTAGCAGATCACTTCTTATTCCTTATTATTGCTGGGACATCATTATTATTACTCATAGTAATACCTGCCCCCACTGTACTTTACAACGGACTTGGGGGCCACATGGTCTAGGTTCAAATGTTGGCAGGGCGTAGTCTTGCTGTGTGACTTCGGGCAAGTTGCATGACCTCTCTGTGCCTTAGTTGCCTCACTTGTAAAATGGGGGTCGAGAGACCATGGTGGAGAGAATTGAAGGAGTTAACCTGTACTGGATGTCTGGCTCCTGCGTTAGCCTTGTTTTGCCATATGGAACGTATATCCTGTGTCACTTATACCTCCGATTGTCCTTATTCACATTTTCCTTAGAGAGGAGACGAGACAGCTCGAGGTCACACAGCAGGAATTAGAACTGGGGAAGGCAGGACCCCTAAGGCCTTCACACTACCCCCCATTGCCCTTGGCCCCCGAATCTAGACAGAAGAAATACTGGCCCAAGCACCTCATTAGCTGTGAAGATTCTGCTGCCCAGGACTGCCTGGCCTGAGCCTTTGGCTGGCCACCCCAGCCAGCTCCCCTTCCCATCACGCCAGACCCAGTGGTTCTGGGACCCCGGCCAGGATGGGGCAGAGGGGCTGGTGCCTGTGTGATGATGGGGCCCCGGGGCCGTTCCTGGCAGGGGTTTGCTGGGCCAGGAGACATGTGGGCGCCCCCAGCTTAGCCAGCCGCCTCTCCTCATGAATCCAGAGGGAAAGTATGTCGGGAAGGCAGCTGCCCTGCCCTGGGCGGGCCCAGCCACAGGCCCTGGGTCTGGGGAATTCATCAGGGCCATGAGGGAGGCCACTTGGCCACGGCTGCATCCGTAGCTGAGATCCCGACCCAGCCTGCCTCGCACGGCCCCACCGGACCCATCGGACCCAGAAGGACCAAGTAGTTGAGGGTATGGGAGCGGGTGCCAGGGTGCTACCCAGACACTGGAGTCAGGCACACCCATCGTGACTTACACTGTGAACTTCAGGAAGCCCCACCCACACTCCCATTTTCCATCTGCCCCAACCCTGTCCCAGTCCGGTCCTAGGAAGGTGCTGATAAAGAAAGGAGATAACAATAAATATAGTGGCTACAATTTTATTGGGCAAGTGCCAAGTGTTCAAAACCTTGCCATACCGCATGTGTGGCTTTCCCCTTTCTGCTCCCCCAACCCCCGCCCCAGGGGTGGGGAGCAAGGCACAAGGATGAAGGTCTTGTTTTCCAATATGGGGGCCCTGGGTCACGTAGCCCAGCTCTGCTGTGGGGCCTGAGGCAGGTTGCTTAACTTCTCTGTGCCTTGGTTTCTTCTTTTTTCTTTTTTGGAGGGAGGAGCAGAGGCACCTTCAAAAGTTTATTATCATGGAAATTTCGAATTCCCTACATTTGTGAGTTGTACTGAAGAGTCGCTGCCAGGGAGAAAGTACTGGAATTGACCCAGTCCAATGTGACATTCAGCAGGAACTGATTTGGGAGAAAGAAGTTAGAATTTTCCAGAGATAACTGTGGCAGGGCGAATGAGCACCCCGGTCCTCTCTCCTTGCCTCTCACACTGAAGGAGAGTTTTGTAGGGTGATAGGAAAACCAGCCTGTGTCTGTGTTACAGGGGGACAGACAGTCTATGGGGCTAACTACACAAGTTTTGTTCTCTCTCTGTTAAACAAAGTGAAGCACAGAAATGGCTGAAGTTTTGGGCACATTAACAGGAGCAGTAAAAACTGAGATGAAATGGGGACAAGAGCCCCCACATCGTAGGGGTGTCAGGAGAACAGAATAAGTTAGTCCATGAGAAGTGCACTGAGCACTTTTCCATGGGGGCACTCATGAACGTCCCCACTCTACAGATGGGAAAACTGAGGCTCAGAGAGGCAGGTTCAGCCTGTTGCCTCGGTTTGGGCACTGGACGCTCAGAGAAGGAAGTCACCCACTCCCCTCCCCACGAAGGCCATAGGGAGAGGGTCTCCCACCCAGACTTCTGCAGCTGTCCAGAGGATGGGTAGGTGGGCAGCAGAGAGCACAGGAACCAGGGCCCCAACCCTGATTCCTCATCCTCCCTCCTCCTGCCCCTCTCCCGTCCCCCACCCCAGCTCATTAACAGGAGGCCCTTGTTCAGGCCAGGGATGGATGGCGCGGGAGGCCGAGGGCGGGGTGTGTTTACCCACCGGCGGCCTGGCAGGCAGAGGCCCAGACCAGGGCATGGGCCAGTTAGGGGAGGGAGGGTACTGGGCAGGGAGGAGCCCCAGCCCCAATGTAGGAGGACTGGCATACAATGGGTGCCAAAGAAACAATTATCGATCAGTGGGATAAAATCAGACCATTTCATCCACCATACAGACCCCTTGCCTTGTGGCCCACAGGAAGGAGGTGGCCTTGGCGTCTCAGCCCTGAGGTGCATGATCTCAAAGGTGGGCAGGTGCACGCGGTGGCATGGAGTGCTTGCCACTCGGAAGGAGGAGCCTGCTGGTCTGCAGGAAACGAAGCCCAGGGGTCAGGGAGGCCACTGTGGGGGGACGTTGGTGCCAAGACCAGGGCAGGTGAATGGGTTCTGGCTGATGAGCAGCCCAGGCAGAGGGCATGACAAAGGCAAGAGCCCAGAAGTGGGAGGTGTCTGATACATTGGGGGTTCACTGAGAAGGCAGGTGTGGCTGGAGCAGAAAGGTGAGGGAGCACTGGAGTAGGGAGGAGGGCCGGAACCCAGAGCGGGGTGTGGTGATAGGAGCCCTGTGCAGGGACAGAGCCATGAGCCGTGTTTGGGCTCTGCAGGTGAGTAGGTGGATGGCTGGCTGGCTGGGTGGACAGATGGGAAGGATGATGAGTGGATGGGTAGATGGATGATGGATGTTTGTATTGCCGGATGGTTTTGGATGGTTTGGGGATGAGTGGCTAGATGGATGGATCACGGAAGGATGGATGGGTGGTTGGATAGATGGATGGATGGATGGATAAATGATGGATAGGCAGACAGATGGGATGGCTGGGTAGGTGGATGGATGGACAGTCGGGTGGTTGGGCAGATGAATGGATGAGTGAGTGATTAGGTGGGTCGGTGGCTGGCTGGCTGGCTGGACCCCCTGGGAGCCTCTCTGGCAAGATGGGAACCCCATTCAGAGATCACTATACGGAGTCAATGAGAGAATGAAATTGAGGCACACTCAATTGTTTTTTGCCCATTCTCTGTCCCCTTTGCCCTGCCTGAGACAAGGGGCAGTGAATAGTTAGGCCCTCACTGCAGCCTCACTGGCTGCCTCTCTGGGCTTCTTACCTTTCAGCTCCTCCCCATCTCAGGACCTTTGCACAGGCTGCCCTCTGCCTGGAGCACTCTTCCTCCTGCTCTTTACCAGGCTGACCCCTACTTACCCTAACTTAAACTTTACTCCCTCAGGCCAGACCAGGCTTTCTGGCCCATGTGTCCCTATTCTTTCACCACAGAGCGAGACTGAGGTGTTTAATGAAACCGTTCAGGAATGGCCAAAGCACAGCCGCTGTCAGGGGAGTCTGAGAGGGAGCTGTGGGATGAGGACAAGTCCACGGGGCCCTCTGGAAAAGGGGTGATGTCACTGTTGCTGTTGGTCCACATGTTGCTGGGGAGGGGTCCCTCAACACCCAGCCCATGAGGCTTCCTGACTCTATTTCCCACTGGTGTGAATGACTTACTCTTTTCTAGAATCATGAAGTTCCACAGAATCCAAGAGTCACGAGACCACAGAACAAAGAGACACAGAACTTAGGAATGACAAAGTCATAGTGTCATGGGTCAGTGGGGCCAGAGGACCACAGGATGCTAAAGCCACAGGACTGTGGGATCCTAGAGCCAAGAGACCATGGTCTTACAGAGCCACGGACCTCGGATCACGCGGCTATTAGACAGTAGGGGCCCAGAGCTATAGGATGGTGGAAGCCACAGGGCCCCAGGGAGGCTGGAGACAAGGCCCGGGGGCATCCCCAAGTCCAGCAGAACTGCCCTCTTGGCCATACCCTCGCCTGCCAGCTGCCCAGGGAGGCTCCCGGAGGCTGCGGGAGCTATGAGGTGGTTACCACCCCCCACCTCTGGAGCAGCCACAGGAGAGAAAGACCACGCCATGTGCCGACTCCTGGAGCCTGCCAGCCGCCAAACACTCAGTGAGTCCCTGTGCCAGGGCCAAGTGAGGCTCTCCAGGTGCCTGGAAACAGTGCCAGCCTCCGGCTGGGCGCGCCAGGACGCTGAGTGCTCAGCAGCAAATGGAAAGAGAATCAACGAGTTACTTCTACATCCATATCCTTTCAGAAGCCAATAGCAACAAGGCACAGAGGGGAGGATGTATCCTGGCTGCATCCCCCTCGGGGGAGGGGGCAGTAAACTGGTAAGCTGCTCCTCCCCCCCAGCACCCAGCTCTGCCCATGCCAGCAGTCCTAGCCCAGACACATCCGGGTCTTAATGAGCTCTCCTGAGACAACAACTGCTCACCCAGCACACCCCACACCTGACACCCAGAACAACCAGTCTGTATTGGAGAGGGGAAACTGAGGCCCAGAAGGAAAGACAGTTGGCCCAGAATCACAGAGGGCCAGAGCCAAGACGGGAACCCAAACTGATCAGATGCTAAGCGTGAGCTCATCAGCACCCAGCTGGGCTGCTTCTCAGAGCCCTGGCCACCTTCTTCCTGAGGCCCTGGCAGTTTGCTTGAAGGTGGCACAGCACGGAAGGTGGGAACAGGGGTCATGGCAATTTCTTCCCTTTGCAGAGCTCAGAGCACCTTGCTCACAGGCCTGTGATGGGCAATGAAACACCATCCTAGTGAGGGCATACTGGGACCTGGTGTTGCTAGCATAGCGGGATCTTGCCCCCCCGCATCTTACAGATGGGAAAGCAGAGAGCCAAGGAGTGAAGTTTGGACCCTCCTGAGGGCCCCAGGACCTTCAGTGAGGCTGACACAATGGGGACATGGGCAAGAAAAAACTTCAGCTGAATTTCAGAAATGCCAAATTATAGGGAGAGAATGCCCATCTCTTACTGCCTTACCCCAATTGCAGGGTTGCCTTCAGGCATGGCTGGATCCAGATCCTCAAATGAAGCTTCCAGGATATGTATCTCTCCATCAGTTGTCTTCTCCTTCCTTTATTTTTAAAAATTTTTTTAAACTACTTTTTTAAAAAATATATATTTTTTAAAAATTTATTTCATTTCACACAGAGAGAGAGAGAAAAAACGAGCAGGGAGAGCAGCAGAGGGAGAAGGAGAAGCAGACTCCCCACTGAGCAGTGAGCCTGATGCGGGGCTCAATCCAACGACCCTAGGATCATGACCCGAGCTGAAGGCAGATGCCTAACCAACTGAGCCACCCAGTGCCCCATTCTTCTTCCTAAAATAAAAAAACAACAATAACAACAACAACAACAACAAACAAAAAACAAACACACACACACACACACACAAAAAACCCCTTGTGGTAAAATACCCATGACATAAATTTATCATTTCAACAATTATAAAGTGTACAATTCAGTGGTTTTTAGTGCATTTGTGATGCCCTGCAGGAATCCCTTCTGTCTCAGAACATGTTCCTCTTCTCCAAAAAGGAAACCTGGTCCCCATTAGCAGGCACTCCCCATCCCCTCCTCCACCCCCTGGCAATCACTAATCTGTTTTCTGTCTCTATGGATTTCCCTGTTCTAAATGTTTCATATAAACAGAGTCGTACAACATGTGTCCTTTCACGTCTGGCTTCTCTCACAGAGCGTGTCCTCAAGGTTCATTCCCGTTGCCGCTTGTATGGGAGTTCCGTTCTTTTTCATGCCTAACTAGCATTTTACTGGACGCACGGACCACATTTCGCGTATTCACTTCGCGTATTCATTCAACAACCTGGGTTGTTCCTACCCTTTTGCGATTGTGCGTAATGAATGCTGTGAATGCGTCGGCTCCAAGTGTCGTTTGAAGACCTGTCTTCAGGTCTCTGGAGTATGTAACTGGCGGGAGAGATCCCTGAATCCTGTAACTGGATTGTCTTTCTGAGGAACTGCCATGCCACCCTGTTTTCCACGGTGGCCACGCCACGGACACTCTCTCCAGCACTTCCGGAGGGTTCCGGCTTCTCCGCCACCCGGCCAACACTCGTTTTCGGCTTGTGATGACGGCCAACCTAGTGGGTGTGAGGTGGAATCTGATTTTCATCTCCCCGCTCAGCTCTCTTCCAGCCCCTCCGGGTGCCTATTTCTTCAAGCCAAGGTCTAACGGAAGCTGAGCATCTTTCCCCTGATAGGCCCAGCCGAGATCTCGGGGCTGACTCTCATTGGTTCAGCTCAGGTCCCACGCCCCTCCCAGGACCAATCACCGTGCTCTGGCCCGAGCCAGCCTCTCTGGGTGGGGCGGGTGGGGGCCTGTGGTGGTAGTGAGCCCCTCCTGGATGTTACTGTGAGTAGGCAAATGGTAGAGACTGGGTTCCCCCACCCCTCACTCTTGGGCCCCAATGGGCTTTCTGGATCGCAGGCTCTTACTTCAGAACTGCTTTCATGCGGGTGATTCTGGAAGCGTGCCAAGCCCCCATCCTCCCCTCCGTCTCCAAACACTAAGAGAGGCCCTTCTTGCTGCCCTCTGCCCTTGGGAAGCGTGGTGATCCCGGCTCTGACCCAGGCTTCCCTGGAAGGGTGCCACTGGGGGCGGCTGCAGGCCCAGCCAAAGCCCTTCCCTACTCTGGTGGCCTCTTGACCTCTCCTGGGTACCAGGCAACCTTGAACATCACAGGAAACAGGCTTTGCCCAGAACGGCTGCTACCGCCGCCTGTTATTTCCAAATGGCTGGCGGGTAGTGGAGGAGCCCACAGGAGGGGCCTCCTCACCCCATCGCCAGTTCCAAGGTAGCACAAGTGATGTTCAGCTCCCTTGCTCCCAGCCCTGCTTCAAGCCCCAAAGGGCTGAAGTGGGCAGAAACGGCAGAATTGAAGGGAATCTGTAAGAGCAGGGTGGTGACGGTGACCCAGATGGTGGAGGGGGAAAGGAGGTAGGGAACAAACAGAAGCCTAGAGAGGGTAAGACATTTGCTCAGGCCACACAGTAAACAAGGGGGGGGGGATCTGATTCCAAACTCTAGCCTTTTCTCCCTTAAAAAAAAAAAAATCAGCTTTTTTTGTAGTAAAAAAAACACTAACATAAAATTTACCAACTTAATCGTTTTTAAATGGCATCAAGTTCACATTTTGTGCAGTCATTTCCAGAACTCTTTTCTATTTTTTTAAAAGATTTTATTTATTTATTTGAGAGAGAGAGTGAGAGAGAGCATGAGAGTGGAGAAGGTCAGAGGGAGAAGCAGACTCCCCGTGGCTCTGGGAGCCCAATGTGGGATTCCATCCTAGAACCCTGGGATCACGACCTGAGCCAAAGGCAGTGGCTTAACCAACTGAGCCACCCAGGCACCCATTTTTCTTTCTTTCTTTCTTTCTTTTTAAGATTTTATTTATTTGACAGAGAGAGAGAGATCACAAGTATGCAGAGAGGCAGGTAGAGGGAGAAGGAGAAGCAGGCTCCCAGCTGAGCAGAGAGCCCGACGCGGGGCTCGATTTCAGGACCCCGAGACCTGAGCTGAAGGCAGAGGCTCAACCCACCAAGCCACCCAGGCAGCCCCCTTTTTCTTTTTTTAAAAAAAGATTTTACTTATTTATTTGAGAGAGAGCACACGTGGAGGGAGGGGCAGGACCCTGGGATCATAACCTGAGCCAAAGGCAGATACTTAACTGAAGAGCAAGAAGACCCGATTTTATTTTATTTTTTTAAAGACTTTATTTATTTATTTGACAGACAGAGATTGCAAGTAGGCAGAGAGGCAGGCAGAGAGAGAGAAAGGAGGAAGCAGGCTCCCTGCCAAGCAGAGAGTCCAATGCAGGGCTCAATCCCAGGACCCTGGGATCATGACCTGAGCTGAAGGCAGAGGCTTTAACCCACCGAGCCACCCAGGCGCCCCAGAAGACCCGATTTTAAACAACCAACTTGCCCCTGTGGCCTGGAGGATTTGGGACCACGGGTAATCCAAGCTGGGTCATTAAATGGTCCTGTAAGAAGCAGCTTACACAGGATAATGATGACTCTCAGGGGTAACTATTTCTCTCCCCATCACAGAGATGGAAAAACCAAGGCTCGGGGATGGGACAGCCCTTGTCCAGTGAATCCTGCCTTTCATCACACCTGCCTGGGAGGCTGTGAGGGCTGAGCTAGCCTTGGCATGTCTGACATTCCATTCCTTGGCACCTGGGGAGAGGGGGTAGGTAGTGGGTGGGGGGCTTGGGGCCCAGTATGTGCTTCAGGAGAACTTGAGCGTGATGTGATTCTAGAGCAATGCCCCATTGTCCAGATGGGAAACTGAGTCACCCGGGTAGAGAGAGACTGGGATCCAGTCTTATGCCCTCTTGACCCCTGTCTCTGCTCTTGAATGGGGGCCCCTGGGCAAGTCTCAGGCCTGTGGGCTGGCGGGGGTCCCGGGACCTGTTTTTCCACCCGGTGCTGGGGTTGATGCTGGGAGGGGCCAGGTCTCAGGGCTGGTGATTATTTTTTTAACCTTTGTTGCAGCCAGAGACTCAAAGCCGAAGCCGTCCTGCCCCCCCCCCCCACCCGGCCGGGCGGTGGCCAGCGAGGCCACACGGAGTCCTGACCTACTGGACGCCTGGCCGCTGGGCCTCCTCAAACCGCACGGTCACAGGACCGCATCCAGCTCCACATCTGGACTTTTTGATTTGGTTCTGGTTTCCAGCTGGAACAAAAGGACCTGGGTGGGCCCTGCCTCTTGCACAAAAGTTGGGCGTCAAGGGCTTGGCCCATGCCCCCTGCCTGTCTCTCCCCGGTGGACCCCATCCAGGCCCGGCCACCAAAGGCCACTCTTTGCCTGCAGAACCCATGGCTCCATCTGGAGCCTGGCCATCCCAGCCCAGGCACATGGGTCCAACCAGACACCACAAGCACAAGGCCAAGGTGGGGCCGTTGGTCCCTGACATCATCCCTCCAAGTCTTCCTGTCTCAGGCAATGACCCCACCATTCACTCAGCGCCCGGCCTGAGACCTGGGTGGTGTCTGAGACTCCTCCCTGGCCCCCTCCATCCAGTACATCAATAG
Source organism: Neogale vison (assembly GCF_020171115.1). Classification (NCBI taxonomy): domain Eukaryota; kingdom Metazoa; phylum Chordata; class Mammalia; order Carnivora; family Mustelidae; genus Neogale; species Neogale vison. Next base: position 212,268,688 of record NC_058096.1, on the reverse strand, counting down.
CTCTTGTCCTCTCAGCTTCCAAAATATCCATATTCAACCACTTCTCCTCTCCTGCCTGCCAGCCCTGGTCTCTGCCCTCCCGACTCCTGCCTGGATGCCGGCCCCAGCCTCCTCCCCACGGCAGCCACAGGGGATGTCTCAAAATCATAAATCAGATTATGTTCCCCTCCCTCTCACACCCTTCATGGCTCCCCATTTCTCTCAGAATAAAACCCACTTTCTCTCTGTGGCTTACAGAGCCCCATGTGATCTGGCCTCAGCCCATCCCTCTGGCTTGTCTCCTCCTCCCTTGCTCTCTGGGCTGCAGCTGCGCCAGCCTCCTCCATGTCCCTCCAGCACCCAAGCCCTTTCCTGCCCCAGGGCCCCACGAGTCATCCGTTCTGTCTGGAATGCTCATCCTCCACATCAACATGATATCCTCCTATCCTCCTTCAAGTCTCAGCTGAAATGTTAGCCCCTCAGGGGGCCTCTCACAACCCCTGAGCAGAAATACCTCCCACTTTCTTCCGATACTCTCCAACCTTTGGAATTATCATCTTCTTGTGTTTATCCAAATACAAACTATGTTTGCGTACCACGGTGCCTGGCACGGAATAGGTGGGGTTGTGTCTTCTTGGGGACAAAAGGACATACCAGTCCCAATGACAACTTTTGAGAATCATCTATCTTTCTAAGGCTCCCTAACCTCCCCTGCCAACACCCTGGGATTTAAAACCAAGAACCGCTGGGGGGTGCCTGGGTGGCTCAGTGGCTCAGGGGCTCAGACCCCGCCTTCACCTCGGGTCATGATCTCAGGGTCCTGGGATGGAGCCCCACATCGGGCTCTCCACTGAACAGGGAGCCTGCTTCCCCCTTTCTCTCTGCCTGCCTCTCTGCCTGCTTGTGATCTCTGTCTGTCAAATAAATAAATAAAATCTTAAAAAAAAAAAAAAAGAGGAGCACCTGGGTGGCTCAGTGGGTTAAAGCCCCTGCCTTTGGCTCTGGTCATGGTCCCAGAGTCCTGGGATCAAGCCCTGCATCAAGTTCTCTGCTCAGCGGGGAGCCTGCTTCCTCCTCTCTCTGCCTACTTGTGATCTCTGTCTGTCAAATCTAAAAAAAAAAAAAAAAAAAAAAACTTAAAAAAAAAAAAAGAAAGAAAGAGAATATTATCCTTTAAAAATAAATAAATAAATAAATAAATAAAACCAAGAACTGCTCCCAGTACATGCCAGGATGGTTACAGCTGTGATGAGGGGTGCACAGGCAGCCATGGGGGGGCCGGGAAATGGGACCTCTAAGTTCCAGCTGAAGGAGAGATAAAGAATAAGCCAGGTCAGAGGCCACAGAGGGTGCTTGGGGTAGCAGGCCCCAGATGAGAACAGGCAGTGTTCTCAGAACTGGGTTTGGGGGTGCCCGCCCCACATGGGATGAGGGGAGACAGGTGACAGAGCTGGATGTGATGACAGCACCCGGGATGACAGTGTCTGGATTCCATCCCAGGGAAATGGGGAGCCTTAGGAGGTCAGGGGGCAGAAGACCGAGCAGACCTATACCCCCCTGACCTGTGCCGGGCCCTTGGAGGCTCTCTCCCCAGACCTCAGCGCCCTGTGGGTTCAACATGCTCATGCTCGCTGAGACCGTCTCCAGGCAGCTTTATACTAATACTTGTGGAGAATCGTCTCCGGCCGGTGAGGCCACCCGCCATCCCCGCCACCACAAAGCTCAGGGAGGTCTGTCAGTCCTCAGGATCCTTCCAGACCCGGATAACTCCCTGACAGCTGCCCGGCCCTCCCCAGCTCCCTCACCCTCCCCTCAAGACAGTTGGGTCCCCCCAAAGCCGCGGGTCTGGCCAGCACCTCCCAGCCCTCAGTGGTTGCTGAAGACCTCTCTCCTTATTCCCCTGGAATTTTCCTTACAGGCCCTGCCAACGCCTCCAGGAACATATTAAAGGAAAATGTTTCCAGTCCAAGCAGGGCTGTTTTATGGCTCTCGGGACTGGGAGTCTGACCGCAGAGTGGAAAGGCCTCGTCATGCTGTTCTTCCTTCTACAGAGGGGCTCGGACCCCACCCGCCCTCTTCTGCCCTCCTTGGAGCTCTGGCTCTGCAGAGAGTCTTTACCTGAGCAAAATCCCCTTCACTCCTGTCCCCCAACCTGGGGTGAAGTCCCCAGAGGCTTGGGCTAAAGCCAGGGGCTAATGTATTTTCCATCGTGTGTTCACTCAACAAACACCTGCTATTCTCCCACTGTGCACCCGTCCCCGTCGGGCGCTGAGGACCCAGTGGGGACAAGAGGGGACCCGTCCTGCCAGAGCTCTTGATTGTCCTTAGACCGTGCCATGGAGAGTTCTATATGTCAGCGCGGCTGAGCCCTAACACCCGGTCAACTATTAAACACCAGCCCAGGTGTTGCCGTGGAGATCTTTTTGTAGACGTGATTAACATCCACGCCATTGGGCCCTCAGTAATTGGGGGGGCCTCCTCCAGTCAGCTGAAAGGCCTTGAGAGCAAAACTGAGGTTTTCCTCCGGAGGAACAAGGTCCAGCTCGTCCAAGATAAAGCCAGACCCTCGCTGATGTCGGGACAGACCTGAGTCAGTAATGGACTATTGCATCAGGCAAAGGGCCTGGGTGGGGGTAGTGAACTCCACCTCAGTTGGGCGTTTTACAGGGAGAATGGGGGAACGGGGAGGTGGGTAAGGGGGACTTCAGACAAGTACCAAAAAAACTGGAAGGAGGGAGGGCTTGGTCCTTGTGACTCCCATCTGGGTCTGCTAACAGGTGCTTCTTAAAGTTTGGCCCCCGAGGCTGGGAAACGGGACCCTCAAACGGGCAGTTCTTTGAGCAGCTTTGAGTTTTCTCAGGCAGGTACTCTAAGAGAGGCTAGGGCCATCCTAGGGATGTGGCCTTGAGCCTTGAGCCACCATGTTAATTTCTGTCCGAGTCTTTAGAGACCAAGATTCAGGCCTAGCTGAGAAGTGGGTTCAGAGGAGCCGGGCTTGAGTTTGGTTCTGGAGAGTCTCTGCCAGCCTGTGACGACGGCACCAGCTCCTGCCTGGGTCTCTGGCTGTCTGCCAGCCCTGCGAATTTCAGACTGATGAGCCCCCGAGACTGCATGAGCCAGCTCCTTGCACTAAGTCTCTTGATATATGCAAATCCTGGTGGTTCCCTCTCTGGGAGAACCTGGTTGCTATGCCAGGCAAGGTGGTCAAGTCCCCACTGAGTCATGGGGATGGTGAACAGGATTAACAAATGTCTCTCCAGATGAGATGGACAGGCGGCCACTGAAGGTGTCTCTCTCTCTCTTTTTTTTTTTCTCAAAGATTTTATTTATTTATTTGACAGAGAGAGATCACAAGTAGGCAAAGAGGCAGGCAGAGAGAGAGGGAAGCAGGCTCCCCGCTGAGCAGAGAGCCAGATGCGGGACTCGATCCCAGGACCCTGAGATCATGACCTGAGCCGAAAGCAGAGGCTTTAACCCACTGAGCCACCCAGTCCCCCTGAAGGTGTCTCTTAATCAACATCCAGAACCTGAGAAAGGAAGAAGAGAGGAGTAGGGCGTTGAGGCCGGTGCTCCAATAAAGAGCCTGTTTCTCAGGCCTGGGCCAGACAAAAGAGGTGGTCATGACATCCCCAGGTCCTTCCCCACGATGACCTGTGTGCAGTACTGATCTTGAATCACCGTTCACCACAGAAGGGGGTGCCCAGACATTTCAAGGACGGTCAGATGCAGAGGCTGAGTTGACATGGATCCCCAGAGACCAAGAAGTCCCTATGGCCATCTGCAGACGGAGAGCTGGGGGTCCGGGTAATGGACAGGGTCCCGGAGAAGGTTGAGCTCACAGCGGACTGGCTCATTGGGCTCCCAGTGTGCGATTAGAGCTGATGAGAGCTGGCGGAACTTCCGCTGACCATGGAACTCCTGGCCTGGGGCATGAGAGTGGGGAAGGCTGGAGGAGGTCTCTGAAACTGCCCCCCACTCCTGCCAGAGCAGTAAAAGGTAACTGCTATGGCACTGGCCAAGAGGCCACCATCAAAGGCCTAAAGAATGGAGGCATGATTCCCTGTACCTCTTAAGTGACTCCTCCAGTCAGCGTCTGCAGACACTAGCTGGGCCCCTGAGAATGTCCGTGAACCCCCACAGGCCCAAGCGAGTAGCTGCCTGCATCCGGCTGCTGGGCCATTGTGGGGAGCCTTGCCAGAGCTCATCCCCTGTTACGTGGCCCATGCCCGGGGCTCATGGCTGCTGGCTGGGTGAACACATTCTTTTCTCGTTCATTCCTGTGAGAAAGAAGGATGGCGGGAAAAAGGAAAGAAAGGAAAAGGGATGAGAAATAGTTCACATTCCCATGAGATGGACAAGAATATGCATTTATAGTTTTTGCCCCGGGGCTAGGATGGCCAGATAAGATACAGATGCCTATTCTGTTTGGGGGTGGGGGTAAGTTCTGGAACTAGATAGCAGTGGTGTTTATGTAACATCGTAAATGTACTAAAAGCCAATGGATTTGTCTGCCTAAAAATAGTTAAAATGGCAAAGTTTATATTGTGTGTTCTTTACCGCCATGAAAAAAGAAACAAAAATATAGGATGCTCAATCTGAATTTGAATTCAGATCAACAATGAATTTTTTTAAGGATAACTATATCCCAAATGTGTCTGTTGCTCAACAGGACTAATCATTAGGGAAATGCAAACCCAAATTACAATGAGCTATCTACATCCCCATCCAGAGGCTGCCATCAAGAACACCAAAGGCAGAGGCATCCAGATAGCTCAGTCAGTTAAGTGTCTGCCTTCGGCTCAGGTTATGATCCCCGACTCCAGGGATGGAGCTCGGTGATGGGCTCCCTGCTCAGCCTCTCCCTCTCCATCTGCCTCTTCCCCGGCTCATGCTCGCTCTTTCTCTCTCTTTCTCTCATAAATTAAAAAAAAAAATCTTTAAAAAACCTCACTATTAAATGCACCTTTTAAAATGGTTAAAATGGGGGCGCCTGGGTGGCTTGGTGGGTTAAAGCCTCTGCCTTCAGCTCGGGTCATGGTCCCAGGGTCCTGGGATGGAGCCCCGCATCGCATCGGGCTCTCTGCTCAGCGGGGAGCCTGCTTCCTCCTCTCTCTGCCTGCCTCTCTGCCTACTTTTGATCTCTGTCTGTCAAATAAATAAATAATCTTAAAAAAAAAAAGGTTAAAATGACAAACTTTCTGTTGTGTATACTTTACCACATTTTTAAAAAACCATAAGTGAAATTTGTTGCTGCTTCTGTGAAATTCAAATTCAAATTCTGGGTGTGCTTTTTAAAAAGGCTTGGTGTGTTATCGGGGTGTGTGTTTGTCTGTGCTGATAAATCTGGCACCCCGACACTCAGGGCACGTTGTCCCTCCTGCGTGGCTCGGTGGGGGGTCGTCGGAAGGGAGGCTGAAGGGCAGTGGAGGGACATCCATCCCCACAAGCAGAGCTATGAGGGAGACCGTGGCCCCCCGCTTTGTTGGGAGGGGATGTGACCTTGGATGAGAGTGCACAGGGATGCCTGGGCCAAGGCCACAAGGAAAAGGACACAGACAAGGAGATCAGGGGTAGAGGCACCTGTGGGCCAACAGGGCTGGACTAAGCATGAGGATTCTTATCTCAGCAGTGATGTCCTCCAGAAGGCACCCGCCACGAAGGGACTTGGAAGCACCACACAGACCACACGACGTGACCAGGTGACGTTGGCTGTCTTGGTCATTTGTCACGTGACAGGCTCACGAACAGAGCAGTCACGAGGTTGAAAAGGGGCAACACATAAGCCAGCAGCAGGCACCCCACTTACTACGGTGATCCAGCTACCACTGCTCTGGAAGTGTCCAGCATACCAGCCACAGACAGCAACACTGAAATCGGGCAGGGCCCAATCGGAGGACTCCTTCCACCAGGCCTGGACCTTCTCATGGCTCCCACTCCCAAGCCTCTCCCCATTCCCCTTCCTCCCCTCCTTCTTGGGGTGGCACTTGCATGGTCTGATGGCCTGGCCAGCCTCCATCAGCAGCGCCCCCCCAAACCCCTTAGCACATCTACTCCCTTCTAGGGGTGCCTGGATGTAAGCTCCTTTGACGGACATCATCCATATCTGGAAAGATGCATATCTACCGAGTCTACCATCATTGTACGTGTGAGGGTCCTGAGGGTACACTTCCCATGCCCCAGCATGTGCTGATTTTCCCACTGACAGCATATCCTGCAGGTAATGGCTCATCAATTCTCCCAGCACTGTTTGTCCTCTTTTCATTGAGGTGACATTTACATGACCTGAAATTCACCATTTGAAAGCAGACGATTCAGGGGCATTTAGTACAATTGCAATGATGTGCCAACCATCACCTCTCTGCTTTCAAATCATTTTTTAAAAGACGTATTTATTTACTTTAGAGAGAGAGAAAGAAAGCACAGAAGCAGGGGAGGGGCACAGGGACAGGGCTTGATCTCAAGCGGACACCGGGCTTGATCTCATGACCCTGAGATCACGACTTGAGCTAAAATCAAGAGTTGACCACTCCACCAATGGAGCCACCTCAAATAATTCTGATCAGTCCCACACAAAGGCCCCAGCCCCATTAGCTGTCACTTCCCCCAGTCCCTGGGACCCACCGTATCTGCTTTCTGTCTCCATGGATTTGCCTGTACTGGACATTTCATATACATGGAATCCCACACGATGTGGCCTTTTGTGTCTGGCTTCTTTCCCTCCACAGGATGTTTTCTAGGTTCATCTGTGATGTGATACGTATCCGGGCTCTGCTCTTTTTCATGGCTGAGTAATATTCCAAATGTGCATGGACCACGTTGTTTATCCACTCCTTTGTTCATGGACACTTGGGTTCTCTCAACCTTTGGGTGATGCTGCTGCTATCGTACATGTACAAGAATCTCATTAAGACCCTATTTTCACTTATTTTAGGTACACACCCAGAAGTGGGATTTCTGGGTTGTAAAATAATTCTATGTTTAACTTTTTAAGGAACCGCCAAACTTCTTTCCACAGCGGCTGGCCCCATTTTACACTCTGGCTGGCGGTGCGCGAGGGTTCCAGCATCCCCACGTCCTTGACAACACTTGTTATTTTCCATTTTGGACAATGGTCCTCCTAGTGGGTGTGACATGGTCTGTTTTTCCTTTTGATTCTTTTCTTCACCTCCTGACACACTATGCTGGTTACTGGTTTCCAATGACTTTGCTTTTCATCCGTCCCACTGCTGGAAGAGGCCACACAGCTATCTGTGAATGGGGGACAGTGACATGGGCTTGGGGCCTCTAAGAAGGCGTTATTTAGTTTCCCACCCTAGCACCTTCAAAAATAGCTATGGTGGAATTCCACCCAAAATACATCCCGGCATGCAGCCCGGTGTGGGAATAGAAGGGGGTCCCCAGTGACTGCCTTCCTCCTCAGAGCCCTGCCACCCACAATAGGAGCCTTGAGTCTCTGTGGGAACCAGAGCTTTGAGGCCAAGCCAAAACCCACCTCTCCAGACACCCCAGTGCATCCCCCAAAAAAGTAACGTATGGTCAAATTAGAATTAAGGTGGCCACACACTGTCCTCCCACGCAAGACCTGCTGTGACCCATCATCACCTTCAAAGGGGCCGTTCAGAGAGAGGAGAAGGACTATGAAATATACACACATGCCTCTTTTTCTGTTCCCCACCAGTGTCGCTGGGGACTCGGCCACACAGCCATGTTCCACAAAGGGCTCCTTTGAAACAAGAATGGGGCCACAGTGGGGTGCCCACAAAAACCTACAAGAGCCCACTGTTCTTGCGGGGGAACCCTACATGGGATCTAGGTTTGCGGGAACTAGCTTCATCTCAGCAAGGGCAGGGAGAGGGCCACCTCTGTAGGAGCCAGGACCGCAAGAGAGGGGGTTTCAAAAAGGCTGGTGGCAGGTCTGGGAGAAAGCAGCTTCCCGATCCTAAATCTCCTTTCTCCAAAGTCGTGAAACTTTCCTGCAGCAGCCACAGCCGCTGCTTACCCTTGAGGGACCTCTCTTGGTACAAGAGAAGAATTCCAGTTTCCTGGACTTGGAGGCTGGCAGGGAAACTCAGGAGGGGCTGGACCAGGATGTGGGCTGAAGCTGTGAATTCGGGACTGGTGGGTGGATTCCGAAGTGCAACCTGAGCTGGGTGAAAGTCACCAAGTGGGATGGGCCTGGGATTGGCCAAGAAGTATCCGGGACCCAGCCTGGGCTCACACACACACACACACACACACACACACACACACACACTCCTGTGGTGGAAGCCCTGTGGGACTTTGGTATGGTCTGAAATGATTTTTTTTTTTTTTTGTAGTTTCAATGATGAATTGTTAAAATACAGACAAAACAAAGCAGAGCTGAGCATTTGTATAAGCCGGTGCTTGATGGCTGCGAGCCAGACACTGCCCTAAGTCACACACTGTGGGCCATTGGGGACACTCAAATCCCATTTCACGGTTGAGGCACAGAGAGGTCAAGACCTCTGAGAGAGGTCACACAGCAAGCCAATGGCAGGGCAAGGATGTGAATCCAGGCCTGTTCAACTTAACCTAAACTCATCAATAGGCTCTCCTCTGTGGCTAAAGTGTACAATTTTTTTTTTTAAGATTTTGTTTATTTATTTGACATAGACAGCAGGAACGAGCAAGTGAGCATGAGCTGGGAGAGGGGCAGAAGGAGAGGGAGATGCAGACTCCCCGCTGAGCAGGGAGCTCCATGCTGGGCTCGATCCTGGGACCCTGAAATCAGGCTTAACCAACTGAGCCACCCAGGTGCCCCTAACGTGTATAATTTATACATTTGGCTTACATCTACACCTATGAAACTGTCACCAGGATTAAGATAGTGAGCACAGCCATCACTCCCGAATGTTCCCTCCTGCCCTTTCTCATCCCTCCCTCTTACCTCCCCTAGGACAACTTGCTATCCGTTTTCTGTCCATTTGCAATACTCTGCACTTAACAATACACTTTCTACCACGGCAGATGAATGGAATCTTGAGTGATGGTCCAGTTTCTCTCACTCGGCATAATGCCCTGGAGGTACATCCCCGAGGGAGTTGCCAGCTTCCGCCTTTTCAATGTTGAGAAGTATTTCATCCATGGCTTCATCCATCAACCTGATGATAGACAGTCAGGTTGTTAGCAGGGAACGACTGCAGACACAGCTGCGGTGAGCAGTCCTGTACCCGGCCGTCAACGGGCACCCGCTTTCATTTCTCTCCAGGAGACACCAAGGTGGGGAAAGCCTGGCTCCATGGTAGGTCCCCCATGAACCTGGGCAGAAACTGCCAAGCTGCCCTTCCAAGCGGCTGGGCCCTTCTACATTTCCAGCAGCCTGGGCAAGAGTCCGGGTCCCTCCCCGTCCTCACCAGCACTTGTTCATGTCGGCTTTTTCCTGTTATCCTGGAGGTAGGAGTTCACGGCGGTTGACACAGTGTTCTGGGGTGTGAGGTTTTATATTCTACTTTTCTGTTTTGTCCGATTTTTTTTTTCTTTCCCAACGTCAAGAATATGTTACTTTTATAGTTGTGGACAACTCCATCTCCTGCACACAAACCTTCTGGGTGTTTCCCAAACAGGAGAAACACACAAACATTAAATGCTCATAAGACAGCGGCTTAGTTTTGCTCGGAAGTCGCATTAAAGGTAGAAAGTTTCCTTTTAAGGTGATGAAAATGTTCTGGAACTAGAGAGAGCTGATGGTTGCACAACATTGTGAATGTACTAAATACCGCTGAATTGCCTAACTTTAGCCAATGTCTTACATTTTATGTCATGAGAATTTTTTTTTTAATTCAATTTTTCGGTTCACCTGGGTGGCTCAGTGGGTTAAAGCCTCTGCCTTCGGCTCAGGTCATGATCTCAGGGTCCTGTGATGGAGTCCTGCATCAGGCTCTCTGCTCAGCAGGGAGCCTGCTTCCCCCCCACCCACCTGCCTCTCTGCCTGCTTGTGATCTCTGTCTCTCTGTGTCAAATAAAATAAAATAAAATCTTTTAAAAAATTTTTTAAATAAATAAATTCAATTTTTCTAGAAAGGTGCATCAGAATAACCTGAGTACCTCCATGAGATACCACTTTGCCTCCAGTTGTTTGGGAAAAATGACCAAGGGAGACAACACCCAGAGTGGTGGGAACGGGGTTCCCCAGAGAGAGTCTCACAGATGGTGGGGGACGCGTTGCTGGTGTGTGTTACGGCGCTGGCCGTGTGGAAGCCAGCTGGTTCTTCCTCCTGGAGTGGAATATTCACACGCCCTGCAATTTGCCCAAGAGGAGTTGCTGGCTGTGTTGGAGGTATCTGCAGCCAGGCAAACCTGAAATCTACCTCTAGCCGAAAGGAGGTCAGAAAGCCATCTGGAAGTGCGCCCCGAGGGCCAGGCACCAAAGCGGCCACAGCTCAGACATAGAACCACCATGTGAAAAGGAGTAAAGCTCCCTAAGATCAAGCTAGCACGAGCACCTTTATAAAGTGAAACACAATCTGACTAAAAATGTATACGCATTTCTTTTTCTAAGCAGGCTTCATGCCCAGTGCGGAGCCCAATATGGGACTTGAACTCAGGACTCAGATCAAGACCTGAGCTAAGATCAAGAGTCAGACACTTGGGACGCCTCGGTGGCTCAGTCAGCTAAGCGTCTGCCTTCAGCTCAGGTCATGAATCCGGGGTCCTGGGATCGAGCCTCCCATCGGGCTTCCTGCCCAGCGGGGAGTCTGCTTCTCCCTCTGCCTGTCATTCCCCGGCTTGTGCGCTCTCTCTCTCTGACAAATAAATACAAAAAATCTTAAAAAAAAAAAAAAAAAAAGTCAGAAGCTTAACTGGTTGAGCCACTCAGGTGCCTCTGTTTGCCTCTTTAGTATCAAATAGGGGTACAAAAAAATTAGAACATAAGGGCTGAACAGGGGGTTCGAGGTGAGCACTACTTGGTAGGGGTCTTAGTTCGCTGGGGCTGCTGAAACACGTCACCACAGACTGGGTGGCTTTCACACCAGGAATTTATTCTCTCACAGTTCTGGAGCCTGGAATAAGGCATCAGAGGGACCATGTTCCCAGCAAAGACTCTGTCTGGTGCTTACTGGCCTCTTTCAGCCTGGGGGTGCTCCAGGCATTCTCTGACTTGCGGTGGTATCACTCCAAACTCTGCCTCTGTGTCCACACGGCCTTCTCCCTGTGTGTGTGTCCCCTCTTCTGTCTCTTACATGGACACCTGGCGTGGGATTCAGAGCCCACCAGGATGATCTCCTCTTGAGGTCCTTCACTTAAGTACATCTCCAAGGACCCTTTTCCCAAATGAGGACACATCTGGAGGTTCTAGGGGTCAGGACTTGGTCGTATCTTTTGGAGGACCACCAATTGATGTAGTATAGGAGGCAAATGTTAATTACGGCTTGTTGGGTTTTTAAAAAATGACTAGTAACCAAGTAAACAAAAGTGGTCATAGAACCTCTAGTGATGAGAATTTGGCCAGACCTAGCATTATTTTCTTTCTCATCCTTTCCATGTGATATCCTTAAAAAGCTCTTATGGGGGTGCCTGGGTGGATCAGTCTGTTAAGTGTCTGCCTTTGGCTCAGGTCATGATCCCAGGGTCCTGGGATTGAGCCCTAAATTGGTTCTGTGCTCAGCAGGGAGCCTGCTTCTGCCTCTCCCTCTGCCTCTCCCCTTGCTTGTGCGCACGCTCTCTCTCCCTCTGTCAAATAAATGAATAAAAATCTTAAAAAAAAAAAAAGAGTATCCAGGTGAATCCCACCCTCTTCTCCCCCAGTGTTGGATTCAGTGTAGTGTGTTTCACTGCTCTGAGCTTCAGTCTCCGCTCTTGGAAAATGGGCCAATACCACCTACTCTCAGACTTCCCATGGTGACAGTTGTCAGGTGATGCTATCCCCGTGTTTGTTTCATGGGAGGGGTCTCTCAACCTCAGTGCTTTCGACGTTTGGGGCCAGATTTCCCTGGGGTGTGAGAGGGGAGGAGACTGCCCTATGTGTTGTAGGACTTCTAGCAGCATCCATTGCCTCTACCCGCTGGATGCCCATATAGAGTTGCCAGATTCAGCACATACAAACCCAGGGTGCCTGGAGTAACTTTGAATTTCAGATAGACGGAGTAATTTTTTAGCCTGAGTATATTCCAAATACTGTATGGCAAAAACACTGACAAGGTGCCAACGCAATTCAATGCAGAAGAACAATTTTTTTGACAAATGGTCCTGGGGCATCTGGACATCCTCACGCAAAAAAATGAAGTTGGACCCTTACTGTACACAGGAACAAATCTCTGCGACCTTGGATTAGGCAACATTCGCTTAGAAATGACCCTGAAAGCACCAGGTGATAACAGGAAAAACAGATAAGGTGGACTTGATCACAATTTAAAACTTTGGTCCTGCAAATAACACCATCCAGAAACTGAAAAAGACAACCCACGGACTGGGAGAAAACATTCGCGAATCATACATCTAATAGGGCCTTGTAGCCAGAAGATAGAAAGAACTCCTACCAGGTAATAATAAAAAGACAAATAATTTAAAAGGGACAAAGGACTCAAACAGGCAGTTTTCCTCCAGAAAACAACCTTAAAATAATAAAAAAAAGGGGGCGCCTGGGTGGCTCAGTGGGTTAATGCCTCTGCCTTCGGCTCAGGTCATGATCCCAGGGTCCTGGGATCGAGCCCGGCATCGGGCTCTCTGCTCAGCAGGGAGCCTGCTTCCTCCTTTCTCTCTCTGCCTGCCTCTCTGCCTAGTTGTTATCTCTGTCTGTCAAATAAATAAATAAAATCTTTAAAAATAATAATAATAATTAAAAAAAGGAACAAAATCAGAGGACTCATACTTTCTGATTTTGGAAATCACTCCCACCCACAGTAATTACGATGGAGTGGTACTAGTATGAACATAGACAAATGGAATTGGGAATCGAGAAGTCAAGCCTGACATTCACAATCCGTTGATTTTCAAGAAGGGCCCTATCTTAGTCTGCTTGAGCTGCTATAATCCTGTAGACTTTGAGGGGGTGGGATTAAACACCAGACATCCATTTCTGTCTGTTCTGGAGGCTGGATGTCCAAGTCCAAGGTGCCAGACAATGCGGTTCCTGGTGAGAGCTCTTTGTGGCTTATAGATGGCCACCTTCTTGCTGTGCCCTTGCCTGGCAGGAGGGGGGACGACACGCTCTGGTGTCGCTTCTTATAAGGGCATGAATCCTGTCATAAGGGCCCCACCCTCATGACCTTGTCTACCCCTCACTACTTCCCAAAGGCCCCACCTCCAATACCATTGCATTGGAGATTTGGGGTTCAACCCATGCTGTCCATGATCTTTCCCCTTTCTTCATGATGTCCTTTGATACAGAAAAATTGGCACTTTTCATCAAGTCCAGTGGTCTAGTTTTCCTTTGGCTGCTGATGCTTTTACTGTCAATGTCTAAGAAACCTTTGTCTATTTCAAGATCACACAGATTAGCCCCTGTGTTTTCTTATAAGAGTTAAATGGTTTTAGCTCTTCCATTTCAATCTTGGATCTATTCTGAGTGAATTTTTGTGTATGATGTGAGGTAGTGCTCTGAAGTCTCTCTCTCTCTCTCTCTCTCTTTTACCTGTGGATATCCAGTCATCCCAGCATCATTTATTGAAAAGAATATTTCCCCCCATATCCCCCATATTTTCCCCCATATACAGAAGTCAAGATTCTCCAGAAAAATAGAACCAACAGAACAGAAAGTGAGAGAGAGGGAAATCAGGAGAGGGAGAAGGAACAAGGGAGAAGGGAGGGAGATTGAGAATTTATTTCAGACAGCTGGCTCACATGATTATAGAAACTTGGCCAATTCAACATCTTCTGGGTAGACCACCAGGCTAGAGACTCAGGGAAGGTTGCACTTTGAGTCCAAAGGCAGTTTCCTGGCAAAATTCCTTTTTTCTTGAGGTCAATCTTTTTCTATTAACTCCTTCAACTGATTGGATAAGGCCCACCCATACTATGGCGACTAATCTGCTTTTCTCAAAGTCTGCTGATTTAAGGTTCATCTCATTTAAAAAATACCTTCATGAAGACATCTAAAATAATGTTTGAGCAAACACGTGGGTACTGTGGCCTAATGAAGTTGACACAGAAAATTAACTATCATAAGTCCACCTCTTCTCAGCTGGGCAATCATATACATGTCCTTAAATCATATTTAGTCTTCAAATAAAGACACTAACAAGGTCATAATTTCATAATTTCTGAGTACAACCAGAAATGCACTAATCCTTTCTCCAGAAAGAAGGCAAGGGACCTTGGGTGAAGTTTATTCTTGACCTTGATACACTGTAGGTTAAATACTATGATGTGAAACTGACAACACTTAAATACTATGATATAAAGTCAATACATCACGTCACATGAGAAGAGGAGCAAAGAAGGAAGGAAACAAAGCTATTTGCTATCTACATCATACACACACCTTCGTAATGAAAGAAGGAAGAAATACTCATGCCAATTCTAGTCCTCCTCTCTGAGACCAGTCTCATGGGCATAGCAGGTATTAACTGTCTTCTCCCACCACCCATTCCATATTCCCTTTACCCTCAGCAAGCTCCTGAGTGGTCATAGTTCTTCACTTCATGGGGTGAGCCAAATCTTGATTCCTGAAGTGTCTGGTCCATGAGCGGTCCTGGCTGAATTGCGTTGCAGTTTTCTATTGACCTTAATAGTCATGCTAAGGGCATGGTAATTCAAAGAGATAACTTCATGGACCTCCCATATTCCAGAGCAGACGTGCTCCTTCTTACCTGCATTGCTAGTTGCTGGCCATTTCCCCTTGGTGGTCAGGATCAGTCACCCCTTCCAGGCACAATAACTCCCTTCTTTGCCTGTTAATTTCAGAGTCCAGAGTGCTAACCATTACACCATGGAACCGCCACTGCCTGTTAATTTCAAGGCATGAGGAATCTGGGGTGGCCAGGTGACCTCTTAACTTCCAGTTCAATGGGATCATTGTTTCTCCTGGTCTACGCATTCCTCCCTTTGGAATGAAGACCTTTAGGCTGGGAGAGCATGAAGTCACAGGGACAGGAAGCAGAAACTTCACTAGTGGGTCACTAGGGGTAATAGTTCCTAGATCCTTGATTCCTGGATCCTTGAACCTGGTTGGGGGAAAATCAGCCCCAGATGCTGAACGCTGATTCCGAGCCCAAGCAGCCTCCCAGAGAAACGTGCCCCAGTCCTACAGTGTAGTGCCACTTGTACCTGAGTCTTCCTATGGCTCTTCTACTGCTCTACTGAACCAGCTGCTTCAGGGCGGTGGGGAACATGGGAAAACCAGTGAATTCCATATGCATGGGTCCCTTGTTGCACTTTCTTTGCAGGGAAGCAAGTTCCTTGGCCGGAAGGAACGCTGTGGGGAACACTATGATGGTGGATCCTTCCCATAATGGAACCACCTTAATCAACCTACCACTAGGTGGCTGGCTGATGATGTCAGGGAATGGGGCCATACTGGGGGCTCAATGTGGGTCTCGGCTACACGGCAGCCAGCTATGGCTGCAGCCAGACTAACCTTGATGAGTGGAAGTCCATATTGCTGAGCGCACGCGTAACCTCCATTCCTGCCGCATGGCCACGTGGTTCACGAGCCCATTGGGCAATAGCAGGGGTGGCTGGGGAGAAGGGCTGCCTGGAATCCATGGAACCCGTTATCCTATCCGCTTGACTGAAAACCCTCCTCTGCTGAGGTCATTCTTTGGTAAGCATTCACTCAGGACATAAATATCTTCACACACACACCCCCATTCCGGGAGGTCCATGCACACACCGCTTTCCCAGATTTCTTTGTCATGAATTTTCCAATCGCCTTCCTTCCAATTCTCCGACTGTCCAAACAAACCATCCGCAACAGCCCATAAATCAGTATAAAGTTCCCTGTTTGGCCATTTCTCCTTCCAAGCAAAATGAACAACTAAGTGCATTGTTTGAAACGCCGCTGGCTAGGAGGACTTCCCTTCACCCTTGCCCTTCTGGGATGTCCCCAGAGGGATGGTAGTGTTGCAGTTGTCCCCTTCCGAGGGTGACTGCCTATTATAGAATCCCGGCCTCAGATAGCTTCCTCTGTGAGCCCGTCATAATGACCTTCACAGGAGGCCACAGATACAGATACAGAAGAGAGAAGGCAGCAGAGGACACGTGGGGACCATGGGGTTCCCCATGTGGCTTACTTCTTAATGTGGCTTACCTGAGCCTCTGGGATCTGCTTGGGCCAGATCTTGTATATACACCACGTCGCTTTGATGGTAGAGGGCTACTGTGCCTATCCACCTTTCTGGGTTGCCGTGTCAGACGATATCGTCTTCATGGTGGGTAGCTTGGTTCACGTGGTAACTTCGTGGCTCGTGGTGAAGTATTCAGTCATCACTAAGGCCCAGTAGCAGGCCTAGAGCTGTTTCATGAAAGGAGGGTACTTATCTGCAGAGGAGGGCCAGGTTTTGCACCCAAATCCTAAGGCCCTGCGCTGTGATTCTCTTACAGCTCCCCATCCAGCCATGGCCACTTTGAGCGCCATCGTAACTGCTCGGCCTCGTGGCTCAAGTGGCAAAACTTGAACTAGGTTCTTTGAGTCACCTAGTAAACAAGCCAGAGGAGCACACCCAAATGAGGGATCTGTTGTCTCCAAAATCAAAGGGCCCGTTAGGCATTGTGCTTCCTTTTCGGTTGTGGTAGGGGACGGATGCAACAACTTAACCTTCACCTTAGAACGGGTATCTCGGCATTTCCCCACACTGCCGGGTCTCTAGAAATTTCACTTAGAGGGGCGCCTCGGTGGCTCAGTGGGTTGAAGCCTCTGCCTTTGGCTCAGGTCATGATCCCAGGGTCCTGGGATCGAGCCCCGCATCGGGCTCTCTGCTCAGCAGGGAGCCTGCTTCCCCTCCTCCACCCCTGCCTTCCTCTCTGCTTACTTGTGATCTCTTTCTGTCAGATGAATAAATAAAATCTTAAAAAAAAAAAAAAAAAGAAATTCCACTGAGATAGAGGGTCCCTGAAATTTTGTCAGATTGACTTCCCATTTTACCCGTATGTGAATGTCTTGCCAATAAGCCTAGAGGATTTTTCTCCTTCCTTGCTAGGCTCAATCAACATAAGGCTACTGATGTCATGGCCCCGCGTGGTATCTAGTGGAAGGATGCCTGATACCTGAATTGTGACATAAAGGCTGGAGAGTGGGTACAGCCCTGAGATTGGACCAGGAAGGTTTGCTGCTGGCTTTGCCCGCTGGAAGCAAACTACTTCTGGTGGGCCTTCGGGGTAGGATAGGAGAAAAAGACATTTGCCTGCCCAAGAGCTGCCCACCAGGTACCAAGGGGTGTGTTCATTTGCTTCAGCAGTGAAGCCACATCGGTAGAGCGGTTGCAATTAGCGTTACCACCTGGTTGAGCTTGCAGTAATCCATCAGCATGCCCCCAGCTCCATCCGTCCTCTGCACAAGCCTCATAGAAGCGTTGAATGGGAATGGAGTGAGAATCCCCACCCCTGCATCTTTTAAGTCTTTGGTTGTAGCACTGATCTCTGGAATTCCAAGAGTGTCTCTTCAGTTTACCATTTTCTTAGGTGGAAGAATTTCTAGTGGCTTTCCCTTTGCTATACCCCCTCCCCCCATAAAAACCCTTACTCCACAGGTCGGGGAACCAATAGAAAGATTCTGCCAAGTGTACTTATTCCAACTGTATTCCAGGACTGGGGAAATTCCAGCATTCCAGAACTGGGGAAATAACCACAGGATGGGTTTGGGGACCCCTGGACCCACCTCCAGAAGGCCCTACTCTGACTGGCGGACAACAGTGATGTTTTGGGTCTCCTGGAATTAGTGTCAGTTTAGAACCAGTGTCCAGGGATCCCTGGGTGGCTCAGTTGGTTAAGCATCTGCCTTCGGCTTAGGTCATGATCCCAGAGTCCTGGGATCAAGTCCCATATGGAACTCCTTGCTCAGCGGGGAGCCTGCTTCTCCCTCTGCCTGCTCTGCCTGCCACTCCCCCTGCTTGTGCTCTCCCTCTCTGACAAATAAATAAAATCTTAAAATAAATAAGTAAATAAATAAATAAATAGAGCCATCATCCAGTAATCCCTGAGAAGTCTGATTATTCCCTTTCCCTAATGCACAGTCACCCTGGTAAAGGGCCAGCCATAGGTCCCATGGGGGAGGCTGAGAGAAAGATTGATAGTATAAATTTTCAGTAGTATACTGGGGTCTTTCCTCAAGGTGACCCTGCCTCCCTTTTATTCAAGGAACTTAGGTTTGTGAACTGACTCAAGTCCGTCTAGAAGTTGATTGAGAGGCTATGACTCTCTGTTTTTATGATTCAAGTTAGACTTTTGTTCACTGGATCTAGAGTTCCTCTGCTTATACAGAACAAATAAGAATTTAGTAAGTTTCCCATCTATTTCACCTGTGAGAGTACCATGATCAACTAGCCCAAACCATACACTATTCTGTAGGTCAGACTTTTCTTTTTTTTTTTTTTTTAAGATTTTATTTATTTGACAGGCAGAGATCACAAGCAGGCCAAGAGGCAGGCAGAGAGAGAGGAGGAAGCAGGCTCCCCGCTGAGCAGAGAGCCTGATGCGGGGCTCGATCCCAGGACCCTGGGATCATGACCCGAGCCGAAGGCAGAGGCTTTAACCCACGGAGCCACCCAGGAGCCCCAGACTTTTCTGATTGCTCCTTTGACTCTGCTATCCGTTATGGTAACCACACCTACCTACCTTGTCTTTGGTGATTGAGGGCCACCACCGGGTCCCTACCACCCCAAAGTCCAATTACTCTCTTTACATTTAGGTTCCCCAAGTCAGGGGCCACAGTTGCCACTCTAAGTTCTGGCCTACAGAGATGAGTGATCAGAGAGCTCATCTCAAGGATGCTGGGGCTCTCCCCAACCCCTGCCCCCACAAATTCACCTCTCACAGTCATAGAGAAAAGTGTGTCCTCTGGAACCTCTAAAGGTGGTCTTAAACAGCAATCCTCTCTAACATTCCGATCTCTGGTAAGTTTTTGACTTCTTTTCTCTATTGTAAACTATAGTTAATGTTAAAATTGTTTATTTCTCCTTTCAATTTTATCCCATTTCGCCTCATGTATTTTAGGACTTTGTTGTTAGGTGCATACATGTTTATAATGATTATATCTTCCTAATACATTGAAACATTTATTGTTATATAATGTTCTTTGTCTTAACAATTTTTGTCTTGCATTTATTTTATCTGATATTAGTATAGCCAATTCAGCTCTATTTTAGTTTTTGTTTGCATGGACTATCTCTTTCTATCCCTCTACTTTCAAGCTATTTGTGTTTTTTTTATATTAAGATTTTATTTATTTATTTGACAGACAGAGATCACAAGTAGGTAGAGAGTCAGGCAGAGAGAGGGGGGAAGCAGGCTCCCTGCTGAGCAGAGAGCCCGATGCAGGACTCGATCCCAGGACCCCGGGATCATGACCTGAACTGAAGGCAGCCACCCAGGTGCCTCAAGCTAATTGTGTTTTTGAGTCTAATGTGACTCTCTTGTAGGCAGCATCTAGTTGGACCATTTTTAAAAAAGACTTTATTTATTTGAGAGAGAGAGAGAGAGAGAGAGCATGAGCAGGGGGAGGGGCAAAGGGAGAGGGAGAAGCAGAGACCCTGAGATCATGCCCTAAGCCAAAGACAAACACTTAATTGACTGAACTACCTAGGCACCCCTAGTTGGATCATTTTTTTTTTAAGATTTTATTTATTTATTTGAGAGAGAGAGAGAGATCAGAAGTAGGCAGAGAGAGAAGGGGAAGCAGGATCCCTGCAGAGCAGAGAGCCCAACATGGGGCTCGATCCAGGGCTGGATCCCAGGACCCTGAGACCATGACCTGAGCCGAAGGCAGAGGCTAAACCCACTGAGCCACCCAGGCACCCCTGGATCATTTTTTTAAAAGCCGTCTGACAATCACTGCCTTTGATGTGAAGAGTTTAATCCATTTACATTTAAGAAATTACTGATAAGGGCTTATTGCTGTCCTGTTGCTTTGTTTTTTATATGTCTATGTCTTCCCTGCCAACAATTTCTCCATTATCAACTTTTTAAATGTTAAATAATGTTTCAGTGTATTATCCAAAATGTCATTTTGCAAATGGGACTGTAAGTAGAAATTAAGGAGGAAATTCCTAGAAGTGGAATTGCTAGGTCAAAGGATGTGAGGAGGAGGCATTTAAACTGATAGGTGTTAGTAGGTGGGTTTTAAATGCTTCTATCAATCTAATTGAATATTTTCCAAAGAGGGCTTTGTGTTTTATTGAAACCATCCATTGGTTTGTTGGAATTTCCTCTTAAACTGTGACTTCCTGGGGACCTAATTATTCAATTACTATATTCCCACATTTTAATGCATGGTAAGAGGCCAGAAGAAGATGTAAAGAAAGAAAAAGGAACCTCTTATCATGTAGTGACAGGAATATTGGAAAATGAGGAACCAAATAGGATCAGGAAATTTTAATGTAGCTGTGCAAACCCAGGAGCCCTGTGAACTGACTTCAAGCATTTAGAGGGCCCCAGAATCTTGCTACAAAAAGGGAAGCGGAGGTGGGGAGGTTCTCTGAGTCGCTATATAAAAAAGGAAGTTGAGTCCTCGAGTTAAGTTCATAAATCAGTAGCTGAACTTGGACAAACTTTTACTGAACACTTACTGTGTGGTGGCATTATTCTTCCCTTGGGGAAGACTGTGTGTGATGTGAACAAAGCCAACCTCTGTGCATGTGGAATTTTCCTTTATAAATACTTAAGGTAGTGAATACATTCATGTATTCTACATCCCATTTTTTAAAATATTATTATTATTATTTTTTAAAGATTTTATTTATTTGTCAGAGAGAGAGGGAGAGAGAGCAAGCACAGGCAGACAGAGAGGCAGGCAGAGGCAGAGGGAGAAGCAGGCTCCCTGCCGAGCAAGGAGCCCAATGTGGGACTTGATTCCAGGACGCTGGGATCATGACCTGAGCCGAAGGCAGCTGCTTAACCAACTGAGCCACCCAGGCGTCCCATAAAAATATTATTTTTTTAAGATTCTATTTTTAAGCAATCTCTACACCCAACATGGGGCTTGAACTCACAGTCTGGAGATGGAGTGACAAGCTACATTCACTGAGCCAGTCAGTGCCCCTCTTCATCCCATCTTTTTTTTTTTTTTTTTTTAAGATTTTACCCATTTGAGAGAGCGAGAGAGTGGGAAAGAGCATCAGGAGCGAGGAATGGCAGATGGAGAGGGAGAAGCAGACTCCCCACTGAACAGAGAGCCCGAGACTGGGCTGGATTCCAGGACCCAGGGATCAGGACCTGGGGTGGAAGTAATACGCCTAACCGACTGAGCCACCCAGATGCCCCCTTCATCCCATCTTAATGGACAGTATTTCCTTAAAGGAAATTCTAGGCCCAGAGAGGACAAGTCACTTGTACAAAGTCACACAGCTGGCAGGTGTCCAGGTCTGAATTTCAACGCACAAGTGCTCCCAATCACTTTGTTATATACTGCTTCTGAATAGTAAGATTAAAAGTTATGTAGTTATAATTAATAATTACAATATGTCATGTTATTATAGCTAATATAATTATATTAATAGTTAACATTATTATTATGATTATCGTCAGAAGCAGCAGCAATCACCATTACCCTGAGCCAGGCTCCCTACTAAGGACTATCCCCATTCCTTTTATTCAAGCAATAAATACTGAGCACTGGTTCTGTGCCAGGAAACCCCATTTTACACATGGGGAAATTGAGGCAGGGAGCTTCTCTCAGAGATGGAGGTACATTGTCCCTGCCAAACCTCCTCAACTGGGTGTTCCGACACCACCTTTGTAAATCAACCAGATAGTACTCAATTAACCCGAGGCACAGTCACCACCCCTACGGAAGCAACCACCGCAGCCACGCCGCCGGGCGCCACTAAACAGCGGTTGGGGCGGGACCACGTCCTCGTGCGGCGGGCGAGACGGCGGTTAAAAGCCCCGCCCCCCGCGCGTGCGTGCTAGGTGTTCTGCCGGCCTGCTCGGCTGCGGGCGTCCGGGCGCGGTTGGAGGCGTCCGCGAGGAGCGCGCGCGCCTGCGCCGGCGTCGGGCTCGCGCACGCGCACCTTCGCCGGCGTCGGGCTCGCGCACGCGCACGACGGTGGCGGCGGCGGCGGCGGCGGCGGCGGCGGTTCCTGCCGGGAGCTGCGAGCGGCGGGCGGCTCCGAGGGGAGAAGCGGCTCTGAGGGGCTCGGCGGCAGCGGCGGCTCGGCACGCGTGGCTTTTGTCCCGGCTCGCGCCGCGGCAGGCGTTTCAGTCCGGTTTAGGAGCGTGGGCGCGGCGGCGGCGGCAGCTCGAAGCCTGCGGCCTAGGCCTCAGCGCGGCGGCGGGCTCGAGTGCGGCGGGGAGCCGGTCTGAGGGCCCTACTCGGCGGCACCATGAGCGTGGAGGCGTACGGGCCCAGTTCTCAGACGCTCACCTTCCTGGACACCGAGGAAGCCGAGCTGCTCGGCGCCGACACACAGGGCTCAGAGTTCGAGTTCACCGACTTCACTCTCCCTAGCCAGACGCAGACGCCCCCGGGTGGCCCCGGCGGCCCCGGAGGAGGTGGCGCGGGCGGCCCGGTTGGCGCGGGCGCAGGAGCTGCGGCCGGACAGCTGGACGCGCAGGTGAGCTGCACATGGCGGCGCCGGAAGCCCGGGCCGGGCCTCGGCGCCCGGGAACTTTCCCCGGGTCCTGCACTCTGGCCGGGTCCGGAGTAACCTGTCCCTGGTCTTCCACTCAGGCCCGGGCTGACCTTCCCCGGGTCCCCACATTCCGGCCGAATCCGGAGTAACCTGCCTAGGTTCTCGGTCTTCAGCCGGGCCCAGGTAGATCTGTTTAGAGTCCGGCTCTGGTTCGGTCCGGGTGATTTGCTCAAGACTATCTCAGGCCGCGTCTTAGGTCACCAGCCCGAAGTCCCTTCCGGGCGTGTCCGAGGTGACCTGCCCTCGGTCTGTCCCTGGCCAGGTCGGAGGTGATCTGTCTCCGGGTTTCCCTCCTGCTGGGTTCGTGCCTTGCTCAAGCCGGCTCCCGGGGTGGTGATCTGCCCCGTTCCCCTTGTGGCGGATTCGTTCTCCCTGCCCCACCCCCCACCTGTGGTTCCCCCACCCCCCCAATCATGCCCGCTGAGCCACGGGTTCAAATTTACCCGGGCTCGGGGACGCTGGAGAGGGGAGGGTCGAAGCTCCCCTCCCAGAAACGGAATTTTTTCCTCCAGTGGAGAAGCTCATATGCGGTAACTATTGAGATTATTCGAGAGACAGGTTGCGTTTTGTTTTTCCTCCTTGCATTGCCTGTTGCTGAAACCGACCTGTTATGTAACTCTACAGCCCTGCCTTGGAAAAGTTAGGCTTGAGTTTTTTCCTCCAGTGGGGCAGTGATAGTGGGTTTTACATAAATGGTACTGCCACGTTGGACAGTTTGTTTTCAGTGATGTGAATGTTTAGGGAAAGCTACTTAAGTATTTTAAGTTTGGGTTTGTGTTATGGGAGTATCACGCTCAGCCTTCTTGAACCTAGGCCCCTGCCCTGAAGAGGCAGAGGGAACTGACTGGTGTCTTGGGCTGGGATCCCTTGTCACAGGAGTCCCTTGGCATGAGGACCCACTCTCAGGGCTGGGGGAGCCACCCCATCTCAGCCACAGTGAGCTCAGACTCTGGGAGGGCTTGCATTCTAGTTGATTGAGTCACTCCCGTGGGTAGACCACCCACTTAGATTTTCTTTTAGCCCCTAATAGAAGCAGAAAACATTTGACTCAGATTCCTTAAAAATAGATGCCTGATGGGCGGAGCATCAGGGAGACAGGTGTGCAAGTATGTATGTTTTTTCAGTTTGGTTTACATATGGTGGAGGAAGGTAGAGTCGGGAGAGTTTGCCTGGAGAAATCAATGAGCTGTTGGAGGCTCATAACAACACCTGTAGTTTCATACTCTGTAGACCTCTCTTGTTTCCACAGCTGTGAAAAGGGGGTATAGGAGTTTCATTTTTGTTGTTTTTAAACATACACGAAATCTGGACTCATGTTTAGGTGGACCAGATAGCGCTGTCTATAACTTGTCTAGAAGGCTGAGGAGAAAGAGCTCTCAGTTGAGCGGTGTGCCATGATTCATGGCAGCTCAGGAATGGGAAAGGTAATTGTTCTATTGGAAATTCTTTTTAAACTGTAACTAATGTAATACAACAGCTCTGACTTAAAGTTTTGTTCCTTGCATTCTATGTGCAATTAATTGCAGGGTGTGTCCTTCTCTTTAAGTTGAAATGATCTGTTTTTCTGCACCTGGACACTGAGCTGTGTAAAATAAGACCTTAAAACTCTCCACTGTAGGTAGATGTTGAGTTGAGCTCACTTGAGTTCTGATGACATCAGAAGGGTTTATCCTTCCTTACCTTTAGTTAACTCTGATGACCCACTCACCTATAGCCTACCTCTTGTGTTTGGGACATGGGAGTAATTACCTTTGTATCGCAGGAGAAGGCCCTGAATTTGGGGACAGAAAAGTCTGAATAGAATTGGAAAATGGAAAAAAGTTGAGTATCTCCTGTGCCAGTTGGTGGCATTGGCTGCCTACAACATCTGGGATTTTCCTTATTTGTCCTCAGGAGTTGGCTGTGTAGCTAATGGTATGATGGGGCTTTCAGAAAGACTCAAAAAACCCATTCTGAATGCCTTTTGATTTTATCTTACTGGGTGAGTGGCTGTGACTTATCAAATGCTGTGCATCCCCTTTTGTTTCACAGCTTTCTTGAGATAGAATTCATAGACCATAGGGTTTGCCCATTTAGAGTGTACAGTTCAGTACCTTTTAGTACTTCACAGGTGTGCAGCCATCTCCATAATCAATTTTTGGACATTTTCATCACCCTGAAAAGAAACCCACACCTCTTAGCCTGTTCGTCCTGCCTTCTCCAACGCGAAGCAAGCACTAATCTTAATGTCTCGGGTTTACCTACTGAGGACATTTGATATAAATGATAACGTGTGGTCTTCTGTGTCTGGCTTCTTTTTACTGAACATGTTTCAAGGTTCATCCGTTGTGTAACACGAATCTACTCCCATTTCTTGCTGGGACTGAATAATATTTCATAGTACAGACAGACTACATTCTGTTGATTCGCTTACCTGATGGTGAACATTTGGGTTGTTTCTGCCTTTAGTTGTTAATAGGTAATGCTGCTATGGACATTCACGTGCAAGTTTCTGTGCGGCGGTAGGTGAGTTTGCTGGGTTGTGTGGTACCTCTGTGCACGACCCTTCCAGGAGCTGCCAGACTGTTTCCCAGCATGCAGCCACATTTGATACCAGTTTTGCTTAGTTGGTTTTACCTGAAAGTTTGTTTAGAGGCGGAATGTGTGTCCCTGCCAGAGTAGGAGAATGGCAAGCCTAGGTGACTCCTGCTGAGCTCTGAGTCCATTCAAATAACACTTGTTTTCTTTCCTTTTTTTTTTTTTTTTTTTATTAACATGTAATGTATTATTTGTTTCAGGGAACATTTGTATTCTTGTTTAGGAAGTAAAACTGGTATTTCTTAAAGCCCTTGAGATCCTGGGATGAAAAGTGCTGACATAATCCTGCCAAGTGTCTTAAGATACAAGGGACCATTTTCTTTTGCTTATCTAAGTCTTTCCTGGGCCATTTCCCTACCCCTTAAAGGGCAGGAAAGGTAATTTCAGAAGTGCTTTGCATAATAGCTGGTATTACAAACCTTCTGCCGTGTCTAGTTGTTATATTTCCTTTTGATGGTCACTACTGTCATGTTTTTTTCAAATATGGGAATTACAGTAAAAATCTGAGTTGGGAACACTACCTGACTTTAAAAGGAAGAAAGAACGAACAAACTATTGATACACACAGTGATGTGGCTGCATCTCAGAATAATTACACAGAGTAAAAGTATTGTGACCAAAAAAGTGTATACTCTGTGATTCTGTTCATAAAAAGCTCTAGAAAGTGCTAGCTAACTAGTAGTAATAGAAAGCAGATCAGTGGTTGGGGGTAGGGGGAAGGAGGAAGGGATGACAAAGGGCATAAGGAGACTTGGTGGTAGATGTATTCATTATCTTGATTGTGGGTGTTTACATACATTGATGTATGTCAGTTTATAAAATGTACACTTTAAGCCTGCACTGTTTATTGTATGTCAGTTATACCCCAGTGAAACTTGAAGACCACCTGGAGATACCATTACCCACTCATAAGAGTGGCTCAAATTTTTTAAAAGGCTGGATGGAAAACCACTTGGAACTTTCATACCTTGCTGGTAGAATGGTTCACACCCACCTCTGTGGTCCAACAGAGAAGCAAAGGCAGTTGTCCACACGTGGGGCTGCTCTGAGTGTTTATAGCTGCTTGGTTCATGAGAGCCCCGGATGGGAGACAGCCCCAGTGGCCATCCGCAGGTAAACAGATCAGCAGAGGCTCCTCATCATTTGTAGTCTTCTCTAAGTAGACTCCGTGCCCAGCTTGGGGCTTGAACTCATGACCCTGAGGTGAAGCGTTGCTTGCTCTACGAACTGAGCCAGTCCCTATCAGTTGTAGTCTTGAGTACATACACTTGGGCTGCTTTTTCCTATTTAAGCAGTGAGATACTTGGCTAGAGTTGCTACTTGGTCTTCAGAACCATAGTTGTGACTGCCTTCAGAATTCATCGTGGAAGGTACTGTGCTAACATATTCATGACCAGCTAGGTAAACAGATCATCTTCTGCTTACTGGCATGTAGCTTATGAAGAGGAGGAATGAGTTTGATACAGTCCAGGGGTTCCTGAAAGTGGTGAGTTAAAAATTTGAGTGACTTTTTCCATCAGGTTTCGTGAACACTCAGTTCAGCTGTGATATAAGCACACCTTGAGAAAATTGGAGATAAAAGGCTGATAAACTTTCAGGAGCTCTGGCAAGTGTTCGTCCGGCACTTTCCCCTTATTGGATTTCCTGGGTTTGTTTCCAGATGGTTAGAACTCTATGGGCGATTAGGGGAGAGGAAGGGCTTTGTGTCAGTCACATAAGCAAAATGACTTTTTACTTTACCCCAATTTCTTAACCCAGATTCAGTATGATAGAAGGCAAAATTAACACTAGTACAATATCAATATATTTTTTAAAGATTTTATTTGTTTATGACAGAGATCACAAGTAGGTGGGGGGGGTGGGGAGCAGGCTCCCTGCTGAGCAGAGAGCCTGATATGGGACTCAGTCCCAGGACCCTGGGATTATGACATGAATTGAAGGCAGAGGCTTAACCCACTGAGCCACCTAGGCATCCCTACAATATCAGTATTAACCGAAAAAGTTCTCTTTCTGGCTCCCACAACAACAACAAAAAGGAGACATCTTTCTAATTGCTTTATTGAGGCATGATCGCATACTGTAGAGTCTCTTGTTTGTATGTGTGCAGCTCAGTGTTTCCTAGTAAATTTGGGGAGTTTGGGATCCTAGTAAATTTGGGGAGTTTGATCATCCCACAGTTGTTCATGGTCTTTGATTCTCCTTCACTTCTCTTTTTCTTTTCTTCTCCTTCATTTTTGCTCCTGTTAATCTTTGTAGTGTGTTCTCAGTGGCTCTAAGGTAGGGAAATGGAGTGATCCTGTGCTCAGCCATTCCCAGCCACATGTTGGGGAGATTCACTGCCCTGTGTGCTGGGCCCTCCACTTGAGCCTGGCCACACTGCTTTCAGGGTGAACCTGGGTGCCCTCATATACCTGTTCATGTTTACTCTTGTCCCCACTATACAGGCTGTCAGGCCAGGCTCTTTGGCATGGTCCTTGGCTCTTGCCACTCTCAGCAGTTCTTACCTCCTTGCCTTGCTGAGCTCTGTGAGGGCTGGAGGTCAAAGTGAATCCTTTGCCATCTGTAGTTATTTTGTTAGAGATGACAGGTGCTGGCCAGACTGCAGTTGACCTTAGGGATCATGAGGACCCAGAAAAGGGAGTGGTTTGCACTGCACAGGGAAAGCCTTTATAAGTAGTGGTCCTTGAGTTGTTCAGGAAGGCATGCCTCCTAGGAAGAGGGGTGAGCATGGGGACCTACACTTGGCTTGGTGTAGAGGGAGAGTGGGTGCAGACACAGGCAGGGATGCCATGCCAAGGGGCTTGGGCTGAATCGTGGGGCCTCATGGAGCTGTGGAAGTGCTGGGACCTCACTTCCTTGGAGAAAGGGCCCTTAGGATGGTGGGTCGACACGGCAGAGTGTGGGTAAGGCCAGAGGGGAGTGCAGGCAGAGTGGCATGGTGCTCAGATGTTTGCCCATGTGCGCTAGTGTGTGTGCATGAGCTACCACTGTACCAGGTGGCCAAAGTGGCCACTCCTCCTGGGACGGGTTCACTATATTGGATACCCTGTTGGCCCTGAGTCCTCAGAAGGAATTATAGCTAGAGCAGACATGAGTTTCTGTGTGTGGTTTTCATCAGGGCCCAGAATCCCCCAAGGGTGAGGCAGGGCTCTCCTCTGATGGGAGGTGTGAGGTGGTGCTTCTGGTTAGCGGAGCCTTTGGAGGCACGGCCCTGAGAGGAAGGGCAAGAGACCCCACCAGGGCAGCACGCACAGAGGCTGGAGGGGGCAGATTCTGGGCTGTGGCTCTCAGCTGGGGGGGGCAGTTGGGGTGGTCACCATAGCAGGGTGGTCTTTTGGTGGTGGGCGGTAGTCCTGACTACAGAGAAGGGTCCTGACACCCAGCTCTGCTCAGTGGGACCCAGAACAGAATGTAGCCTAGAAGGTGCAGAAGGGCAGCGAGTCTGGCTGAGTCTTTGGTGTTCCTTTCCAGGTCTCAGAGTCCCCCTCTTGGAGGGGGGGGGTCTTTGAACTCTTCTTGCCAGAGGAGCTATTGTTGAGAACAGAACCCTGCTACCTCTGATAAATACCGAGGTCCTAAGTCCTGGGACCCCATGGCTGGGAAAGGGTCATTGTGCCATTCATATGTGTCGGTCTGGTAGCAGCTTGTGAGCTGGACTACCAAGGCAAGCCAGGCTTCTAAGGATCCCTGCAGACTGTTGCCAGGATGGCTTCTAGACATAGGAGGCTTGTTGAGCTCTGTGCACAACCCTTTGTCACAACTGAGGACGGCACCTTCCCCTCTGCTTAGCTCTTTGCAGAGCTCAGCTGCCGGGATGACAGTGAATCTGGGGAGGTGGCTTTCCGTATCCTAGACTGGAAGGTGTTTCATCAGAGCTGTGCTTGTTTTCCGTTACTCTTTTTGAGTGTGTGGCTCCATGGAGTTAACCTGGATTCCAGGAGGCCACCTTGTCCAGCCGTATTGTGTAAAAATGTTGATTATGAATTCTCTGTAAGTAAAACAAACCCTGATACCCATTTCCTCAGTTCAGCGGTTGTGAAGATTTTCCTCTCCCCATTTCTCTTCTAAAGCAAATCCATCTTGTCATTTCACCCTTCCTTCTGAGGTTGAGCCATATGAGTTAGTGATATCCAGTCATTGTGACCTATTGTATTTAGCATGCAATTCTAGAAACAGGGCGCCTGTGTGGTTCAGTCGGTTAAGTGTCTGCCTTCAGCTCAGGTCGTGATCCCAGGGTCCTGGGATTGAGCACCCTGTCTCTGCTCAGCAGGAAGCCTGCTTCTCCCTCTCCCACTCCCCCTCCCTCTCTCGCTGTGTCTCTGTATGTTAAATAAATAAATAAAATCTTTAAAAAAAAAAAAAGGCATCTTTCTCTCACAGCACTGCTGTTGTCAGAGGAACAGCACGACAGTTGTTTTTCTGGGATCATCTAATACATGGGGTTTCCCTGACTCCACAGTCAGATTCTCACTAGTCAGAAAATGGCTTGGCTTGGTCTGGTTCTTTGTGAGGTCCAGTATTAATGTGATTGTCTTGTCTCCTGGTCCCGCTGTCCAGGGCAGCCCCTTCCTCTTCCTTTAACACCCCTGAGGTGGGGTTCAGTCTGAGTCATTGTCCTGTGAAGTATCCTGGTTTTTGGACTAAACCCCCATCACACCCTGGCTGCTCCCTGCAGGTGTGGAGTGGGCTCCTTTGAGAGTGGAGATCCCCAGGGCTGGGCAGGCAGGGGCAGCCCCCGATGAGCTGGAGATATTTTGGACATGTCAAGGATACTTGGAGCATTGAAATGAGCTATAGGGCTGAACTCAGCATGCTGACCAGAGAAAGGGTCCACTATAAAGGGAGAGGCCAGTGAAGATCCTTTTCCCTTTCCTTTCCTCTTTGTTTCTTTCCTTCCTTCTTTCTTTTTTTTTTTTAAGATTTTATTTATTTATTTGACAGAGAGAAATCACAAGTAGATGGAGAGGCAGGCAGAGAAAGAGAGAGAGGGAAGCAGGCTCCCCGCCGAGCAGAGAGCCCGACGCGGGACTCGATCCCAGGACCCTGAGATCACGACCCGAGCCGAAGGCAGCGGCTCAACCCACTGAGCCACCCACGCACCCCTCCTCCTTTCTTTCTTAAGATTTTATTTATTTGTCAGCGACTGAGCACAAGCGGGGAGAGTGGCAAAGGGAGAGAGAGAGAAGCAGGCTCCCAGCCGAGCAGGGAACCTCCACCCCTACCCGCCCACCCCCCCCCCCCCCCCCCGCCATGCTGGTTCCCTGCTCGGCTGGGTTACGTGTGGTTAAAACTAATGAATTGAAGGCTAAAGAGACTTCAACAGGTCTTGAATGTAAAAAACTATAAAAGACATTAGGATTTTTGGACATTGGGGAATTGTGACTATGCTTATTAGATAGCAGTATTCTGTCGGTTTCATCAGTATTATTCCTGAGTGGGAGGCTTGTGATTGTGTGGAGAAAGTGCTTGTCTTGGGGCCTGTGATTCTGAAATGCATTGGGAAGATAAACATGTGTGTGCAAAGCAAGTATGGCAAAATAAGAGTGACTGGTGGATCCAGGTGATAGGTGTGTGAGGTGTTCATTCTCTGTAGTTTTGAAACTTTCTCAGAAGCTAGGGGGAGGCCAAAACTTCTGTTAGCCTTTTCCTGAGGGTGAGGCTCAGGGGTTCTGCCACTGCCCCCCTACCTTGAGCCACACTGAGGGAAAGGTGATTTCCCATTCTTTATTTAAACCTTGGGATAAAAGAATACTTGAGGAATTATTTTATATTCCAGCCTTTAGGCTTTTGGATGTGAAGATACAGCCTATACTATGAGGGCCTCCTGGGGTGTGGGCTCCTTTCTAGGTGCTGGGGTGATAGCAGGGACCCTTGCTGTGGGGCCCCACAGATGGGTCAGGGGAGGCCTCCCTAGGAGTTGCCCTGTGCACTGAGATCCAAAGGACCGAGAGCCAGCCATGCAGAAGTCAAGGGACTGTGGCACTGGCAGATTCAGGGACTGAGGGACTGTGAAAGACCCATTTCTTTCTGAGTGGTACAGTACTTTTGGCGTAAAAATCTGTAGCCTAAAAGTTTTTACCAGCACATTTAGGAGTAATTTTTGAATTTACATGCTTTTCCTCTGTGGGTCTGATGTGACCTCTCTTCCTATTACTCTGCTCTGCACAGTCTTGAGTTCTGTAGTCAGTTGTATGAAACAGTCCCTGGCAGAGAGTGTCTGCAGGCCTTGATCAGCTCAGCAGCTCATAAGTTTACTTCAAATAGTACGCAGAGCAGAGGTGAAGAGGGAATCATTTTCCCCGCGATGTGGTGCCTGGAGGCAGGCTTTGCCTTTGGTGGGATGGGGATGGTCCTGTCCTTCAGTTTAGCAGGCACTGGGGTCCTGGCTGGAAGTGCAAGGTTGATAACCTCAGAGGACAAGGTCCCTTCTGTCCTCCCATCATGTCACCTGGCATGGGTTGTGGACCTTCTCTGTGCTGCGCACTCTCTAGTGCTTTGTTTTAACTAATTTAATTATAGTTTCTAAGGTCAAATGTATTTTTTTTAAAAGATTATTTATTTATTTATTTGACAGACAGAGATCACAAGTAGGCTGAGAGGCAGGCAGAGAGAGAGGAGGAAGCAGGCTCCCCGCCGAGCAGAGAACCCGATGCAGGGCTCGATCCCAGGACCTTGGGATCATGACCGGAGCCGAAGGCGGCTTTAACCCACTGAGCCACCCCGGTGCCCCTAAGTCAAATGTATTTTTGAAGTTAATGTTTATCTTAAA
The DNA here is from genome assembly GCF_020171115.1 of Neogale vison. Lineage (NCBI taxonomy): Eukaryota > Metazoa > Chordata > Mammalia > Carnivora > Mustelidae > Neogale > Neogale vison. The sequence continues at coordinate 212,236,621 of NC_058096.1, read as the reverse complement.
ACTTTCCAGAGAGTAGAGGGAGAAACTAACAAGCCAGCTGTAGAAGTCAGTTTGTATTGTGGCCAGATCATAGCTGGGGAGGAGTGGGGCTGAGTGGGAGCTGGAAGTGGGTGTGTGGAGGGGGGGTGCGCATGCACACGTTTCCCAACCAGGAGGCTACAGGGCTACTGGGCCTTGGGAAATCTGGACTCTTCTCTCCAGCCTCCCCAGCTTTAGAGAGGTGTGGAAAGTCTACCTGACCTTATATCTGTATCATGTTGTCTCCCAAGAGTTCTGAGAGCAGACCCAAATTTCCTGCCCCTTATTAATCGGAAGGGGTGTGGTGTGGTACAGGGCAGGATGTGTTCTCTGCTGGTTCATGCCTCCCCATGAGGAGGAGGGGAGGTGAACTGGGATCTGAGGAGGGGAGGTGAACTGGGATCTGAGGCCCAAATGGGGCAGGAGTGGGTTGAAAGAGGGCCCCTGGATGGTGTGCACTTTTCTATATTACTCTAGGTACTAATTCTGTTATTTCAGGGAGGTAAATATTCAGATATCACCAAGGGCATTTATTTATATGTAAAAGCTTATGCAGCCTGGTAAAAAATTTTATGAGTTGTTTTAGACAAGGAATCTGTAAGCATTTTCTTAAAGGACTAAATAGTAAATATTCTAGACTTTGTGGGACAAGAGGCAAAATTGAGGATATTATTAGTTATTTAATCCAACCATTTAAAAATGTAAGTGTCATTTTGAGCTTGAGAGGGGGGGTCCTGCATGCTGATTCTTTACTGGACTACCTTAGCCCTCTGTTGATCCTAGGTTTTACGGAGTTTTTCTGCTGAGATTAGATTGGAAAAGTAGCACATTTCTCTTTGGAAAGGTGAAAGCTGATCAAAGTGAAGTCATAGAAGGTGTCAATACCCATTTATCCAAGCTCAGGTTACCAGAGCTATGGAAAGAATAGTTTCAGAGCAAGTAAAAAGAAGTTCAAGTTTCGTAATATTCTTAAAAACTCTGTTACCTCAAATACTTGATAAACCAGTTTATTGGGTTTAAGGGGTCACAAATGTCGGTTTCTAATTGCTGCCTTCTGTATTGTGATATGTGTACTTCCTTCACTGCCGTTAAGGTGAAATCCAGGTGCCATAACTTGGCTACAGAGTTTCGGAAAACCAACCAGTGAGTGTGCCTGGGCACAGTCACACCAGGAGTGACCCCTGCGGGTGGCCTCACACTAGCGTTTCCACCGCATGTGTCAGGAGAAGTGTTGTGAAACAGAGAGGTGACTTTTTTAAAGTGATGGTCAACTATCAGAATTTCAGAGCACAACTCAAAAAATCAAACAGTCGATTAAAAATGGGCAAAGGACTTCTTTTTTCCAAAGAAGATACAGGTGGCCAAGAAACAGACGAAGAGATGCTCAGTTTCATTCACTATCAGAGAAATGCAAATCAAAACCGCTAAGAGACATCACCTCGCATTCACTAGGATGGCTATTTAAGAACAAACAAAAATGATAATGGGTATCGAAGAGGCTGTGGAGAAATTTGTAATCCTTGTGCACCGTGGGTGGGAATGGAGAATAATGTAGCTTCTGTGGAAAATACTATGGCAGTTTCTTTTAAAAAGTTACACAGAGAATTACCATAAGATGTGGCAAGCCCACTTCTGGGCATATCCCCAAAAGAATTGAAAATGGGGACTTGGTCTTTGTATACCATGTTCAGAGCAGCCAGAAGGTGGAAGAAACCCAAGAGCCCACTGAAGAATAAATGGATAAACAAAATGTGTGTCTATTTAGTGAAATGTTACTCAGCCTTAAAAAAGGGAAAAAGAAATATTTAATTAATTTTTTTTTTTTTTTTTTGAGAGAGAGCACATATGTGCAGCAGTGGGGGGGGAGAAGATGGAAAGGGAGAGAGAGAGAATCTCAAGCAGGCTGCACACCCAGCTCGGAGCCTGACATGGGGCTTGATCTCACACTCCTAAGATCATGACCTGAGCTGAAATCAAGAGTCAGATGCTTAACTGACGGAGCCACCCAGGTGCCCCAGCCTTAAAAAAGGAAATTCTGACACCTGCTACATAAAACATGGATGAGTGTTGAGGACATTGTGCTATTTGAAACAAGCCAGTCACAAAAGACAAACTATGAGACATTTATATGGTGTCTCTAAGGTAGTCACATTCACAGAGACAGAAGTTAGAATGGTGGACTCTGGGGGCTAGGGGAGGGGAATGAGGAGCTGGTGTTTAATGGGGACAGATGAAAATTGGGCAGATGGAAAAGTGCTGGAGAAGGATAGTGATGATGGTTGCAGAATAATATGAATGTACTTAATGCCACTGAGCTGTGCACTTAAAAGTGGTTACAGTTGGGACGCCTGGGTGGCTCAGTTGGTTAAGCGGCTGCCTTCGGCTCAGGTCGTGATCCCAGGGTCCTGGGATCGATTCCTGCATCGGGTTCCTAGCTCAGCGGGGAGCCTGCTTCTCCCTCTGCCTCTGCCTGCCACTCTGTCTGCCTGCGCTCACTCTGAGAAATAAATAAATAAAATCTTTAAAAAAAAAAAAAAGTGGTTACAGTGGTTTGCACACAGTTTTAAAAAGAGATCAGGGATTCCCAAAGAAGTGCTTGTAATTATGTTACAGCACCATCTTTGCATTAAAATTCAAAAGTTGATTTTGATTTTTCTTTTTTCAAATAAAGTGTAGTTTTCTTCCATTTAACCTGGTTGTTGCCTACATGAAAAAAGCACGTTAAAGTAGTGGCAGAAGCTGTGAAATGGGGTTCGGGTCTGGGCTGAGACCATAATAGACAAAGATGTTGACCCCCTACTTAACCCAAATTCACTGCTGCAATTTCCAGAATGCTCCCTAGGGCATTCTCCATTCCCACCTGCCCCCCTCCATCCCTAAATGAACTGCTGTCTTTTTTGTTGTTGTTGTTAAGATTTTATTTTCTTATTTATTAGAGTGCAAGTTTGTGAGTTGCAGGGGGCAAAGGGGGAGGGAGAGGAGGAGGGAAGGAATCCCAAGAAGACTCAGCAGCATGGAGCCCAGAAGCACAGGCTTGATCCCATGACCTTGAGATCATGACCTGAATCCAAGAATCCAAGGCTCAAGAATCCAAGGCTCAACTGACTGAGCCCCTTAGGTGTCCCCGAACTGCTGTCTTTAGAATCTTAGAGGTGACTTGGCTGGAGCTGTGGAGAGGGAAAGGCCCTGTGGGCACTGCTGGACTGAGCTGCACTGGCCTGAGCTGGCCCCACACGGCATGGCTCTAGGTGGCAGGGGCTCTTAGAGGGAGGGGGGCTGGTGTCTGATCCTCTCCCACAGTTCAGAGAAACCTGGCACCTGCCTTGGGGCTCCTGTCATTCCTCCCTGTCCTTGTCACCACTCCACGCCCTTGCTGCCTGACCCAGCCTCATGTGGGAGATGTGTCATCCCCACAGGAGGGGGAAGATAACAAGGACTATTGACTGCCACCCAGGGTTCCTGGAGATGGCTTTAGGAGTGCCTGTTACTCTGGCGAACTGAGTCTGTGTGCCTCTGAATGGACATGTGAGCTCAGCACAAGTGCCTGTGAAATTCATGGCTTGTTGTTAAAGTTGCCTGTTCGTACGTTTTTGCTATTGTAACATATAAAAGGTAATATGTGTAGTAAGGATATAGCCTGAGTTCAGAAGGTAATCCTAAACATTGAACTTCTAATTCATAATGAAGATGGTCTGCTCTCTGGAAAGGGAAACTGGCAGCGGAGGAAGTATGTTGACTAACGGGGTAACTGCTCTCTCACATCTTCAGTGGACACAGCCTTTTCTTCTGGCTTAGGCTTTGGCGGGAACCTTCACTCTGGTGGGATTCCAGGCCTTGTGGCCTGACATTGTGCAACTGTCCCCAGAGGGGATTGCGTCTGCTTTGTATAAAGTCATCTTGCTCCTTGCGACTCCCCGTCATGGGAACAAAGCATCATCTTCAGCATCCCAGTTTGGTCATGGCTCCGTGACCAGGTGGGGTTGGACCTGGATATGCAGGAGGCAGGGTGGATGACCTAGGCCACCAGCACCCTGTTTTTGGCCAGGTAGGTTTAATAGGGAGGTGGGAGAGTGTGAAAAGTCCATTCAGAAGAAGCTGAACTCTCTCAAGGTGGAGAGCAGGCCAGCGCTTCATGGGAAGGTCGTCATGGCTGCTCATTCGGGGGGAAGCTGTGGGCCTGGTCTAAGGGGCGGAGAGCTGCAGCCTTGCATGGTGATGCTGCTGTTCTGCTGTAGGTCGGTGGACCAGAGGGCATTCTGCAGAATGGGGCTGTGGATGACAGCGTGGCCAAGACCAGCCAGTTGTTGGCTGAGTTGAACTTCGAAGAAGATGAGGAGGATACCTATTACACTAAGGATCTCCCTGTACATGCCTGCAGGTAAGTGCCGATGGCAGAGGCACGGACCCATGTCCTAGAGCTCTTGCGTTCTGAGTGGGTTTGCTGGCTGTGGAAGCCCATGTAAGTTGGTGGATTGTGACATTTGTTAGTCCAAAATAAGAAGGTTCTTCAGGCCAGTGTGTATACATAGTCCTTGTTACTGGGCAGGAGGGTGGAGTCAGCCCTCTCATACCCGATTCACCCAGAGGCCTTCTCTCAGGTCCTGGTGGGTCCCAGTACCTGTCCCACTCACTCATTTGAAATGAGTTACATTTGGTGAGGACTTGGGTTTAGAGAGTAAAAACAGCAGCTAAGATTTCTTTTACAAATAGATGATTGTAGGATACTTTAAAATATCTGCCTCTCTGATGAGTTCAAAATTCCCCCAAAGTTGGTATTAAATAGCCAGTGGCTAGAACTGCTTGTTGACCAAATTTGGAATTCTCACCTAGAGCAGGACCCATCCCTTGTATTTGAACCCATAAGATGAGACTTGTGTTTAGTTTTTTGTTACACATACACAAGGAAATTGAAACCAAAAGAGATGAATTGATCTTGTTCAGGGCACTTGGCCAGTCAGGCCACTCTGGGCCTGAGCCATGTCACTGTCTTGCCGACCTCCCAGGCCGCTGCTCCTTGGAAGGTTGTACCCACCACAGGACAGTGCTGCTCTGTTCCCTGCTTTGTCGGGAGACATTTTTTTTTTTTTAAACTTTATTTTGGGTTTTTGTTTTTAACTTTATTTTGGCTCTTTTTCTTACTTGTTTGCAAATGTTTTTACGTATGTGTTAATGATGTTTTCATGTTTCTGTTATCTACACATTTGCCGATGAAGTGGTTCTGGTAAAGCTGCAGGTGCTTAGTTTGCATATGCCCTTACCCACCCGCTGTCCCCATGGTGTTGGGGGGTTGGAGGGAAGGTTCTTGGCTGGAGCACATTATAGTTTGAGACTGAGGCTTGGCTTCATACACATACAGAATTCTGTGGTGAGCTGGGTTTTGTTTTTGATGTGTTTGTTGGTTTTCAGAAGAATGAGGCTGGGGGCTCTCTGAGGTGCTCAGGCTGCAACCCGCACCCGGCGACCCTCTTCTGCTGGGTCTGAGCTGAGCGTTCCCAGGAGCATGGCGCCCTCTGCCGGGAAGTGGAGCGTCTTTTGAACACAGCGTGGTCCCAGCTTAACTCTGTGTGCCCCGAGCCAGGGATGCTGATTTCCCTGCTTAAATCAGGGCTCCTGAAACTTAAGTCCAAGGTGGGGTAGCTAGGGATTGCTTTGGGGTGTCAGACTTCTGCTGTTGGGTTCCCCTGGCACCTTCCACAGCTCTCATCCCCCACCTGGCAGAGGCTTTGCTGTTTCCTAGGGCATCTCTCTCCGGAAGCCCCACAGCACCCTGTACCCCTTCCCTGCATTTGCAAGATCAGGACGCCTCTGCAGTTAACTGATTGGATTTTGCTAGTGGGATCGTTGGGTTTGAGTATGTGTTTAATGAAAAATTTTAAAATGTTGTAAGAGGAAAGAATTTTACATCCTGCCAAATTAAAACCAGAGAGAGACCTTCCAGCTTTAACTGTTGATGTTTTGACTTTTTTAGTTACTGCGGAATACACGATCCTGCTTGCGTGGTTTACTGTAACACCAGCAAGAAGTGGTTCTGTAACGGGCGTGGAAATACTTCTGGCAGGTAGATAATCAGACCGCGCATGTGTCTTTAATCAGTGCTGTGCTCAGATTTGTGTGTAAATTATGGAAATGTTGAAGCAAAAGCACAATATAAAATCACGCTAACAAACCTGGTTTTTTCCCTCCTCTGTGACTGGTTTAACTTGAAACAGATGGTGGTGTGTGAATGCCTTAATGTATTTACCCTTGATTTATTCTCTGTGGTTCTTTTATTATGCAAGTAGGGTTGGCTTAATTCTCATTCCCAGTTTTTATTTATATTTTTCTGCAAGATGAGCTCCTGGCACACCCATTCATCTTCATTACTGGGTGCATGGGGAGGATGTTCCCAGGACAGTAATGGGCATCCATGGGAGCCGCTTCCTGAGAAGGCTCCCTCTGGCCTTAGCTCATCGGAGCAGTCCTGAGGCTAATATGGGCCAGATCCTGAATCATCGGATTAAATTAAGTTCACTTGACTATCGTCTCTGGGCTTCCCTTCCTGCTGTTGATCAGCAGCAGCTGTGACTAGGTCTCTTGTTTTGTGTTTTGTGTTTGGGGTGAGACCAGTTTTGTGCTGGTGCTTGGATTCCAGCACAGAATCCAGTCCTGGTGTCCCTCCAGAGCTGCCGTGCTGTGTGACAGCTCACGCTACTGTCACAGAGGTGCAGAGCAGAGTCTTTTAGGGCTCCAGGCCGCTAGCAAGAAAGCAGCATCTTCTGGGGTTCGTGTTTTGGAGACATACAGTGACAAAAGCCAATAGGCAGGTTTATTTGCACAGAGTCCCCACCCTTCCTGTGTCTTCCACAGCTGCGTGCCAGGGCTCACTATCTTGTGCTGCCTGAGGACACAGTGGTCAGATCTCAAGTCGTCTTAGAGTTAGCAATGCAAACTGTGGGATTCTGGATGAGGCAAAATGGGCTGATGTTTAATTCTACAGATTTGAAAGAAAAAGCGTCTTCAGGGTAACCAGATTCATGTCCCATTATCAGAATGTTCTGGGTAATTTCATCATTACTGTGGTTGCATTAGTTCCTCTCCTTCAGGAAAAGCAATTAAATAAAACTTCTTAGCTGGCAACCCCATCTTCCGGTCAGCAGAGCCAAGATCAGGGAAGTTAGTGAAAGGCCTCTAAGAGAAAACAGACTCCATCAGCCAGCACTGAGTGTTTGCATGAGGCCAGATGGTAGAAATGATGGGACAGCCACTTGCCTTCAGGGAGCTTCCAGTATAATGGGGTGAGGTGGGTGTAGAAAAGACAGGAGGAAGTCAGTCTGGTAAAATGCCCAGTTGTGACAGCTTCAGAAGAGAGGGTGCTCTGTGGGTACAGAGAGTGGTGACAGCTGGTTAGATAATCTGACTGGCTTCCTGGGCTAGAACAGGCTAGAGAGGGTTGGAATGTGGAGCCTGAGCCGAAGCTTGCAACAGCAGGGCTTTCCCCGAGGTGCGGCCAGGCGGTATCTGACAGACCCGCAGCATGGCTGTAGGTAGCTGGGGGAGACTAAGGCAGAGCCATGCACCATGCGTGGACCCCAGGCGAGGCCAGCTTGTCTTAGGTGGAATTCATAAGCCCTGGGTGTCGGTGAGCTGTGTCCCGGAAATGGGAGGGACAGCAGAATCCTGGCCACGCGGCAGCAAGGAAGGAGCCGGGACAGCGTGGTTTCAGAAGGTTCAGAGCCGGCCCTGTGCTTCCTGAGAGTAGCCCTGAGCCCCACTGCTCTATACTTTTTACTGCCCTCAGGTTTCTAATATGTTTGGTTATCAAGTTTCCTGGCCTGCAGCAAGGTAGGAGGGGCTGTTGCTCCTGAAAGCAGGCACAGGGACCCGGAGAAGCAATGGAAAGCAGCAGCAGCCGAGAAGCCTCAGCAAGCCGAGAAGAGCCGTGGAAGGGGCAGGCCTCTTGCCTCTCTGGGACAGCAGCTTTGGCCCTAGCCATAAGTTCATTCACGCCCTGTATGGAGGATTTCAGAAAGCAGGAACTAAAAAAAAGGAGCAGGAACTATGTGAAACATGTTAGGAAAGTTTTCCTTAAAGGCTGTTCAAGTCGGATTGATTTTTGCGCTCAGTGGGGAACCAGTTCAGGGGCGGGCTGGTCCCCTGGGACGCCAGATGGATGAGGTGTGACCGCCCCTGCTAATGGACTGTGAACGGTACCGGAACTTTTAACGGGGGGCTCGAAAATTGGAAGTGGTGAAAAGCCAAACTTTGGGTGTTAACTATTTATCATTTCCTGGTTTCAGCCACATTGTAAATCACCTCGTGAGGGCAAAATGCAAAGAGGTGACTCTGCACAAGGATGGGCCCCTGGGGGAGACAGTTCTGGAGTGTTACAACTGCGGCTGCCGCAATGTCTTCCTCCTCGGCTTCATCCCTGCCAAGGCCGACTCAGTAGTGGTGCTGCTGTGCAGGTGAGGGGAGGGTGCATTCAGCCCCAGTGGGCGGAGAGGTGTGAGGATATTTGGGGGCTGGGACTAGTTAGAGAACTGGGAATGCTGAGTAACTCTTCTGGGGTGTGTTCTGGTTAAATCATAAAAAGAATTCTGTAACAACAGTGTTACGAGTTTTGAGAGTTCAGAGCTCAAGTGCATGGGGAGAGGCAATGTATTACAAACAATTTAAAGGGAATATGATCACATAGTAAGATGTAGGGAACGTCACTTTGGGATGAAAGGTAAGCCTTGTGGGTGGAGGTCATCCTCACCTGGGCTCTTCCTGCCCTCGGTGTTTCTGTAGGCAGCCCTGCGCCAGTCAGAGCAGCCTCAAGGACATCAACTGGGACAGCTCCCAGTGGCAGCCCCTGATCCAGGACCGCTGCTTTCTCTCTTGGCTGGTCAAGATCCCTTCTGAGCAGGAGCAGCTGCGGGCCCGGCAGATCACTGCCCAGCAGATCAACAAGCTGGAGGAGCTCTGGAAGGTGAGGGCCTGCCGAGAACGCAAAACTGCCTCAGCGTGGTTCTTGTCCAGGGAGAGCTGCTGGGAGTGTTTCTGGAATAGGAGATTCCGGAAGCAACTTGAGGGAGAGACTGCAGTCTCTACCTGGAATGGCCCTTTGGTGGAATCCCACAGGCACCTTCTGCTGGGCCTCTGGGAAAGGACAGCTCTGGTTGTTGGAATTTTTTCTCTTATTGCAGAGGAGGAGGGAGAGCAGAACTGGCCCTGGGTGGCTGTGGGTGCCTATGTCACGGGGAGCCGGGCCTGGGGAGACAGGCCTGTGAGGGTGCTGGAAGACCTTGTTGGGCCTGTAACATGTCTGAGCCAGGGTGACTCCAGGCCAGGGGTGAATGTTCAGGGGAAAAGGGGTCCAGGCCACAAAAGTCAGAGAGGCAGGGCTCACAATGGCTGGATGAGCAGAGGGGAGGGGCTTCCTGGTTGGGTGGTGGGGTGTCTGCCCTGCCGGACAGACCCAGTTCTCTAGGGAAGCCCTTCTCTGGTTCTGGCTGTTCAGCTTTTATGATAAAGTTTTAGTAATTGGGCTATAAATTTTAATTGCCTGTGTAATCCAAAATCTTAACCCACTGAGCCACCCAGGTGCCCCATAATCCAAAATCTTTTTTTTTCTTTTTTTAAGATTTTATTCATTTATTTGACACAGAGAGATCACAAGCAGAGAGGCAGGCAGAGAGAGAAGGGGAAGCAGGCTTGCCTCTGAGCAGAGAGCCCGATGCGGGGCTCAGTCCCAGGACCCTGGGATCATGACCTGAGCCGAAGGCAGAGGATTAACCCACTGAGCCATCTGGGTGCCCCCCCATAATCCAAAATCTTAAATGTGAATTTATTTTCACTTTGAGTGCAAGTCAGAATATTTCTCAAGTGTCTCTAGCAAGGTACCTTTCTGCTTCGATTTTTGGATGGCCAGAACTTTTTTTTTTTTTTTTTAAGATTTTATTTATTTATTTGACGGGCAGAGATCACAAGTAGGCAAAGAGGCAGGCGGTGGGGGTGGGGGAAGTAGGCTTCCTGCTGAGCAGAGAGCCTGACACGGAGCTCAATCCCAGGACCCCGAGATCACGACCCAAGCCCAAGGCAGAGGCTTTAACCACTGAGGCACCCAGGTGCCCCCCCCTTTTTTAATTTTTATTTATTTATTTATTTTTAAAGATTTTATTTATTTATTTGACAGAGAGAAATCACAAGTAGGTGGAGAGGCAGACAGAGAGAGAGAGGGAAGCAGGCCCCCCGCCGAGCAGAGAGCCCGATGCGGGACTCGATTCCAGGACCCTGAGATCATGACCTGAGCCGAAGGCAGCGGCCCAACCCACTGAGCCACCCAGGCGCCCGGCGCCCCCCCTTTTTAAAAATATTTTATTTATTAGATCACAAGCAGAGGGGAGGGGAAGAGGGAGAAGTAGACTCCCCGCTAAGCGGCGAGCCTGATGCGGGACTCAATCCCAGGACCCCAGGATCATGACCCGAGTTGAAGGCAGATGCTTAACCGACTGAGCCACCCAGGCTCCCCAGAACTCTTTGACTTTTCCTGTTTATAGCTACATAGCCCAGATACTGTTCTGTCCCTGCCAGAGAAGAATGTGTCACCCCTATTGGTGCAGTACAGGGTGAGGAGGAAACTGGGGGGCTGGGGGAAGAAGAAGGCCCTTTTGTTTACACAGAGAACTAGTGGTCTTCTGGCAGCCCCAAAGCGGTATTCTCTCTCCTGGTTCAGGGGCTAGGCGTTTGTTGGGGAACGTAGCCATTTGATGGTGTAGGCGTGTCAGGCTGTGTCCCTGGGGTGACATCACCAGTATTTACCCTGCTGGTGTAGCCCTGGGCAGGGGGAGGGGTAACGGCAATGGCAAGGACTGAAGGGTGTGCAGAGACCCAACCAGTGTCTGTGTCCCTGTGCCCTGTACACTTCCCCATACGAGGACTCTCCTCCTGGGGTGGATGCCACCGACAATGGTGCCCTCTGTATGATGCCGCCATGAGCTTGTTCTGACAGGTGACGGATAGGCCTTGCTCTTCTAGGCACTAGTGAGCCTGCTTGTAGTTCCTTTCGTATATAGGCGAAAATGGGGAAGAACAGGCGCGATGTTTGTCTTCTAGGAAAATCCTTCTGCCACCTTGGAGGACCTGGAGAAGCCAGGTGTGGACGAGGAGCCGCAGCACGTGCTCCTGCGGTATGAGGACGCCTACCAGTACCAGAACATATTCGGGCCTCTGGTCAAGCTAGAGGCCGACTACGATAAGAAACTGAAAGAGTCCCAGGTGATGTGGTGTGTGCAGGAGGGTTTCGGTCATTTAACACAGCATCTCTCCTAAGGTCTGGGGAGGGCGGTTTCCTCTGCAAACGGCGGATGCTGACGTGGGCCGAGGCGCAGTACCCGGAGACGGACGGTGGATTGAGGGCAGGCGAGGGAGCGACCCTTGGGCTGATGCCTGGTTGCTCGGAGCTAAACACCGGCCTGAGTGTTTTCTGATTTAAAATCCAGCCAAAATCTCTCACAGTCAGGGTTGCGTCCTTTGCCCACGGCTGCAAGAGCCCGGGCTGAGGAGCCTGTGGCACGCCGAGGGCACTTCTGGCACCGGTCTCATGAAGAGCACGTGTAGGAAGAGGGAGCTCCGAGGATCGGCCGCCAGCTGCTTCTCCCTCCGCAGTTCACAGAGAAGCCGCCTCCGAGAGCAGCCGTCGAGTGGGGGTCTCCTGGTCGTCTGGAGCGGGTTCTGGGGGTCCTCATGGCTTCTGTCCTGGATGTGCCCTTGCTGGTGTTGCAGGCGGTTGGCTGCTGCACGCGGCACCCTGACATCGTGGCTCGTGAGGGCGCCGTAGGGCGCGCAGCTGTGGAAACCCAGACACGAGGAGTCCAGGCCCGTGTCTGTGTCTCAGGCTAACAGGGCTCTTATTTTTCATGTGCTCAGACTCAAGATAACATCACGGTCAGGTGGGACCTGGGCCTTAACAAGAAGAGAATCGCCTACTTCACTTTGCCCAAGACTGACTCTGGTAATGAGGATTTAGTCATAATTTGGTTAAGAGGTGATTTTAAGTTTTAAAATATTTGTGACCATAAGTAGCATAAAATTCCTAGTTTCTCCCTTGTAAAGTGTCCCTTAATTTGAACTCTTCATGATGGCAGCCTCGGCATGTGTTGAAAACGCTAACTTTCTTGCTGTGTTTTCTCTGTAAGATATGCGGCTCATGCAGGGGGATGAGATATGTCTGAGGTACAAAGGGGATCTGGCGCCCCTGTGGAAAGGGATCGGCCACGTCATCAAGGTCCCTGATAGTATCCTTTGCGTACAGATGGGTGAGCTTGTCCTGAGCACAGGTGGCCTGCATGGGGGTCACCGTAGGTGGAGGAAAGGGCATCGTAGGCAGCCTTGGCTCAGGGGGCCCCTCTGACTGGCATTTGCCACTGAGTCCTTGCTTCAGTTGTGCTGTGCGGATGTGTCCAGCTCTGCGCCCCAGGGCTCTGGAGGCTCAGTTGGAACCCCGGCTGGGATGCGGCTGCTTCATGCTGGGCGCTGCCCTCGCGCTCACAGGGAGGATGCGGGAGCTGGCAGTGGGGGGCCTGGACCCCACAGCGGCATCTGCTGATGAGGGTGGGCCAGGTGGGCGGTGTCTGCTAATGTTTGGCACAGAGGAGGCTCTTTCTCCCCGGTAACCCAGTGAAGGCTCCTCAGAAAGGTAAACCCAGCTTTTGACAACGACGAAACTTAACTCAGCGGCACAGATTATGGCGATGAGATCGCCATTGAGCTTCGGAGCAGTGTGGGTGCGCCTGTGGAGGTGACGCATAACTTCCAGGTGGATTTCGTGTGGAAGTCCACCTCATTTGATAGGTACGTGTGCCTTGGCCCTGCAGGCTCTGCTGGCTCTGCTTCCGTGCCTGGCTCAGGGCGCGGCTTCTGCCTCCAGCGTTTCAGTGATCACCCTCGTCTGCGAGGGCTGTGTTGGGCGCGTCGCCGACCTCGAGTTCTCCTTCCAGGATGCAGAGTGCATTGAAAACGTTCGCTGTGGATGAGACGTCTGTCTCGGGCTACATCTACCATAAGCTGCTCGGGCATGAGGTGGAGGACGTGATCATCAAGTGCCAGCTGCCCAAACGCTTCACAGCACAGGGGCTCCCCGACCTCAACCATTCCCAGGTGCCCACCTGCCCCGGGGCGCAGCGCAGTGCGGGCCCAGCTGGCAGGGCCTGCTGGGGCGGGCGTTCCCACCACTCCCTGGGTCTGGCTGCCGCCTCACGACTACCTGTTATCTGAAGGTTTATGCTGTCAAGACTGTGCTGCAGAGACCGCTGAGTTTGATCCAGGGACCACCAGGCACAGGGAAGACAGTGACCTCTGCCACCATCGTCTATCACCTCGCTCGGCAGGGCAATGGGTAGGACTCGGGGTAGCCCAAGGTGGGAAGAGAGAGACCTGTCTGCCAGGACGCCTGGGGGCCCCTCTTACCTGGCACGCTGGGTTTTACTTTATTTGTATGAGATCTGGCCTCTGTGGTTGCTCTTCCCAAGCAAGCCTGCTGCTCCAGTAAGGGCCGTGGTGGGGCAGCAGGTGTCGGACCCGTACGCATCACAGAGCTTCGAGAGTCTTTACGGTGCCGACGGGGGTAGAGATGCAGGATTCCGTTAGTAGCGTAGCTGCACATGAGAAGCGTGTCAACCAAGTGGGAGCTGGAAGCTCCAGACCAGTTGGGTTTTTTGCTTCTTCAGCTTTGTTCACTCCTGGCTTTAGTCTTAGGTCACAAGTTGGGGGACTCCACTGTCTGGGAGTCTGAAGAACAGTCTTAGCAGTTAGCATTTCCTGAATTTCCTCTGGCTGAGCTCTGAGACATTTGTTCACCTTGTGTTGAAGGCCTGTGCTCGTCTGTGCTCCAAGTAACATAGCTGTGGACCAGCTGACAGAGAAGATCCACCAGACTGGGCTGAAGGTCGTGCGGCTCTGCGCCAAGAGCCGTGAGGCCATTGACTCCCCAGTGTCCTTCCTGGCCCTGCACAACCAGATCAGGAACATGGATAGGTGGGTGTGGGCTAGCCTGCCTCGAGCGTGGCACGTGTCCTGGGCGCGGTCCCTGGCGACACCTGGCTCCCCTGCCTGCTGACGTGTCACGGTGCTTCCAGCATGCCAGAGCTGCAGAAGCTGCAGCAGCTGAAGGACGAGACGGGGGAGCTGTCCTCTGCTGACGAGAAGCGGTACCGGGCCCTGAAGCGCACCGCCGAGAGGGAGCTGCTCATGGTGAGCTCTTAACCACTGGGCTGTTCGGTTCTGTTTGGCTGTGGGACCTGTTTTCAGTGTGCTGGGCAGACCGTGGTGCCTTTACGGCAGTTTATTTTGCTTCTGAGAAAACGTTGATACCTCCCACGTTTGCCTTCTCAGTGGTTGCACATCTTGGCCTGTAGGTGGGTCTGGAACACTCTCTGCTCTTTTATAACGAAGCAAGGTTTCCCCAGCTCCGCACTGCCTCTCGGAGGCTCTCTTGAGGCACAGAACCACATCTGTGCTGAGAGGTTTTCTTGATGAAGCTAGATCAGTCAGGATCTCAGAAGGTAGTGCCACTACAGTCTGGATGTAGATATTGTCCAGGTGGGACAGCGGCCTGTTTCCGTAGGTGTCCGGGAGGGCGCAAACCAGTGCCCTGCCCCACTTGCCCTTGGGGACCTGGTAGCATTTACCATGCAGGTTCCCTGATGTTTTGCCTGCTCTCGTCTTCAGAACGCAGATGTCATCTGTTGCACGTGTGTGGGTGCAGGGGACCCGAGGCTTGCCAAGATGCAGTTCCGCTCCATTTTAATTGACGAGAGCACCCAGGCCACGGAACCAGAGTGCATGGTCCCTGTGGTCCTTGGCGCCAAGCAGGTGGGCCATTCACCGTCGTCCTGTTTGAAAACCAGTGTGTGTTCTCTCTTTCCAGTTCCGTGTCATTCTCAGCACTGGGGGGTTGTTTTTGGTAATGCTTTGTAGTGCTGTGTGATGTCTTGGCAGAGCAGAGGGATGCCCAGCGGGGTTACTGAGGGTTCTTGGAAGGATGGGCTCCCCCACCTCTTGTGGGTCCTGAGTGCAAGTCTGTTGTTCCATGTTTAGGTTTCCCCTGCTATCCAACAGTAAAGCTCTGCCTTGAAACCTCTCACAAGCCAAAATGGGATAAAGTGAAGAATATCCCTGCTTTCTGAAAATTCATATTACACTGCTTTGCTTTTACAGAAGACCTCCGGTAGTATCTGTTTCTGACAACCAAAAGAAATCATAAGATTTTTGCTTTTACGACAAACGCTGTTGCCATGCTAAAGGAGGTCTTTCATAAAAGAGAAGTGATGTGACCAAGCTTGTTTGGGAAAGCCGGATACCTGGATGTGGGGGGGTTTCCCGTGCTGGTTGGCTCTTACTGCTTGAGTCCTACATGACTGGGTGGTCGTAGAGCACCAGGGCCCTTCCGTGCCCCCCACGCAGACGCCTCCTGTTTCATACTTGAGATCCTCACCTGTGTGGGCCTCTCACCACAGCTCATCCTCGTGGGCGACCACTGCCAGCTGGGCCCTGTGGTGATGTGCAAGAAAGCGGCCAAAGCGGGACTGTCTCAGTCGCTCTTCGAGCGCCTGGTGGTGCTGGGCATCCGCCCCATCCGCCTGCAGGTCCAGTACCGGATGCATCCCGCACTCAGCGCCTTCCCTTCCAACATCTTCTACGAGGGCTCCCTCCAGAACGGCGTCACTGCAGGTAGTGCTCAGCCCACAGTGGGGGGCCGGAGGGAAATCAGCCTGGCGAGATAACACCTGTTGTCACTGCCTAAGTTGTCTTATGTGGTGATCTCATGTGTAAGGGGCACCTCAGAGAGGTACAGTGGTCTGCGGGATGGCGTGTCCCCCCTGGAGTGTGGAACATCCTTGGCATGTGGCCACGAGGGAGCTTGACCTGGTAAAATGCGGAGTCACTACCTGAGAACTCACACCTTGGGCTTATCACACAGCGGACAGAACGGGAAGTGGCAGAGCTGACTGTTCCTCCCACTCCTTACCCTGTTGTTCTCGAAACCCGGGCCCTGGGGCTTCACAGGACGGAGGTTAGAACTACCCTCGTGATAATACTGAGGCGTTGTGTCCCCTTTTGCCATGAGGACGCTCGTGCTGAGGGTGCAGAGGCAACCCTGGAGGGCTGCTGGCTGGTGCCTTGGCATCAGTGGGGACAGTGCTGCCAGACTGCCATGTGTCGTCACCGCTGCATGCTTGCAGCAGGCAAGACCCTGAATGCCTCAGTGACGCGTACTCACTTTGTGTATATCCATATGACCCTGTGCGTGTCGAGGTAGGGAGCTCGTCTAAGACACTTGGCAGGTATGGTAGGTGTTTTTAAAAGGACTCAGGGACACAGTATGGTCGGTCATTCAGACTGAGGTGTTCAGCCGGTTCTTTCCCAGAAATGATCAAAGTGAGTCAGCCTGTGGCTTCAAGGAAAACAATTGACAGTACTTATCTCCAGTGATAAAACCTAAGGACTCAAAATGAAAAGCAGAATTTTGGAAAACTCATGTTCCTGATCTGGGCCGACCAAGTCTCTCCAATGTCCAGTGGCTTTTCTGATGAGCTCTGTGGTAGTGACAAGTGTCTGTGAAGTGTGTGAGTCTTTGGGAGCTCTGACTTGGTGAACAAGTACTTTCCATTCTGATGGCCCACAAGGATGTTACAAAGTCAGAGGCCATCCCAAGGGCAGGCAGAGGAGAAAAGCCATCATCACCAACCTGCAGGGTGACCTCCTATGCAGCTTTGGTGTGGAGTCAGACAGAATCCCACGGTTGTGGAGAAAGTTATAAAACATTCTTCCCTTTTCCAATTCCGTCCCATCTGTGAGGTCCGATTGTCCTCCTGCGAGGGCTGATGCGAGGCTGTGCACAGAAGCAGTCAGCCACAGCGGAGTTGTAGAAACCCGAGATGTATATTTTAGTGGGAAATACTACTTTTCATTAAAAATTTTTGCGGATATGTTTATTTTTAAAGGAATTCATAAGTATTTTATGTTTCTGGGTTTAAAATGTAGTAAATGTCACTAGATGTAAACTGTGGAAATGGTAGCTGCTTGGATTCCTCAACTTTTTAGGGCATATAAGGGATCCTGAGACTGGCATTCCTTTTTTTTTTTTTTGAGATTTTTATTTATTTATTTGACAGAGAGCGGGAATAGAAGCAGGAGGAGTGGGAGTAGGGAGGGGGCCACTGCCGAGCAGGGAGCCTGATTCGGGGGGTTGATCACAGGACCCTGGGATCGTGACCTAAATCGAAGGCAGACATTTAACTGAGCCACCCAGGTGCCCCCTGAGACTGGCTTGCTTTTTTTCTTCATTTTTAAAAAAAGATTATTTATTTATTTGACAGAGATCACAAGTAGGCAGAGAGGGAGAGGAGGAAGCAGGCTCCCCACCGAGCAGAGAGCCCCATGTAGGTCTCGATCCCAGGGTCCTGGGATCATGACCTGAGCCAAAGGCAGAGGTTTTAACCCACCTAGCCACCCAGCCGCCCCGAGACTGGGGTTCTTAATGTCTGGTAAATGCCAGCAGCCTGCCATGTTGGCCTTGTCTGGCCTACCACCTAGGTGAGATGGAGGCTGAGCGTGTGCGCCTGGCCAAGCTGTGCAGCCATGGTGCCATGCGGTCGTGGGAGTTGATGGCACTATGAGTGTTCCCATCACCATGACGCTTACAGCATCGCTGGTCCATTGGGTGGTGGCGCTAGGAAAGGCCAGGCTACAAGGAACTTGTTTGCAATTTGACACAAGTTGGGAAAGCCACGCTCAGCACTGATTCTGAGCCTTGCTGGCCCTGCTCTGCCTCCCTCCATGGTGGCAGATCTGGGGGGCAGGGAGCAGGGGTGGTGGTGGCTTCTCCTTGTGGTGTCCTCTGTGCCCAGCACATGGTCAGCACCTGCTAAGTACATACATGTATATATATATATATATATATTATTTTTTTTTTAAGATTTATTTATTTCAGGGGCACCTGGATGGCTCAGTTGTTAAGCGTCTTCCTCAGCTCAGATCATGATCCCAAGGTCCTGGGATCAAGCTCCACATCAGGCTTTCTGCTTGGCGGGAAGCCTGCTTTCCCTCTCCTGCTTCCCCTTCTTGTGTTCCCTCTCTCGCTCTCTTTTTGCCAAATACATAAATAAAATCTTCAAAAAACAATAACAGGGGCACCTGGGTGGCTCAGTTGGTTAAGCTGCTGCCTTCGGTTCAGGTCATGATTCCAGGGTCCTAGGATCGAGTTCCGCATCAGGCTCCCTGCTCAGCAGAGAGCCCACTTCTTTCTCTCCCTCTGCCTGTCGATCTGCTTACTTGTGCTATTTTTCTGTCAAATAAATAAATAAATAATTTTTTTTTAAAGATTTTATTTATTTATCAGAGAGAGAGAGGGAGAGAGCAAGCACAGGCAGACAGAATGGCAGGCAGAGGCAGAGGGAGAAGCAGGATCCCTGCTGAGCAAGGAGCCAGATGTGGGACTCGATCCCAAGACGCCGGGATCATGACCTGAGCCGAAGGCAGCTGCTTAACCAACTGAGCCACCCAGGCGTCCCAATAAATAAAATTTTTTAAAAAATGAAAAGAAATTAAAAAAATTAAAAAAAACAAAGTTTTTTTATTTTAGAGTGACTGAGCATGAGCGGGAGGGACAGGGAGAGGGGAGAGAGAATCTGAAGCAGATCCCATGCTGAGCTCAGAGCCCAACACGGGGCTTGATCTCACGACCCTGAGATCATAACCTGAGCGGACACCAGGAGTTGGAAGCTTAATTGACTGTACTGCCTAGGCACCCTGAGTACACATTTTTAAATTCTTCATTAAAGTGTAAAGAAGTGCCCAAGTCCTAAGTGTTCAGCTTAGTGAGTCTTCTCTAAGTGAACACATCTGAATAACTAGAATCTGAACCCAGAATACAGCCTAATTCCCAGAAGTACCCTTGAACTCCAAGGTGGCCCCTGCCCAAGGCAGTGCTGGCACCCACCCAGACCCCTTCTTGGGGTAGCCTGACATCAGCTGTGGCGGGAGCATTTGCACGACAGAAATTGGAGGCCATGGGGCACCAGGGTGACTCAGTCACTAGGCGTCTGCCTTCGGCTCGGGTCATGATTCCAGGGTCCTAGGATCAAGCCCCACATCGGGCTCCCTGCACAGTGTGAAACCTGCTTCTCCCTCTCCCACTCTCCCCTGCTTCTGTTCCCTCTCTCACTGTGTCTCTCTGTCAAATAAATGGATAAAATCTTTTTTTTTTTTTTTAATTTTATTTACTTGTTTGACAGATAGAGATCACAAGGAGGCAGAGAGGCAGGCAGAGAGAGAGGAGGAAGCAGGCTCCCTGCTGAGCAGAGAGCCCGATGCAGGGCTCAATCCCAGGACCCTGGGACCATGACCTGAGCCGAAGGCAGAGGCTTTAACCCACTGAACCACCCAGGCGCCCCTGGATAAAATCTTTTTTTAAAAAAATAAATAAATAAATTGAAGGCTGTAATAGACCAGCCCTGTCCCCACTACCCGCAGTGGTCAAACATTCTCCAGCAACCCCTCGGCTAATGTACCACTGAGCTAGCCTGTTGGCTACTGCCCTCGCTAGAAGGATAGAGACGGAGGTGGACTCTTTCTCAGCTTGACATAAAGTGAATCATTGGTGTTAGGCTGTTTTGATGCAAAAATGCCACTTTTCTCATGCTGATCTATAGATTAGATGCAGCTCCACAATTCCCAAAGAGGTCAGTGGGGCAAGTGAATGGACGAGCTAATTTTTGAAATTATAAGGAAATACACAGGGCCCAAAATAGCCAGGGTGCACATGAAGAGCTCTGTGGAGGTGGTGGCTTACACGGCCAGATGTCCCGAGTTACTACAGAGCTGCTGTTGCTCAGGTAGTGTGGGCACAGTGCCCAAGGTAGAATCCAGGGGCAGACCCGCCTGTTCAAAGACTTTGGTCTGTGACAGGAAGAGATGGACTCAGCAGTGTCATCCACAAAAGCCAGTTGGAGGGATTTATGGGTCCTTTAAGGCACCGCAGTAAAGCTTCTAGAAGAAAAAATGTATTCCTGACCCTGGGGTAGGTGGAGATTTCTTAAACAGGCCACAGAAAGCACCAGACGGGGAGGTAACGTTCAGGGAGTGAGCCGGCTTTGTGCAGTGCGCAGCTGGGTGTTGGTATGCACAGCTTCACTCCCTCCGGGGCATTTCGGGGTGGTTGGACCAGCTTGGGTGGCCTCCTCGGGGCCCCACTGACTGGGGTCTCTTGCCTGAAGCCTGCTGCTGACTGCTGTAGCACGGGTTTCTGCACTGTTCCCTTTGTATGCAGTCAGAATGGGCAGTGGCTTTCTTCTCTAATGGGAAGTGTTGCCTCTTTTCCCTCCCTGGTGATAGCGGACCGAGTGAAGAAGGGGTTTGACTTCCAGTGGCCCCAGCCTGATAAGCCAATGTTCTTCTACGTGACCCAGGGCCAAGAGGAGATCGCCAGCTCAGGCACCTCCTACCTGAACAGGTAAGCGGAGACTCGCCCTTGGTGTCTGCCGGCTTCAGTGGCAGCTTGGTGAGTAGCCGCTAGCCGCTGCCCATGTGTTCGTTTTCTGCCGTGCTTCTGAAGCTTCTCCTAGCCCTCCTTGTCCCCGCTGTATGTAGACACTTAAACCAGCAGCTGTTTCCACTTTGCATCTTCAATGTGTGTTCTATTGAGCGGATACTGCTAAGCCCACGTGTGAGCCTCCCCCGTCCCCTTTGACTCCCTTGGTAAATGGGGGGGAGCCTGGCTCTGGGCACAGCGGGCAAAGCCTTCTCAAGGCTGCCCTAGACGTGGAACTGCCCCACACCTCCCATGGCTTCCGGCCTCGGTCTCCAGGCCCGCGGGGGCAGCCAAGGAACTGAAAGGCAGGTTTTCCTAGGACGGAAGCTGCCAACGTGGAGAAGATCACCACAAAGCTGCTGAAGGCAGGGGCCAAGCCCGACCAGATCGGCATCATCACCCCGTACGAGGGCCAGCGCTCCTACCTGGTGCAGTACATGCAGTTCAGCGGCTCCCTGCACACCAAGCTCTACCAGGTGCGCACGCCCAGCTGCGCCTGCGGCCCGTGCCACCGTCCTGGGAGGGCATGTGTTCCCTTTGGATTTTTCTTAGGATGGTTTTCAGAGCAAAACTGAAAATACTTCCAAGTTGAACCGTATGGTATGATTACCCTCTGGCCTTATGGTAGATGTTACGTGGTCATGAAAATGCCGTTCCCTCTTGCAGCATTGTCTGGGTGAAGCATCCAGGGTTTGTGTGCTGGAAGGGTACGGGATTCTCTTTCTCTGCAGAGATGAACCAAAACACGAAGTAGCGCCCAAGTGACCATGTCAGGTGGTCTCCGTTTTGTTAACTTGGGTGCCGTCTAAGGGCTTTTGCGGCAAGGATGTGTGCTTTTATTATTGGGAAACAAATTGCCACAGTTAAGAAAACAACCAGAGCACAGGAAGGCCAGGAGAGAGGGGCTGGGGACCGGGAAAGCCCAGGGGGAGTACGTCCAGCCAGAGGGGCTTCCTCCTTGCTGCTGGAGGCTGGCGCTGGGGTCTCTGTAGGCTTCAGGTCCCAGGCTCCTTGGTGGTACTGGACAGTTCATCCCAACAACATTCCCACAGTCAGAGGGTTCTTGAAGGCAGCCAGCTGGCTGACTGCGACCACGGGTCCCTTGTAGGAGGTGGAGATCGCCAGTGTGGACGCATTCCAGGGGCGAGAGAAGGACTTCATCATCCTTTCCTGTGTGCGAGCCAACGAGCACCAAGGCATCGGGTTTTTAAACGACCCCAGGCGGCTTAATGTGGCCCTGACCAGAGCGAGGTATGGAGGACTGCGTCCTGTTGGGCCTTGCTGGTGGCAGGTGCCTCCCTCCTGCCACGGGAGTTCTTCAGATTGACTTTTCCCTGAAGCCGGGAAGGTCTGCCCAAGGGCTGCTGCCGGCCTGGTTCGCTGCCTCCTCCAGTTCTCCTCCCGCCACAGCTGAACTTCGGGCCCCACGGGGGTGTGACTGGGCTTCGCTAGTGCCAGAGCTCAGAGAGCTCCCAAGCAGTAGTTTAGGAAGGAGTCGTCCCGACGACGTGCCTTTGTTTCCTGTCCTGGTGGGCTTGTGTGGCCTCAGTTTTGTGACAGGGTCATCTAGGCCCTTTGTCCTGAGCTCAAAACCCACTAGTGCAGTTTGTATCTCTATGAAGACAGTTAATCCCTGAATCTTATCTTTTGGTCTTGTCTATGTTTTTAGCCCTAGAATGTAATATTTTTTTGAAATGATGATGATAGCCGAGGGGACCTAGAGAGAATAAGTGGCTCTTCGTCACCTTTGAGACGCAAGCTACCCCCATACCAGCCTGAAGTCAGGCTTGCTTCTCCCATTGGTTCCTTTCCCCGTCGGGGCACATTGGTGGTTATTTGTCACTGCCTCCCCCTTCTAGGCTGCTGTCTTGTTTGGTGGCCAGCCCTGGGGTATGGGGGTCCTGAAACAGCTGGGTGGGGTGAGCGTCCACCAGAGAAGCCAGTCCCCGGCTTGGTCACTGAGGTCTGTGCCCTGTCCTGTCCGGCTTCCCGAGACCACAGAGCCTGCTGGGGGCTGCGGCTGACTTCCCACAAGGCCAACCCGTGGCTCAAACAAGGAGGCTCGTCTGAGCTCCTCTGCTCATGGAGGGGTTTTGATGTCTGGGCGCGTCCGAAGTTGTCTGTAGATACGCCCAGTGCGCTGGGTACAGCTTGCCTGGTGGGCTCCAGCACCAGGTCACTGTGACAGCAGTGTGCTCGTCTGTGCCCAGCGCTCATGGCGCTGTCGGAGGCAGGCTGGGCGCCCGGGCAGGGAGGCAGATGGGGCGCGAGAGGAGCGTATCCTGTGACCTTGGGTATGGATTTTGGGCTTTTGTTCTGTCTTCTTCACTGTGTTACGTGGTGTTCTGCATACCATGCAGAGCCTCAAATGCCTTGTTTTTGTGGCCACGCCTTGTAGGTACGGGGTCATTATCGTGGGCAACCCGAAGGCCCTGTCCAAGCAGCCGCTCTGGAACCACCTGCTGAACTACTACAAGGAGCAGAAGGTGCTGGTGGAGGGGCCGCTGAACAACCTGCGCGAGAGCCTCATGCAGTTCAGCAAGCCCAGGAAGCTCGTCAACACCATCAACCCGGTGAGTGGCCGCGGGCGGGGTCGGGGGCCCAGCCGGGCTGCTGCTCCCCGCAAGTGTGAGCTGAGGGCAGTCACACGTGTCCGTGTAGCCTGTTGTCACGGATCTCCCCCATCCCGTGTCTCCGAAGCTTTCCAACTTGGCCTTTTGGGTTGTAAAGTCCTGGGTGGCAGCTAGGAGGTGGACCGGGCAGTGGGAAACCCTGTGAACCCAGGGTGCTCTGGGGGACCTAGGAGCGGGTGCTGTTTGAGGTGAAGCCCGAAGACAGATCCTTTCAGCGTCACAGGCTAGGCCGGTGGAGGAGGGGTGGGCGAGGCCCAGAGCCCAGCAGTCAGCAAGCCTGGGGTCGGCCTGGAGCTCGGCCTTGGTGTGGCTTGGCCCCCAGAGCTTGAGAGAGTTCTTGTGTCAAGGTGGTAAATTCCTCACCTGTGCGAACCCTTGCAGGGAGCCCGCTTCATGACAACAGCCATGTATGATGCTCGGGAGGCCATCATCCCCGGATCGGTCTACGATCGCAGCAGCCAGGGTGAGTCTGCTCTCCGGGGGAGCGCACTGGCCCTGTGGGTGTTGATCGTTCCCACGCCTGCAGCTTTTGGCCTTGTCACTCCTGGGGTGACCTCCCAAGCCTCCGTCCATAGAAAACTGCCTGACAGAGCTCCTTCTCACCTTCTCTTATCTGAAATCAAAGACTTGGTCTTTGTCAGTGTCTACATACATCGTGGTTTTTTGTTTTTTGTTTTTGTTTCTTAACTATCAGAGCTTTGCTTGTGGAGGTTTGCAAGCAAATACTGTAGTTCTGTTTGCTCCCGGGCTCCAGGGCGCAGTGCTCCCTACCCACCCTACACTTGGTTTACCCACTCAGTTAGGGGGGCCCCCCTGTAGCTCTCCAGACCACCCACAGACTCGGTTCCCGTTTCACCGGCCTTCCCGTTTCCGCTTGCTCTCCTGTATGGGGTCTCTGTCCTGGGGCTGAGCCTTACCCCTGCTGTGTGCAGCACCTCCTCTTGCCTGAGCCAGTGTCTAGATGGTTCCCATTCATCCCCCAGGTCCCTGTCCCCTGGGACCCTTCCTTGCACCAGCCTCTACAGAGGGTGACTCGCTCACCTGGGTGCTTGGTGCCACAAGCCTGCATTTTACACTGAGCTTTATCGTCTTGTGGGCTCAGTGACCATCCTGGGGCCAGGGCAGCCCAGCAGTTCCTCTCACTTGTGAAGTAGGCAAGCCGCCTTTCCCTGCTTCCCTTGTATTCTGGTTGCTGGGCTCAAGTGACAGATGTTGCCACATCCAGTGAGTTGCCGCGTAGGAACACTGGGCCCGTCTTTCATCCTTGAGCTCCCTGTGGGCCCAGCTAAGGTTCTCGGCCCCGGAGGGCGGACCAGAAGGCTATGCTGTCCTGCCTTGGCTCCCTTTGACTACCCAGCCCTCGGGCAGCTCTGTGCAGATTGGGATATGCCTAGCCCGGGGGTGCCTGGGGGCCTGCATTTTCAGTGGGATCCACTGGTCTGTTCACTTAGGTGTTTTCTTGCTTTTGGTGGTTATGGCAGGGGTGTGTGTGTGTGTAGGTAATGTGAGCTTAAAATTTCCCTAGAAAGAACTTTTTTTTTCAGTTGGAAATGCATCACAGCTTCAGTCTTTTGGATGCTTACAGGCCAGGGATTCTCCAGTCCCCTGGGAGAAAAGTCCTGTTCCCAGGAGCCACCCCAGGGAGGCTCTCCAGAGTGGGGGTCGAGTCGTGAGATTCTGTATCACTGCAGTGGCTTTGCTGTCAGGCTGCACCGAGAAACCCTGTGACAGCAGCGGCAGGATGAGAGTGACATTCCAGCTCCTCAGCATTCATTCGTGGCCCAGGCGTGGGCGCAGTGGGATGTGGCGGTGACACCCGCCGTCTTCCTTGTGTCTTGCAGGCCGGCCCTCAAACATGTACTTCCAGACCCACGACCAGATTGGCATGATCAGCGCGGGCCCCAGCCACGTGGCCGCCATGAACATTCCCATCCCCTTCAATCTGGTCATGCCCCCCATGCCACCGCCAGGGTACTTCGGACAAGCAAACGGGCCGGCCGCAGGTGAGCGCCAGGTGGCTGCTTGTCGTGAAAAGCACGCTGGCGCCAAAATTTTTTCACGTCTGGGCTTCGGGCAGCCGGGCTTGTCAGTTGGTGCAGATGTCCTTCAAGGAACCTGGACTGCTGTCTTTCAGGCCGGGGTACCCCAAAAGGCAAGACTGGTCGTGGGGGGCGCCAGAAGAACCGCTTTGGGCTCCCTGGACCCAGCCAGACGAATCTCCCCAACAGCCAGGCCAGCCAAGACGTGGCGTCGCAGCCGTTCTCCCAGGGCGCCCTGACCCAGGGCTACATCTCCATGAGCCAGCCCTCCCAGATGAGCCAGCCCGGCCTCTCCCAGCCCGAGCTGTCCCAGGTGAGCAGGGAGGGCAGGGCTGCTGGGACTGAGCCCACACATTCACCCCTGCAGACCTGAGCACCGCTCTGTCTGGCCGCCCTCGGCAGGGGGACGGCAGGGTCTTAGCGGAGCTGGATGACCTGTGTCGGATGATGAGGTGACCCATATGGGTTTCCTGCCACTTAGATTTCAGAACCGGGTTTTCAGATCCTTCTCTGGGGTAGGTTCTTGAGGCTGGAAGGATGTCAGCACATCCTCCAAGGGGATGCTTATCTCCCCAATTTTGTTTTCCAGGACAGTTACCTTGGTGATGAGTTTAAGTCACAGATTGATGTGGCACTGTCGCAAGACTCCACGTACCAAGGGGAGCGGGCATACCAGCACGGCGGAGTGACAGGGCTGTCCCAGTACTAGAAGGCAAGCTGACCCCTGCAGGAGGTCTTTATCGGGATCTGGACATGATGGGAAATCAGGGAAATGTGTGGTAGGGGTCTCAGGTCCCCAGGAGGCCAGCTTGTCCTGTGCATCTGCTTGTGGTGGCCGGGGAATAGGGGCTTCATCCCAGCTCCCTACATGGTAGTCCTTTGCTGAGTCCTGGAGCTCCGTGAGGAAGGGGTGGATGTGGGAGTCCTGGCTGCAGCTACATGGGGCACCTCAGCACGAGGGGCTTCAGGGTGCCATTGAGACCTTGACATAGGGTTCCCCTGAATGTGGTGTGACCAGAGCTGGGTAAACCTGGGCCCGGGTCCTCTACCCGTGTGTGTGCCAGGTGAGTGGGGTGGTTGGCTTCCTTCTCTTTGGGTGGGGAGTCACTAGTCTGGGTGCCCGGCCAGCCTCTGAGGTCCCGTTTCACAGGCACACAGTGGAGTGGGGGGAGGAGCCCTGCACCTGCGGGGGCCCCCCCACCCTGAGCTGCTCTGATGGCCCCTTGCCCACCTCCCTCCCTGCAGGTGGCAGCGGAAGAGCTAAGCTATGTGGCTTAGTCCATCAGCATCTTATTCTGGGTAATAAAAAATAAAAATAAATGGATACCTGTTTTCCACTGCTAAAACTGAAGCACCACTGTGAGCAACAGGAGAGGGAGAGGAGCACCCGAGGGAGAGAGGAGCCCGAGACAGAGCGAGCGCCCACTGCTGGCCCGCGGCGGCGAGGAGAAGGAGAAGGGAGAACGGGAGGCAGGCGGCCGAGGAGGACCGCCCGCCAGCGAGCCCTGCCAGCCCCGCTCGCCAAGGAGGCCCAGCGCTCGCCGCGTCCACACCTGGGTCTGCGACCAGGGCGGAGGGAGGAAGACCCTCATCTCAGAGTAGCCCTTTCCTCTGTTCTTTTCTTTCTGTTTCTCTTTTATTGAAAGGGGACTACGTTTTAGCAGGAAAAACTTCGCATTTCTGTGCCGAGCAGGCTCCTTGCCGGGGCGGCCGTGCCGGGAGATCCCCGCGGAGGTGTGGGTTCTGTCCCCGCCAGCTCTGAAACTGCCCTGGTCACGCTGCCTGTGTTCTAAGAGGGTTTCATTTAAAGAAAACACGGTGTTTTTGGGTTTTTCTGTTTGTTTTTTAAAGATTCTTTCAAAGGAGTACTGAAAAATATACTTTCCTGAGTTTGTCTCTCAAATCTTAGTGGTGGACCTGGGAGATTCGAGAAGCTTCCAGAAACGAAGTTTAAACAAGGCAACACATCTCAAGATTAGGATCAACACCTGTGACGGGATCGCGAGGAGAATTTTTGTTTTCAGATTTAGCTTCCAGCGGCTTCTCCCTGCACGTCAGGGCGGTGAGAGAGCACAGTCTCGTCCCGGGCCAGGCAGCCCCAGTCTCCGCTGGACTCTGAGAAGCAACGTGCTTCCCACGCGCCGCGGACTCGTGCCCCACCCACCCTGGGCCGGGCCTTGGGCAGGACTGGCCAGGAGGCCAGAGGGTGGGGAGGTGGCGGTTCCCTGACCAGTGGCTTCTTCCCCGGGGTCCTTCCTGAGGATTTGGTGGAAGACAGCAGCCAAGAGGACCCGTCCCCCCGGGAGGCACCCACAGTCCCTGTGGCTGGTCGGATACGCCGAGCGCCCCACCTACCTTGTTCTCTACCCCACCCTCCCAAGTTGGGAGACCTTCTGCCTGTGGGTACAGCTGTGATGGGGTGGGGTGATTTCTGCTTTTTTTGGGAAAAGGAGTAAGTTTCAGAAAAAAAGTAGGTTCTATGCTGAAGGGGCTTGGAGCAGTTTGTCACCTTAGCTGGTAGAGGGGGCCTCTGTGGGGTCTGGGCCAGGACTCAAGGAGCTGCTGTAGCGGAGAGAGCCACCCCCAGCTCCTTGCACCCCATGGTGGGATAGTAGTCTCCCTGAGAACCACCTCTTTGGGGACCATCCCCTGCCTACCTAGGCCCTGGTGACCCTACACGCCCCCCCCCTCCAGCTTCCCCATCCGTGTGAGGCCGACACTGGCCCTTATCAAAGCCTCCAGATTCCAGCTTGTACTTGGGAGACGGGGACACACAGGCCACCTTCCTTCTGGCAAGGCCTCTTATTTATTACCATTGCTGTAGGGCTTTCGGTTTCCCCCTTCTTTTGATAGGCCACATAGAGGCATAGAGTTTGGATAGGTTTCCGCTATGACCCCTTGTGCGACACACCCCGTGGGCAACACCTGCGCCCGCCCACCTGCCCTGTTCTGTCCTTGGCATGCTTTGCCTCCGCTTTGTGCTGTTTGCTTTGTTCTCCACCTTCATAGCAGCAGTTCCGTTTTCCAGATTGAGGAGCATCTGTACCAAGGCAATGTAACTTTTGATTTCTGGTCGATTTGTTTTAAGCTCTATTGTCACCAATAAAATCTTAATAAACAGCTCTTGTGTTCACCCCGGGGCAGATGAACTGCAGGGAGATAGCAGAGCACTTGGCCTGGGGACCTGGCTGGTTGGGATCCTTGGGGTCACCTGGACCGCAAAGCTGAGAATGACCAGATCTGTGCGGCAGGGCCATTGGGCGGGGGTGACCTTGGTCCCTGCAACTGGCAGCAGCTGGGCCTGCAGTGGGCAGCTCCTGGGCTCTTGGGTGGGTTAGTTGATGGGCTGCCTGGGGATGGGGATCTGGGACCCCAGCCTGGCAGAGATGGGCGGGTGGGGTCACTGGGTCACTGTCCCACCACCCTGGCAATGGGTGATGGTGGAGGTGGCTGCTTCCTCTCCCACCCCCACGTGACCAGACGAGACTGGGGAGCGGACCAGGCAGTATTTATTGTTTGGGCCCCCCTCTGGCTCCGTCAGCGGCAGCCACACTCGTCCACCACCATGTCCTCGTAGTGCCGCAGTACCACGTTGTCGCTGTTGTCGAAGAAGAGCACGGAGATGGGCGACAGGCGCGCAGGCACGCAGCACGGCAGACCGCCGGCGCCGGGGGCAGCCGCGTGCATGAGTGCGCGCAGCACGGCGTGGTTGAGCGGGGGCGACCCGCTGGGGCCCGACAGCGTGGCGGGCAGTGCGCACTGGCCCTGGCAGTAATTGGCCAGGAAGCCGCGCGGCGCAATGACCCAGCGGTGCCAGCCCACCTCGCGGAAGCTCACGTAGAGCCGCCTCGTGCGACACGCGCCCCCGGGGCTGCCGCCCACTGCGGGCTCAGCTTCGCGCCGCGGCCGGGCCAGTGGGTGGCACAGGCGCGGGTCGAGGGTCACCAGCAGCAGCGAGGCCTCTGCCAGGTGCGCGCAGGCGGCGGGGGCCCGGGGACGCAGCGCCAGCGCCAGGCGAACGCTGCGCGGCGCCGACGTGTTGCGGGGCCAGGCGGCGCCCAGCAGCTCGGCGCGCACCGGCGTTCTCAGGGTGGGCACCGCCTGACGGAGCAGCACCGGCCCGGCGCCCCCGCCCTGGCCCTCCGCCGCCTGCCTTATGCTCAGCTCCCAGCTGGCCGGCGCCTCAGCCGCCGCAAAGCGCAGCTCCAGGCGGGCTCGGCTCGGGCGCTCTGCAGGTTCCACGGCGGACAGATCGAAGACGACGGTCCACTCAGGGCACTGCCCCGCGGCCCAGGCGGGCTCCGGGAGCCGGGTGGGCGCACCTGGGGAGGCAGGGAGAGGGCTGGGCTCGCGCTGCGCCCCCGCGCCCTGCCTGGCCTGCCCGCGAGGGGGTTTCTGCTGCGGACCGGGAAAAGGTGAGCCCCCGGGGCCGGGGGCGCCAACTGTTAGGCGTCAAATGGTGTGAAGTGGCGCGCGGGGGGCGGGGGGTTGGGGAGTGGGGGGCAGGGCATCAATTGCAAGTAAGAGGAGGCCCGGCCCGGGTGCGGGGCGGCCTGCCCGCGGGACCCAGGCAGGGCGAGAGATGAACGGATGCCTGGGGCCCCTGGGGAAGCGATGCTGGAGAGGTGGTATCTGCAGGAAAGGCATCAAATGGTGTGAAACAGCGGGGGGAAGGAGAGGAGAGTGGGGGCAGGGCTTCAGCTGCAAGCTAGGAGCCTTGCCCAGTGCAAGGGAGCCTGGCCTTGGGACCATTTCAACCGGTGCCCGCAGATGCCCACGGGGAAGAGGCCATGGAGTGCGGGCGGGTCCAGATTTCTCATGGGCTGGACGGGGCGGGTGCGGACATTCGGAGGTGCTCTGGCTTCCCCCACGCGGCGCTGGAGGCTCGTGGCGGGGCCCACAACGGGGTCTCCGCCTCCCCGGCACACGCCCCGCCAGCACGGGCCCTACTCACCGCGGTCCGGGATGTGGCGCACGATGTTTCCGGCGACCCCCAGCTCCTCCACGTGGCACGGTCTCAGGGTGGTCTCCTGGGGCATCCGCCGCGGGCCCACCCTGGCCTCCTGGGGGTCCCGGTGGCGGAAGAGGCGCCACATGACGGGGGGTACGGGCCGAGGCGTGGGGGCGCCCCGATGCACGTCGGGCAGCCCGAGAGCCTGGAGCAGGGCGGCGGCGGGGCCCGGGGGCGCCGGGGCGCGGGTTGGGGGCAGTGAGGGCAGCAGCACAGCCAGAAGGAGGAAAAGGACGCGGCGGCCAGGACGGTAGCGCGGCGGTGACATTTTCCTCGCTGGCAGCAGCCGGACGAGTGCTCAGGAGCCGCCAGGCACCCTCGACTTGCAGGCTGGGGGCGGGGCCGAGGTCCCCGGAGGAGCCCGGACGGAGGTCTGGGACTGGGCGGGGTCAGGGTCCCGAGGGAAGTGGCCGCGGTCCTGAAGCCGGACGGGGGTAGGCCCCGGGGGCGGGGTCTCGGGGGATGCGGGGCAGGGGTCCAGAGGGAGGTGACCCGGAGTGGCCAGGGCCCAGGTGGGGCGGAGCTGGACCGAGCCAGAGTCCCGGGGAGGGGCGTGGTCGGTCCCTGTGGAGCGTCGTCGGGCGGGGCTGGGTCCTAAGGGGAGGGACGGTGATCAAGGAATTCAGAAGCGCTTGTCTTTCACCAGGCCGTTCCTCAGCGGCTTCCTGGGGGGGCCAGAACCGGGCCCAGGTTAGCCCCGGGACCCATGTCCCTGCATACTGCCCTGTCTCGCCTGCATCGCCCTCCACATCGCTTCTTCCGGCCAGGCTGCAGCCCACCGGGGTCCCTCCTCCCTGCCCACATGGCCCCTTCCGCCGAATGGCCAGGGCGTCCCAGATCCTCCCAATTAAACCCTCCTCTCTCCTCCCTCCTGAGCTACCCACCGCTGCTGGATGGCTTTTGCCCCGATTTAACCCCACCACTTGGGTCTGGATAAACCCTCCCCTTTCAGAGAGTGGGCAAAATTGGCCAGAGTTCCCTGACACTCCACCCAGAGTAGGACAAAAGCAAGTCTTCACAGCCCCTATGATTCTCCATCCACTGGCCTCTGTCTACATCTGCCACAGCCCCTACTTTCCTTCCACGTTCTGAAAACAGATTATGCAGCGTTTAAAAAAAAACTCAATCAATATGGTAAGTGTCCACCAGAGAAAGGCCCCTAATTTCTAAATCACATATGGCTTGCATATTTCAAACTATAAAGATGTCCTCTGGGGGCGCCTGGGTAGCCCAGTCGGTTAAGCGTCTGCCTTCCACACAGGTCATGATCTGAGGGTCCTAGGATCGAATCCCACGTCGGGCTCCCTGCTCAGCAGGGAGTCTGCTTCTCCCTCCTCCCTCCCTCTCAAATTAAAAAAAAAAAAAAAAAAAAAGTCTTCTGCACCCCAGTGTTCCAAAAAGTCGACACTGAGATTGCTGCTGTGCACACCACTGTTCTCCATCAAATCCATTTTCCCTACCTGAATTAGTGGCAGGTCTGGGTTCCGACTCCGAGTCTGCCCAGGACCACCTTACCAGATTCAACGAGGGTTTCCGCCCCTGCTCCTTGGTGCCTTTGTCAGCATCTGCTGGTGCTGAAACAGCATCTTGCTGCGGCCTACTGGTCATGGCACTGGCTACTGCTGTTCCCACTTCGGGGAGCCCCTCATGCCTTTGCACATTGGTCTGTGTCTTTGCAGAAGTGGGTTCTACGGTCCGGCTTATGACGTACATATGTATTAAGTTTTCTGAGCTGGTACTATATTCTCACGATCTAGACATCAGAAAGCACAGAGAACTCACAGTTTGCCTGGACCTCTCCTGGAAATCAACCTGGGCTTCCTGGCTCTGTGTAGCATTTCACACACATCTTGCTGGTATCTCACATCGATCTAGCACACGAGGTTGTTACCATCCCCTGCATCCCCTCATCTCGAGGAGCACTCTAACTCAGAGACCCTTCCGTATAAGAACCTAGATGACCCCAGTCACTTTAATTCATTCTTCCCTTGGTCTGGAGCCACTGGGTGTCCCTTCCTGGGAGCACGCATCCCGTCCTCTGCCCACTTTCCCGGGGCCTTGCTGCCCTTTCTCTTGCTGCTGCCCCTGGCAGGAGCCGTTGATCTGTGAGGTTCGAGATAAGCCCCTAGAGATAAGCGCTCAGGTCTGTCCTGTGTTGTCTGTTTCTGCTTGCTGGTTCTCCAGATGGAGCAGAGGTGGGGGCTCGTCTCCTAGTTCCATCTTTAGATGCCACAATCTCCCTTTTCAGCTCTGGTTTCATTTTGCAGCTTCTGCTCCTGCCTCAGGCTGATTCGAGATACACGAGTCTGC
Organism: Neogale vison; assembly: GCF_020171115.1. Taxonomy (NCBI): domain Eukaryota; kingdom Metazoa; phylum Chordata; class Mammalia; order Carnivora; family Mustelidae; genus Neogale; species Neogale vison. Next base: position 212,204,059 of record NC_058096.1, on the reverse strand, counting down.
GCTTTTCTCCAGATGGTTATTCTGACGGCTCTTCCCTCCCAGTGATATTTAGGACTGGAGCCTATTTCTATTCATGGACTCAGCTCTGTTCCGCACTGTTTTCGTTCCTATACTTTCATAGTAGGTTTAATACATTCAAGGATCTGCACCACACCATGTGACATTCTATCAGAACTTTCCTGATGATGCTGGTTTATTTTCCTGTACAAGCTTCCAAGCACCCCTCCCTGCTCAAAACCAGTGTTCGCGTTAGCATTTGGCGCGGGGTGGGGGTGTATGTGGCTTCTCTATGATGTCAGATTTGCGCTTTTTTGTTTCATCACACCATTGTGGGGGCAAGAGAATCAGAACAAGGGCGGAGACCAGACGGAGGTGAAGGCAGGCAGCATCTTGGGAGGACTCTGGCTATTTCCTCAGAGCTAAGGAGGACAGGGAGTGAGGGGACTCCCCAGGGTTTGGCACGATTTCCCTCCACTGCAATGGGCCAGTGTTCTGGACGGGTGGTTTGGGGAGGGAAGGCGGGGGCTGATTCCGGATAGTTCCACAGATGCTGGGAACGTCAAGCAGACCAGGAGATAGAGAATGGCGAGTAGAGGAGCACCGAGAGCTAGGGGAGCACCCTGGAAGTCAGGTGAATTAAATGAAGGGACTGCAGGAGGGGGAGGCCACGGGGAAGTGGTGGGGGCCGCGGGGCAGAGCCGGGTGACAGCCCTTGATGGCTGCGGAGACCAGCAGCCCCTGAGGCGACAGTGTGGACTTCAGACCAAGGAGCTGGGTCAGTACCTGGGTCAGGAGCTGGGCACAGGGCCCCCTCCAGGGGGCTGATGGCGGAGGTGGGGGGGGCGGGGGGTGGTGATGGTCCCTGAGGGTGGTTGGCCAGAGGAGCAGGGGCTCTGGGAGGCAGAGGGAGTGAGAAGAGAGAAGCAGCTGGAATGAATGGAGCTGGGCGCCTGAGTTACTCCACCGCGCTCTCCATGGTCATCTCCTTACTGTTCTCAAACCTTGTTGAATTTTCGTCCACGCAGCCTGCAGGATCCTGGTTCTAGGTCCGGGAGATGTCCCCTGTGGCTGGGTGTGGTCAAGTCTGAGACAGCCTGTGCTCGAAAGGAACGTCTGTTTCGCCCCGCTTCTGAGCTGCTCGATGACGAGTGAGGACTATCTCCCGTGGTCCTGTCACGCAGAGATTTAGGACTGTATCCCGTGGAATGTTCCAGATCAAGGATTGCATCTGAATTTCTTGTCCTGTCCTTTTACTTGCAATGTTCACATACCCTGGACTTGAAGTCTTTTAACCAGTGGAGAGGTGAATTTAAAAAAAAAAAAAAATCTTGTGGGGTGCCAGGTGGCTCAGTGGGTTGAGCATCTGACTCTTGGTTTTGGCTCAGGTCATGATCTCAGGGTTGTGGGATCGAGCCCCGTGTGTGTTTGGGGGGGGGGGCGGTCCACAGCAGGGAGTCTACATGAGTTTCTCTCCCTCTGCCCCTCCCCCTTGCATGTTCTCTAAATAAATAAATAAAAATTTCTTTAAAACAAAATAAATAAAAACCCAATTTTGGGCGCCTGGGTGGCTCAGTGGGTTAAGCCTCTGCCTTCGGCTCAGGTCATGATTTCAGGGTCCTGGGATCAAGTCCCACATCGGGCTCTCTGCTTGGCAGGGAGCCTGCTTCCTCCGCTCTCTCTGCCTGCCTCTCTGCCTACTTGTGATCTCTCTCTGTCAAGTGAATAAATAAAATCTTAAAAAAAAAAAAAACCAGTCTTGTAACTGTCACGATTATTCCATGTCTCCTTGTTTGGTGGTGTAATGTTCGAGAGTCTACCCTCTTTGTTGTGCATTCCTTATCCTACGTTTACCAACCTTCCCTTTTTGCATTTATTTATTTATTTTTTTGGGGGGGTGCCTGTCCTGAGTTTCTCTCTACACCCTACTAGCATTCCCGGAAGTCCTTAATATAGCCTAAAGGTAATCCAAATTTTTTTTACCCAGACATGTGTCATTTCTCCTGCTGGTCTCCCTCTTGGGATAGCTTTCCTGTGTTCTGAAACATACCCAATGAGATCTGCGGGCGGTAAACTTTCCTAGTTTTTGTTCCTGTGGGTGTCCTGTCTCTTCATTGTTTTTGTTTATTTTTAAAGATTTCGTCTACACCCAACGTGGGGCTTGAACATAGGACCCTAAGCTCGAGAGGCCTATGTTGCACTGACAGAGACAGCCAGGAGCGCTCAGGTTAATGTTTTCAAAATTGTGTATGAAATTCCCAGTTGCTGGTTCCTTCTTTTTGACATTGGACAGGATAGTTCCCTCCACACTTGTATAGTGTCCCTCGCTGCTGTGTCATTGTCACGTAGTCATGTGGCTGTTTTGCATTTCTCGCTGCGACATGTTTCGGGCACAGATGCCTTTTTATTCATCCTCTTTCTGATTTGTGTCTTTTACGTTGGAAAATTCTCAGCACTGCATCTTCTCGTGTTGTCTCTGCTTCCTATCAGAACTCGGTGAGGCCAGGTTATTCTCACAATTCCAGCCGTCATCGCTTCCACTACGGCCACTGCAATCTGGGTCACTTTGCAGCTTTCAACTTCCTGATTCTCTCTCTAGCAGCATCTAATTGTATGAGCCTTAACATCCGCAGTGGGTTGAAGGACGGTCCCCAAAATGGTCTATCCACATCCTCATCTCTGGAACCTGGGCAGGTGACTTGATGAGGAAAAAAGGCTCTCTGCAGATGTGGTTAAGTGTAGGAATGTGGGCTGGGATCAGACTGGACTTAGGGTGGGCCCGAAATCAGAAGACAAGAGTCCTTGTAAGAAAGAAGAGCTCTGAGAGAAGGTCATGTAAAGACAGAGAATGGGCACTGGAGCGTCACGGCCAGAAGCTAAGGGACACGTGGTGCCCCTGGACGCTGGAGGAGACGAGGACGTGCTCTCTGCTGGAGACGTCGGAGCGCGCACGGCCCTGCTGACAATGTTAGACTTCCGGTCTCCAGGACTGAGAGACACATTTCTGGTGTTCTAAGGCCCCCTCCAACTCCTGGTATTTTGTTAGGACAGAACCGGCAACGCTCTATGACACCTGATGTCATCTCTGACGGTCTTTCGTGCTTTTGTTTGTTTTTTTAATAAAACTTTTATTCTAGGGTAATCGCCAGTGGGCAGAGATGTTGTGAAGGCAGGCCGGGTAGCCATGGGGTAGCCCTCGCCTGGTTTCCCTGAATGTCACCATCTCACACCTCCACCGTGTATCTGTCACAACTAGGACACCGAAGCCCAGCTACGAACGAAACGTAGACCTTATTTCATTTCACGAGTTTTTCTGCGGATGTCCTTTTGTTTTGGCCCGCCAGCCCATGCCGCATTTAGTCACTGTGTCCTCGTCTCCTCTGATTAGGGACGGTGCCTCAGTGGCCTTGCTTTCCATGACCTGAGGGTCTGGGGGGGCGGTCCTGACCACTGTGGCAACACACTCCACACTCTCCTTGCTTCTTACCCCACGTTACACGTTACACCTGACTGTGCGAACCCTGGCCAGCCTCGGGGAACTGAGTTCTGCACGTGACTGCCGGGGTTGGGGGGACCACGGCAGTGCATTCCTTGGTCTGCCCTGTCCTTTCTGGGCAGAGTTCACGCTGTCACCCTACTGGACATGCTGGCTAGGGGCCAGTTCCTCCGCGCCAGCCCCCACCCCACGTTCTGGAAGTGCCTTCTCAGGGCAGAGAGATTAGGGAGCCGCACCCGGCGGGACTGGTTGGTCTGGACATCTCCACCAGGAGTTCACGGGTCTCCAACAGAGACATCTTTCCAGTGTTCAGTTTTGGACAAGCAGATGCCCCCTTCTCCCACCCGCTGCTTTAGCCGTTGCTCTTTCTGGAAACTTCTGAGGGCTGGTCAGACCCCTTGGTGACACCTCACCAATGTCTTCGTGGAATTCTCAACTCATGCTCACTGGACATCAGACGATTGAACAGCCCCCAGACTAGATGCCTGACTGCCCCTCCCCACTCCCGGCAGGTGCACACAACCCTCCCCCTTCCCCCCTCTCAGCCCGGTGCACACAGCCCTACCCCAGCTCAGCCCCAACTTCCATCTCGGGAAATGGCAGCTCGAGCAGGAAGTCGTGGATTGTCCTCGTTTCTTTTATTTCTCTTTCACCTGAAACAAGTCTGGTGGGTTCTACAGCAGAGTTGGGATCTGACCACACTCGTCCTGGCTACGGCCCCTGAGCCCACATGCCCCGATGACAAAGATGGCCTCATGGTGATCAGTCACCTGGGCTGACAGGGTTCTGCACATCAGCCCCCTGGGGAGACCTCACCTGCTGCCCAGCCCTCTCGTGTCTGTGATCCCTGCTCACCTGTCTGGTCCCTCTCTGGCTTGGGCGCTGGCTTCTTGGCCTTAGCACCCCTAACCTGTAGTGCCACACTTGGAGGGTGCAAAGTGCTTTCATATATGTGAATTGGCCACAGAGCTCTCCACTCTGGAACCCCCAGTTCTCTCCTCCCCTTCTTATGTATCCCAATAAGATTTTTAAGATCTCTGCTTCTCTCATCCTCCTCATGGCCCATTCTGACCCACCTGCTTCCCTGAAATCCCCTCTCCCAGCTGGTCACTGATGAGCACCCCCAGAAGTCCAATCACAGGGTCAACTGACTCAGTACCTTGTGAGCGGTAAGCAGCCCCCCTAACTTGCTGCGGCTCGCTCCCCGTGTTCCCTCTGGGGCGTCATACTCCCTAGACTCTGCTGGTCACCCAAACCTGTCTCCAGTCACTCCTGGCGCCCTCTCTAGGCTGAAAGCATTGGACACTATCTGGCTTACACCCCGGGGCTGGCGAGTCCTGGGGGTCCTACCTCGGTGATGCTCGATGAGGCCCCTTTCCCCTCCTTCCCTAGGACTCCCGCTGGGGCCGGACTGGGTCTGAGTCCCAAGCCCCCGCTCCTGCCTGACTGACCAGCGGGCTGCCCCGCTGGACCTCAAGGCCAGGGAGTGTCAGCATGAACCGAGCATGGGGTCTCCGGGCCCCATGCTCCCAATAGCCCCCCTTCCTCCCCACCTCCACTGCCACCTGCTTAGAGGCTCCCCTGTGGCCTGGATCACGGCTGCTCACCCACTGGGCCAGCGACCCAGTCTGGCCCTTATGCTCCTACCACCAACACCCCAATTCTCTGCTCCCGCCAACCTGCCCCAGCCCCAGGCTGCTCTACCCACTTCCTGTCTGGCCTGATGGCATCTAACTGTCGCTAAGCTTCCATGCCTTTATTGCAGTCTCTGTGGGACGTAGGCTCCGGGGGCAGCGTCCATGGTGGCATCATTCACTGCCTCGTCTCCAGGGCAGGCCCCCAGAGCACACGCGGCCGGAGAGATGTGGCTAAAGGAATGAACTGGGGCGGCAGCCCCTCCACACTCACTCAGCTTTGCTGGGCTTGGGGCTCTGGGCCTCTGCCGCGTCGTATTCTCGCACGTCCTTCAGTTCACGTACCTGGCCCGTCAGCACCTTGGCAGCAAAGGCCACGATGTACTGGGTGGGGGGAGGGAGCACGGGTGAGAAAAAGGCACTTCCCTCCCTCTGCTACCCTCCCAATGGCCGGCCTTGTGCTTCTACCACCAGCCCTTTGCACATGCTGTCCTGGGGACCGAATATGCCCCTCCACGGGCATGCCTGAGAAGGGCCTGAGCCTAGACCACTGCCTGAGGACTGCCTGCTGGGTGGGCAAGGAGCTGTGGGCTGCCGACTCACCAGGAACCAGTAGAGGTTCATGAGAGTGAGCAACAGAAGGAGTGCGTTGAAGAAGAAGTAAAAGGGGATGTCAGGCACCGAGCGCAGGCTGCTGTGGCACGTGGCATACAGAACCTTGAGCGGGAACCAGTAGAGGCGGAACCAGAACCTGCAGAGGGGAGGGGGGCTTGGGGAAGCTGTTGGGGGGGTGGCTTGCCCTACCCAGGCCCTATGCTATTCCATCTGGACTCATCCATCTGTCCCTGCATAGCCCCACCCATCCCGGTCCCTCCGTCCCCTCCTTGTCCACCCCTGCCCATCTGTCTCCATCCCAGCTCTATCCTTTCTCACCTAATCCTGCTTTCTGCCTGCCTTCTGCCCCACCTCTGGCTAGCCTGTCTGCCAGGCCCTGCCCACTTCATCAGGCCCCACCCCCTTCCTGCCTGGCCCCACCCATTCCCTCAAGCCCTCCCTCCCTCCCTGAATGCTCCGCCCCTTCTCACCAGCCCCACCTCCTACTCTGCCCACTTCACCAGGCCCCGCCCACTTCCGGCTTGGTCCCACCCTTTCTCACCAGCCCCCTCACCAGCTGAGGCTGAAGCTGAGGCAGCCCAGGTCAGCCGCCAGGGCGTGGAGCCTGTGGTGGGAGCCTCCCCGGGACTTGAAGTAGACATTAAGCTTGGTGAATTCCAGCTGCACGTCACTAATGTCATGCAGGAAGAGCACGAGGATGCCCACGTTGTGGTACCTGGGGAGGAGGTGGGATAGGAGAGGAGAGAGGGTAGGTCACACCGGGACCGTTACCCTGCACCAAGTCTGTACCCCAAGCCTCCTGCAGGGCCCTTCAAAGCTGTGGTCCCTTGCCCACGTGACCAGCCCATTTCCCCACAGGGCCAGAGCAGGGGCAGCACCCAAGCTGTGCCTGCCCCTTGGTGGCCCCACCTGCACCCTCACCCTCCCTGCTTCACTGTCCCCAGATGACCCAGGAGCCTCCTTGTCTGCCCCATTTCGCTTCTGTGACCCCTGACCCTTGGTGGCCAGGGCCATTTTGCATCCAGATCCTCCGCAAGTTTGTCCCTCACCTCCAACATCATTGCCACGCTGAGGTCTGTTCATTTAACCAGAACATTGCTGCAATCTGCAGACCTGTCTAGGGAAGACTGAGTCCCCAGCAGGCTCTAAAGAAGCCTGAAGGCCGTCCCCCCGTCCCACCTCAGCATTCCACCTGACAGCTGCTTGGGCCACTGGACCTGAATTCAGCCTGCCATGGCTGGGCGTCTCTCTCACTCCACCCTTCCGACAGCTCATGTGCCACAGACCCTTTGCACATACTGATCCCAACACCTAACACGCACCTCCCAGTGTTCATGGAGTCTTTCTTCACCTTTCAGACTTTGCTCACCTGTCACCCAACCACCCACACCTCACCACCCCCAGGTCTTCGTCTTCCGACTTTTCCCCATAGTTATCACCTTCAAACAAACTGCTAGTTCTTTTCTTGTCTGTTTGTTTGTTTGGGTTTTATCACCTGATTCTACTCTAGAGCAATGCTATTTCATAGAACTTTCTAGAATGATAGGAATGTTCTAAACCTGCATTATCCTGTATGAGAGCCAGCAGCCACATGAGTCCACTGAGCAGCTGCCATGTAGCTAGTGTGGCTACAGAATGAAGTATGCAACTTTATTTCAGTTTAATTCCAGCTGACATGGGTATGGGTGGCCAGCAGCTGCTGCACTAGACTCATGGGGCAGCCTGTCCAAGAGGGACAGCACATGAGCTGTGAATGTTATTTCAGATTCCCTATCAGGCACATTTTTTTTTAAAGATTTTATTTATTTATTTGACAGAGATCACAAGTAGACAGAGAGGCAGGCAGAAATAGAGGGGGAAGCAGGCTCCCTGCCGAGTGGAGAGCCTGAGATGGGGCTTGATCCCAGGACCCTGAGACCACTACCCAAGCCGAAAGCAGAGGCTTTAACCCACTGAGCCATCCAGGCGCCCCTATTAGCCACATTTAAAACAAGAGGTAAAGAAGAGGTACAATTAATTCTAATGCTACATTCCAACTAACTCAATAAGTCCGAAACATTGTCATCTTCACGTGCAACTGATACAACGAAAGGATTGGCAAGAGAGATTCACTCTCCACTGCCTTTGAAACAAAGGGGAGATCTTACATGTAGGACAGGTTGAGGTGTGGATGGGCTGCGCCGGAGGCCCTCAGGGACCACATGTGGTGGCTGCAGTGGGCTCCAGAATGCCAAGGCGGGTCTGCTGCGCTCCTAGCCACAACCCCCCGCGGCAGCCAGGCACAGCTACCCAGGAAACACTTCGTTTTTGTTTTTGTTTTGTTTTTAAGATTTTATTTATTCATTTGACAGACAGAAATCACAAGTAGGCAGAGAGGCAGGTAAAGAGGAGGAAGCAGGCTCCCTGCAGAGCAGAGAGCCAGATTTGGGGCTTGATCCCAGGATCCTGGGATCATGACCTGAGCCAAAAGCAGAGGCTTTAACCCACTGAGCCACCCTGGTGCCCCCCAGGAAACACTTCTAAGTGTCCCGCCCGAGGCTGCCACAGGTTGGAGGGGCCGGAGGGAGATGGGCAGTGTACGAACGGGCTGGGGGTTTCTCTGCACCTGATACCCCACCCCCCGCACCGTCCCTCTAGCAGTCTCTTTCCAGACCCCAGCCCCGTGGATACCCGCTGTGGCCCCCACCAGCCTCCCCTCTCTGCTCATGCTGGGCCCTTTGCCCTCCTGCCCGCTGCCGGACTCACCGGAAAGCATAGGAGGAGACGATGAGGACCAGGGTGACCACGTGGTGGATAAGCATGACCACCGAGTCCTTGCGCCAGGCGTCCATGTACAGTGTGGCATAGATGGAGTGGCCGTAAAAGCTTCCTTGTAGCAGGTAGGCAGCTGCGATGTCCCGGGGCACCGCCATGCCTGGCGTCCAGTCTGAGGAGAGCAGGCACGTGTGGTTAGGGGCCTCCAGGACCCCTCCGGCTGGGGTGTGCCACCCCCTTCCGCAGGCACCCTGGCTACTGCTTTTCTGCTCCCAGTCTTTACCCATTTTTTTTTAAGATTTTATTTATTTATTTGACAGACAGAGATCACAAGGAGGCAGAGAGGCAAGCAGAGAGGAGAGAGCAGGCTCCCCGCTGAGTAGAGAGCCCGATGTGGGCCTCGAACCCAGGACCCTGGGATCATGACCTGAGCCAAAGACAGAGGCTTTAACCCAGGCGCCTCTCTACCCATTATTTTTTTACAAATGGGTGTTCTTTTGGGGGGAACGGTTCTAGATTTATAGGAAAAGGTGCTCCTACCCCTGAAATCTGTCCTTTGCAGGATTTCCAACTCTGGCTTGGTTTCCCCGGCCAGTGCCGTTTGGGATGGGCTGGCCCACCTTGTGGGGTGTGGCTCCCCCCCCCCCGCCCCCGCCGCTCCTGCCCTTGGCTTCTCCTGGCACCTGTGCCCACCTACTCTGGCTTCACCCCCTTCTGGTGACCCTGACTTCCAGCTCTCCCCATTTCCTGTCTCAGGACCATTACCAAGAGGGCTCTGGCTACATCCACCCAAGACTTCCCTGGCCACTCCCCAAAAACGGCCACCCTGGGCTCCCTCTGGGGCCTCCCACCTCCAGCCTCAGAGACTGGGAGCCCCCTGGAGGCTGGCCATCCCCTAAACAACGCCCCCCGCCCACCAGTGCCTCACTTCAGCAACAGTTCTTCATCTGCGCCTTGACCTCATGCCTTGACCCCGTGTGGGTCCGGGCCTCTGCTTGCTTCCCCTGCCCTCGCCACCCTGCCCCTGTTCGCGACACCACTGTCTCCTGCTCAGCTCGACCCCAGCTCCCCCTGCCCTGCCAACCTTCCAGAGCCTGGCCCCGACTGTCCACCTTCCCTGTGGCCGCCATGAACACACAAGCCCCAAGCTCTGGCAAGTCCACTCCTAGCGAGGTGCCCGAGGGAGCTGAAGCCAGGACTCCTTGCACACACGCGTGCACAGCAGCACTGCTGGCCGCCACCAAATGGTGGCAGCAACCCAAGCGCCCGCCAATGCGTGAGTGGGTGAGCAGAAGGCGGGCCCCCACACAATGGAAGGCTGCCCGGCCGTGCAAAGTGGCGAGGCACCGACTCCCACTATGAGCCTCAAAAACCAGATGCTGAGTGTGAGAAGCCAGACACAAAAGGTCACATACTGCCTGATCCCATGTCTAGGAAATGTCCAGAACTGGCAAATCCAGAGACAGAAAGCAGATCCGTGGTGGCCAGGGGGAGGGAGACAGGGTCTCCTTCTGGGAGGATGGAGGCACAACACGGGGAATGGGCTACATGTCCCTGAACTGTCCACTTGAACATGGCGAATATTTAAAAACTATGATACGCTGACCCCCAGCCATGTTTACGTTTGGCAACACCACTGTGCTTGCACCGTGGCACGGCGATCTCCAGAACAATCCTCGAGGTGCACACTCGAACCTCTGCGCCCATGAAACACCAGCTACCTGGGCCCTCCCCAGACCCGTCTCCCAGATCCACGCAGCTGCCTACTCCAGGGACCTCAGACAAGCAGGCAGAACTGACGACTGGCAAATTATGGTTCACTTTACAGCATGTATATTTCACCTAATTTAAAAAAATGCAACCCCCCCGACCCGACCAATAGATTAGCTCTCCTTCTACCACTTTATCAGGTCCAGGGGCTCCTCCAAGTTTGACAACAAAATGCACACTTCTGGGAGAGCCCTCCCTCTGAGCTCTGCGGGACTGGCCGCGGCCGGTGGAGGCTCCTACACACACACACACCTGCCGTGCACTTCTGTCCCTCTCGAGAAGGAAGGGACACAGAGGCGCCTCAGCGTACAGAGCCAGCCTGCTGTGGAAACAGGACACCGAATTTTCCACCCATCGCAGTGGCAAGACTTTTACCACCGGGCCAGCGCCCCCTTCCAGCCTCGAGCCCCGGATGTGGGGTGGGGTAGGGAGAGTGCGGCCCCCAGGGGACCCCCCATCTAGACTCTGTCTGTGCCTCCCTGCACTCATGGGCCACGGAACCCTAGCCTGCCTTCAAAACATTTCTCAAACCAACCACTTCTCTCCCATTCTGGGCTCCCTCCTGGGCAGAGCCCCCTTGTGCCCTCAGCGTCCTATTCAATTGGGCCTGTTAGTATCTGACCCCCCACCTCACAGTCCTCCGGGAGACACCCCGTCCTGGGGGGCTGCTCTCTGCCTCTGAGCATCTGCCAGGAGTGGGCCTGTCCCACAGTGGCCTTTGCATTTCTTCTCTGCTTCAGGCTCCTCCAGGTCCCCCGTGGAAAGGTCACTTTTGGTGGGGCCATCCCCATCTCTAGAATATTCCCGGGCCTTGCCTGGAATTTTCTCATCAGCTGTTAACAGATTTCATACTTCACTGTCACCACAAGCCATCAAGGTGGGGGGCTTTCTCTGGAGCACTCAAAGCTGTGTCTGCATGGTGCCTGGTACACAGTCAGTGCCCAGTAAGTACACATGCAAAGCAGCAGCTCACCTGCAAGCATATTATCACAGCATAATTTAAAAGAAAAAGCCAGAGGCAACGCCATGCCTGAAACTGACAAGGACCCGCGACGGTTCATTCACACAAAGGGAAATCGAACGACAGCTAAAACCTGCCTCCAGGATTTATACCAAGGGCAATACATGTGGGAGAGTGGCCATGTGGGTGATGCAGTCCCACTGAGGCAGACAGGTGCCCAGCAAATGCGGTGCTCGTCACTGGGATACTGAAACACCAAAGTTGTGCGCCAAGCCCTCAGATGGGGGCGTGGGGCTTGGTGCCACCAGGAGGCTTCAGAAACTGTTTACGTCCCATGGCAGGCAACATATCCACGTGGTCAACACAGGAATAGAGAAATTTGGACGCCCCCATCACAGATTGGGTTTTCTAGAACGGCCTGCCTGACTGTGATAAAGGACACTGCGGTCACCTTCCTGGCTATCCCACCAAGCTCAGGCCTTGACCACCCCCACATCTAATCTAATCGATGGATGCGGCCATTTCTCCGTCATCTTTATCTCTTCACCAAGCCGGTCCAAGCCACATTAGTCCCTCACCTCCCCACTGGGCCACTTTCTTCCTTATCCAAGACTCTCCTGCCTCCACATGGCAGCCAGAGGAAGCTTTTTATGAGCCACAAACCCATCCCATTTAGAATGAAACTCAAACTCCTCCTATCCTCCTCTCATCCTCACACACCAAGCTTGTGAGGGCCCCAGGGCCTTTGCACACATGGTTCCAGACACCTGGAATGTCCACCTGGGTCCATACAAGGGGTTACCTCATTCAGGACACCTCCCTCAGCCCTAACAATACCAGGTCCTAAACAGGACCCTTTCCTGTCCCCGGAGCCTTTCAGGCACCCTTGTCTTAGAGCTACCTTGCGGGGGGTGGGGGGGCTGTCTTGAGGCAGACATCCAGCATGAGACATATGATGAGTGTTCAGCTCCCCCATGTAGAGAACCTTCCCCCACCCTGCTCTGTCCGGCAGGGCCCCTACCGTAGAAGACAGAGGGTGGATCGTGAAAGAAGGGGTAGTCGGTGCCGAAGAGCAGGTAGGCGCTGTAGCTCCAGGCGCCCAGATAGAAGAGAAACTTCCAGGCACTCTCAGGCATCTTGGCGGCATCTCTAGGCTGGAGGCGACACCGCTTGGCCAGGGGCTATGGGTGAGAAGGTGGGTGGCCATCAGTGCTGGGGGCCAAGGGCCAGGGACCACTCCTCCAGGGCAGAGAAAGCCAGGCTCAGGGGCTCTCCAGGCTGGGCGGTGTTGGGGAGGGCTGGGCCCCAGTACCCACTGCCGCCTGGAGCGTAACCAGAGCCCATGTGTGCCAGCCAAAGGCTAAACTTAGTGCCCAGCTGTCCGACACAGTGTGGGGAGGGGAGTGGGGGAGACCTGAGAAAACGTAAGGGAAGGCTGTGGCGGGGAGAAGGCGGACATGTGAGTATGGTGCAAGGAAGACCAATGGGGCCAGCCCAGGGGAGCTGGGGGACCTGGGGTTTCCAGAGGGAGCTGGAGCTACGCCAGGGAGGAGGGGAGATTAAAGAGAAGATATGGAGGGGCCTGTAGGGGTGAAGCTGTGAAGAGAGCATGGAGGTGAGTATGGGGGCATCTGGGAGAAAGTGGGGAGGATGGAACCTCAAGGGATTCCCATGGGAGAGAAACCTGAGGGAAGGGGTACCTCGGAGGGAGAATCTGGGGGTAGGCTAGAGAACGAAAGAGGTTGGGGAAGATGGGGTGGGTAGTTGGGGGAGAGCATGAGAATGTGGGGGGGCAAAGGAGGAGAGAATAGGGCAGAGAAAGAGAGGGCAGGCAGGGAAAGGATGTACAATGAGACAGGGGACATGAACTGAGCCACCTAAGGACAACCAGGGAGGCCTGGAAGGAAGAAAGGTCATGCAGAAGTGAGGTACGGAGGAGTCTGAGGGGCGCAACTCCCCGCCACACACACACCGAGTCCAGGAGCCCCCCCCCCGCCCCGCCTCCCGCTCCCTAGGGGCGGGGCTCCAGAGCTGCTGGGTCAAGCCCGCCCCCTTCCCCGCCCCCTTCCCCGGAGGAGAGGCTCGAGGGGGCCGGAGCACCAACAGTTGCCATGGAGACAGGCAGAGCCAGTTCCAGTCACCCCTGGCAACCAGGCGGCTGCCAAGAAGATGAGCTTTGGAGGAAAGGGCAGCCCCTCCACCCCTTTCTTGGGAAGGGCGAGCCTCAAACTGCTCTGCCCCACCCGGACTGGCGGGACTGGCCACAGCTGTGGGGATTCCAAAAGGGAAGGAGCACGCGCTCTTGCTGTCCCCCACACCCTCCACCAGGCTCCCTCATTGTGAAGCCTCCTCCTCAGGGAGAGAGCCCACTCCACCCTGGCTGTCCCAGAGCGACCACATCCCCCTCCTTGAGGCTCTGGCCCTCAACCTCCTGGACCTCCCACTTACCAGCTGGAAACTGGGAAAGCAAGGGGACCAACAACGCCAGGTGGGAACGAAGGCTGACCTGTGCAGGGGCCCTCGTGCCTACCTCCTCCTCCTACCTGAAGAAGGGTGGTGGCCGGGGTCCCTTCCCCATGCGGGTGATGGGTATGATGGTGGGGACAGTGGTGGCCGGACAACACCCTATCCTTGACTTAACAAGGGCTAGCCTCTTCCCAGCCAGCAGAGAAAGGCCCCTTTGTTGGCGCCGGGCTCTCTGTCCCCGCAGCCCCTGCCTGCCACCTCCAGCCAGATTGGGGCGGGGTGACCCCAGTCAGTCCAGGAGGGAGTCGCAGCCAAGCTAGGGGCCCAAACGCCTTCCCACCAGCTACCATAGCAGCGACCCCTCCCTAAGGATGGGAGGGAGGCCAGGCGCCAATGTCACCCACAGGGTCACTCTCCAGTTGGGGCCGTAGCCTCCCCAGACTTGCTAGAAACTGGGCAATTCGGACGCAGCTCCTTAAAGGCAGCTGGGTCCAGCTCTGAAGACCCGGGCCGCACCCCCTCCTAAGATTGCGACCACCGGCGTGGCCGGGGAGTCCAGGCCTTTGCCTCCCCAGGTCGGAGGGTGGCGCTGACTCCAGACATGCGCGAGACAGCAACCGGGTAGCTCCTGCCTCTTCCCGGGAGCAGCGGACAAGTCCGCTCTGCGGCCGCGTGGACCTCGGGCCCCGCTCCGGTTGCGGGCACGCCCCGCATGGCCCCAAGGCGCAAGGCGCCAGCGGCTTCTGTGCCCCGAGACCATCCCGCCCCGCGTCCTCCGCTCCTCTGCCCTCGGTTCGGCCCTGCCCGAAAGGGCGCGTGGCGGCCCGGGCCCTCCTACCGGCCGGGGACCCCTTGTCCCGCACCGCCCGGCGTAAGTCGGCCCTGGTTCCCCCACATCTCGAACGCCCCATCCGTGCAGGGGTCCCCACGTTCCGGCCTTCCTCCAGCTCGGCCACACCCCCGCATCCACCCCACCCCCACCGCCCTCAGCCCGAAAGCTCCAGCCCAAGGCCCCCCGCGTTCCAGTGACCCCGCCTGGAGAGGCAGAAAGGGGTCCGCAAGGGCCCGGAGTCCGCGTCCCACGCCCCACATAACAGCCCGGCCCCCCAGCCCGCGACCCCGCTGCCCGGCCCCCGGCGGCACTGACCCGAAAGAGGCGCTTGGTGGCCGCGGAGCGCAGCGCCGTCCAGCCGAGCGCGCCGAGCGCCAGCAGCAGCAGCTCGGGCGGCGCCAGGTGCGCGTGCTCGGCCAGGCCGCGGCGCGCCAGCCCCCAGCCGCAGTCCGCGCAGCCCCGCGCCGCCGCCAGCGCGCTGCCCCAGCTGCGCTGCACTAGCTGCGCGTAGCTCGGCATGGGCTCGGGCCCCGCGGGCCCCGCCGCTGTCCCCGCCGCCGCCATGCCTCCCGCTCGCTGGCCGCCGCCGCCGCCGCCGCTTGCGCCCGCCTGCGGTGGCCGCCGGAGCCGCGCGCCCCGCGTCACGCGCCGCGGCTGGGCCGGGGGCGCGCCGGCCTGAGCTGGGGACGGGGAGGGGCGGGGCCGGCACAAGCTCCGCCCCTGTGGGGGCGCGGGCGGCGGGGATTTGGGGCCTGGGCGCGACGTCCGAGACCCTGAGGGCGCGCGGGCGCTTGGTCTCCTGGAGGCAGTGGCGGCGGAGCACGGGCGATTAAGACCCGGCGCTGTCGCGACGTGTCCTGGAGACGGGCCCGCGTTCCTGCCCATTTTCCAGGAGAAAACCAAGGCGCGGAACAGCGCGGGAGGGGGTCTGCCAGGTGCACGCCTGGCCTGGACACCGTGTCCACAGCCCCCATCCCCGCTCCGTAGCTCCCTTGCCCACCCGGGGCTCCCCCACGCCACTGCTCTGGGACACGGTGAGCACCAACAGGCAGTGCCCTCCAGCGGTAACTCCCTCTCTGGCCCTCCACCCTTCCCTGCCCTCAGGGCCACCTGCTGCTCTCCGTGTTCCTGAGGACCTGGGAGACCTCCCTCCCCAGCAGCAGGTTAACACAGGCCTGCGGGAGAGGCAGAGGGAGTGGACACCCACCCGCTGGGACTTAGAGGCTGGATCAAGACCCCTGGCTCCATTGGGACCACCCCTGGTGATACTCGACTAAACAGTGACCAGGCAGCAGCAGCAGCCCTATGCCTGAAGCCCTCAACTGCCATGACCGAGGACACCAGTCACCTGTTGGGAATATCACCTTCCCTCACAGACAGCCCCCCAGGACTCCCACATTCCCGTGTTCCTCCTCCCCTCCCAACAAGGTCCTCATCCCAAAGCCTTTAAGATGCAGAGTAAAAATCACTATGGGTCCCGCAGGAGTCTTGACCTAACTTTCAGGTGCATGGAGGAAAACCGGCAGGAGGACGGAGGAGGCAACATCTCTCCTCCTTCCCCTCAACCTTCATCCAGTCCGGCAACACAGTGTTGGCCCTACTTCGAAAGTTCAAGAATTCCTCCACTTCTCTGCACCTGCACAGCCTCCTGTGGCCCTGGGCCCCCCTAGTGCCTCTTGCCTGGTATCCTGGCTTCCTCCTCAGCCTGTGCAGAGGCTGGAGGGAGACTGCTTGCGACCCTTCCGCCGTTCACAGCACCCACGGCTCACACTGTGCAGAGTGAAAGGCCAACTCCTCACTAACTCATGACCTACTGTGATGCTCTTCTCTCCACCTTGCTCCCCACATGCCACACTGGCCACCTCACTGTTCCTCTGGCACAGTCCTGCCTCAGGGCCATAGCACTGGCTGTTCCCTCTGCCTGGAATGCAGGTCCCCCAGGTACGAGCAGGGACCCTCCCTCACTTCCTTCACACTTTACCTACAAATGTCAGCCGCTCAGTGTACCCGACTTTCCCATCAGTCTTCTTGGTCATTGTCACTATCTGCGCATGGTACCTCCCCCTCATTCTTGAACGTGCACTCTGTGTGGGCTGGGGTCCATCTGGCCCATCAGACCAGAAAGTGAGAAGCCCAGCATATTGCGGTATGAGGCCTGCCTGACCTGGTCAAGCAATAAGGCTCAGCCAGAGCCCAGAGACCTCACTAAAACTGCAGCTTGCCCAGCAGGCAGAAGGGGCCTCGGGAATCCTCAATTAGCTAACTACCTGCACCCCCAGAGGTCTGACTGGGCCTTTGGTGCAGACCTGGGCCTTCCAGCTCCCCCACCTCCCCCGCCCTCCCACCCAGCACTATCTGTCCCTATCTAGTCACCATGGCAGCCATCAGTAATTCGAGAGGAGCCCCTGCCCACCAGCCCAGCCCCAGCGCCTTGAGTTTCATCCTGGGGCGGCCAGCTGGGAGGCCACCAGCCCGTGGGTGCAGAGCAGAAATGGAAGGTGGCTCCCCGTGCTGGCAGCTGGGACCTGACAAGGGGCTGCTAAGGTCCCAAGGCTGGCACCCCTTCCCTGTTCCACCTGAGGGCAGGCCTCTTCTCTCCGGAGAGCTCATCTCCAGGCCCCCCATCCCCCACCCCTGCCGGATGCCTCTGTCACCTCTCTCCCCTGAGCTCCTCAACAGGCAGGGAGAGCTGGGGTGGGTCCTGCCCCTGGGAATCCTGAGCTCTGCATCCTGTCCTGGCCACCAAGCACCAGGTCTCAGGCAGACACTGACCTAGGGACAAAGGGCACAAAGCGCTATCCCCGCTCACGGAGCCCAGCACAGCCACAGGGGCTTTGCATGGGCTGTTCACACTGCTTTGAATGAATGCTGGTCACCCCCATCCCTTGAACCTGGCCTTTGCAGATCCTTCTAGTTGTTTGGGTGGCGACCTCATCTAAGAGGCCCAACCAACAGCTCTCCCTTGCTCACCTACCACCATCTCTTGACAAGAGACGCCAGCTGGTGCCCTGGCTTTCTCTTTCTCTTAAGATTTTATTTATTTATTTGACAGAGAGAGAGATCCCAAGTAGGCAGAAAAGCAGGCAGAGAGGGGGAGGCAGGCTCCCTGCTGAGCACAAAGTCCGATACGAGGCTCAATCCCGGGACCCTGAGATCACGACCCGAGCTGAAGGCAGAGGCTTAACCCACTGAGCCACCCAGGCGCCCCAACCCTGGCTTTCTCTTATGGAAGGGTGCTCGCCATGGGTTTCCCCCTCCAGGTAGACAGCGCAGCACTGTGGCCCTCCTGTGCCCACAGTCCAACAGCAGGTCTCCATCTGGGCCAAGGACCACCCACAGGGCAGCAGCGAGGAGCGGGGACAATCTGGAGGGATGGGGGATGGAGAGCATTTGCACCCAGCGCACATACACTGCGCATGTGACTAAACTGAGGCCTGAGTACTTCCTACCTCCCTGGCCACCTACAGGCCTCCCTGGGATACTGCCTTTGAGCTCTGATGCCCCTGGTGATGGTTGCCACCTCAGTTTCCCTGGGCGCCATGGGGGCTTGGGAGACACGGCTGTGCTGCCCAGACCACCATATGGTGGTTGTCTGAGGGGCGGGAGTCTGCACCTCTGCTGCTCATAGGCCCTGGTCTCCAGGGGACCCCCTCCCAGCAAAAGCCCTGGGAGGACAGTGCCTAGAACCCTCCATTCTGAGCCTTGGTTCCCACATGTCCCTCCCAAAGTGGCCACAGCAGACACAGATGGGGTGGGGGGTGCCTCCCATGGTGGATACATTTATTGACAAGAGTGGGGCTGGGCTGGGCTTCCAGCCTCTGCTTCTGGCCAGAACAGGTGAGAGAGCTTGAGGAGGGGTGCCCAGCAGGGAGGGCGGCACACCTTGCTGTCCCCTGGCTCGGGATCCGGTCTTATGCACTGGGAGCGTACTGCAGCACCAGCCGGTCAAAGTCGTTCTCCTTCAACGTGGTGGGGGAAGGGGGAGACACAGAGAGAACATGAGTCAGGACCCCAGTCACCCTCCTTCCCTGGCCCTGCCCGGGGTGTCTGGGGACCTGGGACAGACAGTCCGCCTGGGCTCACCTTGGCCTGGTACTCCTTGATGAAAGGGTGGGACCGGTGTGCATCCTTCAGCTGGGACAGGTAGCGATTTGTCACCTGCAGGGGACAGGAGGCCAGGTGAGCTGAACGGGGGCGGGGGGAGCCAGGCGCTGCTCACATACAGAGCAAGGGGAGGGGTGGGGGGGGTGGGGGAGCTTCCCAGCTTCCCACTGACCCCAAGCAAGAGCTTCCATCTCCCATCACCTCCATTACTCCATCCGGAAATCTGGCTGATGATGGGACCCTCAAGGTTGGGGCAGAAAGAGGGGACAGGTGGCACAGAGCCTCTGCTCAGCACACAGTGGAAGGATGTGCCGAGGGGCTCAGTGAGTGGGTTGGGAGGGACCCAGGCCCAAGGAGAGGGCGGAGGGCAGGTCAGGGGGAACAGGGCTGGGAGGGGAGGTGGGTCTGTTCTGGGCACACTGTGCAGAGAATCCCCAGAGATCCTGGTGCTAGAACCTGGACCCCAGACAGAGCCCTTGCTGCCAGCCTCGCCCCTCCTCCTCAGGCCCACACTGACTATATGGGGCGGAGGCAGCTGTCTCCCCAAGCCTAAGGGTCCAGTGCCATCTCCGGGGTGAGTGGGAGAGTTGCTCTATCTGCTATACTATGCTAGCCCCGAGGCCACCCGGGGGCCCTGCTACAGGGATGGGTACCAGACGGCCAGGAAGCCCTGGGGTGGGTCCCTGGTCAAGTGGGCCAGTCAGCCACCTAAACAGCCGGGCCCCAGAGTTCTCCTTCCCTCCCTGCCCTCACACAACATGGGCTCACAGGGATGGCTCCCCTGGGCCCCTCTCCTCTGTTCTTCTACCCAGTGACCTCCCAGAGGTGGCACAGGTGGGGAACCTGGCTCAGCTGGCCCTGGCTTGGGCACGCTCTGAGACACGGCCCGCTAGTTCACACAGCCCACAAGAGCAACCAACCTACAGCCTCAGCACCCGCAACACCAACTTCATAGCGACCCTTGTGCTGATGGCAACCGCACCTGTCCCCTGCCAAAGAAGTGGCTTTCTGCCAGAGACCCTGAGCTTTGTCCGGGGCTGGGGCCACACCGCAGAGACCTGCCCACAGCAAGAAGGCCAGAAAACCTCCCTGAGCCAGGGGGTCCTACCTCGGGGGGCTTGCCCAGGTGCTGCGACAGGACGACGAGGTTGATCAGTGTCTCCGGGTGGCCACTGTCCTGGAAACACAGGAGACGCCAGGCGAGCAGGGTTAGCCCCCCAGGCCCCCAACTTGGCCTGTCCACCCCCATCTCTGGTGGGAAACCGGCTCCCGTCGACCCAGGGTAAAGACAGGACCCACTCAAGGTCACACCCTCAGAGTTGGGGCAGGGGGCAGGGCTGGGGGACCCAAAGCATGCCCACTGGCCACTCCGCAAGGCCCATGACCTCAGGGCCCCCCTTCTGCCTGGGAGGCAGCGTGGTGGCAAGGGGGGAGCCCCGGCCCTCACCCATCTTCCCGTCTCCCCACAGCAGCAGCTTCCCCTCAGCCCGATGTCTCATCTGTGGGCCAGGATGAGACCAAGCCCCCTTGCTGGTGGCAGTCTCTGAGGAGTAATTTATCACACCAGTGGCAAAGGAATAGAGCCCAGCCCCAGGTAGCCTGAACACCATCATAGACAAGGGGTCCCCCTCCCTGCAAAAATGAGATCGGAGACCACAGGGCAGACCCCACCCACCCCTCTGGCTCTCTAGGGGCCTTGGCAAGAAGCTGCTGGGAAACTACCAGAACATCCAAGCGGGTGACCTCGCCCCGCCCACCCACATGGGGCGTTGAGGCACAGGGAATGCAGGGAACTGGCCCCAGACCCCCTGGGGCAGGAAGGCAAGACCGCTGCAGGGGGCCCTGACCGCGCACTTGGAACAGAGACACAGCAACTTGGATGCGAGGTGTCACAGGTTCGAGGGACTGAATAGACCCCAGCCTCCTGCATGGACCCGGCTCTGCTCCACTGCTGCCCCTCTCCAGGGCGACTCAACTCCCCCTGCACCTTAGTCTCCTCGCGGAGGTTGTCAAGAGGGACAATGGCACCATGGAAGCAAAACGAGGGCAACGCCAGAGGAATGGAAAGGACAGTGGAAAGCAGGGGGTGGCCCATGGCACTGGGACAAAGGAGGCCGTGGCATGGCAGGGAGAGGAGGGGGGTCAGGGCCACAGGCAGCACCCTGCCCCAGGTGGGATCTCAGAGAATGAGGACAGATGGGTGTCATTTCACTGGGGACCCTGTTGCCTTCTCCTTCCGGGGCAGAAAGATCCCACCAGGCCAGACATTCCTGACTGCACCCAGCAGTCCAGCTAAGGCCCAAGCCTGTCAGGGAGGCACAGCGGCCAGCACAGACACAGGTGCCCTGGCAGGCCAAGGAAGCTCCACGTGGGCAGCCCAAGGAGAACCAGACCGATGGCCCCTGGCCTGTTCGTGATCTGCAAACAACCTCCTGATGGTAACTCAACCCCCTGCACAGGTATGGGGGAGAAAGCTTCCTACTGGCGTCCTATTCTCGTTACATCAAAAAACGTTTTCCAAAAACGGAAAAAACTTTGACGTTTCCTCTGATTATAAAAATAACACACAAGACCTGATGCGTCAGTTGGGAGAAGGCAACGGGGGCTGCCCTGCCAGGGCGTCACTAGCGGTTCCTCTCCTAGACCCGAAAGGCCCAGGCAACGCCTCCCATCGGCAGCCGCCCTCCCCTTGGTAACGAACGGCAGGCATCTCTTCCAAGTACTGGCTCAGGGGAGAAGTCACATCAAGAGGCCGCCAGACCAGGCAGCCAAGACCTTTTTGCTCAGCTCAGCCCTGCTGAAATCCAAGCCGATGGGAGCCTCCCATTTCCGAGAAAGGCCACAATCAACACTTCTATTTACAGTCCGAATCTTAGCTGATTTGCTATCAAAATAAATTCCCACATCATGTGCCAGGCCCGTGGGGTCTCCCTCTGCCCAGTCGGTGTGTCTCTGCAGCAAGCCTGCATCCCCTGCCGCCCCCACCGGGAGCCGCTGTGTGGGCTGGGCCTGCCGTACCTTGTCCAGAGCCTCCTGCAGCACGCCTTCAGCAGCCTCCCATCGGCCCTGGGCCATGTGGCAGGCCGCCTGCCCATTGAGCAGCAGCAGGGTGGACGAGCACTTGTCAGCCATCTCCTGAAAGATGTAGTAGGCATCCTGCAGCTTCTCACCACCCTGCGGGGAGAGTTTCAACATCACCGGTTTGTCACCCTGCTCCCCAGCCCTGCCACCGCCTGCTCCCGCACACGGCAGGGTGACGCCAGCTGGCACTCCGCAGAAGTGATGCCAGCGTGGCCAGCGCGTGGCAGGCCGTCCCTGGACCCCTCTCTGTCGCCGACAGTCCGGGTTCAGAATGAAAGGTTCTGTCTGCGTGCTAGAGATGCAGCATCACTTACAGGGGAGCCTGAGACCAAGATGGGCTTGGGAAAAAACGCAGAGCTGGTGAACAGTGGGCAGGGTTCCTCCCGCTAAGCTGCAGGGACTAGAAAACAGTTTGGGTGAGGCCTCAGCCCCCAAGGCCAGTGCAGGCGCATGCGGATGGGGAACACATTTTAAGCAGCCATACAAAAAAAAAAGACAAGAAAAAGAAAAGCTTAGAGAAAACCCAGCGCAGAAGCCAGAAAAGGGGCCACTGCCGGCGGGCAGGAGGGGCAAGGCATGGGGGAGATAAGGGCTGGGCGCAAGGGAAGGTGCACGGGAGACACTGGCCACTACCCAGTGCCAGGAGCCCAGGCAGCGAGCTGAGTGGGAGCCAAGCCCAGGGTCAGCCCTGGGAGGCTGCCCCGCCAGGCAGGCTCACTCGGTCCATCAAGTCTGGTTCCAGAGCCCACCAGCTCATTTGCTCTGGCTCTGGCCAAGAGCAGCTGATCAAGGTGTGAAATGTGCCAGGGCGTACTGCGTTGGGGGTTCCCCTAGGGGGAGTTCCCCGTCTCCCTAGGGGACGGGCCCTTGACCCAAACGAAGGAGCAGGTCCAGTGCATCCACAGAAGCCTGTATCAGCACTCTCCCCTAGGGAGTGGCCAGCGCTGGATCCAGGGGGGCACTCCCACCTCCCGGGTCTCTGATGTTCCCTCATTCCCCCAGCAAGGCCCAGGGGCTCACCACAGCCAGATTGACCCACGCGGTGGCCAGCTGGGTAAGGGTAGCGTCCTCGTCCTGGTCCTGCATTTTCTTCAGCTCCTTCCTGGAGACAGAAGAGAAGGGTAGGAGGGAGCCCCCCGCATTCTGTTCATGGGACACATACTGGTGCCGGCTCACGGCCCTGACCCAGCTGCCCCCACTGCACACTTGGGAAGCCCACCCCAACTCTGCAGGGAGACAAGGACAGCACCATCCCTCATCCCAGGCAACACCCTGCCCCAGGCAACACCCTGCAGGGAGGGGCAGGCAAACCAACAGTGTGTCACCCCCATGGGCTAGAATGAAGTGACTGGAGAAGCAATTGCACTCCTGATGCTCTGGGCCTTCAGAAAGGGCCCAGGGAGGGCCCCCAAGCTCAGTGCCCCCTAGCGGGCAGAGGCCTGGCTTCTGGGGAGCATGGCGTCCTGCTGCTCTGACAGTCCTGACGCCGGGGCCCCAGCCTGGGAGCTGCAGCTGGGGACGCGTGGGAGAGACCTACCGGGCGAGGTCCAGGCGGTCCAACTTCAGCAGGATCTGCACGGTCATGGCCATGCTGTGGGACAGACAGGCAGTCAGCCTCACCACTCTGCTGCTCATCGGGGTTCACTCTGTGTGGGCGCCACCTCCGGAACATTCCTAGGAGTCCCTCGGCCGCCAGCCCTGCCTGGCCGGGGGCGATGCTGAGCCGCACTGGACTGACCCAGGCTCTACGGGCTGGGCCAAGCCTCCCACAGCTTCCGGGGGCCCTGGCTTCCCCATTTCACCACTGAGCACGCGTGGGGCCGGAGTTTTCATCAAGTCCCAAGTCGTCCCACTCTGACTACCCCGAGACTGGACACCATATCTGTGCCCCAATCCTGGTGCGAGGGGGACACTGGCCACCACCAGTGGCAGGAGCCCAGGAAGCGAGCTGAGCAGCCAGACCCAGGGTCAGCCCCCAGGGAATGCTGTGGGTCTAGTCACAGCGGGGTTGCGAGGGGCAGGTACTCATGCCCTCCATGGCCCACACCTATGGCTTCCCTCTCTGCCTGAGAGCTGTGGCCACTGCTGATGTATGAGTCACTCGCTCCCTCGTCTCCCCGCCCAGAGCAATGGTGTAGGAGTCTGAGAAACAGTTACAGAGTCTGCTGCTTTGTAAGCTGCATTGAGAGACCTATTTCTAAGCTACCACAAATCCCTTTCTGGATGGGGGGGGCCCAGAAACAAGATACAAAAATGAACCTGTGGGGACCAACTAAACAAGGGACAACAGGCACCCAGAGAGTTCACAGCGGAGGGCAGTCGCACCCTCCAGGCCGGAGCCTGGACACAGCGCCCTAGATGAAGCACTGGCCCAGAGTCACCTCCTAGGGCAGGGGGTGGCACCCGTGGCACGCTGCCAGCTCTGGAGTGTGCTGAATGGGGGCCGGCATCAGGGGAGGGCCTGGGGGGATATGGGGAGGACACAGAAAGGCCAGGGCCCAGGAACACAAGGCTCTGTAGTGGGGGTTGGGGTACAGAAACCACGGGCAGAACAAAGGTGCTTTCTCCTCTGCCATCGGGAACAGAGGGTTTCCAGCCCTGGGAGCCGTGTCCTTGGGAACAGCAGCCCAGCCGTGCAGAAAGGAGTGTCTCCTGGACCAAGAATGGGAGCTGTAGCCTGAATGGGAAGCCTGGGCCCCACCGGTCTCTCCCGACAGCCCCCCACTGTTCCCATGACAACGGCCAATGAGGCCTTGAGCAGCCTGGAGACCAGAGGGGCCGCTCAGGCCTCCAGGCCTTCCCGCTGGAACAGGGAGGACACTCACCACTCCAGGCTGTCCCCCTGGTGCAGGGCACGCAGGGCCGCATCTGGGTTCTGGTCGTGGAAGTAGATGGAGGCAGCCATCAGCAGGAAGGTGGTGTTGGTCACGTCCACACTCCGACTCATCTCTCGGTCCAGCTCGGCCACAATGGAGTCCCTGCGAGACAAGGCTGCTGAAGGCCTGCAGCCAGGGGTGGGCAGCAGCCTCGCCCCTGTGGGAGCAGACAGGTCCAGAGAAAGTGGGCCAGGCCCCCAGGGGAACACAGCAGCTGCAGGCAGAACGGGCCCCTCGTGGGATGCCTGGGTAGCTCAGTTGGTTAAGTATATGCCTTGGGCTCTGGTCATGATCTCCAGGTCCTGGGATTGAGCCCCGTGTTGGGCTCCCAGCTCAGCAGGAGTCTGCTTCTCCCCCTGCTTGTGTTCTCTCTCTCAAATAAATAAATAAAATCTTAAAAAAAAAAAAAAAAGAACAGGCCCAGCTGTTGCCATCGAGCCCCACTGGGCACCAACGCCTTTCCACATGGTACTTCTTGCCCTTACACAGAAAGACTAAGGCTGGGTGCTTTCAGGCCCCAGGAGGAGGTGGGAGGCAGGAGGGGACATGTCCACAGAGCAGCACAGACGACTGATAGGCCTACAGACCTCCTGGCCCTCAGAGACAGGAGGCTGTAGTGTCCACATCACCCTAGATGTGGAGGGACAGACTGACTTGCCAGGGTTGCCTCTCTGGGGACAGGAAGCCACACAGATAACTCTCACTCTGGTGACATCGCCGCCTTCTGCTGCAGTGGGCAGCTGTGATGGCCAGCTGCTCTGGGCAGGCGGGCCGCGTGCGGGCTGGTGACCGGACTGGAGCCAGGGCTCCGCCAACAATCAGCCGGGTCCCCCACAGACCATAGGATACCCGAACCATGATCTGCTTAACTAGAAAACAGAGCCCAAACCCCTTATTTCAAAAGGCTGCTGAGCAGTTGACAGAAGGGAAGAGCCCGGCCCCAAGTCACCACCAGACCAAAACTGCTGTTCAGGGTCCACAGGATCCCCAGAAATGTGTGCATGTCACGTGGGCTGCTCGGGGGCCACTGGCCAAAATCTGCATCTAAGGCCCTGGAAGATGGAGACACGCCTGTCACTGTCCTTGTGACCACCAAGGTGCCAGAAGGACAAATGACTTCAAACCCAAGACTATCTCCCACTCCGCACACCCGGAGCACGTGCAGGGCGTGACACAGGGTTGGCACAGGAGCCCTTGCGGCCACCCCACAACGTTCCCTGCCTGGTTTGTGGCACCAGGACTAGACACGCCGCCTGCTGTTGTTGATGTGATGGGAGCATCATACGGTGCTACTTTAACATGACACGGATCACCTGCAGGTTCTGGGACTTTCTCCACAGCCTGCTTGCCCCGCTGGCTGTGGGGATGCCAGGACGGACGCACCCTGAACCCCTCTGCCTTCCTGAGCTCCTGCCCCACGGCAGCCCCTGCTCCTACAAGGTCCCTGGGTCCCCTCCTCTTCCAAAAGGAGAACAGGGCTTGTCTCCTTGGCTCATGAAGTGTGGGGAGGGAGAAAGGACAGCCTCAGGAGCCTGCCTGCCTGCCTTGGCGCCCTGGGGCTGCTGTCACAAAGCCCCACAGACCCGGAAGATGCAAACAACGGGGACAGACTCTGTCACAGAGAATTCTAGAAGGTAGAAGTCCGATATCCAAGTGTGGGCAGGGAAGGTTCCTTCTGAGGCCCCCGAAGATGAATCCATCCCAAGCCTCTCTCCTGGCTTCAACCAGCTGCCCACAGTCCCTGGCATGCATTGGCTTCTGTGTCATCCCGATTCTGCCTCCGTCTTCACGCATGCCTCCCCTCTGTACCTTCTCGGTCTTCTCATCTGTCTCTAATGAGGACACCAGTCCCGGATTCAGGGTCCACCCTACATCCAAGATGATCTCAAGTTCCTTACCTAATTACATTTGCAAAGACCTCATCTCCAATGACGCTGCGTTTATGGGTTCTGGGGATCAGAACCTGGGGGCCCCCATTCAGCTGTCAATGCTGACAAGTAAATTCCCCCCAGCCTCAAGCGTCAAGGGCCAAGGACCCCAATCTGGAGAGAGGGCACAGAATGCTGCCCTTCATCAGGGCAGCGGCCGGGGGTCACAGCAGGCAGTCTCACCCACACCTGGGACCCAAAGACAGGCTCGGTGGCCCATGAAAGTAGCATAGTATCAACAAGGTCATGATCAAGTCCTGGTATCTAAGAAGTTCCACTAGGCCTTTCTGTGAGGCTCCTTGCTACTAAGAGGGATGCTCCAGGGTGGTGGTGGGGTCTCAGGGCTGGGCAGGTGGGGAGGTGGGCAGAGGGGCGGGTGGGGGAGGGCAGGTGGGCAGGGGAAGATCCACAGGGTGGAGCATCTCCCTGTCACTGGCTAGGCTGTTGCCCTACCCCAGGCACCCTGTGGGGAGGATATTTGAATGTAAAACTTCCTAACCCCAGGGGGCCTCAAGACCAGCCATTCCTGAGCTGGGGAGACAGCACAGAGGACCACAGAGCCTGCTGGGTCGTGCTGGTGCTCCAGGCCTGGGCAGAGGCAGAGCCCATCAGCACCGGGGCAAGTATCCCAGCCAGCAACACAATGAACGGCTCACACAAATGCCCCGGCAGGGTAGGAATGCCCTGAGGTTCAGGGAGGCGAGAAGGTGGGGAGAGATGCCCACCAGGCCCTCCCATTCTCACCTCTGGCTGTCGTTGGCCAGGTACTCAGCAAACATACGCACGGCCTGGAGCTCAGGCGCGGAGGAGGGCTTGATCTCATCCAGGACCACACCATACTTCCTCTGCAGTCAAGAGAAGCATGCTGTCAGCTGGGCCTGCTCTCCCCTGTGGGGCTCACACCTCAGCCCCAGGAACACACAAGAGCTTTTTAGGGCTCTAGGAGCACTCTGGCAGAGCCCTGACGCCTGGAACCAGTGGCATCCCCCAGAACCCACTGCCCGCAGGGGCCCCTCGGCTTGCCAGGGCCAGCCCCGCCACAGGACCTGCTGCGAGCCAGCACAGCGTCACCTGCCACCTGTCAGGCCACAATGCCCACCACTCTATCGGGAGACCCCAGGGCTGAAGTGAAGGGCGAGGGCCCTGCCAGCTCCGGGTGGAAGGCATCTCCCAGGGCCAGGGGGTCTAGGCATCAGGACACACACCCCCTCCTGCTGATGCTCAGAACCAGTGGTGGTGCTCACTGCTGGGAGGGGAACTGGAGTCAGGGGCCCACTTGCACCACATTCCTTCCCAGGTGGTTTTGATGTTTTTGCTGCCACCTACAGGTGTCCTTTTGTATGTATACATTCACACGCATACATCGCAAGGAGACACCGAGGTACTCCAGAGCATCCCCCTCTGCTGGGGGCCGCATATACTGTTCACCGTAAGGGCAGGGCACAGAGGCCGGGTGAGGAGGATGGGTCAATGGGAGGGCTGGGGTCCCATCAAGCTTCAGAACACTCCACAGACGTTAAGATGTGAACAGAAACCAGGAAGCCACCCAGGGCCTGATGTGAGGTGGAGGCAGCCGCGGAGTCATGTGCCCAGGACAGATCACGGTCCAAGGCTGAAGCTGGGGAGGAGAGGCAGGTGGGAGGCCAGCTGCCAGTAGGCCTTGGCGGGGGAGGCCAGGGCAGGGCACAGCTCGGTCTGTCTACACCATCTGGACTGCCTGCATGGCCAGTGCAAGAAGAAAAGCTGCCTGTGGACTACAAGGGGTTACACAGGATTCTCCTTACTATCTACTTGCTTATTCCAAAAACCTAAAGCTATACTAAGCAAACAGAACCTACTGATTACATAAATAAAGAAAAAAAGAGGGAAGAAATCCCTATAATGGTTGTTGGGCCTCGTGAGTCCACAACCTCAGGAACACAGCCACCTACTTGTGGAGGCCACACTCGCTGCTCAAGGTCCTGGACTCTGCCCTCCTTTGTCTGCTGTCTCCACCCCAGTCGCCGCCCAGCACTCTGTTCTTTACTCTCCTGTCCCCGGGGCCTTGGAGGTCACAGGCCCACACTCACCTGTGCAAGGTATGCTCTGTAAAGGAAGACGTCCCTTTCTACATCTCTCTCCGGGCTTGAGGGCTGCAGAGAGATAGGGAGACCGGTCAGGATGCCTAGAGCTGTGTGCCAGACCTGTCCTCAGGGGAGGCCAGGTAGCTTCCCCAGTGGCTGCCAGGCCTACATCCCAGCCCTGATCTTGTCCCAGACCATCACCACCCCAGGAAGGGGGTTCGATCTTTACCCGCATCCACCCAAGTGAAGAAAGTGGGGCACCCACTCCAGCTGCATGGCAAGGGGCCAGGCTGGAGCCCATGCCTTTAACCACTGGACATGTAGCCACTAGTACTGACAAGTGCCCCCAGAAGCTGCTTAATGATGTGGGTGGTCCAGGATGTTGGTGGAGTTTGTAAAAGTAGAGAAAACAGGGGCCCCTGGGTGGCTCAATTGGTTAAATGTCTGCCTTCAGTTCAGGTTGTGATCCCAGGGTCCTGGGATTGAGCCCTGCATTGGCAGTCCCTGCTCAGTGGGTAGCCCCAATCTCCCTCTGCCCCTCCCCTTGGCTCATGCTCTCCCCAACCGAAATAAATAAATAAAATCTTTAAAAAAAAAAAAAGGGGGGGGGGCGCGCCTGGGTGGCTCAGTGGGTTAAGCCGCTGCCTTCGGCTCAGGTCATGATCTCAGGGTCCTGGGATCGAGTCCCGCATCAGGCTCTCTGCTCAGCAGGGAGCCTGCTTCCTCCTCTCTCTCTGCCTGCCTCTCTGCCTACTTGTAATCTCTCTCTGTCAAATAAATAAATAAAATCTTTTTAAAAATAAATAAATAAATAAATAAAAATAAATTTAAAAAAATAATAAAAAAAAAAAAAGGTAGAAAAAAGAGGCCTAAGAGGATTCCCATCCAGAGGCCAATGGTTGATTCTGAAGAACTGATGGGACCTGGGAGACCTGCAAAAGGGACTTTACTTGTAGTAACAAATACTTCCACGCGACCTGTTATTGTCCTGTTTTTGTTCCAAAACATGTTTTAATCATGGAAACAGAAGAGACAAAGGTCTGCCTCACTCAGAGGAGAGCTCAGCGGGGCTGCCCAGGAACAGTGACATCTGCATCCAGCCTGGGCCACGCCACTCGTCCCCCGTGCCTTGGAGCCGGGAAGCCCTGCGGAGGGAATTTCACACTGCTCACTCATGGCCTGTGGGAAGCCCCCTGAGCCCTGGCCAGGCCATGAGGCTATGGGGGATACAAGAGCCAGGAAAAGAGGAAGGCTCGTAAGGACTTGGGCAGAAGCTGCGTGG
Organism: Neogale vison; assembly: GCF_020171115.1. Classification (NCBI taxonomy): domain Eukaryota; kingdom Metazoa; phylum Chordata; class Mammalia; order Carnivora; family Mustelidae; genus Neogale; species Neogale vison. Next base: position 212,174,200 of record NC_058096.1, on the reverse strand, counting down.
TGAGTGCTGGGCCGATCTCCAGATCCGAGAAAACAGGGATGGCATCCTTCTGAGCAAATGCTTCCCTGCCATGTGTGGCTTGGGGAGGGGAGCTCACCAGAATTACCCGAGAACAAAGCCAGGAGGCCCACACCCACCAAAGCCGGCAGACCCCTGAGTGGCCCCCGACTGACCTCAGACAGCTCCAAGGTGCAGCCAGTCCTGAGGACAGTAAGTACCATAGTGGGGTTGGGTAGTGATAGGATGAGGGTCGCCGTCAGGATGGCCCCACTAGACCTGCAGCTCCTTGAGGCTTCCTGCACTGCTTCGTCCCCAACGCCAGGCAGCACCTACAATCTTGTGGGCACTTAAGAAATGTCTGACAAATGAGGATATGTCACGATGGTGACACAGCACTACATCCGATCAAGGGCAATGACTTCCCAGGTGTCCCACGTAGGGTCACCTCAGCTCTGGTCTGTCAGAGATTTCTGGGGCCACCGTAATCAACTACCATCAACTGGGTGGTGGGAAAGAACAGAAAATTATCCTCTCACAGTCCCGGAAGCTAGCAGTTTGAATCAAGGTGTCAGCAGGACCACACTCCCACCAAAGGCTCCATGGAGGATCCTTTCTGGCCTCTTCCAGCTTCTGGGGGCTCCAAGTATTCATTGGGTTGTAGTCCCCTCCCCCCAATCTCTACCTCCCTCTTCTCTGTCTGCCTCAAACCTCTCTTTGCCTTTCTCTTAGAAGGCATTTTTCTTTTTAAAGATTTTATTTATTTATTTGTCAGAAAGAGTGAGAGATCACAAGTAGGCAGAGCAGCAGGCAGAGAGAATGGGGGAAGCAGGCTCCCCCCTGAGCAGAGAGCATGATGCAGGGCTCAATCCCAGGACCCTGAGATCATGACCTGAACCGAACCCAGAGGCTTAACCCATGGAGCCAACCAGGCGCCCCACTTAGAAGGCATTTTTCATTGGATTTAGGGCGTATCTGAAATCCTGGCTGACTGCATCCAAATAGCCTTTACTGAATTTTATCTGCAATCATCCTCTTGCCAAATAAGTCATGTTCCCAGGTTCCGGGTGAACATATCTTTCAGGGGACACCGTTAAACCCAGTACAGGCTGCCCAAGAGGGTTCAGGTAGCCCGTGGACCAAAATTAAATCACACTGAATGACTCAGTGGGGACAGTATGCTCATTCTGGATGCATCAGGGTCAATGACATGGTTTTGCACCAGTCCATGTTTCCCACGTCACCAAAGAGGGAGCAGTTCCCCAGCTCAGAGGCTGGGTTGCAGTGTGCCTCCACCCGCGGCAACTGCCAATCTGGTTTCTGTGACTGCTTCCAGTCCCTGAGTACAGCAGGGCACACTGGTTCTCCCTTTCAGCAGTGACGGAAAGTCTGAAAAATACGACAGGAGAAGACTTGCCCCCTTAAGCACTCAAGCTATTACACATTCACTCACTTCTTTACTCATCTGATATCCCCAGAACACAAGGCTATGTGAAAATTAATAAAAACAAAACTCGTTTGGGGCACCTGGGTGGCTCAGTGGGTTGAGGCCTCTGCCTGGGATGGAGCCCCACATCAGGCTCTCTGCTCAGCAGGGAGCCTACTTCCCTACCTCTCTCTCTGCCTGCTTCTCTGCCTACTTGTGATCTCTGTCTGTCAAATAAATAAATAAAAATCTTTTAAAAAAAACAAAAAAACCAAAACCAAACCAAAACAAAAAACTCGTTGAAAATAGAATCAGGCGGCCAGAAGGGGGAGCTCTCAAGCTACGACACTCCAGGTCCGTGACAGACCCCAACAGAAGAGAGGTACCATGAATTCCCCACAGGAGGATGAAAGATTTTCTCCTTGCCTGGCAACTGGCTAGCCAAAGAGACTGTCACAACTCAGGCAATGAGAAGCCACTGGACTTTGAGCTCCCAGTTTACTCCAATGGGTTTTTGTCTGTAACAACTCCTCTCGATTTCCTTTCCCCTGTGAAAGAGGAGTCCTCTCTGTTCTCTGGACTTGCCCATGGTTTTGCCATAGGTTACACATCACAAGATGCAATTATCCGTTAATCCCCAATGAACCCATTTTCCTAACAAAATAACTGACTTTTCTTTTTAAGGTTAACAAGGAGGGCGAGCAAGATCCTGTCAATTTCACGGCTCTAAAGAACCGCCAGTAGTTCACTCTCAAAGTATCAGTAACATCCATGTCCCTCCCTAAAAGTTCCTGCGGAAGGACCTGCTGTCCCCTCTTGTCATCCATTAGCTGGGCCCTGCCTAACAGGGCTATTTTCTAGCTCTCAAATGACCAACCTCATTCCCATCACTGTCCATCACACCACCCCCCTGACTTCTTGTTTATGTACGTGTTTACTGTCTCCCTGAGGAGCTTAAGGTTTCCAAGAGACCTCAGAGTTTTATCTATTTTATCACTGCTTTGATCCAGCACAAATACACTGTCTGGTCCACAAAGAAGCTCAATGAACGAATGAAGGAAGGAAAGAAAGAAACGAATGGGCAAATTTGAGGAGAAACAACCTGGCTCGTGGAGCAGGGTAATGTCGAGGAAGCCAGTTCTACCCGAACAGCAGTGTCAGCATCATAAAATGAGAACAAACAACAGTTCCTACTTCACGGGGATTGAGGGTATGGTGGCATAAGCGGGCTCTCCCCAAGTGACAAATACTACTATTATTACTACAGAGGTATAAACACCTTTCTTACTCAAATACCTTCCACGGGGCAGAACGAGCTCTGAGTGAGAAGTATCAAAATGTCACAGCTTTGAGTTTTGTCAAAGGTCAGGGTAACTAACTCCTCACAGTGCTCTGAAGAGATACACTGGTAGGCAGACGCCGCGAGAAGAAGGAAGATTTTAAAAATAAGAGAGCGACCCGTAGCCACCTGGAAGCGTCTTTCGCCACCACCATCCCCTCGCCCCCGAATGGCCGCACCTTCACCCGCTGCGCCTCGTTAATGCACTGCTGGTAGCTGCCAATGTAGAAGGCATTCTTCACGTCGAACAGCTCGTCCACTTCTCCGGAGCCGCCGGTGGCCGGGCTCGGAGCCGGAGGCGCCATACCGCTGTGGTCCCCGTCGCTCCTCTTCCGGAGGGACACGTCGACCGGAAGCAGAGCGTCACCGCAAGGCACGCTGGGAATTGTAGTTTACTCGTTCCTACCTGATGATGAACAAAAGGGAGTTAAAGGATGGGAGTCGCAAGGACGACTCGCAGGGCATTCGGGAACTGTAGTTTGATTTTTATCGCGCGAGCCAATGGAAATCGGGAAAAGATGGTAAGCATGTGGTCGAGGCTGGGAATGGTCGAGTGAGCTAGAGGTGGGTGGGACCACGCAGCTAGCGATCCAGTAAACGGGAGCGGTTCGTGACGTCATCGGTACGCGCCGGAAAGCACGGCTCACACGAGTGCTCTCACGAAGCTGGCGGAGGGGTATGGCCGGTTTCGCGGAGCTCGGACTGTCATCGTGGCTTGTGGAACAATGTCGGCAGCTGGGTTTGAAGCAGCCTACGCCTGTACAGCTTGGTTGCATCCCCGCCATCCTAGAGGGTAAGTGTGTCTCGGCCTCTTCCCCAGGAAGCCTACCCCCTCTTATCGGCTCCCTTTCCTTCCGCAACCTTTGCGCACCCCACTTCTGCGAGGCGAGGGAATATGCTTGGGCGTTATTGGCGAGCCTGGGTCCCAGAGGTAGACTGGACAGTGTTGGCGTTTGTAACGCACAGTTGATTTCCTCTGTGTCCGCACACAAGTGGTGTAGTCCCAGAAACTTGTGACCTCAGAGCACAGGGATGAATGACTAATGGCCACTACTGAGAAACTTTGGTAGTTTGCACTACCATCTTAGTTTTACAAACGGAAACTGAGGTTGTCGAGATTACTAGTAAATGCAGGACTCTGGTCTCGTGAATACTCCCCACTGCCCACTCTGGTAGTGCAATCCCGTTTGCCATTAAAGAGATGCTGTTAGGGGCACCTGGGTGGCTTAGTTGATTGAGGGTCCCACTCTTGATTTCCACTCAGGTCATGATTTCAGAGTGGAGATCAAGGCTGGCGTTGGATTCCATGCTGGATGTAGAGCCTGCTTGGGATTCTCTCTCCCTCTCTCTCCCGCGCTTCTCTCCCTTCCCTGCGCTTTCTCTTACTTTCTCTGTAGAAAGAGAGAAAGCGAGCCAGCCTAGGATATAATAAGCTGAGGGTTGAGGTATTAAATAGACAAAGATGGAGAAATTGATAGGCAGCCTAGGATATAAGATTGGGGGAAGGTTTTCAGGTTTCCCCAAGCTGGGATGCTCTGTGAGGGAGTCAAATGAGATAGTGAGTCGTAGCGGGGCACCTGGGTAGTTCAGTTGGTTAAGCATCTGCCTTCAGCTTAGGTCATGATTCCAAGGTCCTGGGATCGAGCCCCGTGTCTGGCTCAAGCAGGGAGCCTGCTTCTCCCTCCTCTCTCTCTGCCACTCGACCTGCTTGTGCTCTCTCGCACACACGCTTGCTCTCTCTCTCTCTGTCAAATGAATAAATAAAGTCTTGAAAAAAAAAAAAAGATAGTAGTGGCATCTTGGGTCAGATGAATTTGAGTTCCAGTCCAGCCTGCTACTCACTGGCTATGTGTTCTGGGCACATCTCTGAGACTCTGTTTCCCTTTCTGTTCAATGGAGATAATAATGGTCACACTCTCCTAGAATTTGTCCATATGCCCAGAACGCAAATGACATAGGACACATTGGACACATGGTAACCGCTCATTAAACGTTAGCTGTTGTGAACTGCCCAGTAGAACCTTGTCTGCACCTGGTGTGTGTTGATGCCTCTTTGCCTTCTGCCCAGGTCGAGACTGCTTGGGCTGTGCCAAGACAGGCAGTGGCAAGACAGCAGCATTTGTCCTGCCCATCTTGCAGAAGCTGTCTGAGGATCCCTATGGCATCTTCTGCCTCGTCCTGACACCCACCAGGTGAGCCCCCCATAGGCCTTCTGGGTGAGTTAACCATCTGTGTTTTCTTGGGCAAGCACCTTTACCTCTCCGAGTGCCCTTTCCCTATATTTAAAACGGGGACGGAAATCATTCCTGCCTCTTAAGGGAAGCACAGAATTTACCGGGATAGTGCATGAGAAGTGCTGAGCATAGGTCTTGTCTCGTGGTAAGCTGTCAGTTGTCTTGTAGCCCGAGACAGAGACACATTTCTTGTTCAGATATAAATATGGCAGTTGACGTGGTAAGTCCTCTAACAGCAGTAGGAGAGGTAGGCACTGTATGTTGTAAGAGTGTGGCCTGGGGAGGGGAAGTCAAGGAACACATCATTCCAGATATGCCTTAAAGGGTGACAAGTATCTCTCAAAGGGACAAGTTTGGGGAAGGATACGCTAGGCAGAGGAAGCTGCTAGTGCATTTGAGCAGAGGTGGGAGAAATGCAGGGAACAGAATAGGTACTTGGGGCCGGGCAGGTTAGAGCCAACTTGAGAAAAGCCTAGAATGCCAGGAAAAGAATTAGAACCAATTCTGTGGGCATATGAGCAGGGGAGGGCAAGACAGAGGACAGTAAGTGGGCACATGAGCCAAGGGCAGGCCTGGGCGGAGCTGGGGCTGAGGGGAGGGAAGAAGGGACTTGGACACTGACCAGCCTCAGGGGAGAGGGGACTGATGCTTAGGTTTCGGGCTTTGGTGACTGTGGTGACGAGGCCACTGCCGAGGAAGGGAGGCCAGGTTGGGTGGAACTGGTGGGAGAGGGGCCATGGGATGTGGTCAGAGGGGCTCTAGCGCTCCATATCAGAGCCTTTATCCAGAGGGAACTGGGAGCTGTGATGGGTGTGTAAGTAGGAGAGGGATAGTCAGGAGGTCTGAGGGTCGGATATGGGAATGGGAGGCAGGCACAGAACCCCTATCTAACCCAGCCTGACCCCTTTACACCCACAGGGAGCTGGCCTACCAGATTGCAGAGCAATTCCGGGTGCTGGGGAAGCCTCTGGGCCTGAAAGACTGCATCATTGTTGGCGGCATGGGTACAAGGGGCCTGGGGAGGCTCTGGGTAGGGAATCCCCGTGGCTTCAGGCCACCTACCCACACCCTCTTCTCGCTCTCCACCTGCAGATATGGTGGCCCAGGCCCTGGAGCTCTCCCGGAAACCACACGTGGTCATCGCCACACCAGGGCGCCTGGCTGACCACCTACGTAGCTCCAACACTTTTAGCATAAAGAAGATCCGTTTCCTGGTGAGTCGGCCCAAGGCCCGGATTCATCCATCGGGGACACGTGTCCCGTAGGCCATCCAGTAGAGCCGTAGGAGGGGTGACAAGGACAGCAGAGAAGCAATATGAGGTAGCCCAGACTAGCCAGGGTGGTCGGGGGCAGGGCCTCTCTGAAGTGCTGAGATGGTTGAGGGAGCGGATGTCTGACACCTAGAGGGAGAACACTCCAGGGCCCATCTCCAGGGCTGGGAAGGAGGCATGGGCGGGGGAGAAGCAGGCTGGGCACGTGAGCGGGCCCTGGACAGCGCTGTCACTCCAGATCCCCTACTCCCGGCTACTGGTTCTCAGGTGATGGACGAGGCAGACCGGCTGTTGGAGCAGGGCTGCACCGACTTCACCGTGGACCTGGAGGCCATCCTGGCGGCTGTGCCTGCTCGCCGGCAGACCCTCCTCTTCAGCGCCACACTGACTGACACACTCAGAGAGCTTCAGGGCCTAGCCACCAACCAGCCCTTCTTCTGGGAGGCTCAGGCCCCGTGAGTCCATAGCCAGGTCCCGAGGGGCAGGGCAGGGCAGGCAAGGGGTCGGGTGGGGGGGGGCCACACCCAACAGAGATTCTTGCCCATGGACCGTGCAGGGCATTGGCTCCCTTCAGCAATAGGGGAAACTGAGTCCGGTCCCCCACCTCCCCATCCCCAGGGTACGTACAGTGGAACAGCTGGACCAGCGCTACCTGTTGGTGCCTGAGAAGGTCAAAGATGCCTATCTGGTCCATCTGATTCAGAACTTCCAGGACGAGCATGAGGACTGGTCCATCATCATCTTTACCAACACGTGCAAGTGAGCACGGGCTGCTTCTCTTCTCCTCAGACCCCCTCCCGTAGCCCTTTATGAGGCCTGAGGTGCGAGGCACATGGCCAGTATTGGCAACTCTGGGGCCTCTGCTGAGACCAGAGATTTCAGAGGATTCACTCAGGGAAGCTCAGATCAAGCAGTTTGCTGAGGCCACACCTCCTGAATAGGGAGCCAGGACTTGGGGTTCCTCAGACTCGCTTTTTTTTTTTTTCTTTTTTTCTTTTTTAAGATTTTTCTTTGTCAGAGAGAGAGAGCATGCAGCCCATGTGTGTGCATACAAGCCGGGGGTGGGGGGCAGCAGGCAGAGGGAGAAGCAGGCTTCTCCCTGAGCAGGGAGCCTGATGTGGGGCTCGATCCCAGGACCCTGCTACCATGACCTGAGCTGAAGGCAGACAGACACTTAACCGACTCAACCACCCAGGCTCCCCAAGACCCGCTCTTAACCAGAGGCATGGGGGCCTCTGGCTGTCCCCCAGAAACGCCCTGCCGCAGCCAGGAAGGCCTCGAAGCAGCAGCTCTTGACTGTGTCTCGGGCTGTCGCTAAGGCCCAGCACATTGGCTCCAACAGCCAGGCCCTCCTCTCTGCAGTCCCCGAGGCCTTCAGAATCCTTTGAAGCTCTTGGGGAGGTCCTTAGGAAGCTGTAGCATGATCCGGAGTGGAAACGCAGCCTACGTCACATGGAGGAGACCTGCTGAGTGGCTGCTGCCCCCTAAGAATGTATCGGCTACCAGAAGAGGAAAGTCTGGGTTTAGGGCTGACTCTCATTGGCTTAGGCCGGGGTCGGCAGGCAGGATATCCTGCACCCCTGCTTCTCCTTCACCAGCTGTGCAGAGCCCCCTACTTGCCATCTTGGGGTGTGCCGGGGCGGGAGTGCCTTCCCTGACCGGGGCCCTGGAGAGGCTGCCAGCGTGTCCTTCCCCCCCGCCCAGGACCTGCCAGATTCTGTGCATGATGCTGCGGAAATTCAACTTCCCCACTGTGGCTCTGCATTCCATGATGAAACAGGTGTGGGGTCAGGCTGCCCCAGAGACACACCCCTCCCCATCCCTAGCCTTGGCCTCTCTGCTCCTCCCAGCCTCAGGGCCTTTGCCCACTCCTCTTCCCTCTGCCTGAAACACTTCCTGCCACGCGTTAACCTTAGTCTGTCCTTATGGGGGCGCCCGTGAGGGTGGGAAGCCTGGACTCCCATGTTCCCAGGCCTCACACGGTAAATGCTCAAACGTTTGCTAACCCTGACCCCCAGTCTTCCCAATTCTCTCCCTGACCTGGCAACAGAAAGAACGCTTTGCTGCCCTGGCCAAATTCAAGTCCAGCATCTACAGGATCCTGATTGCCACAGATGTAGCCTCCCGGTGAGAAGCCCCACGGTACTCCCTCCTGTGGGCTGGCCAGTGGCACCCCCACAGAGGGACCAGAGGGCTCACCCTGGCGAGGGGTGGGGCTGCCCCGACTTCTGGCTGAGTGACCTGGGGTGGGTCCCCGCCTTGGTTTCTGCATGTGGATGGCAGCATTGACTGGCCTCTGCCTCCAGGGGCCTGGACATTCCCACAGTGCAGGTGGTCATCAACCACAACACCCCCGGGCTCCCCAAGATCTACATACACCGAGTCGGCCGGACAGCTCGGGCAGGTAAGCGGACAGGGCCGGGTGGCCTTCGGACCCATTTCCCTCCACCCTGCCTACCCCTCAAGGAGCCCAAGTCAGGAGCCAGTGGGAGAAGACGGGGTGGAGCCCGCAGGCGAGAAGCAGGGTCAAAAGTTGGGGGAATCATCCTTTCGAAAGCAAAGGCAGGGGATGTTTTGGTTTCTGAGATTCTCAGCCCGGGGTGGGCAGAGACAGGGTTTCTGGGTTGGCCAGCCGAGGCCTGGCACTTCTCCCCTGTCCTGGGGCTCTGGGGCAGGGCACATCGGCTCTCTAGGTCTGTCTTGTCATCCAAGGACAGGGAGCAGGAATGATGCGTGTTTGTGCTGCTCCAAGGGTTGTGAACCTCACCAGCTGTGAGTGCTGAGGGAGACACCATCACCCTCACAGAAATGGGGGACAGAGAGACTAGTGGGCGCAGCTCTGCACTGAGGCATGTCAAGGCTTCTCGCTGACAAACTCCCTGACAGCCATGCCCTGGAGGGAAATCAGCCACGTCCCCAGCCCTTGTGGACGGCTGGCCCGCCAGGAGAGCCGCCTCTCCCAGGGCCCTATGTCTCTTCTGGGAGGGACCTGCCTTCACTCCGTTCCCACCAAGAGAGCTGCCTGGTGGTCGCAGCCTGTCTCTGTTGGCCCCTAGCTCACAGCAGGTAACTGTGGCATGTCCTCGCAGGGCGGCAAGGACAGGCCATCACACTGGTGACGCAGTACGACATCCACCTTGTCCATGCCATCGAGGAGCAGATCAGTGAGTGGAGGGACAGGAGAGGGGCCAGGGGGAGACGGGTGCGTCTGGGTGAGACACCTGCCAGGCTGGTTGCCGAGCAGAGCTTGGCCTGCACTTCCTTCCCTGTGCTACCCCAAGTGATGGCTTTTAGCCCGGTTATCAAAACCGGCTTCCCCCAGTGGCCCTCAGCCGCTGAAAGCTACAGCCGGTGGGAAGGGACTTCAGTTTCTCAGCCTGGGATGTATCGGTGGTCCCTGTGGATGAGTCAGAGCCCCAGGGCCAGTGTCTGGGTGTGTTTAACAACCCCCTTGGGTGTTTTAATGTGCAGCCCAGACGAACCAGCATTGGAAAATCTGTAATCACTGCACAGACTGCCCTAAAATTCAGAAACCTCTGGACTGCAAAGGGCAGTGTTTGAGTAATCCTTACACCCAATGTGAGGCTCAAACTCACGACCCCAAGATCAAGAGTCGCACACTGTTCTGAAGGAGCCAGCCAGGCCCCCCTAAAGGACAGTGTTTAAAAAAAATATTTCCCGGGGCACCTGGGTGGCTCAGTGGGTTGGGGCCTCTGCCTTCGGCTCGGGTCATGATCCCGGAGTCCTGGGATCAAGCCCCACATCGGGCTCTCTGCTCAGCAGAGAGCCTGCTTCTTCCTCTCTCTCTGCTACTTGTGATCTCTGTCTGTCAAATAAATTTAAAAAAAAAAAAAAAAACTTAAAAAAAATATTTCCCGTCAAATTCATAGTGTTGCTAACAGTGACAAATAAAAGGACAGCCTCTTCAGGTCTGCGATCCCAGATCTTGCTTATCTGACCCTAATCTGCTCTGACGCCAGTCTTGCCTGCCCTACTGCATGGGAAGCTTACTCCCAAGCCAGAATCTCTCCCTTGTCTGCTCTCTCCCACCCGCTGGGACCCCTGCCCCTGCAGAGAAGAAGCTGGAGGAGTTCTCTGTGGAGGAGGCCAGTGTGCTACAGATCCTCACGCAGGTCAACGTGGTGCGGAGGGAGTGTGAAATTGTGAGTATTAGAAGCCGTGAGGCCCCCCGTGTCCCCTTGGAGATGAGGGCCCCCATGACGGCCTCTCCTTCCCTCCCCAGAAACTGGAGGCGGCCAACTTTGACGAAAAGAAGGAGATCAATAAGCGGAAGCAGCTGATCCTGGAGGGGAAGGTGAGGGGTGAGGGGCACGTGGATGGCGGGGAGGGCTTACAGGAGGCAGACTGGCAGCTCGGTCACCTGTGGGTCCTCCCATGCTAGGATCCCGACCTGGAGGCCAAGCGCAAGGCTGAGCTGGCCAAGATCAAGCAGAAGAACCGGCGCTTCAAGGACAAGGTGGAGCAAGTGCTCCAGCGGCAGAAGGCCAGAGGGGCTGGCCACAGGAGGCGTCCACCCAGGGCCCCCCCTGGAGCGCACTCGGCCCCAGCACCCAGCCAGGGCCCGTCCTGAGCACCACTGTGGCCCCCACCGGCCCCGCCTGGGATTCCTTCCAGGAACTGACAGTCAGACGGCTCCTCCCCTCCCCCCAGACCTGCTCAGTCCCTGTCATTGGGACCCAGGGACACCCATGTTGTACTCCACACAGCTTTCCACCTTGCAGCCCCTGGCTGGCTCCTTCTTGGAGCCCCTGCCTGCAGATGAGGAAAGAATACTGACTACGAGGTTGAGCCCAGCTCCACACACAGTGACCCTGGCGGGTGGATGCTGCAGGGCCCCAGAGCAAAGGTGTGTTACTTGCAAGAGTCACCTAATAAATGGGTCTTTTGACTTTCCCATCGGACTCTGCAGGAGTGGGGACAGGAGAGGAGGGTTCAGCTGCTGGTGCTTCCCAAGGCCCCCAGAATATCATGTCACCCCCCACCCCATCCCAGTCCTCCATTCCCATCAGGCCAAGCCAAAGGTTTCAACTACGTGCTGGCCATTCTGGCCAGGTGACCTTGGGTTTGAGAAGCCCCCCTGTGGACCTCAGTTTCCTCATCTAGAAAATGGGCACTGCAAGGACACCATTCTCCAAAGGTGGCTATCAGGTTCAGTGACGTGACGCCTGTGTGTAGTGAACACTACCATGTTCTAGAAGCTTCTCCACCTGCCCACCAGAATCTGGGGTTTGTAGCCAGAGTAAAGGGAGGGGTACTTAACCAGGGGACACCTAAAGGCAAACTGGTCTAGACAAGAGGATTTGAGCCCAAGGGAGTGGGGACAGCTGTGCTGGGCAGAGCTGGACTCCTGGCTCTGTGGCATGATGTGCTCCTCGGACTCTGAAACTTACTCTTCTCACGGGCAAGTGGGTTGCTAAGCCCAAAAAAGCAGCTGAGGTGCCTCCAAGAGGAAGCAGGTAGAGGGTGCATTGACGGCGGTTAGATGCCCCGGTGTCCACACAACACACACACGCACGCACCGCCGCTCTTAGAAATGTAATCTGGGCGCCAGCGCACGCCCTGAGGATTCTAGAAATTCTACACAATGAAAAGCCCCCTAAACGGCCCCTGAGCTGTGAGTGGCCAGGGCCAGCTGGGGCACTGTGGCCGGGTCCTCCCCAGGCCGAGTTGGGCCCCCCGGTCCCTGCCAGGGTGAATGACCCACTGTGCCGCCCGCGGCCCGCCTCGTGCTCCAGGCGGGAATCATGCGTCTGAAACCAGCTCCTGCAGGCCCCCAGCTCCCACGCAGACCCTGCAGCCAGGCTCAGGGGGTGCCCTCAGCCAGGCGGGCAAGGCCCTCTCGCAGCTCGCTCAGCTCAAACAGCCTGACGTCCAGCAGCTGTGCGGCCCGGCCCACCTCAGCCCGTGCTCGTTCCCGCTCGGCCCGCGCCTCCTCCAGGCTGCGCTCCGTTGCCCGCAGCTGGTGTTCCAGCTCAGCATTGCGGGTCTCCAGGTCCTGCAGGGACACAGTAGACAAGATTTGGGGCCCAACAAGTCTAGGGTCACCAGCCCTGCTGGGGCATCCAGCATCTGAGTGCCATCCCATCAGACCCCACTTTGGACCATGCCATGCCCCCTCCATCTCTTACCCTCCCTGCAGCTTCTCCCAAGACACTCCCTGAGCCCTTGGCCAATATAAAGGTCATAGAACTGATCACATCCCTCTTCTGCTCAAGACCCTTCTGTGACCCATCAGGCCAGGAACAAAATCCACATCCCTCCCTCCTTGCTCATTCCAGCTTAGACTTGCTGGCTTCCTTGTGGTTCCTTGAACATGTTGAGTTTCTCCCCACCTCAGGGCCTTTGCACAGGCTGAGCACTCTGCCCAGAAGACAAGAGGGAGCATTTCCCCAACTTGTCTCTTCTGGGTCCCCAGATCCTTTAACATCTTCACCTGCTGGACTCAGGACATTGCCCATGAACATTTCTCAGAAAGTCTTCAGTGAAAGCCAGACCAGTCAGACCTGGGCTCAAATGCAGGCTCCTGACCCTGAGGGCTTGATAGGATCAAGCACGGCAATTCAGCAGGGACTCAAAAATTGCTTGTTGAGGGGTGCCTGGGTAGCTCAATTGGTTAAGCATGTGCCCTCTGCTTGGGTCATGATCTCAGGGTCCTGGGATTAAGCCCCACGTTGGGCTCCCTGCTCAGCAGGGAACATGCATCCCAACCCCCTCTGCCCTCCTCCCCCCACTGCCATACTCTATGTCAAAAAAATGAATAAACTCTTTTTTAAAATTTCTTGCCTAGTCAATGAACCATTGTACCAATAACTATCTTTCACAAAACACTGGCTGCAATGTAGGGTCCTCCTAATCCTTCACAACCTTGGGTAAATCTCTTCACCCCACTTACAGGTGAAGAAACTGAGGCTTGGAGAGCCATAAAGCAGCCCAGGACCCATCAGGAAGGAAAGACCCCAGATCTGTCCCACAAAGGGGGCAGGCTGGGACACCCTGTCCCGTGATATCAACACACACCTGCACTTTATGCTGCGTCTCCTCCCGCTCGGTGGCATCCACGGCCTCCCGTGGTCCACCAGTCTGGTTCTTCAGCGTCTGGATCTCCTAGAGAAGAGTTCCCAGGGTCTATTCTGGGGGTCCTGGCTCCCCTGTAGGAGGTCAGGGAAGATGAAGCCCAGGGACACTCCCTCTGCTCACCTGGTCCTTTGTCTGCACTAATGCCTCCAGCTGCTCCAGTGCCTGGCTCCCTTCCTTCTCGCTGGCTGAGGGTTGCTCGGCGGCTGCCTGGGCCTCCAGCTCAGCTACCTGTGTGGACAGGAAAGTCAGGCCCTGACACCCCAGCCTGCACTCTCCTGACCCCTAGGGAATCTGTCCTTTGCTCAATCACACCCCAGACGAGGCACTCAGCCCCCTCTGATTGGGGGTACCACCTCCAAGCAGGGAGGACTTTAGGGGGTTTGACAAAGGTTGGCATTCTCTCAGACCCATAATACAGAACAAGAAACTGAGGCTCAGGGAAAGGACCTGCAGAGATCACACAGCCAGGCAGTGAAGCCAGGACGGATAGGACATGCGGAGGCAGAGGCTCCCCAGCTGCCTGGGCCACCTCGGGTCTCTCGAAGGGGTCCCCTCACCCGCTGCCGCAGCCTCTCGGCCTCCGCGCGCTGGGCCTCCAGCTGCTGCCTCCACTGGGCGGCCGCGGCGTTGGCTTCTCGCAGGGCGCCCGCCAACTTGTTATTGCTGTCCTGCAGCGCGAAGAACTCGGCCTCCCACTGCACCTCGCCCACCGAGCTGCAGGGACGCAAGGGTTGGCGGGGGCGAGGCCAGGCCGCACAGGTAGGGGGCAGGGGCGGGCTAGGGGAGGGGGGGAACAGGGCGGGGCGGCGCGAGAGATGGGGCCGTGCTGGGGGCGGGGCCACAGGTGGGGACGTCCCGGGAGAGCGCGGTCTAGTCGGGGGCGGGGTCAGTCCATCCGGGCGTGCTCAGAACCGGGTGCGGGTCGGGGAGGCGTGGCTGAGGCAGGGTTAGTCCCCAGGGGCTGACGAGGTAGGGGTAGGGTCAGCCCCGAAAAGGCGTGGTCAGAGGAGCGCGTTCTAGGGGCGCGGTCCTTTCCAGAAGCCGCAGGACCGGAGTCAGTCCCCTCCCCTCCCCGGGCTTTGGGTACACAGTGAGATCCCGCGGCCGGTCGCGCCCCCCAGCTTCAAGGAAGCTCCTCTCCGCGCCTTCCGTCCCGCCACGCACTATGCCCGCCCCACCCGCCTCACCCCTCCGACAGCATCTTCTTGAGCCGCTCGCGCTCCGCGGGGCCGGGGACGTCCGCGCTCTGGCTACGGAACAGTTTCTCATCGCCGGGGCCGTTGGCGCTGACGAGGGGACTTGGGGGCACCTAAGGGTATGGGCAGAAGCGAGGTCACACTGGGGTCCGGCTTCGGTAAAGCACAGGTTGGTTAGGTCATGGCTGGGATCAGGGCTGATGTTACTGGGGTTGTGACCGAAGACAGGAGTCCTTTCTGAAGCGCTGGGATGCGAGTACGCCCTTCCTCTCGTCATCCACCCTCTATGGCTCCCCATGACCCCTGGGCCAGAGCTCCAGGAGCTGTACCCCCACCTTGCCTGCCTAGGCTCTCATCAAGTCCCCAGGAGCACACCTGAGGCAGGCTGGTCTAAATAAACCCACTGAGATATTCAAAATCTGCAAAGGTCGGGGGAGTGATATGAAACCTCCGTGCTATCCTCTCATGGCACTACCCTTCCCTGGGGCCAAATTTCAACATGAGTTTAAGATTCAGACGGGAAGCTCTCTTCCACGCTGAATTCACTGCCTGGACCAAGAGCCTGCTTTTTCATCTCTGTAACCCTCTTTCCCAGCCCTGGGCCTGGCACGCAGTCGGTGGTCGGTAAATTCTGCTGAATAAATCAATGGGGGAAGGCTCCCAGGACAGTTTTTCACTCTGCCACCTTGCTGCTACTTAGCTATTTCAACCTCCAGGTTTCTACTCTGCCATCTGAGCTGGTTTCCAGGTCTTCAGGGATCCAAGCCTAGCCAGACCCCCAGGTCGTTCGTGCTCCTGACCCTTTCCCTCCAAGGCTCCTGCTGTAGGTCTCGTTGGACCCGATCTGTGAGCACTGGTCTCGGGCACCTGCACAGCACCCGGGCGCTCAGTAGCAGCTGAGTGACTAGGAGGCATGGGACAGGGAGTACTGACCTGGTGGGCAGCGAGCCCCAGGGCTGGACTGGTGAGCTCCCCCCCATCCTGAGATTTCTCCCTGGCGAGCCTCGCTGCTTCCTTTACTTCCTGGAACTTCTCAGCAAACTGGGGCGGGGCGGGGGGGGGGGGAGAAGAAGCAGAACAAACAATCAAAGAAAGCCCAGCCCCCTCTCCCAGGGTCCCACTTGGTCACCCCCACCCAGCGCCAGCCCTGTCACTCTGGAAGGGACTTTAGGAGCCGCGCATATCCTCTCATCTCATGAACTGGAAGAAGGCTTGGAAAATGTCCCAGCGAGCAGACTGAGTATGGTGGCGGGGGTGGGATGTCCACGGAAGTGGATTACACCGAGCCACCTTGAGAAAGGGCTCCCCTTTTCCTCTCAGTCTGGCTTATTTCAGCAAGGAGAGCTTCAGGTAGGTGCTCTCTTTAGTGCCCGGGACACTTGTGAATATATCGTTTTATAACAAAGAAAAAGCAAGTCTTGGGCTCAGAGCCTCACAAGGAGAATGTAAATCGCCCTGTTCTCCTACTGTATTACCTTTACCACGCTACCAGTTTTCCAATTAGGGTGGGTAGGATACGCTGTTTTTCATTTTAAAATAAATTTCTTTCATTGAATAATTTTTTAAAGAAATTTTTTTAAAGAAATTTTAAAGAAAAATTTAAAGAAAAAGAGTCACTTGATTGGGGCAAAGGGGCCAGTGCCATTCACTGGTGGGGCGGGTGGGGGGAGGGAGGAAGTCATTTCCAAAAACAGTCCAACAGCAACTTGAATACTCAGTGGGAAAAAAAAAAATACTCCTGCCTTATACCACCCACAGAAATTAATTCAAGACCTAAATTTGAAAGGAAAATGAAAGCTTCTAGAAGCAAGAGAATCCTCACGATCTCATTAGGAATCAGAAAGCACTATCCATCCAGGGAAAAAATGGGATGAGACAATACTGAAGTCTGGAGACAGCAGAGGGTGGAGGGAAGCGATGATGAAGGGAGTGAGTGTTAGGGTGTGTGAGGGAACTCTCAGCCCGTCCCAGGCACCCAGAAAAGGTCAGGGTGTGTCCAAAATTGGAGTAGGTGGCCCGCCGAGACATGATCCAGGGAACTAGGAAGGGCTGTCTAACTCGGAGGCCCATCCTGCAACATCTGCCCAGGGGCCCCAGTGTACCTGGGACTTCTCCAGGCCCAGCCCTGTCCGTCCCACCACGGAGTCCTGCAAGCCCACCTGGGTCAGATGCTGCTCAGAAGCAAAGCCAAGGCCATAAACCGTGTTGGCGCGACTGTCTGCCCACTGCCCGAACTTCTGGGAGGTTTTGGTAAAGGTCATGTTGGGGGTGACAGTGCTGTTGATGATGGCCTGGGTGGGGGGGAACACACAAAATTCAAGGTTGATGAGACTGATAATAATGAACGTGAAACCCCCCAGGGTATTATTTTATATTAGCTCCTGGGAGATCCTTGCTGTGAGCCATTGCAGGAGGGAGACTGATTCTGGGCTCTTCCCAACCCCAATCCCCCAGGCACACAGCAAGGCAATGACCAGACCCAGGCCTGTGCCTGAAACTCCAGGAGCCTGCCACCCTACCCAGGCCCTGCCAGGACCTTGGCACCCCCAATACTGATGATTCGGTAGACATTGCGGGTGGCATCGTAGAAGTAGGAGACAGTGAGTGCGTGCTTGCCCGCGGGGATCCAGTTCCGCTTGGTGGCTGGGTCAATCTGGAACACATGCGCCCGTGTGCTGAAGATGGGCTGCTCCCTGTAGGGGGAGAGCATTCTCAGAGGGGCTGGGCAGCACCCAGGGGACTCAGGGCCAAGCTGGGGAGGTGGGGGCTCACCTGGCTGTGGACATTGGTCAGGCTGGGCTGGGTGGGCTCCAAGAAGCAGCCAGAGGGATGGCAGGAGCTGCGGGCTCAGTCTCTGGGGGGGTGGGGGGAGAGGGGGCTTGTGAGTGTCTCTCCAGGACAGGCTTAAGGAAACCAAGAAGGTCCAACCTCAGGACCCACTGCCAAGGTACACCATTCATAGAACGTCAGTCAAAAAGGTAAGGGCATCAGCAGATCACTCAGAGCAAAAAGACCCTGTCCCTCTCCATCGAGGAAGCCCCCACCTATGCCGAGCAGGAGATGGCTCTCTGAGAGGAGACAGGTGGCCCTCGATATCCCAGCGTAAACTTCTCAGCATGCTGTTTACTGAACCCCCAGTGACACCCCCTCAATCTTGGGGTAGGTAGAGAAGGCCAAGGTGAACTCCTGCTTGGTATTTTCTGCCACATTCACTCATCACTCCCCAAACTAGGATCTCCATCCAAATGTGGGGCAGGACCAGACGCCTACTGGGAGACTAATCCCCCACCCCCAGAATCCACAGGCAGACCCCTCAACTTCCACTGTATGGCAGAAGCACACCTTGGAGTCAAAGTCCAAATCCCCAGGGAGCTCCCAGCCTAGTTAAAAAGATAAGATGTAGCCAAACAAGTTTATCTCAGTGCCCAGTTCCTGGTCACCCAGACCCACTCAATCCCAATAGGGCTGGGCTGGGTGGCATCAAGGATTAGGAGAAGGGGCCCCCCAGCTCCTCTTGGTGCCTTTAGTCACAACCCCACAGAAACCAGGAATGGCTGTCCTAGAGAATTCCTGACCCTCACCTCTGTGCCCCCAAAACCTGCACCCAGGGCATCTGTAAAGGTCCAGCAGGGGCCAGGGGGAAAGGAAGTGGCAAAGTGGGGGAAGGGAGGCCCCCCGCGGAGCGGCCTCCTCGGGTCAGAGGAGGGATGCCCCCCCACCCTGTCCTGGGCAGCTGCTGCCCCGGTCACAGGGTCTGAAACCGGAGTCCCTGTGTGGGGGAGGGGCGGCAGCTCTGGCCTGGGTTGGGAGCAGGTCCTGGAGCGAAGAAGGGTTCCAGGGTGCAGGGGTCCCAGAAACACAGGCCCTTCTGGCCCTGAAGGTCCTGCCGCGACTTGCAGCTTTGGGGAAAGTTACTCACCAACTAGTCATGTGCCTCGGACGCCGCCAGCCCGCGGGGCTCCCGGAGGAGGCCCCGACCCCGCCCGGTGCCCAGGATCCCCAATTGCGTGTGGGGGCGAAGCCCCACCCCATGCGCCCCAGTCCGGGGGGCCTGATATTCAGTAAGAAAGGAGTTCCCATCCGCGTCAGAAGCGGGGCGCCCAATACGCGCCCCGACTTCGGGAAGTGCCACCCTCGACCCGGGAACTTCCGAGATCCGCGCGACGCCCCCCAACTCCGGGCCCAGAACTTCGGGGACACATTCTCCGCCTCCTCCAACCCCAGGTCCAGAACTTCGGGGATCCCTCGCGCCACCTCCGACTCCTAAATTTCGGGGACTCCCTGCCACCTCTCCAACCCCGGGTCCGGAATTTCGGGATCTCCTCGCGCCGCCTCCCTACCCCAGGCCGGGAACGTCGGGGACACCGCAGCCTCTTCCAACGACCGGTCCGGAACTTTGGGAACCCCTCGCCCTGTGCCCTCTCCGACCCCGACTCCGGAACTTCGAGGCCCCCGCGCCCTCTCAAGCCCCGGAATTTCGGGGCTCCCCGAGCCGCCCCCAGCCTCCCTGTCCGGAAGTTCGGGGACCCGCCGCGCCCTCCCCCTGGTCCTGGAACCTCCGGCCCCCCGCGTCCCCGGCGCAGGCTCGGACAGCCGGGCTCACCCTGCGGGCTCGGCGCCCCGCGAGTGTCCGGGCGCGAGTCGGGTGCTGCCCCGCGCCGCCGACTCCCCGCAGCCGGGCGCCCCGCTCGCTTGCTGGCTCCGGGGCCCGCGCCCTCCGCGCCGCCCTCCGCACCGCCCGCGCCTTTGTCTGCGCCTCCGCCGCCGCCCGCGCCGCCTCCGGTCCCATCGCGGCCGGTCCCGACGCGGCCGCCGCCCGCCCCGCCTCCCCGGGCTGCCGAGGCCGCCCCGCAGCGCCCCCTGCCGGCCCTCCGCGGTGGGGGGGAGGGGGAGAGGGAGGGGCGGAAGCCGGGAGGAAGGCGGGACAGGACCAGCCTTGGGAAAGAGTCCCAGGGAAGAGGGACCGGGGGTGAGGATGGGGATAGAGACCGAGACCCAGAAGCAGAGATATCAGAGAGAGACACTGGAGACAGACGGATGGAGAACGTGACTTCATCGTCCTATCAGGGGTGGCCCTGACCCTCCAGGTCACTGCTGCCCATTCTCTAGCTGCCTGAGGTCATCACCTTCTGCTTTTCATGGGAATCCCTCTCCATGGGACAGGGATTTGGGGCAGGGCACCTCTACAGCACAGAGGGCGGTGTCTGCACACAGTGGTGCTCTGTGGGTGTTACCAGGAAATGAAAGAGACAGGCTGGGAGAGAGGTAGAGAGGCAAACAGTAGGCACTTCATGAGGCTTGATCAGGGATGTCCCATCAGAGTCCTTCCTGCCTGACTTCTACCTAGCTCTGATCCCCGGTTGGGGAGGGGCTTCTGCCCACCTTGTCTCCCAGGAGAGGAAGGAATGGATACCAACCATGGTGGAATTATCAGTATTGCTCTGTTGCAGGGCCCCAAGAACCTAGGGCAGATGGAATGTTGAGACCCCGTTTCCACTAAATGAGTGAATCCCCTGGAGGTCCTCAGGTCTGGGTTTGCCATCTCTGATCAGAGGGAGCCTTTTGTACAGTTGCCAAGAGGGGGTCCTTCTCAAGATGAGCCGCCAGGATCATCTTCCCCAGACCTGAGTCTACCTGTGGGACCCACTTGTCTATCTTGTGACTGCCCTTTCTCTGGGCTCTTCCAAGGTCATGCAGGGCCATCGGAGTCATGGATAGAGGGGCTGCAGTTCCCCCAAACCAAGGCCCACAGATCCCCAAACCTCATGTTTGAACTTTCTGATGACCTCGGAGATTTTGCTTTTCATCTTCTCTGTCCTGTCTCCTTTCCCTGTTCTTTTCTTTCCGCTTCCCCCGCTGACAAGAATCATACATCTGGGCTGGTAGCTATCTTCAAGTTACCTTTAGGTGAATTCTAGGTCACGTGGTTTCTGGAGCCTTATCCTTGGGCCAAGATGGAGTTATCTTTGCCCAAGCTCTTCCCTCCACCTGGAAAGGCTTTCCTGCAGGTGTATATTCTGCCTTGTCCTTCCAGGTTCAGCTCCACTGGCCCCTCTCCTCTTGGAAGCTTTTCTGACTCTCTGGGGCTTGGAAGGGATCCTGCCATGTTTTGCACTGGGCCCCCATCACTTTCTCTAGGATCCATGATCTGTATTATCTGTGATCACTTCCGTTGTGGCCAAGTCTGGGCACTCTTTGGAGGGCTAGCCCATCCTGGAGCCCCAGCCTCACCCAGAATGAGAACTGCTCACCCCTGCTAGGGAAACTGAGGCTCAGGCTCAGTTTCCCCAACTGCTTTCAACTGCGCCAGGCATCTGCACAAGGAAAGGTTTTGGCTTGGCTTTCAGGCCTGAAGCCACAAAACGCTTTGAACATTGTGGGGAACAAAGAAAATACCGTCTGTTCTGTGCAAAGAGTGACTTTTCCTTACTACCAAAAAAATGATTAAAAAAAAAAAAGTAACTGGGAAAGGTGTCGACAGGGCTTAGGCTTCTGGAAGCCTCTCAGGGTGTCCTGAGTGCTGGCCGGCGGCAGACCCAGGGCCAGGTGGCCATTCTGTGGGGGCAGCCAAGAAAGGGGCCCAGGCAGACTTTACTCCTTGTGTGGGCAGAAGGCAACAACATGAGGGAGAGTGGGGAGTTGAATTCTTTCCCTGGGCCCCACTCAAAGGCCTCCGGGAGGAGTTAGGATGGGGCTTGCCTTGAGCAGCCCTGACCTGAAGTTGTGTTACTCAAGTACAAATTGAGGGAGTGGCTTTGTCAGTGTGGACCTCACTTTTTTCACCTGGAGAATGGGCTGATGCTTACAGGGCTGTGGGTACAGGGAGGAGGCAGGAGAATCCAGGTAACACAAGCAGCTCCTCACCTTCCTCTGGGTAGACAGGTAGGGAGGGGGCTGCCCTAAGCTACCACCCCCACCCCAGCCTGAGCCCTCTTTTGCCTGGTGATGTCCTTACAGACTGGGCAGAGGCCACCACCCCAGGGTGGCTGATAAGAAGTGATAGCTTTCCTTTGGGCCTGAGAGAAGATATAAGAAAATGAACTTCCTGTCACAGGAGGGACCAAGCAGAGACTTGAACAGTTTATCTGGCTCTAGGGATGCTGCATTTGCAGAGTGGCTCTTGTGGGTTAGACTCTGGCCTCCCCCTAGTTAAAGCTGACCCACCTGTGGACTGAGCTAAACTGTCTCTCTTACCTAGAGGGTTCCTATCACACCAGATCAAAGGGAGTTTATCACCTTTTCTCAAAGCCACATGCCCAGGTGTGGATGACAGTGGCCACTTAGATCTGTTAATGACACGATTTGGTTACTGTCCACCTCTTCCATGGATCTGCACCTAGAACAAGCCTGACTTGCAGCAGAAACTCTTTAAATGCTTCAAAAAGGAGAGGATCTCTAATCCCTGGTCTTGGTCCTTGGTGGTCTCCAGAATCACATGCCCAGGGACTGACTTCCAGCCCTGCCTCTTACTAGCAGTGTGACCTTAAAGAAGCCATTTTCCCCTTCTGTGCCTTAGTTAACCCATCTATAAAATGGACATAAAAATGGTGCCCATTTCTGAAGTTTCCTTTAAGGATCCAAGAAGTCCTTGTGTGAAAAGGGCATGACCCTGAGAGCTTAATAAATGCTGGTTGTCGTAGCATTACACTTATTCTTGGCTGTCTGGACATACGGTTTTGATCCTGAGCCAAATTCTTCCTATTTTCTTTTATGGGTTGAAGGATCCCAACTAGGCATGAGCTTTCAAGGGCAGAAATAGGTCCAACTTGGCATGATAACCTCTAAATCTTTAGCTAGGGGGACCTTATGTGCTCTAGCCACATTCCTCCTCTTTCTCCACGTCCCCCTGAACATGGGCAATAGGGCCAGTCACCAGACCTTAGCATCCTGAGAAGCTCCTATTCATCCCTCAAAGTCCCACCTCCAATGCCCTCTTCTTTGAGAAGCCCTCCTATGTCTCCC
Organism: Neogale vison; assembly: GCF_020171115.1. Lineage (NCBI taxonomy): Eukaryota > Metazoa > Chordata > Mammalia > Carnivora > Mustelidae > Neogale > Neogale vison. The sequence goes on along the minus strand of NC_058096.1, from coordinate 212,151,677 downwards.
TCTAGACCTTCCCCAACATCCTCCCTCCTTCCAACCCAACCCTGATCTTAGGTACTAGGGGCATCTGTGTCTAGCTGTCACTTCCTGAGCCTGAAGGCCTCTCAGGGCTGAGCTGAGGCCACTCTTGGGCTTGATATCTCCCAGCATGGAGTGGTTGAATGGGGGTCCTGGCACAGGTGAATTTGATGACTTGATATTGATGATTCTTCATCACTAGAAAGAGACCCCCCCTTAAATTCAAATCCAATTCAACTTCTGCACAAGGCCAAGGTTAATTCGTTAAATAACTAGCCCCCAGGAAGGCATAAAGGGGCTTGGGTGGGGGAGGACATCTGACACTGGGTTATGGACTTAAGCTCCCAGGAGCAGGGTTGGGTGAGGGGTGGGGGTAAGTAGCACTTGAGCCCCTTCCGAACTCCGAACCTGGATCTGTGGCTTGATTCCCACAGACCTAATTACCCTCATTTGCCACATGCACTAATTACCTCTGCGGTGCCAGGTGGCTGGGCGGGGCTGCCCCACTTTTGGGAGGTAGGTCGGGGCCCGATTATTTTTGGCTGTATCGTCCTTGAAGGCTCCGCCATCCTTCTGCATGAAGGGCAGAAAGTGGGGCGGGATAATTGCGGCCACATCAGGAGGGACAGTGGGAAATTTAGGGGTCAGGTTGGCCCAGAAGTTCCCTGAGCAGGGGCGGGTGGTTTGGGCCCCAGGCCTCAGGGTCTTTGCCACCCAGCTGGAGGTTGCAAGATCTGGAGGGAATGAGAATCATCCAGCTCTAAGGTACGTGGCTCTGGAGGCCTGTTTTAAATGTGACACCACTGTGGGGAGAAGGCTGGGGCGGCTGGTTGGATGGGCCTGGGTGCAAGTCCCGACTCCCACCGGTTTGATGAATGTTACTGAACATGTGAGCTCCTTTCTTTGCACCTTTCCTGAGGGATCAGATGGGGATAACAATTCACAAAGAGTACTCTGGGCAGAGGGCACTGCATATGCAAAGGCCCTGAGGTGGGATGGACTGAGTGTGTTGGAGGAACAGTGGGGGCCCAGGATAGCCAGAGAGGAGTGAATGTGAAGAGAGTAGAGATCACTGAGGGCTAAGAAGGTCACAGGTGAGATCTCTGTGAGATAAGTGGTGGTGTAATGTATGAGTTTTGTCCCAAGGGTACTGGGGAGCCATGGGAGAGTTTGGAGACAGAGAGGGACATCATCAGATTTACATCGCAAGTTCCAGGGCAGCTCTTGAGAGAGAATCAGGTATCTGTACATGTGCAGAATGGGGGCAGACCCTCCCTCTCTTTGAGCCTCCATTTTCCCATCTGAGACAGATCCTGAGGCCCAGACAGCCCCAGGACACACTGGACCCTGAGCCAGGGAAGCTCCCTTCCCCCCACGCTCCCAAATTCCTACATGGCCTCCTCTCTGCCTGCCCTCTCCTCCTACTCTCCTTCTGTGGCCTTGAGGAACAGCTGTGGGAACAGAGAGCGGGAAGCCGTGGGGAAAGCAACACGGAGGGGCTCCGGGGGCCGTGTTCCCGCTTGGTGACAGCCCACATGGGGCCGCTGGGTGCCGAATGTTCTTACAGGAACCGGGTGACTCAGATGCTGCAGCCTCCTCCCTCGGTCTGCCAGGGGAGGCCAATCCCGGTTCCGAGGCACAGGCGAGAATCAGCATGTGCCCCTCTGCGTGGCCCCCAAACCAGCTCCATGGATCCCCATAACTGGATGCATTGCTCACTTTCCTGCTCTGGTAGCTTCCATGGCTCTGCTGGAGACTTCAGAGGGAGAATCTGGCTCCTTGTTGCTATTGTCCTAGCAACTGAAGCCCAGCTCTGAATGCTTGCCCTTAGCCCCACCACTGAGCCTTTGTACTCAGCCCCACCAATGGCCTGAAATGCCAGCTCTGACATTGGTCTCCTCCAGGAAGTCTTCTCAGACTCCCTCCACCGCCGCAACCCCTGCAGATGGGGTATAAGGGGGTAGGAGGGCGCTCCTTGGAGTCCCAGCTCAGGGAAAGGCCTCTCAGGGGTCCTATTGTTGCCCAGCATGGGTAGGAGCAAAGGGACCCTAGAGGAGGAGGAATCTCCTTGGCCCTATCTTTAATTCCTTTCTTCTTAAGAGAGAGGGAATGGGGGAGGGGCAGAGGGCGAGCCAAGAGGGAGAATCTTAATAGGGCTCCACGCCCAGCACAGCGCCTGAGGCGGGACTCAATCTTAGGACCCTGAGATTGACCTGAGCCAGAATAAGAGACAGACACTTAACCAATTGAGCCACCCAGGCACCCCCAACTCCATTTTTATAGAAAAGGAAACTGAGGCTCCAGAGGCTCAAGCCAATTTCCCAAATTAAAAGCTGGCTAAGTGGAAAAGCTTGGCCTTAAACCCAGGTCTGAGAGACCAGACCCTGTTCTCTGCAGCTTTTGGAGGCTTATTTACCCATAGGAGGGAGAAGGGAGCATTCACTTTCCTGTGGACGGATTAGGTACAATCCAGGATCAGCTTCCAGGGGTCTGACAGCCTGTCTCCATGGATGCAGTGGGAGCCTTTCAGGGGGCTTCCTTCTCTGTAAGGTGGGGGTTAATCCGTTAATGCATGTTTATTGAGCACCTACTATGTGTCAGCACGGCAGAAGGCTCTGACCTCAGGGCGCTTCAGCTACCTGGTGAGCAAGACAAATGGACCACGAGGTAGAATGATTCTGAAGCAATTTACCAAGGAAAGAAAACCAGGCAAAGCAATAAGCGTAGATGGGTGGTCAGTGAAGGCTGCTCTGATGAGGTTGTGATTCAGTGGACAGTATGTGCAAAGGTCCTGGGGTGGGAATGTGCTCAGCTCCTTGGAGCAGCAGCATCAAGGAGGTGGGTGTGGCCAGAACAGGGTCAGTTGTGGGGAAGGACTAGAGGTGGGCAGACCCATAGGCTGGGTCACAAGGGGCCCCATAGTCCCCAGGAAAGAGTATGGGCTTTATACTCTGAGCACTGGAGAGCCATGGGAGGCTTTTGACAGATGGGCTGATTTTAATACTTTCCTCCTCCATTGTCACGATGCAGAAGGTATCCTGGGGCTGTGCTTGACAAACAAATGACATTGTTGTGAGCACTATCATTATTTCTTTGGGGATGTCCACAGGCTCTGAGTTTATATCCCTCCCAGGGCCTCAGGGAGGAAGTCCATCTCAGCAACCCTCTTTCTGCCTTGTCCAGCCTTCCTTTCTCTCCCACACATTAGCCCTGATCTTGGCCCTGGACTTATCGCGGAGATCCCAGGCCTCCGACTGGACGGAAGCACCTGCTTCCCTGAGCGGCCCCAAAGGAGGTCACAGAGGAGCCTGCTGTCCCCTGGGCTGGGGGAGGGAGGCCACTGTGGGGAAGAGAAAAGATCACACACTGGGCACCAACTACATACACGGGGTAGACCCTATGTCCAGGCTGCAATTGGAGGCCTTCCCAGGCACCCCTTCCACAAGGGCCTGGGGTGCCTGGGCGCACGTGACACCCCCACCACCACTGCTGTGAGGATCCAGGTGAGGAGGGTGAGGGACAGGAAGGCAAATGTGCACTACAGACCTGGGAGAATGGCCACTCTCAGGGATTTCCCCAGCAGGCTGACCCATCTCCTGGGGGTGCCTCTGAGCCCAGCTAGAAACTGCATCAGGGGGCCTGCGTCCAAGACAGGGTGCATCTGGCCAATGGACCTGCAGGAGACACCAGCCAGCGCTCTCCACCAGCCGGCAGTCACAGCGCCCAGCCTGGGTCTCCGTGGTATTGAACAACATCAGGCAGGTTCAAGGTCAGGTGTCCAGGAGTCAGATGAGTGAAGGAGCTGGCCCTTTAAGAACCCCCTGTCAGGGGCAGGTGGGAGAAGGGGCCACAAGGCAGGCAGCAGCGCTGTGGGGTGCCACCACTGTGACATTCTACACTGGGGTTGCTGGGAGGTGGGTGGGGGCGGTGCTTACAGAGTGTAGAAGCCCAAGGCCAAGTGCCTCCTCTCCACTCCCATACATCTTTGTCTACCCACCCACCCACCCATTCACCCATTCACCACCCACCCATTCACCCAGCAACCCTCCCCATCTGCCCACAGTCCCACAGATGCAGCCATCATCCATGATTCCCTATCCGTGCATCTGTGCAGCTCTTCTCAGTCTAACACTCTCCTTCTTCAAGCCCCAGTTCTGTGTCCCCTCCTCCATGCAGCCCTCCAGGCTCTTCAGACAGAGCACCTGGCTCAAACCTGATCCAAGGGAGCTGTGAATGAATGTGTCTGACTTGGCCTCCCCAGACTGGGGGCTCTTTGAGGTCCTGGGGCTGAGGCTCCTCAGGGACCCAGCAACCCCAGTGGGAGTTGGGTACTGAGGAGAAGCCCAGTGATCTCTGCCCAAAGTTCATAAAAGAAATCAGCCAGGCCTCCGTGGAGGAGGGTGCCACCTCCCCCCTCAGCAATAAAACCACTGTCATAGAAGCCCAATAAGAAGGCCACAGGGAAGAAAGGAAACTGGGCTTGACCTGTGTCCAATTTAAGGAACAGTAAGGAGTTCTGGGAGGAGACAGCTTCCCCTGACAATTCTACACTGTGTGACATTGGAGAGCTTACTTTACCTCTCTGAGCCTCAGTTCCTCCATCTGGAAATCTCTCTGTCTCATCTTAATTGCCCATGTTCCAGGAACCCAGACCTGCCCCAGGCCCCCACTCTTGATGAGAAGCCAGGAGGAGCCAGGCTAGAGAAAAAGAGGGGTGGCTGCGAAGGCAGAGGGCTGTTGGGGGGGCAGGGAGGGCACGGGACATTTTCTAACACGTCCCGCTTGTAACACACATACATCTTCTAACAGAAGCATCTTTACATGTTTTCTTTTCTGATTGCCGAAGTAATATGGACTCAGTGTAAAAACAGCTTCAGAAAACACAAATGTAATGTAAATAACCAAAATAGCTCCCTTGTCATAGCATTTAATTTCCTGAATGAATCTTTATGATACACTTGATGACGTGCTTGGGGCTCACTGGTAAGTTTGCAAACCACTGGCAAAAGAAACTCAACCCAGACGTGGTCTCTGACCTGGGCACAGGCTGGCACGCACCACGTGCTCCCAAAATATCCGTTTAGTACGTGAAATTTTTACAATAAAATCAACACCCAGAAATCCTTGTTATGAACATGATGGCTAATTTCATTCTAGATTTTTTTCTGTTTTACATTTTCCAGCCACAACTGTCTCCTGCTATACAAGATTTATTTATTTATTTATTTATTTATTTATTTTTAAAGATTTGATTGATTTATTTGTCAGAGAGAAAGAGAAAGAGCACAAGCAGAGGGCAGGGTGGAGGGAGAGGAGGAAGCAGACTCCCCACTGATGCAGGCAGCTCCATGCGGGACCCTGGGATCATGACCTGAGCCTAAGGTAGACGCTTAATGGACTGAGTCACCCAGGCGTCCCGGGTACCCATGATTTACCAGTCAAGGACCACGTTCCGCATGGAGGGACACCCATCTACCCTCTTGTGTTGATGGACTTTACTGTGCTCCATCTGGGACTCTTTGTGATTTCTTAAATGGATCCCCTATGGTTGGGCATTTAGGTCGTTTCCTGCAGGGATGCCTTTTGAGGACAGCCTTAAAAGTGGAATCGGGGTGGGGGAGGCGCCTGGGTGGCTCAGTGGGTTAAGGCCTCTGCCTTCAGCTCAGGTCATGATTCCAGGGTCCTGGGATCGAGCCCCTTGTCGGGCTCTCTGCTCCGCGGGGAGCCTGCTTCCTCCCCTCTCTCTCTCTCTGCCTGCCTCTCTGCCTACTTGTGATTTCTCTCTGTCAAATAAATAAAATCTTTAAAAAAAAAAAAAAAGTGGAATCAGGGCACCTAGGTGGCACCGTCAGTGAAGCACCCAACTCTTGGTTTCAGCTCAGGTTATGATGGATCTTGGGTCATGAGATTGAGCCCCCAAGTAGGGCTCTGCTCTCAGAGGGGCATCTGCATTGGAATCTCTCCCTCTTCCTCCCCCTCTTCCTCTCTTCCCACTCACTGGTGTGTGCACACACACTCTCCCCCTCAAATAAATAAATAAAATCCTTTTTAAAAAGGGGGGTGCGCCTGGGTGGCTCAATGGGTTAAACCTCTGCCTTTGGCTCAGGTCATGATCCCAGGTCCTGGGATCGAGCCCTGCATTGGGCTCTCTGCTCAGTGGGGAGAGCTGCTTCCCCCTCTCTCTCTGCCTGCTTCTCTGCCTACTTGTGATCTCTCTCTGTCAAATAAATAAATAAAATCTTAAAAAAAAAGTGGAGGGGCACCTGGGTGGCTCAGTTGATTGAACCTCTGCTTTCTGCTCAGGTCATGGTCTCAGGGTCCTGGGATCAAATCCTGCATCGGACTCTCTGCTCTGCAGGGAAATTGCTTCTCCCTTTCTGCCTGCCTCTCTGCTTACTTGTGATTTCTCTCTCTGTTGAATAAATAAATAAAATCTTCAAAAAAAATTTTTTAAAGTGGAATTATATTTTCAAGGCTTTTGATGGGTACCTAGGGTCACACTGCCTTCCATATTGGTACCCCATGTCTCAATTTGTTGCCAGCAGCAGTGGCTGAGTGTGTCCATTTCCTTGGACATCTGACATTTGCAAATAAATATTAGAGACGGTTGATTTGCAAGATGTGATGTGGATTAAAATCAGAGACCCCCAACCTGACATCTCTGGTTTCCAGAAAGTCCCGAAAACTCTGCTCAAATGCCACCTCTTCCAGAAGCTTCCCCTTGCCACACCCAACCACCTCCCCCATACATCTTCTAGCACTTTTCATGGGTCCTCTAAGTGTCTTCATAACTCCCATCTCTCCCTGACTTTGTTTCATTCACGTATTGGTTCACTCATCCACTAACCTTGCTGGGCGCACAGTAGGTCCTCAGTAAAAATTTGTTGAATACATGAATGTTCCCGAAACAACCATCAGAATCCAGGGATCGCTGTCATGTCCCGCAAAAAGGCTGGGCACGATATACCACGAGAGTGGGGTCAGGGCCCAGCGAGAAAAAGCAAAATCCACCCCCTGGAAAAGGCATTCTGGCAAGGTGAGGTGGGGGGCAGAGACAGTCAACCAGTTCCTGGCCTCTCTTGGCTTGTGAGCATTTCCCTCGATGTCTAGTTTTATGAACAGCCGGAGGGCAAATGAATGGTGTGCCTTTAACCACACAGAGCGTGGGAGGTGAACAGAAACTTTTCCAAAGAGTGACTCCCCAAGGTAAGGGTAAGAAGGTGTCCCAGGAGGTGACAGGCTGGGTGCTCTGGCCCTAGGGAGGGGCCTCCGGGCCTTGAGTGGCTGTGGAGTTGGACCTAGGAGGTTGGGGGTGGCGGAGAGAAGGGTTTTCCTCTCCCAGCTTGAGCTGACACCTATAATTGTCTCCAAACATAAAACACGAGCCCTGGGGCCCCATTGGTTGCAGTTCTTGGTTCCTGGTCAGCATGAACACTCTCTGGACAGAGAAAAAAAAAAAGAAAACAAAACAGCCCAACCTAAGCGCCTGGGGGAACCTGTATAGAGGTAACAGAGGGGCCTCCCAGTTCTGTGTCTACTAAACAGCTGGGGAACAGTCGACATGCTTCCCTATTGGAGCTCTGAATTAATTGCCCCCAAACAGGGAGGAAACCACCTGAAGGCCTAGTTCTGTCTCCATCCTACCCTCGTGAGCATGGTCTTCCAATGGCAGTGCGAGGAGTCATCGGAAATAAACAGGACTTAGTGCCGGACAGCTTGCATACAGTAGGTGCTCAATAAATGCTGGAACCGGTTATGGTTCTTATAGGCATCCAAGCCCCCCATGATCCAGCTCAGCCTTCTCTCCCACTGTTCCCCACAGCGCAGCGACACCAGGTCAGGCGCAGACCTCCAATTCCCCTCCAACCCCTTCGACCACCACACCTTTGTCCAAGCAGTGCCCTCCACTTAGAATGCCCTTTCTCCTTCCCCTCTTGCAAAACTGCTCAGTCTTTGAGGCGACTCGGTACCTGCTCCTGAAACAGACAGGAGGTTCCCTGCTTTGAGGCTACTCGACACATCAATTATCGTTACCATCGTGGGTTTCTTTTTTAAAGATTTTATTTATTTATTTGACAGACAGAGATCATAAGTAGGCAAAGAGGCAGGCAGAGAGAGAGGAGGAAGCAGGCCCCCTGCTGAGCAGAGAGCCCGATGTGGGACTCGATTCCAGGACCCTGGGAGCATGACCTGAGCTGAAGGCAGAGGCTTTAACCCACTGAGCCACCCAGGTGCCCCCCATCATGGGTTTCTTTTTTTTTTTTTTTTTTAGATTCTATTTATTTACTTGACAGAGAGAAATCACAAGTAGGCAGAGAGGCAGGCAGAGAGAGAGAGAGGGAAGCAGGCTCCCTGCTGAGCAGAGAGCCCGACGCGGGACTCGATCCCAGGACTCCCAGATCATGACCCGAGCCGGAGGCAGCGGCCCAACCCACTGAGCCACCCAGGCGCCCCCATCATGGGTTTCTAAGAGAGTGGTTCCCTCCTGTGAAATGGCAGTGAGAGATGGCCTCGGTCTGGGCCTCTGTGGGCTGGCAACTGCTTCAATGGGGCTGTGTGTCCCCCAGGGGCCAGGCCAGGGGGCTGGGCCTGCGGGAGGCCACAGGTGAGAGGCGGGACTCAGGAACAGTAGGGCGGGGTCTCAGGCCAGTGCTTGGTCAAAGCAGAACTGGTGGTGGCCTCAGGCCATTAGCAGAAGCTGCAGTTTTCTAGGAGGCTACAAGTAAGAGGCGTTGTGGGCCCTGCCGGGCTGAGGCGCTAGTGAGTGGCAGGCTGCTTCTGACCTTCAAAAACAGGCTCTCCCTATGGTCCAGCAGCCTTTGGATGGAGTGGGCAAGGGCTAAGTACCGGGATCTGAAGTCTCTTCTCCGGCTTCCTCCCAGGCTTCCTGGCCTCCAGTGGGCCCTGCACACAAGGGCAGGGCCTCCAGGCCAGCAGGGAGCAATGGGGCCCTCCCTCCAGCACCTAAGAGTGCTGGGGAGCCATGAAGGTATATGAACAAGGGAGGTGGGCCAGGCATGACTCTCTGGGGTGAGCCATACGTGGGGTCTAGGGAGGAGTCCAGGTGGGGTCTGGGTGGGAACCTGAGAGCCAAGAGGATAGCAAACGGTCAGCCGAACAGCTGAGGACCAGGGACCCGAGTGCATGTGGGTTTGGGCATGAGAGGCATCAGGGGCTCCCCTGGTTTTAGGCTCAGGGGCCTGGAGTAAGCGAGGAGGATGGAGGAGACCAGGGATAATTTGGGGACATGTGGCACTGAAAGAGGGACATAGAGGGAACTTCAGGGCTGAGATGCTGGGTCCTCTCCCCACCTGCCATCCTGAGGGATCACATGGGGACACACAGTCAATAACTGTTTACTGGAGGAAAGAAGGGCAAAGGGAGGTCCTAGCCTGGGAGGATGAGGTGATGGAAGAGGTTTATTGGGCACTCATTGAGTCCTACTGTGTGCAGGTCCTGGGATGCTACTGGGAACCAGTAGAGATCTGGGCCTGTCCCCATTGAGAAATGATCCGGTGTAGAAGTTATAGTCAGAGAAATGAATGTCTAAGTATGAACAGAGCTATTTGGAAAGAAAAGAATTTGTTCAATGAGAGATCATATCAAGGAGCCAGACCTGGACTGGGGGAGTGGGATAAGGCTCCCCAGGGAGGGGGGTAGCTAGACCTAAGGAACAGAGGAACTCAGTGAAAGGGGCAGATACAGGAGAAGGAGTTCCTGTAGAGGGCATTGCATGTGCAAACGCCCAGCAGTAAGAATGATGTACGTGACAGGGTGAACAGAGGGAGACAAAATGTAGCTTGAGCTCACTTGCAGGTGGAGGTAGTGGGAGGGTCCAGATGGGGCAAGGCCTTGGTGAGGAGTTTGAGTTCTATTCCCACCAGGCTGGAAGATCATAGAAGGATTTGGAGAAGCCCTCTTTGGCAGAATTAGGGAGGCATGAGAGAGTTGGAAGCAGGGCTGAGGGCTTCTGGGAGGAGACTGGGCCAGCACCAGGTAAAAGTACGCAGACTCAGGATGTCTTCAGGGCTGAAAGGATAAGCTGTATAGAGGAACAGACTCTTCATGGGTCAGGCTGATGACCAGGGAGGTGGTGGTCATCCCTTCTGGAAAGTCGGCTCCATGAAACCCACAGCCTGGGAATCCTGGGGCCTCTTACGTACTGACCATCAAGGCAGGTACCCGTTGTCTGGGGGTAGGACTAGAGCTCCAGGCTTTGCCTGTCCCGCACAGATGCCTGGGGGCATCTGGGGTCTGCTCTGTCCTGGTTGTGTGACCGGGGCATGTGCACAACCTTTTTGGGCCTCAGTTACTTTAGCTACTCAAGAGGGCACTGACGCCAGGCTCGAGGGGCGGGGGAGGATTCACTGGGATGAGGAGCGAAGAGTGAGCGCTGGAACGGTTTCTTCTGTCCCCCTAGGACCTGCCCGGTTCTTAATGCCATTGCTCTGGTGTCAGCCCACTTTGCCCACCTGTGGGGCTGGCCGGAAGTGCCAAGTCATCCCTGGAGTGGGACCCTTCTGCCACGTCCCACAGGTCCTCAGTGGGACTGTGCCCCTGTTGCCCAGTGTCACCTGCAAGGCTCCCTCCCTCCCTCCGCCCCCATCTTATGTCCCCACCCTGGACCACAGCTTCCGGGCGTCAGCTTCTGCAGGTCCCAACTAAAGCAACAGTGACCAAATTGAATGTCCTATGCTCTGGGTTTGCTCGTTTTCTCTACAACCCTTTAAAGAGGACCCTTCCCCAGTCCCTGCGCACACACACACACACACACACTCCTGGCCAGACCCTTCCCCGCCCCCATCTCCAGGGCATTTCAACCTCCCAGGCTCACATGTTCATCCCCACGTCACAGATGCAGAAACTGAGCCCAAGGACTGTGATGGCCACAGCCATGGCCACAGGCCCCGGGGTGGCCATGGGGGAGGAGGAGCGGCGGCAGCACCACGGGTGGGCACAGGCCTGACTCTGGACTCTCTGTGTTCTCCCAACTCCTCCCAAAGCCCCAGGTTGTGTGGGGCTTGGAATGTGAGTTGGGGGGTGAGGTGTCTTTGCAGGGGCAGACGTGAGCAGACCCAGGCGGACTCCAGGCCAGGAATCAGTACTGGAGTTGGCTTCTCAGCCCCTCCCTCTGCCACAGGCCCCACAGAACCGCAGGCCAGTGACACTCTCCCCTCCCTCTCAGCTCGAGCCCCGGGGTGGGAGGGATCCTCCTTGGTCTCAGATGCCCAGTGCCTGCCCCTCTTTGCTCCTCCCCACTCCAGCCAGACTCAGAAATCTTGTCCTTAAAAGTGCCAAGCACATGCCAGCCTCCAGGCCCTCGGAGCACCTGAGGTCTGCTTGAGGCAGGGGCCGACGAGAAATATTTCTAGAATAAGGGTGGACCACCTGGGGATGGCTGTTCCTGACACGACCAGAGGGCAACCCCTCATGTCTAAAGCACCTGTTTTGTGCTGTCACCAAGCTCTCACGGGGGAATTCCCTTTGACCTCACCACAACCTCACAGGCCCATTTTGCAGATAAAGAAACTGAGGTTCAGTGCTGCCCTGGGGCCTTGGTCTGCGGGCTTCTCCCTCAGGCAGCCCCCTCCAACCAAGTCTGTTTCTGCATCTCCTCTCCTGGACCAACTGAGCGAACAACCTTAAATGTTTACTGAGTACATGTTTTACACGGAGCGACCAACCTGCAGGCCCAAAGTTCGCCCTCCCGGCAGCCCCACTGAATGTGAGTAAACTGAGGCAAAACGCAGTTAAGTGCTTGCCAAAGCGAACACGGCTGGAGAACAAGGGGCAGGGTTTTCAAGAGGGAGTGTGACCCACACCCATTGTACAGAATGGTAAGCTGAGGTTCGGAGAGGTGAAGTGACACCCCTGAGGTCACAAGCAAGAACGCGCAGAGGCAGATATTGGCGGTAAGGTTAGTCCCATGTTCACTGCATAGACGGGAGGGGAGGCACAGAGATCAGCAGGGTGCCGGAGCCACACAGTTGTGGGCAGCGAAGAGTGGACTTGAACCCAGACGCGCCTGGCGGGTTTTGGGGATGGACACGGCACTTCTATGCTGAGGCCGTGTGCGGCTTGGAGTCTGGATTTCCAGGGGACGAGTGGCAAGGTTGCACCTGGGGGTGCAGGGCTACTGGACTAGGACGGGCGGAGCCACAGGGCTGGGGGCGGGGTTACCCCGTTGGGGCGGACTATGTGGAGTAGTACCTGGTGGGCGGGGCCTGGACGGGGCTGAGAAAGTTGACGGGGTTGAGAAGAAACTGTCGGCCAAATGAGGCAAGGGGGGTTTTTGGAGATTGCGGTGTCCCCTCTGGCAACTCCAGGGAGCGGGTGTAAACGAGGCTGCCGGCCATCCACGCACTAAGCGAGGGGAGGAGGCCGCTGGCCCTAGGTCCTCTTCAGGGAAATGAAGTCGCGATCCTCACCCCCTGTCTGCGCTCGGTTCCACCGGGCTGCCCTATGTCTGTTTCCACATCTGACAAATGGCAGGCCAGGCCTTATGTGAGCCAGACAGGACCTTTTGTACACCAGAGCTGGAAACTTCTCTGCACTCCGGAGGCTTCAGAATAAAGTCAGACTGCTCTCCTCTCCACCTTCTCTTCCCTCCACTCTCCCTCATTTGCTCACTCCAGCCACAAGCATTCCTCTTGGTCCTCGCTCAGGGCAACAACATTCCCACCTCAGGACCTTTGCACATGCTGGTCCCTCTGCCTACAGCTCCTTCCCTCAGCTCTTCCTCCTGATTGGCTGTTCCTTCAGGTCACTCAGCTCAAGTGCTGCCACCTGGCCAAAGTAGCTCCCTCCCCTCAGTATCAAATTTATGAGAGGGAAAAATGTTGTTGGGACAATTGGAGAGTTATACAAAAACATATAGAATTGGGTCTATACCTCACCAGGTATAGTAGGATAATCCCTAATGGATCAGAGATGTATTTGTAAACAGACACCTACAAACCCTAAAAGACAATGTGTGCACACTCTTTTACTGTTTGGGAAGGAAGAGAGCTTTCCTAATGGTAATTCAGAGCCCAGAAGAAGGGAAAGGATGTAAGTCTGTGAATAGAACAGAACAGAAGTTTTGTATGTCACCACACATCATTATCAATGTAATCTGGTAGATGATGAAGTAGGAAAAAGTTATATTGCCAGTTATTTTGAGAAGAGTTAATATACCTAATATATAGTTTCCCAAAACAAATAAGAAAATCAACTATCCTATGTCCAAAAAAGTGGGGGGGCAAGAAATGACAGTAAATAAATGTGATTGCCTTGAAAACATGTTCTAATGAGAAATGCAAATTAAAATTCCATGGAGGGCATCTCTTTGGACCGTCTCTATCCCATTCCTCCTTCCTACTACCTGGGATGGAAATGACGGCTGGAGCTGAAGCAGTCACCTTGAGCCAAGAGGCAATGGGCATGGAGGTCAAGATGGAAGGATCCTGAATCTCAGAGGACTCTGTGGAGGAGTCACCAGGCCTGCCCTGGACCATCTACCTCTGAACTCTTACAAGAAAAAAATTAAATTTCCATTTTGTTTGGGGAAAAAAAAATACATGGAGATAGAAGTGTGATCCTACTTCCTTGGTGAGGCTGCAGAGAAACAGGTATTCATTGCTCGTAGGAATGTAAAATAGTATAATGGCATGAAAGAGGGGAAAGGAGAACATATGTAACAAATCTACATGTTCATTTACCCTTTGAACTAGCCACTTTACTTCTAGGGATCTTTCCCAAAGAGATGTGAGTGAACTGCTGTAAGCAGCCTAGAGGGGATGGTGGAGGTGAATGACCCATACATCCACCCAGTGACGCACACGACCGTAAGAAGCAGCCAGAGTAATCTTTCTGTATGTTACAAAGTACAAAGAGCAAAGCAGGGAAAAGCACACAGAGTATGTTATCATTTATTGCTTATATTTGAAATGGAAAAATAATCCTTGAGGCGCATGGGTGGCTCAGTGGGTTAAAGCCTCTGCCTTGGGCTCAGGTCATGATCCCAGGGTCCTGGGATTGAGCCCCACATCCAGCTCTCTGCTCAGCAGGGAGCTGCTTCCTCTCCTTCTCTGCCTGCTTCTCTGCCTACTTGTGATCTCTATCTGTCAAATAAATAAATAAAATCTTAAAGAAAAATAAATAAAAGCTGGTTTCTTGTTTTCTTTTTTTGTTTTTTTTTTAAGATTTTATTTATTTATTTGACAGAGATTGAGATCACAAGCAGGCAGAGAGGCAGGCAGAGAGAGAGGGAGAAGCAGGCTCCCTGTGGAGCAGAGAGCCCGATGTGGAGCTCGATCCCAGGACCCTGAGATCATGACCTGAGCCAAAGGCAGAGGCTTAACCCACTGAGCCACCCAGGCGCCCCGGTTTCTTGTTTTCTAAATGCAATTTTGGGATCATGTCAATGTTTTGTATAGTTATAAAATAAAATTAAGGGCGCCTGGGTGGCTCAGTCAGTTCAGCGTTTGCCTTCGGTTCGGGTCATGATCCCAGGGTCCTGGGATTGAGCCCTGAATCGGGCTCCCTGCTCAGTGGGGATTCTGCTTCTCCCTCTGCCTGCTTGGGCACTCATTCCCTCTCTCTGTGTCTGTGTCAAATAAATAAAATCTTTGAAAAAAAATTATATGAGAGAAAGACCAAAAAAAAAAAAAGTCCAACAAAATAAAACCTTAAAATCAAAATGAGACAAATGAGGGGTGCCTGGGTGGCTCAGTGGGTTAAAGCCTCTGCCTTCGGCTCGGGTCATAATCCCGGGGTCCTGGGATCGAGCCCCGCATCAGGCTCTCTGCTCAGCAGGGAGCCTGCTTCCTCCTCTCTGACTGCCTCTCCGCCTACTTGTAATCTCTCTCTATCAAATAAATAAATAAAATCTTCCAAAAAAAAATGAGACAAATGAAACTGTTTTTGAGCTGGTGGTTTAATGCTACAGACAGAAATTACTTCAGATGACTTTAAAACGCAGTCATCTGAACACAGTACGTTCCCTGGTGGGCTTTACCCCGAGGACAAACAGAATCACTAAGACATCTTAAACTGTTTTTGACAATCATAGTGTTAGTAATAATATTGCTATTGCTATTCTGAAACTATTATATTTTTTGATAAATTCAATTAGTGATTTTGTGAATGTTAGCAACCAAGGTTTTCAATGTTAAAGGAAAGATGGACCGGTATAAAAACATGACAGTTAAAATTTTGCAATCCTAAATAACTGAATGGGAAAATCAGTCCGAACACAGAATGTATTATCTTCTAAAAAGAAAAAGCGTGCTTTGGCTCAGTCCACTGAAAAGGCCTAGAAACAGTAACCAGACCTGTAGCTAGGAGCCCCCTCATGACCCCTCTGGTCTCACTTCCCACAAAAGAAGCCAGGGCTCCTTCCTGGAGGAAGCACTGTTTCCATATCTGGGCAGGAGACAGGCCAGAAGAGCCAGGAGTCTATCGTGAGACCAGAAAGCAAGGAAGCTTCTACAGATCTTGAGGTCCTGTGAAAGGCGCAAACACCGAGGGTGCCTGCAGGCTAACTATGGGATGAGGAAGCAAGAATTAGAGTAAGGACCGGAGGGGTTGAAGCATGAGTGTTAAAAATCCATGAGTTCGTGTGGATGCTCAAGGGAAAGAGGGAGGGAGGGAGGGAACTAGACAGGGAGGGAAGGAGGGATTTCCTGGGTGTCGGGTGGGAGGTGCTCGGAATCATCTCACACTTCTACAGCCTGGCTCTGCGCATGCCTGGCACTCATGGGCGTTCGGAAGCAGGCGTGTCTGGTTGCTTTTGCTGTCATCCTGCAGCATGCACAGCCAGCCTGGTTGCTGGAGAAGGGCTGGACAGGTAGGGAAGCATCTCTGAGCCTCAGTTTCCCCATCTGGGCTGCCATGAAGCCCAGGGTACTGGGGATGTTCCCTCATTGGAGTGACATGGGGGTGGGGACCCCCAAGGCCCCAAGGTCCCATCTTCTTCCAAATCCAGGGGTTCAGGGAGATCCAGAGAGATGAAGCATTCCCGCCCTGGGGGAGGAGAGGCAGAGGGAAGTACTAAGAGCTCCCCACATTAAGACCCAAAAGGAGGCATGGAGTGTAACTATGACTCCCTTAGGCATTGATTAAGCACCAGCCATGGCTCCCAGGCCTCCTGGCCCCCCACCATCCCAGCGGATGATGTGTCTGGACCCCGCCCCCGCCCAAACCAGGTGGAGGGAGGTGGGCTGAAGAGGTCACAATGATTACTCTGCCTGTTTTTCCAAGAAGTTAACAGGCTCAGAGTGCTGGCTTTGCCCCACAGCTAAATCCAGTGGCTGGGGGGAGAGGGGGAGTCTGGGCTGCACCCTCACCTCCACCCCTACTGGCTGCTTCCAGAGGTGCCTATCTCCAAATTGGGAAAGGTACAAGCAGTCCACCCTGTAGCTGGGCCTCAGAAGGGGGTTCTTGTCATTTCCAGCCCCTTAACTGGATCTATCCCACCATTCTCTTATCCATTCTGCAAATATATATCAAGGCGTCTTTACATCACAGGTTCTGGGCTGGATGTGGAGGATATGATCAACAGAAAAGGCAAATATATAAACATGGAGAGGTCACATGGCAATATGCACTGAGAAGGGAACCAAACAGGAAATGGGGGATGGCCTGGAGAGCATGGTGGGGGTGGGGGCGGCTGTTCTGAGGAAGTGACCTTTGAGCTGAGATCTGAAAGAGGGGAAGAGTCAGGCACTTTGAGATGGGGGAGGAAGGGCATCCCAGCTGGAGGGCACAGCACATGCAAAGGTCCTGAGGTGGGAAAGGAGTTGGGCATATTTGAGGAAAGGGGCTGGGTGTGTTTGAGGAGCATCAAGGAGGGTGCTGAAGCTGGAGCAGGGTGAACAAGGGGGAGAATGAGGGAGAGAAGGCCAGGGAGATGGGCAGGGCCTGGGCCTTCTGGCAGGGCTGCACAGAGGAGGGAGGTTCCCTTCTAGGATGATGGGAGCCACAGGCAATTTTTAAAGGGTAACTTGGTGTATTTTTCAAATTCTGAAAAAGCCCGCTGTGGCTGATGTAGGGAGAAGGAATCATAAGTGTAACTATTACTAAGTTCAGCATTAATTAGGCACCAACCTAACGGGGCTCCCTTATCATCCCAGACCAAAGATGAGCTGGAGCAGTCTCTTGGGGAGAGACAGCCTACCCGAGGGGGTATCGGGGAGCGATCCTGAGAAGTTGGCCAGGGTAGGGAATGTTTGATGAGGACTCTCCTTGATCTGGGGAGACTTGGGGGGGCACTGGGCAGGTTTGAGGGTGGCCTGGGAGCTTCACATCCACAAATCCCAAGGGATGAAGGGAGATGCGGGACATGGGCATGATCTTGAATGTCCCCTTGCTGAAGACGTGCTGCATCTCCTGGAATGGACATACAGCCAAGACATCCACATTTCCCCTTGAAAGAAGGCAGGAAAAGGGAAAAAATAAAAATAGGTGGGGTCAGACCAGGCAGGAGGCAGCGTGAGATGTTTCATCATCCCTGCAGGAAGGAAGCGAGTTAGAGCTGGCCTGTGCCTCCCCACCCTGCGTCCCTTGGCAATGCCGGAGAAAGTCATTGCATTTTGCTGACAGGGCAAAGCTTGCTTAGCTGGCTGGCCTTAGGACAGGCCTCCAGGGAACATGGAGACTGTTCCCCAGTTGAGCGTGGAGTCAGACGGACCCGGCTTGGAATCCCTGTTCCTTCCCTGGTTCCCTGTGTGAAGCTTAGACACGATGGCTTTTTCAAATAATTGTTCTGGGGCAACCAGATATCCATGTGGGGTAAATCGGACGCTGATCCTTACCTCATGCCATATACAAAATCTCAACTTTAGGCAAAGCCCTTTCTCATTTTGAGTATCCTCTGGGAGATGGTCCCCACCTTGCAGAGTTGTTGTGCTATTGGATCCAGCAGGCCTGTTGTGTGATTGGAACTGAAGCAACCGCTGCCATTATTATTATTATTGTTTTATTTTATTTTAAATTCTATGAGACACCCATGAGTGCATGTAAAACTAGAGAAATCTGAATACAATCTCTTGGTTGTCTGAAAATCAACTTCCTGGTTGTGATCATGTATGAATCACGCAGGAGGTCAGCATCAGGGGAAGTGATGCGAAAGGTAACCCAGACCTCTCTGAATTCTTTCTTCCTTTTTAAAAAACAAAAAACAAAAAACCAACAGCTTCATTGAGATATGACTCACATACCATAAAATTCACTCGTTTAAAGGGTTCAATTCAGTGGTTTTTAGCATATTCACGAAGTTATACAACCATCATCACTTTCTAATTCCAGAATATTCTCATCACCCACAGAAACTCCATGCCCATTAGCTGTCACTTCTCATTTTCCTCTTCCCCCACCTCGTGCTAGCCACTAATCTACTTTCTTTTGTCTCTGCAGACTTGTCTATTTTGGACCTTTCATAGAAATAGACTCATATAATATGCGGCCTTTTATGTCTGGATCCTTTCACTCAGCATCATGTTTTTGTTTTTAAAGATTTTATTTATTTATTTGACAGAGATCACAAGTAGGCAGAGGCAGGCAGAGAGAGAGGAGGAAGCAGACTCCCCGCTGAGCAGAGAGACCGATGCGGGGCTCAATCCCAGGACCCCGGGATCATGACCCGAGCCGAAGGCAGCTGCTTAACCCACTGAGCCACCCAGGCATCCCGGGCATCATGTTTTTAAGATTAGCACGTTTCAGTATTTCATTCCTTTTGGTGGCTGAGTAATATGCCACTGCGTAGCTAGTTCACATTTTATGTGTCCATTCATCGGTCATTGGACATTTGGATGGTTTCTACTTTTTTATTTTTAAGATTTTATTATTTATTTGACACAGAGAGACACTGAAAGAGAGGGAACAGAAGCAGGGAGAGTGGGAGAGGGAGAAGCAGTCTTCCCGCCGAGCAAGGAGCCCGATGCCAGGCTCCATCCCAGTACCCTGGGATCATGACCTGAGTGGAAGGCAAATGCTTAAAGACTGAGCCACCCAGGCACCCCTGGTTTCTACTTTTGACTACTCTAAATAACACTGCTGTGAATATTCAGCTATAAGCTTTGTATGAATACATGCTTTCAGTTCTCTGTCTAAGTTTTGACAACTGCACATGAATCTAGAATTATTTCCAAATAAAAAGTTTAGGGCGCCTGGGTGGCTCAGTGGGTTAAGCTGCTGCCTTCGGCTCAGGTCATGATCTCAGGGTCCTGGGATCGAGCCCCACATCGGGCTCTCTGCTCAGCAGGGAGCCTGCTTCCCTCTCACTCTCTCTGCCTGCCTCTCTGCCTACTTGTGATATCTCTCTGTCAAATAAATAAATAAAATCTTTAAAAAAAAAAAAGTTTAATGAAGTTGGGGGGGGATATTTGCAGGGGTGCCTGGCTGACATAGTCAGTGGAACATGAGACTCCTTTTTTTCTTTTTTAAGTTTTTAAAATTTATTTGACAGAGGGGCAGGCCGAGGGGGAGGGGGAAGCAGGCTCCCTACTGAGCAGACCCTGATGACTGAACCACCCAGACGTCCTTTTTATTGAGATACAGTTGACATGTAACATTACAGTAGTTTCAGATGTACACGATTTAATATTTGTGTATATTACTAAATGATCACTCTTTAACAGTTAACATCCATGACCACACAGAGTTACAAAGTATTTTTTCTTGTGATGAGAAGTTTAAGATCTACTCTCTCAGCAACTTTCAAGTATACAATACGGTATTATTAACCCTAGCCACCACGCTGGACATTCCATCTAGGATTTATTTATAATCTCAGGAAGTTTATACTTTTTGACTACCTTCACCCACGTTGTCCCCCCCTTTTGTATTTAAAATAAAATAACAAAAGGAAGTCTCGCTTAAAGAATTACCTTTAGGGGCGCCTGGGTGGGTTAAGCATCTACCTTCAGCTCAGGTCATGATCCTGGGGTCCTGGGATCAAGTCCTGCATTGGGCTCCCTGCTCAGCGAGGGGGACTACCAGCCTTGCCCTTCCTACATCAGATATTGTGGGTGAAGTACGTATGTCTTATTTTTGTAAGTAGAGGAAAGAAGTATAAAAATTAAGCTTTTAAAAATGTCTTAGGTAATGCAAATACATGATCTCCATTTTCACTGCGTCCTTGGAGGAAGTCAGAATGATGATCATCCTTCCCGGTGTACAGACAAGGAAACTGGGGCTCAGAGAGATGAAGCTACTTGTCCAAAGACACACAGCCAGTGGGAGGAGCTGGGATCTGAACCTGAGCTCTCTGCGTCCAGGTCCAGAGCCTTTGCTCATACCCACTTGCTATCCTTCATCTGATGAACATTCGTAGTGTGGAAAAGCACAGAGAAAACCAGGCATGTCTCTGGGTGGAGGAACGAAAAAGCAACCACTCTGCTTTTGCTCTTCTGCATTTTCCAAATTGTCTGCAGTAGACGTGAAGGGTTGCGTGCAAAGAAAAATAAATACTTTAAAGTATTAACAGTTCTTGTCTGGAAAATGATAGGTAACTTCTGTTTATTATTTCTTTCTGCTTATCTCGTTGGTTGCTTTTTCTCCAGTAGAGTCACATTACTCGGATAACAACGACAACAAAATAATGAGACCATTTTTTAGATGCTGGAAGGCAGTGCCTGAAAATACCAACAGAGATTATCTCCATGCTGGGCGATTATGGGAGAGGTTATGACTTTTTTCGTTTGTTTTCTTTTCTGCTTCTTTGATTCTCCATCAGGAAATTGCCCAACGTTTTTTATAATCAGGGGGAAATGGTCACTAGGGTGGGTTAATTACCCTGGGTGCAACACCTCCTTGCAGGGACCGGTCTTGAGGGTGGGTCTCGGCCCCTTGCCCGGTTTGAGCTTCTAAGAGCTTATGGGTGCAGGCAGGGGTCACAGGCTCTACAATTCCTTGGAATTTGCACTGTGGATCCTGGAGAAGGAAAGCTCTCTTGGAGGCTCAGTACGTGGGGCTCAGACTCTCTCTGTTGCCACGCCCTCCCTGTGTTGGGGTGACAATGGAATGAAGCGATGCAGGAACCAGGAGGAGGCTACCTCTACCTGGTCACGCCTCCCTGCAGACTGGGGTTCAAATCCAACCCTGAGTGGTTGTTTTAGCCTCTGACAACAAGAAGCTGACATGAGGACAGCATGCAATGGGTGTCATATTATTGCTCTTGAAAGGCTCAGAACTGGGCGTCTGGGTGGCTCAGTGGGTTAAGCCTCTGCCTTCGGCTCGGGTCATGATCTCGAGGTCCTGGGATGGAGTCCCGCATAGGGCTCTCTGCTTGGCGGGAAGCCTGCTTCCTCCTCTCTCTCTGCCTACCTCTCTGCCTACTTGTGATCTCTCTCTGTCAAATAAATAAATAAAATCTTTTAAAAAAAATCTTTAAAAAGATCACATTTGTTTAAAAAAAAAAAAAAAAGAGGCACAGAACTGATGTCCATTTACCATGGCAGCATAATGATCCTGGTAAAAGCAAGTTTCTCTCTTGCAGGACATTGAAGTGGGAGCTGGTCTCAGGATAGAGCAGAGGAGGCAGACTTTGAGGAAGACATGGCCGCTGTTTCTGCAGGAGACACTTCCCCCCGAGGTTGCGCTGCAAACAGGGATCCCTGAGCAGTGTCCCTGACCTTGGTGTGCGCACCTGTTCACGGTTCCCCATGTTTGCTCAATGTTCCTGCCCTCATGTTCTTGCAGATTCCCTCTGTCAGGTTTACCACCACTACCTTGCCACCTGCCGAACTCCTATTCATCTCTCAATACCCAGTATCTTTTTCCAAGGAAGTCTTGTCCAACCCTCCGGCAGGGCCCAGCCCCCTACTCTGGGGGTCACCCAACCTCAGTTCTTCCCTCTAGCCTAGCCCTGACCCTGTAGGCCTGGGAGTATCTGGGTTTGGTTCTGCTCTTCTGGCAGGGGGGCTCTTCAGGACTGAGGTACGTCATGGGTCCAGAATCACTGGGCCCCGGCACCCTGCACAGAGCGGAGCCATCCATAAAATTTGTAAACAAATGATGTGAACATGAGCATAGTGGCACCAGTTTCTGGAACTACCTTTTATTTTATTTTTATTTATTTTAATTTTAATTTTAATTTTTTTAAATATTTTATTTATTTAGTTGACAGACAGAGATCACAAGTAGGCAGAGACGGAGTGGGAGGTGCAAGCAGGAAAGGCCAGATGGCGGGGGCATCAAATATCCCAGACGCTGTCCTTCTGTGAGAGGCAGCTGAGGGGTTCTGGCTCAGCGTGGCCCAGCTCGGAAAATTTCTAGGACTGAGGGCAATTGGGAGCAGCCCCCAGCCCCAGTCTAAAGGGCCTCGTTAAGTGAGTGTCTATGACAGTGATGCAGCCAGGAGAGAGTGGAAATCAAAACAGTCCTCACGCATAGAAGACCACGCCCATGCCGGCAACCCCACTGCTGAGACATGCCCCCCAGAAATGCAACACCAGTGTGCCCCACAGTTCCACTTCTAGTCAACCCAAATGGAGACCCCCCAAAATAGCCCTCCATGGGAAGATGGAGACCCTGTGCTTGAGGCGTCTGCGAGATCCTATAGACTATGAAAAGAGTTGGCGGCCAGCCCACAGTCACATGGAAGAACCTCACAGTCATTATGCTGCAAAGATACTCCCACTTACGTGAGATTCTATCAAATCTCACCAAACAGATCCATGTACAACAGTCAGTGTCATACAGCACCTGAACAGAAGGAAAGATAAACATGGCATGGTCATCCCAACTGATGCAGAAAAAGTGCCCAACAAAATCCAGCGCCCATTCAGGTTAAAAAAAAAAACCCACTCAACCAGTAAGAGAAGGGGACTTCCTCAGTATGATAACACTACAAAGCAAAACTCACAGGTCACATCATACACCGTGATGAAACACAGAAAGCTTGTCATCTGAGATCGGGAACAGGATAAGTGTCTTAGTCTGTTCAGGCTGCTGTGGCAAAGTAGCTGAGACTAGGTGGCTTATAAAAACCAGGAATTTAGGGCGCCTGGGTGTCTCAGTGGGTTAAAGCCTCTGCCTTTGGCTCAGGTCATGATCCTAGGGTCTTGGGATCGAGTCCCGCATTGGGCTCTCTGCTCAGCAGGGAGCCTGCTTCCTCCTCTCTCTCTGTCTGCTTCTCTGCCTACTTGTGATCTCTGTCTGTCAAATAAATAAATAAAATATTTTTAAAAATAATTTAAAAAAACCCAGGAATTTATTTCTCACGGTTCTGGAGGTTGGAATTCTGAGATCAGGGTGCCAGCATGGTCAGGTGCTGGTGACAACCTTCTTCTGGGCTGTCTTTATATACTCATATGGCAGAAAGAGGGCAAGAAAGTCCTCTGTGGGCTCATTTATAAGCCCACTTTGGGGCCCTTCCTCATTACCTCATCACCTCCTGAAGCCCTCACCTTCTCATACCATCCCATTGGGAGTTAGGATTTCAACATATGAATTTTGGGGGGACCCACTCAATTTAGAACAAGATTGCCCACTTTCCACAATTCTATTCAACTTAGTTCTAGAAGTCCTCTCCAGAGCAATTAGGCTAGAAAAAGAGATAAAAGGCGTCCAAGTTGGAAAAGAAGTAAAATTATCTCTGCAGAGGAGGTGCTCTTAATGTAGAAACCCCCCAAAGATTTCACCATTAAAAAAAACCTGCCAGAGCAAAATAAAAGGATATAAGCTCAACATGTAACAATCAGTTGCATTTCTATATACTAACAATGACAATCCAGAAAGGAAATTAAGAAACTAACTTTATTTACAATGGCCTCCAAAGAATCAAATACTTAGGAATGAACCACGGAGGGAACAACTACACTGGGAACTACAAAATGTTGCAGAAAGAAATTAAAGAAGACGTAAATAGATGGAAAGTCCTCCCAGGTTCATAGGTTGGAAAATTTAATATAATTAAGATGATAATATTACCCAAAGGGATCTACAGATTCAGTGCCACCCCTATCAAAATCATAGTGACATTTTTTTTTTGCAGAAATAGAAAAACCCATTCTAAAACTTATATAGAATATATTTCAAGGGGCCTTGCATAACCAAAAGACTGAAAAAGAAGAACAAAGTTGGAGGACTCAAACTTCCCCATTTCAAAACTTACTACAGGGGCGCCTGGATGGCTTAGCAGGTTAAAACGTCTGCCTTCAGGGTCATGATCCCTGGGTCCTGGGATTTAGTCCCCGAACTGGGCTCTCTGCTCCACCGGGAGCCTGCTTCTCCCTCTCCCTCTGTCTGCTGCTATCTCCCGCCCTACTCATGCTCTTTTTTTTTCCTCTCTCTCTGTCAAATAAATAAATAAAATCTTAAAAAAAAAAAAAACTTACTACAAAGCTTTAGTAAAATCAAAACAGTAAGGTACTGGCATAAGAACAGATATGTATACCAGAAGAATAGAATAGAGAGCCCAGAAACAAACACTCAAATATATACTCAAATGATTTTTTAAAAAAGATTTTATTTATTTATTTGACAGAGTTCACAAATAGGCAGAGAGGCAGGCGGGGGCTGGGGAACAGGCTCCCCGCTGAGCAGAGAGCCCCAATGCGGGACTTGATTCTAGGACCCTGGGATCATGACTTGAGCAGAAGGCAGAGGCTTTAATCCACTGAGCCATCCAGGCGCCCCCTCAAATGATTTTTCATTGAGATACCAAGACCGTACAGTTTGGATTTGGCAAAAACTTCACTACTTTGGATTTTTAAAAAATGGTGCTGGGAAAACTGGATCTCCACATGCAAAAAAAAAAAAAAAATTGTTGAACTCTTACCTCACACCATGTTCAAAAATTAATTCAAAAAAAAGAAAAAAGAGGCATCTGGGTGGCTCAGTGGGTTAAAGCCTCTGCCTTCGGCTCAGGTCATGATCTCAGGGTCCTGGGATTGATCCCTGCATCAGGCTCTCTGCTCAGCGGGGATCCTGCTTCCCCCTCTCTCTCTGCCTGCCTCTCTGCCTACTTGTGATCTCTCTCTGTCAAATAAATAAATAAATAAAATCTTTTTAAAAAGTTAACTATTAAAAAAAAAAAAAAAAAAAGAACTCAAAATGGATCAGAGACCTGAACATAAGAGCTAAAAATCAGAAAACATAGGGCAAAAACTTCACTACTTTGGATTTGGCAGTGGTTCATTGGATATAAACACCAAAAGCACAGACAATAAAAGAAATATACGCGTCTGCCTTTGGCTCAGGTCATGATTCCGGAGTCCTGGGATTGAGCCCTCCATCGGGCTCCCTAATCATCGGGAAGCCTGCTTCTCCCTCTCCCACTCCCCCTGCTTCTGCTCTCTCTCTCGCTGTGTCTCTCTCTGTCAAAAAAACAAATAAAATCTTTTTTTTTTTTAAAGATTTATTTTATTTATTTATTTGACAGACAGAGATCAGAAGTTGGCGAGAGGCAGGCAGAGAGAGAGGAGGAAGCAGGCTTCCCACAGAGCAGAGAGCCCGATGCGGGGCTCGATCCCAGGACCCTGGGATCATGACCCGAGCTGAAGGCAGCGGCTTAATCCACTGAGCCACCCAGGCGCCCAAAACAAATAAAATCTTAAAAAAATACATATATATATGTATTTGTGTGTGTGTGTATAAAATTAGAATTTATCAAAACTAAGACTTTTGTTTTGTTTTTTAAAGATTGTATTTATTCATTTGACAGAGAGAGGGCAGGGGGAGCAGCCAGCAGAGGGAGAAAGAGACTCCTGCCCAGCAAGGAGTCCAATACGGGACTGAATCCCAGGATCCTGGGATCACGACCCCAGCCAAAGGCAGATATGCAACCCACTGAGCCACCCAGGCGCCCCTAAACTAAGATCTTCCTTGCATCAAAAGAAACAATCGGGCGTAAAAAGGCAACCCACAGAACAAGAGAAAAAGATTTGCCAATTATATATCTGATAAGGGATTAATATCCAGAATATATAAGAACTCTTACAATTCAACAGCAAAAAAAGACGAACAGCCCAATTTTTAAACAGGCAAAGAATTTGAACAGACGCTCTTATGAAAGCAGATACACAAACGGCCAATAAGCTCACGAAAAGACGCTCCGCATCACTAGTCACCGGGGAGACGCAAATCAAACCCACAGTGAGGTATCGCTTTATGCTTATTAGGGCGGTGATCATGAAACCAAAGGGAAAACAAGCATGTGTGAGGATGTGGAGAAATGGGAACCCTCTGCGCTGCTGGTTGGAACGTGAGGGGTACAGTGTTGCAGCTGCTGTGGAGAACTGTCTTTTTTTTTTTTTTTTAATATTTATTTATTTATTTATTTATTTAACAGACAGAGATCACAAGTGAGCAGAGAGGCAGGCAGAGAGAGAGGAGGAAGCAGGCTCCCCGCTGAGCAGAGAGCCCAATGCGGGGCTTGATCCCAAGACCCTAGGATCATGACCTGAGCCAAAGGCAGAGGCTTTAACCCACTGAGACACCCAGGCGCCCCCTATGTGGTTTTTTTACTGGAAAAATTAAACTTAGAATTGCTGCATGATCCAGCAACTCCATTTCTGGGTGTGTCCCCGGGAGAACTGAGAGCGGGGACTTAGAGAGATGTTTGTACACTGAGTTCGTGGCAGCATTATTTACAACAGACAAAAGGTGAAGGCCACCCAAGTGTCCATTTATGAATGAATGGATAAACAAAATGTGGCGTGTATATACGGTAGGATACTAACCTTGAAAAGGAATAAAGTTGTTTTTTTTTAAAAAGATTTTATTTATTTATTTGACAGAGAGAGATCACAAGTAGGCAGAGAGGCTGGCAGAGAGAGAGGGGGAGGAAGCAGGCTCCCTGCCAAGCAGAGAGCACGACTCGGGACTCGATCCCAGGACCCTGAGATCATGACACGAGCCGAAGGCAGAGGCTTAACCCACTGAGCCACCCAGGCGCCCCAGGAATAAAGTTTTTGATTTGGGTGAATCCATATGGATTATTGAGGACATTAGGCTGAGTGAAATAAACCAGCCACAAGGGGAAAAATCCTAATCGATTCCACTGTTAGGAGTTCCTGGACTGGTCAGATTCATAGAGAGAGAAAGTGGAATGGTGGGCGCCAGAGCCTGGGCTCAGTCAATTAAGCATCTGCCTTCGGCTCAGGTCACAATCCCAGGGTCCTGAGATCAAGCTTCGCATTGGGCTCCTTGCTCAGTGGGGCGTCTGTTTCTCCCTCTGCCTCTCACTTATTCTCTCCCTCTCTCTCAAATGAATAAAATCTTATAAAAAAAGTTCTGGGCATGGATGGATGGCGGTAATGATTTGCACAACCATGTAAACATACTTAATACCACTGAAAAGTACACTTGCTTAAGCATGGTTAAGGTGGCGAATTTGGTGTTCTATGTATGTTTTACCACCAAACAAAAAACTGCAAAAAGGAACAATAAAGAAAATGAAAAATTAAAATTTAAAAGGTAATAACAACAATAATAGCAAGCTGTGTGCCCCCTGACGTGGATCTCCAGGGCATCTTGTCACCAAGTTGGAGCATGGTCCCCTTTACTCAGATGACCAACGTGGGGCTCCGTGATGTCCTGTGTCCTACTGTGGGTCTGGGCTGTCCGGGCTAGGATGCCTCCCATGGGGCCATCATAAGGCAGCTGAGCTGTCTCGGGGTCCTCGGGGTCTCCCAGAGTCTCCAACTTCTCATCTCTAAGACTGGTGTCCAGCAAGGCTGCCTGGAAGCGCCTTAGGCAAGATCCTTCCATTCAGTTAGTACATATCTTGCAACAAGATATGGTTTTTTCCTGTTCTTGTCAGTCTTACAGAGCAACTAAATATCAAAAAGACAGAATATTCCCGAGAGGGACTGAACTCTCTAAGACATGGCCCAATGCTCCTCATTTACCCATATGGGACTTCTAAGCTTTTTGCCATTCCTTAGGGGATAGCTGACAAATTGCAAAAAAAAAAAAAAGGAGAAGAATCACAACTCCTAGAAGAATCTGGAAACACCTTGAATCTAGTCCCGACTGTGAAAGGGAGGGATTGTGCTTGAGAGCAGCAGATGAAAGATTTGCATCCTCTTGTCCAAGTAGAAATGTAAGAAAGCCTTATAGAAAATGATCATGCAGCATCGCAGGGTAGCGTCCAAGGGGCCTCTGCTGCAGACATTCAGGGTTGGGTCCTTGACCTTGGGTAGCCCAAAGAGGTATTTCTGGCACTGCGCCACAGCTGAGGGCTCAGAATGATGGTTTAGCAACTTGTATTCTTACATCCCAGGCTGACTCAGTCTCCCCCCCAGAACCTCTTGAATCTGCACCCCCTAATCCCACAGCCCTTGGCCCAGGCCTTGACATTTCCTGCCTGGACTTGGGCCCTGACCCCTGCTCCTCGACCATTCCCCAATCAGGATGCTAATAGACCCATAATGACCAGTGATAAATCTTGTAATAGTTGGTGTATCTAACTAGACCCCTGTTCGCTCCAGTGCCTATTAGGGATCCCCATTACCTGGGCTCCTTGGCTGGTCTCGGAGCTCTTGCCTCTGCTGAAATACCCACCACTCCTCCAAAGGCACCCCTCCTGCCTGCCCTGCCCGCTCTCCTTCCGGCCCCCTCTGCCCAGATGCAGCCAGTCACACACCTCTGTGTTTTCTCCTTTGTGGTAGGGCGCATCACAGAAGACTTCTCAGAGGAGATGGCATTCTAGGAGTAGTGTGTAGGGGTAGGGGAACAGGGGAACAGCATACTGACAGTTAAAATTTATGTGTGAACTTGGTCGGCCAATGGTCCAAGATGTTTGGTCAAACACTCGTCGAGGGGCGCCTGGGTGGCTCAGTGGGTTAAGCCGCTGCCTTCGGCTCAGGTCATGATCTCAGGGTCCTGGGATCGAGTCCCGCATTGGGCTCTCTGCTCAGCAGGGAGCCTGCTTCCCTTCCTCTCTCTCTGCCTGCCTCTCTGCCTACTTGTGATCTCTCTCTGTCAAATAAATAAATAAAATCTTAAAAAAAAAAACACTCGTCGAGATGTTACTGTGAAAACATCTTCTAGATGTAGTTAACACATCTGATCAATTGACCTTAAGGAAAGGAAATTATCTGTGACACCCTGGGTGGGCCTTATCTAATCAGTTGAAGGGGATAAGGGCAAAAGCTGAGGTAAGGAAAAAGGCATTCTCTTCAAAACTGCAACATAGACATCCCCCCTGAGTTTGCAGGGAGGAAATAAAATAACGTTGGAAATAGATTTCAGATTTATTAGCTCTCACAATCGCATGAGCCAATTCCTTAAAACGAACCTCTTCGTATGTGTAATATACACATATCATGTTGGTTCCATCTCTCCGGAGAGCCCTGACTGATGCAGACACTCAGGTGCCTGGCACTGGGGGTTAGTAGGGCTTGCTTTTCAGAGACAGCATTCTCCTGACAAACTGAGAGCGCCCAGAGGCAGATCTCAGCCACTTACCTTGGCCTTTCCCCGGCTGGACGCAGACCAGGTTTTCAGCCTCGGACGCTACCCAAGACACCTGCAGGCCAAGGACACCCATTAGAGGCCTCAGGTTTCACAGTCCCGGGCAGAGGCTGCCCCCAAGGTGCTGACCCAGCCCGCCACCCTCGACCAAAATAAACCCCTGGGAAGGCGCTTAGATCAGCTACCCCCAAAACCCCATGGCCTGATCTGGGGTCACAGAGAGTTGCAGACCCAATGGTTGCTGAGAGGTGAACCAACTGATTAAGAAAATTTTCATTCTGAAGAGATCTAGGCAAGAGGAAGTGATTACAGCGGCTGCCTGGGTTGGGGGTGGTCCTGGGGTCCCTCCAAGGCAATTGGTGTAATCTCAGGCCTCTGTGGCTCCCTTCACAGATAAGTCAGGACGGGCAGCCCATATTCCTGATTTCTAAGCCTGCATGACTGGATCGCTCCTCTACCCAACCCAGGTGACAACTGACTAAAGTGTAACAGGGGTCAAGATAACGAGTCAGGACTTACCGATCTCTGTCTACAGCTGGGATGAGTGAAATTAGACGTCCACACAAACACCTGGACATACCTGGTCATAGCAGCACTAGTCCCAATAGCCAGAGGTGGAAATTAGCCCAAGCGTCCACCAACAGATGAATAGATGAACACAATGTGGCCCATCCACGCTGTGAAATACTAGTCGTAAAAAGGAACAAAGCTTGGGGCGCCTGGGTGGCTCAGTGGGTTAAAGCCTCTGCCTTCAGCTCGGGTCATGGTCCCAGGGTCCTGGGATCGAGCCCCGCATCGGGCTCCCTGCTCTGCAGAGAGCCTGCTTCCTCCTCTCTCTCTGCCTATTTGTGATCTCTGTCTGTCAAATAAATAAATAAACTCTTAAAAAAAAAAAAAAAAGGAACAAAGCTTGGACTTATGTTACCTTATGGATGAACCTTGAAAATCTTGTGCCGAGTGAGAGAAGCCAGACGCAAGAGGCCACCTGTTGGGGAATCCCTTTTCTGTGACATGTCCAGAACAGGCAAATCCATGGAGACAGAAAGTGAATGAGTGACTGCCAGGGGCCAGGGGAGAGGGATGGGGAGTAACCACTAATGGGGGCAAGATTTGTGTGTGGGATAATTTAGTTTTCTAAAATTGAATGTGGTGATGGTTGATCAAAGCTGTGATTCGCCTAAAAACCATTGTCTACTTTAATGGATGAATTGAAATGGCATGTGAATTATATTTAAATGAAGTTGTTTTTAAAAATGTTTCCCCAGGGGCGCCTGGGTGGCTCAGTGGGTTGAGCCGCTGCCTTTGGCTCAGGTCATGATCTCAGGGTCCTGGGATGGAGTCCCACATCGGGCTCTCTGCTCAGCGGGGAGCCTGCTTCCCTCTCTCTCTCTCTCTTTCTGCCTGCCTCTCTGCCTACTTGTGATCTCTCTCTGTCAAATAAATAAATAAAATCTTAAAAAAAAAATGTTCCCCCAAATCCCCGCATTTACTGAATATCCACTGTATACCAGGCACTGAATTGGGTGCTAGAACAGGGCTCAGATGGGGAGAGTCATAAACAGATGGTGGTAGCATAGAGAAGGGAAAGATGGAGCATTTGCGTGGACATGTGAAGGATGGAGGGGGGCATATGCATGTTGGGTTTTGAAGGATGAATAGGAGTTTGCCAAGTTGAAACTGGGGGTTAATCACGAACTCAGCTTTATCAAACCTAATAAAGAGAATACAATAATATAACTGAAATAATGAAAATGAAAACGAGTGCCTCCTCATTCATCTACACAAACTGAAGGAGTAATATACTGAGACATTTCCACACTCATCCCAAACCACACCTCACTCACCCAGGCCAATTCCTGATGATGTTGTTCATGTCCACCACAAAGACAGTGCTGTAAACAGCATGTCAATCTCTTCCTTCATTAAGCGTGTGACAAAATGAGAAATTCGGGGCCACACACACCCCTAGTTGCTGTCTATGAGGATAAACAGAAGGTCAAGGGCGGGCCTGACCTAGAACCTTCCCCAAGACCCTGCGTCCTCTCAGCCAAGCTAGATTCTTTCTGTCCTCCTTTCTCCTGGTGTGGCCAGTGCATGGCTCTGGCAGGTGGCCACAGACAGTGAGGAGGACAGACGTTCTGGTCCGAAAATAAATCGTGGCCCTGAATGGGTAAACAAGAAAGTAGGGCGGAGGAGGGGGCCGGGAGGGGCAGAGGGGAAAGAGAGAATTGTGCCTTTCCCGGGAAGATGAATGCAGCCTTCAGAGGCTGGCCTCCCAGGGCTGGGCCGGCAGCCACGTGCTCCGCCTCTGCTCCCAAGCGCCTGGTACCCGCTGTACCTTTCCTGCTGAGTCCGGACCCCTGGGGCTGATGCCTCTCTCAGCGTGGATCCCATCGTCGTCACTCCAAGAAGCGCTTTCCCTGCCCTCTCAATGTGGGTTTTGTTTTCTGCAACCCCAGCGTGGCCTTTGACCATTCACTGAGTGCAAGATGCTTCCTCTCTGTGACCCATTTTACAGATGAAATTGAGGAGGGGGAGAGTAGGCATTGGGGTTCGTGGTGGGGGGCTCCGGGGTCCTCTCCAGGACTGATGAGGGCAATTTTGAAGCTGGAGGCGTGTGCAAGTGTGAATGTGCTAGGACAACTGCTTTTGAGCTGAGTCTATCTGGGGGGTGGAGTCCTGGGTTTGGATCCTGGCTCTACCCACTCGCAGGGTATGTGCTGTTCCCTCTGGGATCGACATCTTAGCATGTATAGGCTTCTCCCTTCTCAGCTAGGTGACTCAGGCCCTGCCAGTTGGTCTACTACGGACCTTGGGTCACTGTGATTGGTTCAGAGACAGTCGTATGCCCCAGGTTGGGTCAAAAGATGCAGTGCTGCTGCTTCCACTAAAGCTATTAGATAACAGAGCTTTTGCAATGTTGCTTGAGTGGGTAAGGGTCAATCCAGAGTTGTTGGTTGCCATCTCATCTGGGAACGGAGCTGACACAAGGGCAGCAAAGCCAAGGAATGGAGAAAGATCCTGCCCAGTGAGGTTGGTTAAGTCCCTTGATCCAGCTGAGCCTGAAGCCATCTTTTTTTTTTTAAAGATTTTATTTATTTATTTGAAAGAAAGAGATCACAAGCAGGCAGAGAGGCAGGCAGAGAGAGAGAGGAGAAAGCAGGCTCCCTGATGAGCAGAGAGCCCGATGCGGGGCTCGATCCCAGGACCCCGAGATCATGACCTAAGCCGAAGGCAGCAGCTTAACCACTGAGCCACCCAGGCGCCCCTGAAGCCATCATTTTTAATTCCATTAACCAATGAGTTCCCTTTCGGTTTTATGCAGCCAAAAATTTCCCATGGATAGAACCCTTATTAGTGGTATGATAAAGATTTTTTTGGAAAGATATTATTTATTTATTTGATAGAGAGATATCACAAGTAGGCAGAGAGAGAGAGGAGGAAGCAGGCTCCCTGCCAAGCAGAGAGCCCGATGCAGGACTTGATCCCAGGACCCTAAGATCATGACCTGGGGCAAAGGCAGAGGCTTAACCCACTGAGCCACCCAGGCACCCTGTGATAAAGATGTTAAACAACCTCTCGGGGCCTCAGTTTCCTCATCTGTAAAACAGGTTGCGATCGTCTAAGAGGAAAGGAACATGTGTGGTGAGCACCCTGGGCTGTGGCTGATGTTATAAATCTTCTGATGTCATTAACAACACTCTCAGCTCCACGAGCCTCCTGTTTACTCAGATCTGGAAAGTTTTCTGAGGGACACGGTTGGGCCCAGCCATCCTCGCCCACTGCAATAAGCCACCCAGAACACTGAAGACCAGAAGGATGGAGCGAGTGGGCCTCTCAGATCTGGGCTCTGGGGCAATGGTCACATGATGGCTGTTCTGACATGGCTTCATTGAGATGGGGGCATCCATGCACCGACGGAACTGCTTGGAAAATCCTTCCTGATGAACACATGGGGTCATTTGGCCAAGCAGCTGTCTGGCGCACAGGGTCGGCCATTCTGTTTCCCTTGGCCCACTCTGGGGCAGGAGTGGTTTGTACATGGGGACTGGAGGACATGACACCCTCCACCCTGGCCTCCAGCACCTGTGGCCTGCCCTAGGAGCAGAGCCTGGAGAGAGGATTTGCGGGTGAGTGATTTTGAAAGAAAGCTCCCAGGCAGACAGGGGCGGGGAGCTTGTGAAGTCAGTGCAGGAGGGGGGAGACTAAGTAAGGGGGTGCCTTGTCTCTGTCCTACTGGGTGGTCTGGAAATGCTTCCTGCTTGAGGGGAAGGCAGCAGCGGTATCTATACCCCCACACCAACTGGTCAGGGCTGCCCTGGGGATATCAATTCCAGCCCAGGGCAACCCCCCCCACCAAATCACACAGAGCCAGAGAGAGGATTTGCGGGTGAGTGATTTTGCAAGAAAGCTCCCAGGCAGACAGTGGGGCGGGGAGTTTGTGAGGTAGGTGGAGGGAGTAGAGACTAAGAAACTGGGGGGGGGGGTTTGCATTCAGCTGAGTTCCTGGGGCTGTTGCTAAGTGGGGCAGGGATCCAGGGGTGGGGATGGCAGAGCACAGTGCCTGCTTCCATTCCCGCCCTTCCAAATTGTTCTTTTTAAAGTATAAATTGAAGAAGTCAGACACACGAAAGGTCACATAGTGTGTGATCGTAGTGATAAGAAATGTGCAGAAGAGGCAAATCCATAGAGACAGAAGGCAGATGAGTGGTTGGCAGGGCCTGGGGGAAGGAGGATGGGGAGTGATGGCTCATGGGCACAGGGGTTCTTTTGGGAGTGATAAAAATGTTGGGGAGGAACTACAGAGAGGTGGTAATTGTACAATATTGTGAATGTACCAAATGCTGTGGGATTGTTTGCTTTAAAATGGTTAATTTTGGGGCGCCTGGGTGGCTCAGGGGTTTAAGCCTCTGCCTTCAGCTCAGGTCGTTATCTCAGGGACCTGGGATCGAGCCCCGCATCGGGCTCTCTGCTCAGCGGGGAGCCTGCTTCCCTCTCTCTCTCTCTCTCTCTGCCTGCCTCTCTGTCTCCTCGTGATCTCTCTCTCTGTCAAATAAATAAATAAAATATTTAAAAAAAATAAATAAAATGGTTAATTTTACATTACATGAATTTTACCACAACAAAAAATGTATAAATAGGGCTCTATCCCTGCTGTGCTCTGAAGCCTCCCATGGCTCCCCATTGCCTCAAAACAAAATATATACTTGTATCTCACCCTTAAACCCCCCTACCCTTGACTCCTTCTTGCCTCTTTTTTTTTTTTTTTAAGATTTTATTTATTTATTTGACAGAGAGAAATCACAAGTAGGTGGAGAGGCAGGCAGAGAGAGAGAGAGAGGGAAGCAGGCCCCCTGCTGAGCAGAGAGCCCGACGCGGGACTCGATCCCAGGACCCTGAGATCATGACCTGAGCCGAAGGCAGCGGCTTAACCCACTGAGCCACCCAGGTGCCCCTCCTTCTTGCCTCTTTATCCTCTTTCCACAGCCAGGCTCATTTGTACCTCAGGGCCTTTGCACACGTCATTCCCTCTGCTTGGCATGCTCTTATCCATCCTTCAGATTGCTCACGAAATGTCACCTCCCAGACTGGACCCCATTACTACCCTTTCTTTGTTCCTCAGATGTTTCCTTCAAATCACTGACTGCAGTTGGCCATTTCACTGTGGTTTTAGGCATTCGGCAGAAAGTTGCAGTGGTTAGGTGTTCCTCAATCGTGTGGCAAACGAATGAATGAATGAATGAATGAATGAAGAGTGAGTGAGTGAGTGAACCAACAGATAGATGGAGGAAGGCAACGGAGGGACTCTGCCAGGGAGAAGCTGGAGCGACTTTCACAGCAGCCTGCAGACTGAGGTCCTAAAAGGAAGCGGTGCTTCATCAACCAGTTGACACGGAAAGAGACTGTCTCCATTCAAATCTGGTGCTTTTTTTCCTCAGAAAAGCACAGCTGTCTCCGAAACAAAGACCTACAATTGCTGCCAACACGTGCTCCGTCATTTTTGCTTCCTTTGAATATTCTTCAATGGATTTTCTTTCCAAACTGCACAGGCTTGCTTTCATGGTGTGACAGGCATGCAGCGGGGGCGGGGCGGGGGTGGGGTGGGAAGGAGAAGAGGGGGGAGGGGGGAGGGGCGCAGGAAGAGCCCCTGCCCCGCCCTTACCCATTTCCCCAGTTTCTGGCCCCGTTTTCTGGTCTTCTTGGGGCTCAAACACAGCTGAGCCTCCTTGTAGATAGGGGATAGGTCCCCATTGCACAAAATTTCTATGAAAATCACATCATACTTCGTAATGGGATTTTATCTCCATATTTATGCTCTTGGTTAAACGCTCCATCCCATTTCACATCTGAAGTTCCCTTCATTTTTCCCTTCCTTCCCTCTCTTTGCTTTGTCCCGGATTCCGCCTGAGGGTCCTAGATCTGTGGATAGACCTCATGCCCTGGGCTGACCTCAGTGGGTTTGCCCTTGTGAGGGAGAGGAACGAGGCTTTTTGTGTTTTTTTGTTTGTTTGTTTGTTTTTTGTTTTTGTAATAAGGCTTTTAAAGACGCTGTCTCTGGTGGGTCGGTCCAAAGGCTGGAGTGGGGTACAACCCTGTGGAAAAAACAGCTTGGCACTTCCTCAAAACATAGAGTACCTCATGATCCAGAAATTCCACTCCAAGTTATAGACCCCAAAAAAGGGAAACAGGTGTTCACACAAATCTCTGTACACCATGTTCATGGCTGCGCTGCTCATGATCGTCAAAAAGTAGAAACTGCCCACATGTCCATCAGTGGATGAGTGGATAAACAAAATGCTGTCCATCCATGCAATGGAATGTTGTTCAGCCAGAGAAAGGAATGAAGCTCGGACACACGCCACGATACGGATGAAACTTGAAAACACCATGCTCAGTCAAAGAAGCCAGACACGAAAAACCCACAGGTTGTGTGGTTCTATCTATAGGAAATGTTCAGAGCAGGCAAATCCACAGATTTAAGAAGGGGATTAGTGATTGTCAGGGGCTGGAGAGGTTAGGAGAAATAGAGAGTGACAGCTAATGGGCACAGGGTGTCCTTTTGGGGTGATGGGACAGAATGTTCTAGAACCGGACAGGGCTGCTGGTTGCACAACATGGGGAATGTACTACCTGCCACTGAATTGTTCCCTTTAAAATGGTTAATTTCATGTTATGTTTACATGAATTAGAAACCAAAAAGTTGGGGCAATGCCCATGGAACCCAGCAGGGAGGGGGCATCGTCCTTGCCAACACAGGCAAGCAGGCAAGCAGGCAAGCGCTGGGTGTTAGCAGTTCTAACGTTTAGCTGGCATGTGGTCAGCAGGAGGGCACTTCTTCTCGGGCAATTTATTTGCTGCCTGCATTGCTGTCCTCTGAATCCCTTACACAGAAATTCTTCTTGGCTGATGTTCCAGGATGGGAGGGATATCTTTATTCTACAAATGAAGAAACTGAGGCATTAAGGGGTGAAGGGAATTTTCCGAGGTCCCCCATTGTGGCCTGCCCAGCACATCGCAGGGTTTAGGTAGAGGCTTGCGACCTTTATCTGTAGCAGGAGGAGCACATGCCAAAGTCGATTATAGTATTCCAAACCTCAAGTTCCGCTTTGCTCGGAGCTGCCCTTGGGCAAAAAAAAGCAAGTCACCGAGACGTGGATGTTGAAATCTCTGAAGTGGAAACTTCACTGCTCACAACCAGACTAGGAGCTCCAGGAACTGAGAGCAGGCGGCACTCCCCCAAGTGTGACCTGAGAATTCCCTGGAGAAAACCAGAGTGAAGCAAAGCTCAGCTCATGAGGTCCCCCTCCTGGGGTCTGAAGGAAGTGGCTGGTCCCCAATCAGAGAGAAGCTCAATTCCTGGGAATGTGCAAGTGCCCACGGCAGTGATGTGGGCTTGGTGGGAAGTAAACCGCGAGTACACGCGTACCTGTGAGTCTGCCCGTATCGGCAGGTGTCCGTCCTTGAGCTTGTCCAGGCACGTATGTATC
Source organism: Neogale vison (assembly GCF_020171115.1). Classification (NCBI taxonomy): domain Eukaryota; kingdom Metazoa; phylum Chordata; class Mammalia; order Carnivora; family Mustelidae; genus Neogale; species Neogale vison. The sequence goes on along the minus strand of NC_058096.1, from coordinate 212,114,271 downwards.
TCTGGGTGTGGGCATGCATGTGTTTGTATGGGGCTGTGTGTGTGTGTGTGTGTGTGTGTGTGCACATGTGTGTGTGTCTGTGCGGAGCTTCAAGACCAGATAAGACCAAGTGGAAATCCTGGTGTTGAGTGGGGGTCTGGAGTCAGCCTGTTCAGGGCCCGTTTCTCCATCAAGAAATGGACCTGCTTCTGCTGGATGCAAGGATTGGACTCCATGAAGACCAGGAACTATCAGAAGATTTGGCACAGGATACAGTCTGTGCTATGGGCTCTGAAGTCGACACCTGTGATATTCTTTGACTCTCAAAGCAAATTCAAGGCTGAGTTTATCATCCACATTTTCAGACCCTTAATTTTCTTGCCATTTTAAAATGATACAAGCAGAAGCTTCAAACCACACAGAAATGTATGCAGTAAAGTGAATATTTGGGGTGCCTGGGTGGCTCAGTGGGTTAAGCCTCTGCCTTTGGCTCAGGTCATGGTATCAGGGTCCTGGGATCAAGTCCCACACTGGGCTTTCTGCCCAGCAGGGAGCCTGCTTCCCCCTCTCTCTCTGCCGGCCTCTCTGCTTACTTGTGATCTCTTTCTCTCTGTCAAATAAATAAATAAAATCATAAAAAAAAAAGAGTGAATATTCTACCCACCACCCAGCCCTCTTCCCAAAGGGACATCTGTTAATAGGTGGGTGTGGAGTTTTCCAGAATTCGTGACCACGCATTTACAGATTGGAGTTTGTATTTCTATTTCTATATAGTCCAATATGGTATATTTAAATGGTGATGGAAATACTGTAAAAAGTGGATTTTCTTTCTTTTTTAGCAGCATCTTTATTTTTTTTAAAGATTTTATTTATTTATTTATTTGACAGAAGAGATCACAAAAAGGCAGAGAGGCAGTCAGAGAGAGGGAGAAGCAGGCTCCCTGCTGAGCAGAAAGCCCTGCTCAGCAGGGAGCCTGCTTCCTCCTCTCTCTCTGCCTCCTTGTGATCTCTCTCTGTCAAATAAATAAATAAAATCTTTAAAAAAAAAAAAAAAAAAAAAAAGAAAGCCCGATGCAGGGCTTGATCCCAGGACCTGAGATCATGACCTGAGCCAAAAGCAGAGACTTTAACCCACTGAACCACCCAGGTGCCCGGAAAAGTGGATTTTCAATTAATGGGACATCCTTGACTCCTCTAGCTCATGCTTCCTTATCCAATCTTATGGACGCAGGCAAGGGAGTCCCAGAGGGCACAGAGCTTGCTCAAGGTCACCTGTTGTCATAACCCCAAGCTGAGACGTGGCTAGGGTTTACCGCGTATCCCAAGGCGGGTCCCTTCTGTAAGGATGGGACTTGAGACACAGTTCACTTGTTTGTTGTCCTTTCATTGAACATTTACTCGATGCAATCCCCTGTGGAGGCAGCCCCAGCCCGGGTACAACAGAGCTGGGCACCCTTAGCTCAGGGGGTCAGGGAGGGCTCTATTTGGAGAGAGAAGGGTGGCAAGTGGGCCTTGGAGGTTGAGTGGAGGTTCCCACAGGCATAGTGGGGTCTGGGGGCAGGGGGAAGCGTCCCCCCGCCATGTTGACCAGCTGGGTGGCTTTGGAGCCCCTCAATACTTGACATTCACATGTAGGAACTGATACCCGACTCCGGGGCTAAACTCTGAGTCCCAGCCACTGGCTGGAAAGGTTGCTGCCTGCCTCAACGCCGTGCCAGACCCACCCACATGGGGAAACCGAGGCTGGAGCAGGTGTGGAGACTTTGAAGAACCGGTGCAGCCTGGGGCCAGGCTCTTCTTCTTCCTGAGCCTCAGTTTCCCCAAGAGTACAATGCGGCAGGGGGCAGCTGGCAGAGTGGGAGCTAGGCAAGAATCTGGCTCCAGCTCCAACACTGTCAACCTCCCTCCACCCTGGAACTCTCAACCCCCCAAACACACGGGAGTTCCACATTACTCCTCTCTGGCTGACCCTAGGCCTCAACCCTTCCTCTCTCAAAGTGGGTTGATTTGGGGGTGTGATCCCACCCTCCAGCTGGCAGCAGAGCAGGGCCTGGGTGTACCGTGACTGGGCTTGGGGAATCTTCATGCACAAGGTCTGCCTCCCAGGAGGGGAAACAGGTTCCAGATCAGGACCAGCCCCTCCTTAGTAAGTCATCTCTCCGTGAGAGGTCCTGGATTACTGCTTTTAATTCTGCAAGCCCAAGGCCTCATTTTCCAGGAAGGCAACCAAGGCTTGGAGAGTCCTAGTGCTCACCAGCTGTGGGGAGGGTTGCTGTGGCCTCCTCCCTGCTGGCCCATCTCTGACCTTTGAGACCCACCTCCATGGGTGGACACCAGGCAGCCATTGGATGGAAGGGGACATCAAGAACTGGAGGGACCAGGCTCCCCTCTGCCCAGGCCAAACAAGGCCACCCGTGGGAAGCTCAAGGTCCGGGGGCTCAGAGTGGGGGAATCTGGAGGAAGCACAGAGGGGTGGCAGCTGGGTCCCTATCTGGAGCAGAGCATGGGGACTGGATCTGGAGGGGTCAGAGCCCACGCTCTGTGGTTCAGTCCACCTTGAAGGTAGAGCCTGCCTCTTCCAGGGACCATAGCCCCCCACATCCTGGAGAGGCAGGTACAGCTAGGGAAATTGGGGTGCTAATGGGGTCACCCCAAAATTGCATAGCACAGGAATGCTGTAGAGGCAGGCAGTGAAGTAGGGGAGATGCCAGGAGCATGCCCTTGGTCCCAGAAATGCCATTTTGAGGGCTTTATCCACAGAGAGTGCTGGGATGTAGGAGCCAAGGTTTGGGAACAACTCAAATGCCTCTGGGTGGGGAACTTAAACAACAGTTCATTACATGTGTATGTAAATTTTCTGGGGAAAAAATTTTTTTTAAAGGATTTATTTATTTGACTGTGGAGCTCTAGTCGCATGAGACGCAAGTCTCCACGGAGCATACCTGGCGTCTTTTTTTTTTTCTAAAGATTTTATTTATTTGACAGAGAGAACTCACAAGTAGGCAGAGAGGCAGGCAAAGAGAGAGAGGGGGAAAACAGGCTCCCTGCTGAGCAGAGAACCCGATGTGGGGCTTGATCCCAGGACTCTGGGATCACGACCCGAATCGAAAGCAGAGACTTTAACCCACTGAGCTACCCAGGCGCCCCCGGCGTCTTATTTTGAAAAAAGTTTTTATTTGATATTTATATTTCATGTTTATGTGGGAGTGGGGGGGCAGCTTTTGTTTCTTACTCTGCAAGTATGTGCTTCCATCGTTTGCAAAGCATACATACACGTGTTGCTTGAACATGCAGGTCTGCGTGCGTCACGTACCCATGTTACGGACACCCACGGTTGTGCACGCCGAGCAAAAGCCTGCTTTAAAACCACAGCTGCTTTACACATTCTTCTCAGGGCCTTGGGACACCCCAAAGGCTTCCAGGAAAGGGTGCTGGGGAGGAGAAGGAAAGGGGAGGGGCCCTCTGGGCCAAGAAAGGCATATTTAGGTTCAGAGTTAGCTCTGAACAACAAGAGAGCAGAGGAAATCCTTCCTGCAAGACTAGAAGAAAATCCTCCCCAGGCTTCGGAGTGGAAACAAGCCGAAGATCAAAGCCTAAACATGGGTGTCCCAGGCTGGAGACTCTTCCTCCATGTGTCCTCATCTAAGTGACCTTCACCAGCCCGGGGAGGTAACAAAATGAGGTGTTGGCCTGTTAGGGGCAGCTGCTGAAGAGCCAATCTGCACATCCCCTCCCTCCCTCTCTTGAGAAGGGGTGAGAGAGGAGGGGGGGCAGCTGTGGGGTCCCGAGTGACTGTCTCAGGGAGGGAGGTCACTGAGGTCCACAGTCAGGCACTGTCCTCTCAGGCTCTTGTCAAGATAAAGGCAAGAGGAGCGCCTGGGTGGCTCAGTGAGTTAAGCCTCTGCCTTCAGCTCAGGCCCTGGTCTCAGGGTCCTGGGTATCGGGCTCTCTGCTCAGCAGGGAGCCTGCTTCCCTCTCTCTCTCCCTGCCTCTCTGCATACTTGTGATCTCTCTCTCTGCCAAATAAATAAATAAAATCTAAAAAAAAAAAAAGAAGTCAAGAAAAGGATGTTTTCTAGGACACAGTAGGGTAAGGGGCACCCGGGTTTCCACATCAGTTCCTTGGGGGCCCTGTTTCATCCAGCCCTAACTGGCCCCTTCCTGGGTCCAACAGCAGCCTGGCTCCCGCAATCAGTCTGCCCTCAGGGAGAGGCCCCTGCAGGTCTGGTTTGTGCCTGATGCAGCCTCTGCCCTCAGACCTTCTCCACAGGGCTAGAAGCTGTCGGTGGGGGAGTCAGACACAGAGTCGCAGCCCGCAGAACAGCAGGGAGCTGAGAAGATGCCCCATAGGCAGGCCTCTTTGGTCACGGGGAGGCCCAACCAGTAGCCCCGGTTGAACACCTGACAGCTGGAGCCCCGACCCGGGAGTGGGTGAAGCCTTGAGGGGGGCAGTAGGGCAGGTATCCCAGATGCTCTTGAAGGTGGGTTTCATACCCAGCAGTAATCCCCCACTCAGAAGAGGACATGTCTATGCCCTCTGGTTAGCCCTGGTCCCTATCTGCTCTCTGGCACCCTCCGGGCTTTCCCAGCAACTCAAAAGGCCCGCCGGTGGGGGCGACCTGGCGGAAAGGCTCTGGCAGGCAGAGGGCGCAGCTGGGGGGTCGCGGCATGTCCAACCCGCTTCCCTGCAGGTACTTCAGCATCCGTCACGTGGTCCCCGACCCTCCACGTTTTCAAAACACATCACCAGAGACCATGGAAAATTGGGTTTCCTCTACATTTATTGCAACTGCTAAATGATTAACAACATTCACAACTTCTTAGATTAAAAAAAAGAAAGAAAGAAAGAACAAACCGAAAAACTTCCGTTTTGTAACATCACAAATATCTTCTAGGTTTTACCAAGGACCAAAAACGCTAAATTCTCTATATGATTTCCAGTGATGGAAACAAGCCAGAGACAGTAAGCACCCAAAGTGGCGAGTTAGCACTTTCCGGATGCCTGTCGTCCTCATGGAAGAGACCCTGGAACTAGAATGACAGAAAAGACACTGTGACTTTGACGAGGCTACGCAACCGCACATTGCGCTCGCACACACGCTCCCTGCGAGCAGCCCCTGCCAGAGGGGGCAAGGGCGGGTGCCGAGGGCCTGTGTGCCCCGGTCCCTAGCCAACGGCTGGCATGAGGACACACCACCAGGCTCCGCCCCGGCTCCCATGACGCCACCCCCCAGGAAAAGCATCACCTGAGTGCTCAGAGGACATTCCAGGATCAAAAAGGTATTCCCTTTGACGTTTGCCAAAGGCTCCCAGGGTCAGCTCAAAGCGGGATGTCCCCAGGAGGAAGAGTGGCAGGAGGCTGCGGGGACAGGGCTTATAGCCTGGGAATCCCTATTTTACTTACAGATAAAAGCGGAGTGGACCAAGAGCGAAGATACTAGCACAGAGTGAAGATGATGGGCAGAGCTATCTATGCTGCAGGAAAAGAGCCAGAACCTATCTGGGGAGTCCACGTCTTGCTCGGGGCCAACGGGCGCTCTGTGAAACGCCAGAGAGGACCAAGGCCCTGTTCTCAGAGTTCCATCCACCTGCTCCACCCACGGCCAACAAGGAAAGCTACCGGAAGGATGAGGAAAGAAAGGAGATGAACCCCTACAGCTGTGGTCCCCGCACCCTACAGGCTGCTTCAGCTGTGCCGAGTCGTCTCGTCATCTCCCCGGCCACAAAGATCTGCCAGGAGCCCACGCGACAGAGCAGTGAGAAGCAAGGAGAGCCTGGAGGCCGCACCTGATGCGAAGAGACAGCACAGGCCTGCGACGGGGGTGCTGGTGGTGGCTGTGGTGGAGGTGATGGTGTGGGCCCCTCAAGATGGAGCCTGAGGAGCCCAGGCCTAGAGGCGAGGCCTATGGCTTTAAGAAACGGAAGACGCGCCGACATGGTAACTCACAGCTGTGCCCCTGTCCCCCCAGCTTGCAGAGTCAGCAGGATCCCAAGGCTCCCGGATCCGAGCACGCATTAAAAGCTTCCACACCGCTGCTTGACGAGAAAGGCTTGAGAGCCCTGCAGCCCGAGAACCTCGCACGTAGCTGCAAAGAGTGCGCGCCGGGAGAAGAGGGAAAAGCGGCGATCACGCGCCTAGAAATAGCGGACAGCTGCGGGCCCGCCCCACGAGGACGACGCTTTCTGTTCTGTACAAGGGCCCTGACAACACAATTCTTTGCCCTGAGGTGCATGCCAGAAACGATGCTTCCTGAAGAGTCTACACCCCCACCCCTTCGTAGAAGAGACTCCATATGTGGTTTTTCAAAAAAGCAAACTGCAGTGTGTGGATTCTAGGGAGATCAGCGAATTTGAGGGAAGTTTCATCAACATAATGATTACTCCCCACCAAACACAGCTCTGTTATCCTGTCGCTCAGCTTCCATTCCGTCTCTCGGGAGCCGAGCCTCCATCAGTCACACGTTCGTGGAATCCAGCATCTCTGCTTCTCAGATCCTGAGCCCCAGCCCGCAGGCTGTGCCAGAGCAGACTCCACGAATACCGGATTACAGCCCCTATTTACGGCCTAGAAGCAACGAAAAGCCTCCGTCTGTCACCATTTTGGCACTAAGTTTGCAAAGAGAGCACCAAAGAGAGCAAGGCGCCCTGCGACGGGAAACGCGACCAGAGCCGGTGCTAGAGCACGAACAAGGGACCGGTGCTTCCAAGGGCAGCACCACCTGCCGTGGTGGGAGCCTGGAAAGACTTGCAGGGGACTGGCTGCCGCAAGCATTTGGAAGACGGGGAAAGGCAAAAGCAGATCGAAGTGGGGCACTCTCGGGACCTCCACACCAGAGCTGCAGAGGCGCGCGGTCTCTCGTGGACGCGCCAGACCTACTTGGCCACTGGCTCCAGGGCAGATCCGGGCAGAGGCGGTGCTTTAAGAGTAACTGCTGCTTCGAGCCTTATTTGTCTCACCAATGGTTTCATCTATTCAGGGAGAGAATGATTTTGTTCATAACTGAGTTGGAAATTACAGGTGGGAAGGCTACTAAGAAGAGAAGAGAAAGAAGGGAATGTTTATATGGGCCCAAGGCCCTAGAGAAGGAAAAGGATTTGAAGATGCTCAGAAAAGGGATGTGGCAAAGCAGCTGCCCGGTGCAGCGCCGGTTTCCAGATCGCCCTCACACTCGCGGGACACCAGGCCCCTCCCAAGGCCCGCTGGCGGGCTGCACGCCTGTGAGCGCGGGGCTCGCGCCTTCCACCAAACCTGGAAGGGGAGAGGTGGGACACGTCCACATCCAAACACTCCTTGTTAACCTCACAGAATGTTTTCGTGCATGTCCGTGTGTGTGTGTGTGTGTGTGCGTGTGTGGTTTCCTGTTTGGTTTTGGGGGAGGAACCGCCTCTACGTACCAGCACGTCAGCTTGGGCGGAACGCCCCATGCACCAGCTCCCACACATACCTATTTGTTGGCCCGTTTGTGTCTGTACATCTGCATCATCCTCTGACGGAACACGTCAAATGTGTCTTCCTTGTGCTCCTGCCCGTCGGCACCTAACCCCTCCCCTTCCGACGCAGTTCCCCTAGGAGCAAAATGGAGAGTTAGCCACACCAAGCACAGAGCCTGGCCACAGGGGACTGGCAATGGCACAGGGGGTCAGAGTGGATGGAGGCATGTGGGACACGCAACAGGGAAAAGGAGAGGGGAAAGTGAAGACACGAGTCACCGCGTGGAACAAGGGTACTCACCTGCGCGGCTGTGTGGACTTTCTGAGCGGCGGGCTCAGAAGCCTGATTACAGCAGAAAGCCTCCCCCAGCAGGTGGTAAGCTCAGTTTTAAATGCAATCCCTGCTGGATATTAATGGGGCCTAACAAATTCTGGGCCATCTTCTCCCACCCTGCTAGCTGGCTTATGGGTTCCCAGAAAAAGCAAAGTGGTTTTTATGGAACTACCTAGATTACCACTGAGCTTTTCTGACAATAAGGAATGTGGCTGAAATGCCAGGGGCCAAGAAACCATTTAACTCATCTGTGTGAGTGCAGCAAGGAGCCTGTAGGAACACCTGTATATGTAAATTATCTGCTTCTCATCTCATCTGAAGACTCCCTTTGTCAGGAAAAAAAAACCCTGCCAGTTTGAAGCCATGTTTAACATGAGGGGACCCAAGAAATCGGGCTGCGGATCAAAGACTCAGGACCAGAATCCCAGAGAAAGCCTCTTCTCTCCAAGCACGCTGCCCACCCCATCCCTGGCCCCAAGCGCCTGCTGCGTACACGCTGACGGGCTCCCTGATGCCCTTCCCACAGGAGCCCAGGCCATGGCCCTCCTTCCAGCCCATCTTCTGCAGCATCTGGAACCCCAGGTTCTTGTCAGTCAGCTTCTGCTGGGCGAAGTCAAAGTCCTTGGGTTTCTGAAGAGAGATAAGGGTATAGCACGTGATCTGCAAAAAGTGCCCGGAGCAAGGGCCTGCTGTGCGGCACCTGGCACAGTCCAACACCCCCCCACCCCTCCCCACCCCCCCCACCCCCCCGATGAAGCCACGGGCTGTTTCCCACTTCCCAGCAACACTCCCTGGGTGGGCTGGGGCTTCTAAAAGTGGAGAGTAAGAGATGCCCCCACAGAACCCAGCCAGCTCTCAGGCCCCAGTGTGACCACCAGCACTGTGGTGCTAAGACCATGAGGAAAACCCTGAGGGGCTGGAGGGTCTTGGGGCCAAGAGGTCAGCAGGAAGAGCCCAAGGTGGTGATGACCAGAGGGTACAGCCCCACACTGGGGTAACCAGAGCAGAGGCTTGAGGCAGCAAGGCCCCTGGTGTAAGGAGTCAGAGGGGAGGCAGGGCTGAGGCAGGAGGGGGCCGAACAGGCCATGAACCTGCTATAGAGACACTCTATGTGAAAAAGTGGCTCACAGGGTCCTCCCTACTCCCCCACCCTGTTTGGAACACGCCTATGGGCTTCTGGAACTTGAGCAGTGACCCTATCCTGGAAACCTCTCCGCTCGCCCTCAGACATTGCTCAGCAAAACTGAATGACTTGTTCATCTGTCCAGCTGCCCTGTCCCAGGTCTGGGAGCTCCCCAGGGGCAGAGACTGGGTTTTACTGGGACTCTGGGATCCATGTCTAGCACAAAGCAGACCTCACTGAAAGCTGGGAAAGCTGGAAGGAATGGGGCTAGGGAAAGACCCTACAAGTAGAGGAGCAAGATGCCCTGGATAAGACATGGGCGCCAGAGCCGGTTGTGGGAAGACAAGTTAAAAGGCCTGGGGGGGCCTCTGGAGAGCCTGCCCAGTGGGAGCAGAAAATATTTCCGTTTATGGGGCGCCTGGATGGCTCAGTTAGTCAAGCGTCTGCCTTCAGCTCAGGTCCTGATCCTGGGATTGAGCCCCACATCGGACTCCCTGCTCAACGGGGAGCCTGCTTCTCCCTCTCCCTCCACCTGTCACTTCCCTTGTTTATGCACGCATGTTCGCTCTCTGCCAGATAAACAAGTAAAATCTTTAAAAAAAAAAAAGTTTCCATTTACTCATGAATATTCATAAGCACACACTGTCCCTACCACCTGAGCCTATTTTTAAAAACATTTACTTAACACTGAGGACAGTCTGGGTAGGCTGAGAAGGCCACACGGGGAAAGGGCTCCTGCATCCGGATCAGCTGGTGCTGAGGGTAATGGTGGGAGTCTGAGGGGCTGAGCAGGAACACGTGCGGGAGGCCGAGGGGGTGGCTAAGGCAAGGGAAAGGCCGGCCACAGGTCCGCTAAGGGCAGATCCGCACCCCTCCGGGAAAGCGGCTCAGAAGGAGCAAGCTGGAAGCTCTTGGCCCACCGAGAGACTAGAGCTCGCAGGCCTCGGCTGCACAGCCAGTTAACATGCATTTCGTTTCACCCATAAACCCCCTCTGAACCAAGTCACAGATGTACAAATGGAGACTCGGGAACCACATGCTGAGATCAGGGGGCCAGGCTGAGCCCAAGCCCGGGTGCCCCCTCACCCCGACCACCGGAGGCGCAGCTGGCTGTGAGCACCAATTCGAACTGAGCGCATCAGTTAGGACCACGAGCTTTGGGCCCAGGAAAGTCCCCCCTCCAAGCTGTTTGCCGACCCTGCCTCTGGCTGCTGAGACCGACAGCACTCTCGAACAGGTGTCCTCCACACAGGCTTTCCTGACCACCCCACACCGGCAGAGCCCTCACCTGGTTCCTGACTCATCTCCCTGACCTCTAAGGACCTGAGATGTGCCACATATGTCCTAGGTGACCTCGGCCAGCCTTACCTGCCCCCATGTATGCACCTGTCTGGAGTGCACCCCATCTCCCTGAAGACCTGCCCCCCACCCCCGCCCCGGGTCTGTCCATTTCAGACAGTGGCAGCTCCGAACTCCGAGCTGCCCGGGTAGACAACCACGGAGGCGTCCTGCATGCTGGTCTTTGGCTATTCCACACGCAATCCATCGGCAAGTCCCACTGACTGTGTCTTCACCCTCCCGGCCCCTGGCTCTCCCCAGCCCCCCGTTGACAGGCTGTTCTCAGCACAGCAGCCGCAGCGGCCATGTCTTCCCCTCAAACTACCACCATGGGTCCCTGAGGGCCTCCCCCAGAGAAGAAGCCTCACTGCTGACATCTGTCTACAGGCCTTCTATGAGCTGGGGCCTCACTGCCTTTATTTCCTCACCTCCTTATCCCATGTGGGTGCCACAAAGGGCTACCTGTTGACACAAGACCACCCTGGGGCCTCTCCCAGGCCTCCCTGAATAAATGGCACCCTCAACCCCACATTATTCCCTATTTCCCTTAGACCTGATTCCAGCACACGGGCCACAAGAGTCTCACACATTCCTGTCCCTGTTGGCCCTGCTTGCTGCTGCCTCCAGGTGGCAGACGGGGCCTGGCACATGCGCAGAATCTGCCAGTTACTGCACACATATGTGCACACACCCATCCACACAATGTCTTGGCTTCTAGCCAATCAGTGAGCTCTTTAGCTACATTTACAGTCCGCTAAATCCAAACTGTAAGGGCCAGGACGTTACCTTGTTCATCTTTCCCAACACAGTGCGTGTATCAGGCCTCGCCTATTGGTTAAATAAACACATTACTACTCACCTGTGCTTCCGGCAACAAAAATCAGTTTCAAGAAATCCCCAAGGAAAAAGGCTGTTTGTTATGCTTTGTACGTTGTGCGGTCTAAAGTACCAGTGTTCTTAGTTATAAGCCACAGTGTCCTTTAAAACTCTGGCAAATCCCAACTGGCATGTGTGAGAACTTGGTCATGCTCACCTTCTTTTTGGACACGGGCCGCCCCCGAGGTCTGTCGTAGGCAATGCGAACTGGTTCATGAACTGGAAGACACGAGAAACATACCCGTACACACACATGTCAATTTCTCCGCATCTCTCAGCACCGCCCGCACTGTGGCCTGCGGGCTGCCTCTCAGGAATCACGGGCACCAGGAGCACAAAGGCAGGAATACACGGGCCCCAGTGAGGGCTGCTCAATGGGAGAGTCTACTTTAACAAAGGACTTCCCGCATGTATGATGAAGGGTTCGATGCACAGGCCACTTTCCATGACTCTAACAACACGTTTTGCTTCAACAAATAAATTATTCACAGTCTCCAGCCCTCCTAGAGTTTCTGCAACTGTTCTGCTGATAAAGACTTAAAAGTCCACATAGAACTTTCCAGTACAAAACAACCGTGGTTCTCATACAGAGCACTGAATCACATTATAGCCTTATTTTTAATGAAGGAGAGATCAGCAGGGCTGGGTTTTTTCTCATCAACCACCTAAGGAACTGAGAGCTTCCAAAACAGAAAGAGCTCCACTTTTTCCCCATGAGAGACTTGAGGCATTGGGAGAGGCTGCCAGCAGCAGCAGGAAGTTCTAAAGGACGTCTGAATTGGGTAGAACAGCTGGCAATCCGTGGTAGCGCCGAAGTTTCCAAACACAAACCACAGGACTGTTCTGTCAGCAGGAGAAACTGATGCTCTTGGGAATTAAGTGTGACAGTGAGCACAGAAGTGACCCAAGACGGGGCACCGTTTGCCACAACCACCTCCCAGGAAGGTACAGCAGCAAGCACAGCCCAGGCCTGCGTTTGTGACGACACCTGGAAGGGTGGGGGGCACAAGGAATAATGAGGGCCAGGGCCGGTCCATCAGAAGGTCGCACACGATCCCATTCTGTCTGCTGACAGTCTAGAAAAGGAACAACCATGAGGCCAGAAAATGGGGAGGGGACCACAGAGAGGGACAGACATTTCTGGAAAAAGGCTCCAGCTCCACCGTGTTGGAGCAATTCCTGGCTGTACATGATCGCCCAAGCTCCTCAGACTGTGCCCCTAAGAAGGATGTGTGTTACTGCTGTTAAACGGTACCTCAAGAATCTTAACCCTCCCCACAGAAGAAGAGCAGATGACCTCCCGTGGCCCAGGCAGCAGAGCACAGGGCACATGGCTCCCACTAACCCTACCCAAGACCAGCCCCACCTGTGCCCTCCTTCCTCATCATCACTAAGCAGGCATCAGTGCCCTGGGCCGTCCAGGGACTCAGAAGGCTGGGTACTCCCCAAGGTCGCCAGCAGGAAACAGCTGACATGACCAAGGCCTGTGCCCTTCATGGCTGGGGCTCCTCCCCTGGACTGTGAGCAATCCTGGAAACATCGAGCAGCCTCTGATGCTGACACACGGCCGCTGCACCAACACAGCAGCACGTCCTCGGACTGCCAGCCCTACACCAGCTGGCAACGCGAGCTTCACAGGAACATTTCGGAGTGGTATGCAAAACCACAATTATTTTAGGTTAAAAACACAAGACCAAAGAACTTCATGTTCTGTTGGCCCTGGGGGGTTTAGGGAAATAACGTCCAGGCTGGCAGGTATAATCAGAGGCGGGAAGGGGGACAGGGACCAGCTGGTCATCTTGTGGCTAAAAGCCTGGGCTAAAGGCCAGTAAACTCTTCCATACTGTCAGGTGATGTCGTCTGGTCTCCACAACTTTTCCTGGTCACCACTGAGCAGCACGGCTCCTCTGAGGTGCTGACCGGAAGGCCGTGTTAGGGCAGATGGGACGATGACCTGGCACTCACCTTTGGGCTCCTGGATGAGACACAGCCTCTTGGGAGCTGGGATCATGCCGACCTTCAAGGACTTGCTACTGACCCTCTTCCGGGGGAAGCAGGCCCCCGAGGAGGCCTGTGACAGCGCAGGTGCCCCAGCTGGACCATCTTCGGCTGCCTCACTCGGGAGGCCATCGGTGGGGGGGCTGCCCTCAGAACCCTCGGACTTGGCAGCTCCTCCTGCGGACCTGGAGGACCCTCTAGGAGTGGAGACCTCTTCACCCCCCTCCTCCTCGTCGTCGTCCTCCTCCTCGTCGTCGTCCTCCTCCTCAGGCATCACCTCTGGGCTTTCCAGCTCAGCCTCGTGCTGAGGGGGCTCATCTTCGAACTCTCCTTCCCCTTCCATGGGATCAAGGGGGCCTTCCTGAGAATCCGCGCCCTCACCAGCGTGGAGGTTCAGTGGAGACGATGTAAAACAAATCGACGGGCATAATTCAAATACTTTCTTTCGATAGAATTTGAAGGCTGAACTATTTTGGTCATGGAGAAACCTAGGACAAGGATGAAGGACACTGGTTAATCAGAGTGACCTCTGAACATTCATATTTATTAAACTGTCCAGAAGAGATCCAGCAAAGCTGGAGTGGGACCAGGAAACAAATAACCTAACCCCTTTCTACCAACTATGGTTGATGGTGCAGCCGCACAAGGAGATAGAGATCCGAGGACGGGTGGTAACCGAGCAAAGAGGCCTCATTGCTTTTCAGGGGAGAGAGGTGGAGGAACACGGTACGCAGGAATGACCAAGGAATGTGCTGCTCTAGCATTGCAGTCAGAGATACAACCTGGCCCTCTCCTCATCCCCTTCTAGTCTGTCACCAGACACCCTGGGACTCATGTGCACTCGCTGTGACTGTACGGTTCCTTTCACACCGCCAGGTAAGACAGAGGAAGGCACATCACTCCTGCCCCTCATTCTACAGTGAAGGTGCGTCAGCGTGGTGGCAATACTGCCTCTCTGAGCCTCTGGGTCCCCCGGCCACCTTGATCCAGGGCCACAGCTAGTGTGAGAAACTGAAAACATGCACGAGGACACAAATACACTTGGACCCAAGTAAAGAAACCCTTGTTCTTGGCTAGAGCAACTCAACCTCATAATGATGTCAATTCTTCCCTGATCAAAGTATCAATGCATAAATCTATCTCAATAAATGCCTCATTTTTTTCCTGCATTTGAACATGATTCTAGACCTCACAGAGAAAAAAAAAAAAAATCTGTAAGGGTATCTGGGAGAACTCTAAATAAAATCAATGAAGGGTTCTGACCTTACAGATATTACAGTGTAAGAGGCCCCTACAGTTACAGCAGTGTGGTACCAGTCCTTGGATGCACGGACAGAAAACACCAACACAAAGGTCAGAAACATGGTATCTGAAGTCAGCTACAGAGATGGCTTAAAAATAAACTACACTGGGGCACCTGGGTGGCTCAGTGGGTTAAGCCTCTGCCTTTGGCTCGGGTCATGATCTCAGGGTCCTGGGATTGAGCCCCACATTAGGCTCTCTGCTCAGCAGGGAGTCTGCTTCCTCCTCTCTCTCTCTCTGCTTCCCTCTCTGCCTACTTGTGATCTCTGCCTGTCAAATAAATAAAAAAAACAAAAAACAAAAAACAAAACAAACAAACAAAAAAACTGAGAAAGAAAAAGTCCAAAAAAACCAATAGAAAGAAGGGCAAAGATTAAGAACTTGAGCCCTCCAAAAGATAGCTAGAATGAGAAAACAAGTCATAGACCAGGAGAAAATATCTGCAAATCATATACCTGATAAAGGACTCCGATAAAGGATGTATGTAGTGAACCCTCAAAACTGATTAATAAGTAAAAAAAAAAATTCAATCAAAAGATGGACCGAAGATCCAGACACTTAAGTATAGAAAACACACAAGGACACCTGAGGGCACTCAGCACGGCTAGTCCTTGGAGAAATGAGAACCACAGCGCAACCCGGTCTCCCTGCGCTGGGACGCTAACATGACCAAGCTGACACGAGCAAGTGCTGGCGAGGATGGGGAAGAACCAGAACTCTCGTCCAGGCTACTCGAAATGCAAAATGGTGCCACTCCTCGGAAAGGCAGCTTGGTAGTTTCTTCCGAAGTTAACCATAGACCCATCATGGAGCCAGCCTGTCCTTGGTATTTCCTGGAGAAAAATAAAGACCTTATCCACAGCTGCTCATAGCTGCTTTATCTGTAACCATCCCAGACTGGAAACATCTCGGTGCCATCAACAGGCAGTGCAGAAACCACTGGTCTAGCCGCACAGTGGGACACACTCAGCAGCAAAGAGGAATGAACTGGGCGCACACGCAACAAACATGACTGACTCTGAACGACTGCGCTGGACAAAAAGTGAGAACAAGCTGCATTTACAAAAAATTGTAAAAAATGCA
This sequence comes from Neogale vison, assembly GCF_020171115.1. NCBI lineage: Eukaryota > Metazoa > Chordata > Mammalia > Carnivora > Mustelidae > Neogale > Neogale vison. Next base: position 212,098,807 of record NC_058096.1, on the reverse strand, counting down.
AACTATTTACAACACCAAAGCTCTTTTCAAGGACAAACGTTTCTTTCTTTCTTTTGTTTTTTTTAAAGGGACAAATGAACAGTCCACAGGAAAATAAAGGACACAAGTTTATGAAAAGATGTTCAATTTCACTCCTAAAAAAAATGGAAACTAAAATTTCATGGAAATGAGAAATTTCTCATAAATCCTATTGACCCTAAGGCATGCCAAAAGGTGAGGGGTGGGGACAAGTACTCTGGATACTGCTCTAGGCGTGGCCCTCGGGGAGGGGGATTTCTATTATCTAACAAAATTACAAGTGCACTGACCCTGGGGCCCTACAGTCCCCCTTCTGAAAGATACATGAAGATCCTCTCCAGGAAGTCATTGTGTATGAGGCCAATGATAAGGCCATAAGAACAATGTGAATGACGAAGGCTGGGGAATGACCCTGGTGTGGCTACATGTGGAGAATGACAGTGGACAAAAGAATGAAGGGACAGGTGGGGAAGGCACAAGGGACTTCTGGATAGGTGGTGAAGGGTAAAAAGCAAGATGCACAAGTGTCTATTACATATAGAAAGTTACATGTAAGAACAAAGGGGTTAGTGGTAGAAGAACAAGGGGAAATGCACACACCCCCTAGAATTGAATGAAAATGGTTTCCTGTTGTTGGTGGGGGGATTCCCACTCAGAGACTTCTCTGAACTTACCTTCTATAATTTCTACTTTAGAACCATTCAAATGCTGAATTTATTTTTAAAATTAAATTAAAAAGGGTAGGAAAAATATAGCTCTAAACTGAATCTCTGTAGAAACAAATGAACCTGACTATATGTCAAATTGATGACCTAACCACACACAAAAAAAGGATTTAACTCAGGTGACTATTGAGCACGTTAGAGGTATAATTTTTCTAAAGGAAAAGAAACACAAAGTCACTTTGACATTTATTATGTATGTGTGCTGCCAGGTGCAGTCATTCTCAAACTGCTCCCTGAGCACCGGACTGGGGGACAGAGGGAATCACTCTACCTAATGTTGCTGTACAGTGGGGGACTCTGTGTGGGGACAGAAGGGACAGTGCCGCCTTAGGAACATTGCTCAGAAAAGGCTGTCAGAAATGGTGACAAACTCAAACCTGGCAGTTGCAGGTTCCCAGAATACTGCAGAACTCTCACTTGGAGAAAAACAGACAGACAGACAGACAGACAACACAACCGATGGAATGCTCCCGGCTGCCCTTAGCCGAGCCATCCCCTTCACTGGGTCCTGCCCAACTGTGAGGCGTGCTAGGCCCAGCTGGCCCCAAGGTCACCAGGCCTGTAAAAGGCAGGACGGGCTGAACCCCATGAAGCCGTCGGTGCTCCCCAAGGCTGGACTGGGTCTCACAGGAAGCAGGAGGCAGGCCCAGTGCAGAACCTACTCAAGGTCCCCAACAAGCTAGAAGAATGTGCTGGGTCACTACTGGGTCTCAGCAATGCTCTAGGACACGTGTAGTTTTCAACCCTAGTCTTCATTAATTAGACTAAGGCATGGCTCTCCAGCATGGTAGGAGCAAGGCAAGGGTCCAGAGTTCCCAGCCGATGGGAGGATACAATACGCACAACATGGGATCCCCACCTGGGTTACGGCTCAGCACCAGGAACATGGAGCTCCTGGGCAGCCTCCCCCTGAAGGAGGGGAACCCGCCCCACAAGGCAGGGCAGGCTCCTGGTTCTGTCACCTGCAGGCTGTGTGCTGTTGAGTGGGAACCGCATCTGAGGAATGACAGTGGTAGCAGCACCCCCTCCTGGCATAAGGATGCCAGGCCACTGCTAAGTGGAAGTGCCAGCTGCCCACGGCTGGACCGGGCGCCATCCATCACCACCCGGAGCACTGGTGTGACCAGGGACAGTGCCCTGCCTCCCCCTCCCCCACAACACTCGGCCTCTGTAAAGGTTCTGGGGAACCCACTGGCCTCTATGCCTGGGTGCTCTCTCCCCCTTGCCCTGATCAAAGTCCACTTGACCTTCAAACACAGCTTAAACTTCCCTCCAGGGGAGGTTTTTTCCTGATGCCACAGATGAGGACAGTACGGTCCAACACCCCAAAGGAGATGCTTCCTCCTCACAGCCCTGAGCTCAGCAGAAGTGATGCCATGACTTCTCCTCAGGTGCCTCCCGGGGCAGAAGCGTCTGCCAGGCCACCCCAGGGGCTCTCAGGACACTCAAATTCAAAGGGCACGATGGCTACATACCACAAGTCGGGGTTGTCGGTGCTGTTTTCTATGCTGAACTGTTCAATCTCTGGTCCCACCTGAGCAACAAATCTGGCCAGTTTCTCCGCAGTCTCCATGGTCTTCGTGTCAACTATAAAACAAAGCAACTGTCACATGTCAATTCTGAGCTGCTGCTTCCAATTTCTGCTTTGGGGGTTGGGTATGGAGACTAATTATAAAGACAGCCCCTGGTGTCCCCTCACTGCATCCCTGCCCTTTGCATGGGACTCTGCAGCTCTGTACAGCAGAGGCAGATCCTCTTCTGTCCCCCCCAATCAGGGCTGGCCTGGAGCTGCCTGCTGACTGACAGGAGGAGGCGTCAGTGTGGAACCTGGGCTTGAGGCCTTGAGCACCTCCACTGCCCTCCTGTCAGGTGAACAAATCCAGGCTGGCTGCTAGGGGGCGACAGGCATGTGACCCAGGCACGCGTTACTTCCGCCGATGGCCCCATAAAACCTACTGCCTGCAAACACATGTGTGGGCCCAGCCCAGTTCAGCAGACTCGGGGCACTGCGCCCCCCGTCTGAAGCCACAGTTCAGAATGGCTCGTTATATGGCGACAGCTAGAGAATGCAGCAGTGGTGTAGATTCTGGTTCCCCTCTCCGTTCGCACCCAGTGCTAAGTGGGTCAGGGGCAGGCTTGCCACACAGAGAAAAGTAATGGCCAGGAGAAACAGAAGAAACTGCAGGTCAGCTAAGTCTGAGGAAGCAAACAGAGACCTTAGGGAAGAAGGAGCAGAATAAGAGACGAGGGCAGCCCTATGGAACGTAAAGAGGGGCAAGAACAGAGAAATGGATCGAGGAGCTCGAAGCCCCAAGCATGGGCCCACAGCACAACTTGGGGGCAGGGGGCAGTAAGACGACCTTGCAGGGGAGCACGGTGAGTCAGTTCCATCCCCGGACAGGAGGAACATGGCTACAGGACTGGAGGGCCAGCCCCTCTAGGAAATAAGGGGAGTGTGCCTCCACGTGCACCTGTCCTGACCAGGTCCCCGTTGCTTCTGCCTGCTGCACCACCGCTCAGGCCACCCAGGTCTCCCACCCCCACTCCTGAGAGACCCCTGGAGGTTGGAGAGTTGAGGCTGGGGCCCGTTAAGAGGGGGATGGGAGGGAGCACCCACCGTCAGCAGATGGGCAGGGAGAGGAGGTCTGAGGGACTCCAGAGACTTCCACTCCTGCTGGCTTGGGGGATGGGCCCGAGGCTTCTGGGCTGGGGTCCCCAGGAGAGGGTCCGGCCGGGTCAGGTGGGCAGTCCTTGGCAGTATCATTTCCATCTGGCTGGGACAGCTTTCCCTGCAATGAACCTGGAGCCTGCCGGCCATGGTGTTTCAGTCTGGTGCCCGAGGAGAGGAGGGTCTGGGTCCCAGTGGTTGCTCTCCTCACCTTCCAGCCCCGGAGCCCTTGGGTGCGGAGCAGCCCCCGCCGCCGGCCTGGGAGGAGCCTCTTCTTGAGGCTCCGGATGGCCCGGGCATACAGCATGGCCCGGACGGCACACTCGGCCGCTGTCGGCTTTTGATCTGCTCCCGGCAAGGTGTGGCTGACCCGCTGCACTTCTGCCAGCTTCAGTTTGTAATACTTGTACTCCAGACTACTGTCATCGGACAGAAACCTACATAACAAAACAGGCACAGAAGGACATTGGTTAAAACACCACCACGTAAGGGTGCCTGGTGGCTCAGTGGGTTAAAGCCTCTGCCTTCGGCTCAGGCCATGATCCCGGGATCGAGCCCGGCATCGGGTTCTCTGCTCAGTGTGGAGCCTGCTTCCTCCTCTCTCTGCCTGCCTCTCTGCCTACTTGTGATCTCTGTCTGTCAGATAAATAAATAAAATCTTAAAAACAAACAAACAAACAAACAAAACCACCACCATGTACCGAATCAGTGCTATGATCCCATTTCTGTACACCCTTGCCTGCCGTCTGAGAAGCTCTGCCCCACAGATGACCCGGGTCCCCTCCTGCCCAGAGTAACTGCAGGGCAATAGGAGCTCTAAGCCAGCACTGGTCGTTCCTCCTTGGGTTTCATCCCCAGTGATGAAGGTGCTCACGACTCCTGGTGGCCTCGTAACACATTCACTCTGTAGCCACAGAGATACTGCCACCCTGTCGCCTGTGGGTGCCGTTTTTGGGAGATGACATACTTCAGAGGGCCCAGGGAGGCTGGGTACTCAGAGATCCTGGCTTCAACTGCACCACCAAGGCCAGGGTGCCGTGGCTGTGAAATCATATGCCGGTGTCATAACGAGACAGAGGTGCTGGTGTGGTTAAGCGTCTGCCTTTGGCTTGGGTCATAATCCCAGGGTCCTGGGATCGAGCCTATCAGGCTCTCTGCTCAGCAGTGAGCCTGCTTCTCCCTCTCCCTCTGCCTGCTGCTCCCCTGCCTGTGCACGCTCTGTCAAATAAATAAATAAAATCTTTAAAAAAAAGAAGAAAAAGAAGAACAGTATAGGAAAGAGAAGGAGGGTGAGTCCCAAGCACTGACACAGAAAGACACCCACGATATAGGCGGAGAAGGCAGCACGCTACAGAAGAACAGCATCGACATGGACCGCATGAATCTGCTCTGTGTACACCGATCTGTGTGTATCTGCTTTCTTCCCATGGGTAGAAAGAATATAAAGCAAACTTAATTAGCCCTGGGGAAAGGACAGTAAGAGGCACGGAGGGGAACTTAAACTCTTTACTGTTTTCCACTTCGTGAGCACCTTCTTTCATCTCCATTAATCCTTCCTTTCTAGGGTCTGGGCTTTTCTCGCCATTTCCTTCTGGCCTCATGGGTGAATGCTCACATTCACTCTATTTCTGACAAAGGTGTCCCATATTGAACGGTTGCAGCTGGATTCAGGGTGCAGAGCGCCCCCTGCTGCTTCCTTGTGAAGTTTCTAATGTCCTTTCTCCTCCTCCTCCACTCAAAAGTTATTTAGAAGCAAGTTTTATTTTGGTTGTTGCTAGTTTTGACTTATATGCATTGTGTAATGTGGCCTATGTGATTTTCCTTTCCTGGGATGTGCTGAGAGTTTCTCCGAGACCTCGAACATTTCAGGAGTTCGAGAATGTTCAGTTTCAGTTTGTGTTCAAGAGGAATGAACACTGTTTGGTGGGCAGGGGAACATTTCAGGTGGCCTTCAGACTGCCTGACATTAAAAGGCGGCTGAACTGGTGAGGTTCCCAATTAGCAATGACAGAGGCTGAGTGGAAGCAGGGCTGCGTGAAGCAGGGTGCTGGGAGCACGGCCTAACGCGGAGAGCCGCCGGGGGGCAGCTCCCCGGGCAGCTCTCGCTGCTGCTATCCGCACTGTTAAGGTCCGGCTGGATCGGATGGAGCATGCCCGCTCTATCGCTGCCCCGGACACTCTGCTGGGCCAACACCACCATCCTGTCGGATGGCCCCATAACAAGCAAGGGTTCCCACATACAGGAGCACTGACTAACAGAAACGGTCTGGTTCTCCTGTTAATTAAACACAGCCCCAGTAAGGTCCCCCTCACCCAGAGCAGAGAGCAGAGTCAGCACCCAGGGGACTCCAAAGCCCAGGATACAAGCCCCATTCCCTCAGACAGTTTTTTGTTTTTTTTTAAGATTTTATTTATTTGACAGAAATCACAAGTAGGCAGAGAGGCAGGCAGGGTGTGGGGGAGGCAGGCTCCCTGCTGAGCACAGAGCCCGACTCGGGGCTTGATCCCAGGATCCTGGGATCATGACCTGAGCCAAAGGCAGAGGCTTAACCCACTGAGCCACCCAGGCGCCCCAATTCAACTGATATTTTTGATGAACTACATACATGTACTCTTAGTCCTAAGTTTACTAGTTTCTTATCATTCTTTCTTGGCCCCACATCTTCTCCTCTGATAGTCTCCAGTAATTCCTTCTGAAGGAGTTTTCAGTCAAGTCTGAGTTCAGCTCCCTAATCTGTTCTTCATCTGGGTCTATTCTAGCCAAGCACTGACATTTTTATTTCAACAGTGAGACTTTTCATTTCCAAGATCTTTAACACAGGTTCTTTTCAAAACAAAAACGTTCTTTTCAAAAACAAAACGTTTTTGAAACGTTACAAGGAAATTTATGCTTTTGAAGCACTTTTAGCGATTACAACAGCAAGAATACTGAGTCCAGAATGGGTACAATATTGATCACACAAGATCTAAATAGACACTTAAAAAGAGGAACTACAACTAGATATACTATGAGGAAATGTATAATCTTTGTTAATTAACAAAGGACTAGGAGGTAAAACATCACACTATGAAATTATCTTTAAGTTAAAACACAGGTGAGGGCATGGCATGCTTAGAGAGTGGTAACAGGTCTCAACTGGGACAGATAAGCCACAGAAAGTAACCTGATGATAAAGACTGATAGCTTCCGTCAAGGGCAACTCCTGCCCCCAGTGGGATGGAGAACTCTACTGGCATCTAGTGTAAGGGGGAAGGGCAAGGATGCTGCTAAGTGTCCTGCAAAGCTCAGGACAGCCCCCACCAGAGGATTATCCAGTCTCAAAGGTCAATTGTGTTGCAGCTGAGAAAAAACAACAGAGATCAAAGGCTTCTCAAGTTAACTTTCTCTTTAACCCAGAAATTTCACTCCCAGATATTACCCTAATCAACTGCCAGAAACGTAGACAGAAATAAATAGAAAACATTGTTTATCGTAATGGTGTTTACAGTGAGGAAAAACTGGAAAGAATCTAAGAACGCATCAACTGGCAATGGTTGACTGTGCTCGGGTACCTGTGTACAACGGAAGAGCACGCAACCGCTAACAGGGACAGCGATGTTAGGTCTGAAACACAAGACACGCTGAGAGGGAGAAGTGGTGGAGTGCTGAGTGACAGCATCTTTCCCTTCTTTATTACTTTTTTCTATTACATTTTTCTAAAGGACATATGCCACTTTTAGGATTTAAAAAGTTAGGGGCACCTGGGTGGCTCAGCTGGTTAAGCTCCTGACTCTTGGTCTTGGCTCAGGTCATGACCTCAGGGTCCTGGGATCGAGCCCCGAGTTGGGCTCTGCTCTGTGCTCAGTGTGTTGTTTGCTGGAAACTGTCTCCTGCTCCCTCTCCTTCTGTTCCTCCCCTGTTTACATGTTCTCTCTCTCAAATAAATAATAAAATTTTAAAAAATAGAATCTTAAAAAAAAGTTAAAGTGTGAATATTTTCCACTTGTAGCAGTCTAGAGGTAATCCTAAACACACCAGAAAATGGGATGCATTAAGCCATTCACTTAACCAGTTTAAAACAGTAGGCAATCAAAATCATTCTGAAAGTGTAAGCAGAGAGGGATGGCTGACTGAACTCCGGCCACCTCCACTATGGACAACAAACGCAGCCGTCTGAAAATGTTTATGAAAAGTAAGGAATACGAGCATTTTCCTGTGCTATCTAAAATGAGCAAGAAAAATACATACATAAACCCCAAAAGAGCAAGATACATTATAGCACAGTGAAATCATAGCTACATGACACAAAAACCCAAACAGTCCACAACGGGCAGAGAGACTGGAAGCAAATAAGGAAAACTGGCAGTAGATACCGGCGGGCACATGGGGGGCTTCCCTCCACTGTCTTATTCTCGACTTCCTCTAATAAGCAAGTACTGTATGTATGTATATATTAAGAGATTTTATTTATTTATTAAAAATTTTTATTTATTTATAGACAGAGAGAGACACAGCGAGAGAGGGAATACAAGCAGGGGGAGTGGGAGAGGGAGAAGCAGAATTCTTGCCGAGTACGGAGCCCGATGCTTAACGAATGAGTCACCTAGGCGCCCCAGCAAGTACTGTATTTATGCTGAAAACTTTAATTTTAAAAACTTGTTCCATTCGCGTGAAGAGGCAATGAGGCAAAAGGAGAAGAGAGTTTAGCAGACAGCAGCAGGAAGTCATGAGCAACTGAGTTGACCCACCCCGAACTTCATGTGCTCTTTGCATGCGCCTCTCCCCTCATCCTTAAGCCAGCATAGAGGCATGAGGGGCTCCCTGCCCGGATGAGAGAAGGCCAAGGTGGCAGGGAGACCATGGCAGGGTGGCAGGGCGGCAGCGGAGCTGGGGCTTGAACGTAGGTGAACCCGACCCTCTCTCATGCTCTTCCCACTGGCTAATACCATGCCTCAAAATTGCTATCTCACCCTCCGCAGCGGACACCATCGAGACACGAATTTTGCTGTGTGTTCTATGGGAGGGATTCAGAGGGGCAACATTTAAAGACCTACCAGTAAGCAGGGTCCTCCTTGAGAAGAGCTCTCTCTTTGGGAGACAAGCTGCCTTCAACAACACGAGTGACCAGTTGGTCGATGGTGTCCACCACCTTGTGATCCGCTCGCTGGGGGACCGCTGGAACACAAAAAAAGGGCTTTTCTGAGAAACACACTGGACCAGATCGGGCCTGGGATGACCAGGACGGAGTCAGAAGCTTAGGACGGAATCTAAGCAGGCACCAGTGACCAAAATCCTCATTCAAGAGAAATCAGCATTGAAAAGAGGAAAGCAGCACAGTATTCTAAAAACCAAAACATCCTCCCAAAAGACAGAAGAGCATAACCACTAGAAGAGAAAGTCACAAGCTTACAATGACTGTACAGAGCAACACATGCACGTATTCTACAAAAGAAAATGATATGAAGCAATTCTATTCTGCTTGCCAGGTTATCGCTTAACTGGAATGTTCACATTAAGTGAAAAACATAAAGATATAAAATGTGACTCTGTACAAAATACATAAAAAAAATCTAGATTATGATTCACAGTATGAAGGCAGGAAGAAAAGATACATAAATAAAGACACCCAGGGAAAAAAAGGAAACATGCCAGAATATTAATAGATATTATCTATGGGTAGATTAATGAGCGACTTCATTTTCTTTGTGCTTTATCTATAAAAAATAAATATGCATGTGCTTTATAATCAGAAAACATATATGTAAATTTGCAAAGAAAAATTCCCTAATCAAATAAGTCAGTGGCCATAAGATAGGTGTTTACAGAAAATATTTGCTTTATGTATGAAAAGAAAAACATTTCTCAAAGAGTAAATTTCCTTCAATATGAGGTGTATTTCTTGTTTTTGTTATTTTGTTATTTTAAATAAGCACCAGACCCAGTGTGGAGCCCAACAGGGAGCTTGAACTCAGGACCCTGAGCTTTAACTGACTGAGCCACCTTTTTTTTTTTTTTTAATTTCTTTTTTCTTTTTTTTTTTAAATTTGACAGACAGAGATCACAAGTAGGCAGAGGCAGGCAGAGAGAGAGGGAGGGAAGCAGGCTCTGTGCCAAGTAGAGAGCCCGATGCGGAGCTCGATCCCAGGACCCTGGGATCATGACCTGAGCCGAAAGCAGAGGATCCAACCCACTGAGCCACCCAGGTGCCCCCTGACTGAGCCACCTTAACATGAATTTCAATTTTAAAAAGGCCCCTGGCAACACAGAAAAGCATCTGGCACTCAATTACTAAGACTGTTTCATTTTCATATATTTGCTGGTTTTAACTGCACAGAACGGTCTGTTTGTTTAGTCATTCGATAAAAACCACTTCTGAACTGGAGAGATTTCCCAGTTTGTCCTGCCCTTGCTCATGCCTGAGTTGCAGCTTTGAGCTTATTTTAAACCTCACTCTGAACTCTTCATACCTGCTAAATGGATTCTTCAATTGTCAGGCTACTGCAACTATTTCCCCGTTGAAACTGCTTCCTTTCCTTTTTTTTTTTTATATCAGCTCTCATCTTACAGAATTGCTAGTTTTACACGATCTTAGCAAAGAATAAAAGGTTCAAAGTTGGAAGCTTTGAAAAACAATGCAATTTGTGGATTACTGCAACCATCTCTGGAGAAGGTAACCACAAGCAAGCATCCCAGCTTTGATCCCGCAATCCTCCTCCCCTGACCATATTCTGTAGAGGGGAACTTAAAAAAATAACAATAGCAGTAATCCAAACATTCAACGGAAGATGTCATCCCCGTGTTTCTGACAGTAATGGAAGCAGTGGCGGGGCAGTCCCCCATGAGACGGGCGCTGGTGCCAGCTATCTGCTGTCCAGACAGCCCATGTTTGCAGACATCAGTTACAAGGGAACCCGACTCTGCTCAGACTCAGAGGCCTCTAGTAAAAGGCAGCCTGAGTCCCACCATCAAGGGAAGGGTGAGGTCATTTACGTTAGGTCAGTATCATGAGGCAGCAAATGCTGCAGAAACACAGAAAAAGGCCTTTGATGATCCTGTAAAAGAACAGACTGTAGTGTTTTTAGTACAGCAAGACCACTGCTGTGGGGGCACCTGCAGAGCAACAAAACCAGAAAACAGTGGTGGGCGACTTTCAGTTATGGGTGTTTTCTTCCTCCTTCAAACAAAATTCTTCATTATCATCATTACACTAACTTTCCACTCCCCCACTATGAGGGGTGTGGGGAGGAAGGGTCCTGCTTCAGCCCTGAGCCCACTTCTGGAAGGCTCCCTCTCCAGGATGAGGGGTGGCTGCCCATCCATGGTGGGACCTACCCAGTGCCTGATGTAGTCAGGGCTCCATAAAGGTGTAGAGGAGTAAAGAGACTCAGGGATAAACAAGGCCTTCCCACTTGGTTAGGGCAATGGAAGCTGAACACTGCCTTGTGGGGAAAAGGACTTCCTCTTGAGATAAAGAGGGGGAAAGTGCTTTTTTGCTGGTCACATGGGCACCACATATGCTCATGACTTCTGGGATGTCTGGGCTAGGAAAGCATCCATCCTTGGTGCTAAGAGGGAGAGAGAAGGGACACCAAACAGCCAAATATTTCTATTACTACTACTTCTTCCTTTTTTTTTAAAAAACTATTACCTCTTTCTTGGCCTTTCTGGAACCTCCATGAAGCTGACTCATTAACTACAGGTTACTAGATGTACCTAACTGATGTACTGACTTTTAGTCATTCTAGAAAAGCAAGTGGGTAGAAAGGTGCTTCTACTACCTGGGCTGATGTGGCTAATCTCCACTGATCCCTCAACACAGCTCAAACATGGCCTCCCGGCCTCCCCCGGGCTGGGGGCTCTTCCATCCCCTTCATCCTGGCACAGGAGGGTTTTTTGACTTGTCCCTTAGGAGCCTAGGGATTCCCCAGAGACAGTGCCCAGTGCTTCCTTTCCCCTCTATGAATGAATATCTTAGAGTGGGGGGAGGGATGGCTGCAGGATGGTATAAGCCCCCCAGAAAGCACAGACAGAATTGTGTACAAATATGTGTGCCTTTTTCCTGGCAAGCGCCACACCTTTTCATCAGATTCCCAAAGGAGTCTGTGACCCAGAAACGCCTAAAAACTTCTGTGGTAGACAGAAGATTCCTAATATACGCTTACAGAACGAACAGCGCCCACGCACACTGGCCAATATGAGTTTTCTACTAAAACTCTGAATGTTTCCAGTTGGCTAAAAAAAACTTCGGGGCAAAAAAATCTCAAAAATAAGAGACATTGCAAGAACACGTGAAAAACAAACTAATCACAGTAAACAGGAACTTTCGGTGCTTTCCTTACCATCACTCAGACCACTCGGAGCCTTGGCCTGAACTTCGGGTTTGGTAGGGGGAGCCATTTTCTCCTCCTCTTGGGCTGGCTCAGGTTCGGCTTTCTTGACCTGGAGGGGACACCCACTGCTGACCAGCCAGGCCTTCAGGTGATCGATGTACTCTCTCCCAAACAGAGTAGAGTCCTCGAAATTTGGAAATGCCGCAGGAGAGGGAGCTATATCTTGGAGGCCCACGGCTTCTAAGATTTTCTCTTGCCGGAAAGAGGAGGCCAAGGAGAAAGTCTGTCCCAAGAGGGCTAAAGATTTCCGGCAGAGAGAATTGGTGGTCTCCAGGGCAAGAGCCAAGTCCAGTGGGTTACTAAGGGTCTTCATCTTGACACTCAGCTCATAGGCATTGCATGCCATGAGCAGGGGTGTGACACTCTTCAGGAGCCGGTCTTGAAGCCGCATGATGTACTTGTCAAAGGGCTTTATGATTTCAAAAAAGCAATTTTTGGTCTTCACAGCACCTTTGTCTAAAAGCATGTTTAAAAACTCGTTATCAACTCTGGGTGTTTTCAAAGCAGAGTGCTTTAAAAATTTGATAGTAAAAAAGCAAAAATCTCGGTGCTCTGGTTTTAAGGAGCATTTGAACGAAGCAAGCATTTTAGCACAGGTTTCGGTTTCGAGTTCAAAGAGAGTCTGGAAAAGCTGGGAAAATTTAACATCATCTTTTATGGTGTGAAATCCTGCCCATTTGATTATTTCTATCCCAAATCTTGAAAAGACATCAGACTTATCTATGAGGTCAAAGCTCATCTTTCTTCTGGGGAGCCGAATATCCTTCAGATTAAGCCCCAAAGGGATCTGAGTGGGAAACTGGAGATCTTCTGTCCCTGGGTTTGTCCCCAGGGTCACATCAGGACTTGAGGTGGTTTTCTGGATTTGGTTGGTGCCCTGAGTTTTGGGAGTAATACGATTTACAGTGGGTACTTTCTTTGTGCTCACACTTCTCAGTGTGACAAGTTTCCCAACTCCCCCTTTAGTTGGGAGCAGGCCCTGAGTCTCTCCCTTTCCTAAAAGGGCCCCTTCCTGGTCAACGATGTTTAGACCTCGGCCTCTGCCCTGGACTTGGGCACTGCCCCTGAGCACAGAGTCTGCCTCCGCTGGACGGTCCACATCATAATCCCGACTCTCTTTCTCCAAACACTCTTTCTCAATCAGCCTGGAAGAACCAAAGTCCCCCAGGAGTGCAGAAGGACCAAAATTATACTCCTGTGACCAAGGGGATTCTTGAGAAACGGGGTGGGCAAAGTCTTGTTCCCAAGAGCCACGGAGTGCAAATTTCCAGTCCTGAGAACGGAAATGTCCCAATTTCCGGTGGCCAAAAACCTGGTCTCGGGATTCAGGGTGGGAAAATTCCAGATCCCGGCCACACTCTTTGCGAAAGTAGTTGTCTTCACTTACAGAAGGATTGCTTGATCTGAAGGAAGGTCCTGGAAATACATCACCTCGCAGGCTTTCTCTTCCAGTGTCTCGAGCATGAGCTACAGATCCAGCCAGAGTATATCTGCTGTCACTAGGAATGTCATCGTACATATCTGCTCTGGCTCTTGGGACTGTCCTTAAAAGATCTGAAATAAATGATTCAAAGAGAAGCACAAAGGTAATTTAGACCAGAGGTTGCAAAAAGACAGTCCACATACCAGCAGCCAGGAGGGGTCCTTTTTTTGACAGAATACATTTTAGAAATTTGTATTTGTTTCTAACATTTAAAATGTGGGTGGCTTTACTTAAAAATCTGGACTGTCAACTTATAAAAATAGGAGACCTCCAAGCACTGGCCCTGCATGTGCCTGGGTGACAGGCCACAGAGGCTGGGCAATAGTGCCCGTCACTCATTTGGCCTTGCTGGCTAGGCTCTGCAGGCATCTTTTATTAGCCCTCTTTTAGACTCACAGAAGGGTGTCTGGCCCCCAAATAACCTGGGCTTCTTTACTACAACTTTACTACAACTACTACAACTTTATACCACTTGTGTATTTCTACCTTACCACACAGTAGACAGCTCCTCTGGCGGCTGCCTGCCCTCCCTGCCTCTGAGGAGAAAATGTTAGACCACAGTGCCACTGTGGCTGGAGCCATGTCTGACACTACACCCACCAGAGCCAACCATAGCTGAGTATCTGACCCAAAGGTGGCAGACAGGCTCCCTTACAAATGTCCACTGGGCCAACCAATCCTCTGAAAAAAGAGAGACCAAAACAGATAAGAGAGAACGCAGAAGCTAAACAAGCCACAGCGAGAGAGGTCCCAATGAAAACAGAACAGAATGTGTAGAAATGAGAAAAACAGGAGCCTAAATTTGCACTTGCTTATTCACACATAAAGAAACTCTGTAAGAAGCCAGGAACACGGGAAAAGCATGCCTCAGGGAGACTTTGCAGAGTTGTTTTCTAACTTTCTAGCTTATGGCAGAATATTACCTAGTCAAGAAGTCAAATAAAAAGTAGGAGAGATGCCAGGAAGGAGTAATGGGCCAAGATACTACAAGAAGCTAAAGCTGTGTATAAACCCAAGTTGATTTGTTCAACAAGTAAGCAAATGAACAACTATTGTGTGTGGGCACTGCTCAGGCAATGGAGTTATAGAGCAGGGAAAGGAGACAGCGAAGTCCCTACTCCTCTAGATTTATCAGTTGAGGGAGCCAGCAATAAACAGAAATCCACCATATGTAAGAATCAAGCAGACAGGAGCAGGAAGAAGAGAGCCATTTTCGGACAGGCTGGTCAAGGAGGACTGCTCTGACAGCAACGTATCTGTGCGGCAGAGGCCTGGTGTAAGAGGTCAGACTGTGCAGTTATGGGGGAAGCCTTCCAGGCAGTGGGACATCAGGACAGAGCCCCGAGCTAAGACTAGCAAGGAAGGAGTAGAGCCAGAACGGAACAGAGGAACCAGGGGCAAAGTGATAAAAAGTGGCCCCTAAACTCTACTGCTTACTGGAGTCCTTCAGGATCCCCAGGCATCCTTATTTAAGTAATTGGGATGGGGATGTGGCCTGGGCATTAGGACTTTTTTTTTTTTTAAATATTTTATTTATTTATTTTACAGAGATCACAAGTAGTCAGAGAGGCAGGCAGAAGAGAGAGAGGGGGAAGCAGGCTCCCTGCTGAGCAGAGAGCCCGATGCGGGACTCGATCCCAGGACCCTGAGATCATGACCTGAGCAGAAGGCAGAGGCTCAACCACTGAACGACCCAGGTGCCCCAGGCATTAGGATTTTTAAAGGGTCCCCAAGGGGTATCTAGGTAGCTCAGTTGGTTGAGTCCACTCATGATCTTAGGTTCATGAGATTGGGCTCCACACTCATTATGGAGTCTGCTTGTCCCTCTCCTTCCTCCTCTGCCAGTCCCCATGCACGTGTGCATGTTCTCTAGCTTGCACACGTGCTCTCTCACTAAAATAAATAAGTAAGTAAAATCTCAAAGGGTCCCCAGATGATTCTAACAAGCAGCAAAGTTAAGGACCCGCTATGCTAGAAGATGTGAACAGAATGGGGGTAACAAATCAAGTCAGGCCCTCAATGGGACTCCACAGTTTATTCTGAACAAGATAGAAAGCCATGAAGGGGTCTGGAGCAAAGGAGAAACCTCCCTGGCTAGTGCACGGGACTGACCACTCAGGTACAAGAGTGAATATGGATGTTCCAGCAAAAAGTCCACTGGGATAACGCAGGTATTGATGGCTACTGACAGCACGGTTAGGGCAACAGCATTAGGAGTGGTGGGGGATGGGGTCTGCACGACGGGGTTTTCAGACGCCTTATAAAGCAATACAGACTAGAACAGACACAGTGAAAGGCCAGTGGATGGACCATGCAGCTAGCCCTGTGACAAAGTGGTGGTTCCAGAACCATCTAGCATCCTGCTGGTTTCCTGGTACAGCTCCCATCCCCCATTTTTCTTGAGGAGACTAAGATACATGTCAGTTAATGTCTGAGTCTCTAGATAAAAATAAACCAAGATTTAAATCACTAGATATATACATGTGTATACATACACACACAAATATATACATATAAATGTGTCTGTATGCATATGTCTATACATAAGTATTTAGGATTACATAAACATATCATGGAAGAACTGAAGTATTCACAAAACACCACAGATATGGTTATCTCTGAGGGGTAAGGAAGCAGCTAGAAACTTTTACATTATACTCCTAACTACTGTTTTTTTAAAAAATTTTATTTATTAGACAGAGCACACTCACGTGCACACAAGGAGGGGGAGCGGCAGAGGGAGAAGCAGGCTCCCCACTGAGCAGAGCCAATATGGGATCCCACCACCCTGGGATCGTGACCCGAGCCTAAGGCAGATGCTTAACTGAGCCACTCAAGCGCCCCATACTCCTAACTACTTCTTAATTCTTCCAATCCCTTATAATGGGAATGTTCTTGTGTAGAAATACTCAAGCATTTAAAAAAATACAGTAGTTGAAGATAGCTTCTAGGCTTTGGTTTCTGCCCATCCAAAGTACACAAGTTATACCTGCCCCTGCACTCAGACTCACTCGATCAACACTGAGGCAGCTTCCTCAGTGGACACTGGCTCAGAGGCTGGTGCAAGGGACAGCACAGGCCCAAAGAAAGCCTGGAGGAGGCTGGCCCACCTCAAAAAAGGGAGTGCTCAGTGGGCCCAGGAGAGCAATCAAATCAACCTCAAAACCTGCCGAAGCTTCCTGGGGGAAGGCACGTGCAAGCCGGGTCTTAGTGCCGGAGAGACTTAACCAGGCTGGCCTGGGCTGGGGAGGGATTCAAAGCACAAACAGGCAGCACAGTGACACTGAAACATGAGCCCCAAAGGCAGGAGACGAGGGCTGGGAGCGTTAGGTGCCATGGTGAGGGACCCCCGTCATCTTGCAAACGGTGTGTGCACCATTTTTGATTCTGTGGGTGTCACATTTCAAAACTTTCCAAGGACAATGTTTTTAGGCAAGGCCTACACTTGGCAACCTCCCATGCCCTCATCTTGTACACACCACTATTACCATTACTTGGCTGCTCCTGCACTTGTCCTGAGGATGTAACCCCGAAATGGGGAACCCCGAAGAATCCAAGCAGGACCTTGGCCCAGCAAGGCTGGCATTAATAGACCTGTTGGGGAGGGCCTATTTGAGGAGAATGGAGCCAGAAGCTGAGAGACGGTTCAGAAGATTACTGCAATAATCCAGGCGAGAACTAGTAAGAGCTCAAATGTGGGCAGCGGTGGTGGGGACGATGGAGACAGACTGATTCAAGAACCCTTCTTCAGGTGGGGGAGGACAGAAGCAGAGAAGCTTCAGACCATAATGCCCACTTCTGCATAATGATTTGACACGTAGACCAAGAGATAACTTTATCTCCCCCATTCAAGGAGTTGAATAGTTTGCCCAAGGCACTGATATCCTCCTGCCCTGACCTAAAAGAAGGCCCAAAAACTACCCTCCCCCCAAAGAAACCAAGCACTTTAATTCACCTTGAGCTTTAAACTGAAGAGCTTCACCTACGGCCTCACCACTGGGGTCCATGTGATATCGGTTAGCTTTTTCTTGCAAAACAGCATCAAAAGTCTCCTGTGCAATTCGCCTAGCTGCCATGTTTCTCTGACCTGTAGCGAGAGGGGAAAAAAAGACACTAAGAATGACAACTAACGCTCACACACAACCTGCTTAATTTCACCTAATCCTCAAAGTAATGAGACAGTAATTTATAATTCAGATGGTGCTTCAGAGGGAGGCTGGATTATTTGAAGGGGGCTTCTGCCCTTACGGAGCTCACAGGTGTGTTGGTTAGAAGGAACAAAACAAGCACTGTGATCTTAGACAATCTACCTTGCTTCTCCGAGCCCATTTCCTCAGAATCCCTACCTGTTGGGGCTAAGTGGAGAACTGCAGTAAAGCAACACACACAAATGAATGTAAGTGGGGGGTGGAGCATAACCCTTGCAAATGGTGGTTAGGAAAGATGGGATCTTTCCCATTTCTATTCTCTTGTATCACAGACATGCGAAGAGGCTCTGAGAACTGCCCGGCCCTCTGAGAACTGCCTCTCAACAAGTGAGTGGAGGAATCCCTGGCTAGTGACAGAGCTTGCTCTGTACCAGGTCCTCTCGGAGGAAAGGGACTCTCACGATCTCCTTTAGTTTTTCCAACAACCCAGTGAAAAGCGGATCCTGTTATGAATGACAGTATACAGAAAAAGAGAAAGACTCAGGCTAAGTGACCCACCCAAGGTCAGAGAGCCCAGACCGGAACCTGGAAAACAGGGCACTGGTACTGGGGACAAAGCCCTGAAGACTGACTGGAAAAAGACTTGAGAAGCAACGCTCAGGAACCCGGTGGCTGCATCCTTAACCAAAACACCCCTTCCATCTTGAAACCTCCAACCTCAAGACCCAAACCTGCCCTTCCTTCGAGCCATTTCTTATAACCATCATCCCCTTTTCTCATCCCTAAACCCTTTTCCTGGGGCGCCCCTTGTTCTCTGCTGTCGAAGGATAGGGTCTCCCAGTCAGGCGGCTCCGGATCAAATCAAGTGACCGAACCTTTTTGCGCCTCCGTTTCCCCATCCATGTAATGGGCAGCTAATGGTGGGGGCTGTTGTGGGGATTGAACCGGGTGAAAAATGGTCAAGAGCCCGATACAGCGGTCGGCTGCAGTAATCCCCGTACGAACCGAACTGCTCTGGGCTCGGGTGGAATGAATGAACGAATGAACCCTTTCGGGCGTGGCCCGCCTCCTACCGGCCTCCGAGAACGAAGACAAGGGGGCGTCGGGCCCGGGAGGCCGAAGACCGCCCCCCAGGCCGAGCAGGCGGGGACGCGACCGGCGCGCAGCCCGAGGGCCGAGCTCGCGGCGTCATCGCGGGGCCCCGGGGCCCCGGAGCGGAACCCGGGCCTCCCACCCGGGGGCCCGCCCACCGACGACGCCCGGGCCCAGGCCTCACCCCGAACCCACCGCGCGCGGAGCCGCCCCCGCCGCCGCCTCAGGTTCCTCACCCGCCGCCGCCGCCGCCGCCGCCGCCGCGCGAGGCGGGGACATGCAAATGAGCCAACGGTCTCCGCAGCGCCGCGCCGCGCAGGCGCAAGCTGCCGCCGAGCCCTGATGCGCAGGCGCAGGCGGCCGCCGCCAAGTTCTCTTGCGCAGGCGCGTTGCTCGCTTCTCAGGGCAGACGCTCCCGAGGCGAAAGATTAATTTGTTGAGAGCGGCGGCAACGGAAAGCGGCCGGGAAAACGTGCCAAAGACGCCGCCGCTGCACACCTGTTGGCTCTTTCGGCTTTTACCTGCGCTCGCGGTCACTCTTGAGCTCTCCGGGAGCGGTCCGTGGAGCTGCGGGAGGCCGAGGCGAGTTGGCGCCAGCGCGGCTGCGCCCGTACGGTGGCCGGAAGGGACCAGAGGTGGTTCTGCCGGTGACAGTCGGGAGCCCCACCCTTTCCCCACGTGGCTGTGAAAACCGGGTGAGAAGCCGGGGCTGCGGAGTTCCCTCGCGCGGGGAGGGGAGTGGGCACCGCGGGGTCGGACAGGTGACTGTGGCGCCGCCCTCGGGGACTTGATTTTGGGGAATGACTTACAGAAGCCGCCACGGAACAAAATCCGTTTCCCTGGCCTCCTCTTTCTTTTCATTCATTTGTTTATTCATTTCTTTTCATTATTCATTCATTCATAACCTATGTACTGAGTGACTGCTGCGTGTATGACTCCATCCTGGGCAGAGGGGGAAGGTGAACAAAGTTAACTGAGCCCCAGTTGTCCTGGAGGTTAAATTTTAATTGGGGGGGAGGCTAGACAGTAAAAGGAAATAAGATAAATGGACATGTCGTTCCAGGTAGATACAGTACTCAAAAAGGATGATGCGATAGGAGGGTGGGGCAGCTTTAACCACAGTGGTTATTAAGAGCCGTCCCTTGGCTGGCTGGGATGCGCAGGTGAGAAGGTCTAGGTAAGAGACCTAGGTAAGGTCCATGTAGAGAAAGTTCTGGTAAGTAGATTGGATTTTGTTGAGAGGGTTGGGACGCCAGTGCAGGATTTTGAGCAGTGAGGTCTCTGTGATTGCAAGTTTCTCCCTGCCTGCTGAATGGAGAATAGAGGTACAGAGTGTGGGAGGGAGGAACCTGGTGAGACTACCCTTAGGACTGTGCCTGAACCAGGGTGGTTTTGTCGGGTGGAGGAAGATGATAGAGTCCCTGCTATGTCAGGGCACCGTTTTCTCAGTGAGTGGAACCCTGGCTTAGAAAGGAAAACCGGCTGTCATTTGAGGTCTTGCTAACTCCCTTTCTTTCCTCCAGGACACCTTGCTTCTATCATGGGGACTGGTAATGCTGTTTTTCCCCCTTTCCTAACCTGGACTGTTCCCAGGTGGCTCCCAGACGACCATTCCTAGGCATCATCTTTCTCATGAACTCCAGATACGTACTTTCATTCTGCCACCTAGCCTCGTGCCTAACCTAGGGGACCCCTGTAGGACTTGCCATAGAGGGGGATCCCAGAGCCAGACACTGATCTCCCAAGCACAGGACTGGGCAGAGGAAGGTTCATGGGATAGGGGAGCCAAGGCCAGAAAGCACTTATAGGTTCTAAGTGGTCAGGGAAGGCACCCAGGAGGAGGAATCCTGGAAGAGCTAGCAGACACTCTGCAGAGAACCCAGGTGGAGGGAAGGCGTTAATGAAGCAAGGCGGCATGATGGCCAGGCCTCTTACTGCTGTGTGATCTCTGGCAGGTTCTTCCCATCTCTGAGCTTCAGATTTCTCATCCATAAAGTAGGCATAATTGACATTCGCCCTTTGGACTGTGTCGCTGTGGTAGTGTGGCCACTCACTATTGGCCCACTCAGGTCTGAAGCATGGCTGGGGTGGTGGAAGCATCATTTGGTGGCAGAGTCGGGAACAGAATCCTTCCAACAGCCTCAGCTGGGAAGTTTCTGGCCCTTGAAACTGGTCAGGAACACCCCACATATATACCAGCCTGGGTGCCTCACTGAGAAGCTCTTTATTGAAACAAAATCCTTATTTTTTTCCTTCACCTTTGACCATGGAAATCCTTAGCAACCCCTAAAGGGATCCTTGTTCTTCTGGGGCAGAAAGAAGTAGGGGGGCTATCTGCAAGGAAGCAAGGTGAGGTGTGTGATGCCCTTCTGCCTCTCCCCCCAATTAAACTGGTTGAATTACTTCTAGACAGCAAAGGAAAGGAAAAACAGCTAATGTTTGTTGAGCTCCTACTCTGTGCCAAATCCTATTTAAGCACTTTATAGGGATTGTATGCTTGAAATGTCACAACAGTCCTATGAGGTAGATTCTCTTTGTTTATCCCCATGTCACACAAGAGAGAGTTGACCAACAGTGAGGTTAGGTGGAGGGCCTAGGATTAAAGTTGCCACTGCTGGCCCCAGAGCCTGTCCTTTTCCTCCCCCGAAACATCTGCACAAACACAAATGGAGTCTTCACTTCCTGTGCCACCTCCAGAAAGAGAAGCACAGGCTTGAGTGGCCTGTGTCCCATACAGCCCAAACCTGCTCTTGGACTTTTGCCACATTCCCTTCCTGATGTCCTAGTACTCCCTGTGCCTTTGTTCCCCTTACATTTTCTGTGATGCACGATTCTTTAACAGACCTGGGATGGGAAAAATAATTGTTTTGAAAGACAGCCTTAGGACAATTGAGAGAGTTAGTCATGGAGTGTATACTAGAAAACAGTAACGTATCGCTGTTAAATCTCCTGTGTTAAATTTTCGATGCACATTGAATGTGTGAGAGTGCCCTTTTCTTGGGAGATTCATGCTGACGTCTTTCAGAGGGATTCCTGATTCCTGGAGCGTATTCTCACATGGCACATGTGTGTGCAGGAACACACGCTCTCAGAGATTAACTTGGCAAAATGTTAACAACTGGTAAAGTTAGAAGGAAATAGGTGTTCTTTGTACTATTCTTGAAACTCTGTTACAAATTTAAAAAATGATGTATTTTAATAGAAACTTAATATTACTCCAATAAACAAAGTAGAAATAGCAAAACAAGCAAAATGAAAGGAGTTTTTAACCCCTGTTAGGCTCTAGGCCTGAGGCCCGTTTCCCACTTTGTTGAAAAGAGAGAGTGGTAAGAGCGCCTGGGGAGCTCAGCCGGTTAAGCAGCCCGCTCTTGATCTCAGCTCAGGTCTAGATCTCAGGGTTGTGGGTTCAAGCCCCATGTTGGGCTCCACTCTGGGCGTGGAATCTACTTAAAACAAAAAATAAGTAAATACAATGTACAAAAAATAAAAAGTACACATTCAGTGCCTCCGTCACCCTAGCTATATTTCAAGTGCTAGAACCCACGTGGACGGCACAGATAGAGAATATCCCATCTTCGCAGAAAGTTCTATTGGATCCATTGTCAAATTGGGTTTGAGTTTTTGGCAAAAGGACTTCCCAGGTGCATTTCATTCCTGTCTGGAGACAGGTAGTATTGGGTTTCTCTTCTGGCGATGTGAAATCACACAGTGGATGAGGGTACAGTCCCCTCATTGTCACGTTCCCCATCAGGTTCACTCCTCACGGTTTTACGGCCTATGGGGACTGTCATCTAAATCTGGCCTGTTGTGGATAATTTGTTGGAATTCATCTGCAAAACAGAACTTTTCCTCTTCCTGTCTTTATAATCCGGTAATTAGGAAGTAGGATGAATGCTATATTCTTTATTAGCCAGTTTTCAGCAAAATGAGATGCCTGAGTGGCTCAGTCAGTTTAGCGTCTGCCTTCAGCTCAGGTCATGATCCCGGGGGTCCTGGGATTGAGTCCTGAATCCGGCTCCTTGCTCAGTTGGTAGCCTGCTTCTCCCTCTGCCTGCCATTCCCCCCCTTGTTCTTTCTCTCGCTGACAAATAAATAAATAAAATCTTCAACAACAATAACAACAACAACAACAACAACCATTAAACAAGGTACATTTGGGGACGCCTGGGTGGCGCAGTTGGTTGGACGACTGCCTTCGGCTCAGGGCGTGATCCTGGAGTCCCGGGATCGAGTCCCACATCAGGCTCCCAGCTCCATGGGGAGTCTGCTTCGCTCTCTGACCTTCTCCTCGCTCATGCTCTCTCTCACTGTCTCTCTCAAATAAATAAATAAAATCTTTAAAAAAAAAAAAAAAGAAAACAAGGTACATTTGAAGAAAATAATCCAACTTCTAGTCCTGGCCTCATCCCTCTTTTTCCTACTTCCCCTTATGGTAATTATTTCTATTAGTTTTTGATTTAGCATTCCTTTTTATTATAATTAATTTTTATTTTGAAACTTTTGTTGGTACAACAGCATACCATTGTAAGTAGTTTTATTACATAGTTACATATGAAATACCTGAAGTATATAATAAAATGCCATATAGTTCTCATGTTACATATTACGACAAGTATGGCATATCGTAAATAACACATTATGTAAAATGTGGCATTATAACTGTGTTATTTTATTATGATCATGTAACAACTTGTAACCTGTAATATTATTAAACTATTATTTTATTCTTTGTTAACTAAAAGGACTTGTATTAACATTCTTTCTTAGATAAAATGTCAACTATCTGCCCTCTTCTGCACTTCTAGAGGCTGTGCAGGTGCTAGGGTATCAGCCTTCCCTGTGACCCAGCTTGTAAGACTTTTTCCTGGGAGGTCAATGCCCTTGGTTACTCTTCCCTAAGTGATAGCCAGGCTCACGGTTATCATCTCACCCTCCATGAAGCTTTCTTCCTGGCTTGATTTCTCAGTTTGAGAGTGTCTGTCAGGCGGGTACCTGCCGCCCCATGAGCAGGAGATGAAGATGTCCGCCAAGCGCATCACCCAGGAGACCTTCGATGCAGCTGTTCGTGAAAACATTGAAGAGTTCGAGATGGGTCCAGAGGAGGCAGTAAAAGAGGCTGTGGAACAATTCGAATCACAAGGTAAGGCACTGTGGCCAGGCCCAGCGCTGGTCTGGCTATTTGGCCGAAAGTCAGTTCCATTCCCCAGCTCTTAACGTGCGAGAATGATTTCCCACCATGGCTCTGTCTTGCCTCTGGTGGCAGCCCTTGTCCCCGCCCTGAGCAGGCTGGCAGCTTCCTCCCACTTTGTTCTTATCCTCCCTCTACTTGCCTTGACCCCACCCAGACATCTGCAGGGCTGAATCCTTCCAGATGGGTCTCTTTTTTAATTGCCACTTCCTTGAAGAGGCTTTTCCTGACTGCCTCCCAAGAAACAGGGCTACCTGCCTCCCCGCCTCACTGACACTCCAGCCTGAGTTCATGGAGTGTTGGTCATCAGCCTGTGGCATTTTCAAAATAGGCTATGGGGGACAGTGGTTAGGAGGGGACTATTTATAGTGGTGTTGCCAGGGTTAGGAGATCCGGTTGGCCATAGCAGGGACCTCCCCAGCCCCACAACAGGCCATGGCTGGGGTTGGCGAGTCACCTGGCAGAGGCAGAGGCAGGGAGCTGGGAATACATACCCCACCCTCCCACTCCTTTTGATCTGAAGTCCTATTTCCCATTGGCCAAGCCCAGTCAGACTCAAGAGGGCAAAGGCTCAGGGCGTCCAGCCTCAGATATCAGAGGCTGGTGTCCCCAGCACAGAGTGGGATATAGATACTGGCCAGGGACTGGAGGAGTACCCGCATGTGTGTTGTGCAGTGCAAGCTTCTCCTGGCGGTGTCAGGGAGGGTGGGGGGTGCAGCCAGGTTGAAGAACAATGGGAGTCCCAAGGGAAAAGGCTGTGGGGTCCCCTCCCCTCTTAGCCCACCAAGTAGAACATGTCCCTCACTGCAGTGATGACCTGTAGCCTCACGACTGCTCTGCTCCCATTGGCTGGACAGGGCCCAGGGGCAAAGACCACCCTCCCCATATCCTATATCCCTTGTATGAATGTGGCCCTGGTAGGGAGGGGGTTAGGGTGGGGAGCTGAGCAGACCCCCAAAGGCCTCCAGAGTGGGGTGGTTCCAGAAGAAGGGACATGAGTATGTTCTGGAAGGCCTATGGGGATGTTGGCTGTCACTTGTTTCCTAACACCCCCCACCCCCCCGCAGGGGTTGATCTGAGCAACATTATAAAGATGGCACCCAAAGTCTCTGCAGATGGACCCCAGGAACCTACACACGACATCCTGCAGGTAGGTGGGCGTGGCCCATGTGGGCATGGCTGACCTTACACATGTGGTTCCACACACGTCACCATTGAACAGTCTGTTGGGGCACCTTTCCACTGGTTCCTAAATGACAGATGCCAGTTCTGAAGGGCAGGCACCCAATGTGTACATGGGAGCCCGAGCTTGCAGCCAGGGCTCCCTGAGTCCACATTTGAGTGTCCTTTTTGGGATGGACAACACTCAGGTTGTCCCCAGTGTTGGCAGCCTTGGGGGAGAGAGCACCATGGAGGAGCCTTTCAGGAGGACCCTCCCAACCGCTAATCTGCTCAAAGATGAATAGGAATTACAGAAAGCGTGGGATCACAGTAAGGCCACCACCTGTGGAGCACTGACTATTCAGCAGGACACTATATAGCCTGCCCCTTTAGCGTGAAAACTGGCCTGTGAAGTGGGTGTTGTCATCCTTCCTGACTTACTGATGGGCAAACAGAGGCCCAGAGCCTACCCTCACTCTCTAGCACACAGACAAGGAAGTTAAAGATCACAGAGATTATATGCCATCCTTAAGGTCACCTATTAAACAATGATAAGCTGTTGGTAAAAAGGCAAAAGGCTGTAGTGTTTATTGAGAACTGACTGTGGAGTCCGTTCTGTGCAAGGCGCTTTCTTTGTGCTGTCTCAGTTGTTCTCTCAAGACCCCTGCAAGGCGGGGATTACTATCCCCATTTTATAGATGGGTAATCCAAAGACAAAAACAATGATTTACCTGACAGCAAGTGAATATAGTGACAAAAGAGGGAGTTGGAGAACACAGCCCTGGGTATGAACCCAGCTTTGCCTAAGGCAAGGTGTTTACTTCTGTCTGCTCTCAGGGTCCTCACCATCTCCAGCCTCACAGAGATTTTGAGAAAATTACCTCATTGTTTTGACTTATTTGCTAGTAAGAAACGTGTTTGTTGTCTTGGCAGTTTTTTTATTGGATTGTTCATCTCGTTCTCATTGATTTGTAGGTGCCCTTTTCATATGAAGGGTCTCAGTAACAATAGTTCCTAAGAATCACTGAGCACTTCTTAAGCTCTCAGCATTGTGCTAAATCCTTAAAAGATATTATCTCAATCTGTTGTTAGCCTATTTTGCTGATTAGGAATCTGCGGCTTCCAAAAGATAAATGACTCACTTGTGGTCACAGCCAGTGAAGGGCAGAGCTAGGACCCAGACCCAGGTCCATCTCCCAGGGAAATCAAGCTGGGAACAGCTCTGTTGTTTTCTACCAGCAGTACAGAAAACTCCTTTTGTTTATAACCTTCACTTTTTTATTCTTCTTAATTTGACTTTTAATTTTATTTTTCATTACTGAAGAAGAATGTGAATATGTTCTTGGCATAAAAGATTCAAGCAGTACTCAAGCATTTATAGCAAAATCTGATAGGCCCTGTCCCCTTCTCTCCCACCAAACCCCTTCTCTCCCTTCCTTTGTGGGAGGCGCCACACGCTTTGGGTTTCATATCCTTCCTTATTCTCACCTTGCAATTGAACCAGCCCCTTCTCTTGCCACGGCAGCATTGACCTCTGCTGCTGCTGCAGCTCCAACGTGTGAAAAATGCTTATCTGTGGGGGAAAATTTCAACTCTTCTGATGTCTTTTGAAATGAGTCTACCAGAGTCAGGAAGTTTGTTGCACACAAACTTGCAGAAACAAAACCAGAAAGTCTTGGAACACTAAGGAGAAAACAAGCCGGACCAGTTTTATATGCGAGGAGTGTCAGAATCCAAGCCATCAGCCATAGAGAGAATGACCTCCCAGGTTAGTGGACAAAGCCCCCATCATCAGGCCGCGGTGTCACAGGTGGGGCACAGCTGACTCTGCTACCTTCACTTCAGTGACTGTCCTCTCCTCAGCCACCCACAGGGTCTGGGGTCTCAGGCAGCACCTAGGGGCGATGAAGACCCCTGTCTCAGCCAGCCAGCGCAGAGACTCACCTTCCTGATGCCATCCTGGGCAAGAGGAGATTCCGACAAACTGGATAGAGACTAGTGTGCAGCGTGTGTCCTTTATCTTTTCCTCTCTCACCTGACTAAATCCAGAGTGTTGTAACTCCAGCACTGTGCATCTTAATGGCACTTGGGCCACCGCTTTTCAGGTTTCTTGCCAAGTTCCTGCCCAAATGCTCCATCCTCTGCTTTGGGTTTGTGGTAAAATATTACACAGATTCACCATCTTAACCATTTCTAAGTGTACAGTTCAGTGACACGAAGTACTTTCACACTGTTGTGGAACCATCACCCACCAGCCATTTCCAGGACTTTCTCATCTTCCCAAACTGAAACTCTGTCCCCATGAAACCCTAACTTCCTGTTCCCCTCCCCTAGCCCCTGTCACTCAGCATTCTCCTTCCCGCCCCTCTGAATGGGACTTCTCTCGGGACTCCTCTAAGTGCAATCACAGAGTTTGTCCTTTCGTGGCTGGCTTCTTTTGTTCAGCGTAATGTCATCAGGGTTAATCCATGTTGGAGCCTGGGTCAGAATTTTGTTCCTTGCTGTGGCTGAATAATATTCTATTGTGTGGATGGACCACAGTCTGTTTATCCATTCATCCGTGGATGGAAAGTTGGGTTGCTTCTAGCTTTCGTCTCCCAGAGTTAATGCTGCTGTGAACACGGATATACAGACTTTTTTTTTTTTTTTAAGATTTTATTTATTTATTTGTCAGAGACAGAGGGAGAGAGAGCGAGTGAGCACAGGCAGACAGAGGCAGAGGGAGAAGCAGGCTCCCTGCTGAGCAAGGAGCCCGATGCGGGACTCGATCCCAGAACCCTGGGATCATGACCTGAGCCGAAGGCAGCTGCTTAACCAACTGAGCCACCCAGGCGTCCCACGGATATACAGACATTTCTTTAAGACTCCTTTCAGTTCTTCAGGGTATATCCTTGGAAGTGGGATTGCTGGATCACGTGGTAATTGTATATTTACTTTCTTGAGTATTTCCCTAACCACTAGCGACATGGACCATCTTTTTGTCGCCATAGTGGCCACCAGTATATTTTCTTTGGTGAATGTCCATTCGAGGCACGTTCTCTGCTTTAGGCCTATTAATATTCTGTGTCATTGTAACATATTCTCAGTTAAGTCCAGCTCAGGGACAGAGAGCCAACTGGCATCCTTGCCATTCAGAGCAGTGGTGGCCAAATCCCAGCCCTCTGCGTTGGGTTGATGGCATCTATAGAGCTGCCCTCCCTAGGGCCAGGGACCAGTGATTTCGTAAGTCCCAGGAGGCTCAGGTTCATCTTGGGCTCATTGCTGAGGCAGATCTGGAGGTCATGGAATTGAATGGCAGCTAGAGTTGGATGCTCTTTTCAAATTGTTTCCTCTCATTATTACTGTTTTTCCCCCAAGGGCTTTGAGTTGAATTTGGGTAAATCAACAGTGTGTATGGTGTGGTTTCATTTGGCAGATAAACGTTTGTGGAATGGATGGGAGAAACAAACAGGAGACATCTGGTAGGGGCTGGTCTGGCAAAGGTAACTTTCACCTTCCTTGGAGAGGTGGCCACTGGAGGGTATGTCAGTTAGTTGTAGCTGCATAGTAAACAACCCAGAACAACGGCCTTTTCTTGTTCCTTATGGTGTGACTGAGCTCAGCCAGATGGTTCCACGGGTCTTGCTTAGAGAGCCTCTTGCAATGGCAGCTAGGGTTTGGGCATTGACTGTGCCTGCGCTCACGTGTGTGGCTCCATGGAGGGACTCTGAGATAGCTGGGTCTCTCCGTCTCTGTGTGACCTCTGGAGCTCGAAGCTCCTAGAAGCCCATATGTGGAAGCTACCACGGCTGGACTGCATTTCCACCATAGGCCTAGGTCCCGGGAAAGGGGATCTGACGGGGGGGGGACGCGGGGCCATTGTTGCTATATAACCTCTTTGGGCTGAGCTGACACTGAAGTCTCTCCCGTGTCCTCTAGGCTCTGGATGACCTGCAGGAGTCCGTGGCGCGCTCTCACCCCCAGGAAGTATCCGCACAGCTCACCCGCTTTTTAGAGCAGTGCAGGCAGCATAAGGCGAGCCGCTTCCTGGCAGCCCAGAAGGGGGCCTACCCCATCCTTCTCGCCGCCTGGAAGCTTGCTGGAACAAGCGACCAGGGCCTCCTGCTCCAGGCCCTCAACGCCCTGTCAGCCCTGACCGATGGCCAGCCCGATCTCCTAGACACCCAGGGCCTGCAGCTGCTGGTGGTCACACTGGCCCAGAATGCCGACGTGGCTGATCTGACATGTTCTGGCATCCGCTGTGTGTGCCATGCCAGCCTGAAGCATGAACAGAATCGGCAGAGCCTGGTGAAGGCCGGTGTGCTTCCACTGCTGACAGGTGCCATTACCCGGCATGGCCACTGTGCTGATGTGGTCAGGGAGGCCTGCTGGGCCCTCCGAGTCATGACCTTCGACGATGACATCCGTGTGCCCTTTGGCCATGCCCACGACCATGCCAAGATGATTGTACAGGAGAATGGAGGCTTGAAGGTACTCATTGAGGCCGCCAAAGGTAGGAGCGGTGTGAGAATGAGAGTTGGGTTTTAGGATGGCTTCAAGCTTGGCTGGCTCCAGGCTCCACTTGCCTCTTCTGGCTTACCAACACCCACATGCCAGCACTAGTGGAATAGTTCCTTACTCCTGGTTGCTCTAGGTGAGTTCCCAGCCAGGTCTCATTGGCCAAGACCAAATCTTGTGCCCATCTCTGGAGCCATTTGAGGAAGGGGCTTGGCTCTGTTCAACCACACAGACTGAGAGTACATGGAAAGGAGAGCTCCCCAAAGGGACAAATAAGGGTGTTTCCCAAAAGTGGGGGAGTGAGTCTGGTTCCCAGTGAAGGTTTACAGTTTGGTTCATACTTAGCCTCAAATTGTTATGCACTTACATGTTCCCAACTGGGATGACCAAGACAAGCCAGCCATAGGAGACCACAACACTGATGTTCAGACCCGAAATTCCCTGCCCCCATCCATTGTACCCACTAGAAAAGGCCTGACTGTGGTCTGGTGCACAGAAGGTGACAGAAGAATGAGTTCTTCCCAGCCTGCCTGTAGCTCTGGCCCTATAGCCAGTCTTGTTTGTGTGCCTCTGGCTGTCTTCTGGAGAGGGGAGCCTACTACCTCAGTCTCATACCTCTGGAGAAGGTGAAAACAGTCCCACCGTCTGTGAAGTCGAGCTCCTTTTCTGAAGGGGAATTTACATCTCTCTCGTTTGTTGACAGGAGCTCCTATTAGTCTGGGTTCTGCCAGAGAAGCAGAGCCACTGGGGGGGGGTGTATTTTAAGGAATTGGCTCATGTGGCCGAGGGGCTGGTGAGTCTGAAATCCACGGAGTAGCTTGGGCAGGAGCCAACACCACCAGAGAGCTCTCTCCTCCAGAGAGCTTCTTCCTCTTCAGGAAGACCTCAGTTTCCCTCTTAAGGCCATGAGCTGACTGGATGAGGCCCAGTCAGACCATCAGGGTTCATCTTGAAGTCAGCTGATCACAGACGTCACCACACCTAGAGAATTCCTCCACCCAGATTAGTGCTCCCGGCATTGCTGGGGCTGCACCCTGACCATGGAGACATACCAGCTGACTGTCACAGAGCTTTGTATAAATTAGGGCTGTCCACCCGCCACCCTTCCACTCCCCACCACCCCACCTTCATCTGAGCTTCAGCACAGGCCTCTCCTCCCTAGGGCCTCTGAGCTTTGTCTTCGGCATCTGTGTTCAATTTTACCCAGGTCCGCTCTATCCATATGTCGCTCTACAGTTTCTGGGTTTCCCGTTGCACTTAGAAAGGTCATTCCCACCCCAAGAACATAAAAATAGTCTTGGATGTTTTATTATAGCACTATTATGGTTTTCTTTTTTTAGTTGGGATCATCAGTTGGTCTGGAATTTATCTGGGACACGGTGTGGGGGAGGGCGTGTTCGGCTGTCTTCTCCTGCGGCCAGCAGGGGGCACTCCAGGCCTGGCAGCCCTAGTGTTCAGTGGGGCCCTCCTGGTGTGTGTGGCCCGCCTGCTGGGCAGAAGGGCCCCACTTCCCAGGTGGAACAGGATTTGTACCAGGACTGCTGGCTCCTGATTCCAAGCTGGGACTGGTTCTTTCCATGTCCTCGCCCCAGTGGTTCCTCTCCCTCCCTCTCCACAGCATTCTCGGACAACCCCAGCGTCCTGAGTGAGCTCTGCAGCACCCTATCCCGCCTGGCCGTCCGCAACGAATTCTGCCAGGAGATTGTCGACCTTGGGGGCCTCGGTGTCCTGGTGGCCCTACTGGCCAACTGCAGCGACCACCAGGTGGGTGTCCAGGCCGTCTTAGGGTGTGAAGCGCCCTTCACTTGGATTTCGATTTGTCATTTCTCTTGATGCTGCAGGAAGGTTCCAGACCTCCCAGTGAACTCTGCCCCCTTGAGCCCCAGCCACCCAGACCAGCCTGAATCAGAACACACTGGCCCTGTCTGCTGAGCCTGGAAGCAAAGTGCAATTTTCACTTCTCATTGACCCCTGGGCAGGAAGTTAAGTTTTGGGGGAAAACAAATCCACCCACCCTCTCTTACTGACCTTTAACACCTTCGTATTTTCTACCAGCAGTGGGAGGAATGCCAGTGGGTGTTGGCAGGGGCTGGCCCAGCTCCCAGTTCAGGAGTGTGATGCTTGGGTGAAGCAAATCCTTAGTGCCTTGGTTTCCCCATCCATAAAATGGGGTGGGGCCTCCTATTCATTATTCTTTCATTTAGCAGCCACTTAACCCCCCTCTCTACATGCCTGACCTAGGGCGGAGTACCTCCCTGTCCTGTGGCAGCAATGGTCCTGCTGGCCCCAGCTTCAGCTGGTGATATCTGCCAGTCTCCTTCTGGACACATGGCAGAAAGCTGAATTTGAACCAGCTTAAGCACATGAGGGAGTGCATATTGTTTGTACTCCTGGACAGCCAGGCAGTGGGTGGAGGCTTGGTTTCCCTCCCACTGCTTTCTCTTTTATGGCTCAGTCCCAGCAGCGTCTGGTAGCTGTCCTCATCTCAGGACCTGGGGACTGAGCTATGGCCAGGGGACCCTGTGCTTTGATTCCTGGCCTGAGCCACATGCCTGCCTCTGTGCATGAGGGGTGGGTGTCCAGGTTGTTCAGACACCTGGGCTAGGCACAGGTGGGCTAATTCACAGGCTCCACCTCTCTGAGCCTCCCCTGCCCTTACTGGCTCCGTGTGTGCCCCAGGGTGGCCCCACCTGTTTTTCGGACCGTGGAACAACAGACTGTCCTCAAGACCACCCCTCCCCTCACCCCCCACAAACCAGCAACCAAGCAGTTAGTGTCTGGCCCAGCACAGGAGGACGAGCTGGCCAGAGTTGACCCCCACCTCCCCCCATCTCCATAGGACGTTGTAAAGCAAGTGTTGAGTGCCCTGCGGGCCATCGCAGGCAATGATGATGTGAAGGACGCCATTGTCCGAGCTGGTGGGACAGAGTCCATCGTGGCTGCCATGACCCAGCACTTGGCCAGTCCCCAGGTACCTACCCCGGGCAGGGGGCACACCCGGTGGGGCACAGTGGCTGGAGTCCCAGCTCAGTGTCTGGGTTCACCTGGTGCTCTGCCCCATTTCCTCAAGCAGGGCTAGGGTGGGGCCTGTGAGAGGCCTGCGTTGAGACCATGCCCCCTAAGCGCGTGGTTGAGGTTTCTATCATCCCTGTTATTACTGATCAGATATATATGCGGGCTGGCCGCGGACTCTCCAGGGGAAACTGCAGGGCATTCACTTGGGGAATTAACAGTGGTGGCCACGGAGGGCCGTCGGGGTAATGGGCATCTGATTGTCTCCGCTGTCCCCGTGACCCCCACAGGTATGCGAGCAGAGCTGTGCGGCCCTGTGCGTCCTGGCCCTGCGGAAGCCAGAGAACAGCCGGGTCATCATGGAGGGCGGCGGCGCCCTGGTAGCACTGCGGGCCATGAAGGCGCACCCTGCAGAGGCTGGAGTGCAGGTGGGCCTGGGGGCAGGAGGGCGGGGCAGACCCCGGCCCTCCCTGTCCCTGTCCTCATCCCCAGCCTAGCCCACTTCTCTCCAATTCTTCTTCCTTCCCAGCTCCCGAAGGTATCTACTTCCCATCCCTGAGAATGCACCCAGTTCTGCCCTCGGCTGTCTTCCTGCTCCTTTGCTCTTCCAGCATTGATCTTTTCCTCTCCTAACAATTCCTTCAGAGGGATAGGAAGAGGAGGAGATGGGAGGAGAGCAGGTGGGGATCTTCTGGGACTTCGGGAAGGTTCCTTGCTGTCCGTGGGCTGCTCCTTCATGTTTAGCACGTGGGACCCACAGTCCATACCTTACTGGGGAGTCAGTGAAGCTGAGCAGTAGACAGGGCTGCGTGCACCCCTGCCTGAAACCCACACACTTCCTTGTAGTTTCCAGGGCTCTCCCTGCCTCCCACCTTGAGCGCCCTCCCAGCCCAGGGGCCTCCTTGTTGGTCTTCAGACATACCAGACTCTGTCCCACTATGGGTCTTTGCCTCCCTCTTCAGGATGGTGTCTCTTCAGGAACACTGCCCTTGGCTCACCAATCACCCTGCCTACCCCTCACCACCCTGGCTGGGCAGCCTCTCACATCCCACCTACTTCTCTTCTAATTTCCTAATGGTGGGGTGCTTTGTGGCACCCACAGCAGATAAGCAGGGCACAGATGTTGATGAACGTGTGACGATGTAATTGACAGGTGGGCCCTGTGCACAACCCCCTCTTCCCACTGTCTCCCTGCTCTCCTTTCCTGGGGTTCCTACCCAGGCTCTTGCCAGCCACAGGGAAATCTTGCCCTGAGGCTGAGGGTTCCATACCTGAGGGATCAGCCACACCTGCCAAGCACTTGACTGCCCTGAGCATGTTTCCTCACCTGGGAGATTGGGGAATTAGCCCTGCTTCCCATGGCTATTGAGAGGATAAAGTGGAGAAATGAATCTAGCCTGATAATTCACACAGTGTAGGCACCTACGGGACCTTGACCATGGTCACCTTTGTCTTGTTATGTTATGATGAGGGGGCCCTGAGGTCAGAGTGGACCCCACCCACCGGCTCACCACCACTCACCTTCAGTTCTTCCTCCCAGAAACAGGCCTGCATGCTGATCCGTAACCTGGTGGCCCGCAGCCAGGCCTTCTCACAGCCCATCCTGGACCTGGGGGCCGAAGCACTCATCTTGCAGGCCCGTGCTGCCCACCGTGACTGCGAGGATGTGGCCAAGGCTGCCCTTCGGGACCTTGGCTGCCGTGTTGAGCTGCGAGAGCTGTGGACTGGCCAGAAGGGCAACCTGGCGCCGTGACCTCAGGCTCAGTCTGGGCCATGGCTCTGGGTGAGTTATGTGACTCAGGAACAGGGAAGAGGTCCATGTCCCGTCACTCTACTCCCCGGATTCCTCTCCCATTCAGTGACAGGTGTTTTCTAATGGCCACCAGGTACAGGCTGGGGTGGGAAGGGAGCCATGGTGAAGCGTCTACACAGCAGAGAGCAGCCCCTGGGTCCTGGCCTCCTTTCGCCTTGTTCTCCAGGCCAGCTGACCACATTGCTGTTACCCGTCCTGCCCTCCCAACCCCACCCCGTGCCCTTTCCTACCAGAAGGAGGGCCCTTAGTATTACTTGGGGGCAAAGTGCTAATTGAAATGTGGGATCCATGCTGGCCAGTCTCACAGGAGGGTGGGACCCTGCTTCGGTTCCTACAAGTCTGTTCTCTCCCCTGCTCGTCTCTTATAATATGGTTTGTAGGTATCTTGCTCTGCTGGACAGAGAGCAGGGACCAAGCTCTTCTGCCTCCAGGGGTCCTAGGTCAGCCAGTACTGCCCAGTAATAAAAGACTCTGTTAGTTAACAATGGAGGGATCTCTTCCATAGCGCGATGGAGTATGGGTGTTGCCTCCATGGCTTCAGAGAATGGGAGAGGGGCAGATGTCTGGGGAGGCCATGGAGTCGCTGAGGAAAGTAAAGGGGTTTTGAGAACCGCCTGGGATATATGGTCTGCTGGGGCCATGGTTCATACCTGGGGTCTCGGCCCCACGGCCACTGTTTCTGATTATGTCTCACTGAGCTCTGTGGCCTTCAGCTAGTGACGTATTCTGTCTAAGCCTTGATCTGATCTTCTGTGAAATGGGGATGGGGGGAAATAGAGCCCTCTTCCGTGGGGTGTGCAGGCAGAGCTGGGCACGTGGGAGGCACCCGACCATCTTAGCTTCACCACCTCAGTCACCCTCAAAGGACTGTCCTGTACTCGTCTGCCCAGCTGCTTGAGGTCATTGCTTGCTGGGCGGCTTGGGAAGTCTGCCTCCTTCTTTGAGCCTCAGTTTCCCCATCTGTAGTATGGACATCAGTGTTACTGCCTCAAATACCCACTGTACCTCCAAAGTGTTCTGGGGGTCCCCAAGCAGCTGTGCTTAGCAAATCCCAGCGCTCCTCTGCATTTACACCTGGGGGTCATGCCATGGTCACCCGCCAGCTTGTGCATCTCATGTGGCCCAGTCGGGTGGTTAGCTTCAAGAGCTCTGGTGGGCTCCGGGCGCGGTACCTGACCTCTCTTGAAACGCAGTCCACTGCTTGACATACATCTCCCCTAGCTCAAGCAGGACCTGAATTTGGTCCTTAATATCAGCTCAAGCCCCTTCCTAGAAGACTTCTGGTTTCTGTGGCTGGGCAAGTGGCTGGGGTGGGGTGTGGCGTCACCTGGGTCCTAGCTCCCCTTGGTGGCAAACTGTTCCCCACTCCTGGCTGGGAGGGCCCTGCCAGCTCTGAGGGGTTGACATGAACCTCTAACCCGGTCACCTCACCCTGACTTCCCCCACTGGGAACACACCCAGCCTGTAGAAGTTTCTTGCACTTGCTCCAGGCTGCCCTGCCTTGACTTCTGCCACCCATGTGACCTTGGGGCATTCTGCAGGCCCTGTGAGCCTCATGTATCATCATTTGTCTCATGGGAGGTGGGTGATGCCAGCCCATTTCTGGGGAAGCCTGAGGTGCCGTTCCTGCCCAGGCTCTGCTCTCAATCTGCCCAAGGCTCCCCATTGCCCTCTCCACAAAATCAACTGTCCTCCAGGCCCCGTCCACCTCCCAATTTCATCTTCCCTACGTTCTCTTTTATTTTATTTTTTTAAAAAAAGATTTTATTTATTTATTTGACAGACAGATCACAAGTAGGCAGAGAGGCAGGCAGAGAGAGAGGGGGAAGCAGGCTCCCTGCTGAGCAGAGAGCCCGATGTGGGGCTCGATCCCAGGACCCTGAGATCATGACCCGAGCCGAAGGCAGAGGCTCAACCCACTGAGCCACCCAGGTGCCCCCCACCACGTTCTCTTTTAGTTGTCTTTCTAGCCACATCAGCTTCCCCCTTTTCGGGCCTTTGCACATGCTGTCCTTACATGGAGCACCTTTTCCCCAGCCCTCCCCATAGCTGCCTCTTCCCTGGCACCAAGTTCTAGCTCACATGTTGCCTCCAGGAGAGATCCCCTGCTGTTGTCCTTCACTGGTGCCCTGGTCCCAACACCTCTTGTGTTGTGTCTCTGATCTCTGAGCCTACCTGAGGTCGCCTTGCTTGTGTGCTTTCATGTTTATCTGTCCCCTACTGACCAGGAATTGCATGTAAGCAGGCTCCTCTCCCTGCTCTGCTCCAGCTTCCTCTGAATGTTTTTGAATATACACCTAAATAATAAGGGGGTGGTTTGGAGGGAAGGCCTCTGCCCCCACAGCTCTAGTCCTCTCCCGCGACGAGCTCCTGGCCAGCCTTCCTACAGTTGCAGGCCTCTTTGGGGAGGCAGAGCTCTAGCTTCTCCGTCCTTCCCACCTTAGTCTGAAGGAACGGACTTCGTCAGTGAGCATGGCTCAGGGTCTGTTTGGAGGTCCCCAGAGTGGGTAGGCACAGAATTGAGGCTGGCCAAACCTGGCTTCCAGTCCCTGCTCTGTCGCCTCAGGTGAACCTCAGCCTCCTCCCCTCCCCTGAAAACAGGGTAAGTGTGTTGCTATACAGGACCACAGCCCCAGTAAGGTACACAGCCCCTCTCTAATGAGTGTTTGCCATCTCCGTTGATGACCTGGAAACCAGAGCTGAAGAGGAAACCCCTGCAAGGGAGGGGCCGGCACGTTCAGGCTATGTTTCTACTGCTGTGCGCTCTTGGGTGAGTGGCGCAGACTCTCTGAATCTCTGGGAGGTTGACTGTAACTGCCTTGACACCGGCTGGGCCTGGGTGACATCACTGTTGCATTCAGCAGGTACCCCTCCACCCAGGGAAGGACCCAGCGTCCTGGCTTATGCATACATCTTTGAGAAGCAGGGCCTATGCACACCATTTCTCAGATGAGAAATAGAGTCGCTGGCCTTTGAGGGGCCACAGTGGGATGAGAACCGAGCTTGGCCTGCCTCCATGCCCCTCCTTTCTTGCCAGCATTGCTAACCTGACCTTGGGCCAATGGCTCTCTGGCCTCCATTGATTAAGCCCTGTCACTCTGCCCAGGCCTGGCTCAGAGCCATTGTGTCAGATGATTCCAGGGATCCCCAAGACCTAGAGGAGACTGGGGGACAGAGAGACAGTGTCCTGCCTAGAGCCAGCCAGGCTGACATGGAAGAGCTGGGATCCCAGGCACCCTGACCAGGCACAGCTGCAGTGCCCACAGTGGGGGTGTCAGTCGCTGGTGCCAAGGGGCATTACTGGCCATTGTTGGAAGGTGGCAGGGAGGTTGACCGGCGCCAGCATGCTGACAAGCAAAAGAAGCCAGAGCCCAGGCAGTGCCTTTGGCACTCTCAGGAGAGGCAGCCTGGTGCTGGGCTGCTGCCTGACCCTTGCCTCAGTTGGCACTGTCCCTGGGAGTACCGTGAGACCTTCCAGGAGCTTGCTGCCTCCCTCCCAGGACCTGGCAGGTGGGTGCTGTGGGTAGGGACTCCTGTAGCATGAATATCTCTCCCTCTTTGGGCGGCAAACCCCACCCATAGTTGGTCTATGTCCACATTCCATGAAGTGCTATTTACAGAAAGGGAAACAGGCCCTGAGAACAGTTTATCTATCACCAACACTCAAAAAGTGCTGGCTGTAGACCAGTGAAGTGAGTTTTTTACTTCCATTCATCTCGTTAGTGCTGCCTTCAACCCTGGGGGGTAGTTGGAGAAACTGAAGCAGATAATTTGAGTCACTTGCTGAAGGTCTGGTGGCCAGCGAGTAAAAAACAGCAGGGATTCAAACCCAGCCTCTGGCCATTTCAGCAAGGAACACTTGTAGTGTGAGGCTCAGTTTTCTCATGGGCAAAGTAGGTGCTGTCCCCTCCCCCCACCATCTGGGAATCACCCAGTAAGGATCTGATACCCATTAGGTGTTCAGCGGACCTCAATGTCCTCTGCTTGTCCAGAGAGCAGAATGGAGATCAGGGCCTGGAAGTTGGCTGGGAAGCAAACCACGGTAGGGAGGTATGGGAGAGAGGCCCAGGTGGGAATATCATGGGAATATCCTGAGTCAGATGGTGGCCTCAGGCTAGTGACATTGACAGTGTGAGCCTCAGTGTTTTCCCCTTCCCCGTCCTCCTTACCGGCAGCCTTTTGAGATGTTATGGATTAAGCACTAGGCAGGGGACTTGCCCAACCCTGAAATGTGAACCCTTATTAAGGCCTAGCTTCAGATTGCTCCCTCCCAGCATTCCCTGGTTCTGAACTTGATCTCCACCAACCCTAGCCAGCACCTAGAGGAAATAAGAGCCAGTATCTGGGAACATTTGTAACCCTTTCTGCCCTCGAGATTAGGAGAGTGCATTTGGTGAGTCAGAGAACTGGGTGGACTTGGGGGGAGTGCCAGGGACACAGCGAAGCACTGGATGGCAGGTGCCTTCTCTAAACTGCTGGCATCTGTCTTCAAAGAATCCCATGAACTTCACCTCACAGAGAAGCTGAGGCTCATGGGCCAGATGGTCCTGCTGAGGGTCCAATGCTTCCACCAGAAGGTCAAGGCAAGGGCTGGGATATAAATTCTCCCAGAGGAGCAGCCTAAAAGAGTAAAGATCAAGGTGTAGGAATCCCTGTCCTCTGAGGAAACTGATCCACAACCACCTTGCCCAAGGTTATGTCTTGGGCCTATAGCTGGACATGGATTTGGGCCAGTGGCTGGACATGGAATCGGCCCAGATGGCTCAGGGCCCTGGTGGCTCTTCTCTGACACTGCCTTACCCCACTTCCAAAGAGCAGGCTGCTCTAAATTCACCCTTAGATTCAGCCACTTGAAGCACTGTGGGCAAGGAGCTGGACCTCTCTGCACTCTGTTACCGTAAAATGGCCAGTGGTCGCTTTGACCTCATGAGATAGTGGTTAGTTTTCAGTTGATTCACAAAGGCTTATCCGGGAGGAGGCCGGATGGGGCTGTCATTGGATCCCGTAAACGAGAAAGCTTGAAATCAGACAAGTACAATACTTGCGGAAAGCCATAAAGCTCATGGGTAGGGATTCCACCTGTTTCCGCGTCTTCACAACACCCCGGAGCTGCAGAGGACAAGCCTGAGTGACCTCAGGGAGTCTGCCTTCTCCTTGTAGTTGGCAGGGAAATAGCGGGGAGTGAAGGAATGTAAAATCATCCAGGAGTCTTTTCAGCTGCGATGGCCCATGTTCACAGACAGAGTTGGAGGTCCTGCCTCCGCGCTGCGAGGTCCGAGGGCCAGCCTCTTCGACACAGTCTCAGGGTACCCGGCCCGGGGCACCTGAGGCCATCTACCGTCGCCGCGCTCCCGGCCAAACTCTGCACCTTGCGCTCTCCTGCCCAGTCGCTAGGCACACCGCCCACGGCCCCTGCGATCGGCCACAGGGCCTGCCTGTCTTCGGCGTCGCAGCCAATCCTCATCGCCCTCTAGGCTACGCCCTCCGTTCTTCTCGCGCCAACCGCGCCAGCCACTTCGGAGCCCTGCCCTTGCCCCTCGGGGATTGGTTACTAGGGATGCTCGTCTTCTGCCAGAGCTCCAATCCTCGCCTACCGCCCCGCTCTCACCTCCAGCACCTCGCACCCTGCAGGACCACCTCTGGGACCGAAAACCTTACCTTTACTTGAAAGCTGGGACCTGGGTATATTTTGGAATTCTAGCGTGAGAGGAGGACATTCCACAACACCCCCACTGGGGTGTGAGGAGCATCCTATAATTAAATGCATTATTTCTGTACTAGGTTGGGTAAAGAAAAATTGTAATTGTCCTCATAAGTCAGTTTTGTCCCACAGTGAGTGTTGGCACCACATTTGAGAACACTTGGTTTTCAGATCTTTTTGGACTTGGGAACTGCAGGG
Organism: Neogale vison; assembly: GCF_020171115.1. Taxonomy (NCBI): domain Eukaryota; kingdom Metazoa; phylum Chordata; class Mammalia; order Carnivora; family Mustelidae; genus Neogale; species Neogale vison. Next base: position 212,058,733 of record NC_058096.1, on the reverse strand, counting down.
TAAGGGATCTTGGCCCTGTCCTCTTTTGGCAGTGATGAGGATGAAATAAAATAATGCAGATAAGGCTCTTAGCACCCTGCGGGGGAAACACTTGTTCAATGTTGGCTTCTGTTGTGATCTTCTTTGTTGCTATGGTCCTAAAAGAAGAGCTAGAGAGACTGTCAACATGTGAATGCCTACTCCAGGGAAGGCGCTTGGGGTATGCTTTTGTTGATTTTCAAAAAAAAAAAGAGCTATTAAGGATTAAAGGTACTGGCTTTAATTTTTAGATCATGAATTGGCTCTGATGAGAATAGGCAAATATTGCCTCTTGGGTATCCATCACAGTTTCAGTGCTAAGGGTAAATCATTTTAAAATAATGTTTGTAAATGTAGTTTTAAAGATAGTACCAGGATTTGGGCGCCTGGGTAGCTCAGTGGGTTAAGCCACTGCCTTCAGCTTGGGTCATGATCTCGGGGTCCTGGGATCGAGTCCCGCATCGGGCTCTCTGCTTCCTCCTCTCTCTCTCTGCCTGCCTCTCTGCCTACTTGTGGTCTCTGTCTGTCAAATAAATAAATAAAATCTTAAAAAAAAAAAAAAAAAGATAGTACCAGGATTCATCATTTAAGAACAATAGTTTCTGATAGAGGTTCAAGTTTTCCTTATTTAGTACTAATTCATCTTAAGTTGAGAAATAGTTTGAGGGAAACCTGGCTCAGTTGGATGAGTGTCTGCCTTTGGCTCAGGTCATGATCCCCAGGTCCAGGGATAGAGCCCCAGGTCAGGCTCCTTGCTCAGCAGGGAGTCTGCTTCTCCCCCTGCTTGTACACACACACATTCTCTCTTTCTCAAAAAATAAAATCTTAAAAAAAAAATTTTTTTTTGAGAAAGTAAGAAATAATATGCATACTATATGACATTTGTTCGGTAAAAACGTGCTTACCTCAAGTAATTTAATTGCATATACACATTTTTTATGGGAAAACTAGAAAATACAAAGCAATTTCTGTTTCACATCTGGGGGAAGGGAAGGGCTAATATTTGCCTTAACATTGTTCAGAACCAACACCCATCCTTGTTTGAATTGGAGGCGGCTCACCTTTCAGTCACTTGATATAAGTATTTTCCTCTTTTAACTGAATAATTTGGGCACTCATTTATCGAAACCGAATACTGGTTTAAATTGTTAGAACATTTTTCTCCAGTGCTTCTAGTGTAGCAAGTTAAATATAGCCTGTCTTTTCATTGGCTAATATATCCTGGAGGTATAATTAAAGTGTTGAGAAGCTAGATATTTTGGAGGCTTTCCATTAAGAGGAGGGCCTGTCAGCCAGTCTATACTGAAGGGTAGTCTTAGGTCACCTCCATGTGGCTTGTTTTGGGAAATTAACCACACCATGCTTATATTTAGGCTTTGTCCAGGGATCTGAAACCACTTTGCAGTCGACGTACTCAGACACGAGCGCTCAGCCCACCTGTGATTATGGTAAGTGTGGGCCCCTGGGAACCAAAGGGTGAGAGCTTTGCCTTCTAGTGGCAGAGCAACCTCATGTCTCCTGGGTTGCCTTTGACTCTGCTCTCACTGTCTTGCTTGTCCCAGTGCAGTCTCGTGTAAAACGGTGTGGTGGGCTCTTAGAATAGCTAGTGCTTCTGTTGGAAGCAGTAATGGGAAAGATGTGTGCTTACTGAGCAGGCTGGAGTTCTTGGAGCTGTAAATGATTGGTCCCTTTGACCCTGTAACATGTTGTTGAAGTGCATATGGTCTGTGACAAAGGTCTGGCTTCACAAAATCCCCTTGAGAGCCTAGGAAGGAGAGCCGCCAATCAAAGTCCAAAGGATTGGTCTGAGCAGAAACCTAGCCATCAGTTTAGCTTCAGGGTAGCATGTGGGATGTGTTTGTTAGAGAAGCTGCCTGTCTGGAATCTAGCAGGGATTTTAGAGACAGTCAGACCATCTCAAGCCAGCGGGCTCCTCACATGGGATTGAAGGAAAGTGTCGATCAGTTTCTTAGTCATGATCAGGCACACTAAATCTCTAATTCAGAAGTAGCCACTCGGGCACCTGGGTGGCTCACTTGGTGAAGCGACTGCCTTCGGCTCGGGTCATAATCTTGGAGTCCTGGGATCAAGTCCCGAGTCGGACTCCCTGCTTGGTGGGGAGTCTGCTTCTCCCTCTCCCTCTGCCCCTCCAGTTAGCAGTTGCTAACTGCCAATAAATGCTGGTCCACCTGTGGTCTGTGACCACAGATGTCTGTGAGAAGGAGCCCTCTTTGGAATGAATAAGGGTAATGCTTTGCATGCTGAGATGGGTAGATTGTTGCACTATTAGGGTCTGGGGAGGGACTGAGCCTACACTGTGACACTACCTCAAGAGTCACTAAATAGGGGCACCTGGGTGGCTCAGTGGGTTAAAGCCTCTGCCTTCAGCTCAGGTCACGATCTCAGGGTCCTGGAATCGAGCCCCACATTGGGCTCTCTGCTCAGCAGGGAGCCTGCTTCCCCCTCTCTCTCTGCCTGCCTCTCTGCCTACTTGTGATCTCTGTCTGTCAAATAAATAACATCTTTAAAAAAAAAAAAAAAAGAGTCACTGAATAAATGGACATAAACTCCCTCGAGTATTAGCAGCTAGTCCAGAGGGAGGAGGAAACTTAAAAAGTGTTAAGAAATTGAGTAAGGAGGTATCAGATATTTCCAAACAGAGGAGAAACTTGGTATATATGGCTTCCCTATCTTACCCTGTCCGCCTCACCCCATTTAATCAAGCAGTAGTCCCAGATTGCACAGCTTATTTGAATTCTTTTCCCTCTGGTTTACATAGTCTCAGTACGGGCATTTTGGCAGATACACCATTTGCATATCTTTTCTTCCGGTCTGGGACCTGTCTATTCTTTTGTCAGTAGTGTCTTTCAAAGAACACAAGTTCTTCATTTTGATGAAGTCCTGTTTATCATTCTTCTCTTTAATATATGGTGATTTGGGTGTTGCGCCTAAGAAATTTTTGCCTAGGGGTGCCTGGGTGGCTCACTAGGTTAAGTGCCTGCCTTTGGCTCCAGGCAAGATCCCAAGGTACTGGGATCAACCTCCCATGTTGGGCTCCCTGCTCAGCGGGGAGCCTGCTTCTCCCTCTCCCTTTGCGGCTACCCCTGCTTGTGTGCGTGCGTGGACGCTCGCTCTCTGTGTCTGTCTCTCAGATAAATAAAATCTTAGAAAGGAAGGGAAGGAGGGAGGGAGGGAGGAAGGAAGGAAGGAATTTTTGCCTAACTCAGATGCCCAAGATTGTCTTCTGAGTTTTCTTTTAGGTACTTTCTAGTTTTATATTTTCCATCTGTTCTGTGATCTATTTTTAGTTAGTATTTCTACAAGGCATACATTATAGGTCAAGATTCTTTTTTAACTTTGTTGAAAATCTATCAAACCTCTATGTGTTGGTCTGTTTCTGGACTCTAATTCTGTTCTGGTCATCTGTGTATCTGAATTTCCTCCAGTACCAGTCCGTCTTGATTACTATATAATGAGTCATTAAATCAGTTAATTCAAGTCCTCCAGATTTATTCTTTTTCCAGAATTGACTTGTATATTTCAGTTCTTTTCTTTTTGCCTATAAATCTCAGAATCAGTTTGTCGATTTCTGTAAGAATTCCTGCTGAGATTTTGAGTCGATGGCCTCAAATCTATAGATTCGTTTGGGAGAATTAACCTGCTAATGATATGTCTTCCGATCCATGAGTAAAGTGTCATTTGATTTAATTAGATCTTTGATTTCTTTCATTAGTGTTTTGTAGTTTTCAAAACACAGATCTTGCACATAGTTTGCTATAGTTGCATCTACGTATTTCATATTTTTAGTTCCAAGGTAAATGATATTTTTTAAAGACTTCAGTTTTTAGTTGTTTATTGCTGATTTGTAGAAATTGGGTTGATTTTCATATATAGACCTTGTAATAAACCTTGCCAAGCTCACTTATTTTTGTAACTCATACAGATTTTTTTTACATAGTCAATCGTGAAAGAATAAAGACAGTTTTATATTCTGGCTTAAACTGTAAAAGCAGTTTAACGATATTTTAAATAACATTTTGGAAGACAGTCATCTGCAATCCCGCCATATTAATACTTCTGTCAGCTTTCCTGTTCTAAGTAGTTGAATATAGGAGGATAGAGTTTTGTGTATCCTGTTTTATTTGCTTACCGTTAGAAGCGTTTCCTTGTACTGGTAAGGCTGAATGGATTCTTTTTTGATGCCTCTATGAGGTGTGTCACTGAGAAGGTAGGCTGTAACTTCCTTGAAGTTGACCATTTACGTTGTTCTGTATTTTTGTTCTATAAGTTTTGCTTATTATGACCATCTACTTTTCTCTTCTTCTGTTTGTTTTTCTCTTATTAAAAAGATTTTCATCCCAGGGCGCCTGGGTGACTTGGTTGTCTGCCTTCAGCTCAGGTCATGATCCCAGGGTAGCGGGATCCAGCCCTGCATCAGGCTCCCTGCTTCTCCCTCTCCTGCTCCCTCTGCTTGGTTCTCTTTCTGTGTCAAATAAATAAATAAAATCTTTTTTTTTAAAAATTATATCCCTAAACTTTCCTGTGTCAACACTAGTCTCATCCGCCTCTGGAGGTAGAAGTGAGCTTTTGGAAGGGGCAGGTCTTAGGGACTCCCCAGGCTCAAAGTGTAGATAAAGGTTTCCCCTTGAAGGGACCTGGCTGGGAAGCCCCCTTCAGGGAGTCTGAGTTGCTCTGGGCATAGCAACAAGCACATGCAGAGTGCTTTCCAAGTCCTGTCTGTCAAAGGGCTATCACCTACCTATCCACTTGTCCTTGTGTTTACAGAGTTTAACATCCATTCCTGCTTCGTTTCCTTGTGCTTCCTTGCTCTGTTCTGGCAGATTTTCAGCAGCTAAAGCCCTGGAGAACCTTACGCAAGCCTCATAAAGGGAGCCCCAATGGGTCTGCCTTGGCTTCCCAGTCCTGTCTCCTTTTGAATAGCTAATGTCCACTGTTCCTGGTGCAAACACCCACGGAACCAGGCTCTTGTTAGTTGCTGGGGCTAAGTAATTATTATTCCTTGGTTGCCTCTGGCAGCCTCTCTTCTTGCCTGTCAGAACAACTCCTTTGCTATTCCTCTCTTAACGTGATTTCCTGCTGCCGGCTGTCCCTTGCTGCTTTCTAATTAGAAGTGTCTCCTTTAACAGACAGTGCTCTGGGCCTGAGCAGTGACCAGCACTGCCAACCTCTGCTATTGTGCGCTTAGGATGATTGTTGAATAAAGGAATGAATGAGAAGCCTCTGCTTTGATTTCCCCAACCAAGAGGATTTTTGCTTTGTGAGCTCTCTGGAGCCCAAGGTGCATTAAGCGTAACAGTCATCTAGGGTTCTTTGCTGGTTTCTGATACCTCCCCATTCTGTTTATGCACTGGATTGAGGAGGAAACTGACTGTAGGACCTACCTTGGCCTGCCCCATCCATCTTTTCAAGTTTATACACTCTTGCTGTCCTGTGACTGGACTCTGTCATTCATCACACTGCTGTCTCACTGAGCTTTGGTCCCTGTCCTGGGATAAAAGCATGTCTTGTCTGTCTGTAGGGTAGAGATAATAGGGAGTAGGAGACAACTCTGGAGTCTCACGAGAGACACTGGGAAAGTTCTGGTGGACTCCCCTGGGCAGGAACCATGTTTGCTTGGCTTGGAATTTCCACTTGACTTTGCACTTAGTCAATTCTCACTGGCTTTATATTCTGAAGGGGTGAATTTTTCTCGTGTGCTGGGTAAAATCCAGAGTATATTTAGTTTATAATCTAGATTGTTCTTTCAGTAGCGTTTCTCAAGCTGGGAATTGTGTTGTCCTTACCTCTGCCAGTAGGTTTCTGCACAGCACACACAAGATTCAAGTGCTTGGTTGTCCTCTGTGTGGAGGCATCTACTTGGGGGACCAGGATAGTCAGTTTCTCTGTTCCAGATGGCTTTTTTGGGGTGATTTGAGTGACATGATTTTCACAGTGGATGTGGGCTCTGTGCTGAACTTCTTGTACAGCATAGTCTTTGTGAGGCACCAGAAACCTTCTCCTCTTCCTCTGATTGGTGCTTAGCACGGAGTGGGAGGAGTCTAATTCTGGCTCCTCAAGGGAGGAGTATGAGAGCCAAATTCCTCAGCTGGCAGTGTTGGCAAGGGGAGGCCCCTTAAGCAGCAGACGGCCAGAGCCACAAAACTTCCGGCACCAGAGCATGGGGTGACCTGGTTCATTTATGGAGTGCTCTTAAGCTCAGGGCTTCTCGGGGGAGGTTCAGTCTTCTGTCACCAGGCTGGCACTGGGAATCATCGTCTTTGTTTAAGCTCTTGTTGTGTTATTACCAACTGTAGATGTAATTGCACTTTTCCTTTTTGTAGGGTATGGAACTTGGAACTCTGGGACAAACAGAGGCAAGTATTCCCATGAGTGCTCTCCTCTCCCTTGGGATTGAACTGGTTGTGTGTTTCCGCCACTGCCCAGCTTGCCCAGAGTGTATTGGGAGGTGCTTTTGGGTGCCCCTGGTCCGGCTGCTCTTTCACAGGAGGTCCTGGGCTGGGACCCACCCAGCGGAATGGCTAGGCCCACCCAGCCTCAGGTGGCTAGGGTCCCCAGCTTGTCTCTGTGACAGAAGATGTCCTTGTCTCTCTGTCTCTCTGTCTGCCTGTCCTCTCCCTATCCCTGCCATCTCTGTCCGTCCGTCTCTGTCTTCCTCCTTGCAGGCTACGAGAACTATGGCTATGGCTACGGCTATGGCCAGGATAACACCACCAACTATGGGTATGGTATGGCCACTTCAAACTCTTGGGAAATGCCTAGCTCTGACACAAATGCAAACCCTAGTGCTGCGGGTAGCGCCAGTGCCGATTCCGTTTTGTCCAGAATTAACCAGCGCCTAGATATGGTGCCACACTTGGAGACAGACATGATGCAAGGAGGCGTGTACGGCTCAGGTGGAGAAAGGTGAGTGGGTGTCCGCCCAGGGGCTGAGGCTCAGCCGGGTGCCTGCTGTCTGCGGGCACCTCCCTCTGTGACCGCCTTCTCTGTCAGCTTTCTCTCCCCTTGCTTCACTGCTGGGGCTGCCGGAGACTGCTCAGCATCTGCTGTGCTTCCCTTCTCTGGCCTGGGGCCCTTCCCTGCCCTTTGCTCTTGCCTGGTGGCCAGTCTCCCCACAGCTCGTAAGGGGAGGAACAAGCCTCAGTTGGGCCAACTTCACTGTATCCTCTGAATTTTCGGCTCTTCTCAGGACCAGAGTGTAAAGGGGCCCCTCCCTGTGGAGACAGGCGTTTGGAGATCTCATGAGACTTTGTATCCCACACAGGGTCAGCGCAGGACACATTGGGTTGGGCTTGAAGCAGGGCAATGAGTCTTTGGGGCTGACCACAGCAAGCTGGACGTCCCCACGTAAGAGAGCCAATATGGACACTTCCGGGCCACTCTTCTGAGCCTGACAAAGGTGTGCCTGTTGGGCCTCAAAAGTGCCTTTGTGAGGAACTGTTGTCGTCCTCATTCTTGAAGTGTAAGAGGTCACACTCCTTGCCTGAAGGCAGCCAGGATGAGGTGGTGGAACTGGGCCTGCCTCCTAGCTGTGCCCTATCCTGCAGCGTCATGCTGCGCTGCCATTATCTGAACTGGTGCTGGCTCAGAAGGCCTTGTGCCTTAGTGAGAGGCTTCAGTGAGGAGGGCACACAATGGCGTGGAGGATCCTAATGGCTCCAGCTGACAGACGGGAGGAGAGCAGAGAGTAAGGAGGGGTCGGGCCAGGCACTGGTGGGTTCAGGTGAGGCCCCAGGGCCACTGGGGGCAGAGGCCACCAAAGGGACTTGCACGCATTGGCTCTGTAGCAGGCAAAAAGGGTGAGGGATCCCCAGACAGACCCCATACCCTCAGGCTGGGCAGCCGCTGCGCTTGGCACTAGAAGGGGCTTGGCTTTTGGCTAGTGGCTGTGTGGACCCTGTTGCTGCTGGTGCCTGCTCTCTGTGTACCTTCTTGCTACAGCCTAGAACAGGGGAGTAGGGGTGAGGGAAGGGTGACAACTGGGTAGTGCTGGCTACTTCTCCCACAGTTGCTAGCACTTCATGGCTTGCCCAGTTTTGCAGGGAGGGGCCTCTGTGCCTGTGAGACGTGTGGGGTTAGGGATGGGGTATGTGGGCTGCACCCACGGTTAGAAGAGTTTTCTGTACATTGGGGAGGGTATGTGCTATGGTGAGTGCTGCGAAATGTGTAAGCCTAATGACTCTCAGACCTGTACCCCTGGGACAAATAATACATTATATGTTAATAAAAATAATTTAAAAAAAAAAAAAAAAAGAGCTTTCTGTGGCGCTCTCTTTCTCCTGGGAGGCTTGGCCTGCCTTTCCAGTTGCTGTGGAGGGTTCGATCCCACAAGGTTGATGTGATAGAGCTCCTTCTCAAGTCCCTGGGCAAAATCACAGTGACTTTCCTGGGAAACACTCTCCACTTGTCTCCCTTCTCCTTTTGGGTGGTGAGAGCCTTTGGAGGATTGGAAGTTTGCTTAGCCAACAGGATGAGACCAGCACAGGGTTTCTCATGGGCATCATCAGTCCTGTTGGACAAGCATTTGTGTGCTTAACTACCCACATACCACAGGACACTGGGGTGCTTGGTTCCACCCCCAAGTAGAGCCTTGGGCACTGTGGCTACCACAGATAAGTTTATGCTTCAAAGGGCTAAGGGCTGCAGGGTGTTTCTGCCCCTGTCTGAGATATACTCCATCCCATTGTCGGTTTGTCTTTGGGTCCCCTGGCTGGTGCAGAGGCAGTCCTGAATATTGAGCCGCTCTGACAAGGTACCATAGGTGCTGGAGTAGGACTTCCTGTCCCGAGGACAGGGAGCTCTGGGGAAAGACAGGAACAGTAGGCTCCACCCAAGGGTAATGGGACCTGAGGGCCTCCCTGATGCTTGCCACCTGCTTCTGCAGATATGATTCCTATGAGGCCTGTGACTCGAGGGCCATTCTGAGCGAGCGCGACCTATACCGGTCAGGCTACGACTATGGCGAACTTGACCCCGAGATGGAAATGGCCTACGAGGGCCAATACGATGCCTACCGTGACCAGTTTCGCATGCGTGGCGGCGACACCTTTGGCCCACGGGCTCAGGGCTGGGCCCGGGACTCCAGGAGTGGCCGGCCGATGGCCTCGGGCTATGGGCGCATGTGGGAAGACCCCATGGGGGCCCGGGGCCAGTGCATGCCTGGTGCCTCCCGGCTGCCCTCCCTCTTCTCTCAGAACATCATCCCCGAGTACAGCATGTTCCAGGGCATGCGTGGCGGGGGCACCTTCCCAGGTGGCTCCCGCTTTGGCTTCGGTTTTGGCAATGGCATGAAGCAGATGAGGCGGACCTGGAAGACCTGGACCACGGCTGACTTCCGGGTGAGTGGAGGAAGCCATCCCTCCTGGCCCCTGCCTGGGTGGAGCAAGGAGCGTGGAGCCGCCCGCCCTGACCCAGCTCCCACTTTCCAACCCAGACCAAGAAGAAGAAGAGAAAGCAGTGCGGCAGTCCCGATGAGCCAGACAGCAAAGCCACCCGGACGGACTGCTCAGACAACAGTGATTCAGACAATGGTGAGCTGGGCACTGGCTTGCCACTCCCTGCCCTCTATCCTGTGGGGCTCCCGGGCTGAGCTTGTCTCTTCGTGCTTTTCAGATGAGGGCACTGAGGGGGAGGCCGCAGAGGGCACTGAAGGCGCCGAGGCTGTGGAGAAGGGCTCCAGAGCAGTAAGTGGCTGCGCTCTGTGCACTGTCAGCAGGCGGGGCCTGTGCGGAGCGGGCTGGCTGAGCCTGTGCCACAGGGCAGGGCTCTCCACGGGGGCCGCAGGCCATCCTGGTGGTGCACATGTGAACAGCACAAGGGAGGTGGAGGTCCGGTGGAGAGAGAATAGGCTGCAGGCAGGCCATCCAGCTGGAGGCCGGGCTTCTTTATCAGAAAATGGTAAAATGAGCTCCCTTGTGCAAGGGCTGCTGCGGGATTGTGAGACTTTTGGCCTAGTGCCTGACATTTCAGGCCTTGGCACTCAGAGCCATTATAAACAACTGTATGTGCTTTAACGTGGGGTTTTTGAAACTGTGTCCTAGGAAGGAGAAGATGAAGAGGGAAAAGAAGAAGGCAAAGAAGAAGGCAAAGAGGATGCAGAAAAGGGTGAGTCTTGTGAGTGGCCTGGATGCCGGGGAGACTGTTCCAGGCACTCAGAGTTGGAGGGATCCAGCTGAGGGCAGGGTTGTGACGGAAATGTGGTCAGCCTCGGTTTTACCTTCCTGTGGGGGCAGCAAGCAGAAGAGTTGGGGGGAACCACAGGCATACTTCCTGCCCTCCGTCCTTCAGTAGTGACAGTTCCAAGTCCTCAGTGGCTGGTGTCTGAGCTGGGACCCTCGGTGCAGTTTTTACGGCTCTGGTTTGCGTGTCCTCTCCCTTAGCGCCTCTCCAGCCCCTGTTGGGAGTCCGTGTCCCCCTACCTGAGTGATGAGCGCCAGCAGGTACCTAACAGTAAATCCAGCCTCAGCCCACTGTTGCCGCGGTGCGCCGTGCGGGGGGTGGGTGGGCTGAGTCCTATGAGCTTTCGGGTCTTTACCTCTGGGGGCTGCACTTAGGCCTCAGCCAAGGCCTCCCTGCATCCCGCTACCTGGCCCCTCTGAACTTGTGCCAGTGTCCCCACCCAGACGGCTTCTGTTTGCCTTCCAGCCTCCCTGTGGCCCTCTGCAGAGTATGGGTGTTCTGGAGAGCTGTGGGGTCAGCCTGTGCCCTCCTCTCTTCAGGACCTAGGCCCAAAACGGTTCCCTGCCCAGCCCAGGGTGCCCAGCCCTGGTCGTGGCCGGAGTCCTTGTTGGAACGGCTGCTTTCAGAACGGACTATCTGGAGTAGAAGGCGGGTGATCCAGCCGGAGGCCCCAGGGCCTGCCCTGACCCAGTGGAACCAAGCTGGTGACTGTGCTCCTCTTTCCACAGGGGCCCTGAGCACCCAGGATGATAGTGGGCAGATCAAGCGCAAGTTGCAGGCAGGCAAGAAGAGCCAGGACAAGCAGAAAAAGCGGCAGCGAGACCGCATGGTGGAAAGGTAACCGGCTTCCCTCCAGTCCTTTGCCTCTGCCTCGCTCCGGGGCTGCCGCCTGGAGAGCAGGGCCATAGCTCTGCCGCCTCGCCGCCCTCAGGCCTCCCTTGGGAGCTGCCACCTGCTCGGCCGTGCATGGACCCTGCTTCCCGCCAGGCCCAGCTCCCAAGGCCTGACTCGTTCCCTGCCCCACTGCGGCCGCCTGGCGACCGCTGGCGTCTTTGACCTGAGACCCGACACTGCTCGGCACCGTTGCCCAGAAGCTCCAGCGCTAGGTCACTCGGCGCACGAGCCCCGAGGTGCACTGGGGGCCCGATGCCCCTGCGGGAGGGGGCCAGCTCATCAGAGACTCGAGGTCCAAGGCGCCTGTGCCACCCCAGCTAGCTGCCAAGAGGCCGCCGCCGCGCCCAGGAGAGATGGCAGCACCTGTGGGCTGTGGCAGCCGAGGGCCTGCCCTCTGCCCTGCCCGCCGGCCCTGTCAGGCCGGGCCTGTTTGCAGCTGAGGCCTTCACGCCCCTTGGTCGGGTCTGTCTGCCCTCAGGGCTCCCGCACTGGCGCTTGCCTCCTCCTCCTCCGCCTCAGACTCTTGCTCTTGCTGGACCTTCCTCAGCCTCGCCGGCGCCCGGCCCCTGGGCTCTCCAGACAAAGCTGACCCCGTGGCCCAGATAAGGACGTCCGGCAGAGGTAGGGACCCGCCCCGAGGCCTCGGTGGCGGCTGGCCTCCTCCGCCCCTTGCCACGGCGGCCTGCTCCAGCCCAGGCCCCAGACCCCGGGCTTCTGCTGTGGACACCAGGCCCAGACAGAGCACCTCGCTCAGGTGACTCCAGGCTGCCCTCTGGCAGGCCAGGCGGGCATCCTCCTTCCAGCTCAGACTGGTCTCTTCTTGGAAGAGGAAGATGAGGCAGCAGGAGCCCAGGCCTGCTTGCCTCCCATCCCTCCCGACACCACCCCCAAGCATTCTGAGCAGAGGATGGGCTGGGCCTTTCAGTACCCCAGACCCAGAAGGAAGATGCAGCACCTTTTCGGGCCCTGCCTCGGGACTGTGTACTCCACTCTGCACCTCAGGGCCACCTGGCTCACGCCAGGGCATCCTTCCTTCCGGTCCCCAGCTGGGCCAAGTGCACACGCTCGTGCCCAGCCTTGCTAGAGAGGCCCACCGGCAGCCTTCCAGCGACTCCTGGCCTGTTGCAGCAGCTGCTGCCTCGGGTTTCAGCCTCCTGTCTGGGAAGGAAGAGCTCCACCCCTGCCCCCCACGTTGCAGTAACTGCAGTCTGCAGACTTTCTGTCCCTTTCTACTCCCGACCCTACTGGTCCCAGCTTGTCCCCCTGCTGGGACCGCCCTTCAGAGGCCCGTGAGCAAGGCCTGTTTCAGGGCTCGCAGCTGGGTTGGGTGAGGCGGCAGCACTGCTCCCTGGGACCCTTGAGGCCTCAGCCCCTTGTTTCTTTCCTGTGGCAGGATCCAGTTTGTGTGCTCTCTCTGCAAATACCGGACCTTCTACGAGGAGGAGATGGCCAGCCACCTCGATAGCAAGTTCCACAAGGAGCACTTTAAATACGTAGGCACCAAGCTCCCCAAGCAGACAGCTGACTTTCTGCAGGTGAGCCTTGGAGCAGCAGCTTCTCAGACCCCTTGGAACACAGAGCAGCCTGCACAAACCTTGGTATCTCCTCGGTATCTTTGGCAGGAGTACGTTGCCAATAAAACCAAGAAGACAGAGGAACTCCGGAAAACCGTGGAGGACCTTGATGGTCTGATTCAGCAGATCTACAGAGACCAGGATCTTACCCAAGGTGAGGAGGTTCCATCCCACTCCAACAAGGCAGAGACTCAGCCTGCCCTTCTCTGATTCTCAGAGTGGGGTCAAGATACCCCTCTATTCCCCCAGGGAGGGTCAGTGAGAACAGCCTCAGGCCCACGTGGAAATGGCAGGGCAAAGTGAGGAGCTGGTCTGGTGTTTTCCCTAAACTGCTAGGTATGTCTGAGGTCCCTGGAACCAGTGGTGACCCTCCTTCTCCTTCCTGCAGAAATTGCCATGGAGCATTTTGTGAAGAAAGTAGAGGCAGCGCACTGTGCAGCCTGTGACCTCTTCATTCCCATGCAGTTTGGGATCATTCAGAAGCACCTCAAGACCATGGATCACAACCGCAACCGCAGGGTGAGTGGCCACCAGTGCCCTTCTGCCATCCTGTGCGTTGACTTAGGAGGCGGTGCTGGGGTTATAACCTCTGTTTGCCCATGAGGCACTGCAGGAGATGTGGTGGGGCAGGAAGATGGAGACATTTCAGTGCAGCTTTAGGGAGAAGGGAGGGAAATGGGGACACTGCCAGGTGGCATTAGAGCTGGACCCTTAAGGCTGTGGGATATGGGGACCTTCGTGTGCATAGGGGCCACCAGCCAGAATAGGTTCAGAAACCCAAGAGGAAGTGTACAGTGTGCATCTTGCTAGCGGAGGGGTTCATGAGGGCTGGGCTGAGGGCCTTTGGCTCTCTCCTTTAGGCAGTTTTTAAGTTGGGTACTAACAGGATTAGAGTTGCTGCAGCACTTGGTGTAGAGGGAGATCTGGGGGGGCACACGAAGAACTGCGGCACTACCGAGCTACAGGAGTGCCTCCACTTTGGGAGTGATGAGAAAGGCTGGACAGAAGGGCTATTTAAGGAAGTGACCATGTGGGATGTCTTGGGCTTCTGGCTTGGGTAACTAGGTGGACAGAGCTGCTGCTAAGATAAGGGGGTAGGGATATGGTACAGGGAAAGGAGTAAGTCTGGCAAGAAGGTAAACAAATTCAGTCTTTTTGCCAATGTATCCTCAATGCTTAGCACACAAGCCAGAGGAGGTGTTTTTTGATTGAGGGGGTGACCTGCTGGGCTGAAGGTGGCTGTCAGAGGTCCGCCTGGGGTGGGGGGCGGGGCAGCGGGGCGGAGGGATCTATGCAGTAGGTAGAGAATTCAGGACCAAGACCAGGACCAGATCAGGGCCCCCAGAGGCTTGACTGCCACCACCCTGGAGGAGGCGGAGGGGATTTATGTGCAGATGATGGCAGCCAGGGGGAGCATAGGAAGTAGCACTGCTCAGCCCTTTTCCACAGCCATCAGATTCATCTGTGGTCTTTCTTGGTGCACTGATTCTCAACAGTGGGATGGGGGAGGTGGTGGTGGAGATCTTGTGTGGATCTTGCCAACACCAGGTTCTGGAACTAGGATCTGATAAGGCGGTAAGAAGAGAGCAGACCGCAGTGCATGATATTAAAATGTGTAAAATCTAGGTGAAATGAGGGATAGCCAGTAAAACATAAACTCACATTGATCCTAGAAGTTTGGGGGAAAAAACAAAAAAGCCACAGCTGCTAATAGAGGGGTACAGAAGATAACTTAGAAATTAGAAAGCACCAGAGGTGGTTGAGTTATAGAGATTTGAGTACAATTTAAATACTGTATTTTAAGATTCCAGACTGTAGAAATGAATGAAAAACTTATAATTATTTTGGGTCACAGCTTTATTGAGATATTATTCATCTAGCATACAGTTCACCCATTTAAGCTATACAGTGCAGTAGTTTTTAGTATGTTACAGTTGTGCAGCCATCAGCACAGTCAGTTATAGAACATTTTTATCACTTCAGAAAGAAACTCCTGTCCTCACTCTCACTCCCTAATGCCCCCACCATGTTTCCTCAGCCTTAGACAACCACTGAACTACTGTGTCTCTGTATATTTGCTAATTCTGGGCATTTCACGTAAATGGAAAATATGTGGTCTTCTGTGATCAGCTTCTTCCATTCAACGTGCTTTCAGGGTATATCCAGGTAGCATGTGTCCAAATGACATTCCTTATGGCCTAATCCTATTCTCTTGCACGGGTATACCATATTTGGTCTATCAGTTCATTAATTTGGGCATTTGGGCTGTTTTCACCTTTTGGCTCTAACGCTATTACAAGCATTTGAACATGTGTGTACAAGTTTTTGTGTGAGCATATGGTTTTCTCTTGGGTATGTATCTAGGATTGGAATGTATGAATCCAGTAGTAACTATGTTTAACTTCTTCAGGAACAGCAGAATATTTTCCATAGTGGCTGCACCATTTTATATCCCATCATGTTTTATATTCCCATCAGCAATAGTGTGTGGGTTCTCGTTTCTCTATACTTCTCTAGTGCTGATATATGACTTTCTGATTCTAGCCTTCCTAGTGGGTGTGAAGTGCTTTCTACTGTTTATTTACTTATTTACTTATTTAAAGATCTTAGAGAGATAGAGAATGAGTGGTAGGGAGGAGCAGAGGGAGAGACAGAGAAGCACCTGTAGAGCAGGAAGCCCGATGTGGGTCTTGATCCCAGGATGCTGGCATCACGACCCAAGCTGAAGACAGATGCTCAATCAACTGAGCAGCCCAGGAACCCCTATTTTTTATTTGGATTTCCCTAATGACAGTGATGTTGAGCATCTTTTAATGGGTTTGTTAGCCATTTATCTGTGTCCTTGGAGTTGGGAGAATGTCTATTCAGATCTTGTGTTTTTTGGGTTTTTTTTAAAGATTTTATTTATTCATTTGACAGACAGAGATAACAGGTAGGCAGAGAGGAAGGGAAGCAGGCTCCCCGCCGAGCAGAGAGCCCATTGTGGGGCTTGATCCCAGGACCCCGGGATCATGACCCGAGCCCAAGGCAGAGGCTCTAACCCGCTGAGCCACACAGGTGCCCCTCTTGTGTTTGTTTCTTAGTTGTATGGTCTTGAGTTACAGAGTTTTTAATATATTCTAGGGGTGCCTGGATAGCTCAATTGGTTAAGTGTCTGACTCCTGGTCTGGTTTCAGAGCAGGTCATGATCTCAGAGCTATGAGGTCAAGCCCCATGTTGCGCTCTGCCCTCAGTTCAAGTTGGCTTGAGATTTTCTCCCTCTCCCCCTTCCCTCCACTCACATTCCTGCTATTTCTAAAACAAATAAATAAATGAGATCTTTAGAAAAAGAGTTCTTTATATATTCTAGATGCAAATCCTTTATCAGACCTACAGTTGACAAAGATTTTCTCCCAGTTTGTAGGTTGATTTGTCACCTTCTTGATGTGTCTGCAGCACAAAAGTTCCATTTTGATAAAGACCAGTTTATTTTGTTGGCTTGTGCTTGGGGTGTCATGGCCAAGAGTCCATTGTTAAATCCAGGGTCACAAAGATTTATCCTTGTGTTTCTCATAAGCTTCAGCCCTTTTAATTTGGATCTTTTGATGCCATCTTTTTTTTTAATCGAGTTTGACTATCTTTTGATTAGTTTGCTTAATGCATTCAGATTTAATGTTATTACTGAGATGATCAGATTTACATCTCTTGTTCTATTCCCCCTTTACTGGTTTTTGGTTTTTTTGTTTTAATTTTTTAGTGTAACATTTTGATTTCCTTAATGTTTTTTTTTTGTGTGTGTGTGCTACATTTTTGGGGGGACATCTTTTCTGAGTGGTTTCTCTAGGGTTTACCTTATACATACTAACTTCTCAGAATCTTTTTCAGATAGAATACCTTAATTTCAGTGGAACTGAATTACTCATGTATAGCTCTCTCTATATAGGCGGTTGTTGTGTTATTGTTGAACATAGTATTTTATCTGCATGTATTATAATCCTAATAACACAAAGGCAATAGTGTAATACAGTATCATGACTACTTTATGTAATTTTATGTCTTTTAAGGAAGCTGACAGATGAAAGGGAAGCAATTATATGTTTATATTATATATATTTCTAGTTTTTTGTATGTTTTTTATATATTTATATTTTTATATATTTTATATATATTTTTATACATATTCTATATATTTCTAGTTTTTGTTATATCAGCCTTCTTATTTCTTACTTTTGGTTCTCTCCATCTGAGTTTTTCCTGTGGATTTAAGTTACCATCTGTAGTCACTTCTTTATGTGTCCAGTACAGCTTTAGTCCCATTATTAGCAAAACATGTGCCGTTATTAGCAAACATGTTTCTATGTGCTAATAGATGAAACAATACAAATATGTGTGTGTGTGTGTGTGTATTGCTTTATACAACTAGTTTTTAGTCAGTTGAGAAGATAGGCAAAGAATCATACATTTATAGTGTCTGTTTTTGTTGGTCTTTCACATGGGTTCGCATTACTGTCTGGGGTCACTTGCTTTCAGCATGGAGAACTTCCTTTAGTATTTCTTACAAGGTCTAATGGCAGCAGACGCAGGTATTCTTGATTGTGGAATGTCTATTTCACCTTTTTTTTTTTTTTAAAGATTTTGTTTATTTATTTGACAAGACAGAGATCACAGGTAGGCAGAGAGGCAGGCAGAGAGAAAAGGGGAAGCAGGCTCCCTGCTGAGCAGAGGGCCCGATGTGGGGCTCGATCCCAGAACCCTGGGATCATGACCTGAGCCGAAAGCAGAGGCTTCAACCCACTGAGCCACCCAGACGCCCCATTCACCTTCATTTTTTGAAAGATAGCTTGGCTAGGCATAAGAGTCTCGTTTGACACTTTTTTCTTGGAACATTTTAAATATGTTCTTTTTGCTGCTTTCTAGCCTTGTTTCTCAGAAGCCAACCTTTAACCTTATTGGGATTCCCTTAAGTGATAATTCATTTTCCTTTTGCTTTCAACACTTTTTCCTTGTATTCAGCTTTTAGCACTTTTATTATGAGTCTTTTTGTGGATCTCTTTGTATTTATTCTACTTGGAGTTTGTTGAGCTTCTTGGATGTCTAGTTTTTCACCAGATTTACCAAGTTTGCATGCATTTTTTCCTTTTCTTTCTTTTTTTTTTTTTTTAAAGATTTTATTTATTTGACAGAGAGATACAGCGAGAGAGAGAACACAAGCAGAGAGAGTGGAAGAGAGAAAAGCAGGCTTTCCACTGAGCAGGGAGCTCAATGTGGGGCTCGATCCCAGGACCCTGGGATCATGACCTGAGCTGAAGGCAGACACTTAATGACCGAGCCACCCAGGCACCCCTGCATTTTTTCTTCATAAATTTTTTTCGGCTTCTTGATCCTCTTCTGCTGGTATTTCCATTATGTGTATGTCAGGTCATCTACTGGTGTCCCAAGGTTGTCTGACAATATTTTTCTTTCTTTTTTCTCTGTTTTTCAGATCCTTTCTCCACCAATCTATAGATTTTCTAATTCTTCTGCCAGTTCAAATCTACCATTAAGCCCATCTAGTGAATTAATCATTTCAGTTACTGCACTTTTCAGCTCCAAGACTTATGTTTCTTTTCTATAATTTGTCTCTTTACTGATGCTCTGTATTTGATGAGACCTTGTCATCATGCCTTTTCCTTCTTCCCATCCCTATCCTAGTCTTGTTCCTTACTTATTTGTCTGGTCAAATTATTTGTTGAAGTCTCTCTCATCTCCACAACGTGAAGCCTTTGGTAGGGTGCCTTGGAGGAGGAAGCCATGGGACACAGCTTCCTGGAATAACAGCCATCCTGGAATAACAGTGGTTTTGACTGACAAGGTTCTCTTTTTTCTTTCTCAGACTAAACTTAACTATTACAAACTACAAAAACTGCTGGCGGATTGCTGTGTTGTTTTCAGCAGTGCTTCGAGACATTAAATTGTTCTCCAATCTGAGTCAATTAAATAAATCCAGGCTCTTTTATACTGATTATTTTTGAGGTCATTGTTTGAGAGTTCTGAGCCCTGTAGGCTCTTTTTTTTTTTTTCTTTCTTTCTTTTTTTTAAAAAATATTTATTTATTTGACAGAGAGGGAGAGATCACAAGTAGGCAGAGAGGCAGGCAGAGGGGAAGGTGGAAGCAGGCTCCCTTTCTGAGCAGAGAGCCTGATGCGGGGCTCCATCCCAGGACCCTGAGATCATGATCTGAGCTGAAGGCAGAGACTTAACCCACTGAGCCACCCAGGCGTCCCCCTGTAGGCTCTTCTTAGCTGTTTTGTTGGTTCTCTCTGGTAATGGGGGCAGCTGATGATTTAGCTTATATTAGTATCCAATCTACTGGTCTCCTTTGAATTGCTTTTCCCCAAACCCTCCACAGCTTTGAGAGAGCCCTCTGTCTTAAACTTCCTAACACACTTATGAATAAAGTAAGTTCCTTGGGGTGGGGGGCGCGCCTGGGTGGCTCAGTCGTTAAGCTTCTGCCTTCTGCTCGACTCATGATCCCAGAGTCCTGGGATCAAGCCCGGAGTCGGGCTCCCTGCTCAGCCGGATGCCTGCTTTTCCCTCTCCCACTCCCCCTGCTTGTGTTCCCTCTCTTGCTGTGTCTGTCAAATAAATAAAATCCTTTAAAAAAAAAAAAAGTTCCTTTGGAAAAAGAATTGGGAGCTCACTGTTTTAAGGCCTGTCTCTAGGTAAAACCTGAGCTTGGTAACTTTTCCTTACTCAATATTTCTTCATTTGCTGTATGTCCTTAGGAACTTTTCCCTTGACTTTAAAGGGTTGTGTTGTTCTATAGTCTTCATCAGTTTTACTATGGAGAAGGTTCACATAGCTTATCAAGTTGTCATGCTGGAAGTGTATCCTCTGATGTATTTTTAGGAAGATTTTTAAACCTTAATTCCAAAAATCTGATAAGGATAATGCCAAGATGAAACTGTAGGGTAAAGAATAAAGTGTTGAGTATAATATTAGTAATTACCAATATAGTAGAGATTCAAGTGTATACTACATATTTTTAAGGTTTTATTTATTTGACAGAGAGAGAGACAGTGAGAGAAGGAACACAAGCAGGGGAAGTAGGGGAGGAAGAAGCAGGCTTCCTTCCCGCCAAGTGGGGAGCCCGATGCGGGGCTCAATCCTGGGACCCCTGGGATGATGACCTGAGCCAAAGGCAGAGGCCTAACGACTGAGCCACCCAGGCGCCCCATGTACTACACTGTAATTTAGTATGTTTCTGGAATACAAGGATGGTTCAGTAACAAATTAGCAACAGTATCAGTGTGAAATACTGGAAATGAAAACTTTATATGCAAATAATGTGATTATATTCTTAGAAAAGCTGAATGATTCCAACAGAATGGTCTTAGAATTAACAGAATGTGATAAAGAGATGGAATTCAAGATAATATCCAGAAAGAAATAGCCTTTCTCCATTCTGGTAATACCCAGTTAGAAATGAAAATGGGGAAAAATCTGGGGTGCCTGGGTGGCTCAGTGGGTTGAGCCTCCGCCTTTGGCTCGGGTCATGATCTCAGGGTCCTGGGATCCAGTCCCGCATCGGACTTTCTGCACAGCGGGGAGCCTGTTTCCCCCTCTCTCTCTCTGCCTGCCTCTCTGCCTACTTGTGATCTCTGTCAGATAAAGAAAAATCTTTAAAAAAAGGGGGGGGTGAAAAATCTATTCACAGTAACCCCAAAGTATATAACACAACTAGGAATATAAATTTAAGAAGATAGATATGGGATCTTAAATGCCAAGGATAGGAAATAAGAATTCAGCTGAATAGAGGAATATATGGAGTTCTTCATAAGAGACTTAACAACAGAACAGAACAAACACATACATCTCCCCGCATTAATGTGTACAGTTCATGGGATTCCAGTCATACTCTGGGGAGGGGGACTCGATGAAATTGTTTTAAAGTTTATGTTGTAGAATTAAGTCTAACAATAGTCAAGAAAATTATAGCAAGGGTGGTAATTGAGTTCAGGGAGCTGGTTTAGCAAATAAAACTTTTTTTTTTTTTTAAAGATTTTATTTATTTATTTGACAGAGAGAGATCACAAGTAGGCAGAGAGACAGGCAGAGAGAGAGAGAGGAGGAAGCAAGCTCCCTGCTGAGCAGAGAGCCCGATGCGGGACTCGATCCCAGGACCCTGAGATCATGACCTGAGCCGAAGGCAGCGGCTTAACCCACTGAGCCACCCAGGCACCCAAAACTTTTTTTTTTTAAGATTTTATTTTTTTATTTATTTGACAGAGAGAGAGAGAGATCACAAGTAGACAGAGAGGCAGGCAGAGAGAGGGGGGAAGCAGGCTCCCTGCTGAGCAGAGAGCCTGATGCAGGGCTGGATCCCAGGACCCTGAGATCATGACCCGAGCTGAAGGCAGAGGCTTAACCCACTGAGCCACTCAGACGCCCCAGCAAATACAACTTTTTTAAAGCCACTACAATTAAAATGTGATACTGGCATAGTAATAAAGCGGTGGAACCAGAATAGAGTCTAATGAAAGATGCCGGTATGTTTTGGAACTTAGTAATTGTAAAAGTCAGTACATGTTCCTTCTCTGAAACTCAAGGACCAGATATTTTCAAATTAGTTTTTGGATTTCCAAACAGCTACGTGGTAATGATCACATCCCTAGTGGGACCTGAGAGAGTGACTTGTAGTTGAACCATCAGTAATGCCTCAAATGACTTATAGAAGTGGGATAAATAAAGATGGTATAAAAACACAGTGGAGGGATGCCTGGGTGGCTCAGTTGGTTAAGCGTCTGCCTTCGGTTCAGGTCATAATCCCAAGATCTTGGGATAGAGTCCTACATCAGGCTCCTTGCTCAGCGGGGAGGATGCTTCTTCCTCTGCCTACCGCTCCCCCTGCTTGTGCCAATAAGTAAATAAAATCATAAAACACACACACACACACACAATGGAGCTTAGGAGAAAACTCGTCCTCTGGATTTAAGATTTGTGGAGAAGGGATTATTACAGACCTGTATGTCAACTTAATGGACAAACAATTGTTTATCTCATTAGTTTCTGGGGAAAAAAGCTGGACCCCTAACCTACTACCATATATTAAATTCTAGAAATAATGTGAAAAATTAAAGAGCAAAATTTAGAACCTGACCTGTAGGTTAAACAAAGCCTTCCTGAGCAAGCCAGGAAACCCAGAAGATGACCTTCTAGAATGCTGGGCAAGGGGCCCCGTGTGTCTGTCAGATCACTCACATTCACTGGTGGACAGGGAAATGCCAGCAAGGCCTCATCCTTTTTTCTTTCCTTCAGCCACATAAGTATCCAACAGTGCTAACATCTGATGCTGCTTAGGAATCAAAGGGATAAGTATATTGTTTTAGTACAGGCGGAGGAAGCCCGACTTACTATAGCTTAATACAACTTTTTGCAGAGGACTGAGGCAGCACACTTTGGGGAACCTGTTGGGTAGCACTAATATGGAAGTATTTAAGTTTATTCTGGTGGTGTTTGGTTCTTGTAGCAAAATCTGGACACCATGTAAATGGGCTTCCCTTGGGAGCTGTGTGTACATCTCTGTGCCTACAGGGAGGATGATCATGTGTTGGCAAGTAAGGAGTTGCAGAGGAAATGGTCTGACCTCGCATCCTAATTTTGCATCTTTAACTTGTTTCATTTTGAGCATGCATGAGGACTATCCATATTTTCCCCAAATAGTAGAGAAAATGAATAAAGAAAAAAAGGTGAAGGTGGGAAAAGGAAATAAATAGAAACAGCAAGTGAGAGGATGATGTGAAGAGTTGGCTGGGGTGCAGCAGTAGGATTCCTGGGGGTGGGCTCCCCATGCCAACAGAAATAGCTTTTATCTTCTTTCTGCTTATGGCTTTACACATACATTATCTTCATGATGATGAAAGTGAGATTTGCCTGTACTTACGCTACTGAGGAAACCACTTAGCATTTTGGTATAAATCCTTCCAGACAAAAACGCCCTGGCATGCTATGCACAGTGGCACTTCACAGACCTTTCTCACCACACAGGAGATGAGCCCCTTTTTTATTATTTATTTATTTATTTGAGGAAGAGAGGGTACAGAAGCAGTGGGGAGGGGCAGAGGGAGACTCCCTGCTGAGTGCAAAACCCCATGTGGGGCTTGATCCTAGGACCATGGGCTCATGACTTGAGCTGTAGTCAATTGTTTAACCAGTTTAGCTATTCAGAGGCCCCAGAGATGAGCCTGTCTTAAGGACTGCATGGGGTTCTTCAGAATGTTTTAACTACTTCACAGAACTTTTAGGTGCTTCCAGTTTTTCACTACTGCAACTATGTGCATGAGTGTTTCCAAGTCTTAAACTTAGGATAGAGTCTTGTAAAGAATTACTGAGACAAATTTTTAAGACAAGCTTTTGCTTTTGATACATTTTATCAAACTGCTTTCCAGAAAGTAAGTAAACATTTGACCCTGTCACCCTCAGGGTAGAAGGGTCTCTCTTCAGTGGGCTAAAAGGATGTATATCATTTAAATGTACTGTTTGACATTTGTATTCCTGTTCTTGTATCCTCCCTGTTAATCTTAAAAAGTTCCTTACATATGGGCAGTTGACTTGTTGTTATGGGTTGCATCTCTGGCTTTTCGTAGGTTTCCTAATTTGTTCACTGTTTGTAGTTTTTATGTAAGCACATCAGATTTCTGCTGTACAGCCGTAAAGACATATGTCTTTAACCAATTACATACAGTACGTATGGTGTGGAAGAATGGAGCATTCGAGCAAAGATCAGATCAGGTCTTGGCTCCGTGCTTGTAGAGTGGCCCTACGCTTGTACCCAAGGTACACTTGTACACTGATTTCACCATGTGGTTAGAGTGCTTGGCTGTGCTGAGCTGGGAGCAAGGGGGTTTGGGAGGACTCTACAGATCTGGTGGGGTGGGGGAGGGGGGCTTTCTGGCGCCCAGAGCAGCCTCTCCAGCCCTACCTGCCTTGCCTGCAGCTCATGATGGAGCAGTCCAAGAAGTCCTCGCTCATGGTGGCCCGCAGCATCCTCAACAACAAAATCATCAGCAAGAAGCTGGAACGCTACCTGAAGGTGAGGCGCGCCGGCCCCGGCCTCCGGCCCCCACGGGTCCTTCCCTCGCTTCAGTGTTGGCCTCCTTCCCCACAGGGTGAAAACCCGTTCACTGATAGTCCCGAGGAGGAGAAGGAACAGGAGGAGGCAGAGGGCGGCGCCCTGGACGAGGGAGCGCTGGTCGAAGCGGCAGGGGGCGCCGAGGGTGCAGATGGCACGCCGGCGCAGCCCCCTGTGCCCCCGGAGCCAGCCCCCGAGGCCGCGTCCCCACCACCGCCACCGCCGCCCCCAGAAGAGGAGGAGGAGGAGGCCGTACCCCTGCTGGGCGGGGCGCTTCAGCGCCAGATCCGCGGTATCCCGGGCCTCGACGTGGAGGCCGACGACGACGAGGAGGGTGGCGGGGGCGCACCGTAACCCGGGCCCCAGGCGGGCAGGACCCGCGTGGCCAAAGCTGGAAGCCGGGCCTAATAAAGCTCTTCCCATCCCACTTCTAGTTCGTTTGTTGGTGTGCAGCAGGGTTGCCGTCGTTGGTAGCGGTGTGCGCCTGCGCACGGGACCCGGGAAGGGGTGGGGTGCGCCGGCGCACTGGCGGCAGGAAGGAAGAGGGAAGCGCCTGCGCGCAGTAAGACTCCGTGGCCGGACCAAAACTCCCAAGATGCTGTGAAAGCCGAGCCCAAGCAACCGGAAGGCCCGCATGGGCAACAGGGGCGGGTGCGCAGTGAAAGCTAGCCAATGGTGGTGTGCGGAAAGAGTGACGTATGCGCCTGGTCTTCCAGTACCCGGCGGCGGAAGGTGTGTTGAGCGCATGCGTCCTGTGGCAGCCTAGAA
This sequence comes from Neogale vison, assembly GCF_020171115.1. Taxonomy (NCBI): domain Eukaryota; kingdom Metazoa; phylum Chordata; class Mammalia; order Carnivora; family Mustelidae; genus Neogale; species Neogale vison. The sequence continues at coordinate 212,034,193 of NC_058096.1, read as the reverse complement.
AAAGGGGCTGCTGGCGGGCCGAGCTGAAGACATGGAGCAGGGCTACGGAGGTTCGTCGGGGTGGCTCAATGCGGGGTGGAGGCAGACGGGTGCTCCCTCAGCAACGCAGCTAGGGCTGCGTAGAGGGCCGCGGACTCGGGCCTACTCCGTAGCGCGGTTACTCCAGCCCGACTCGCGGAGAGGAGGCCGGGGCGCGCGCGCGCGCTGCTCATTGGACCTAGGAGCCGTCGCTCCCGGGGCGCTGCGTGCGGATTGGTCGGCCAGGCTTGAGGAGGCGGGCGGGGTTTGGCGGGCAGACGCTGCGGCGGGCTTCGGGGGGCGCCTTGGGCTGTCCTGGCCGTTTCTACCCTTCAGCCCCAGCGAAGCTGGGCCGGTGTACCCCGCCGCTCGGAGGCTCGCCTTCCCCTTCCGAAGACCACAAAATGGCGGCGCCCGGGGGCGGAGCCACAGCGAGAGCTCGTGGGGCGCGGGGTCCGCGGTTGGAGCCCGAGGGAGTTGGGGTGCCTGTCTCCGGCCTGTGGGGCTTCGCGGGGGCCTGCGCGCGGTGCACGTGGTCGGTCGCGCGGGTCCCAGAAGCCGTCCGGGCGGCGCGGCGTCAGACCTTTCACCTCCAGTCCCTCGGTGCAGCGCAGTGGTTTTGAGCACGGTCTCTGCAGGGGTCAGTCTCGGCGGACTCCTGCCCTGTGCGGGACTCGTGCTGACCTAGGGACAAGACTTTGCGGTCAGGTGTTGGGTGTCTTTTTGTGCGTTGGGGGCGGGGAGGAGAGGGGCCTGGAAGTGGCTGAGAGCTGTGAAAGAGGGAGTGTGCGCCCCTTGGGCCTCGCAGCTTTCGGCAGGACGGATCTTCTCTAGCGGCCGGGTCTCTGGGTCCAGAATCAGAGGTTCCTCGGAGGCGTTTACTCCGTGCTGGAAGTCAGGTTTGCCCGGAGGGAGCAGTCGAACTTTGGAATACGTGGGATAGGACTTGACCAGGTGCAGTCCTTATCCAAGTATGTGAGCTTGGAGAAGCAAGCAGTCTGATCTCGGCCGCAACCGCTAGGGAAGGCACAGATCTTGAAAGGTGGCAGTGCGAGGATCCAGCAGCAGTAATTGCAAGGGAGGTCCTGAGGTGCACGGTGTGCTTTGCCTCCAGGGTCCAAGGGTGCCTCACCCTGGCTTCTCCTGTCTTTTCTGCAATCTGATGGGGTCTCGCAATTTTTTGCCTGCTTCCCACCAGATCTCTCAGACAGTAATCCTGCCCCGTGTACACACCCTGAGCATGAAGAGGTTTTGTTTTCCTCACTTCCTGTTTGCCAAAACCCTTCAGATTCAGTTTAGATGGTAGGGCCTCCCCGAATTCTTCCTAGCTTTGGCACCTAGAGTTATTTCTCAGACTTCCTGAGTCTTGACAGTTGTTCTCTGGCTGTAGGAGGTATCTAGATCTGAGTTCAGGTCCCAGTTCTTCCATGCTCCAGCTCCAAGATCATGGGCAAGTGACAGCCACTTGAGCCTCTGGGTACAACAGGGTAATTATTACCCACCTAAAGGGGCATTGTGAGGTTATGTAATTAGCGTATGCTACTTAGACCAGCACCCCGTAGTTGGCCATTTGCTGATAGACTCGCTGCTTGGTCTTTCTACCTCACACGTGTAGAAGGCTGTGTGGCATGGGGAGACTGTAGTCTGGAGAGGGCAAACATCAGCGGCATGTCTTTGTTTCTTTATTTGAACAGAGAGAGACATAGTGAGAGCAGGAACACAAGCAGAGGGGAGGGGCAGGGAGAAGCAGGTTTCCTGTGGAACAGGGAGCCTGATGCTGGGCTTGATCCCAGGACCCTGGGATCTTGACCTGAGCCAAAGGCAGAGGCTTAATGACTGAGCCAACCAGGTGCCCCTGGAAATTACTTTTTTTTTTTTTTTTTTAAGATTTTATTTATTTGACAGAGATCACAAGTAGGCCGGGAGGCAGGCAGAGAGAGAGGAGGAAGCAGGTTTTCCACCGAGCAGGAAGCCCAACTCGGGGCCTTGATCCCAGGACCCTGGGATCATGACCTGAGCCGAAGGCAGAGGCTTTAACCCGCTGAGCCACCCAGGCGCCCCCCTCAGCGGCATGTCTTTGGATCAAGTACCCTAACCTTCAAGCGTTAGCTTTCTAATCTCTAAATGGCATTCAGGAACACTAACGTATGCTCAGTGCCTGTCATGTGTCAGCACACGTTGGACACTTAGCTAGTGGCTTGGGTTGCTCTGGGGAGAGAGACAGGGTGTATTCCTGTTCTGTAATGTTGGGGATTGTTGACGGGTGTGGATAACTGCCCTTTCCCAGCTCTGAGGTTCCAGGGACAGAGAAATGACAGGCCCAGACAGATGCTGTCATGGGAATCCACAGGGGCAAGGGAAGCCACCGGAGAGAGGAGTGCTACCTGGATACCTTGGGCCAGGCTGAAGCCCTGGGACTTGAAGGCCCAGGGGAGCATTGGAGGGTCCAAAGTCACAAAGAAGTGAGGCCTATAGTGGCACTGTTGTCGTCTCCAAATTCTGAACTTTGTTTTTCAGTTATGGGCGACTTAGGGCTGCTTGGTGAGCCAAACCGCCCCCAGGGTACGGACACAACTGTGTCCTCCTACCAGGCCAGTTTGGCCTTTTGTCCTGTGTTCTCCTAAGTTGTGGATTGAGACTTAGGCCACGGTCCCTCAGCAGGCTGCCGGCAAGAGCTGGCCCCAAAGCCTATTCTCCCCAACTCTTTTTCTGCTTTGACCTCAGGCAGGTGGAGTGTGGTAATGCAAATCAACCAGCTGTGGAGAATTTTTAGAGGGACAGTGTGCATTCTGGTGCCTCGTGAGGCTGACATGGAACTCTCCTTAAAGGCGATCACTTTTGGCTCCTCAGAGCACCTCAGGAGCACCTCTTGTCTAGCGTGACAAATAGGATCGTAACTCACAGTTCTTCTCTCCGCAGGCTATGGGGCATGGAGTGCTGGACCTGCCAACACCCAAGGTAAGACCTTACGGGGAGGCACAGATTCCACCCCCGCAGGTCTGATCTGAGGTACCATCATGACAAACCTAGACACCGTGAACTAACCTGGAGAGGCTGACAGGGTACTGGCGCTAGCCTGCGGATCCAGCGACCTTTTCTGTAAAGGGCTACGCAGTGAAATTTGTTTTGGCTCCGGGAGCTACACAGTCTCTGCGATGCAGGAGTCACAGAGATGTTTATAGAGAAATAGATGTGGCTGTGTGCTGGTGTTATTTACTTAAGAGCGCTGAAATTTGCATACCATGTAATTTTCATGTGTGATAGTCTTTATTTTAGGCATTGGGGTTATTCTAAGTAAATAGCCAGGGGGTTAATGAAAGATTTTTTTGACTAATAGACTTTATTTTTCAACGGTTTTAGATTTATGGGATTAAGCAGATAGTACAGGATTCCATATGATCTCTCTACTTTTCACCCCAGGAGTTTCCCTTATTATTAATATTTAACATTAGTGGGAAGCATTTATTGTCAGCAACAAGTCAGTGTCAATACACTGTTGTTAGTTATGATCCACAGTTCTACTCACTGGTTGCGTGGTTCTGTGAGTTTTGACAAGTATATGAAGGACACAAAGAACGCATTTCACGTCATGAAATACTCTTTTTTTTTTTTTAATCTGCAACCATTTAAAAAAGTAAAACCCATTCTTAGCTTGTTGGCTGTACAGAAACGGGCAGCGGACTAGATGTGACGTGGGGGCTTGACTTCCGCCCCTACTCTGGAATCCAGATCACGAGGCTCTCTGTGCTTGAAGGACCCAAATGTCCTTCCTGGTGGTGAAGTTTTCTGCTTTTTGCCAGCATTTGTTCCAGGAGATAGGCTGAGGGCCCTCCTTGTTTTCTGAGCCCGGAACTTGCCCTTAGCACCATTGGGGGTGGTGGAATTACCTTTTCACCCATCACCAAGTTTTAAAGGAAGAGGCCCTTCATGTCACTAGGGTCCATAATGTCCCCTTCCTCAGTTGAGTCGGGGACATGATTTTCCACTGATACATTGTCTGGGTTGATGGTGCCTGAGCTCCGGCTGCTGGTGAGAACTGGCACTTTTGAAGGGCTCTGCCAGGGGATCTGGCCTCTTGGCTGGTGGCCCACACTGGACACTTCCTGGGAATGCTGCAGCGTCCTTTCCGCTTGTCCTACTCGGGGAGACGGGGCTTGCCTACGAGAGAAGTCTTGGTTATGCTTAGCTGAGTGCTCCACACAGGAAATGAGTTTTACAGCTGGTGGGCCCCAGCTATTCCTGGCCTTATTGGACAGCCAGGGGTGCCTCCCACAGACTGCCGCCTGCGGCCCTGGACCTGTGGGTAGTGGAGTGAGGGGATAGTTAGCGGGGCTATTTCAGGTACCTTCACTCTGTATACAAAGCTCTTGTCTGTTTTTGTTTCCTCTAAGGTGCCTACGGAACTGGTGTGGCCAGCTGGCAAGGTAGGCCCTTTGGGTGTCTGTGAGTGGGCAAGATGTTCCTCTGGTCAGCCACCCAGAGGGCTGGACACATGGACCTCCCATCCCCATCTCCCATTCTAGCTGGGCTCGTAGCTCTCCTGAAGACTTGGCAGGTCCAGGCAATCTGAAGGAGAACTTATTGGAGGCCAGGGTTGTGGTTGTGTTCTGGGAGCAGCAGCCCCCCCTGCCGCTTGTGCGTTCTCAGCCATCTCTGGCTTTGGATGGGGAACTAGACTTCGGATCTGGCATGGAAAACCTACCGCTCATTGCTGAGGCTGCATCGCTGCCCTTCTCCTGCTGCCTTTTGGCAGGCGATGTGCACAGTGTGGGGTGATGCCAGTGACACTTGGTTCCTTGACACTCTTCTTTCTGTGTGGGTAGTGGGTGCTTCTCCCCGGATGTGTCTGCCATAGACTGACTGTGTGGCTTGGCTCTTCCTCCCTGTGGCAGGTTATGAAAACTACAATTATTATGGCGCACAGAACACCAGTGTCAACACGGGAGCGACCTACAGCTATGGCCCAGCCTCATGGGAGGCCACCAAGGCCAGTGATGGCCTGGGAGCTGGGGGCCCTGCCGTGCACATGGCTTCTTACGGCCCAGAGCCGTGCACCGACAATTCCGACTCCCTCATTGCCAAGATCAACCAGCGTTTGGACATGATGTCCAAGGAAGGAGGCAGGGGCGGGAGCAGCGGCGGTGGGGAGGGCATGCAGGACCGGGAGAGGTGATTATGAACCTGGTCCCTTCCCTGAGGACCCCCCACCCAGCCCCAGCTTTGTGCAGATGACAGTGGGCACCCCCTCTTCCGGGGAGGGCTTTCCCCCAGCTCCCTCCTGAGTCTGGAGTAGATGAGTTGGGCAGAGGCATCACAGTGGGACTATTCGTGTCTGGGGTGGTGGGGCTTAGCTAAACTACACCAGGGCTAGACTTCTTATTTCTGCGTCAGGTACCTGTAGATCTTGTTCTTGTGTCCAAGGGTTTCATGTACCTCATTCAGCAATGTCCAAGGGGGTTTGTATGTTGTGCCTTCTCAGCATTGAGGAGACCTCTGTGGTGGTGTGGTGTGCTGTTCTGAATATAGGGAAGCCAGCTGTGAAGGAGACCTAGGCTTGTACGTGGATTATAGTGACGGTTATGCTTCCTTTCCAGCTCCTTCCGCTTCCAGTCGTTCGAGTCCTATGATTCCAGGTCTTGCCTCCCCGAGCACCATCCTTATCGCCCCAGCTATAGCTACGATTATGACTTTGACCTGGGGCCTGACCGAAACGGTGGCTTTAGCAGTCAGTACAATGACTGCCGAGACCCAGCCCGTGAGCGGGGCTCCCTTGATGGCTTCATGCGGGGCCGGGGCCAGGGCCAGGGCCGCTTCCAGGACCGGAGCAACCCCAGCACCTTCATGCGCAGCGACCCTTTCATGCCGCCCGCAGCCCCCTCGGAGCCCTTGTCTGCTCCCTGGACAGAACTGAACTATGTGGGTGGGCGGGGCCTGGGAGGCCCCTCCCCCAGCCGGCCACCACCTTCCCTGTTCTCCCAGTCTGTGGCCCCTGACTTCGGTGTGATGGGCATGCAGGGGGCCGGCGGTTATGACAACTCAGTGTCCTATGGATGTGGCCGGTCACAGACCCGGATGAGGGATCGGGTAAGCCCTCAGGAAGTTCTAATCTGCCTTTTCAAACAGCTGGGTAGAGGCAAATTTGTGTCCTATAAGATTCACTCATTTTTAAGTGCGCGATCAGGTTTTAGTAAAATGTACAGAATTGTGCAGCCTTCACCAGCATCTAATTTTACAACATTTCCATCCGCTGGGAAGGATGCAAACCTCTACCATTAGCAGTCACTCCCCATCCTCGCCTCCAGCCTTGGCAAGCACTAATCTGCTTTCTATCTTTGTAGAGTCATCTCTCCCAAGCTTTCATGTGAATGCAGTCATAACACGTGGCCTTCTGTGTCTGACTTCTGCTTGGCATGAAATTGGGGATGGGGGCATGGCTCAACTATGTCTTCTCCCTTTGTTTTTGGAAAATATCTTTTCTGCCTCTTTTCTGATGTTACAACCTCTCCGTTCTTCATTTCTCTGGGGTATCTTAATGGTCCGGGTAAGCGGTACATCAGATGTGCTTGTGTCTGTAGCCCAGGCGGAGAGGGTTTGACCGCTGTGGCCCAGACAGCATGGGCAGAAAACGGAAGCAGTTCCAGATCTACGATGAGCCAGATGCCAAACTGGCCCGGGCTGATAGCGAAGGAGATTTTTCTGAAAACGGTAGGCCCCGGGGGGTGTGGGATGAATCTGTTTCCTGCTCAGTGCTCTACCTGCCCGCCCGTACATACAGTGGACAGGTGTTGAACTCAAGGGTGGCGCATGTCACCCACTCTCCCGCGGCCCCCAGTGCAGTTAGCACAAACCCGGTCACTCTGAACAGTGAGCCTGGGAGGGTGAAACAAGGAGTGGACCAACTCCCAAGGGGCTGACTTTCTCTCTCCTTTGTGTCTGGTAGATGATGGAGCTGCTGACTTCCGGTCAGGAGATGAAGAATTCAGGGGTGTAAGTCCATCTTCACTGGTCACCCTTTTTTGTTTCTCTAGTGTGGGATTTTTTCTTTACTTAGCCTTTTTCTCCCAAAGAGGCAGGAACAGCTTCTGTGGTAGACTTGATTGCTTTGCGAGTGGATCTAATAGGCCTGACTTGCAGCTAGGTTTCTAAGAGTTTTGCATTCATGACAATCCTTCCCTTCTTGAAAAAAACCCCGGCCATTCCTGTACTGTCAGTGATTTGCATAGCCACACGTGGGCCGAGACTTTCAAACTCGTGTCCTGCCACCCCTGTGCTGGTGCTCAGCTGCCTCCTTGTCATCAGCCCTTAAAGCCAGTCACAGGAGATAGGCATTAAAGGCCACCCCTGAGCCATGACCACACACGAGCACCTAGGTGGTGAGCCTTTGCTGCCCCTGCAAACTAATCCATGTCTGAGGGTAGCCTGGAGACCTGGATGTGTGAAGGCTTCGACCAAGTGCTTTTGATGGTCAGATTGGGGCTGGGGGCAGGGGGTGGGGTGTCTCACTCACTCCCTAATTGGTTTGCTTAGATCTTGAGTCTGGGAATCTCTGTGCTCTGCTGGTGACTTTTATTTAATCTTGAGCTGAATGTCTAAGAAATGGGCAATGTTTCGATTTTCAGTTATAGATGCATCATTTTTAATCCACACCTGGCTTGTTACAGCCTTTGGTAAATGTGAACAGAAGGCTGGGGAACATGGTAAAGCCCTTTTTCGGTAGAACATGCTGGAGCTGGCATCCTGTCAGTCAGGGTTTCTTGACATAGAGCTGATGGATGGGCTCTTGGCACTCCCATGTGCAGAACTGCGCAGGCACACAATTACCAAGGGCAGTTCTTTAGCCGTAGAAAGAACCAGAAAAGAGCCAGTGACTTTACTAGAAAAGCAGCTGGTCATTGCAGAATCTCAGAAGGCAACCAGGAGCAGTGACAGAACACTCACTGTCTGTGAGCTCAGCCTCTCCCACTGCCCTGGGACTTGTCCTGACACACTGTGACCAGGCGGTGGCAGGGTGCTAGGTCGGTTGTAGAAAGTTCCGGAAACTCCACCTCATAGTCCGACTTTGTGTGTTCCCTTTTTCAGGAGGATGAATTCTTCGACCCCGGGAGGCAGAGAGGTAGGCATTGCTTGGTGTCCCTCTGAGCTTTCCTGTGTCTGCTCAGCTCAGGCCGGGCTGGCCTTCTGAGCAAGCCTGGGGCCTGGATGCAGGGACTGGTGGCTCAGGGCAGAAGAGAGGCCGTGGCCACTGGGTGGGCCTTGGCCATGGCGCTCACCGTGAGGCCTTACTCCAGTGCTTAGAAGAGCACTTGGTGGAAACAAATCTGTTTGCCTCACTTCATGGGAGGCTGTGGCGGGGGGCTGGGGGAACACCTCATTTCTGAGTGTCTACAACAGCTTGCGGTGGTAGGGAAGGGAGAGTCTCAGAAATGAAAGAAAGGCGCTCTCCAGCCTATTTTCTGTGTTACTTATTGGCCAGTGCAGATCCCTCTACTGTCTTTTCCTGGGCTTCTTTCTTTCCTCATAGTTCCTTGGCTGCCAGCCCAGGCTTGTGCCCTCAGCTTCTGTGGTGGGGATGCCAGCAGCAGTCGTCCTGCTGTGCAGGACGGAGTTTAGACACCTGCCCCGGTTGGGAGCTGGGGGAGGTGGGAGGGGAGACCTGTCAGGTACACCAAGCCCGGGATCCTCCAGAGATTGTCCTTGCTCAGCAGGGCTCACCGGTGCCCTTGCGGGGCACCTGCAAGTCCAAAATAAGTGGCAAGAGCAGAGCAAAGTTAAACCTTTTTGACGGGCCATGGAGAAGCAGCCTGAGACTATATGGCCTTGAGCTTACCCAGAAACCACTTGTTTCTTTACCTGTTCCCAAGGGTCTGTCTGTAGCTGGTTTTCCCCAAGAATGACAGGCTGCCTCCTTTGTGGCTCTGCTCCTGTCAGTCTGCAGGCCCCTGGCTTAGATCCTCCTCCTGTGTGTTCAGGCCGAGCCACCCTGCTGAGGTCCTCCCGCCTCAGTCCTGAAGCAGTTATGCCTGTAGCTTGGGACCACACAGCATTTAGCAGCTTGTGCAGCAGGGCAGATGCTAAAGCAAAGGTGACATGTTTATTGCGCGCAGGTCCTGCTGCCTACCCGGGATGACTTTGCTATTAAACAGCAGTAATAGTTTCAGGCAGTGACCTCTTGCCAAAAACCCCACACGCCCTTTTGAGAGGCTTCTGAGCAGCGCACGCCGGTCGCCATCTTCGTGGGACAGTCTCGTGACTGGCATCAGGGGTAGGGGTTACAGTTCAGATGCTTATCCAACCTTTCCTTAGTGTCTGGCCCTGGCCCTGAGCCACAGTGGCCTGGCCTGGCCTGACGCTGGGACGCTGGGCTGCACAGCTCTCGGAGGAGCTCCTGCACTGGCCCCAGGGGACGACGGAGGACCAGTTGGTCTCTTCCCACTTTTGTTTCTAGGACTGCTTCCCTCGTAGCCCTGGGAAGGCCCTAGATGGACTGTTTTTGTGAGTGGAAGATAGAGTTTGGGCCAGCAAGGACTGTCAGACCTGCTGAGGCCCTAGTTCAGAAGAGGCTGACGGGACAGTCGTCATGGTCCACCTAGAGGTGGGACGGAGGGCGGTAGAGTGGCTTGCTTTATTTTCTGAGGCCTTCCAGCTGCTGCCTCTTTATCTGGGAAGAACTGCTTCTCTCTCTCCTTAAGTGACTTGGGGAGAAGACCCAATGGTAGGGCACTGGATTGGAAAAGCAGGATAGGAAAGGACAAGAGAGCAGGTGGGCCATGGTGTGAGCGGGATGGGCGGACTGGGTCTTTGGCCCATCCCAGCCATGGGGGGAAGTAAGGTGACCCCCTGGGAACTCCCAAGGGTTCTCATCAAAGGCACATCCCTGTTGGGAGCCTTTGACAGACTATTGGTGCCTCAGGGTGTCCTGACCCTGCCCTGTGTGGAGGCAGCGGCGGGTACGGGGGCGTAGTGGCCATACTGTGGCCCCCCACCCCCATCAAGGCCCTGGTGCTCAGCTCCTCTGTGGGCTCCTCAGGGCATCTCGAAGGAAGTTATCTGTTGCAGGAGAGAAGGACGATGAGGATGATGAAGTAAAGAAGAGAAGAGAAAAGCAAAGGAGGAGAGACCGGATGCGAGACCGAGCGGCCGACAGGTGAGGAGGCAGGCAAAGTGGGAGGTTGGCCGGAAGCTGAGCGCTGGCAGGGTTCTCCGAAGCGCATCTGTCTTCACTCCACAATGCAGGAGCAGCTCGGTTTGATCTGCCTCTGGAGCCTGTCAGGAAATCCGAGTCAGGTGGAGAGGAGACAAAACTGGGGAAACAGATGGCATTCTGTTCTTGCCAGTGGGTCTCTGTGGCCCGCATGTATCCAGCAGGGGGCTCTCTTGCTCTCTGCTCCCCTCCCGCGAGTTTCCTTGCCCCTGGTTTGTGTGTGTCACTCCGGAGAGGTGAACGTCATTCAGCAGAACTGCTAAGAAGGTGCTTTGGGTGTCTTATCCAACTCCAGACCACCTCCAGAGTTCAACATGGCAGTTACGTATGCAAGGATAGTATCTTACAGATTTTGTCTCTAAACAGAAAAAGAATTACAGGGGCGCTTGGGTGGCTCAGTGGGTTAAAGCCTCTGCCTTCGGCTCGGGTCATGATCCCAGGGTTCTGGGATCGAGCCCTGCATCGGGCTCTCTGCTCCGCAGGGAACCTGCTTTCTCCCCTCTCTCTCTGCCTGCCTCTCTTCCTACTTGTGATTTCTCTCTGTCAAATAAATAAAAAAAAAAAAAAAGAATTACAAAAGTGCGAAGGGTGTTGGGGTGACCACACATGTGTCTCTCTGTCTCTCCAGTGATCAGGTGACTACTGACTAGAGATGTAAACTACTGGTGGCCACGGGAGCCCTTGGTTGCTCAGGCCTTGACCACATATGGTTTTTCTCTACACGCAGGCTCTCCTTCTGTCGTAAGGGGGGATCCTTGCCCTTAAGGCTCAAATAGGGTTGTGCTTTTTCTGTGCAAGTAAATGCAAAAGAAACTTTAGCAAAAGAGCCAACAGTTGGGGCACCTGGGTGGCTCAGTTGGTTAACCTTCTGCCTTCAGCTCAGGTCATGATCTCAGGGTCCTGGGATTGAGCCCCACATCTGGGCGCTCTGCTCAGCAGGGAACTGCCCCCCCTCTCTGCTGCCTCTCTGCCTACTTGTGATGTCTCTCTCTCTCTGTCAAGTAAATACTTTTTTTTTTTTTAAGTTTTTAAAAAAGAGCCAACAGTAGAGCAAGAAAGCCAGGAACTAGAAGGTAGGATCTTCTGAGTGTTAAACAGAAATTCATCAAAATTTTTGTTTTCAGATAGATGAATCCATGATGACTAGGTCGTATTATTTTCATGCCTCAAGAGAACTGAGATGACTTTTTCAGAAGGAATCTTTAGACTCCACCCTAGGGACAGAAGGTCCTCAAAGAGACTTGGAGAAATTGTTACAGGGGTGGTAAAGCTGAAGCAGGAACCCCACACTTCTATGATAGCTTCTTGATACCCGTTCGTACTCATAGGGCCCTAGAGCTTTTTCCTTCATTCCTCTTATCGAGGGGTGTGCCTGAGTGGCTCAGTCACTTGAGCATCTCCCTTGCCTTCAGCTCAAGTTGTGATCCCAGAGTCCTGGGATCAAGCCCCGAATCGGGCTCCCCGCTTGGTGGGGAGCCTGCTTCTCCCTCTCCTTCTGTCTCTCCCCCAGCTTGTGTTGTCTCTGTTGCTCACTTTCTGTCTCTCAAATAAATAAATAAAACCTTTAGGGAAAGAAAAAAAAAAATCACTCCTCTGTCGAGAGTATATACAAAACCAGGTGTCTTGTGCCTTGTTCGGAGGTCAGAAGCCAGGCATTGGGAGCTGACAGAAGTCTGAGTTGGTAGATGTGGAATCCTGAGTGCCACAGGGCCTATGCTGTTAACCCAGATACACCAAAGCCGCCTGGGCATAGCAGAGGGAAGCAGCGCCCCTACTGTGAGGACATAGGGCTTCCTTGGCTATTCTCTTGCTTTATAATATGACTACATTTGTGAGGTTTTTAAAGTATACAACAAAGATACGGTTTTTAGCTGTAGAATTCGATAATGATAGGTCTTAATGTTAAGTCCCAGGGGAAAATTGTTCTTGGTTTTGTGAGTTTTAAATCGTGAAGGGTCTTCAGGAATTTCTCCCTCACACTAAAATGAGGTTCCCATGCGCTATCCTGGTGGCGCAGGAAGAAGTTACAGAGTTAGGTACTACACCCGCATCCGCTCCTCCCCAAGCAGTGGTCTGGGGCCTTCAGGGAGTCCACAGTTTGGAAAGTCTCCACCTTAGTGTCTTCTCTTATGGGCCCTTGGGCCAAAAAGACTGGTGTGGTGCATGAATCATTTTCCTAAAACACTTGCAAGATTGCACCCCCATTCTCAGCATAGGGAGACCTGGGGCGTCTGCTACTCTGATGCCCCACACAACGTCAAAAGTCTTAGTAAATTGCTTCCCCGTTTCCATTTCCATTCTGACCAAAGATGAGCTGATTATTGTTAGGTCATCATTCTTTTCATCTTTTCTCCAGGATTCAGTTTGCCTGCTCTGTGTGCAAGTTTCGTAGCTTTGAAGATGAAGAAATCCAGAAGCATCTACAAAGCAAATTTCACAAAGAGACACTGAGGTTTATCAGTACCAAACTCCCTGACAAGACGGTGGAGTTCCTCCAGGTAAAGCACAATTGACCTCAATCACTGTTGATGGTCCTCCAGGAATTGATCCCTCACAGAGAAGGGAAAGGGAAGGGAAATAAGAGGCCTGAACATTTCAGAATAACAGCATACAAGTTCCAAGTCCGAGGGACAGCTAAGCACTCCAGCCATTATAGTTCCCATCTGTGGGGTAGCTGAGACAGAGCTGTCCTCTGCCGGGGGCTTGGTAGCCACCTTGGTGGACTGCCTCTGGTGTAGCTGGGAGAGGCACACACCATGCTGTCCTTGTTTCATTCGGTGACCTCTCCTCTAGGAGTACATCGTAAACAGGAACAAGAAGATTGAGAAGCGGCGTCAGGAGCTGATGGACAAGGAAAGCACAAAACCCAAACCAGATCCTTTCAAAGGTGAGTTGTGATGCTGGGGCGCGCCATTCCATGTGCTGCTAAGACATGAGGCATAGCGCAGAGCCGGCCAGCGCTGGGCTGCTGAGAGTGTGACGGGAGGACCCTCGGGTGGGACACTCGGCGATGGAAAGAGCCTTGTGAGCGTGGCCTGATGAATGTCACACGGCTGCTGGCAGCTTATTGGACTGATAGGAAGCCCTCTGGTGTTTTTTCCTTCTTCTTGTGGAAAAAAAAAAATGACGAGAAGGATGAAAAATGTTGAAAATCCCCAGGTATAGAAGGGCTTCTGTCCACACACCCATGCTGGAGGGCGGTGATGGCCCCACAGATGCTGTCGTAACCTGGTCCTTCGGGACTGCTGGGAGTATATGGGGGCCTTTCTGGGGGCAGGAGAAGAGCATCACTTGCCAGCTGTCCCAGATGGCACCAGACTTGGGTTCTATCAACAGGGATTGGCCAGGAGCACTTTTTCAAGAAGATAGAGGCCGCTCACTGCCTGGCTTGTGACATGCTGATCCCCGCGCAGCATCAGCTCCTCCAGCGGCACCTGCACTCGGTGGACCACAATCACAACCGCAGGGTGAGTCCCTTCCCCGGGCCGGGCCAGGTTGGGACCTGCAGGCCGCCAGCGGTGGGGCGCAGAGCCTTCTGTGTCTTGCAGGGAATGCTGGCATCTTCAGGCGGTCTTGATGGAGTCCGCTGAGTCTGTGATTTCATCAGTGCTCATAAGAGGCATTCCAGTTTCTACTAAATTGTGAAAAAAAACATGTTGCTTAGGGTTGACTTAGAGTAGCTGAAATTCTCCTGGTTAAGAATGTTCCTTTTAGGGGCGCCTGGGTGGCTCAGTGGGTTAAGCCGCTGCCTTCGGCTCAGGTCATGATCTCAGGGTCCTGGGATCGAGTCCCGCGTCGGGTTCTCTGCTCAGCGGGGAGCCTGCTTCCCTCTCTCACCCTCTCTCTGCCTGCCTCTCTGCCTCCTTGTGATCTCTGCCTTTCAAATAAATAAAATCTTTAAAAAAATAAAGAATGTTCCTTTTAAACCACACAAGTGCGTTTCCCAGTTGCTGACAAACTGGGTTTCCTGGGAGCAGAGGCCGAGGGCTGTCCAGAGCACAGTGGCCTAGGGGACCCATAGTTAAGAACTGACTTGGTCCTACTTAGCTGATGGGGCCCAAGACTAAATGTGTAGCTTGGTATTACCAGGGGTTTTTTGTGTGTGTGTTGTTTTTTTTAAAGATTTTATTTATTTATTTGACAGACAGAGATCACAAGTAGGCAGAGAGGCAGGCAGAGAGAGAGGAGGAAGCAGGCTTCCTGCTGAGCAGAGAGCCGGATGCGGGACTCGATCCAGGACCCTGGGATCATGACCTGAGCCGAAGGCAGTCACTTAACCAACTTAGCCATCCAGGAATCCGGTTTTAGTTTTGTTGTTGTTATTGTTGTTTTCATAAAGAGTCAAATCACAGACTTTGGCTTTGCAGGCCCCAGGGTCTCTACCACCTCACAGCTGCTGCTGGTGGGCAGAAGCAGCAGAGTCCAGATGTAAAGCATGGGTGTGGCCACATTTGGCCCATAGCCTCTGGCTTGCTGAGCCCTGGTTTAAGGCCTGTCCTTACTCCTGCCTTAGAATCTGTTAGTTTATGAAAGATCATCCAGAGAGCATCGTACCAACAAGGGGTTATCATTTGAATGGGTCAAGCTCTAAAACAGCCAAATAGTTGCAGCATTCCTGCTTCCGTGGCTGAATTTGTCACTGAAACTCGGAAAACTGAAAAGACAAATTTGCCCTTCTGCTACCCCGAGCCCACACAGCAGCTGTCTGTCCGCAGGTGTCCTCATTCTGTCCTTGCCCATGCACAGGGGGCCTGGTTGTCTGTGGTGTCCTTGTGCTCCTATCTTTCCTCAGACTTTTCTGCATTGCCTCATGTTCTCAGTTCCACAATCCCTCCAGGGCCACCTTTCTCTCGTTACTGGAGTCTGGCATCAGAGGACTTGCCATAGTGAAGAGATATGGTAGTCCTCGTCCTGTCTCGGGCTGACCCCAGGGCAACTCAGGGGAGCCTGGCTAGTGTTTCTTGCCCCCCTCTGTGTACACCATGTGTAAAAGTTCTCCTTTGGTTCCATTTGCAGTTGGCTGCTGAACAGTTCAAGAAGACCAGTCTCCATGTGGCTAAGAGTGTTTTGAACAACAGACACATAGTGAAGATGCTGGAAAAATATCTCAAGGTTCGTGCTTAGGAGTGCAGTGGACAGGAGAAGCTTCTGGAGTGCAGGATGACTCTGCAAGTGTGGAGCTGCATCCAGAGCGCAGTATTTAGCATTTCTGAGTCTTGGGAGGAACGGCCAGGTGCAGGAATGTTTCGGGCTCGGTTTCCTGCACCTCCGTGCTTGCCCAGGGTCTGGGATATGATCCTGCTTGATTGGTCCGTGTGGCGGTGCGGGCTCACCGTAAGAAACCCCGAATATCTGCGAAATACTGAGCAAGTGATGCTGAGGTACTCACAGGGAAATCCAGGTTAGGTGATGCTTGTCCAGGAAAGAAGCCAGAAAGAGGTTTTGCAGCAGAGGCAGCTATCCGTGAGCCAAGAGCTCGGGGGGAGGAAGGGCCAGTGCTGCCACAATACTGAGCCTTAGTGACGGGAGCAGACAGGGTGCCCTGGAGCGAAGCTCAGCTGGGACAGCCCCTGCTTCCTCCTTGGGAAGCCCATTTGCTAAACACTTCACCCCCGACTTCAGTGTCGGGGGGTGCAGAGTAAAGCACCATCACAGCCCAACTACGAGGACCTGTTTGCTAGCCTTTCGGTCCTTCAAATTCTTCTTTTCGTGCCAGCCGTTAAAGGCATAGAATCTAAATAACAATTTAAGAACTGTGGCTGGTCAGTGCTTTTGTTTGTATTTTTTTTTTTTTTTTAAAGATTTTATTTATTTATGTGACAGAGAGAGAGATCACAAGTAGGCAGAGAGGCAGGCAGAGAGAGAGAGAGGAGGAAGCAGGCTCCCTGCTGAGCAGAGAGCCTGATGCGGGACTCGATCCCAGGACCCTGAGATCATGACCTGAGCCAAAGGCAGCGGCTTAACCCACTGAGCCACCCAGGCGCCCTTTTGTTTGTGTTTTATTTTAAAGATTTTTTTTTCTTTTTTTGAGATTTTATTTATTTATTTGACAGAGAGAGACGACAAGAGAGGGATCACAAGCAGGGGGAATGGGAGAGGGAGAAGCAGTCTCCCCCTCTGAGCAGGGAGCCCAGTGCGGGACTTGATCCCAGGACCCTGGAATCACGACCCAAGCCAAAGGCAGATGTTTAACCAACCAAGCCGCCCAGGCACCCCGATTTTTTTTTTCTTAAGTAACCTCTGCACTCAGTGTGGGCCTTGAACTCCTGACCCTGAGGTCAAGAGTCATGTGCTCCCCTGACTGAGCCAGCCAGGCGCCCCCTAAATACTGTATTTTTAAAATCCACTTCTTGATCTGCTGATGATGTTTACATTTCCTAAACTAGAGACAGTTTTAGCTGAATTTTGGCTTTTGAGAGTCAGATTTGGATTCCATCCTGGCCTTGGGCAGCTTGCTGAGTCTCCTTACCTACAAAATGGGGCACCTGTATAACCAGGGCTGTGTACTTAAATGACACGAAAATTTAAAATAGTCTTTTTTGTTTCAGTTGGGTTAAGAAATCCTAAGTCTTTTTGAACCTTTCTTCACTATTATATGCTTGAATAAAAAGTGTAAAACGGAGGCAGTTGTATTAAATATTTATAAATAGGGGCACCTGGGTGGCTCACTAGTCAGTTAAATGTCTGCCTTTAGCTCAGGTCATGATCCCAGGGTTCTGGGATCGAGCCATGTGTCAGGCTCCCTGCTCAGCAGAGAGTCTGCTGCTTTTTCTGCCCCTCTCTCACATGCATGCGCTCTCTTTCTTTTTTTATTTTATTTTATTTCATTTTATTTTATTCATTTATTTGTCAGAGAGAGACACAGCAAGAGAGGGAAAAAAAGCAGGAAGAGCATCAGTTGAGGGAGAAGCAGGTTCTCCACTGAGCAGGGAGCCTGACTCGGAGCTTGATCCCAGGACCCTGGGATCATAACCTGAGCCGAAGGCAGATACGTAACCAACTGACCACCCAGGTGTCCCTCTCCCTCTTTCTTAAACAATTAAAAGTCTTTAAAATAAATTAACAAGTATTTGTAAATCATTCTAAGATATATTAAAAGCTTTTGAATGAGGGAGAAGTACATCTTTCAAAAACCCATTGTGAATATTAAAATTACTAGTATGCAAAACAAGAATAGCCCCTGATTCTGCCTTCCCCATTCTGCTTTAGTCCTAGCTAACCAAATAAGAAAATAAAAGTTCAGGCGTCTGGGTGGCTCAGTTGGTTAAGCAACTGCCTTTGGCTCAGGTCACGGTCCCGGAGTCCTGGGATCGAGTCCCGCATCAGGCTCCCAGCTCCATGGGGAGTCTGCTTCTCCTCTGACCTTCTCGCCTCTCATGCTCTCTCTCAAATAAATAAATAAAATCTTTAAAATAAAAAATAAAAGTTAAAAGACAAAAGGTGCAAAACGGTTGCAGTGAGGCTTTTCTGAGAAGCCTTTTCTGAATCTGGTGGTGCTGAGCACCTGTTGGGCGCACTCCCTGGCTGTAGCGGGAAGTGTTTCTCTTGTTGGCCGTTCAGCATAAAAACGCGGCACCCTGGGCCCCCTTCAGTCTCCCTCTGCTCTTCCTGGCCAGGGTGAAGACCCTTTCACCAGCGAAGCTGTCGACGCAGAAATCGAAGGAGATGACAATTTAGGAGGTGAGCAGAAGGAGGAGACACCCGAGGAGGTGGCCGCGGAGGTGTTGGCTGAGGTCATTACGGCAGCAGTGAGAGCGGTAGATGGGGAAGGAGCGCCAGCTCCAGGAGGCGGCGACACGCTGGCCCAAGGGGAAGGCCCCACGGACGCGGCCCAAGGGGAAGGCCCCACGGACGCAGCCCAAGCCGCTTGCGGTCCCCACTCCGAACAGCGGGTGGGAGTGGAGGCACCGTGTGGCGTGGCCTCTGAGAAGGGCAGCGCCGAAGCGGAGGCAGGAGGTGAAGCCGCGGAGGCAGGAGGTGAAGCCGCCGAGGCCGGAGGGGACATGCAGGCGGCCGCAGCAGAGGTGGAAGACCCCGTGAGGGTCGTAACTCCGGCCCCGGCTGTCGCAGAAGCCGAAGCGGAACAGACTGATGCGGACCCCAAAGACGTCCCTCCCACAGAGTGACCCTCCTCCCTGTCACCAGGGACATGTTTCATCACGCGTTGCTCTTTTCTCCTTTTGTTTGTAAGCAGAACTAGGGTGTGTGTTTCTGGAACATGCTGGAAACTTTGGTGAAGAGACCCAGCCATTTGCTTCAAAAAAGTGTACCTCACGGGCTTGTGTTCTAGAGTTGTATGGCTTTCTGCCTTGGTTCGAAGGCTGCAGAAGTTGTACATTCCCCGTGGCTGTGAAGTCTCTCTACACTGCAGTTGGAATAATAAAAGATGGGTAATTAGATTTTGATGATATTTTGCTTGTTAAATACAGCAGCTGGCTGAATGCCCTTTTTATTTTTTTTCTGAGAGCAGCTTAATACTGGGATGTATCTTGCTTTATACAGGATTTTTTTTTTTTTTTTTTTTTTTTTAAGTTTTAAGACTTGGCTTTGGCTTCCGTTTTTGACCTGCTTCGGTAGCACACTGCGTGTGGTGTGTGATCCTCACAAGATATAGCAGGATCTTGTGAACGCGATGTTGGTTCTGGCACATCCATGAGCTGTGCTCGAAGGCCTCATGAATTTGGTGGACCTGCGCCCTCGGACGCCCACCCACCAGCCCCTCCAGAATGAGGACGTTTTGCCTAAGGTGTTACTCCCCCAATCTCTGTAGTCTCTGGTGAATCACTCTGTAGTTTGGAAGGGTTTTGTGTTTGTCTTTTTTTTTTTTTTCCCTCTTTTTTTTTTTTTTAACCTCATTTGTGTTTCTCTGTTATTTCAGGGGTTTTGTTCCTCTTTTTCCTTTCAATTGAGTTACTACTCCCTAAGTATATTAAAAAGCAAAAAAAACTTAGTATCACTCCCATGAATAGGAAATATATAAATTGCCATAGATAGATGCTATCTGTAAGAAATGAATATAGTGAAATAAACACATTTCAGATAAATACTATTCCTTTAGAGGTTTCTGAATCTGTGGGAAAGGAAAGCTGGCACGTGTTAAAGGGTTGCAAGCAACAGTCACACTTTCATATAATCAAAAGAAGTGGAAGATACTTCCCTCTGGAAATGCTGCTTCTGGGTCTGTTTTCCCTGCAAACCCTTAACGGTCTCCCTGGGGGAAGCATTGGCCAGAGGGAACTGGCAAGATGGTAGGAGACTCCATGAGCATCTACTGCGTACCACGTGCTCATTCATGATAAAAGTAAGAGAAAGGCCCTGCTCTCAAGGACCTTTACTGGAAATGTGAGATGAGTATTTATGAAAAGTCAGTATAAGAATTAGAAACAAATAAATTGCTCAGTAAGTAAGAAAATGGTGTCTTTGAATTTTCTGTGCCCGTCGCCACTATTGTTAATGTCACTATTGTTACATTGGTGTGCCTTACCCACAGGTTGCGGGTGCCCTTTGAAGTTTCTTCTCTTGAGGCAAAAAGGTTGGTGGCATTGAACGTCAGTAGTCTCAGAAAGGATAACAGAACTCTGAAACTGCTCTCTTGTCTCTTGTAAATAATCCGAGGCCTAGCCTTAAACCAATCTAAATTTCAGCGTATTTCTTCCCCTCCTGCCAGTGTGAAAGGACACAAATCATTTTACTTCTAAACTTGGCTTAAACCAGGCCCTCATTCCCCAAGATGGGAGTAAGTACTTGGATTGCACTAAGAGATGCCCTTCTGTCTCCTGAGGGGACAGGAATAACCTGCAGGCCCCTCACTTTAGTTGTTTCCCACTGGTTGACGAGAAACCTGAGGGGAAGTGTAAGTAACTTTTAGGGTCGTCATCTGAAGATATGCAGGTAACCCAAATTAATGCACAGATAATGTGAGACACCAATGGCCCTGAACTTTATAGAGACCTTTTTTTTTTTAAAGATTTTATTTCTTCATTTGACAGAGATCACCAGTATGCCAAGAGGCCGGCAGAGAGAGAGGAGGAAGCAGGCTCCCCGCTGAGCAGCGAGCCCGACGCGGGGCTCGATCTCAGGACCCTGAGATCATGACCTGAGCCGAAAGCAGAGGCTTTAACCCACTGAGCCACCCAGGTGCCCCGAGACCTTTTTTTTTTTTAAGATTTAGGGGGTGAGGCATCTGGGTGACTGTTAAGCAGCTGCCTTCAGCTCAGGTCATGATCTCCAGGTCCTGGGTCGGGCTCCCTGTTCAGGGGGCAGTCTGCTTTTTCCCTTTCCTACTTCCTGCTCCCACACACTCTCTCAAGTAAAAAGTCTTCAAAAAAAAAAAAAAAAAAAACGGTTTATAGGATTTGACAATCCCTGCTATTCCCAAGCCAAAATATCTCAGAAATGGCAGCCTGATGTCAGCTTCATGTAATCCTATTGTGGACCTGTGTGATTTCACTGGGGTTTTTATGAAATTAATTCAGTTACTAAAGGGGAAATACCACAGTGTAATAAGCAAAGTACTCGTTCCAGAAGACATCAGGGGCACCTGGCTTGTTCAGATGGAAGAACATGCGACTGTTGATCTCAGAGTCACAAGTTAGAGAGGTACAGTCATTACATGGAGAGATCACTAAAAAAAAAAGTAAAAGTGCATAGTCGGGGGTACCTGAGTACCCCAATTAAGTGTCCTACTCTTTTTTTTTTTTTTTTAAGATTTTATTTACTTATTAGAACACAAACAAGGGGAGTGGTAGCCAGAGAGAGAGGGAGAAGCAGGCTCCCTACAGAGCAGGGGAAGCCCAATACAGGACTCAACCCCTGGACTCTCAAGGATCATGACCTGAGCTGAAGACAGTGGCTTAACCAACTGAGCCATCCAGGCACCCAAGTGTCCTACTCTTGATTTCGGCTCAGGTCATGATCCTAGGCTGTGAGATTGAGCCCGACCTTGGGCTCCTCACTGGAGCCTGCTTGGGATTCTCTCTCTCATCCACTCTGTTCCTACTCCTCTTTAAAAAAAAAAAAAAAAAATGCATTATCAATATTAATAAATCCTCTCCAGTTAAATTTTGGACCATAAAAAACATTTCCGGGGGCGCCTGGGTGGCTCAGTGGGTTAAAGCCTCTGCCTTTGGCTCAGGTCATGATCTCAGAGTCCTGGGATCGAGCCCCGCATCGGGCTCTCTGCACAGCGGGAGCCTGCTCCCTCCTCTCTCTCTGCCTGCCTCTCTGCCTACTTGTGATCTCTCTCTGCCAAATAAATAAATAAATAATCTTTAAAAAAAAAAAAAAAAACATTTCCACTGTCCAACAACTTGGCTGAAAGAGAGTCTTTTTTTTTAAGATTTTATTTATTTATTTGACAGAAATCACAAGTAGATGGAGAGGCAGGCAGAGAGAGAGAGAGGGAAGCAGGCTCCCTGCTGAGCAGAGAGCCGGATGCGGGACTCAATCCCAGGACCCTGAGATCATGACCTGAGCCGAAGGCAGCGGCTTAACCCACTGAGCCACCCAGGCATCTTGCTCACTCCAAGTGTGCCCAGTAGTGATTAGACAGGCACAGTGACGTTCAAGTAGAACCTCAGAACCAACAGTAGAAGAGCCATTCAGCATTTTTTGGAAGTAGCATCCTTGAAGCATTTCATAGATGGGTATAGAAAACACGGTGTGGCTTTATACTGATTTAATACTGATGGCTCTTGGGTCATGGTGAAAATATGGGGAGGGGGGCACCTGGGTGGCTCAGTTTAAGCATCTGCCTTCAGCTCAGGTCATGATCTCAGGGTCCTGGGACTGAGCCCTACATCGGGCTCCCTGCTCAGCAGGAGCAGGGAGCGAGCATGAGTGGGTACGTGTACACACTGTGTCAAATAAAATGTTTTTAAAAAAAAGAATTCAGGGGCACCTGGGTGGCTCAGTGGGTTCAAGTCTCTGCCTTCGGCTCAGGTCATGGTCCCAGGGTCCTGGGATCAAGTCCCGCATCAGGCTCTCTGCTCAGCAGGGAGACTGCTTTCCTTCCTCTCTCTCTGCCTGCCTCTCTGCCTACTTGTGATCTCTCTCTGTCAAATAAATAAATAAAATCTTTAAAAAAAAGAATTCAGCCACTTCCTTTTTTTTTTTTTTAAGATTTTATTTATTTATTTGACAGAGATCACAAGCAGGCAGACAGGCAGGCAGAGGCTGGGGGGGGGTGCGGGGGAGACGGAAGCAGCCTCCCCCCCAAGCAGGGAGCCGGACGGGGGAATTGATCCCAGGACCCTGAGACCATAACCTGAGCCGAAGGCAGAGGCTTAACCCACTGAGCCACCCAGGCGTCCCTCCATTAACCATTTTAAAACAGACAATGCAGTAGCATCTGGTACACTCACCACCTGCAACTGGTTCTCCGATATTTTCCTCACCCTAAAAGGAAACTGCACGCTCCCATTGGCACTAATCCCATTCCTCCCTCCCCCATCCCCTGACAACCAGTAATCTGCTTTGTGTCTTGGATTTATTTGGTCTGGACGTTTCATGCAGAGGCCGTACACTACATGACCATGGCTTCTTTCACGAAGCCTGTTTTGGAGGTTCCCCTGTGCTGGAGCCTGGATCAGTACATCATTCTGTTGCATGGCTGAATAGTACTCTACTGCATGTATATACCCCATCTGCTTATCCACTCATCCAATAGAGATTTGAGTTCCCACATTTATGACTATTTTGAATAGTGCTGCTAGGAACATCCTTGAACAGGTATCTGTATACTCGTTTTTAATTCTTTGGGATATATACCTAGGAGTGGAATTATATCATAGGGTAATTCTATAATTTTCCAAGGAACCACCACATTTTTCCGCCACAATAGCTGTACCATTTTACATTTCCATCAGAAGTGTACAAGAGTTGCAATTTCTTCACATCCTTACTGATACTTCCATTTTCCCCCCACTTCCGGCCATCCTAGTAGGTGTGAAGTGGTATCTCATTACAGTTTTGTTTTGTTTTGTTTTTTAAAGATTTATTTATTTATTTATTTATTTATTTGAGAGAGAGTCAGGGAGAGAGAGCATGAGTGAGAAAAAGGGCAGAGAAAGAAGCAGACTCCCTGTGGAGCTGGGAGCCCAACGCGGGACTCGATCTCTGGACTCCGGGATCATGACCTGAGCCGAAGGCAGTCGTCCAACCAACTTAGCCACCCAGGCATTACAGTTTTGATTTGCACTTTTTTTTTTAAGATTTTATTTATTTGGCTATCAGACACATGAAAAAATGTTCATCACTAGCCATCAGGGAGATTCAAATTAAAACCACATTGATATACCACCTTACACCAGTTAGAATGGCCAAAATTAGCAAGACAGGAAACAACGTGTGTTGGAGAGGATGTGGAGAAAGGGGAACCCTCTGGTGGGAATGCAAGTTGGTACAGCCACTTTGGAGAACAGTGTGGAGATCCTTCAGAAATTAAAAATAGAGCTTCCCTATGACCCTGCAATTGCACTACTGGGTATTTACCCCAAAGATACAGATGGAGTGAAAAGAAGGGCCATCTGTACCCCAATGTTTATAGCAGCAATGGCCACGGTCGCCAATCTGTGGAAAGAACCAAGATACCCTTCAAAGGACGAATGGATAAAGAAGATGTGGTCAATACACACTATGGAGTATTATGCCTCCATCAGAAAGGATGAATACCCAACTTTTGTAGCAACATGGACTGGACTGGAGGAGATTATGCTGAGTGAAATAAGTCAAGCAGAGAGAGTCAATTATCATATGGTTTCACTTATTTGTGGAGCATAACCAATAGCATGGAGGAGGGGCACCTGGGTGGCTCAGTGGGTTAAGCCGCTGCCTTCGGCTCAGGTCATGATCTCGGGGTCCTGGGATCGAGTCCCGCATCGGGCTCTCTGCTCAGCAGGGAGCCTGCTTCCCTCTCTCTCTCTGCCTGCCTCTCCATCTACTTGTGATTTCTCTCTGTCAAATAAATACATAAAATCTTAAAAAAAAAATAGCATGGAGGAACATGGGGAGGTGGAGAGAAGGGAGTTGAGGGAAATTGGAAGGGGAGATGAACCCTGAGAGACTATGTACTATGAAAAACAATCTGAGGGTTTTGAAGGGGCAGGGGGTGGGAGGTCGGGAGCACTGGGTGTGGTGCATAAACAATGAATTCCGTCACACTGAAAAAATTTTTTTTAAAAATTCTAAAAAAAAAAAAGGATTTTATTTATTTATTTGACAGAGGCAGAGAGGCAAGCAGAGAGAGAGGTGGAAGCAGGCTCCCCGCTGAGCAGGGAGCCTGACATGGGGATCGATCCCAGGACTCAGGGAAGGCAGAGAGGCTTAATCCACTGAGCCACCGGGGCGACCCTGATTTGCATTTCCTGATGACTACAGATGGTGGACATTCCTTCATGGGCGTGTTGATCATTTGTTTACATTTGGAGAAATGCCTATTCAAATTCTTTGCCTGGTGTGTGTGTGTGTGTGTGTGTGTGTGTGTGTGTGTGAGAGAGAGAGAGAGAGAGAGAGAGAGAGAGAGGGGCAGGCTTGCGGGGAGGGGCAGAGGGAGAGGGAGAAAGAATTCTCCATGTGGATTCTGATGCAGGGCTTGATCTCAAAACCCTGAGATCATGGGGCGCCTGGGTGGCTCAGTGGGTTAAGCCGCTGCCTTCGGCTCAGGTCATGATCTCAAAGTCCTGGGATCGAGTCCCGCATCGGGCTCTCTGCTCAGCGGGGAGCCTGCTTCCCTCTCTCTCTCTCTCTCTGCCTGCCTCTCTGTCTGCTTGTGATTTCTCTCTGTCAAATAAATAAATAGAATCTTAAAAAAAAAAAAAACCCTGAGATCATGACCTGAGCTGAAATTAAGAGTGGGACACTTGCAGGGGGGGCACCTGGGTGGCTCATCGGTTAAGCGTCTGCCTTCAGCTCAGGTCATGATCCCAGAGTTCTGGGATCCAGCCCTGTGTGGGGCTCCCTGCTCAGTGGGGAGCCTGCTTTTCCCTCTCTCACTCCCCCTGCTTGTGTGCACTCTCTGTCAAATAAATTAATAAAATCTTTAAAAAAAAAAAAAAGAGTGGATGTCTGGGACGCCTGGGTTTCTCTGGTCAGTTAAGCATCTAACTTTGGCTCA
Organism: Neogale vison; assembly: GCF_020171115.1. Lineage (NCBI taxonomy): Eukaryota > Metazoa > Chordata > Mammalia > Carnivora > Mustelidae > Neogale > Neogale vison. The sequence goes on along the minus strand of NC_058096.1, from coordinate 212,008,862 downwards.
AGTCATGATCCTGGAGTCCCAGGCTCCTTGCTCAGCAGGGAGTCTGCTTCTCCCTCTCCCTCTGTCCCTCCCTCTGCTCCTTCTCTCTGTGTCTCTCTACTCTCTCTCTCACTTGCTCTCTCAAATAAACAAATAGAATCTTAAAAAAAAAAAAAAGTGGGATGCTTAGAATGGGTAGAGCCAGCCATGAGGCACTCTGTTTATTTTTTTAATTGAGTTGTCTTTTTATTAATCGTAGGAGTTCTTTATATATTCTGGATGCTATTTATATATTTTGGATACTATATATACTATATATATTCTGGATACTAAATCAGATATGATTGCAAATTTTTTTTTTCCCATTCTGGACTCTTCATTCTCTTAGTAGTGCCCTTTGGTGCAAAAATTTTCTTTCCCATCAAGTCCAATTTATATATATTTTTTTCTCTTGTTGCTTGTACTTTTGGCATTTTTTTTTTAAATTTTATGTATTTATATGACAGAGGGCGAGAGCACAACAGTGGAGAGGGTCAGAGGGAGAGGGAAAAGCAGAATCCCAGTTGGGTAGGGAGCCCGATGTGGGGGTTGATCCCAGGACCCTGGAATCATGACTTGAGCTGAAGGCAGACACTTAAGAGCATCTTATGTATGTAAAAAGCACTGTCAAATCTAAGGCCACTAGGACGTACCCCTACATTTTCTTCTAAGAGTTCATGGTTTTAGGGGCACCCGAGTGGCTCAATCATTTAAGTATCTGCCTTTGGCCCAGGTCATGATCTCAGGGTCCTGGGATTGAGCCCTGCTTTAGGCAGGGAGTCTGTTTCTCCCTCTCCCTCTGCCTGCTGCTCCCCCTGCTTGAGCTCTCTCTGCCATATAAATAAATAAAATATATTTTTTTAAAGATTTTATTTATTTATTTGACAGAGAGTAGGCAGAGGCAGACAGAGGGAGGGGGGAAGCAGGCTCCCCGCTGAGCACAGAGCCCGATGCGGGGCTCGATCCCAGGACCCTGAGATCATGACCTGAGCCGAAGGCAGAGGCTTCAACCCACTGAGCCACCCAAGCGCCCCAATAAAATCTTTCTTTTAAGAGTTTTATGATTTTAGCTGTTGCATTTAGGCCTGTGATCCATTTTGTGTTAGTTTTTGTGTATGGTGTGATATAAGAGTCCAACTTCACTGCATTCCATGTGAATATCTGGTTGTCCCAGCACCATTTGTTAAAGATGCTGTTCCTTCTTTCTTTTTTTTTTAATTTTATTTATTTATTTGAGAGAGAGAGAGAAAAATAACAAGCAGGGGAGAGGCAAAAGCAAGGGGAGAAACAGGTTCCCCACTGAGCAGGGAGCCAGATGCAGGACTCGATCCCAGGACCCCAAGATCATGACCTGAGCCAAAAGCACACGCTCAACAACTGAGCCACCCAGGCACCCCAAAGACATTGTTCTTTCTGCTGAATGGTCTAGGCACCCTTGTCGAAGGGCAGTTGACTATAGCCACTAGGGTTTACTTCTGGCCACTCAATTTGATTCTTTTATTCTATACAGCTATCCTTATGCCAATATCACAGTGGAGCTCTGTGGAATCAGGAACTGTGAATCTTCCAACTTTCTTCCTCTTTTTAAGATTGTTTTGGTTATTCTGGGTCCCTTGAGTTTTCATATTTTTTGTAAGAATCAGCTTATCAATTTCTACAAAGAAGCCAGCTGTATTCTGATGGGGATTACATTGAATCTATAGGTCACTTTGGGGAATACTGCCATCTTTACACTATTAAGTTTTCTAATTCATGAACACTGATGTCTTTCCACTTATTTAGGTCTACTTTAATTTCTGTAAGTAGTGCTAAGTTCTTCTCAGTGTATAACTTCTACCTTTTTAAAGAAGATTTTATTTATTTGACAGAGAGGGAGACCTACAGAGGGAAAGGGAGAAGCAGACTCCCCACTGAGCAGGAAGCCCAACGTGGGACGCGATCTGAGGACCCTGGGATTGTTTTTCATTAATTTCAACTAATTAACTTAAAAAAAAGTTTTGAAAAATCCTTTTTAAAAAGATTTTATTTATTTGACACACAGAGAAAGATCGTGAGAGACAGAGCACAAGCAGGGGAAGTGGCAGGCAGGCAGAGGGAGAGGGAGAAGCAGGCTCCCCGCTGAGCAAGGAGCCCGATGTGGACTAAATCCCAGGACCCTGAGATCATGACCTGAGCTGAAGGGAGATGCTTAACCAACTGAGTCACCCAAATGCCCCTATAGATGTTCTTCTTCTTTTTTTTTTTTAAAGATTTTATTTATTTATTTGACAGACAGAGACCACAAGTAGGCAGAGAGGCAGGCAGAGAGAGAGGAGGAGCAGGCTCCCCGCCGAGCAGAGAGCCCGATGTGGGGCTCAATCCCAGGATCCTGGGATCATGACCTGAGCCGAAGGCAGAGGCTTTAACCCACTGAGCCACCCAGGTGCCCCTAGACGTTCTTCTTCTATTAGATTCCAAGTGCCTGCTTCGTCAACCCTTTTTTTTTTTTTTTTTTTTTTTAAGATTAAAGGAACAAAAAAGATGCAGGCTTTCAGTCTTGACATGTACTTACACTGATGAGAGCAGGCTATTCGTACAAAGCTTTAAAAACAGACCTACTCATGGAATCCCTGCTAAAATAAGTTTTATCTTGGCATCCCTCCCCACAATAGCCTGTTTTCAACAATGGTGCGAATCAGTCAAGACAAGAAGCATTCCTTACTCAGCAAATGCCAAAGAGAATGTTTTTAGCAGCTGGAGCAGGTTCACTTGGCTCACTGCCACTCGTTCTGATGCCATGACTCCACAGGGCCTTGAACTCATGGGATGTCAGGGGCTCATGACCAGAATTTTATCGGAATCACCAGCCTCCTGTGTGAGTCTTAAACGAGAAGGTATCTTACAATGCGGCTCACTTCCTGGCCAGACATTCAGAAGTTGTACATTGCAGGGCACTTGGGTGGTTCAGTCGTTAAGCATCTGCCTTCAGCTCGGGTCATGGTCTCGGGCTCTGGGATCAAGCCCTACATTGGGCTCCCTGCTCAGCGGAGAGACTGCTTCTCCTTCTCCCACTTCCCCTGCTTGTGTTCCCTCTCTCATTGTCTCTCTCTCTGTCAAATAAATAAATAGAATCTTTAAGAAAAAAAAAAAAGAAATTTGTACATTGTGACTGCATCATTTGCGTTTTCTATTTACTTTTCTTGCTCAGGCAGTTTTCTTTACATATGGCATTCTTTCTTTAAAAATGGAAACACAGGGGCACCTGGGTGGCTCAGTCGGTTGAGTGTCTGACACTTGGTTTCAGCTCAGGTCATGATCTCAGGGTTGTGGGAAGGAGCGCTGTGTGGGGTCCGTGCTCAATGCAGTCTGCTTAAGATTCTCTCTCTTGGGGGTGTCTGGGTGGCTCAGTGGGTTAAGCTTCTGCCTTTGGCTCAGGTCATGCTCTCAGGGTCCTGGGATCGAGCCCCACATCAGGCCCTCTGCTCGGCACCAAGCCTGCTTCCCCCTCTCTCTCTGCCTGCCTCTCTGCCTACTTGTGATCTCTGTCAGTCAAATAAATAAATAAAATCTTAAAAAAAAAAAAAAGATTCTCTCTCTCCCTCTGCCCTTTCCCTTACTAGTGCACATGCACGCTTTCTTTCTCCAAAATAAAATAAAATAAAAATTGAAACACAAAATATGCATAAAGCATAGGTATAGTGGAATTACAAAGCTAATGCAGTCAAGAAGTGGAACATTGTTCATTCACGTAAGATGAAAAAGCTCTAGAGACCTGCTCTACAACATTGTACTTATAGTTCTCTATACCATAGATTAAAAAAACTAAGAAGGTATAGATCTCACACTTTTTTTTAAGCGCATTAAAATATTGGCTATGCCCACCCATCCCCTCATCCCTTCCTGGCCACCCTCTCAGACAACCACTGGTGACTGCTTTTCTTTACAGCTTTATTTCCCTAAAAACTTCAGTCTATTTTCCTGTTTTAAAAATCAACATAGTGGGACACCTGGGTGGCTTGATTGGTTAAGCCTCTGCCTTTGGCTGAGGTCATGATCCCTGGGTCCTGGGATCCAGCCCTGCATCAGGCTCCCTGCTCAGTGGAAAGCCTGCTTGTGTTCTCTTTCTTGCTGAGTCTCTCTGTCAAATAAATGAATAAAAAACCTTAAAAAATAAAAAATAAAAATCAACATAGGAATGGAATCATCACATAGGCACATGGGCCTTGCTTCTAGACCAAATGATGAACAATATATGAGTGCTCCTACTACCATTCATTGACCTCCAGATTCCTCCTTCAGTTTCATTCCTTGTGCAACATCTGCATTTTCTTTCCACGTTCAAACTTTTTTTTTAATCACTTCCTTTTTTTTAAATTTTATTTTTTTTATATTTTTAAAAAAGATTTTATTTATTTATTTGACAGACAGAGATCACAAGTAGGCAGAGAGGCAGGCAGAAAGAGAGAGAGGAGGAAGCAGGCTCCCCATGGAGGAGAGAGCCTGATGTGGGGCTCGATCCCAGGACCCTGGGATCATGACCTGCGCTGAAGGCAAAGGCTTTAACCCACTGAGCCACCCAGGCGCCCCCACTTTTTTTTTTTTAATTGCAATTATATGACTCTCCATACTAGGTCTTCCAGTATCTCATTATTTTGAGTGTGGCAGTGAATGATGTTTGTCAAACACTTCAAAACTAAGCAAAACCATGACAAAATACAAAATAAAATAACTAAGTAGCGGAGACTAAAAATTACCCTTCGGGCTATCATGCACCTGTTTGTGGCTGACAGAATGCAGTGTTCTACTCTGAAGCTTACTTTTGTTCCTAGCTAATTTATGAGTTAAAAACTGGCAAGCATTAAAGGTGCATACATGTCATTACACATTTGTCGTAATACATAGAATAGGGGTGCCTGGATATGGTTAAGTGTCTGCCTTTGGCTCAGGTCATGATCTCAGAGTCCTGGGATTGAGCCCCACCATTGGCTCCCTGCTCTGAGGAGTCTGTTTCTGTTTCTCTCCCTCTCTCTCAGCCCACCCACTTGTGCTTGCTCTTTCTCTCTCAAATAAATAAAATCTTTTTAAAAACAGCAACAGGGGGCACCTGGGTGGCTTAGTGGGTTAAAGTCAGCCTTCAGCTCAGGTCTTGATCCCAGGGTCCTGGGATCTAGCCCCACATTGGGCTCTCTGCTCAGCAGGGAGCCTGCTTCCCCCTCCCCCACTTTCTACCTGCCTCTCTGCCTACTTGTGATCTCTGTCAAATAAATAAATAAAATCTTTAAAAAACAAAACAAAAAACCCCAGCAACAACTCATAGAACATAAAATACAAAGAGTGACTCCTACTGTAAACTATGTACTTCAGATAATAATCACTATCCATATTGGGTCATCAACTCTAACAAATGTACCACACTGTGCATAATAATAATGGGGGAAGTGGAGAGGGGAAGTAAGGGGGTATATGGGAACTCTGTACTTTCCACTCAATTTTAACATAAATCTAAAACAGCTAAAAACAAATGAATTAGCAAAAAAATGCAAGCAGAATAGCTTGCATGTACCATTCATCATTCAAGAGTTGCATGTACCATTCTGTAGAATGGTAAAGAAATTTCCATTTTCTAGGCTTCAGGGAGCTGCTTCTAGGGAGCAGCAAACTACCATCTTTGGGATAAATCTGGACTGCTGTCTGTATATGTACAGTCTTCCAGCAAAGAATGATATATATGGCCTATAGGATTATACAGTTATATATAATATATACATAATAACTTATATAAATATATACAAATAAAATCTTTAAAAAAGAAAAAAATCAAAAGAATATTTTGTGATTCCTGAAGTTGGTATGAAATTCTAATTTTAGTACACAACATTTTATTGGGACATAGCCACACCCATTCACTTACATATTAATTACGGCTGCTTTTTTGTACCACAATGGCAGAGCTACAAAGACTGGAAATGTTATAGATCATATGGCACACAACAAAATATTGATACTTTTTTTTTCAAATATTGAAAAAAACTGTCAACTCTGGAGCTAGTGAAAAGAACCAGACAGGCTTCATGGAGTCTGGAGATTTGTAAATGTATAATGTGTAAATGTGTAAATGTGTGATCTTGGGTGAATCACTCACTATCTCTAGGCCCTAATTCCAGTATGTAACTCCATGGTCAAGTTCTTATTCGAAAGTGGATATGGATTCAGGCCATAACAAATCAAACATCTCCAGGATGCTTGGGTGGCTCAGTCAGGTAAGTGTCTGCCTTTGGCTCCGGTTGTGATCCCAGGGTCCTGGGACGGAGTCTCACATTGGGTTCCCTGCTCAGCAGGGAGTCTGCTTTTCCCTCTGCCTTTTGCTTCCCCTGCTTGTGCTTTCTTTTTCTCTGACAAATAGATAAATAAAATCTTAAAACAACAACAAACAAATCAATCACCTCCAACTCTTCCAAAACTGGTTTATAAATTTATCCTTGTTTTTTTAAATTATTTTTTTATTTTTAAAGATTTTATTTATTTATTTGACAGAAAGAGATCACAAGTAGGCAGAGAAGCAGGCAGAGAAAGAAGGAAGCAGGCTCTCTAGGCAGGGCTCCATCCCAGTACCCTGGGATCATGACCTGAGCTGAAGGCAGAGGCTTTAACCCACTGAGCCACCCAAGCACCCCTTATCCTTGCTTTTAAGAAAACACTAATATATTTTTTAAGATTTAAAAAAAATTTTAAGTGATTTCTACACCCAATGTAGGCTTGAACCCACAACCCTGAAATCAAGAGTTGCATGTTCCACCAACTGAGCCATCAGAGTAATCCCAGATTTTTTTAATCTGGGAAAATGCTGGCAAGTATGAAAGGAAAACAGTAAATGTATAGGATGTTTATTGTAATGCTAGTATGATGGAAAAACTAGAACTGAATTAAATGTTCAAAATGGTGGAACAATTAAATAAGTTATGATCTATCCCTTCCAGATAACATACCATATGTCATTTTGGAGTTATCTCCCAATTAGTCAGAACTCATGTGGAATGGCTTTTAAGATACAGTAAATGAAAAAAGCATGTTACAAATTAACAAGTACAGAAGGCTCCCTTTTGTTTTAGAACAATACAACTATTTCTATGGATACATATTGATGCATAGAAAAGTCTAGACAGTGTATAGATTTGTGGAATTACTATATTGTACACCTGAAACTAATGTAACGTTGTGTGTCAACTATACTTTAAGAACAACAAAAAAAGACCAGGGAACTCCTGGCTGGCTCAGTGGTAGAGCATACAATTCTTGATCTTGTGGTTGTGAGTTCCAGCCCTATGTTGGGCTATAGCTTACTTAAAAGAATAAATAACACGCTGTCACAAATTTTTAAAAAAGTCTAGACCAGTATTGCTCAATAGAAATACGCTGCGAGCTGTATATGTAATTTTATCTTATCTACTGGCCCACATTAAAAGAGTAAAAACAGGAACGCCTGGGTGGCTGGGCTGGTTGGTGGCTCATCTGCCTTCAGGTCAGGTCATGATCCTAGGGACCTGGGATGCAGTCCTGCATTGGGTTTCTTGCTCAAGCAGGGAGGCTGCTTCTCCCTCTGCCTGCCACTCCCCCTGCTGGTGCTCTCTCTTTCTTTCTCTGACAAATAAATAGATAAAATCTTAAATAAATAAATAAAAGAGTAAAAAGAAACAGGGAAAATTAAATTTAATAACTATTTTATTTAATCCAATATACAAAACATTATTCCAACATATAATCAATACAAAAAATAAGATATTTTACGTGTTTTTTTTCTACCAAATCTTTGAACTGTAATGTGTTTTTTACACTTACAGCACATCTCAATTTGGGTCATCTACATTTCAAGTACTCAATAGCCATGTGTGGTCCTATCAGAAAGCACAGGTCTAAAACACATAGAAGAGATAACAGTGGTTACTCTGGTGAGGGAGGGGAAGAGATAAGAGGGTACTTTATTTTTTTCTCTAGATTCTTTTTCATTGTTCAGTTAAAATGGTTTCATGTATTATTTTATTTAAAATGAATAATGCATATTTAAAACCAATCAGAATTATAGTATGTACTTCATGTCTCATTCCTTAATATTTTTATTAATCTCTTCTGGTTTTCAGTATTGCAAACACAGTAATAACAAGAGAAAAGGCGCTTATTATGAGAACCATTAAAAAGCAAAACTTTTTATGAAACTGATTCAACCGGATAAACATTTTCTGAGTTTAAGCTGTAAGGAGTTAGGGTCTGCACTATGGAAGACAAGAAGAATGGGACGTTGGAAACAGCTTTTGGAACTGCCTCTACAGTTTGCATATTCTCTTCAGGCTGGAAATGACTTCTAGCAACAGCCCAAAGTCCTCCAGTTTGGTTCAGTAGAACAAGCTAAATGTTACAGTTTTGTTTAAATGAAGTGTGACTCAAGTATTAAGTGTAAGATTCTATTACCTGACTTGCAAACTGGCAGCTTCAAATTACTTCCAAAAACATGATCAGCAACAACAATAAATTAAGTAGATAATACAAGAAGACAACCATGGAAAGGACAGCTTCAAATGGATACATTCTGGTTTCCTTAAAAAGAAAAAAAAGTTGTTACTCCACATTCGCATAGCCCTGGGTACTTTCCTATTCTTTTTCCACTTCTGATCATCTTCCACAAACTGCTGAGCATGCAAAACAAGGAGCCAGAAGATATTCACAAAATTTCAATATTCTTTAATATATGATTAAAGGAAGTTGACTAATAATCTGGTTACAATCACTTCCTTTATTTCTTGCACTTATTTGTTATCTCATGGTTTGCTAAAATACTGATAAATTTAAGTCTTTGCTTTCCTTAAGACCGATCACCCTTGAAGCCTGAGCAAACAGCATGACATAGACATCACTGTTTGACTGTTATGCTAGTGTACTGGTATATTTTGGAAGAAGGGGCCATCAGAGAATTTTTTAATTACCTACACTTTTTTTTTTAAAGATTTTTTTTTTTTTTTAAAGATTTTGTGTATTTATTTGACAGAGAGAAATCACAAGTAGATAGAGAGGCAGGCAGAGAGAGGGAGGGAAGCAGGCTCCCCGCCGAGCAGAGAGCCTGATGTGGGACTCGATCCCAGGACCCTGAGATCATGACCTGAGCCGAAGGCAGCGGCTCAAGCCACTGAGCCACCCAGGCGCCCCTTTTTTAAAGATTTTATTCATTTATTTGACAGTCATAGAACACAAGTAGGCAGAGAGGCAGGCAGAGAGAGAGAGAGAAGCAGGTTCTGCACTGAGCAGAGAGCCCCTTGCGGGGCTCGATCCCAGAACCCTGGCATCATGACCTGAGCCAAAGGCAGAGGCTTTAACCCACTGAGCCACCCAGGCGCCCCAATTACCTAGACTTTTTACAGGAACGGCGATTTCTTTTTTTTTTTTTTCTTAAAGATTTTATTTATTTATTTGACAGAGAGAAATCACAAGTAGATGGAGAGGCAGGCAGAGAGAAAGAGGGAAGCAGGCTCCCTGCTGAGCAGAGAGCCCGATGCGGGACTCGGGACTCCATCCCAGGACTCTGAGATCATGACCTGAGCCGAAGGCAGCGTCTTAACCCACTGAGCCACCCAGGCGCCCCGCATCTGCGATTTCTAAAAGATGGAACTAAAAGTACTAAAGGTGGGGCACCTGGGTGGTTCAGTTGGTTAAGCGTGGGACTTCTGATTTCTGCTCAGGTCATGATCTCAGGGTTGTGAGATGGAGCCCTAAATGGGGCTCTGGGCTCGGTGGGGCGTCTGCTTGGGATTCTCTCTCTGTCTCTCCCTCTGCCCCCTCCCCTGCTAATGCTCTGTCTCAAAAAAAATAAAATCTTCTAAAAATAAAAGTGCTAAAAGAGTGAAGAGCAAACGGGAAGGAAGTTTTTGCTTTCCCATTTGAGTAATTTAACAGAATCATCATTATTTTTTATTTTAATGTTTTTAAGTAAGCTCTCCGTTCAACGTGGAGCTCGAACTCACGACCTCGCGATCAAGACTAGTCGGATCTTCCCACTGAGCCAGCCAGGAGCCCCCAGAATCTTCATTTCAAAATCCAAGCGACCTAAGCCTTAACCCATTCGTTCTGTGGAGCTGACTTGTCTGGGAGGCTCGAGGCTGAGGAACGGCCGGGGCACAGCTGGAGGGACGGCGACGCGGCCCGGCCCAGCACTTCCAGCCCGCGCACCCCGCAGCAGCCGGCCGGGACCGACGCCGCCGCTGCCCAGCGCACAGTTGCCTTCGCCCTCCCACTGCGCCCGGCGCCCAGTCGCCACTCGCGGGCCGAAGCGACCCAGCCTCCCTCCAACACCCTTCCGCCCTGGCGCCCAGGGGCCCCTCCTCGGCCTCTGCCGGCAGCCTCTGGGGTCTCTCCTCACCTTCCTCCCTGTCGCTGAGGGTCTCATCTTCTTACAATTTTGGACATCTCCCTTCTCAATCCCAGCCTTCAGTCTGTTAGATCTCCCCCCCCCGCGCCCCGTTCTCTCCCTTGGTCCGCAGGATCACGCCCCGCCGTCTGCGGGGGTGTCTTCCCTGGATCCGCCAGATCCCTGCGCCCTCCAGCCGAGGGGTTCCCCCAAACCCGCGCGCCCTCCTCCCCCACTCACCTAGCGCCTGCTAGCTCTTCCGAGCTTGCCGGCGCCGGGCGCGGTCGCGGGACGCGCACGCCGGGTGGCGGCGCGGGGCCGCGCGCGCAGCGTACGTGGTGACGTCAGTGCGCTGGCGGCGGCGGCGGCGGCGGCGGCAGCGGCAGGGCTGTTTGTTCTGCTCTCCCGCAGCCGAGGAGCCGAAGCGGTGGCTGCGGCGGCGGCGGCTGCCGGCAGTGCCCGCAGGCGAGCGGGGCCTGTGAGCGCGGCGGAGCGGCGGGCGTGGCGGGCGGGCCCCGGCGCCGCGCAGGCAGCCCGAAGAGGAGGGGGCGGCGGCGGGCGGCCGGCGGGGGCGGCGTGCGGCCTAGCGTCTCAGGTGAGGACCGGTGCCCTTCGGGGTGGCGGGCGGCGCGGGGCGGCCGGCGGGGACCCGCGGCGCGGCCCGCGTAACCTGCATTGCGTAATGGGGCCGGTGCGCCAGCACCTACGCCATCGGCGCGGCGCGGGGGCGGGGAGGCCGGGGCGACGCGGGCTCGGGCCTGCGGGCCTCCCGCGTCCGCGCGCGGTGCCGCTTGCGCCGGGCCGGGTGGCCTGCGCCGTTGGCGTCGGAGTGGCTGGGCAGCTCGCGGCTCCCCGGCCGTTGGCGCCGCCGGCCTCCGGCTTGGGCCGGCCGGCGGGGCAGGGGCGCGGGCGGGGGGCGCGGGCGCCGCGGCGGGGCGGGTGGCCGGGGGCGGGCGGGGGGCGGGCCGAGGCGCCCGGCACTTCCTGCCGCCGCCATTTTGTCAAGTGAGGAGGAGGAGGAGGAGGAAGCGCCGCCGCGGGGCCGCGGCGCGCCCGGCCCCGGTAAGTCCGGGCCCGGCGTGGTGGCCACGGGCGCCGCTGTCCCCGACCGCGGTCCCCGAGGCGGCCTTGGCCCCGGCGCTCACGTGGGCCGGCCTCAGCGCGCGCTCTCTCGGCGCCTGGGTCCTCCTACCCGGACTGGGGCAGCGCGCCCCCGCCCCCATTTCCTTGGCTTCCCGGCTGTCTCCGTATCTCTGCGGAGAATGGAGCTGGTCCCCAGGTGGAGGGAGGAGGCTGCTGCTGCACGCCTGCCGGAAGACACCCTCGTGGGTGGGAGCGGTGCTGTGTCGGGCGAACCTGACCCCCTTTACCCACCCACTCCCAGTCCGGCAGCCCTGCGCTGGACGCTTTGTTTTGCTCGGTCGGTGCTCGCTGGCGTCCTTGCTATGGCCTCGTCTGTTTGCGGTGTTGTGCGGGGTGGTGGTTTGGGGTGGGGATGTGGGGGAGTTGTGATTCAGCGAAATAAAATGACACTCCCCCCGCCCCTACGGAAGCAGCACAACTTTACCCGACTGAGCTGCCCCCAAGGCCTGCGGTGGCCTTGGATGAAAATGGGAAATCCCACTTTGGTGTGGTGGACAGTGTAAATACTTTTATATTCAGGTCTGTGGATGAGTCATGTGCTTTTTGCTCAGTGGCTGACCTCCCATTTACTTAAGACCACGCATTGTTTTTTGAAATGTTATTTTTATTTGTTTACTCATTTAATGTTTTCAGCAACCTGGTGCGGTTTATGGTATTGGTCTTTGGGTTCATTTTTAATGTGTTGGATGCAAGAAGTGACCTCTTCGAGCCTGTTTCGTGAGACTTGAAGTGCCTTTGCTGCCCTTTGAGAGGGCTCTATCTGTCCCTGTTTACAAAAACGAAGTCCCAGTGTAGCTCTAAGCCAGTGGCTCTTTGGCGCTCTAATAAGGGGAGATTTTTATGAATGGGGCCGTCAAGTTCCTTAACTTGTTAGTCCTTAGAATTTGTAGTCTGGAAGCGGTAAAGAAAGCTATACTCAACAGGATTTATGAATGTGTTTTCAATTCCAACTAGGTTTTGGATGGTAAAATCTGTTTTTATGACCTTGCCCGTAATTTAATAAAACCTTCCTTTTGGTTTAGTTTAGTTGGGCATTATCTTTTCTTCAAGGTGTATAGGTAACCAAGCCCTTCTCCCCCAGAACTTCATTCTGGGGAGGATAAACCTCTCAGATGGTTTCCAGTGACTAACTCTAGAAGGAAAAGCATGATTTGTTTAAAAAACAAAACAAAAGGGACGCCTGGGTGGCTCAGTGGGTTGGAGCCTCTGCCTTAGGCTGGGGTCGTGATCCCAGAGTCCTGGGATCGAGCCCCCTCATCCAGCTCTCTGCTCGGCGCGGAGCCTGCTCCCCCCACCCCACCCCCGCCTGCCTCTCTGCCTACTTGTGATCTCTGTCAAATAAATAAATAAAATCTTTAAAAAAAAAAAAAAGGCATTGTTTCCTAGTTATCCACCATACCCCTTTCCTTAGTAGAGAGCATAATATCTAAGGGCTCAAGCTGTGGAGTAAATCTAATAAGATCATTTTAGTTGGTTGTAATTGGAAGGAGATGAGCCCACCTGTGTATATCTAGCTAGAGTTTGGCCTCAGCCAATTTGCTGAAGATAAAGAGCTCTGCCTGCAGATTAAAGTTGGAACTTGAAAGTGGCTACATTTTCAAGATAGTTTGACTGTTCCAGGGTGCCCATCTGACAAGCTTCCTAGTTTAGGATGGTGATGAGAAAAAAAAAAGTCTGGCCACTTTGTAAAACTTCCACTAAATTATTGAATTGTTTAAAGGAATTTAGACTTTGTTTCCAAAAGTTACCCTTTTGAGCAAGTTGTGATCTTTGTACTAAATTGCACTTTTGTTTTTGGAGGTTGGGGGTGTGTGATATTTTTCTGTTACACAATTCAGGTTATTGAATGACCTGAGATTTATAGATCTAGAAGGAGATTGGAATCCTTGTTCTTAATTGAAAGCAAAATTACTTGGTACTTCTATGATTTGAAGACTAGGGGCTGTTAAGTCTTTTGACAACCCACTGTCCTCTGTCACAATTGTATTGTAAAGTATTTCGATTTCTGATTTTGAATAAACTTGTAGAGTAGATCGTGTTTGTCTTTTATGTGCCCGGCAAATATATAAAAAGGAAAGAAAAGCTTGTTGTTGGAAACTGCTACTGATATTTTGTAAGTCTTTGTGATTTTTTGTGTTTAGCAAGGACTGCATGTTTGCAAGGTGAGAAATGGGATTCTTTGTGAATGCTGACAGTTCATTTTTAATTAATAAGACATGAGTTTGTAAAAAATAAAATTTTACATTTTTCTTTTTGTTTTACTGGAATGTAAGTTCCATGCAGGCAGGTTTATGTTTGCTTGGTTTTGCCTATTTTAATTCTCTGTTGTATCCCCAGCACCTAGAAGAGCACTTAAAATATTTTTTGAGTGAACAAACTGGAGAGATAATTAAGCAAGAATTTGGCATATCAAATGCAAGTAATTCCTCTTAAATTAATATTAGGAGGGGACATAATTGGTTAGTAGTGATTTATAAGTAATGTGACTTTCAACTAGGATGGTAAGGTCCAGAAATTGCAGTGAACTTATTTATAGTCTGAGCAATGTGGCATGCAGTTGCTTTTGTGCACTGTCTACTGTACATTTCCCACTTAGTTTGAAATGTGGTAAGTGGGTTTGGGCTGTGGTTCAACAGTGGCCTGGGAAAAGTATTTTAAGAGGGAGATGAAGTGGGTAATAAACATGTATGGGTAGCATTTCTTAATGTGACTCTCATGTTGTCAGTTAAAGTTTGATTTTTTTTTTTTTAACATTGAGCACTTTCTTTTTAATATTCGGATTTCATGTGGATGTGATTGCCCAGTTAATTTCAGCGATTAGTTCCTGAGCTCTTACTATGTGCAAAGAAAACAAAAAGATATTTGCACATGAGTTTTCTTTGGCGGGTTGCTTTATTAGGGTATTTATTGCCAAACATTTACTGAATGTAAATTGTGTATAACTTGAGCATTACACTTACTGTGATAAAATCCCACCAAATATCCTTCTTTAAAGAAATAATAGCTTGGGTGCCTGGGTGGCTCAGTGGGTTAAGCCGCTGCCTTCGGCTCGGGTCATGATCTCAGGGTCCTGGGATCGAGTCCCGCATCGGGCTCTCTGCTCAGCAGGGAGCCTGCTTCCTCCTCTCTCTCTCTCTGCCTGCCTCTCTGCCTACTTGTGATCTCTCTGTCAAATAAATAAATAAATAAATAATCTTTAAAGAAATAATAGCTTTATCGAGATACAGTTCACACATACAGTGCAGTTCACCAATTTAAAGTGGACAATTCAGTGGTTTTCAGTATATTCAAAATTGTGCAGCCATCGCCATAACAAATGTGAAGACATTTACATCTCCAAAAAGAAATCCCTATACGTTAGTTGTGGCTCTCCATACCCACCCTGCCCACCAGTGCCTGGCAACCACTAATCTATTCTCTGTCTCTATAAATTTGTCTCTTATGGTTATTTCAGGAATCAGACAATATAGCTATTTGTGTCTGATTTCTTTCATTCAGCATAATGTTTTCAAGGTTTGTACTATAGTATGAATCAGTACTTCATTCTTTTTTTAATTTATTTTTTAATTTTTTGGTTATTTTTAAAAGATATGATTTATTTATTTGACAGAGAGACAGCAAGAGAGAGAACACAAGCAGGGGGAGTGGGAGAGGGAGAACCAGGCTTCATGCTGAGCAGGATGCCCTCTGCCGGGCTCTATCCCAGGACCCTGGCATCATGACCTGCATCTGGGGCAAATGCCTCATGACTGAGCCACCTAGGCACCCCAGTACTTCATTCTTTTTATAACTGAATGATATTCCATTATGTGAATCCATGCCACATTTTATTTATCCATTCATTAGTTGGTGGATATTTGGGTTGTTTCCACTTTGGCCTCTGTGAACATTTATGTACAAGTTTTTGTGCAGACATTTTCTTAGATATTTAAGAGTGGAATTGCTGGATCATGGTATCTATTTGACGATGTGCAATGACTTTAACTGCCTTGATTTTGTAATGTATTCACAAGGGGTTAAAAGAAAAGCTTGCTGAGTTGTGGGTGTACCCATTAAAAAAAATGAGGAAATGGAAGTGCAAGGATGTCAGCATGTTGCATGTAGTACAGTCTGAGTGGTTTGATCCCAACTTAGTTTTTAAAAATTGTACATTCCTAGAGAACAGTTTGAAATGCTGGTAAGGCACAGAAACCCTTCTGGAAGACGCACTCCAGACTTCTAGTGTTGTAAAGAGTAATTGTTAAAACCCTTAATTTCCTTTTTCAGTCTTAACAGGCTACAACTCATTAAGCTGCATCTGTAAATCCCACGTTAAATCATGGGATATATTCCACTCAAAAGAAATAGATGGAGTCCAGTGTCAAATTTAGGGCAAACAGCCATTTGTCCCATTCTTTTTTTTTTTAATTTTTTTTAAATATTTTATTTATTTATTTGACACAGAGAGATTACAAGTAGGCAGAGAGGCAGGCAGAGAGAGAGAGGAGGAAGCAGGCTCCCTGCTGAGCAGAGAGCCCGATGCGGGACTCGATCCCAGGACCCTGAGATCATGACCTGAGCCGAAGGCAGCGGCTTAACCCACTGAGCCACCCAGGCGCCCCATTTGTCCCATTCTTGACTGAACCCTGAAGGGGAATAGCACAGATTGATCCACCATCATTTGAAAATGAGATTGTAAGGTTGGTTTTTTTTCCTTCCTTTCTTAAAAGTCGTTTGTGGTCATTTGAAATAATTTGAAAAATAGCAATATTAACAGTGTGAAGTGTCAAACTATCCCTTGATCTCATTTGTATTCCAATTTTTTTCTATTTATGAGTAGCAAAATTAGATTATACTCTTAAATTTTCAAATATTAAAATTAAATTAGATTTCAAATATTTTTTAAATATTGAATTGTGAACACTTCCAAGATGCCCTTTTTAAATAGTTGTCTAATATTCTACCATATGAATGTACCATAACTTAATTCTGCTATCTTTGGAGATGATTTTCAAGTTGTCTTTTTTCATGTCTAGGGAGGAAATCACTAGATCAAAGGCTGTGCATTTTTTAAACCTTGATACAAATTAGTTTTCCTGAAAAGTTCCATGAATGTCCATTTCTACACAATTACAGCTTGATAGTGTCTTGTTTATAACGGTGAGGTTTTTAACATTTTTTTTCCCATAAAAAGCAATTGGATCAAAACAAAATGTCCTCTTGAGTGTGTTCTGAAGGCTTCTGAGAGGCAGTTATGTCTCCACATCTTGCTGATTGACCTTTCTACTCCATCCTGCCAGAGTTGGACTTTGTTTCTTGAAATCAAGTCTCAGAATTCATGATACTGTGATAGGAACCCAGTGTTATCTGAATGCTCTGGGGAAGGGTACTGGGGAGGGTTTGTGTAGCCTCTTGACATCTGATCTGTCTCATATTTGCTAGCCTGCTCCAAAGACTGATACCACCAGTATGAGACAGACCCTGGTTTGAGTCCTGGCCCTGCTGCCACCTGCGTGGCCTTCAGCTTGTCTCTCTACCTCCCACAAATTTCACTTTTTTCATCTGAGGGTAAAATGAGGTGATTCCCTTTCAAGGTTAGCTGCTTACTTCCTATTATTGCCCAGGGTGAAAAATGAAAGTGGGAAGAGATAGCCAGGTATGAGAGTAGAGCTATTCAAGGCTAGGAAAGTACACCAGCTGGTAATCCTAGAAATCATGTCACCAGGTGACACCAAGGTCTGCCAGGTGCCTTTTAAGAAGAATCCCCTTGGTGTTGTGCATTTCTCCCAAGTAAACGGTGCATGGAGAACAGCGGAGGAGGTGATTTAAAGTGGGGATTTGGGTTTTGTTGTTGTTGTTGTTTTGTTTTGTTTTTAACGTGAGGATTTGTTTTTATCTCATATTGAGATTAAAAGAGATGCTAATGGGATTAAGGGAAATTTAGTGGTTTGGGGGCATCCATTCTGGGATGTTGGCTGCAGAGTTTAGGGAAGTGATGTAGCAGGGAAATGTAGCCTGGTGTATTTTCAGGCCTGAAATGTACTTTCCTATTTCATTAAAACTTGGTTATATGAATAAAGGCAATGGCCATGGTGCTAGAAGTCGTTGGTGGACTAAAGTTTTTCCAGAGCACAAGCACAGCATCTTTCCCTACCATCTTTGGCTGTAATCTGAATTGTGTTGATATCTTGGGTGATAGAAGGATTCCGATCTCCAAGAAGGTTTGTGTCACAAATCAGTCTCTCCCTGGAAGAGAAACAGGCAGCTGGATGGGCCAGGAAAGTGGAGTTTCTGGTTGCGAGGCTGAAGTCCTACTAAGGGATTTTGGGCCTTGTTGACCCAATGAACCAGTTGACGTCAGTCACCATTACTAGGGACCGTGAGGACCAGTGACATATGGGGGTGTTTTTTGTGTTAAACCCATTTGGAAAATAACTTTCAGAGATCAGGCAAATCTGAGCATTTAACTGCAGATTAAGAATGCTTGAATGAATATGCTGTTTGTTTTGATCTGTGACATACTTACAAAGACTTTTTTTAGTTCATCCTAAGTATAGGCTATTCTGTGATCTTTTTCTTGACAAGTATTGGCCTGTTCTGCCCAGTGTAGGAACTTCTAGGTCTTTGGGCTGTGGAGAGCAGGCTTGTTGGAGCTGTATCACTGGAGAGGGAGAACTGTGGAGACCACTGTCAAGGTTCGGTCCCAGCCCTGTACCCTTTTGGTCTTGTCCTCAGGTGATTTACATAATCTCTCTAAACCTCAGTTTCCTTATTTGTAAGATGGAATCTGTATACCTGAGCATTGGCAGTTGGCCAGAAGGTACAGAGGAGGGGAGGGGTCTGTATTGTATTCGGTTTGAGTGGGGTCTGAAGGGAGTGCTTGCTTTGCTCTGCCTTAAGGACTTTGAGAAAAGCTGTCTGTCCATACTCTACTTTGAAAGTGGTCACCTTCCTTGTCTTGGTTCTCTCTAAGGCTCAAAGTCCTTATTTGTTCCTTGTTGCTGTCAAGTTAGGAGGCACTGACGCACTGTGAAAGCAGTGCCAGGGGAGAGGTGTTGGGCTTGGTATTGTGCAGTTTCCAGGAACAGGAATTAGTAATTCCTGTGTCTTTGTAAGTGGCTGATGTACGCATTTGTCCTACCCCAGGCCATAACACATATACATCTGTGGGCAAATTGGCCTTTGAGATTGTTTTGTGTTTTAAGAATAAAGAGAAAGGAAGAGAGTGAGATCAGTTTAGGGATTTTACAGCTGAAACGTTTTCTACTGTTTTTGAGGAAACCTATATTTGGCGGGAGCAGATTGTTAATGTGAGGGTGTAAACAGAATTGCATGGAGTATGGAACCTGCCAGCACAGTGTGTGTGTCTGTCTGTCCGTGTGTGTATGTGCATGCATGAGAACCAGGTACAGGGGCACACTCTACTTGCATTGGACCAGTCCCCTACACTCTTAAGTCTGGTTTCTCATGTAAAACAGGGTAATAGATTTGGGCTCCAGACAACTTCGGCCAGAATTTAGATTTTATTTTATTTATTTATTTTTTATTTTTTATTTTTTTAAAAGATTTTATTTATTTATTTGACAGAGAGAAATCACAAGTAGGCAGAGAGGCAGGCAGAGAGAGAGAGAGGGAAGCAAGCTCCCTGCTGAGCAGAGAGCCCGATGCGGGACTCGATCCCAGGACCCTGAGATCATGACCTGAGCCGAAGGCAGCGGCTTAACCCACTGAGCCACCCAGGTGCCCCCAGAATTTAGATTTTAAAAGAAAGTCATTCTTGTTTTTTATCCACCCCCCCGAACTTAAGGGTTGCAGACATTATTTAGGGGGAAAAATGAAATGTCAAAGGGTGTCACACATTGAAGAGTATTTCATAAAATCTTTACTTGGACTATATGTAATGTTGTGTACATGATAAAACGAGTATCTTATTGTGGGTCCTGTCAGAACAGTGTTAAATAACATTGTTTTAGATACCATTCACTTGTAACTGTAGGTACCTCGATGGTAGTTTTTCCTCTTAACCGTATTGCAGTCTGTTTCTTCCCCACTTGTCTGAGGTTGAACCCTGCGTATGCCTTCTAGTAGCAGGTGAATTGCATTGCTCTTCAGTGTCTTTCTTCCTTGTACCCACTGTTTCCTGAGCCCTCTCTGTAGGGGCTGGAGTGGGTGGGGGAGTTGAGGAAGCATGTACTGGTTAAGGTTGTCAGTAGTCTGCAACAGGCAAAACAGGTATATAAAGAGAGTGCGTGTATGTTAAAAAAAAATCAACAGAGTTAATTTTAAAGATCTTAGTTAACTTTATTTGATGATTCATGAATTGAGCATCATCTCACCTAGTAAATACAAGAGCTCTAAAGAGCTGTGTTAGTGAAAGGTTTTTATAGGCAGAAGGGGGCAGGATGAGGAAGTTACAGACAGTGAAGAGCAGATTGTTTTAGGCAAGGTCACCTTCCTTTAGGGGCTGGGGTCAGTTGGGCAGATTACCTCACTAGTGCTGACCAAGTAATTCCAGATTGACTGGTTTAAAATTCCACTCCTGGGAGAAGTTGAAACCATAATTAGTTATTAAGTCTCAGTTTGGTGACTGTGGAGCTTAGCGCAAGTGATTCCATTTGGGGCCTTTTATCACTTCAGGTGTGTGAGGCAGACTACCTGTCCTTTATTCTCAGAAACTCTCCTTCCAACTTTCTAATTATCTCTCTCTCTCTCTCTCTGTCTTTGGATATAGGGTTTGTTTTTTTTTTTTAAGATTTTTATTTATTTATTTGATAGAGAGAGATCACAAGTAGGCAGAGAGGCAGGCAGAGAGAGAGGGGGAAGCAGGCTCCCCGCTAAGCAGAGAGCCTGATGCGGGGCTCGATCCCAGGACCCTGAGATATGACCCGAGCCGAAGGCAGAGGCCTAAACCACTGAGCCACCCAGGCGCCCCAGTCTTTGGATATAGTTTTATTGGTTAGGTATTTTTGGTATAAGTAACTAATGTAAAACTACTAAAAGGGAAATTTGTTGGCTGATGTGACAAGAAGTCGAGTGGGTCTCAAACAGGGACATCAGAGCTTGTTACCTATCTCTGATATTCTGATCTCAGGGTCAAGATTGAGTCTTCCCCAGTAGTGCTGTGTGATGGCAGAAGACTCTGACTTGGATCATTGCCCATCACTGACTGTATGCAGAATGGGAATGCCAAACGACCGTGCCTCAGACATGGGACCTGTACCCATCTCTTCCCTCTGCTTGCTCACCCCAGCAGCACCTTGCTCATCATTATGAGGCATGCTAGGTGAAATACTTAGGTTGAGCAGTCTGTCTTTTCACTAGAAGTGGTGTGCCCCTTAACTGGAAGCAGGAAATTTTGAATGGCTGAGAGGGAAGCTAATTTTCCATACTAAGTCATAAATCAGAACTCAGATCCGCTTAGAGTGAGTCTCGTAACTCAAGAAAAGGGTAAAGAGAAAGTGGTTAAGGATCATGTATTTCAAATCCTTTTGTAGAGGATGAAATGGTTTATTTTGCTAGGTGCTGGGTACAGAGGGAGCCACTCTGGGGAGCTGTGAGAGGCGTTAAGCCAAGTCTCAAGGTCTCTTTGAGAAGAGTGAGATGACTCAGGTCACCAGTGATGATAGGGTCCAGTTTGGCCAGAGAAAAAGCCCTCAGGAAGCACAGGAGTGAGATGGGGTTGTACACGGAGGGAGCACAGGGCAAGAGTTGGAAAAGAGACCAGGTACATAAGTTTCAGTAAACACTTATATGAATGAAATTGTAATGGAGAGCATTTCAGTAGACTGGGTTCATCTTTCATCCATGCCTGTGAAGAGTACAGTTGTAATTTTGCCATTTGCTAAGCTGTTTCTGTACTTGAGTTTTTGTAAAGTCTGCTTCTTGGCATTCCTCTAGTATTACAGAATGCCTGCTCAGATTTCCATAATCAAAAACAAGTGTTAAGCATTGCTAGAGTAATCATTTTCCTACAGTTCTTGCTGTTGGATTTATTCAGTCCTTTAAGAGCCTTGGAATAATTGAGGATCCAGTGGCCAAGGATGAGACCAGCCCTGCTTCTCCCTAGATCCTCAGTTCTTTCTTTTTTTAAAATATATTTTTAAAGATTTTATATATTTAGCTGACAGAGTACAGCAGGGGAGCCGCTGGCAGGCAGAGGGAGAGGGAGAACCAGGCTTTCCACTGAGCTAGGAGCCCAGCGTGGGGCTTGATCCCAAGACCCTGGCATCACCAAACCAAAGGCAGCTACCCAACTGACTCAGCCACCCAGGTGCACCAAAGCTTCAGTTCTTAACTTGAGGGGAGGTCAGAGGTCATCTTAAGAATGTAACGAATGCTGGGGTGCCTGGGTGGCTCAGTTGTTAACCATCTGCCTTCGGCTCAGGTCATGATCCCAGGGTCCTGGGTTTGAGCCCCTCATGGGGCTCCCTGCTTGGCAGGAAGCCTGCTTCTCCCTCTCCCACTCCCCTGCTTGTGCTCCCTCTCTCGCTGTTTCTCTCTATCAAATAAATAAATAAAATCTTTTAAAAAAGTGACGAAGGCTGTGGGTCCTTTCTCTTGGAAAAAATGCTTATGCGTGAACATTGTACAGTTGTGGAGATGGTTCTCATGAACCAGAGCCAATCCAAGAAGCATGTACTAAAATGAATTTCCTGAGCTTTAATTTGAGAATGAATTTATTATTATGTTAATTAAAAGGCTCTTGGTGGTTTTGAAGACTTTGCTTTTTACATGCAGCCTGCTTTTGGAGACATTTACAAATAATATGATATGGAAATGGTGTGAAGCGCCCATTTTGGTCTGTCCTTGTAAAATGCTCCAGAGGGTGTTCTAGAGCTGTTAGCATGAGAGTTAGCAGTGGTACAAACCTACCCAGGACCCCTCTGTACCTCTCTTTCCCAGCTTGTTTTTCTTTTCCGGGGTTGAGGAATGTCAGAATGGGCCTGTCCACGACTGCAGAAGAAGAGGGGTTTTTGTTCAGTGCAGTTGCCACTGTTGGTAAAACTGTCTCCAGGGTTGGGTGTTGGCCTGGAGCTTTTGCTCCAGAAGGTAACCCAGCAGGCCATTAGTTAGCCTGTCATTTGGTGGTGTTGGATGTGGGTAGACTTAGAATAACGGCTGTGAGTCCCTCTTGTGACTTAGTGTCTCCTCTTCATGCATGCTCTAGAACTACACGCGGAGGGAGATAAAACTTGTGGGACGGCAAAGTATTCTTCAGCATAATGTTTAGTTCAGGAATATGAACATGTTCCTCCAGGTGTGGAGCACGGTGCACGCCGCTGTCTCTCGCCACATCCCTGTGTGGTGGAAGGAGTAGGAAACACAATACCATAAACTTGAATAATTCATACTTCTGTAATTGGGGCAGAGTTGTTGGAGGATGGAAAAGAACTCCTCTTACTTCTAAGAATAGTGCATATTAAAAACTCTGTTACTCCTTAATCTCTAAAATTCAAAGATTAAACTTATTAGGTGCTGATGGATAGTTTACCTTTTCATTTACTGTTGGTGTTGGCTCTAATTAATCCCATTGCTCTGCTCAGTTGAATTACAGTCTTATTGTATGGGCATGATTTTTGTCGCTTGAGCAGTTTCCGCATTCTGTTCTCTAATTAAGAGAAGCAAGATAGGGCACCTGGAAGAGTTTTAAGGGTTTTTTTGTTTTGTTTTTAAGATTTTATTTATTTGACCGAGATTACAAATAGGCATAGAGAGGCAGGCGGTGGGGGGGGGCGGAGCAGGCTCCCTGCCTAGCAGAGAGCCCGATGCGGGACTCGATCCCAGGACCCTAAGATCGTGACCTGAGCCGAAGGCAGAGGCTCAACCCATTGAGCCACCCAGGCGCCTACCCTGGAAGAGTTTTGTAAAAGGTGGAGCCATCCGTGTGTAGGTTGTTTTCTTTTTTTTTTTTAAGATTTTATTTATTTATTTGACAGAGAGAGATCACAAGTAGGCAGAGAGGCAGGCAGAGAGAGAGAGAGAGAGGAGGAAGCAGGCTCCCTGCTGAGCAGAGAGCCCGATGCGGGACTCGATCCCAGGACCCCGAGATCATGACCTGAGCCGAAGGCAGCGGCTTAACCCACTGAGCCACCCAGGCGCCCCTAGGTTGTTTTCATTTATAATCTTGGTTGAAAATTACTTGGTGCTCAAGTGCTTTCAGTTCTAAAAAGCTGCTAAGTAAGAAAGTCATGGTATGTGTCTTCATTTGTTTTCCTTTTGACACTTGGAAACAATGGAGCTGACCGATTAGCTGTCTGGAAATACCACCACCTTTGTGTTCATCTATTTCAGAATCGTAACACGCATCTTTGTAATCCCAGCAATGCAGTTTTGAGTTACCAGTGTTGGAGCCCTTTGGAGTTGAAGCACATGCAGCCTGTAATTCAGTTGGCCTATCCTCAGGGTCCTCTCTCAGGACATCTGCAGGCCTCTTTGCGTTGGGAACCCTGTGTGAGCATCCTTCTCTTGTACTTGTGAGGGCTGAATGTCCTTCCTGGTCTGTGGCTCTTTCTGCTTGATTTCCAGACTCCCACATTCCCTCTGTTCACCTTGAGGCAGTGCTTGTCTTTGATCCATACCTGTTTGTGAAAAGGTTTTTTCTTAAGGGTAGAACTATATTTTCTGAACTAAGTTTTTTTTGGTGTGTTTTGTTTTGTTTTGTTGTTTTTGTTTTGTTTTGTTTTGTTTCTTTTCCCTCCCTCTAGTACTGCTTGCCTTTTTTGAAATGGTGAAGTCAAACATGAGTCACCTGGCTGGCTGTCAGCCTTAATATATGGAGCTGCAGTGTGGGTCTCTTCTTTCTCACTGTTTGCCCAGTTGGGAAGCTTGAGCATATGTTTATGAGCACTCTGTTTTAGTGAGTAGTTGAATGGTTACTGTGGCCCAGGTGCTAGATTTCTAAGAAAGCCTCCTATGTTTTCCTTAAGTCTTCACAAAACAACCTTACTAACTGGGTGCTAGTATTCTCTCTGTTTTGTAAAAGGAAGATGACGCCCAGAGAGCTCATCCCTTGAGCAGAGATGCAAGGGCATGGAGCTGGCAAGTGGCAGCGCCTGGCTCCAGAGCCCATGCACGTGCTTGCTCGCTCCCTGCCTCCCCCCCCCCCAAGATTTTATTTTTAAATAATCTCTACACCCAGCATGAGGCTTGAACTTCTAACTTGGAGATCAAGAGTTGCATGTTCCACTGACTGAGCCAGCCAGGCATCTCCTACATGCTCTTGATTTCTATTTTACAAGCTGTGGAAGGAGGCAATCTGTCATGTGTAGATGGTTGGGATGGTACACAGTGGGCACAAGGTAGACTGCGGGAGTGCTTTCTGAGAAGTATGGCCCAGCCACTCTGAAGGAAGAGAGATCTTCCAGCTGTGAGCATAGGAAAGAAGCTGGCATTTTGGCTGGTCCATCTGAGGACAGCTGAGGCTTGGATGGAGATCTGGACTGTTTTGCAAGCAAGCATCTGTATCTTGGAGGCACTCATCAGGGTGGGGAATAGTCAGAGGGGGGTTTTTTTTACTCTGGGCAGATCTCCTTTTCATCTGGGCATCTGGTCACTAAATGCTATGTCACTCTACTGAGGAGTCTGGAAGAAATTCACATGAGTGGAATTAAACTTCACCTGTCTTGATTTGGTTTCACCTCCCTTTTTTTTTTTCCAGTATGTGTGTGCGTGTGTGTATTTTTTTTTTTTTTTAGATTTTATTTATTTATTTGACAGATCACAAGTAGGCAGAGAGGCAGGCAGAGAGAGAGGAGGAAGCAGGCTCCCTGCCCAGCAGAGAGCCCGATGTGGGGCTCCATTCCAGGACCTTGAGATCACGACCTGAGCCGAAGGCAGAGGCCTTAGCCTACTGAGCCACCCAGGCGCCCCTTCACCTCCATTTTTTCCTTGTTACTCTAGAGAAAGTCTGAATACAAAAAAAGGGAGTTTGGGCTGGAATAAACTTCATTTTTAGCCTATGTGCACCAGGCTTGTTAAAGCAGGGGTGTGATCTGGATGATCTCTTAGGATTCTGGTGAGTCTGTCTCAAAGTGCTGCTTATTATAGGCGTGCAGTTGAGTTCCTGCTCATGGGTGCTTATTTCCCACTTAGGGACTCTTGTTTAAAGGGAATTTCCTGCCTGAAGCAAACAGGCCAAATTCTGCCAGGGTGTGTGTAGGACTTACAAGGTAATCAGTCGCTCTGCTGTATTCTGTGTGTGTAGTGAAGATTCATTGGTTAATAAAGGTATATTCTATGTCTGTATGCCATGTACAATTAAAGCATGTCTGAGGGGCAGAGTGAGGCCAGTGTTTAAGGGGTCCTAATATGTCCAGTGGTGGGCAGTGGCTCAGTGCTAGAAAGGTGTAATTTATTTAATAAGAGTGTCTTGAAGAAATCGATCATTTTACTTTTAAGACCTGTCTTTTACTTTGTAAGATCACAAATGATCTCATTGAGTAAGAGTTTGGCTCTGAGTAGCTGTGAGAAAAATCCAGTCAAGAGAAAGTGATAGAAGTGGTTAAACAGGCTTCATGCAAAACTAAAAAACTAGACTAGTAAGCTGGTTGGAATATGATCAGAATGTAATAGATTTATTGCAGCAAAATTCTCCTGTTGCTCTAAAACCCAGACTCCCATCCTGTGGTACTCCAGGCCCTAGCTTCAGTGACGGATTCTTGTCCCATGTCTTTGGTTCTTTGCTTTTTCTAGACTCCCCCCTTACTCTCCATCTTTCAGGGTCCAGTTTGGATTTTATTTTACAGTGACCTACCTAGTTGGTTTTTGTTTGTTTGTTTGTTTTTTAAAAAGCTTGCTCCACATCCAGCGTGGGGGCTTGAACTCACAACCCTAAGATCAAAAGTCTCATGCTCTTCCGACTGAGCCAGCCAGGTGCTCTGACCTACCTAGTTTGTAAAGCAGTGGTATCCTTGGAACTTCCTGCAGTAATGGAAAATCTGCTTTCTGAGTTACCATCCAGCATGGTAGCCACTCTCACCCCATGGCAAGTGTGCCTGATTTGACAGGTTTTAGAGAAGATAGGCTTATTTTAGTTCACTGGTGCTTGTGGTTGAAACTGCCTTGTAGGCAGGTGAATTGTGGTTCTGGAATGCCGGGGCAGGCCTAGGCCAGAAGTGACTTTGGATATTGCTGGGAGGGTGGGCGAGGTCTTCTTGGGGCTGTGTGGAGAGAGAAGAGGAGGGGCCTGGGGCTACATTTAGAGGGAGAGGACAGTCAGGAACTGGATCCTGATTTGTGGGAAATGGCAAATACCTTGCTCCCATTCCCACAGGAGGTTGGAAATGGAGTCCCAGCAAGGTCCCAGGCTAGAGAAAGCCAAGCCTGTATAGCCTTAGAACTCATATGGAGAATTAAGCTTCATCGGCTTAGGAAAAGTTCTTTTGTTTTGTTTTTTTTAACTATCCATTGTGGAGTGAATGCCAATTACTTAGGTTAAGTATGGTATTCTTCAGTCTCTGGCCTTCTGTTTTTATGGCCTTAGAAAATTTCTTACTCCTCCTTGGAATTTGCTTTATCTGACATCTTTCATTTCATTCCCTCCTTCCCCATTTTGTGAGCAGAGATTTTGGGGAGGGCTGGTGCATTTGACCCATTATCTTTGGATGTGGAGAATGTGAACAAAGGCTGAAGCAGTGACTGAAGTCTGAGCTGTGGTTATAGAAAGTGTCAGTGGTGGTCTGCCTGGATTGAATCAACTGAACCAGGTGGATCAAGCCTGCCCACAGAGTTTGTGCTAGTATCCTGCAGACTAGACCTCAAGGCCTATTGGGTTTATTCTGTGAGATGTGCAAAGTTAATACCAAATCATAACATTCACTTTTATTAATAGTATGATTAATAGAGTTTATTGAGCACATATTTTCTGTTGCATACCATTTGACACTTCACCAGTCCTGTGAGAGACAGTCTGATCTCCATTTCTGAGTTCAGGAATCTGGTGAAGCCATCGGCCCCCATTAGTCAAAAACATATAAAAGTGTCATTTTGGGGCGCTTGGTGGCTCAGTGGGTTAAAGCCTCTGCCTTCGGCTCAGGTCATGATGGCAGGGTCCTGGGATCGAGCCCCGCATCGCATCAGGCTTTCTGCTCAGCAGGGAGCCTGCTTCCTCCTCTCCCTCTGCCTGCTTCTCTGCCTACTTGTGATCTCTGTCTGTCAAATAAATAGTTTTTTGAAAAAAGTATCATCTTAATGTTTTTAAGTATATACATGTTATTGTGCAGTAGATCTCTAGAACTTTTTTCATCTTGCAAAACTGAAACTATATCCATTTAAAAACTCTCTTTCCAACTTCCCTCCAGCCCCTTGGCAACCACATATGCTACTTTTCTGTTTCTAAGAGTTCGACTATTTTAGATACCTCACAGAAGTGGAATCATGCTATTTGTCTTTCTGTCACAAGCTTGCTTCACTTAGCAAATGTCTCCCATGTTGTCACATATGAGAGGATTTCCTTTTTTAAGGCAGAAAATATCCTATTGTACATACTTACACATTTTCTTAATCTAGTCATATGTTAATGGACATTAGGATTGCTTCCCCTTCTTGGCTATTAGGGATAGTGCTGCAATGAAATGAACCTGAATGCACCTGGGTTTACAAATAGCCACTTGGATACTTTTAAACACAGATTTCTTTCTTTTTTTTAAGATTTCATTTTTTTGTCAGAGAGAGAGCAAGCACACAAGCAGGGGTAGAGGCAGGCTCCCTGCTGGGCAAGGAGCCCAAGGACCCAGGACCCTGGGATCTTGACGTGATCCGAAGGGGGAGGCTTAACTGACTGAGCCACTGAGGTGTCCCTGAACGCGGGTTTCAATTTAGAAGTTGGATACAGAAACCCGCTACAAAATTGCCATGTCCTGTTTGCATGCTGAAACTGATCTTGGATTGGAGGGTTTTTATTTGGCGCTGTGAAAAGTAGACACAAAGGTACAAGAAGGGAGATGGTGCATGCAGCTGGGGTCACCTGTCCAGCAAGTTATCTTTCAGGGCACCCTAAAAGAAAACATGTGACTGGTTGCAAATGCAGTGGACTCTACCCCTTTTTAGGGTCTTATCCTGTCAGTTATCCCACGGCCATGGCTTCTCAGCCCAACCCACTAATGACATTTTCCATGGCAAGTAGTTTGCCTCATATTCTCATTTCAGCCAGTCTAATCCTGAAAAGGCTCACAGACTCACTGTAGCTTAACATTTCTCTACACATTGCCTCAGAATGTGACTAGAGCAGCCTAACTTTTGAAATCCTTTAAATGGGGTGGCCCTTACCAACTCATGATCACATAGATGTAGCAGAGGTGAGAAGTGTTTCCAGTGTCCAGTCTTGGCAGGCTCTGCTTTTCCGTGCATTCAGTGTCCTGTGACTTATTCCTGGACAACTTGGATTGCTTCATCCTCCCTCCTGCCCAGTGCAAGAAGCACCACATGCCACCTGTCCTTGGAATGCGAGCACAGAGCCTCAGGATAGATGAACTAGACAGCCTGCTTCCCCAAAAGGAAGCAGCTGAGATTTTGATTTTTCCTTTCTCGGAAAATCTGGTCCCATTTTTACAAATGGGACCATCCATTCATCAGTTCATGTATATGTCCATTTCTGCTTTTTGATTCTTATGAAAAACGCTGCTATGAAGTTTCACATGCAAGATTTTGTGTAGACCTGTTTTCCTTCCCTTTGATTATATAGCTAAGGGTGAAACTTCCTCCTTCTATGGTAACTGTTTAATCTTCCCAGGAACTGCGGACTGCTTTCCAAAGTCACTGCCCTATTTTAACATTCCTGTCATCAGTGTATGAAGGTTCCAGTTTCCCTACATCTTTGTCAACACTTGTTGTTATCTGTCTTTCCGATTGTAACAAATTCCTTTCAACCCAGCAGAATTGAAGAAGTTTCAGCTTTTACCTCTGACTCTCTTCGTTTTGATCTTCTGGATAAGCAGCAGTTGCAGGATAAGGAATTGTTTTCTGGTGTTCTTGCAGGATATTTCTGCCCAGATGAGTCTTACCATGTGACATGCCAGTAACAAGACGCTGTATGCAGATCTGAATGCATGGTATTGTTAAGAGGTTGAATTTTAAGTTATGTTGTGGAACTTATTTCTGTGAACTTTTTTTCTAGTGATAACCTTAATTGATCTTTTAGGTAATAGAGTGTTGATGTCTTCAGGTAAGGGTTCTGGTCCACATTCTCCCTTCCAGTTTTTTACTCACAGGTGTGCATGTGTACCTGAGGCTAAAGATTTATCTCAGAACCCATCTCACTCTCTGTAAGATGAGCTTCTGGTCCAGGGCAGAGGATGAAGGCTTGATTCATCAGGAATCTTAAGCAGACTGGGCCTCCCAGGTTTTGAAACCAGCCATAGCCTTGAAGTCACTCTTTTTACTATTTAACAGCAATTGGCATTCTCTTGTCCTGGTACCAGAATGAGCTAGTCACTCAGCGTTTTATTTCGTGCTTAACAGATGTTCTGTTTATCTCTGTTGTGTTTTATGTTAGCCAGTAGAGCATGCTGAAAATGGAATGAACCACGTAAGGAGGTAAATAGATGAGCGGTAACTAGTGGTGTTAAAACTGAAAATGTACACTCACTGGCATTTGGAGAAATGGGTAGCGATCTTGGACAGTCTGCTTAACCTTTGAGCCTCTGTTTCCCTACAGTCAGTAAAAGGGGGACAAAAATCCCACCTCCCTCAAGTTTGTGAAGATCTCTCTGGGATCAGGTAGCTCTAGTGTTAGTAAAAAGCTCCTGCTGTGAGGCACAGCAGAGGGAACATGCTCTGATGGAGAAGGTGCTGTGGATTCAGTCATACATGATTAAAGGTGCAGTGATTTGTACTTGAAACCGGAGTAATTCTAATTGCTGTCTTCCAGCTTGACCAGTTCAGTTGAGTTTGCTTTGTGTATGCTTTCCCTCCCTACCTCATTTCCTTCCCATCCTGAATTTTGAAGTCACCATCCTTTTTCACTGTGGTCTCAGTTGCATATTACCTCTAAAGAGTACATGGCTTTGTCTTACTGTTTATCAGCTTTTATTACCCATGCCAACACATTATTTGCAGGGTTCTGTCACTTCCTCATTTAAGTTCGTGCATTTGTGGTAGCTATATCTCATTCATTTTCACCAGAGTGTGAATGTATCATGATTGGTTCTCATATTGGTGGACATTTGGGTGCTCAGATTGATTGATTGATTTTAAGATTTTGTTTTTAAGCAAGTTCTACCCCCGACAAGGGTTTAAGATTCCCAGCCCCATGATCAAGAGCTCAACCAACTGAGCCAGGCAGGTGCTCCCTTTAGATTTATTTGTATTGAAGGGGGAAGGGAGGGTGGAATTGGTGTCATTAGAAAGCATTGTTGCTCTGAGTGTTCTGCATACAGACATGCACCTGAGACCTGTGTACAAGTGTTTCAGTAAGTGCCAGGAGTGGAATTACTGGATCATCAGGGATACCTTAATACCAAATGATTTTTGGAAACGGTTCCATCAGTTTACCTGGCTACATCCTAAAATGTTGAACTACATTTTCACAAACATTGGCATTAATGGACTTCTATAGTTTACCAGTCTTGATGGGTACAAAAATGTCATTGTGGCTTCAGTTATCAGGGAAATGAAGATTAATGAGGCTGGGCATCTTTTTTAAAAATTTAACTTTATTTAAATTAATTAACATGTAGTGTATTACTAGTTTCAGAGGTAGAGTTCAGTGATTATCAGTTGCATATGACACCCAGTGCTTATCACATCACATGCCTTCCTTAATGCCCAGCACCTCGTTCACCTATTCCCCCCACCTCCCCTCCAGCAACGCTGTTTGTTTCCTGTAGTTAAGAGTCTCAAGGATTGTCTCTGTCTCTGATTTCATGTTATTTTCCCTCTCTTCTCCTATGATCCTGTTTTCTTACTTTCCATATATGAGTGAAATCACATGATAATTCTTTATCTGATTGACTTATTTTGCTTAGCATAATATCCTCTAGTTCCACATCATTGCCAATGGCAAGGTTTCATTCTTTATGATAAATAGTATTCCTTTGTGTGTGTATGTACACCACATCTTTATCTGTTCGAATATCTGTCCAATGACATCTGGCCTCTCCATAGTTTGGCTATTGTGGTCATTTCTGCTGTAAACATTGGGGGGGGGGCAGGTGGCCCTTGGGATTACTATGTTTGTATCCTTTGGGTAAATACTTGGTAATGTAATTGCTGGGTCCTGGAATAGCTCTATTTTTAACTTTAAAAAAAATTTTTTTTTTAATTTTTTAAAGTTATCTGTCAGGGGGGAAGAGAGAGAGAGTGCACATGTGTGCACTCAAGTAGGCAGAGTGGCAGGTAGAGGCTGAGAGAGAAGCAGGCTCCCTGCCCAGCAAGGAGCCCAATGCGAAATTCAATCCCAGGACCCTGGGATCATGATGTGAGCTGAAGGCAGTGGCTTAACCGACTGAGCCATCCAGGCATCCCTATTTTTAACTTTTTGAGGAGTCTCTCTACTGTTTCCCAGAGTGGGTGGACCAGCTTGCATTCCCACCAGCAGTGTAAAAGGGTTCACCTTTCTCCACATCCTCGTCAACATTTATTGTTTCCTGACTTGTTAATTTTATTTTATTTATTTATTTTTTAAAGATTTTATTTATTTATTTGAGAGACAGAGAGAGCATGAGAGGCGAGAAGGTCAGAGGGAGAAGCAGACTCCCCATGGAGCTGGGAGCCAGATGTGGGACTCGATCCTGGGACTCCGGGACCGTGACCTGAGCCGAAGGCAGTTGCTTAACCAACTGAGCCACCCAGGCGCCCATGTCTTGTTAATTTTAAGACTGAGCATTTTCTTGTGTGTATTCAATGTTGTTGAAAATGTCTGTTTCTGATTTTTGCTCATTTTCTGTTAGCTTCTTTATTTATTTATTTATTTGAGCAAGTATGTGCCTGCACTAGCCAAGTGGGTGGGGGAGGGGCAGAGGGAGGGTGAGTGTGAATCCTAAGCAGGCTCTGTGCCCAGTGCAGAGCTGGACATGGGGCTGGATCTCAGCACGGTGAGATTCTCACTGGAGCCGAGATCAAGAGTCCCATGCTTAACCAACTGAGCCACCAGATGCCCCTAGCATATTTATTTTTTTAAATTGATTTGCAGAAGTTGTTTATAGAGTATGAGTACTGGATCTCTGTGGATAGATTTTTTTGCAAATATTTTTCCCTAGTTTAGACCCTCCCCCCCCGCCTCGTAGTCTTTGGACAAACAGGAGATGTTAATATTAACATGGGTGAATATATAAATCTTTGTTTTTACAATTAGTGGAAAGAACACTACCTGAAAAATACTCTGTATTGTTTTTATAAAAGTTGTAAGGTTTTTATTTTCAAATGTATGCCCTTAATTCATCAGGAAATGATTTCTGGGTACAGGGTGAGAAGTTGTGCAGGCTTTGTGACCACAGATGAATGAATGACATTTCTAGCCTTAGCATCCTCTTCTGTGAGATCTTGGTCCTTACCTGTGCAAGGTTCTCATGGTGTGTGGGATACAGCATACTAGCACACTGGGCCTGAGCCACAGTGAGCATTCAGTAATTGCTCATTGGTCTCAGTCCAGCTGCATTCCCTAAGCATGTGGACACTCAGGGAAAGTTGGCACTTAACTGGGAAAGTTGTTTCTTATACATCGCCTGCCAGCCGCTACAAGCATTGTGGCCAGCCTGGGTTTGGCTGCTCAGCAAATCTCTGGCAGGGCACTGGCTAGCTTGGAGAATGTTCAGCTGTATGCAAAGCTTGGCTGATTCAGGCAGGTGCTCGTCAGTATCAGAGCTAATTGGTGTGATATCTGATGCATTCTAGAAATGACTGTTTCCTAGGTCCCTATTGCAGTCACAAGCCTGGGTCCAAGATACTTTCCTAACCAGGAGATTTGGGCCTTGAGTGGAGCTTGTTTAG
The DNA here is from genome assembly GCF_020171115.1 of Neogale vison. Taxonomy (NCBI): domain Eukaryota; kingdom Metazoa; phylum Chordata; class Mammalia; order Carnivora; family Mustelidae; genus Neogale; species Neogale vison. The sequence goes on along the minus strand of NC_058096.1, from coordinate 211,975,429 downwards.
TGACTGACATTGAGTGTGCAGGAGTGTTCAGACGTGGGCATGCCTTCGTATGTTCTGGGAGGTCAGATGTCAAAATGAGGGCTTTGGGAGACCGAAAAGCATTGATTCTAACGCCTGCTTATGGAATTTGTGCAGTAGTTACTGTTCTGTCTGTGAGCCTTTTCCAGTTAGGCTCTGCTGGTGTTCTCACTGGCATTTTGACCAGGGGCTTTATCATACACCTACGGAGGGGGCCACTGACGGCATGTAATAATAAACCATCAAATGTTTCTTGATCCCTTTCAACTCTGTACTATCCACATTGGAAAACTGGAAATAATCTCAATTTAAAACAGCTGGGTGTGGTTCATGAGCTTTGGCCTTGTGATGCGTAGCAGTGGCTGTCGCTTCACTGTTAAAGGTGATGACGGGTCTGTATACAGATCCCATCAACACAAGAACACAGGATGTGAGGAGAATATTAATTGTGGGTAATCCTGTGTGCTTCTACACACGAAAATACGTGTTACTACTTTTTTTTTCCCCCCAAGATTTTATTTATTTATTAGAGTTCATGAGCATGGGGGAAGGATAGAGGAAGAAGCAGACTCCCCACTGTGCAGGGGGCCTGATGTGGAACTTGATCCCAGGACTCTGAGATCATAACCTGAGCTGAAGGCAGGCACTTAATTGACTGAGCCACTCAGGTGGCCAGAAGTAGGTGTTACGATATGGGGTGACCTTTTCCCTACTTGTGACTTTGTTGCATTTTATTGTAAGAACAGTGAAATGTTTTAATCAGAAGACCTCATTCTGCAGGTAAAAATGTCCTGCTGCTTTTCCCCTCTGAACCTGAAGATGTTCTGCTCTTGGCCAGGAGAGAATTGCTTGCTTCTCTGACACTTCATTGTCTAGGGGCTGCCTCACCTGCTCCTGCCCCTCCCTTTTTAGTTTTGAGATTCAACCAAAACTTTAAAATTGAGCCAAGGCCTTCTAGGAAGCATTTAGTTTGAAAAATTATTCTACCCTGTAGCTTTGTGTATCACCATAAGTTAGTTGTCTCAAAAGATTAATGAACTGTACTTTAAACTCTCTGGAAGAGCTGAGTTACCAATTTTCCCCCTGCTCTGAGTTAGGAGTAGTCTTTTTCCTCCGTTGATGCGAGTGCAGGAAATGCTGTGGTTGTACAGCCCACAAGGATTTTGGTTACTCTTAAGATTGTTAATCTTGCTGCTTTTCTGTCTTAAGTATAAACCACAAGTCACAGAACCCATTCTTTACCTTCAACTAGAGTTTTCCTTTCAGAAAAGTACTTTTAAACACTTAGCTGTTCAGCAGTGTTCGAGGAGCTCTGATTTTGTAGGAGGCTCAGTCTATACAGGTGAGTTTCTGTTTCAGAAAATAGACTATTTGGGTTCTTTCCCCCTTGTCCTTTGATAACTGATTGAACAACACCGAGCACTTCACTTATGTCAGGCACCCTTTTTAAGCCTGCTAATCCATGGGGCAGCCCTGAGGGTATCCCCTGTGAAGCACTGGTTCACAGATGAGGAGTCAGAGCCTAAGGGTGGCCTGTGTCTCCCAGCTCAGCTCTGGTGCTTGGTGTTCAGACCAGGCTCTTCCTTTTCTTGTTCAGCACTTGCAGGTCTGTGTCTGCCCTCCTCTGAGGGCCGCAGGTCTGAGTGGGTGGGGCCCAGCTGTGGTATGTTTGTTTATTCATTCTCTTAACTTCGCTGTAAAACTCAATCTGACAAATGCACTACCACAGTAAGAAACAGCATTTCTAGCATCCCCCCAAATTCTCCTTGTGCCTCTTGGTAGTCAGCTCCTCTTCCCACTCCCAGCTCCACACATGCGTTTTTAAAACAAGCTCCCCCCAAAATTCTCTTTGCAGCCAGAAATGAGAGCCTCCACTTTACAAGCTCTTTGCAGAGCAGCAGTCAGGTCGTTTTTTTGCTTATGATCCTTGGTGGATGAGATGCAGAAGTGGGTGGCCACTTGCCATAAGCACAGATAGCACCAGAATGTTGGGTCCTGTTTCTGAGTTGCTGCAGGAAGGAGAAAACATTGATGGTGTGCCATGGAGTGCACTCATGTTGGGCCACCAAAGGAGTCCTGGAAATGTGTCCCTGTCCCATTTGCTTCTTTACATCTGTCCATATTGGGAATTCTGAGGTTAGCGCATCTTTTACAGGTAATCCCCAAATTGCTTTTTTTACCTGGGATTGGCCAAACCTGGATACCCCAGGTGTCTCTCACCCTCCCATCCCCCACTTCTGCTAAGGGACTCTGAGTTGATTGCTAACTGAACACATATATCACTGCAAAAGAGTTGTGTGGCTTAGTGAAAGTTGCAGAACTCTCTGAGGGGAAGATTCTTTTAAAAATACGGGGGGACACTGCTCATTCATGCGTAATTTTTTTAAAAGATTTTATTTATTTGACAGAGACACAGCGAGAGAATGAGAGAGAGAACACAAGCAGGGGAGTGGGAGAGGGAGAAGCAGGCTTCCTGCTGAGCAGGGAGCCTGATATGGGGCTTCATCTGAGGACCTGAAGGCAGATGCTTAATGACCGAGCCACTCAGGGGCCTGCATAATCACCTTCTACTAAGATGCTGTAAAACAGGCATGTGGATCACTAGTGAGCAGTGTCAGGCTAGAGCCTCAGGTATTCATGCAGGTAGCTGTGGTAGCTGAGCACATTTGCTCCCCAGATGTCTGTCTGCAAGTGTTTGTTGTTCCCTGAGACAAGGAACAGCTCCGTGCCGGCAGAAGGCGGCTGTTGCTACACTGCATAGGGCACCACCCATAAAGGCGACGTAGTGATGATGTGCCAGCAGTCACCCAGGTGCTGGCATTCTAGGACATTAGCCTGGACTGCTTGGGATCTCTTAGCAGGGTGGGACCCGTTTTCTTTGGTAAGACCTCGTGTGGATTGTATATTTAACTAGGGGTGACTGATGTGGCCTTTGTTCTTTTAAGCTGATTCTCTTGTAGGAATTAGATTGTTGTAATTTTGGTTTAGTTCACAGCTGTTAGGGAAGCTGTATAGAAGTGTACTTTCATTCCTTTTTCTGGGGGGGAGGCGTTGGTGAGAGGTGGAAGTAGGGAGAGGAATAATGACCACAGGCTTTTACGCTAAGAATGCCAGGAAAACATTTTGCAGGTTTGTTTTTGTTTGTTTGTTTTGGATAGCCCTTTGAATTATCCACAGTCTTCTTATAAACTTAGCCAGGATTCAGGCAGAAATGAACCAAATACTTCAGCAGTCCTTACAGTATGTATTTCTGTTGTGGACTTGTACCTGTATCCCATGTTTGTGTGTTTTGCAGAGCCCATCAATAACCAGGGCTTAATAATGAAGTTCAGATTGACTGGGTTGCGAGTATGTTGGCCTGCCTGGGGGTACCTGTGCTCTGCTGCCTGCATAGGGCAAGCATAAAGAAACCTTTACTATAGTTGTTGGCTGTCGAGTAACCAGGTGCCTCCTGTCCTGTTGCAGCTCATAGTGATTCTCTCCCAACTAATAACACTGGTTGTAACAAAGTCCCTGTTGTGCTTCACCTTCATCTTAAAGATGAGATTGCAGAAAGGCGTGAATGGGATTGGGGATGGAGACACGCAAACAGCCCCCCTTTCTCTCTGCTGTTGGTCCTTGGGGGAGTCCAAGGTGTTTGGGTTGAGCTGGGCCCTTCTGTTCTCCTGTTAACATTCCATCTTTGATTTCCAGTTGAAATGCTGCTTTCTGCCTCTTACATCATCCCCTATGATAAGGGCAAGCCTCAGACAGGAAATAAAGACACTCCTAGTGGGAGCCCACATCTGTATTCCCCTTGTGAGCAGGTGGGGCATTTCCCACTAGACCTGAGCCACGTGCAAAGGCAGAGATCAAAAAGTAGATGAAAAGTCAATATGCTCTAAAAGAGGCCTACTGAGTATCCAAATAGAAAGTTTCCTGTACTTGTTGGGCAGACAAAGCAAAGGAAGGTGTGGGAGTGTGTTAGGTTTTGATGAGTAAAAAACTTAAGCAAAGGAAGCCCCCCACAAAGCTGTTTACAGATTTTGTGAAGGCATAGTTGAGGGGCTGTACATTCTTCTCTGTGTTGTGTGTGCATGAAGATGAGGGAGTAATATATTCTACCTGATCTATGTTTAACAACAGAAAAGGGTAATAATGCTCTCAGTGCTTAGAACTGCTTAATCAACAACTTGGGAAGGCCTCACAGCCTTTGCGGCCTCATTACAGGAGAGTGACAGGTTTCCTTGGTCTTTCTGACCTGTCAAAGTGCCATACTGGTTGCCACCCTGTGTCCTTTGTCAAGATTGTGAGAATGTAACCAGGGGCTGTTACTGTTTTAAGTCTTGTCATTACCTATTTGTGTGTGGGAAGGGAAGGAGCTGATTTTTCTTTACTTTTTTAAGAAGTCATCTGCTAGAAGCTTTGCCAACTGCCTTTTTCTTTTTTCTTTTTTTTTCAGTCCTTACAAAAACACAAGGTAGATACCTTACAAGAAGAAGGGCCTTGGGCTGAGGTGCTTGCCCAGGGTCATCTGGACATGATCTGAACCACGGTCTTGCTGGATCTGAAGTACACGATTTACAGAGGGGAAGTGTCACCACCATCAAAGGCTTCTCCCCGTGAAAGGGAGGCAAAAGGGGTCATGTGTTTAGAGAACCAGAGAGAAAGGAGTTGTTCTCCAGATTAGAGAAGCCTCTGTCAGTATACCTCCTTTGTTAAGTAGATTTTCAGAGGATTTGAGAATAAGTTAGTCTTCCTTTAGTCCCTTGGAATTTTAAATCTTAAATTTAAAAGCCTGAGGTTGAGCAGAGTGCTGCTGCTCCAGGAGCCAGAGCTTGTGCAGTTGAAAGGTCAGGAGACCACTGGGGTGCCACTTCCCTCCTGTGCCGATTCCCTGGGCTCCCTGTTGACTTTAGCAGCCATGACATACTCTACATTACTGCTGTCTAAAGACACATTGGCTCATCTGCAGATGTCCTGCCCTCTTTCTGGGGTTAGTGGGTCTCTGTTGTAGACTTACAGCTTTGTGTGACTGGCATTTGTGGTTGGTTTCTGGCTTTCTTTAAACATTTATTGGGACCTTTCAACCTGCCAGGTGCTGACTTGATGATAGTCATAACAGTATGAACTTGGAAGAAAAGGAGCACACACCATCATAGTTTGGTGGATGCTGTGGTTGCTCCCAGTTTCAAATTCCAATTTTTCATTGCTGGTGGATAGGGCCTTGTATCTTGTATCTTGCTGCCTTGCTATAATTGCTTCTTAGTTCCAGGCGATTTTTGATTCTTTGGGATTCTCTACATAGACAGTCCTGTCATCTGCACATAAAAAGTTTTATTCCTTCCTTTCTAGTCTGTATCTCTTTAATTTCTTTTTCTTAATTCATTAGGACTTCCAGGACAAAGGTGAAAAGGGGTGGTAAGAAGGGATACTCTTGCCTCAGTCCAGATCTTTGGGGGAAAACATTGAGTTTCTCAGCATTGAGTGGATCCTGTGATTGTGATGAGACAAAATCTGGCCACAGGAATCCTTGAGAAGACCATGAAAGGCAGACTTGGTGTATGTGTGTTGGGGTAGGGATTCAGGGAAGGCTTTTTGAAGGAGAGGGGTTTGACAGGATGAAGTACTGTGGGGAACAGGGTTGATTGATATTCCAGACAGGGAAGGTATAGTATATTCAAAGAAATCAAGAGTGTCGGGGGTGCCTGGGAGCTTCAGTTAGTAAAGTGTCTGACTCTTGATTTTGGCTCAGGTCATGATACCAGGGTTGCAAGATTTGAGCCCTGCATTGGGCTCTGAACTCAGCCTGGGGTCCATTTGTCCCTCTCCCTCTGCTACTCTCCCGGCTCCCACCCCTTCTTCTGTGTTTGCAGGCTTGCTCTCTCTCAATAAATAAAATCTGTTTTGTTTTTTTTTTTAAAAGATTTTATTTATTTATTTGACAGAGATCACAGAGAGGGTGGGGGGGTGTGCGGAAGCAGGCTCCTGGCTGAGCAGAGAGCCCCGATGCGGGGCTTGATCCCAGGACCCCAAGATCATGACTTGAGCTGAAGGTAGAGGCTCCAACCCACTGAGCCACCCTGGTGCCCCAATAAAATCTTTTTTTAAAAAGTGTTAGAATGGTACATATGCAAGCAACAATGAACATATCTGTGAGAGAGAATGAACATACCTGTCTAGAATTCTTGAGCTTCTGTCATGTGCCAGGTACCCTGAGGTGGCAGGGACAGTAGGTACCAGACCACTCCGAGGCTGCAGTTCGAGTTCAGACGTGGCACAGCTTCCTTTAGCAGGCTGGCTCTTTGGGGTGCCAGGGTCTACCAGGGTTGAGCTTCAGCTGTATTGCGTGTTCCTTAGGCCAGTGCCCCCCTTCATGGCCCCTGTGACTGGTGGCTGACTCGGAAAGTCTACACAGCCTAGGTAGTGTTACGGTGTTGAATGTTGAGGCAGTTGTGGAAACAATCATAGCTGAAGAATAGTTTTATCTCTTCTCTTTTTGAAGGTAGACATCTTAATTCTTTGTTCTCTAATGGCCTCTGGGGTCTAGGATAGCCTGCCCCACACTGTTCACTCTCCTTGACTGCTTTGCCACTTTACCACACAGAGCCCCAAACTCCAGGCCTTGCCCTACACTGGCTCTCTGCATCCTAGGAATCTTGGATGTCAGCCAGGCCCTAGAGCTCCAGGCTCTGAGGAGATCAGCGATTCCGTTCATCTTGGATTAGCCCTGGCACCCAGCCATCATTTACAACATTCTTCCTTGGGAATGCAGCAGAGAAAAGTCCCAGGAACTGGCTTGATGTACCTTTGGAACATGAGCCTGCTTTAGGTTGCTGGTTGCCCATGGTACGTTAAGAAGACTTTTCTGCAAGAACAGTAAGAAAAGTGAAATTTCCACACCCAAAAATTAGCCCTGGAATTATAGCCAGCTTTTAGTCATATTCAGTGCTAGTGGCAGAATCCTGTTCCACCATCCCTCTTTCCATCCTCTTGGCTTCTGGACTGAAGAGGAAGTGAATGGACCCAGGAAATCCCAACATGAGGGTGTTTCCATCTAAGCTGGTGGAGATCACAGTGGAGTGCCTGGTGCCTTCTCTGTCGGGTGTATATAGAGGTCAGGGTGTCCCCGCCCCTGTGAAATGCACGTCCAGACCAATACCAGTTACAGCTGCGAAGGAAAACATTCCATTTTGGTGTTTTCATTTGTGTTTTACTCAAAACAAGAATGTTTAGCTTCAGATTATGAGCAAATTGTCACAAATTACATTTGTGAAAACTTACGGACTCCTGGTATGTTCTAGCATGGTACCCCATTTCTTGATCTTGATTGTACAGTGGTTCAAAGTCTTGGCTTGGATATTAGAATCACCTGGGGAGTTTATGAAAATCCTAATACTTGGCCCCCACCCAGGATCGTTTTCATTGGCACAGCTCTGTGGGAAGGAGCCCAGGAGTCAGTATATTTTAAGGTTTCCTGAAAGCTGCCAGCTGTAGACTTCTTTAAACTGCTCTTTGTACCCGATTTTACCCTGGTCAGGTGCTGGACGTAGAGCATGCAGAAGGGGCACAGTGTCATGAGGAGAGACATAATACTGGGCAAGTTGCAGGTACTGCTGGGAAATGCTTGGCTGAAGTGTTTGTTTTGTTTTTTTTAATTTCCACCCCTGGATTTTTCCTTTGCTAACTTCACTGCTGAGTACTATCTTCTTAGTTTGGGGACTTGAGGGAATGGTCGTCTGGTTAAGACCCGGTTGACTGTCTTGGCTACGTACATTTGGGCCCTGCTGAAATCTGGGAAATGAGGCCTTGACTTAAGTGCCGAAGCTATTTCTGCTGTTCATTTGAGATGGAAAACTTTCTGAAATGAATCTTTGACTGGGATAAAAAGAAGTGTGCCATCAGCAATGTTCCTAACAGCACTTTTCACAAAAGCCAAAAGGTAGAAGCAACCCAAATGTCTACTGACAGACAAATGGATAAACAAAGTATGGCATAGCTGTGTAATGGTATATTACTCACCTGAAAAAGGAAGAAGATTCTGGCACATGCCACAAAATGGATGAACCTTGAAGACATCATGGCAAGTGAAATAAACCTGGTACAAAAGGACAAATACTGTATGATCCCACTTATATGGGATTCCTTACAACATAGTCAAATTCCTAGAGAAAGAAAATGGGGGGGAGATTGCCTGGGTGGCTCAGTTGGTTGGGCGGCTGCCTTCAAATTGAGTCCCACATCAGGCTTCTTGCTGATGGGGGAACCTGCTTCTCCCCTGCCTGCCATTCCTCCTGCCTGTGCCTGCACATAATTTCTTTCTGTCAAATGAATGAGTGAATGAATGAATGGTTGAAAGAAAGGGAGGAAGGAAGAAAGAAAAAGAAAATGGAATGGTGGTGGCAGGGGTGCAGCAGGAGGTGGAGTGGGAGTTATTTAAGGCAGAGTTTTGGTTTGGGATGATGAAAAATTGTGGAGGGTAGCGTTGGTGGTTGCACAACAGTATGAATGTACTTAAAGCTACTAAGCTGTACACTTAAAAATAGTTAAAATGGTAAGCTTCATGTTGTATATATTTAACCATAAACACACACACATTTTTTTTTTAAAAAGATTTATTTATTTATTTACATGACAGAGATCACAAGTAGGCAGAGAGGCAGGCAGAGAGAGAGGAAGGGAAGCAGGCTCCCCGCTGAGCAGAGAGCCTGATGCGGGACTCGATCCCAGGACCCCGAGATCACGACCTGAGCCGAAGGCAGCGGCTTAACACACTGAGCCACCCAGGCGCCCCAACACACACACAATTTTTAAAAAATGAGTGTGTCTTGCCTCTTCCAGGTAGATGGCTGGGGGCCCTCTCACTGCGTTTTTTTTTTTTTTTTAAACTTGATATTACTAAGAAATTTCTTTCTTTTTTTTTTTTTTAAAGATTTTATTTATTTATTTGACAGAGAGAGATCACAAGTAGGCATAGAGGCAGGCAGAGAGAGAGAGGAGGAAGCAGGCTCCCTGCTGAGCAGAGAGCCCGATATGGGACTCGATCCCAGGACCCTGAGATCATGACCTGAGCCGAAGGCAGCGGCTTAACCCACCGAGCCACCCAGGTGCCCCCCTCACTGCGTTTTGATCTTATTCACCACAGAATAATGAGTGGGCCTGCGCAGGTTGCCTAAGGCTGTTGCCTCTGCCATGGCAGTTAAATTGTTCACTGTTTTTCTTTTGGTAAGATGTAAAACAGCATAGTTGTCTCGCCTGCTATCGCATTGCCAGCCATTGCTTCCTGCTCTTGTGCCTTCAGCTGCTCCACTTCCCTTTCAGTGGGTTGCCTCTAATCTGGTGTTCTGGGGACAGAGATAAGCCTGGCTTCCCAGTGGTGTGAGGCTTTGTGGTGGCCCTACCCAGAGCCACCCTCCTAGGACTTCAAATGTCTAAGAACCCCTCTCGTCAACCACTCTTGTAGAGTTAAAATACTGAGTTTCAGGTTTTTTAGGTTCGGTTTTGACATTGGTATCCAAGGTTCAGCTAATCTTGTTTTGAGTTAAAGAGTTTTTCATTGTTTTTTTCTGTCTCAAAGTCACTGTTACCCCCCGCCCCCCAAAGTTACTGTTTTGAATGGTGCTTCTATTGGCCTCCTTAAGCTGTTGGCATCAGTTGTAGATGGCTGATGGGAGCATGCCTGGGTGTGCACTTGGTGTAGTGGTCTGACATGAGGCAGCCTTCCAAGGGCATTGAACATCTGGAGGAGGTGCTCATCCTCCTGTCTGCCCAGTGCTAGCAGAGAGCTCCTCTCTTCCTTTGCTGGAATCTGCTTGGGCCTGAAATTGTGAAACCAGGATTTAGGATGCTTTCAGCTTGGGGTGTTTGGGCTTTTCAGAAAACATCTGTAGATGTTTTCTCATGTGCTCACGGTGCCTTATTAGGCAAACAGCTTTGCACACAGTCCATTGTGTAATCCAAATAATGCCAAGGGCTTCTGGGGCCAGGGTTTCCAGCAGCAGAGAGAGATCCTTGGGGTGTAGGGGAGTCACCAGAGTCTGCAGTGAAGGGTAAGGGTCATGAAGGCATCTCCCCAGATGGTTGTGATGTGAAACTCTTTTGCCTTCAGCACTTAGGAACCGTGAAACCTCTGAGGATTCTTCTGCGATAGAGAGAAGACCAGGTCGTTAAGTGGCTTGTTTTCATAACTAAGGAACTTTTGGGGTGCTTTGGTGGCTCTCAGTTGGTTAGGCGTCTGCCTTCGGCTCAGGTCATGATCCCGGGATTGAGCCCAGCGTTGAACTCCCTGCTCAGCAGAGAGCCTGCTCTCTTTCCCTCTGCCTGCCACTCCCCCTGCTTGTGCACTTAATCTTTTTTTTTTTTTTTTTTTTTTAAAAAAAGGCGCCCCTGGGTGGCTCAGTGGATTAAGCCGCCGCTTTTGGCCCAGGTCATGATCTCAGGGTCCTGGGATTGAGCCCTGCATCGGGCTCTCTGCTCAGCAGGGAGCGCCCCCCCCCCCCGCCTACTTGTGATCTCTCTCTCTGTCAAATAAATAAATAAAATCTTAAAAAAAGAAAAGAAAAGGAAAAAAAAACTCAGGGGGACTCTTTTTTGGCTCACTTTCCTAAGTTAAAAAGATGGAGCATACTTGTGAAGTGAAAAATCAGGATTTGGTCAGCTGACTAGCTGTCATTCAGCTTATGTTGTGGCATTTATTTAGGGAATCATTTAGTAACTACCAGCAAAATAACTGGTGTGCTGAAAGGAATTAGCATCTTTCTGACTGTAACAATGTAAACCTAGGGTTTGCTGTCACTGCAACCTGCCTGAGGGGTAAAGTCTAAGGACCACCTGACTGACCCTGGACTCTGCAACAGGATGTGTCTCTGCTGGTTAAAATCAATGTCTAGGCTAAAAGGAAAGTTGTGATACAGAACTGGCTTAATGAGCTGTGTTGTCTTGTATGTAAATGATCAGAGCTCAATAAATTCTGTCCTTTAGTTGTCTTCAAGGGTGGTAGTGTAAAGATGGTATCACTGAATGGAAGCTGCAATTTTAAGTAAGCCACAAGCCCCTGTATATACAGGAGATAGATGTATCTGGGGACTCTGCTCTGTTTTACACATGAAAGAGGCTTTTGTGGAGAAGGTTGGTTTTCTGGGCACCTGAGTGGCTCAGTCGGTTAGGTGTCTGCCTTCAGCTCAGGTCATGGTCCTGAGATGCTGGGACCAAGCCCCATGTCCCACTTCCTTCTCAGCGGGAAGTCTACCCCTCACCTGCTCGTGCTCCTCCGTGGGTGCCCTCTCCTTCCCTAATAAATTAAAATCTGTAAAAATAAATAAGTAGGTTTTTCCCCCTTAAGTTTGTTTTCTATTTTTTCTTAAGTTTGCTTTCTGTTTAATGCATAATACAGAGGAAATGAGATCAGGAACCACAGAACCTTGTTTATGAAAGTCACAAGGGATTCCTTTTAAAAAAGATGAAAAAAACTTAAAAAGCACCAATCTCATGTGTCCCTGCTCTTAATTTCTTTCTTTCTTTCTTTTTTTTTCCTATAGTATACCACAATTTTAGTTGTCTTTTCATTCTTGATTGTCCCCATGCCCCCATCCGTGGGCTGAAATGTGGACCCATGCATGACTTGCAGGTGTCTTTGTGCCCAATCCCAAGAGACTACAGTGTTGCAAGATACATAGTTTGTTGACTGTCTGAATCAGAAATCCAGAGGTTGTTTTTTTTTTTTTTAAGATTTTATTTATTTATTTGACACAGAGAGATCACAAGTAGGCAGAGAGGCAGGCAGAGAGAGAGGAAGGGAGTAGGCCCCTTGCTGAGCAGAGAGCCTGATGTGGGACTCAATCCCAGGACCCTGAGATCATGACCTGAGCCGAAGGCAGCGGCTTAACCCACTGAGCCACCCAGGCGCCCAGAAATCCAGAGTTTTTAACCTGAGCCACAAATGATGGTGTATATCCACTCATTCCCAGGGCCAATCTTTCTTGGCCAGCCAGGAGTTGGTTCTCAGCCTGTTCTTCACCTCAACCCCCATCTCCTTATAGAGCCATGCCAAAAAATACATACTAGCGCATAACAGATACATGTTCACATGTATCAGCAAAGGTGGGCAGCAAAAGTCAGAAGCAGAGCCGGCCAAGTTGATACTGTTTAGGAGGGGAGGAACGATATTCAGATTACGGGAGCAAAGGTAAGAGAAGTCCTTACCAGAACCCCTTAATTAGGGGTTTTGCAGGGTTCAAAGTGCCATTACACCTACGTCTTTCCATCTGGGTCCTGCTGTAGGACCATTATTTCTGGATGCAGTAAGACTTTTTTTTTTTTTTAAATAAAGAACGCTTTTTAAAACCTCTCAGATCAGGGGTGCGTGGGTGTCTCAGTCATTATGTGTCTGCCTTCGGCTCAGGTCATGATCCCAGGGTCCTGGGATCGAGCCCCTGCATTGGGCTCCGTGCTTGGCGAGAAGCCTGCTTCTCCCTCTTCCACTCCCCCTGCTTGTGTTCCCTCTCTCACTGTCTCTCTCTCTGTCAAATAAATACAAATTTTTTTTTTTTTTAAGATTTTATTTATTTGCCAGAGAGACGGAGCAGGAGAGTGAGCACAAGCAGGGAGAACAGCAGGCAGAGCAGAAGCTGATGCAGAAGCAAGATGCAGGACTTGATCCCAAGACCCTGGGATCGTGACCTGAGCCAAAGGCAGATGCTTAACTGACTGAGCCACCCAGGCATTCCCAATAAATAAAATCTTAAAAAAAAAAAAAAAAATCTCTCAGATCGTACCTTGGGTTGAAATCATATCTGCAGTGGCCTTTGTATCTGTCTTTACTTACTAGAGATAGTGAACCAATTTCACGAGGGACCTTGTGTCTGTTGAGGGGGAGTGGAGCTTACATTTTCATAAATATGGGTCATTATGAAAACGGAACAAATGAGAAATGTTGACAGCTGTGGACCTGGAGCAGGAAGGAGGCATGTGTGCTTTGAGCTTGATCACTTCTGGGGTGTGCTAGGGTGGAGGCGGAGTTATGCTTGAGTCTCTGTGGGAGGGTAGCTTGGCCAGGTCAGTTGTGTTTGCCTCCAGGATCTTCCTTAGGGCTCATGTTTATATGTTTGTGTTGTGTGAGTGAGTGAAATTCCTTTCTCTGCTAGGTCTGTGGCACATCTGTTTGGATGGTGGTCTAGGGATGCTTGAGGTGCTTGCCCCCATGTATTATTAAAGGGATTTGAGTTTGAATTGGATTTGATGGGGATTTTTCTTCACCCATGGTGCATTTTTTTACCCAAAAGTATAATGCATTTTGATGCCATTTCTATGGCAACTGGTGAACTCCAAGGGAACAAATTCTATTTTTGTGCTCTTAACATGGTAACAGGATTAGTGAAGGCACATTGAAAATTCCATTCTAAGTCAGTGCTGCATTTTGAGGAGAATTGAAATGGTCCTGTACTAAATTTTGAACATTGACTCCATTTGAATACACTTGTAATAATCTGCATGTCACTCAGCTTTGTCTCTGAGGGTTGGGAGGGGATTGTTGGGAGCTGATTTTTAATCCCAAATGGGTCCTCAGTAAAGTTTTACGGAGCTCTGTTCTGAAGGTTTCAGAAGCACCTTGTTCATGCACCTTGTGTTTGAGTGTGTGACATCCTCCCCCCACGTGAGCCTGCAAGTCAGCCCCCCCCCCCCGCCCCGTCTCTCCTGCCTTCAAACCAGACCTCACCGAGAGACAAAATAAAAAAGTGAACTCCTCTCCTGTGGACCTGAGAAAGATCACTTCCTCAGGAATCTTTCTCTGACCTGAGCTCTTTGCTGAGGTGCCCCTGGCCCCTGGGAGGTAGTGTCCTGTACCTTCTGTCTGTGAGGGCAAGGAGCTAGTAGTGGGTGGCCTCCCATTGGGAGGAGGTGGTCCAATACCCCAAGGAGCACATTTAGCTCCCATTGCTTGTGAGCCACACCTTTCTTTGCTTCCAAGCTCTTGGTTTCATCAGATTGAGTTCCTGATACTGGTTTCGGGTTGGGGAAATGATAACCTATTTTCTGATTTTTAACTCCGTAAGAAGCCTAAGCTTTCCACGGGAGTGGTTTGGAGACACTTGGGGTGAAGGATCTCAGTTCTTGCTGACTCTAGGTGCTTGTGTCTGAACCTGGAAGCAGGGTGGGAGGATTGGGTAGGGATGTGGGGAGCTGGACAAGGGCAGCCAGAGGTAGAAGAAAGACAGGGAGAAATTTTGGTGTGCTTCTGCACTTTGGTTTCCTCCAGTTGAAGACAGAGAAACTATAGCTTCTGTTCTTGTGTTAAGTTTGTCTGTTCTAGACACCTTGATAGGGACCTGGGCAGTTGTTTTGCCAGAGTGTGGAGGACTGGGGACTTGGTGCCTGTTCCTCTGACCTTTCTCTCCCCTCAGCAGATGGTACTGTTGCATGTTCTTCCTCACCAGTGAAAGAGCTCATTCATGCCATTCACTGAGGGTGGACTCAGAGCTCTGCCCTCCCCCATCTGCTAGGGACGAACCGCCACCCAGCTTGGACACTGCCCTCTTGTGTTGACATCCTAACAGCCGGATGCTGGGCACTCTCCTGGGTAGCATCAGGTGCTTAGTGGCCAAATCTGAAAAAGGGAAATGCAGAGCCTCTCTGTGCTTCTACTCCAGGGAGAGAAGCCACCTGAGTTTGTGGCGGGGGCAGGTGGGGGGGTGTTGCTCAAGGCAGTGTCAGTGGTCTGGGCTAGATTCTGTGTGTCACAGAACAGCTTCTGGGAAGGAGCTAAGTTTATGGCTGGATCCTGCATGCCATTCCCCTCCTAGTTATGAGGAGCCTGGGGCCCAGGCTCTGAAACCTTTGGCCATTACTTTGACATCTCGCCTGTCCCTTTTTGTGTGTGTTTACCTTGGTCTAAAACTCTGCTTTAGGATATGGTGTTTTTTTCTAGGATGGTTTCCACTTCTCTTTCATGTTGCTATTCAACTTTTCAGAGGACAAACACAGAGTACCACCCCCTCCCCCCAAGAAGGGACTTCACTTGACCTTCTGGGTACTCTACTCTCTGGACACAAAATTTCCTGCGTGGTCTCACCCAGGCCTGATACTCAGCTGCTGCTCTCCTTCTATTCCCTGGTAATCAGCTTTTTACCAATTTGTCTTGTGATGGTTCAGCAGTTGAGGTTAATCCTGAACACTCCTCTTGACCTCAACAATTAGGATTTAGCCTCTTAAATTGTCTTTGAGTCTGGCCCCATTCTCTGCCCTTTTTTGGGTCTTGTTTTGTTCCTACAATAAATAGCCTCCATTTAAATTTGCTCTGCCCCCCCCCCCCCCCCCGTAATGTTCCCAAGTTGTGGGATGCCTAAGTTAGGTGACTCTAGCTAGACCAGAGACTGGCATTCCCCATGGGAGGAGGGCACACTTCTCCCTTCAGTTTCTTGCAGTCCTGCTCATATTGAGGAGAAAGTCTCACTGGGAGCTGATCTCCCTTGATGCAAATTTAGTATGCTCAGACTTGGGCCAGCAGACACTCCAGTGATGTTGTTTTCATCGTACTTATTTTTACACTGGCTTTCTCGTCAATGCAGCTGGTGCTGGGTTTTGTTTTTTTTTTAAGATTTTATTTATTTATTTGACAGAGATCACAAGCAGGCAGAGAGGCAGGCAGAGAAAGAGGAGGAAGCAGGCTCCCTGCCGAGCAGAGAGCCCCATGCCGAGCTCCATCCCAGGACCCTGAGAACATGACCTGAGCTGAAGACAGAGGCTTTAACCCCCTGAGCCACCCAGGCGCCTCTGGTACTGGTTTTTAAGTTAATGACTTTCCTTTTAATTTCATATGTTTATCAATGCACAGGTTTTTTTGTTTTGGTAAATCTTTTGAAAGTAAATTTCACATGTGAGTTTACCACATGTACTTTGGCAGACATCCCTATAAGAATAAGGGCATTTTCTTGGAAAGCAGGGACTGTGTATGTCCATGTTTATAGCAGCAAATGGCCAAAACAGTAGAAGTCACCCAACTGTCCATGGATAGATGAACAAATGTGGCCTTAGCCATATAATGGAATATTTTATTCAACCTTAAAAAGGAAGGAAATTCTCACATGGTTTACAACATGGATGAGCTTTTTTTTTTTTTTTTTTAACATTTTATTTATTTATTTGACAGAGAGAGAGACCACAAGTAGACGGAGAGGCAGGCAGAGAGAAAGGGAGAGAGGGAAGCAGGCTCTCTGCTCGGCAGGGAGCCCGATGTGGGACTCGATCCCAGGACCCTGAGATCATGACCTGAGCCAAAGGCAGCGGCTTAACCCACTGAGCCACCCAGGCGCCCCAACATGGATGAGCTTTGAGGACATTTTGCAAAGTGAGAGAAGCCAGTCAAAAAAAGGATAGACTGGGTGCCTGGGTGGCTCAGTGGGTTAAGCCGCTGCCTTCGGCTCAGGTCATGATCTCAGGGTCCTGGGATCGGGTCCCGCATCGGGCTCTCTGCTCTGCAGGGAGCCTGCTTCCTCCTCTCTCTCTCTCTGCCTGCCTCTCTGCCTACTTGTAATCTCTCTCTGTCAAATAAATAAATAAAATCTTTAAAAAAAAAAAAAAGGATAGACTGAATGATTCCACTTACATGAGGTACTTAGTCTGATTCATGGAAGCACAGTAGAGTGGTGGGTGCCAGGTGGAAGGAGGGAATGGAGATTTGGTGTTTAATGTAACAGTTTTGGTTTTGCAAGACAAGGGCGCCTGGGTGGCTCAGTGGGTATCTCAGAGTCCTGGGATCGAGTCCCGCATCGGGCTCTCTGCTCAGCAGGGAGCCTGCTTCCCTCTCTCTGTCTCTGCCTGCCTCTCTGCCTACTTGTGATTTCTCTCTGTCAAATAAATAAATAAAATCTTTAAAAAAAATAAAACTGGTTTTGCAAGACAAAATTCTGGAGATGGTGATGGTTGCACACTAGTGTGAATGTACTTAGTGTCACTGAGGTGTACATTTAAAAACGAATGAAATGATAAATTTATGAAGGCTATTTTACTATAATGAAAAGGTTTTTAAGATATTAAGGTTATTATTATTATTTTTTAAAGATTTTATTTATTTATTTGACAGAGAGAAATCACAAGTAGACGGAGAGGCAGGCAGATAGAGAGAGAGGGAAGCAGGCTCCCTGCTGAGCAGAGAGCCCGATGCGGGACTCGATCCCAGGACCCTGAGATCATGACCTGAGCCGAAGGCAGCGGCTTAACCCACTGAGCCACCCAGGCGCCCATAAGGTTATTATTTTTTAAGATTTTATGTGTTTGTCAGAGAGAGAGGGCACATGGTGGGAGAGGGAGAAGCAGGCTCCCTGCCAAGCAAGGAGCCTGATGTGACTATATCCCAGGACCCTGGGATCATGACCCTAGTTGAATGCAGACACTTAACCAATTGAGCCACCCAGATGTCCCAGATTATTAAAGTTTTTATTCTTTTTTTTTTTAAATAAGGACATTGTCCTATAGAACTACAGTAAACGTGGTTAAATATGAGAAAATCAATAATTGCAACCCATGTTAAGATTGTCCTTTTGTCTCTCGTAATGCCTGTCTAGTTCAAATAGATTCACACTTCACATGGAATACGTTAATTTTTTAAATATTTTCCTTTTTTTTAAAGATTTTATTTATTTATTTGACAGACAGAGATCACAAGCAGGCAGAGAGGCAGGCAGAGAGAGAGGAAGGGAAGCAGGCTCCCTGCTGAGCAGAGAGCCCGATTCGGGGCTCGATCCTAGGACCCTGGGATCACGACCTGAGCTGAAGGCAGAGGCTTTAACCCACTGAGCCATCCAGGAGTGCCCCTTAATGTTTTCTTTTAAATAAATAGAAGTTTGTAAGAAGCAATTTGACTTTTAAAAAGATTTTATGTATTTTTTACTTACTATTTTTTTTTTAAGTTTTTATTTATTTATTTGAGGGAGGGAGAGCACAGAAGGAGAGGGAGATGGGGAAGCCGACTCCCCTGCTGAGCAGAGAGGCAGGTGTTGGGCTGAATCCCAGGACCTTGAGATCATGACTTGAGCTGAAGGCTGATGAGACACTTAACCAGTTGAACCACCCAGGTGCCCCAGATTTTATTTATTTCTTTATTTGAGAGAGAGAGAGAGAGTGCGCACAAGAGTGGGGGGAGGACTAGAGGGAGAGGGATAAGCCGACTCTGTACTGAGTGCAGAGCTGGAGGTGGAGCCTGATACCACACTCCTAGATCACAACTTGAGCCAAAATCAGAGCCACATGCTCAACTAACTGAACCACGCAGGTGCCCCAAAAGCAAATTGATTTGAAGCACACATGGATATTTGGGTGATGAAGTTGGTAGGTGTGGACTAAGGTCCAGCCAACCCTGAATGTGTAATGGTGTAGGTCCCTGTGGCCCTACAGCCAAGTTCCTGGCTTCCTTTCTAGAAGAGGGAATCTTCCAGATGTTTATGGTAAAATCAGCACTAACTTCTTAGAGCTCTTGAGCATCAGAATGTGGCTTGTGTGACTGAGGAACTGAACTTTAAAATTTTATTGTTGCTTAATTGTTGGAGAACTTTAAAAAATGTTTTGAATACTTTGGGCATGTGAAGCTACTTTTTCTTTTCCTTTCTTTCTTTCTTTTTTTTTTTAAAAAGATTTATTATTTATTTGACATCACAAGTAGGCAGAGAGGCAGGCAGAGAGAGAGGAGGAAGCAGGCTCCCTGCTGAGCAGAGAGCCCGATGCGGGGCTCGATCCCAGGACCCTGGGATCATGACCTGAGCCAAAGGCAGAGGTTTTAACCTACTGAGCCACCCAGGTGACCCGAAGCTGCTTGTTCACCTGTAAATTTTATAGAATCTAAATGCAGATAAAAACATTTTTAAAGTACTTTATGAAAGTTTAGTCCTGCATTGAGATGTGCTGTAAGGATGGAGCATGCACTTGGATCTCAGACATTTAGTACGAAAAGAAATGTAAAATGTCCAGGTTTTTTGGTGTGTGTGTGTGTTTTTTAAACGATTTTATTTATTTGAGAAGAGGGAGTGCGTGTGATAGAGACTGCACAAGCTGGGTGGAGGGACGGAGGGAAGGATGGAGGGAGAGGAAGAGGGCAACTCCCTGCTGAGCAGGGAGCCAACAGAGGCACAGGCAGATCCCAGGACCCCCGAGAAGGCAGGTGCTTAACTGACCATACCACCCAGGCACTCCTCCCAGCTTTTTCTAGTTATTATAATTGAGATGGTACTTGGGATGGTATATTGGGTTCTGTGAAAATAATACTGTTCATTGAATGAAATATATGGATAACTTCACCTTTTTAAATTAATGCGGCTACTAGAAAATTTTGAATTGAGTTGGCCATATTTTATTTCTGTCAGATACATAGATATGGTGCAGGTATACAGTATCTGCTTTCTCTGTGCAGCAGCTCCCAGTGCCACCCTCCTCCAGGTCCTCTTCCTTCCCTTTCCGGGCTACTGAAGATTTTAGGCCCTGTTGGCTTTTGGTGAGTTCTCACTGGAGTCTCTGCCACTTGCTTGGTCCTTCTGTCTTGACAAGGCCTCAGGCCTGTGAGTATATGAGCCTTAGGCACACCTGTGCTCCTATACTAAGCGTTAGGTTTAGTGGAAGGGCTCTGCTACATCTCTCACCTGTGCAGGGTTTGCTGGGAGCAGGAGGAACATGCGGTCTGATCTGTGTTCCTGGCTACATGGGAGACAACCCCTCTGTTCCTCCTCGGTCTAGCTCTTTGCCCCATGTCCTCAGCAGAGATGTGGGAATCACTGATGGGAGGGCATTGGGACCCCAGAGTGGACAGAGGAGGTACTTGGTCAGCTCAGCTCTACTCCAGGTGACATGGGCCCAGGATGGAGAGCTGGGAAAGGCCTGGGCCTGAAGCAGCCCATGATGTGGGTCTCCCCAGCTTCTCCTGCGCACAGCCTGAAAACCACTTACTAAACCCAGTGCAAGGCCATTTTCACTGAGGAACATGCATATGTGCACATTTTTGTTTACTTAGTCATTATGCTAGACCCTAGTTAGAAACTTCAGACGTGACGAATGTTAGTTCCACTTCCTTAATTTTTTTTCAGTTTTAATACAAAGGTAGTGAGGAGTTGTGGGGAATGTTGCAAGTTCATTGAATGAGTGTGCATGGGGGCAGCTGTTCAGTTTTTGACCAGTTGAAAGCTCCTCACCAAGTGAGCGGCTCTTATTCCTAAGTGGACACTAAGGAGAAGCTGACTGTGCCTGCCAGGGAGTAAACTTGGATTATGTGACAATCTGAGTCTGAGATGCTCACTTGGCTGCAGCCGAGGCTCTCCTGGGGCAGGGATCAGTGCCTTTCGTCATGGCCCATGCTGCCCAGGGAAGTAGTGGGCTGGAGATAGGTGAAGTGGGGGTGGGGGCTGTGGGGGACGGCGGGTGGGTCCTGCAAGGATATCACATTTGCTTTGTGTCATGTGTCCTTTTTCTCCGTGGTACCTGCATCCCCGTTCCTGTCAGTGTTCAGAGTTGGGGTATTTAACCTCTCTGGGTCATTTACTTCAGTGGAAATTAAGTGGAATTAATGGCAATAAGAGCACTAATTGTTAAAAAACAACAGATCACTTCAAGTTCTTTTGCTTCTTTAGTTGTTCTCTTCTGAAATGATGTGAGTTTTGTCCCTGCTCAGCTCCTTTGCACTCTGAAAGTTATTGAGATCTAGAGAAGGTTGGTTTATTTAAATCCACCTCAAACGGACACAGATTGTCAGGGCAGAAGTAGACCCTGAGTGTTTGGTGAGGGCTGAGGCCTCCCAGCAGACAAAGGATTGGCAAGCTTACCCTTTACCTGATAGAAGAGGTGCCTGGCAGGAAGTCAAGACCATGTGGTGGGTGGGCCCCTTGGCCTGTTTTCTCTGGTGTTGCTTGACTCTCAGGACCGGCCTTTGGTAATATCTCTAGTTTTGATGCTGTCGGCTCTCATGACTGATTGTCTTTAGGCCTTGGGTCAGTCTTTTCAGTTCCTTTCAGTCCCCCAGTTCCAGCTGGGGACTTGGGGAGTCTTTCTAGTTCTGATGCTAATTTTGTCACCTCCTTTGGGAAAAGTGATAGTCTCTCCCACTCCCACCCATATTATTTGGGTTCTACACCTGATAAAAACTGAGGCATGCTGAGAAGAAAAGTTTTCTCTCCTAGAGTCATATCCTGAGAGTGCCTGATACTGACAGATGTAATCTTTTCCACAGATTCTTTTTTTTTTTTTTTTTTTTTAATTCAGCTTCTCAGTGAGTGTCAGAGGGTAATGCTGTTGAGGTAAAGGCTACCCACTAAGTATCAGCTCTTCATCAGTGTGACTGAGCTCCTGCAGCTCTAAACCGACAGTCCGCATGTGCCCTTGTCCTTCATGGGTTCACTGTTCCTGGCTCCTTGCAACGTCTTCATGTCTCTGTGTGTCCTCTTGGTCATTGAAGGCCTGACTTGGCCTTTCCTCTCCATGAAGGCTCTCAGTGGTCATCGCATCTCTGGAAACACTTTTGCTGGCCCTGTTCCTGATCCCCTTATGTCCCCAAGGAGCATAGGTGGGTCCCTGGGACACCTTGAGTCTTGCCCTCAGCCACCAGACTTGAAGAGAAGCTTAGAGGCAGGATGTGCTGTTGGTAAATCTATCCTGCCCCACCCTGTTACCTCTGCTTCCCAGGATATGAAATTGTAGGAAGGTTGATTGGAATGTTGTGTTTCCCACTTGTGGATCTGTTCATGCATTGAATGTTGTTTTCACTTACGTACAGCAGAGCTAACTGTGTGCTGAGCTGGCATGTTTTGGAACATTTCAGCCACAGGCAGTGGACTGCCTCTCCCCTGTGTGGAGCTAGCCACTGGCTGTGCAGGTGGTTTATCACCTGCACTTCACCTTCTGCTTCTTGGCCTCCCAAATTTAGAAAGAACTTGACATTGATCACTGGAGGTTGACATTAATCTATTTCCCGGTATTTCATGTGCTGGAAACACCATAGGTAATTGTCTTTTTTTTTTTTTTTTTTTTTTAAATAGTTTTAAGTTTTGTTAATGAAGATCCTGAACTTGATTTTTATCCTTTTGTTGGAATTGAGAGGGTTCCAAAGGATACCATGTGATGTCATCCTCGGAAGCTTTCTAGTCTACAGCAGGGCTGCCCAAGACTGTATTATCAGCCTAGTTGGGACTCATCTAGTTTCTCACTCTTGAACTTTTACCTCATTTCAGTAGTTTCACAGTCCTGTGAGAGGTGAACATCGACTCCCAGTCTTTTTTTTTTTTAAAGATTTTATTTATTTGACAGAGAGACCACGAGAGAGGGAGCACAAACACAGGGAGTGGGAGAGGGAGAAGCAGGCTTCCCACAGAGCAGGGATCCCGATGAGGGACTTGAGCCCAGGACCTTGGGATTATGACCTGAGCCAGAGGCAAACGCTTAACAACTGTGAGCCATCTAGGCACCCCTTGACTCCCACTCCTGGTGCCTTGCAGATTCTTCTTTTTTCCCAGTGTCTGTGTGTCCTTCCTACTGGAAAACTCTCATCTAAGTGAAGGAAGAAGTACCCAGCCTTGCTTTCTACTTTGGCTTTGCAGTCCGCATGGCTTTGTGGCCATCTCAAAGTTCATCTTTCAAAGCAGGACTTCTCCACATGAATTAACGGTCCTTTTGCTTTCCATATTACAGTGTAGATTAAGCTCAGTGCCACATATACCACGTCAGCTTTTTTGGTTAAGTAAATAACTGGGGGGGAAAGGTGTGAAAGTGAAGTCAGGTAAAGAAGTTGGAGTAATGACTTTATTTATTTTTAAAGATTTTATTTATTTAACAGAGAAAACAAGCAGGGGGAGCAGCAAGCAGAGGGAGAGGGAGAAACAGGCTCCCCAAGGAGCAGGGAGCCCAAAGCGGGGGCTCAACCCCAGGAGCCTGGGATCATGACCAAGAGGCCTAGGCAGACACTTAACTGACACTTAACTGAGCCACCTGGGAGCCCCTGGGTAATAGCTTTAAAAAGAGACAACCTGGGGCGCCTGGGTGGCTCAGTGGGTTAGGCCGCTGCCTTCGGCTCAGGTCATGATCTCAGGGTCCTGGGATCGAGTCCCGCATCGGGCTCTCTGCTCAGCGGGGAGCCTGCTTCCCTCTCTCTCTCTGCCTGCCTCTCTGCCTACTTGTGATCTCTCTCTGTCAAATAAATAAATAAAATCTTAAAAAAAAAAAAAAGAGAGACAACCTGAGGAAAATGTCACTTACCCTTACCTATGAAAGGCACAGCCCTAAGGTCACATCCCCAGGTCAGTGGGAATGCATCGTTTGTATTAATGGTATCATATTTCTGTCATAACCTTCCAGCCTCTAATTTGGAGTGTTGGCCCAGGTCAAGGCAGCTTTGGGAAGCAGTGCCTGGAGGCCAGCTCACCAGGTGGAAAGGCAGATAGACAGAGTGATGCACCACACCAACGGAGGTCAGTGGGGACTTCCGAAACAAGAGGCCAGGCTATTTTTACATATGTATTGGCTTGGTTTTCAAAGTTACTAGTAAGAGTCATCTGCAGACCCACCACCCGTGTCCCACTTTATCTTACAGTTCCATGTAGCCACTCATTTGCCTAATTTCATCTATAATTTTGTATTGTTTTTCCTTTTTTTTTTTTTTTTATTGTAAAGGTTTTGAGAGTGTGTGCAGGCATGAGAGACAACATCAGTTGGGGGCAGGGAGAGAGGCAGAGAGGAAGAAGCGGGCTTTCCACTGAGCAGGGAGCCTGACATGGGGCTCGATCCCAGGACCCTGAGATCATGACCCGACCCAAAGGAGACAGATGCTTAATGGACTGAGCCATCCAGGTGTCCCTCTGAACATAACGTTTTCTAACATAACATTTTGTCACATATATTTCCCTTCCCTTGAGTTAAAGCCTAGAAATCTCTGGAACAAAACTACAGCCTGTGTGGGTCAGTCTGAATTTTATTGGCACACAGCCACTCTCATTTGTCTAAGGATTGTCGGTGAGCTGCTTTCACAATACAGCAGCAGCGGAATGGAGTATTACGATAAACCGTATGTCTTGTACTGCTGACTGTATTTATTACTCTCTCAGCCTTTATAAGAAAAATCAGCCTGCCCCTGCTGGAATGTTTTAGTCTAGCAGTTTTGATCTTGTCCACATCAGAGTTTTTGTTTTTGTTTTTTTACTGCATGCCTATCAGAGGAATTTTTTTTTTTTTTAATATTTCATTCATTTATTTGACAGGGATCTCAAGCAGGGGGAGCAGCAGGCAGAGAGAGAGGGAGAAGCAAGGAGCCAGATGCGGAACTCGATTCCAGGACCCTGGGATCATGACCCAAGACAAAGGCAGCTGCTTAACCAACTGAGCCACCCAGGCACCCCTCATAGGAACATTTTAATTTTTAAAAAATATTTTATTTTTTTATTTGGGAAAGGATTAGGGACAGAGGGAGAGAGAGAATCTTAAGCAGGCTCCATGATCAGTGCAGAGCCCAGTGTGGGGTTTGATCTCATGACCCTGAGGTCATGATCCAAGCTGAAATCAAGAGATGGGATGCCAACCGACTGAGCCGCCCGGGCACCCCCACAGGAACATTCCAAATTCACAAGTCCATCCACCCACTTCTAACCATGATGTAAACCGTATGTAACAGTGGAACTTTATACTGTGCCTGAGTTGGTCATCCCTCCAGCTTCTGGCTGCTTTTGTAGCAAAAGATGGTGCAAAATTCTCAGTGCCACTGATTTAATGGGCCTCCTGTTTGGTTTCTAAAGCAAAAGGACAGGAATTCTGATTGGCGGTGTTGTGATCTTCTGGGCCTGGCTCCCCATCCTGGCTACAAGGTCTATATGGGCCTGGTGCCGCCCCCCCCCCCCCCCCCATTGTGGAACAGAGCTTCAGTGTGTCCTACCAGGAAGGTAGCTCATCTCCACCTTGGGTCGCCTGGCTCGAGGCAGGCTGAAGGACCAAGTCTGAGGTAATGGGTCCCTGCTTGGCAGGTCTGAGGGGCAGGAGTTAGGACTCTTAACAAGCTGCACGAAGGAGGATTAAGTCTTCTGAGAGCTGCCGCAGCGCACAGCCACTGGCCAGGCGCCAGACAGTGCAGTCTGGCTGATGTGGTCTGGCTGATGCCACCAGTGCTGTTCTCACCAGCTGCCTGAGCCGGTTAGATGGAAAAGTAATCCTGTTTGTGCTTCCCCACTGACACACATACGCATTGAAATGGACCGTAGCCATGAATGGAAATAGCTTCTGCTCTGGGACCAGGAGGGAGTGGACCTTGTGATATTAGTGTTCCATAACTAGCATAACCATTCAAGAAAGAGGTTGCTAGGACAGGATAAGGTTTTCTGCAAATTGACTGGTACTGAGAAATTGCCAGATTTTTACCAAAGTCGGGATTCTCCAACTCCTTCTTTTTATCTCTGGGTAGAATCTTGCATTTACTCCAAGTGATTTTTTTTTTTTTAAGATTTTATTTATTTATTTGGCAGAGAGAGAGGGAGAGATCACAAGTAGTCAGAGAGGCAGACAGGGGGGTGGGAAGCAGGCTCCCTGCTGAGGAGAGAGCTCGATTCAGGGCTCCATCCCAGGACCCGGAGTTCATGACCTGAGCCGAAGGCAGAGGCCTTAACCCACTGAGCCACCCATGTGCCCCCCAAGTGATTCTTTATAGGAGAACCTTGCAGTGGTGGGGAGGTGCCTTCCTCTGAAGGATATGTGTAACTGTGCATTTGTAATTTCTTGAGGGGCTGTGGTCAGCTGGCATTGGCTAGCATTTTGCTTGGCAGGAAACAGGTTCAAGGCAGAGCTCCTAGTGGCCATTACTGTGTCAGAAGCATAAATAACAACTTCCTCTCAGCTCTGTCCCCATGGCATCAGCAGGAAAGTATGTTTCAGAGTTCACCTAGGATGTGGGCTGAGTGACACTATAAACTGACAAACAGATGGCCAGGTGCTGAGAGAGTTATCTTGGCTCTGATTTGTTTCGGGGGTGAAATTCTTTGGAAAAACCACTTCTGGAAATCTGACTTGAGACCCAACCTGAGGGTCACATGGCGTTCGGCTGCTTCTGCAGAGAGGGCAGTGTTGGCCTGCTGATTAATACCTGCCAGAGTGTGGAAGTGGGGTGCCCCTGTGGCGAACCAGTCCGGGCAGGCCCAGCGGTGCTGGTTGACTGGGCCTCTGCCCCATGGTTGGTGAGCAGGGGCAGCTGTGGAGCAGAGTACTTGAGATCTTCGCAGCCCCAGGTGACCTCCAGCTGACTGACCAGGCCACCATCCACTCTCCTGTGTTACCACAGGGATGAAGATGATATTGGCACTTGCCTTGTTGGGCTATTGTGAGGATTAGCTAAGCAGGTACAGCTCTAGTGCCCAGCAGAGAGCACCAGCCCAGGATGTGGCAGGTACATACTGACAACTTGCCTAGGCCCTGGTGTGGGTGAGTGTGTTGATGGCTTGCACAAAGCTGGTCACAGTATTTCATTAGAGAATTCTTAAGGCTTCCAGTTAACCTGCACTGCTCTCGTTTTCCCTGGTGTCTTGCTGCCCAGGTGCTGTGTCACATCGGGGTGAACATGACAAAGTGGATGTGGGATCCTTCGGCTTTGTGGGCCCTTGGGAGTCTAGGACTTCATTTGGAACTACAAGTACAAAATCTGTTGTCCACAGCCCATTAGGTTAACTCAGCCTCTTGTGATGGATAGAAATACGCTCAAATTAGCCTCTTTCTGGGCAGTTGTATATGGCCTTTCTCTTGCATGTCCTCAGTGTCCCAGAACCAAGCCTACCGATGTCTATTTCTTTCTGTCTTAACCTTCTAATCTCCAGGAAACAAAACTTGCTGTTAATTTGAAAAGCATTATAATTGTGTTGTCTGCTAAATGCTGTCTCTCCTTAAAATTTTCTGAGATCATTTAGAGGAATTGGGATGTTAGCAAATAGTATTTCTGAAAGCAGGAATGTTTAATCAGGGGTCTGCTTAGGAAAAGAATTTGCATTTTTATTTTCATTAACTCAGAAGTTCCTAAACTTTCTGGTTCACAGCATCCTTAGCATCTCTGATTTTCGTGATGTTCCTAGGCCGAAGGAAATACTGAACAGTTTTGTTTATTAGGCAGTTTAGATACAGACAACTGAATAAGTACTAATGTCCCAACAGCTGTACAGCTGTTTGAAGAAATAAAACAGGTAAATTGAAAGGGAAAATATTACAACCTTTCATAATCACAGTTACTCCCTAATGGAATGTGCGTGCCTGTTGGGTACTGCTTAACTGCTCACACCTTAGAACCAGCTCCAATACCTGCCCCCTGCATTTCCTGTTCCATACCGGGTTTATGTGGTATTTACTTTTTTTAAAAAACATTTTTTATTAATTACATTTTCTTTCTTTCTTTTTTTTAAGATTTTACTTATTTATTTGACAAGAGAGATCACAAGTAGAGAGGTAGGCAGAGAGAGAGGGAAGGAGGTAGGCTCCCCGATGAGCAGAGAGCCCGAAGCAGGACTCAATCCCAGGACCCTGAGATCATGACCTGAGCCGAAGGCAGAGGCACAACCCACTGAGCCACCCAGGCGCCCTGGTATTTGCTTTTTTAAAAAGATATTATTTACTTTTAGAGAGAGCAGTAAGAAAGAGAGAGAGAGAGTCTTAAGCAGACTCTGCGCTGAGCACAGAGCCCAATCTGGAGCTCAGTCCCACAACTCTGAGATCACGACCTGAGCCTAAATCAAGAGTTGGATGCTTAACTGATTGCATCACCCAGGCACACCTGTGGTATTTGCTTTTCATTTCAGCGTTTGCTGAATGCCAAGTTTTGCACGATGTGACATTGTCAGAAGGCATATAATGCAATCTAATGTTGAAATTATCGATTGCCTTCTACCTGTAGTTCCTATAGTACCCCTCTGAGGTACCATGACACCCTTGGCACTCAGTTTGGGGACCAGGGCACTTACTGTCTAATCTCTTTTCATCTTTTTCTTTTTCCTTAAATTGGGAAATTGTTATAGGATATTAGTTGGGAATAGATCCAGGAATAGGACACCCAGTTGAATCATACAGCCTTCTTTGGGTTGGAAACAATAGGTGAAATTCTCTTCCTGTCCCTTGTTCTTCATCTAACTCAACACAGTGAATGGTGGCTCCTGCTGCTTGGCCACAGGTCAGTATTTAAACAGACAGCATTTTAAGATCTTTTAGGCTCAGAACTTTGCTTGAAGATGATGTCTACTTACTTAAATGTCTGTTTATGAGTTTCTGAGCATTCAATTTGTTTCCCCCTGATTTAGCCTTGGTGCTGAGCTATTGATTTACCCTGTCCCTGTGCATGCAATCCCCTCTTGGGTTCTCTATCTTTTGCATCTGTAAACTGCATTGGTGTAGGTGTAGTTAAAAATGAAATAGCAGGGGCACCTGGGTGGCTCAGTTGGTCAAGCAACTGCCCTTGGCTCAGGTCATGATCCTGGAGTACCAGGATCGAGTCCTGCATTGGGCTCCCAGCTCCTCAGGGAGTCTGCTTCTCCCACTGATCTTCTCCGCTCTCATGCTCTCTCTCAAATAAATAAAATCTTTTAAAAAATTTTTTTAAAAAAAGAGGGGCACCTGGGTGGCTCAGTGGGTTGGGCCTCTGCCTTCGGCTCAGGTCGTGATCCCCGAGTCCTGGGATCGAGCCCTGCGTCGGGCTCTCTGCTCAGCAGGGAGCCTGCTTCCCTTCCTCTTTCTCTGCCTGCCTCTCTACCTACTTGTGATCTCTGTCTGTCAAATAAATGAATAAAATCTTAAAAAAAAAAAAAAAGAAAAGAAAAGAAATACCAGTCAGGGGATTCCTATATTATCTACATGTTCTGAATGACCTTGGAATCTGTCCCCCATGCTCCATCCAAGCACAACCCCAACTTTGGTCCTCCACTATGTTCTCTACCCCATCTGGGCCTGGCTTGAACATGAAATATAAAAGCCCAGTGTGGTTACATGGTCCCTGTGCTTTGCCTCCTGCACCTCCCACCCTCACCACCAAGTCGGCTCCTCAAATGTGCTGGTATCTCTCCTGCCTCCAGACCTGTGCCTGTGTTCCTACATTGGTCCTACTTTCTTTTACAAGCCTGGTCCCTTTCTGCCCGTCTCTGCCTCATCTACCACGTGAGCGCACACCCTCCCTGTCCTTGGCCAGAGCACCCCAGCCCTTTTCCTTACCATAGTTGCCCGAGTATTGCTTAATCACTGGAAGAATGTCGTGTTGACCGCAGAGTCCTGGGCGTGGCACGTAGTTGACACGGGATGCCTTGGCTGAGCAAAATGAGAGTCTGGCAATCACCACATTTTTCTGTGTGAGAGCATGAGCTGCTTTCCTTTTCCAAAGTTTCAAGATTGATCTAGAACAGAATCCGCAGGGTGACATTCATGTGTGGTCAGTGTAGGGT
This sequence comes from Neogale vison, assembly GCF_020171115.1. Lineage (NCBI taxonomy): Eukaryota > Metazoa > Chordata > Mammalia > Carnivora > Mustelidae > Neogale > Neogale vison. The sequence goes on along the minus strand of NC_058096.1, from coordinate 211,946,033 downwards.
GTTTTCTGTACCCAAATCATGCACTGAACACTTGGTGGGTATCAGGAGAAGAAGAATGACATAAAGATGGCCCTGCCCTCAGGCTCCCCTGTGTGCGCTCATGGGGCCGTCAGGGAAAGCCACTTTAAACAGATCAGGGAAGCACCAGGTGCAGCAAATGAAAGGCCTGAAGGTCACAGGGAAGGGGGCCCACTATGGCCTCTGTGCTGAGTGTTGATGCTGTGGTCTGGGGGCAGTGTAGGGTGGAAGTGACTGCTGTGGGAAGAATTTAAGGTGGCAACCTTGTTGGATATTTATGTCAGAGAAGTCACCCTGGCTCTCACGTAGAGCTGCTTGCTGGTGCCTGTAGTTCTTGGCCCACAACAGACCAGAGTGTCTTTTTGGTTTCCCTCGTGTTCTTTGCTCTGTTGCAGGTGAGTGGCTTCTGGAAGTTTCATAAGGATTTTACTTTCCTGCAGTTCTGAGGGCTGAGCTGTAAGATGCAGGTTGTCTGGGCATGGCCTCTCAATGTGTGGGTGCTCTTGAGGCCTCTGACTGCGAAACAGGACATCCCAGGGATTTCATGTGATCCCTCACATTGGGGCCATGGATGTTACCTGTCATTGTCTTCACAGCCTCCTCAAACTTTCAGGTACTTGTGTCTCCCAGGTCTATCTGATCTGTTAAACTATATCATGCCTTCCATTTGAACTTCTTTCCTTATGAAATTGACCTGGGTTGTTGAAAGTGTGTGGATCTTGTGCTTAATGTTCACATTACTTAAGATGGGCGACCATTTGCACTGGACCCTTCTGGGGTTGAATGTTCATCTCGTAAATGGGGACTTCTTGTTTCCAAGTCCAACTGAAACTTCAGGGCCACCGTGGCTGCTTAGGCCTGATCTTTCTGCTTCCTGGATAAGTTATTTTCTGTACCTCAGTTTCATCATCTTTAAAATGGAGATAAGACCAGAAGCAATCTCAGAGTTGTTTTGAAGATTTAAATACTACTGTATATCAAACGTGAGAACACTGGCTCGGAAGGATGTTTTGGCTTTTGTGGTGAAGGTAGTAGTTTAAACCACAGAGATGAGGCAAAGTTTAGCGTCAGACTTTCTGTAGCAAAAGCTCTGTTCATCTGGTGAACAAAAAAACACAGCTTCGCTTGGCTCAGGGGCCCATCTGGGCCTGGCTTGAAGGTGAAGTAAAGTGGTTATGTACAGAGCCCTCTATCCCCTGGCCTCACTGAGAGTCTGTTTGGAAAGAAAAAAAGGCAACAGCGCAGCCCACAAGTTCCAGAAATCAGTTAACCTTGATTTCATCTTGCCTCCAGGACATTGCCCGAAGATTTCCAGAATGTCACTGCTTAATGGAAAAATGTGTGGGACTGCTTCCTCCCAGTGGGATATGCTTGGCTCCCTGACATGTGTCCTTGTGGCTGACAGGGTTCCTCCACTGCCCTGGGTCCAGAATGTCTCCCCTAGGATGGTGCCACTGCTGCCCCTTGCCTGCTGCAGCTTACCTGGCATGTGCTTGTCTGGGTAATTCTGCATTGCTTTCTAGGAGAAATTGAAGAGCGGAAACCAAACTGCATATCATTCTTTATCCTCACTTAATGCCACCCTCCCTCCAGGGCTCACGTCAGTGCATCCGGCCTCCCTTCATGATGGGGCCACATTTACACTTGTTCCCTTTTAGGACATTTTGGTCCTACTGCGTGGAAACTCTCTCCTAGCTGACTCCAGGACTCCTTAAAAACCCCACCAGCATATTTTCTTCTCTGTGATGCTGCCTCCCTGTTGATAACTTGTTATCCAAGCACTCAAGTCCTGTATCTCTCTGTGCCTGGTCCATGGCCACCATACAAAGGATCCTTGCCAGCTGGCACATTGTCCATGTCATTCTTCTGTTTCCCCTTCCTGCCTCACTGGCCCCACTCCAGTTTCTGTAGTTGCCCAGTAAATGATTACTCCCATCCACCTACCTGTTGAGGATTTTTGAGGGAGTGCTCCAAAGTCCTGTGCATGGGTTCCCGTCCTCCCTCCCTGCACTTTCCTGCAAACCTTCCTGATCCACTGGCTTCACCTGGAGCCTGCAGTCGGTCTTGGCTGCTCCGCTCCAGAGAGAAAGTATTTGGGGTTTTTTTTTGTTTGTTTTGTTTTTAATCTGTTTACTATTTTGTTTATAGTACTTTTATTTTGAAAGGAAACTAAATCAGAAGCCACACATGGGTTTCAGTAAAATTAAATATCGTGAGAACAAAACAGCATTGTTAAAGTCTATGTGGATGATCATATGGTGCACCTTGTGCACAGCCTTTTACACTGGCATCAGATGGGGACTCTCCTTGTCAGCCCTGGAATGAGTGAAATGAAAACCGGGGAACACACACCAGGTGATTAAATGCCATCCACCTAAAGCCTGCCCTGTGAACCCTCCCACAGCCCCACGGGAGCCCCTGCATGTCGCTCTCTGGGAGCGACATTTGCCTCTCTGGGATTGAGGTGCCCTTTTTATTGATTAAAGCTCAGAGGTTGGCAAAACCCTCTTCTGTCTTTCTTGCTGCTCACCTCAGCAATGAAGGCACACTTTTTGAAGGCTTCCATGCATGGCCGAATGCAGCTTCTGGGATGCTTCCTCCCTTCTTCCATGTCCTACTCAATGATGTGTGAGATTCACCCTGGCCCCTAGGTTTCTCTCCCTCTGTTCTTGCCTCTGAGAAGGCTCTTTCTGATGGCTCCACACCTTATCCCATCCTTTGGGTGCTTCCCTTCCCTCGATCTGTATGTGGCCTTCTTCCTGCTCCCATTGGGGTGCCTTTACTCAGCTCACTGGCCTCTGGCTCCCATCCTGTCCTTTCTTAGCTGCCAGCTGGGCTCACCTTATGCACCCCTTATGTGCCTCTGTCCCAGCTGTCTTGCCTTGATTCATGCCCAAGCACTTCTTTCCAGAACCACATGGCCGTTAGTTCTGGCCAAAGTCCCCAAAGTCTGAAGCAGGCCTATCCAGTTACATCTGCCTTTGGAAACTATTATAGTGCACAGTATTCCCCATTTTCTTCTTCTTCTTTTTTTTTTTTTAACAGTATTCTCCATTTTCAAATGAAGTTCATTTGGGGAAATGCCCCTCTCTTGTACTACGAGTTCCTGGAGCACCACTCTTATGAGGTGCTCTGCAGGCTGCTGCCCAGTTCCCCACCTCCAGTGCCCCCTCAGGCTTTGATGCCAGATGACTGGTTTCAGCTCTGGGTGCTCCTTCCCCATCTTTAGCACCATGCGAGAGGTACCAGGAAATGGCTTCATATCTGCAAAGCCCCCCTACTCTTCTGTAAGTGTTCTTCCTGGGCTAGTATTCTCCCTGTAGAGTATACCCATCATAGAGGTTGCCATAGGAGCCTCCCTCCCCTTCTCAAATCTCTGGAGGACCCTGAGAGGGCACAGACTAAAATATTCACCTGGTGTCTTGGACACAGTTGGGCCTCATTAATACTTAAGTTTAGCTTCGGATACTAAAGGCCACACCTAGACTCCTTTACATTGCCCTGCTAAAACATACCCTCCTCCAGGGCCTTGGGTAATAGCCCTAGTGTTTCTCCACAGTGTCTTCCCTCCTGTGGGATATAAAGGATTAGTGAATTATCTAGTTTTGGGTTTTGAGTGTTTGTCATCCCATCTGTGAAAAACCAAAAGGCATTCATCGATCTTTTACTTGTTCGGTGAAAAAGAATAAAGAACAGTCTTTCCTCTTAAAGCAAACATGGATTCAGTTCTCAGACTGAGTCTGTAAGATTCAGGGTCTTGCATGTGATGGCCTTTGCCTGTTTCTGCCTGGGTCCCCTCTCTGCAGCAGCCTTCTCCTTGTAGCAGTGTCCTCTCCACGTGGTTACTAGCCAGTTGATAGCTAGACCTGCAGTCAGCCAGAGCACCCCGGAAGGAATGCTGTCTCCTTGACCAGGTCAGTTTTGTCAGTTCTTGGGCTCACACTGCAACTGGGACGTGGGTGTGGGGGGTGGTCAGCCTCAGGCCAGGAGTTCCAGCTTGCCACAGCCTCCTAGGACATACTCAGCACTGAGTTGTATTTACACAGTAAGCTTTCCCCTCGTGCTTTTCAAATTTGGTAACTTGCCAGAACTGAACTTACAAAAACCTTTGTGGGGACTTTCGTATAAATTACACTTGGTTTGGGGCGCCTGGGTGGCTCAGTGGGTTAAAGCCTCTGCCTTTGGCTCAGGTAACCATCTCAGGGTCCTGGGATCAAGCTCCGATCGGGCTCTCTGCTCGGCAGGGAGCCTGCTTCCTCCTCTCTCTCTGCCTGCTTCTCTGCCTACTTGTGATCTCTCTTTCTGTCAAATAAATAAATAAAAATTAAAAATAAAATACACTTGGTTTGGGGGCACCTGGGTGGCTCAGTGGGTTAAGCCTCGATCTCAGGGTCCTGGGATTGAGCCCCACATTGGGCTCCCTCCGCCTCCTTGTGATCTCTGTCAAATAAATAAATAAAATCTTAAAAAAAAAAAAATAAAGATTTTATTTATTTATTTATTTGACAGAGATCATAATTAGGCAGAGAGAGAGAGAGAAGGAAGCAGGCTCCCTGCCAAGGAGAGAGCCTGACGTGGGACTCAATCCCAGGGCCCTGAGATCATGACCTGAGCCAAAGGCAGAGGCTTAACCCACTGAGCTACCCAGGTGCCCCTAAATAAAATCTTTTTTAAAAAAATTACACTTGGTTTGAATTATAAAAGAATTCATGAGCAGCCAGAGTGCCTGGTGTGTCGTATGTTCCAGAAAGAAAACCATGACAGAGCCAGTGAACTTATCCTATCTTTTTTTGTCCCCTTTGCCTACCAGAGTGTGGTTGTAAAATCTGTCTGACTTCCCAGCCAGAGAGGTTTTCTTACCCCACTGAACTCCTGGGTTTATTACTAGAGATGCTCATTACATACAGGCAGTTCCTAGATTACAGAGTTCTTATGTCAGGGACCGGGTTTAAAGGTGAAACTTCCTTTTTCTTGCCAGTAGAAAAGTGTCAGAAAAACAGTGGACAGAAAGAATGCCAAATAGTACATGTTTGAACAGATGTTTCTTCTCATTAATAGAGTGTGGGAACTCTCAGCACTGCAAGTAAGGGGTGGGTTAGTGTGTTTCTGGAGGGCAGTTTGGCAGTAACAACATGGACTCGGGATGTGTGGTTTTGTTAGAGTAACTGGACCAGGTGCACAGAGTTGCCGTTGCGAGGATGCTCGTGACAAGATTTGTGTTGTTGGCATGTCCTGAAGCAGGGGTCGTTTGTGTGAGGGGAGGGCACAGGATGGGGTGCTGACACAGGCATTGAGCTGAGGGTCTTGCACCCGTTGTGCCGGTCACAGAGGTGCCCTTTTTTATAGCTCTCTAAATAAGCTTTGAAAACAGTTAATAAAGTGGTAGGTTGAGTGTGGATTCATTTTTAGGTTATCAGCAGTTACCCTGTAGGATTTCTTGAATCAGCAAATATGCATTATTTTCAGTTACCAAGGAGGTGTTCTCAGTGAGTGTGAGGCTTCACCCTGTGGACTTAGCAGTGGACTAGGTGGGCTACTCTCCCTTCCTGTCCCCAATCACCAAACAGAATTACTGACTTTTCTTGATATTTCATGAGCTACAGGTGCAAAGAATTCTAATGTAAAGGATATATTTGGGGGCTTGCAAATCATCCTCTCTCCCACATTGGCGGGGTCCCTTAAAAATTCTCATTTGTCATGAAAACCTGGTTTGTTGCTTATTCTGCCCCTTTTTACGTGGATTCAGTATGTGTCCACGGCCCTTGCCTGCACCTGGTCAGTTCCTTTCTCTGAACCCTGTGTCCCTCATGCCCCTCCCCGTTGGTGCTTGATCCCTCTTCCCTGCTGTCGGATACATCTTTGAGGGAAGCAGATACGGGGCCCTTTTGGTCGGTGCATGGAGTGGCTCTCTGGTCAGCCTGACAGCTTTCCACCAGAGGAGCTCAGCCCTTGGAGCCCACAGCCATGTGTTACTCTGAGTGGTGCCCATCTGAATGCCTGGTTTCTGATGAAGGCTTTTCTCTTCCCTTGTAGAGTGCCCAGTGAAGAATGTGATGGGATCAGTAGCATGTCTGCGGAGAGCGGCCCTGGGACGAGATTGAGAAATCTGCCAGTAATGGGGGATGGACTAGAAACTACCCAAATGTCTACAACGCAGGCCCAGGCCCAACCCCAGCAAGCCAACGCAGCCAGCACCAATCCCCCGCCCCCAGAGACCTCCAACCCCAACAAGCCCAAGAGGCAGACGAACCAACTGCAATATCTGCTCAAAGTGGTGCTCAAGACACTATGGAAACACCAGTTTGCGTGGCCTTTCCAGCAGCCTGTGGACGCCGTCAAGCTAAACCTCCCTGTGAGTAACCTGGGCAGGGCCCAGGGCTGCTGTCTTCCAGGTCTCTTCCCATGTTGCTCCTGGTGAGGGTGGGCTCAAGGTCAGGGCAGAGGGTGTTGTGGGCAGAGATACCTTTGGGGCCCAGCTCTGAAACCCCAATACTCACAAGGCCCTTGAGTGAGTGGCTTCAGTTGTCCTGATGGTTGGAAATAGGAAAGGGGAAGAGAACATGCTGACTCACATAATAACTGGCTCTTAGATGTTAGGATCCAGGCGATACTATGTAGAGATATTGAAATAGGGGTGAAGGTGTGCTTGCAGCTTTCCTTCCGATTCCATAGGGGAGCTGAAGTGGGAGCAAGCATAGTCCAGGTCCCCTACTTCTCAGACATGGTTGGCTGGCCCAGTGTAAGTGGAGGTGGTTGGTCACACTGTGGAAGTGGGACTGGTTTGCTGCAGTGTCTTCTTTGGTTGGTACCGGCATCATCATCATTGTCATCACCCAGAGCACAGGGCAGGAAAAGGTAGTGGAATAGTTCCCAGGGAGTAAGCGCATGCAAGGGCTGGTTGGAGAGCGGAGGTACGGATGCAGCTGTGCCCTCAGAGGCCTCTGTGCCCGCCCTCCACCTGCTGTGCCATAGCCACAGCACACTTCTTCCTGTTCTTTTGTACCCCTCCTCTTCTCTTCCTTGGAGAGTTTTCCTAGCAAATGGTTCTGGAAATCAGTTCGTATCTCAGGGAAGAAACAGGATAGATGCTTTTTTTCCTTTTCTTTTCTTCAGAGCATCAGGGATTGATTGTCTTTAAGTTAACCCCTGCTGGGGCACCTGGGTGGTTCATTCGGTTACGAGTGACCTGCCTTTGGCTCAGGTCATGATCCCAGGTTCCTAGGATTGAGCCCTGCATCTGGCTCCCTGCTCAGTGGAGAGCCTGCTTCTCCACTGCCTGATGTTCCCCCACTTGTGCGCACACATATGTGCGCGTGCTCTCTCTGTCAAATAAATCAATCGGAAAAGAGAAAAACGTTAACCCCTGCTGTTTGCTACATCCGACACACTCCCAGATGAGGAATTATGTGATTACTGCCTTAGCCCCAGGCAGCAGCGGTCTGTGAGTGTTAGAGCTGCACCAGTGTAGGAGCCTTAGTGTCTGACCGGCATCCAGTTTCAAGAAAGATGAATACAGTAGTGTGACCCTCCTCACAGACAGAAAGTGTCTGTGGCAACTGTCCAGTTATTTCTGTCTGCTGAATAGGCGTCATGCATTTGGGAAGAGCCAAGTCAGGAGGATGCACTTCAGGTCTGGATCATGAATCGGCTCAAGAGAGGGGATGGAGACAAAAGAGGGTCCTTTCAAGATCTGGGCTTCAGAGGCCACTCTTTTCTGTTGACCATGAGAAGGAGTAGAGGCAGACAACCTGTCACTGGGGGAGGTTCTTGGGAGAGCTTGCTACGATGGCATAACCTCGGTCTGGGCTAGTGGGCTAGACTGGGCCAAGGCCAAGCCACGCAGTGTCCACAGGTGAGGGTGATCTCAGAGTAAATGCAAAGGATGGGGACAGAAGGAGTGGGGGGGGGGTGGAATGCAGGGGGCGTGAAGCTTTGACAGCACCAGAGGGTGGTGGGAGGCCTACAGAAGAGCCAGGGGAAACACCAGCAGAGAGCAGTCCCCCCACCCCCGCCCCGTTCCCACATCAGAGGCTACAGGGAGGTCAAAGAGATGAGGATTCCGACCTGACCCTCCTGTTGGCCTTTAGGAGGGCATTGGTGACCTTAGGAAGATGTGACGCAGAAGTAAAAACCAGATTCCCGACGGTGTGAATGAGAAGGTGAGGATGCGAAGCCATCATTTCAAGAAATTTGGCTTTGAAGGGAAAGCGCGGCAAGGCGAGAGTGGAGGAGGGGTTGGTTTGTTACAGGAAGATACAGAGGGCTTAGAGGGTGAAGACAGAGGAGAAGGGGGCGGTACTGGGGGACCTGAGATCCCGAGGAGGCAGTGTCCCAGCCAGCGGTACAGACATGGGTGTGGGTGGTCTGTAAGGCCCAGTGGTTGGGGAGTTAGAGGTCATTCCAACATGGAGGTCAGGCTCCCCAGAGGTCACAGGGTGAATCTCTGTCTCTGTGACTGTTGGACATCACCATCACCCTCAGCAGCTCTGACTAGGAAGAAGAGGCCTTTGGAAGGTGCCACTGGTCTGGTGTCTTCAGGAAGGTGGGAGAGCAAGAAGCTGGCCCAGAGAAGCAGGGCAGGGCTGGTCAGCTGAGAGCCACGTCATGCTTAAAGCCTGGTTTTCCGGGGACCTCTCCCCCTCCTTGAGGAAATGTTAATATAGCCACCAAAAGAAGGGTTCCTTCTTTTTCTCTTTTCTGACACCTTCCAGGAATCTTGACCTGAGTTTTGGCCTCTGATCTTTGCTGGACTTCTCGCTAGAATGCCTGCCTCTCTTGTTCAGTAAATGTGTATAGTTGGATTGTTAAGCCCCTAAACCCACCGCCCCCTTGTCAGTGCACTCTGCCCTCAAGCACTGTCCTGTCTGGCCTTGAGCCACTTGACAGACTATGGGCAGTTCAAGCACTTGACGCCACTGTGGGCCATAGAATAAAGTATGCACTGGGGCACATATGTTTGGCTTTGGTAGGTCTCTTGGGAAAGGTGGTCAGAGCCATAGTATAGCATAGAAAGTCTGGTGCAGTCTGTCTTCCTGGTCTCCTGGCCAGGGTACCCAGGCATGCTTGTGCAGCCCTCGTCAGGTCAGGGACATGATCTCTGCCACTCGTCATATGTAAGCTAGTTGTTTTTGTTCCTTTCTCATGGGTGTCAGAGCAACCTAAAACCTCACATGCTGTGTTCACCTTTTCAGTACTGTCCACCATTTCTAGGCAAGAGCTTGGTACTTGCTAAAGGATAGACCTGTCTTTTCTGCCATCGGTTCCCACTTGGACTTGTTCTGATATCCCAGTCATACCCAGTTACCGGAGCCTCTGAGATAGCGGGCTGTGGAGTGGGCCAGATGACACAGGTCCCCCTGCCTTGGCTCTGTTTGATCCTTCTATCTGGAAAACTGGTGTGTTGCCTCTTCTGCCCCGAAGATACCTCCTGTGGCGGTTTTTAAAAATAAACATTTAGTATAGGTTTAGATTTAGAGAAAAGCTGACAGTAGTAGAGTCTGATTTGAAGGGCTTTAGGACATCTATACCTGCCATTCAGCTCCTTCTGTTGGGCACTTGTAGAGTAAGATCTGAAGCTTTGAGGGGTGGGGTCTGTGGATTTTTTTAAACTGAGGATTGTACAGATTGTCCAGATTCCTCATTAACCTGGGTAGTTGTTCAGATATATCCAGGTACCACTAATAGATCCTTAGAAAGACTGTGTGCTAGTAAAAGAAATGGAAGTGCGATGGACTTGAGTGAAGGTGGAGGCTTCTGCTCCGTGGTTCTTCAGTATACCCAGAAGCAGGGAGTCCTTGTGCCAGGTGGACTTTACCGCTGGTTCCATAGGATTTTGTGTTTTATGGACCAATAACATTTCAAATGGTAGAGGAAAAGTAGAACTTGCCATGGGTTGTTTCTTTAGGTAAGAAGTGCTTTTAGGAAGGCTGTATGCTTTCCCCATTATTTATTAAAAACTAAAGGATTTACCATCACCACCACCAACAGCAACAACAAAAATAGAAAAAAAGCATAGATCCTCTGTAAATAGAACCTGTTCCCAGACCAGGCAGTTGATAGACTTGCACATTTCCCCTCCAGATTGCCACCCAACATTTAAGAATTCTTTCCTGATTCACTTTATCTTGGGGTTCCCCTTGAGATTGCTTGCTGAGACCATGGAAGAGCTTCGGTCTGTGCTGTGGCTCTCATCTGTGCTCCTTGAGTGAGATCCACAGGCCCACTATGAGTGCTGCATGGCCGGGGAGGTGACACTGGCCTTTTGCTCTCTTTGCTCTTCAGGATTACTATAAAATCATTAAAACACCTATGGATATGGGAACAATAAAGAAGCGCTTGGAAAACAACTATTACTGGAATGCTCAGGAATGTATCCAGGACTTCAACACTATGTTTACAAATTGTTACATCTACAACAAGGTGAGATGTGGTGGAAGATGTCCAGCTACCCTGAGGGGAGGGGAGGGGTGAAGAAGAAGGCTGGCATATCTGGAGTCTGTGGGCAGGGGTGCTTGGGAGCAGGTGGGATTAGTCTAATGGGATATCATTTGGAGAGAAATAATGGGACCCGTGGTTTTGCCTGTGACTGGGTGACTGGGTGTTTCTTTTTCGGGGAGGAGGGTGCTGGCCTTGTTTGACTTCCAAGCCGTCCTTGTTAGCTTGAAGCATGTGCTTCCGGTGCCCTTGGGATTTCAGTTCTTGAGCATGTCTAGAGAAGGTGTGAGGAGGACAGTGATGACTCATTAAAAAGTCCATTTGGGTGATGTAAATGGTCAGGAAGGAGCCTACTAAAATGTAGTTGTGCAAAGGTGTGCTCAAATTTCAATGTGAGAGAGGGTGTGCTGGGGCCCACTGCATCTGAAACTGTGGACATGACCACTGACAACTGGTGGCCATAGAATTGAATGTCCCCTGATCTCACATGTAGACCTGAAAGTCACTCCTTAACCCCGTTAGCCAAACCTTTTGGCTCGGCTGTGCCATGAAGCCAGATCATTTGTTTACAGTTCAGACCACAGATGTGATTAAAACCAACCCTTTCATATAGAACGGCTCTGGAGGGAGACCCTATACAGAACTCAGCTTTTGGCCTCTGCTGGTGTAGTGGGTAAAATTGCCCAGAAGAGATGGGTAGGTGAGTTTCTTGAAGTTTACTGTGTTTTTTTAAAGTCTTAGCTCCCACCACTAAGTTTAAGTGACATGTGCACAGAAAAGGTTCTCGGGTTAGAGCTGAGTGGGAATAGCATGTCGTAGATGAGGCAACAAGTGGGGACCCATAATGCAGTTCAAGATAGGCATGGCCCTGAGCCCCGATGAGCTGCCTTGAGGGTACACTGGGGAGCGTTATCAGAGCCCTGCTAATGTATCTGTGGCAAGAAATCCTGTGTAATGCAAGTATTTATAGTGAAGTTGAATTGTGTCAGAGGAGGGCTTCTGTCAGTGATTGGCAGGGCTTGTTAGATACTTAAGGCATTAAGATGGCTTCTCAGGCCAGAGCTTAAAAGAGGAGAGGGAGGTGCAGGTGGATGGGTGCTGGTACAGGCACATGAGCCTTCGTGATATCTGGTGGTGTAACTGTTGTGGCCCTTGAGGGTTCAGATCGGGAAGGAGCCCGACTATGATACTTGATGCTTTGGAGCAGGGAGTGGGTGGCACAGGGTGGGGAGCTCTTGCTCCGTCTGGAGAGGTGGTGAGGGCTTTCTGATGCTCACCCCTGTGTCTCCTTTTCCAGCCTGGAGATGACATAGTCTTAATGGCAGAAGCTCTGGAGAAGCTCTTCTTGCAGAAAATCAATGAACTGCCCACTGAAGAAACTGAGATCATGATAGTCCAGGCAAAAGGAAGAGGACGTGGGAGGAAAGAAGCAGGTAGGGTACCTCCGGTGCACCGAGCACTGTTGGCCTCACACTGAAACAGCAGGGACATTGGCTTTCCTGTGCCCCAGTCTTTGGTCCTTCTTCAGGTTCGGAGGGGGCAGGAGGGGAGGGTACTCTTAGTGTTGGACACGCCCCAGAGGGTCACTTGACTGGGTGACCCCCCACAAAGTAGAAGTAATTGGGCCCTGCCTTTTGATTGACTTTGGTTAAAAAGAAAGTGTAAATTTTGCAAAGCATTTTTAAGTTTTTTTAATTCTTCACTCCATTTTAGAGAAGAGAAAATTTGGCCAAGGGCAATTTTAATTCCTAATCCCTATCTTGGAACCTCAAGGTTGGTTATTTGAATTATTTTTAAGATGCTTCTGTCAGAGCCAGGCCTGCCTTATGATGCTGCTGAAGTCGACGTGAAGCCCTCCACTCTTTGCCCCTGTCTCTTAGCCTGACACGGGATTCTAAAGGCCAGCTGGCGGGGAGACAATGAAATGTTTCTGTCTAGGAAAAGCTCTACCAGCTGCCTTTTGCATCTTGCCATCCTCCACTCTGTGCTGAGGTGGCCCATGCTGTGAGTCATTTGCTTCTCTCCACAGAGGGCTTTCACCTGGCTTCCCACCCTGCTCAGAAGTGGTGGCTTCATGGGAGCAAAAGGGCTTGGCTGGATCCCAGGCAGTGCTGAGGCGTAGCCAAGGAGAGGTGGTCCTGAGGGTCACCCCTAGCTGTGGATCCGGCTAAGAGGTGTCCTGTATCCTTAACATCCAGGAGTCCTGCCCTTGTGGCCTGGGACCAGGAGTTTGGTCTGCACATGGGACAGACGCGGGGCATTGTGTGTTTGGGCTCACGCGCACAGCTGCAAGGAGGCAGTCTGAGCCGGTCACAAAGGGCAGCAGCCGTCCAGCCTCCTCCTGCGGCTCAGGGAGGTGGAAGCTTGCCAGTTTCCAGAAACCTTGGCCAGGGCTCCCTGTGTTGGCCCCTTGCCAGAATTGCTTACTCAGAAGGCAGCGCTTCTGGGAATGAGGACAGCTCTGTCCAAAAGCGCCAAGGAACATTTTTCCGCTCTCCATCTACCGTCCTGGTGCTAACTCTCAGCATGTGTTTCCTGCTCCTTTGGCCCAGGCCTCCGTGCTTATGAAGGCGTCTTTGTGCCTGATTCGGGGCTTGAAGCCAGGATGCCTTAGGAACTGTGGAATGCAGTGTGCCACTGCTCTCAGAGAACCTAAGGGCAGGTGGACCAGTTTGGCTGAGGTCTGGAGTGTTCGAGTTGTTCTGTCTCTAAGACTAATAGTCACCGTGACAGTGTGTGCCATGCGCATGCAGATGTGTGTTCTCCACATGTGACAGTGTTCCCATAAGGTCAGCCAGCGTGTGTCGGGCTCGGCTTCTAACCACCTGTCCCTTTTATGGTTGATAGGGACAGCAAAACCTGGCGTGTCTACGGTACCAAACACAACGCAGGCATCGACTCCTCCGCAGACCCAGACCCCCCAGCAGAACCCTCCGCCCGTGCAGGCTACACCTCACCCCTTCCCTGCGGTCACCCCAGACCTCATCGTCCAGACCCCCGTCATGACAGTGGTGCCTCCCCAGCCACTGCAGACACCCCCACCGGTACCCCCTCAGCCACCACCCCCACCCGCGCCAAACCCCCAGCCTGTGCAGAGCCACCCGCCCATCATCGCGGCCACCCCACAGCCTGTGAAGGTGAGCATCCTGTGCGTGTGTGTGGCCCAGCCCGGTCGTTGGCAGGCTCCTACCACCTCAGCTAGCGCGCCTTCTCCGTAACAGTGAGGCTGGCAGGAGACAATCGCTTGTCCCTGCCAGTGCTTCTTGCGGAACCTGGCCTGGTTCTCCAGGCACTTGCGGGTATTTTCTGGGGGGATTGTATAGTCTTTATTAAGTCACAACCTCGAAGCTGCTGCCCTGCTGGCCCACAGATTCCAGAGTTGAGAACCACCTCCCAGGGCCTTGCCGACCTCCTCTCCCGTATTTCTCATGTAGACTGTGCATATTTGCAGATGTTGCCTAAATAGTCTCTACAACATGCCTCCTGTGGGGGTAGGGGTTAGTGTGACGAGGCTTGGCTCTGAGTGACTTCCCTGGCGTTAAGTAGGAAGCTGCTTCTGTAGCTTTCTTTGGGCTCCAGTGAGCAGATTCTGCACTTGGGTGTGTGCTTCCTCGTGCCCCTGGCCGGGGTCCTGTCCCAGCTGCAGAGCAGAATGGTGGGACAGGGTCTGTTCTTGCCTTGGTCCTTCACCCATGGAGTTACTTTTGAGCCCTATCCCCCAAGAATGTTGGAACCCTAGAAAGGACCTGGCTTCAGAAGTGACCTGAGGGCCACCTGTGCCAGCTGCCACCTGTGACGACGCTTGTTGCACGTGTGCTCTTGGCAGACAAAGAAGGGAGTTAAGAGGAAAGCGGATACCACCACCCCCACCACCATCGACCCCATTCATGAACCACCATCACTACCGCCAGAGCCTAAGACCACCAAGCTGGGCCCCCGGCGGGAGAGTAGCCGGCCAGTGAAGCCCCCCAAAAAGGATGTACCCGACTCACAGCAGCACCCAGTGCCAGAGAAGAGTAGCAAGGTCTCGGAGCAGCTGAAGTGCTGCAGTGGCATCCTCAAGGAGATGTTTGCCAAGAAGCACGCAGCCTATGCCTGGCCGTTCTACAAGCCTGTGGATGTAGAGGCTCTGGGTCTGCACGACTACTGCGACATCATCAAGCACCCCATGGATATGAGCACGATCAAGGTAAGCAGATGCCCCTCCCAGAGCTGGGGGCGGGGCTTCCTGGGACAGAGAAGGGCAGAACCTCCCAGGCTAGTCCAAGAGGAGGGCCCTGGCCTTGGGCTCTGCTGAACTGTGCCCTAGTAGCGTCTCTCCTCCTCAGCTCAAAGAAGCCCTGCGCCCCCTGCTGGGAATTGTGGAGTCAACCTCCAAGACCGCGTGCTTGGGCATTTTCTTCTCAGACAGCACTGCTGCCCCCTTGTCTAGGGACAAGCCCACTGTCCATAGGCAGCTTGCACAGGAGATGCTCCAGGACTCGTTGAGGGTTGGTGACTTTGCCAGGCTGTGTTATGCAGGGGGCCTTGTTGTCACCTCTCTGTAAGAGGCACACAGTGCTGGCATTTTCATTGTAGTATTATCTTGAGACCGTTTTGATTATGTTTGTTTATTTTTTATTTGTAATTTTTTTAAGATTTTATTTATTTGACCAAGAGAGAGATCACAGGTAGGCAGAGCAGCAGGCAGAGAGAGAGAAGAAAGCAAGCTCCTTGATAAGTAGAGAGCCGGACGTGGGGCTCAAGCCCACGACCCTGATATCATGACCTGAGCCGAAGGTATACACCCAACCGACTGAGCCACCCAGGCGCCCCATGTTTGTTTATTTTAAACTGTTTTGCGTTTTTTTTTTTTTTTTAAGATTTTATTTATTTATTTGACAGAGAGAAATCACAAGTAGACAGAGAGGCAGGCAGAGAGAGAAGGAAGCAGGCTTCCTGCCGAGCAGAGAGCCCGATGCGGGCCTCGATCCCAGGACCCTGAGATCACGACCTGAGCCGAAGGCAGCGGCTTAACCCACTGAGCCACCCAGGCGCCCCCTGTTTTGCGTTTGTTTTTGTTTTTTTTTTTTTTTAAAGATTTTATTTATTTATTTGACAGAGAGAGATCACAAGTAGACAGAGAGGCAGGCAGAGAGAGAGAGGAGGAAGCAGGCTCCCTGCCGAGCAGAGAGCCCGATGTGGGACTCGATCCCAGGACCCCGAGATCATGACCTGAGCCGAAGGCAGCGGCTTAACCCACTGAGCCACCCAGGCGCCCCTGTTTTGCGTTTTTATTTGGGAGTGGAATAAGCCTGCCAAACATGGGACAGGCGGGGGTGGGGCACAGTACTTGTGGTCCCCTCCCACTTTTTTTTTTAAAGATTTATTCATCTTAGAGCACGTAAGCGTGTGGGGAGGGGTTGAAGGAGAACGAGGAGAGGGAGCGAGAAACTTCAGTAGTCTTCTAGCCGAGCGTGGAGCCCGACTTGGGGCTTGATTTCATGACCCGAGGTGAATCCAAGAGTCGGACACTTAACCATCTACTCCACCCAGGGGCCTCTGGTTGTGTTCCTTCTCAGTGTCCTGTCCTGTGTCATCAAGATAAGTGTATGTCCAAAAAAAAAAAAAAAAAAGATAAGTGTATGTCAGGTCAGAACTTGTCCTAGTCCTCCCCTTACAGTCTGGCTTAAGCTCTGCCTCCATTTATTCTGTGTCCTCTTTCCCCATAGCCCATCACAGTGACCAGGGTGGGTGGGGTTGACGTGGTAGCAGGGCCTTTCCCAGTCCCGAGATTTGCTCTTGAGTGTCTCCTTGTCCACTTGACATAGAGAAGAACCAAGGTGTTGATGACCTCTCCTCTGCTCCACTGAGAAGTCAACTTGCTCCTACGGACAGCTCTTCTGGCATCACATCCCCATTGGAGCAGGGGCAGACATAACAAGACCTGTCTTGTCTTTTCAGTCTAAACTGGAGGCCCGTGAGTACCGTGATGCTCAGGAATTTGGTGCTGATGTCCGATTGATGTTCTCCAACTGCTACAAGTACAACCCTCCTGACCATGAGGTGGTGGCCATGGCTCGCAAGCTCCAGGTAAGGTTCTGGGGAAGCTCTGAGCACAACATCCTGTGGTAGGCAGGCTGGAGTCCTGGGTAGGCCAGATCTCCATGGGCCTTTGTATGTTTTACATCTTTCTTTTGCTTTGGTATGACGCTGTGTTGTTTTGAAGATGAGCTCAAGTCAGGATGACATGTCATTTTACATTGAGATTATTTCATTGTAATTAAAGCAGGGTGGTTAGTTTGGGTCTTGGGTACTTGGGGTTTTGTTCTGGGGTGTCCCACTGAAAGTCCCCTGCCCAGTAACTGCATTTTGCTGCCCTTGGCCAAGAAGAAGGCACATGCTGTGAATGGCCCAGTGTGTCTCCACAAAACAGACCTGTCTCACATTGGTGGATGACACTCTTAAAAAGTAGTCATGTTGACAGAGTTGTGAGCTGAAGTAACTGTTTTCCTATGGGCGCTTCTTCACTGAAGCCTTGAAGTTTTTTGCCCTATAGCTGCTTGTTGGCATTCTGGGAGGCCACATTTCCCTTAGGGTTGTCAGTGGGGATTGTGGCACCTTTAGGTTGAGCCAGGCGGTGCACACGGTCAAGCAAGTATAGGTGGAACGGAGGGGGACAGATGACCACATAATGTATGAACTAACTTCATTTTGCTCCATTTAAAAAAGGAAAAGTGTGGGGCGCCTGGGTGGCTCAGTGGGTTAAGCCGCTGCCTTCGGCTCGGGTCATGATCTCAGGGTCCTGGGATCGAGCCCCGCATCGGGCTCTCTGCTCAGCGGGGAGCCTGCTTCCTCCTCTCCCTCTCTGCCTGCCTCTCTGCCTACTTGTGGTCTTTCTCTGTCAAATAAATAGATGAAATCTTAAAAAAAAAAAAATAAATAAAAATAAAAATAAAAAATAAAAAAGGAAAAGCATACCCAGATTTCAACAGTGCTTATCTTAGGGTAGAGAGATCAGGGGTTAAGAATTACGGAGAATTGAGCACCCGGCTCAAGTGAGCACCCGGCTGGCTCACTCAGTGGAGTCTGCCACTGTTGATCTTAGGGTCATGAGTTTAAACCCTATACTGGGTGTGGAGATTACCAAAGGGAAAAAAAAATCTCTTAAAAATACGGAGAATAGGGGTGCCTGGGTGACTCAGTGGGTTAAGCCTCTGCCTTTGGCTCAGGTCGTGATCTCAGGGTCCTGGGATCGAGCCCCCCATTGGGCTCTCTGCTCAGCAGGGAGTCTGCTTCCCTGTTTCTCTGCCTACTTGTGCTCTCTCTCTGTGTCAAATAAATAAATAAAGTCTTTTAAATAGCATATGAGAATAAATCTATATTTAGTACTTTTATATAACTTTTTAAAAAATTCTTTAAAATTACACATGTAAACAAACATTTCCGGCCTTTTCTCCCCAAGACCCTGGGTTACTCCTGCTCTCAGTCAGGACCGGCCCTGGGCTGCGTTACCTGCCATCACGAGGGGGCAGGCAGTTTGGTCGGAGCCCAGTGCCAGTTTGCACATCTCCTGTCCTACTCCTACCTAAAGGCTGGGTGAACGGTGGTTCCTCACACCTGGGTTTCCTGGCCATCTGTGGAGTGCTTCCAGGGCAGAAGTGAGTACTAGCCTTTGGCAGTTTGTGGATCTGTTCTGCTCAGAGGCTGCCTGAGCCCTTTTGCTCACCTGTCTCCTAATGCCGTTAGCTCCACATGTTGTCGCAGACTCACCATCATAGTGTCTCCTACCTCCACACACTGTATCCAAGGCGTGGTCTTTCCTGTTCCTTCACTTGGCCCGTGGTCTGGGTCTTGGGCCACCTTTGGTTCGAAGGGTGTGTCCCGAAGTTCTTATGGTAGATTAAAAAAACTTATTACTAGTATGAACCTGGCTGTTGTTATTTTAATGGCACACCCAGCCTCAAATGTTCTTACAGTTTCTACTGTTTGTTTTTCGGTCTTTTTTTTTTTTTTTTTTAAAGATTTTATTCATTTATGAGAGAGCGAGCACAGGCAGACAGAATGGCAGGCAGAGGCAGAGGGAGAAGCAGGCTCCCTGCTGAGCAAGGAGCCCGATGTGGGACTTGATCCCAGGACGCCGGGATCATGACCTGAGCCGAAGGCAGCTGCTTAACCAACTGAGCCACCCAGGCGTCCCGTTTCGGTCTTATTTTTGCTGAGGTTTTTTGTTTGTTTTTTTGTGTTTTTTTTTTTTTTTTTTTTTTTTTCAGATGGGGGGTGGCTTTTAATTTGGTGCTCTCTGGTTTCTTCACAAAGCTGCCCTTTGTTTACTTCTGCATTTCTCATCCTTAAAGGAGCTCAGACTTTATAATTTTATGTCAATTCTCCTGTGTGGCCACCAGGTGGCAGTGGTGCCCTCAGATCTGTCTTCAACTTCCTCTTGTGAGGACTGGGGAAACCCATACCCTTTATTTGCCCTCTTACAAACAGCTAAACCAAAACAAGTTCTCTCTAAGCACCAAGATTGCTATTCTGAGCTACTTTACTTTAAAAATAACAGAAAAGCGAATCCTCTAGTATATTCTAGTGTGCTCTCCAATTTCTGTGCCTGTTTCAAGTGTTTTGGTTTTGGTTTTTCTTCATTTTTCTCCTGGGAGTGGCATGAACATGGCCTAAACATGCGGTTTACCCATAGCAAGAGCGCTGAGCTGTTTTCCATACAGTACCCTTTTTCTGGACACTTTTTGTTCCAGACACCAGGCTGGACTAGATGAGGTCCTTTCCCTGGAAGAGGGTGCATTTCAAGCAGGGGCAGTGCCTGGGAGCCATTCGGTATGGGGCTGCCTCTGCCCCTAGCCTGCTTTGCCCACCTCAGGGTGGGTTGCAGTGTTACCGGAAGTAATGTCACTTCTCCATTGCCACAAGGCAGGTGGAGGTATCTGCTTCAAGTGCAGAGTTGCTGTGAAGGGCTTCTTGTCTGGAAGGGAGTTGCTGTGCCTGTGTCATTTTAGGCTTTTTCCTCTGCTTTTTAAAGCTTTCCTGGATCAGCATGCTTTAGATGGCTAGATTGTCCAGAAGGGAGGAGGAGCAACAAAGTCCCTGTCCTTGTTTGCCTCTTTAAGAGGTGTTAGACCTGCCTTCTCTTAAGTAGGCTGTGTCCAGGGACTGAGATTTACCTGAGAAGTTATATGGAAAACAGTCCACTGTGTTTTCTTCTTCTGGTTTCTAAAGTCCAGGCCTTTAGAAAAAATTCACATCCCACCACCTGGCAGCCACGGTCACAGAGATAGCCAGTAGTGTCTGGACTCAGGGTTGCTTCGGCCCAAGGGTGGCTTGGGCTAAGGCCTGCCAGCCTACCTGGTAGGCCCAGAGCTGCTGGTGGTACTCTCCACTGCTTGTCATGAAGTGAGGAGTCACTTAGGATATTTTGGTACTCATGTAGATCACCAGACTTACATTTCAAGAAAAAGTGAAAATTCAAGGTGGTATACAATTATTTTTACAGCAAGGAAAAATGAAAATTGCATTGGGATATCCTGCATTAGATCTCAGAGGCAGGAAGCTTTTGAGGTGTGCATAAATGTATGTGTCTGGATGTCCACTCATGGCTGCATCTCCAGCATCTGGCACCTAGTGGCCTGCCACTGCCTGCATTCTCCCCACCACCACCCCCATCCCCATCCTCTGGGCCTTGGTATGCCCAGGTGTGGCCACGCCCCACAGCCACATCCAGACTTGGCCTCCCTTGACCTTTGGGCACTCCAGCAGCTGTCTTAATTAGAGGGGGTCGTGGGGTGTGCTTCCCCATGAATCTGATGCAGCCCAGAGTAGGTGACCCAGTGAACCTTCTGCCAAGAGGAGAGGCATGCTCTGAAACCAGCATGCTTTGCTGATTGATGCTTAGAGTCTTGGTGTGGGTGGAGGCGATGGCATAGGTGGGAGAGCTGGCTCCACCTGGAGACCTTCCCAGTCCTAGTGTGGGAGGCTGAGCCCCTATTCCCTAGAGAATGCTGCTTGTTGGTATTCACTGCCCCGCATCAGCACTGTCCTCCCTCACAAGACCTTCGGCCGAGGTGCGTTTCATTTGGTTTTGGCATCCTCTTGCCTGGCTGCACACCCTTTCCACCCATTCTCCAGCTGGCCACTGGGATGAGCACCCGGATTCATGAGTCACACCTTTCTCTCCTTAGAGCCATCCTTGCTAGATCTTTGTAGCTGTTGGCATCTTGTCTCCCACTCCTCCTGAGCTTTCAGGTTTCTCACAGGCTTTCCGCCACCCCCTTTCTGTTTCCACCTTAAGCACCTTAGAGCACTTTACAATTTTTACGTTCACTCCTTGAGGGCAAGGAGCACATCGTTTGTGTTTACCATTCAGCAGTCCCCGGCAAGTGCTAGCCTATCTCAGAGACTTGGGAAGGTTCTTCTGCAGTAGCCTTCAGCTCACTGGCAGTCAGGCCAAAGTACATGTCCCAGGATGTCCCCCACTGGAGCCAGAGCAGATGGGAGGAGGACAGGTCTTGTAGCTGGGCGTGTCCAGGAAGCCAGAAGCCCCAGCTTGCAGGCCCTGCAGTGCTTTCCCAGCCAGCCCACCTGGCCTCCTGTCTTGTGCTCTTCTCTGTTTATGGTCTTGGAATGGCAGGGCCCTAGAGTATCCTTGAAGTGGAAGGAGGCCTCGGGATGAGTTCTCTTCCTCCCCCCCCTTTCCACAACAGCCACAACGTGTTGGGGAGCAGCAGGATGTCCTTGTGGCAAGGGTCGTGTTGTCTGGCAGCTGGCAGGAGAGGCTGGGTGTACGTGGATAAGTGGCATGAGGCAGCTCCCACCTAGTCAAGGCTCATCTCCCAGCAGCACCGAGTACTTGGCCGTGCTTCCCACTCTCCTTCCTGGTGGGGTCCTGACACTTCAGGCACACTCCTTTATCCTGCGCTTTGCCCATATCCAGGGCACTGTGAGGCACGTCTCTTCAGCAGCCTGGGCAGTGACAGTCTCTGCGCATCCCCTGGGTGTGTAATTCTCCATTGCCCTCAGACCTGCTTCAGAATTTATTTCTGTGTGAATTATAAAGGCATTACCCTTTCATCACTTAGTCTGGTAGCAGAACCATTTAGACAGCAGTCTAGGTTCTCACCTTACTAGGAGGAGGAGCTCCCTTGAAGGAGGCTGAGGTGGGTGGAGGGGACAGCACTGCAGTTGGGGACAAACCTACTCTGTTGCTGGGGTCACCATTCCCAGCTGCCTTGGGGCGGGGAAACCTGAAGTTGTGTTTCCAGAGATATAAGGGAGAGGTTTCTAGGGCCAGCTTTGTCAAGTGGACCCTAGTTTGTTTGATACAGCAGCTCTGGAGCTTGCTCCCGCGGCCCTCTTGGGCCGTGCTGCTCCGAAGTATCGACTCACACTTGAGGAAGGCCTCCTTCTTACAGGAGATGACATGTTGACAAACGTTTTCCAGGCTTAAGGCAGGTCCTAACATCCTGCTGGGAAGGTAGCTGTGTTCCCTTCACTGCTGTCCTCTGTCCTGAGTCATTATTGGATTTATGGTCCCAGAGCCCTCAGGGTAGGAAGGGACCCACCAGCTGGCTGATGAGGCAGCACAGAAGGACCCATGTGCCCAGGCGGAGCTGTTGCCCCCAGGCTTTGTGACCCCACGTGGAGTACCATCAGATTCTTGGGTCTTAGAATTTGAAGGTCTCAGTCTCCCATCAAGGGATCCTGTCTTAATAGCCCTGGGACCTTTGCTTGGGTCACTGGCATCTCACAAGACTTAACTCCCTCCTGCAGCCCATCCTCCAGAACCCCCATAGCCATTCTCCTATACTTTCCCACCTTGGCCGGGCATGCCCTGGAGACACCTCAGCCAGTGGCATGGCTGTGCTCAGTTACATGCCCTACAGGTAATTTGAGGAATAGGGAGGCGGACGCAGATGTGCCCACTGTAGCAGAGGTTCAGTCGCCTCACTGGACATTGGCTCCGTACCAGGCACGTTTACTGCAGGGCTGGGCCATTGCATGTTCTGTTTCTTTCGCCTGGAATGGTGTCCAGAACTATAGAACACACCCACTTCCTGCAGGAGGATGACTCCGAGGTGTGTAGAAGCTCCTTTTCTGTTCACTGCTGTTGCTTGGTGCCTGGCCCTGGCATCCAGAAGGCTCCCTCAGGAAGTGCTGAGTAAGCACCGACCTGATGAGAGCCTTAGGGCACTCTTTGTGGGTCCCTCCTTTGACCCGTCATCTATCTCCAGTTCCCAAGCAGCCACCCTCAGTGGGCCAGCTGCCTCCTGTGACCTGGGTCACATGTACATACCTGGGCTGTCTCTCCTGGGGAATGGGGGCCAGGCCATGGCAGGAGCATATTTCATTTAAAAGTGAAGTTTGTGAGGAGCGTTGGAAGAGCTGGCAAGGGGCCTTGGCCCACCCCTTGCCTCACCCCTTGCCTTAGTGGGCAGGGTAGGGGGTGGTCATCATCAGCCCAGCCCTCTTTGACCCTCCTGCTTGCTTCTTCTTGAGTCAACCCTAGCAGCCAAGGACGCTGTGGTGATGCTGAGCCACATCCCAGGCAGCCCCCTGCCACACATGCCTGGGCACCTGGGAGCCCTCATGGGCATGGCTTCTCCCCCACCAGGATGTGTTCGAGATGCGCTTTGCCAAGATGCCAGATGAGCCAGAGGAGCCTGTGGTGGCTGTGTCCTCCCCGGCAGTGCCACCCCCTACCAAAGTGGTGGCCCCACCCTCATCCAGCGACAGCAGCAGTGATAGCTCCTCAGATAGTGACAGCTCCACTGATGACTCTGAAGAGGAGCGAGCCCAGCGGCTGGCAGAGCTCCAGGAGCAGGTGAGGATGCAGGCGGTCCCATTCACAGTCCCCCAGAATCCATGGCCTGGGCAGTCAGTCTCTCCCCACAGGTCTCCATGACATGGGGAGTTCCAACAGGAGCAGGATTCCCACTGGTCCCCCTGTGCCGGGTGCACATGCATTCTAAACACACAGTTAACCTTTGAGCAGTGTGAAAGCATCTGTGCTTCAGAAATCAGTGTATAATTTTTAACTCCCCCAGAAAACTTAAGCAGTAGTCTGCTCTTGACCAGAAGCCTTACCTGTAATGTAGTCGATGAGCTTATGCTTTATAGGTTACACTCATTACGTACTGTATTCTTAACAATAAAGTAAGCTGTTAATAAAGTGAAAAAAATGTAAGCAGTAGAGGATACGCTTACAGTATTGTATTGATTGTAAAAAACAAACAAACTACATATAAGTTGACTTGCATAGTTCAAACCTAGGTTTTTCAGGAGTCAGTTGTACATACATAGGTGTTTGTTGGGGAGATGTGGCTGTTCTCTGGGTAGAGGTGAGGCTTCTAGACCCTTCTAGTATCTGGAAGGAGGAGCCAGAGCCAGGATATCCATCTCTCCTGGGGCCTACAGGCCAGAGATCAGGGCCACCCTTCTAGGCACCCTCCTTCCAGATGGTCATAGATGGGCATAGATGCCAGCTCCCCTGGCAGAGAAGGACAGTGGCCACCCTTGGAATCTGTGGCCTGGGTGGGCATGGGCAGTTTGAAAATTTGGTGAGGCAGCAGGTCACAAGGCTGAGGGCCAAGCACTCTCCCTGTGCTCCCCCCCCGCTCCCTTACACCTGGGGCTACACACAGAGACCAGGATGATGGGTGTGTGTGTCTTGCTTGTCTGTTCCACAGCTCAAAGCCGTGCACGAGCAGCTTGCAGCCCTCTCCCAGCCCCAGCAGAACAAACCAAAGAAAAAGGAGAAAGACAAAAAAGAAAAGAAAAAGGAAAAGCACAAAAAGAAAGAGGAAGTAGAGGAGAATAAGAAGAGTAAAGCCAAGGAACTTCCTCCTAAAAAGACCAAGAAAAATAACAGCAGCAACAGCAATGCGAGGTCTGTGCCTCCCCAGTTTACCTTGGGTGGGGACCCCTGCCTGCCATGATGGGTAGGGAGGCCGCCTCTCTGCCCTTTCCTCTGGGATGGATCTTTGGCACCCACTGTGTTTGGGAAAGGAGGGAGGAGGATAGTAAGTAGCATGGAGTGGAAGGCGAGAACCAGGGCATGGTTTACGGTCTGTCACCAACAGGTGCTCCTGATAACAGCCTCCCCTGTTTTCCTTGAAGGCTTCTGGGTGGGGGTGTGGAAGCTGTCCACCAAGCCCCAGGTGGAGGAATGGGTGCCTGGCTTTCCCAGGACACCCGTACCTCACATTCCTGCATTGTCCGTTCGTAGCAAGAAGGAGCCAGTGCCCATGAAAAGCAAGCCCCCGCCGGCGTACGAGTCGGAGGAGGAGGACAAGTGCAAGCCCATGTCCTATGAGGAGAAGCGGCAGCTCAGCCTGGACATCAACAAGCTCCCTGGTGAGAAGCTGGGCCGAGTGGTGCATATCATCCAGTCGCGGGAGCCCTCTCTCAAGAACTCCAACCCTGATGAGATCGAGATTGACTTCGAGACTCTGAAGCCGTCCACCCTGCGAGAACTGGAGCGCTATGTGACCTCTTGTTTGCGCAAGAAAAGGAAACCTCAAGGTGCTCTTGGGCTCCCCAGGGTGGGGGAGCAGGGTGTGTTCTAGCCATCCCAGCCAAGAGGGAGGAGGCTCGCCACAGTTCACTTTGCCTTCCACACGTGGCCCTCTCTCTTTGCAGGCTGTTTTTCCAATTATAAAAGCTGCATCCTTAGCAAAGAAATCTCTGGGGGGTGGTGACATTGCCCTGGACCCTGGACTGTGGGTGCTGTTCTTGGCCTCCTGACTGGTACCGACCTGGGTCTCCACCTCCCCCTGCACCTGAGCAGCCCCTTCCCGGAGCAGCCCTGCTCTTACTCTTGCCACTGAGCCTCCCTCAGCGCCAGCCACTCGCCCCCGCTGCCGCCTCTTTGCAGTAGGCACGGGGGTGGGGGAGGTCAGGAGAAAGGATGGTGTAGGTCAGCATTGTCCTGCCTGCTGTCTCCTCCACAGCATTCTGCCAGGCCGCTCTTTCCTGTTAGAAATGCCTTGTCTTAGCTCACAGCTTTTGTCTTGAGACCAGTAGGACTTAGGATCCACATCAGAATGTGATGCACAGCCTCTCTCAGCCTGGACTGCTTCCTGGGGTTCTCGGGCCCCTCCATGGGGTGCCTCCCAATGACGTTCTGCCCTCGGTCTACCTCCCGAGGTGCTGGGGACTCCTGGGACTCTTTCATGTCTTACTTTGTCTTTGCTGTCATGTCTCCTTTGGGTCGCCTTCACCTACTGCCTGAGAAGTAGCCGAGGGAGCCCCAGCAGTTGCTCATGTTAGGGAATCCCCTCCTGCCTTTTTTGGACTCTGAGGAACCCAGCACAAGGTATTCTGTGGGGTCGCTTTAAAATTCTGGTACTCAGATTTTTCTGGCTGATGTGCAGTAGGCTAGCAGTTTAGCACGGGGAGATACGGGACTGGTAGCAGCCCCCTCTGGCTCACAAGCCACCGACTACGCTGCTGGCCCTTCTTGCAGGCTGTTGGGGTGTGTCTGTGGCCAGCGGCAGCCTCCTTGATCCGGGCCCTGCCTGACTCAGTCCCTGTTGCTTTATTACAGCTGAGAAAGTTGACGTGATTGCTGGCTCCTCCAAGATGAAGGGTTTCTCATCCTCGGAGTCAGAGAGCACCAGCGAGTCCAGCTCCTCTGACAGCGAAGACTCCGAAACAGGTTAGGTGTACTTCCTTCGTGACTCGTCGCATTCCTACCTGTGTCAGGCTTAGTCTTGTGTTCGGGCTGCTAGAGACCAGAGATGGTGGTCCTAAGAACTTTCTGGGCCGCCATGGTGACCCTCTCCCTGGGGCAGTGGGTGACCCTGCACCCTGAGGAGGAGTTGCTGAAAGTATTGACTGCATAGTCCTGGGGAGCTTGGGGGCTTGCTTTTGAGGACTTTGGGTATTGGGGCCCAGGTGGTGGCATTGACCTTTGTGTGACCTTGCTCAGTCTTACTGTCTTCCTGATGTCTCAGTCGCATGCAGCATGGCTGTTTCAGGTGATGTGCTTTTGCAGGTGTGGCCCAGTCCGCTATGGCCTCTGCTGTCAGCCGCGCTCGGGGCATTCCCTTCCTCCCCAGAGGGTGCTCACAGCTGCACTGGCTGCTCCTGACTGTGCATGCACTGGGACCACCGTGTCTTGCAGCCTCTAACGGTTCCTCTCTCCATGTTTCATGGGCCTGCACGTGTGCCCCCTGGTGCCCTAGGAGAGCGCCACATATCCCCCGCCCCCAAGCCTGAGCAGCAGCTTCGGTGTGGGGGGTGGGAGCGAGTAAGGGCAGGCAGAGATGCTGAGAGCTGCACGGTGGTAGGGAGAGGAGCTTTTCCTCTAGATGTGTACTTCCCTGATTATTCTCGGGAGCAGGCAGGTGCTCACACGGGCCCGGAGGAGAGGCTAGAGAAGAAACCTGGCGC
This sequence comes from Neogale vison, assembly GCF_020171115.1. NCBI lineage: Eukaryota > Metazoa > Chordata > Mammalia > Carnivora > Mustelidae > Neogale > Neogale vison. Next base: position 211,919,198 of record NC_058096.1, on the reverse strand, counting down.
CCAGCTTGTGTTGTGAGGTGGAGCTGGCCACGTGTGCCTGGTGAGCGTGGTTGCCCCTGGGCCGTCTACTCCATCAGCTGAGCAGACAGTCTGCAGACCACTGGAGAGCCAGCTCTGGGGCCTTAGGCACGCCCCTCCAGGCAGGTTGTAGTATGAGTATCCACAGTGGGAAACCTGTTTCGGCAACAAAGACCCCTGGTGTTTTCTTTCATAGATCTACCCCCTCTCTGGCATTGTATTCTTACTGGAGATAAACAGTAAGCCCCACTTCATCAGTTCATGTAAATAACGTGATCTGATCATGCCAAGGAAGTGTGAGGATTGCTCACCCTGCGTCTGTTTCGGGGAAGCAGAGGATGGGAGGGCTTCTGGGTCTTCTCATTCTTCCTTGTCACTTTTATGGTAGAGTACCAAACTTCCCTAGTGGGTTGGAGGGCTGCCTTGGGGTAGGCTAAGGGCTTCTCCAGGACTCCAAATTCTGTATACCACCTCATTTCCAGGGGGTTCAACTGAGACTCATTAAGCTGTATTCTGTATTTATTGAGCTCTGTTGTATGCAGACAGCTGTGGGCAGTTTGCGGCCTCCTATCTCCATCCTTCGTCCTTTTTTTCCTAACCAACCCCCCCCCCCATACTATGGCTTTTTAATCTGTCGACCAGCAGGGGGCGCCACAGCCCATGCCTGCCAGGGAGGGTTGGCCCCAAGCCAGGGCCCATTGCCCTCAGTAGGATGAATGGCCATATTCTTGGGCCCAATTAGCATGCTGGGTGGCCACTGACTTCTCACTTTCGGTACCAGCCACGCCTCGGGTATGCCATTGCCGTGGGCTTTTGCACCTCCTGTGGTCCCTAGCTGGCTGCTCCTACTAGGGGTTTCATAGCGTTTTCTCCTAAGGATCTGTGTGGCTCCTAAGGATCTGTGTGGCCAAAAGAAAACCCCAAAGGTTGGAATTGGCAGGGGACCTGAATGTTAAAAACAGTGCGGTTTGGCCCAGGGCAGACTTTTTGCCCCATGGTGGCACCCGACCATCAGGTCCTGATGGCAAGTCTGTGACTTTGGCCTTTGTTCCTGATCCCCAAGCTCTTCTTTGGGGTCATGTTGGCTTGAGGAGGGAATTCTCCCGGGCTCCTAAGTGCCCTGCACCCACCTCCTGCCTTGTGCTGTGGGATGGCTGTGACGGCCTCTTCGGCAGCTCTGGACTGCTGAGATTATTTTTCCCTTTTTGTCCCCCCTTTGAAAGAAATGGAAAGATTGTGCAACAAGTAATCTGAGAGTCCTGGGAACAGCTGTCTGGGCGGGAAGGAGGGTGAGATTTACAGTCTCCGAGCCGCCAGCCTTTAGGCTCCCAGGCTCCAGTGATTCGGCCCCAGTGGCTTGCTCCGTTGCTTCCGGCTCATCCCTCTTTCCAGGCACCCTCCCCACCTTGTGTCTTGGGACACCCCCCCCCATTTGTTTTCAAGGTCCTGGCTTTTCCTTTTCCATCTATGTGCCCTGGAGAGCTTTGGTGTAGGTCACCTGAGTGCTTCTGCCCTGTACCTCTGCACCACTGAATGCAACCATCCCCCACCCTATCCCACACAGGAAACCGCACTCACTTCTAGGGCAGCTCCTCCAGCAGCTGCTTGCGCTAGGTCCCTGGAGCTAGGCAGCCCTGATTTCTGTGACCAGTTAGTGGGCATAGAGCAGGGTGGGGGGCACTGAAGGTATTTCCTTTGGTCTTTTGAGACTTAATTGTTTTGCCCTCCTCGTTCTTGTGTTTCCATTTGGACCGGAGCCGAAATTCCTGAAAGAGCCTATTTTTGTCACTTGTAGTAAGGGTCATTTCTCCTGACAGGGCCCAGAGACATGAATCACCCAAAGAAACCAAACAGAGGCATGAAATTGGGGCTTGATGGGGATGGGGGTTGCATAGACCCTTCCTGGCTTCTCTTCATAGATAAGGATGCCTCTGGGCTCCTCAGGGCACAGGCCTGGTCTGTGGGGCCAAGCTGTAGTTCAGGGAGGCGATGCTCCCACAGTTGGGGATTGGGGGATGGGGAGGTGGGTTGGACTTCTAGCTGTGTTCCCAGGCCACCACGTATCCTGTCCTGCCCGCCCGCATGCCCAGAAGCACGCTGTTGGCCGGTCCTGGCATGTCATCCGAGCCCAGCTATTGCTTGGGTTGTGGTCTTTTGTTGAGCTTCAGTTCTGGCTGATGACTGAGTCTGCTTCTTCACAGTTTAGTACTCAGATAGGATGGGGGATACAAATGCCACTTTTTCATGGCCATCCCAGGTGGGCTGTGGGCAGAGTTGTGGCCTCCCCTGCATCACCCATGCTCGGATCGTGTCTGGCTGGCTCGTGGGGCCAAGAAGGATGTCCTTGGCCTCTTTGTCCAGCCTTCCACTCCATCACATTGCTGATGATGGACTCTTTCCATGTGCCGTCCACAGGTCTTCTGGGCAGGGTGGACACAGCTCATGTCCCTCTTAGGAGGACACCCTCCTACCCCAGCTACCTGGGCTCGGACAGGTTCGGGGAGGTATGGGCATTGCTCTTGGATTTGGGCCTGGTCTTCTAGTTGCAGTGGGAGCACACTCCTGCTATTTTAGTCTCCTTGTTTCCTTTTCCCAGGATTGGAGCGCGTGGGTGTTTCTTAATAGCTCTAGGGGAAAAAGGAATGCTTGATGTTTTGGAAAGATTTGAGCCGGAAAGTGCAGGCAGAGGCCATGGGGCGTTCTTCCCAGACAACCAGCCTCAGCTTCCGGCCCCTGGGGTCTTTGAGGGACTGGGTTCCAGTGCCATCTTGGGGCCTGCTACTGTCTGCTCCAAGGGCGTGACACTTAACTCTTGGGAAAAGGGAGAGGTCCCGGTAGGAGTGGGGGTGGAGTGGAGATAGGAGGAGACCTGGAGGGTGGGACTAGAGCTGGTCTGTCTGCACGGTCAAGTGACCCCTCATACGCTCACATGCAGCAGGGGTCGCAGCTGGAGGGACTCTGGGATCTTCGTGGGCAAGGGTGAGCCTTGTGGAATGTGGAACAGTAGGCCGCTGGTGGGTGGGTTTTTCCCACGCACACACTTGAAGACCATGGGAGTGCAGTGTTGGTTGCATCCGTGGCTCTAATAGAGGCATCCGCTCTGCTGTGTGGGTGGGAATGGGCCCCATGCCCCTCCCCGGCCAAGAGGAGACACACTCGATGCCCTGGGAAAAGGCGGACAGCTTTGCTCCTCCGCCTGTCTTCATTTTATTTTTTCCCCCGGTGGTAATTCCCCAGTTATACACAGTGTGTATAATTTCTTACTCTTTTTTTATAATTTGAGTGTATTGTTTTTGTTTTGGAGGGGTTGTTTCGGTGGTTTTTTGTTTTTTTGTGTGTGGTGGTGGTGGTTTCTTGGGGTTTGTAGGAATGCAGAAATGAGACTGTTTGCTGGAGGTCCTGTACTCCAAAGCCCCTTTCTGGGGGATTTTCGTACCTCTGTCTAGGCCCTGAGGAAGGGCTGGCATCACCTGTATGAGGTGGACAGTGTGCAGAAAAGCAGATCTAGTGGGGATAGGTTTAGAGTCAGGGGTGCCTGATGGGTGGCTCACCTGGCTAGTCTTCAGGCGTGATGGCAATTAGGGCAGGCAAGGGCACCTTTCACACTGAAAGACCTTTAGGAAAGGAAATGCCAGCCTGCGCTCAGGGAGCTCATGGAACTTGTTACTGGAAGCCGCTGTTCTGTATAGAAGCATAATCAGGGCCCTGGGTGGTTTTGGAGACCTATGCTGGAACTGTGCCCATTGTAAAAGGAAGGTGGGTCTGTTGCCACCTGTGGCTAGCCAGGCAGGGGGTAGGGCTCCTAGGCTCCAGCGCTGTTCTCTCGTGCCCTGTCAGCAGGCAGGGCACAGGAGGCTGGCTCGGTCTGTGGTTCTTCTGTTCTTGTGACTTGAACGGTACATTCCACACCATTTCTCTCACACTGGTTTCTCTCTCCCTCTATGTAGGTCCTGCCTAATCATTGGACACGGACTCTTAATAAAACGGTCTTCAGTTCCAGATTCCTTCCCAGCAAGCTATAGCTTAAGTCCATTTTCTTCTGTGAAAGGGACAGGACTCCATCAAGTTATGGAATTCCTCAGAGCCCTGGGCCTGTCCCCCGGGGTGGATTAGTCATGTCCAGCAGTACACGCCTAGTCCCGCCTCCGGGAAGGCTGCCTGCTTGGCTGGCCACCCGGGCCTCCTGTGTAAAGACTGCCTGGCTGTCCTGCCCAGCCTCCCTGGTCGTCTGGGGTCTTCTGGGTGGGTGGCATCTCCCAGCGGATGATGACAATCCTCCCTGTACACACATACATGTGGTGCTGCTCCGTGTGCAAGGCCCCATCACAAGTATGTTTTCTCTCTTCATCCCTCCCTCTTTGTCTGAATCCTGGCCACTTTTCTCCTGGACCTTAAAATGGCGTTAGGCCAGGGAAGGTCTCATTCAGCCTAAGGAAGAATAATACTCTTAACATCTAGAGTTTTCCCCAGTGAGGAACAGGGGCCTTCGGGGCAAGCGTGGTTGGGCCTGGAAGCTCACAGGGCTGTCCCTCAGCATGCCCTCTCTCTGGTGGCTTATGAGGCTCCATCACCTGGAGGCTGTCACCAGCTACAGCTGACTCCCAGGCCCCTGGAGTCTTCCTTCTGTTTTCATTGTTCCCATTGTTGCCTGTTGGGCATTTTCCCAGCTTTTTTGGCCTCTTTACCTAAAGTCACAGAGGGGAAAGTACCTCTTGGGCTGCCTCCCTGTCCCTCCCAAGTAATCGGAAGCAGGCTGCAGTGGTCAAGAGCCGCTTTCAGGAGGGTCCCTGCTGAGGGGCACTTGAGAAACAACTATACAGCCAGCTGACCTAGCCCTTGAGTCCATGAGTCCTGTCCCCAACGGGGTGGGGTGCTGGGCTAGTGGTCAAGAAAGGGCTCTCAAACCCAGAGCACTGGACCAGTCTGTAGTGAGGCCATCCAAGCCCTCGGGCCTGCTCCGTGCACATCTCTGAGGGGTGTTGCCAGTTGCTCCCTCCCGTACTTCAGTGCCCTAGAATAATGACAGCCTGAGGGGCTAGGGCAGGCCGGGGTGGCCACATCATCCAAGCCCTCTGAGAGGCGCTGAATAGGATTTTTTGCTCTAAAAATAAATAACGGCCCTTTTTTGGTCATGAATCCAGCATTTCAGCAGAAAACTGTCTGACGAAAAGTCCCCTAAGGAACAGCATCTGTGTTTCAGGGAGTGCTCCGCCCCCCCCCTTTTTAAAGTATAGTTTGTGTGTATTTCTTCAAGGCCTGTAGCAATTTCCTGGCATCTTGGAGCCTGCCTTCCGGAGCTGGAAGCAAGTTTGAGGACGTGTAGTTCACCATCAGCAGGCCCTCGGGCACTGGCCACCTCCAGTGCAAAAACCCTGGGACCCTTCTTCTGGGCTCTGTGTTCTAGATCCAGAACCTCCAGGGCCCTGCAGTGATGTTTGCAAGTTCCTCTGGCCAGTTGATTTCCAGTCAAGCTCCATTTGCCAAACAGACTATTTTGAGCTGCCCTTTGGCCTGTGCCTGATGTGTTCCCAGTGCAGCTCGGCCTGGCTGGAGCCAGGGGGCTTCATGCCCGGAGATTCCCACAGGACAGTTGGGAAGCTGTTGGCATTGTCTTTCTGGGAAGATTCTGCTGTCTTGGAACAAATGGCAGCCTGGATTCCCACAGTGTCGGGCTGTGTGCTGCCCCAGCCCTTCCCACACTCGTGCATACCAGCTATATAGCCACAGGCCAGCTCTTCTGCAGGGTCTTTGCGCCCTTTCTGTCTGTGGATCCTGGCCTCCTTGCCCATGGGGTTTCCATCTGTCAGAGAACTTGATCTGTAGACTTGAGCCGGCACCTGTGCCCAGTGCCCCAGTAATAGAGCAGAGAGAGCAGTACCCATTCCTTATTGGCAGCCTCCTGTGGGCGGGCAGGGGGACATGCCCACTGGGCCTTGACACACCAGCCAGCCTGCAGGGGCCTGGGGAGTTGCTGTCTAGGAGGGGTGGGTGGCCTGTGCCTCTGCTCTACCCTGCCCTTACTCTCTCAATCCTGTCTCCTTCCCTTGAGTGGGGGTGGGGGAGGGGCGGGAGGAATCAGTGTTTTAATCAGATTTTACAAAAAAAAACGTTTTAATTCTTTGTACAATTATCATCCTATGTAAAGATTAAATTTGTGTTGAGTTCAAGATTTTCATGGAATAAAGATCACACAGTACTTGAGGCCATCTTCATGTAACCCTTTCCAGAGAGTTTTGTGTGGGGTGTCTTGGGGCTGGTGTGTTGTGAAGCTGTGCACTTCCTGTCTTGTCTTCCTCCCAGTAACTCCGACAGGAGGCTCGGGCCGTGTGAGCCAGATGCAGCTGTCCCAGACAGGCTCCAGCACCCGTTGGTCCCCACTGCCGGCCGCTGTAGTGTCCTCTGGTCCTAGAAGTCTGTTACACACCTCCCACTGGTTCTCCCAGCCTGTGCCTGCCCCCTAACCAGCACTTCCTCATGGAGACCTGGATCTGGGACACTTTCCAAGGCAGCCGCTCTCTGGAGCTGCTGGGACCCTGCTGCATTTTGTCCCGATGAGTGTTCATGTGGGCCTCTCTGTTCCCCACTGCGGGGAGATAGGGAAGGCTCAGAGCCACCATCCCTCCTTTATGGTGGATAAAACAGTGCTTTCCCTGGGGCCATGAGAGGACAGGCCACCCCAGCTGTCTCCCCACAACACAGTGTCTTCTCCTGGTCAGACTTTACCCATTGGCCCCTTTCTTAATCCAGTTTCCAATCACCCAGTCTCCCAAAGGCCTGTCCAGTGTGTGAGCAGCTGTTCAGCCTGCCTCGAGCTTCAGTGTATGTTACTGGAATCTGCCGGGAGAGGTACCCATCCTGGAATCTGCCGGGAGAGGTACCCATCCTGGAGGGACCCTTGGCCCCTTCCTCTTGCTCCCGTCAGCTCAGTGGCCTCTGTATACCATGCTTTCCCCCAGCGCATACAGGGTCCTTTTGGTCCTGGGCTTCCCACCTCTCTAGTTCAGTATGCCTCCTTTACCCCCCAGCTGCCAGCCCCATGGCCCTAATCCTGCAAGTCACTGCAAACTGTCCCCTTTTATATGTCCCACCCACAAGAGTGTTCCTCTTACCTGGTTTCCTGCTGTGACCGAAAGTGCCCTGAACCCTGTATCCTGGCATCTTCAGTGCCCAGGTTTGAGGCTGGGCATATGGTTCGCGTGTCCCAGACGTCCTCACTTGCTGCCATTTGTATGAGGACGTGTGTCTGTAGCTTCTGAGGTCTGTGTCACACTGTCTTGTCTCTTGCATGGAGTGGTGAGTTCTCGCAGGGCACGAGGTCCCTTCTCATCCCTTTTGGTAGTGCACTGTACGCTGTGGCTCTGCACCTCACAGAAGCTTAGCCCGGCCCTCAGTGAAGCAGCTGCAAGTGGAGGTAGCAAAACATGTCCTCCCAACACCAGCAAGAGCCGGCGCCTTGGCAAGGAGCTTAGGGAATACCAGGCAAAGCCACGAGGTGTCTCTTGGTGACAGGAATTCGGAAGGCACCATGGGTCGCACCTCCCACCTGGTTGGTGACTTCATCATTTCCTAGCCCACAAGTACTACTGGCTGGTTCTCCTTTCCCTCTCTGGGGTTTGCACACCAGCTGGTATTGGTGAGGGGCAAACACCTGGCGAGAGATGGTTAGCACAGATCTGTGGAGCGGGTGCCGAGGTGGGCTTGTGCTGGCTCCTGCACATTCTCTGCAGGGCAGGCCCACCCTGGATGCGTCCACGCGATGGCAGCAACCAACCGTCAGCCCCTGAGGGACCAGGGCACACACGGCAGGGAGGGTCCCTGCAGCGGCTGTGTCCCAACACGGGGACTTACCGGAGGCTGGTCTCCCACAAGGACGGGCATACTGGTTGGTGGCCGCCTTTTGCTGCCAGTGGTGTGGTAGTGAGCACCTTCCCTATTTCCTGTTGGTCATTCCTGGGAGACCAGCCTGTTTCCTTCCGTCCCGCTCTCCCCACAGTGCTCGCTCTGCAGCCAGGCCTCTTGGCGTGGGTCAGTCCCGCTGCACGCTCTCACCCCCAGTTGTGCATCTTGGCTTTCCCTGGGAGGATGGGAAGGAGCCCGCATAGAGGGCAGTGCAGTTGGAGGCTACCATGCTGTTACTCTGTAGCTGTGTGATGGGGGCAAGTGCCTTCATTTCTCTTTGAGTCTCACTTGGCTAATCCATCAAATGGATGTGATGATTTCTAATGTCAAGATTGCTGCACAGCAAAGTGGGCCGGGGTGCAGACACTTGGGTCACCATAGTGGCGTCTGACCAGCAAGTAGGGGGAGACGCTGGGCAAGGAGGGGTCTGTAGCTCAGCTCCCAGTGTACCCGGGTGTCGTCCTTGCATGGAACCAGCTGGTGGTCTGGAAATTGGCAGGGATCTTTCCATTATGTCCCCCACTGGGAAAAGCGGCAGGCAAATGTGTAGGTGACACACCACACGTTTTCCCTTTTCCTGAGGCTGGCTCCCATCCCAGACAGAACCCAGCTACCCGCCCAGTCACCATCACCGACCCTTCTCCTGAACTTACCCTATGTTTTCTCCTTGCTCTGCCTCCGAGGCCAGCTTACAGTCCTCTCCCCCATAGCCTCACCACCTTCTCTTTCCCTCTGCAGAGATGGCTCCGAAGTCAAAAAAGAAGGGGCACCCCGGGAGGGAGCAGAAGAAGGTACGTGGTCTCAGGGGTGTCCTCCAGCAGGTGAGCAGTGGCCACCTGCCCTCATGGGCCCTGAGGGTACCCAGGTGTGTGTCGCCTGCCTGACACCAGCCTGTCTGTCTGCAGCACCATCACCACCACCATCAGCAGATGCAGCAGGCCCCGGCCCCTGTGCCCCAGCAGCCCCCGCCGCCGCCCCAGCAGCCCCCGCCGCCTCCACCTCCACAGCAGCAGCAGCAGCAGCCCCCGCCCCCGCCGCCCCCACCTTCCATGCCGCCGCAGGCAGCCCCCACGATGAAGTCCTCGCCTCCGCCCTTCATCGCCGCCCAGGTGCCAGTCCTGGAGCCCCAGCTCCCAGGCAGCGTCTTCGACCCCATCGGCCACTTCACCCAGCCCATCCTGCACCTGCCGCAGCCCGAGCTGCCCCCCCACCTGCCCCAGCCGCCCGAGCACAGCACTCCACCTCATCTCAACCAGCACTCGGTGGTCTCTCCTCCAGGTGAGCTGCAGCCACACCTGCTGAGGGGTGGGGACGCCCCTTCCATCCTGCTCTTTCCCTGTGATTAGGCTCTCTGGGCAACCTGTGGAGCCCCCACCTCGGCTGTAGTTGTCTTGCCTCCCAAGGGGAGGTTCAGTGGCTTCCCTGAGCTGTTAAGGACACTGTGAGCCACCGAGGCACAGGCTCTGCTATTTAGTGTCTCGATACTGAAGGTATTGACTCGTTTTTTCTGGGCCAAGCATTGTGTGATATGGAAAAAAAGATGGGTGCGCCCCCTTCCCGCCAGCACCCCAGCTCCACGTTGAGGATGGAGATGCTGGGAAACAGACACACAAAGACATACACAGACACACACACACACACAGACAGACACACACGCACACACCCACCCACCTACCCCGGGGGGATTCAGGGAAGGCCTACACCTGAGACCTGAAGGGCAAGTGTGAAAATAGGGAGCAGCTGAAGGGAAGGGAGGAAGGTTGGGTGCAGAGCGCAGGGCAGAATGGCAGCGATCAGGAGCCCAATCCTGTAGACTTCTCTGGAACTGTTCTTATTCTGCAATTTGTGAGAAGCAGAAGAGGGCCGAGTGAGATGACTAGTTGGAGGGAAACCGGCAGGAGGTCATGATGGAGCAGGAATGCTGGGCTGGGGTCACGGGGTGCAGAAGCTGTGAGCCTCACCGCCACGCCATCCTGTCCTTCCAGCTTTGCACAACGCGCTGCCCCAGCAGCCATCGCGGCCCAGCAACCGAGCCGCCGCCCTACCCCCCAAGCCTGCCCGGCCCCCGGCCGTGTCGCCTGCCCTGGCCCAGCCACCCCTTCTCCCACAGCCCCCCATGGCTCAGCCCCCCCAAGTGCTATTGCAGGAGGACGAAGAGCCACCCGCCCCACCCCTCACCTCCATGCAGATGCAGCTCTACCTGCAGCAGCTGCAGAAGGTGCAGCCGCCCACACCACTACTTCCTTCCGTGAAGGTGCAGTCCCAGCCCCCACCCCCTTTGCCCCCCCCACCTCACCCCTCAGTGCAGCAGCAGCTACAGCAGCAGCCACCGCCACCACCCCCCCAGCCACAGCCTCCGCCCCAGCAGCAGCACCAGCCCCCCCCACGGCCCGTGCACATGCAGCCCATGCAGTTCCCTACCCACATCCAGCAGCCCCCCCCGCCCCCGGGCCAGCAGCCCCCACATCCGCCCCCGGGCCAGCAGCCGCCACCGCCACAGCCCGCCAAGCCTCAGCAGGTCATCCAGCATCACCCTTCTCCCCGGCACCACAAGTCGGACCCCTATTCAACTGGTAAGTTGGCTTTTGCCCCTGGGCTCTGGGGAGGCTAATGCGGGCCCAGAATTTTGTCTTTAAGAAGTCAGACTGGTCAGCTCATACTTTAGGCTGAGGTGGATTCAGAGCCGCCCCTTAAAGGCTCTGGGTTAGTTGCAGAGGTTGCTGAAGGGGGTGTCGGTGCTTCACATAGCATTGTTACTGGGGTTTGTCTTGACTTGTAGCTTCATGACTGGGAACAAGGTCCCCACTCGTCCTTCTCTTGGAACTCACAGGAGCATTACAGTACATCGTGATCCTAGGTGGGGAAGTCAGGGCACACTTCCTGGAGGAGGTGAACAGAGGGTGAGCCAGAGCTAATTTAACAAACAGGGTGGGGAGTGACGTCCAGGCAGAGCTGGGGCAGGCCTGGGCAGCAGGGGGTTGTTGGGGATCTTGTAGGAGCAGGTGCTCTGCTCTTACCGAGGCTTACCTGGTGGGAGTCAGGACCTCATGGGAGAGAATTGGGCTAAAGCTGAAAGGTAGCTTGGGTTGTAATCGGCAGCCATTTCCCATTCCCTGCCTCCACACTGATCCAGGCTGTCCTTTTTCTGTCTTAATCAGGCCACACCTGCTTGCCTTTCCTGGCTCTTATTTTCTAAGTGGCTGTGACCAAACTGTCCCAGCCTCAGCAAGGGAATTGTTCCAGTCAGTGCCTCATGGTGTGGTGACACGTGAGGGTCAGGGTTGAGGCTCCTGGACTTGGCAGTTCAGACCATGTAGCCTGGCTAGGGAGTGCAGGTGCCACCTGCAAATTGAACAACAAGGCTGTTGATCTTAGGCTGTGACTGCTCTGAAACCTAGCAAAAGCTGCCAGGTGCCAAGTGGATTATTGGACGCCCCGAGCCAAGAACAGCTGGCTGTCCTCCCTGGGAAAGGCTGGTGCTGGTCCTGGTCCCAGCACCTGTGCAGCTGTGCCTGTTTCCACCCTTAAGGAAGGCCAGGCTTCCCTGGTGGGGGCAGTGATGAGCAGATGAGATGCCTTCAGTAGAGCTAGTTCTCTCGATGGGGCAAGTTCCCTCTGAGGACCTATGCTGTGAGTCTCCAGGCCCACCTACCCTGAGCTCCTGTGGCCTGCGGTAGCTTGGGGTGGGTCACAGGGAGCCATTGTGGCTTGGAGCGCAGCTGGGGACTTTGGGCCAAAGGCCACGTTGGGAGTCCCAGGGAGGTACATCCCTGGGCACCTGGCCAGCTCGCAGGCACCACCCCTGAGCCACTGGGCTCCCCTCTAGCTGCTGTTGGATGAAGCCACTGGTAGGCGGGTGATAACCTACCAATCATAGATGCAAGCATCTGCCTACCGTCACCCAGTCAGGCCTCAGCAGGTACTGCTGAGGGAGCCAGACCAGACCAGAGAGTGTCACCACCATATGCCTGCAGATCCTGAGGCCTGGACTGGGGCCCCAGACACCAAGGCTGGAGAAACCAGCCACATGGGGCTGGGGACCAGGCTGCAGGTGTGTGCTGGTCTTCACTGCCATGTTGTCCTTGAGCAGCTGTTCTGCCTTTTTGGGGTTAGAAGCAAGTTCTGGCTTTAGAGAGATGGGCAGGGAGGGCCCACCATACCTGAGGCATTGGGGTCTGTGCCAGGCCCGGGGGGTCTGGGGGAGGGCCAAGAGTGTTGCTGTCTCTGCTGGCAGATAGCAGCTGACATCTGCCTGCAGAAAGTCAGTGGGAGGGCCTGCATGCAGAGCTTGGGTTAGTTTGTTCAGTGTGAGGCACATGGCAGGACTAGGAGCGAGGTGGGTTTGTTTTGTGGACGAGTGTGGCTTGTCCCATGCTGGAGCTGGCCAAGACATGTCAGGTATTGAAGCAAGAGAGTGTTTCCATGCTAGAGTAGGTAGAAGAGTCAAAGGAAGGACTTAGCGACTGTGACCTAGGGCTGTTTTCTCACCAGTGAAGCTGAGGTGTCAGACCTAATTGCTTCGATGGCGCTTTCCAGGCTTCTGCTTTGTGCCAGGTTAACTTGGACCTTGTGGCTGCCTGGATCTCCACTCTCCCACCCACCCCACCTGTGGTTTGAGGAAGGTGGGTGGGCTGGCCCAATTCTTGTAAGAACCACAGGCGGAGGACCTGATCTACCAGCTCTCCTGTGGTGCGGGCCAGTTCCAGGCATCCCTCTTATGAACAGCTTACAGGCTGAGTTGTGTGGGGAAGGTCTCCTGGGGATCCAGTCCAAGGTCCAAAGCATTTGTCCATGCAGGCAGGTTAAGCCATGCACACAGACAGTTGGGAGCCCAGGCTGTCTTTGTAAGGTTACTGCTGTCCTTTTTTTTTTTTTTTTTTTTAAAGATTTTATTTATTTGTCAGAGAGAACATGTGTGCACGAAGGGGAGCGGCAGGGAGAGGGAGAAGCAGGCTTCCTGCTGAGCAGGGAGCCCGATTTGGGGCTCCATCCCAGAACTGTGGGATCATGACCAGAGTCAAAGACAGACACTTAACTGACTGAGCCACCCAGGTGTCCTGTTGATGTCTTTTGTATTTAACCCAGGCTATGCATGGAGCCATCTGGAGAACTTTTAAAAAGTACTCAGGCCCAGACCTGTCACCTTACCTGTGACCAACTACATCAGGATCTGCACTTCTGAGATTCCTGATGATTCTGACACACAGGGGCATCAGACACCAGGTCTGAGCTCATGGCTCCACAGAGCCCTGCTGTACACTGAGCCAGGGGCCTGATGTGCTTGGGGCTCAGGCAGTGTGGGTCTCCCCCAGGTTAGGGAGGCACCTGGCTGGGGCCAGGCCAGTGGCATCGACATGAGTTCTGCTGACATGCTTCTTATCCCCTCTCCTAGGTCACCTCCGCGAAGCCCCCTCCCCGCTTATGATACATTCCCCCCAGATGCCACCGTTCCAGAGCCTAACCCACCAGTCCCCACCCCAGCAAAACGTTCAGCCTAAGAAGCAGGTAAAGGGCAGGACTGGGCCACAGCCCCAGGGGCCAGGTGCGGGCCAGTGCCAGAGGCACCCACCTGCCTCAATGGCCACTGTGCCTGTGCCTTCCCAGGAGCTGCGTGCAGCCTCTGTGGTCCAGCCCCAGCCCCTGGTCGTGGTAAAGGAGGAGAAGATCCACTCACCCATCATTCGCAGCGAGCCTTTCAGTCCCTCACTGCGGCCAGAGCCCCCTAAACACCCAGAGAGCATCAAGGCGCCCGTTCACCTGCCCCAACGTGAGTGCCCTCTGCCCCCGACCCTCACTGGATGGATGGAAGCTTTCTGTGGTCTGGTTGACTCTGCCCTTCTGGGCCCTGGCCTTGGCCTACAAGTTCTTTGTGTTCCAGGGCCTGAGATGAAGCCTGTGGATGTCGGGAGGCCTGTGATCCGGCCCCCTGAGCAGAATGCGCCCCCACCAGGGACCTCTGACAAGGACAAACAGAAACAGGAGCCGAAGACGCCAGTTGCACCCAAAAAGGTAGGAACAGTGAGTCCACAAGTGTTCCCATTACCAGGGAGGCACCTTGAGGGCGGGCGTTGTGCCTCCAGGCTTTGGGCCTCTTGGGAGGAGTCCAGGTGCGGCAGGACCCCTCACCCACCCTGTGGTTTCTCTGTCTGGCAGGACTTGAAAATCAAGAACATGGGTTCTTGGGCTAGCTTGGTGCAGAAGCATCCCACCACCCCGTCCTCTACTGCCAAGTCCTCGAGTGACAGCTTCGAGCAGTTCCGCCGTGCTGCCAGGGAGAAGGAGGAGCGCGAGAAGGCCTTGAAGGCGCAAGCTGAGCACGCAGAGAAGGAGAAGGAGCGGCTTCGGCAGGAGCGCATGAGGTGGGCTGGGGTCGCAGGCAGCCTAGGGCCTCCGGGGCTGGCGCTGCCCCTGTGCTGACCGGCAGCTCTGCTCTGCTCTGCTCAGGAGCCGAGAGGATGAGGATGCGCTGGAGCAGGCCCGGCGAGCCCATGAGGAGGCCCGCCGGCGCCAGGAGCAGCAGCAGCAGCAACGGCAGGAGCAGCAGCAGCAGCAGCAGCAGCAGGCCGCCGCCGTGGCCGCCGCCGCAGCCCCCCAGGCCCAGAGCTCCCAGCCCCAGTCCATGCTGGACCAACAAAGGGAGTTGGCCCGAAAGCGGGAGCAGGAGCGAAGGCGCCGGGAAGCTGTGAGTAGGGGACCTCTGGGTAGTTGTCCACCCTTGGAGGGGCTTGGGAAGGGGACCAGGAACGTTGGGGTGAAGGCAGTTACTCTCTGACATGTGGGGTGAGCAGGGAGCTCACGGGGTGGGTGCTCAGGACAGAGCTCCTGCTCGGTCACTCAGTGCTGCTGGCCTCGGGGTCTCACGGGTGGCTCAGGCTCAGGTCAGGCCCAGGGTCGGGAGGTTTCTGGGTGTGGGCCCTGAGGGCCTGGTCACTACTGGAGGTCGGGGGGCGGGTGGGGTTGGAAGGTGAAGTAAGGGTAGGGCACCTCGTCTCACTCCCTCCCTCCTCTCCCCTCCAGATGGCAGCTACCATTGACATGAATTTCCAGAGTGATCTATTGTCAATATTTGAAGAAAATCTTTTCTGAGAGCACCTAGGTGACTTCTGACTTTGATTTTCTGGCAAAACGTTGACTCTCCATAGTGTTAGGGGCGGCAGTGGAGGCGGTAGCAGTGGCAAGGGGGTGTCTCCGGGCCTGGCCCTCCTGCATGCTATGCCCGGGGCAGGGCCTGACGGGCAGCTGAGGATCGCAGAGCCTGTCTGCCTTACAGCCAGCCGGACGTCCCGCCACCCACCACCCCGCACAGGACGTCAGCTCGGAGCACGCCTCTCCACGAGCAAGTGCTGGCCAGACCCCAGCCGCGGGTCCCCGCGTGCGGGGCAGAGGTCCTGCTCTCCGCCAAATGTCTACACAGTATACACAGGACATTGTTGCTGCCGCCGCCGTGACTGGTTTTCTGTCCCCAAGAACGTGACTTCGTGACGTCCTGCCCACCAGGAGTCCTTCCCCCACACCCCAGCCACCACCGCCCGCTCCCAGGAGGCCAGGGCAGGCCCGAGTGAGCTGGAGGCGGGCGAGGGCGCCGGCCCACCCCTTTGCTGGCACTGACTTTGCCTTGAACAGACCCCATCCCTCCCCTCCCCCCACAAGCCTTTAATCGAGAGCCGCTCTCTGTAAGTGTTCGCTTGTGCAAAAGGGAATAGTGCCGTGGAGGTGTGTGTGTGTCCATGGCAATTTGGAGCGAGGTGACTGTCACACGCGCGTGTGTGGGCCGGCCTCGTCCAGTGAGTGAGGCCACCAACCAAAGTCAGTTCCTTCCCACCTGTGTTTCTGGGTTTTGTTTTTTTTTTTTGTTTTTGTTTTTGTTTTTTGTTTTTTGTTTTCTATATATATATTTTTTGTTGGATTCTATTTTATTTTTAATTCTCTCTTCTCCTCCAGACACAATGGCACTGCTTATCTCTGAAATGGTGTGATCGTCTCCTCATTGAGCGGCGGCTGCCACCGCGCTGTGGGTAGTGTGTGACCGTGGCTGTACTGTGTAGTGAACATAGTTGGCATATCTTTGTTTGAAGTTTGTTGGTGACTCCACCAAACTGGTGTAAAAAACTCGAAAAAAAAAAAAAAAAACCCCACAAAAAACAAAACAAAACACACAAAACACAAAAAAAAACTGCCTATATTTTACTCAGTTTCAAACTTTATTAGTCTATTTTTAATTATAAAGCCATGTTTTCTTTTCCCTCTCCTCCCCCCCCCATTTGTTTTTAATGTCAGATCTGTTTGAGTTGGTTTTTTTTTTACCAGGAAAGTAAGGGCCAGGGGACAAGGCAGGCACCGGGGGCTGGGGGGCCACAGACCCCCGAGGTAGAGGCTCCCCACCCAGCCTGACTAGCCAGCTGCCCCTTCCCCCACTTTTTTTTTTTTTTTTTTTTTTAATTTTATAATTGGAGCCCTTGGTGAGGTTACGTGTGCCATGAGAACCCACTCTACACCACGACGCTGGTGCCTCAGTGTTGGCCAAACTCTGGAGTCACTGACTGGTTTGACTTTCATACGGTGAATATGCATTTGGTCTGTACTGATCATGGAATAAACACATCTCTCTTTTTTAATGCTGGCGTCTTCCTGACATTTCTTTGTGAACCACCTGTTGCCTAGGCTAGGCCCAGGGGCCCCCGAAATCTCCAGCCACCTTTGTACAAGAACTACCATAGGGCCAACTAGCCCATCTCCTATGACCAAGCTGAAGCTGTGACAGGGAGCCCAGGTACCCATTCTTCCTGTGGACCCTGGCCTTCTAGGTGGGTAACATGCTGCAGCAGAACCTGGCCAAACTCCAGACAGTATTCTTCCCCCTTGCCCTCCTGCATCCTGGTCCCCCAGTCACCAGAGGACTTGGGCCGCTTCTCCCATCTCACCTGCCTCTACCTTAACTACTCCTTTCATTTAAGCTCAGGGTTAACCAGGTGTTCTTAGATAAGTGTACACTGCCCGCCCCCCCAACCAGGATCCTTTCCTCCCACGCATGTAGACACGCACGCACACATTCCCACCCAAGAGAGCCCGCCGTGTGGCTGCTGCTGTGCCCACCAGCATGCCACAAGGCAAGGGCAGCCCTTAAGAGTGGCCCCTAGGATGTAAGATGAAAGTCTGTCATTTATGTGTGCAGAAACACAAACTGAAACATTTCTAGCACTGTTTATTAACCCCTATCCCCCTTTGTTTATCAACCAGAAAAGCCCTTGTATCTTGTGTTTGGGATCTACAAAACCTGGCAAGGGTGTGGTTCAGACATCCAGCCAGAGGCCCCCAGTTGCCTCCCTGCCCCCACCCCCCAGCAGGCACTTCCTTGTGTGCCCCTGTGCTGGTTCAAGTGGGACTTAGATTTTGGTTCTTTGGGGTTTCTTCGTCTCTTCCCGCCCCCTCATTTCTGTTCTGTGTTTTGTTGGTTAACTTCCCCAGCCAGGTCCGACTGTTTAGCTGGAGAAATGGTTTTGTCTGCACCTTCCTCCTAAAGATCTAACTCTGCCATGGCCCTCTCCACACCTTCCTGATGATGGGTGTTTCTCTAACTGGGTTATATTTTAGAACTTGGGTCTACTATTTAATTTCTCTGGCCATTTCCCACTCCCTCCCACAGTACAAGAAATCTTAGTCCTATACAAGAGTAAGAGGTGTGTACAAGCCCCCACTGTACTGTATGCACGGATCGCTTGGCCAATAATTATGTCAGTGAATCTGAGACTTGTATTAAACACTTTAGACATTTGTAGAAGGGAATTCGTAGACTTTTCACTTATATACTAAAGGTTTTTTTTTTTTTGTGCAGTTCTCATTGCAAAAATAAACATTTGTACTGAATATAAAATTACCATCCTGTGACTACCGCTGTCTTTTTGTTTGAGGGTAGAACTGGGGGTAGGGGGGTGGTGTCAGTTTTGTGTAGCAGAGCAAGAAGGACGATCCCCAGACACTCACTAGCCGTCCAGCCAGATTAGAGGACTTGGGAGGGATTCCGGGATCATCCAGTGGTTGGAAAATTGATTTGATGGAAAGTGTAAAAGAAACCAAAGCTATGATACAGCCTAATCGTGCAAGAAAGGTACTAAGTACAGGGAGAATAAATCTTTGTACAATACTGGCTGTGTAATCATAGCCGTCTACCTGAGGCTGAGATACATTGTTTACTGAGGTGGAACCACATAAACCACCATTCCCCTTTATGTAGGAACCCACAGACTTAATTATGGTCCCAGGACAGTGTAATGTTTAGCAGCCAGAACAATACAAAGGTAAGGTTAGAAGTGGGAGGTGACAGAAACGGAGTAGAGTGCTGAAAATTAAAGGAAACCAATAGGAAGACTAAAAACGGGTAAGGCCTGTCCGGTGGTGATGACCGAGTCGATGCAATGCTTAATGCCCCAAATTGGTCATCAAGAAATAGCCACACAAGCGGATTGCGAGGTACCTGGATAATCACCAGAAGAAAGCTATAAGCATTCCGATGGCTCCCTCTTGGCTGAAGTAGAGGTGGAGCCTGACACTGTTGCTTTTTCTGTAAGTCCTGTTCAGCAAGCTGTGTGGCTTTAGGCAAATGACTTAAGCCCGGAATTTCAGGTTCGTGGTCTGTAATACAGAGATGTGATAATAGTACCTAAACTTAATAGGGGTGTTATACGGGTTAAGCCATGAGTGACCCTTGAAATGTTCAGGATCTTGGGGGAAGATTGCAAAACAGGAGGAGGAAGCTGGCCCTATCGGGCCTCTTGCCCGACCTTGCCCCACTTCCTCTTTCAGACAGTCCTACTGGCTCAACCGGCCCGGTCCTCCCGCTCCCGGGCCGGGCCTGCCTTCTAGAAGTCAGAGTCTCCCAGTCTTCATTGGTCCGCCCCCGCAGAGCCCCCGGCCTCAACACCTGCCAATTGGCTACGGGGCGAGACCTGTGGCCTGCACGTCAATAACCACCGCCCTCCAATCACAGCCGCGGAGGGGCGGGCCGACGACGGACCCGCCGGACTAACTGGAGGCCGGCGCAGGGTCGAGGCCACTGGACCCGCCGTTGGAATCAGGCCTGGGTGAGGGTGCTGCTAGTTCTCTCCCAGCCAGGCCAAGGACAGGGTCGCACGCTCCAGGAGGGGGAGCTCTCGGAGGGCGGCGGAAGGGGCCCCCCAGGCCTCCTCGGTTTGCGGAGACCGCCCGCGCCCAACCCCAGCCAAGACACTACCTGCCTCCTCCTTCCGCTTCCGGGACCACCGGCCCCGCCATATTAGGTTCCGGCCCCGCCCCCCGTCTCATTGGCCCGGACTCAGGCCCACCTCCAGCTTATTGGTCCAGCCCTCGCACCCAAACCCAACCCACCCAGCCTAGGGCCTTCTCCCGGCTAGCTTCAGGTCCCTCCTCGTCTGGGCTCCACCCTCTCCCCGCCCACCCTTTAAGCCACGCCCCGGTCGTGCAACGCTTCTAGGCCAAATTGGGTCCAAGTTTCGGGCTCGTAGGCCGCATTGCTCCGCCCCTTCGCTCTAGGCTCCGCCCATTTCACCCAGGTACTCCGCCGTACCCCGCTCGTTAGTCCCCATGTCAATCTCCCCCTACACTTCAGATCCCCACCCACCGGCGCGGGGAGTCCTACTAGACCCGCCCCCTTCTTAAGCCCCGCCCAAGCCTGCCTAGGCCCCGCCCGCAATTCGCATCCCATCTTGCCAAGGCCCCTCCCCAGCCACCGAAGCCCGGTCCTCACATCCCTGCACCCCATCCAGTTCCCTGTCGCCGTCGCACCCAGGTGTTTACCTGGCCCTAGGTGAGTCGTGTGCCCTGGCGGTTTCGGTCTAAGCCTCCCGCCTCTTCTCCGGGAGGGTTCCTCAAGCCCGGAAGACACGGAGGGGCCCCAGACCAAAGGCGGTGGGCTCCCCAGCCCGGGTCCCGCCTCGGTGAGGCTGCTCGCGCCCCCCGCCCACACCCCCGAAGGCAGCGCCGAAGTGGTCCCGGGTCGCGGCGACATGCCCGAGCTGGTGGTGACAGCGCTACTGGCGCCGTCGCGCCTCAGTCTGAAGCTGCTGCGCGCCTTCATGTGGAGCCTCGTGTTCTCCGCGGCGCTGGTGGCCGCCGCGGTCTATGGCTGCATCGCGTTCACACACGTGCTGTGCCGGCCCCGACGCGGCTGCTGCGGGCGCCCCCGGAGCGCCCCACCCGCCTGTGTGAGCGACCCCACGCTGGGCGAACACTGCTTCCTGACCCTCAAGGTGAGCGCTCGCGCTCCCCGGGGCGGGCGGGGCTGGGATTGTGTGCGAGGCCTTAGGGGCTGGGGTGGGGGGAGGTCAAGCGCCCCGGAAGTCGGGCCCTGTGGGGCTAGGGGGGCGGGGTGAGCAGACAGCAAATGGTTGAATCCAAATCTGGGGCTGGGGTGTTCAAGCCTAGCGAGGAAGGGTTTCCCCGGTCTCAGACTGTGCTGTCCCCCAGAGCTCGGGCCTGCGCCTGCACTATGTCTCCGCCGGACGTGGCAATGGGCCCCTCATGCTGTTTCTGCACGGCTTCCCAGAGAACTGGTAGGTCTGAAGCCCAGGCTCGTGGGGCACACAAGCCCGGAGGTGGGGCTGGAGATGGAGCTCGCAGCACCAGGGCATCCAGAAGGTGGGCTCGCAGGCTGGGTAGACTGGGGGCACAGAACATCCAGATGGGGTGCTCGAGGACAGAGATCTGTCTACAGGAAGACGCCCTGAAGAGATGGGACAAAGAGGTCTTGGATCCAGTGTGCAGCTGACCTTGCCCTCTGCATGGGGTTCCCCCATCTTCGTTTCTGGGAAGCCCAGGGCAGGAAGGCGGGGGAGGTGAAGGCCCCTGCTGGGCATAGGGTGGAGGTGGAGATGCAGCCTGGGGACCCTGACAGCCTCCCTCCCCACCTGCCTGACAGGTTCTCCTGGCGCTACCAGCTTTGGGAATTCCAGAGCCGCTTCCACGTGGTGGCTGTGGACCTACGGGGATACGGCCCCTCAGATGCCCCTCGGGATGTAGACTGCTACACCATGGACCTGCTGATGACAGACATCCAGGATATCATCCTGGGCCTGGGTGGGGATACCCCCTCCGAGGCCTGGCCTCCCTCCCCCTGCCTCACCTCTCCTTGGCATCTCGCTGACACCAGTTCCTCTGGCCCCCCAGGTTATTCTAGGTGTATCCTGGTGGCCCATGACTGGGGTGCACTCATCGCCTGGAATTTCTCCATCTACTACCCATCCCTGGTCGAGCGGATGGTAATTGTCAGTGCTGCCCCCATGTCCGTGTACCAAGGTGTGTTGGGGAGTCCAGGGTGCTGGGATGTGCCTGTGTCTGTGTCTATGCTTCCCCAGGGGCTGGGGACACACATACCACTCCCCACCTGCAGTCAGTGACAGCACACATAGGAGTGACTCCCTGTCTGGAGCGCCTGCAGGTAACCATTGCTCTGACAGGGAGCTCGCATACAGTAACCTGCACAAGCCTTCTGAGCAGATGAAAGTGGTATCATCTTCGTGGTCCAGTTGAGGGAAACTAAGGCAAGAAAGGTTAAATGCCTTTCTTCTGACGAGGAAGGTGTAGATAATGAAGCAACTACCATAGCATGAGATGCCTGTCACCTCACCTAATTCTTTTCACCAGTATTGCAGTCGAAGTGACGTAGTGACATGGCCTCTCATCTTTTTTCTCTCTCTCTCTTTCTCCCTTTCTCTCTCTCTTCCCATCCCTTTTTGTTGACTTTTCTCATCTCTCTCTGTCTTTAGACTGTCAGCTCCCAGGGGCCGGGGAGTTTTGTCTGTTCCTTTTACTGCTGTGTCTCCAGGGTTTTAAACAGGTCCTGGGTGCTCAGTAAATATTGAAATGCATCCAGGCCTCGGCAGGCGAAGCACACCAGTGGCTCTGGGGGCTCCTGGGAGCTGTGGAGGGAGGGGCCCCCGTTTTGTGGGCACAGTGACAACTGGGCAGGGAGGGAAGCTGGTACCCAGGCCAGGAGGAGTGTCGAGCATCCTCAGGGCCTCAGGCAAGCAGTGATGACATTCCTGAGTGTTGGCACATCTGTGTGCCTGACCTGGGTGCCTGTAGGAGCGCAGGGGTGTGGGGCCACCCTGGGCCCAGGCCTAGGCCTCACATCTGCCTTTCCCCTGCCCCCAGACTACTCTATACACCACATCGGCCAGTTCTTCCGTTCCAACTACATTTTCCTGTTCCAGCTTCCCTGGCTGCCTGAGAAATTACTGTCCATGTCTGACTTCCAGGTGCAGTGGGGCAAAGGCCGGTGGTAGGTGGAGGGTAGGGGGTTGGGCCTGGGCAGGTGGGGCACTGAAACCACAGTCCTGTTGTGTACCCAGATCCTGAAGGCCACCCTCACACACCGCAAGAGAGGCATCCCACACTTAACCCCCAACGAGCTTGAGGCCTTCCTTTATGACTTCTCACAGCCCGGTGGTCTCACTGGGCCCCTCAACTATTACCGAAACCTCTTCAGGTGAGAACAGACCCAAGGCAGGAAGCTCAGGAGAGTTGTGGGGGCAGGGAGTTGGGGTGGTCATTCTTCTGTCTCTCCCTGTCTTGGCCACAGGAACTTCCCCCTGGAGCCCCAGGAGCTTGCCACCCCCACTCTGCTGCTGTGGGGAGAGAAGGACACCTACTTCGAGCAGGGGCTGGTGGGAGCCATCAGCAGTCGCTTTGTGCCCGGCCGGCTGGAGGCCCATATCCTGCCAGGCGTGGGGCACTGGATCCCACAGAGCAACCCTGGGGAGATGCATGAGTACATGTGGGCCTTCTTGCAAGACCTGCTGGACTAGTGGCTCTCGCTCACTGGCCTGTGTGCACCTAGGAGACCCCACAGTGCGTGTACATGGGTGGACTCCTGGATTGTGCACGGGCGTGGAACTTGAGGTTGCACCCAAGGGTGTCTGCGGAGGCCCTCAGGCACACCAGCCCATGGGCTCGCACACAGGTGTGCGTGTGTGCACAGGTGAACAAGCGCCTCGATCCTGGAGAACCAGGGGCAGCTCTCCTCGTGGAGCTAGATGTGGAGCGTCCTATCTCTCCCCAACCCCAGGGCCTCACTGTTCTCCCCAGCGTCGGCCATCGGAGCAGCACCAGACACAGACTCTGACCTTCCTGTCCCTGGCTTTCCCCTGCAGTCTGAGTCTTCAGCTAAATGCTGCTGTGTGCGATAGGATGCTGGCAGCCACATCTGGCTGCTTCGGTTCACATGCAAAGTAACTAAAAGAAAATCAATTAAAAATTCAGTTCCCCAGTCACGCCGGCCATACTTCAAGGGCTCAGTTGCCACAGCGGTATAAGGGATTCTGCCGGACAGTGCCGAGGGGCGTGCTCCTAGAACAGGGGTATCCACACCGCGCTCCTGACCAGCTTCCCTGAGGGAGAACCCTCATGTGCCAGCAGCTGGGTGTCTAGACTGTGGTCTAGCTGGACCCTGAGCAGTTCCCACGACCTTCCGCCCAGCCGTGACTCCAGGCCTTGTAAGCTCAAGTTCTCTTGCTGCAGCCTGGGAAAGATCCCTGGGACCCCTGTCTCAGATCCATGGAAAAATGGCTCTAGGCTCCATTAGGTTGGATGTGTGAGATTCTGGACTGGCCCAGGAAGGGACCAGCTCTTTAAATGATCATCTGAGGTCTGAGAACTGCCTCTCCAGCTCCGGGAATCTTCTCCAAATGAACCACAGTTTCTCCTGATTTTCTCTGGGGTCCTCCTGCTCCAGCCTCTGGGTGAGGGAGGTACAAGTAGAGGGTGAACCATCCAGCACCAGGCTGATGACAGCACTTCGGTCTCCCCAGCTTTTGCCTGGCCTGTAGGGACAGTGTCCTGACCTGCCGTGTGATGAACCTCTCTGGAGACCAGCACCCTCAGAAATACATTCTTTTATCCATGGGATGGCCCAGCCTGGCTAACGCCTGCCTGCTGGTCACCCCCCTCTGTCCTCTCTTGTCTCCACCATAACATCCTGCCTCTCATCCGTCATGTGTGCCAGGCACTGATCTAGGCCTCGGTGGTGGAGTTAGCAGAGAACAGGCATAGAGAGTTATGTGAGAGTAGGACGTCTCTGGAAGGGCTTCCCTAGCTGGGGAACGCACTTCTAAGCGGTAAATTGGAAGGTCGGAGACAGAAACAAGCTTAGGCTGGCTACTGGAGGAACAACGTGGGGATTAGCGGCTGCTAGGGCAGGGCCAGGGAAGAGAAGAGGCCACACAGCCACACCGCCAGGGGCTGCGAGGAGTTTGGATTGATTCTCAAGGGGAGTCAGGGGAGGGTTTTCAGCAGGGGAGGGACATGGCTTGCATTTTGAAAAGCTCCCTGTTGTGGCTGGGCCGTCCCACGCAAGAGAGCGAGCGGGGAAACAGGCAGGGGGCTATGCACAGCCACAGCACGAGGCAGCCCGTTTGGCCCGACGGGAGCCGGGGGCCCCCCACCCCCTGCCTGGGTGGGAGCAGCGCCCCCTAGGAGCGAGGAGATGGGCGGGAGGGGAAGGGGACCCCGCGATCTCGGAGCCTGGGGCGAGGAGGCCTGCGGGCAGGATGAGGACGGTGTGTCCAGGGGGCGGTGGGTCTGGCGACGGTTGCCAGGGGGACGGGGAAAGGGCTGATGGTTGACCGGAACGGGTAGCGGTTGTCTGGGTGATTGAAGGGGCCCAGGCGAAGGCTGACGGGAGGCCTCGGACAGTTGCCGGGGCGACGGGTCCGCTGACGGTTGCCAGGGCAACTAGAAGGCGCCGTCTTCCACCGCCCCTGCAGCAGGCGGGAGGGAGTCAGAGTCGGGGGGAGGGCGAAGATTAATCGCGCTGATTGGATAGAGTCCTGGCGAGTGAGCCAATGGAGGCTCGTGGCTCGGCCAAAGCCCTCCTCTCCCATCCTGAGCCAATCCTGGCGCGCTTTTCTCCAGGCCGAGGGGCTCGGCGCGCGCAACCCCTTCGAGCGGGAGAAGGGATCCGGAGGGGTCTGCGAGAGGGGGCGGGGGGAGCGGCTCCGGCTGAGACCGCTCCCAGGCCCGGCAGCTCCCTCTCCTTGCTCCCGCCTCCGAATCACCTTTCACCAGTCAGTCACCCGTTCATCTGTCCGTACTAACAGCTCTAAGCCTCTGGCCGCGCACCAGAGGGGCGGGGGAGCCGGAGCCGGACTGAGCAGAATAAGGCACGGGGCGCTTACGTGAGGAGTGGGAGGGAAGGCTCCCTGGAGGAGGCAGCCTTGGAGCTAAACTCTAAAAGGGTGTGCGCCAACCCACCCTCCAATCCAACCTCCGCGAGACTGGGGTCGGGGGCGGGGGGAGTTTGGGATGGGAAGATGTAGGTTGCAAAGGACTTCAAACATCGGGCGGGCGGGGAGCTTGATCCCCAGTAGGCTGGGCGCCAACAGGGGAGGGTTCCGGACAGATTTGCGTGTTTGGAATCTTACTTGGGGGATGGTGAGGGAGAAGGACCAGAGGGGGAAGACTGAGGGTCAGGAGGCTTGGAAAGAGGATGGGCATGGTTCAGACAATAAAGGGTGAGGTGCAAATCTAGGTTCTGGGTGAGGAGCAGATCCAAAGGGAAGACCAGAAGCAGGCTTAGGTCGTGCTCAGTCTAAGGAGCCTGAATCCCTGGGCCAAGGACCTAGACACATCTGTGGGTTAAAGACAAAAGACGGCCAAGCGACCCTGTCTGTGTGGTGGGGCAGAGAGATGCCGAAGCTGGGTAAAAATTAAGTCTCCCCAGAGCCGAGCAGACAACAAAACTGGAGACAGAGCCCTTGGGGCCCCGACATCTAAGGGACAGGCAGAGCAGAGAAACCACAGAGTTAGGAGGCAAAGCAGGCAAGCATGGTGCCCCCGCAGCGGTTGGGGGGGGGGGCGTCAAGGAGGAGCGCACAGCCCATGGTGTCACAAGCTGCTGACAGATTGAGAGGACTGAGCCCTGCACATCTTGGGGGGGGGGTTCTGAGAGTGGAGGCTGAGGATACAGGACTTGTATGTTCTGAGCACCCTTAAGCAGGAGTGAGGAGGGAAGCATGGGGACCCCAGCTGGGAGCCTAGGGAAGATAAGTGGCACATTCCAGTGGGGTAATTTGAGGCAGGTTTGCTATAGGGGCTATATACAGTGGGCAGGGTTTGGGGAAGCCAAAGGGGTGAGCACCCATGGAGAGCCTTTACCATCTCCCGGTTCTCCCTGACCAGACAAGGAGAAAGAAGGTTAGAACCAAGGGGTAGATTTATGTGCACAGGGCCTCGGTCAAGGGATACAACCCCTGAGGTGACCCTATGGGAAGGGATGCAAGAGGATTAATATCCCATTCTCTCCTTCGGCTTCATCTTCTGCCAGTGCCTTCTGTTGGCCAAACCCACCTGGCAGCCAGAGGACAAGGCTGTCCATTGATGCAGTCTGTAGAGGTCAGCCTCTGGGGGCACGGAGTGGAGGGGAGAAGGGGAAGAATGAAGCCAGGCATGTGCAGAGAAGCAGGGCAGAGAGTGAGGGGGTGGGGAATGTGAGACGGTGAGACAAGCATTTGCTATGGATTCCTGCAAACTTCACTTTATCATGGAAGAGACCTCAACCTATGGCCAAGGGAAGAGGTAACGAAAAGCCCTGGGGGAGGCATTCCCCTTTTCTGAAACAGGAGGACAAGTGCCACACTTACAGGAAGGATAGGCTTCAAGGGCTAGGGGGCCAAGGACAGGCAGGGGACATCAGAGCATCATGGTTCAGACCTAAGCAAGAGGAGATGGGGTCTGGAAGATGAGAGTGGTCTGAGCCCAGGGTCCATGAGGCCAAGACATCCAGTAGTGTCCCACCCAATAGAGGGTCCTAAGACAAGGAAACCACCGTCTATCTCTGTAAGGCATGGGAGGTGCCCTCCTCTTTCGCTTGTCCAGAACTGCAGGGCCTGTAGCTTCTCACTTGAAGTGAGTTCCCTTCTCTTCACTCTCTTCCATATTCAATTTTCACCCCCTCTCCTCCTCTGACAAGCCCTACCAGCCCCCATCCGTACCTGTGACCGAGCCCTGATTCAATGGGGACATCTCAAGGGCTGGCACTGGGCACATTCAGGTCGCAGCTCCTGGGTATTGCTCTGCACTGAGAGGTGCTTGGTGTATCCATTCATTCAACCTACTGTGAAACAGACTCACTGCTAGACACTGCGGATTCAGCAGCAAGCCAGACAGATGCCCACAGAGCTCAGAATGCGATGGGGAGCCAGGAAGGATCACGAGGAGTGAAGAGGCCACGGGAGGCCAGAGGAGACTGGGGAGCCTCGGGGACAACTCCCTGGGAGAGGAGAAGGCAGATCTTCCAGGGTGGTCTTCTACAACTTCCGTCAAATCAGCTTCTCCCTGCAAAACCCTCTATGCTTGTGATAAAATCCCAGACCCTGTAGCCCCTTGAGACCTGGCCTGAATCATCTCCCTCAATCTCCCACCCCTCACTCCCTCTGTGCCTAGCACCCTGGCTTCGTCCCTGTTCCTCTCTTATCCACTTGCCCCTTCTTCCTCTGGCCGGGCCTTTGCACATGCCAATCCCTCTACCTGGCACCCCCTTCTTCTGGCTGTTTGCTCCTGCTTGGCTTCTTCTCCTCTTTCAGGTCGGAGTTGTTACGTCCTCTAATTCAGCGAGGACTGTCCTGCCTCCCAACACGGAAATCTCTCCTTCCCCTGAGTCACACTCAATGGTTATTTGTGCGCCCTCTTGTTTCTGGCCTGTCTCCTCCATCAGAACAGGAAACAGCTCTCTGGCTTTGTCACCTCTGCCTTAATAGGGCCTAGCACCAAGTAGGTAGTCAGCAAGGTTTGTTGAATGAATGAAAGTGAGAAGAGCTGGAGGGTCCTAGTGATTTGCCAGGTGAAAGGAGCCTTCGGGGTATGAGAAGTTTGCTCCTGTGGTGGGTACAGGAGTACTCACTTCAAGTGCGTGCCACGACTGGGAAGGCTGGGAGACAAGAGAAGCTGGTAAGGTGAGGGCGGTGTCACTCTGGGCAGTGGGAGCCATAGAGGGTTGGAGCAGGAGAGGGCCCTAGGGAGGCAGTGTCCGAAAGAACTGGTTGGGTCTATAGCCAATGGCCCCTGGAGTCCAGCCTTCCCACTCTCGCCCAGGGCCCACAGCCAGCAGCCCTCACCCCTGCTGGTCCTTCTTGGACTCCCATGGCCCACTGGGCACGAGGGCCTGGCCCCAGCTTTGGTGACGAGGGCAGGACTGTGGTCCCGGGAGGAGAAGCTGAGGGCACGTTCTCAGGTTCCCGGTCATCGGCCCTGGGCCCAGCAGCTGCGTCTTGGCCTGGCCCCAGGTCTTGTGTCCCTGGGGACTGAGCTCATTGAGGAGAAATGCAGTCCTGGGCCAAGGCTGCCGGCAGGGACAGGGGAGAGGGCTCGAGCTCACCCCTACCCCCACCACATTGGGAGTTGTGTGGCAGCCCACTGCAAGGCTATGGGAATGGTTGCTCCAGACTATCCTGTCCCCTAAGGATCCTGACACCTTGAAGTGGTTCTGCCACTGTGGTTCAAGGGTGGCAGGAATCTGGAGCCAGGAATCCACGTTCTGCTGGCTGAGTCATGGAGACTTCAGAAAGGGGTTGACACACAATAGGCGCTCCGTAGACTTTCTTTCTTCTGTGCCCACTCTCCACCCCCCGCCACCCCGCCCCACCATGCTGGCCTCACCTATGTTTTCACTATTATTGCTCCCTCTCTGTCTGTGTTTGTCACAGATCAGAGTCCACCAGATCAGCAGAGTCATAGACTCTAGACTTCCTGTCTAGCAAAATGTGGGTCCAGGTTCCTTGGTTGCTCCTTCTGATGGGGAGCTCAGCATCTCATAGGCCATCCATTCCAGCAAAAAGTCCTTTCTCAGATGGGTCAGGGTTGGAGCTAGCCTCCCTCCTGAAGCCCCTACCTTTGCCCCTGGAGCCCCAACCTCTAGAAGGGTACTGAAGAGAGTGGTCCCCCTGTGGCAGCCCTTCTGGGGTGGGCATCCCAACTCCTTCAGCCAATTCCTGAGTCACCAAACCTTCCCATGTCATCCCTTCTGTGTCCACAGCATACTGTCTGATGCCTGGTTCCTGGGAAGCTCCTAATTTAGGTGGGGATACAGAGAAGGATACAGATATCCCAGCTATTTATGGATAAGGCAGAGAGAGACAGGAGGATGCTGAGAAAGCCCAGGGGGGCTCTGCCTGCAGGGGAAGAGAGGCCTTCCTGGAACAGGAACCTACTTCCTTCTTTCTTTCCTTTTTAAAGATTTTATTTATTTATTTCAGAGAGATAGAGCATGGGGGGGGGTGGTGTCAGAGGGAGAAGCAGACTTCCTGCTGAGCAGGGATCCTGTGTGGCTGGATCCTAGGACCCTGGGATCATGACCTGAGCCACAGGCAGACGCTTAACTGACTGAGCCACCCAGGCACCCCTGGAGTCGGACTCTTGAGGAATACACGGGAGCTCCCCAGATATAGGAATGGGGAGTTGGAAGGCAAGCCAGAAAGAGGGACCTGCAGGGGTAAAGCGGTGTCATGTGTGGGAAATAACAGAGTATTCCCTATAACTAGAAGAAAAGGCATTTTTTTTTTAAGATTTTATTTATTTATTTGACAGAGATTACAAGTAGGCAGAGAGGCAGGCAGAGAGAGAGAGAGGAGGAAGCAGGCTCTCCGCGGAGCAGACAGCCCGATGCGGGACTCGATCCCAGGACCCCGGGATCATGACCTGAGCCGAAGGCAGAGGCTTTAACCCACTGAGCCACCCAGGCGCCCCAGAAAAGGCATTTTTGAAGAGAACACATTTGTTGTGAGTTCCTGCTGGGGAAGGAAGCAAAGGGTCCTTTTAGCTCCTTGGGTGTCTCAGTCGAGGGGAGAACCTGGGCAAAGGCCATGAGGGCGCAAGGCCTGCTGGGTGAGGAGGCAGTTTGACTCAGTGTGATGGGGGGGAGGGCTGGAGAGGGCACAGGGCTCGGATGGGCTAAGGGCTCTGAAGGCAAAACCAGGGAAGGGGGAGGGGAGCTTGGACTTCCTCCTGGGATGATGGGCACGGGGGAAGGACCCGAAGCCACACCTGCCCTAGGACCTGTGGACGCAGCATACTCCCTGTGAACCAGGTTGCACTCCTTCTTGTGCAACTTTTGTCCGTTTCGCAGCCCAATCCCCAGCCTCACCCCACCCCACCCCTCACACTCCGTGTGGCCTGGAGTCACTCAGCCCTGGGTTTGAATGTCAGTTCTTCCTCTAGAAAGCCTCCAGCAAGTCACCAGAAGATGGGCAGATACTTCCTCTCCGTGGGAGTGGCAGCCAGGCCCTGGGGGAGGGGCAGAGCATCTTCAGTTCCTGTCCCCAGGGGCTGGCCTGTCTATACCCGTTAGGCCAGGCCGGCTCCAGCCAATCATTCCAATTGCACCCTTGGCCCTTCATGCTTCTTCGTTCTCTCCAACAGCACTTCTCTGCCTCCTTCCCCTCTTCCTCGTCGGGCATTTAAAAATCATTTCATGGGGCGCCTGGGTGGCTGAGTCACTGGGTGTCTGCCTCTGGCTCACGTCATGATTCTGGGGTCCTGGGATCAGGCCTGCATCGGGCTCCCTGCTCGGCAGGAGGCCTGCTTCTCCCTCTCCACTCCCCCTGCTTGTGCTCCTTCTCTCTCTGTCAAATAAATAAAACCTTAAAAAAAAATTCACCTGGTGGGGGGGATGCCTGGGTGGCTCAGTTGGTTAAGTGACTGCCTTCTGCTCACGTAGTGATCCTGGGGTTCTGGGGTTGAGTCTCACACCAAGGCTATCTGCTTAGCAGGGCGTCTGCTTCTCCCTCTGACCCTTCCTTTGTTGTGCTCTCTCTCTGTCCCATTCTCTCTCTCAAATAAATAAATTTTTTAAAAATCGTAAAAAAAAAAACCCCACCTCGGGTCTCCTGGGTGGCTCAGTCTGTTGAGCAGCTGCCTTCAGCTCAGGTCATGGAGTCATGTTCCCGGGGTCCTGGGATGGAGCCCTGCATTGGGCTCTCTGCTCGGCGGGGGCCCTGCTTCTCCCTCTGCCTGCCACTCTGCCTACTTGTACTCTCTATCTCTCTGTCAAACAAATAAATAAAATATTTAAAAAAATCATCACACGTATTAATGGGTGAATGGATAAGCAAAATATGGTATAGCCATTCAATGTGGTATTAGTGGGCCACGAGAAAGAATGATGCTACATGGAGAACCCCTAAAACATGAGGCTGAGTGAAACAAAAGCCAGACACAGAAGGCCCCACACTGATTCCATGTACACAAAATATTTAGAACAGGCAAATCCTTAGAGGCAGAAGGCAGACCGGTGGCTGCCAGGGGCTGGGAGAGGAGGCTTGGGAGTGCCTGCCTTTGGGGAAGGGGCTTCCTTTAGGGGTGATGAAAGTGTCCTGGAAGTAGACAGAGGTGATGCTTGAACTAAAGGTCTCTGAACTTTACACTCCAAAATGGTAAGTGGTCGGGGCGCCTGGGTGGCTCATGGGGTAAGCCTCTGTCTTCAGCTCAGGTCATGATCTCAGGGGGTCCTGGGATCGAGCCCCGCATCAGGCTCTCTGGTCAGTGGGGAGCCTGCTTCCTCCACTCTCTCTGCCTGTCTCTCTGCATACTTGTTGTGATCTCTGTCTGTCAAATAAATAAATAAAATATTAAAAAAATAAAATGGTAAGTGGTTAATTATATAGTATGTGAATTTTATCTCAGTGTAAAAAAAAACCTCCTCGGAGGAAATCAGTCCATGCCAGAACCAGCAGGGGGAAATTTTGATGGGCACCAGGATATTCACATCGTCTCAAAGTATCTCCCCACATGATATTGATATCAATTTTTTATGGGAGGAAGAATGGGAAAAAATGGTACCTCAAGAGTAGGAAAACCTGGGAAACCTGGCCAACTTCACTCAAGTGATAAAATTCTAATGTCACCGATGTTGGGAACTGATGTCAGGTACCTCCCGGTATGAGGCATTGGGGGTGGGGGGTGGCCAGCATCACCTCTGTGATGAAGACAGAGACAGACAAAGACACACACCTGAACCGGGTCAGGAGGAAACAGCAGGCTGGCTCACTGGGGACTTTCTGTGAAATAGGTGATCTCCACTCTGAAAATATTAATATCACAGAAGATGGGGGAAAGCTGAGGAAGTGATTCAGATTACAGGTACGAAGAGACGTGACCAGTTCATGAAACACATGGTCAGGGATTGGATCCTGGGCCAGCAAAGAAACATGCTATCAAAGATGCTTACTGGGGCAACAGAAAACTTGGAACACAGACTAAGGGTGACAGCTGTGTGGGTAAGAGAATGCGCTCATGCTCTGAAAACACACAGTGGTGTATTAGGGGGTCAAGGAATATCACATCTGCGATCTGCTCTCAAAACTGAAAACACAACTGGGCATCTGGATCTCAGCTGGTTGAGCATCCAGCATCTGGACTCTTGGTTTCTGCTCTCTGGTCTGATCTCTGGGTGGAGAGGTGCTCAGAGGGGAGTCTCCTTGGGATTTTCTCCCTCTCCCTCTGCCCCTCCCCCTGCTTGTGCAGGCTCTTTCACTTTCTCAAAACAAATAAAAATTCAAAAAAATAAAAAAGGCATAGATAGATATGTGTGTGTGTCCATATAGATCTAAAAAGCAAATGTGGCCAAGTGTGGAAAGAGTTGGTGAATCTAGACAAAGGGAATATGGAAATTGTGTTATTCAACATTTGAAATTATTTTTTTTTAAGATTTTATTTATTTATTTGACAGAGAGAGAGAGATCACAAGCAGGCAGAGAGGCAGGCAGAGAGAGGAGGAAGCAGGCTCACCGCCAAGCAGAGAGCCCGATGCGGGGCTCGATCCCAGGACCCTGAGATCATGACCTGAGCTGAAGGCAGAGGCTTAACCCACTGAGCCACCCAGGTGCCCCAACATTTGAAATTATTTTAAAATAAAAAGGTTAAAAGTTGCCTGAAGGTCTCGGGGTGCCTTTGTGACTATCTCCCACCATTGGCTTCCCTGTGCTCAGCCCAGTGTTCAGCTGCACATAGGTGACCTCCAGGGTCCACGGATTCAGCACCTCACCCCCCAGACCATTCCTCCCCCTGCAGCCTTACCAGCAAGCCAAATACCAGGGAGGCAGTCTGGTCTCCTTCTCCTCTTCCTCCAGGCCAGTGTGACCCTGGCCTGTCCACTCCTGTGTCTCTGCTGGGATGGTTTCCCTCTAATTCATCTGTCCTGGCTGAGCTCCATTGGGCCCCCCTCTGGGAAGCCCTCTCTGGAGGAGCAAAGTGTACCTCCAGCCCCTGGAACAAAGTCAGGTGTAGGACTGGAGTTTTATACCTACTCATTGAATCAATGAATAAACAAGTAAGTAACTACTCTCGGGCAGAGCCCTCACCAGCCCCTCTATGTATCCTTCCCAGACTCTGCCCTCCCAGAAGCTGTCCCTCTGGCCCAGCTCTGAACCCCCAGTGCTGGGGGGTGGGGGTGGCGTTCTCTGTCCAACTTTTTCTTTCGCAGACTGAGGGCTCCTCCAGGGCTGGGCTTGGGGTCTTTTGGAGTCCCCATTATCGCCACAGGGACAGAATGGGCTGCTCCGTGGCTTTGCAGCAGGACTGATTTTGGAAAAGGCAGTTGATCCAAAATCAGCAGGACTGGTTTTTGGAAAAGGCGGTTGATGGAACTGCCAGGCTGAGCAGCAAAGCTGTGTAGGGTTTGGGTGGGGCTGGGGGCTGGATGGACCTTTCGAGTTCACACAGGGTAGTAAGGAGCTTTCTAGGAGAGCTGAGAGTAAGAAGGTGTGTGTGTGTGTGTGTGTGTGTCTGCCCACATGCGGGAGGCTCCTTCCTAATGTGTGTCTGAGGTCTGAGGCTGCAGACGCTGCCCCCCCCCCCCCCCCCCCCCCGGGGCTCAAGGCCTGGCTGGGCCTGTGCTTCTAAGTCAGCATGAAGCTCTGGGCATGCATGTGCATTTGTGCGTGGTAGCTGTGTGTGCATGAGCTTCTCAGGACGTGCTTGGCCTCCGTTTTGGGGTATCTGGAGGTCTGTGTTTGCGCCCTGGCTCTGTGTGTGTCCCGGGCTCTGAGTGTGCGCTGGGAGCCAGGGTGTTCACGAAGCCGGTGTGTCTGTCACTGCGGATTCAACCCACGCTTCACCGCATGGCCGGACTGAATTTCCTAGGGTCTGCGGGTCCCAGGCTGTGTGGGTGGAGGAGGGTGGGCAGGGACCCCCGGGAGGCCGGGTAGGGGGTAGGGGTGGGGGGTGCGGGGGAGCTCAGGGCCGGCCCCGGGGCGGGGCGAGCCGCCCAAGGCTGGGGGCGGGGCGGCCCGGCAGCCTCACTTTGGCGAAGTTGGCGGCGCGGAGGCTGGCCCGGGACGCGCCCGGAGCCCAGGGAAGGAGGGAGGAGGGAGGAGGGAGGGTCGCGGCCTGCCGCCATGGGGCCGGGGACCCGGGGCCGCCGCCGCCGCCGTCGCCCGATGTCGTCGCCGCCACCACTGCCGCCCGTGTGGGCACTGCCCCTGTTGCTACTGCTAGCGGGGCCCGGGGCTGCAGGTGAGGGGCTGGGACCTAGCGGGCGGGACTGGGTGGGTGGGTTGGGGGAGGGTAAGAGCGGAGTTTAAGGACCCCCGAGTCTGGGACTGGGGAGCTGGTCTAGAAGACAAGGACTAGAGCGGAGGCAGGGAGCAGGAGGTCGGAGCTACGTGCCAGTCCCGGGGGGACAGGGGCTCAGTAGGGGGAGGGGGCAGGTCCCCAGAGGTCCGAAGAATAGGGGTCCCGGAACGATCAGAGTTGCGGATGAAGGGACCCAGGAATGAGGGACTGGGAGCTTGAGGTGCGGGGATCAGGGACGCAAGATAGGGGGACGAAGAGTCTGGGGCTTGCTCCCAATGCACGTCGGTCTGCAGTCTTGGGAAAGTCACGATTGAAGCCCAATACCCCCAGGTAGGGGACCCCTCGCACAAAAGCCCCCCATACACACCCAGGGCTGGCCTGGTCGGGCGGGGGACGGGGAGGGGGCGCGAAGTTCTCGGAGCTCCGAACTCGGGGAAAAACTTCTCAGGCCGGAGCGCGGCAAGACCCGGAGCCGGAGTCAGAGCTGGAGGCACATCGGCGCCCGCGCCCCTTTCCCCGCCCGCGGCCCCGCTCCCTCCCCTGGCCGCAGCGACCGGGAGGCCAAGGGACCCCGCCCCCGCGAGGGGAGGAAAGGGAGGGCGGGGGGCGCGAGCCCACGTGCTCCTCTCCAGCTCCAGCGCCCCGTCTCCGCAGCCCGAGCCCCTCCCCAGCCGGCCGGGGCCCCCCGCCCCTCCCCCTCCCCGCTCTCCCTTCCCCCGCTTGGGACAATGGCCGCGCCGTCTAGACACCCCCTCCCCCCCGGGCCGGCCTCGCGCTTTCTTTGCCAGACAAAGCGGGACCGGGCGGCGGGGCCTGGGCGGGGGCTGCGGGGGCGCACACCCCCAAGGGAGGCCTGGCCGGCGGAAGAGGGACACTGGCCGAAAGCCCCTGGCCCTGGGTCCCGGGGAGCCGCTGTGGGGCACGGCGCTGGGAAGGAAGGGCCTGCACCGCCCAGCCCGGTGCCCGACGGGGCAGGATGGGGCAGGAGCTACCGCCCCCGCGGGGCCAGCGCACACACACATGGCCTGTCACACAATCTGTGGGACACACAGCCCGGGGTCACACAGGCAGCTAGAGACGTGCACACACACACGCACACGCACTACACCCGCCCAGTGGATATGCAGCCCGCACACCAACATACTTGCACATACAATTACACATGTTCATACACACCAAGGATCAGCAGCCCAGAGCCTTGTACTCGCTGCCTGCGTACATTCAGACACACACAGATCAAGGCATGCCTGCACCCAGTGTAACACATGCAGAGAGGCACACCCAACCCATACACAGACACACCTGAGAATACACTGGACGCAGAGACACACAGCTGTGTACCATATGAACGGGGTTCCCGTGCATGGGCACCCGTGACAGACCCAGTGCACACATAGATAGCGCAGGCATTTGTACACGCATGTACTTCGAGCACACGCAACATGGCTCACATGGCCTGCTGTTCGTTGAGGCCAGCAATCTGTGTCACATGGCTCCTACTGTGAGTTCCCAAACACCCACAGGCCCTTGTCTGGGCGGTAGTGTCCTGTCTCTCCCTGTCCCCTGAGGAAGGGGACACATGCCATGTTGTCCTCTTAGCTTGTCCAGCTCAACTTATGTGTCTCTCCCTCTCTCTCTCTGTACTTCTCTGCCTTCTCTCTGTGTCGGCCTGCTTCTAGTTTCCTTGTGTCTGTCTCTGTTTTTCTCTATCTCCCTCCATCTCTTTCCATCTCTCCATCTGTGACACACACACACACACACACACACACACACAGGTCCCACACCTGCCGACATACACAGTTCTCCACTAGCTCACACCCAGCCGCATCTGGCAAAGACCAGTCTGGCAGGACAGTTAGACTGCCACGCCCCAGAGGGACACAGCCCTCAGGGATGGGGACGCTGGACCGGGCAGCACATGCCTACTGCCAGCTGCCCCTCCCTTCAACCCACACTCTATCCCTGCAGCATCCAGTGCTGGCTGGGCGTGGGGTACAGGCCTTAGCCCTTCTCACCAGAGCACCACACAGCTCTGCCCAGCTGGAGCAGATGCCCAACATCAGGCCAACAAAGACCCAGGGGCCCAGGCCTCCTCGCCCCTGCCCTCTCCATTACCCTGGGATCTGGGCACATAGCCCCGGACCTCCCTTCAATGCTCAGCACCCTCACTTCCTGCCTCTGCACCCCCCATTCTGGCAGCTTCCTGAGTCCCCACATCTGGCACAAGTCAGCACCTCCTCCTGCCCGCCCCTGCCTTGTGGTTCCCAGGGCTTGAGCTGGCAGGGACAGCTGCAGCCCCAACAGCTGGGGCCGGGGCGGGGGGCCGTGGGAACTGGGGATGCGGGAGCTCCATGCACCCACAGAGACACCCCCAGCCCGTTGCAGCTGTTGCCTGGGGGAGGGAAGGATGGGCTTTGTCACTCTGAGCTGGGGTTCCTGGGTGCCTGACTGACCCCCCCCAACTTTCCTTTGCCCTCACACAGCACCTCCTTGCCTGGACGGAAGCCCGTGTATGAATGGAGGTCGCTGCACCCAGCTGCCCTCCCGGGAGGCTGCCTGCCTGTGAGTGCCTGGCTCTGTGCCATCAGTGGGTCCTGTGTGGGGAGGTAGTCTGTCTTCTTCCCTTGCCTCTGTGTCCACCACCAACGCCTCTACCACTTCCTACATGTGTATGGCTTGGGTAACCTCTTGTTCCCCATTGGAATTGAGCAGGGTTAAGAAGTGAGGAAGGTTAAGAGCAGGGGCTCTGCAATTTGCCTGGCTGGGGTTCAGATCCCACATCGTGTTGCTGACTGCCTGGGACCTAAACCCTTTAAGCTTTGGTGTCCTGGTCTGGAAAACAGGCACATTAAACCCCACTTCACAGAGTTCTTGGCTGCCTGAGGTAATGTGTAAAGCCTCTGATGGAGGTAGTTATTATTCAATCAACAGATCTTCAGGGACCAATGGCTTGGCAGTAGTGGGCACACCAATTGCATCTTCCCATGTCTAGACCTTTAGTGGTGGGCGTATGGGGGGCTGTAATACAGCTGTGCAATGTCACTTTCTTGTTGTGTGACCTTGGGTTAGTCACTTCTCTCTGGCTCTCAGAAATAGGGGCACTTTCCCCTGGCTTGTGACCATGAAGGGGCTAAGAATTCAGTTGTTAGATAATATAGGGAAAGGCAGAGGGTTGAAGTTGCTGAGCAGAGGCTGGGAAAGAACTGAGCAGAGGGAGACAGAACTCAATTTGAATTCTGGGCTCTGGGATACCTTGAGCAAGTGCTTTGAGCTCTCTGAACCTCAGTTTTTGCATCTGGAAAATGGGGCAATCATAGTCCCTCTTTAATGGGGTTGACTGTAAAGATTAAGAGACCCTTCATGGGATGAACTCAGTGTAATGCTCAGCGAGCAGTAAGTGCTCTATAAATACGGAAGAAGATGATGATGATGAAGATTAGTAGGGGCACAGGAAATACGTGCCATAAAGGTGAATGTCTCAAGGTTTTGGGGAAATGGGTAGGTCCTTTTATAATATCTGTCGTTAGTAATAGTAGCCATTGATTGATTCATTAATGTATTCGTTTATTCAACAACAAGTTGAATGTGTGTGCCAAGCTGGGCGGGTCTGGGGTGACTTTTGATCCCGGAGAGCCCCCTTTGAAGTTACACACGCGCTTTGACTGGAGCCCACTGGGGCTCACCCGGGTGGGGATTTAGCCTTGCCAAGCGGGTTCCTCGGGTTGGGAGTCTGCGTTGGTGGGGGTGGGGGAAAGTGTGACCTTATCTGGAACCACTCACCTGGGAGGCGGAGCCGCGGGGCCTGGCGCCTGCGCAGTGGAGCTCAGCACCTGGAATACAGCCGACAGGTGAATGCTGCCGCGGCTGCTCCGCCCCTCAACAGGTGAATCACCAGCGCGCGCGGCGGCCCGGAGCCCGGATTCCCCGGAGTGGAGCGGGCTGTTCCCCGAGCTGGGCCGTGAGAACCACTCCCCACGGGCCCCCAATCTCCTTCAAGGTTCCAAATACTCGTGTCTTTTCAGGAACGCCCCAATATGTCACTTCTCCACGAATCCCCCCTTAGCCTCTTCCTCAAAGTAGCCTTCCAAGCCAACGTCTCTGTCTCCCAGTCCTCGCCGCACCCCTCCCCTCCCCTTCCCTGCCCTCCCCTCTCCTCCCCTCCCACCGACCCCCAACCAAGTGTGTTCTTCCCCCTCTTGGCTCCCCCAAAGCCCTGGCTGCGAGGCGGGGCGCGGGCGGAGGCTGGAACCGGCCCGACCGGTCGGCGGGAGAGCGGGGCGCAGAGCGTGGGAACCCGCCCGGGGCGTCGGGAGGGGGCCGCGCGGCCGCGCCCAGCCTGGCGGTGGGACCGGCAGTCCCCCGCGCCCGGCGCAGCGCGCCCTCTCTCGGCGCGCAGTAGTGACGGACATCCTCACCCTGCGGGGCTTTGGGAAGGGGGCTGGGAGCCTGGCCCTCCCTTCTCAACACCATTGGCACCCCTGTCCTGCCGTGCCCCGGCCTGTTTCGCTGGGGGCCGGGGTGGGGGATCTTGTGGGTGACGCTAGGAACTGAGTCAGCTGCCTGAGGTTAGCCCCAAGCGGCTGGGATGAGCCAGAGGGAGGGAACGCGCCAGGGGTGGGCAGCGTCGGGGCGGGACCTTGGACCCTCTTGCCAGTCTAAACCCTTCCCTCCCACCCCGCCAGTGTCCCTCCGTCCCTCCTCTGCCTCCGGAGGTTTCCAGTCTTAAGGCCAACCGCCTTATTTCCTTCCTACTCAAGGTTTTCTTGGGGAGTTTGGGGAAGGGGCTGCAGGCTGGAGGACTCTCTCCCAGTCAGAGGGCACCAGCACTGGTGTCCACCTCCTCCTCCCAGTGGCAGGAAGGGATGTCTGAGTTACACTCCCTCTCCACATGCGAGCTACCCATCTGTGAACTGAGCTGTGGATTTGGGTCTGAATGTTTGCCAGGCCAGTATGTGGAATTGGCTGTCCTGCTGTGTTATCTGTGTATGTTTCTGAGTCTCTCTGTGCCAGAGTGGTTGTCTTCTGGAGTCTGAGACTTTGCATTTGCTATTCCCTCTGCCTGGAAGGCTCTTCCTTACACAACCCCATGCCCCTCTCCCTTACTTTCTTCAGTCCAAAAATACCATGTTTGCCTTCCTTCCTTACTCATCTCCCTCTCCTGTGTCCTAGTTTCCTGGCTACCATAACAAACCACGAAACACTGGGTGGTTTAAAAAAGAGAAATTTATTCTCACAGTTCTGGGGGTCAGAAGTCTGAATTCCAGGTGCTGGCAGTGCCGTTTGCAGTGCCTTTCCAAGAGAGTCCTTCCTGTCCTCTTCCACCTCCTGGCAGCTCCAGGAGCTCCTTGGCTTATGGGTGCAACACCCTGTGTCTACTTCTGTCTTCCACTTGGCCTTCTCTTCTTTCTCCCATATCTCCCTCGGCCAATGGATTTGGGGGCCCATTTGGAAAATCCAGGCTGATCTCATCTTGTTATCTGTCACTTAGTTACCTCCGCAATAAGGTCAGAATCACAGGTTCTGGGTCATGGGCATTTCTTTCCTGGGGCCATGACTCAAAACCCACTGAACTGGGGTGCCTGGGTGGCTCAGTGGGTTAAGCCTCTACCTTCGTCTCAGGTCTTGATCTCAGGATCCTGGGATCGAGCCCCACGTTGGGCTCTTTGCTCAGCGGGGAGTCTGCTTCCCAAACCTCTCTCTATCTGCCTGCCTCTCTGCCTACTTTTGATCTCTGTCTGTCAAATAAAAAATAAATAATTAAAAAACAAAACAACAACCCGCTGAACTCTTCATGGCCCTTACCACCCCATGCTGGCATGTTATCTCATTCATTATTTGTGTATCTTCTCTTTGCCCAGCTTGGTTGTGAGCATAAAGAAGGTGGGGATGACTTTTAATGTGTTTGCGACTGTATTCCTATTGTTAAGAACACAGTAGTTAGTCAGTGAATGTTGGTTGCATGAACAAACGGGCGTGCCTGATTGTTGGGCTACTTGCATGTGTATTTCTTGCTGTCACGTGTGTGTATCTCTGTGTCTGGGATGCTTCTGCCTGGTATCACCCTAGTACTTCCCTATACTAAGCTATCTCTGCCTACAGGTGCCCGCCAGGTTGGGTGGGTGAGCGATGCCAGCTGGAAGACCCCTGCCATTCGGGTCCCTGTGCTGGTCGGGGCGTCTGCCAGAGCTCCGTGGTGGCAGGCACCGCTCGGTTCTCCTGCCGCTGCCCCCGTGGCTTCCGAGGTAAGGGATGGTCTGGAGGGAAGCCCAAGCCAGTCAAGCATGTGAACAGCCCAAGCTCACCCTCTTCTGGTCCCTCTAGGTCCTGACTGTTCCCTACCGGACCCCTGCCTCAGCAGCCCCTGTACCCATGGTGCCCGTTGCTCAGTGGGGCCCGATGGCCGGTACATCTGCTCCTGCCCGCCTGGCTACCAGGGCCGCAGCTGCCGAAGCGATGTGGATGAGTGCCGGGTGGGAGGGCCCTGCCGCCATGGTGGCACCTGCCTCAACACGCCTGGTTCTTTCCGCTGCCAGTGCCCAGCTGGCTACACGGGGCCACTGTGTGAGAACGCTGCCGTGCCCTGTGCCCCCTCGCCGTGCCGTAACGGGGGCACATGCAGACAGAGTGGCGATCTCACCTATGACTGTGCCTGCCTTCCTGGTGAGGAAGCTGTGCCTTGGGGAGGCGGCAGGAGTGCAGGGACAGCGGGCCGCCTGGCAGTGACAGTCTTTGCTTTCCTCCCCTGCTAGGGTTCGAGGGCCAGAACTGTGAAGTCAATGTGGACGACTGTCCAGGGCACCGATGTCTAAATGGGGGGACATGTGTGGATGGCGTGAACACCTACAACTGCCAGTGCCCTCCTGAATGGACAGGTGAGCAGCAGGGCTGAAGAGAGCCAGGTGGCAGACCTTGGGTGGGTATGCAGCGGGTGTGGACTGCTGTGTCTGTGTGCCACAGGCCAATTCTGCACGGAGGATGTGGATGAATGTCAGCTGCAGCCCAACGCTTGCCACAATGGGGGCACCTGCTTCAACACTCTGGGTGGCCACAGCTGTGTGTGTGTCAATGGCTGGACCGGCGAGAGCTGCAGTCAGAATATCGATGACTGTGCCACGGCTGTGTGCTTCCATGGGGCCACCTGCCATGACCGTGTGGCCTCGTTCTACTGTGCCTGTCCCATGGGCAAGACTGGTGAGTGGCTGTTTTCCTTACAGGGAGCAGGGAGCCATTGATGGTTCTATAGTGGGAGCAGGGATGGAGTCTGACTTGAGTGTTAGAATGATTTGGGGTGCAGGGTGAACCTGGGAGGGGTCTAAGGAGACGCTGGCCCACAGTCCAGGGAAGGAGCCATGGGAATAGAGAGCTACCTGTGACTGAGAAAGAGGTGGGACCTTTGCAAGCGGCCAGGGTCAGGGAAGGTGTTTGGGAGGGGGACTTGGATATGGAGGACAGGGCGAGTCAGGCAGAAGATACCGCAGAGGCAAAGACTTGAGAGTATGTAATTAGAAAAGGAGTCAACATATTTTAAAACAGTGTGTGGATGTTTTCAACTCATTTTCGAGTGGTTCCGAAATACAACAACAACAACATAAAGCTTATGAGAGTTGAATCTAGGTGGTGGGCGTGTGAATCAACTTTGCTGTACATTTGAAAATTTTTATAATAAACAATTGGGGAAAATAGCTCCTAAATACACTGCACGTTGATAGAAACAAAACACAAAACAGTATGTGGCGGATGTGAGACCTTTGGGCAGAGCTGGAGGGTCCCCCCCGAACTCTGCCTAACGTCTTCCAGGGCTTCTATGTCACCTGGATGACGCCTGCGTCAGCAACCCCTGTCACGAGGATGCTATCTGCGACACGAACCCCGTGAATGGCCGGGCCATCTGCACCTGTCCACCAGGCTTCACCGGCGGGGCGTGTGACCAGGATGTGGATGAGTGCTCTATTGGTGAGGGGGGGTGTGTTGTCTGAGGGTTGGGAGGGAGGGGAGAGGCGGGTCCTTAGCCACCCACACTCACACTGGCCTTGCTTCCTCCTGCAGGCGCCAACCCATGTGAACACCTCGGCCGGTGCGTGAACACACAGGGCTCCTTCCTGTGCCAGTGTGGCCGCGGCTACACTGGCCCGCGCTGTGAGACTGATGTCAACGAGTGCCTATCCGGGCCCTGCCGCAACCAGGCCACATGCCTCGATCGCATAGGCCAGTTCACCTGCATCTGCATGGCAGGTGCGTGGTGGGTGTGGCCAGGGCGGAGCCTGAGGCTGGAGGGCGTGGCAAGGGAAGCCTGCAGGTCACGACACCTCCCTCCCCCTTTCCTGGTGAAACTGTCTGGAACGGAACCCTGAGATGGGGTGGAGGCTGGGCCTGAGTAGCAGCTTTGTGCATGGCTGGGGCCACGGTCAAAGGGAGTCTGTAGAACCTCAGATGGGCTGGGACTGGAGTCTGTGCCTTAGGACCCACTGGGGGGCGGGACATGATACGAGGGCTGGACCCGGAGCTGGAGTGGGTCAAGGTGGAGCCTGCAGACAGTCTTGCACTAACCCTGGGATGGGATGGAGGCTGGGCCCAAGGTTACACGGGTGCTGGGCCTGGTACCCGAGCACCCGGTAGAGTGTGAGGACTGCAGAGGGAAGAGGGTGGTCTGAAGGGAAGGCCCATAGGGAGGCTCATAAGCTTTGGCCGTTTGGATCCACAGTTGGGTGAGGTCCATCAAGAGGTCAAAAGCTGAATCTGGGATTGGCCTTGGCGGGTGGGGATGGGCAAGGCCAAGCAAGCTCAGAGGAACCGTCTTTGGGTAGGAAAGGGAGTACCTTCCCACGTGCTCTCCCTTTAGACCAGAGGATAACCCACACTGCCCTAATCCCCCTCCTCACTCCCCAGGCTTTACAGGCACCTATTGTGAAGTGGACATGGATGAGTGTCAGAGCAGCCCGTGTGTCAATGGTGGGGTCTGCAAGGACAGAGTCAACGGCTTCAGCTGCACCTGCCCCTCGGGTGAGGACCCTGGGCCAGGGAGCCTGAAGAAGACAGGTCCCTGCAGAGGCAAAGGCTCTAGGGGAGCCCTGTAAGACCATGTTAGTGGATAACTATCATAACAGAAACCACGTGCTATGAAAAACCTTGAAATTAATTTAAAACCAAGTTGGGGTGTCTGGGTGACTCCCTCGGTATAAATCTGATTCTTGATCTCAGCTCAGGTCTTGGTCTCAGGGTTGAGTTCAAGCCCTCCGTTGGGCTGCACGCTCGGTATGGAGCCTATTTAAAAAACAGACAAAACACACACACATTAAAACTAAGTAAATGATCACCCCACTCATCCCACCCAAACAAGGCAGGGCTGGCAAGGGTTACTTCTCTGACCCTCTGCCCATCCCACTTCCCACCCTAAGGCTTCAGTGGGGCCATGTGTCAGCTGGATGTGGATGAGTGCGCGAGCACACCTTGCCGGAATGGAGCCAAGTGTGTGGACCAGCCTGATGGCTATGAATGCCGCTGCGCAGAGGGTGAGAGAGGCCAATGACAGGCCAGCAAGAGTCTGGGGGCGGGACAAGGAGGGGGGGGGAAGGCAAATAACAGCCTTGGGGACAATTTGGGGGCAGGGCTACAGCAAGGCAGGACTCGAGAGAGCCAATGATGGGTGTAAGCAGTGGTAAGGCTAGGAGTGGGGCCAATGGGTCTGGCAGAGAAGGGGTGCACTTTGGTAGAGGGGGAGTGTCCAAATCCCTCTACACCCAGGCACTTCCCATGTGTCCCTATTTCCAGTCCAGAGTGGGAAGTGAGGCGGAACAGGGCTGATAGGGTAAAAAGACTGGAGGAGAG
Organism: Neogale vison; assembly: GCF_020171115.1. Lineage (NCBI taxonomy): Eukaryota > Metazoa > Chordata > Mammalia > Carnivora > Mustelidae > Neogale > Neogale vison. The sequence goes on along the minus strand of NC_058096.1, from coordinate 211,874,903 downwards.
GTTGCGGTTGGGGATGGGATTTATCTGTGCAAGTGTCTTGGCCAGGGGCGGGCGAGTCCTGGAGCTTGTGGCTAGAGGGAGTTAAGGGGCGGGGCCTGAATAGAGCCCACCTCCTGTTGGCTAGATGGGCAGGGCCTGAGGTAGAGCTGGGCGAGGATTGGTCCGAGGCCACGGCTGCGGGCAGAACCTTGGCAGATGGGTGGAGCCTGACCCTCTGGTCCTCCAGGCTTTGAGGGCACGCTGTGTGAGCGCAACGTGGATGACTGCTCCCCGGACCCGTGCCACCATGGGCGTTGTGTGGACGGCATTGCCAGCTTCTCGTGCGCCTGTGCCCCGGGATACACAGGCACACGCTGTGAGAGCCAGGTGGACGAGTGCCGCAGCCAGCCCTGCCGCCACGGAGGCAAATGTCTAGACTTGGTGGACAAATATCTCTGCCGCTGCCCTCCTGGCACCACAGGTGGGGCTGGAGGCCGGGTTGGGGCAGGAAGGGCACAGAGGCTTTGGGAATGGTTCCCCTGGCGGGACTCAGTGGTGGCTACCCCTGCCGTGTTCCCCCTCCCCAGGAGTGAACTGCGAGGTGAACATTGATGATTGTGCCAGCAACCCCTGCACCTTTGGAGTCTGCCGCGATGGCATCAACCGCTATGACTGTGTCTGCCAGCCTGGCTTTACAGGTGGGCAGGTGGCTGCCATGGGAACAGGGTCTTTATAGGCTGAGAGGGTGAGGATGAAAGTACTTTATTCTTAGTTGAGTTTGCCCCTCTCTTTGCATTTGCTTGTCCAATGAGATTGTCCACACTTAGCCCTGAGGTTGTGCTCTCTCCCACTGGACTGAGGTTGTCCCCATATCAGCTCAAGGTTATCCTGGAACACAGATGAGGGTCCAGTCTCAGGTTTCGTGTTTCTGCATAGGGCCAAAGTAATCCTTGGTGAAAATGAAGATGATTTCATGCAAGTCTGGGGACAAGTATGATCTGGGGGCAGCTCTGGGTTGAGCTGGCTGTCTTAATCTGTACAAGAGCTGATGTGTTATGAAGGTGAGATTGTTCTTGCTCAAGGGTGTGGCCATGCTGAATGAGGCAAGGTTGCCTTTCCCTGTTGGCACCATCGTCCTTGTCCTGGGATGAGGTTGCCTTCGTGCTCTCCAGGGCCCCTTTGCAACGTGGAGATCAACGAGTGTGCGTCCAGTCCGTGCGGTGACGGAGGCTCCTGTGTGGATGGGGAAAATGGCTTCCGCTGCCTCTGCCCTCCTGGCTCCCTGCCCCCGCTCTGCCTTCCTGCCAGCCATCCCTGTGCCCAGGATCCTTGCAGTCATGGTGTCTGCCATGATGCGCCCGGAGGGTGAGGACTCTCCCCAACTCCTGAACCCTTGCTGTGTCCCTGCCCATGGGTATGCCCTGACTGCCTTCCCCTCCAGGTTCCGCTGTGTGTGTGAGCCTGGCTGGAGTGGTCCCCGATGCAGCCAGAGCCTGGCTCGAGATGCCTGTGAATCCCAGCCCTGCCGGTCTGGTGGCACCTGCACCAGTGATGGAATGGGTTTCCACTGTACCTGTCCCCCTGGTGTACAGGGTGTGTGTCCCCACATTCCCACCCCAGGCTCGCCCTCCCCACTTCTTCCTGCTCATTTCCTTTCTGCTCCACTCCCCCTCGTCTACATTTGGCTTTTTTCCCCTTTTCCTCCCCTATCCTCCCCGGGAGATTTGGAGGTGGGTAACAAGGTGGGGACCCTGGAAGGAGATTGGGGAAAAGGAATCTGTCAAGACTATCTCACTCTGCCTGCCCACCACAGGTCATCAGTGTGAGCTGCTGTCCCCCTGTGCCCCGAACCCTTGTGAGCACGGGGGCCACTGCGAGTCTGTCCCTGGCCAGCTGCCTGTCTGCTCCTGCCCCCCTGGCTGGCAAGGTACACCACCTGCTTTTTTCTCCTCCTCTTTTCCTTCACCTCCTCTGCACCCTGCTGCATAGTGGGTGGTGCTGGGGACCCAGAGGGAAACATGTCCCTGGCCCTGTTTTTTGAGGGGTCTTCTTTTTAGGAAGGGACCAAGCTGAACACAGACACTTGCAACTGTGTGGTTGGTCCTGGAAAAGATGAAGGGATACGGGAGTGGGGAAGCTAGGATTCAGGCGGAGGGTTTGGAGACAGCTCCCTGGAGGGGCAGACCTCAATCAGAAAGCCTTCACTACCCACTGAAATAAGGCAAAGGCAGTTTAGGAACAGCATGTGCAAAACACCCAGAGGCAAATGACCACACAGCTTGTTCTTGTATTCACCCCCTCAGCCTTCCCGTTCTTCCTGAGGGCCAGGTACTCTCAGGCCCTGCCCTGCACCCTCTAACCCTGGATGTTACCTTGCTCCTCATCCCTAGGCCCACGATGCCAGCAGGATGTGGATGAGTGTGCTGGGCCCTCCCCCTGTGGCTCCCATGGTACCTGCACCAACTTGGAGGGGAGTTTCAGCTGTACCTGCCACAGGGGGTATAGTGGGCCTTCCTGTGACCAGGACATCGATGACTGTAACCCCAGTGAGTTCAGGGAAGACCCTGGGGAGGTGGGGGAGGAGCTGCTCTAGAGAGCACATTCCTCAAGCCCATACTATGTGCTCAGCACTGAGCTTCCTTGTTCACTCTTCTCTCACTTTCCCCATTTTATTCTTGAAAACCGAGGTCCCAAAGAGGTTAGGTGGCTTGCCCAAGGTCACGAAGGGAGAGGGATGAGGTGGGATCTGAGCACAGGTCTGTCTGAAGCCCGTAGGCTGCCTCTGGCAACAAGCAAATTAACGTTATGTGGAAATTATGATAGGATAGACCCCGAGTGAGTGCTCCAGGAGCACCGTCTGAGAGGCCAGTGACGTAAGCCACATATACACATAAAATTTTTCTAGTCGCCACATTGAAAAAGTAAAAAAAAAAAAAAGATGTTAAATTTAATAATATATTTTATTTAAACTTATATTTAAAATGTTATTTCAACACATAATATCAAATTATTGAGCTCTTTTACATTCATTTTTGTTTTCATATGAAGTCTTCAAAATCAGAAATCTAGTGTTTATTTGACTCTTATAGCGCATCCCAATTTGGGCCAGCCACATATCAAGGGCTTACTAGATACACAAGGCCAATGACCACTCTACTGGCTAGCACAGGTCTGGAGGCTTCTGTGCTGTGCCCAGGAATTGAATAGACCCATCTAGCAGCATGAGCTTGGCAGCTCAAAGCGACCTTTTGGCTCCCCCATCTCTCTCTTCCTTGCACATAGGTGAGGCTTCCAGGTAAGGGAGGGGATGAGGCCACAGAGGGGACAGAATTTGATCCCTCTGACCAAATGTGCCCCTCCCAGTTAAGCCTGGTTTCCTCTTGAGTTCCCTCTATGAAAGGCATGGCTGGGTCAGGTTGAGCTGATGGAGGGTGAAGTGTATGACCAGGGCTTCTCTCTTTGGACCGTAGACCCCTGCCTGAATGGTGGCTCCTGTCAGGATGGCCTGGGCTCCTTTTCGTGCTCCTGCCTTCCTGGTTTCGCTGGTCCCCGCTGTGCCCGAGATGTGGACGAGTGTCTGAGCAGCCCCTGTGGTCCAGGCACATGCACTGACCACGTGGCCTCCTTTACCTGCACCTGTCCACCTGGTTATGGAGGTTTCCACTGCGAGCAGGATCTACCAGACTGCAGCCCCAGGTGCGTGGGGTCCCTACTAGGAGCTTGGGGACCCTAGCATGGGATGGGGTTTGGAACATGAGAAGGGGTGGGGACAAGAAGAGGGTTCTTGGCTTGGCACGCACCTCACAGCTCTGATCTGTGATGAGCAGTGTCCGGGAAGGGTTAGGTATAGGGCGTCTGTTTGGAGGTCACCTTAGGGACTCTGGTCAGGAAAGGAGCGAGGCCAGGTCAGGGCGGGGCCTCCACATGGCTCCCACCGTGGCTCTGAAGTACTTGGTAAGTTGGGGCTAAGGGACAGGAAGGGGCAGGACTTCTGCTAGGGCTGCAGCTTCTTGTGGGTAGGGGGGTCACAGAAGAGTGCCCTTTTGGCGCAGGGAGAGGCCAGGAAGGCGGGGCCTGCATGGGGGCGGAGCCTGACCCATTCCTCACCTGCCCTCCAGCTCCTGCTTCCACGGTGGGACCTGCGTGGACGGCGTGAACTCGTTCAGCTGCCAGTGCCGTCCGGGCTACACGGGCGCACACTGCCAGCACGAGGCTGACCCCTGCCTCTCTCGGCCCTGTCTGCATGGGGGCGTCTGCAGTGCTGCCCACCCTGGCTTCCGCTGCACCTGCCCAGAGGGCTTCACTGGCGCGCAGTGCCAGGTGGGCGGCGTCACCGGGGGCCTGCGGGACGAATTTGGAGGGCTGGTCTAGGGTAGGGGCCTGCCGGGGACCCTGGAGAAGCTGGGGTGCGGCTCCTCGGGGGTCCTTGAGCGCTGACGCTGACAGCTTCCCCTCCAGACGCTGGTAGACTGGTGCAGCCGCGCGCCCTGTCAGAACGGGGGTCGCTGTGCCCGGACCGGGGCCACCTTCTACTGCCTTTGCCCCCCGGGGTGGAGCGGCCGCCTCTGTGACATCCGGAGTCTGCCCTGCAGGGAGGCCGCAGCCCAGATGGGTGAGGGGGAGCACAGAGGCGGGGTGTGGGGCTCCAGAGGGTGTGTGTGCATACTTCTTACTAACGAGAGCCCAGCAAAGCTATGGCAGAGCGTATGGGCGGGATGGGGTGTGTGGCTGAGTTTTTGTGGATGTGTAATGTGGGGCAGCTGGCCAGTGCCAGGATGGTGGATGCCTCTGTCACCATGAGGCAGCTGGGATGACATCGTAGCAGGGATGAGGTAGCTGTGTGTGACTGAGCTAGGGTGGACAGCAAAGGTGTGGATATGTGTTTGTGTGACGGTGTCTGAGACCGTGCCAGTTTGGAGGGCTGACAACCCAGTGGGGTGTGTGTGAGACCCTGGTGACTGATGCCAGCCGGGGTGTTTGGTGATGCTGTGAGCGATGCAGGCAGGACGGAGCAAATATATGATTGACCCTGCTCTCCTCTGCGCAGGGGTGCGGCTGGAAGAGCTGTGTCAGACAGGTGGGCAGTGCGTGGACAAGGACAATTCCCACTACTGCGTGTGCCCAAAAGGCCGCACGGGCAGCCACTGTGAGCAGGAGGTGGACCCCTGCTCGGGCCAGCCCTGCCAGCATGGGGGCACCTGCCGAGGCTACATGGGGGGTTATGTGTGTGAGGTAAGGGGCACCCAGACTTGGGGAGAGGGGAGCTAGTCATGCTATGTGTCTGTGACCTGGTGTGGGTGTGTTGCATGTCTGGTTTTTGCTTTTGTGTCTTTGGGTATAATCTTGTGGGTGTATTTCTTGGTTGATCTGAGAGACTTTCTGTCTGTCTGGGTGTGTTTTCTAGATGTATTCAGTTGTTTTCTAGATGTATCTCTGTATTCCTCCATGTACCCTGCCCTTTGGGTGTGAATGCACGTGCTGGTGTCCCAGTGCATCTCTGGTTGTATGTGTCTTGGTTACATCTGGATGTTTCTCCTGTGTGTCTATCCTGTGCATTTGTGTGTGTGTGTCCTTCTGCACTGGCTGTGTCTCTAACCCTCTGTGACTGGGTGTGTTTCCTTGTACTGTGTGTGTGTGTGTGTGTGTGTTTCTGTACACGGGGCATGCCTCTCTGTGTTGGATGAGACTGTAGGTCTTCTTGTTCTGTGATCTCTGTGGGAGATCCTCCTGGGGAGTATCTGTTCCCTCTGGGCTTAGAGGTCCCTGTCTCACATCGTTGCAGTGTCCAGCTGGCTACACAGGGGACAGCTGTGAGGATGATGTGGATGAGTGTGCCTCCCAGCCCTGCCAGCACGGGGGCTTCTGCATCGACCTTGTGGCCCGTTATCTTTGCTCCTGCCCCCCAGGAACACTGGGTATGCCAGGGCCAGGGTTGGGGGACAGGATGGGAGGCTAGGTCTTTGTCCCCTCCTGACTCCCCCCCTATCCTCCCCTCCCCAAGGTGTGCTCTGTGAGATTAATGAGGACGACTGTGGCCCAGGCCCACCCCTGGACCAGGGCCCCCGGTGCCTGCACAATGGTACCTGCGTGGACCTGGTGGGGGGCTTCCGCTGCACCTGCCCCCCCGGGTACACTGGTTTGCGCTGTGAGGCGGACATCAATGAGTGTCACCCGGGTGCCTGCCACGATGCACACACTCGGGATTGTCTGCAGGACCCAGGTGGGGGCTTCCGCTGCATTTGCCGTCCAGGCTTCACAGGTAAGCATCCCAGGCGGCTGCCCTGGGACTCTGCCTGTGTTCCTACCCTGTGGCTGACCTGCCAGCTCCTGCTTGTCTAGGTCCCCGATGTCAGACTGCCCTGTCTCCCTGTGAGTCCCAGCCCTGCCAGCATGGAGGCCAGTGCCGTCCCAGCCCAGGCCCGGGGGGTGTGCTGACATTTACCTGTCACTGCATTCCGGTAGGTCACATCAGTGTCTCTGGGAGAGGAGTGGGAGCATAGCCTTTTTGGAGGGCGTGGCTTTAGGGGAGGAGAAGTGGAAGGGAAGGGGGTTCCTGAGAAATACTGAAAATACCTGGAGAGAGAAGAGAGAGAATGTGTGTGTGTGTGTGTGTGTGTGTGTGTGTGTGTGTTGCGGGGAGGCACAGGTTTGGAGGCATGGCCTCCGGGGGAAGGAGGGGCTTCTCTGCTAGGGGTGAGGTTGGGCGGGACCTGGGGAGATCGGAGGCTCAACCTTCCGAAGCCTTGACCCCCTATCGTCCTTTCTCTCTTCTCCACCTTACCAAATCCCTCGCTCCCCTCTCTGTCCCCAGCCGTTTTGGGGCCCGCGTTGCGAGCGGGTGGCGCGCACCTGTCGGGAGCTGCAGTGCCCGGCGGGCGTCCCGTGCCAGCAGACGGTCCGTGGGCCGCGCTGCGCCTGTCCCCCAGGACTATCGGGACCCGCCTGCCGGGGCGCGCGGGGGTCGCCTCCGGGGGCCGCGAACGCCAGCTGCGTGGCCTCCCCGTGCCTCCACGGGGGCTCCTGCCGCCCCGCGCCGCTCGCACCCTTCTTCCGCTGCGCTTGCGCGCCGGGCTGGGCCGGACCAAGGTGCGAGGCGCCCGCGGCGGCGCCCGAGGCCCCGGAGGAGCCCCTGTGCCCCAGCGCCGCCTGCGAGGCCAAGAGCGGGGACAAGCGCTGCGACCGCGAGTGCAACAGCCCGGGCTGCGGCTGGGACGGCGGAGACTGCTCGCTGAGCGTGGGCGACCCCTGGCGGCAGTGCGCGGCGCTGCAGTGCTGGCGCCTCTTCAACAACAGCCGCTGCGACCCCGCCTGCAGCTCGCCCGCCTGCCTCTACGACAACTTCGATTGCCGCGCTGGCGGCCGCGAGCGCACCTGCAAGTGAGCCCCTCCGTCTGTCTGTCTGTCTGTCCGTCGTCCCTCGGACCGGTCGGTTCGACCGCTCGCCGTTTGTGTCTTCTCCGTCCGTGGGCCCCACCTGCGCATCTGTGGGCCCCGCCTCTCTCTCTGCTGCTTCGCTGGCTTAATGTCAGTCCATCTTTAGACTGTCCGTAGGATGTCCACTCCTTCGCCCTCAGTTTCCTCGTGGACCCTGTCTGCCCGTCTGAGTGCTCTTGGTCTGTCTGTGCGGCTCATCTGCCCACCCATGTACCACTGCCCTCTGTCCCTCCCACCACACACGACATGACCTGTCCATGTTGTGTCTTTCTTTCTACCTGTGCACTCCATCCGCCTCTCCCCATGTCCTGTTTGTCCATCTTTGGACTTTGTTCCGTCCATCCGTGAATTCCTTTCGTCCCTCAGCACACCCAAATGTCTGTCTACTTCTTTTTTTTTTTTTTTTTAAGATTTTTTTTAGATTTTATCCATTCATTTGAGAGAAGGGAGAGCATGCCCAGAAGCTGGGTGAGGGGAGGGACAGAGGGAGAAGCAGACTCCCTGATGAGCCGGGAGCCTGATGGGGGACTTGATCCCAGGCCCCTGAGATCATGACCTGAGCTGAAGGCAGATGCTTGACTGACTGAGCCACCCAGGTGTCCCTGTCTACACCTCTTCTGGTCCATTCTTGGACCTCATCTGTCCTTCCCTCTGCTCTGCCTCTTTTGTCCCTCTGTCTGCCTAGAACACTTCCCTCACTTTTATCTCCCTGTCTTTATTACCCCAACTTTCCTCCTCACTCACTGTGCCCCAGACACCCTGGCCTCTGCCATTTCTCAGATACCTTAGGCTTGGTTGCACCTCAGGGTCTTTGCACTGCACTGGCTGTTCCCTCTGCTGGGAATCCTCTGCCCTCAGGAAGCCACATGGCTCCTTCCTCACCTCCTTCAAGCCTTCACTCCAACAGCAGTCCCTTCTCAGTGAGTTCCTCCCTGGCCACCTCCAATACTTCCCCTGCTTTATTTTCCTCCTTAGCCTTTAATTCCCATAGTATCCTGCATATGTGTGTGTTTATATTCAGCTTTTTCTGATGTGTAATTGAAATGCTCTGTATTCTGCTGCTCATTCATCTCTTTCAATGTCTGTCTCTGCCCACTGGAATGCCTGCTGTCCCTGGGCGGGCATATTTCTGGATGCCTACAGCAGGCATCTGTCCATAGTTATTTGCTACTAGTTACTGAAGGAACGGCTGGGTTTGCAGAAGGCCTGACACCTGTCGGATACATTCGAGCCCTCTCTGCTCTCACCGTCTGTACCCCTTGTGTCTCTGGAGTCTGGGTCCTCTCTGGGCGTGTGCGGGGGTGTTGGACGATTCTGACCGCACTCCTCTCCTCCCCCAGCCCCGTGTACGAGAAGTACTGTGCTGACCACTTTGCTGATGGCCGCTGTGACCAGGGCTGCAACACGGAGGAGTGTGGCTGGGACGGGCTGGACTGTGCGGGTGAGGTGCCCGCCCTGCTGGCCCGCGGCGTGCTGGTGCTCACCGTGCTGCTGCCGCCGGAGGAGCTGCTGCGCTCCAGCGCCGACTTCCTGCAGCGGCTCAGCGCCATCCTGCGCACCTCGCTGCGCTTCCGCCTGGACGAGAACGGCCAGGCCATGGTCTTCCCTTACCATAGGCCGGGTCCTGGCTCCGAGTCCCGGAACCGGCGCGAGCTGGCCCCGGAGGTGATCGGGTGCGTGCTGCACTGGAGGAGCCTCGGGGGTCCTTGAGGGTGCTGGTCTGGGAGGGGAGGGTCCCCGCTCCTCAGGGCTTATGGGTTTCACTTCCCTTAACATCTTGGGGAGCTTTCTTGGTGATGTGACCTGCATGTCCCACCTTCTGCACCTCTGTCATCTGGGGCCGGGTCATTGTTTGCTTGGGGAGGGGGTTGTCTTGGGAGCGGGCTTGGCCTCCACCCACTATGTGCAGGTGCCCCCCCCCCCAAGATGTGACAAAAGTGCCTCTGGGTACCAGAAGGGGTCCTCTGGAGAGCAGAGTGGTTAAGGGCATGTGTAGTTTTTGCTTTTTTTTTTTTTTTAGAAATGGAAAACAGAATTTTCCTGTGGGTGGCCTGGGAGGGAGGCCAGAAGGGAGGTGTGGCCTCTGAGCAGGCAAGGGGCCCTTGGCCAAAGAGGGCTGGATTCTAGAGATGGAGGGTAGGGGCTCTGATAGGGACAGTTGGCGTGGGGGAGTGGATGGAGTCTGGCTGACTTACCGGTCCCTGGATGCTCCCTGGGTGTGGTGATAGGCTCTCTGGGCAGCGGGGGCAGGGGTGTGTGTCTCACCCAGAAAAGGACACAGGGTGATAAACAGGGATCATAGGCTTGCAGAGTCTGAGGAGTCTAGGGTATTGTAGAGGTCCCCCCTCCAGGAGACAGGCAAGGCTGAAGGCACAGATGAGAAAGACAAAAGGGTGTTGAAGCCATGGGAGGGACTCACAGAAGTGGAGACAAAAGAATGACTTGGGGACACAGAGACCCAGGGATTGGTTGAGGGAAATCAGCTCACAAAAGAGGAGAGGGAGCAGCCGGAGAGCTAGGATGGCATCTCAAGGTGAGAGGGAGTTTGGAGAGTCTGAGATGGGGATTCCGACGTCTGTGCCGCAAGGAAGGGTGCTCTCAGGAGAGAGGGAAGGAGGGAAGCGGGATGAGGCAGGAAGGGGTCTCCGTCTGGCCTCAGTGCAATTCCTCAGGGAGCTCTAGAGCACAAATAACACCCCGAGTCAGTCGCCCCCTTGAGACCGGAGGGCCACTGTGTACACCCTGTATCAGCCAGTCCTGGGCTGAGGACTGCCCTGAGGACTGTCACCTCCCAGGTGAAGAGGTCGCCACTTTGCTGAGGTCCATTTCCTGGAGTAGAGGCGGCTGTCCGCTGTTAGAAGCTGGAGACTTGGGTGTGCGCCGATGGCATCCACTAGAGATGTTGACGTGAAAACAGTGCCCACTGGATTTATGGTCAGGGGACCCTGGTGGCCACAACAAGACTGGTTTTGGGGCGTTAGTGGGGTTCGGTGCCAGACTGGGGGCATGTGGGCCCTGACAACATGGTGAGAGGAGGGGGCTCTTCTGAGCCCCCGGGGTCGGGGCTCCGGGCCTGGCTGACGGCAGGTGCGCCATGGAACCTGCCTGTCCTTCCCTCGCATCCCTGCAGCTCCGTGGTGATGCTGGAGATCGACAACCGGCTGTGCCTGCAGTCGCCCGAGAATGACCACTGCTTCCCCGATGCCCAGAGCGCGGCCGACTACCTGGGAGCGCTGTCGGCCGTGGAGCGCCTGGACTTCCCGTACCCGCTGCGGGCCGTGCGGGGTGAGGCCCGGCCTGGGGGGTGAGGAGGGTGGCGTTGGGGCTCTGCGGGGCTGGAGGGGGCCGGGCCTGTGCTCGAGCCCCCCTGCTTCCCGCCCCCAGGGGAGCCGCTGGAGCTGCCGGAGCCAAGCGTGCCGTTGCTTCCCCTGCTGGCTGCGAGCGCGGTCTTCCTGCTGGTCATCCTCGTCCTGGGGGTCATGGTGGCCCGCCGCAAGCGTGAGCACAGCACCCTCTGGTTCCCCGAGGGCTTCGCGCTCCACAAGGATGTGGCTGCTGGCCACAAGGGCCGGCGGGAGCCTGTGGGCCAAGACGCACTGGGCATGAAGTAAGGACCCTGGCTGCTCCCCGTGCCTGACCGTGGGGCCGCTTGGGAGCCCTTGAGCCCCCTGTGGCCGGACTCTAACCTCTCATCCCGAGCAGACCCTAACTTCAGATTCCAGCCAGGACCTCAGGGCTCATCCCCTTAACAACTGACTGACCCGGTGATCCCTGGGGGCCACCCTGGACTCATGACCCTCTGACTTCTTTTCCTGTATCTCAGTTTCCTTGACCCCAACCCTACTCTGACCCCACCATGACCCTGCCCTGATCCTGGCCTCCCGAACTTCACCGTGATACTCAAATTTGTGGGCCTCATGATCCCTGTCTGTACCTCAGTCTCTTACTGACCTGTGGCCCTATCCTCTATGGCCCCCAAGTACCACCTCTGGCTCTAACTCACCCTGACCTTTGACTTCATTCTGACCTTGGCACTGGGTCTCGCCTCCAACTCCCTGATGTGTCCCTCAAGACCTCCAACCCCACCCTGACCTAACCCCTGAATTGACCCCTCTCCTGTGACTTCATGACCTCCTGACTCCTCACTACAACCTCCTTGATCCTGGCTTCATCTCTCACCTGTGGTGAGGATAACTCCATCCTCATGACTCCTGATGTCATCTTCTGTAATCCCTGCTGCATGCCTGTGACCTTCGTCTATCCCATAGCCCACTGTCCTGACCCTGACCCCACTTCTTGCCCAATTCTACCTTAAGATCCTGGCTGCCACCCATTGTAACTTCTGACTGTCCCCCACTGTGACCTTGATTTCATCCTACATCCCCTCTTTGGACCCTGTATCTTGACCCTGTCTCCTGTGCCTACTGACCCAGGACCCCAGACCCAGACCCAGACCTGGCCTCTGGGAGCTCTTCTCTGACCCCGCCCCCGATCCTCCTATCAGGGTACATGTCCCCATTGTCTCCTCTCTCCTACCGCCTTTCAACTGTCCCCACAGGAACATGGCCAAGAGCGAGAGTCTGATGGGGGAGGTGGCCACAGACTGGATGGATACGGAGTGCCCAGAGGCTAAGCGACTGAAGGTGGTGCCCCTTTCTCTGATTCCTGCCCTCAGGGTCCTGGGTGGAGGTCCCGATGGCCAGGGGGAGAGTCAGGGGGAATCTCTGCTCTCCCCAGCTCCGGGGAGCAGTCACGGCACCTGTCCCATCCTGCCCCTCTCTAACCAGGCCTCTGCTCCCAGGCCAAGGTGGGATCTTCCTGGAGGGGAGCCCCTGGCCCAGAGAGAAACTCTGCTTTCTCTCTGCTGGGTCCAACTCTGTCCAGCGTGTGCAGGCCGAAAGTGCTCCTAGAGGGTTTTAAACACCATGTCCTCTGCTGGGGCCACACCCGTGGGGTCTTTGTTAGTTTGGGCTGCCGTTATGAAATACCACAGACTGGGGGTCTTATCAGCAGATCCTTATTTTCTCACAGTTCTGCGGGCTGGAAGTCCCAAGGTCAAGGTGCCGGCAGGGTTGGTTCTTGGCGAGCTCTCTTCTGGGCTCTTTGACAGTTGCCTTCTCATGTGTCCGCATGAACGCACGCATTCTTCTGTGGGCCTAGAAGGGGAGAGCCCTGGTGCTTCTTCCTTTTCTCACAAAGATATCAATCCTATTGCATTAGGGCTCCACTCTTATGCTCTTGTGTCACCTTAATTATCTCCTTAAAGGTCCCACATCCAAATATAGTCATGTTGGAGGTTAGGGCTTCCACATAGGACTTTTGGGGGAGCACAGTTCTGTCTGTAACAGGTTCCTGCTAGCATTTCCTTCTACTTGCTGCATGTCTTGAACACACACAAGCATCTTATTTCATCTTTATGAGGATCCTATAAAGCAGCTATTAATATACACCTCAGTTCTCAGCTGCCTCTCCCTGCCTAGAGGCAGTTCTCAGCCTGCCTCTTCCCTTTATTTATGAGAGAGAGCGGGCGAGAGAGCGAGAGCGCACACACAAGTGGGGGAGGGGCAGAGGACAAGGAGGAGAGAATCTCAGGCAGACCGGGCTGAGCGTGGAGCCCGTCCTGGGGTTCAGTCTCTCCACCCTGAGACTGTGACCTGAGCCAAAACCAAGAGTCTATTGCTTAAGTGACTGAGCCACACGGGCACTCTCAGCCTAGATTTTAATGTTCATGAAATGGAGACATATATTACAATTGACACCTGAAGAAATCTGTTCACCTCAGGCTTTTCTTTTTCGTTCTTATCCCAAAGTGGATATTAAGTAGATAGTGCAATATATTTTTTTAAGCAAAATATGTTTTTTTAATTTAATTTATTTTATTTTTTTTAAAGATTTTATTTATTTACTTCACAGACAGAGATCACAAGGAGGCAGAGAGACAGGCAGAGAGAGAGAGGAGGAAGCAGGCTCCCTACCGAGCAGAGAGCCCAACGCGGGGCTCGATCCCAGGACCCTGGGATCATGACCTGAGCCGAAGGCAGAGGCCTTAACCCACTGAGCCACCCAGGCGCCCCAAAATATGTTTTTTTTAAAGATTTTTAAAAGATTTTTTTAAAAAGATTTATTTATTTATTTGACAGACAGAAATCACAAGGGGGGCAGAGAGGCAGGCAGAGAGAGAGGAGGAAGCAGGCTCCCTGCCGAGCAGAGAGCCCGACGCGGGGCTCGATCCCAGGACCCCGGGATCACGACCCGAGCTGAAGGCAGCGGCCTTAACCCACTGAGCCACCCAGGCGCCCCAGATTTTTAAAAGATTTTTTAAAGATTTTATTTATTTATTTATTTATTTTTTTAAATATATTTTTTTAAAGATTCCACTTATCTATTTGTCAGAGAGAGAGGGAGAGAGAGCGAGCACAGGCAGACAGAGAGGCAGGCAGAGGCAGAGGGAGAAGCAGGCTCCCTGCCGAGCAAGGAGCCCGATGTGGGACTCGATCCCAGGACGCTGGGATCATGACCTGAGCCAAAGGCAGCTGCTTAACCAACTGAGCCACCCAGGCGTCCCAAAGATTTTATTTATTTATTGGATGGACAGAGATCACCAGTAGGCAAAGAAGCAGGTGGTGGGGGGGAAGCAGGCTCCCTGTTGAGCAGAGAGCCTGAAGCGGGGCTTCATCCCAGGACCCTGGGGTCATGACCGGAGCCGAAGGCAGAGGCTTTAACCCACTGAGCCACCCAGGCACCCCCACAATATATATATTTTTTAAAGATTTTATTTATTTATTTGACAGAGAGATCACAAGTAGGCAGAGAGGCAGGCAGAGAGAAGAGGGAAGCAGGCTCCCCACCGAGCAAAGAGCCTGATGTGGGGCTCCATCCCAGGATCCTGAGATCATGACCAGAGTCAAAGGCAGAGGCTTTAACCCACTGAGCCACCCAGGTGCCCCTACAATATGTTTTTGATGGCATTTTTGCATTGCAGAATGACAGCATTATCCTGACTTTGCTAATGAGATGCTCAGAGCTCTAGTGTGATTTGCCAGCTGAGGGACAGCGAACCAGAAAGGGTCACGGAGGATGAGACAACTGTCCATCATCTGGCTTTCCCCTCCATGAAATTCAACTCTCTACCTCAGTCCTTAAGCGCGGGTCTGACTTGATCAGGCTGTGTTTGGTTCCTGAAGGCTCTTAAATGTCTTGGCAGGCTAGTTAAGAATACTCCGTCCTGTTTCCATAACATCACTATGCCTTTTGGACCCTGAGTCTGAAGTTTATCAAGCTCCTGCCAGGGGCCCAGGTGCTATGCTTGTGAAGGGAAATCAGTACATTTGTGTATGACTGTTCGGTCCTGATACCTTATGTTCATGTTAATGGTACTGAGTAGGAGTCCCACTTGGTACCCAGAGCATCTCTCTTGATTTTCTCTTTCTCTCCCACCCAATCACCCTTTTCTCAGATTAAAATTGATCCGTGAGGGACCACCCAGCCCCACCCCTGCATTTCTTTTACCAGTGATTTATAGCTTCCAGAATGCAAGTTTTGCATTTCTTCTGTTAAATTTACTTTTAAATATTATATTCTTCTTGATGCTGTTGTCATGATATTGTTTCCCTAATTTCATTTTTGGTATGTTATGTCTCGTGTATAGAGAGGTGTGTTCTGACAGGTGCTATGCTCTCTGTCTCTTCCTTGATCACCCATCTTGGGTTTCTGGCCCTCCCCACTTCCAACCCAGAGTAAAATCCCTCTTCTTCTGGGGTATCTAGGTGGCCCAGTTGGTTAAGCAACTGCCTTGGGCTGGCGTCATGATCCTGGAGTTCTGGGATCCAGTTCTGCACTGGGCTCCCTGCTCAGCTTGGAGTCTGCTTCTCCCTCTGACTCTCTTCCCTCTCGTGCTCTCTCTCTCTCTCAAGTAAATAAATAAAATCTTAAAAAAAAAAAAAAAATCCCCGTTCTTCCTTTGAGGAGTTCTGAGCTCCGGCATGTCAATTTCCTGTTTCCGTAGGTATAAGAGAAGGAGGATATTCATGGTATCTTGGGACTGTGAGTGCATTTCCATGAGAGGAACCTGTGAGGGTGCTCAGACTGTCCCTCTAACTGTATCTCTCTCAAACCCTTGTGAGAGCCTTGGTCCTTGTGCCTCCAGGTAGAGGAGCCCGGTGTGGGGGCCGAGGATACTGTGGATTGCCGCCAGTGGACCCAACACCACCTGGTTGCTGCAGACATCCGTGTGGCGCCGGCCATGGCGTTGACACCCCCGCAGGGCGATGTGGATGCCGATGGCATGGATGTCAATGTGCGAGGCCCAGGTCAGTGACGGGGCCTCCCCGCCAAGGATGCCCCTTCCCCGTCCTGCTGTGAAAAGTTGCATCTAGGTCTGCGTTCTGGGGGAGAGTTGGCTGTGTCCAGCGTGCATCTGTGGGGTTGTGTTTAATCAGGACTCTTGGTTGTGAGTGATAATAGCCCAGCTCAAACTAGGTGAAGTAAAACAAGGGATTTACTGGCTCTTGTAACCAGAAGCGTCATGGATTTTTGGGTCCAGGACGCACGGCCGCCCGGCTCCAGCCTGCGGAGGCGTTCCCCTGGCTGCGCGGTAGACGCAAGCCTCACCAGCCTTATAAAACCTGTATTACCCGCGGCAAAGGCAGAACTTCCAGAATGACCTCTGATTGGATGGGCTAGAGTCACGTGCTCAGCCCTCAGCTAATCAGTGTGCTCGGGAGTTGGAATATGCAGATGAATTCAGGGGGCGGAGCTAAAGGCTCTCTTTGAGCCAGGGACTGGGTTTAGCGCTATCCAAGGCTGGAGGGTGGGGAATGGGGTGCGCGTGGCTCCCCTAGCGAGGGTAAATGCTCACGCGGAATGTAGTAGATCACAGTATTTGGATCCTCTTGGATCCGTCTTTGCCACATTTCAGGGTAGTTCTCCCCCAGCTCATTTTGCTTTTCCAAACGGCCTGCTCCTGTGGCTCTCTTTTGAAATTCCTCAAGCTACCAGGGTCTGAGCTGCCTGGGATCTTATGTCCCTGGAGTGGCTCTTACCCAGTGGGTGGGGGCGTGGGAAAGGCACAGCTCTTTCGCCTCGAGCAGTTTGAGGTACAGCTCAGCCCCCAGAGTCCCCCTTCAGGATCAGGCTGACCTAACCTCCTGGGAATTTGCCTGAGGCTGAAGGCTTGCTCCTCCCTCCCTCTTGGATCCCCTCCTGCTTCCTGGATCCCCTCTTGTGACAAATCACGGAAGGGCTGCCTGTGAATCCTCATCTGGGCTGGCTTCTGGGGTACCTGACACAGGTGTGTGTGTGCACACGCCATTCCCTTTTGTGCTCCCATGTGTCCCATTTCCTGCTAATGCAGTGTCCTCAGTGGTATTCCCTGGAAAGGTCCCTGTGCCCACCTCCCTTGTGACAGACTCCTGGTCCCCACAGATGGCTTCACCCCACTGATGCTGGCTTCCTTCTGTGGGGGGGCCCTGGAGCCAATGCCCACCGAGGAGGATGAGGCAGAAGACACATCAGCCAGCATCATCTCAGACTTGATCTGTCAGGGAGCCCAGCTTGGGGCACGGACTGACCGCACAGGCGAGACGGCCCTGCACCTGGCTGCCCGCTATGCCCGGGCTGATGCAGCCAAGCGGCTGCTGGATGCAGGGGCAGACACCAATGCCCAGGACCACTCAGGGCGCACTCCTTTGCACACTGCTGTCACCGCGGATGCCCAGGGTGTGTTCCAGGTGAGATGCACCAACCCCTTTGGACTCTGGAGCTGGCACACGCATCAGACCTGGGTTTGAGCCCTCGTCCTACAAAATACAGCTCTGTTTTTCTCATTTGGGAAGTGGCAATATACCGAGGCTGGCAGGTAGCTGCTTCCTGAACTTTGTGGAGTCTAGGGGCTGTGGGGATTGGGGAATTCAGGGGACTTAGGGATGCTCCTGGTCCCTCTGTTAATGCCATGACCCTCCCTTCTGCATGCCTTCTCTTCTAGATTCTCATCCGGAACCGCTCCACAGACCTGGATGCCCGCATGGCAGATGGCTCCACGGCACTGATCCTGGCAGCCCGCCTGGCGGTGGAGGGCATGGTGGAAGAGCTCATTGCCAGCCATGCTGATGTCAATGCCGTGGATGAGCTTGGTAAGCTGTGGGGAGTAGCAATGGGTGGAGGATTTAGAGGGTGTCCCTTGGGCCCTGACTGTCATGTATGTTATGTGAATTAGGTGAATTACTTTGAGACCCAATCACTGAAACTCACATATGAGGGCTTTGACATGGACTTCAACTCACATGCTTTTTTTTTCTTTTTTCACGGCGTCCCCTAGCCCATAGGACACCTCAGTGACTTAGAAAAAGGCTGCTTTCCCCAAGGCACGTCATTTCCCTCTGTTTTGTTAGAAGAACCTACTCTGCTGCCCTCTGCTGGACAGTTGGCATACTATGTGAATTAGCCAAATCCACACGTGGTGTTTGTTACCTACCTCTGTGGAGATGGCTTGATGGCCCAGGTCCTGGCCGGAGTGGATTCACAGCAACCTGCCCTCATAGCCGGAGGATCTCACACAGCTGCAGACACACTCAGATGCTCATAAACATCCCTGGGAGCTGCTGTTCTCAACCTCTGCACCATTTACACTTGGGATTGAATGATTCTTTTTGAGGAGGGCTGTCCTTGCAATGTAGAATATTAAGTGGCATCCCTGGCCTTGACCCACTAGATGCCAGCAGCACTCCACTCCCTAGCTGTGACAGCCCAGAATGTCTTCAGACATTGGCAAATGTCCCTGGGTGGGGACATCACCCCAGTTGAGAACTGTGGCTCTGGAAGTCCGCTGTCCAATAGAACTTGCCATGATGATGGAGATATTCCTGGTCTGTGCCATCCATTGTGGTGGCCGCCGGCCACACTTGGTGGCTTTGGAGCTCTTGAAATGTGGCTAGGGTGAATGAAGGGCTAAATGTCTTATTTCATTTAAAAATTTTTAAAGGTTTTATTTATTTATTTCACAGAGAGAGAGAGCGAGAGAGTAAGCATGAGTTGGTGGGGGGAGAGGCAGAGGGAGAGGGAGAAGCAGACTCCCCACTGAGCAGAGAACCCAACACCAGGCTTGATCGCAGGATCCCAGGATCATGACCTGAGCTGAAGGCAGATGCTTAACTGACGGAGCCACCCAGGCACCCTTATTTAATTTTTTAACCTTTGTTGTCCTTGCCTTTTTTTTTTTTTTCAAAGCTTTATTTTTTTATTTTTTTAAAGGTTTTATTTATTTATTTGACAGAGAGAGATCACAAGCAGGCAGAGAGGCAGGCAGAGAGAGAGAGGAGGAAGCAGGTTCCTTGCCGAGCAGAGAGCCCGATGCGGGCCTCGATCCCAGGACCCTGAGATCATGACCTGAGCCGAAGGCAGCGGCTTAACCCACTGAGCCACCCAGGCGCCCTTCAAAGCTTTATTTAGATATAATTCACATACCATACAATTTAGCCATTGGAAGTATAACATCCAGTGGCTTTTCATATAATCACATGGTTGTGCCACTGTCATCACAATACAATTTAGAACATTTTCATCACCTGGAACACAAGCTCTCACTGTTACTGACCCCCTCCAATCTTGTCTTCCTAGCCCTGGGCAACCACTAATTAATGTACTTTCTCTATCTATGGATTTGCCTACTCTGAATATTTCCTATAAGGGGTATCAAATAATATGTGGTCTTTTTTGATTGGCTTCTTTCACTCAGGGTAATGTTTTTAAGGTTTATGAAGTGTGATAGCATGGATCAGTACTTTTAACTTGTTTTTAAAATTTTAAAAAAGATTTTATTTATTTATTTGACAGACAGAGATCACAAATAGGCAGAGAGACAGGCAGAGAGAGAGGGGGAAGCAGGCTCCCTGCTGGGCAGAGAGCCCTATGTGGGGCTCCATCCCAGGACTCTGGGACCATGACCCGAGCCAAAGGCAGAAGCTTTAACCCACTGAGCCACCCAGGCGCCCCTGTTTTTAATTTTTTAATGATCAAATAATATTCGGTTGTATGGATATACATTTTGTTAATCGGTTTATCCGTTGATGGATATTAGGGTTGTTTCTGCTTTTTGGCTACCACTACTGTGAACGTTCGTGTTCATGTTTTGGTGTGGATGTATGTTTTCATTTCTCTTGGGTACAAATCCAGGAGTGGCATTGCTGGGTGGGTCGTGTGGTCATGTGATCACTCTGTGTTGGACCTCGTGGGGAGTGGCCAGACTGTTTACCACAGTCCCCGCCCCGGTTTGATGCCCCTGCCAGTGGAGCACGAGGGTTCCAGTTCCAGTTTCTCCATATCCTCCCAAACAGTTGTTACTGTCTGTCGTTTGTGCCTTCCTAGTGGGTGTGCATGGGCATCTCACTGTGGTTTTGATTTTTATTTCCCTGCTGGATAATATATTGAGCGTGTTTCCCTGTGCTTATTGCCCATTTGTAGATCTTCTTTGGAGAAATGTCTATTCTGATCCTTGGCCCATTTTTAAATTTTTTTTTGTCATCTTAGGGGTCTTTTTTGTTTTTTAAAAGATTTTAGGGGTGCTTTTGTGGCTCAGTGGGTTAAACCTCTGCCTTCGGCTCAGGTCACGATCTCAGAGTCCTGGGATCGAGCCCTGCTTCGGGCTCTCTGCTCGGCGGGGAGCCTGCTTCCTCCTCTCTCTCTGCCTGCATCTCTGCCTACTTGTGAACTCTTTCTCTCTATCAAATAAACAGATAAAATCTTTAAGAAAAAATTTAATTCCAGGTGCCGGGTGCCTGGGTTAAGCAACTGCCTCAAGCTTGGGTCATGATCCCGGGGTTCTGGGATCGAGTCCCGCATGGGGTTCCCTGCTCTGCAGGGAGCCTGCTTTTCCCTCTCCCTCTGCCTGCTGCTCTCCCTGGTTGTGCTCTCTCTGTCAAATAAATGGATAAAATCTTTAAAAAAAAAAAAAAGGGAAGATCACTTAAAAAAATTCTTTTAATTCCAGGATAGTTAACATAGTGGGTTTTTGTCTTTTTATTATTGAGTTTTGAGTTTTTTATATGTTCCAGGTTTAGGTCTCTTAGTAGACATATGGTTTATAACTATTTCTCCCGTTTATAGGGTTTCTTTTCACGCAGAAGCACAAACATTTTAATTTTGGTGAAGTACAATATATCTATTTCTCTTGTTATTGTTGCTTGTTTTTTGGTATCATATCTAAGAATCCTTTGCCTAATTCAAGGTCATGAAGTTTTAGTCCTATGTTTTCCTGTAAATATTTTATAGTTTGAGCTCTTATGTTTAGGTCTCTGGTTCATTTTGAGTGAATTTTTGTATTTGGTGTGAGGTCGGGACCCAACTTTATTCTTTCGCATGTGGAGAGCCAATTGTTCCAACAGTGTTCGTTGAGAAGACTGTCCTTTCCCCGTCGAGCACCTATGTTGTTTAGTTGTAATTAGTTTAAATCTGAAGAGCAGTATGTGCCTGGTGGTTACTGCACTGGACAAGCCCAGCTCTAGCTACAACCAGCGCCCCACATAGTACCCCTGCTTATGGACAGTCACACACTGTAGGTTCCCTGGACAGAGAGAGTCACTCCACAGGTCTGCACATACATGGATCCAAACACATGGTCAGATACTCATGGCAGATCCCCCCCGCCAGCCCACCCCCCTAAAAGGCCATATTCTGGATACTCCCCTCCCTCTGCCATGGGATCCTAGCAAATGAACCCAGTCCTAACCTGACCTCTCTTCCTGCACCCCCCAGGGAAATCAGCCTTACACTGGGCAGCAGCGGTCAACAATGTGGAGGCCACCTTGGCCCTGCTCAAAAATGGAGCCAACAAGGACATGCAGGATAGCAAGGTGAGCCCCAGCCCTTGACCCACCAGGCAGTCAGCCCTGGTACAATTCCCTAAATGTGGCAAAGAGCAGGGTGGGGTAAGTTAGTGGGGGCATTTATCTTGCCTGCAGCCAGGTTTCAGTGTAGGATTTGGACCTAACAGGCTCCACCAGGGTCAGAGGAAAAAGCTGTGTGAACTTGGGTAAATTGCTTAACATCTCTGAGCTTTACTGTCCTCATCTTGAAGTGGGGAAGCACTAGTACCCACCACACTTTTGTCTCCTGAGGATTCAGTGAAATCAAACATTTGTAAAATGCTTAGCAGATCCTCAGTAAAACGTAAGTGTTATGATCTTTGTTTTAAAACCCTAGCAAGGGGGAATTACTCTCCTCACTTTATAAATGGGAAGAGTCAGGCCTAGAGGGGCACAGGGTGGATTCTGTCCTTATCTGACGTTTTGATATTTTATTCATTATGTATCTTTTGCAATACTCTTAATTTAAAAAGTAATACATTAAAATATCATTTATTTTGATGATTGTTTTTTGACACCCCTTAAATGTTGTGCCTAAAGAGAGTACCTTACTCTCCTTACTCTAGTCCTGGCTTTGAGGCGTGGTGCTTAGTAGGTCCTGGATGAAAGTGTTTTAAGATCACTTGCCCAGTTTCTGTTAGCAGAGCTGGGATTCTAGCCAAGTCTGTTGGGCTGGAGAGTGTGAATTCTTGGCTCTCAATGTCCACCAGGGGCCTATGAGACCTTGGCCAGGAGTTAGTCCTGGCTCTCGTGACGCTGACCTCTGGTGGGTTCTGTGCCCCACTCCCCCTCAGGAGGAAACTCCATTGTTTCTGGCCGCCCGGGAGGGCAGCTACGAGGCTGCCAAGCTGCTGCTGGACCACTTTGCCAACCGTGAGATCACGGACCACCTGGACAGGCTGCCGCGGGATGTGGCCCAGGAGCGGCTGCACCAGGACATCGTGCGCCTGCTGGACCAGCCCAGTGGGCCCCGTAGCCCTCATGGCCCACATGGCCTGGGGCCCCTCCTCTGTCCCCCAGGGGCCTTCCTTCCTGGCCTCAAGGTGGCACAGTCAGGGGGCAAGAAGAGCCGGAGGCCACCGGGGAAGGCGGGGCTGGGGCCACAGGGCACCCGGGGACGGGGCAAGAAGCTGACGCTGGCCTGCCCGGGTCCCCTGGCCGAGAGCTCGGTCACACTGTCGCCCGTGGACTCGCTGGACTCCCCGCGGCCCTTCGGTGGGCCCCCTGCATCCCCTGGTGGCTTCTCCCTTGAGGGGCCCTATGCAGCAGCCACTGCCACGGCCGTGTCCCTGGCTCAGCTTGGTGGTGCGGGCCGGGCAGGTCTAGGGCGCCAGCCTCCTGGGGGATGCGTGCTCAGCTTGGGTCTACTGAACCCCGTGGCCGTTCCCCTCGACTGGGCCCGGCTGCCTCCACCTGCCCCGCCAGGCCCCTCGTTCCTGCTGCCGCTGGCCCCGGGGCCCCAGCTGCTGAATCCTGGGACCCCCGTGTCCCCCCAGGAACGGCCCCCGCCATATCTGGCGGCTGCGGGACATGGCGAAGAGTACCCGGCAGCTGGCACCCATGGCAGCCCCCCCAAGGCCCGCTTCCTGAGGGTCCCGAGCGAGCACCCTTACCTGACCCCATCCCCCGAGTCCCCTGAGCACTGGGCCAGCCCCTCGCCTCCCTCGCTCTCGGACTGGTCGGACTCCACGCCCAGCCCAGCCACTGCCACGGGGCCTACGGCCACAGCTGCTGGGGCACTGCCTGCCCAGCCGCTCCCCCTTTCTGTCCCAGGCCCCCTAGCTCAGGCCCAGACCCAGCTGGGGCCCCAGCCAGAAGTCACCCCCAAGAGGCAGGTGTTGGCCTGAGGCTCTTCAGTTCCTGGATTTTGGGGGGCCGAACAGATGTCCCATCCTGACTCTCTCTTTCTTTCTTTTTAGACCTTTCCATTCTCTTCTCTCTCCCCCTCCCCTCCTGAAACCTCTCCACCCCCCTGAAGCTGACTGAGATGGGTCACCAGCCTAGGCTTTTTCAGTCCTCCTTTATTTATAGGGGGTGCGTGCTGACCCCCGCCCTCTGGGCCTTGTGAAGAGCCTGGGACCTCCTCCTGTATCCCCCATTCCCACATTCTTCCTCCCCGCCGTCCCTTCCCGCCCTCTCTGGTCTCTGTCCTTACACACTCTGACACGAGTGGATTATTATTATGGTTTTTTTTTTCTTTTTTTTTTTTACATTTTGTATAGAAACAAATTCATTTAAACAAACTTATTATTATTATTATTTTTTACAAAATATATATATGGAGACACTCCCTGCCCCTGCGAACCCCCCAGTGCCCCCGTGGGGCTGAGTCTGTGGGCCCATTCGGCCAAGCTGGATTCTGTGTACCGAGTACACAGGCATGACCGGGATCCTGTGTACCGAGTACACAACCCTGGTGTGTACCACGTAGGCACCCTTGGACGTACCCTCCGGGGCAGGGCTTGGGTGAGACTTGGGAGCCTCTTTCCTATCCCGCCTCCCTCACTTCACTGCATTCCATATGGAACTTGTTCTATAGCTTTGCCGGGGAAGGACCCTTCTGGCCCACAGAGCCCGCCCCAGGTCCCCCCTACCCTAGAGCCTGGGCTACTCCCTTGGAGAACCGGGTGAGGGTGGCTGGTGAGAACAGGACGACCGGGGGAGATGTGTGCGTTTCACTTTGTCTCCCTGTAAATATGGGACTCTAGGAAGGGAAGGAACCACCGGCGTGGCACCCCCTCCTCCTGGTACTCCCCTGGCCCAGCCCCGGGGGCAGAATAGAAATATTTTTAGGCTATTTTTGTAATGTGGCTTCTGGCCACAATCCATGTGTAGCTAAGTTCCCAGGCCTTGTGTTGTACAGCTCCCACTCCCCTCACCACCTAATAAAGGAATAGTTAACACTCCGTGTCACTGGTCTGTGTCTGGGGGGGCGCGGTTGGTGGTACCGGTGGGTCTTCCGTATCTCCGGGGCCAGTGTGTGAGCTGCCATCTTGGAGTGAAGCCCTTTAGCTTGTCCTCCGGCCCTTGCTTCCGCTTTTGACAGCTGACTCCACTGTGGCTCAGAGGTGGTCACCTGACTCGAGGTGAGCCCATCAGAGTCCCCTGCCCCGGAAGGTTTTTACTGAGATGCTAAGAAAGCGGTCAGTTGCCGGAACTTCTAAGGCCAAAGGCAGATGGAGAAATATGGGTGGCCACTCTGGGGTGGTGAGGGCAGCTGAGCACACAGAGCAGAAGAATGGGGCTGACGGAAGCAGAGCTGAGAGCGCAGATGTCTCCGGAGCATTGGAGGCGTCTCTTAGTTCCAGATGGAGCGTCCGTTCCCGTGACTTGAGCATGCAACCCAGTGACTTCAACAGGTCCTTATTCATTGCTTCCGTAAGTGCCCAACGCCGGTTCTGCAGGAATCTCCCCTCTCCCTCATCCTCCCTTGGGTTCTGGAGACAGTGTTGCACTGTGGAATGGATCCTCCCTTCCACATACCACCTTGAATGGGTTTCTGTGTCTTGCAACCAGCTCTGCCCCCAAACGACGTGGTGTTTATACCGGGGACCCTCCTGGAAAGGAGGATGGGATAATCGTCCATCCTGTCATTTTGTCATTGGCCGGGTCCCTTCTCTGCCTCTCCGCTGATCTCGGTTCTTGGTTCTTGAGTTTGGCTGAGAAAGAATTGAGAGCTAAATTCTCCAGCAAGAGTTTGATACAGTAAAAGATAAAGTGTACTCCCAGGAAGGGAGAGTAAGCAGGTCCGGAAGTGGCAACTCTACGAGCGGTCAGGGTTGTCTTGCTTTTACACTTGCATGGGTCCCAGGTCATAGCGAGGGCCATCTCTCTCTACCTCTCTCTCTCTGGTTTCAGGAGTTTGGTTTTATTTTGCAGTACAAAATCATTTGGAGCCATTTGGAGACCGTCATCCCGGAAGCAGGGGCTCTGCAAATCGAAACTGCGTCGCAGCTGGGTTGGTTGAGGAAGACAAGCCTGGGATTCAAAAGAAGCGTCTCTGGGGGCGTCTGGGTGGCTCAGTGGGTTAAGCCGCTGCCTTCGGCTCAGGTCATGATCTCAGGGTCCTGGGATCGAGTCCCGCATCGGGCTCCCTGCTCAGCGGGGAGCCTGCTTCCCTCTCTCTCTCTCTGCCTGCCTCTCTGCCTACTTGTGATCTCTCTCTGTCAAATAAATAAATAAAATCTTTAAAAAAAAAAAAAAGAAGCGTCTCTGCTTACCTGCTTTCTGAGAGGTTTCTTTCCCTTTTGCTTTCCTCAATTTTGTAAGGCCAAAACACGGCACACAGCTTGGGTGGTGTCTGCCTGGGGCTGCCTCCCATCATCTGAGGGACTCCTCCTACTGGTTGGCTTGGTGGGGGGTTGGCCCCCCTCCCCCACCCACCCCAAGGTCCTCGTGGAACTGTCCTGGCAGCCCTCCCCGAAGGGGGTGTCAGAACCGCAAGGTAAATGTATTATTATGAAGCTAGAGGTGACTGGAGGGCAGTGGTTGGAGGGGAGAACACACTCCCGTCCTCTCCGCGCCCCCATGGGTCTGTCTCTGCTGCGTGGAACTCGGTGTCGTCCTTTTGGTCAGTTGGAAAGCATTTGTCCCCCACTCACATCTCGCTGACTGCCTACCCTATCCATTTGGAGTGCCCTTGGTTGCAAGTGACAAAAAAGCCGACTCAACTGGCTTAAACAGGAAAGGAATTTAACAGCTCATTTAACTAAAGAGGACCAGCTTCAGGGGAGATTTGATCTAGTGGCTCAGATGAGGTGAGCAAGGGCTGAATTTCTCTTTATCTCTATAGATTTTTCTCCGGGCATCAGTGTCCCCCTCAGGCTGCACTAGGACCCAAGCTAATCTCTCTTCCCACCCCACACAGCTCTAACCCTCCTTCTCTGTTAGCAAAATCAGGGCAAAGGGCATAGGCCATATTGCACTTTCCAGAGAATTGAGAAGCTTCTAGTTTTTTTTTTTTATTTTTAGATTTTTATTTATTTGAGAGAGAGAGAGAGCGAGAGAGCACAACTGAGGGGCGGGAGCGGCAGAGGGAGAGGGAGAAGCAGGCTCCCCTCTGAGCAGGGAACATGACATGGGGCTCTATCCCAGGACCCCAAGATCATGATCTGAACCAAAGGCAGATGCTCAACCGACTGAGCCACCAGATGCCTTCAGAAGCTTCTAGTTTTGAGGTTGATTTTGTATTGGCCCCAACTGGATCATGTATCTGTCCTCTGACTTAGGTTTTCTCAACATTGACCGTATCAACATTTGGGGCCAGATCATTCTTCGCTCTGAGGGCTGATCCTGTGCATTGTAAAATGTTTAACAGCATCCCTGGCCTCCACCCACTAGATGCTTGCAGCAACACCCCCCCTTCCATTGCAACAATGGAAAATGTCTCCAGACATGGCCAGTTGGTACCCGGGAGTGTGGGGAGTTTCTCTTCAACACCACTGCTCAACCAGTTACTGTGGCAATGGGATGTGGGATGTGCTGATTTCTTAAAGCAAGAGGTCTCTGCTCTGAAACTGGAGGGGTGTGTGTATGTGTGTGTATTTGTGTGTTTGTTAAACTTAGGGACAATCAGGTTTGCAGAAGTAGGCTTTCTGTGGAAACAACTAATACATGTCCCCTCTCTCTCCCCACCTCTGGATAAATCTTTGGAGATGGAACAATCTCTTTTATCATTGTCTTAAGTTTATTTTATGCATGTTCATCTAGCCTCTGGTTGCTTGTTGGGCACTTACTGCATGCCAAATTCTGGACTAGTTGGGAGTAGAATGAGGAATTATATGGCCTATTCTCTGCTCTTATGGTATTTCAGGCAAGTTAGGGGATGGATAGTGGGCCTGCCATTGTGTCCCTTTGGATCTTACCATTCCAGATGTTGGCAGAGTCTCAGAACCCCAAAAACTCTCTACCTGGGGACTTTCTCTTGTGTGGGGCAGGAATTGCCCTCAATATTGAGAGGTAGATAGGAGTTGATGGGTAAATACCCCAGTCTCCTTGCTCCTCTGTGGGGGAAATTCAGAGATGCGTCCCACAGACTCAGAGGATGTCCACTGGGATCGAGTCCATTGCCCATGGCAGCAACTAACTTTCCTGGGAGTCCCTTCCCTAGGACTTTGTGGGATATTCCTTTTTGGAGTGTTCATACTGGATTTCTGGAATAATTTTTCAGATAAAGTCTTTGCATTTGAATCCTTGGCTCCAGAGAGAGCCACCTTAGCTGTGTGTGTGAAGTGACTCAGGGGAGAAACCAAAACATTTGGGGATCTTCTTCCTGAGTGCTACTCAAAGGAAGAGAAAGTCATTCTTTCTACCCACTTTGCTTACTTTATCCTGCAACCCTGACTTTATATAAACAGGGCATTGGAGGGGCGCCTGGGTGGCTCAGCCATTAAGCGTCTCTGCCTTTGGCTCAGGTCATGATCCCAGGGTCCTGGAATTGAGTCCCACGTCGGGCACCCTGCTCAGTGGGGAGTCTGCTTCTCCCTCTCCCTCTGCTGCTCCCCCTGCTTGTGCTCTCTCTCTCTCCCTCTGTCAAATAAATAAATAAAATAATAAAAAAATAAATTGGAGATGCTTGTTCCACAAGGTGGAACCTATTTTCATGTCTGGTGGAGCCAGCTTTTTGTAAGTACATGTGAGACTTCTCTGTTCTGGGGGCTCCCTGGAATGGTTGGGAGAGGGGTGTCTCGTGGGAGAATAGGAAGTCTGTTCACTTCCTCAATGAGCTAGTGAGATTCAAAGATTCACGCGCATGTGACTTTACTAGCAGACACAAGTTTCAGAGACATTTAGGTTCATTATCCTAGTTGATTTTTTAAAAAGATTTATTTATTTATTCTAGGGAGAGAGAGAGAGCATGTCTGTGTGTGGGCGAGGGGCAGAGACTTCTTGACTGAAAAGATAATTCTAAAACAGCTGTGTGTCCACTGTTCGCCCTTCCAGACCTACCCTCACCCTTCTCCACTCTGTTCTGTGCTTGGGAGGATGACGCAAGCAGATGGTGTCATTGGGCTCCTCTGTCCTCTGGCTTCCATTTGGGTTTGGCCAATGAGATGGAAGAAGAGAAAATAGAATGCACTTATTTTCCTGGTTCTTCTCCTGCAGGGTAGCTGTGGTGCTCTCCTAGCTGCCCTCTGTGAGTCTGAGTATTTATTCTCTCTCCCTCTCCTTAGCCCTTCTGGTCTAGGAGTGGTAAAGTCTCTCTATCATTGCAAGTTCCAAAGTCCAGTCCCAGAACTTGCCTATATCCTGCCCTTTCTTCCTTTCTTTCGTTCTTTCCTTTCTCCCAGAAGAAGGAAGGGAGGATGTTTTCTCCATTTCTTTCTTTCTTTCTTCCTTCCTTCCTCCTTTCCTTTCCTCTTTCTTTCTCTCTCTCTCCCTTCCTTCCTTCCTTCCTTCCTTCCTTCCTTCCTTCCTTCCTTCTTTCCTTCCATCATTTACCTATTCATTTATTTTTGTTCAGCTTTATGAGGTATAACTAACATATAATAAAGTTTTTTTTAAAAAAGATTTTTATTTATTTACATTTGAGAGAGAGAGAGAGAGAGAATTCACGAGCAGGTTGAGGGGCAGAGGGAGAAGCAGACTCTTTGCTGAGCAGGGTGCTCAGTGAGGGGCTCGATGCCAGGACCCTGGGATCATGACCGAAGCTGAAGGCAGATCCTTAACCAACTGAGTCACCCAGGTGCCCCACTAACATAAAGTTAATCAGTTTTAAGTGTAAAACATGATGAGTTTGGACTAATGCATAGTCACAAAACTACTACCACATCATGTTTCCTCACACTCTTGTGTAGTCAATATTCTCCCACACCTCTGGCTATAACAGTCATGGGTTTGCTGTCCTCCCTATAGTTTTGCCTTTTCTAGAATTTCATACAAATGGAATTATGCAGTGTGTTGCGTTTTGAATCTGGCTTTCAAAACTCGCCATTAATGCTTTTGCGACTCATGCATGTTATAAGATACATCAGTCCTTATGAGTGTCATGTGCTTTGTGCTTTTTTTTTTTTATTGCTGACAACAGTATGCATGATGTGTGTTACAGATACGCAGAGATTGGCTTATCCATTTGTCACTTGAGGGACATTTTGGTACTTTTCAATTCTGGGTGTTATGAATGAATTTGCTATAAACATTCGTCATGTGGACACGTTTGCATTTCTCTTAGGTATGTTTCCTGAGGCGTGAGACGGCTAGGTTTTATGGTGCTTGTCCACCTTCAAGAAACCGTCCAGCTGTTTTCTCAAGCGGCTGTATCATTTTGTTTTCCCACTGGCGATGCATGAGCGTGCCAGTGACTCTACATCTTTGTTAACCCTTGCTATTGTCAGTTTTCCTAATGTCAGCTCTTCCGGTGATATAGTGGTACTTCACTGTGCTTTTTATTTGTGTCTAATTTGGAAACGAGTGCATCGCTTCATGTGCTTATTTGAGACTCATCATCTTTGGTGAAGTATGTGTTCAGATCTTTTTCCCATTTAAACATTTTTTTTTCTTAGTTTTCAAAATAACATACTATAAAATTTACTTTGTATGTATGCACAGATCTGTGTTTTCACACGTACGTAGATTTACGTCTAGCCTACCACTCCAAGAAAATTCCTCACTCTGCATTTTTGTGGTCATGCCTTCCCACCAGTCCTAACCCTTGGCAACCATTGATCTGTTCGTCATCCTTTTACTTTCGCCTTAAAACACACACACACACACACACAAAATGGAATCATACATTCTGTATCCTTTTGAAATTTGCTGTTTTTCACTCAGCATAATGATCTTTGAGATTCATCTATGGTGTTACGTATTCTAATAGTTTCCTCTTTCTCTTACGGAGTAATATTCCCTCATGGTAAGGATGTATCCCAGTATGCTTGAGCATTTACTCATTGGCGGACTTTTGCGTTGTTTCCGGTTTTTGGAGATTATGAGTAGAGCTGTTATAAACATTGTGTGTACAGGCTTTGAGTGGACACACGTTTTTGTTTCCTGGCTTTTGATGTTGTGACTAGGAATTTCTTGCCTTACTGCATGGGGCAGGACCTCAGGACGATATCGAATAGGAGTGGTGAAAGGAGACAGCTTTGCCTTGTTTTATATCTTAGGGGAAACACATTTAGTCTTTAAGTAGAATGTTAGCTGTAGGTTTGTGTGGAAGCAGAACATCAGGTTGTGGTAGTCCCTCCTATTTCTAGCTTGCTGACAATCTTTATCAGGCATGGGTGTTGGATTTTGTCAAGGGCTTTTTCTGTGTCAACTGATACAGTTAAAAAGTTTTCTTTCTTTTTTTCTTGCTTGTTAATATGGTGGGTTACATTGATATTTATTTATTTATTTATTTTAAAATTTATTATTTATTTATTTATTTGACAGAAATTATGAGTAGGCAGAGAGAGAAGGGGAAGCAGGCTCCCCGCTGAGCAGAGAACCCAACGCGGGGCTTGATTCCAGGACCCCAAGACCACAATCCGAGCCAAAAGCAGAGGTTTAACCCAGTGAGCCACCCAGGCGCCCCTGATTGATATTTATTTTTAAGATTTTATTTAATTTTTAAAAAAATTAGAAAGATTTTATTATTTATTTATTTATTTATTTAGTGTGTGGGAGTGGCCAAGAGGGGCAGAGGGAGAGGAAAAGAGAGAATCTCAAGCAGACTCCATGCTGACTGTAGAGCCCAACTTGGGGCTTGATCCCATGACCTTGAGATCATGACCTGAGCTGAAATCAAGAGCTGGATGCTCAACTGACTGAGCTACCTAGGTACCCCTTTAAGATTTTATTTTAAGCAACTTCTGCATCCAATATGGGCTGAAACTCACAACCCTGAGATCAAGAATCGCATACTCTACTGGCTGAGCCAGCCAGGCATCACACATTAATGGATTTTTAAATTAAGACATACTGTAAAATTCACCACTCACCATTTTTTAAAAAGATTTTAAAAAATTATATATGGACTCTGAAAAACAGTCTGAGGGGTTTGAAGTGGCGGGGGGTGGGAGGTTGGGATACCAGGTGGTGGGTATTATAGAGGGCACGGCTTGCATGGAGCACTGGGTGTGGTGAAAAAATAATGAATACTGTTTTTCTGAAAATAAATAAATTGGAAAAAAAATAAATAAAAAATTTATTTATTTGACAGAGAGAGAGAGAGAGAGAGAGAGATATCACAAGTAGACAGAGAGGCAGGGAGAGAGAGAGAGGGGGAAGCAGACTCCACCAAGCAGAGAGCCTGATGTGGGGCCAGATCCCAGGACCCTGAGGTCATGACCCGAGCCAAAGGCAGAGGCTTAACCCACTGAGCCACCCAGGTGCCCCACCACTCACCATTTAAACATAAATTCATACATTCACCATTTAGACATGTACAGTTCAGTGGGTTATAGTATATTCACACGGTTGTGCACTTACCTTCACTGTCCAATTCCAATTTTCCCATTGCTCTCTGAGGGAGGAATTTTTGATAGTCATTACCCTGACATTTTTGCTGACATCACTCCTCATGTTGATTGATTTTTGGTTGTTGGTATTACGGGTCTGCCGTTCAGAGGGTGTGACTGATGTAGGGTATAGATTTGGGGAGTACTGGCATGGGGATGGTATTTAACTCCATATGATTATACTGATCAGCTAGGGGAAGAGGAGAGAGTCAAGACTGAAGCCCTGGACAGCCCCAGTCTTAGGGCTGAGGAAGAGAAGGAGACTGGGATGGAGTGTCAGAGACCAAGGGGGAAATTGAGGTATAGCAGATGCGCCTGTCCATAGCGCTTTGCTCTGACCAGGTCAGTGAACATCAGCCTGACTTCCCCCAGCCAGTGCTCACAACTGTTTGTCTGAGGGAATTCTCTGCCATGAAAGCCTACTCCACTCACATGTGCAGCCAGCCAGGATAACTGGGGAATTACCCCCAGCACAAGCCCTCAACAATGACCAACTGGGCTTGGTTTCTACACGCCTCAGCTCCCTCACCCCTCTGAAGTGAATGTATCCACAGAGGGAATGAACCCCAACTGCCCCAGGGAGAGCTTGCTTGAGAAACACGCTTTCATAGCTTCTTTTCCTTTCTTTTCTTCTTTCTCCACTCCCCTACTTGCCTTTTCTGGACTCACCTCCCAAATTAACTTACCTCCACTGGAATCCTTGTCACAGGAGCTGCTTCTGGGGGAACCCAACTACAACCAGGGTTGTTGGTCTAGAGCAGGTATGCAAAATCATGAGACTGAGCTCATGTACACTCATGAAATTTAACTCGTGAGATTAAATATCTCACTAGGACTCCCGTATTCACCGCAGCTCTATTCACAATAGCCAAAATGTGGAAACAACCTAAATGTCAATCAGTAGATGGATGCATAAAGATGCCCAGCTATGGAAAGAACCTAGATGTCCATCAACAGATGAATGGATAAAGAAGATGTGGTCCATATATACAATGGAATACTATGCAGCCATCAAAAGAAATGAAATCTTGCCATTTGCAACGACATGGATGGAACTAGAGGGTATTATGCTGAGTGAAATAAGTCAATCAGAGAAAGACAATTCTCATATGATCTCCCTGATATGAGGAATTTGAGAGGCAGAGTGGGGGGCTGTGGGGAGTAGGGAAGGAAAAAATGAAACAAGATGGGATTGGGAGAGAGACAAACCATAAGAGACTCTTAATCTCAGGAAACACACTGAGGGTTGCTGGCGGGTGGGGGAGCAGAGAGAGGGTGGCTGGATGACGGACATTGGGGAGGGTATATGCTATGGTGAGTGCAGTGAAATCTGTGTCTGATGATTCACAGACCTGTACCCCTGGGGCAAATAATACATTATATGTTAATAAAATAACTAAAAAAAAAGATGTGTGGGGGCGCCTGTTTGGCTCTGTGGGTTAAAGCCTCTGCCTTCCGCTCGGGTCATGATCCCAGGGTCCTGGGATCGAGCCCTGCATCGGGCTCTCTGCTTAGTGGGGAACCTGCTTCCTCCTCTCTCTCTGATTGCCTCTCTGCCTATTTGTGATCTCTGACTGTCAAATAAATAAATAAAATCTTAAAAAAAACACGTGTGTGTGTGTGTGTGTGTGTGTATACATTGCATATATAATATACATTGTTTATAATGTGTATCTGTATGTGTGTGTGCATACATACTCACACACAATGGGATGTTTGTCATTCAGCCACAAGAAAGGAGGAAGTTGTGCCCATTGTGACAACTTGGTGGACCATTATGCTAAGTGAGATAACTCAGACACAGGACAAATATTGTGTGATATCACTCTTATGTGGAATTTCAAGAAGCAAAACTCAGAAAAACAGAGAATAGAGAATAGAGTAATGGTTACCAGGAATTCAAGGTGGGGGTAATGGGGAGGTATTGGTCCAAGGACACAAACTTCCAGTTATAAGATTAACAAGTTCTGGTGCTCCTGGGTGGCTCAGTTGTTGGACGTCTGCTTTTGGCTCAGGTCATAATCCCAGGGTTCTGGGAGTGAGTCCCACATCAGGCTCCCTGTGCAGCAGGAAGCCTGCTTTTCCCTCTCCCACTCCCCCTGCTTGTGTTCCCTCTCTCCCTGTCTCTCTCTTTGTTACATAAGTAAATAAAATAAAATTAAAAATTTAACAAGTTCTGAGGATCTAATGTGCACATGGTGATTATAGTTAATAATACTGTATTATATACTTGAAAGTTGCTAAGAGAGTAGATCTTAGTTATCTAAAAACAACAAAATCACTAGTCTTCCGAGAGTAGATCTTAAATGGACTCGCCACAAAAAAAGAAATGGTAATTATGTGATGTGTTGGAGGTATTGGCTAACACTTTGGTGGTAATCATTTTGCAATATATAAGTGTATCAAATCAATGAGCAGCACACCTTAAACTTAAAAATTTTTTAAAAAAGATATTATTTATTGGGGTGCCTGGATGGCTCAGTGGGTTAAAGCCTTTGCCTTTGGCTCAGGTCATGTTCCCAGGGTCCTGGGATCCAGGCACACTTTGGGGGGGGGTCTCTGCTCAGCAGGGAGCCTGCTTCCTCCTCTCTCTCTGCCTGCTTCTCTGCCTACTTGTGATCTCTGTATGTCAAATAAATAAATAAAATTTAAAAAAGATTTTATTTATTTGGTTGACAGGGAGAGAGACAGTGAGAGAGGGGACACAAGCTGGGGGAGTGGGAGAGGGAGAAGCAGGCTTCCCACTGAGCAGGAAGCCCAATGCGGGGCTCCATCCCAGGACCCTGGATTATGACCTGAGCCGAAGGCAGACACCTAACTGACTGAGCCACCCAGATGCCCCTAAACTTACACAATGTTATATGTCAATTGTATCCCAATAAAGCTGGGGAAAATAAAAAGAGATTCTCAGCTAGGGAGAGAAGAGAGGGTCTAGGACTGAACTCTGGCGAGTTCTAATTTTAGCTGCTGTGAGAAGAAGAGACTGAGAAAGGGTGGTGTACGGGGGTGGAGAAAAAGCAGGTGCCATGGAAAGCAAGAGAGTGGCCACGGCAAGGAGGGAATTCATCATTTGGGTTTAAAGCTCCTGGAAGGTGGAGAGGGAGGAGGACCATTCCAGGGAGCTCACAGGCTACGGGGAGACACACAAGGACACAGACAATATGAAGAGGAAACCCAGGATGTGTGGGAGTGCAGATGCCACAGGCGACTAGGTTGGAGTGATCAGGGCAGGCTTCCAAGGGGAGGTGATAGAGATGTGTGTTTCTGGAGGAGTAGGAATTTCCCAGGAGGCTAGGAGGAGGGAAAAAAGAAATTCCTGAGAGAATAGCATGGGGGGGGTGGGCAAAAGGATGTCAAACAGCATGGGAATGTCAGAGGAAGGGTCAGCAAGTTGGAATGGCTGGGTCTATACCTCACTTCCTTATGAGTAATCGGTTAAATGGATGCGTGTCATTTTGCGTGGAAGGAACCGTGGCTGGATTTGGAAGTAGAGAAGATAGCAGGGGCCAGATCAGAAGGGTCTTGAATAGGAAAATGGGGAATTTCAAACTTCACTCTGGGAGCAACGGGGAGCCACGGAGGTGTCTGAGTAGAGAGGGGACAGAGGCAGAGCCTTCTGTTTTGGTGGCCAATACAGAGGATGGACTGGAGGGAGGTGGCACTGCAGGCTTCTGCTGGGTGAGAATGATGCACTTGAGTTAGGGTGGGGCTGGGGGTTAGTATAGAAAAGGAGGGAGGACAGAGAAAACATTGGACAATTCTGGGGAGAGTAGCGGGAGGGATCGACGGGGCTGGGGTCACTATAAGAAGCTGAGCCTGGGCAACATGTGTATAACATCTAGAGACCCACTTCTTCCTCCCAGCTCTGGGGGAGGGAGTGTGCATGTGTGTGTATGCGGACATGCATCTTCCCTGGGGCAGCAGCCTTGCCCAGCACACAGCGAGCACTAATGGGCATTGAGGAGCACGGATGGAGTGAGGAGTGTGTGTGTTTGCTCCACCACAAAAATAAATCATAATTGGTTCTTCCCCCCACTTTTTGCCCTTGGAGCCTGGGGGCTGGGAAAGCCGTCCCTGGGGTTTCTAGTTTCCAGTAGGGAGAAAATCTGCAGGGAGTCACCAGCCTGAGCCCTGGGGTGCTTGTTAGTGGCTGGGGAGCCCCTTGGGCAGGAGCTCTGGGGACCCCTGCATAACAGGATCTGGGTTTCAGCCCCTCCCTTCTCAGGCTGTGAGCAGAGAGCAATGTGGACAGGCACCGTGGGAACCTGTCTTGGCCATGGTGAGTGTGGATTCAGAGCCTTTGTAAGGCTGGAGAAGTGACTCTGGCCCATCCCTGGTCCTCCAGGTGAAATGTGAAAATAAGTTGGGAGAGAGAAATGCCAGAGGGACTGAGTGTTAACCTGAAAAGATGGGCTTGGATGGCATTTGCCGGGAGGGTGCATGAGTCCCCCAAGCTTAGCTCAGCATGTGACTGCCGCTGGTATTCCCTGAGACGACAGAGTCTCCTGGGCCCCCTAGCTGGACCCTTCTTGCCCTGCATACTCTTGAAGCTGCTCGGCTGCCCCCGAGCCCTGTCTTTGCTTTCACACCTGCATCCAACCTGTTAGGAAGTCTAGTGGGCTCCACCTGCACAACTTGTCCAGCATTGCCCACCTCTCACCGCCTCCACGGCCCTCACCCTGGTCAGTGCCCATCATCCCTCACCTGGACCAGCTCCGCCACCTCCTCCTCGGTCTCCCAACTTTCAGCTGTGTTCCCCCACCACATTCTGTTCTCCCTCAATGATCAGAGGTGCCTGGGAAAGCCTGAGTCAGGTCACATCCCTCCTCTGCTCAGAATCTTCCATCGGCCCCATGCCACTTGGCATGAGAGCTAAAGTCCTCCCTGGAACCCACAAGACCCTAGCAACTTGCCCCCGTCACTCCTGTGGCCTCACCTCCTTATCCCCTTTTGCTCCCTCTATATCACTCTGTTCCTCCTGGCTCTTCCTATTCCAGGTGCAGCCCAGCCCCAGAGCCTTTGCACGGGCTGATACCTCTCTCTGGTCTTCCCTCACATATCCTCTGGGCTGATTTTAAAAATTTATTTCAAATGGGAATGTGGGGCCTTCGCCACCCAGCTGAAGTCACCCTAGCCCATCCCCAGCCCTACATGTGAGCTCTGAAAAGGAAGGAAGGGAAGCATTCCCGAGGGACTGAGCATTAAACCTCGGCAAGCCCTTTCCTGACCATCCTACACAGAACGGTAGCCCTTCCCTTCACGGAACCTCTAAGTACTGTGCTTTTCTTTCCTGTGGCACTTCTCCTCTAACATACAGTCTCACTTGTTTAGTTATCAAGTTTGTTGCTTATCCCCTGACACCCTCCTTCTGGAACCTTCTGCTCCTCCAAGGCTGGGATCTCTGCCTCCCGTTTAGCTCCCTGCTGTGTCCACAGCCACATCTGGCACAGAGCAGATTCTCAGTTAATATGAGCCAGATGAAAGCGGAGCCCATAAAACAGCCCTTAAGACACAGCGTCCAGAGTCAGACCCCTGGCTTCAAATCCTGGCACCATGACTGTAAGAATGTGAGCAGATTATCCCCCTGGACCTGCTTCTCCAGAGGTGCAAAGCCTTGCAAGGAGTCCAAGACCAAAAGGGTCATAACACTGTTCTGGGAATCTTGACTATTTTTCGTGAGCTCACAGGATCAATCTCAACGGTCACAGATGAGGCTCAGAGGCACCAAACCAGCGGTCCCTGGTCACATTGTCTCCAGTGAGTGAAGGCACCAACATTCAAGTTCAGGCTTGTCTGATGCCGGGGCTCATCCCTGTTGTTCCTGCCGGTCACTGCAGGGTTGCCTTGAACATAGGATTTCTGTCCTATGCAAAGGGGAATTTTTGGGTCAGATAGTGACCTTCCCGTCACTGGAGGCATGCAAGTAGAAGCTGTATAATTGCAGTAGAGGAGACTCCTACACTGAGTGTATATTGAGGGGGGTGGTTTCCTTTTCAATCCCTTTCTTGAAGATGCCCAAGATGGGCTGATTTCCTCCACTGTTGGAGGAAGTTTGTTTTAATACCATGAAGGGCCCCTTCCCTGTATGGCAACTAATGGTTGGGAGTCCATCAGCCAGGTTTTGACTTCTCCCTCTAAAAAGCATCAGCTCTCTCTGGAAGGTTCCTTTAACTCCCTTATGTGCCCATACTCAGCTTCCTATGATCTTCCTCAAAAGTCTGCCTCACGCCTTACCAAGAAGGCTTGTCACCTACCTATCTGCAGTCTTTATTAGACCTTTGCTGTTCAGGGTACATATTGCAAATGTTAATCAGAAATGGTGCTAGCGTATTTTACATTCAGAGAGGAACCTCTTTATTTCTACCCTTAGCTTTCCCTGTCAAAACCAGATTGATTAAACTTCTTGAAGAGCAATACAAAAATTTACCAAGAGAAGAAAAGTAACTCTAAGAAATTTTTTCTTTTACTTATACAAATTCTTACTTGATGTAGAAAATCTGGGAAATGCAAGAAAAGAAAAAAAAACCCAACATGTGCATATGTAGTTAGTCCATTAGAATCTTACTATCTTGCTTTCCATTTTTTCCAAAACATAAGTAAGAATTCTCATGTTATCAATTACTCTTTTAAAAAATATTCTATATATTTATTTGTCAGAGAGAGAGAGGACAAGCAGGGGGAATAGCAGGCAGAGGGAGAAGCAGGCTCCCCATTGAGCAAGGAGCCCAGTGCTGGCAGGACCTGGGATTAGGACCTGGGAACATGACCTGGCCTGAAGGCAGATGCTTAAACAACTGAACCACCTAGGCATCCCGTTATGAGTTATTCTTTAAAAATATTTATTTATTTAAAAAATATTTTATTTATTTATTTGACAGAGATCACAAGTAGGCAGAGAGGCAGGCGGAGAGAGAGTAGGAAGCACGCTCCCTGAGGAGCAGAGAGCCCGATGCCGGGCTCGATCCCAGGATCCTGGGATCGTGACCTGAGCTGAAGGCAGAGGCTTTAACCCACTGAGCCACCCAGGTGCCTGAAAAA
The DNA here is from genome assembly GCF_020171115.1 of Neogale vison. Classification (NCBI taxonomy): domain Eukaryota; kingdom Metazoa; phylum Chordata; class Mammalia; order Carnivora; family Mustelidae; genus Neogale; species Neogale vison. Next base: position 211,836,157 of record NC_058096.1, on the reverse strand, counting down.
TTTTTTAAAAGAAGATTTTATTTTATTTTTCTGGTAGAGAGAGGAAAAAAACACAAGCAGGGGCAACAGGAGGCAGAAAGAGAGGGAGAAGCAGGCTCCCTGCTGAGCAGAGAGCACTTTGTGGGACTCAATCCCAAGACCCTGGGATCATGACCTGAACTGAAGGCAGATGCTTAAGTGACTGAGCCACCGAGGCGTCCCATTAATAGATTTTTAAGTCACCACTGCATGGAATGTGGGGTTCAAACTCGACCCTGAGATCGAGAGTCGCAAACTCCACAGGGGCCAGCCAGGTGCCCCAAGTTATTGATGATGATGATGATGATGATGATGATGATGATGTTGATGATGGTGATGTTGATGATGGTGATGATTTAGAGAGAGAATGGGCCTGTGAGTGTCTGCAGGTGAGTGGCAGAGGAGAAGGAGAGGGAGTGAGAAGGTTCAGTTGTACCATGTAATGATTCAGTGTTAGTATATATGGTTCAATGTTATTATACATGGCAACACGATCACCATCGTAAGTCTGTCTCTCATCATACATAAGTACAAATTCTTTTTCTTGTGATGAGAACTTTTAAGACGTACGATCCAGTAACTTTCAAATACCCAGTACAGTATTATGAACTATGGTCACCAGGCTGGACTTGATATCCCATGACTGACTTATCTTAACTGGAAGTTTTCATTTTCTTCTTAATGATTTGTAAGAGCTAAATATATTTTAGGGCCACGACCTTTTCTAGTTTATGACTCGCCTATACATTTGTTTCAATTTAACAATGCTTTGTGAGATTTGGAAATTACCTTTTTTTAAACGGTCGTATCCAATTACTTCAGGAAGTCTTCCAGGTCATTGGGTTTCTGTTATTCTCACTCTATAAAGGCGCTGATGTTCTGATACTGTTTAATTTGCAGCAAAAAGGCTTCTTTTAGACACCTGCGTCTCTGCCCAGTGTGCCTTTTCTCAGATCTAGAGTTTTTTTTTTTTTTAAGATTTTATTTATTTATTTGACAGACAGAGATCACAAGTAGGCAGAGAGGCAGGCAGAGAGAGAGAGGAAACAGGCTCCCTGCTGAGCAGAGAGCCCGATGCGGGGCTCAATCCCAGGACCCTGGGATCATGACCTGAGCCGAAGGCAGAGGCTTTAACCCACTGAGCCACCCAGGTGCCCCTCAGATCTAGAGTTCTTTTTTTTTTTTTTAATTTATTTTTATTTGGCACAGAGAGAGAGAGAGAGAGAGAGAGAGAGAGAGATAGATAGATCACAAGTAGGCAGAGAGGCAGGCAGAGAGAGGAGGAAGCAGGCTCCCTGCTGGGCAGAGAGCCTGATGCGGGACTCGATCCCAGGACCCCGAGATCATGACCTGAGCCGAAGGCAGAGGCCTAACCCACTGAGCCACCCAGGTGCCCCAGATCTAGAGTTCTTAAGTGGAGTGCAAGATTCTTGGTTTTTGAGTTTCATTTTGCTTCAGTTTCTGCAGATGTCAAGGTAGGCATTGCTTTTATCACAGCATGAATTCCTCAGAGGATCTCTTTGGAGTTTCCCTAAGTTGAGTATTGTTTTAGTTCAACTCGTGCTAGATCAGAGGTTGGCAGACTGCAGCCCGAGGACCAGATCCGGCCCGCTGCCCGCTTTTGTAAATAAAGGTTTATTGAAACAGCCGTGCACACTTGTTTATATTGTCTATGGCCTCTTTCACACTAGAATGGCAGAGTTGAGCAGTTATGGCCGAGATGGTGCAGCCCACAACGTCTAAAATATTCAGTCTCTGGTCCTTTCCAGAGAAGTCTGCACCCCTGTGCTTGATTGATGTGGCTGCCTGTTTCTTCCTTCCTCGCCACGTTTTCCCTTCTAAGTTCTCCAATCGTCCTGACTTGTCTTCTTTGAAACCAGAATATAGATCAAGAGCATTTTTGTTGTTTTTCTCTATTTTATATATCTTCGGAACTAAAGTCTAAAATTTATGTTTCCTAAATTAAAATTTCAGTAAACTTCCAAAACATTTAAATGATTACTCTTAACTTCTATGGCCCCACTGCTGTGGATGAGAATTGTCAGGCACAGCCATTCATTATTCCTCCTCTTAAGGGTCACGGGCTAGCAGGTTACCCAAAAATGCCACTAGGTGGCTCCTAAACCAGTCCTGTCCTCTCCACCCTCCTTTCCAGCCACCCTGTCTCTTGAGTTGGTGTTTGAGGAACTGAAGACTTGAGTTTTGCTTATCTAAGCCAAGGAACTCTTGGTCATCAGAGAAAGATGGGATGGGGGCATTTTCCTTAAAACGGTCCCATGTTCTAAATGACTGCAAAATACTATGAGGAACGTTTCAATATAGGTGTATTTTTTTCTGGGCTGGCAGGTTAATGGATCATAAAACAATCATGCTATCTCCAATCCAGGATTTTTACCAAAACCTCATCATTTGAACTAAAATGGTCAGTAATTTCAGAGTTATTTTCCATTTAGTTAACACAGATGTAGCCATTAGCATAATACCTAGGGTCCACAATACTATTGGGTGGGGGTAGCGGGGTATGAAACTTTGTAATTTCTCAGATCAGAAGAAATAAGTAAACTTTGAGGGTTGAAGACTATATTCATCTTTATACCAACAGTCCTATAACACACGCCTTTTAAAGTGTGATAATATTTAAATAATTTTATTATTTTTTGTTGTTAAATATTTTAAACAAAATTAAGACTTTATTTATTTGGTTCAATAAATTCTATTTAAACACAATTTAGATACAAATAGGAAATTTTGTTATGGGGAAGGCAGAAGTGCCTAGGGCCCACAGAACTCATGATGTAGCCATAACATTCAGATTCCTAAAGGTGTTATTTTGTTCACTGCAGATATCACTGTTACAGGCTTTGTCTTTCTGGGGTGTTCTTTCTTTTTTTAAAAAAGATTTTATTTATTTATTTGACAGAGAGAAATCACAAGTAGGCAGAGAGATAGGCAGAGGGAGAGGGGGAAACAGGCTTCCCACTGAGCAGAGAGCCTGATGTGGGGCTCGATCCCAGGACCCTGAGATCATGACCTGAGCCGAAGGCAGAGGCTTAACCCATTGAGCCACCCAGGCACTGCTCTGGGGTGTTCTTTTCACATGGACTGCAGCAGACCCTGTAAATTCCTCTCCCACATCCTTTTGACCCTTATATGTTTTTTCTCATCAGATGGGAACTTCGAATTCCCCGTATATGTCAGGTGGGAATTACTGGGAAATTCATGCCTCCTGGTAGAAATTAAAATTTTTTTTTGATTTATTTTAAGTAGGCTTCATGCCCAACATGGGTCTTGAACTCATGACCCTGAGATCAAGGTTTGCACACCCAACTGACTGAGCCAGCCAGGCATGCCTCCCGGTAGAAACTTTTAAGTAATGACCATTTTACTCTGTTTTTTCTTTTTTTAAAAAGAGTTTGGCTATTTTATTTTATTTTTTTAAAGATTTTATTTATTTATTTGACAGAGAGAGATCACAAGTAGACAGAGAGGCAGGCAGAGAGAGAGAGGGAGAAGCAAGCCCCCCAGCGAGCAGAGAGCCCAATGTGGGGCTTGATCCCAGGACCCTGAGACCACAAGTCGAGCCGAAGGCAGAGGCCCAACTTCCTGAGCCACGCAGACGCCCCAAGAGTTTGGCTCTTTTAGTGCTCAACATCACTCAGCATCAGGGAAATACAAATCAAAATCACAGTGAGATACCACCTCACACCAGTCAGAATGGCTAAAATTAACAAGTCAGGAAACGACATATGTTGGCGAGGATGTGGAGAAAGGGGAACCCTCCTACACTGTTGGTGAGAATGCAAGCTTGTGCAGCCACTCTGGAGAACAGCATGGGGATTCCTCAAAAAGTTGAAAATAGAGCTACCCTATGACCCAGCAATCACACTACTGGGTATTTACCCTAAAGATAAAAATGTAGGGGCACATGGGTGGCTCAGTGGGTTAAGCCTCTCCCTTCGGGTCAGGTTGAGATCTCAGGGTCCTGGGAATGAGCCCTGCAAAGGGCTCTCTGCTCAGCAGGGAGCCTGCTTCCTCCTCTCTCTCTGCCTGCTGCTCTACCCACTTGTGATCTCTCTCTCTGTCAAGTAGATAAATAAAATATGTAAAAAAAAAAAAGATACAAATGTAGTGATCTGAAGGGGCACGTACACCTGAATGTTTATAGCAGCAATGTCCACAATAGCCAAACTATGGAAAGAGCCTAGGTGTCCATGAACAGATGAATGGATAAAGAAGATGTGGTATATACACAAAGGAATACTATGCAGCCATCAAAAGAAATGAAATCTTGCCATTTGCGATGATGTGGATGGAACTAGAGGGTATTATGCTGAGCGAAATAAGTCAGTCAGAGAAAGTTCTCATATGATCTCTCTGATACGAGGAATTTGAGAGGCAGGGCGGGGGGGGTTCATGGGGCATAGGGAGGGAAAAAATGAGTCAAGATGGGACCGGGGAGGGAGACAAGCCACAAGAGACTCTCAATCTCAGGAAACAAACTGAGGGTTGTTGGGGGGTGGAGCAGGAAGGGATAGGGTGGTAGGGTGATGGACATTGGGAAGCGTATGTGCTATGGTGAGTGCTGTGAAGTGTGTAAGCCTGATGATTCACAGACCTGTACCCCTGAAGTAAATAACACATTGTATATTAATTTAAAAAAAGAATTTGGCTCTTTCAGATTCCACCTATGAGTGATACCCTACTGTATTTGTTTTTCCTTATCTGTCTTATCTCACTTAATATAATATCTTCAAGATCCAGCCGAGTTAGTAGCCCAAGGCAGGATTTGCTTCTTTCCCAAGGATGATTAATATTCCGTAGTGTGTATACAGCCCTTCTCCTCCTCCTCCTCCCTCTCCTCCCCCTCCTTGTTCTTTTAAAGTAATCTCTAGGGGTGCTGGGGGGCTCAGTCATTAGGTATCTGCCAGGGTCCTGGGATCGAGCCCCGCCTCGGGTTTCCTGCTCAGTGGGAAGCCTGCTTCTCCCTCTCCCACTCCCCCTGCCCGTGTTCTCTCTCTCGCTGTCTCTCTGTCAAATAAATAAATAAAATCTTAAAACAAAAATTCTGGACACCAAGCATAGGCTTGAACTCGCCACCCCAAGAGTCGCATGTTCTACCAGTGAGCCCGCCAGGTGCCCTATGCCACATCTTTATTCATTCATCCATTGACTGACACAGGCTGTTTCCAAATCTGCAATTTTTTTGCCTATTGACAGACACTGGCTGGCTGGGTGATATTAAGGAAAAGAAGTAACATAATTTCTTTTTTTAAAAAGATTTTATTTATTTATTTGACAGAGAGAGAGCTCACAAGTAAGCAGAGCAGCAGGCAGAGAGAGAGGGGAAGCAGGCTTCACTGAGTAGAGAGCCTGAAGCTGGGCTCGATCCCAGGACCCTGAGATCATGACCTGAGCTGAAGGCAGAGGGTTATCCCACTGAGCCACCCAGGCGCCCCTAGAGGTGACATAATTTCTGAATCTCTTTCCTTTTTTTTTTTTTTTTCGTAAAACAGGGATGATTTCCCGCCCTATCAGTACAGATGTATGGCAGATGGCTACAAAATTGTCCCATTTCATTTACTCTGTCCTCTCCTCTCAGGCTCCTGAGAAGCAGCAGGAAAATGCCACCTGGCTGGTGACCGAGTTTGTGCTGGTGGGTTTCTCCAACCTCCCACACCTGAGATACACTCTCTTTGGGCTCTTCTTCCTCACATACCTGGTCACCCTCAGTGGCAACATCACCATCATTATCATTATCCAGGAAGATCGGACCCTTCACACTCCCATGTACCGCTTCCTGGCAGTGCTGTCCCTCTCCGAGACCTCCTACACGCTGGTCACTATCCCCAACATGCTGGCCCATCTGCTCATGGAAAGCCAGGCCATCTCCATCCCTGGTTGTCGGGCTCAGATGTTCTTCTTCCTGGGCCTGGGATGCAGCCAGTGCTTCCTCCTTACCCTGATGGGCTATGACCGCTACGTGGCCATCTGCCACCCCCTGAGGTATTCGGTGATCATGAGACCCACAGTGTGTCTCCACCTGGGAGCCCTGGTTTTCTGCTCCGGCTTCTCGGTGGCCTCGATTGAGACCAGCATGATCTTCTCCTCGCCTTTCTGCGGCAGCAACCGCGTGGAGCACTTCTTCTGTGACATCGCGCCGGTCCTGAAGCTCAGCTGCTCCAAGAGCGCCGGCAAAGCGCTGGCCATCTTCTTCCTGAGCGTCCTCGTGGTGCTGGTCTCCTTCCTCCTCGTCCTCCTGTCCTACGCCTTCATCGTGGCCGCCATCGTGAGGATCCCCTCCGCCGCCGGCCGGCGCAAGGCCTTCTCCACCTGCGCGGCCCACCTCACCGTGGTCATTGTGCATTTTGGCTGCGCCTCCATCATCTACCTGCGGCCCGAGTCCGGGGCCAGGCCTGAGCAGGACCGCCTGGTGGCTGTGTTCTACACGGTGGTGACGCCGCTGCTGAACCCCGTGGTGTACACGCTGCGCAACAAGGAGGTGCGGGTGGCTCTGAGGAGGACCCTGGGGCGGAGCCGCGGGGATTTTCAATAAACGCTTGATCCACGTTCCCCTTCTAGCTTCTTCTTGAACGTATATCCCGCCTGGAGCTCAGTTTCCCCGCTTGGAATACAGGGGTCGCTCCCGTAGCCTTGAATGAAATAGCCCCTTCAATGAGGCAACTGGCAGTGGCTGAGACCCACCACGAAGTCCTCGAAGACCGCGCGGCCTCTTCCTTTGGTCCTTGAGTCTTTGACTTTGCGGCGATGCACCGCGCTCTGCAGTGCAGATGGTCACCAGCCATGAACCCTGCCAAGCCTGAGTGAGCGGGGCGGGGTAGCGCTGACAGAGAGCAGGGAAGGCTGCTTCCTCCTTGCCCTGGGAGGTGAGGACCGCCGGGGAGCCTTCTGCCATCCCCTGGGGCACTGGGTGATCCTGAGACACAGAGCTCCCATCTGACGCGGAGCCCGGGTTTTCTAATCCGTGTTCTGGGTGGCTTTGAACCAGCGGCCGCAGCTGTCTTTTTCCTTCCTGCCGAATCACATCCTTAAATCTAGTGGGTGGAGACAATAAACAGTAAGATCCTCTGAGTGATAAATTGTTGTAAAAATTAGAGTTGATTTCATGATGGTTCTCTAGCTGTCTTCCTCTCGGATCTTTTATTTCTTTGTTGTGTGACAGGAAAGAAAAGGAGGATTTCATAAATAATTGTGGTAAAATTTGTGTAACATACATTTTGTCATTTTATCCATTAAAATCTTTATTATTGAGTTTCATGTGTTCTTTGTAGATTTGGGATGATAGTCCTTTATCGGATATGTTTGTGAAAAGTTTTTATTGAAGTTCCAGGTAGTGAACATACAGTGTTATATTGTTTTCGGGTGTACCGTGTAGTGATTTAACACTTCCACACATCACCTGGCGCACGCGTTCATCCCCATCACCTCCTCAATCCATCTGGCCACCCTCCTCCCCTCTGGAAACCACCAATCTGCTCTTTTTAAAATTTTTATTTTTAAAAATTTTTAAAAAAAGATTTAATTTATTTATTTGACAGAGATCACAGGTAGGCAGAGAGAGAGAGAGAGAAAGAGAGACAGAGGGAGAGAGAGGAGGAAGCAGACTCCCCTCTGAGCAGAGAGCCCGATGCGGGGCTCGATCCCAGGACCCTGGGATCATGACCTGAGCCGAAGGCAGCGGCTTAACCCACTGAGCCACCCAGGTGCCCTATTTATTTTGATTTTTATTTTTTAAAGAGGTTTTATTTATTTGTCAGAGAGAGAGCACAAGCAGGGGGAAGGGCAGGCAGAAAAAAAGCAGTCTCTCCACTGAGCAAGGAGCCCTATTCGGGCTCGATCCCAGGACCCTGCACAGAAGGCAGTTGCTTAATCAACTGAGCCATCCAGGCATCCCAATCTGTTCTTTATAATTAAGCATCTGTAGCTTGATTTCTCTCTTATTTTTCTCCCTTCGTTTGTTTTGCTTCTTAAATTCCACATGAGTGAAATCTTATGGTGTTTGTGTCTCTCTGACTGATTTTGCTCAGCGTTATACTCTCTGGTTCCATCCACATCGTTGCAAATTTTAAGATTTCTTTCTTTTTTTTATGGCTGAATCATATTCCAACGTATATATATATGTATATATACCATCTCTATTTAATTCATTCACCAGTCTTTCAACTCTTGATTTCATCTGGGGACATGATCTCGGGAGTTGTGGGATGGAGTCCCACATCAGGCTCTGGGCTCAGTGGGGAGTCTACTTGGGGTTTTCTCTCTTTCTCTTCCTCTGTCCTTCCCCCCACTTCTGCGTTCTCTCTCTCTTTTTAAAGATTTTATTTTTTTGACATCTGCGTTCTCTCTCTCTTTTTAAAGATTTTATTTTTTTGACACAGAGAGAAAGAGATAGCGAGAACAGGAACACCAGCAGGGGAAGTGGGAGAGGGAGAAGCAGGCTTCCTGACATACAGGGAGCCTGATGTGGGGCTTGATCCCAGGACCCTGGGATCTTGACCTGAGCTGAAGGCAGACACTTAAAGACTGAGCCACCCAGGTGGCCCCCCCTCTTGTTCTAAAATAAATTAACAAAATCTTTAAAAACATTATGGTAAATGCATAAGCCAGATATAAAAGTACAAATATATGATTACACTTACATGAAATATCTAGAATAAGCAAATTTATAGAGACAGAAAGTAGATTTGAGGTTACCAGAGACTGGGAGTAGGGGGGAATGAAGAATCATTGTTTCTGCTATCCTCATTCTTGCTAAAATTAATTCTCCACTTTCTGAAATTATAGCCACCCTAGTATATGTGAAATAGCTTAGTAATTCACTTTTGTCTAATTAAATCTGATGATGGATTGAAATCCTCCTGAGCATCTTCTCTGACCACTGTGGGATGAAATAAGAAATCAGTGACAGAAGGAAACTGGACACTTGCCAATTATGTAGCAATGAAACAATACCCTCTTTAAAAAAAGATTTTATTTATTTGACACACAGAGAGAAAAATCACAAGTAGCCAAATAGGCAGGCAGAGAGAGGGGGGTAGCAGGCTCTCCCCTGAGCAGAGAGCCTGATGTGGGACTTGATCCCAGGACCCTGAGATCATGACCAGAGCCGAAGGCAGAGGCTTAACCCCCTGAGCCACCCAGGCACCCCTAAACACTACACTTTCAAACAACAGGATCAAAGAAGAAATTACAAGTTACATTGGAAAAGAGTTTGACATGAATGAACATGAAAACACAACATACCAAAACTTAGGGGATACAGCAAAAGCAGTGCTCAGAGGGAAATTCATAGCTGTAAGTGCTTCTATTAAAAAGGAAGAAAAATACATAATCAACAACCTAACTATACACGCAAGGTACTAGAAACAAAGGACAAACTAAACACTGAGGATGGGGTTTCCACCTTGTGATTTGCCAGCAAGCTATGTTCTTTGTGTATTATATGCTATATCTTCCATTTGTCAGAACCCTTTTGTCAGACCCTTCCATTTGTCAAGACCACCCTTTTGTGTTCATCTCTGTCTCAGGAGACCAGCCTGTATGGATCACATTGATGGGCTCTCTGCCTTCTGGCTTCTGGTTGGGTTTGGTCAATGAGAGGCACTGTCAGGAGATGGAGGGTAGGAGGAGACAAAGGCCAGGGTATTATTCTCTCCTGTACCTCTCTATGTGTGTCCATGGGTGGCCACTCTTAGTCAGAGGTCACAGTGTTTTCCACACAACCAATCTTTTTGGCTATAAACACTGTTTCCTTGGTTTCTTAAGGCATGTGGGTGCTGCTGCCAGCTCTCCAGTGCTACTAGTTCTGGGGTGCTACTCCAGCCCCTAAGTCTGCTCACACCTTTACAAACAGCACTACCACCCCTTTAAAAAAGATTTTATTTATTTATTTGACAGAGAGAGGTATGGTGAGAGAAGGAGCTAACTAGGGGGAGTGTGAGAGTGAGAAGCAAGTTTCCTGCTGAGCAGGGAGCCCAACGTGGGGCTTGATCCCAGGACCATGGGATCATGACCTCAGCCTGAAAGCAGATGCTTAATGACTGAACCACTGAGGTGCCCCTATGAACAACCCCTTTTATTTTTATTTTTATTTAAAAAATTAAAAAAAATTATTTGACAGAAAGATCACAAGTAGGCAGAGAGGCGGGCAGAGAGAGGAAGGGAAGCTCCCTGCTGAGCAGAGAGCCCAATGCGGGGCTCAATCCCAGGACCTGAAGGCAGAGGCTTTAACCCACTGAGCCACCCAGGTGTCCCTGAACAGCCCCTTTAAAAAACTGCCCTTGCATTACCTACCCAGAGTGCATCACTCATTTCCTGTTGGATCCTGTTGATACACTTACAAATGGAATTCCTTAAGAAAAGAACAAAACACCTCATAAAACTTTCCCTATCGACATATCTCTGATTGCCCTGGGGAAACCAAGCCACTGTCCCTGACAACCCTGACTTCTCACGTGAACGCCTGTACCTTGCATGGGACATGCCTCTCCTTGCTTCTCTGTTTTCTAACTCTGCTACTCATTCTGTGTATTTACTTGTACATGACTGTATGACTTTTTCAGGGATAAGATTTTAAAAATCCCAAACAGATGTGTTTATTGAAATCCTCTGCATTCCCCTGGACTGAATCTGCCATGGTGGTCCTGCAGAAAAAAGAGGGCAATGCCTACTTCAGGAAGGTATCAGCGGGAGGTGGGGTGGGGTGAAGACTGCTTTTGAAGTAGCACAAGAAGAGAAGAAGAGAGGTTGCATGTAGAAGCTGGGGAAACAAAAGGTCAACACTGGAGTCCTGAAATGCAGAAGAGGGAGCAATATGGCAGAGAGCCTTGAATATAGTCCCCAGTGATCCTATCTCCTGGTGCTCATGACCTCATGTAATTCCCTCCCCTTGAATAACTAGCTTCTAATCAACAAAATATGAAAATATGAGGGAATGTCATTTCCATGGTCAGGTTACAAAGACTGTGGCTTCACTCCTGCTACTGGACACTTTCCCTTACTGGTTTTGATGGAGCAAATTGCACACAAGAGTTAGAGAAGCCCACTGGGAGTAGCCTTCAGCCAACAGTGAGACCCTGAGGCCCTGAGTTCAATGGCTCTTGAGGAACGCAGTCCAGTCTGGAAACAAGTGAGCTAGGAAAAGGATCCTTCCCCACTTGAGTCTTCAGATGAGACCTCAGTCCTGGCCAACATTCTGATCACAGCCTGTGAGAAGCTGTGTCACAGAGGTCCTTGCTAAGCCTTGCTCAGATTCCTGATCTACACAAATGTTGAGATAATAAATGTGTGTGGTTTTAAGTCATTAAGTTTGGGGTAATATGTTACGCAACAATAGATAACTAATAAAGGTATATTTTTTGGGGTGAAAAAGTAAGAGCCCTCTTTTCTCCTCCTTGGAATGAGCTCTTCAAAGAGCCTGTCATTCCAGGTGGTTCACCCAACATCTGTTTTTCTCCTCTCCCTTAAAAAAATTTATTTTTTTTTTTGAGAGGGTATGGAGACAGAGAGAGAGGGAGAGAAGCCCAAGCAGACTCCCCACTGAGCATGGAGCTCAACACAGGGCTTGATCTTATGATTCTGAGACCATGACCCGAGCTGAAACAAGAGAAACCAAGAGTCAGACGCCCCACCAACTGAGCCTCCCAAGCGCCCACTATTTTTCTCCTTACTTTTTGCTAACAAAAGCTTGTTTTGATTTGGTTTCAGGGACATCTTGGGACCTGGGCCCCCGCTAGCTCCAGAGTTGAGAATTTTGATTATTATAAGCCAATGAGAATAACTCCATTCTCTTGCTAGGGAGGGATGTAGAAATGGGCACATGACTCAGCTCTGGCTGATAAGAGTGGGAGGGAAGTCAGCACAGGGGGATTCTGAAGTTTCCTTGCATATAAAAAAAGTTGTGAGAAGGACACTTTCCTTTCTTGCCTCTGTCTGAGTCTGTGTGAGATGTTGTGATGTCTGGAGCTCTTCTGAGACACAACACCTGAGAATGGCAGAGTAGAAAAGATGAAGAAACTCTGTGTCCTTAATGACATTTCTTGACTAGAATAAAGAATATACTGGAGGAGATTATGCTGAGTAAAATAAATTATCTTCCATTTGTCAGAGCAAGAGTCAATTATCATATGGTTGATAGAGTCAATGAGCTATCAATTGATCTATCAATTGATAGAGTCAATTATCATATGGTTTCACTTAACTTGTGGAGCATAAGGAATAACAGGGAGGACATTAGGAGAAGGAAAGGAAAAGTGAATTGGGGGAAATCAGAGGGGGAAGATGAACCATGAGACACTGTGGACTCTGAGAAACCAACTGAGGGTTTTGGAGGGGAGAGGAGTGGAGGGTTAGGTGAGCTTGGTGGCGTTATTAAGGAGGGCATATATTGCATGGAGCACTGGGTGTGATGCATGAACAATGAATCTTGGAACACTGAAAAAAAAAAGAAGAATAAATTGTCAATACCATTTAACTCACTTGCATTTGGTTTTCTGATTGCAGCCTGGAGCCCGCTCCTCAAACTGAAACAAGGTTTTATTGCTCAACACACCCATATCCACACCAGGGGCCAAGGACTGAGGGACAGGGTTTGAAGAGTTATAGAGAGTAAAGATGGCCCGTTTTGTTTCCAAATCTAGTTTTGTCTTATGAGAGTCTCCTCACTGTCTTCTATCTCCCATGGCCACTCCTGAAGCTTTCTCAGCTCATTTCCTGCTAGTATGATTTTGGGCCATGGAGGTTATTTTAAAAGCTGATTAGTTACAGATAGTACATGAACATCATGTTGGGAGTTATACACTGTAGTGTTCCTTTAGTGTTCCTGCGCTGCCTTGCTCCCCCTTCCTGAGAAAATGGAAATTTATTATGTGTGTCTGTGGCAGGATAGGGCTTTTATCCTCTCTGTTTTCTGAGGGAAGCACTGGCAAAATCCAAGAAAGAACGAGTCTGGACAAAATGATGAATTAAAAGCTATGGTATCATACCCATTGGGATGGTTAGTACAAACCCCACCCCCAGAAGGTAACAAGTGTTGGTAAGGATGTGAAGAAACTGGCACCCTTGTGTCCTATGTGTGTGTGTGTGTGTGAAATGGTGTAGATGTGGAAATCATTATGGTGGTTCCTCAAAAAATGTAGGACTGTGTAGTGATTCCACTTCTGGGTATATATCTAGAAGAATTCAAAGCAGGGTCTCAAAGAGATGTTCGCATGTCCATGTTCATAGCAGCATTATCTCCAATGGCCAAAAGGTGGAAGTAATTGTTCACTGACAGATGAATGGATAAACAAAATGTGGTCTATCCATCTGATGGAATATTATTCAGCCTTAAAAAAGAAGGAAATTTTGGGACACCTGGGTGGCTCAATCTCTTAGGTGACTGCCTTTGGCTCAGATCATGATCCCAGGGTCCTGTGATTGAGTCCCCTATCGGGTTCCCCACTCAGCAGAGAGCCTGCTTCTCCCTCTCCCTCTGCCTGCTGCTCTGCCTACCTGTGCTCTCTATCTCTCTGGCAAATAAATCAAAAAATAAAATCTTAAAAAAAAAGAAGGAAATTCTGACCCTGGGTGCCAGGTGGATGAATGGATGAGCCTTGAGGACATTATGTTAAATGAAATAAGTCAGACACAAAAGGACAAGATTATGGGAGTCTGCTCGTATGGTCAAAGTCATAGAGACAGAAAGTAGAACAGTGGTAGCCAGGGCTGAGGGACATGGAGGAATGGGGAGTTGTTGTTTCATGGGGACAGAACTTTGTTAAAAAAAAAAAAGGAAGAGTTCTAGAGACTCTGGAATGTCTAGAGATATTCTAGAGAATCTAGAGACATTCTAGAGAATATACTTGGCACTACTGATCTGTACACTTAAAGGGGTCAGTGGGTTACATGTTAAGATGGTAAATTTCATGTTATGTGTATTTTACCCTAACTAAAATCGAAAAGTAGCATTGAGGCAGGGATGCCACGTGAGGCAGTCGATACTGGCAAGAGAAGGATTTATCTTGCAGATATCTTGGTGCTGTTGGATCTGAAAGCAGCTCCCTAGACAAGCAGAACCAGAAGGATAGGTGCCGCTGTTCTTACTGTCATAGACTATGCCCACACCATTCCTTCTCCTGCATCCAGCACCCTTGCCCAGGGTTGTAGCCCAGCCAGTAATCTGTTCACTGCGTAGTGTTTGCTATAGGAACTCTCTTCTTCAAGCCCTGCAGTGACTTCTCCCATTCTGGCCACCCATGAACTTCAGAAAACTCCAGTCTGCGTGAAATAGATGTTAAAACCACAATGAACAACAATGACAACAAAACAAACCTCAGCAGGGCCTGGGAAGCTCACAGAAGTCGCTAAACTTAGCAACTTAAAATTTTTGTTAGGCTCCTCTCCTTGCTGTAAGCCAGTTGGTTGTACCATTGTCTTCCGTGGCCCTGGGCTCTGCCCTCCCTGAGCCTCCTCACTGGGCTCTGTCCTCCATCATCCCTTCAGAAAATTTCTCAGTGCATCTCCTGTGGCTATGGTTTTGGGGACCTCATCGTGGAATACTGGGGCATTGTTTTATGAGCCCATAGTCAACAGTTTTTTTAAAAAAAGATTATTTATTTGACAAAGAGAGAGAGATAGACCATGAGCAGGGGGAGGGGGAGGCAAAGGCAGAGGGAGAAACAGCCTCCCCGCTGAGCAGGGAGCCTGATGTGATGCTCGAACCCAGAACCCTGGGATCATCATCTTAGCAGAAGGCAGATGCTTAACTAAATGAGCCACCCAGGCACCCCCTCAACAGTCATTTACAGGCTCTCAGTTTTTCTAAAAAATTTAGGAGGTGCTCCATCTTCGTGTATCTAGGCAGCTCCAAGTGCAAGGAAGCACAGCCAAAGATTTCCTCTCCCTCAGTTCTCTTGTTTCCATTTCTTTTATTGTGGTAAACTACCCGTAATGTAAAATCAACCATCTTAACCCCTTTTTACCTGTACACTTCAGTGGCATTAAATACATTCAGAATTTTACGCAACCATCCCCGCCATCCTTCTCCAGAACTCTTCCTCTTGTAAAAGGGAAACTCTGTCCCAATTAAACACTAATTCCATTCCTCCCTCCCTGCCAGCCCCGGAAGCCATGCTTCTACTTCCTGTCTTCATGAATCTGACCACTCTAAGGCCCGCATGTGAAAGGACTCATACCACATTTGTCTTTTGGGGATGGCCTTATTTCACTTAGCATCATGTCCTCATGGTTCATCATCTGAGATTCTTGGTTGATTTATTTATTTGACAGTGAGAGAGAACGAACACACATAGGATTGGGGAGGAGGGGCAGAGGGAGAGGGAGAGAGAATCATCAATCAGACTCCTCACTGAGCGTGGAGCCTGAGGAGGGGCTCGATCTCACGACCCTGAGATCATGACCTGAGCTGAAGGCAAGAGTTGAATACTTGACTGACAGCACCATCCAGACGCCCCTGGCATTAACTTTTGTGTCAGTTATTGTACAGTAGGAGCTGCTACAACAAGGAGATTCCAAAACACAGCAGCTGAATCTGGACGTTGCAGTCTCCAGGTGGTGATTGGTTTCATGCTGGTCAAGTGGTTCCTCTTTCCTTATAAACCATGTCTTCAATTTCTGGACCAAAGTAAATTCTTTACGTCGCACCATTGTATCTACATCCGAGCCTACAGGAAAGGGTGTAAGGCTCAAAGGAGCACATGCTCTTTCCTCTGAAGGGCACAGTGTGGATGTGGTGGTCGTCACATCTGTTCCTGTTCCATGGCCAGAACTCGGACCCTATGGCAGGCAGCAAGGGTGTCTGGACACATGCTTTTTAGGGGGATTGACATGTGCTGGGCCACATCTTGGGAGTCCTATTTATTTTTATTTTTTAAAGTAAACTCTACTTACTTTTTTTTAAGTAAGCTCATGGGGATTGAACTCACAAGCCCAAGACCAAGAGTAGCATGCTGTACTGACTGAGCCAGCCCAGCACCCCCTGGGAGTTCTAATTTAAAGGAGGGAGGTGAGAATAATTTTTGGCAGCAAAGTAGCAACACATTACTTGTATCCGCCCATGGGTCAAGATTGCTATTTCCATTATATTGGTGAGAAACACTGAGAGTTCAAAAACCTTTCCCCATATCACACAGCTACTGAAGACCCAAGGTGGGATTCTGTCCCATGTGCTGTGTGCTCTTAGGAACCTTCCCAGTTCACTGGGAGCCAGGAGCCAACGGAACTGAGAGATCACACATGATCTGAAAGAAATGTGGGATGAGAAGTGGAAGGGAGAGTAGAGCAAAGACATTCCTAGATTTCCATCTCAGGTCATTTGATGGGTGACTCAAGAGAATAATGAAATTTGGACAAATTTTTATTTTTACTTTCATTTATTTATTAAAAATTTTTTTTCAGCATAACAGAATTAATTGTTTTTGCAGCACACCCAGTGCTCCATTCAATACGTGCCCTCCTTAATACCCACCACCTGGCTCCCCCAACCTCCCACCCCCAGCCCCTTCAAAGCCCTCAGATTGTTTTTCAGAGTCTATAGTCTCTAATGGTTCATCTTCCCTTCCAATTTCCCTCAACTCCCTTCTCCTCTCCATCTCCCCTTGTCCTCCATGTTATTTGTTATGCTCCACAAATAAGTGAAACCATATGATAACTGACTCTCTCTGCTTGACTTATTTCACTCAGCATAATCTCTTCCAGTCCCTTCCATGTTGCTACAAAAGTTGGATATTCATCCTTTCGGATGGAGACATAATACTCCATAGTGTATATGGACCACATCTTCCTTATCCATTCGTCCGTTGAAGGATGTGTTGGTTCTTTCCACAGTTTGGTGACCATGGCCATTGCTGCTATAAACATTGGGGTACAGATGGCCCTTCTTTTCACTCCATCTGTATCTTTGGGGTAAATACCCTGAAGCGCAATTGCAGGGTCATAGGGAAGCTCTATTTTTAATTTCTTGAGGAATCTCCACACTGTTCTCCAAAGAGGCTGCACCAACTTGCATTCCCACCAACGGTGTAAGAGGGTTCCCCTTTCTCCACATCCCCTCCAACACATGTTGTTTCCTATCTTGCTAATTTTGGCCATTCTAACTAGTGTAAGGTGATATCTCAATGTGGTTTTAATTTGAATCTCCCTGATGGCTAGTGATGATGAACATTCTTTCATCTGTCTGATAGCCATTTGTATGTCTTGATTGGAGAAGTGTCTGTTCATATCTTCTGCCCATTTTTTGATAGGATTACCTGTTTTGTATGTGTTGAGTTTGAGGAGTTCTTTATAGGTCCTGGATATCAACCTTTTGTCTGTACTGTCATTTGCAAATATCTTCTCCCATTCTGTGGGTTGCCTCTTTGTTTTCTTGACTGTTTCCTTTGCTGTGAAGAAGCTTTTGATCTTGATGAAGTCCCAAAAGTTTATTTTCACTTTTGTTTCCTTTGTCTTTGGAGACATATATATATTTTTAAATTTATTTTTTATTTATTTTCAGCATAACAGTATTCATTATTTTTGCACCACACCCAGTGCTCCATGCAATCCGTGCCCTCTATAATACCCATCACCTGCTACCCCGACCTCCCACCCCCTGCCCCTTCAAAACCCTCAGATTGTTTTTCAGAGTCCGTAGTCTCTCATGGTTTACCTCCCCTTACAATTTCCTCCAACTTCCTTCTCCTCTCCATCTCCCCTTGTCCTCCATGTTATTTGTTATGCTCCACAAATAAGTGAAACCATATGATAATTGACTCTCTCTGCTTGACTTATTTCACTCAGCATAATCTCTTCCAGTCCCATCCATGTTGCTACAAAAGTTGGGTATTTGTCCTTTCTGATGGAGGCATAATACTCCATAGTGTGTATGGACCATATCTTGAAAGAAGTTGCCTTGGCTGATATCGAAGAAGTTACTGCCTATGTTCTCCTCTAGGATTCTGATGGATTCCTGTCTCACATTGAGGTCATTTATCCATTTTGAGTTTATCTTTCTGTACAGTGTAAGAGAATAGTCGAGTTTCAATCTTCTACATATAGCCGTCCAATTTTCCAGCACCATTTATTGAAGAGACTGTCTTTTTTCCACTTTATATTTTTTCCTGCTTTGTCAAAGATTAATTGACCATAGAGTTGAGGGTCTATATCTGGGCTCTCTACTCTGTTCCACTGGTGTATGTGTCTGTTTTTATGCCAGTACCGTGCTGTCTTGGTGATTACAGCTTTGTAGTAAAGCTTGAAATCAGGTAACGTGATGCTGCCAGTTTTATTTTTGTTTTTCAACATTTCCTTAGCAATTTGGGGTCTCTTCTGATTCCAAAAAAATTTAGAATTATTTTCTCCAACTCTTTGAAAAATTCCAGTGGAATTTTGATCATAATGTCATTAAAAGTGTAGATTGCTCTAGGCAGTATAGACATTTTAACAATGTTTATTCTTCTGATCCAAGAGCATGGAATGGTCTTCCATCTTTTTGTGTCTTCTTCAATTTCTTTCATGATTTTTCTGTAGTTCCTTGAGTACAGATCCTTTACCTCTTTGGTTAGGTTTATTCCTAGGTATCTTATGGTACTTGGTGCTATAGTAAATGGAATCGATTCTCTAATTTCCCTTTCTGTATTTTCATTGTTAGTGTATAAGAATAAAATTTGGACAAATTTTTAGATGCCGTGGGTTCATGATTATCTACTCTATCTTTTTAAAAAAGATTTTATGTATTCATTTGATTATCTACTCTCTCTTTTTTAAAAAGGATTTTATTTATTTATTTGACAGAATGAGATAGCAAGAGAAAGAATACAAGCAGGGGGGAGTGGGAGTGGGAGAGGGAGAGCAGGCCTCCTGGTGTGAGGAGGGATCCCAGGACCCTGAGATCATTAACCCACTGGGCCACCCAGGAGCCCTCAATTTGTATTTTTTTTAAAAGATTTTATTTATTTTTTGACAGAGAGAGATTACAAGTAGGCAGAGAGGCAGGCAGAGAGAGAGAGGAGGAAGCAGGCTCCCTGCTGAGCAGAGAGCCTGATGTGGGACTCGATCCCAGAACCTTGAGATCATGACCTGAGCCGAAGGCAGCGGCTTAATCCACTGAGCCACCCAGGGGCCCCTTAATTTGTATTTTAAAGTTCACATTAAGCACGTTAAAATTTTTGTAGAATGCTTCCATTTTTCTTTTAGATTTGGGAATCAGATGATTCATAAGTCACTAAGAACTACCAGAAACTTAGCACAAGCACCTCATTTGATTGCACATAGCTTTTTGGTGCTTCCTTTTCCCACACTTAGTCGTTGCACTTTCTACAAATTGAAGGTGTGTGGCAATCCTGGGTCGAGACAGGCTGCTGGCGCCGGTGTTCTAACAGCGTTTGCTCATGTCACATCTCTGTGTCAGTTTTTGGTAGTTCCAGCCATATTTCAAACTTCACTAGCATGGTATTTGTTATGATGATCTGTGGTCAGTGATCTTTGATGCTACTACTGTAATTGTATTGGGGTGCCATGAACTGCGCCCATAGTAGTAGGTCAAATTAATAAATGTGTGTGTTCTCCCAGCTCCACTGACCAGCTGGTGCCCCATCTCTCTCCTCTCCTCGGGCCTCCCTGTTCCCGGAGACACAGCAATATTGAAATTAGGTCAATTAACAACCCTACAATAACTTCTAAGTCTTCAAGTGAAAGAAGAGTCACACATCTCTCACCTAAAAGCCAAAGGAAGGATGACAAGCTTAGTGAGGAAGGCAGGTTGCAGGTAGAGAGAGGCTGTAGGCAAGGCCTCTTGTGCCAGTTAGTCGACCTGTGATGCAAAGGAAATGAAAGTGCTAGTCTAGTGAACAAAGAAAGCGAAACCGCCTTCTTGCTGATAGGGACTAAGTCTAAGTGGTCTGGGTAGATCAAACCACCATGTTCCTTTAATCCAAAGTCTAGTCCAGAGCAAGGCTCTAACTCTCTTCAATTCTGTGAAGTCTCAGAGATCCGGGGAAGCTACAGAAGCAAAGTCTGAGGCCAGCGGAGGTTGGCTCATGAGGTTCAAGGAAGGAAACCAACTTCCTAACCTGAAAGTGCCCGTGAAACGGTAGGTGCTGACGTAGATGCTGCAGCAAGGGACCGGGAAGAGGCTGATTCATGAAGGTGGTGACCCTACTCAGCAGACTGTCAGTGCACATGAGACAGCCAAGATGCCACCTAGAACTTTCAGAGAGATAAGTCAATGCCCGGCTGCAAAGCCTCGAAGGACAGGCTGACTCTCTTTTTGGGGGCTAATGCGGCTGGGGACCACGTTGAAGCCAATGTTTATTTACCACTTGGAAAATCCTAAGGCCCTTGAGAATTATGCTAAATCTACTCAGTCTGTGCTCTAGAAAGGGAACAACAAAGCCTAGATGATAGCACATGTTTGTAGCATGGATTACTAAATATTTTAAGTCCACTGTTTGAGACTTACTGCTCCAAAAGAGAAAGAAGGAAGAAAGAAAGGAAGAAAGAAAGAAGAGAAAGATTCCTCTCAAAATATTACTGCTTGGGACACTTTGCCTGGGTGGTTCAACTGGTTGAGCATCTGCCTTTGGCTCAGGTCATGGTCCCAGGGTCCTGGGATTGAGTCCCACATCAGGTTCCTTGCTCGGTGGGGAGCCTGCTTCTGCCTCTGCCTTTCGCTCCCCCTGCTTGTGCTCTTTGTCTGTCTCTGTCTCTGTGACAAATAAATCAATAGAATCTTAAAAAAATATTGCTTGTTGACAAGGCACACGGTCACCCAAGAGCTCTGATGGGATGTGCCATGAGATTAATGTTGTTTTCATACTTGCTGTCACAACATCCATTCTGCAGCCCATGGGCCAAGGAGAAATTTTGACTTTTTAAAATATTTATTTATTTATTTGAGGGAGAGAAAGAGAGAGAGAAAGGGTGCAAGCGGGCAGAGGAGCAGAGGAGCAGAACAAGCAGACTTCAGGTTGAGTGCGGGGCCCAATGCGGGACTGGATCTCATGACCCTGAGATCACCACCTGAGTGGAAATGTTTAATGACTGAGCCACCCAGGTGCCCTAGTCATTTTTACTTTTGAGCTTATTCTTTAAGAAATACATTTTTTAAAGACTACAGCTGCCACATCTGGTGCATCTGGGTAAAATAAACTGAAAACCTTCTGGAAAGGGTTTACCGTTGTAGATGCCATTAAGAACATCTGTGGCTCCTGGGAAGAGGTCAAAATATGAACATGAACAGGAGTCTGGAAGCCGTGGATTCCAACCCTCATGGATGTCTGAGGGTTCAAGACGTTGGTGGAGGAAGTAGCCGCAGGTGTGATGGAAACAGCCAAAGAGCTTGAATCAGAAGTGGAGCCTGACGATGGGACTGAATTGCTCCAACCTCATGTTGAAGCTTGAACAGTTGAGGAGTTACTTCTAATGGATGAGCACAGAGCATGGTTTCTTGAGCTGGAATGTAGTTGTGGTGAAGATGCCATGAAGACTTGAAATGACCACAAAGGGCGGAGAGTATTATTGAAAACGAGCTGAAAAAGCAGTGGCAGCATTTGAGAGGACGAAATCCCATTTTGAAAGAAGTCCTACTGTGTTTCAAATGCTAACAAACAGCATCGCATGCTACAGAGAAATGGTCTGTGAAAGGCAGAGCCAATGGATGAGGCAAACTTCCCTGTGGCCTTATTTTAAGAAACTGCCACAGCCACCCGAGTCATGGCTGGCCATCGGTCAGCAGCCATCACCATGGAGGCAGGACTTTGCATCAAGAAAAAGATGACGAGGGGTGCCTGGGTGGCTCAGTTGGTTAAGCGACTGCCTTCGACTCCATGATCCTGGAGTCCTGGGATCGAGTCCCACATCAGACTCCCGGCTCGGCAGGGAGTCTGCTTCTCCCGCTGATCTCTCTCCTCTCATGCTCTCTCTCTCTCTCTCTCTCTCTCAAATAAATAAATAAAATCATTTAAAAAATTAAAAAAAAAAAGAAAAAGATGACGACTTACTGAAAACCCAGATGCCGGATGGCATTTTTTTTTAGCAATCAAGTACTTTTACATTAAGGTATGTCCATGGCTATTTCAGGCACGATGCTGTTGCACACGCACTAGACTACAGTATTGTGTAACATCACTTCTATATGCCCTGGGAAACCAATAAATGCATTTCGCTTACTTTATCATGGTGGTCTGGGACTGAGTCTGCAGTATTTGGGAAGCAAGCCTGTTTTTGCAGTTTCTGTGGACTTCTTATTCATTCATTAATTAATTCATTTATTTATATATTTTTCTGTTTGAGGACCAACTGGCTTTCATTTCTCTGCTATGGAGGATGGAAGTGAAGGCTCGCTGGTCCTTATGAGGCATTCAGTGCAGGCAGGGGGCCAGGGAGGACTCCCAGGTCCTGAGGAGGACTGCAGGACCCAGTGCTGCCGCCTCTGGTCCAAGCAGGTGCAAGCAAGGCTTGGGGGCTTCTATCAGTTTCCAAGGAGCTCTGGGCACCTTGTGCTCCCTCTCTCTCAAAGGCTTTGTGAGCACTTAGAAACACTATCCACTCAACCAGAACCTGGAGATCTGGGTGCTAGTTTCTCTCTGAACCACTCTTGGGGGCATGGGAAGATCCCTCCCCTTCTCTGTGACTCAGAGGTCATTGAATGGAGGAATTGACTCTGATGCTCTCTTCTCTCTTGGACATTTTCAGACCCTATGCTGTCTCTGGAGCTCATAAATATGAGGCTTGGTGAAGATATGAAGGTCTGGCAAGGTCACTGTTTCCCAAAATGTGGAGCACAGAGGAGTAACGTTTCCTGAGGATGGCAGGAAGAAAGAAAACTTGGCATTACCAAGGCAGGAATGCATTCCTTTTCCTAATTCTCTCTCAAGGCTACTGATTACTGCAAGGAAAAAATTCGGTTTGATGCTAGTGGATCTTTTATCTAGTTATTACATTAATAAAGATTTTATTTATTTATTTGACAGAGAGGGAAACAGTGAGAGAGGGAACACATGCTGGGGGAGTGGGAGAGGGAGAAGCAGGCTCCCCACTGAGCAGGAAGTCTAATGCAGGACTCAATCCCAAGACCCTAGGATCATGAGCTGAAGGCAGATGCTTAATGACTGAGCCACCCAGATGCCCCTATTTTTTACATTTTTAAAATTTGAGTATGGCACACAGTATTATATTATATATAATATATTATATATATTATACTAATATATAGTGTTATATATACTATTATTATAATATATAATATTATATATATTATAATAATAGTATATATAAACTAATATATTATATTAGTTTCAGGTGTACAAAAAAGTATTCCATATCTCTATACCTTATGCTCTCCTCACAGCCCATGTAGCTACCATCGGTCATTGGACAACAATATTACAATATTATTGACTTATTTCCTATATTGTACCCTTTAGTCTTGTGATTTATTCATTCCATAACTGAACACCTGTACCTCCTAGTCACCTTCACCCATTTTGCCCATCCTCCTGTCCCCTTTCTCTCTAGCAACTATTGGTTTGTTTATAGGTCTCATTCTGCTTTTTGTTTATTCTTGTTTGTTTTTTATATTCCATATATAAGTGAAATCAGATGGTATTTGTCTTTCTCAGTCTGACTTATTTCTGCTAGTGTATCTTTAAAAAATTATTTACATTGTGTATGTAGAATATCTACCTAAACACACACATATGAGATTATATGTATAATTTATTTACATATATATATTTAATGATTTTAAAATTTATCTGACAGAGATCACAGGTAGGCAGAGAGGCAGGTGGGGGTGGGAAGCAGACTCCCTGCTGTGCAGAGAGCCTGATGCGGGGCTGGATCCTAGTACCCTGAGATCATGACCGGAGTTGAATGCAGAGGCTTAACCCACTGAGCCACCCAAGCACCTAAATTTACATATATATATATATATATATAATTATTTTTATATCTTTTCAGCATAGCAGTATTCATTGTTTTTGCACCACACCCTGTGCTCCATGCAATCCGTGCCCTCCTTAATACCCACCACCTGGCTCCCCCATCCTCCCCACCCCTTCAAAACCCTCAGGTTGTTTTTCAGAGTCCGTAGTCTCTCATGGTTCACCTCCCCTTCCAATTTCCCTCAACTACCCCTCCTCTCCATCTCCCCTTGTCCTCCATGTTATTTGTTATGCTCCACAAATAAGTGAAACCATATGATAACTGACTCTCTCTGCTTGACTTATTTCACTCAGCATAATCTCTTCCAGTCCCGTCCATGTTGCTACAAAAGTTGGGTATTCGTCCTTTCTGATGGAGGCATAATACTCCATAGTGTATATGGACCACATCTTCCTTATCCATTCGTCCGTTGAAGGGTATCTTGGTTCTTTCCACAGTTTGGCGACCGTGGCCATTGCTGCTATAAACATTGGGGTACAGATGGCCCTTCTTTTCACTGCATCTCTATCTTTGGGGTAAATACCCAGAAGTGCAATTGCAGGGTCATAGGGAAGTTCTATTTTTAATTTCTTTAGGAATCTCCACACTGTTCTCCAAAGAGGCTGCACCAACTTGCATTCCCACCAACAGTTATTTACTTATATTTAAAAAAAGTTTTATTTTTAGAGAAAGAGTTGGGCAGGGGCAGGGGGTGAGAATCTCCAGCCGACTCTGCGCTGAGTGAGGAGCCCGATATGCGGCTGGGTCTCTGACCTCGAGATCATGACCCGAGCTGAAACCAAAAGTTGGACACTCACCTGACTGAGCCACCCAGGGGCCCCAAATTTAAAAATATCGTACATTAAAACAGATTTTTAAAAAGTGCCCAATTCAATGAATTTTAACACATGCCACCACCACTATAACCCAGATACAGAACATCACCTCAGAAAACTCTCTAGTCCTACCCCCTTTATAATCACATCCTTCCCTATCCTCTAGCAACTGCTGATCGGGTTTTATACTTGGAGAATATAATACTGATGGAATCATACAGTATGTAACCCTTTAAGACCGGCTTCTTTCACTCAGCATCATTCTCTGGGTGTGTGCATGCCTTGTGGATAGAGAATACCACCTCACCCCATTTTTTCCCCTTGTTCTTTTCTCCCCAGTGTATATATATTTTTAAATTAACATATAATGTCTTATTTGTTTCAGGAGTACAGGCCTGTGACTTATCAGTCTTCTACAATACCCAGTGTTCGTTACAACACATACTCTCCCCAACGTTCATCACCCCATTACCCTATCCACACACTCCCCTCCCGTCCAGCAATCCTTAGTTTGTTTCCTAAGATTAACAGTAGTTTCTGAGAACTTAACAGAGTGTTGGTTGTTTCTTCTTGTTTTGCTCTGACTTAGATTTAGTTTGGCACTGTCACCAATATTCTCATCTCTAAGTGAAAATAAAAATTTTCGCAGAGTCTCATTCTGTCTTAATTACACTGCTTAGTGAATTAGATACTCTAAAAAGAAAAAAAATGGTAACTTTAAACTTATCAAATATACTTATTTGCTTTATTTGTTGACTTATTTTTTCCTAAAAGTAGGCAAGTTCTTCTTTTTGCTTACATCTTTCAACAAGTAAAAACAATTTGCCCAGGCTAAAATTTAAATTTTTGAAATGCCTGAAACTTACAATTTCTTCACTTAGGATAATCTATTTCTGTCACACTTTTTAATGTTCAGCACAATTTTATTTGTGAGTTAATAGTCTTTCTAAAATTAAAGAATAAGTGATATTTAAAATAAACCTTTTAAATAATATCTTATTTATCTATTACAGAGATGGCACTCCATTCAACACAGAATATTAAATGTTTCTGGAGATTAAAATAATTTTAAATAGTCAGGATTATATGACACCAGCATAAGGAATGCTGATATCTGATATATTAATCCAATGTGTAATTTATAAATCTTCATTCTTTAAAACTATTTCACCAAAAATATCATTGATTTCATCAAAAGGTAAAGGGCTAGAACATTCAAATAGAACTCAAGAGTCTGTCTAGGAATAATAAGATATGCAACATATAATCTCACAGACCTTTGCTAGAAAGAAACATTATTTATTTATTTATTTATTTATTTATTTAATATTTTATTTATTTATTTGACAGAGAGAGATCACAAGTAGGCAGAGAGGCAGGCAGACAGAGAGAGAGGAGGAAGCAGGCTCCCTGCTGAGCAGAGAGCCCGATGTGGGACTCGATCCCAGGACCCTGAGATCATGACCTGAGCCGAAGGCAGCGGCTTAACCCACTGAGCCACCCAGGCGCCCCGAAAGAAACATAATTTAAGTTATGACTTATGTTTGTAGTTCTGGCCTTTCTTGCCTCTCCTACCACCAGTTTTACTGAAGTATAATCGACATATAACATTGTACTTTAAGGTATACAACCAATGGTTTGATATACATATATATTGCAAAATGGTGACTATAATAAGTTGACATCCAACACTTCACATTGTTATAATTTTTTTCTTATGACAAGAACTTTTAAGACCTACTCTCTTATCAACTTCCCAATCTACAATATACTGTTGTTAACTGTGTTTTCCAAGCTGTCCATTACAGTCCCAGGACTTACTTACCTTTTAACTGGATGTCTGTAACTTTGATCAGTTTCCCTCCCATTCTTTCCTCCCACCCTGGCTTCTGGCAGCCACAATCTGTTCTCTGAGCACAATTACTTTGAGATTCATCCAAGTTGTGTGTTTCAATAGTTTTTCTTCCTATTGCTGAATAGTGTTCCATGATCGGAATGGACCTCCGCTTGTTTAGCCATTCACCTATCGAGGGCATTAACCTTAAAGATAAAACCATCATTTATTAATCAACAAAAATGGGCTTATTCAGGGATAGCAGAAAATTACAATTCAGGATACACAAGCTACAGCAAAACTGAATGCAAATCTGGGGAATACAGGCAAGGTATATTTTTTTATAAAGGAAAAGGGAAGTTTGGAAGGAGCTGTTGTAAACCAAAAGCTCATTAGAGTAAACTGGGAGTTCCAAGAATAGTGACTTTTCATTGGATGAGCTTTCACAGTCCTTCATTAGCTGGGCTGTTGCTGGGGGAGGAGGAAAAACCTTTCTTTCTCCTGCTGGAGTAGTACAATAGTATCTATTCTCCAGACTTGCGAGGTAGGTCTCTTCCTGAGGTTTACAGTTGATGATGAGTGGCAGGGCATGTGAGCTTCCCTTCTAGCCTCCCAACTCGATTTTATTTTATTTTATTTATTTTTAAAAGATTCTATTTATTTGACACAGAGAGAAAGAGAGAGCGAGCACAAGCAGGCAGAGTAGCAGGCAGAGGGAGAGAGAGAAGCAGACTCCCTGCTGAGCAAGGAGCCCGATGTGGGACTCGATTCCAGGATCCTGGGATCATGACCTGAGCCAAAGGCAGCCACTTAAGCAACTGAGCCACCCAGGCATCCCCCAACTCCATTTTAAATGAGGTTTCCTTTTACTGATTTTCACAAGAAATATTTGGTTTTTCCAGTTTTTGGCTGTTACAGATTTAGCCCGTATGAATAATTGTGTGCAGGTTTTGTGTGACTTAGGCTGTTCAAAATCTTCTCCCCTTTCCAACTCAGAATAAAATCCAATGTTAAGTGGAAGGGTGTCTGGGTGGGCCCCAAATGTTACATCCTGTGACAGGCATGGGGAAGCCATGTGGTTGAAGCACCGTACCTGTTCTCCCAGACTGAGAACAGCATTGCTTGAGTTCACATTGTGCCTCTTTCACTTACAAGCTGTGTGACCTTGAGCAAGTTCCTTAACCTCTCTGTGCTCCCGTTTCCTCATCTGTAAACAGGGATATTAATAATATAAACTACCTTACAGGGCTATTGTGAGGATTACACGAGCTGATGTGAAGAGTGTATGGAACAGTCCCTCATATGTAATAAGTGCTTAATGAAAAGTAATGGTCGCTATTTCATTATTGGCTTTGGGAATTTAATTGGACCTAGAAGACCTTTCTAGGAAGTTTTATCCTGTTAATTATAGGAAGGGAAAGTGGGGTTGAGCTGGTAGATGAGATAGAAGGGAGAGGAACCGGTTTTAGAGACTGTTGGAATACTCCTAACAGATTTCATAAAGTGGCGGGGAGAGACTCTTTGGAGTAGGTTCAAGAGGGAATAGAAGGGCTCATGAGACAGTAAGTAAAGACAAGTCATTGGAGGAATTTTGCTAAAAAGAGGTGCAAAGGGACAGTGATAGGTGAAAAATGTGGGGCAAACGGAGTTTTCTTTTCTTTTTTTAAATGGGTGAAATGAAAAGTAGGAAGATTCAACATTAGATAAAATTAGTGGAATAGCGGGAAATTCCAGAAGTTGACGAGGGATGGGAGCCACTGCTAAAATGTGAAGATTCATTTTGGAAGGTAGTAGGGTACTTAGTACTAGAATTATTTCCCCTTTGCTGATGGGGATCATTTTCCAAAGGTTGGACGGCCGGAAGCAGGTCCCTGGTGCTACCGAACGTCTCCTCCCCTGCACTCTACTCCCACGCAAGGCGGCCTCTGTTGTTGAACAGAGGCCGGCCTAAGAGCGAGGGGGCGGGCCTCTGCCTTTGTAGGGTTACGTAAGATGGGAGGCGGGGTCTGTGCAAGAGCTTGGAGCGGAGCTTGCTTGGGACGTGGGCCCGGGTGGTGGTGGATTCTGGGGAGCGGCCTGTGACGTCCAAGTCCGGCTAATCTGCTTTTTTTTTTTTTTTTAATTTTTTATTTACTTGACAAAGAGAGAGAGACAGGCAGCGAGAGAGGAAGGGAAGCAGGCCCCCCGCTCAGCAGAGAGCCCGAGGCGGGACTCGATCCCAGGACCCCGAGATCATCACCTGAGCCGAAGGCAGCGGCTTAACCCACTGAGCCACCCAGGCGCCCAAGTCCGGCTAATCTGAAGGGGCATTCGGCACGGCTGGTGGGAAAGCCGGCGGGCTCGGAAAGCCAGAGGACTACAGGCTGAAATGTGGGGCCAACGAAAGGCCGCGGAAAGTCGGCTCCATGGGCCTCGGCTTAGACCAGATGACAAGGGGCGTGGCCTCTTGTAAAGAAAAGTGATAGGCTTGAAGTGAGAGCCAATGAGAGGCGGGGGAAGGCGGGGCCTGTGCGCGCGCCGCCGGGAAGGCCAGAATCCTAGTAGGCGGTGCTTGTGTCCCAGGGCGTGGTTACGGCTCTGCGCACGCGCGCCGTGCCGGACTACAGGGAACCGCCAAGAATTTCTCACCGCACTCCCCTTGTGAGAGAAAGGGGCGCGGCCACAGCTCCCGGCCCAGCTCCCCAGCTCCCCGACCCCAGGCCGCGCTCCTAGGTCACGTGACATGAAGGGCGCCGAATTCCCCCGCAGTCAGGGCCGCTTCCTGCAGGTGAAGGCCAAAGTGCCCCGGGGGTAGGAAAAGTCTTCTGATGCGATCCGACCTCGACCCCGGGCTTGGGGTGTGGGGTCGAGTTCCGGAGCTCGCGGTGGGTAGAGATCTGGCTTCAGGAGAGGGACTCACTCGCGAGCTTGGGGGCGTGGCCTCGTCCTAGGTGACGTAACGCGGGGTGGGCGGGCTCACCTTTAGGGCTGAGATTCGGATCCAGGTGTAAAAGAGAGGCGGGGCTCCCCACGAATTCGTTGAGAAGCCGGTGAGTGTTAAAAACTATCCTGAGGTCGTTCTGGCCGCATTGTCGTGTGGTGGTCTAGTTTCAGTGGTGGTGGTGGTGGTGGTGGAGGAGACGTAAAGGGAGGGTCTGTCGCCGCAGGAGGCGTGGCCTCCCCCAAGAGGCGGGGCCTGGTTCTCCAGGGGGCGTGGTCTCGTCCAGAGACGTGCGGCGTAAGGGGCGTGTCCGCGCCGAAACGAGGGGTGGGGGAGGTGTGGCCCGGTATCCGGGTGGGAGGGGGCGTACTTTCTTCCGCAAAGGATCTCTGCGTCCAGCTGCTGGCCCTGTCCTTTCTCTTTCAGGTGCGGTGTCATGGAGACCCTCGCGGCCGCCGCCCCTGCCGGGAACTTCTTCCCCTCATTCCTGTTCTTGGCCTGTGGGACGCTAGTGGCCGCTCTGCTGGGCGCCGCGCACCGCCTGGGGCTCTTCTACCAGTTGATGCACAAGGTGCGGGGGCACAGATCAGAGGCGGGCTGGGGGAAGGCAAAGAAGGAACGAGCGCCTGGCACTCCCTCTATCACATATTTTGCAGGCGGAGAAAGTGAATCCCAACTAATTTAGGGGGTTCGGTCGGGAAATTCTATCCACTTCCCTCTCCCCATTGCCAGGTTGCAGACGAGGCCCTGGACTTTGCCTCTAGCAAGAGAGAATCTGGAGTATCTGTGCATTGGCTCAGCGCTCGGCCCACTCCTTCCCCAGCGGCCCCGAGCCCTTTTCACAGAGCACTGCTCCCTGAATCCTGTGCGGTCAGAGTGGGCCAAAGGCAGGCACCCGAGGGGGCTGTGACAGTTGTCATGTACCTCTCAACACGTCCCTGAATAGTTTTTTTGTTTCTGTGCTCATGTTGTACAAGAGGAAATAAGCTCAAGACATTTTGTGGGGTAACTTGCCATAGTTGATCTTTTTGGGAAGAATTGACCCCACAGACCTCAACTCTTGGTTCCTCCCCTCAGGAATCTACCCCTTCCCTGCACTCCTTCCTCAATCCTTCCTTTCTTCACCAGGAGCAATAGGAGCAAGGCTGCTAGTCTTGAGGATTTGTGGAGGTTTAAGGCAGAGGCCTCTGTTGTGCCGGGCTGTGAGGAAGCTGGGTCTTGGAAGCCTCAGGCACGATCTCTGACAGCAGGCCACTCCGGGTGGCTAGCATCAGGCCAGCTGGGCCTGCCAACTGGGCTTGCCCCGTGAGTGGGAGGAAGTCTAGCAGGCTGGAATTAGCAGTCAGGCTGCCAGGCCCTGGAGGGCAGGCAGTTCTGGAATCTCAGCAGATAGCCCCTGGCCAAACTGCTTTGGGTTCTTGGGATCCATTTTCCCCTCTCCTGTCACCCTCATTGCCCCACTCCCCTCAAGACAGGCCGTGTAACAGAGAGCGCTTAAGAGCATGGGTTCTATGGGACTTTGACTATTGCTGGGGCAAGTCTTGGTCTTCCTAGCTGCAAAAGGATATAATCACCAGAGGATCTGATAGGATAACGTGCCCTCCTCTGGGCCTGGCAGATGGTATTATAGGTGCCTAACCAACATCCAAGTTCCCCTGACTGTCCTGCCCTCCTTCTTGGGGGAGCGAGATTGCCTTCTCCCTATGTGCCCTAGTGCCCTTGCCGGTCCTTGATAATCTTGCGCTTCCTTTCCGGGGCCCAGGTGGACAAGGCAAGCATTCAGCATGGCGGGGAGAACGTGGCAGCTGTGCTGAGGGCCCATGGCGTGCGCTTCCTCTTCACACTGGTCGGTGGGCACATTTCCCCGCTGCTGGTGGCCTGTGAGAAGATGGGCATCCGTGTGGTGGACACTCGCCATGAAGTCACAGCCGTCTTCGCTGCCGATGCCGTGGCCCGCCTGACTGGTGAGGGCAGAGCAGAGAGGACTAAGGGCTGGGGAGAATGGGATGGGGGAGGTCTTCGAGGGGCAGAGTTTTTTTCAGAGGTGGCCAGGCCGGTGGGCACAGCTGCAATGGATTCTGTGTTTCAGGGACGGTGGGTGTGGCTGCAGTGACAGCAGGCCCGGGCCTCACCAACACGGTGACTGCAATGAAGAATGCCCAGATAGCTCAGTCCCCAGTCCTGCTTCTGGGTGGGGCTGCCAGCACACTCCTGCAGGTGCCTTGTCCTTGGTGGGTGGTGGGGGCCCCAGGGAGCCTCAAAGGGCTCATGTGTTGACTCTCTGGACACCTCTGTTTCCACCAGAACCGGGGTGCACTCCAGGCCATTGATCAGATGTCCCTGTTTAGGCCACTGTGCAAGTTTTGTGCTTCTGTGCGGAGGGTGCGAGACATTGTGCCCACTCTGAGGGCTGCGATAGCTGCTGCCCAGTCGGGCACCCCAGGTAGGTGGAGGGTGCTGGGCAGTGGTCAGGCCCTAAGGCTTGGGTCTAGGGAGGCATGGCAGGCTCAGTATCCTCCCTGCCCCTCTGCAGGCCCAGTGTTTGTGGAGCTGCCCATCGATGTGCTGTACCCCTACTACATGGTCCAGAAGGAGATGGTGCCAGCCAAGCCGCCCAAGGGCTTCATGGGTCGAGCGGTCTCCTGGTGAGCAGCCCCACTCCCACCATGCTCTCTCCAGCCCCTTGCCCTCCTTTGTAACTTCTGCCAGCATCTGTCCCTCCTTTGACTCATTCATGGGCTTGCAGATCAATTGAGTGGGGGAAGGGCAGCCATGGGAAGAGCATTCTAGGTAGAGGGACTACAAATGCAAAAGTCCTGAGGCAGGAGCAAATTTGGTGGGTTAGGAAAGCAAGGTAGCCTATGTGACAGCAGCAGGTGAGCAAAGGAGCAGGGGCTGAGCTCGGGACAGCCAGCAGCGGCCATTGGGAGGACCTGGATTTTGTTTTGTTTTGTTTTTTTTTGATTTGAGTTCCATTGAGAAGCATTACAGGGCCTTAAGCAGAGGCATAGGATACCCTGAGTAGGAAAATGGACTGTGGGGTTGGGTGGAAGCTGGGAAGCCAGGGAGGAGGTGTGGTGGTCCTTGGGACTAGAGGCATGGTGGCCTGGATCTGGGTGGTGGCTGTGGGATACAGAGACATGGGGATGGATCACATGTGAGTGCGTAGACCTCCACCTGGCCAGGATAAGGGAGACGCTTAAAGGTTTTTCTAGAAGAGCTACAAGCTTGAGGGAGGCTTCTTTCAGTTGAGAGGATAGAAAAGGGTTCTAGGTAGGGCCATAGCCCAGGCAGAGGAATGGGAAAGGCGTTGGTTTTTGGTCGCCACTGAAATGGGCCTGGCTGAAACTGCACAGGAGAGAGTTGATTGTCCTCCTTCTCCTCTGTCCCTCCCCTTTGCCCGTGTTTGCCCTTCCACCTTCTGTTCCCTAAGTACTACATACTTAGTGCCACGTACCTAGCAGGTACCAGGACAGGCGCGAACAAGACAGATAGGCCACTAGCCCCTGGAGAGACAGCACCTTGAGGGCCAGCTCAGGGAGTAGTGGTTTCATGCATATGGCTTTTATAACAACCCTGAGTCAAGATGGCAAGGTATTATTATGCACATTTCATAGGTTTGGTAACTGGGACCCAAGGGGGCCAAATGACTGGCATGAAGTTATCCAGCTTGCTCATGGCACATGACGATTCAGCCTCGAGGATCTCTCAGGGCCTTGTCCACAGAGCTATGTGCTGTCTGTAATGAATGAAGTGAGTCCAGAGAGAGGGGTCCAAATCCCAGGACCACCACTAACTAGCCGTGTTCACCTTGAGCAAATGGTTAAGCCTTTCTTTTTTCCCACAGTTTAACTAAGATACAGTTAACAGAGGGTGAAGTTTGAGGTGGACAGCATAGTCATTTAACCTTTCCTGACTTCACCTTCCTTATCTGTGAAATGGAAAGCATTGCCTGTTTTTCTCTCTAGACTAAGATTCTGTGGAGAATGAAATGAGGTCCTTTTGAGAGTGTAAAATGCTGCAGTGAATAACTAACTGTTACTGTCTTAAATAAGGATACTGTTGGGAGTCCAGTGTCCCTGTCAGGTGTGAGGCAAGGTATCTCCCATCCTTTCTCCAACATGGTTATGGAACCACAAGTACAGAGGGGGATTCAGGGGTCCTGAACACATAGGAAGTAGCTGGTGACCCTGTCTGGTGACCCTGACTGGTAGGCTCAAGTTTAGCAGTTTTATTCTGTGGCTGTGACAGCAGCCTGTTTGTTCCCTGGCTCCTCCCCTTCCCTCTCCCCCCATTCACTTCTTTTTTTCTTCTCTCTCTTTTTTTTTTTTCTTAAGATTTTATTTATTTATTTGACAAAGATCACAAGTAGGCAGAGAGACAGGCAGAGACAGAGAGAGAGGAGGAAGCAGGCTCCCCACTGAGCAGAGAGCCCCATGTGGGGCTCCATCCCAGGACCCTGGGATTGTGACCTGAGCCAAAGGCAGAGGCTTTAACACACTGAGCCACCCAGGCGCCCCATTCTTTTTTTCTTTTCTAAATTAAAAATTTTTTTAAAAGATTTTATTTATTTATTTGATAGAGATCACAAGTAGGCAGAGAGGCAGGCAGAGAGAGGGAGAGAGAGAGAGAGAGAGAGAAGCAGGTTCCCGATGTGGGACCAGGAGCCTGATGTGGGACTTGATCTCAGGACACCGAGACCATGACCTGAGCCAAAGGCAGAGGCTTAACCCACTGAGCCACCCAGGTGCCCCTTAAAAATTTTTTTCTTTAAGTTTATTTATTTGACAGTGAGTGAGAGAGGGAACACAAGCAGGGAGAGTGGAAGAGGGAGAAGCAGGCTTCCCACCAAGCAAGGATCCTGATTCGGGGCTTGATCCCAGGACTCCAGGATTATGACCTGAGCCAAAGGCAGATGCTTAAAGACTGAGCCCCCCAGGCGCCCCTAAAATGCTTTTTAAAGATTTTATTTACTTGACAGAGAGCATAACCAGGGTGAGCAGTGGAGGGAGAGGGAGAAGCAGGCTCCCTGCAGAGCAGGGAGCCCCAGTCAGGACTCGATTGTAGGACCCTGGGATCATGACCTGAGCTGAAGGCAGACACTTAACCCATTGAGCCCAGGTTCCCCTCCATTCTCCTCCTCTCTCCTAGGCTGCGCCTACTTGGCCCCTGGCTCTTCCTTTGCCTTTTCTTTTTGCGTTGGTTCCTTCCTTGACCTCTTCTCATTCTCTGTAGTCTCTGTTTCTCCTTGAAAGAGAAAGAGAAGTTTCAGGCTCTGTGTGCTTCCTGCCAATGCCCACGTGTCTTGTTTTTGGTTGGGCTGGGTGTTCCTCAGGGAGGTCAGAGCTGGGCAGGTGGTATCTCTCTGTCTTGAGGCCCTGCACAGGCCCACATGGATGGTCGGAGTCCTATGACTGAACGAGTAAGGATACAGAGGTGTCAGAAGCCAGAGAAAGCAGCTTGAGTCTTGGGGATATTAGTAGCTTCACTGACTGAGTGTTTTACAAAGTGCTTTATAGTTTGGATGGATAGGTAGTGAACCTTAGGAAGGAGATTCCCTCTTACGTTTTACAGAGGAGGAAGCTCAGAAAGGTTAAGTCACTTGTCTGGTCACACAGCTAGGAAGCGGTGGAGCTGCATGTGGCTTCCGTGCAGCCGTTTGTGGCCCTGATCGTGGTACTCCATGCCTGTGTCTCTTGTTTCTGAGGGTCTGTGTCTGGCTGGGTAGTCACCAGAAGCTTCTGAGGGAAGCAGGCTTGCTGGAGACTCGGCCACTGGCGTGTGCCTCTGCCACGGTGTTGCCGGTCCACTCCTGTGCCTGCCTCACTTCCTAGACCCTGGCCGCCTCTAGCTCTGGGAGCCCTGGTCACTGATTCTGGTAACCAGCTCTTGCTCTCACCTTTGCAGGTACTTAGAGAATTACCTGGCCAACCTCTTTGCAGGAGCTTGGGAGCCTCGGCCTGAGGGCCCTCTGCCTCTGGACATTCCCCAGGCATCCCCCCAGCAGGTGAATCGCCTCTCTTCCCTGGCTGAGGACCCCACCTGGCAGGATGGTCTCTCTTTGAGTCCGTATTGGGGCCTTGATCTTGGGGGCTGATGGTGACTCACACGGTTGGCTCTTTGAGCCCCATCTCTTCTCCCAGGTTCAGCGCTGTATGGAAATCTTGAGCCGAGCCAAAAGGCCCCTTATTGTGCTGGGAAGCCAGGCCCTGCTGCCCCCGATACCCGCTGACAGACTTCGGTGAGAAGGCTCAGCCCTGCCGTTCCTATCATATACCTGGTTCCTGGTCCCCTGATGCCTTGTGGGGTGGGGCACACCCTTGACATTATACTCACCTCTGTTCTGTCCGGATCCCCAGGGCTGCTGTGGAGACCCTTGGCATCCCCTGCTTCCTGGGAGGGATGGCACGAGGACTGCTGGGCCGCAACCACCCCCTACACATCCGGCAGAACCGGAGTGCTGCCCTGAAGAAAGCAGATGTTGTCCTTCTGGCAGGTGGGCCTCGGCCGCCTCTGCCCTCTTCCCTTCCCTTCCCTCCAGGCCCCCCTGCCCACTGCCCCTCCTAGTCAGGTACTTACT
The DNA here is from genome assembly GCF_020171115.1 of Neogale vison. Lineage (NCBI taxonomy): Eukaryota > Metazoa > Chordata > Mammalia > Carnivora > Mustelidae > Neogale > Neogale vison. The sequence continues at coordinate 211,800,053 of NC_058096.1, read as the reverse complement.
GGCACCCTGCCCTACTAATCACTAACCTACTAATCACCTACCGTCTTATCTTGGGCCCCACCCCTTCACCTTTCAGGGGTATGGACAACTGTGTACTTCAAGTCCAGGTAAACTCTGGCAAGGGTGGAGCTGTGTTGTAGGCTCAGCTTTGTGCAAAGGAGAATGCGTGGATAGTGGGTACCTGCAGTATTTATATTCAGCATTTGCATTTGTGTGCTTTATACGGGGTTTCTGTAGCGTAAACCTGTATGTCATGTACGTTCTCACACAAACTATTTGGACTCCTGCCCAACATGTAATAGTTGTATCAGTTGGCTGTTGTGTAGTAACCATTGCTAAACTCAGTGACTTAAAATGAACTTATCATTACTTAAGGTCCACCTAGAGGTTAGGTGGTAGTTTTCCAGGTTTTGATGGGGCTCACTGATGAGTCTGTAGTTGGAGAGGCAATAAGGCATCTGGGCTGATCGGGCTGGGCTGCTGCATATACTTGGCCTTGGTGGACTACAGATTAAGCTGCCATGGCCTCCGCTGGATAATTGAGTTCTTTTGCTCTTCCCTGCCTTTTCCTCCAGCTTTCTCACCTTCCAGCGGGCCAGCCTGGGCTTGTTCACTTGGTGCGATGAGAAACATGCAGGGATAGGAGAGTGAGTTTTTTAAGAGAGAGACAGCAGAAGCCACAGTTCTTGAAGCTTGGTCTCAGGAATGCTTGCCTTCACCTGCCACACTCTATTGGCCAGGGGACAGATTCGAGGGGTGGGGAGCTGTGGAGTCAGCTGCAGGCGGTACTGGTACAGGGAGAAAGGAAGAATGGGGACCCTTTTGCATTTAGTCTGCTCTGGTGGATTAAGTAAGGTGGTGGGATACTGGCTGTCCAGCCACTGAACCCCTGTTCTCCACTCCAGGAGCCGTGTGTGACTTCCGCCTGTCTTATGGCCGTGTCCTTAGCCGCAGCAGCAAGATCATCATTGTCAACCGTAACCGGAAAGAGATGTTGCTTAACTCAGACATGTTCTGGAAGCCCCAGGAAGCTGTGCAGGGTGAGCTCCTGGGACCCCCCTGCTTCCGCCCCAACACATACAGGGGCACCCAGTCAGCCAGAGACACGGGCTCTCAGACTGATGGGTGCTTCTGGATGAACAAACAGTGGGGCTTGCGTAAGAGGGAAGGCCTGGGAATGTGCATGTGATCGTGCTCCTGGTTGGAAAGCCTCCCATGCTGCCAGCTTCCTGGAGGACAGAGAGCTCCCTCCTGGGCCCCGAGGCCTCTGTTGTCCTGCCATACCATGCCTGTTCAGTCTGCTCCCATAGCCTTAATGTGCTCTTCTTTGCCCATCATTCCAAACACATTGATGGTACTACACGGACCTCTTGGGTCAAGCAGAGAAGTGGCATTGCTACATTCATGTTCGGGAAGGTCCACTGTAGTAGCTGGTAGGCAGTGAGTCAGAGAGGGCAGGTGGAGGCCAGGGGCTTATTCAACCAGGCCAGGACAGAAAGGATGAGGCCTGGAGCGGGCACAGACAGGGAGGACAAATTCTTCTCTGCGCTTACATGGGATCATTTCTAAGACCAACATGAAAAGGACAACACTGGCCCATTTCTCAGTTCCCAAGCATGCTGCATGTCTGGGTCGGAGAGACATGCTTGGCTGATGGAGGTGTTTGGAGGGATGGGTTTTAGAGGCCGAAGTGATAGCACTGCCTGATCTGGGCGGGGGGGCAGGGGGAAGGAGGAGGCAGGCAGTAAAGCTGCTTGGGTTTCTAACCCACATTGTGCTTCCTAAACCTTCATTTCTCTGGCCTTGCTCTCTGCCTCACCTTGGCTGCCCTAACCTGGTTCTGGCAGATTCTGGGGTGTGTTTTCCCTGTTTTGCCCTAGGAACATTCTCGGTCTGCCTCCTTGTCTCTTTCTGGACTGTTGCCATTGGATTCCTGCTGTCACTGGGCCTCTGATGCTGGAAGGGCAGGAGGCCACTTCCCTGCAGCTGTATCCTCTTCCTTCCCTAGGAGACGTGGCCTCCTTTGTGTTGAAGCTGGTGGAGGGCCTTAAGGGCCAGACGTGGGCCTCAGACTGGACAGAGGAGCTTCGGCAAGCTGACCGGCAGAAGGAGCAGGCCTTTCGGTGGGGACTGGGTAGAGCAGACACGGGACCAGGGGTATTGTTGTGGTTTCCTGGAAGGCTTTGTTGCTGGCCCTGCTGACGTGCGCTGCTCCATGGCAGGGAGAAGGGGTTGATGCCTGTAGCCCAGCACCTGAACCCAGTGCGGGTACTGCAGCTGGTGGAAGAAACTCTGCCTGACAACTCGATTCTGGTGGTTGATGGTGGGGACTTTGTGGGCACTGCCGCCCACCTGGTGCAGCCCCGTGGCCCCCTGTGCTGGCTTGATCCTGGTAAGGAGGGACCTCTGCCTGGGACAGCTTGCATTGTCCAGGCCCCTTTACACCCACCTGCTCTTGGTTTTCCTAGGGGCCTTTGGGACTCTGGGCGTTGGTGCAGGATTTGCACTTGGGGCCAAACTGTGCCGGCCGGATGCTGAGGTGAGTGAGGGTGCTGGAGGCTGGGGGCAGTGCACTGTTTTCTGAACAGTGAACCACTCAACCAGCCTTGTTTTCCTGCTCAGGTGTGGTGCCTGTTTGGAGATGGAGCTTTTGGCTATAGCCTCATTGAATTTGATACCTTCGTCAGGCACAAGGTGACTGAGCTGCCCTGAAGGAAGCTCAGAGCTTGGGGTTCTGGGAGTGGTCATGAGGGGTGAGCAGGGCTAGGGAGGGAGCTGCTTCTGTCTGGCAAAGGTCCTGTCCCTGTCTTTGTCCCTGGCTCGCCTTAAAGCTGAAGGCTATGGCCTGGCCTCATCCTTTCTCTGCAGATCCCAGTGATTGCTTTGATCGGGAATGATGCTGGCTGGACCCAGATTTCTCGGGAGCAGGTGCCGTCTCTGGGCAGCAATGTGGCCTGTGGCCTGGCTTACACTGGTGAGAGGCTGGGGTTGGGTGGAGAGAGGGAGAAGCTGTTTTATGTGTTCCTCTCCTGGGTTGACTGCATGGTGGCCTGGGTCCCTGCCACCATCTGACTTGACTTCCCCTTTTAGATTATCACAAGGCAGCCATAGGACTTGGCGCCCAGGGCTTGCTGCTCTCACGGGAGAAAGAAGATCAGGTGGTCGAGGTGCTTCATGATGCTCAAAAGCAGTGCCGAGATGGCCACCCGGTTGTGGTCAACATCCTTATTGGGAGGACGGACTTCCGAGATGGCTCCATTGCTGTGTAGGGCCTCGTGGGTTAGTACCCTTGGCCTTCCCACCCCTGGACTATGCCTAGTTGGTTTAGAGTCTCATCCTTGCCTGCCTTGGAGCTGGCCTATCAGGTCCAGTGACTCTACAACCCTCCCTGAAGACAGGGTGGGGCTGGGGTTGGGGAGGTGTGGGTCAGAGCTCAGAGAGGTTCCCTGGCAGCACTAGAGAGCTCCTGGGCCTTTTCCTCTGTGGGCACACCCTTTCTCCCTTCCTCTCATGCGCACTGAATAAACCACCTCTGGTCCATGTGGCTCCAGCACTCATTCCAGAACTTGTGCATATTGATTTATTGTCCACAAAGATGGAAGTGAGGGAAAGGGGGAGACAGGAGGGGGCCTACTCTCCGCTGGAACTCGGGCCCACCGAAGGTCCATTATTGGGGATTTCAGGGTGCTTGGCCACTGCAAATTCTTTTGCCCTCAGAGGTCCGTGAAAGAGCCCCATATGCCTGCTCCAGACGTGTCCATGCACACTAGTCCTCACATACAGACACACACGCACGGAGGCAATAAATATGTTCCGTACCAAAGTGCCCCCAGCCTGACATTTCAGGTGGGGCCCCTCCGAAAGGGAGGTCTTGTAAGTGCTCAGTTTTTTTCAGGGATGTGGAGGAAGAACTGGGGAGGGGAAAGGCCAGACTCTGCTATCTCCTTTTCCTGGTTTGAGGCAATCATGGTTCAGGATAGGGGCTTTCCCCCCACCCTGCCTCAGATAGCACCTCATGGTAGTCCTTGGACCCTCCAGGGGAGGGAGAAGCAGAGTGCAGTGCTTAAAGCTAATACTGATTTGGTTGGCAGCAGCAATAGGACTGACGGGGATGGGGGGCGGAGGGGCAGGGGAGAAGGAAGTGGGGGCGGTGTCGTCTCACCATCTCGGGGTGATGCTCACAGTAACTGGTGTTTCCCTGGCCAAGGGGGAGGGGGCAAGAGAGGCCAGACCAGCAAGCGGGAGAAGTGCCTTTTGGCAGCAAGGGAAGAAGCCCTTGGTACTCAGAAAAGATGTCCCCAGCAGCTGGTCCCGAAAGTACCCAGTCCCCAGCCTTCGCAACCAGTGCCCCACTACTGGGCACTGGAAACGAGGAATGATTCTCAGCAACGGGCTGGTCACTAGGCAAATCCCCAGCAACTGGGACGGTGGCCTGGGCGGCCCTGGTCCCCTCTGTCGCCGGGGCACCGCCGCAGCTGCCAGGAGTCTGGCCCTTCGTGACCGAGGTCCCGCCCCGCCTGGCTCAGAGGCACACGTTGATCTGCTTGGAGAGCTCTCGCTCCAGGTCCAGGATGAGGGCGTCGAAGTCTTTGAGGTTCAGGTGCGGGTTGAAGGGTGCCTCGAAGTCGTCTTCGAAGTCCGCGGCGCCCGCCGTCTCGCCCGCCTCCTCATCCTCGTCCTCGCTGTAGCTGCCCGTCACGTGGTCGTAGTCCGGCCCGGAAAGAAAGTCCCGCCCGCACGGCAGGAAGTCCCGTCCGCACACGCTCCAGTCGCCCGCGTAGCGGTTACTCGGGGGGCTCTCAGGGCCGCCCCGGCCGCGGGGCCGCGCCACCACTTCGGGGCCGGAGAGCGGCAAGTGCATTGGCGGCTGCCGTTTGGGCCGCAGGTATGGGGCGAGGTCGGGAGGCTCGGGGGCCCTGCGGGGATCTGCGGGGGAAGAGCGGGGCTCGTGATTGGCCGCCTCGCTAACCGGGCCCCTGATTGGCCCGGAGGGAGACGGGACCTGCGACCGCATCGGGATTTCACTGGCCGAGCTAGAACTGGTTGCTTCGGCAACCGGCCCTCTGATGGGCAGGTCGAGAGGCAGGGTCTCTGACCGCGTCAAGCACGGATTGGCTCAATCTGAACGGGTTGCTGAGGCTACCAGGTACCGTTTACGCGAGGGGCCAGGCGAGAGGGGCGTGGCACACATGAAATCTGGGACTCTGATTGGTCGCCCGGAAAGCATCCTTGCGGCGGCCTGGCCTGGATTGGCGGCGCGGGCCAGGGGCGGGCTCACCTGGCCAGGCCTGCAGCAGGTAGTGCAGCACCTCGATGTGGCGCTTGAAGTCCACTGCGTTGGTTAGGCCGGGGCCAGAGCTGCGGATGCGGGGCCTGGCGGGTGCCTGGCGCGCCGGCAGCAGCACGGGACCGAAGCACACGGCCAGGTTCTGCGGGGTCATGCGGTTGTGGGCGTGGAAGGAGGAGACGAGGCGCAGATGGTCCAGGAGAAGCGTCAGCGTGGCCTGAGAGAAGACGGTTGGGAATCATGAAGCGGGTGAAGCTGGTCCCCTGTCAAACCTGAAGGGAGACTAAGGCGGCCCAGAGTGGGAAAACTCGAGATTTCATAGCTGGCTGATGGCTGAGGTCCGGCTTTGATATTAGTATTATGATCTATTTTGCTGGAGAGGAGACTGAAGACAAAGGCAACCTAGCTTTGGAAAGGCAGAACTTGGATTTGAACCCTCCCCACTGTCTGTTAGGCAGGGCTAGCATTAATCCCGTTTTAGGGTTTATACCCTAAAGGTATATACCTTTTATACCCTATGAGGATATTGAGGCACAGAGGGTCAGGACTTCTCCAGGATCCCACAGCCAGAACCTCCCTGGTGGTAGGCTTACAGACCTGTGTTCAGAGCCTGCATTTTTGTGACATCCTGGCTGTGCAACCTTGGGCAACTCACTTAACTGCTCTGGGCCTAGGTTTCTGTAGCTACGAAGTGGGGATGCTAATAGCACCTACTTTCTAGGGTTGTGACAGTGTACATCACGGGCTCAGTGCGGGTGAAACACTCTCCTGATGTCAGCTCATTCAGTCCTGCCCACACCCACCAGACCCAACTTACCCTCTCCACATCTGGCAGGCAGTTGAGGAGCCCACGGGTGCCCTCAGTGCTGGAGGGTGCCCTGCTTGGGGGTCCTTGGGCCATGGCCTCCAGCACCACCTGATAGAGGGGCTGGGTGATGAGTGGGGTCGGCAACTCCCGAAGATAATCCTTGAGGATGCCTGTGGACACAGGGCCCACTCTGGTCAGGGCACCCCTGGCTTCTGAGGCTGGAAGGGTCAGCTGGGGCTGGGAGGCGGAAGAGGAGGACAGGCACAGGAAAGTGAAAACAAAGCTAGACAGAAAGGGTGATGTCCCAGAGGGACTCCCTTGCGGTGAAGTTTCAACAGGGAGCAGGCAGGGGACAGAAGGGGCTTGCTGACCAGTGATGACATTGATATCAGGATACAGGTCCTCAGAGAGGCAGACGGCTGCACTGTCCCGCTCAAAGGCATCCCGAAGCTCTTTCTTCACGGCTGCCGAGCCACACAAACGGTAGAGCCCCACCACCTGGGGGTGGGGACAGAGAGAGATCTTCTTGCCAGTGCTACAGGCTGATCGGGGCCAGGTGGTTTGGGGTTGGAGGGTGGCAGTGGGCTGTGACAGAGGGGCCGGCTGTGGCTTTCCCAGCTGCCTTCCTGCTCTTCTGACACCCGTCATGGGGTCCCCACCTAGCTGCCTGAACAACCTGGCCCCATAAACCCTCTGCTTGGATCATTTGTCCTGCCACCACCCTCCTTCTCAGCTCACTTGTCACCTCCTCTGGGAAGCCCTTTCTGACTACTGCAGCCAGCATCAAGTCCTGCTTCAAGCTCTCCCAGCCTCAGTCTTGTCCCAGCCAGTTTTACACTTGTGAGTCATGTCTTTTCTTCCATCAGGTTCTGAGCTCCAGTAGGTCTGGGACCATGTATTACTAAATGGATGGATGACCCATGGGTTCTGGGCTGGGTGCTATGGTCTATGGGAGCCTCCTGCCCTTGTCTAAGCTGGGATTGGACCTAGGAGTGTCCCAGGCAGGGTGTATTCATGGGGAAGGCCTGGCCTCTGTATGCTGGGTGTCCTGGGCTGTAGGTCTGAGGGCCAGCTGGGACGGGGCAGGGGGCTCACCCGCAGCCCTCGGCGCTCGATCTGCCCAACACACTTCTGGATGATGAGGGGCACCTGGCCCGGGGGGTTTTCTCGCTCCACCAGCAGTGGCAGGGGCAGCCCAAAGACTCGGGGCTCAGTTGTGCCTGGTGCTTCCTGCTGCTCTGACAGGGTCAGTTTGGCATACAACAGCCCCTGAGGCTCCAGGCGCACGGCCAGCTGCTGGGCCTGGCACCCTGAAGACACAAGGGCATCTGTGGCGTCTGGCTGCCAGGCTCCTGTGCCCTGGCCCCCTGCTCTGAGCCACACCCCCACCCTGGACCACACCCCCACCCTGGACACTCTGGGGGGAAAGGCAGGGCTGAATCCTGTGCCAACCGTTCTTCCCTTGCAGCCAGGTATCCTACCTCGGAAGACTGTGGGTAGCAGCACAGTGCCCTGGGCGCAGGGCCGGTGCCGCCGGACACCAGGGTCCCACGCCAGCACCAGGGCCCGCAGCAGCCGGGCAGCCTCAAGTTCCAGGTGGAAGGTGTGATCCAGCCGCAGGAAGTCTGGCCCCCCCCTCAGTGGCCCCGTTCGGGCCTGGGCCACCCCATCCACCTGCAGTAGGCAGCAGAGGTCTCTTGGGGTGGCCCCGGGTGCTGGCCGCAGACCCCCCAGCCCATACAAGTGCAGGCTGAGGCGGCCCCAGAGTGCGGCGGGGGGTGTTCGGGCTGATGGGCCCACCTCATAGGGCCGGAAGGCAGTGGGTGATGGGGGCCCTGCTGGGCGCTCCGGTGAGTCCCCATCACTGAGGTAACCGGCCCGAGGTCCCCTTGTGGCCCCAGCCCCTGCTGCCCGTCCCGGGGTCCCCACACTGCTGTCCAGGTGGTAACGACTGATGACGGAGCCCTCCGGGGCGGCCCGCTCACGCTCTCTGCCAGCCCGGGTGCCCCGCAGGCTCAGTCGCCGCCGCAGGTCAGGCAGCTTCTTCATCTTCATGGAGAGGCGCCGAGCTGGGCCAGGGGACTTTGTGCGGGAGGCTTTGGTTGGGGGGCTTGCAGGGGCTGTGGCTGTAGAAATAGCAGATCTCAGAATTCAGAAGCCTGGGCTTGGGATAGGGGTGAGGCTTGTGGTCATCTTGGGGAGCTGGAGGAATGAGGCTTGTGCTCACCTTGTGAGGCCGGGCCCTCTGGCTCAGCTGTGCCTGGTTGTGGTCCCAGGGGCTCTGGTGCCGGGGGTCTGGAGTCTTCCTCGGGGATAGGGTTGTACCAGATCTCACCTGCGGGCTCCCCGCTGCCAGGTGCCCTGGGCCCCAAAGCAGCCTCTTCCGGTGGCTTGGCCCCACCCAGCACCCATCGTCGACTGCTGGGCTCCAGGCTCTGCAGGTAGGCCCCCCGAGCTGGGCTCCGAGATGCCTCAGGGCTTGGGGGCCCCTCTGCTCCAGCTTGGGACCCTTCAGGGGCCTGGGGCTCTGGCTCTGGAGGATTGGGCTCCGGGCGCTGGGCTGGGCGGCCTGGCAGAGAGCAAGGGGAGTGAGACCCAGCTACCCCTCTGCTACCCCCAGTGCAGCCCCAGCCTGCTGGCTCTTTCCCCAGCAGGGGCCATGGCTGGGGTGCACACAGTACTGGCACTCACTCCACATGTTTGTTTGGAATGGGCGGGGGCAACCCAGCAATCTCATTGGTTGCCAGCTTACAGCCTGCCCCCACTTCGTCCCTGGGGGTCCCAAACGGTGTCCCTCTGCCCTTCAGCCTCAGGGGTCCAGTGGGGTTTCTCCAGAACTGGGCCCCGCATTCTCAACTCTACCTCCCACCCCTGGCATGGAGCTCTGTCCCTGTCCCTTCTTACTGGGTGGCTTTGGGGAAGTTGCTTTCCATCTTTGAACCTCAGTGTCTTCCTGTGAAATGGGGGGAGTCAATGCCCTCCTCCAGGGAGGCATCAGAGAGCTCAGTGTGGGGACTGCTTCTTAGGTGTCCAAGTTATGGTCAAGCACGTAACCCACAGTGAAGGCTGCCTTGCTCCTTTCGGAAGACAGGAGCAGGCGCGACAACTAGTGCTCGGGGCCTCCCTTAGCTCTCCTTTTCTATAGCGCTCCCCTCACGACCCACCCCTTGCCTGTCTTCCAGGCTCTGCCCCCACCCTGGAGTGAGCCCTGTCTCTCAGCCCAGTCCAGATCCCCATGGTCAATGCCTTGGGGCCTCCGCTTTGCTCCATCCTCCCTTCTCTGACATCCTGGGCTGTTTCCTGTCTGTGTTTGTGCATTGGCACCCCTGTCCCTTCTCGCTGCTCTAGGAAACTTGGGAATCTTTGGGAAGGGACTGGGGTGGGGGGAAGGTCAGATCCTGGAGTCATCAGGCCTCCCTCCTTTAACTCCTTCCTTCCTGGGACTTTCTGTCCCACGCAGCTCCCAGTTCCTTAAGGTCTTGTCTTGTTTGCTGGTGGACTCTCTCATCTGGTCAACTCTGATTTCCAATGCCCTTGACCCTGTCTCGGAGGGTCTCTATTAGTAGCATGTCCAAAGAGCTGTTTAAGTCACTTCATTGGCTCTGGACAAATGACCCAACTGTTCCATGCCTCAGTTTCCTCGCCCATCTAAAAGGAACAATATCCTAGGGCTGCTTAAGGTGGGCGCAACTGCAGTCACTGGTTTATAGGAGGGAGGGGGTTTAGGGGGTGGCCACTGTGGCTGATGCACCGCCTCTCTCCCTCCTCTGCAGGAGGTGGCTACCCATCTTCCATCCCGGGTCTCCAGGGTGCAGGGTGTCCCAGCCTGGCCTGACTGGGCCCGTTTGCCAGTTTCCCAACTCCTCCTCCCCTCCGCCCTCCAGGCGCTCGGTCTCGGGCCCATTTCCTGTCAGGGGCGAGGCCCCCTCCTGGGCCTCGCAAGGAGCCCGCAGCGCTGGCATCCCAGGCCAGGCGCACATAACGGTTTGCGCCCCCTCTCCCCCCTGCCCAGCCACTTCCTGCCAGGACCCCTGCCCGCTCTCGGTCCCCCACCCGGGGCCTCAGGGGGCTCCGCGGGGCTCCCCCCACCCCTAGTCGTCCGCGCCTTGGGGCTCCCGGACCATCTCCCGGGCGGGGCGGGGTTCGGCGCCCCCTCCTCCGCCGCCTCCTCTGCTCACCGCGCTCCTTCGCGTCCGACTTTTTCCGGGGAAGTTTTTCCCGGCCCCGCAGGCGGGAGAAGGTTTTCCTGAGCAGCGGCTCGGCCATGCTGGGGCCCGGGCCGGGCCGAGTGCGCGCCCCGGGCTCCGGCCGCGCCGCCCCCCGCCCTCCCCGCCCCGCCCGGCCTCCCCGCCCCGCCCCGCCCGGGCCTCCCCGCCTACCCCCCCACCCCCTCCCCCAGTGCTCCGCGCATGCAGGAAGCGCATTCCGGGAATGCTTGGCCCAAACTTTTTTTTTTCCCCTTCCCGCGGCTCGAGCGAGCGATGCTGGGATATGTAGTTGCCCGGGCCGGGTGGGTAGGAGATGGGGGCTCTAGGCTGCCTTGCTGGCTCCAACTGTATATAGCGTGGCACGGTCCTGAGCCCTGTCTTCCTTCTTACCCACTCTCCTTTGGTAATCGAACACAGCACCTTCTTTTGGATTTACTTTCAAGACGCATCCTGCACGTATTTCCACCTCTTTCCCCCATGTACTGCTCCAGCCTGGTGCAAGCCGTGGCCTCACTCCCTTTGTTCCATGACACCTCCTCTTCTTTAGTCTTCTGGACTCCACTTGGGTGCCTCTCAATTTTCCCATCCCCCAATTTCAGTTACTACAGATGTTTAACAGACCATCTCCAAACTAGTGGTGTAGAAGCCATTTTATGATGCCGCAGATGCTGCGGGTAAGGGATTTGGGCAGGGCAGAGCTGACATTGATCGTTTCTACTCCTTGGTTGGAAAGGCTTTGAGGTTTAGGGGTAACTCAGCAATGGGGAACTGGAATCATCTGCAGGCATGTTCACTCACAAGGCTTGCAACCTATCACAGCTGAGGGCTGGGACCTCTTCAGGGGCTGTGGACCAGGACAGCTACGTGGGCCTCTCCCTCTGGCCTGGGCTTCCTACCAGCAGATCATTTGTCATGAGGGTTGTTTCCAGAACTCCAAAGTCAACAAGACCAAATCTGCATTACATTTCCTAACCCAGCCTTGGGTGTCATGTTGTGTCACTTCTGGCGTCAGATTCAAGACATAGACCCCACCTGCTCAGTAGGCCTTATGTCAAGGTGACCTTGTGAAGAGAATGTGGGATGGGAGCTATTGTGGTCATCTTGGAAAATTTAACTTGCTTCAGTCCTACATTCCGTTCTCCAGAGTGGATTTAAAAACCGAAGCCAGATTATGACACACCCCTGCTGGAGAGTCTTTCCATGACTGCTCACCCCACCTAGAATAAAATGCAGATTTCCAGTAAGACTTCTGGCCTCATCTCCTTTGTTGTCCCCATTGCTCACCATGACCTCCTCTCTGGTCCTCCTTTACATCAAACTGTATCTGTATCAGGCCCTTTGCACAGGTAGTCTCCTCTGTCCCAGAGCCCTGGTTCTTCTGGATTTGCCTCTTTCTCATCCTTTAGTTCCAAAAGCACCCCCTTGGGAGGCCCTCCTCGAGTCCCCACCCCTGTCCACTCATTATCACCTCATTGTGTTTCATTTCTTTGAACACTGTCACAGATTAAAATGAGTAGCTTCAGTGTTTGTTCTAGTTTATCTGTGTCCTTGTTGAAATGGGGACTCTACCATATGCATGTCTGTCTTGTTCACTGCTGAGTGTTCAGGTAGGTGATCAGGTGCCAGGTGCCAGAGGCCTGGCTAGGAGTGGGTGGCCAAGCAGCTTGCATAGTGTGTGTTTGCTAATTTTGTGTCTTGAAGTGGATCTTTCTGTTTATTCTACTTGGAGTTTGTTGAGCTAGTTGGATGTGCAGATTCATATCTTTCATCCACTCTGGGAGGTTTTCTTGGGCCATTATTTCAACTGTTTTTTTTCTATCCCTTTCTCTTCTCTCCTTTTGGGACTCCCATTATACATATGTTTGTAGGCTTATCAGTGTTCCATGGGTCTCTCAGGTTCTGCTCATTTTTCTTGGATGTGTGTTTGGCAGGAGACATGCTGGAGAGTGGTGGGATGCACCCCAGGAGTCTTTGAGGTAGCTACTGATAGCGGGGGAGAGGTCAGGGTCAAGACAACATCTGTTCACGAGTCTCAGGAAGTGGGGACAGGAGAGGGGGACCCCTCAGGGTATGCCAGTACATCAGAGAAGCTGGAGGCTGACATGGAGATGAGAGCAGCCCTTGGTCCCACCCATATCACATCAAATGAATAAAATCCACTCACACAGCATATCCATATTTACTTATTCATTCTTGGTAAACACTTTTGACGTTGTTTCTCTGCTTTTCCTTTGCATTTATTTGGCTCATTATTTAGCTCATTTAATTCACAGTTGGCTATGATTCTTTCTCAGCAACCAGAAATTTTTGGTAAGTGTTAATAAAATGGTTATGAATACTGAGTTTCACATTCTGTGTAGACTGGCTTTTGGTAGTTGCTGTTGGGATTTAAGAGTGTGTGTGTGTATACTCTTTCCCCTCAATGTTCTCACTGGCTGCAGACATGCTGTGCTGTACTTATGGTGCCTGATGGATAAATCCAGCCCCCAGAAGAATGGGGATTTGTTGAAAGAAGAAGTGCAGGTGGAGGGTGCTGGTGAGGTTTGAGCAGAGCTCTGCACCTCTGTGGCAGACAGTGTGTGGATATATATCCTAGCTCCCTCACCCCTCATGTGGGATGACTGAAGGTTCATGTCCCACATCGACCCTACAGGTCCCCATGGGACCGAGCTCCAGATCCCCACACTGGAAACTCGAATGTCAGTACACTTTTTACTGACTTCCTTCTCTTCTGTTTCTCACTTCTGCACTACCTCCCCCCCACCTCCCCCTCACCTCCCCTGCCTTCCAGCATTTCCTGGATCACTTCCCAAATAAACTCTCTGCACTTGAATCCTTGTCTCAGGGTCAGCTTCTAGAGGACCTCAAATGCAGATCTTCTTTCTAGGCCTCAGTTTCCTTGTCCACACAAAAGAAAGAAAACTCCCCCTGTTACCAAGACTGTGAGAGTGGGAATAATGGAGGCGGGGCATGTATCTGTGGGCTAAGCCTGTCTGCCTTCTCCCTGGGATCCTTAGTTCCTGGGAATGCAAGATGAAGAAGATCACGGGGAGCAGTCTCCCAGCTTTCCCCCACCCACTTTTGTCACTTCCTATTGTCCCTGTGCCTGAGGCTCACCTGTGTCAGGTACCTTCCAGGGTGAAGAGGCACTTGCCTGGCTGGGAGTCCATCCTTAGAGAATCCAGGGAAGAGGTGCTTGCCCAGAGATGTCCACCAGGGTAGTATTGAGCAGCTAGAGGGGGAGAGGTGGCCAAGTTACCATGAGGCAGCTTCCTGAGGTGAGATGTGGCATCACCTGGCAGGCATTTATTGGGGCAGCTTATCTGGGCCAGAGCCTCCCAGTGGCCCTTGGCAAAGCCCAGCAGGCCACCTGTGGAGCTGAAGCCCAGGGGCAGCAGAGCCCCTAGCGCCCTTGCGGTGCCCTCCTTCCATCAGCTGCAGGTCAGCTGGGCTCTCCTGCTGGCCAGGCCCCTGCACATGCCCAGGACACCTTCAGCAACTGGCCACCAGGAACCATGCCAAGAGCTGCCATGGTGTCCAGCTTTCAGGACCTCTAGTTGTCCCAGAGAAAGGGGATGCAGTGTGGAGAGGGGTGACCAACCCATGGGCTGGGGCAAATGGCCCAGGGTTGGAAGGACCAGGCAGAGACCCCATGTCATTTTTTAGCTACTTCCTCCTCTCTCCAAGGTCTCTGGGTTTGACTTCACTTCCACAGAAACGTCTGGCCCTTGACTGGCTCTTGGGAGGAAGCCCCTAAGCCTTTAGAGTATCCTACTTGATAAGAATCTCTTTGTATACCTGGAGGCCAGGCTAACAATGTGATTTATAGTGAGGGCCTTCGGCCATGCTGTGTCAGGTTAACGTGTAGGGGCCAGACACTGAGTAACCAAGGTCAGCCACATGGGCAGTTGGCCATGTCTGTGTGGCTGTTATGGACTGAACTGTGTCTGCACCAAATTCATATGTTGAAGCCCTAACTGCTCCATCCCTCCCCCCAACCAAGTTCCTCAGAATGGCCTTTAAACCATGATTAAATCAAGTGAAGTCTTTAGGGTGGGCCCTAATCTGATATGACTTCTCTTCATGAGAAGAGGCTATTTGGACACAGGATGTGTGCATGGAGGGGAGATCATGCGAGGGCATGGAAGATGGCTGTCTGCCACAACGGAGAGAGGCCTGAGAAAGAACCAAGCCTGCCGATGCCTTGATCTTGGACTTCTGGCCTCTAGAACTGAGAAGTAAATTTCTCCTGTTTAAACCACCCCGTCTGTGGTGTTTTATTATGGCAGGAGTAGGAAACTAATACCGATGAAAACTCTGGACCACGGGACTCAAGGAGCTCCCCTGGCTGGCAGTATACCATGTGTGTGGTTGAATGTCACTGCTGGGAGAATTACATGCTGTCCACATGCATCCACTGGGAGGGGACAACTGGCCCCCTGGTGGCTCGTCCCTTCTGGACCCTGGCCCTTGTGCTTTTTACCCTTGTTGGTTTTTAATCTCTATCCTTTCCCTGGAATAAACTGTGCATATAACAATTTTGCTGAGTTCTCTTGACTCCTAGTGAATCATTGAACCTGAGGGTGGCCTTGGAGACCTCCTCCTACACAGGTTCAAGGAGATAGGAATGACTCCCCAAATCCCTGGCAAGTGTCTATTTGGGAGTAGCAGCTTTCCCTCCAGGACCTCAGGCTGAAGCCTTACTGTATCCTTCCTCATGCCTTGCTGGAAGTGCCTTTCTTTCCTACCAGCTGATCCATCTTTTGCTTCCCAGAGTCCCACATGGGGCTGCAGCATGACCTTGGGCAAGTCATTTACCTGGGAGGTCACTCGGCATGCTGGAGGGAAGGGTCAGGTTTTTGGGTCACACTAGACTGCATTGGAATACTTCCTCTGCCCTTATCTAGCATATGACATTGGGACAGTTACTTTCCTTCTTTGAGTCTCAGTGTTTGAGTCTCCAAAATTGCTTTGAATTACCCAACAGAATCCCATGTATGGAGAAAAAAGTGTTATTGTGCTCTAATATTGACCAGGGTCATTCTGCTCCTTCAGACTCAGATAAATGGGCTCAAGCCCCTTCCAACACCCTTGCTTGAGATGTTGGAGAATTACTAGATGATTGTTTACTCATGGACTCCTGTTATAGCTGAATTAAATAGCTTCATGGTGAGCTTGCTCTTCCTCGTTTCTAGGATGGGGTGCATGGGCTTCTTGCCTTGATTTTGCCAGGGTTCCCGGTTGTGTGACAGATTTTACTGAGGTTGGGGGAGTGGAGGGAGAGTTTACATTGCATACCACAGCAACTTAACCTTGACTGTTAGATGTCTCTGTTCCAACCCGGCCTACCTCCTAGAATCTTGTCATTGCATTGCCTCCCCATCCATTCCTTTGTTCATCCATTCATTTGTTCATTCATTCATTTTCTCAGTCAACAGCTATATTTTGAGTGGCTGCTGTCTGGGTTTGGGGAAGATAAAGCAAGAAAATATGATTTCTCAGCTCTCAGCTCATAGTTAAGTGGGTGAAACAGACATTCACCAGAGAATCACACGAATGAATATAAAATCACTAATGTGATGAGAAAAATGAGGACTAGTGAATGTATTTGGGCACCTGATATAGCTGGGGTAGGGAGTGGGTGAGAGGCTTCCCTGAGGAAGTGGGGTTTGCCTTGAAATCTCAAAGCTGAGGAGACATTAGCTATGCAAATGTCCTGTGGCACCATCCATCCCTTCATTTTCTGGTCCTAGGATTCAGCCCATTTCACCTCTCACTGTTTGTTCCCTGTTGGTCTCTCTGCTTCTTGTCACTCCCATCCATGTGGACCAGGATTTGCAAAATAGAGCCTGTGGGCCAAATCTGGTTCTTGAACTATGATCTTTTAAAAAATTTTTAAAATGGTTGGAAACAAATCAAAAGAAAACATTTCATGAGCTACTTTTGATAACTTTGATAATTAAAACTTCAAACCTAGTGTCCATGAAGGGAGCCTTAGTGGTAACCGTAGGATTAATGTGTCCAGTAATATGTAATGTTAGAAAGCTCACACTGGATGGCAGATTCAAGAGAGAATTTTCTGACTCTCAGATTAAGTAGTTTTTTTCCCTGCGATCCTGGAGCCCAGCCAGCAGATACAGAGGGTGGAAACTTCCTCCTGATTTCGATTTCCTATTTATGGGTGACAGTTGAAATAGTTTGGTAGTTGAGATATTTGGGAACCCATGTGGGAGGATTTCTGGGGTGAGGAGAGAAAAGGAGTGAACATAGGCCAGTCACTAAAACCCAAAGAGCCAGATCCATTTTTGCCATATATTTTACTTTCTTAAAAAAAAAAAAAAAGGAAGGCACATGCTCTATTTTGTCACTACAATTTGCAGGGAGAGAAGTACACGGAAGGTAGATAGACACTGAGAATCTTTCTGAATCATTTTGATGATGTCAACCCATTTTTTTTTTTTGCAAGAGTAAAAAAAAAAAAAGACTTTCATGACATGTAAAATGAAATTCAAGTTTCAGTTTCTACTCTTTGATGTATTGTTTATGGTGACTTCCATGTTGGAACAGCAGAGATGAGTCATTATAACAAGCTGTATGATCTCTAAAGCTGATAATTACTATCTGGCCATTTATAGAAGGTTTCTGACCCCCAAGCCATGGGATGACTCATCAGTGGATTAATTCTGAAACATGGGCCCTCCCTACATCCCTGCTTAATGTCATTGTCCCCCTCTGCCCTGTGGACCAAGGCCCATAGTGACTGACCACCACTGTCCTCCACAGCCTCCCACACACCCCACTCCCCTCGCTGTGGCCTGGAGACACACCTCTCCGCATGTGATTTTGCTGAACAACCCAGGCTCTGTCCCACCACGGGAACATTGCACATGCTGTCCCTCCCAGGGGATGATACACCTGAGGTAGGGGAAATGGGGCAGTTTACAGCCAGGATAAATGCTTCTGAAAAAGAACAGCTTTATTTATTTTTTAATTAAAAAAATTTTTTTTAAATTTAATTTTATTTTTTCAGTGTTCCAAGATTCATTGTTTATGCACCACATCCAGTGCTCCATGCAATACCTGCCCTCCTTAGTACCCACCACCAGGGCTACCCATCCCCTCACCCCCCTCCCTTCCAAAACCCTCAGTTTGCGTCTCAGAGTCCACAGTCTCTCATGGTTCTTCTCTCCCTCCGATTTCCACCAACTCACTTCTCCTCTCCTTCATCCAATGTCCTCTGTGTTATTCCTTATAAAAGAGCCGCTTTAAATCCAAGTTGTGAAACAGCACTGTCGCCACCTGGTGGCCATGTCTTCAAGTTGCAGCTGCAATTCTTTCAAAGCGTTTGGTGTTCTTGGACTTTCCTCTCCAGAACCACGTCTATACCAGGGAACTGGAAAACGTCCGTGGAAAAATGCCCCAGATCCGGTTCTCCTGTATCTCTGAACTGAAGGCCTATTTGGATCCCACATCTCTATAACCCTCCTTTCCATCCTCGACCTATCTCTGTGATCCCCAAACTTTAAGCCTCATATAAGCCCTATGGGTTGCTGTTAAAATTATGATTCAGTGGTTTGGGATGGTGTCTGAGTCTTCATTTCTAGCAAAATCCCTATGATGCTGATGCTTCTGGTTCATGGATCTACTTGAGTATCAGCTGCTACTTTTTCTATCGAAAAGGGGTCAATAAACTCCTTCTGCAGATAGCCAGACAGTAAATATTTTAGGCTTTGTGCATCGTAGAGTCTCTGTCAAGATTATTCAACTCTGCCCTGTAGTTTGAAAGCAGCCGTAGGTGATACATAAATTAATGGGCATAGGTGTGTTCCCATAAAACTTTGTGAGCACTACAATTAGAATTTTATATAATTTTAATCTGTCATAGAATAGTCTTTCTTTCCCCCCAACTATTTAAAAATATAAAAAACATCCTCAGCTCACAGACCACACAAAAAAGGCTGTGGTTGGATTTGGCCCAAGTGTCATAGTTTACACATCCTTGCTCTAGATGCCAACTTCTAGACAGTATCATGTAATGTTAAGATCTGGGCCTTTGAGATGGGTCTTGTGTTTGAACTTTGGCAGCTTCATTTTGCAAACCTCAGCTTCCTTATCTGTAAACTAAGAACTTTTATCACCTATCTTGTAGGGTTGTTGTTTCCAAAGGGCTAGCACTGTACCCAGCATGCAGTAAATCTCATTATTGTCATCACATTGAGACCCAGAAAATGAATCCATACAACTTAAATCCTTCATCTTTTCCTGCAGATGTAACCCAGACTTTTAACCAGACCCGCAGTGAGTCAGGGGCTTGAGAGGATGAATCTGGGTGTGGTCTTTGCATGATGCCTGGTCTTCCTAAACTCACTGTACTCATTTGCTAGGACTGCCATAACAAAAGACTACAAACAGGAGGAGAGATTTATTGTCTCATGGTTCTGGGGGCCAGAAGTCAGAGATCAGGTATTAGCAGGGTTGGTTCCTTCTGGGAACTGTGAGGGAGGATCTGCTCCACGCTTCGGTCCTGGCTTCTGGTGGTTTGCTGGCACTCTCTGGCATTCCTTGGCTTGTAGAACCATCACCATCATCTCTGCCTCCATCTCCACATGGCCTTCTCCCTGTGTGTGCTTCTGTGTCCAAATTCTCCCTTTAGATAAGGTTGGCAATCATAGTGCATCAGGACCCATCCTAATGACCTCACTTTAAATTGATTACCTCTGTAAAGACCCTATTTTCAGGTAAGGTCACATTCTCAGGTCCTGGGGGGTTAGACTTTGACACATCTTTTTTGGAGGACACAATTCACCTTCCAGCACTAACTTTCCATGCTTGCCAGCCCATCCTATCTGCTTGTTTCTGATTATGCCTGTAGAATTAGATTGGGTTTGAAGTCAGGTGATGGACATCACAGGAAACACATGGACTCTGCAGCTTGTCCAGGGCTTGTGTCCTCAGACAGAGGACTGTGTACTTCCTGCTCATGGCCACCTGGAGAGCCTGTTAAAAAGGCAGATTGCAGGGTTCAGCGCCAACCTGAATCACAATACCTGGGAGCCAGATGTCATTGTCTCTTATGAACCAATGCATGGGAGGTGGGGGAGGTGCACATGGGAGGCCCAATTATGACAACGATCCCCAAAGTCATGAGCACAAGAGGTGGCCACAAGGTCCTTTTGAGACAAGGCTGGTGGCTGCTGAAGCAAATAATAACTGAGCTAATCTCAACAGATACTTTCACTTTCCTTCTCCATATCTTAGGAAGCATGGTGATGTAACTGGCTAATATGTATTGTCTTTATCAATATTAAAATGGTGTAGCCAGGGGTGCCTGGGTGGCTCAGTGGGTTAAGCCTCTGCCTTCAGCTCAGGTCATGATCTCAGGGTCCTGGGATGGAGCCCCAAATGGGCTCTCTGCTCAACGGGGAGCCTGCTTCCCAGCCTCCCTTGCCTGCCTCTCTGCCTATTTGTGATATCTGTCTGTCAAATAAATAAATAAATAAATCTAAAAAAAAATAGTGTAGCCAAAAAAAAAAAATGGTGTAGCCAATTGTTGTTCAACTGTATTAACCCAGGTAGCAATCCCATAAGCCCAATACCCTAGAGAGGACCAATTTAAGAGTTCTTTGAAGTCTTTTGATCTTCATGGCGAAAATGCACAGCTCTCCCTTTGAGTCCCCAAAGGTTTTCATTTATTTTTGTGACACATTTACCACGTTGGGCCGTAATGACACATGTCTATGCCCCACTCAATTCTGAATGTCCTGAGGGCAGCGATGGGATGTATCTCTGTGTTCCCACCACCCAACATTGGTTATGGAACAAGCTGAATGCCCAACAACTGTTCTACACTAGGACTGAGAGGAGACTGCTTTGCCGATGAGCTTCTTCAGGGCTGCCTTCATCTCCTTGTTCCTTAGGCTATATATAAAGGGGTTCAGCATGGGGATGACCACCCCACACATCAGGGCAGCTGTCTTGTCCTTCTGGGAGGAGGCAGGAGATGTGGGCTGCAAGTACACGGCAAAGATGGTGCCATAGAACAGTGATACCACAGTGAGATGTGAGCCACAAGTGGAGAAGGCTTTCCACTTTCCCTGAGCAGAAGGGATCTTGAAGACTGCCCAGAAAATGCAGGTGTAGGAGAGAAGGATGCACAAGAGGAGGCTGATGCCCATGATGATGCCAAAAGCAAAAATCACCAGCTCATTGGTGTGGGTATCAGAGCAGGAGAGCTTCAACAGGGGCATGAGATCACAGAAGAAGTGGGGGATTTTGGAGCCAGCACAGAAGGTCAGCTGAGCCACGAGACAGGTGTGGACAAGTGACTGGAGATTGGTGATCAGCCATGGTCCCCCCAACAGCAACCCACAGACACAAGGGCTCATGATGACTGAGTAGCGTAGAGGATAGACAATGGCCACAAAGCGGTCAATGGCCATCACAGCCAGGAGGAAGCTGTCCATGGTCCCAAACAGGTGGAAGGTGTACATCTGAGCAAGGCAGCCCACAAAGGAGATGGCCTGGTTCTGGGTCCAAAGGTTCACCAGCATCTTGGGGACAGTGGTGGAAGAAAAGAAGGTATCGACAAGGGACAGGTTGGAGAGGAAGAAGTACATGGGCGTGTGGAGGCGGACATCTGTGATGATGGCCAGGACGATGAGCAGGTTCCCAAAGATGGTGACCAGGTACACAGAGAGGAACAGCCCAAAGAGGAGAGTCTGATGCTCTGGCTTTTCTGTGAGTCCCAAAAGGAGAAATTCCGAGATTGTTGTTTGATTTTTTTGGTTTTTTGGTTCCATGGACAACTTGTGTCTACTGTAAAAGAAATAAAAGGGGAGAGGAAAGCAATGTAAAACTGGGAGTCAGAGATGGAGTTCCTATCCTGGCTCACCATCGAGATTGAAGTTCTGTGAAGATCCATGGGTTTCTGCTTCTCTCCAACAAACCCATCCATGCCTGAGATAGTTAGCATCTCAAAAAGTGAACTCATGTGTTTAGAGAGAACTTAGACATTTGCCCATAAACACCTTTGTGTTTTTAGTGGAGTATCGCTTCGTAGAAAACAAAATTAAGCTGGATCAAACCTAAACTGAAACCCAGTACAGGGAGAGGGAATCTTATCAGCCTCTTTTATTCCTTGTCTTCCTTTCCCTTTATCCTCTCTTTCCTCCCCTCCTTCCATTTCATCCTTCCTTCACATGATACAATTTTTGCATCTGTTCCAGGTTAATGACCAAGGATACAAGGACAGATAACACTGCTCCACTGTTTCCAGTGATGGCCAAATTTATTTAGGGGCATATAGGATTTTCTACCACATCATCACTACAGTAAACCCACTTTCGTCCTTTGTGAGACAGCACCCAGTATATGTTTGGGAAGACACAGAGACCATGACTACGGATGAACCCAGAAAGCTGGTTAAGTGGAGATTTTAAAGAAAACTTTCATGGTAAAAAAGAATATCTGGAGGTTTAAAGCTAATGGTCTTTTGGAAGTATATTTTGTCATTAGTAGTAGTTTTGCAGGACAAAAAACATTTTATACTTTCTTATGTTCTAGAGAGGCTGTCACCAGCAGTTGGAATACTTTTGTACCCTCAGGAAAATATACATTGTTATAGAATGTCAAACAGCATTTAAGAAGTTTATTCAAAAGAAAACTCCCAGACATAGTCCAGATGGTTCGAAAATAAGCTGGTTTCTTAAAAATGACAACAATGTGCCCAAATCCCTGTTTGATGGAAAGCAAAGTGTGCCATGTGCTTACTCCTGTAGGAACTATGATAACAAGAAAAGTGAGTTTATAATATGAACGGATATGAAAACAATGACCAATGTGAGACCAACATTTAAAGAAATGCCCACATGTAGGCATGTTGTGATAATATTCTCATTCACCCATTTAACACTGGTATGGCCCTGGTTTTATTTTCCCATGTATTTAGAAGGGAATTGGGAGTTCATCCTAGACCATTGTAATCTGTAGTATCAGAGATGACTTTTGAGTTAATCTCTGCTTTGGCTTCAGCTGTTTGGGACTTAGGAGAAACTTCATGCTAAAAACCCAAAGAAAGCATGTGTTTATCCCGTCCACACGAGACCACCAAAGCCTGGTTGCATTTGCATTTCCAAGTCTCCACCTCCTGGTATGCACAGAGATACTTCCTTTCATTTGATGAACATTTACAGAGAGTGTGTTAGGGGTCACATAGTTCTCTTATGATACATGGATGATATAGGTAAAGCCCAGCATGGCACGACTCACCACATTTTTTTTTTTAAAGTTCAGATGCATTTTCCCCCATTTTATTTCTTTTTAGTGTTCCAAAATTCATTGTTTATGTGCTATACCCAGTGGTCCATGCACCCACCACCAGGCTCTCCCAACCCCCTACCCCACCTCCCCTCCAAAACCCTGTTTGTTCTCAGAGTCCATAGTCTCTCATGGTTTGTGTCCCCCTCCACTTTCCCCATCTCACTTCTCCTCTTCATCTCCCAATGTCCTCCATGTTATTCCTTATGCTTCACAAGTAAGTGAAACCATATTTTTATAAAATCTCAATATTGACTCTTTTCAGCAAAGAGAGGATCTTCTTTAACTCATTGCTTAACTGGTTGGGTCCCCATGGCTTAAAAGCAATTATGAACAAGAACACAACAGAGGCATTTTGTGACCATATCTGTAGAGTGTTGAGTCTTTCTTTTCTTCCTCCTCCTCTTCCCCTTCTTCTTCTTCTCATTCTCCTCCTCCTCCTCCTTCTTCTCCTCTTTCTTCTTCTTCTTCTTCCCCTCCTCTTCCTTCTCCTTCTCCTTCTTCTCCTTCCTCCTCTTCCTCTTCTTTTTTAAAGATTTATTTATTTCAGAGAGAGACAGAGAGAGAGCGAGCGAGAGCGAGTTGGAGGGAGGCACAAAAGGAGATGGAGAAACTCAAGCAGATTCTGTGTTGAGCACAGAGCCTGAATCAGGTCTTGATCTTAAGACCCATAAGGTCATGACCTGAGCCAAAACCAAGATCTGGGCATTTAACTGACAGTACCACCCAGGTGTGTGGAGTGTTGAGCCTTCCTAGGAATCACAGCTCCTTTATGCGCAGTGGGAGATGGTGTTGGCCACACCTGACAATGAGGAGTCAGGCTGAAAGCGATGCTAGGGGCCCTCAGCTTGCAACTGCACCACAACCCATCTGGAAAGATTTATTTTTGCTCTCTCACATGTCATTGCTTCTCTGAGTGCATTTCACA
Source organism: Neogale vison (assembly GCF_020171115.1). Taxonomy (NCBI): domain Eukaryota; kingdom Metazoa; phylum Chordata; class Mammalia; order Carnivora; family Mustelidae; genus Neogale; species Neogale vison. The sequence continues at coordinate 211,776,507 of NC_058096.1, read as the reverse complement.
AGGAGCGGCATTTCAAAGCTAAACTCTGCTGTCAACACTTGCTAGGAAAACTGTTCAGTCACAAGCATCTAAAATTATTGCCACTTCTTGATGGCGCATAGGAGAAGAATGAGGCTGTAAGAGAGCTGTAAGTCAGCTGCAAGGAAGAGGGAGCAGGGATCGACAGGAGAAAAGACTCTTGCCCTGAAAAACTTCTCAGTTCCATGTTTATTAGGTATAGATGGTAATCAACAGAGGAACCAAAGAAGGCTACACATTAATCATATGCCTTATAGATAAACAAGAAGGAAGGCAAAGTATATCTGGTCAAGCAATGTAAGTTTATAGTTGAGCAAGCACATTCAAAGGGATCATCTAATTAGCCACAGGTGCTCTCTGGAGAAGGAGATAATGGAAAAATGAAGCAGGTGACCTTCCACCCTGAGCAGGCTGGCCATCTTCAGAGGCCTGTTGCCAGTACATGTTTTTCTTAAGACTGTATATAAGCATGCTTGGTAACTAGTATAATTCCTTTAAGTTATATTTTAAGGAATACATTGTTCTGAGGGATAGTTGCAATTATCTTCCCTCTGCCCATCGAGGAATGCTAGTCTCCAGAAAGATTTACAGTGAGCTGAAAGGGGGCAGGATGTACATGGGAGAACACAGTAGGTGGACAGGTGTGTATAGGAGAGGTGACAGGTGACTCTGAGGTGTTGTGGGAACAAGGGGAGGGATGCAGATATCTGCCAGGACCCTCGGAGGTGGAAGAGGTGTCAAAAGGGGGCTTTCAGGAAGGGAAGCAGTGTAATCTCCTCTTTGCTAACCTCAAGAGATCTCTTGATCTCTTGATCAAACCTCTTACTACTTACCACAATTTTTCAGAGGTCTCTTTGAGGCTTCGTAAGGTAATGCTCAGGTGCTCTGGGCTGCATATGTAACTGAGAGTCCCTTCCTGGCAATACATTTGCAGCTGTCCTTGGTTGTTGCGATGGAGTCCTTTGTTGCACTACAGTGGTAGTCCTCAACATTGATCTGCATCAGTGTCTCCCAGAGGGCTGGAGCTGTGCCCTGGAGTGTCTGTGCTGGGGCTTGAGAATCAGCACTTCTAGGAAGTTTCCAGGAATGCTGCTGCTGCTAGCCCGGGGACCACATCTGGAGAACCTCCACCCACAGTGGAGAGAGCTGTTTTTCAATCTCTCCCATGTGTGTGGGTGTCCCTCAACTGCAGACCCTAACTATTCTTTTTTCTCATGACCTTCTACAGAGGTGTGTCCCCTGTGACCTCTATCCACCCAGAGGGTATAGAATTGGTCTCAGACACTTCTCTTTCTTAGGGTATCCAGAAAAAGAAGGATTTCCTCTTTCTCAGTCCCATCCAGCTCATTTCCCTTCCCCATCCCTCACTCACTTACCAGGATGGTGTCACCAAAAAGATGGTCTTGGCAAACCTCCTCCTCCACTGACTTCCAGGGGATCCTGAGGTCAGTGCTAAGCCTTCAGGAAGGACAGAGGGAGACCACTCAAGTTGTGATGGCTGGGGCAAAATTGATGTCTGGGGTGGGGTCAATGATGTGTTGGCCCCGTCCTGGGGCAGGTGAGCAGGGGGCCAGGGATGCAGTAGGATATTTATAGTTTGGGGGCTCTTGGGGACTCTATCCCCATGGCTCCTTGTTAAGAAGGAAAATGCCAGTTGCTTTGTTTCCAGAAACATGTGGCTTATTCCCTGGGGTATGTGCACTCTCAGATGATGAGGTGAGGAGATGGAAAAGTCACCAGGGATTCATTCTCACTGAACACCCCTCAAAAATCCTCTCCTAACCATGAGAGACTATGGACTCTGAAAAACAATCTGAGGGGTTTGAAGTGGCGGTGGGGGGTGGGAGGTTGGGGTACCAGGTGGTGGGTATTATAGAGGGCACGGCTTGCATGGAGCACTGGGTGTGGTGAAAAAATAATGAATACTGTTTTTCTAAAAATAAATAAATTGAAAAAAAAACCATTAAAAAAAGAGACTATGGACTCTGAAAAACAATCTGAGGGGTTTGAAGTGGCAGGGGGAGTGGGAAGATGGGGGAGTCAGGTGGTGGGTATTAGAGAGGGCACGGATTGCATGGAGCACTGGGGGTGGTGCAAAAATCAATCTATCATCTATCTATATCAATCATCATGAATACTGCTATGCTGAAAATAAATAAAAAATTAGTTAAAAAAAAATCCTCCCCTAGCCCAGACTGAGCCTCAAAGCAGTTCCTAGACAGGGAGGTCTGGTGGTCCAAACCCTCCACAGGGCACTCAGATGCCTGAATCAGTGTCCTTTCATTCATTCCATCATGATGGGAATTCTACAAGGAAGAGAATTTATGCAGTCTGGTTTGCCAAGGAAAGCTTCTAGAAAGTTAGAAAGAAAAGTCAATAAGGTCAAATGAATGACTTTATCAAACACTTCCTGTCATATTCCATAGGTCAGATGCTGTGCTTGACGGGGGCTTTGAACCACCTCCTTGTTAAAAATGCCTTCCTGTCAGCCACATGCAGGGCTCAGCAGTCATTAACCCTACCAAGTGCACTTTGCATGGGGATTAGGGAATCTCTGTTCTACTCTTCCACCAACAACATGGGTGAGCCTTTGTTGGGGTGCTCACATCATGACCCCAATTTCTGCTCCCCTATCTCCTGGAACCCTTTCATTTTTACCCTTTCTTCCACTGGCTTTCTGTTGTATTTAAAAATTTCTTTTAAAATGTGTACAGTCTAGGTCCCCATCCCTCTAGTTCTGAACAAGTCACCTCAATGGATTGCCCCTATTAATGATTTCTTTTTTTTTTTTTTAAAAGACTTTGTTTATTTATTTGACAGACAGAGATCACAAGTAGGCAGAGAGGCAGGCCAAGAGAGAGGAGGAAGCAGGCTCCCCGCCAAGCAGAGAGCCCGATGTGGGACTTGATCCCAGGACCCTGAGATCATGACCTGAGTCGAAGGCAGAGGCTTAACCCATTGTGCCACCCAGGCGCTCCCTATTAATGATTTCTTATGTAACCTTCCAGAGTTTCTTTACACACACACACGCACACTCACTCTCTCTCTCTCTTTCTCTCTCTTATCTCTTTTTGTACATAAAAGTAGCATATTATAATACTGTTCTGAATCTTGCATTTTTTACTTACTTAGTTTTTTTTTTAGTGTTTTTAAAAATTAATTTCAGAGGTAGAATTAAGTGATTCATCAGTGCAGAAAACACACAGTACTTATCTCCTCCCCCTTATTTAATTTATTTTGGTGGTATTTTCATATCCTTAATTTTTCTACAGCTCTTTATTTCCCATCAAATAGATGGTGTCACAGTCTATGTCATCAGTTTCTTTTGATGAATGTTTCCAGTCTTTGCTAAAATGAATACTTTGTATATGTATTATTTCACACTATAGCTTTGTCATGTCCAACAGGTATAATAATATAATATAATATAATGTAATCTAATATAATATAATGGAATCACACATTGTGTAGGCTTTTGATAAAGCTTGGCTTTTTACACTTAGTGTAATCTTGATAGACAACCAACTTGTTGCACATAGCAGTCGTTCCTTCCTTTTTATGACAAGTAGTATCCGTAGTATAGACCAACTGTAATGTGTTTTCCAGTCATTCACTGAAGGTTGTCTCCAATCTGGCTACTACAAATAAAGCTGTTATGAACATTCATGTGCATGTTTTTAGTGGACATACATTTTCATATCTCTGAGAGTATGAGTGCTGGGTTTATAAGTGTATATTTAAATTTTTAAGAAACTATAGGTATGAATATATATTTTATATACACATATATTTGTAAGAAACTAGATATATAACTGTATATATTGGGGCCCCTGGATGGCTCAGTGGATTAAGCCTCTGCCTTTGGCTCAGGTCATGATCTCAGGGTCCTGGGATCGAGTCCTATATCGGGCTCTCTGCTCAGCGGGGAGCCTGCTTCCTCCTCTCTCTCTGCGTGCCTCTCTGCCTACTTGTGATCTCTCTCTCTCTGTCAAATAAATAAAATCTTTAAAAAACTGTATATATTTTATCAATCATTTATCACCTATCTATAATCTATTTATCTATCATCTCTCTATATCAATCATCTATCTAGTACCCTTAAACCCCTTTATGTCTCCACATTCTTATTCATCTCTTCTCTTCAAAGATAACCACTTTCTGGATTTCTACTAACTTAGATTAATGTGCTTTTTCTTGAAAATTATTTAAACACAGTCATGTATACTTTTTTACCATGTTGCCTATTACTTAACATTATACTTGTGAGAGTCATTTCAGTTGCTGTGTATAAGACAAGTATAACTTGGTTAAGATATTTTGAATTGAGTTTCTTTTTCTTGGAAAGGATCCCCAAAATTGATATCCAGTGTTTGAGTGAGCATGATAAACAAAATACTCCAAAGACCTGAGAATCTACTTCATAGGTGCTCAGTAAACATTCTCTGTGAGAGCTTGGCTCAGTCAGTTGGAAGAGGTAGAGCTCAGTCTCTTGGGTCTATTTCCATGCTACTAGGCACCCTCTCATGTATATGCCTGCTGGTCTCTGGGAAGGCTGGGAGGCAGAAAAGTGCAGTGGTTAAACTCAGACAAGACGTAGCTCTGCCACTTACTGTATGTGAGATCCTCGGGAAGTATTAAATACAACCAAACCTTTCTTTCCTCACCTGAGATATGAGGATGATACTTATTCACTTTGCAGGCAGGTTGTGAGGTTTGTATGGCACAATGTATGTAAAGTGCTTAGGGCAGCTATTGCATTCAGTCAGCACTCAATGAAAGTGCCTGTGGTTATTGCACTGTAGCTCCTTCGTGGTTTCTAGAGCTCAGAAGGCTTGCTTGTGTTTCCAGCACCCAACATGTTGGCCCAGATCTCAACTGACAGTGTTGCATTCTCAAAGTCATAGCCCTTAGTCAGATCTAGCCAAGAAGGAGTAAAGTCTAACTGAGGTAAAGAGGAAGAGAAAGGCTATTCTGATCAGTTTGACTGATTATGGCCAGGTATATAGTCAATGAGGAACTGATTCATGTGAAACAAAGTAGAAAGTTTGGAGGGGTGGGAGGTGGGAGGTTGGGTGAGCCTGGTGGTGGGTATTATGGAGGGCACGTATTGCATGGAGCACTGGGTGTGGTGCATAAACAATGAATTCTGGAACACAGAAAAGAAATTAAAAAAAAAAGAAAAGAAAGAAAGCAGAAAAAAAAGAAAAAGAAAAAAAAAGAAAGTCTCAGACTGTGCTTCTTAATTTTGATTTTTGCTGTTGGTCAATATGGAGCTCCTAAGTAGAAGTCATAGTTGTAAAGAAGAGCACTGAGCAAAGATTTTTCCTGGCTCTGCTGCAGGTGGCAGGCACACCTTATTGTGCAAAGCTGGCCAATTGCCATGTACCTCTGACTTTGTACCTTCGTACCTCTGCGCTTCTAGAGGCTGATGTCCTTGGAGAGATGTGTGTGGGGGTGTTGGGCCATTTCATAATCATAGACACACACACCTTTAAGGATGTATTGCTGTAGTCAGGCACCTTTGGTTTTTCTATTGACCACAGTGAGCTGAACAGGAAGAGCTCTGGCTTTACAAACAGACCACAGTTAGAATATCACCCCTATTCCTTACTTGTTGCAAAAATGTAAGCAAGTGGTGTCACCTTTTGAGTCTCAGTTTCTTCAGCTGTGAAAAAGAAACTCAGTTTCTTTAGCTGTGAAATTATTGCTGTTGTTTCTCAGGAATGTTTCTGTGCATGCTCCTACCTCCCAAGTCTTGATCCTTTGTCCTGAAAGGGTATTCAGTACACTCTCAGTGCATCCCACTCAGAACTGCCTCGCCCTGCATGCTGTTTCAGTCTGGAATCGTCCATCTTCCTTGGTCAGTGCACCAACATCTGCTAGATCATTTCTAATGATGACCTCTTTTGACAGTTTACTCTGTTGTTCTCTCCATTTTGCTCCCTACTGCTGCCATCTCCCGACAGAAATAAGCACCCAAGATCTTGTCTTAGTATCTGCTTTTGGGAGAACCCAAGTTAACAAACCATGGAACTTAGATCTCCACCAGCCTAAGTATACATACACAAACACATAAGCACACATCCACATAACACACATTTCTGCAAATGTATCCAACCATTGATAAGGTCAATAGAAATCCATCAAGTCCCTTACTCTTCTGATATAGATATCATTTGGTAGATGTTTTGTGAGCTCATAGCTCGAGGAGGAGGACAGACATATAAACAAAGAACTCCAGTACACAGAAATAAGCATTATAGTTGAGTGCAAGTGGCAGAGAGAAGAGATTGAGTCTGGTTACTGCTTTATTCTCACTTCTGGAGGAATGCCAGTGTTCAACTGATACTTGTGAGATTAAAGAATGAGTGAATGAATAAATGGAGGTCTCTAAAGTATTAGATATTGGAGGAAGGAGCAACTCATGTACCTGAAAAGACCAGGGAATGCTTCACAAATGTGGTGATGTGAGTAAGGTCTTGAAGGAGAAGAGAATGTTTGTGTATGTATATTGTGTGAGCATATGTGTATGTGTACATATGAGTACATATGTGTGTAGGTGAGTGTGCACACATGACTGTATTGTGTGGGCATATGTGTATATGAGTACACTTATGCATGTGAATATGCAAATATGTGTGTATTTGTATTGTGTGGGCATATGTGAGTGTGTGTGTATTAGCTTCCTAGGGCTGCCATTACAAAGTATGGCACACTGGATGGCTTAAGCAACACTTTTATTTTCTCACAGTTCTGTAGGTTGGAAGTGTGAGATCAAGGAGTCTGCAGGGCGGGTTTCTCCTGACGCTTCTCTCCTGCAATTGCAGCTGGCCATCTTCTCCCTGTGTCCTCACATAGTTCTCTCTCTGTAACCATCCGTGTCTTATCTCTTATTATAAGGACACCAGCTATATTGGATTACTCATCTAGTGGTCCATTCATATGACTTCAGTTTACCTTAATTAGCTCTTTTAATAATTTATCTCCAAATACAGTAACGTTATGAGGTACAGGGAGTTAAGACTTTAATATATGAATTTTGGGAGGACACAATTCAGCCCTTAGTATTGTGCAAATGCGTGCATAAGTGTGTATGTGGATGTGTGCTTATGTGTGTATACGTATGTGTGGTGGGTGGGCATGTCTATGTATGCATATGAATGTCTAGACTTAAGTGTTTGTATATGTATACGTATGTATGTACATACTTATATATGTGTACCTGTGTGTATGTGTGTGAATATGTACATGTGTGTGTTGTGTGGACATATGTGTATATATGAGTCTATATTTGTGTATATGAATGTGTGCATCTATCTGTGTCTGTGTGTGTTAGAACATTCCAAGCAGAGGAAACAGCACGTGTAAAAAACCATGCTGTCTTTGGAGAATTTTGCAGTTTGTTTCCTTCAACTCTTGGCCCATATGCATACTTTTTGGAGCTTGGTTGGAAATGCACAGACCATATTACTTTCCTCCGAGCTTACTCCTACCTAACATTTTGTGCTCACTCTCCTCTCTACTGTTATACACTCTTTCTGATTACCACTTCAAAGGCTGTTTAATATGGAGTGCATAAACAGTGATTTACTCAACCTTTTTGTTGCTTTTTAAAATTGTAGATAAGGTTGAGATAACCACTTAAAATTGTTTCCTTTTTGTGGAATTACTTCTTTATGATAACTTTTCCAAAGTGGAATTACTGGATCAAAAGTAGAGAACATTTTTTATAGCTTTTGACAAAGCTAGTGCATTCCAAAAGTTGTAACATCATTGCACTTACCAGAAGTTTTACTACTAGTTCATAAAACATTGTACTAATTTGTTAGAGTTTTTTTTAAATCTTTTAAAAAGATTTTATTTACTTATTTGAAGGAGAGAGAGAGAGAGAGAGAGAGAGAGAGAGAGAGAGAGAGAACATGACCTTGATACCAGGACCCAACCACTATCATATTTCTAACACCACAGGTTAGTTTTGCTTTTGGAGCTTTACAGAAATACAATCATACCAAATCATCCAGATACTTTTATGCCTGGCTTCTTTCCCTCCACATAATGCTTGAGGAAAAGCCCATTGCTGCCTGAGTAAGCAGTTGTTCATTTGTATTGCCATATGATACTCCACTGCACGAATATATCACACCACCATTATCTACGTGCTATTGTTGGACATTGGATTGTTTCAGCTTTGAGGTATTATAAATAATGCTGTAAGGGGCATTCCATTTTATGCCTTTTAGATATATACCTTTTGGGTTTTGAACTACGGAGTGTAATCCTACTTTAAAATTAAATCAAAATTTGAAGTAATGAACAAATCAGTATTTCTTCAGGTTTCTTGCTGAAAAACAGTACAAAGTGTACAAATACATGCTTGCATGTAAACTTTTTTTTTTTTTGAGGGGAGGGGTGCAGGAGGAGAGGGAAAGAATCTTAAGTAGGCTCCATGCCCAGTGTGAGCCTGTCGTGGGGGGTTCAATCTTATAACCCTGAGGTCATGACCTGAGCTGAAATCAAGAGTTGGACACTTAGCCAACTGAACCATCCAGGCGCCCCATGTATAAAAGTTTTTTTTTTTTTAAATTTCTTTTCAGCGTAACAGAATTCATTGTTTTTGCACCACATCCAGTGCTCCATGCAATACAATTTGTTAGAGTTTTAACAGATCCCTGCAGGGTTGGTGGAGTTTGCAATTGCTTTGACTGCTAATGCAGAAGAATTCCTTCTGTGCTTGCCTGTGATTTATACAGCCTCTTTTGTGGATTGTGGTGGGTGAGCTCTGCTTAAATGGCTTCAAAGTCAGTGAGGAAGGAGATCTCAAAATTCAGAGCTGACATCAAAAAGCCAAACCAAACCAAACCAAACCAAACAAAACCTAAATCCTACCATTTGCAACTGATGTGGGTGGAACTAGAGGGTATTATGCTAAGTGAACTAAGTCAATCAGAGAAAGACAATTATCATATAATCTCCCTGATATGAGGAATTTGAGAGGCCGGGCAAGGGGTCATGGAGGTAGGGAGGGAAACATGAAACAAGATGGGACGGGGGAGGGAGACAAGCCATAGAGACTCTTTTTTTTAAAAAAATTAATTTATTTATTTTCAGAAAAACAGTATTCATTATTTTTAAAAATTTTTTTATTTTTAGAAAATCATTATTCATTATTTTTTCACCACACCCAGTGCTCCATGCAAGCCGTGCCCTCTATAATACCCACCACCTGGTACCCCAACTCCCACCCCCTGCCACTTCAAATCCCTCAGATTGTTTTTCAGAGTCCATAGTCTCTCATGATTCACCTCCCCTTCCAACTTACCCCAACTCCCTTCTCCTCTCTAACACCCCTTGTCCTCCATGATATTTGTTATGCTCCACAAATAAGTGAAACCATATGAGAGTTGACTCTCTCTGCTTGACTTATTTCACTCAGCATAATCTCTTCCAGTCCCGTCCATGTTGCTACAAAAGTTGGGTATTCATCCTTTCTGATGGAGGCATAATACTCCATAGTGTATATGGACCACATCTTCCTTATCCATTCGTCCGTTGAAGGGCATCTTGGTTCTTTCCACAGTTTGGTGACCGTGGCCATTGCTGCTATGAACATTGGGGTACAGATGGCCCTTCTTTTCATGACATCTGTATCTTTGGGGTAAATACCCAGTAGTGCAATGTCAGGGTCATAGGGAAGTTCAATTTTTAATTTCTTGAGGAATCTCCACACTGTTCTCCAAAGAGGCTGCACCAACTTGCATTCCCACCAAAGTGGAAGAGGGTTCCCCTTTCTCCACATCCCCTCCAACACATGTTGTTTCCTGTTTTGTTAATTTTGGCCATTCTAACTGGTGTAAGGTGATAAGAGACTCTTAATCTCAGGAAAAAAACCGAGGGTTGCTGGGGGATGGGGGGACAGGGAGAGGGTGGCTGGGTGATGGACATTGGGGAGGGTATGTGCTAGGGTGAGTGCTGTAAAGTGTGTAAGACGATGGTTCACAGACCTGTATCCTTGAAACAAATAGTACATTATATGTTAATTAAAAAAATTCAGAGCTGAATGATTTCAAGGGAGGTAGTTTGTAGTGTGATAAGATTCTTCTTGAGGTAAAGCTAAAATCTCTTTCCTCAGCATTTCTGTCTGTGGGTCCTTGCTTTTCTGTGGGTCCCAAACCACAGGGAGGTCTTCCCTTTAAGATCATAATGTTTTCAAGGATTTTTATTCTTTTTTAAAACTGCCAAATTTAAGTGAAACCATATATGTGGAACATAAGGAATAAGCATGGAAGACATTAGGAGAAGGAAGGGAAAAACGAAAGGGGGAAATCAGAGGGGGAGATGAACCACGAGAGACTATGGACTCCAAGAAACAAACTGAGGGTTTTAGAGGGGAGAAGAGTGGGAGTATGGGTGAGTCAGGCAATGGGTCTTAAGGAGGGCATGTATTGCATAAAGCACTGGGTGTTAGTGTGAAAACAATGGATCATGTAACACTACATCAGAAGCTAATGTACTGTATGCTAACAACACAATAAAAAAAAAGACAACTTAAGAATAACATAAAAAAGTGTCAGACGATATTCTGTCATATGGGTAACAGTTTGCTTTTAAGTAATAAAAGAAAAGAATTATGTTAAAGGAAAGTAGAACACAATAATAGTACAGAGGTATGTAGGTCGGGGGTGAAGGTAGCATGCCAAGACCATCACATCTTCCCATGATTCTCACTTGCTCTTCCTTTAAATAGATCTCTGCTCAGATACCATTTCCCTGATCACACCCATCTGGGCATGGTGTTTCCTTCTGGGGAAATGAAAATATTCTGGAACTAGATATAGATGATGATTGCACAACATTGTGAATGTACTTGATGCTCTTGAATGGTACACTTTGACATGGTTAAAGTTGTACATTTTAGGTTATGTGTATTTTACCCCAGTAAAAAAGCATCTTTTCTGCATCATTGTTGAACACCTTACAATGCCTTTTCTCCCTCCATTGCACACAGTGCTACCCATTATGCTCTTGTTCATCGGCAGTCTCCCCACCAGAATCCATAACGTCAGGGTCTTTGTCAACCACACTATTTCCAATACCTAGAATAGTCTTTGACATTTGATAGGGGTTTGATAATCTTTTTTTTTTAACTGTTTGTGTAACATCCTTTTTCAAGTTTTTTTAAAAAATCTTAATCTCATGAAAAAATTAAATTTAATTTTTTTTCAGTGTTCTGAAATTCAATGTTTATGCACCACACCCAGTGCTCCATGCAATAGTGCCCTTCTTAGGGGCTTGATAAATTATTTTAATACAGTGACTGAGTGAACATATGGAAGATAAAAGTGCTTACACCTATGACTTAGCAGTTCCGCCCCTAGAGAAATGTCTGTACATGTGCACAAAGAGGCATAGACCAGGATACTGGTCATGGTATTGAAAGATTTTGTGGAAATTTTTTTTAAAAAAGATTTTATTTATTTATTTGACAGAGCATAAATAGGCAGAGAGGCAAGCAGAGAGAGAGGGGGAAGCAGGCTCCCTGCTGAGCAGAGACCCTGAAATCATGACCTGAGCTGAAAGCAGAGCCTTAACCCACTGAGTCACCCAGGTGCCCCAAGACTTTGTGAAATTTACATTGGTGGTATATTGAGATGACTTTTGGTCATCTTGAACATTTAAAATTTTATTGTATGTGTGTATTTTTTATTAAGATGTAAATGACAGATAACATTTTGTAAGATAGGCAATGTGTTGATTTGATACATTTATATATTGCAATATGGTTATCACCATAGTATTAGCTAACACCCTTACCACATTGCATAATTATAATTTCTTTTTCTGTCGTGAGAACATTTACGATCTAGCTTTTTAAATTTACGTTCACTTAGCCGGGGCACCTGGGTGGCTCAGTGGGTTAAAGCCTCTGCCTTCGGCTCAGGTCATGATCCCAGGGTCCTGGGATGGAGCCCCGCATCAGGCTCTCTGCTTAGTGGGGAACCTGCTTCCTCCTCTCTCTCTGCCTGCCTGCCTCTCTGCCTACTTGTGATCTGTCAAATAAATAAATAGCATGGAGGACAAGGGGCGTTAGAGAGGAGTAGGGAATTTGGGTAAATTGGAAGGGGAGGTGAACCATGAGAGACTATGGACTCTGAAAAACAATCTGAGGGGTTTGAAGTGGCGGGGGGGGTGGGAGGTTGGGGTACCAGGTGGTGGGTATTATAGAGGGCACGGCTTGCATGGAGCACTGGGTGTGGTGAAAAAATAATGAATAATGTTTTTCTGAAAATAAATAAATTGAAAAAAAAATAAATTCCCCAGCAAGCTCTGCCCCTCCCCCACCTGAAATAAATAAATGAAATCTTCTTAAAAATACTTAAAAAAACAAAAACCTGGTGAATTATAGAAGCCCAAAGCCATATGTAAGTTGCAGACACATAGACATTGCAACCATTGGGCAAAAATGGGAGGCTGAGTCCCAGGTTTCTATATTCTAGGAATTCATGAAAATATTTCTTGAGGTGGGCCATCTGCTCTATTGATGTGGTTTTCAAGAAATACTCAGAAAAATGACATTATAAAACCGAAGAAGATTTTTAAAAAAGCATGTCTGCTCAGGTAGTGAACACAGTGTAAACCCCAACATTACAGAAACAAAGAAATTTCCCTTGTTCATCAAGTCACAGCAAGGTGATGCTTAACTGAATACTTACATGTTGAACTTAATACTGAAGATACATTGTAAATAGTCACTTGTCCAGGGGAAGTAACCAGGAAAGTATTAAATATTGCTGTTATATTTGTTTTTTTTTTTAAAGATTTTATTTATTTATTTGACAGAGAGAAATCACAAGTAGTCAGAGAGGCAGGCAGAGAGAGAGGGAAGCAGGCTCCCTGCTGAGCAGAGAGCCCGATGCGGAACTCGATCCCAGGACCCTGAGACCATGACCTGAGCCGAAGGCAGCGGCTTAACCCACTGAGCCACCCAGGCGCCCTTGTTATATTTGTTTTAATTGCCTTTGTGTTTACAGGAAGAGTAATACTATTTAAAAAAAACTGGAAATTTTCTCTTTTCATTTTGAAAAGTTGGAAACAATTTCATTAAAGGAAATAAAATATCTGGAATCTAAAAAAAATTCACTTAGCCAACATTTAATACATCATTAGCAACTTTCAAGTATATAATATAGTACTTTTGACTATAGTCACTATGTTATGTATTAAATTTCCAGAATTTATTTATCTCCTAGTTGAAGGTTTCTATCCTTTTAAAAAAAGATTTTATTTATTTCTTTGATAGACAGAGATTTTAAGTAGTCAGAGAGGCAGGCAGAGAGAGAGGAGGAAGCAGGTTCTCTGCTGAGCAGAGAGCCTGATGTGGGGCTCGATTCCAGGACCCTGAGACTATAACCTGAGCAGAAGGCAGAGGCTTTAACCCTCTGAGCCACCCAGGATAAAGGTTTGTATCCTTTAAAACATCTCCCCAACTCCCCACTCCCACTGGTAACTACCATTCTACTCTCTCTCTGAGTTCAGCTTTTTTAGATTCTACATATAAGTGATATCATATACTACTTGTCTTTCTTTGCTTGACTTATCTCACCTAGCCTAATACCCTCAAGGTGTATCTATTTTGTCACAAATGGCAGAATTTCCTTTGTTATGGTTGAATAATATTTTAACGCTTATCTCCAATTTATGGCAAAGGATACTAACTTTCCACTTATCATAATAGGTAGCTGTTTCCTAAATAACTGTACTAATATATAATTCATACACCATAAACTCACCCTTTGAAAGTATAGGATTCAGTGATCTTTGGTGTATTCAAATTCTAGAACTTGTTCATCAGCCCAAAATGAAACTGCATACCCATTAAGCTGTCAGTCCCATTTCTTCCTCCCCCAACCCCTGGGACCACTAATCTGTTTTCTTTTGCTATGATTTGCCTATTCTGGTAATTTCATATGAATCAAATCATATAATAAGGGCTTTTCCCACTTGGCATAACATTTCAAAGTTCTGTAGCCCAAATCAGTCCTTTGTCCCTTTTAATAACAAATAGTATTGTGTGGATAGTTATTACCTTTAAATAAAAAAATGAATCCTTTAGAAAATCACTGAAATAACGAAGGCAGGGATATGTGCATACGGGATGAAGGTAGAATGCAAAAGACCAAAGTTTGGGAAACTGGAAAATAGGAAACCCATTTGGATATATGCATAATTGATGTAAACTACACGGGTGCGTCTTCTGGGTGTGCAAACATTCTTTAATTCTGTGGTTTGGAAGGGAGGATTATTTTTTCAGTCTTCCCACCAGCTCTGGCTTCACCCTATTCTGTAGAATAATCAGTGGGAACATGTTGGGTGTAGTCAGGAAATGCTCAGTATCTGTTCCTTAGTTTCTTCCATCACAGTAAATCTGTCTAAAGGAGTAGATGTGTTGCCTTTGTTAAAGAGTTTAACCCACCTGGGATGGTGTAGAGTGGCTGGATGATAATTCATCTTGACACGATAATGTTCTAACCCCAAGCACCAGGATCAAAAATTTAAATTCTTCTCCAGTTCAGCACAATGTCAAAATTCAACATGACCGAACAAAAATGGAAACAAAAACCAAAAAACAAAAACCAACCAACCAAACAAAAACCCCAAAACCATATTCAGAAGAGAGGATCAGATGACTAAACTACTATGGTCATTATTTCACAATGCATGTAAGTCAAGAAATTATGCTGGATGCTTAAATTTATGTAGTGCTGGATATTAATAATATCTCAATAAAACTGGAAAAATGAAATGTTAAAATGCTGAAAAATAAGCATTCCAGAAATATTAAGCATTACACAAAAATTTTATGATTTGCCAATCTTTTAGCATGCCTTGAAATTGCATTGTATTCTAATAGCAACGTATTAAAACTGATGAAATGATTTACATAGATTAGAAACCATTGGTCTACTTGCCCTACTTTATATTCATTGATGGTTATTACATTCTTTAGCAATCATGGTTAAGTCAGGGAAACAAAAACTATGCCAGTTACAATTTTTGTTTGTTTTCAATAAACTCTTTGTTTTGGAATCCTTTAGATTTACTGAAAAGTTACAAAAATAATATAGAGAGTTTATGTTCTAATTTCTTTAATATTAGTATCTTATGTAACCCGAGTGCATTTGTTAAAACTAACATTGTCACAGTACTACTGACTCTTATTCAGAGTTCACCAATTTACGCACAAATGTCCTTTCTCTGTTCCAGGATCCAAAACAGGATACCACAATGTTCTTATGATCTTGTTTGCTTAGTCTCCTTCAATCTATGACAATTTCTCTGTCTTGTCATGTCTTTCGTGACCTTGATAGTTTTAAAGAGCGTCATTGGTCAGATATTTTGTGAGATATCCCTTATTTTAGGTTTGTCTGATGTTTTCTTATCATTAGCATAGTATTATGGAATTGGGGTTGAAAACACCCTATTTATTTACTTTTTAAAAACGAGACTCAAGAGTTTATTTAGATTTGACCAGTTTTCAAATAGTGTCCTCCTTCTGGTCCAAGCACCAACATAGGGTACCACATGGTTTTTAATTGTCATGTCTCTCCACTCTGCTTTAGTTTGTGATAGTTTTTCAGTCTCTCCTTGTTTTTCATGACCTTGACAGTCTTGAGGAAGACTGGTTGGGCAGCATGTGGGATGTCAACCGATCTGAATTTGTCTGATATTTTCCTCATGATTAGGTTGGGATTATGGATCTTTGGAAAAAATGCCCTAGAGGTGAGGTGCCCCTTTTATCATATCATTTCAGAAGGTACACGAAATCCACATGAACATCTCCTTCACTTGGTTAGTTTTCTTCACTGCAAAGTACTCAAGTTTTTTTTTAATTTAAATGCAATTAGCCAACATATCATACGTTGTTAGTTTCTGATGTAGTAGTGATCAATGATTCGTCAGTTGCATATAACACCCAGTGCTCATTGCTATTTTAAAACAGCTTTATTGAGATATAATTCACATACCATACAATTTACCATGTAAAGTGTTACAATTCATTGCTTTTAGGTATGATACCTTTTTAATTTTTAAAAAATTGTTGTAAAATATATATAACACAAAATTTGTCTTTTTGACTAGTTTTCAATGTACAATTCAGTGAGATGAATTACATTCATGATGTACAACCAACATCACTATTTCCCCAAACAGAAACTATGTAATCATCAAATAATAGACCCTCATTCTCCTCTGCCTGCAGCCCCTGACAACCTCTAATCTACATTCCATCTCTTTTTAAAATTTTATTTTTATCTTCTTTTATTATTTATTATTATTTTTAAATTTAAAATAAATTAACATATAGTTTCAGAGGTAGACTTTAGTGATTCATCAGTTTCATAGAATACCCAATGTTTATTATTATTTTTATTTTTTTAAGTAGGCTCCACACCCAAAATGGAGGCCAACATGGGGCTTGAACTCACAACCCTGAGATCAAAACCTGAGCTAAGATCGAGAGAGGGATGCTTAACTGACTGAGCCACCTTGGCATCTCTAATCTATATCCCATCTCTGTGAATATACCTACTTAGGGTACTGCATGTAAGAGGAATTATATAATGTTGGTCCTTTTGTGTAATGTCTTATTTCACTTAGCATAATGTTTTCAAGGTTTATCCATGTATAGAAACACTCAAGGTATTTTAATGGAAAGAATTGAATATGGGAATTAGTTAAATAGGTAATGGAGGACAGAAAAGGCAATCTACTACTAGAGTTAAAACAGAGAGACATCCTATGGGAATCAGTTGGTCAACATAACTTGGGAAACAAAAGGAAGAGCTGAACTTCTCAAATCCCAGAAGCTTAGAGGAGGGAGAGATGGTTATCATTGGAGTATCATGGGATCTGGTACCAACAGATAGCTCTGAGGAGGGCTTGGTAATCAGTTGTTGCTGGTACACATGAGGGGGCCATGATGATGCTGGTTCTGCCTATGGGGCAAAAAAGTTATAAACTTTTTTGATGTGATATTGCTGAATGATGTGATATTGCTGGCCACCAAAACCAGAAGATTCAACTCATGCATTGCTCCTCCTTCTCCCTATCTTCCTCTTAATATCTCATGCTGTCAGAACATAACAGGAAACCAGATGGACATAAGGAGCTTGACTTGAGGCCATGGGTGTGGGCTGTGGGCAAGGAAGTATAGCAGGATGGTGATTGGTTTAGTTAATTGACCAAAATGAGGGTGACCTCATTTTATATAATTGATCATCTGTAAGAACAACTTCATAAACAGCTGACATGTTTTATCTTCCAAATAACCTAGTCAATCAGAATGAAGACAGACCAGTTTGTATTCCAAATTTGGGAGGATAGACATCCCATCACGTTTCTCATGTCTTATGTTGAACTGGAGGCCTTTGAAATGACTTAGGTCATTAGTTCCTTGTGCTTCCCTTGTTAGTGGATATACTTTTTAAAAAAATTAAGATTTTTTTCCAGCTTTATTGAGATACAGTTAACATATAACACTGTGTAAGTTTAAGGTCTACAACAACACAACAATTTGATGTATGTGTGTGTTGTGAGATGATTAAGAGAATAAATTTTTCATATGATTCAATGTATTCATATATATAGGAAGTGGATTTGTTTTTATCTCATGGCTTCTGTGAGCTTTGTATTTGGCTTCTAGGAACCTCAAAGCATCTTTCATTATAATGTCACTTTTAAACTGAACCCTCCACTTTAGACCTTTGAACTTGTCTGGTGTATCAGTCAGATTAGGTTAGATTATGCTGCAGTAAAATAACAGTGATCCCTGAAGCACATTGGCTTATTTTATTTATATATTTATTATTTTATTATTTTTATTTTTTTACATTTAATTTAATTTTTTCAGTGTTCCAAGATCATTGTTTATGCACCACACCCAGTGCTCCATGCAATATGTGTCCTCCTTAAGACTCACCAGCAGGCTCACCCATCCCCCCGTCCCCTCACCTCTAAAAGCCTCAGTTTGTTTCTTGAAGTCCACAGTCTCTCATGTTTTGTCTTCCCCTCCAGTTTCCCCCAATTCACTTCTCTCCATCTCCCCATGTCTTCCGTGTTATTCTTTATGTTC
Source organism: Neogale vison (assembly GCF_020171115.1). Lineage (NCBI taxonomy): Eukaryota > Metazoa > Chordata > Mammalia > Carnivora > Mustelidae > Neogale > Neogale vison. The sequence continues at coordinate 211,758,359 of NC_058096.1, read as the reverse complement.
CACAAGTAAGTTAAACCATATGATAATTGACTTTCTTTGCTTGAGTTATTTCACTCAACATAATCTCCGGTCCTGTCTATGTTGATACAAAAGTTGGGTATTCATCCTTTCTGATGATTGTGTAATATTCTATTGTATATGTGGACCACATCTTCTTTATCCATTCATATGTTGAAGGGCATCTTGGCTCTTTCCACAGTTTGGCGATTGTGGCCATTGCTGTTATGAACATTGGGATACATATGGTCCTTCTTTTCACTACATCTGTATCTTTGGGGTGAATACCCAGTAGTGCAATTGTAAGGTCATAGGATAGCTTTATTTTAAAATTTTTTAGGAATCTCCACACTGTTTTCCAAAGTGGCTGCACTAACTTGGATTCCCACCAACAGTGTAAGAGGGTTCCCCTTTCTCCACATCCTCTCCAACATTTGCTGTTTCCTGTTATTTTTGTCCTGTTAATTTTGGCCATAATTAACTGGTGTAAGATGGTGTCTCAGTGTTTTTTTTTAAGATTTTATTTATTTATTTGGCAGACAGAGATCACAAGTAGGCAGAGAGGCAGGGAGAGAGAGAGAGAGGAGGAAGCAGGCTCCCTGCTGAGCAGAGAGCCTGATGCAGGGTTCGATCCCAGGACCCTGGGATCATGACCTGAGCCAGAAGCAGACGCTTTAACCCACTGAGCCACCCAGGTGCCCTCAATGTGGTTTTGATTTAGATTTCCCTGATGGCTAATGATGATGAACATTTTTTTCATGTGTTAGCCATTTGCATGTCTTCTTTTGAGAAGTGTCTGTTCATGTCTTCTGCCCATTTTTTGACATGTTTATCTGTTTTTTGGGTGTTGAGTTTGAGGAGTTCTTTATAGATCTTGGCTATCAGCCATTTGTCTATAGTGTCATTTGTGAATATCTTCTCCCATTCTGTGGGTTGCCTCTTTGTTTTGTTGACTGTTTCCTTTGCTGTGTAGAAGTTTTTATCTTTTTTTTTAAAGATTTTATTTATTTATTTGACAGAGAGAAATCACAAGTAGATGGAGAGGCAGGCAGAGAGAGAGAGAGAAGGAAGCAGGCTCCCTGCTGAGCAGAGAGCCCGATGCGGGCCTTGATCCTAGGACCCTGAGATCATGACCTGAGCCGAAGGCAGCGGCTTAACCCACTGAGCCACCCAGGCGCCCTAGAAGTTTTTATCTTGATGAAGTTACAAAAGTTCATTTTTGCTTTTGTTTCCTTTGCCTTTGGAGACATGTCTTGAAAGAAGTTACTGTGGCTGATGTCAAAGAGGTTACTGCCTAGGTTCTCCTCTAGCATTTTGATAGATTTTTGTCTCAAGTTGAGATCTTTCATCTATCTTGAGTTTATCTTTGTGTATGGTGTAAGAGAATGGTCAAGTTTCATTCATCTATACATAGCTGTCCAATTTTTCCAGCACCATTTATTGAAGAGAGTGTCTTTTTTTCCACTGTATATTTTTTCCTGCTTTGTCAAAGATTATTTGACCATAGAGCTGAGGGTCCATATCTTGGCTCTCTGTTCCACTGGTCTATGTATCTGTTTTTATGCCAGTACCATGCTGTCTTGGTGATCACAACTTTGTAGTAAAGCTTGAAATCAGGAAACATGATCTCCCCAACTTTTTTTTCCTTTTTCAATATTTCAGCGATTCAGGGTCTTTTCTGGTTCCATACAAATTTTAGGATTGTTAGTTCGAGCACTTTGAAAAATGCCCGTGAAATTTTGATTGGGACTGCATTGAAAGTATAGATTGCCCTGGGAAGTATGATATTTTAACAATGTTTATTTTTCTGATCCATGAGCATGGAATGTTTTTCCATCTTCTTCAATTTCTTTCAGGAGTGTTCTGTAGTTCCTTGAGTACAGATCCTTTACCTCTTTGGTTAGGTTTATTCCAAGGTATCTTATGGTTCTTGGTTGCTATAGTAAATGGAATTTATTCTATAATTTCCCTTTCTATACTTTCATTGTTAGTGTATAAGAAAGCAACTGATTTCTGTGCATTGATTTTGCATCCTTCCACATTACTGAATTGTTGTATGAGTTCTAGTAATTTATTGGTGGAATCTTTTTGGTTTTCCATATAAAGTATAGCACATAGGCTTATGACAACAGAAGTCTTGTCTTGGAGCCATTGAGTGCAGATTTTAGTGTGACTTGTGGTTTGAGGAAAAAGTCTACAAGGAACTATAAACATTGATCTTCTCTGGAGTGATGGATAAGAATTCCCTGAAGAAATGATACTTGAACTGTGATACGAAGGATAAGTGGAAGTTGGGAAAAACGATCTAGGCAGAGAGACCTGAGGTAGTAAAGAGCTTATTTTGGGAAAAATAGAAGGCCAATGTGATTGGAATAGAAAGAGAGAAGGGATAGAGATGAAAACATGGGACCTAGCAGTCAAATTAAGACTGCTTTTCTTATTCAAAGGGTAGTGGGAAACAACCGAAAGATTTTAAGAGGTTGCATGGCAGGTCAGATTTTCATTTTGGGGGGCATGGAGCCCAATGTGGGGCTTGAACTCACAACTCTGAGATCAAGACTTGAGCTCAGATCAAGAGTCAGATGCTTCACTAAGCGAGCCATCCAGGCATTCCAGGGCAGGTTTTCATTCTAAAAAATGACCATCCCTGCTATTCTTGGAGAATGGCCTAGAAAACAGGTGGTAGACAGATGTGTGTTTTCTGGAAGGCTATCAAAGCATAGGCTGCTGGTACCTCACTTTCATGGTCTCCTCCAAGGCCTTGGGAGAGACCTGACAATGCACTTATATGAGTGTACTATTTCTGGGTTGGTAATTTTGTATTTTTCTTAAGGAGAAACTCCTCCTGCAGCAATTGTACAGGTCCCACAAAACCTGGATGTGCCCTTGATACTCAGTAATAAACTTCCAGGATACCCTTTCAAATCCTTACTAAATACTTGGGGGAAATACTTAATGAGGGGTCTTAAAGAATTAAGTCATTGTTTTCAGTGCTGTCACTTATATTAGGTATAGTTCTGGTGATGAGCAGCTCTGGCTGATTTCAACAAAATGGGAATTTGTTGCAAGGACATTAGGGCAGGGGCTGGCACACTTCTGAAAATGTCCAGGTAGTAAATCTTGCCAGCTTTGCAGGCCATATATTGTCTATTGTAGCTACTTAAGCTTGCCATTGATGGGTAAAAGGAGCCACCGACAATGTGTAAAGGAATGAGCATCACTGTGTGCCAATAAAGCTTCGTTTACAAAAATGGGTTGCTGACTGGATTTGGCAAGGGAGGCATAGTTTGCTGATCCCTGTTTTTATTTGGAGACTCTAGAATCATTGGGTGTTTGGACCACAGGTTTTCACATGGGTGGGTGTATAGCACTCAGTATATGCATCATCCCAGATCTACTTGGCTCTGTGTACTCAACCCTCCCTCAGCCAGTTGTTCTGCCATTCTCATGGATAAAGCCTTCACTGCTGCCCTATCACTGCAGAATGTTATTACTTCTATTACTGCTACTACTGTAGAATGAGGAGCTTGGTTTTGCTACTTAAGAACTTGGTGACTCGGGACGCCTGGGTGGTTCAATGGTTTGGGCCTCTGCCTTTAGCTCAGGTCATAATTCCAGGGTCCTGGGATTGAGCCCTGCATCAGATTCTCTGCTCAGCAGGCAGCCTCCCTCCCTCCCTCTCTCTGCCTGCCTCTCTGCCTTGTGATCTCTGTCTGCCAAATAAATAAATAAAATCTTTTAAAAAAAGAAGAACTTGGTGACTCTAGGCAAGTCCCTCCCCATGATGTGCTTATGTTTCCTGGAGTGCTAAGAGAAGAAATACTTTGAGGCAGCACCCAAGTTCAGTGGGAAAGGTGTGATTGATTAGTCATGTCTGCCATGGGCACCCAGATGAGAAAGACGTAACACACTAGCTAATTATCTGTGAACCTGTAACTAGGTGATCTCCAAGGTCCCTTATGGTTCTAAAAAGCTGTAGTTCTGTGTCTGGAAACTTCTTCAGGAACATTCTGAAGATGACACAATCGTGAAAAACATAACCATTTGGAATGGAAGTGTGGCCTCTAACTATAAATTTCATACACACCTGCATTTTTTTGGTTTTATTTATTTATTTATTTATTTATTTATTTTCAGCATAACACTATTCATTATTTATGTATTTATTATTTTTATTTATTTTTAATTTTTATTTTTTCCCAATATATTTATTTTCAGAAAAACAGTATTCATTATTTTTTCACCACACCCAGTGCTCCATGCAAGCCATGCCCTCTATAACACCCACCACCTGGTACCCCAACCTCCTACCCCCCTGCCACTTCAAACCCCTCAGATTGTTTTTCAGAGTCCATAGTCTCTCGTGGTTCACCTCCCCTTCCAATTTCCCCCAACTCCCTTCTCCTCTCTAACACCCCTTGTCCTCCATGATATTTGTTATGCTCCACAAATAAGTGAAACCATATGATAATTGACTCTCTCTGCTTGACTGATTTCACTCAGCATAATCTCTTCCAGTCCCGTCCATATTGCTACAAAAGTTGGGTATTCATCCTTTCTAATGGAGGCATAATACTCCATAGTGTATATGGACCACATCTTCCTTATCCATTCGTCCGTTGTAGGGCATCTTGGTTCTTTCCATAGTTTGGCAACCTGGCCATTGCTGCTATAAACATTGGGGTACAGATGGCCCTTCTTTTCACGACATCTGTATCCTTGGGGTAAATACCCAGGAGTGCAATGTCAGGGTCATAGGGAAGCTCTATTTTTAATTTCTTGAGGAATCTCCACACTGTTCTCCAAAGAGGCTGCACCAACTTGCATTCCCACCAACAGTGTAAGAGGGTTTCCCTTTCTCCACATCCCCTCCAACACATGTTGTTTCCTGTTTTGTTAATTTTGGCCATTCTAACTGGTGTAAGGTGATATATCAATGTGGTTTTAATTTGAATCTCCCTGAGGGCTAATGATGATGAACATTTTTTCATGACACACCTGCATTTTTGAGAAAGAGGAGATGAGGCTCCTGATTCTCTATTCATGATAGACTTGTCTGGAAGACAGTGGGCCATTGGGAAAAAGGAACTAAATCTATAATGTCTTTCACATTAGCCTCATGTTTTAAGCACAGAGCAGGTTCCAACACATACTTTTAAAGTTAGACATCTGTTTATTGAACATTCATTATGTTGATCCAAGGTTTGTTCCTGCTGTCAATCCTGTAATCATCAGTGTCTCATCTTGGGTGAGAGTGCAGAATCAACTAGAAAGAATACATTTGCATGGGAAGTAGTGAGAGAAGGGGCACCCCAGCTCAGGGAAGTGGTGGTAAGCAAAGCCTCAGAGGCAGGAATGAGTCAGAGGACATTAGTGTTATTGGAGAAGTGAATTCATGATGGAGTTTAGCTATCATGATTCTAGTACGGGGGGAAATTGTAAGGAAGTGCAAAATCAGGATGTGGAGTTTGGTCTTGATATCTAAGTAATGGGGCACTGCTGTGTGTTCTTGAGTGTTCTATGGAGGTCAGGAATTATAGATGGAGGGCAGAGGAGAGGTGAAGTGGGCAGGCAGAGGGGCAAGGAAGGAAGATGATGCAAAGATGCAGACATAGAGGATAGAACTTGAGCCTGAAGAATGACATGTAAGGGAAGGAAGGACAGATGTGAGAACTGTATCCAAAGTCAGGCTGTTCTGAAACTTGTGCTTGTTGGCATTTGAAAGGAGACAAGAAGAGGGGAGTCATAGATAACTGCAGAATTCAGAACCTGTGGTCTATGGATGGGGTGCCAGGTAAAACTTGGAGGAGGAACTGGAGAGAAAGGACTCCTCTTTAACCATAATTTTCAATGATGGCAGATATGCCTGCACATTATTTCAGTGGGGAAGGTCAAGGCTAGAGATGAGGAGACACAAGTCATAGACATGGAACGTAATGCATCTAGTTAAAATCTCGGCCAGTGCCAGAATCTCATGGAAGTAGTCTTGACTTCTGGGTATCGATGACTTGGGGGTCTTCCAAAAAGCTCCTACTGCCAAGTAGGGAGAACCTTTATTAGGAAGTTCCTCTAACTAGAATAGTTTTATGATGTTTCAAGACTTAGCAGGCCATGGCAAGGGTGCTGGGCTGCAAACCAGACCTTGATCCTCCCACTGACTTATTGTGTTGTGTCATTTTAAAAAAGGATTTATTTATCTATGAGAGAGAGAGAGAGAGAGAGAAGACAGAAGGAGAGAATCCTCAGGAGAGAATCCTCAAGCAGACTTCGCATTGAGTGCAGAGCCAGACAAAGAGCTTGATCTCATGACACATGAGATCATAACCTGAGCCAAAGCCAAGAGCCAAATGCTTAACCAACAGAGCCACCCAGGTGCCCTGCTGTGTGGCATTTGACAAGCCTTTTAAGCTCTCTGGGTCTCTACCACAGCATCTGAAAAATAACAGGGTGATACTAAGGATTTGCCATAGCTCCAGCATGCCCTGATTCAGAGTGGTTAAAAGTTGAAGACTTGAGAAAAAATAAATGGATGGATTTTCCTGGGAAGAAGGCAGAACCCAGGGCCTTGGGGAGAGTTTGTTAGTAGAGTGAGGCTCAGAAAAAGATGAAACAGCTATATTAGCCAGAGAGAGCCCATGAGCTGAAAGGAGAATGATGTCAAGGTACCAACTTGCCAACGAAAAGGAGTGTTGGAAAGAATGATTCTTGTCTTACTAATTTTCCAGGGGCTGGGAGGGAATCTCTGGGAGATGGCAATGGATATGGTTCTCAGGAGGAGGTGTTATAACTCGAAGTGAGGTTCAGGATCCAGTGGAAGTTTGATTGGGGTGAGTGGGCATTGGTTTATCAGTGGAAAATCTTGAGGTTTAAAATTGCAGTTACATTTGCATAGGTATAACTAATGGGAGAAAGAAAAGTATTTCAGTTGGAGATAGGAACAGAAACTCAGTTAACAGAAACTCAATTAATACAACTCTAAGGTTGTATTAATAGAGGTAAAAATTCCACCTTGAGGGAAGTGAGTGTTAATGTTACTGCTGTGCCTTGTGCTGTGTTTCGGCTCACTTGCTTTAAGAAGGACAGGGACAGAGAGAAGATCTGTATGAGGGTTGTGATGAAAGAAAGGCTGGATGCCTTTGGGAAGAGAAGATTTTAGGGGAGTAGTGGGAGCTGCCTCTAAACATCCATGGGGCAGAGAGAGCACTTGAAAGACAGCCCCTCCCTGCCCTTTCTACTTTTATTGCAGATAGAGCCGTTTCCGAAGGGTGCTTTGGATTTCAGGATTCACTTTCCTTGGTTTTCCTTCCTGAACCAGCTCTGCTTCTGCCATCCGCCGGGTCACCTGCAGCAAGAGATGTGGTCAGATTGGGTCTGAGTCCCTAGGGGAACTGGTGTGGTGGGCATATAAGGAGAAGGTTGGGGAACAAGGGAGGTGGGTTTCCATGTCCTAAAGTGGGAGACTTTATTGCCTCATCCTATGCCATAATCTTTATCAAATCATTGTTTGGACATTTTTGTTATGTTTTTTCTAATCCACCATAAAAGCATATAATCATTAAAAGGAAAAAAAGTTTGCTCAACCCATGATTAAACCTATGGGTTTTTTAAAATAGAAATTTTTCTGTATTTCATCTAAATTATCTCAAATACTCTGATGTTTAGAATTTCCTGCTTTGGAAACTCATCGCTAGGAGATGGGTATCTTAGTTTCTGTGTTGGGACCTAGGTTGGATTTGGGGCTGGGGGCAGGAGAGGGGGAAAGCACAGGTTTGGAAGAGGCTCAGCCTACCTGCTTGGTCTGGGTGAGGGTTCCAGGTACCTTGTCCCAACTCACCTCTGTCAGAAGCTCCAGGATGGGTCCTTTCCTCTCTGTGAACACATCAACCAGGGTCTGGATGAAGCAGGAGCCTTCTTTGTCGTGTCTGTATGAGATGTACCCTAAGGAATTCAGAGAAGAGGGCTCAGGAGACCTCCAACGGGAGTGAGAAGATTGGCAAGAGGCTGTGGAAGAGGGTGTGTCCTGGAGGAGCCCAGGGGTCAAGGGTTAGGAATGGTGTGCGAGGAGGAGGAGCAGGAGGTCAGCCTCTGTCAGCTGGGAGCTCATACCCTCCACGGTTGAGTAGACGTGGAGGATGTCTGTGTATGTCGGGATGGTCTCGGGACTGTCCTTTGTGATCATTACAATATCACCTCCACTTACTGTTTCACCAGGGTCTCTTTGTTCTGAAATGTCAAGAAGAGGAAAAGGCAAAGTCAGAGAGAAAGATGGGGATGGGAGGTCACCATGAGACAGACTGGCACATCAAGGCTTAACTGGGGCTCTGGATCTAGGGTTAGGTTGGATTAGGAATACAAATGCCATGTTCTTGGCTTTGTCCCCACCTCCTCGACAGGCCTGCACGATGTACACCTTAGGCTTGGCTCTCAGGGCCCGGCAGTTCTTGTTGTTCAGAACCTCGAAAAGGTTTTCCAGTTCCACCATTTGTCCGTCCTCCCCCTTGAGTTGACCTTCTAACCCATGTGCCATGAGCACCACAAAAGCACAGCTGATGGGGTCATCCCGAGCATCCATGGCCTGCTGAAAATTGTCCAGCTCTTCCTGGAATTGCTGGAGTGAGAGGAATGACCAGACTTAGGGGTGGCCCCAGAGCTCACCAACTGGTCCAGCCCTTTCCCTCATTGGCCTGGGACTGGAAGTACAATACCTGGGCGGTGGGGTCTCTCTTCATGGTACTCTCAAATCCCAGCTGCTGGAACATGCGTTCCAGAGCATCCAGGTCTGCCTCTGAACCTTCCCGGGCTTTGGTGACGCACAGTGTCAGGGCTAAGCGGGCGCCTGACATGTCATATACCTCCTGGGCCAAGAGTTGACAAAAATCATCAGAAGGATGAGGAAGTCAAGGAGAGGCAGAGGATGTGGTCCAAAGAGGTGTGGGGGTTGGGTGGCTGGGTAAAATACAGGATGCTCAGTTACATTCAAATTTCGAATAAAAATAAGTGTTTTTTTGGTATGAGTATATCCCAAATATAGCATGGGTTATATTTACACTATAAGATTACTTGACAATGCGAAATGCAAATTTGAGTGGGCATCCTTTATTTTTATTTGCCAAATCTGGTCACTTAACCTGGGATCTGGCTCTGTGTGAACTTGGGCAAGTCACTGCTCCCATCTGAGTCTCAGTTTTCAAACATAGACAATGAGTGTATTTATGGGGGATTGTGAAAGTCCCTTCTAGCTACCACACTGGTGGCTTTGGCTTTCTCTCTGTCCTTCCCAAGAGTCTTATGAGCATCACTCCTTCTTATAAAGAGGTCTCAAAATTTCTGAGGCCAATACTGAGATCCCACTTTGTTCTGTCTGAGGAAGAAGAATATTGGGACCAAAATTTCTTTTCTTATCTTCAGTATCAACCAAAGTGATAAGAATTTGTGAAGACAGATACACCAGGGCCCCCCGCCCCAACTTGGTTTCCATCTCTGTTTTTTTTCTCCATCTGAATGATCACAGAGCACCTTCTAGCTCTGAACCCACATCATGATTTTCACCCTCTCCATTATCTCTGAAGCATTAAGCTCCTCACCTTCTCTCTATCCAGGTGCTCCCACCCCTCTCCCCCAAACTGCACCCAGCCCACCTCCTCCAAAGGCCGAGGATTGCTCATGTTTCCTCTGATTCTCAGTCCGGTTCTCAGCACTCTTGGCTGATCCTGGGGGTCAAGAGAAGATAGATTGAAGGTCTCCGAGGGAAGGCAGAGGGGCTCAGGGAACAGACTAGTTTGTCTATCCAGGTTTTTGTGACTAAATAGAAACCTAGTGGTGGGAACTTGGTTCATGGTCAGACCTGGGTAAGAGATGAGTCCATGAAGCATGGCTTCTCTAGTGTGACACTCCAGTGGTGACTTCCATCCTTGGATGCTCCCAGAACTCTTGCTAGGCCCACCCTAAAAATCCCATCCCCCTGGATTTTTTCCTATCCCTTTCTCAGGACACTTACCAGCTTGTGATAGGCTGGAATTCCACCCCCATCAAAGGACCTGGACTGATGAAGGGGAAAACAGCCCCATGTACTCCCCTATGCTGCTCAAGAACTGACTGACTGGGGAGACTTCCAACAGGGAGATGCTCTGGGATTGGGCTTAAAAGGACTATGTCATCAAAGTGGGGAACACTGTTTTGGAACTGTCCCAGTGTGTCTCTAATCCAAATGGATCAATCCACCTCCCTCACTCTGCCTTGAGCCTGACCATCTGTCTGAATTCTTCGTTCTCATTTATGAGTTCAGTTTTACTCTCTGACTGAACAAAATGACTTCTGTCATATTATTGGTATTCTCTCATCTCCTTGCCTTTTCTTATACTTTCCCTTCAGTCTGGAATGTGTCTCTACTAGAGAAGACCCTTCTCTGTGAATTTGGATGCCATAAGGTCTGCTATGCCTTCCCCCTGCCATCTACTCATCCATCCTTCTATCTATCTATCTATCTATCCGTCCATCCATCCATGCACCCATCCTATCTATCTATCTATCTATCTATCTATCTATCTATCTATCCGTCCATCCATCCATGCACCCATCCTATCTATCTATCTATCTATCATCTATCTATCTATCCATCCATCCAGCAAATATTTTCTGGGTGCCTATTATTTGCCAGCCACTGGGAATAGACTGTGTAAGACAGACGTGCTTCCTCCCCTCGTGTAGTTCTAGTCTATGACAGAAATGAATATTAAATTTCTCTTGTTCTCAGGGTGTCTAGATGTACACCCTGAGTGTGTGACTCTCAGTGGAGTGTGTGACTCTTGATCTTGAGGTTGTAATTTCAAGCCCCATGTTGGATGTAGAAATTACTTAAAAATAAAATCTTAAAAAAACTCTTTTGTTCTCTCTTACACACACACACAGACACAGACACAGACACACACACACACACAGACACAGACACACACACACACAGACACAGACACACACACACACACACACACACACACACAGGAGCCAGTGTAGTAAGGAAAGAGGACTCAAACACTGTGAGAAAGAAAGTGAAAGGGGCATGGTTTTTGGGGCCAAATAAATTAGAATCAAGTCTTGCCCCTGCCCCTTCCTAGCTGTGTAAACTTGCATATCTTATTCTCCTCTCCAACTCAGTTTTCCCATCTGATAAGGACCTTAAAGGAACACTAGATGCCTTACAGCAATGGCACAACAAGGGAGATTTTATGATCCCTGTTAACCCACTGGAAGTTGCCTCTCCATTCTTCAGACTGTCAGAGCCGTGCATGTTTATACTTGTGTGACAGTAGTGCTTTTGGTTCTTATTCTAGTGGCTGAACTGGAAGCTCAGTTTTTAGGACGGAAAGCCTAATTTCTTTATCTCTGTTTCCATCAGGGTCACCAGAGTGGGAATGGGCACCGAGGTGGTAGCTGAGGAAATCTGTCTTATTTGTAAGCAAATAATAAACAAATGAACAAATAAAGAAAGGATGGGTAGATGGATGAATGGATGGATAGAACTGTCTTTAGTTCTGCCAAAACTGGCCAGAGCATCCATTCATGCAGGGAGAGGGAGAGAATAAGAAAGAGAGAGGAGAGAAGAAAAGAGGAGAAGAGAGGAGAGGAGAGGAGAGAGAGAGAGAGAGAGAGCGAGCTAGTACCTGCCAAATCACTTACTGACTCTAGAGATGGCTGCTCCTTAAAGTCAGTCCAAGTCTTGCCTCTCTGCTAGCTGCCAACTGGGCTAGGCACCGAGGAGGGGGTCAAGTCCACCTGCTGACCTTGGAGATGGGGCTGACAGCGTTTCTGCTGAGAGACCTGTGTATAAATTGGCCAGCACAGCCATCTGTCCCTTTATTGCAAGCGAGTTTTCTGTCACTCAAGAAACCTCATGGTGGGAGGGACACACCCTTGGCAGAGACTTGGTGAGGAGATGGAACCAAACGCCCATGAAATGAGTCATGGCAAAGTTTAACCAACACTCCCCTGGCTAAGGAGGCTGAGGCAGAGTATTCAAATCAACTGGGGCTTTTATGCCAGCCCACCCACAAAGCAACACTTGGGTCCAGCTCTTCTGGCTACCATCAATCCATTCATTTCTATCATTATGCCCTCTTCCATCCCTTCTACATGCAACTGGGCAGATAATACCAACTTCACTTATTACTTCATCAAGTGTTCAACAGTCCCAAGAGCTCAGCATTGTAGCTTCCAGTTTGCAGACGAGGGAACTGAGACTCATAGAAGTGAAATGACTGCCCTAGGTCACCCAACTAATGACTGGCACAATTAGTATTCAGCAACAGTGGGTCTGGTCCATCTGCATGATCAGATGCAACTGCTATCTTCTCTTCCTCATGACCTTCCTCCTAGGTTCTCTTTCAGCCTTAATTTCAGTTCACTTTATTTTATGCTTTGCTAGCAGATTTAAAGAGATATAATTCACATAACTATACAATTCACCCATTGAATATGTATAATCCAATGGTTTTTACTATATTCAATGCTGTGCAATCACCACCACTGCCTATTTTAGAACATTTTCATCACCTCAAAAAAAGAACCCTGCACCCTTTAGTTATTGCCCCCAATCTTTCTCCACAACCCTCAGCAACCAGTGATTTGTTTTCTGTCTTTGTAGATCTTCTTGTTCTGGACATTCCACATGAATGAGATATGTGGTTTTTTTTTTGTGTTTTGTTTCTTTCACTTAGCATTTCTTTAGGTTTTATACATGTTATGACATGTGCCAGTTATGGAATGAATAACATTCCATTCTATGAATATACCTCATTTTGTTTATCTGTTCATCAATTAATGGGTATGTGGGCTGTTTTCACCTTTTGCCTAGTATTAGTGATTTTGCTATAAGCATTAGTATGTATATAAGTCTTAGTGTGGCTGTATGTTTTTATTTCTCTTGGGTTTATATCTAGGAGTGGAATATTCAAACAATACTGAAATGTATTCAGCAAAACCAGAACATTCAATTAAATGCTGCAGCCATCATGGAAAACATATGGTTGTTCCTCAAAAAAATAAATGTAGAATTACCGTTTGATACAACAATTCCAGTTTTGTGTATATACACAAAATAATTGGAAACAGAATTTTAAACAGATATTTGTACACCAGTGTGCACCAGTGTTCAACAGCACCATTTTTTGCGATAGCCAAAAAAAGGAAATAACTCAAATGTTCGCCAGAGGATGAATGGATAGAAAAAATGTGGTGCATCCATTCAATGGGGTCTTGCTTAGCCTTAAAAAGGAAGGACATTCTGTGTGGAAGGAACCAAGATGCCCTTCAATGGACGAATGGATAAGGAAGATGTGGTCCATATACACTATGGAGTATTGTGCCTCCATCAGAAAGGATGAATACCCAACTTTTGTAGCAAGATGGACGGGACTGGAAGAGATTATGCTGAGTGAAATAAGTCAAGCAGAGAGAGTCAATTATCATATGGTTTCACTTATTTGTGGAGCATAACAAATAGCATGGAGGACAAGGGGCATTAGAGAGGAGAAGGGAGTTGGGGTAAATTGGAAGGGGAGGTGAACCATGAGATACTATGGACTCTGAAAAACAATCTGAGGGGTTTGAAGTGGTGGGGGGGTGGGAGGTTGGGGTACCAGGTGGTGGGTATTATAGAGGGCACGGCTTGCATGGAGCACTGGGTGTGGTGCAAAAATAATGAATACTGTTATGCTGAAAATAAATAAAAAAAAATAAAAAAAGGAAGGACATTCTGACACAGGCTACAACATGGGTGAAACTTGAAGACATTATTCTAAGTGGAATAAGCCAGACCAAAAAGAAGGACAAATACTGTCTGATTCCACTTACTTTTAAAAGAGATTTTTAAAAAAATTATTAGAGAGAGAGAGAGAGAGAGCGAGCGCACGAGCGCATTATAAGGGGAGTGGCAGGCAGAGGGAGAGGGAGAAGCAGGCTCCTTGCTGAGCAGCAAGCCTGGTTCAGGGTTCTATCCCAGGATTCTGGGATCATGACCTGAGGCAAAGGCAGACGCTTAACCAACTGAGCCACCCAGGTGCCCCTATGTGATTCCACTTACATGAAATTCCTAGAGTAGCAAATTCACAGCTGGAGAAAGAATGGTGGGCACCAGGGGCCTGGGGACTAGGAGTAGGGAGTTAGTGTTAACATGGACAGAGTTTCAGTTTTGCCAGATGAAAAAATTCTGGAGATGGATGGTGGTGACAACTGCACAACTATGTGAATATACTTAATGCCACTAAACTGCACACTTAAAAATGGTTAAAATGGTGAGTTTTATGTTATGTGTATCTTACCACAATAACAAATATAAAAAAAAACCTGAAACACTCTCATGCTCCTGTTTGTTCCTTTTGTTTCAAGATAATGCAGCACCAGATTGGGTAGTTTTTCTCCAAATCCCCATTCTGCCTTGATTTATATACTTACAGCTGTTTGTTATATACATGTTGGCTCATTTCACCAAATCGTTTTGTTACTTGCTTTGTTCACTTAATTATATGTCTGGGTCATCTTTCCACGTCACTCCAGTCATTTTTGGTTTTCTTTAAAAAATTTTTTTCATTAAGGGGCACCTGGGGGAGCTCAGTGAGGTAAGCATCTTCCTTTGGCTTAGGTCTTGATCTTGGGGTCCTGGGATAGAGTGCCATGTCAGGCTCCCTGCTCAGTGGGGAATCTGCTTTTCCCTCTCCTTTTGGCTCTACCCCTGCTTATGTGCTTTCTCTTTCTGTCAAATAAATAAATGAAATTTTTATTATTAACATATAATGTATTATTTGTTTTATGGTACAGGTCTGTGATTCATCAGTCTTACACAATGCCCAGTGCTTACCACAAAATATACCTTCCCCAATGTCCATCAAATAATTACAATCTTTGAAATTTTTTTCTTTGAAGAATAAACTATATGCAGAAAAGAGCACAAATAAAAAATGTGCATGCAACTCGATGAATTTTCACACATTGAACACACGAGGACCTTGTAACCAGGACCCAATCAAGGAAAAGAATGTGAACAGCTCCCCACTCTGGATTTCCTGTCCTGCTTCCTCTCTTGTCACTACCCTGCTCTTGCCTTCCCCAAACACTATCTTGATATAGAACACTATAGATTAACTTCTGCTTTTGGGACTTTATATAAATGGAATCACACGATATATTCTCTTTGGATCTGGCTTCTTCTCAATGACAAAGAGAAAATCCTGAAAGAAGCTTGGGACAAGAGGTCTATAACATACAATGGTAGAAATATTAGATTGGCAGCAGACATATCCACAGAGACCTGGCAGAAAAAACTGGCACGATATATTCAGAGCAGTAAATGAGAAAAATATGCAGCCAAGAATGTTATATTCAGCTTGGCTGTCATTGAAAAGAGAAGGAGAGATAAAAAGCTTCTAGGACAAACAAAAACTAAAGAATTTGCAAACACCAAACCAGCCCTACAGGGAATATTGAAAGGGGTCCTCTAAGTAGAGAGAGCCTAAAAGTAACAGACCAGAAAGGAACAAAGACAATATACAGTACAGTCACCTTATAGGCAATACAATGTCACTAAATTCATATCCTTCAATAGTTACCCTGAATGTAAATGGACTAAGTGCCCCAATCAAGAGACACAGGGCATCAGAATAGATTAAAAAGCAAGACCCATCAATATGCTGTCTGCAAGAAACTCATTTTAGACCCAAAGACACCTCCAGATTTAAAGTGAGGGGATGGAAAACAATTTACCATGCTAACAGACATCAAAGAAAGCTGGGATAGCAATTCTTATATCAGATAAATTAAATTTTAAGCCAAAGACTATAATAAGAGATGAGGAAGGACACTATATCATACTTAAAGGGCCTATCCCACAAGAAGATCTAACAATTTTAAGTATCTATGCCCCTAACACGGGAGCAGCCAATTATATAAACCAATTAATAACAAAATCAAAGAAACACATCGACAATAATACAATAATAGTAGGGGACTTTAACACTCCCCTCACTGAAATGGAAAGATCATCTAAGCAAAAGATCAACAAGGAAATAAAGGCTTTAAATTCATCTGGCTTTACGTTCATTGTTGCCAGATGGATCTGTTTCTCTGTGTGTCCAGGGTCATGTGTGGTTTGGTTTGGTGCATTTGAAGGGGTCGTGTACCGTTCTGTTGAAGAATTCCTATGACCTTTATCTGTTGTGATGGTTCTTACTCTCCATCTGTGTGTCTAACAACTAGTCAATTTTGTAAAAACAAGACGAAGCCATTTGTACTTTTCACTTTTCAACTAGTTGTTTTGTCCTTGTATGCATTAAAAAAATCTAAGACAAACCACAAAAATTGGCTTGATGTATGCATCATGCTTTTAGCTCATATGCTAAAGAATGATTGCTTTCATTTAAGAATTTCAAGCAACAGTTACCTGCATGTCTAAAAATAAACTGTTGGCAAAAGTAAAAAAAAATTCATCTGGTTTTATTTACTCCAACATTATGTTTGTGAAATTCAATCTTTTTTGCATGTGGCTGGAGATCCTCAATCTTATTGCTTTATAAGAGTATTTTTCTTTCTTCATTATTCTCTCCTCACAAGAAGCCATTTTAGACATTTTTCATAATTGTCCCTCCATGAACTTGAATACCACAGATATACTGTTTATCTATCTATGTGTCTATCACATATATACCTATTTCTATCTATATCTCTATATTGTATTTATATCTGTATTTTTTTCTCCTAAGTCACTTTGCTCCTATGGGGGTAAAATATTGCTCTCACTGAGGATGCATATTTTATAGCATTCTGCTTATTTATCCAACTTGTTATTAATGGACATTTGGGTAGTTTCTGTTTTGTTTTTCTTTAAGATTATGAGCCGTGTTGCTATGTACATCTAGCATATGCATTTTTTTGGTATGTGCCTTTTAATAAACATATGTACACATTTCTATTGGGTATACACTTATAAGTGAAAGTGCTGGATAATAGAGAATACATACGTATAACTTCAGTAGTCCTTGCCAGATCATTTCCTAAAGGGTTGTACCACTTTTCACCCTCCCATTAGCAGTCCCCAAGGGTTCCAAATCCAAGCCAACACTTGGTATTTTCTTTCTTTTTTTTTTTTAGATTTTTTTCTTTATTTCTCTGACAGAGATCACAAGTAGGCAGAGAGGCAGGCAGAGAGAGAGGAGGAAGCAGGCTCCCTGCAGAGCAGAGAGCCCGATGCGGGGCTTGATCCCAGGACCCTGGGATCACGACCCGAGCTGAAGGCAGAGGCTCAACCCACTGAGCCACCCAGGCGCCCCAACACTTGGTATTTTCTTTTTTCTTCTTCTTTTTTTTCATTTTAGCCACTCCAGTGCATATGTTGCATCATTGGTTTTATAAATTGCACAATATCCTATAGAATAGATGGGCAGTAATTTTTTAAGTAATTTCCTGGATGATTGGTCATTCTAGTGTTTCTAGTTTTTTTTTCTTTTTTGCCAAGGCAAATAACCTTGCTATTTGACATGAACAACCTCTCCAGGCATAAGATTGAGTTTTTTCTGAAGGAGAAGTTCCTACAGGTGGAATTACTGGTTTAAAGGGCATAAAACTTCAAAAATATTGCTAAATTTTGGCTGCTAGTTTGCCTTCTCAAAGGGCTTTAACAATTTGCTTTCCATCTCAAACAATATATGAGAGTGTGTCCATATCCCTGCGTCATCAACAATATAAGATAGTCCTATAAGCTTCAGTTTCCTCTTACAAGAAATGAAGACCTACTTTCTAGGACTGTTGAGAGATTCAGAGATAGCCTATATGTAAAACACTCAGCAATGTTCCTTCTTGGCATATAGGAGGATGCTATGTTTTCTTCTTTTCTATCATCCCCTCTTCCTCTTCCTCTTCCTGGTTCTTCTCCTTCTTCACTTAATTTATTCAACAAATATTTATTGGGTATTCTATCTGATCCCAGGCCAATTTTGGTAAATAAAACTCAGTAGTCTTTGTCTTTGTGAAGATTATAATCTTATCTTCATTGTCACAATAGCATCCACAGATCTTGCAAAATTCCTCATCCCTAGCCCTGTCATAAATATTAATTACAGAATATGTCCCAATCATGAGCTTTCTGTGCAAGGGTAGGGCTTGGGGGCTTTGCAAATCATGTAGGGAAGCATCCCCTCCCATGTTTCTTCACAATGACCCAGGTAAGGTTTGGCTATTCCAAAAGGGAATAGGACAACACACCTGGGAATACATGGAATCATCTACAGAAGTGACCTGGGAGTTATGCCATTGCCTTGTTCTGTGATGGTGTAAAAAGCACACATTGTTCATTGGAAGAGAAATGAAAACCAGGGAAAGACCTTATCAAACAGGACCCAACATCCCATCCTCATCTCAGACCAAACATTTTAGTTGAGCTATACTTCTGCCACCTTTTGGCTTCTTGAAATCTCATTCTTTATAGAGTCTGGTGAAAGAAGACTGGGGGATCTTAGAGGAAAGAATTGAGAATGTGGGTGTTTGCAATGATGTGCTGGAAAATGTTTAATAACTGGGTGTTCTAAACAAACAAGTAAGCAAGCAAGCAAAGAAAAAACACAAAGCAAAAAAAAATAGGAAGTCGTGATTTTCAGTGCTTATGAATTTCCATCATGTAAATATTCCCATGGTGGCTGATTTCAAGTTATCAACACAGCATCACTGAATATGGAGCTGGGAAGATCTGGTTTCAGCCCACCACTGAGTGCCTTAGAGAGACTCCGTAAGAGGGCCCAGTTCCCCGAATTTCCATTGACTGATGAATGGATAAAGAAGTTGTGGTATACATATATAATGGAAACTTGCCATTTGGAATAATGTGGATGGAGCTAGAGTGTGTTATGCTAAGGGAAATAAGTCAACCAGAGAAAGACAAATACCCTATGATTTCACTCATATGTGATTTTAAGAAACAAAGAAGATGAGCATAGGAGAAGGAGAAAAAAGGGAGAGAGGAAAGCAAGCCAAAAGACACTCTTAATGATAGAGAATAAACTGAGGCTTCCTGGAGGGAAGGTGGGTAGGGGTTGGGTTAAACAGGTGATGGGCATTAGGGAGGGCACATGTAATGAACCCTGAGTGTTATGTGTAAGTGATGAATCACTAAATTATACTCCTGAAACCAGTATTCCACTATATATTAACTGACCAGAATTTATTTATTTTTATTTTTTGATGCAGTGTTCCAAGATTCATTGTTTATGTACACACCCAGCACTCCATGCAATATGTGCCCTCCTTAATACCCACCACCAGGCTCACCCACCCCCCCCACTCTCCTCCACTCTAAAACCCTCAGTTTGTTTCTTGGAGTCCACAGTATCTCATGGTTCATCTCTCCCTCCAATTTTTCCCAATTCACTTTTCCTTTCCTTCTCCTAATGTCCTCCGTGTTATTCCTTATGCTCCATGAGTAAGTGAAACCATGTGATAATTGACTTTCTCTGCTTGAGTTATTTCACCCAGCATAATCTCCAGTCCCATCCATGTTGATGCAAAAGTTGGGTATTCATCCTTTCTGATGACTGAGTAATATTCCATTGTATATGTGGACTATATCTTTATCCACTCATCTGTTGAAGGGCATCTCACCTCTTTCCACAGTTTGGCAATTGTGGCCATTGCTGCTATGAACATTGGGGTACAGATGGCCCTTCTTTTCACTACATCTCTGTCTTTGGGGTAAAAAGCCAGTAGTGAAATTGCTCGGTTATAGGGCAGCCCTATTTTTAATTTTTTTTGAGGAATCTCCACACTGTTCTCCAAAGTGGCTGCACCAACTTGGATTCCCACCAACAGTGTAAGAGGGTTCCCCTTTCTCCTCATCCTCTCCAGCACTTGTTTCCTTCCTTGTTAATCTTTGCCATTCTAGTTGGTGTAAGGTGGTATCTCAATGTGGCTTTGATTTGAATTTCCATGATGGATAATGATGATGAACATATTTTCATGTAAACTGATGAGGATTTAAATAAAAATTTGAAGAAGGAAAAAACAAAGGAGGATCCAGCTCATATGGCCAGGATTGAAAAGCATATGTTCTGAGGCACCCCTTCTTCATAGAAGCAGGTGGATCCAGTCCTGGGGGGTGAGGCCATGTCATTTAGAGTTAGGTAGGTGCATAAGAAGGAAGAGATGGATAGATGAATGCTCTGGGATGTCCAGTTGTCTCCTGAAATGAGGAATGGCAGACATAGACATAGTTCCTCATCAATTCCTCATCAGTATACCAATGACGAGACTTAAGAAGGTCCTAGTTTCTTTGATAAGATATACATATTTACACAGTATCAGTGTGCAAAAGAAGGATGTGTCGCTATGGGCCTTGGTAACTCTGAGTTATTTAATCAACTAGTTAAATTAATTATATTAATCAGAGTTATCCAACAATTAGTTATCCATAGGAAAACAACCTGGTGTAAAGACTCTGTGAAGGGATGCATGCCTAAAGGTTGTAGGCTTGCAGGATGGCTTCCCAGAGGAACTGGCATTTCAGCCAATACCTGAGGAATGAATAAGTGTTTTCTAAGGTGGACATATGGGAGAAGCAGCTCAGGCAGAGGGAACCTAACATGGGAAATAGCAGAGGTAAAGGAGACGACTTGGTGGCTTCAAGGTACCATGATTTCTCCCATGTCACTGGAGTATCAAGTGTAGAACATGGCGGTGGTGAGACGTGAGTCCAGGTAGTAAGTCCAGGAAGGGATGGGGTAATTAATGGGTGTGAATACACTCTAGGGAGTCTGGAACTTGTTGGGTTAGGGGGAGACCGATCAGACCAGAACTTACGGGTTTTCTGGGCTGTGGGGATTTCAGTACTTTAAACTGCAAAATGAGTTGGTCCCCTATTAGATAGGGAGCCATTGAGTAATTCTTAGCCGGAGAGTGATAACCACTTCTTTTGGTTGTTAAAAGACCAATTGATTGTCTTGAATTGATAAATTGATAAATTGGTTGTCTTCAATTGGTAAAATGGTTTCTGTAGGAGGACATCTCTGAATCCTCCCTGGACCAGGTCACATCCCAATTTCCATGGCTCCATCCACTTCTCCTGGGCATTTATATTGGTCTTATAATGATGCCAGTTTGATGTCTGTCCTCCCCAGGAGACAATCTGGCGAATGAGAGAGTGAGACATCCAAGTAGCTTTTACTCAGCATCCAGCATGGCTCATAGAAATGTTCAATAAATGTCTGTGAATTGACTGAGAGTGCCTAGCATTGTCAGAATTGACCATCATGTTCCATAGTCCTCCAGGCATAAACTTGGAATAATACCACCTCCCTCATCTAGACTGTAGTATGAAAACATCTAATATAAGACTTGGGGTGAGGGGCCCAAGAGTAGTTGTTCAAGAAATCTTTGTGGAGTGTGAATCAGAATGGTAAGGAGGAAAAGGTGAGTCACCATGGACTGGTGTAACTGTTAGTTAATTAATCACTTAATTAAATTGATGAATTGTATTTATATTTACTAATTTAATAGTGCTCTAATTTTATTATTTGATGATATTGTTTTATTTTATGATGGTGAGCTGTCAGCATGGATTTCTCATGGGGATTTAGAGAATCTGTAGGCAGAGTTTAGGGTGACAAAAGGTGTGATGGTGGTACATCAGGCTGTGGGACCCCTGAGGAGACCCCTGGCCTGGCTCAGCACAGGGGGTAGGGCTGAGCTGTCCCCACACTGCATTCCCATTCTGGGTTGGGTGTCAGGCAAATCAAAGCCTTTCTTAGCTGGAATTGCCTCACTTGTTAATACCTACTTGGAGAACTGTTCCAAGGAAGAAATAAAACAACTTCCGGAAAGTGACCAAATGTCATCTGGCCACTGGGCAGACACTGGGTTTGAACCTGTTTTTGGAGCACTGGATACACAGCCTTCAGGGTTTATTTTTTTAATTTTTTTTATTTTTCCAATTTATTTATTTTCAGAAAAACAGTATTCATTATTTTTTTTCCCAATTTATTTATTTTCAGAAAAACAGTATTCATTATTTTTTCACCACACCCAGTGCTCCATGCAAGCTGTGCCCTCTATAATACCCACCACCTGGTACCCCAACCTCCCACCCCCCCCGCCACTTCAAACCCCTCAGATTGTTTTTCAGAGTCCATAGTCTCTCATGGTTCATCTCCCCTTCCAATTTACCCAAAAGCACATACCCTCCCCAATGTCCATAACCCTACCCCCCTTCTCCCAACCCCCCTCCCCCCAGCAACCCACAGTTTGTTTCGTGAGATTAAGAGTCACTCATCCCTTCCTGATCAAAACCCTTCAAAGTGTAGGGATAGAGGGCACATACCTCAATATCATCAAAGCCATCTATGAAAAACCCACTGCAAATATCATTCTCAATGGAGAAAAACTGAAAGCTTTTCCACTAAGGTCAGGAACATGGCAGGGATGTCCATTATCACCACTGCTATTCAACATAGTACTAGAAGTCCTAGCCTCAGCAATCAGACAACAAAAGGAAATTAAAGGCCTTCAGGGTTTATATACTAAGGCAACAGTTCTCCATGGCTGCATCCTGCAATTACTTAGGAAGCTTCCAATTTAACTGATCAAGGTGGGTCTTGATATTGGGCTTTTTTTTTTTTTTGAGAGAGAAAGAGAGCGTGTATGCATACACATTTGCACATTCCCCCATGGGAATGGGGGCACAGAGGGAGAAGGAGAGAGAGAATCTTAAGCCGGGCATTGAGCCAGACATGGGGTTCGATTTCCCCACCCTGAGATCATGACCTAAGTCAAAATCAAGAGTCAGACACTTAACCTACTGAGCCACGCAGTCATCCTTTGACATCAATATTTTTGAAAAGGAACCCAGGTGAATCGAAAGTGTTACAAGGTTGAAAACCATTGGTTTTGTGGGAAGGGTCAGATAATAACTGAACAAATTAATAAATAAGATAATTTGGATGGTGACCCATGTTTAAAATGGAAGTAGACCAGATAGAGTGACCAAGAAGGACTACACATGGGGACAGAATAGTTAGGGAGGATCTCGGAGGAGATGACACTTGAGCCAGTCCTGGGAGCTGGATGTGCTTCATTCACACGACCCCTTCCTCTTTCCCTTACACTCCTGCTTCTCCAGCACGGCGACACATTGACACCTCTGAGCATCTCTTGCCCCCATTCCCAGAGAGCTGATTTAGTGGGGCTCAGGACACATATATCATAATATTTATCATTGTAACCACTTTATTTTTAAAATCTTTTTTGGGGGGCGTCTGGGTGGCTCCATTGGTAAAGGGTGCAAATCTTGATCTCAGCTCAGGTCTTGATCTTGGGGTCCTGAGTTCAAGTCCACGTTGAGGTTGAGCTCTATGCTGGGAGGGGATCCTACTTAAAGAAAAATACTTCTTTTTTTTGCAGCAGGGTTATAGGTTATTAATTTTTTAAAAAATATTTATTTATTTTATATATTATATATGTAATATATTATAATATATAATATTTATAATATATAATTAATATATATTATATTTATATATAATCATATATAATATATAATATATTATATATGTATAAAATAAAAATATATAAAATATATAAAAATATATATTTATATTATATAAATATATAAAATAAAAATATAATATATAAAAATATAAAATAAATAAAAAATATATTTTAATAAATTAATTTATTTATTTTCAGAAATACAGTATTCATTATTTTTTCACCACACCCAGTGCTCCATGCAATCCGTGCCCTCCATAATACCCACCACCATGTACCCCAACCTCCCACCCGCCCGCCACTTCAAACCCCTCAGATTGTTTTTCGGAGTCCATAGTCTCTCATTAATAACCTATAACCCTGCTGCAAAAAAAAGAAAGATTATATATATATATATATATATATATATATTATATATATATATATAGAGAGAGAGAGAGAGAATGAGAGTGAGAACAAGCAGGGGAATGGCAGGCAGAGGGAGAAGCAGTTTCCCAGAAGAGCAAGGACTCTGATGCAGGACTTGATCCCAGGACCCTGGGATCATGACCTGAGCTGAAGGCAGATGCTTAACCAACTGAGCCACCCAGGCATCCTTTGGTTATTAATTTCTTAAATTTTTTATTGTAACCATTTAAAAATATAAAAATATAATTCAGTAGTGTTGAGTACATTTGAAATGTTGTGGGACCATCACTTCTAATTCTAGAACATTTTCATCACCCCAAATTGAAACCCCCCGCCCAATAAGCAGTTCATTCTCCCTTTCTCCCAGCTTTTGCAACTGTTACTCTGAATTAATTCTGTCTCTATAAATCTGCCTATTCTTTTTTTTCAATTTATTTATTTTTAGAAAAACAGTATTCATTATTTTTTCACCACACCCAGTGCTCTATGCAATCCGTGCCCTCTATAATACCCACCACCTGGTACCCCAACCTCCCACCCCCCCGCCACTTCAAACCCCTCAGATTGTTTTTCAGAGTCCATAGTCTCTCGTGGTTCACCTCCCCATCCAATTTACCCCAATTCCCTTCTCCTCTCTAACACCCCTTGTCCTCCATGATATTTGTTATGTTCCACAAATAAGTGAAACCATATGATAATTAACTCTCTCTGCTTGACTTATTTCACTCAGCATAATCTCTTCCAGTCCCGTCCATGTTGCTACAAAAGTTGGGTATTCATCCTTTCTGATGGAGGCATTATACTCCATAGTGTATATGGACCACATCTTCCTTATCCATTCGTCCGTTGAAGGGCATCTTGGTTCTTTCCATAGTTTGGTGACTGTGGCCATTGCTGCTATAAACATTGGGGTACAGATGGCCCTTCTTTTCACAACATCTGTATCTTTGGGGTAAATACCCAAGAGTGCAATTAAATCTGCCTATTCTTATCCATAATGGCCAAAAGGTGGAGTAACCCCAATGTCCATCAATGGATGATTGCATATATCCTTATAACAGGATATTATTCAGACACAGAAAAGGATGAAGATCTATATTTGCTATGGGATGAATAGACTTTGAAAGCATTATCGTTAAGTGAAAAGAGCCAGACACAAAAGGGCACACAGTGTATGGTGACACAGGACCATGATGTGCAGTGAAGCTTGCAAACCACTGCCTTATACCGTATTAAATTTCAGTCAATCAAAGATGGATGTCCAGGCCTAGGTTGATAGGATTCACAGTCACAGTGAACAATGACATCCCAAACTTGAAATGGGACTATTTCTCAGGTAGATGTGGGTAAGGTACCCAGTCCCCATCCTGCTCAGTTTCTTGGACTGTTTTGCAAAAAGTGAGGGGAGATCCTTCACTGGACATGCACATGCTTCCTGGGCATCATTTTCCTGTGAGTTCACAGGCATAAAGGCAATATCCTGCCTCTACACACAGCCAGAGAATGGCCATGTACCTAAAGAGTGCTCAACTCTGGGTACATGCATGAATCCATTTTGTAGTAATAGAGATTTTTCCTTACTTTGTGCCTTTATTCTTTGTCCCCCACCCCCAGGTTTTTATTTTTTATTTTATTTATTTATAGAACAAGCAGGGGGGAAGAGCAGAGGGAGAGAGAGCATCTCATGTAGACTCCTTGCTGAGTCTAGTGGGGGCTCATTCTCACCATCCCAAGATCATGACCTGAGCTGAAACCAAGAGTTGGATATTTAATCAATGGAACCAGCCAGGCACCACCTTTTATTTTATTTTTGTTTTTATTTTGTTTTTGTTTTTATTTAAATTCCAGTTAGTTAGCATACAATGTAATATTAGTTTCAGGTTTATAATATAGTGATTCACCACTTCCATACAACACCCAGGGTTTACTACTTCAAGTGCCCTCCATAATGCTCATCACCCATTTACCCCATCCCCCCATCCCCCCTTCCTCTAGCAACATTTATTCTCAGCTAGTTCATTCGAATCTCAAGTCCTGACCTCTGGGTCCCCCTTTGCCTGTGTCAGGGCTGTAGCAGTGAGATCTCCTGGTGTTGAAAGAAGGTAGTGTTGCTCAAAGACTTGGCAACTTCTTGTCACCACAGTTTCCCTTGAGGGGTAAACAACCCCAGGGCGCCTGACAAGATGAGATTGGCATCTCATCAAGCAGGATTTTGTTGGCCACAGACTGGGAAGACGCCCATGTGCTCTAGACACTCCTTTCTTCCCTGAACGTATCAAAGTTCTGTGAGTCACTGAGCACGAAATACAATGGGGAGCAAATGTGTGTGGCTGTCATTTTTCAGGCACCCACTCAGAGCATTTGCAGAATGGGAACTCTGATCCTGACAACTCTGAAATTGCAGTAGAAAACGGAGGCTTAAAAAAGTTAAGTAAATTGAACTCAGAAGGCAGCTCTCTCAGGATTCTGAGGCCTCTTATTTTCCTTCCTCCATGTTTCAAGGGTCAGATGAATGAAAAAGAAATCATACAAGGGCTTGACGACTACTCCAAGTCCAGCCTGAGAAGGTCACGAAAGCTTAGCAGGATAAATGAGCTAGCCCAAACTGCTCAGGGTGACTTGAAGCAGGTCTGGTAACAAAAACAGTTCTCTCGGGCGCCTGGGTGGCTCAGTGGGTTAGGCCGCTGCCTTCGGCTCGGGTCATGATCTCAGGGTCCTGGGATCGAGTCCCGCATCGGGCTCTCTGCTCGGCGGGAAGCCTGCTTCCCTCTCTCTCTCTGCCTGCCTCTCCATCTACTTGTGAATTCTCTCTGTCAAATAAATAAATAAAATCTTTAAAAAAAAAAAAACAGTTCTCTCTCTGACCTCGATTGAGTGAGCCCACTGTGCATGGCCAAGTTCCTGGTCTGGTCTACCCTGTAGGTATCTACATGTCTCAGGTGCTCCCAACCCTACCAATCTGATGTAGATGTAGGTGTATGTGTGTATAAGTGTGTGTGTGTGTGTGTGTGTGTGTGTGTGTGCGCGCGCACACACACACACATGTAAGTGGGTGCAAGTATTGGGGGTGAAAATAAGTGGGCAATCTTCACTTTATAGCAAGCAGATAATTGAGCAGGAGTTACAAAAGCATAAGGGTAAAAGGTATAGGCTTCAGAATCAGACTGCCTGGGTTAGATGCCTGACATAGTGACAAATAATATAACCTTCTGGATGCTCAGTTTCCATGTCTGTAAAGAAGAGACAGTAATATTCATTTTGCTTGAATGTTGTAAGGAGTTAATATAGTCAAAGCACTTAAAAAAGTGTCTGTTATTTAGAAAACGCCCTATTTTACTTCCTGAATACCTCTTGGATTTACCTTTTTCTCTCCAATAACACCTCCTAGTTGAGATGGCCAATATCCATGACCTGAACAGTGGCTGCAGATTCCTAACTGATCTCCACTAGCTGGTATGAGACCTGGACAAGCCCCTGACACATCCTGGGACACCTGCTTCTTCACTGTACATGAAGAGATTGCCTCCGGTCAGCCAGTTGGTGGTTTGGAAGCTGCATGAGGTGTGCACTGTAGGTCTTTTTCATAATGAGGGTGGAGCAAAGGAAAGGGGGAACGGGGTGACCACAAATTGATACTATCTATGGGCTGAGCCAAGCCTGCTGGGAAGAGACAAGTTTAACACTACTGTGAGATGCAATGACTTAATAGCAATTAATGATGTCTATAAGTTTTGCTATATGAGGCACAAGATGCAGATAAAAGAATAATTATAACATATTACTGGCATGAACAAGCAGAATTTGCAATTGTGGTTGCTCTTGCTGTGGAGAGCACAAACATGTTTTTGTGTTCAGAAATGGGTGAGGAAAGAGCAGGGAAGGAATAAGTGAGAGAGAATCCTGGCAAGTGTGTGGAAATCTACTGTTGAAAGAGGGATTAAAATAGGATTGCCTGCAAAGAGTCTTTGCTCACAGAGCTGATGTCCTGATATGGTCAGCTACACATCAATTTATAAGACATCTTGAATCCCAAGGGGGAATCTATGGGCAAGATATCAAGAGCTTCTGGGGGCCTTTATAACCTAAGTGGAAAGTGTATGTGTGAAATAAGATCTTCCAAATGCTGGGCTTGTGAAGGTCTTCTGACTGGGGGCAAGACATGGAGCCATTCCAGCTGCGGGAAGACTTAATGGTGTTACACAGAAAGTGTAATTTTTTTTTCTCACACTGAGGATGGGGCATTTTTAGGTAGAACATCCTTACTTCCCTCCCCCTACCCTTCCTTCTCTCCTTCCTGCCACATTTATTGGCAGCCTACTATGTCTCAGGCATGGTGAATATAATGGAGAAAACTTAGATACAGTCCATGCCATTCTGGACTGTATTTACTCAATGGAGACAGTCATTAGCAGGTGTCTCCCACTCTCCCAATGCAGAGCACTCTTATGAAACCTTTCTTGAACCCTAATGGCATAAAATGAAGAAACAATTACTATTAATTTGTATGGAAAAATTTTTGAACATTCTTAGGACCCCCTAAAATAACCTGTCTTAGGATTTTCTGATACTTTAGGGCACGTATTGCTAATGCATGCACAAAATAAATTGAGATAAGGCACAGATGCCCACAGATACGGTTCAACGCTCTTGTGGCTTGATGCAGAGATGCTGAGAGCAGTCCCCAGGGAAGGAGCTTGCTGCGGATGCTCCTACCACTTGGGGTGTGCACTGCTTCTGTAACTGCTCCCTGCAAAACAAATGCTGAATGTTATTTTCACTTTTCACATTTTTCATAAAAGCAGAAATCCTCTTCAAATTTCCTTTAGTTAGTCGGGCTCTCTGCTCAGCAGGGAGCCTGCTTCTCTCTCTCTCTCTGCCTGCCTCTCTGTCTACTTGTGATTTCTCTCTGTCAAATAAATAAATAAAATCTTTAAAAAAATTTCCTTTAGTTAGGAAAAACAGGTACTGACGTAGGTCTTTCTTAAGAGCAGGATGGTATAGCGTGAACTTTTGAGAAGTGGAGGATACCTGTAAAATAATTATGCTAATGAACATATGATTAATTAATGTAAGTATGTTGAAGGAGAGAAGTATGGTTCTAGGAGAATTTGAGGCCAACCAAGACCACTAAGGAATCTGGGAAGGCTTCCCTGAGGAAAGGACGTGTTTGAGTGGGTGTCTTCTGGGTAGAGGTGTGAGATGGTATGGGGGGAGTGAGAAAGAGTTGCTCAGGTAGAGAATCAATGAGGACAGAAGGCTCTGGGCTGGTGGAGGAGGGAGGACGTCCAAGATGGGAATGGATCCAGACATAGGGCTTGACCCTGCAGCCTTCTGTCCTAAAGCATACACTTTTCTTCAAATGAAATGGAATCAAATTTTCCCACTGACCTCCAGTTCCTGCAAGTGGCAATGCCAGGACTCAGAGATATATGTCACTCCAAGATCTCTCAAATCAAACCAAGAGGAGTATTTTCCCAATTCATGAGGCATTAGACCAGGGGCTTTGTAAGTATACTGAAGGGAGTGAACCTCTTTAGATGTCTGTTGATAAAGATTGGGTACTCAAGACTGCTGATCTGGACAGTACTTGAGCCCTCAAGTATAATGATAGATTGCTGAATTTTTTGTCAGTGCAAACATACATACAACACCCACTGGTCATCATAACAAGTGCCCTCCTAATACCCAGCACCCATTTAGCTTATCCCCCACCCGCCTCCTCTCCAGTAAGCCTCAGTTTGTTTTCTATTATTAAGAGTTTCTTATGGTTGTTTCCTTTTCTCCTTTTTTTTTCTTTTCCCCTTCCCATATGTTCATATGTTTCTTTCTTAAATTCCACATATGAATGAGATCATATGGTATTTGTCTTTCTCTGACTCATTTATTTCACTTAGCATAATATCGTCTAGTTCCATTCAGATCCTTGCAAATGGAAAGATTTCTTTCTTTTTGATGACTGGGTAATATTTCATTGTGTGTGTGTGTGTGTGTATATGCAAACACACATACATATACATAGACACAATGAATATATACATGTACATAACACATATATAGTGTTATATATACCATATATATGTATGATTATATATGTGTGTTATATATATGTGTGTGTGTGTGTATATATATATATATATATACACATATATCCCATCTTCTTTATCCATTCATCAGTCGATGGACATTTGGGTTTTCTCCATATTTTGGCTATTGTTGATATTGCTGCTGTAAAATCAGGGTGCATGTATCCTTTTGAATCTGTATTTTCGTATCCTTTGGATAAATACCTAGTAGTACAATTGCTGGGTCATAGGGTAGTTCTATTTTTAACTTTTTGAGGAACCTCTGTACTGTTTTCCAGAGTGGCTGTACCAGCTTGCATTCCCACCAATAGTGTAAGAGGATTCCCCTTTCTCTGCATCCTCACCAATACCTATTGTTTCTTGTGTTGCTGATTTTAGCCACTAGTGACATTCCTTTTTATTTTATTATATATATATATTTAATTATATTCAATTAGCCAACATATAATACATCATTAGTTTTTGATGTAGTGTTCAATGATTCATTAGTTGTGTATAACACCCAGTGCTCATCACCACACCTGCCCTCTTTAATGGAAGAAAGGAACTTTTTAACAGAGACCATGTGAGGAAAACAATAAGGCATATGCAGAAGAGGGGGGTCCTACACTAAATTTGTACAAGGGAGGAAGCATCTGAACCACATACAAATCAGAATCTGATCTGCCACACTGGGTCCCTGGCCACCTCTCCAGCCTCATCCACCACTGTCTAAAAATATTTTTGAGCTTTCCAAATGCACTGTTTTATTACTTCCTCTCTCTCTCCCACCTTCCCTCCATCCTTTATTTTCTCTCTCTCTCTCTCTCATAAAATGTCAGATCCTTGTTGGTAAACTTGTCTTGAAATCTAATTTTTTTGATATGCAATATGATATTAATTCCAGGTGTAGCACGTAGTGATTTGATATTTTTATATATTACAAAATAATCACTATGATAGGTTTGGTTACCATCTGTCACTACACAGTTATTACAATATTATTGACTATTTCCCCTATCTTCCCTATATCCTTGGGACTTGCTTATCTTAATCCTATTCACCTGTTTCACCCACCTTCCTCATCCCTTTCCCCACTGGCAATCACCAGTTTGTTATCTGCATTTATGAGTCTATTTCTATTTTGTTTTGTTTGTTCATTTGTTTTGTTTTTAGATTCCACACATAAGTGAAATCATACAGTGCTTGTCTTTCTCTGTCTGTTTCATTTCCCTTAGGATAATACCCTCTAGATTCATACATAATGTCACAAATAGCAAAATTGCATTCTTTTTTATGGCTGAGTAATATTCCATTGTGTGTATGTGATACCGCATTTTCTTCATTTTCTTTATCTGCTCCTCTACCAATGGACGCTTAGGTTGCCTTTGTATCTTGGCTATTGTAGATAGTGTTGCAATGAATGTAGGGGCGCAAGTATCTTTTTTAAAGAGTTACTGTTTTCATTTTCTTCAGATAAATACTCAGAAGTGGAATTGCTGGATTATAGGGCAGTTGTATTTTTATTTTTTGAGGAACCTCTATACTGTTCTACATAGTGGCTGCAGCATATTATGTTATCATTAATAATACACAAGGGTCCCTGTTTCTCGACACCCTTGCCAACACTTGTTATTTTATATACTTTGTTGCCCCAGGACCTTTGCCCAGACTGTTCATTTTTTCTGAAACATTCTTTCCCAGGATCCTTTATAAAACCTGATTGGAAATTGGAGAGGGAGAGGAACCATGAGAGACTATGGACTCTGAAAAACAGTCTGAGGGTTTTGAAGGGGCAGGGGTGGGAGGTTGGGTAAGCCTGGTGGTGGGTATTGTGGAAGGCACGTATTGCATGGAGCATTGGGTGTGTGCATAAACAATGAATTATGGTACACTGAAAAGAAATTAAGAAAAAACCTGATTGATTCTTGTTCATATTTCAGGTGGTAGCTTTAATGTCAGCTTCTTCAGGGCCGTCTGTCCTGACCTGCCTTCTCTCTTGTAGATAAGATCTCCTTAGTTTTATGCATGAATTACACCTTGCTCCTCTCTCTCTCTCTCTCTCTCTTTTAAGAGAGAGAGAGAGAGCATGAGTGGGTGGGGAGGGGTAGAGGGAGAGGGAGGGAGACAATCCCAAGCAGTCTGCACGCTCAGTGTGGTGCCTGATATGGGGTTCGAGCTCACAAACCTGAGATCATACCTGAGCCAAAATCAAGATTCAGATACTTAACTGACAGAGCCACCCAGGTGCCCCACGCCTCTCCTTTATAACGTTTCTAATTACTCAGGTCAAAATTGTCTTATTTTATGGAATGTTCACTGTGTACCAGGCACTCTTCTAAGCACTTTAAATGTATCATCTTATTGAATTCTCATAGCCCCGTGAAGTGAGAACTGTGAGAACTGTTATTCTGACCAGTTTTATATGTTAGGGGAATGGGCATGGAGAAGTTAAATACGTTGGCTAAGGTTTCTTAGAGAATACGTGGCTGCTCCAGGGTTTGAACTGATATCTGACTCCAGCGTCCATATTCTTTACTACTTTTTGCAGCATACAAGGAAGAAGGGTAAGGCTGGAGAATTATTCAGTGTCTTCTCAGAGCAAGATGGGTCTGCTATTTCCAAGCTACCTGACACTCAGAGCTTACCCCAGAAAACAGGGATC
Organism: Neogale vison; assembly: GCF_020171115.1. Lineage (NCBI taxonomy): Eukaryota > Metazoa > Chordata > Mammalia > Carnivora > Mustelidae > Neogale > Neogale vison. The sequence goes on along the minus strand of NC_058096.1, from coordinate 211,725,719 downwards.
ATTAAGATCCATGCAGTTCTCACCGTATAGAAATAGGATGATTGGCAGGGACATGTTAAGGGTGGAGTTGGTAAGCAAATCAGGTGATGAACTGGGGAAGGTGGGAGAAGATAGCTGTTCAGTGGTGGATGGTTATGTCTCTGGAAGAAAGAGACATAGGGGGCCCTGCACCTCTCATTCCAGCACAAAGTAGGAACCAAAATAAATAATATATTTTTAAATAATATATTATTTGGTAAAGCATGTGGATGTTACTACTTGCTTAAGAAATAAAAAGTCATTTTTTCCTTTCAGGTAAAAACAGAAGTAGATGGTTCAGAGTGGAAACAAACTCAACAACCAGGGAACTAAACTCACTCTGTTTTGCTGTTAGGCTTCTATCAATATGCAGCTTCATCTTGTGGCCCCAAATGGCTGCTCCAGCTCCCATCATCACATCTTACATTCCAGTTTGCAGGAAAGAGGAAAGGGAAAGGAGAGAACATCTTCCTCTCCTTTAAAGGAATGAGGGATATTGCACATAACATTTCTACTTACATTTCATTAGCCAAAATATGATTCTATAGCCATACCTAGCCTCTCTGGATTTTGCAACCAAGCCTCAGCTCACATTTTCCTTCTCAAGGATCTAAGGGTGTCCTGCTTTATACATGTCAAAGCCACAACCTCATGGTTTAATTATTCAGACCACAGCTTTACAGAATGAATGGGGCTCTGAGAGAGGGAATTGGGGGACCTCAAATCTATCCTAACCTGCTACAAGCTCAGTTTGAGACCCAAATTGAATTGCTCCTCCTTTCTGGGTCTCAGCCTCTCCACTTATAAAATGAAATGATTGGCCCCTTTTCCTTTCATCTCCATCTGGGTTCAAGAAAGTTCTTCACCATGGTCCACAGAATTCCAAGGACTAATAACTTTGTGAGAACTGAGATGCTTGCCCCTATCGCACCCGTGGTTATTCTGATCATCCAACTCTTTATTCCATCTTTCAAGCAATCCCTCAAGAGCTTCAGCCTCAAGTAAGCCTTTGTTGATGGCTGCAGAATGTCACAAAAACTTCAAGTTTCCTCCTAAATTCATACTCCCCCTGACTGCAGAGTAATATAAACCTGAGCTAGCTATACAATCACCAGGAAAAGACCACATCTCCAAGGCCCCTTTGCAGCTAAGTGTGGCCATGATTAAATCGTGGCCACTTTGAATGAACAGAATTTGTATTCACAATTTTCAGGTTATGCCCTTAAAGGGGATAAGCATGCCCTTTCCTTCCTCTTCTTATTCCTCCCCCTCCCCTCTCTCTCCCCCTCTTTCTCCTTCTTCTTCTTTTCCTGCCAGCCACAGGTGTGGGGAGGGGCAAAGGTGGAACACAAGGTGAAGGCTAGAGCAAGAAAATCATGAAGCTTACATCCTTACTTTGGTCTTGGACTGTTTACGTGGAATTTTACTTTGCTACTCCGTTTTACTGGGCTTATGTGGTTTAAAAATCACATCTATATCATAACAAACACAGGAGACCGCAAATTTGGTATCAGAACTGCAAATACATGACATTGGTTTAGTGTAGTGATTTTCAATCAGGGGCAACTCTGCAATTCTACTCCTTCCCCCCAAGATATTTGGTAAAGTTTGGAAACATTTTAGGTTGTCTTGAGCTGGAGGGAGATGTTACTGGCATCTACTGAGGCAAGGATGGTGCTACATATCCTATAATACACAGGGCAGCCCCATAATGCACAGAATGATCTGGACCCAAATGTCAACAGTGCCACAAATGAGAAAATCTGGCTTAGCAAGAAGTGGTGAGGACACATGGGTACGTGCGGGAAAGCTGGTAACTCATGTTTTGCTATGATTAAACTTGATAAGGCTGTAAATTACAATGGGGGCAGAGCCTGTAGCTCTAGAGGAAATGGTTAAAATAATTCAGAGTGTTGGAATGTGTTGACTGCTTCTTGCTGTTGTCAGCACAGTCCTATTAAAAAAAAAAGCAGACATGAACAGACACTTCCCCAAAGAAGACATACAAATGGCTGACAGACACATGAAAAAATGTTCATCATCACTAGCCATCAGGGAGATTAAAATCAAAACCACATTGAGATACCACCTTACACCAGTTAGAATAGCCAAAATTAACAAGACAGGAAACAACTTGCATTGGAGGGGATGTGAAGAAAGGGGAACCCTCTTACACTATTGGTGGGAATGCATGTTGGTGCAGCCTCTTTGGAAAACAGTGTGGAGATTCCTCAAGAAATTAAAAATAGAGCTTCCCTATGACCCTGACATTGCACTGCTGGGTATTTAACACAAAGATACAGATGTAGTGAAAAGAAGGGCCATCTGTACCCCAATGTTCATAGCAGCAATGGCCACAGTCACCAAACTGTGGAAAGAACCAAGATGCCCTTCAACAGACAAATGGATAAAGAAAATATGGTCCATATATACTATGGAGTATTGTGCCTTTATCAGAAAGGATGAATACCCAACTTTTGTAGCAACATGGACGGGACTGGAAGAGATTATGCTGAGTGAAATAAGTCAAGCAGAGAGAGTCAATTATCATATGGTTTCACTTATTTGTGGAGCATAACAAATAGCATGGAGGACAAGGGGTGTTAGAGAGGAGAAGGGAGTTGGGGTAAATTGGATAGGGAGATGAACCACGAGAGACTATGGACTCTGAAAAACAATCTGAGGGGTTTGAAGTGGCGGGGGTGTGGGAGGTTGGGGTACCAGGTGGTGGGTATTATAGCGGGCACGGCTTGCATGGAGCACTGGGTGTGGTGAAAAAATAATGAATACTGTTTTTCTAAAAATAAATAAATTGGAAAAAAAAAGAAAGGATGAATACCCAACTTTTTTTATCAACATGGATGGGACTGGAAGAGATTATGCTGAGTGAAATAAGTCAAGCATAGAGAGTCAATTATCATATGGTTTTGCTTACTTGTGGAGCACAAGGAATAACATAGAGGATATGGGGAGATGGAGAGAAGTGAGTTGGGGGAAATTGGAGGGGGAGACAAACCATGAGAGACTGTGGACTTTGAGAAACAAACTGAGGGTTTTGGAGGGGAAGGGGGTTGGGTGAGCTTGGTGGTGGGTATTACATGGAGCACTGTACTACATGGAGCACTGTGTATGGTGCATAAACAGTGAATTCTGGAACACTGAAAAGAAATAAAAAAAATAAAAATTAAAAAAACCCATAGGAACAAAGAGGGAAATAGAGAGGCAAACCAATAAACAAACCCTTAACTCTAAAGAACAACCTGATGGTCATCAGAGGGCAGGGTGTGGGGATGGCCTAAATAGGGGATGGGGATTAAGGAGTACACCAGTAATGAACCCCAAGTGTTGCATGCAAATGTTGAATCACTACGTTGTATACCTGAAACTACGATTATGCTGTACATTAACAAACTGGAATTAAAATAAAATCTTAAAAAAGAAAGCAGACTCAGAATGGTCAGTCAATATGCAAGCAGAAAGAGGAGAAAACATGCTGAGTGAAAGAAGCTAGACATAGTGGGTCTCACTCTGTATGATTTCTTTTACATGAAATGTCCAGAATAGACAAATCCATACAGACTGAAAGTAGGTTACTGGTTGCCAGGGGCTGGGGAAGGGGGATGGGGAGTGATTGCTTAATGGGTATAGGTTTCATTTTGGGGTGATAAAATGTTTTCGAGCTAAGTGGTGGTGGTTGTTGCCAACATCAGGGATGTAAGAGAGAAAGCTCTGCTGAAGGAGAGTTTGATGAGAGAGAGAGAGAGAGAGAGAGAAAGAAAGAGGGAGAAGCCATCTAGAATTTTTAGGCATATTAAGTATATGTGGATGAACTTGTTGGCTACAGTTATTTATCACAGATGGAACTGACCAGAAATCAATAGACAGAAAGTCTACTAACTTTTTGAAAAAAGCCCATTATTGAAAAAATTACAAGTATGGTTTCTGTCAAAAAGCCTATGATTGTTCAAACCCCCAAAACATCTCTGGCTCTAAATTGATACTGGCAGGAAGCAAACTTTGAGATAGGCACCCTCCTTCCTCAAGGTTCCATGTCTTATGACCACCTAAAATGTATTTTTGGAGAAAAAGGAACAAGAAAGACCCCGAGGCAAAACAAGAGGCCAAACAAGAAATCATGACAGACAGTGGACAAAGAAATTTCTCCAAAAGAAAAGAGCGAAGTGGGAAAGCAGAATTTTCAATCTAGCCTTAGCTTATCTAAATTTCCATCATGGCTACATTATGCACAACATACAAAAATGCCTTGTATCCTGAGAAAACCACCCCAAAAGTAAACCTTGTCTTTCCCTAAACTGTTCCATAGTTTTGCTTAAAAATCCTCAAATGGATTGAATATTGGGCCCTGTGGTATGCAGCTTCTGACATGCTGGCAAGAGTCCCCACTTCCTGATATTCATTTCCTTGTGTCGCCTGCTCACCTTCAGTGTGGGCTGGACCTAGAGACTTGCTTTTAATGAGTAGAATATGGTGACAGTGATCAGATGTCACTTCTGAGATCAGGTTACAAAAAGACTGATTGTGTTGTCTCTGACTTGTTTCATTTGCCTTCTTTTTCGCACTCCGATGATGTGAGTTGCCATGTTGGAAAGGCCCATATGGCCAACAACCTGTGAGGAACTGAATCTTGCCATAACCTGATGAGTAAACCTGGAAGCAGAGCCTCCGCCAGAAGAGTTTTCTGGATACCAGAGCCCCAGCTACATCGCGCCTTCAGTTATGTGAGAGACCCTATGACAAAAGACTGTGGGATAATGTTATTTCAAGCCACTGAGTTTTGGGGTAATTTGTTATATAACAACAGATAACTAATAAAACCCTATGTTGCTGACTCCTTAAAAGAAAACTGTGTACTGCTGAAATTTTTGCATCACTGACCCCACACCGACCCCTACACCAAAGAACCATTATTTCCCTCCACCAATTAGAATACTGAACAAAATAACCATACCTCTGTGGGATTGGTTTTTAAATATATATCAAATATTAGTTCTGAGAGTTGGTTCTTTGCAGGTGAGACTCTCTTGTAGTTAAAAAAATTCTCAGCTCTCAAATTTATTCCTGAGTTTTTATTTTTCACCATTAAAAATTGAAATAAAATAGACATATAACTTGTGTAAACTTAAGGGGTACAACATATTGATTTGATATATTTATGTTGCAACATGATTGGCTAATCATCAACACATCACAAAGTTATCATTTCTTCTAGTGGAGAGAACAGTGAAGATTTATTCTCTTAGCAAGTTTGATGTTTATAATATAGTTTTGTTTTGTGTCATTACTGTACTGTGTATTAGATCTCCAAGCCTGATTTATCTAAAAGTTTAAGTATGCGCCCTTAAGCAACATCCCAAATTCTTCTTGAATGAAAGGAAGATTTCATTCTAGAATAGATTTCTCTATTCCCAGAGAAAGAGTTCTTCTTTTTTTTAAATTTTCAGCCTAACAGTATTCATTATTTTTTTAATTTATTTTTATTTTTTAAAATTTATTTATTTTCAGAAAAACATTATTCATTATTTTTTTTCACCACACCCAGTGCTCCATGCAAGCCGTGCCCTCTATAATACCCACCACCTGGTACCCCAACCTCCCACCCCCCCGCCACTTCAAACCCCTCAGATTGTTTTTCAGAGTCCATAGTCTCTCATGTTCACCTCCCCTTCCAATTTCCCCCAACTCCCTTCTCTTCTCTAACTCCCCTTGTCCTCCATGCTATTTGTTATGCTCCACAAATAAGTGAAACCATATGATAATTGACTCTCTCTGCTTGACTTATTTCACTCAGCATAATCTCTTCCAGTCCCGTCCATGTTGCTACAAAAGTTGGATATTCATCCTTTCTGATGGAGACATAATACTCCATAGTGTATATGGACCACATCTTCCTTATCCATTCGTCCTTTGAAGGGTGTGTTTGTTCTTTCCACAGTTTGGTGACCATGGCCATTGCTGCTATAAACATTGGGGTACAGATGGCCCTTCTTTTCACGACATCTGTATCCTTGGGGTAAATACCCAGGAGTGCAATTGCAGGGTCATAGGGAAGTTCTATTTTTAATTTCTTGAGGAATCTCCATACTGTTCTCCAAAGAGGCTGCACCAACTTGCATTCCCACCAACAGTGGAAGAGGGTTCCCCTTTCTCCACATCCTCTCCAACACATGTTGTTTCCTGTCTTGTTAATTTTGGCCATTTAGAGAAAGAGTTCTTTAATATTTTGTACAGAAGAACTTGTTTGTCATTTGCTAACGACCATTGGTTGCTGCTCCATGTCAACTTTTCTCCCCATTTAGTAATGGGGGTTTTAATTCCCCACTCTCTTGTTTGAATTCCATCACTGTTTATTTCATGTGTATGGGGCAGATAATTTACTCTTTGGTTTGCTGACCACAAGACCGTGAACCACTATATATAGACCTAATGGAGAAAACTGTGGATCATCCAGAGGTCCTAGAGTTTGAGGTAGAAGTATTTATGATGAGACTTTGGAGAGACTTTCACCCTCCATGGAAAGAAGGATGGATTGAAATAACCACTCTCAACATCTTGTATTTCCTCCCACAATTTGCTCAAGAGTATTTGACTTCACAAACTCATAGAAGCAGAGAGTAGAATGGTAGTTGCCAGGTACTGGGAGGCGGGACATGGAGAAGATGTTGATCAAAGGATGCAAGCTTTTAGTTATGCAAGATGAGTAAATTCTGGATATCTATTGCACAGTATGGCAGCTATAGTTATCAACATTGTATTGTATACTGGAAATTTTCAAAGAGGGTATATCTTAAGTGTTCTCACCACACACACACAAAAAGAAGAAAATTGGTAATTAAGTGTGGGGTGATGGATATGTTAGATTGATCGTGATGATCATTTCACCATTTCACCGTGTATATGTGTATCAAACATTAAATAGTACTTGTTGAGCATATGCAATTTTTATTTGTTGAACATAAAGCTGTTGAAAGTTGGAAGTTTTTTTTGACTTTGAAGATGATTCTGAGAAGCACTTAGTTTAGTCCAGTCCTTGACACAATTGACTATTTTCAGCCGAGTTTGTTATAGGGGAGTCTGCCCTGGGCACTGCAGGACACTTAGCAGCACCGCCTAACCCCTATCCTCAGTTGTGATAACCCATAATGCCTCCAGAGTTCACCAAATATCCCCTGGCTGGGGGCAGAATTGCTTCTGGTTGAGAAACTCTTTTCATCAAAACTCTTTTGGCTGAAAACTGTTTCAGTTCCTTTTCTTTCTTTCTTTCTTTCTTAAAGGGATAATGTATTTCATTCCCATTTTATTTTATTTTACAATTTTATTTTTTTGTTTCAAGTTTAATTTGAATTTTAGTTAACATATAGTGTAATATTGGTTTCAGGAGGAGAATTTAGTGATTTGTCATTTACATACAACACCCAGTGCTTATCATTAAGTGCACTCCTTAATACCATGGGAAGATGACACCCACCTTATGGTGTCACTGAGGGTCTTAGAAGATGCCTGTGTTGTGACCTGGGGCAGCAGTTGAAATCTTAGTTCAGAGAACCTCAGATCTGAAATCTCAGAGGCAACAGAGGGGATTATGCAATCACTGTTGGGGAATACTGGGTGAGAAAAGGTGACAAGCTGGGGCTGTGTCATCAAGGATGAGGGTGGCAGATTGCAACCGAGGGTGTAAGGAGGCATTGTGTGCAAAAGGAGTACTTGCATTCCTATGCAAAGTTTTGGGACTTGATGGATGGACAATGATGCAGGGAAAGGGACAATTTCCAGTCTCAGGAAGGATCTGCAAGAGGCTCAAAAGTCAACAGGATGTTGAGTTTGAGGAGTTCATTATAGGGAAGCTCTATTTTTAATTTCTTGAGGAATCTCCACACTGTTCTCCAAAGAGGCTGCACCAACCTGCATTCCCACCAACAGTGTAAGAGGGTTCCCCTTTCTCCACATCCTCTCCAACACATGTTGTTTCCTGTTTTGTTAATTTTGGCCATTCTAACTGGTGTAAGGTGATATCTCAATGTGGTTTTAATTTGAATCTCCCTGAGGGCTAGTGATGATGAACATTTTTCCATGTGTCTGATAGCCATTTGTATGTCTTGATTGGAGAAGTGTCTGTTCATATCTTTTGCCCATTTTTTGATGTGTTTGCCTGTTTCGTGTGTGTTGAGTTTGAGGAGTTCATTATAGATCCTGGATATCAACCCTATGACCCTGCAATTGCACTCCTGGGTATTTACCCCAAAGACACAGATGTCGTGAAAAGAAGGGCCATCTGTACCCCAATGTTTATAGCAGCAATGGTCACGGTCGCCAAACATGGAAAGAACCAAGATGCCCTTCAACGGATGAATGGATAAGGAAGATGTGGTCCATATACACTATGGAGTATTATGCCTCCATCAGAAAGGATGAATACCCAACTTTTGTAGCAACATGGACGGGACTGGAAGAGATTATGCTGAGTGAAATAAGTCAAGCAGAGAGAGTCAATTATCATATGGTTTCACTTATTTGTGGAGCATAACCAATAGCATGGAGGACAAGGGGCGTTAGAGAGGAGAAGGGAATTTGGGTAAATTGGAAGGGGAGGTGAACCATGAGAGACTATGGACTCTGAAAAACAATCTGAGGGGTTTGAAGTGGCGGGGGGGGTGGGAGGTTGGGGTACCAGGTGGTGGGTATTATAGAGGGCACGGCTTGCATGGAGCACTGGGTGTGGTGAAAAAATAATGAATACTGTTTTTCTGAAAATAAATAAATTGGAAAAAAAATTAAAAAAGTCAACAGGGTGGTGGCAGCTCTGTGCCCCAAAGGATGTATGGATTGCACCCTGGGATGCCCTTTCTCTTCCGCTCCAACCAATAAGGAAAGGGCGCCTGGATGGCTCAGTCATTAAGTCTGCCTCTGGCTCTGGTCGCGATCCCAGGGTCCTGGGATCTAGCCTCACACTGGGCTCCCTGCTCAGTGGGAAGCCTACTTCTCCCTCTGCCTGCCTCTCCCCCTGCTTGGTTTCCTGCTCTCACTGTCCCTCTCTGTCAAATAAATAAAATCTTAAAAAAAAAAAAGTAGGGAACACTGGCCAATGGGAAGAGGTGGGCAGGGACATTTATTCCCTCAACATCCACATGGTAGCACTGCAAGCCTGGTTGTTTTTGACTGCCTTGTTTCTTCAGATTTAGGGGTGGCAACGGTGGCTCTCCACAATTACCAACACCTTGGTAGTGCTATCCATTGAGGTCTTTCTCTATCCTGCCTACACCTTTGCAAATACAGTTCTCATTGTGGTAGTTGTGTTCTATAACTGGGTGTGTGTGCACCAGTGCGTGTGTAATGTTAATAAATGACAGCCAATGGGTAGGGAGCCTGCATTCATCTAAGAGGGGAGTTTAGATTTTGCTGGGAGTGCAGGCTTTAGATGCAGGGATTAAAATTTTAGCTCTTCTGTTTAGTAGCTGTGTAACATTGGGCAGTCACCATTCTTCAAGTCTTACTCGGTATTCTTATGACAAGACTTTGAGGTGGATGCTGTAATTCTTTCCATTTTACCGGTGAAGACACTGAGGGCAGAGAGGACAGTGACTTGCCCAAGGCTACACAGTTGAAATTGGGGAGCTGGGATTTGAACCCCAGAAATCTGGCGCCCAGATCCAGCCTGTTAACTCCCAGGATACACTGCCCATAAGGTGTTGTAGGGTAAGTGATTGATGTACAGTAGGTGCCTAATAAATGGTAATTATTGTCATTTTTATTATAATTCTGCTAGAGGATGTTTTGAGGGAGGGTAGGGGGAGGGCCATTGAGCTGTAAGTCTCAGCTCCTCAGGTCCACCCAGAACTGGGCCGGAAGGCTGCGGCAGGGGGCGAGTCTGTCACTTGGAGGCAGCGTCCCGCTCCGCGCGGGGCGGCGTGCGCGGGTCCCAGTCGTTGACCAGGCGCTGCGCCTGCTCGTAGCACATGTGCGGGTGCCGCTGGCGGAGGCGCAAGCGCACTACATTGTAGTCCACTTCATACCCGATCTTCTTGCATTTGAGGCTCCCGGTGAGGTTCTTGTGCGTGGCGAGCAGCTCCTTCAGGTTTTTTTCCACGTGCGAGATGTGGCGCTGCAGCTTGTCAGTACCCTGGGGAAGGGGCGGGACTATGCTGCGGGACGGGCAAACCAGACGGAGCAAGGGCAGCGCGGCACAGTCGGGGGTGGGCTAACACGCCTGGGCCAGATGTGCGTGTGAAAGGAGCACATCTTTAAGAAGGGGTGGGCCTCAGAAGGGGAGGAGCACACCTGGGCCACGTGTGCTTGCGGAAGGTCCCCGCCTGGGAAGGAGCACCGGAGGAGAGGCCGGACTCGCAGAGAATGGGGGCAACACGCTTGCGCCAGAAGCCCCTGAAAGAACCTGGGACCCGGCGGGCCTGTGGGGGAGGGGGGATATGCACCTGCAGAGTGAGGGGCTGGGCGGACCTGGGATGTGGGAGAGCATCTGGGCAAGGAGTGCATGAAGGAGCTAGGCTGAAAGAGGGCCGTATCATGAGGGGGGTGAGGCGGGTAGGGGTTGAGAAGACTTTTTTGAGACAGGTGTGGATACCAGAGGGCCTCCTTTTCATGGGAATTGAAGGACTTGCAGACCTGGGTCAGATGTGCTTGAGGAAGGGGTGTTACCCGGGATGGGGCTGCGCCTAGAGAGGCCGGGAAGGCGAGGAAGGGGCCACCGAGGGGGTACCTGGGCAAGGCGCGAGGCTTCGGGGAGTTGGGTGCCCACGTGTCTCTGGTACACTCGAACCAGAGGTCTATCCAGTTTCTCTCGAGTCTCCAGGTGACGTTTTGACACAGGACCCTGGCGGAGTGTGGTTGTAGGAGCAGTGAGGCCCAGGCTAGGCAAGCAGCCCCGGCCCCACCCCCGCACACTCTTGCGCCCTAGCACACCTTGATTAGGCCACGAGTGATGTACATTTCCTGGCTGAATTTCATGCATCGATGGATAGTTCCCCTCATTAGTCCTAAGGTCATATTCATTCTTTCCTGGGTGGGTGGGAGCACAGAGGGGTCACATTGGCTTCCGGACTCCTCTGCTCCTGCGTCCCTCTCTCTGTAGTCAGCTCTAGTCCACCCTAGTCTCCTGCCACAAACTACGAGTAGCACACGCCGCTCCTACCTTCAGTTCCAAGGTCTCACGCATCTTCTGTGCCAGAGAGGCACACACGCGATTGCTTATCTCTTCTTGTTTTTCCTGGACGTCCTCCTCGTTCTTTGTCATTTCTAGCAAGGTGTCCTTGGACTCCATCAGCAGTCGCTTAGCTTCGTCCAGCGCCGTGGCGCACTCTGCGGGCAGGGTGGGGTCATGCGTGGAGAACCAAGGCCTCCTTTTCCCCATCCTGGTTGTCTGAGTTCCCCTTTCTATGCTCAGGTTGTGCTGGGCCCTGGGTGAGGGGGTTTACTGAAGGAATTGTAGCAAGTCCAGGGGAGGGGCTGTTTGTGGAGTTGGCGAAAGTAGTGTCCCAGATTGACTGAAGGAGTGCTCGCCTGCAGGTGTGTGGGAAGCAGGACTGTGCAAAGGCAAGAGCTAATCAAGAACGTGGCCTCGGGGCGCCTGGGTGGCTCAGTGGGTTAAAGCCTCTGCCTTCGCTCGGGTCATGATCTCAGGGTCCTGGGATTGAGCCCCGAATCGGGCTCTCTGCTCAGCGGGGAGTCTGCTTCCCCCTCTCTCTGCCTGCCTCTCTGCCTGCTTGTGATCTCTCTATCTCTCTGTCAAATAAATAAATATTAAAAAAAAAAAAAGAACGTGGCCTCAATGGATATGGGTTCTCAGTCTTCTCACTTGGTCAGGAGGAGGGGGATTCCCCAGAGAAGGCAGTGGCTGAGAAGCAGAGGCCTAGTGGGCACCCAAGGGTACCTACAACAGTGGACTCCTTTCTGTGGGGGCTTACCTGGGGTATAGGTGCCCACAGGGTCTGGGGGAGGTGTTTTCTGGCCCTGAGGGCGCACGGAAGGGATGTGGGAGAGGTTCACCCAGGAGTGACGGCCAGCCTGCTCCAGAACTTTATCCAGTGGCTGATTCATTAGGTCCACAGCTTGGAGCCTCTCCTTGCAGCAGAAGGCCAGAGTGTCACGGCAGGATGCCAGGGCCTGGGGGAAAGGAAGCAGAGAGCGGCAGAGAAAAAGGCAGAGTGTGAGTGGGGAGGTTGCCAGAGGAGGCTGGAAGAAATGTCTCTGCTGGGGCTGCAAAATGTTTCCAGCTCCAACTGACCCTCTCCAGGTATTGTTACTGGGAGAAAGAATTGACTTCCAGATGGAAGTTCAGACACTCTCCAAACCCCTTCTCCTGCCCAGAAGCCTTCAATGTCCCTGGGTGGAAAGGGGAGGAGCTGAAGGGACCAGTGGCAGCTTTCCTGTCCTGGGTGTCATTTTCTTTTGGGTTCTGTGCCTGGCTTTGCTCGGGCACTGCAAGAACCAATCCCCCCTTCAGTTGTTCCACCTGTAAAGAGGAGAGGTGGCACTGGCTGAACCTACATGTATAGTTTTCCTGTAGCAGTCCTTTGCTCCTCAGCTCCCTTCAAGGTGGATCCCCTCCCCTAGCCTCAGGGTCTCTTCTCTGCTCTTATTAGCATTGGGAGCCCTCAGCTGTCCTCAGAGTATCTCCCTCACCAACATCTATCTCTTCTGAACTCCTACTCCCATCCAAATCCCACTTCTGCCATTATAAAATGAAGCATATTGCATTTTTTTGATACTTGCTATTATTTGAAAGTTATATTAAAACAAGTATTTTGTATATAGATCCATATATACCCATATACTTATCCATATAAATCATATATATATCTCCACACGTTAAAACAAGTCTTTTATGGGAGAAGATATTTGCAAATGACAGTACAGACAAAAGGTTGATATCCAGGATCTATAAAGAACTCCTCAAACTCAACACACAAAAACAGGTAATCATATAAAAAATGGGCAGAAGATATGAACAGACACTTTTCCAATGAAGACATACAAATGGTTATCAGACACATGAAAAAATGTTCATCATCACTAGCCCTCAGGGAGTTTCAAATTAAAACCACATCGAGATATCACCTTACACCAGTTAGAATGACCAAAATTAGCAAGACAGGAAACAACATGTGTTGGAGGGGATGTGGAGAAAGGGGAACCCTCTTACACTGTTGGTGGGAATGCAAGTTGGTGCAGCCTCTTTGGAGAACAATGTGGAGATTCCTTCAGAAATTAAAAATAGAACTTCCCTATGACCCTGCCATTGCACTCCTGGGTATTTACCCCAAAGATACAGATGCAGTGAAAAGAAGGGCCATCTGGACCCCAATGTTTATAGCAGCAATGGCCACGGTCGCCAAACTGTGGAAAGAACCAAGATGCCCTTCAACGGACGAATGGATAAGGAAGATGTGGGCCATATACACTATGGAGTATTATGCCTCCATCAGAAAGGATGAGTACCCAACTTTTGTAGCAACATGGATGGGACTGGAAGAGATTATGCTGAGTGAAATAAGTCAAGCAGAGAGAGTCAATTATCATATGGTTTCACCTATTTGTGGAGCATAACAAATAGCATGGAGGACAAGGGGCGTTAGAGAGGAGAAGGGAATTTGGGTAAATTGGAAGGGGAGGTGAACCATGAGAGACTATGGACTCTGAAAAACAATCTGAGGGGTTTGAAGTGGCAGGGGGGTGGGAGGTTGGGGTACTAGGTGGTGGGTATTCTAGAGGGCACGGCTTGCATGGAGCACTGGGTGTGGTGAAAAAATAATGAATAATGTTTTTCTGAAAATAAATAAATTGGAAAAAAAAGAATTACAAAAACAAAAACAAACAAAAAAAATAATGAATACTGCTTTTCTGAAAATAAATAAATAAAAAAATAAAAAAATAAATTGAAGGAAATTTATTGTAATTATTGTCTTGAAAATGATATAATATTTAATAAATATGTTGCATAAAAACTTTTTAAATACAAAAATACTATTTATATGGGAAATGTTACCATACAGTTTAATAAAATGGAAAATAAAGGTTATATGGCAATTTTAAAAAGTAAAACACAATCATGGGTGGAAATGAAATGAAAGACTAAGAAAACAATTTCAACAGAGGGCATGAATCATCACATTAAGTGATGGGAAAGGAGCAAAAATAGACAAAATAGAAAAACATAACAGGATGTACATCAGCTGTACATCAAATTAAATAATTATATTACCTATAAATGATCTAAGGACTCTACTAAAAGGCAGATATTGCCAGAATGAAGCACAAGCAAGACCCAAATATTTGCTCTTAACAAGGAGGCCACTTTAAAGACACAGACTGTCAAAGTACAAGGATGGAGGAAAGATCAACAATGCAAACTGCAATTAATAAGGGAACCCAGGTGGTGGGTATTCTAGAGGGCATGGATTGCATAGAGCACTGGGTGTGGTGCAAAAATAATGAATACTGTTGTGCTGAAAATAAAAAAAAACAAGTCTTTTGTGTGTATATATCCATATATAAATGTATATATTTATTATGTATTTATATAGGGAGTTATATATATTATATATTTATATATTGTGTATTTATATATTATATATTTATTATGTATTTATGGTATGTATTTGTAATACATTATGTATTCATAATATATTATGTATTTATATAATATGTATTTATTGTGTATTTGTAACACATAATATATAATACAGAAAATATATATTTATTTATATATTATCCACATATAAATATACATATATCCATATATAAATACCACCCTCATCAAAATATAGAATATTTCCATCACCCCAAAAATATCCCTGGTGTCCCTTCCCTCATCCCTTAGTAAAGCTGCCTTGCTGATTTGTTTTGCCTGTTCTTTAGGTGTCCATAAACTAGAGCCTATGGAATGGCTACCTCTTTTTGTAACTAAAACTTTAATAGAATACAGCCATGCTCATTCTTGCGCATGTTTTCTCTGGCTGTTTTTGCTACACTGGCCTATTTGAGCAGTTGTAACAGAGACTGCATTTTGCACGAAGCCTAAAATATGTACTATTCAGCTCTTCAAGAAAATGCTTTTGAAATCTAGAACTTCGTATAAATGGAATCACAGTGTGTATCCTATGTCTAGTTTCTTCTGCTGAATATAATATCTTTGGGGTTCATCCATTTGAGTAAAAAATAGATTTAAAAGATCATTCATTTATTCAAATATTCATCAAGTTCCTCCCATGTGCTGGGCAATGTAGCAGGGAGTGGGGAATGCAGTGGGGAAAACTGATCCAGTTCCTGCCCAAAAGAAATGATGGGGTCAACATGTGTAGACAAGATGCACTAATGAGAGCGTCAGAGAAGTGGAGATTATCTGGAGGGGTGCATGGGATCCAGAGGTTTTTTTTTTGTGTGTGTGTGTGTGTGTGTGTGTGTGTGATTAAAGAGACAACAAAATTTGCCTTTTTTTTAAAAAAAGATTTTTATTTATTTATTGGACAGAGAGATCACAAGTAGGCAGAGAGGCAGGCAGAGAGAGAGGAGGAAGCAGGCTCCCCGCTGAGCAGAGAGCCCAATCCGGGGCTCGATCTCAGTACCCTGGGGTCATGACCTGAGCTGAAGGCAGAGGCCTAACCCACTGACCCACCCAGGCACCCCCAAAATTTGCCATTTTAACCATTAAGTGTAGAGTTCAGTGTAGAGTTCAGTGTAGAGTTCACTGCCACTATCCATTTCCAGAACTTTTTTTTCATCATCCCAAACAGATCTGTACCCATTAGAGAATAATTCCCCTTTTGTTCACTGGTGAGAATAATCCAATAAAGATGGAAGTATTGGTGTTGCAGGAGAATGGGGAGAAAGTGGATGCAGACGTAGATGGAATTATATCATTGGTAGGGAATAATGAGAGAGATTCCCTTTACTGGCTTCCATGCATTGGGGTCATTCACTGAGAATGAGGAAAACAGAGAGCTGGAGAGAGGTTTGAAGCAAAAGAAAGGGGCGTTAGAGAGGAGAAGGGAATTTGGGTAAATTGGAAGGGGAGGTGAACCATGAGAGACTATAGACTCTGAAAAACAGTCTGAGGGGTTTGAAGTGGCGGGGGGGGGTGGGAGGTTGGGGTACCAGGTGGTGGGTATTCTAGAGGGCACGGCTTGCACGGAGCACTGGGTGTGGTGAAAAAATAATGAATACTGTTTTTCTGAAAATAAATAAATTGGAAAAAAAAAAAGAAAGTATGAAATAACTTGCCCAGTGGGACAAGAAACCTTTTAGACACACATGGTGAGACCACTGGGAAATTTCTGAATTCCAGTTTGCATTCATGATCTGACTTTGAAACAGGTCTGTTGGGTTGTAAGAATTTTTCTCCAGAAATATGTACATCAGGCCTCTCCAGTGGCCCTTCTCAGTTTCCATCTATGTCTCTTTTTTCCCCAACTCTCCATTCCCATTTCTCTCTTGCAAACCCTTCCCTACAGGGTCCACCCTCAGGGTCTTCTCCCTTGTCAGTTTTGGACTTTCTTGAAGGATTTTTCAGGACTCACCAGATTTAAAGGAATATGACAGTGGCCTGGGGAGTTGGTGGGGTGAGCACCAGAAGGGTTCAGCACCACGGACAGTGGTGCACCAGCTCCTTAATTTCCTCCCCAACCTCACCCACTACCCTGATCTGTCTCTTATTTGAATGTCCTTATAATGTGAATTCTGTGAGGGCAAGGCCAGCTCTGTCTTTGTCCCCAATGCCAAGCATGGAGCCCAGACACCAGGATTTTCGATCAATATTTGTCAAATAGTTGAGTCAAAAGCACACACAGGTTACCAGCTAACTTAAACCAGTTCCAAAGACTCCATCAAACTTGGCCGCCCTCTCACCTCTATTAGTGCCCTCATAAAGAAGTCCTTATTGCAAGAATGAAGGATGTAGTGACAGACCATCTCTGGCTGGAGCCAACAAAGACTGAACACATATTACAGTGTAAAGAGCTAGGCTCAAGACCTGACCTGAATCATAAGGAAGTTTTCCCACTTCCTGGTATATATCCAAAGAAGATCAGGGTCTCAAAGAGATAGCTGTACTCCACGTTCATTTCAGCATTTTCCACTATATCTAAGATGTGGAAACAATCTAAGTGTCTCTTGACAGTTGAGTGGATAAAGAAAATGTGAAATATATTATTACAATATTAGTGTATTAATCAAAACATTTATATCATAATATATTATAAAATAATGATATAAAATGATATAGTATTATAATATGTAATATTTTATATAATATATTGTATTATATATCATATATAGAAATTATATTATATGTAGTATGATATAGTATGCAATAATTGTATAATAATTATATGAAGACATTACATAATATAATTATATTTTATATCATGTAGAAGCCATGTAAAATTTATAATAATAAATTATGTAATTATAATATATTATATAGGGTATAATATATTATAATATATAAAAATATAAGATAATTATAATTAATATGTATTAAAGATAATATATATATTATACATGTTATATATTAGGTATTATATTGCAGTATACAGTATACTATATATTAGTATATGTAGAATACCTTATATAGGATATGTTATAATATACAGTATAAAGCCTATATTATATTGTTATAGAATATATTAATATATAATATAATATATAACACAACATAAGTTAATAATAGATAATAACTAATATATGTTACAATTACATTTATACAATTATATTATATAATTATAATATAATTAAATACAATTATATTATATAATTATATATTATGTATTATGTTAATATAGAACAACAGTATATGATATAGAATATATAATGTAATATGTATATAATAAAATATATACAACGGAATATTATTCAGCCTTAAAAAAGGACAGCTTGCATTTGTGACAACATAAATGAGGCTGGAGGTTCATTATTAGGCTAAGTGAAATAAGTCAAATGCAGAAGGATCTCAGTTATAGTTGACTTATATCTAAAAGTCAAATTCATAGTGTCAGAGCATAGAATGGTGGTTTCTAGGGCCTGGGGCAGGGGAGGGAGAAATGGGGAGATGCTGGTCAAGGGTGCAAAGTTTTAGCTCTGCAAGATGATTAAGTTCTGGAGATCTAATATAGAACAATGTGACTATAGAAAACAACACTGTATTTTATAATTGAAATTTGCTGAGAGTTTGGATCTTTTTTTTTTCTTTTTTTAAAAATTTCTTTTCAGCATAACAGTATTCATTGGTTTTGCACCACACCCAGTGCTCCATGCAATCCGTGCCCTCTCTAATACCCACCACCTGGTTCCCCCAACCTCCCACCCACCCCCTTCAAAACCCTCAGATTGTTTTTCAGAGTAAGAGTTTGGATCTTAAGTGTTCTCACCATACAAACATAAAGGTAACTATGTGATGTGATGAATATGTTAATTACTTTGATTATGGTGATTATTTCACAATGCATACATTTATCAAATCATCAAGTTGTGTTAAATATATCCAATTTTAAGTGGTCAGTTATACCTTGGTAAAGATGGAAAACAAAAAGAAGCCTGAGCTGAAGCTACTGCCCTGCTGTTGGCCAGCCCTATGCCTTGGGTGAGTCTGTGTCTCTCTGAGCCTCACTTTCCCTATCTCTAATGAGGGGATCATTATGTTACAATTACATTTATACAATTATATTATATAATTCATATTTTACAGGAGAGTTTTAAGAAGTTAACTCGGGGGGGGTGCCTGGGTGGCTCAGTGGTTTAAGGCCTCTGCCTCTGGCTCGGGTCATGATCCCGGGGTCCTGGGATCGAGCCCCACATTGGGCTCTCTGCTCAGCAGGAAGCCTGCTTCCTCCTTTCTCTCTGCCTGCCTCTCTGCCTACTTGTGATCTCTGTCTGTCAAATAAATAAATAAAATCTTAAAAAAAAAGTTAACTCAGTGACTGCACAGGGCACTACACAGAAGGGTGTTCATTGTTATTTTGGGGCCCAACTCTATCTCTCAGAGCCTCAGTTTTCCCATTGCACAAAGTGGAAATACAATGAGTGTCAGGGCAGTGGATTGAGGGTTTGCTATGGCTACAGTCCCCAAGGTGAGAGCAGTTCACCCATTCGGATCCAACTCCAGCCCTCCCAACTTGGTCCTAGGTATTCTCAACCTTGAGCAGGGTCTCTGATTTTTCCATATCTTTTTCCATCTTCCTCTTCATGCTATTTAGCTCCTCCTTCTCCCAGTTAAGCATACTGTCAGCTTTGTCAGGGACCTAGAAAACAAGGAAAGAATCTCTCACATCTTCCAGAGGGGGCTGGAGGGAGATTTCTCCTTTGAGGATAGTAGAGGGTTTGCTAACTCCATCAACTTCAAGTTTGGAGAATGGAGTTGGGGGTGTTCTCACTCTTTGGGGACCTCATCTGAGAAGGCTTTATTCTTTCAAGGGGGATCTCACTTGGGGTGGGTCTTAAACTTCAGAGAGTAGGGCTGGGAGCTTCTCCCTTTTATGGATAGGAGTCCAGTGAGATGGGATGAAGGTGATTTGGGGGGAGGTTGTTCTCATTCTCTGGGGTTGGGGGTCCCCTTTCCTTGGTCATGGTCTTATCCTTTCTCCCTGACCAGAAGTAGAGGGGACTCATCATAGGAATGATGAGGAGTTGCCTTTTTGGGTTCTTACTATCTGGATTTGGGCGCTGGGGGTAGGAATCTCACCTGGTGTGTGGGGTTTTGATGTCTCCTTAGGGAGGTTGGAGTGTTCCTCACTTTTGGGATGATGGTCTGCAGTTTCACTTTAGGGGGAGGATTTCATCAGGGCTGAGACTAGGGCTCTCACTCTTTTCTCTGGCTAGGGACTTAGTAGTTCTCAGGTGCAGGGGCTTGGAGTCCGAGGGTTTCAACCGGTAGGCAGAGCCTAGTCTCTTCTCCCTAGAAAAAGCCTGAGGAGGGTTTCTCACATTCTGACGCTTTGGGGGAGGACTTGGGATTTAAAAAATCATTTTAAGGAGGGATGCTTGGGTGGCTCAGTCCATTAAGTGCCAGACTCTTGATTTCAGTCAGGTCGTGATCTCAAGATCTTGAGATTGAACCCCACATTGGGCTCCATGCTCTGTGCAGAGTCTGCTTGCCCCTGCCTGTCCCCCTGCTTGCTCTCTCTTTCTCAAATAAATAAAAATCTTAAAAAACAAAACAGAACAAAACACCATTTTGAGCAGAGTTTCATGAGTTAGGATGAGGACATCACCCACTCTCCTCAGTGTGGGACTTTGGGTGTGTTTTCACTGGAATTGGGACATTGAGGGTCTTGAGCCCATGGGAGGGTCTCACTTTCTGGGCCTGGGGGTGGGTGGGTGATTTCATATCTGGCCTGGGGGCTGTGGTTGCTGTTTGGGAAGAATTTCATCTAGTCTGATTCAGAGTCCCACCTTCTCTCTTGGGCTGGGGGACTGGAATAGACACTCTCTTTGAGGGAAGGGGGCTGAGGATCTCATCCCCTCGGGAGGTCACCCTCTGGACTCGTAATCGAGGCATCTCCTCTTGGGAGCGTCCTCATCTTCTTGTGCCCTCACTCTCTGGGAGCTGGGGCCTGGGGTGCAGGTGGGCGTTCTCTCTATGGGGAGGGGTCTTACACCCCCCCCCCCCGGGCAAGCATTTGGGAGCTGAGGCCTCGGGCTCTGAGAGGGCAGGGGAGATGGTCCCACCTTCTCGGACTTGGGCCGGTAGCCCCGAAGCTTGCCGCTCTGCTGGTTAATGAGCAGGCCTTTGCGCACTTCGCTGAGCCTGCGATCCGTAGCCTCCCGCTGCCGAAGCAGCAGCCGCAGTTGCCCATTGATCTGGTGCTGCGCACGGCACAGGCGGGCAGCTGTGAGGCGCGCCCCGCGCGCGTGCGCGTGCACCACCTCCGCAGTCTGCAGGGCCCGCGCATCGCGGTGCAAGGGCAGCGGCAGGCGGGCGTGCCAGGCGGGGGGCTTCATCTTGCCCTTCCACAGCGTAACGCCCTCGCCCGGTGGCGGCTTCTCTAAGGTGCCGCCACCCTTGAGCATCTCCACGCGGAAGCGCCAGGGCAGGATGTAGGCAGCGCGGCAGAGGTGGCGCGCCACGTGCGGATCCCTCACGCTGTCCTTGGGTTGCCACATGGTCACTGCCTCCTGCCCGCAGCGGTCGGTCAGGTGGTGCGCCTTCCGCGTGATGGATTTGGCTGCCTCGCGCCATGCTAGAGTCCCTACGCGCGTGTCCTGGCTGTGCTCAGCTGGGGGTACCAACACGGGCATTGTCCCTGCTTGCTATCTCGGCCTGGCCCCAGCGCCTCCACGGGGAGGGGCAGGGACTCCCAAAGACGGGCCAACTCCTTCCTGGCCTGAACAGCGAGTGAAACGGAGTGCCCATCACCATGACAACGGGGGCAACAGCGCAGAAGCAGTTCCACAGGTGGGGGAGGGGAAAGGCTACAGAGAGGCGTGGACGGAGTCTTTGCTTTGGAACGCGGCCAGGGTGGCTTGGAATCTGGTTTGGAATCCTGGCTCCTTGAGGAAGCCGACCTCATTTAGCACATCTCTCTCTGTTCCTTCCTATCCCCAGCAACACAGACCTTCTTCCAGCCCTTCGGGCACACTAAGTGCTTTCCCACCCCAGAGCCTCACACTCATGGTTCCTTTGGGTGGCGTACTCCTTTCCAGGTCCTTTCCAAGGGTGACTCTTCTCCAGTCTTCAAAACCCAGCTTAATTATCACTATGTCAAAAGGCTCTTTCGTTAGTACTATCGTTAAGCCCAACTCTTCTTTCCCATCACTCAGGATTCTTTTTTTTTCTTTTTCTTTTCTTTCTTTCTTTCTTTCTTCTGTGCAAGCCACAGAAACGGAAAAAATGGCCTCGAAGTCAGAATCGCAGCCAAAAAATAAAAAGACATGCTGTGGCCCTTGAGAACATCGTGCTCTCAGCTGTGTTGTCTGTCTTGGAGGCCGCCAGAGCAGGGAGTCACCTGTCTGTGGCATCTGCTTCTTTGCTTTTCTGGTCTAAGCTGGCAGCCTCTAACTCGTTGAACCTGTATCACATGGCCATGCCCTTGCTGCAAGGGAAGATGGGAAAGTGAGTCATGTCTGAACTTCCTGTTTCTATGGCAGGAAGGAGAGCTTAATGTCCTACTGAGACTTATCTGATGTGGATTTTCTTCAACATAGGAAGCAGGTTAGAGTCTGGGGAAGAATAAAGAGAGGATAGCTCTCCATCCCTCTCCCATTCTCCCATTAGTCTCTACCACATCATTTTGTTTGTTTCTTTCTAGCAGTGGCATTTTTACTTGAGCATTTGGTAGGTACCACCAACTCAACAGGTCCAAAACCAAACTTTTGCATAATCTTCCTGATCTTTTCCTCCACTAGTATTGCTTGACCTGACAGTTAACACACCGTTCACCCCAGTTGCTTATGTTAAAAAGTTAGAAGCTTCCTTAATTTTTCATGTCTGTAGCCAAAACATTAACAAGTTCTGCCAACCCTACTTTAAAAATTTATCCCCAGGATGATCATCCTTTTCTCCATTGCTACCACCAACATTATTTTTTTTCAAAGATATTATTTATTTATTTAGAGAGACAGAGAAAGAGAGTGTGTGTGAGCATGGAGACGGACAGATGGAGAGGGAGAGAGAGAATCTCAAGCAGACTCTGTGCTGAGTGTAGAGCTAGACTTGCAGCTTTATCTCATGACTCTGAGATCATAACCTGAGTTGAAATAGTCAGACACTCAACAGGCTGAGCCATCAGGCATTCCAACAATCAATTCTTATTCTTGCTCCCATTCTCATGTCTCATTTACATGATCTCTCTGCCTATACCTGCCCCCGCAGTTTCCTCCAATTAATTCTCCACACCACAGACAGCACCATATTTTAAACTAGAGCACATAATTTTCTTACTTAAAACTCTTAAGTGAATGTCACTGTACTTAGAACAAAATCCAAATTCTTTACTCACAAAGCTCTGCATGATCTGACTTTTCTCACTTCCCTGAACTAACTCACCTTCTACCTCTCATCCCCAGGCCCACTCACTGTGCTCTAGCTTCCCTGGGTATCTTTGAATGCCTCTAACACATCGTGCAAGTTCCTAGCCCAGGGCCTTTGCATATGCTATTATTTTTTGCTCAGATCTCTTTCCCTTAATATTTTTGCCTGGCTCGGTTCTTTGTGTCCTTCAAGGAGGTCTCATCACTTAGATAGGTATTCCTTGTCTACTTACACAAAAGTATCTGTCTTAGTCTTACAGTTCCTTCATACAGTATCTTCATAGCCCTCATTACTACCTGAAAGTCTCTTATCCATTTGTATCCTTTTAATTTGTGATCTTCCCCCACCTCCCCTAGAAGGAAACTTGCTCTCAAATGCCTGGCACAGCTCATGGCATATGGTAGGTGCTCAGTATACATGTGATGAAGGAATGGATGGTAGTTACATGCCATGATCATTTTATTTGTTTCCCTTTCTTTTTTAAAATTTATTTATTTATTTGAGAGAGGGAGAGGGCGCACACGAGTGGAGGCTGGGACAGAGGGAGAGGGAGAGAGAATTCTCAAGCAGACTCCCTGCTGAGCACAGAGACTGACAGGGGACTGGATCCCAGGATCCTGAGATCATGACCTGAGCCAAAACCAAGAGTGAGACCCTTAACCAATTGTCTTTTTTTTTGGGAGATGAAATTCTCATGAATAAAATTAATGATGTTAAAGCACACAATTCAGAGGCATTTAGTATATTTATGGTGTTGTGTAACCACCAGCTCTATCTAGGTCCACAACATTTTCATCATCCCCACATAAAACCTTATACCCTTCAGCAGTCACTTCCTATTCCTAGCCCCCCCAGCCTCCCCACCCCGCTCTAGGCATCCACTAGTCTGCTTTCTGTCCCCATGGATTTGCCTGTTCTCATATTTCATTTAAATTAATCATACACTGTAACCCTTTGTGTCTGTCCTCTTTCTATTAGCATAACGTTTTTGAGGTTTGCCCATGCTGTATCATGTAGCAGTTCTTCATTCCTCCCTCCTTATAATCAGACCCCATTATATTTATATACCACAACTTTGTTTATCCATTGATAGACATTTAATTTGTTTTTTAACTTATCTCCTTGGTTCCTTTTCCCCATCAGACTGTGAGTTTTAAGAGGGTATCATGTTGCCTCTCTTATATGCTACTGTCCATGTGATCCAGCACAGATCATGGCTCCTAGTAAGTACTCAGTAAACATTTATTAAATGAATATATGAGTAAGGGGATGAGTATGTTTTTTCTTGTTCAGTGATTGAGAGGTGCAAGGATGAAGAGGGAATGAATGGCTTTGCAAAACAAGGGATCATTCAGTAATGGGGAGGGGTAAGATGGTCAACTGAAGCCTCTCAGGCCAGCCATGCTGGAGAACTACCAGGTCATGGAGGCAGGTGACATTTGGTGATGGAGACTTGTTTCCAGGATTTATAAGAATGTGGATTTAGCATAGTTGCTGGGACCAGTGGTATCTGGCTCAACAAACAGCTCTTCATTAGAGTCAGGATAGTGCTGTGGTTAAGATTATGGAGCTGGATGGCTTGGATTCACATTATGATTCTGACATAATGTTTGTGTCATCTTGGAAAAGTCAGTGACATCTCTGTGACTCTATTTCCTCATCTGTCAACTAGGATAATAGGGTCATGGCATGGATTAAATGTGACAGTATGAGAAAAGAGCTTAACATGATGGCTCACATAGAATAAGCATGATTCAAGAGATTACTTTTTATTTTTAGTAATTGAATGAATAAATGAATGAGATACCCAAACACCAGGAGAGGCAGAGAGGGTTTCCCAAAGAATCAGGGAGACAGCCCACTTGGGACAGCATTCTGTACTCAACATTTGCTTTGTCCATTAGGTGCTTCTATTTTCCCAAGCAGAGGATTGTACTGTTGGTTCACTGACTGCTGTACAGAACACTATTCCCACCAAGCTACTAAGGACACCTGAGGAGGCTTTCTTATGCCAGACTGCATACAAAAGATTTGGGCTCTAACAAGCATCTCTGGTAAGATTCATTAGGGTTCTGAGTAGGGGATGCAGTCTGTTCTGTTCTGGCTTTCTGTTAGCTCAACCCATTCACGTCAACATACTCCTAATGTATACCACCTTTTTTTGAACATTGAAATAAGTGCACACTGCTACTCAGTGCTCAATGCACCAACATCTCATTTTCATTTTTCGATCCAAGTTTGACTATATCAACTTCTAAAATTCACCTCTGATTCCTGGCTCTGATGGCCTATTTTAGATACTTTTCTCTAGTCTCATACATGTATGTGTGTGTTTGAGCAATGAATGAACCATCTTCTTCTCTGCTTTCAAAGCCTGCTAGTCATAGCCTCGAAGGGCACCTGTTAAAAACTCAATATTTGTGTCCTCCCAAACATTTGTGTATGTTAAATTCTAATGCTTCATGTGATGATATTAGGAGGTGGGGCCTTTGAGAGATCATTAGGTAAAGAGGGTGGAACTCTTATAAATGAATGTAGGGCCTTACAAAAGAGACCCAAAGAGAGCTCCCTTGCCCCTTCTTCCATGTGAAGGCACAGGGAGAAGATGGCTGTCTATGAACCAGGAAGTTCTTATGAGATGGTGAATCCACTGACATCTTGATCTTGGATGTCCTAGCCTCCAGAACTGGGAGAAATACATTTCTGTCATTTATAAGCCACCTTGTTTATGGTATTCTCTTATAGCAGCCCAAACACACCAAGACAGCAGGTGCTTGGAAAGAACCATGGCAGCGCTGGATTAGGCTTTAGTCTCCAAGAGCTTCAACTACGTGTGGCTGAACAGAAATGATGAAATTCAGGGGCACCTGGGTGGCTCAGTTGGTTAAGCAACTGCCTTTGGCCCAGGTCATGATCTTGGAGTCCTGGGATCCTCGTGTTGGGCTCCCTGCTCAGTGGGGAATCTACTTCTCCCTCTGACTTCTCCTCTCTCCTGCTCTCTCTTATATTCTCTCTCTCTCAAATAAATAAATAAAATCTTTAAAAAAAGGAAATGATGAAATTCAGAATATGCCTCAGAAACATTTATATACACGAGCAGAGGACTAAGAAAGTTTTTCACTACTCTTCAAATACAAGTCACTCTCTTAAGTTAATCAATAATCTTGTTTTTAAGCTACAGAAGTAACAGATGCAAGGTGTGCAAAATGTGTAAAATACAGAAAAAATAGAATGAAGAGAATAAGAAACATCTGTAATTTTATCATCCAGAGACATCTATTATGAACATGTTTTGATTTTACTCTATTTACCTATACTCCTTCCCCCATAACTACAATTACGTTTATACACATCTCCCTCCTCCCACTATACCAAAGTTCAAATATTTCTAACTCAGCCCAATGGGGAATAATATTTGTGAAATTAGCTTTCTGATTTTTATAATGAAGAATGTTTTACAGCAACTCCTTTTTGCAGCTGTCTTTGCTGCATTCTTACATCTTGCATTCTACCCAACAAGTACTGTGAAAAGTGGGGGAACAGAGTTTTGCCCTTGGATTAAATAGTGTGGAATTGCAGAGTATATGAGGAAGGAGAACCTTCTAAAACTTCTAGCTTTTCTTTCCTTTTATTTTTTTCCTTTGGTATTACAGGGAGATGCCCTTCACTCTGAAATTTTGGTAGGTAATTATCAGAGACCCCTTTTTAGCTTCCCCGATGTCTTCCCTTCTGGGGCACCAAGTTCTACTTTTAGTAGGTGCCCCCCTTTCTCTTGGAGATAATCACATCAATTGGTCTCTCATTCCAGGGGGATATGACCTAGAATCAATTTTGTCTTTGAGAAATGAGGTCACTCTCCTGGGGGAGGTGTCAGGAGACAGTGGGAAGCCCCAGGATAGCAGAAGAGGTTCTTCCTGGTTCTTCCCAGTCACCTCCTGCAAAGGTGCTGACCATATTGTTGGTAAGGGATAAGGACTGGTCCCTACAACTCTAGTCCCCATAAGTCCCTTGAAATGGTTCAGACAAAAGGTTGTCTTACAACAAATTCTGTAGTTTCTTTTCTGTCCCATTCAACTTGACCTCTAGGTACCATTTGAAATTATCAACCACCCAGAACTTGACTCTTTTCCCCTATATTCGTCACACCTTTCCCCTTTTGCCTCTAGTCTTGGTCCTTCAAGGGCTGGTTGTCTGCCATCCACCTGTCAAGTGTAGAGTTCTTCAGGTGAGTTAGGCAGCCTTGAAGATGGCTCCCAATAGTCTCTACCTTTTGGTCTTCATGCCTTATGTAATCTCCTCCCTTGGAGTGTGGGTTGGACCTCATGACACTTCTAACCACTAGAATTTGGCAAAAGTGATAAGACGCCACTTCTGAATTAAGTTATAAAGAGATCATGGCTTTTGTCTTGCTCATTCTTTCAAAAATGGAGAAGCCCACATGGCAAGGAACTGAGGGAGCCTCTGGCTATCAGCCAGCAATGACCTGAAGCCCCCAGTGCAACATCCCACGAGGAACTGAATTCTGCCAACAACCACATGAGTGAGCCTAGAAACACATTATTTCCCAGTCTAGGCTTGGGAAGGGAGTGCAGTGCCAGCTGACATCATGTCTTCAGATTGGTTAGAGACTGAACTAGTGGACCTAGCTAAGCCCTGATCCACAAAAACTCATTTAATAAATATGTTTTTTTAAAGCTGCTGAGTTTGAGATAATCTATTATATAGAAAGCTAACTAATACATTAGGCTTCCATCCTCCATTCTCTTCTCATTTCTCACCTTCTCCCTAGAAAAGCTTATTCACAGTGGATTCAGGTATTACTTGTTAGGTTAGGAAACTGTGGCTTTAGTCCAATGGGTAGATTCAGTGAGGCGAGCCTTAAGTTTAGAAGAGAATCCATATTTCTAACCATGATCTACAAGGTCCCAGTTCCTTACCACCTGGACCCTGTCCACATTTACTTTCCCATCTCCTGCCATTCTGTCTTCAAATTATGAGGGGTGAGCCATGCTAGTGCTCAGACTGTCCTCTCTGGAATGTTCTTTCCTCTCTGAGATATTCTCCTACATTTTTTATATGCTTTACTCTCTCTCTCATCCTTTATGTCTCTGGTCAAATATTATATCCTAATGGGAACTTCCTTGACTATCTGGTCTGAAGTATTACATAGCCATGCCACACTGGAACCCTCTGTCTCTTCATAGCACTTATCAGGTTGTGTTTGCCACCTCCCTTTCTAGATGTCAGCTCCTTGATGAGGATCTCATTGGTCTTAGTCATCACTGAATCCACTGTGCCATCTGGGTTCTTGGCACAGAGCAGGCAGGCCCTTAATACCTACTTGTTGAATGACTGAAAGATGATGGCCCTGCCACTCTTGGACATAATCCATTGCATGGAGCAACCAAAAGGACTTTGTGCTGCTTCTGCCATAGAAATTCCTGTTCTGGCCACTTAACTTCTAAGCATCCTTTTAATTTATAGGGGAATCCAAATTAAGGGAGAGGCAGGACTGTTGAAGGGTCTTACCTATTGTTGTAGGTTGAATTGTGTCCCCCCAAAGATATATCCTGACACCTGTGAATGTGACCTTACTTGGAAATAGGGTCTTAGCAGTCGTAATTAGTTGAGTTACCATAACCTCATGCCATGAGGTTATGTTGGAGTATGAGGGGCCCTTGATCTAATGACTGGCATCTTTATAGGAAGGCTATGTAAACATGTGGAGACAGACACTAGGCCCTGTAAAGAAGAAGGCAGAGACTGTCATGATGCTTCTACAAGCTGAGGAATGCTAAGGATTTCTGGCAACCCCTAGAAACTGGAAGAAGCAAGGAAGCCTCCTCTCCTAGAACATTTGGAGGAAGCATAGCCTTGCTAACACCAGCACTTGTTTTCAGACTTCTGGGCTCCAGAAGTATGGGAGAATATTGCTGTTATTTTAAGCCCCCCAGATTGTGGTAATTTGTTAAGGTATTCTAGAAAACTAATATAAGGGCATCTGACCCTTTATTCTGTGGTCCCCTGCCTACTCCTGATCTATCTCTATGTGGCATTCCTGGTCACTTGGGCACACTGCAAACATCTCTTCAGTGCTCAAAGTGCAGAATCAGAGAGGAACAGCCATTTCCTCTCCTGACTATCTGAGCTCACCTTGTTGCTGGGTTTCCCACTTTATTCCTCCCTCCCCTGTGCTCCCATCTCCTGCTGGGAATGTCTTTAAATGGAACCTTCCAGATTTCCCAAAGCAGCAAGCCTATGGATAGGGTCCACAAAGATATGTCTCCTGCGGTGCAGAGCAGGTTGGAAATAGTGGACTTGTGGGGAGGTCCACTAGAAATCTCTCTTTCCTAATGGATTCATTGACTTGACAAATATTTACGGAGTATCTGCCTTGTCACGCACTAGGCTGAGATAAGAAAAGAGCGACAAGACAAAGTCCCGTTTCTTGTGGAGCTTCTCATCAGTAAAGGAGACAGAACATGAAGAACTAAAGGAAACCACCAAGATCATGGCAGATAGACATGTAATTGCTTAAGAGATATGACAAATAATAATATTACCATAATCATCATTATAGACAGGACAACAAACTGCCGAAATGACATGATTTTAATGCTCTTTATTGTGGCAAAATATATGTGGCATAAACTTTACTATTGTAACCAATTTTAAGTGTGTAGTTTAGTGGCATTAAGTAAATTCACACTGTTGTGCAACACTCACCACCATCCATCTCCAGAATTTTTTGTCTTACAAAATGGAACTCTTTCCCTTTTAAACATTAGCTCTCCATTCCTCCCCCTCCCCTACCCCCAGCTTCAGAAACCACCATCCTATTATCTGTCTCTATGAATCTGATTACTCTAGGTACTTCATGCAAGTGGAACCATACAGCACTTGTGTTTTTGTGACTGGTTTATTTCACACAGCATAATGTCCTCAAGGTTCATTCATGTAGCATATCAGCCGGATTCTAATTTTGAATCAGGAAAATTATCCCCACCAACATTTTGGTGAAAGTAATGAAAAAACTTTTTCATTATGTAATGAAAGTAATGCACCAACATTTTAATGGTGATAAGGATTAGGATTCTACACTTTCTGCATTTATTTTTTATTTTTTAAAGATTTTATTTATTTATTTGACAGAGAGAGACACAGCAAGAGGGGGAGCACAAGCAGGAGGAGTGGGAGAGGTAGAAGCAGGCTTCCTGCTGAGCAGAGAGCCCGATGCGGGTCTCATCCAAGGGCCCTGGGATTATGACCTGAGCTGAAGGCAGAAGCTTAATGACTGAGCCATCCAGGTGCCCCTACACTTTCTTTATTTAAACAATTCTGTGCAATGAACATGCATGGCCTTGATCATAAAAAAAATCTAAAATTTCTGCTCTCTGTTCCTTCTCTCTTCCCTGTCAATGGTACTGCTTTACAATGTTTTCCCAGCTTTTCAATTTTCCACTGAGGTCACTTCTGCCACAGTCTACTCCCGAGGCCTGCCTGCTTATTTATATTTTATATTCTTGAGTTGAGATGGCTAATTTTATGAATTTATTTTTTATTGAGATAGAATTGACACACACAGTAGTTCCCCCTTTTACCCAAGGTTTTGTTTTTGATGGTTTCAGTTACCCTCAGTCAACCAAGTTCTGGAAGCAGATGACCCTCCTTCTGACATATTGTCAGAAATGTCTAATGCTATGTCACAATGCCTGCATCATTCCCCTCACTTAATATCATCATGTAGGCATTTTGTCATCTCACATCATCACAGTAGAAGGATGAGCCCAGTACGCTTAAGATATTTTGAGAGGGGGGGGAGAGAGCAAGAACGTTCACACAAATATCATTGCAGTATATTGTTATAATATTCTATTTTAGTATTAGTTAGTGTTAATCTCTTACTGTGCCTAAATTATAAGTTGAACTTTATCATAGGTGTGTGTGTATAGGAAAGAACATAGTGTATATAAGGTTGGGTACTATTTGGGATTCAGGCATGTGTAGGAAGTCTTGGAACTCTCCCCCCAAGATAAGGGGGGACTACTTTAACATTGTGTAAGTTTAAAATGGACAATGTGGTGGTTCAGTGTATTTATATATTGCAATATGCTTTCTACCATCGCATTAGCTAAGGCTTCCACCATGTCACATTTCTTTTTTGTGATGGGAAAAATTAAGATCTAGATTCTCAGCAACTTGGAAGTTTCTAGTACAATATTGTTGTCCATAATCTTTATGCTGTGCATTACCTCTCCAGGACTTATTTATCCATGTCTATGTATTTTGCTACTGTTTTTCCTAAATGCCTTTCTAGTGGGAACTCTCAGCAGGAAGCAGATGCACACTCAAACTGGGTACTGTGATGACTGTTTGGTAAAGGGGCGGTGGGGAGGGGATAAGGATGGTGCAGGAGCCTGGAGCTAGCAGCGCCTGGGCAGAAGCAGAGAAAGAGGAGGGAGCATTTAGTGCCAGGATTCAGAGGGGTCACCTCCCAGGACCCATAATCTAGGATCTAGGGGTACAGCCATCCTCAGTGAGTTTGTGGGGAGGAACCTGGGGAGAAAATATCCTGAGCTCATGCTCCTCCAGCCCTCTCACCTCCTGCAAGGACTCCCTTTGCCTGAACCCAACCAGAAGCCAGAGAGAAAGGCAGCCTGTTGGTGTGATCCATAAGTGTCCTAGGACACAGAATAAGGGGAGGACAGAGAGTGTTTCTAAAAGCCAAGAACTCCAGAGTTCTGCAGTGCTGCTCCTCAATCAGCGAGAGCTCTGAGGGCAGGACCATGCTTCCCTTCTCAGCATAACGCTGGTATAAAACAGATGTTCCCAAATGCTGAATAAACATTCAAGAACCAGAAGGAGACTAATTTTTAAAATTGTAAAATATATACAACATGAGATTTTACCACCGTAACCATTTTTTTTTGCAGCTTTATGGAGATATAATTTACATATAACATTGTGTAAGTTTAAGGTGAATGATGTGTTGATTTGGTACATTTGTATATTGCAAAATATTTATCACCATAGCCCTTGTAACCATTTTGAAGTCATAAATCGGTGGTTTTAAGTTCATTCACCACGTTGTGCCACCATTACCACTATCTAGCTCCAGAACTATCTAGTTTTCATCACCCCAAAAAGAAAACCTTGCAAACATTAGTAGTCACTCCTTATTCCCCACTCCTTCCAGCCCCCAGCAACCACTAATCTGTTTTCTATCTTTATGGATTTACCTATTCTGAATATCTCATATAAATACAAATGCAGAATGAATTGGGAGGGGAAAGGAAACTTATTCCCTCATCTCTTTCTTCTTCCCCCCCATAAAATTCTGCTTGTGGTTTTAGTCACTTGCATATCAGGCCACTCCGGTAGTAGGAAGGGTGGGTTTCAGAGAAGGAGGACCTGACCTTCCTCTTCCTTTTCCTCAGTTCCCTCTGGGGCCCTGGGAATGATGGGGAAGCTGCTAGCTGATAATGAGACCCCCTCTCCCTTAATGACTCTGGGGGCTGCGGGGATGCCGCAGGCCAGTTCTGCCCTAATTAATTAATAGGGAGCGCTTCCCACAGAGGAATTAGCCTGGATTCTTCCATCTCAGGCTCCTCTTGGCTCATCCCCTGCACAGGCCCCACCCCACAGCATGGGCAGTCATCTGGGATGGCTTGGGGATGCTCCTAGCCTGGTCTGCCCACCTCATGCTAGAATCAGAGCTGAAGCCACTTGTCAGAGAGAACCTGGGCTCAACTTCTGGTCCCATCACTTATTGATATTGATAATATGGGCGGTGACTTAACCTCTTTGAGCCCCTTCTACATCTATAAAAGGGAGCCACCAGCCTTAGGCTTACTGAGAAAATGGGAGACTCTGGGGCCAGGGCCAGGGTGAGGAGAGTGAGGCACTTGTTGGAGGCATGAAAATGTAAGGGAGTGCCCTAACATTCTGCAGTTAAGAGAAATGATGCTGGAATATTTTATTGGAATATTAACTTTGAAAGGTGTTAGATATGTTTATGGCCTTGATGGTGATGGTTTCATGGGTGTCTACTTATTCCCAAACTCATCAAGTTATACACATTAAAGATAATCAGCCCTTTACATGTCAATTATGTTTCAATAAAATGGTTAAAGAAAGAAATGAAAAAGGCAATGAAAGATTGACGCTGTGTTTACCTAATTTCAAAACAGCGAAATACATCAGATTTCTTTTTTTCTTCATGAGTATTCTTTGGAGATATAGTTATGTTGTATTTTCTGAGTTCAGAGGTAAGATAGATATTCTCCTATAAAAAAGATAAATAATATTCCAGTATCAATAATTCATCCCTCCCCCCCAAAATTCAGTGGAAAAATTCATAGTGAGCAAAACATAAAAAAAGACAGCATTAGCAAGAGTGTTGAGCCAAGCCATATGGTAGCCTGAGCAGGAGAAAAAAAAATCAAGAATTCTGATCCTGTCTTTATTTGGAAAGTTGATATTTTGCTCATCGTGAATTGGCATTCGCTTTGGTTTTTCAAAATTTTGTGTTGAAATGCTATTTATCTGAAATACTGAGTTTTGGGTACCACTTTTCTTTTTATTCAGGTGGAGTTCATACCACAGAAAATTAACCATTTCAAAGAGTACAGTGCAGCAGCCCTTAGCACATTCACAATGTTGTGCAACCATCATCTCTATCCTATTTAGTTCTGGAACATTTTCATCCCCCAAAGGACATCCGTACCCGTCCGCAATCACTCCCCATCCTGCCTTACCAGTGCGTTAGCCTGTCCTTTAACGGGGCAACAGCAATGGTGACTGACAGCTGCTACCACATCAGCATGAACCAAGTTAGCCGCATCAAACTGTGCCGAGTCCTTCTGTTCTTCACCGACTCGCTCATGGTTCAGAAAACAAAAGCCATTATTTTATTGATGAAGCAATAAAAACTATGTATTTTACTAAACCTCAACTCTTGAGTGCATGCCTTCATTTTTTCTGATTTTAATGTTTTTTTAAAAAAGACTTTTGTTTCATTTATTTTTATTTCTTAAAGATTTTAAAATTTATTTTAGACAGAGAGAAAAATGAAAGAGTGCAGGTTGTGAAGGCAGAGGAGAGAGAGTCTCAAGCAGACTCCACGTTAAGCATGGAGCCCAAGGTGGGGCTCGATCTCATGATCCTGAGATCAGCCCAAACCAAGAGTTGGGGTGGGGGTGCTCAACTGATTGCACCACCCAGGCACCCCCAGACTTTTGTTTTAACAGTTTTACATTCACAGTGAAATGGAGCAGAAGATACAGAGATTTCTCATATGTCCTCTGCCCTCGCGCACACACAGCCTCCCCATCATCAACAACCCCCACCAGAGCAGAGCATTTTCTGTAACTGATGAACCCCCATGGACACACCATTATCGCTCAGAGTCCACAGTTTACGTTAGGGGTTGTGCTTGGTGTTGTACATCCTGTGGGTTTGGACAAATGTAGAATGACATGTATCCACCATTACACTCTCAGACAGGGGGGTTTCCTTCCTCTGTGCTCCACTAATTCTTCCCTCCTTTTTCCCTCCCCACTGCCAAACACTGATCTCACTGACTCTGTAGTTTTGCTTTTTCCCGAATGTCATAGTTGGAATCACACAGTATGCAGCCTTTTCAGATTGGCTTCTTTTACTTAGTAATATGCTTTTACGTTTCCTCTGTGCCTTTTCATGACTTGAGAGCTTATTTCTTTACAATGTTGAATAATATTCCATTGCCTTGATGGACCACAGTTTAACTATTTGCCTACTGAAGGACATCTTGGTTGCTCCTGAGTTTTGGCAGTTATGAATAAAGCTGCTATGCCCATCTGTGTGCAGGTTTTTGCATAGACATAAGCTTTCAACTCCTTTGGGTAAATATCATAGAGTGCCATTACTGGACAGTATGGTAAGAGGATGTTTAGTTTTGTAAGAAGCTGCCAAACTATTTACTAAATGCTGTATCAGATCATGTCTTTTTACTATTCTGTAGGATGAAACGGAAAGTGTGCATAAAGCATTTTTCTGCATGCTGAATTACTATGGTAGCTGTCTCCAGGAAAATACACCTGCATCATTGTTTGATTTGCAAGCTGAAACAGCTACTTTTTAAATGGGATACCATTTTTAGATATACAAACCTGTTACCCTGAGATCGATATTATTTGACAGACATTCTTCACAAAAGTGAAAGACAGGGGCCTGTCACTTCAAGCAAAGCAACTGACAGTATTTTTTTTATACCAGTGATAATGTTTGAGCTTTTAAGTGAAAACTGGAATTTTGAAAAATCTGTATTTACCACAGTGATCTTGACACTGATGTTTAAAGGCCTTTCTTTTCTTTCTTTCTTTTCTCTCTTTTAAAAAAAAAGACTTTATTTATTTGAGAGAGAGAGTGAGTGAGAGAAAAAGCACAAGTTAGGGGAATGAGAGAGGGAAAAGCAGATTCCCTGTTGAGCAGGGAGCTGAACAGGGATCATAACCTGAGCCTAAGGCAGATGCTTAACCATCTGAGCTACCCAGGGGCCCCTAAAGACTTTTTTCGTGAGACTGGTGGTCATACTAAACAACTGTGACTTTTAGATATTGAATAATGAAATGTGTTCATATTCAGAAAATCTGTGTAACTCAATGAACTTGTTCTTTTCAAATGTCTAGTGCATGATTTTCAAAATCATGCGTGGGTAAAAGATGTCATTCAATGTATTTTAATGTTAATAGAGTAGAAAATGTTCACTGGCAGTCTCAGATCTCACACTGCAACTATCCTTTAAGAAACTAAGACATTGGGTGCTTAGTCATCAAGCGTCTGCCTTTGGCTCAGGTCATGATCCCAGGGTTCTGGGATTGAGCCTGCATTGGGCTCCCTGATCAGCAGGAAGCCTGCTTCTCCCTCTCCCACTCCCCCTGAGTGTGTTCCCTCTCTCGCTGTGTGTTTGTCAAATAAATAAATAAAATCTTTTAAAAAAAGAAACTAAGACATTTTGAGGGACCCCTGGATAGCGCAGTTAAGCGTCTGACTCTTGGTTCCAGCTCGGGGTCCTGAGATTGAGCCCCACTTTGAGCTCCACACTCTGTAGAGAGTCTGCTTAAGATTCTCTCTCCATCCATTCCCCATCCCTCTCTCTCTCAAACAAATAAATAAATCTTAAAACAAACAAACAAAAAAGAAACTAAGGGGAGCCTGGGTGGCTCAGTCAGTTAAGCGTCTGTCTTCAGCTCAGGTCATTGTCCTGGGGTCCTGGGATCAAGCCCTGCATCAGGCTCCCTGCTCAGTGGGGTGTCTGCTTCTCTTTCTGGCCCTCCCCCATCTCATGTTCTGTGTTTCTCTCACTTGCTCAAATAAATAAACACAATCTTAAAAAAAAAAAAGAAGCCAAGGCATATAAAATTTTGGTGTATTCTCAAAGAATAGTCACAAGTATCTGAAAAATTGATTAAAATATTCTCCTTTATAAGGGCCGCCTGACTGGCTCAGTGGGTTAAGCTTCTGCCTTCAGCTGGGTTTATGATCTCGGGGTCCTGGGATAGAGCCCTGCGCCGGACTTTCTGCTCAGCGGGGAGCCTGCTTTCCCCTTTCTCTCTGTCTGCCTCTCTGCCTATTTGTGATCTCTGTCAAACAAATAAATGAAATCTTTAAAAAAATTCTTTTTCCAATTACCTGTCCATGTGAAGTTAAGTTTTCTTCATACACTTCAACTAAAACAGCACATCATGACAGATTCAAGGCAGAAGATACACATTCTCATTATTCAAGATTATTCAAGATTCTCATTATTAATAACTAATAATAATGAGAATCTTATTCGAGATTCTCATTATTCAAGACAGTTTTGTTCTATAAAGTTACTGCAAATACTGAATTAGTGAATACTGAGCCACTGCCGTCAGGGAGAAATACTGGGTTAGGTTTCCACAAGCCTGTGTCACATTTTTTACAACCAACCATTCACCAGTCAAGCTTAACTCTGTTTTATGTGTGTTTCTGTGTAAAGACACCTTATTTAACATATGCTGTTGGTTTGTTAACGTTGAATTCACAACCAACAGCACTGTAACTCATGCCAAGTGAAGCTCTTCTAGCATAGGTTTCTCAGTGAGGCACACCACAGCCTTCTTGTGCTAACCAACCATAGACAGTACTCAGCACAACGCTTTAGGCCATTTTATTTTATTTTATTTTTTTTTCAAGTTGGTAGAATTTATTTGCTTCTCTAATTCATTATTTTTTTCCAATTTATTTATTTTCAGAAAAACAGTATTCATTATTTTTTCACCACACCCAGTGCTCCATGCAAGCCGTGCCCTCTAGAATACCCATCACCTGGTACCCCAACCTCCCACCCCCCCGCCACTTCAAACCCCTCAGACTGTTTTTCAGAGTCCATAGTCTCTCATGGTTCACCTCCCCTTCCAATTTACCCAAATTCCCTTCTCCTCTCTAACGCCCCTTGTCCTCCATGCTATTTGTTATGCTCCACAAATAAGTGAAACCATATGATAATTGACTCTCTCTGCTTGACTTATTTCACTCAGCATAATCTCTTCCAGTTCCCGTCCATGTTGCTACAAAAGTTGGGTATTCATCCTTTCTGATGGAGGCATAATACTCCATAGTGTATATGGACCACATCTTCCTTATTTTAGGCCATTTTAAACAGCAAAATCAATAAAGAGCACACAAATGTGAAAAACACAGTACTAAATAGACTGTAAAAAGGACATCTTCTACTGCACAGCATCTGAAACACGAAGGCAGAACACAGCCCTGTTCAGCTTCAGCTGGGAACGTGCCTGCCAGCCAGTTCAAATTTTGTATCTCTGTAAGCATGTCTGCTAATGGCCACAAAGTGCCACAGGTATTGATTTTGGGGTCATATAGAAGTTTAAGTGAATGGGTGACTTGTAAATATGAAATCCTCACATAATGAGGATTGACTGTATGAGAATCCCTTCCTTCCTTCCTTCTTCTTCTTCTTTAAAGATTTTATTTATTTATTTGTCAATGAGAGAGTACAAGCAAGGGGATCGGCAGGCAGAACAGACAGAGGGAGAAGCAGGCTCCCCCATGAGCAGAGAGCCCGATGTGGGACTCGATCCCAAGACCCTGGAGTCATGACCTGAGCTGAAGGCAAATGCTTAAACGACTAACCACCCAGGCGTCCCTCCCGCTTTCTATTAAGTGAGATACTAAAGCAATTTGCAAAAGTGTAAAACGTTACTTGTCTTCTCATAATTTTTTCTTGTGTTGGAAAATATAATTATTTTTCATAGAATATGCTATTTTTTAATCAAAATTGATTCATTTCTCTTATAGGTGTAGTTAGAATTATCACAGATGGACAGATTAATAGTGCAAATCCATTATACTCAAAAACTATCTTTTTGGAAGTGGAGATCTTCAAAAGACAGAGGAGCTCACTGAAACCAGTTAAACATCAACTAATGTCAGAAACCCTGTTATTAATTATTTTTGCATTAAACAATAGGGTCCCAGGGAATAGATACATTCCTTGAAAGGGGATTAGCCTTTTTAAAATTTATTTTTATTAACATGTAATGTATTATTTGCTTCAGGGGCACAGGTCTGTGAATCATCAGTCTTACAAACAGAATATGCTATTTAGATGAACATATAATGAGTTTATTTTAGGTTAAGATGAATAAGTAAATATTTTAAAAGCTTTCCCAGCCTTAACTTCTAATACAGTGAAGATGGATAATTATAATACACAGATGAAAACTTTTCAATGTCCCATGATATTTTTAATCAACAGACACACTTTCTTAGAAGAGTTTTGGATTTACAGAAAAATTGAAAACATGGTACAGAGAATTCCCATATTCCTCCTCAATGATTTCCCCTCTCCTCTATTAGTATGATACATTTATTTCAATTAGGCAGCCAATATTGATACATTATTATTAAAGTCCACATTCTGTGGAAATGTCCTTAGTTTTCCCCCTAGTATCCTTTTTCTGTTCTTGGAGCCCCTGTGGGACTCACATTTCATGAGGCTACTCTTTGCTGTGACAGTGTCTCAGACTTTCCTTATGTTTGATGGCTTGACATTTTTGAGGAGTACTAGCTCAGTATATCATAGGATGCCCCTCTATTGGAATTTGATTTTTTTGAAGGTATGATTAGACTGTGGTTTTGAGTTTTGGAGATCCACTGTAATTGTTAAAAGTGTTTTAAAAAAAGGGAGGTGCCTGGGTGACTCAGTTGGTTAAGCAACTAACTTGATTTTGGCTCAGGTTGTGATTTCAGGGTTGTGATCCCAGGGTCAAGGGATAGAGCCCCACTTTGGGCTCCGCACTGAGCATGGAGCCTGCTTTAGATTCTCCCTCTCTCCCTCTGCTCCCCACTCACGCTCTCTCTCTCTCTCTCTCAAAAAAAAAAAAGAGTGTAAAGAGGTTCTGAGAATCAACCATTTCAGAACTTCTCCAATTTAGTTATTATTTTGTGTAAAAGAGCAAGGGGTGCTCTGTCTTCTTCCCTGCTCAATCCCCCTTCTAGCACAGCCTAGCCTCCCCATGGACACAAGATAAATACTTGTGGAGTGAATGACTACAAAGGCAGGAGCTGGCTCAGGCTCAGAGACCAGAATCTTCCTGCACAGCCCCTGACAGAAAAAGAGGGAGGGGGGAGAGTTCAGGGAGGAGTTGCAGGTGTGGTCCAGGAGAACCTGTCACCTAGGGCAGGGGCTTAACCTTAGCTACACACTGAAATCACTCAGGGAGCATGAAAACACGCTGATGCCTGATCCCCACACAGGGACACTAATGGAATTGGTCTAGGGTGCCATTTGGGCATCAGAATTTTTAAAAGATCCCCTCGTAATCACCAGGTACAGCTAAGTTTGAGAACCACCTATCTGGGGGAGGGGTGCTACTGTCAAGGAGGAGAGTAGGGTAGTATAGAGAAAGAGCTAGAACTCAGGAGGTTGCTCCCTGCCTGTGTGACTTTGGGAAAGTTACTGAACCTCTCTGAAAGGCTTTCCCTTCATCAAATGGGGGTAGTGGTATCTACTTCAGAGGGGTGTGTAGATTAACTATAAGCAAAAGAGCCTGCCTAGGCTAGGAAGCTCCCAACAGTTGTTCGATAACAACAACAGCAGTAACAAACATATACTGATTTTTATGACCTGTGGGGCTGAGACCTCAGCTCTTGAAAAGGGCAGTTAGCTTTCAGGAGAGGCAGAGGGGGCTTGGAATCGAACAAATCGGTGTCGTTTGAGAAGAAACGCACGATCAACTTTGCCAGGTGTACTCTAAAGACAGCAAAGAATAATATTAATTACAACAATACAGGAATTATTCGTCTCCCATCTGTACGATGCTTCATGGGGCTCGCAGCATTTCCACACTCACGCGCTCGAATTTTTCTCAGCTTTAATTTTCTGTGGGGTCGGCCAAGTAATCTCCGTTGTTTAAATAAGGCCAAGCTCAAAGAGGGAGAGGGGCTGGCTCAAGGGCACACAGCGGCCAAGAGGCCAAGGCCCGGCTGTGTGCGGGAAGGGAGAAGCAGGACCACGGAGCCCACGTGGCGGCGGGGGCACCTGGAGGGTGGCCCCCGCGTCTGGCCCAGACCTCCTCGCGGGATGCGGGTCCGGGCCCAGCGGTACCGGGGCGGGTCCCGCAGCTCTTCCGGGACTTTCGGGCCTCGGCGGGGGCGGCGGGGGGAGGAGGCGCGGCTCCGAGGCGGGGGCGGGGGCGGGGGCGGGATGCGGGAGAGCACACCCACCTCGCTCAGCCCAGGATCCCCCTCCCTCCCCACACGCGCCGTGCCCTTCCTCCCGCGCTGCGGCTGAGCCTGGGCTCGGCGCGGGGGAGGCGGGGGGCATCCCGGAGGGGATCCCGCCCCCCCCCTCCCCCGGCCGCCCCGCGCCCCCGCACCCACGTGAGCGCAGGGCCAGCCGGAATCCCACCCGCTGCACAGCGCGTCCCGGCTTCGCGCCGGTGCCTCCGCCGTCCTGTCCCCGCGCCAGCTCGGCGCCGTCCCTGGCGGCTTCCTGCTGCTCCGGCCCGGCGCTTCGCCGGGCTCCGGCACCTGCATCCGGGCGCAGCGAGCAGGCCGAGGCGCAGGCAGGCCGCCCCCGCCGCTCCGGGAGCGGGTGAGTGGGGACACCGGGGCTCCGCTCGGCCAGGGGCTTTGGGGTCGGGGCGGGCGGGATCCGAGGTGGGCTTGGTCCACCCTGGGGTCAGGCGGGTGGGGCGCCCCTGCGTCCGCGTTCCCAGCTCCCGGCCGCCTTTGTCTCTGCTGCCCCTCCGCATGATCGCCGCCGCTCGTCAGGTCGCCTTGGTGAGTTTCCTACCATCTTAGCCATTCATTACCTGTGGGCTCATTACCCATCTCCCTCCTCCTCATCCCATCTCTCTCTCAGTTCGTGGGCAGGTTTCCATCTCTGTGCGTGATGCTTCCTCCATTTCCAGGGCTCTGCTCCCATCCCCATCAGGGTGTTTAATTCCTCCAACTCCGGACAGACTGACTGTGACCGAGACTTTGGCCGCCGTTACACCGGTGGTGGGTGGGAAGTTGTGTGTGTGGTGGCGGTGGTGGTGCTGTGTGTGTGGGAGGCTGAATTTATGAGTGGCTCGCCTTCCTAGAGAGGTATGTGGGCTGGGTGCTTAAATGTGGGAAGGAATTTGAATGTCTGAAGTTTTGTGTCTGGAGTCCCAAGTTTGTGTGTGTGTGTGTGTGTGTGTGTGTGTGAGAGAGAGAGAGAGAGAGAGAGAGAGAGAACTCTGTGGCTCTCGGTGTATGGAGTTTCATTTAGGAAGAGGAATTGTTCAGGGTCTTGAAGGTGTGTGTGGGGTTGTATGTCTGATGGTGTGCATGAAAGTGTGTATGTTTGTGTGTGTAGGGATTGTATGGCCGACACTGTAGGAGTCGGGGTTGCATTTCTTTCTTTTTTTTTTTTTTTTAAAGATTTTATTTATTTATTTGAGAGAGAGAGACAGTGAGAGAGAGCATGAGCGAGGAGAAGGTCAGAGAGCGAAGCAGACTCCCCATGGAGCTGGGAGCCCGATGTGGGACTCGATCCCGGGACTCCAGGATCACGCCCTGAGCCGAAGGCAGTCGTCCAACCAACTGAGCCACCCAGGCGTCCCCGTGGTTGCATTTCTGAAGGTGTGCATGGGCTTGTGTGTCTGAAGAGTTCTGTGTGTGTGACTGTATGTCTGTGCGGTGGTATTTGTGTCAATTGCACACAGAGGTGTGTGAGACTGTGCGTTTGAAGCTGTGCGTGATATGTTATGTATGTGATTTCTCTCCTCTCTTTCCTTCCCCCATTCACTCCTCTGGCCAGCAGAGTGTTGAGATAAAATGTAGAGGAAGCATACATTTGCCCACTGAGCTTGCTTTGGTTTTAGGATGTAGAGGCCCTTCCTTTCTTTCCTTTGGCTCCAAGGGAGGGGTGGCCATCCCATCTTATTGCATCGCAAAATCAAGGATGGGGAAACAAGGTGAGAGACCCATCCTGAGCTCCTGCAGACTGGGGACACTTGAAGGGTCACTTCCCAGACAGCAAGTCTAAAAAAAAAAAAAGAAAGAAAAAAAAAAAAGAAAAAGAAAACAACAACAAAAACCAGGGTCAAGAGAATGCCTAGGACCAGGAGAGACTGGAAAAGAGAGAACCCAGGGTTCAGTGTTTGTCTCTGCCCT
Source organism: Neogale vison (assembly GCF_020171115.1). NCBI lineage: Eukaryota > Metazoa > Chordata > Mammalia > Carnivora > Mustelidae > Neogale > Neogale vison. The sequence continues at coordinate 211,683,034 of NC_058096.1, read as the reverse complement.
CAGCTGTGTGTCTGTTGGGTTTCTGCTTTATATCAACCCCAGTTAATCTCTATTTTGTGCCCACCAGGCGCTGTTCTAAGCATCATGTGAATTGGGCCAGCCAAGCCACACAAAAGTGACCAGTTCCATCAAGGTGGAGGGAGATTTGAAATACAGAGCTCAAGTATGCTCTTCTGTTAGGACAGGGACTAGCAAATTTTGTCAGTGAAGGGCCAGAGAGATTGTACTGTGGCCCACACACTCTCTGTCCCAACACCCCTGCTCAGATGTTGTAGTACAAAAGTAGCCATAGGCAACACGTAAGAAATGAGTATGGCTCTGTGCCAATAAAATTACTTATACAAGCAAGCAGTGGGCTGGATTTGGCTCTCAGACTATGGTTTGTCCATTTCTGCAATACGCTGTACTGCTTCTTGTCAGGAAGAGAAAGGAAGGAGACAAAACTAGTTCTGGACCCTTTGTGGCTAGTTGGGATCTCAGCTGAACACTACCTGGGGACCCACAGGTAATTCTGTGCTACTGCTTGGTGACTGGGAACGTGCATTCTAGAGAGAGGGAGGAATTATGAGTTTCCTATGTAGTCTGTGGTTCCAAATCTGGGATTTTTCACTGCAAGGTGAGAATCAGTGAAACTATGGTTTCAGTGATGGACCCATTTGGAGCAGGACCCCAACTGGGGTTTAGCATTGAGAGTGGGGGCTTGGACCTGGAGGGGGCAGGGCCTGAAGAGTAGAGGCAGGTGTCCCATGCTTTGGATATGGGGGACCAGAAAAAGGCAAGGAAGACAGTGGCCCCAGAAAAGTGACCGCACAGCCAGTGGCAGAAAAAAAAAAAATCCAGGGGTCTACCTACTGGTGGAACTGAGACTTCCCTCAGACTCCCATATTCCATATTCCCCGACCTGGGTGAAGTTCAGCACAGAAACAATATTGACTGCCTTCTTTTGGCTTGGAGAGTTTTTTAAGAACCAAATAAGTCTGGTGTATTTGTCAGGAAACAAAACAATAGAAAAGCAGAACTGGAAAGATATGAGCAAAGTTAACGGGAATCAGTAAGAATGATGTAGTAACACTCAGGGACCAGCAAGAGTGGGGGCGGGGAAAGGGGCGGGACCAGCAGGGAGGAAGGGAGGGAGGAGGACAGGGCCAGAGCGGTGGCTGAAACAAAGGATTGTGTTTCTGTTTTAGTTGAAACATATTTGACATGTAACATTGTATAAGTTTAAAGTGTGTACCATGTTGTTTTGATACATTTATATATTGTAATATGATTGTCATTGTAGCAATAGCTCCTCTATCTGGTCAGGGCAGCCAAGAACACCCAACAGGGAAAGGATGGTCTCTTCAACAGGTGTTGGGAAAACTAGATAAAAACATAGAAAATGAAATTGGACCCCTATTTTATACTACTCAGAAAAATTAACTTGAAATGGATCCAAGCCTTAAACTTAAGACCTGATACAATAAAACTCCTAGAAGACAAGGTAGGGAAGAAGCTCCTTGACATTGGGCTTGGCAAAGATTTTTTGCATGTAACACCAAAAGCATAAAAAAAAAGCAAAAATAAACCAGTGAGACCACATCACACTAAACACTGCATAGTTAAAGGAAATGAAAAGGCAACCTACAGAATGGGAGACATTTTTTTGTAAACCACGTATCAGATAAGAGGTTAATATCCTAAATATATAAAGAACCCATACAACTCAATAATAAACAACAATCTGATTAACAAATGGACAGAGGGGGACACCTGGGTGGCTCAGTTGGTTAAGCAGCTGCCTTCGGCTCAGGTCATGATCCCAGCGTCCTGGGATCGAGTCCCACATCGGGCTCCTTGCTCGGCAGGGAGCCTGCTTCTCCCTCTGCCTCTGCCTGCCTCTCTGTCTGCCTGTGCTCGCTCGCTCTCCCTCTCTCTCTGACAAATGAATAAATAAAATCTTAAAAAAAAAAAACAAATGGACAGAGGAACTAAATAGACATTTTTTCAAAGAAGGCATCCAAATAGCCAATAGATACATAGGACTGACAGGAGACTGAGGCAGAGGAACGCAACCTTGGCTGAACAGGGCTGCGGCAGGGAGAATGCTGCTCCCACCAGCCATTCTGCTGCTTCCCACTGGTCAGACCAAAAGTGGAGCCAGTGGGCAAGGGATTTTGGGCAGTGTGGTCAACTGTTTGCCTGAAGTGAATCTACAGGGTCAACAGAATTCCCAGGTTGCCTGGAATATGGACATTATCACACTTTTTTTCCCCCCCTGTGAGATCATTGCAGGCCAGTCTGTCTATCGTTCAAGAATAGGATGTCCAGTGCCCTGGGCCCATGATACTTTTAGGGATTCACAGAAATGTTTTAACTTATTTTGTATTTTATTTATTTATTTTGTTTTCATTTTTTTAAATCAGAAGAAACAATTACACTTTTATTTTTTTAATTTAATTTTTTCAGTGTTCCAAGATTCATTGTTAAGAACTACACTTTTAGATCAAAGAAAATCGTTTAATGTATAATGTTAGGTGAAATTCACATATCAGAAACTCAACCATTTTAAAGAGGCATCAGTGGCCTTTAGGACATTCTCAATGTTGTGCAACCATTCCCTCTATCTAGTTCCAAAATACTATATTCATTTTTATAACAATTAACTTGTAAAAATATAATTTAATATTTTAATATAATGTATATATTTTAATGGAGGAAGGAGTCCACAAAAATAAAAGTTTTTCTGGCTCATGCTACAAGCTGCCTGATACATGTAACATGTTTCATTGGTAAAGGATAGGCAGGTTTTAATTTTTACATGCATTTTGTTTAATATGCATTAAAATATAATTTGCATTTCAAGTAATGATCTCTTTTCCATTTAAGAGATATTTATTTATTTATTTTTTAAGATTTTATTTATTTATTTGTCAGAGAGAGAGGGAGAGAGAGCAAGCACAGGCAGGCAGAGGCAGTGGGAGAAGCAGGCTCCCTGCTGAGCAAGGAGCCCGATGTGGGACTCGATCCCAGGATGCCGGGATCATGACCTGAGCCGAAGGCAGCTGCTTAACCAACTGAGCCACCCAGGCGTCCCTAAGAGATATTTATTTAAATAAGGTTATAGGGATGGGATCAAATATAGAGGAGACACAAAAGTCTGAAGTTTGGGAAACACCCAGAGTGATTCTGAACATCACATTTCCCTTCAAAAATGGATCCTGAAGAGCCACTGGGGTGGAGAGGAGAAGGGAATTGAGGGAAACTGGAAGGGGGAGGTGAACCATGAGAAACTATGGACTCTGAAAAACAATCTGAGGGTTTTGAAGGGGCGGGGGGTGAGAGGTTGGGGGAGCCAGGTGGTGGGTATTGAGGAGGGCATGTATTGCATGGAGCACTGGGTGTGGTGCAAAAACAATGAATACTGTTATGCTGAAAAGAAATAAAAAAAAATGGATCTTGAAGAGCCACTGGGGTCAAGGATTATCAGCATTTCCTTCCTGAGGGATCCCACCTACAGCCCCTCTGCTCACTCATGCAGGGCACTTGTATTTATTGGGCACTCACTGTTTGCCAGGCACTTGCTGATTTTGTCGTTGTGGAAAGGCCACTTGTTAGCACTACCAGGCCAGACACCAAACCATATTAATTTGGGGGAGCTAACACCAGGATGCCTTGTCTAGGGCTCTGTATGCAGTCGGTGCTCAGTAAAGGCTCTCTAGTTTGGTTTGTGTGCTGGGACAACTCCCAACTGCTTGTGAGGATATGAAATAAGGAGGGCTCTGGAGTCAGGGATGGCAAAGGTGTCCATTACATTGTGGTCTCCTTCCCCTTCATGTCTGGGAGCGGATTGTGGAGATCTGGACCCTTTTCTGCCAGGATTTAACTCTGAGCCCCAGGCAGTGTTCTCAGGTGTCCCACCACGGGCAAATCCCACGTGGACAGGTGGACATGGCCCCTTCCCTGGTGTTTGGATTCTGAGTTCCTCCTTTGTCCACCCTTTCCCCTGTCCCCACAGCCACCTTCTGTCCTCTCCATTACCAGAAAGCCCCTCTGTCCCCCGCAGATAGACCATGAGCAGCCACGGGAACAGCCTGTTCCTGCGGGAGAGCGGCCAGCGGCTGGGCCGGGTGGGCTGGTTGCAGCGGCTGCAGGAGAGCCTGCAGCAGAGAGCACTGCGCACGCGCCTGCGCCTGCAGACCATGACACGTGAGCACGTGCTGCGCTTCCTGCGCCGGAACGCCTTCATCCTGCTGACCGTCAGTGCCGTGGTCATCGGTGAGCTGGCTGGGAGGGGCAGAGACCTCAGAGAAATTCCCTGCACGCACATATCATCACTCCACCCACTCATTCTCACCGGCACATGCACTTGGCAACACCCACCGCTTTCCCCCGTATAAGGACACATTCACACAAATGGGGCCCAGTGACCCAACCCATTCCACGAGCCCTTCTTTCGGTTCTAGGAGTCAGCCTGGCCTTTGCCCTGCGCCCGTACCAGCTTACCTACCGCCAGATCAAGTACTTCTCTTTCCCTGGAGAGCTTCTCATGAGGATGCTGCAGATGCTGGTGCTGCCACTCATTGTCTCCAGCCTGGTCACAGGTGAGAGAGCCCAGGCCAGTGTTGGCCTCCGAGACCCATCCTGCAGTCCCGACTCAAACCTGGAGCCAAAGCTATGGCAAGCATGGGATCACCTCCCTATCTTAGAACCTCAAACATGAGCCCTGCACCTACCCCGAGTTCTTGGCCAAAGCCTAGATCTTCATCAGACTCAGGTTCCAGTCTCCATATGACCTATGCCACTTATCTCAGTAACTTTACCGTGCTTTTCCGTGTAGATAAAATACCAGCTTGCATCCAAAGGTGAAAGAAAGGCTGTGATAGGGCAGCCGGGGAAGATAGAATGGCAAGGGCCAGGGGGTGGGATTGGGTGAAAGTGTTTGAGATGAAGGTGAGGGGATGGTGGATGGGGGCCAGTGTAGAAATAGGGATGAGTTATTCAAAGGTTGAAAACTTTTTTTGTAAAGGTCCAAATAGTAAACGTTTTCAACATTGGGGGCCATATGAACTCTGTCAACTATTTAGTTCTGCTATGGTAGTGCAGGAGCAGCTGCAGATTCATCTGTAAGCAAATGTGTGTGGTTGTGTTCCAATAAACCTTTATTTACAAAGACAGAGAGGGGGCCAGGTTTAGCCCCTATTGGTTGATCGCCAACCTCCAGATTTTGGGGTGGGAATGAAGATAAAGGACTGAAAGAGTGGTTTCTTGGGTTGGGTTTCCTAGAAGCAGAGCCTAAAATGGGGATATTTGCACAAATGATATATCAAGAGATAGCATTCAAGAGAGACCCATGAGAAGCAAGGGGAGCAAGATGGGGCAGGGAAAGAATCTAAGCAGAGATGGGTTCAGTAGAAGGCCAGCCTCTCAGCCTTATCCCATGGATAACTCTGGAGCAGGAGAAAAGCTACAGAATTGTTCTTCCCAACTCTGCCATTATTTGAGTCAAAGGAACTGGCCTTCTGAATCCCTGTACCAGGCAGCCTTTGATTTTAGGACTTCCATGAGGTATTTCTGGGCAAAGCAACTTTTGTTCTGCTGAGGGCCATTCTCCAGAGAAGAGGGCCACACAAACTGTGGGGAGCCAGCAACGCAGCAGCTGAAGGGCAGTTGTGTTAGCCTGGTAAAGGGCTTTTGGAGGGAGCACCAAAAGAACTATTTCTCACAGATAGGGTACAGTAAGGTGGACTGGAGGGAAGTATAATATTGGGGTCAATAGTAGGATGAAGAGTGGAATGAAGGTGAAATTATGGTGTAACAGGCATAAATGGAGGGTGGGGTGGGAGTTGAAAAGTTCGGGTTGAAGTAGAGGAAGTTTAGTGAAGTGGGGTTTGGGATGAAGGATGGGGTGGAAGGCATATTTGGAAAATAGAATAGGGGTTGAAGACTGATAAGAGGGGTCAAATGATGGCAGCGTGGGTGCTGGGGTGGGGTGCAGAAGAAGATTCTTGGTAAATTCTTGTTGAGCTGGTGGTATGAGGGAAATAGAGCTGATGATTGGGAGAGAGGGTGGTGGGGTGTGGATGATGCTGCTCAGGGTTGCACCACCTGTCCTCCAGGTATGGCATCCCTGGATAACAAGGCAACAGGGCGGATGGGGATGCGGGCAGCTGTGTACTACATGGTGACCACGGTCATTGCTGTCTTCATTGGTATCCTCATGGTCACCATCATCCATCCTGGGAAGGGCTCCAAGGAGGGGCTGCACCGCGAGGGCCGCATTGAGACCATCCCCACAGCTGATGCCTTCATGGACCTGGTCAGGTGACGTCCTTTCTTAATTTTGATGGGAACTCTGGCCTTAGATGCAAGCAGCCATACTCAAGGAGAGACAAGGTGGCAAGGAAATACTCAAGGGGATGGGCTGATTCAGCCTGGAAATGCAACACCCAATTCGAACCTAGTTCATTGATACCCATTTAATGTCCTGGAGCCTTGTGCAAATCCTGAGAGTGCTGACTCCTAGGGTAGGATCTTTTGGACCTCAGGCTCTGGAGGCTTTAGCTGCATCTTGAAATGAACTCAGAACAGGTGGTATTTGGTGTTTCCAAGCTCCTTTTCTTTTAAAGAAGCTAAATTTTACCAACCAGAATCAAGGTTTACCATGGTTTTTCCCTAGTCACTGACTTGGAGGAAACCCACATCTGAGGTCCACAAGTTATCTGTGTTTTTTGAGGCATCACTGGCACATGTGTGTGAATTGAAGTCTGAGGTAGCATAGCATTCTATGGAAGGGCTTAGAGAGGCATGGATTTGAGGTCCATCTGCACCCTTTTGATCTGTGTTGCTTTGGCTAACATCCGTAAGTTCTCTCTGTGTTGGTTTCTTTGTGCATGAAATGGGGACCTTGGTAGTGCTTACTTCAAGAATTATTGTTGTGTTTAGATAAGCACTTAGCTTTAGATACTTTAGATAACTTTAACTTTAGATAAGCACTTAGCTCAGTACCTGGTCTAGAGTAAGCATTCACTTATTGGCTGCCACTATTATGGTTGGTATTATTGCTATTATTCTTACTATTATCACCCTGGACTCCTTCCCAAGGTCTAACCACCTCCCTTCTTCTGATGTTTTTCTGCAGAAATATGTTTCCACCCAACCTGGTCGAGGCCTGCTTCAAACAGGTCAGCGGGAAGTGCACGGTGTGTTCAAGGAGGTTTGGGGGGTAGCTTGATGCTGAGTGAGTGGTCCTGGGGTGAGGGAAGGGAAGAAGAGCATGCCAGTGCAGTGGGCAGGGACATTTGGAAGAGTCTTGGAGAAAGAATGTACCTCCCATTGGTGGAATGATCAAGGGAAGATAACAGAAAAGGACTTAGGCCAAGAGCTGCCTGGGGATGGTCCTGAAGGAGGAACCAGGGCATCTCACCATAGATGACTGAGGAGAGAGTTTTCCAAGTCTCTCTGAACAGGGAGCTTTGAAAAAGGCAGACTCTTTCCTCATTCTTCCATGCATTGGTTGTTCACTCCTTTATTCATGTATTCCTTCACTCAATCTTCTATGCATTGGTCAAGTCCTCTAAATAAGACTCTCCAGGGGTAGCAACCAGGAATTGGTGTTCTAAATAAACTTCTTCAGGAGATTCTGATGAATTGATTTTGGCCCCAATCTCTCCATATTTCAGTTCAAGACACAGTATAGCACGAGGCTGGTAACCAGGACCATAGTGAGGACAGAAAATGGATCTGAGCCAGGCACCTCCATGCCTCCCCCGTCCTCAATGGACAACGGAACTAGCCTCCTGGAAAATGTCACCTGGGCCTTGGGCACCCTGCAGGAGGTGCTGAGCTTCGAGGAGACTGTACCTGTGCCTGGCTCAGCCAATGGCATTAATGCCCTGGGCCTTGTGGTCTTCTCTGTGGCCTTTGGGCTGGTCATTGGTGGCATGAAACACAAGGGCCGAGTCCTTCGGGATTTCTTCGACAGCCTCAATGAGGCTATTATGAGGATGGTGGGCATTATTATCTGGTAAGTGCTGGGTTTTGACAGGGCTGACAGGTGATGGCACGTGAGAAGTGTGGAACCAGGACTGGGAAGTCAGGCTGTGGGGCAGGTGCTCAAGGGGCCATTGGGCCATTTTGCCAAGGTTATTCATGTATGTATTGGTTGATTTACTCATTCACACATTCACTCATAAACTCATTCACAGACTCATCCACGCATTAATGAAGCCATTGTTTGACTGACTGATTGATTTACTCACTGCCGTGTATTCAGTCAAGCTCATTCTTTGGCCCACTGCATTTGTTATTCTCCCATTCACTCCCTCATGTATTCCCTGCATTTATTCACTTAACACACTCATTCATTCACTCACCTGATCATTTGTGTCTCATTTGTTCATTTCCTTATTTGTTTATCCACTCACTAGTTATTCCTTAGTTGATGCATGCGTGCATCCATTTTACCATTCTCTATTCCTTCACCAATTCCTTTACTCATTCAGCAGGCCTTTTCCTGGGTTAACTGTCTAGAATGCAGGGATATGTTGAATTCAGCCCCTACCCAGGGAGCTTATGAGATTTTGGAGGAGACAGACACATCCTAGATAAGTGTATTACAAGGTGGAATGTTCTAGAGCAAAGGGGTGTTCAAAAAGAGTTGGGAACATGAAGAAGTGAGCCGCCAAGGAAGGGATATGAGGTGAACTCTGCCTGGTAAGGTGAAGAGGGAGTTATGGAAAAGGTTGCCTCATAGTTGGGTCTTGAAAGGCAAGTGGGAACCCAATAGGACAGGAATGGAGAGAGGCTGTTCAAGCAGGGAAAGAGAACATACAAAGCCTGCAGGAACCTGAGTTGGCTGGAGAATGGTGGGGAGTTCAGGGAGGTAGGAGCACAGGGTAAGTTGGGAGTGGTGGTGCAAGATATTAACAAGACTGTCCAGGGCCAAACTGGGGAAGACTTTGTACCTAATCTCCAATAATTAGAAAGTTGCATAGGGGGCTAGAGGCCAAGTTTAAAACTTGGAAAAGGAGCTGAGGGGGGAGCTTATCGAGGATAGGCAAGAAGACTGACAAGATGGAAGCTCAACTGTATTGGAAACCATAAACTTATAGAGGTGTTGTTGGCAGAATTTATCCAGATGTGCTGGCTGGGTGAATGTAGAAGGAAAGAAGCCCCATGCAATTGACCTAGGGTTGAGGAGTTTTGTGGAGAATGAAGAGGAAGGATGATGATGAGGGATCTGGGGAGGGGGTTCACAGAGCAGGCATAGAGGTAGGTGAAGACTGGGAGACAGCTCAGCAGCCTCCCATCTGGTCTCACCATGAGCCCAGCTGAGCCCAGGGGAATACAGATGTGGCCAGAAGAGTGCTCCACATCTGCCTTCCCACTACCTCAGGGTGGGTCTCATTGTTTCTGACCCAAGCTATTGTAACAATTTCCCAAGAGGTCCTGGCCTCCTCCTGTCCTCCAGTGCCTCTACCATGAGAACCACCAAGTGTAGTCTTCAGTTTCTAAAGAGAGGAGTAACACAGAAGCCTGGTGATGGGTGAATGAAGGCACCACTGGCAGGTGCCAGTGTCTCATCTTGCAAGACTAAGATGCGCTGGTTTGTGGGGAGCACAGGTGAGCCCCTGATGAACTCACTCTGTCTCCTCTCACTTGCCACTCCACAAACACTGTCTGCTCTCTTCTCCTTCAGCACGTCTAGCTCATGCTCATCTCAGGGTCTTTGCATGGTGCTTGCAATGCTTCCCCTTCAGATAGATGTGTCTCTTAACATCGTTCAGGCCACTGTGTGAACGTCACATCTCCAGGGAGGCCCTTCAAGACCACTCATGCTGGTGCAGCACACTGAGGGACTCTATGCAGCTCTCACCATCTGAAGTTTTTAATTAGGCATTTTTATGTGTATTGCCTGTTTTCCCCATTAGAATGTATGTGCCACAGGGGCAGGGACAGTGTGACTGGAGCAGAGTAGGTGCTCAAGAGAGTGGCCAAATAAATAAATGATTTGATAAGACATGTGGTTTGGGATGTCTGGGGGAAATTCAGGTGAAATAACGCAGGGCCAGTGAGTGAGTGAGAATATGCACTTACAAGAAAGAGAACAGGGTCATTGAGATTACACGTTTAAACAAACAGAGTTGGAGGTGGTGAATAAGGGAAGTTTGAAGGCCAGTAATAAGGGATGTTTGGGCCACATCTAGAGAAAGAGTCCCAAGAAGTGACTGTTTGGGGAGGGACTTGAATGGTGGAGTGGAGGAAAGCGAAACCTTATAAGATTGTATGCGCTGGAGTTGTAGGAACTTTTCCCTGCTGTTCTAGGTGTGATCTGTGGGTGAGCAGGCAGAGGCAGTGGGATATGTTTATGGGGTCCATCCCTGTTTGTCAGTATGTGGGGAAGTTTGGGGCAGAGTAGGGTGCTGTATGATGGGCACTGCCTGGCTCTAGGGGCTTATATGGGCAAAGCCTTGGGGATGCCAGCTCTGAGGTTTAGGGGAAGTCATGAGGGCACTCTGACAGGTGTCTGGCTTGGCCTAGGTATGCACCTGTGGGGATCCTGTTCCTGATCGCTGGGAAGATCCTAGAGATGGAGGACATGGCTGTCCTGGGGGGTCAGCTGGGCATGTACACCCTGACCGTCATTGTGGGCTTGTTCCTCCATGCTGGTGGTGTCCTGCCCCTCATCTACTTCCTCATCACCCACCGGAACCCCTTCCCCTTCATTGGGGGCATGCTGCAGGCCCTCATCACTGCCATGGGCACATCTTCCAGGTATGGCTTCATCCCTCACCCCCAGCACTTTTCTGAGGTTCACTGTCAGTTGTTCACAGGCTCTCCTAAGAGTCCTGGCCCTCAATCCCCGTACTAAACCTCGTCTGAGCTATGTGGTAATGTCAGTGGTTCCTGAAGGTCTGCAGGCCAGTCAACACCTGGGTGCTGATCTTTGTCCCAAACTGGTTCTACTGACCTGTTTTCCACATTTTCCATTTCTCTATTTTATGTGGAGAAGAACCAGCTGCCAATTTGAGGTTAGGACCAAGGTGCTCCCTATTCTGTGTCATTTTCTAGCTCAGAGTCTCATTTCCCCTCAAAGTGGTCTCTGGGAGCTCACTTGGCTCCTTTCTCCTACTTCCCCCCTTTTTTTGTGGTTTTATGGGGTTAGTAAAGAGCTTCCCCTTTCCCCGTCATCCAAATTCAAAGCGGTTTGAGAAGTATCACGAGAGCCAACTGGATGGAAGAATAATATCATTGTTATTGCTCATAATGCTGCCTGGAGAATGCGCTCTTTAGTCTTTGGCCAATAAGATTGATGCCATTGTAGCCCAGAATGACACTCACCTGATCACCACAGGGTTGGATCCCCAGAGGCCTTCTTTTTGAGGCCAGGCTTCTCACTGCATGACATCAAGCTGACCAGACCACATGTTTTGTGGACAGGCCAACTCCAAGTGAGATGTCCATTCCTTCAACTAAACTCCCCAATCAGTTCGACTGCTCTTCCCCTGCTGTGGAGTGGTGGGGAGAGAGACCAGGAGGGTTAGTGTAGCTGATGTTGCTCCCTGAGCTACATGAGTGGGGATTAGGGGTCTATGTAATACTTCTCTTTTAACCCTGAGGGTGTGGGAGGTCAGTAGACCCCTAGTCCTTTCCTTTCTGGGAGTGGGAAGTTCACCAGTGGCATGAATAAGTGTCTAGTAATTAGCTTTAAGCTGTTGCCTTTAAGTGGGTCGAGAGACCTTCAACCTAGGGGACTACCATTGCCATGTGCTTCTTGCATCATGAAGAGCCCTTATTCCCCATGCACAGTTACCAACCTCTGAAATGTTATGCTCCTGCCATTCTCCCCTTGCCCTGGCTCCCACCCGGTCTCCCAGTATTCTCAGCAGAATCCCTCCTTTGGCCCATGGCTACTCCAGTCCCTTCCTGCCACTCCCCATTCTCAGCCTCCAGGGTTCTCTCCCCTAGCTCTGCAACACTGCCTATCACCTTCCGCTGCTTGGAGGAGGGCCTGGGTGTGGACCGACGCATCACCAGGTTCGTGCTGCCTGTGGGGGCCACTGTCAACATGGATGGGACTGCTCTGTATGAGGCCCTGGCTGCCATCTTCATCGCCCAAGTCAACAACTATGAGCTCAACCTGGGCCAGATCACGACCATCAGGTGAGGTGATCTTGGGTGGGATCTGCCAGCAGGTGAGATCTAAGAAGTCGTTAGGTTGGCTAGGGGTGGAGGGAGACTCAGCTTCTTGATGTCAAGGGAGGCTTTGAATGTTGGAGGGGGGATGTGGGAAGACCCCAGCTACCCATGCCAAATGAGGCTAAAGATGAGACTGTGCAACCTGAGGCTATTAGGAACTGGCCAGATGTTTCAGTCCCATCTTCTCTCACATGCTATGGTGGGAGATCCCTTTGCCCAGTGTTTTCCAAAGTATGGCTGGTGCATCCTAATAACCTGAGGCTCTGGGAAGAAGGATGGATCTCTGGGTCTCATTACCCAGAGGTTCCATATGGTCGTTTTAAATATAACGGCAAACTTCACATCCTTCATGTCTTTGGTCCAGGGTCAACTGCTTAGGGAGGTGTTCCCTGAATATTCTATTTAAAGTGGCATGGTTTGGACTTTCATAGGCTGAACTGTTTCTCTGTTGCACCCTCTGCCTTAGTATATGTTTTAAGTATTCATCTTGTTTATTGCCTGCCTCCCCCACTAGAATGTAAGCTCTGTTTGGGCAGGGATTTTCTTTTAAGGGAGTTTCTACTAGGTGTCTAGCATGTAGTAGATGCTCAATAAATATGAGTTGAAAGAATACATTTATTGAAGGCTGCTTTTTATTTTCAGGCACTTAATTTAAGATGTTCCAGGGAACCACCTCTTCCCTTCTGTTGTGCCCTTTCTCACTCTCTTCCTCGTCTTCTCCTTCCCACCTCCTGCCTTCTCCCTGTGTTCTCTCTTCATGTACAGTATCACGGCGACAGCAGCCAGCGTTGGGGCTGCTGGGATCCCCCAGGCAGGTCTGGTCACCATGGTCATTGTGCTCACATCGGTCGGCCTGCCCACTGAAGACATCACGCTGATCATAGCTGTGGACTGGTTCCTGTGAGTGTTCTTCAGGCCCTGGTGCTATCTTTCCTCAACCCCATCCCCGCTTTCCTTGTGAGACCCCTAACCCGTGGGCCCTCATTCCAGCAAGGACAGAGTTGTAGAATTTTAGAGTAGAAGGAAAGTCTTGGAGAATACTCCAAACCATGGCCTGTAGATCCCAAATCCCATAGAGTTAACCTGGGGAGTAGGGTGAGGAGGAGATGAGCAATGGGGGCTTTACCGATGAGCCTGAAAAGCCCTTGTACCTGGAGAAGTCACAAAAAGGTGATCCATGGGACAGAGCTGGCTTGCAAATTTTTGTTGTTTTTAGTTTGTGTTTTTAATATTTAACTTCGAAAAACAGAAGGCTTACATTAAAAAAATCTGGACTTTCCTTCCCATTTAGGAAGAGTCAGGTGGATCTGAGTCCCACTTAGACAGGGTCCAGGCTGGCCTGATTTGCTCACAGTTGTTACCTTCCTCATCCTGTATGCTGTTCAGCCCACAGCCCCTAATTTTCTTTATCAGATGTTTACATCCTTAAAAAAAAAAAAAGAATTGCAATGCTAAGCTTACATGTGAGTTTATCAGAATTGATCCAACCTACATCTGTTAGGAGGAGGGGAAACTGAGGACATCAAGGGGGAGGCAACTGCCTGAGGTTATGTGGTTGTGGATGGAACATGAACCCCACATCCCAGATACAAGGATCCTCCCACCCTGATGCACCCTCTCCTCCATGAGCTCTTCAAATCTCAGCTAACAGTGGCTTCTCTCTCCCCACCCTTCCCCAGTGACCGACTTCGCACAATGACCAATGTCCTGGGGGACTCTATTGGAGCTGCCGTCATTGAGCATTTGTCCCAGCGGGAGCTGGAGCTGCAGGAAGCTGAGCTTACCCTCCCCAGCCTGGGGAAGCCCTACAAGTCACTCATGGCACAAGAGAAGGGGACGTCCAGGGGACGGGGAGGCAACGAGAGTGCCATGTGAGGGGCCCCCAGCTCTGCCACTCAGAGAGGAGGGAATAGGGCTGGGGTGGGGGCGGGGGGATGTCCTAGGGAAGACCTGCTGCTCAAATGACTGTGCACTGAACACACATGTTCTGTCTGGCTTGTTTGGCCGAAACCGAGATAAAGGAGCAGGGACGAAAGGATGTCCAAGGCCTCCATTTCTCTCTAAGTGCATGGGGAGAATTTGTGGAGGGCAGTGAGCAAGGCAGGGAGGAAACACTTCTCCTGGGACTGGGGGTGAGGACAGCTTCGGGTTCCACAGCTGAGGGGTCAGCTTATGTTATTTATTTTCTCAAGGAGTGGTGGAATTGAAAGAGGTAAAGGAAAACTACCATTTATTATAATAAAACAATATTCATGATCTCCGTGTTGGGGGTCCCCATGACCTTCAGTGATTTGCTAGGACACGTGGAACTTGTAAAAACTGTGATGCTCACATTTATGACTTACTGCAGTGAGAGGATACAGATTAAAATCTGCAAGGACAAAAGTTGCCTGGGGCAGGGTCCAGAAGACACCAAATATGGGCTTCCCATTGTCCCCTCTGTGGAATCCCATGGACGCCCTTAATTCTCTCAGCAATGATGTGTGACAGTACGTATGCCAGCCAAGGAAGCTCACCTTAGCCTTGGTGTTCAGGATTTTTATTGGGGGTCTGTCTTGTAGGCATGGAGTGCTTCAGCCCCCACAGAAGTCAAGTGAATATAGTTTTGTCCAGAGCCCCAGGTGAACAAAAACAGGCATTCACCATAAATTACATGGTCAGCATAGACAACCTGGCACAGCGCAGGGCCCTGGGTTACAAAGACACTTTTATCAGGGAGGATATTCCAAGGACTCAAATGTTATTTCCTGGGAGCTGATCAAAGGCAAGTCCTTTCTCTGGACTATGTAGGCTTTGAGTACCCCTGGCCCTTCCAGTTAACCCTTTACTTCATACACCCATGGCTGGAAATAGAGGAAGCAGCTTCCTATAGGGATAAGTAGCAGCATCTTGTAGTCCCAACTCTTGACTCCGGAAACCAGTTGGCTCAGACACCCATGCTGACCTCAGGAAGCTCAGTGTCTCCTTACTATACAGGCAAGCCTAATGAATCAGGTGGGACATTAAATGAGACCTTAATAAAACTGGGGGAAAACCGAAGTAAATAGAGAATAACATAATTCCAGACATCATGAGTATAACTTAACTCTATAATCTTTTTGTCTAGGGAACACAATATTAGCTTTTTCTAAATCAAATAAACTTCACTTGAGCACCTACCTCTCTCAAGGGGGAAGGGACATTCCAACACAGGTATGTTTGGGGATGCCTCTCCCCATTCTTTAGGATCCCAAGAGAACCCTTGAGCTATGTAAATGGGAGAATGTGGAAGAAGGGATCCAAGAATTCTTTAACTTATTTGCAGTCACCATGGAAACATTTATGCCGGTGACTGGAAAAGTCCATGCAAAGGCAAGATGCTTATAGAACATCCTACTCCACATTTGACTCTTGGGAGATTTGCCTGGGATCCCAATCTCAAACCAGAATTTCTGCCTCTAGCCCATGGTCTGTGTCAGTAGAAATCTCCTGTGGAAGCAGGGTGTATTAGTTTGCTAGGGCTGTGATGACAAAGTACTACAGACTGGTGGCTTAAGCAATAGAAATTTATTTTCTCATAGTTTTGGACACAAATCTTTGACTTGATTCCATTCACATAACCTCAGAAAACATCTAAATGAGTTTGCAAGGTGACGTTTACCAATCAAGCACACATCCTATCACCTTGAATATGTCTATTAAAACATGAGATTTGATTTATTTTTCAAGAAATCCAAACCATCACTGAAGGTTACTGAGAAAATAGCAGGTTCTATTCATATCAAGTTAAAATGACTAGTTACAAAATGAAAAAAGGAATCTACAAGGGAACCTGAAGAAAATAGAGGGCAGGGAAGAACCAAGGAAAGTCTTTCTTGAAAACATGTAAAATTAGGAAAAATAAAAAATATTGCATGAAGGAAACTAAGATTTGTGGTCTTCAGTATTGTGTGCCCAGGTACTCAGGAAAGTCCTATAATGGTCTTGATGCTGAGAGGCACCACCTTCCTGAGGAATGCAGCCAGGGCCCCCATCATGTCCCTGTTCCTCAAGCTGTAGATGAAGGGGTTCAGCATGGGAGTGACAATAGTGTACATCACTGAGGTCACCACACTTGTCCTGGAAGATGAAGTCACTGCAGAACTGAGGTAGACCCCAAGGCCTGTGCCATAGAACAAGGAGACCACTGAGAGATGAGACCCACAGGTGGAAAAGGCTTTGTACTTGCCCCTGGTTGATGAAATTCTCAGGATGGAGGAGAAAATCTGAGAATATGAAAAGAGGATTCCAGAGAGAGGAAAAAGACCTAGGACAATAGTCACAAAATACACCACTATGTTATTGATGAGGGTGTCAGAACAGGAAAGCTTCAGGACTTCAGGAAGATCACAGAAAAAGTGTGGGATTTCCATGTTTTTGCAGAAGGACAGCCCCAAAAGGGTCAAGGTCTCGAGCAGGGATCCCATGACACTGATGCACCAGGACCCCAGGGCCAAGAGCCCACAGAACCTGGGGTTCATGATGACTGAGTAGTGCAGGGGGTGGCAGATGGCCACAAAGCGGTCATAGGCCATTACGGTCAGGAGTAAATTGTCCAGGCATCCAAATACAATGAAAAAAAAAATCTGGCTGAGGCATCCTTCATATGTTATGGTTTTGTTCAGAGTCTGGATGTTCAGCAGCATCTTGGGGATGGTGGTGGAGGTGAAACAGATGTCAGCAAAGGACAAGTTGGAGAGGAAGAAGTACATGGGTGTGTGGAGGTGGGAGTCTGAGCAGATGGCTAGGAAGATGAGCAGGTTCCCAGTGAAGGTGACCAAGAATATGGACAGGAACAGCCCAAAGAAGAAAGACTGCATGTTCAGTTCCTCTGAGAATCCCTGGAGGAGAAAATTCCCAACTCCTGTTTGGTTTCCTCTTTCCATGAGGCTACTGGGTTTGCCCA
Source organism: Neogale vison (assembly GCF_020171115.1). Classification (NCBI taxonomy): domain Eukaryota; kingdom Metazoa; phylum Chordata; class Mammalia; order Carnivora; family Mustelidae; genus Neogale; species Neogale vison. The sequence continues at coordinate 211,665,930 of NC_058096.1, read as the reverse complement.
GAAGGAGGAAAAAAGCAGCACAAGATTCACTCCAAATAAGCATTTCCCAGAATGATAGTAATTTCCTTAATCCAAACTCAGGGGATTCATGAAATCATTCATTTTGACTAATGATTGGCCTTCATTGCTGACAAATTATGGTTACCGTTGTTACCTGGAAAAATTTTCTCTAAGATCAGTGGTTCTCAAATTGTGATCCCTGACCAGCATCATCAGCATCACCTGGGAACTGTGTTGGAAATGCACATTTTTCAGGCCCACCTGACCTAATGAACCAGACACTTTGGGTAAGGAGCCAGCATTCTGTGCCTTGACAGGCCCTCCTGGGGACTCTGGTGCACACCAGGTTTGAGGAGCCTTGATCTAGTGCTTGTCTTCATCCCTAAGCAGTCATCCTTGATGCCTGCTCTTGTGCTTTCTGCTCAGTGCTTGTGGGAATGGAGAATTCCTGAATGCCAGGCAAATCTTCTAATCTTTGTCAGGTTCTTTCATTGTAATGCCCTTCTGTAATTTCTTTATCTTAGATCCTCTGGACCTTGGGTGTTCCTTCTGGTAAAAAAACCCAATATTATTATTTTTAATCATCATTTATATTTCATTTATAGTATCAATGTCCCTATATAATTTCAGCAAAAATAGAATTTATAAATATAGTGTCCTAGAGCTTCTCATTTACTTATTTATTTATACATTTTAAAAAATTATTTTCTAAATTCCAGTATAGTTAACATACAAGTTTAGATTAGTTTCAGGTGTACAATATAATGATTCAACAATTCTATACATGTCTCAGTTCTCATCATGATAAGTGTACTCCGAAGTCTCCTTCACCTATTTCACCCAATCCTCACCCACAAATGACCAGTTCTCTGTAGTTAAGAGTTTTTTGTCTCTTTTTTATTTGTGTGTGTGTGTGTGTGTGTGTCTGTTTAGTTTTCATTTAAAATCTAGTTAGTTCACTTCTCCAATGAAGACATACAAATGGCTATCAGACACATGAAAAAATGTTCATCATCACTAGCAATCAGGGAGATTCAAATTAAAACCACATTGAACTTTTGATCTTGATGAAGTCCCAAAGTTCATTTTTGCTTTTGTTTCCTTTGCCTTTGGAGACATATCTTTAAAAAATTTTTTAAAAAAGTTTTTGGAATTAATTTATTTTTTTTCAATTTATTTATTTTCAGAAAAACATTATTCATTATTTTTTCACCACACCCAGTGCTCCATGCAATCCGTGCCCTCTAGAATACCCACCACCTGGTAGCCCAACTCCCACCCCCCCCACCACTTCAAACCCCTCAGATTGTTTTTCAGAGTCCACAGTCTCTCATGATTCACCTCCCCTTCCAATTCCCCCCAACTCCCTTCTCCTCTCTATCTCCCCATGTCCTCCATGCTATTTGTTATGCTCCACAAATAACTGAAACCATATGATAATTGACTCTCTCTGCCTGACTTATTTCACTCAGCATAATCTCTTCCAGTCCTGTCCATGTTGCTACAAAAGTTGGGTATTCATCCTTCCTGATGGAGGCATAATACTCCATGGTGTATATGGACCACATCTTCCTTATCCATTCTTCCGTTGAAGGGCATCTTGGTTCTTTCCACAGTTTGGCGACCGTGGCCATTGCTGCTATAAACATTGGGGTACAGATGGCCCTTCTTTTCACTCTGTATCTTTGGGGTAAATACCCAGGAGTGCAATGGTAGGGTCATAGGGAAGCTCTATTTTTAATTTCTTGAGGAATCTCCACACTGTTCTCCAAAGAGGCTGCACCAACTTGCATTCCCACCAACAGTGTAAGAGGGTTCCCCTTTCTCCACATCCCCTCCAACACAAGTTGTTTCCTGTCTTGTTAATTTTGGCCATTCTAACTGGTGTAAGGTGATATCTCAATGTGGTTTTAATTTGAATCTCCCTGAGGGCTAATGATGATGAACATTTTTTCATGTGTCTGATAGCCATTTGTATGTCTTCATTGGAAAAGTGTCTGTTCATATCTTCTGCCCATTTTTTGATATGTTTGCCTGTTTCATGTGTGTTGAGTTTGAGGAGTTATTTATAGATCCTGGATATCAACCTTTTGTTTGTACTATTATTTGAAAATACCTTCTCCCATTCTGTGCGTTGCCTCTTTGTTTTCTTGACTGTTTCCTTTGTTGTGCAGAAGCTTTTGATTTTGGTGAAGTCCCTAAAGTTTATTTTCGCTTTTGTTTCCTTTGCCTTTGGAGATGTATCTTGAAAGAAGTTGCTGTGGCTGATATCGAAGAGGTTACTGCCTATGTTCTCCTCTGGATTCTGATGGATTCCTGTCTCACGTTGAGGTCCTTTATCCATTTTGAGTTTATCTTTCTGTATGGTGTAAGAGAATGGTCGAGTTTCATTATTCTATATATAGCTGTCCAGTTTTCCCAGCCCCATTTATTGAAGAGACTGTCTTTTTTCCACTGTATATATTTTCCTGTTTTGTTGAAGATTATTTGCCCGTAGAGTTGAGGGTCCATATCTGGGCTCTCTACTCTGTTGCACTGGTCTATGTGTCTGTTTTTATGCCAGGACCATGCTGTCTTGGTGATCATAGCTTTGTAGTAAAGCTTGAAATCAGGTAATGTGATGCCCCAGTTTTGTTTTTCTTTTTCAACATTTCCTTAGCGATTTGGAGTCTCTTCTGATTCCATACAAATTTTAGGATTGTTTGCTCCAGCTTTTTGAAAAATACTGGCGGAGTTTTGATCAGAATGGCATTAAAAGTATAGATTGCTCTAGGCAGTATAGACATTTTAACTATGTTTATTCTTTTGATCCAAGAGCATGGGATGGTCTTCCATCTTTTTGTGTCTTCTTCAATTTCTTTCATGAGTGTTCTGTAGTTCCTTCAGTACAGATCCTTTACCTCTTTGGTTAGGTTTATTTCCAGGTATCTTATGGTTCTTGGTGCTATAGTAAATGGAATAGATTTTTTCAAGATATGTCTCCAAAGGCAAAGGAAACAAAAGTGAAAATGAACTTTTGGGACTTCATCAAGATCAAAAGCTCTGCACAGCAAAGGAAACAGTCAACAAAACAAAGAGGCAACCCACGGAATGGGAGAAGATATTTGCAAATGATAGTACAGACAAAAGGCTGATATCCAAGATCTATAAAGAACTTCTCAAACTCAACACACACAAAACAGATAATCATGTCAAAAAATGGGCAGAAGACATGAACAGACTCTTCTCCAATGAAGACATACAAATGGCTATCAGACACATGAAAAATTGTTCATCATCACTAGCCATCAGGGAGATTCAAATTAAAACCACATTGAGATACCACCTTGCACCAGTTAGAATGACCAAAATTAGCAAGACAGGAAACAGCGTGTGTTGGAGGGGATGTGGAGAAAGGGGACCCTCTTACACTGTTGGTGGGAATGCAAGTTGGTGCAGCCACTTTGGAGAACAGTTTGGAGATTCCTTCAGAAATTAAAAATAGAGCTTCCCTATGACCCTGCAACTGCACACTGGGTATTTACCCCAAAGATACAGATGTAGTGAAAAGAAGGGCCATTTTATCCCAATGTTTATAGGAGCAATGGCCAGTGGTCCATATACACTATTATGCCTCCATCAGAAAGGATGAACACCCAACTTTTGTAGCAACATGGACAGGACTGGAAGAGATTATGCTGAGTGAAATAAGTCAAGTAGAGAGAGTCAATTATCATATGGTTTCACTTATTGTGGAGCATAAGAAATAACATGGAGGACATAGGGAGATAGAGAGTAGAAGGGATTTGGGGAAATTGGAAGGGGAGATGAACCATGAGAGAATATGTATTCTGAAAAACACCCCGAGCGTTTTGAAGGGGAGGGGGCGTAGGAGGTTGGGGGGGACCAGATGGTGGGTATTAGGGACGGCATGTATTGCATGGAGCACTGGGTGGGTGTGCTGCGAAAACAATGAATACTGTTACGCTGAAAATAAATTAAAAAAAAAAAGAAATTAATAATAAAAAAAAGAAGCTTAAAAAAAAATCTAGTTAGTTCACATACAGTGTAACGTTAGTTCCAGGTTGTGGAATTTAGTGGTGCAGCAGTTCCATACAACACCCAGTGCTCATCACAAGTGCTCTCCTTCCTCCCCATCACCTGTTTAAATCACACCCCACCCACCTCCCCTCTGCAATCTCTGTTTGTACTCTAGAGTTATGGGTCTATTTCTTGGTTTGTCTCTCTTTCTTTCCTATGATCACTTATGTTGTTTCTTAAATTCATATTTGAGTGAAACCATACATTTGTCTTTCTCTGACTGACTGATTTCACTTAGTTTGATATCCCCTAGATCCATCCATGTTGTTGCAAGTGGCAAGATTATATTCTCTATTTATGGCTGAGCAATATCCCATTATGTATGTATACCACATTTTCTTTATCCATTCATCTGTTGATTTTAGTGTCCTAGACTTTCTAAATACTGAGTTTGTCTTCACATAAGTTCATCTTTTATTCCTAATCTTATCAAAGTATAGTTGATTATGAAAACTGCACATATCTGATATATATATGTTGGTAAGTTTTCACATATGCATTCACCTGTGGTATCATGACTACAGTCAAGGTAACAAACACATCTGTCACCTCCCAAAGTTTCCTTGTATTATTCTGAGTAGTTGTGTGTGTGTGTGTGTGTGTGTGTATGGTGAGAATACTCACAATTTATCCTCCTAACATATTTTAAAGTGTCCTATCCTGTATTATTAACTATACCCAGTATGTTATACACCAGATCTCTATAAATTACTCAACGTGCACAACAGAAAATTTACACCCATTGAGCAACAATTCCTTATTTCCTCTCTTCCCAGCCACTGACAACTAACATTCTATTCTCTGCTTTTGTGGGTTTAATGATTTTAGATACTTTATGTAAATGGAATCATGCAAGTACTTGTACTTCTATGTCTGCCTTATTTCACTTAGCATAATGTCCTCCAGGTTCATTCATGGTGCCAGAGATGACAGGATTTCTACACAGTATTTTAATGTATTTTAGCTTAATATTGGAATAATGATATTCTCCCAAATTGTATCTCTTATACTGCTATTACATTAGGAAAGCTTTGATTTTTTTTTGGTATTTATAAAGTATGTGCATTTTTGGGATTTCATTAATAATTTTAATTTTTTCTATAATATTTACATACTTTCTCCAAAAAATATTAATTTACAACACCTACTTACCTTTAGGTCTTTTTGTCTTGGTATGAAATCCCACAATACTGCTCAAATTTATAGTAAGAGTTGTGCTTCATTTCTTTCAAAAGTATAATCCTGGAGTTTTGTAATTTTATAAGATGTTCACCATAATTTAGGATATCTAAAAATATTTTTTATCAACTTAACTTGCATTTTTAAAATTCTTAGATATCTTACAGTGTCTTTTAGAGCGATAAGTGTTTTGTGATTAACAAGAAAAAATAATGTTAAATCTGTCTCCGTATTCCTTAATAAATTTCTTTTTAGAAAAGTTTTTATTTAAATTCCAGTTATTTAACATACAGTGTAATATTAGTTTTAGGTGTATTATTTAGTGATTCTAATATTTACTTTTTTTTAAAAATAAGTTCTACACCCAACAGGGGACTTGAACTCATGACTCCAAGGTCAAGAGTTGCATCCTTTATTGACTGAGAAAGCCAGGTACCTATGTTCCCTAATAAATTTCAATGTTTAATGTTAAGTGGGGAACGAGAGACCATACAATCTTTCAGAAGAAAATAGATAAATATAAATTTATATGAAGATATATAACCTTTGAGAGTAGTTCTCTCTGAATAAAAAGTCTAAAAATAAGAGAAATAAGAGAAGAAGTGATCAATAACTGGGCCATAATTTGAAAAAAAGTCTTAATGATAAATTGTGTCATGCAGAAAATTAGAATATAAAAATAAAAAATAATGAAATCTTGCCATTTGCAATGACATGGTTGGAACTGGAAGGTATTATGCTAAATGAAATAAGTCAGAGAAAGACAAATACAATTTCATTCATATGTTGAATTTAAGAAACAAAACAGATGAATATGGGGGAAGGGAAGAAAAAATAAATAACATGGAAACTGAGAGGGAAACAAGCCATAAGGCACTCTTAACTATACAGAACAAACTGAGGGTTGCTGTAGGGGAGGAGTGTAGGGAGATGGGGTAATTGGGTGACGGGGAATAAAGAGGGCACTTGAAGGAATGAGCACTGGATGTTATATGTAAGTAATGAATCATTAAATTCTACTCCTGAAACCAATACTACACTACATATCAACTAACTTGAATTTAAATAAAATTTTGGAAGAAAAAAATTATGACAATTTGAAAGAAGAAAAAAAGTCTACTATTTCAATTGTTGTTTATCAACACCTGGGAAATTACAGCTAAGGCAATTCAAGAAGAAAAAGACGTAAGGGATGTTAAATATGGAAAACACAACACCTTTCACTATGAAGATAATGGGTTGACTGGGGGTAGCGAGTTGGCAGCTGAAAACCTCTGAACTGAGTATGATTTTGGTAATGCATTTGATACAAAACACATATGTAAAACCCAGGAGCGATTTTAAAGTAACATTCCATGGCAAGAAAGTACATTTAATGTATTTAGCAATCATTGCTTCTATCTGATTCCAAAATGTTTTCATTTCCATGGGAGCTCTGAACTATTTTTGTAACTTTTCTGTAAATGTAACATTATTCAAAAACAAAAATCACAAAAAGAAAAAAAGGGCACAAGAGGAAAAAAACCCAGCAGTGTTTATATGTGCAGTTACATTTAGAAAATAGGTCACAGGGCCACCTGGGTGGCTCAGTCAGCTAAGCCTCCAACTCTTGATCTCAGCTCAGGTCTTGATCTCTGGTGGTGAGTTCAAGCACCCCCGCTGGCCTCCACACTGGGTGTGGAGCCTACATAGGAAAAAATAGGTCACAATCATTTCACATGTTAACACAAATATAAATCTCCTGAAATAGGAACTGGAAACTTGCAAATACACAGTAAATGAGAACGATGCCTTTGTTAAATTAGCTAAAATTTCTTGAGGACCTCCATGTGTCAAATACATATATTGTGTTTTTTATGCCTTAGCTTTCTTTATTATCATTACTATATTTTTATTTCACAAATGAATATGTGTTTGCAGTAACACAGTGATAACAATGGACAGGTTAGGTTTTCATTAAGCAATAGAGACAATAAAAAACCCTCCCAAGCATCATCTCTCTTAATTTAATCCTCATGTTAACCTTCTGAAGTGGGTACTACTATTCTCCTAACTTTACAAATGTGGAAGCTGAGGCACAGAACATTAAGGAACTTAACAGATCAGAAGATGTATGAATGGACTCGTATGCCCTAACTGTGTGGAATCCCGGGGAATGTTTCTTGTTTGAATGAATAAATGAAGATTTTCCAGATGAAAGAATACAGGGGCGTCTTGATAGAGGAGAACAGTGGTGTTTGTGATGGCTGCCAAAAAACTGAGAGGAGGAGAAATTGAGAGACAGAGGAATGGAGTTGTGTAAAATGCTTTAATTAAGTGGACTCTCACCGGCAACTTATCCCCATTTGTACCACCCAAAATTCATCTTCTGAGAGATTTGCCTGCCCCCCCTACCTGTTTTCCACAGCAGGCACCCTGATGGCATGGGGGCACCTCTAGTTCGGTGTGTCCTTTATTTCCTGGCAGATGGATATCCAAGGAAGGGCAGGGAAGTGGCGTCAGGTACCTGTTCTCTGAGAGGGTTTGGCTGAACTTCCTCTTCCTGGACAGTTGAGCTGTAGATGAGGCGAGGACATTGCATATATACTATTTATAGTTCCTTGGAGGTTGGATTCTGACAATTCTCATTAAGTTAATTGTGCTGTTATTACTCTGCTCTCTGAGAAACTTGTTTCCCATGGGTGAGGGAACCAAAATGAAAAAGAACTTCTCCTCTGCTGGGTTTGTCCTCTTGGGAACATCTTGGATGTCAGATATGTCTATGCCACCTCATGGACCCCCTAAGTCATGGTGTTCTTTTCTCCATGGGCCTGAGCATCATCGTTTTCTTTTTCAAACATTTCCTCAATATTTGACATGGAATTTCTTGGTCTATCAAAGACAGAAGCAGGTGTATTTTTCAAGAGTCCGTGAGTCCCAAGCATTTTGACTTGGGATTGTGAACAGGGATCTGAACCACACCCAACTCCCAACAAGTGTTGAGTAGTTACATGGAAGAAGAGTAGAGATGGGTCATTGTGTTTGGTGGAGGGTAATAAAAAAGCTCATTATTTGACTGCACATGTAGACTTTTCTTTGCAAAAGTCCCCCAGGTCCACTTACTTAGTTTTTTTTCTCCCCAATCTGGAGTAAACACGTTCATATCTTTAAGCTCACATGGCAGAATTTTTCTGGCTATACTCCCCAGGCAGGCTATTTAGAGCATTCTTTCCCAGAAGGATCATCTACTTTGGAAATATTAGTAGCTGACAGCAACTTAGAGCACAGGTTGGCAAACATTTTTGTGAAGGATTGGATACTAAATATTTGGAGGGGGGGTTGTAGGCTCTATGTTCTTTGTTGCAACCACTTCACTGCCACTATAGTGCATAAACATGTATAGACAGTATGTGCACAAGTGGGTGTGGCCGTCAGTATGAGTGTCCTGTGGCTGCTCTAACAATTCATCAAGAACTAGGTGAATTAAGACAATGGGCACCTACTTTGTTACAGTTCTGGAAGGCCAGAATTCTAAAATCCAGGTCTCAGTAGTGCTGTGCTATGTCCAGAAGCTCTAAGGGGAATTCTATTCCCTGCTTTTCCTGCTTTTGGAGACTCCAAACATTTCTGGGCTTTATGGGTGCATCGTTCCAATCGCCACCTCTGTAGTCATGTGGTCTCCTCATCTCTATGTACTTCTTGCCTTTGTGTCTCTTATAAGCACATCTGTCACTGGATACAGCATCCACCTAGATAATCCAGGGCGATTGTACCTCGAAATCCTTAATTATGTATTTAATTTAATTAATTTAATTATTTAAACAACTTTAAAAAAAGATTTTATTTATTTATTTCACAGACAGAGATCACAAGTAGGCAGAGAGACAGGCAGAGAGAGAAGGAAGCAGGCTCCCTGCTGAACAGAGAGCCCGATGCAGGTCTTGATCCCAGGACCCTGGGATCATGACCTGAGTCGAAAGCAGAGGCTTTAACCCACTGAACCATCCAGGAACCCCAAGACCTCTTTTCCAAATGAGGTCATTCACAGGTATTGGAGGTTGGGATGTGACATATCATTTTTGGGGCCACCATTCATACCACTACACTGTGTTCTAATAAAACATTTTTATAAAAAAAGGCTATTGATTGGATTTGGTGTATGGGCAGTGGTTTGCTTCTTCTCTTAGTAGATTTAGATATATAGAGCTGATAATCTTAGAGAACATTTTAAAATTAAAGAAAAGTTAAATATGGCTTATTTCATGCTAGTGGGGTTCACCTACTAGAAGGTCAGTGATGTCTACATCATTCAGGCTCTGAATGCTTTCTCCACACAGTGGCTTATTTAACTGTCAGACCCATGCAGCATCCTGACTCTCTTCCCAACAGAGCTACACCCCTATGCCAATGTACCCCATTAAAGTTAACATAAAGAACTTCACCTCTTAGCTCTTGGAGAGGACAGAGGGGAGACCAAGCCAGGAGCTGTCCTTTGGTTCTTGTACTGATGACTCCAACAGCTGACAGGCAATTCTCTTACTAAGATACTTGGGAGTAGCCCTTCTGGGCCACCAACCCTAGAGTAAAGAGCACAGATTTCCTGGGTTAAATTGTGGCAGCTTTGAACAGGGTATGGGAAGAGAGAGGAGGGGCTAGGCTGTGTAAGCCTGGTCACTTCTACCTAACTGGTAAGATGAGTCATTCTCCGTTCTGGGCAAGTAGGAGGCCAGAGAGTCATGAGTAAGAGACTTGCATGTGGTAATTTTGGCCCTGGCCTTGACCAGAAGGTGCCCAAGTGTGCCAGTGACTGCTCAATGCAAGGGTCTGAATCAGGAGTGAATTTGGCCATGCCTAGGTGCTCAGGAACGGGTTCCTCTTTGGTTTTTCCAGGCACCCCAGGTGAGCACTATTTTCTTGGGTGCCATCTGTAATATGCCAGCGGTTCTTGTCTTTGCTTTCTGATGCCTTAGCTTTTCTGAAGCTCAGAGGCAAACCAGTTTCTCCTCTATTTCTCCATGCGTTCATTTTAGCTCAGGGATGGCCCCATGCAGGGCAGGACGAGGATTAGGAGAGCAGTGTACTGGAGTTACAAAATGTAAACAGTGTCTCCTTGTGTCCTGGGAGCCCTACGCTAGCTCCCCTCTCACCCGCACACCAATTCTTCCGCGGTAGCAGATTTTTCGTTTTTGGCTTTCCTTGCAGTTCAGAGGTATCCCTGCAGGTGGAGCGCGCTCCTCTTCCTCTGGCGTCCTTCCGTTTCCTCCTGGTTCAGGAGCAGCATCTCCAGCGGCTGTCTTCTTCTGGGTGGAGGCGGGCCTCTTTCCCTGGTCGCTTTCCTTTTGTTTCCATCTTGTTTCAGGGGCACTCGATGTCCCCAGGCCTCTCGCCGGCTCACCCACACACCTTCACCTTTGTTTCTTTTCTTGGACTCCCCTCAGCATAGTGCTGCCCCATTCCCCTGCAGGGTCCTCTGGCTGGACACCTTGAGAGTTCCTCCAGCTCTCAGGTGACCTGGCTGGGCCTGTCCCCTCAGTGGTGCTGGACTCCTCGTGACTCTTCAGGATATGGCAAAGTCTGACCATCCCACCAAGTGTTGCTTCCCCTCCGCCGGACACGCGTATTTGCATTTGCACATTTGTGCTACATTCCCAAGGTGCTTACTCCCCAGAGACCTGGGCACGTTTCTCTACAAATTCCTCCGCAGATCTGCGTTTCCTACTTGGGTTCCCTGCGGCCCAACCTGGAGCTCTTTCCTCTGGGATTTCATTTCACTGGAGTATCTCAAACCAAAACTCTCCATTTCTGTGCTTCCCTCGCCACCTCAATCCTCTGTTCTTGACTCCCAACTTGGCTTTAGCTTATGTAGAAAATATCAGGAACCTTAATATCTCCACATTACTATGAATGCAGTATATCTGCTAAAAACACTAGCAATCGCAGATTATGTTACCCAAGAATTTGTCCCAGACAAAAATTATTTTTAATATTTATTTATTTATTTATTTTTTATTTTCAGCATAACAGTATTCATTATTTTTTTTCCAATTTATTTATTTTCAGAAAAACAGTATTCATTATTTTTTCACCACACCCAGTGCTCCATGCAAGACGTGCCCTCTATAATACCCACCACCTGGTACCCCAACCTCCCACCCCCCGCCACTTCAAACCCCTCAGATTGTTTTTCAGAGTCCATAGTCTCTCATGGTTCACCTCCCCTTCCAATTTACCAAAATTCCCTTCTCCTCTCTAACGCCCCTTGTCCTCCATGCTATTTGTTATGCTCCACAAATAAGTGAAACCATATGATAATTGACTCTCTCTGCTTGACTGATTTCACTCAGCATAATCTCTTCCAGTCCCGTCCATGTGGCTACAAAAGTTGGGTATTCATCCTTTCTGATGGAGGCATAATACTCCATAGTGTATATGGACCACATCTTCCTTATCCATTCGTCCGTTGAAGGGCATCTTGGTTCTTTCCATAGTTTGGCAACCGTGGCCATTGCTGCTATAAACATTGGGGTACAGATGGCCCTTCTTTTCACGACATCTGTATCTTTGGGGTAAATACCCAGGAGTGCAATTGCAGGGTCATAGGGAAGCTCTATTTTTAATTTCTTGAGGAATCTCCACACTGTTCTCCAAAGAGGCTGCACCAACTTGCATTCCCACCAACAGTGGAAGAGGGTTCCCCTTTCTCCACATCCTCTCCAACACATGTTGTTTCCTGTTTTGTTAATTTTGGCCATTCTAACTGGTGTAAGGTGATATCTCAATGTGGTTTTAATTTGAATCTCCCTGAGGGCTAATGATGATGAGCATTTTTTCATGTGTCTGATAGCCATTTGTATGTCTTTTTTTTCCAATTTATTTATTTTCAGAAAAACAGTATTCATTATTTTTTCAACACATCCAGTGCTCCATCCAAGCCGTGCCCTCTCTAATACCCACCACCTGGTACCCCAACCTCCCACCCCCCCGCCACTTCAAACCCCTCAGATTGTTTTTCAGAGTCCATAGTCTCTTATGGTTCACTTCCCCTTCCAATTTACCCAAATTCCCTTCTCCTCTCTAACGCCCCTTGTCCTCCATGCTATTGGTTATGCTCCACAAATAAGTGAAACCATATGATAATTGACTCTCTCTGCTTGACTTATTTCACTCAGCATAATCTCTTCCAGTCCCGTCCATATTGCTACAAAAGTTGGGTATTCATCCTTTCTGATGGAGGCATAATACTCCATAGTGTATATTGACCACATCTTCCTTATCCATTCATCCGTTGAAGGGCATCTTGGTTCTTTCCATAGTTTGGCAACCGTGGCCATTGCTGCTATAAACATTGGGGTACAGATGGCCCTTCTTTTCACAACATCTGTGTCCAGACAAAAATTTTTAAAAGATTTTATTTTTAGGACTTCTGGGTGGCTCATTTGGTTAAGCGTCTGCCTTCCGCTGAGATCATGACTCCAGGGTTCTGGGATGGAGTCCCAGAGTACCAGTCTGCTTTTCCCTTGACCCCTGCCCCCTGCTCGTGATCTCTCTCTCACGCTCTTGCTCTTTCTCTCCAATAAATAAAAAATAAAATCTTAAAAAGAGAATTGAATTTTAATTAATCTCTTTACCCAAGATGCAGCTTGCAGTCACAACCCCAAGATCAAGAGTTGTATGCTCTTCCAACTGAGCCAGCCAGACACCCCCTGGACATTTTACAGTATACTCTTACTATCCAACTTCTGAAATATGGATTTCAGTTTTAAGTATTCTAATTTAAACAGCTATTGCAGAATCAGGGCGACTTAGGCAAAAATAATGATGCTATTGCAATTAATGAAGTAGAGTACAGAGCCTCTGGAGAGAGAAGGGAATGTTATTCCTTACCAATAAATATTTAGACAGTAGCGAGGAATGAATCACTATAATATTATAAAATACATGATAAATTTATAGATTTTTAATTTTTCATTTTTTTAATGTAAAAAAAATTTTTTTTAAGTCCCGTAACAATTGTTTATTATAAAGATGAACCCTCATCCTCACGACAGGCTTATCGATAGGACTTCTGGTAGCGAGCACGGGCACCAGGACCACCAAACTTTTTGGATTCGCAGCGTCGGGGATCAGCTACCAACAGGGTCCGGTCATACTGGATGAGGATGTCTTTGATCTCCTTCTTGGAAGCCTCATCCACGTATTTCTGGTAATAGGCCACCAGGGCTTTGGAGATGGATTGGCGGATTGCATAAATCTGGGCCACGTGACCACCACCCTTCACTCGGACTCGGATGTCCACCCCAGCAAATCGTTCCTTGCCTAGAAGCAGAACAGGTTCCAGCAGCTTGTATTGTAGCCTGCGGGGTTCGATCATCTCCAGGGGCCGCCCATTCACCTTGATGAGGCCGTTGCCCCGTTTGCAGTGCGCCACGGCTGTGGCTGTCTTCTTGCGTCCGAAGACCTGCACGGACTGCAGAGGACCCTTGGACGGCATGGCTGGAACGTAGGCCAGAACTCCTCACCGCCTAATTTTTCATTTTTAGAGATATAATCCAGGCCCTCCTTTAATACTCTATGGCCAAAGGGAATATTCTAACCAGGAATTGCTATGCTCTGTTGCACATTGGGGGAATTATGAGAGAATTCTCCCACTTGAGAATTCTTTCCACCTTTAGGCTATGGTAAGTCAGCATGTTTATTCACACTTGTTTTGGGTTGTGTACTCCATTTTTGTGAAGACCAGCTATATTCCTGCAGACCTACAAGATGCTGCAAGAGGATTTAGCTGATGTGAAGGTGTGTACAATTGTGGGCACATCAGGGTGGTGGTGGGTGAGCCAGAGGGGGTGGGAGTAGACTGATGGAGTGAGCCTCATCTCTCCGCTCAGCCAAATAATCTGAGCAAACTCCCAAGGAGAGATTTCATCCTGGGAGTTGAACATCTTTTATATGTTTTAGTGGAACTAATCTGGAAAATGATGACATAACAATCAAGGAAAAGAAAGATCTTTGAGAATCCTACGTTGTTAACTGAGATATTAGAGATTCCCTTGTATTAATTTTTTCTTTTTTTTAAAAATTTATTTATTTTCAGAAAACATTATTCATTTTTTTTCACCACACCCAGTGCTCCATGCAAGCCGTGCCCTCTATAATACCCACCACCTGGTACCCCAACCTCCCACACCCCCGCCACTTCAAACCCCTCAGATTGTTTTTCAGAGTCCATAGTCTCTCATGGTTCACCTCCCCTTCCAATTGCATAAAGTGGCTCAGTTGGGTAAGCAATTACCTCTTGTTTTTGGCTCAGGTCATTATCTCAGTATCGTGAGATTGAGCCTTGCATTGGGTTTGGTGTTGAGCATGGAGTCTGCTTAAGATTCTCTCTCTAAGTCAATTATCATATGGTTTCACTTATTTGTGGAGCATAACAAATAGCATGGAGGACAAGAGAAGATGGAGAGGAGAAGGGAGTTGAGGGAAATTGGATCATCATAGGATGACCTATACCCCTGGGGATAATAATACTTATATGCTAATAAAAATAATTAAGAAAAAAGATTCTCTCTCTCGAAAGTCAATTATCATATGGTTTCACTTACTTGTGAACATGAGGAATAACATGGAGGACATTAAGAGAAGGAAAGGATAAATGAATTAGGGGGAATCAGAGGGGGAGACGAAGCATGAGAGACTGTGGACTCTGAGAAACAAACTGAGGGTTTTGGAGGGGAGATGGGTGGGGGGATAGTTGAGCCTGGTGGTGGGTATTAAGGAGGGCACATATTGCATGGAGCCCTGGGTGTGGTGTATGAACAATGAATCTTGGAACACTGCAAAAAAAAAAAAAGATTCTCTCTCTCAGGGTGGTGGTTCAGTTGGTTAAGCGGCTGCCTTCAGTTCAGGTCATGATCCTGGGGTCCTGGGATTGAGCCCCACGTTGGGTTCCCTGCTCAGTGGGGATTCTGCTTCTCCCTTTCCTATCTAAACCTCTGTCGCCCCTTCTCATGCTCTCTTTCTCTCAAATAAATAAATAAAATCTTAAAAAAAGAAAAAGATTCTCTCTCTCTCTCTCCCTCTGCCCCCCCATCTCTCTCATGGGCTCTCTCTCATAAAAAATATATATCTCATTATATATATAATATAAATAAATATAAATATAAAATTATATATATCTCATAAATGAACTCACACACATATATGAGATATATATATAGTTATATATATAATTGTTTTATATATATAAATATATATATATAAAATTCCCAAATAAGTGACTTAAAACACCAATAAACATTTACTATTCAACATTGTTTCTTTGTGTCAGGTTTTCAGGAGTGGTTCACCCAAAATTCTGGTCTGAATTCTGTCATGGCCTTGCAGTTCAAATGTTGGCTGGTGCTGCTGACACTGGAAACTCCAGCATGGGCAGAAAGATCCGATTTTAGCTGCTGACAGGAAGCCTCAGCTCCTGACCATGGGCACTTCTTCACAGGACTGATTGAGTGTTCTCACAACAGGGTTGCTAACTTCTCCCCTCAGAGACAGCAATGCAGAGGAGGGTAAAGGGCAAAGCTTTAATGTCATTTATAATCTATCTTTGAATAGATACTTAGTCATCAAAAAGTGAAGTCTTGCCATTTGCAACGATGTGGATGGAACTAGAGGGTATTATACTTAGCAAAATAAGTTAATCAATTATCATATGATCTCACTGATATGTGGAATTTAAGAAACAAGGCAGAAGACCATAGGGGAAGAGAGGAAAAAATGAAACAAGATGAAAGCAGAGAGAGGGAGACAAACCATAAGAGACTCTTAATCATAGGAAACAAACGGATGGTTGCTATAATTGAGGGGGGGGGGTGGCGGGATTGGGTAACTGGGTAATGGAAATAAGGAGGGCACCTGATGTAATGAGCACTGGGTATTATATAAGACTGATGAATCACTGAACTCTACCTCTGAAACTAATCATACATTATATGTTAATTAATTGAATTTATCCTTTCTGATGGCTGAGTGATTATGCTAAGTGAAAAAAGTCAAACAGAGAAAGACAATTATCCCATGGTTTCACTCATATGTAGAACATAAGGACTAGAACTGAGGACCATAAAGGCAGGTTGGGAAAACTGAATGGGAAGAAATCAGAGGGGGACACAAACCGTGAGAGACTCTGGACTCTGGGAAACAAACTAAGGGTGTCAGAAGGGATGGATGGGGGGATGGGGTAGCTGCATGGTAGATATTAAGGAGGGCATGTGTTGTGATGAGCACTGGGGGTTATACACAACCAATGAATCATTGGATAATGAGTAATGTCACAAACTAATGATGTATTATATGTTGGCTAGTTGAACATAATAAAAAAAAGAAAAAAAAGAAAAAAATTAATTGAATTTGAATAAAATGAAAAAAAAGAAAAAGTTAAAAATAAAACTATCTGCTGTGAATTTGTAAGACTGAAGATTCACAGATCTGTACTCCTGAAACAAATAATACATTACATAGTAATAAAAAAATAGAACTATCTTCTGGTCCAGCAATTGCATTACTAGTCCTTTACCCAAGGATATAAAAATATAGATTCAAAGGGGTACATGCACCCCAATGTTTATAGCAGCATTATCAACAATAGTCAAACTATAGGGAGAGCCCAAATGTCCATTGACTGATGAATGGATAAAGAATATATGGCATAGCCAATGGAATATTAATCAGCTTTAAAAAAAAATGAAATCTTGCCATTTGCAATGATATGGATGGAGTTAGAGTGTATTATGCTAAGCAAAATAAATCAGTCAGAGAAAGGCTAATACCATGGTATTATACTCATATGTGGAAGTTAAGAAATAAAACAGATGAACATATGGGAGGGGGAAAAGAGAAAAAAGAGAGAGGGAAACAAAATGTAGAGACTCTTAAAGATAGAGAACAGGGAAACTAATGTATTTTATGGTGACTAACATAACACACACACACACACACACACACACACACGACAGAGAACAGGGCCACCTGGGTGGCTCAGTTGGTTGAGTGTCCTACTTTTGGTTTCTGCTTGGGCCTTGATCTCAGGATTGTGAGATCAAGCACCACACTGGGCCTGTGCTTGGTGTGGAGTCAGCTTGAGATTCTCTTCCTCTGCCCCTCCACCCTGCTCACAAGCTCTCTCTTTCTAAAATAAATAAAATCTTAAAAAAACAGGGTTGATGGAGGGATGTGGGTGGGGTTGGGCTAGATGGGTGATGGGTATTAGGAGGGTACTTGTGATGAGTCCTGGGTATTGCATGTAAGTGATGAATGCTGAATTCTACTCCTGGAACCAATATTGCACTGTATGTTAACTAACTAGAATTAAATGAAAAACTGAAGAGAGAAAATAAAAGGAAATAAAAGGAAAGACACTCCCCTGTGGTTCTCAAGTGGGGGGTGATTTGGTCCCCATGGAGCATTTGGTTATATCTGGAGGCATTTTTAATTGTTGTAACTTGGCTGGCAATGCTGCTGGCACCCAGTGTTTAGAGGCCTTAGATACTGCTAAACATCCTATAACAGGACAACTCCCACAGCAAGGAATGATCCAGCCCTAAATATCAATAATGCCAAGGTTGAGAGATTTTGCCCTACATCAAAGTCTTTTCCTTCCTGGGGTTACTGAGCTTTATGACTTAGTCATAATGGAGGACAGCACTTGGGAAGAGAATCTAGCTTAATTGTATGGAAACAGAAAACCAGAACATCATAAAAGGAAACAGTCAAAAAAACAAAGAGGCAACCCACGGAATGGGAGAACATATTTGCAAATGACAGTACAGACAAAAGGTTGATATCCAGGATCTATAATGAACTCCTCAAACTCAACCCACACGAAACAGACAAGCACATCAAAAAATGGGCAGAAGATATGAACAGACACTTCTCCAATCAAGACATACAAATGGCTATCAGACACATGAAAAAATGCTCATCATCATTAGCCCTCAGGGAGATTCAAATTAAAACCACATTGAGATATCACCTTACACCAGTTAGAATGGCCAAAATTAACAAAACAGGAAACAACATGTGTTGGAGAGGATGTGGAGAAAGGGGAACCCTCTTACACTGTTGGTGGGAATGCAAGTTGGTGCAGCCTCTTTGGAGAACAGTGTGGAGATTCCTCAAGAAATTAAAAATAGAGCTTCCCTACGACCCTGCAATTGCACTCCTGGGAATTTACCCCAAAGATACAGATGTCGTGAAAAGAAGGGCCATCTGTACCCCAATGTTTATAGCAGCAATGGCCACAGTCGCCAAACTATGGAAAGAACCAAGATGCCCTTCAACGGATGAATGGATAAGGAAGATGTGGTCCATATACACTATGGAGTATTATGCCTCCATCAGAAAGGACGAATATCCAACTTTTGTAGCAACATGGACGGGACTGGAAGAGATTATGCTGAGTGAAATAAGTCAAGCAGAGAGAGTCAATTATCATATGGTTTCACTCATTTGTGGAGCATAACCAATAGCATGGAGGACAAGGGGCGTTAGAGAGTAGTAGGGAATTTGGGTAAATTGGAAGGGGAGGTGAACCATGAGAGACTATGGACTCTGAAAAACAGTCTGAGGGGTTTGAAGTGGCGGGGGGGTGGGAGGTTGGGGTACCAGGTGGTGGGTATTATAGAGGGCACGTCTTGCATGGAGCACTGGGTGTGGTGAAAAAATAATGAATAATGTTTTTCTGAAAATAAATAAATTGGGGAAAAATAGCTCCTTTTTTTTTGTAACAGTAGCTTATATTTACTTAGTACTTGCCACTTGCATGCCCTATGCTGGAGCTTAACATATTATTCCATTCAATCCTTTCATCACCCTGATGAAGCATGCTTTGTTATAGTTCCACGGAGAAATGGAGGTGCAAGAAGGGTGAGCATTTTTCTCGAGATCATTATCTATCAAAGGTGGCACTAGCATTTGAGCCCAGTCAGGGAAATTTCAGAGTCCACGCTATTAAGAACTCTGTTCTGTTGTCCTTAATCACTTGCCCAGGCACAGGGTCATTGTTGTTGTCATTGGGAGGACAACACAATACAGCAAAGCTTTCTCAGGGCCCTCTTCATGTCCCTGTTCCTCAGGCTGTAGATGAAGGGGTTCATCATGGGAGTGACCATGGTGTATAGGATTGAGACGAACACCCCTGTCTGAGAGGCATGTGTCCACATGGAACTGAGATAGACCCCCAGGCAGGTTCCATAGAACAAGGAGACCACAGAGAGGTGAGACCCACAGGTAGAAAATGCTTTATACTTTCCTCCCACTGTTGAGATCTTCAGTACAGAAGAGACAATTCGGGAATAAGAGAAAAGGATCCCAGCGAGAGGAAAAAAACCCATAACACCTGTCACAATATATAATACGACATTATTGATGAAGGTGTCAGAGCAGGCGAGGTGCAGGACCTTAGGGAGTTCACAGAAATAGTGTGGAATTTCAATGACTGCACAGAAGGAGAGCCGCAGCATGGTTAAACTCTCAGGAAGGGCCCCCAGAATACTGATGAGCCAGGTCAGGATGAGTAACTGGGCACAGATCTGGGAATTCATGATGACTGTGTAGTGCAGGGGATGACAGACAGCCACAAAGCGGTCATAAGCCATTGCAGTCAGGAGTAAATTGTCCAAAAGTCCAAAAACGGTGAAAAAATACATCTGTGTGATGCAGCCTGCATAGGTAATGACTTTTCTCTGAGTCTGGATGTTCAGCAGCATCTTGGGGATGGTGGTGGAGGTGAAACAGATGTCAGAGAAGGACAGGTTGGAGAGGAAGAAGTACATGGGTGTGTGGAGATGAGAGTCTGAACTTATCGCCAGGATGATGAGCAGGTTCCCAAAGACAGTGACCAGGTACAAAGACAGGAACAGCCCAAAGAGAACAGACTGAATCCCTGGCTTCTCAGAAAGTCCCAGGAGGAGAAATACTGGAATACCTGAGTGGTTTCTTGGATCCATGTAAAGGGAGTGTCTGCCAAGAGCACAAGGAGCAAGATTAAATCAATGACCAACAGGCAACTCAGAAACATAATCACCTTTACCTTGAACCTGATATTGAGGAGACAATTATTTGATTAATGGTCTCTTCTTTCTTGTCTGTCAATTTGGAGTTTCCAGATGCCACCAAATTCCCCTGTGTTACCACCACCAGCTGGAAAACCTACATGTAAAAACTAATTTTGCACTCAAAGCTCACCCCAGTTGTTCAACTGTACTGACACCTGATCACCCAGCCTTAGCCTTCTCAGATATCTTTAATTCATACTTAACTTCTAAATATAATAAAAGGACATTTTATTTATAATAAAAGTATAATTTGATTATCATTTTAATAATACAAAATAAAAGGGTTTGGGTCTAATAATTTCCATAAGCTATGATAACATCATGATATTTGATACTCGCTTGACCATTCAACATATAAAATGAACTGGGTTGCCTGGGTGGCTCAGTTGGTTAAGCACCTGACTTGATTTCAGCTTGGGTCATGATCTCAGGATTGTGAGATCGAGCCCTGTGCTGGGGCTCAGCATGGAGTCTGCTTAAAATTCTCACTCTTCCTCATCCCCTCCACCCCACCCCACCAACTGCTCTCTCGCTCTCTCTCTCTCTCAACATAAATAAATAAATAAGTAAATAAGATAAAATAAAATGTATAATGGGCCAATCATCAAAGAAGAAATTGAGCCATCAACCAAATTTACTTCCCAGAAAAATATGATGCCAAATCACTGACTTTGAAATCTCACAAAAGGTATTTGCAATAAATAAAAATTATTTGGAAGCGTGTGAAAATAAATGTCCCAATGAGTTTTCTGAGGCCATTTCCATCAGGATATAAAAACCAACAGCCCTCTATGATAGGAGGAATATAACAAAAATCACTGTTCAATCTCTTTAATTAGTATTAGGGAAAAGATCAAAGATAATAGTAATATACCATATGGTGAATAATATGATATAATAAAAAAAAGATTCTTCCAAAAGAAAAAAAAAAGACAATAGCAAAAAAATACATCCAGCAGTTGATCAAGCAAACCAAATGCTATCACTAGGTAACATTCAACCCTGGAAAGCAACCAGCATTTCATATTGATACTTTATTTGGTATAGTAGAGAAAATGAGCAGGAAAACATCATCCAAATATAAGATGTTAGAGATTCTGCATGAATCTCTCAGTTCTGAGGACACTGTAAACAGGGTATTTATTAACTATGATAAAATGGCTCCCTGATTGGGGCTCCTGGGTGGCTCAGTTGGTTGGGTGACTGCCTTTGGCTCAGGTCATGATCCTGCAGTCCCCGGATCGAGTCCCACATGGGGCTCCCAGCTCCATGGGGAGCCTGCTTCTCCCTCTGACCTTCTCCCCTCTCATGCTTTCTCACTCTCTCTCTCAAATAAATAAATAAAATCTTAAAAAAATGACTCCCTGATCATTAGCTAATATCAACCTTGACATGAAAATATTTGAGGAATCCCCATGAAGATCATAGAGAAGACAAGTATGCCTGCCATGCCACTATGTAGCACTGTTCTGAAATTTCAAACCAATATAACTAGAGAAAAAACAATGATATTTGAACTTAAATAAAAAAATCAGTACAAAGAAAACAACAATAGGTTTATGTCTCAGGTAAAAGTAAATTGATCACATTTCTCAGATGATATAATTGGTTACATAAGATCAGTTGGAAAGCTGTTACAACCAAGAAGTCATTCTGATAAGGCTAGATTTAAAAAAATAAACAAGTATCTTTTCCTTGTCTAGTTCCAGCAATAAGCAGACACACAATGGGAAAAACAGCCTATTTACAACTGTATGAAAATATGACATACACAGACCAGGGGCTGGCTTTTTGAAGGTGCTTGGAAAAATGATACAAATAGTAATTAATATTTTTGGGGGGATGCTTTTTAGGGCATATTAAAGCTTATGTATTTTATATCAAGTACAATTGGAAACCATTGAATAGTTTTAGGTAATACAACATTAATTAATATTTATTAACACTTACAAGGTGCTGGAACCATGATAACCTTTTCTGAACGTTCTCATTTTATCTCTTTAGAAACAGGTGGAATGAGAAGGTTGCCATCACTCATGGACATGGCAGAGACAACTGAGTGAATGCTTGTTGGGTGTGTGAGTCTGAGGAGTATAGTCCCTCTGTGGTGCAAGTGCCAGTAGGGTGACCAGGGGGAGACCAGGCACTGGGTGAGGTGTTAGGGGAAGCCCCAAGCCACTGGGGAGATAATTAGGAGGACAATTCCTGTGAAAAGGGGGAGGGCTGTGGAAAACTTGGAACAAGCAAAGGATGAGGTACATCCTGCTTGGTTAGTCAGTTGGACATTTCAAATTTACTGAACCATTTTGAATGTATAGCTTTTCCCAGTCTCCTTACCCCTGGCTGTGCAGCTAGGGAAACTACTTTTCCTCCCTCTTATTTCATTTCCCAAGAATGTGCTGTCTTGTTCTTCCTACTTGACCTCAGATGGAGTCATCTACAGGATGTGTTTTATTAATCCAGTCTTCCCAGGAAGGTGAAGGGTGGAGGCAGCAGCTGTATCCTCCAGATCAAGGAGATGGAATCAGGCATGGATCTCTGGACCAGGATGATGGTTCTGGGAGGCACAAGAGGGTTTCGTTCTTTCCTCAGACTTATGAACTAAAGGTGAGGGACAAAGTTTGTTGAACTCCACGCTGAATTCTCATAGCTTACTCTTAAATAAAATTTTCTGTTGTTTTGATCTTGGAGAAGTATAACTGCTAGGAATCTGGGGATTGTAATCAAAATGGAAAATTTTCAGTCAATTGTGTCTCTTGGGGGTGTCTTTGATGTCAGAAGAATGTGTCCCCTCCCACTGGGACCATTAAAAATCTTTTTATATGGAAAACCCAAACATATGCAAGGAGAGAGAAGATTCTAATCATCATGGATGAACTCCCATCCACTTAATCATCACTGAGGTTCAACAATTATTATCCCATGACACGTTTTATTTTATCAGTATCCATGCCACTCTATTTCTAGTCACAAGAGCATTATTTTTTTTTTTTATTTTTATTTATTTATTTATTTTCTTTTTTTTTTCTTTTTCAATGTTCTTTTTTTTTCCCAATTTATTTATTTTCAGAAAAACAGTATTCATTATTTTTTCACCACACCCAGTGCTCCATGCAAGCCATGCCCTCTATAATACCCACCAAGAGCATTATTTTTAAACAACTCCCAGATAAAATATGATTTTACCCATAAATATTCAAGCAACTTCAGTGTGTATCTCTTAAAGAAGATGATTAAAAAACCAAACAAATAGGGGTGTCTGGCTTGCTTAGTCAGAAAAGCATGTGACTCTTGATCTTGGGGTTGTTATTTTGAGCCCCATATTGGGTGTAGATATTACTTTAGAACAAAATCTTGAAAACAAACAAATAACACATTACTACCCAGATCTACTTAGT
Organism: Neogale vison; assembly: GCF_020171115.1. Classification (NCBI taxonomy): domain Eukaryota; kingdom Metazoa; phylum Chordata; class Mammalia; order Carnivora; family Mustelidae; genus Neogale; species Neogale vison. Next base: position 211,642,190 of record NC_058096.1, on the reverse strand, counting down.
TCTTTAATTCTGAATGGCAAGAACAATTTGATTTCAGATAGCAAGTTGTCCATATAATTATTTTGATTATTATTCCAACAATAGTTATTTTTTAGTGTTTTTTTTAATTTTTAAAAAATTTTTTTCAATTTATTTATTTTCAGAAAAACAGTATTCATTTTTTCCAATTTATTTATTTTCAGAAAAACAGTATTCATTATTTTTTCACCACACCCAGTGCTCCATGCAAGCCGTGCCCTCTATAATACCCACCACCTGGTACCCCAACCTCCCACCCCCCTGCCACTTCAAACCCCCCAGATTGTTTTTCAGAGTCCATAGTCTCTCATGGTTCACCTCCCCTTCCAATTTACCCAAAAGCACATACCATCCCCAATGTCCATAACCCTACCTCATTCTCCCAACCCCCTCCCCCCAGCAACCTACAGTTTGTTTTGTGAGATTAAATTCACTTATGGTTTGTCTCCCTCCCTATCCCATCTTCCTTCATGGATTCTTCTCCTACCCACTTAAGCCCCCATGTTGCATCACCACTTCCTCATATCAGGGAGATCATATGATAGTTGTCTTTCTCCACTTGACTTATTTCACTAAGAATGATACACTCTAGTTCCCTCCATGTTGTCGCAAATGGCAAGATCTTGTTTCTTTTGATGGCTGCATAGTATTCCATTGTGTATATATACCACATCTTCCACAAATAAGTGAAACCACATGATAATTGACTTTCTCTGCTTGACTTATTTCACTCAGCATAATCTCTTCCAGTCCCGTCCATGTTGCTACAAAAGTTGGGTATTCATCCTTTCTGATGGAGGCATAATACTTCTTGTGTATATGGACCACATCTTCTTTATCCATTCGTCCGTTGAAGGGCATCTTGGTTCTTTCCATAGTTTGGCGACCGTGGCCATTGCTGCTATAAACATTGGGGTACAGATGGCCCTTCTTTTCACTCCATCCGTATCTTTGGGGTAAATACCCAGGAGTGCAATTGCAGGGTCGTAGGGAAGCTCTATTTTTAATTTCTTGAGGAATCTCCACACTGTTCTCCAAAGAGGCTGCACCAACTTGCATTCCCACCAACAGTGGAAGAGGGTTCCCCTTTCTCCACATCTTCTCCAACACATGTTGTTTCCTGTTTTGTTAATTTTGGCCATTCTAACTGGTGTAAGGTGATATCTCAATGTGGTTTAAATTCGAATCTCCCGGAGGGCTAATGATGATGAACATTTTTTCATGTGTCTGATAGCCATTTGTATGTCTTGAATGGAGAAGTGTCTGTTCATATCTTCTACCCATTTTTTTCCAATTTATTTATTTTCAGAAAAACAGTATTCATTATTTTTTAACCACACCCAGTGCTCCATGCAAGCCGTGTCCTCTATAATACCCACCACCTGCTACCCCAACCTCCCACCCCCCCGCCACTTCAAACCCCTCAGATTGTTTTTCAGAGTCCATAGTCTCTCATGGTTCATCTCCCCTTCCAATTTACCCAAAAGCACATACTCTCCCCAATGTCCATAACCCTTCCCCCCCTTCTCCCAACTCCCCTCCCCCCAGCAACCCACAGTTTCTTTCGTGAGATTAAGAGTCACTTATGGTTTGTCTCCCTCCCTATCCCATCTTGTTTCATGGATTCTTCTCCTACCCACTTAAGCCCCCATGTTGCATCACCACTTCCTCATATCAGAGAGATCATATGATAGTTGTCTTTCTCCGCTTGACTTCTACCCATTTTTTGATATGTTTGCCTGATTTGTGTGTGTTGAGTTTGAGGAGTTCATTATAGATGCTGGATATCAACCTTTTGTCTGTACTGTCATTTGCAAATATCTTCTCCCATTCCGTGGGTTGCCTCTTTGTTCTTTTGACTGTTTCCTTTGCTGTGCAGAAGCTTTTGATTTTGATGAAGTCCCAAAAGTTTATTTTTGCTTTTGTATCCTTTGCCTTTGGAGACGTATCTTGAAAGAAGTTGCTGTGGCTGATATCGAAGAGATTACTGCCTATGTTCTCCTCTAGGATTCTGATGGATTCCTGTCTCACGTTGAGAAGTCAAACTCTCTCTCTTTGCAGATGACATGATTCTTTATATGGAAAACCCAAAAGACTCCACCTCCAAACTACTAGAACTCATACAGCAATTCAGCAATGTGGCAGGATACAAAGTCAATGTGCAGAAATCAGTGGCTTTCTTATACACTAACAATGAAAATACAGAAAGGGAAATTAGAGAATCGATTCCATTTACTATAGCACCAAGAACCATAAGATACCTGGGAATAAACCTAACCAAAGAGGTAAAGGATCTGTACTCGAGGAACTACAGAACACTCATGAAAGAAATTGAAGAAGACACAAAAAGATGGAAGACCATTCCATGCTCTTGGATTGGAAGAATAAACATTGTTAAAATGTCTATATTGCCTAGAGCAATCTATACTTTTAATGCCATTCTGATCAAAATTCCACAGGTATTCTTCAAGGATCTGGATCAAATAATCCTAAAACTTGTATGGAATCAGAAGAGACCCCGAATTGCTAAGGAAATGTTGAAAAACAAAAATAAAGATGGGGGCATCACGTTACCTGATTTCAAGCTTTACTACAAAGCTGTGATCTCCAAGACAGCATGGTACTGGCATAAAAACAGACACATAGACCAGTGGAACAAAGTAGAGAGCCCAGATATGGACCCTCAACTCTATGGTCAATTAATCTTCGACACAACAGGAAAAAAAATACAGTGGAAAAAAGACAGTCTCTTCAATAAATGGTGCTGGGAAAACTGGACATCTATATGTAGAAGAATGAAACTCGACCATTCTCTTACACCGTACACAAAGATCAATTCAAAATGGATAAAAGACCTCAACGTGAGACAGGAATCCATCCAAATCCTAGAGGAGAACATAGGCAGTAATCTCTTCGATATCAGCCACAGCAACTTCTTTCAAGATACGTCTCCAAAGGCAAAGGAAACAAAAGCGAAGATAAACTTTTGGGACTTCATCAAAATCAAAAGCTTCTGCACAGCAAAGGAAACAGTCAAAAAAACAAAGAGGCAATCCATGGAATGGGAGAAGATATTTGCAAAAAACAGTACAGACAGAAGGTTGATAACCAGCATCTATAATGAACTCCTCAAACTCAACACACACAAAACAGGCAAACACATCAAAAAATGGGCAGACGATATGAACAGACACTTCTCCAATCAAGACATACAAATGGCTATCAGACACATGAAAAAATGTTCATCATCATTAGCCTCAGGGAGATTCAAATTAAAACCACATTGAGAGGCCATTGTTTCAAAGTCTAAGCCGCGCGCACGCGAAACTCTTCCCCGGACAGAGGCGCGCAAAAGCCCAGCCTGCGGCTTAAGGACCAGCGCCCCGTTCTCAGTGTCCCAGACGCGAGCCCGACCCACAGCCGCCTCTGAAAAGAGGTGCGTGCAAGCCGGGCACTCCCAGCCCAGGCCGGCGGCAAAATCTCAGGGTGCGATCGCTGCTTGGAACCTCTCTGGCAGTCGGGAGCTCCCAGACAGCTGCCACTGCCTTGGCTTTGGGGACGAGCAAAAGATCCTGCGCCCCCAGGGCCTGCAACTTGGAACCTGTGCTGCCAGCATCCAAGGGGGAATTTATTCAGCTTCTGCACCCAGACTGAGGCTTCTCTCTGAGACGGAGATCAGGATGCGGTTTGATTTCTTTTAATACTACAAAAACCATCAAAGGCGGTCAAGAAGTGTTCCAGGGTGCACCTTGACTGCACCAGAGTTGATACATCCAGCTACATCTGTTCAGTCTTCTCCCACCAAAATGACTAGGAGGAGGAATGCCCAACAGAAGAAAAATACAGAGGATGGACCTTCTGCAACAGAGCTAACGGCTATCAACATAGACAGTATGTCGGAAAGAGAATTCAGGCTAACAATTACCCAGGCAATAGCTAGGTTGGAGAAAGCCATGGATGACCAAACAGAATTGATTAGGGCCGAACTGAAAGCGACCAGACAGGATGTTCACAATGTTAGGGCGGAGCTTAAAGCTACCAGGGAGGAGGTCCACAATGCTCTCAATGAGTTCCAATCTAATCTAAACTCTCTCAAAGCTAGGGTAACTGAGACAGAAGATAGAATTAGTGATCTGGAAGACAAACAGATAGAGAGAAAGGATCAGGAGGAAGCCTGGAACAAACAGCTTAGATCCCTCGAAAGCAGAATCAGGGAAATAAATGATGCCATGAAGCATTCCAACGTCAGAATTATTGGAATCCCTGAAGGGGAGGAGAAAGAAAGAAGTCTAGAAGATGTCGTGGAACAAGTCCTTCATGAAAATTTTCTGAATCTCGCGAATGAAACCAGCGTTCATATACTAGAGGCTGAATGGTCTCCACCCAAGATTATACACTCCAAAAAACCATCACGACACCTGATAGTCAAATTGAGAAATTATAATTGTAGGTATAATCTCTTGAAAGCTGCCAGGGCAAAGAGGCTCCTTACTTACAGAGGGAAGCCCATCAGAATAACGTCAGACCTTTCCACAGAGACCTGGAAAGCCAGAAGAGGCTGGCAAGATATATTCAGATAAATGAGAAGAACATGCAGCCAAGAATACTATATCCAGGGACGCCTGGGTGGCGCAGTTGGTTGGACGACTGCCTTCAGCTCAGGGCGTGATCCTGGAGTCCCGGGATCGAGTCCCACATCAGGCTCCCAGCTCCATGGGGAGTCTGCTTCGCTCTCTGACCTTCTCCTCGCTCGTGCTCTCTCTCACTGTCTCTCTCTCTCAAATAAATAAAATAAAATCTTTAAAAAAAAAAAAGAATACTATATCCAGCAAGACTGACATTCAAAATGGATGGAGAGATAAAGAGTTTCCAAGACTGGCAAGGCGTAAAAGACTATGCAACCACCAAGCCGACACTGCATGAAATATTAAGGGGGGTTCTATAAAAGAGGAAAAATCCCAAGAATAGCATTGAACAGAAATATAGAGACAGTCTACAGAAAGAAAGACTTCAAAGGTAACTCGATGTCAATAAAAACGTATCTATCAATAATCACTCTCAATGTGAAAGGCTTAAATGCACCCATAAAAAGGCACGGGGTTATGGAGTATTATGCCTCCTTCAGAAAGGATGAATATCCAACTTTTGTAGCAACATGGACGGGACTGGAAGAGATTATGCTGAGTGAAATAAGTCAAGCAGAGAGAGTCAATTATCATATGGTTTCACTCATTTGTGGAGCATAACCAATAGCATGGAGGACAAGGGGCGTTAGAGAGTAGTAGGGAATTTGGGTAAATAGGAAGGGGAGGTGAACCATGAGAGACTATGGACTCTGAAAAACAGTCTGAGGGGTTTGAAGTGGCGGGGGGGGGGTGGGAGGTTGGGGTACCAGGTGGTGGGTATTATAGAGGGCACAGCTTGCATGGAGCACTGGGTGTGGTGAAAAAATAATGAATACTGTTTTTCTGAAAATAAATAAATTGTGGGGAAAAAAAAAAGAAAAAGATTTTGCATCTCAAAAAAAAAAAAAAAGCACAGGGTTGCAGATTGGATAAAACGACAGGACCCATCCATATGCTGTCTACAAGAGACCCATTTTGAACCTAAAGATACACGCAGACTGAAAGTGAAGGGGTGGAGAAGCATCTTTCATGCCAATGGGACTCAAAAGAAGGCTGGGTTAGCGATTCTCATATCAGATAAATTAGACTTCAAACTAAAGACTGTAGTCAGAGATACAGAAGGACACTACATAATCCTTAAAGGGACTATCCACCAAGATGATCTAACAATTGTAAATATCTATGCTCCCAATATGGGAGCAGCCAATTACTTAAGAAAACTGTTAATCAAGACAAAGAGTCATATTGATATGAATACACTAATCGTAGGAGATCGTAACACGCCTCTTTCAGAATTAGACAGATCATCGAAGCAGAAAATCAATAAAGAAACAAGAGCATTGAATGACACATTGGACCAGATGGACCTCATAGACATATACAGAACATTCCACCCTAAAACAACAGAATACTCATTCTTCTCAAGTGCACACAGAACCTTCTCCAGAATAGACCACATACTGGGTCACAAATCAGGACTCAACCGATACCAAAAAACTGAGATGATTCCCTGCATATTCTCAGATCACTATGCTTTCAAACTGGAGCTCAATCACAAGGAAAAGTTCCGAAGGAACTCAAACACCTGGAAGCTAAAGACCACCTTGCATAAGAATGCTTGGATTAACCAGGAGATCAAAGAAGAACTAAAACAATTCATGGAAACCAATGAGAATGAAGACATTTCGGTCCAAAACCTATGGGATACAGCAAAGGCAGTCCTAAGGGGAAAATATATAGCCATCCAAGCCTCGCTCAAAAAAATTGAAAAATCCAGAACACACCAGCTGTCTCTACACCTTAAAGAACTGGAGGATCAACAACAAATCAAACCAACTCCACACATAAGAAGGGAAATCATCAAGATTAGAGCTGAGATCAATGAGGGAGGAACCAGAGATACAGTAGGACGTATCAATGAAACTAGAAGCTGGTTTTTTGAAAGAATCAATCAGATCGATAAGCCACTGGCTACACTAATCCAAAAGAAAAGAGAGAAATCCCAAATTCATAAAATTATGAATGAAAAGGGAGAGATCACAACTAACGCCAAGGAAGTAGAAACAATCATCAGAAGTTATTACGAACAGTTATATGCCAATAAGCTTAGCAACCTTGATGAAATGGATGCATTCCTGGAAAAATATAAACTACCAACATTGAACCAGGAAGAAATCGACAACCTGAATAGACCGATATCTAATAACGAGATTGAAGCAGTGATCAAAAACCTCCCAAAAAACAAGAGCCCAGGACCTGACGGATTCCCTGGGGAATTCTACCAAACCTTCCAAGAAGAAATAACACCTATTCTCCTGAAGCTGTTTCAAAAAATTGAAGCAGAAGGAAAACTTCCAGACTCTTTCTATGAAGCCAGCATTACCCTGATCCCCAAACCAGGCAAGGACCCTACCAAAAAGGAGAATTTCAGACCAATATCACTGATGAATATGGATGCTAAGATTCTCAACAAGATCCTACCCAACAGGATCCAACAGCACATTAAAAAGATTATCCACCATGATCAGGTGGGATTCATCCCTGGGCTACAAGGATGGTTCAACATTCGCAAATCAATCATGTGATACAACAAATTAATATGAGAAGAGAGAAGAACCGCTTGGTCCACTCAATTGATGCAGAGAAAGCATTTGACAAAATCCAGCATCCGTTCCTGATTAAAACTCTTCAAAGTATAGGGATAGAGGGAACATTCCTGAACCTCATCAAATCTATCTATGAAAGACCCATAGCAAATATCATCCTCAATGGGAATAAGCTTGCAGCCTTCCCATTGAGATCAGGAACAAGACAAGGATGCCCACTTTCACCACTCTTGTTCAACATAGTATTAGAAGTCCTAGCAACAGCAATCAGACAACAGAGAGAAATAAAAGGTATCCAAATTGGTAATGAAGAAGTCAAACTCTCTCTCTTCGCAGATGACATGATTCTTTATATGGAAAACCCAAAAGACTCCACCCCCAAACTACTAGATCTCATACAGCAATTCAGCAACATGGCAGGATACAAAGTCAATGTGCAGAAATCAGTGGCTTTCTTATACACTAACAATGAAAATACAGAAAGGGAAATTAGAGAATCGATTCCATTTACTATAGCACCAGGAACCATAAGATACCTGGGAATAAACCTAACCAAAGAGGTAAAGGATCTGTACTTGAGGAACTATAGAACACTCATGAAAGAAATTGAAGAAGACACAAAAAGATGGAAGACCATTCCATGCTCTTGGATCGGAAGAATAAACATTGTTAAAATGTCTATACTGCGTAGAGCAATCTATACTTTTAATGCCATTCCGATCAAAATTCCACCAGTATTCTTCAAAGAGCTGGAGCAAATAATCCTAAAATTTGTATGGAATCAGAAGAGACCCCTAATCGCTAAGGAAATGTTGAAAAACAAAAATAAAGCTGGCGGCACCACCTTACCTGATTTAAAGCTTTATTACATAGCTGTGATCACCAAGACAGCATGTTACTGGCATAAAAACAGACACATAGACCAGTGGAACAGAGTAGAGAGCCCTGATATGGACCCTCAACTCTATGGTCATTTAATCTTTGACAAAACAGCAAAAAATATACAGTGGAAAAAAGACAGTCTCTTCAATAAATGGTGCTGGGAAAACTGGACATCTATATGTAGAAGAATGAAACTCGACCATTCTCTTACACCGTACACAAAGATAAACTCAAAATGGATAAAAGACCTCAACGTGAGACAGGAATCCATCAGAATCTTAGAGGAGAACATAGGCAGAAATCTCTTTGATATCAGCCACAGCAACTTCTTTCAAGATACGTCTCCAAAGGCAAAGGAAACAAAAGCGAAAATAAACTTCTGGGACTTCATCAAAATCAAAAGCTTCTGCACAGCAAAGGAAACAGTCAAAAAAACAAAGAGGCAACCCACGGAATGGGAGAAGATATTTGCAAATGACAGTACAGACAAAAGGTTGATATCCAGGATCTATAATGAACTCCTCAAACTCAACCCACACGAAACAGACAAACACCTCAAAAAATGGGCAGAAGATATGAAGAGACACTTCTCTAATCAAGACATACAAATGGCTATCAGACACATGAAAAAATGCTCATCATCATTAGTCCTTAGGGAGATTCAAATTAAAACCACATTGAGATATCACCTTACACCAGTTAGAATGGCCAAAATTAACAAAACAGGAAACAACATGTGTTGGAGAGGATGTGGAGAAAGGGGAACCCTCTTCCACTGTTGGTGGGAATGCAAGTTGGTGCAGCCTCTTTGGAGAACAGTGTGGAGATTCCTCAAGAAATTAGAAATAGAGCTTCCCTACGACCCTGCAATTGCACTCCTGGGTATTTACCCCAAAGATACAGATGTTGTGAAAAGAAGGGCCATCTGTACCCCAATGTTTATAGCAGCTTGGCCACGGTCGCCAAAGTGTGGAAAGAACCAAGATGCCCTTCAAGGGACGAATGGATAAAGAAGATGTGGTCCATATACTCTATGGAGTATTATGCCTCCATCAGAAAGGCAACATGTTTTTTAGCAACATGGACAGGACTGGAAGAGATTATGGTGTGTGAAATAAATCAAGCAGAGAGAGTCAATTATCATATGGTTTCACTTATTTGTGGAGCATAACAAAACGCATGGATGACATGAGGAGTTAGAGAGAAGGGGCTTGGGGTAAATTGGAAGGGGAGGTGAATCATGAAAGAGCATGGACTCTGAAAAACAATCTGAGGGGTTTGAAGGGGCAGGGGCATGGGAGGTCGCGGTACCAGGTGGTGGATATTTAGAGGGCACGGATTGCATGGAGTTCTGGGTGTGGTGAAAAAATAATGATACTGTTATGCTGAAAATAAATAAATGAAAAAAAAAGATTAATCGCTTGTATCCAAAATATTTAAAGAATTTAGTAAACTCAACACACACACAAAAAATAATCCAATCAAGAAATGGGCAGAAGACATGTGCAGACATTTTTCCTTGGAAGAGATCCAAATGGCCAATAGAAACATGATAAAGTGCTCAACATCATTTGGCATCAGGGAAATACAAATCAAAACCACAATGAGATACCACCTCACATCAGTCAGAATGACTAAAATTAACAAGTCAGGAAATGACAGATGATGGTGAGTATGTATGTGGAGATAGGGGAACCCTCTTACTCTATTGGTGGATATGCAAGCTGGAGCAGGCACTCTGGAAAGCAGTATGGAAGTTCCTCAAAAAGTTGAAAGTAGAGCTACCCTATGACCCAGAAATTGCAGTATTGGATATTTACCCTAAAGAAACAAATGTAGTGATTCAAAGGGGCACATCCACCCCAATGTTTATAGCAGCAATTTCCACATTAGGCAAACTATGGAAGGAGCCCAGATGTCCATTTACAGATGAATGGATAAAGAAGAGGTGGTAGATAGATATAGATATTGATATAGATGTCTATCGATATCTATATCTATCTATCATCTATCATATATCTATCTACACACACACACACACACACAGGAATACTACTCAGCCATCAAAAAAATGAAATCTTGGGGGAGGAGTCAAGATGGCAGAGAAGTAGCAGGCTGAGACTACCTCAGCTAGCAGGAGATCAGCTAGAGAGCTTATCTAAAGATTGCAAACACCTGCAAATCCATCGGCAGTTTGAAGAGAAGAAGAACAGCAATTCTAGAAACAGAAAAACAACCACTTTCTGAAAGGTAGGACTGGCGGAGAAGTGAATCCAAAGCGACGGGAAGATAGACCCCGGGGGGAGGGGCCCGCTCCCGGCAAGCAGAGGAGCAACGGAGCACAAAATCAGGACTTTTAAAAGTCTGTTCCGCTGAGGGACATCGCTCCGGAGGCTAAACCGGGGCGAAGCCCACATGGGGTCGGCGTGACCTCAGGTCCCGCGGGGTCACAGAAGGATCGGGGGTGTCTGAGTGTCGCAGAGCTTGCGGATATTGAAACGGGAAAGCCGGCAGCAGAGACAGAGCCGACCGTGAGCTCGCAGCTCGGAGTTGCCTTGAACCGGTCGCAAGCTCGGTGAGCTCGGAGCGCGGCCGGAGGTTAGGCAGACGCGAGTTACTAGGAGCTGTTCGCTGAGGGCGCACAGGGGAGCGGGGCCCAAGGCTCTCGGCTCCTCCGGGCCAGAGACCAGGAGGCCGCCATTTGTATTCCCGTCCTCCAGAACTCTAGGGAAAGCGCTCAGGGAACAAAAGCTCCTGAAAGCAAAGCCAAGCGGATCACTCAGCCCGGCCCCTGGTAAGGGCGGTGTAATTCCGCCTGGGGCAAAGACACTTGAGAATCACTACACCAGGCCCCTCCCCCCAGAAGATCAACAAGAAATCCAGGCAAGACCAAGTTCACCTACCAAGGAGTGCAGTTTCAATACCAAGGAGAGAGCAGCAGAATTCCAGAGGAGGAGAAAGCAAACCACGGAACTCATGGCTTTCTGCCTGTGATTTTTTAGTCTTGCAGTTAATTTAATTTTTTTCTTTTTCATTTTTTTTCTCTACTTCTGCTAAAATTTTTTATAACTTTTACCCTTTTCTTTTTTAACGTTTTTTAACTAGATTATCTAATATATATATATTTTTCCTTTTTATACTTTTCTTTATTCATTTTCTTTTTTTAAAATTCTTTTATTTCTTTCTTTCTTTTTGAACCTCTTTTTATCCCCAAATCAGAAGAGATCCTAATCTCTTCAATCTTTTTTTTTCTTAATTCTTTTTAAAATTCTTGATTGAATTTTTAATTCAATCTCTTTTTTTAATTCTTTTTTCTTTTTTTTCTTTCTTTCTTTTGGAACCTCTTTTTATCCCCAAATCAGAAGAGATCCCAATCAGAAGAGATTGGGAGATCCCAATCAAAGGAGATCCCAATCAGAGGAGATCCCTCACCCAATCGTGAGGGGGGAGAAATCCCCCCTCACGATTTGGGATCTCTTCTGATTTGGTTAAAGCATATTTTCCTGGGATTGTTGCCACCCTTTTAGTATTTTACTTGCTCCTTCATATACTCTTAGCTGGACAAAATGACAAGGCGGAAAAATTCACAACAAAAAAAAGAACAAGAGGCAGTACCGAAGGCTAGGGACCTAATCAATACAGACATTGGTAATATGTCAGATCTAGAGTTCAAAATGACAATTCTCAAGGTTATAGCCGGGCTTGAAAAAGGCATGAAAGATATTAGAGAAACCCTCTCCAGAGATATAAAAGCCCTTTCTGGAGAAATAAAAGAACTAAAATCTAACCAAGTTGAAATCAAAAAAGCTATTAATGAGGTTCAATCAAAAATGGAGGCTCTCACTGCTAGGATAAATGAGGCAGAAGAAAGAATTAGCGATATAGAAGACCAAATGACAGAGAATAAAGAAGCTGAGCAAAAGAGGGACAAACAGCTACTGGACCATGAGGGGAGAATTCGAGAGATAAGTGACACCATAAGACGAAACAACATTAGAATAATTGGGATTCCAGAAGAAGAAAGAGAGAGGGGAGCAGAAGGTATACTGGAGAGAACTATTGGAGAGAATTTCCACAATATGGCAAAGGGAATGAGCATCAAAATTCAGGAGGTTCAGAGAACGCCCCTCATAATCAATAAGAATAGGCCCACACCCCGTCACCTAATAGTAAAATTTACAAGCCTTAGTGACAAAGAGAAAATCCTGAAAGCAGCCCGGGAAAAGAAGTCTGTAACATACAATGGTGAAAGTATTAGATTGGCAGCTGACTTATCCACAGAGACCTGGCAGGCCAGAAAGAGCTGGCATGATATTTTCAGAGCACTAAACGAGAAAAATATGCAGCCAAGAATACTATATCCAGCTAGGCTATCATTGAAAATAGGAGAGATTAAAAGCTTCCAGGACAAACAAAAACCGAAAGAATTTGCAAACACCAAACCAGCTCTACAGGAAATACTGAAAGGGGTCCTCTAAGCAAAGAGAGAGCCTACAAGTGGTAGATCAGAAAGGAACAGAGACAATATACAGTAACAGTCACCTTACAGGCAATACAATGGCACTAAAATCATATCTCTCAATAGTTACCCTGAATGTTAATGGGCTAAATGCCCCAATCAAAAGACACAGGGTATCAGAATGGATAAAAAAACAAAACCCATCTATATGTTGCCTCCAAGAAACTCATTTTAAACCCGAAGACACCTCCAGACTTAAAGTGAGGGGGTGGAAAAGAATTTACCATGCTAATGGACATCAAAAAAAAGCAGGAGTGGCAATCCTTATATCAGATCAATTAGATTTTAAGCCAAAGACTATAATAAGGGATGAGGAAGGACACTATATCCTACTCAAAGGGTCTGTCCAACAAGAAGATCTAACAATTTTAAATATCTATGCCCCCAACGTGGGAGCAGCCAACTATATAAACCAATTATAACAAATTCAAATTCAAAGAAACAAAATAATAACAAAATCAAAGAAACACATCAACAATAATACAATAATAGTAGGGGACTTTAACACTCCCCTTACTGAAATGGACAGGTCATCCAAGCAAAAGATCAACAGGGAAATAAAGGCCTTAAATGATACACTGGATGAGATGGACATCACAGATATATTCAGAACATTTCATCCCAAAGCAACAGAATACACATTCTTCTCTAGTGCACATGGAACATTCTCCAGAATAGATCACATCCTCGGTCCTAAATCAGGACTCAACCAGTATCAAAAGATTGGGATCATTCCCTGCATATTTTCAGACCACAATGCTCTGAAGCTAGAACTCAACCACAAGAGGAAGTTTGGAAAGAACACAAATACATGGAGACTAAACAGCATCCTTCTAAAGAATGAATGGGTCAACTGGGAAATTAAAGAAGAATTGAAAAAAATCATGGAAACAAATGATAATGAAAATACAACGGTTCAAAATCTGTGGGACACAACAAAGGCAGTCCTGAGAGGAAAATATATAGCGGTACAAGCTTTTCTCAAGAAACAAGAAAGGTCTCAGGTACACACCTAACCCTACACCTAAAGGAGCTGGAGAAAGAACAAGAAAGAAACCCTAAGCCCAGCAGGAGAAGAGAAATCATAAAGATCAGAGCAGAAATCAATGAAATAGAAACCAAAAAAACAATGGAACAAATCAACCAAACTAGGAGCTGGTTCTTTGAAAGAATTAATAAAATTGATAAACCCTTGGCCAGACTTATCAAAAAGAAAAGAGAAAGGACCCAAATAAATAAAATCATGAATGAAAGAGGAGAGATCACAACTAACACCAAAGAAATACAAACTATTATAAGAACATACTATGAGCAACTCTACGCCAACAAATTTGACAATCTGGAAGAAATGGATGCATTCCTAGAAACATATAAACTACTAAAATTGAACCAGGAAGAAACAGAAAGCCTGAACAGACCCATAACCAGTAAGGAGATTGAAACAGTCATTAAAAATCTCCAAACAAACAAAAGCCCAGGGCCAGATGGCTTCCTGGGGGAATTCTACCAAACATTTAAAGAAGAACTAATTCCTATTCTCCTGAAACTGTTCCAAAAAATAGAAATGGAAGGAAAACTCCCAAACTCATTTTATGAGGCCAGCATCACCTTGATCCCAAAACCAGACAAGGATCCCATCAAAAAAGAGAGCTATAGACCAATATCCTTGATGAACACAGATGCAAAAATTCTCACCAAAATACTAGCCAATAGGATTCAACAGTACATGAAAAGGATTATTCACCACGACCAAGTGGGATTTATCCCAGGGCTGCAAGGTTGGCTCAACATCCGCAAATCAGTCAATGTGATACAACACATCAATAAAAGAAAGAACAAGAACCATATGGTACTCTCAATAGATGCTGAAAACGCATTTGACAAAGTACAGCATCCCTTCCTGATCAAAACCCTTCAAAGTGTAGGGATAGAGGGCACATACCTCAATATCATCAAAGCCATCTATGAAAAACCCACTGCAAATATCACTCTCAATGGAGAAAAACTGAAAGCTTTTCCACTAAGGTCAAGAACACGGCAGGGATGTCCATTATCACCACTGCTATTCAACATAGTACTAGAAGTCCTAGCCTCAGCAATCAGACAACAAAAGGAAATTAAAGTCATCCAAATCGGCAAAGAAGAAGTCAAATTATCACTCTTCGCAGATGATATGATACTTTATGTGGAAAACCCAAAAGACTCCACTCCAAAACTGCTAGAACTTGTACAGGAATTCAGTAAAGTGTCCGGATATAAGATCAATGCACAGAAATCAGTTGCATTTCTCTACACCAACAACAAGACAGAAGAAAGAGAAATTAAGGAGTCAATCCCATTTACAATTGCACCCCAAACCATAAGATACCTAGGAATAAACCTAACCAAACAGGCACAGAATATAAACTATAAAGTACTCATGAAAGAAATTGATGAAGACACAAATAAATGGAAAAATGTTCCATGCTCCTGGATTGGAAGAATAAATATTGTGAAAATGTCTATGCTACCTAAAGCAATCTACACATTTAATGCAATTCCTATCAAAGTACCATCCATCTTTTTCAAAGAAATGGAACAAATAATTTTAAAATTTATATGGAACCAGAAAAGACCTCGAATAGCCAAAGGGATATTGAAAAAGAAAGCCAAAGTTGGTGGCATCACAATTCCGGACTTCATGCTTTATTACAAAGCTGTCATCATTAAGACAGCATGGTACTGGCACAGAAACAGACACATAGACCAATGGAACAGAATAGAGAGCCCAGAAATAGACCCTCAACTCTATGGTCAACTAATCTTCGACAAAGCAGGAAAGAAAGTCCAATGGAAAAAAGACAGCCTCTTCAATAAATGGTGTTGGGAAAATTGGACAGCCACGTGCAGAAAAATGAAATTGGACCATTTCCTTACACCACACACAAAAATAGATTCAAAATGGATTAAGGACCTCAATGTGAGAAAGTAATCCATCAAAATCCTTGAGGAGAACACAGGCAGCAACCTCTTCGACCTCAGCCGCAGCAACATCTTCCTAGGAACATTGCCAAAGGCAAGGGAAGCAAGGGCAAAAATGAACTTTTGGGATTTCATCAAGATCAAAAGCTTTTGCACAGCAAAGGAAACAGTTAACAAAACCAAAAGACAACTGACAGAATGGGAGAAGATATTTGCAAACGACATATCAGATAAAGGACTAGTGTCCAAAATCTATAAAGAACTTAACAAACTCAACACCCAAAGAACAAATAATCCAATCAAGAAATGGGCAGAGGACATGAACAGACGTTTCTGCAAAGAAGACATCCAGATGGCCAACAGACACATGAAAAAGTGCTCCATATCACTCGGCATCAGGGAAATACAAATCAAAACCACAATGAGATATCACCTCACACCAGTCAGAATGGCTAAAATCAACAAGTCAGGAAATGACAGATGCTGGCGAGGATGCGGAGAAAGGGGAACCCTCCTACACTGTTGGTGGGAATGCAAGCTGGTGCAACCACTCTGGAAAACAGCATGGAGGTTCCTCAAAATGTTGAAAATAGAGCTGCCCTATGACCCAGCAATTGCACTACTGGGAATTTACCCTAAAGATACAAACGTAGTGATCCAAAGGGGCACGTGCACCCGAATGTTTATAGCAGCAATCTCCACAATAGCCAAACTATGGAAAGAACCTAGATGTCCATCAACAGATGAATGGATCAAGAAGATGTGGTATATATACACAATGGACTACTATGCAGCCATCAAAAGAAACGAAATCTTGCCTTTTGCGACAACATGGATGGAACTAGAGCGTATCATGCTTAGAGAAATAAGTCAAGCGGAGAAAGACAACTATCATATGATCTCCCTGATATGAGGGAGTGGTGATGCAACATGGGGGCTTAAGTGGGTAGGAGAAGAATCCATGAAACAAGATGGGATAGGGAGGGAGACAAACCATAAGTGACTCTTAATCTCATGAAACAAACTGTGGGTTGCTGGGGGGAGGGGGGTTGGAAGAAGGGGGGTAGGGTTATCGACATTGGGGAGGGTATGTGCTTTTGGGTAAATTGGAAGGGGAGATGAACCATGAGAGACTATGGACTCTGGGGAACAATCTGAGGGGTTTGAAGTGGCGGGGGGGTGGGAGGTTGGGGTACCAGGTGGTGGGTATTATAGAGGGCACAGCTTGCATGGAGCACTGGGTGTGGTGAAAAAATAATGAATACTGTTTTTCTGAAAATAAATAAATTGGAAAAAAACCTGAAATCTTGCCATTTGCAATGATGTGGATGAAACTAGAGGGTACTATGTTAAGTGAAATAAGTCAATCAGAGAAAGACATTTATCATATGATCTCATCAATATGTGAAATTTAAGAAATAGGGCATAAGATTAGAGGAGAAGAAAGGAAAAAAATGAAGCAAGGTGAAACCAGAGAGGGAGGCAACCATATGAGACTTAATCACAGGAAACAAACTGAGGGTTGCTAGCAGAGAGGTTGGGTAGAGGGATGAGGTGACTGGGTGATGGACATTGGGGAGGGTATGCCTCGAATAAGCACTGGGTATTGTGTAAGACTGTAATTCTGTAAGCACTGGGTATTGTGTAAGACTGATGAATCATAGATCTGTACCCCTGAAACATATAATAATTATATGTTAATTAATTGAATTTAAATTAAAAAATACACCCATAACATAAACATAAATAAAATTTATGTTTTATAAATTAAGACGGTCTTAATTTATGTTAAAGCATTGAATCTTACTGTTTTGGCAAAAGTGACATGGAAGTCAAGGAATGTAGTACCTGTGGTTTTAAATAAAAGGAATATCTTTCTTCACCTTGTTGAAGGAGGGGAATAGCAATCTTCTGGAGATTTCAGTGCTGTGTCCCACCAGGAGTCAATATTTGGGAAACCAAAGGAACCTAGTAAGAAAAAACTCTTCACTCTTAGATTTGGAGATATCATTAACTCAGGGTTGGGATAAAGTGCTAGGAGGTTAGCTCTGTGGGAGGTGGGTGAGTTCAGGGAAGAGTAATAAGTGGATTCATTTGACTTCAAAACCTTGTCTCTTGGGTGCAGGGAAATGACAGGAAAAAAATTTCCTATCTGTATTCTGATCTGTATGGAGCAATGTCCTCTGGGAGATGATGTGCCCGGGGGTTGAAGTAACAGGAGGGAAATAAGCCTAAAGAGGAGATAGGGAGCTGTAAATATCTCTTTGACTGTTGCCTCTCAGCAGGTATGACCTTGGATGAAATGGGACTTGCATATTTTTTCTGGAGTCCTAGGTCTGGTTAGGAGATTTCTCCTGTATTATTTGAGAACAGAGCTTCAGTTTCCATCATCAACCACGAAGGAGGAATTCAGACTTCCTCATGGAGACCCTCATGCAGGTGAGTCCAAAACCCAGCAGGAAAGGGCCAGAGAGAATAGAAGGGTGAGAACAGTTACCTGAAGCCACGTGAGAGCCAACCCAGCCTAGTCCAGCATTAGGACATCACTGTGGTTGTTGGCTTGCTTGATTAACTAATGAATAGATTTATTTATGATCCTAAAGATAGAAGTAAACATTGAAATTATCTACGCAGGGGAGATTGTTGAGGATTAAGTAGTGCTGATGGAAGAGTGGTGATGGGTGGCAGAAAGTGGTCCCAAGAAGAGTAGAACATGAGTCCAAACACCTTTGCAATTAAGGGGATTAGAGATTTAGGATGTCAGCCAGGAGGGATATGCAGTCAAGGGAGGGCATTTATTCTTTTAAGCCAATTTAATGAGAACAACCCCTAGATCAAGAACGACACACTCTCCTGACTGAGCCAGCCAGGTATTTTTGTTATCTAGGCTTTAGCTTTCATCTCAAATCAGTAATCCACATTGATGTGATTACATTAATAGTATTTTAGACTGCCCTATAAAGATAGTTTTAGATTGTCATTGTGTTTCAAACAGTTGTGCCTAACCTAATCTCACTCTAACTGCTATCCTTTGTTCCATAAGCTCTTTGTTTCTTTATTTTATTATGTTCAATTAGCCAACATATAATACATCATTAGTTTTTGATGTAATGTTCAAAGATTCATTAGTTGCATATAATACCCAGTGCTTATCACAACACATGACTTTCTTAAAGTTATGTTTCTATATCATGCACACACAAATATTTATACACATAAGTTTATATATATATAAAAATATATATAATATAAATATATATGCATATATAATATCTTATGCTCATTGTAAGTGCAGTCTTTTTTTAAATTTTATTTTTATTTATTTTAAATTTTTTAAAAATTTATTTTTTTAAATTAATTTTTTATTTTCAGCATATAGTATTCATTATTTTTTTTTTATTTTTTTATTTTTTAATTTTTTTATTTTTTTTTCCCAATTTATTCATTTTCAGAAAAACAGTATTCATTATTTTTTCACCACACCCAGTGCTCCATGCAAGCTGAGCCCTCTATAATACCCACCACCTGGTACCCCCAACCTCCCACCCCCCCCCGCCACTTCAGACCCCTCAGACTGTTTTTCAGAGTCCATAGTCTCTCATGGTTCACCTCCCCTTCCAATTTACCCAAATTCCCTACTACTCTCTAACGCCCCTTGTCCTCCATGCTATTGGTTATGCTCCACAAATGAGTGAAACCATATGATAATTGACTCTCTCTGCTTGACTGATTTCACTCAGCATAATCTCTTCCAGTCCCGTCCATGTTGCTACAAAAGTTGGATATTCGTCCTTTCTGATGGAGGCATAATACTCCATAGTGTATATGGACCACATCTTCCTTATCCATTCATCCGTTGAAGGGCATCTTGGTTCTTTCCATAGTTTGGCGACTGTGGCCATTGCTGCTATAAACATTGGGGTACAGATGGCCCTTCTTTTCACGACATCTGTATCTTTGGGGTAAATACCCAGGAGTGCAATTGCAGGGTGGTAGGGAAGCTCTATTTTTAATTTCTTGAGGAATCTCCACACTGTTCTCCAAAGAGGCTGCACCAACTTGCATTCCCACCAACAGTGGAAGAGGGTTCCCCTTTCTCCACATCCTCTCCAACACATGTTGTTTCCTGTTTTGTTAATTTTGGCCATTCTAACTGGTGTAAGGTGATATCTCAATGTGGTTTTAATTTGAATCTCCCTGAGGGCTAATGATGATGAGCATTTTTTCATGTGTCTGATAGCCATTTGTATGTCTTGATTGGAGAAGTGTCTGTTCATATCTTCTGCCCATTTTTTGATGTGTTTGTCTGTTTCGTGTGGGTTGAGTTTGAGGAGTTCATTATAGATCCTGGATATCAACCTTTTGTCTGTACTGTCATTTGCAAATATCTTCTCCCATTCCGTGGGTTGCCTCTTTGTTTTTTTGACTGTTTCCTTTGCTGTGCAGAAGCTTTTGATTTTGATGAAGTCCCAGAAGTCTATTTTCGCTTTTGTTTCCTTTGCCTTTGGAGACGTATCTTGAAAGAAGTTGCTGTGGCTGATATCGAAGAGATTACTGCCTATGTTCTCCTCTAAGATTCTGATAGATTCCTGTCTCACGTTGAGGTCTTTTATCCATTTTGAGTTGATCTTTGTGTACGGTGTAAGAGAATGGTCGAGTTTCATTCTTCTACATATAGCTGTCCAGCTTTCCCAGCACCATTTATTGAAGAGACTGTCTTTTTTCCACTGTATATTTTTTCCTGTTTTGTCGAAGATTAATTGACCATAGAGTTGAGGGTCCATATCAGGGCTCTCTACTCTGTTCCACTGGTCTATGTGTCTGTTTTTATGCCAGTACCATGCTGTCTTGGTGATCACAGCTTTGTAATAAAGCTTGAAATCAGGTAAGGTGATGCCGCCAGCTTTATTTTTGTTTTTCAACGTTTCCTTAGCGATTCGGGGTCTCTTCTGATTCCATACAAATTTTAGGATTATTTGCTCCAGCTCTTTGAAGAATGCCGGTGGAATTTTGATCGGAATGGCATTAAAAGTATAGATTGCTCTAGGCAGTATAGACATTTTAACGATGTTTATTCTTCCGATCCAAGAGCATGGAATGGTCTTCCATCTTTTTGTGTCTTCTTCAATTTCTTTCATGAGTGTTCTATAGTTCCTCAAGTATAGATCCTTTACCTCTTTAGTTAGGTTTATTCCCAGGTATCTTATGGTTCTTGGTGCTATAGTAAATGGAATCGATTCTCTAATTTCCCTTTCTGTATTTTCCTTGTTAGTGTATAAGAAAGCCACTGATTTCTGCACATTGACTTTGTATCCTGCCACGTTGCTGAATTGCTGTATGAGTTCTAGTAGTTTGGGGGTGGAGTCTTTTGGGTTTTCCATATAAAGAATCATGTCATCTGCGAAGAGAGAGAGTTTGACTTCTTCATTATCAATTTGGATACCTTTTATTTCTCTCTGTTGTCTGATTGCTGTTGCTAGGACTTCTAATACTATGTTGAACAAGAGTGGTGAAAGTGGGCATCCTTGTCTTGTTCCTGATCTCAACGGGAAGGCTGCAAGCTTTTTCCCATTGAGGATGATATTTGCTGTGGGTCTTTCATAGATAGATTTGATGAGGTTCAGGAATGTTCCCTCTATCCCTATACTTTGAAGCGTTTTAATCAGGAACGGATGTTGGATTTTGTCAAATGCTTTTTCTGCATCAATTGAGAGGACCATGTGGTTCTTCTCTCTTCTCATATTAATTTGTTGTATCACATTGATTGATTTACGAATGTTGAACCATCCTTGTAGCCCAGGGATGAATCCCACCTGATCATGGTGGATAATCTTTTTAATGTGTTGTTGGATCCTGTTGGCTAGGATCTTGTTGAGAATCTTAGCATCCATATTCATCAGTGATATTGGTCTGAAATTCTCCTTTTTGGTATGGTCCTTGCCTGGTTTGGGGATCAGGGTAATGCTGGCTTCATAGAAAGAGTCTGGAAGTTTTCCTTCTGCTTCAATTTTTTGAAACAGCTTCAGGAGAATAGGTGTTATTTCTTCTTGGAAGGTTTGGTAGAATTCCCCAGGGAATCCGTCAGGTCCTGGGCTCTTGTTTTTTGGGAGATTTTTGATCACTGCTTCAATCTCGTTATTAGATATCGGTCTATTCAGGTTGTCGATTTCTTCCTGGTTCAATTTTGGTAGTTTATATTTTTCCAGGAATGCATCCATTTCATCTAGGTTGCTAAGCTTATTGGCATATAACTGTTCGTAGTAACTTCTGATGATTGTTTCTACTTCCTTGGTGTTAGTTGTGATCTCTCCCCTTTCATTCATAATTTTATGAATTTGGGATTTCTCTCTTTTCTTTTGGATTAGTGTAGCCAGTGGCTTATCGATCTTATTGATTCTTTCAAAAAACCAGCTTCTAGTTTCATTGATACGTTCTACTGTATCTCTGGTTTCTCCATCATTGATCTCAGCTCTAATCTTGATGATTTCCCTTCTTATGTGTGGAGTTGGTTTGATTTGTTGTTGATCCTCCAGTTCTTTAAGGTGTAGAGACAGCTGGTGTGTTCTGGATTTTTCAATTTTTTTGAGCAAGGCTTGGATGGCTATATATTTTCCCCTTAGGACCGCCTTTGCTGTATCCCATAGGTTTTGGACCGAAGTGTCTTCATTCTCATTGGTTTCCATGAATTGTTTCAGTTCTTCTTTGATCTCCTGGTTGATCCAAGCATTCTTGAGCAAGGTGGTCTTTAGCTTCCAGGTGTTTGAGTTCCTTCGGAACTTTTCCTTGTGATTGAGCTCCAGTTTCAAAGCATTGTGATCTGAGAATATGCAGGGAATAATCTCAGTCTTTTGGTATCGGCTGAGTCCTGATTTGTGACCCAGTATGTGGTCTATTCTGGAGAAGGTTCCGTGTGCACTTGAGAAGAATGAGTATTCTGCTGTTTTAGGGTGGAATGTTCTGTATATATCTATGAGGTCCATCTGGTCCAATGTGTCGTTCAATGCTCTTGTTTCTTTATTGATTTTCTGCTTCGATGATCTGTCTAATTCTGAAAGAGGCGTGTTAAGATCACCTACGATTAGTGTATTCATATCAATATGACTCTTTATCTTGATTAACAGTTTTCTTAAGTAATTGGCTGCTCCCATATTGGGAGCATAGATATTTACAATTGTTAGATCATCTTGGTGGATAGTCCCTTTAAGGATTATGTAGTGTCCTTCTGTATCTCTGACTACAGTCTTTAGTTTGAAGTCTAATTTATCTGATATGAGAATCGCTACCCCAGCCTTCTTTTGAGTCCCATTGGCATGAAAGATGCTTCTCCACCCCTTCACTTTCAGTCTGCGTGTATCTTTAGGTTCAAAATGGGTCTCTTGTAGACAGCATATGGATGGGTCCTGTCGTTTTATCCAATCTACAACCCTGTGCCGTTTTATGGGTGCATTTAGGCCATTCACATTGAGAGTGATTATTGATAGATACGTTTTTATTGACATCGAGTTACCTTTGAAGTCTTTCTTTCTGTAGACTGTCTCTATATTTCTGTTCAATGCTATTCTTGGGATTTTTCCTCTTTTATAGAACCCCCCTTAATATTTCCTGCAGTATCGGCTTGGTGGTTGCATAGTCTTTTAAGTCTTGCCGGTCTTGGAAACTCTTTATCTCTCCATCCATTTTGAATGTCAGTCTTGCTGGATAAAGTATTCTTGGCTGCATGTTCTTCTCATTTAGTGCCCTGAATATATCTTGCCAGCCTCTTCTGGCTTGCCAGGTCTCTGTGGACAGGTCTGACGTTATTCTGATGGGCTTCCCTCTGTAAGTAAGGAGCCTCTTTGCCCTGGCAGCTTTCAAGAGATTATACCTACAATTATAATTTCTCAATTTGACTATCAGGTGTCGTGATGTTTTTTTGGAGTGTATAATCTTGGGTGGAGACCGTTCAGCCTCTAGTACATGAACGCTGGTTTCATTCGCGAGACTCGGAAAGTTTTCATGAAGGACTTGTTCCACGACATCTTCTAGACTTCTTTCTTTCTCCTCCCCTTCAGGAATTCCAATAATTCTGACGTTGGAACGCTTCATGGCATCACTTATTTCCCTAATTCTGCTTTCGTGGGATCTAAGCTGTTTGTTCCAGGCTTCCTCCTGATCCTTTCTCTCTATCTGTTTGTCTTCCAGATCACTAATTCTATCTTCTGTCTCAGTTACCCTAGCTTTGAGAGAGTTTAGATTGGATTGGAACTCATTGAGAGCATTGTGGACCTCCTCCCTGTTAGCTTTAAGCTCCGCCCTAACATTGTGAACATCCTGTCTGGTCGCTTTCAGTTCGGCTCTAATCAATTCTGTTTGGTCATCCATGGCTTTCTCCAACCTAGCTATTGCCTGGATAATTGTTAGCCTGAATTCTCTTTCCGACATATTGTCTATGTTGATAGCCGTTAGCTCTGTTGCGGAAGGTCCATTCTCTGTATTTTTCTTCTGTTGGGCATTCCTCCTCCTAGTCATTTTGGTGGGAGAAGACTGAACAGATGTAGCTGGATGTATCAACTCTGGTGCAGTCAAGGTGCACCCTGGAACACTTCCTGATCTCCGTCTCAGAAGGCTCAGTCTGGGTGCAGAAGCTGAATAAATTCCCCCTTGGACGCTGGCAGTGCAGGTTCCAAGTTAAAGACCCTGGGGGCGCAGGATCTTTTGCTCGTCCCCAAAGCCAAGGCAGTGGCGGCTGTCTGGGATCTCCCGACCGCCAGAGAGGTTCCAAGCAGCGATCGCACACTGAGATTTTGCCGCGGGCCCGGGCTGGGGTGCCCGGCTTGCGCGCACCTCTTTTCAGAGGCGGCTGTGGGTCGGGCGCGCGTCTGGGGCACTGAGAACGGGGCGCTGGTCCGTAAGCCGCAGGCTGGGCTTTTGCGCGCCTCTGTCCGGGGAAGAGTTTCGCGGGGGGCGCGCGGCTTAGACTTTGAAACAATGGCCCGGGTCAAGAAGCGCCCCAGGGCCTTAGAAACCCAGGAGAGCTGGAGCGACGTGCACGCGCATCTCAAGCTTTGTGGTAGGGCTAGCGCGCGTTCTGCAGACCGGCTCCCATCCCCTCACAGGAGCCGGAACCCCGCGCTCTGGGGCACGCTGGCGACTTAGGGACCAGGAGCCGGTTTCACCGCTGCACTCTCTCTGCCTCCGCGCCGGGGAGGCCATCTGGGACCGGGGACTCAAGCCCCTGTCCCTAGCCGCCCCGATTCCCACAATTTGCCCCCGCGATCCTTTGCTCTTTTGGAGTGCTTTCAACCAGTCTCCGAGTTAATGCTGGTCCCCAGACGCAGGGCACTCTCGCTCGTATCGGGGTATTACTTTTGCACCGGTCGCCTCTGGTGGCTCCCTCCCCCTTTTGTTTATCTTCCGATATCAGTCCGCTGTTCCCATGCCGCTTTACCTGCTCACTGGCGTCTTCTGCCCCTGCAGAGATCCAGACGTGTATAATTCTGATCTCAGGCTGATTTCATGGGTGATCAGAGTTCTTTGGTAGGTAATCAGCTCACTTTGGGGTACCAGCTGAAAAGACGCCTCTTCCTAGTACCCCGCCATCTTGTCCCCCCAGTATTCATTATTTTTGCACCACACCCAGTGCTCCATGCAATCCTTGCCCTTTCTAATACCCACCAACTGGTTCCCCAACCTCCCACCCTCCGCCCCTTCAAAATCTTCAGGTTATTTTTCAGAGTCCATAGTCTCTCATGGTTCATCTCCCCTTCCTATTTCCCTCAGCTCCCTTCTCCTCTCCATCTCTGCATGTCCTCCACGTTATTTCTTATGCTCCACAAATAAGTGAAACCATATGATAATTGACTCTCTCTGCTTGACTGATTTCACTCAGCATAATCTCTTCCAGTCCCATCCATGTTGCTGAAAAAGTTGGGTATTCATCCTTTCTGATGGAGGCAAAATACTCCATAGTGTATGTGGACCACATCTTCCTTATCCATTCCTCCCGTTGAAGGGCATCTTGGTTCTTTCGACAGTTTGATGACCGTGGCCATTGCTGCTATGAACATTGGGGCAGATGGCCCTTCTTTTCACTCCATCTGTATCTTTGGGGTAAATACCCAGAATTGCAATGGCAGGGTCATAGGGAAGTTCTATTTTTAATTTCTTAAGGAATCTCCACACTGTTCTTCAGTGGCTCCACCAACCTGCATTCCCACCAACAGTTTAAGAGGGTTCCCCTTTCTCCACATCCTCTCCAACACACATTGTTTCCTGTCTTGCTAATTTTTGCCATTCTAACTGGTGTAAGGTAGTATCTCAATGTGGTTTTAATTTGAATATCCCTGATGGTTCACCTCCCTCCAATTTCCCTCAACTCCCTTCTCTCCATTTTTAAAAATAGCTTGTCTCCTTCAATAATACCTTCCAGAGACTCCACAACAAGTATAATCCTAATTCGTTATTCCAGTAATTGCATAGTATTTCAGGTGTGTCATTAACACTTTTTTGAAGATTCTTCACATTTTTTCTCTTTAATTTGATATTATATCAATCATACAAAAATATTTTGAGATTTTGTTTAAATGCTCGTTCTCAAGAAATTAAAAATAGAACTTCCCTATGACCCTACCTCAGAGAGTGATCTTGGCCAGAATGTCAGTAGTGCTGAAATTGAGAAACCCTGAAGTAAACAATACATATCTATATATTTTAATATTTATAGCTGTTTCCAGATTTCCACCAAATGTTATAGCACATCACATTTCTGCAATTAAAATTAAAAAGTACCACTTTGCTACCTGTTTTAAAGTTCCAATCCCAACTGATGTGATAGCTCTTTAAATTTTTTGGCAGGCTGATGGGTGTGGAAGAGATTTCATGTTGCTTTCATAAGCGACTAGTGTGTTAGAGAAAAACTCATATATTTGGTCACCATTTTGTTTTGCCCATTATTATTATATACCCATATATTGTATACCCATTTTCTATAAGTATCAGCATCTCAAATGAGGGGTTTGAAGTGGCGGGGGGGTGGGAGGTTGGGGTACCATGTGGTGGGTATTATAGAGGGCATGGCTTGCATGGCGCACTGGGTGTGGTGAAAAAATAATGAATAATGTTTTTCTGAAAATAAATAAATTGAAAAAAAAAATAAACCTATATAATTTCTGATATTATAAAAATGAATAATGTTTTTCTGAAAATAAATAAATTGAAAAAAATTAAATTTATTTATTTTAAGCATAACAGTATTCATTATTTTTTAACCACACCCAGTGCTCCATGCAATCCGTGCCCTCTATAATACCCACCACCTGGTACCCCAACCTCCCACACCCCCGCCACTTCAAACCCCTCAGATTATTTTTCAGAGTCCATAGTCTCTCATGATTCACCTCCCCTTCCAATTTACCCCAACTCCCTTCTCCTCTCTAACTCCCCTTGTCCTCTATGATATTTGTTATGCTCCAAAAATAAGTGAAACCATATGATAACTGACTCTCTCTGCTTGACTTATTTCACTCAGCATAATCTCTTCCAGTCCCGTCCATGTTGCTGCAAAAGTTGGGTATTCATCCTTTCTAATGGAGGCACAATACTCCATAGTGTGTATGGACCTCATCTTCCTTATCCATTCATCCGTTGAAGGGCATCTTGGTTCTTTCCATAGTTTGGCGACTGTGGCCATTGCTGCTATAAACATTGGGGTACAGATGGCCCTTCTTTTCACAACATCTGTATCTTTGGGGTAAATACCCAGGAGTGCAATGGCAGGGTCATAGGGGAGTTCTAGTTTTAATTTCTTGAGGAATCTCCACACCGTTCTCCAAAGAGGCTGCACCAACCTGCATTCCCACCAACAGTGTAAGAGGGTTCCCCTTTCTCCACATCCCCTCCAAAACATGTTGTTTCCTGTCTTGTTTCAAATGATTTTTACACATATTGTTTTTCTCTTTCTCTCTCTTTTGACAGTGAGAGTGCTAGCAGGGAGGGGCATAGGGGCAGAGAGAGAGAGAAAAAATTTTTTTCTTTTTAATTTCTTTTCAGTATTCCAGAATTTATTGTTTATGCACCACACCCAGTGCTCCATGCAATATGTGCCCCCCTTAATACCCACCATCAGGCTCACCCAACCCCACACCCCTTCCCATCCAAAACCTTCAGTTTGTTTCTCAGAGTCCAGTCTCTCATGGTTCATCTTCCCCTCCAATTTCCCCCAACTCACTTCTCCTCTCCTTCTCCCAATGTCCTCTGTGTTATTCCTTAAGCTCCACACGTAAGCAAAATATATGATAATTGACTCTCTCTGACTTATTTCACTTAGCATAATGAGAGAGAAAATATTTAGCAGGTTCCACACCCAGCACAGAGCCTGGCCTTAGGCTGGATCTCACAAACCCAAGATCATGACCTAATCTGAAATCAAGAGTCACTGACTTAACCAACTGAACCACACAGGCACCTGTATAGATGATTGTTTCTCTATTGAATTCTATGGAGATATTTTGGCCATGGAGATGTTTTAAGTTCTATTAATTAATGTGTAGCTTCTTCCTTCTCAGCATCTTACCATAATTAAGATAGTTTTGTCTGTAGGTTTTATTTATTTATTTTATTAGGGGTAGTTTCTGATAATTTTAAAGACTTTGAGAGATTTTTTAACTTTTTAAAAAAATTATTATTTATTTATTTATTTACAGAAAAACAGTATTATTTATTTATTTATTTATTTATTTATTTTTCAATTTATTTATTTTCAGAAAAACAGTATTCATTATTTTTTCACCACACCCAGTGCTCCATGCAAGCCGTGCCCTATATAATACCCACCACCTGGTACCCCAACCTCCCACTCCCCCGCCACTTCAAACCCCTCAGACTGTTTCTCAGAGTCCATAGACTCTCATGGTTCACCTCCCCTTCCAATTCACCCAAATTCCCTACTCCTCTCTAACGCCCCTTGTCCTCCATGCTATTTGTTATGCTCCACAAATAAGTGAAACCATATGATAATTGACTTTCTCTGCTTGACTTATTTCACTCAGCATAATCTCTTCCAGTCCCGTCCGTGTTGCTGCAAAAGTTGGGTATTCATCCTTTCTGATGGAGGCAAAATACTCCATAGTGTATATGGACCACATCTTCCTTATCCATTCATCCGTTGAAAGGCATCTTGGTTCTTTCCATAGTTTGGCGACCGTGGCCATTGCTGCTATAAACATTGGGGTACAGATGGCCCTTCTTTTCACGACATCTGTGTC
Source organism: Neogale vison (assembly GCF_020171115.1). NCBI lineage: Eukaryota > Metazoa > Chordata > Mammalia > Carnivora > Mustelidae > Neogale > Neogale vison. The sequence goes on along the minus strand of NC_058096.1, from coordinate 211,613,338 downwards.
TTTGGGGTAAATACCCAGGAGTGCAATTGCAGGGTCATAGGGAAGCTCTATTTTTAATTTCTTGAGGAATCTCCACACTGTTCTCCAAAGAGGCTGCACCAACCTGCATTCCCACCAACAGTGGAAGAGGGTTCCCCTTTCTCCACATCCTCTCCAACACATGTTGTTTCCTGTTTTGTTAATTTTGGCCATTCTAACTGGTGTAAGGTGATATCTCAATGTGGTTTTAATTTGAATCTCCCGGAGGGCTAATGAAGATGAGCACTTTTTCATGTGTCTGATAGCCATTTGTATGTCTTGATTGGAGAAGTGTCTGTTCATATCTTCTGCCCATTTTTTGATGTGTTTGTCTGTTTCGTGTGGGTTGAGTTTGAGGAGTTCATTATAGATCCTGGATATCAACCTTTTGTCTGTACTGTCATTTGCAAATATCTTCTCCCATTCCGTGGGTTGCGTCTTTGTTTTTATTTATTTATGTATTTATGTATTTATTTATTTATTTTTTTTTCCCAATTTATTTATTTTCAGAAAAACAGTATTCATTATTTTTTCACCACACCCAGTGCTCCATGCAAGCTGTGCCCTCTATAATACCCACCACCTGGTACCCCAACCTCCCACCCCCCCGCCACTTCAAACCCCTCAGACTGTTTTTCAGAGTCCATAGTCTCTCATGGTTCACCTCCCCTTCCAATTTACCCAAATTCCCTACTACTCTCTAACGCCCCTTGTCCTCCATGCTATTGGTTATGCTCCACAAATGAGTGAAACCATATGATAATTGACTCTCTCGGCTTGACTGATTTCACTCAGCATAATCTCTTCCAGTCCCGTCCATGTTGCTACAAAAGTTGGATATTCGTCCTTTCTGATGGAGGCATAATACTCCATAGTGTATATGGACCACATCTTCCTTATCCATTCATCCGTTGAAGGGCATCTTGGTTCTTTCCATAGTTTGGCGACTGTGGCCATTGCTGCTATAAACATTGGGGTACAGATGGCCCTTCTTTTCACGACATCTGTATCTTTGGGGTAAATACCCAGGAGTGCAATTGCAGGGTCGTAGGGAAGCTCTATTTTTAATTTCTTGAGGAATCTCCACACTGTTCTCCAAAGAGGCTGCACCAACTTGCATTCCCACCAACAGTGTAAGAGGGTTCCCCTTTCTCCACATCCTCTCCAACACATGTTGTTTCCTGTTTTGTTAATTTTGGCCATTCTAACTGGTGTAAGGTGATATCTCAATGTGGTTTTAATTTGAATCTCCCTGAGGGTTAATGATGATGAGCATTTTTTCATGTGTCTGATAGCCATTTGTATGTCTTGATTGGAGAAGTGTCTGTTCATATCTTCTGCCCATTTTTTGATGTGTTTGTCTGTTTCGTGTGGGTTGAGTTTGAGGAGTTCATTATAGATCCTGGATATCAACCTTTTGTCTGTACTGTCATTTGCAAATATCTTCTCCCATTCCGTGGGTTGCCTCTTTGTTTTTTTGACTGTTTCCTTTGCTGTGCAGAAGCTTTTGATTTTGATGAAGTCCCAGAAGTCTATTTTCGCTTTTGTTTCCTTTGCCTTTGGAGACGTATCTTGAAAGAAGTTGCTGTGGCTGATATCGAAGAGATTACTGCCTATGTTCTCCTCTAAGATTCTGATAGATTCCTGTCTCACGTTGAGGTCTTTTATCCATTTTGAGTTGATCTTTGTGTACGGTGTAAGAGAATGGTCGAGTTTCATTCTTCTACATATAGCTGTCCAGTTTTCCCAGCACCATTTCTTGAAGAGACTGTCTTTTTTCCACTGTATATTTTTTCCTGTTTTGTCGAAGATTAATTGACCATAGAGTTGAGGGTCCATATCAGGGCTCTCTACTCTGTTCCACTGGTCTATGTGTCTGTTTTTATGCCAGTACCATGCTGTCTTGGTGATCACAGCTTTGTAATAAAGCTTGAAATCAGGTAAGGTGATGCCGCCAGCTTTATTTTTGTTTTTCAACGTTTCCTTAGCGATTCGGGGTCTCTTCTGATTCCATACAAATTTTAGGATTATTTGCTCCAGCTCTTTGAAGAATGCCGGTGGAATTTTGATCGGAATGGCATTAAAAGTATAGATTGCTCTAGGCAGTATAGACATTTTAACGATGTTTATTCTTCCGATCCAAGAGCATGGAATGGTCTTCCATCTTTTTGTGTCTTCTTCAATTTCTTTCATGAGTGTTCTATAGTTCCTCAAGTATAGATCCTTTACCTCTTTAGTTAGGTTTATTCCCATGTATCTTATGGTTCTTGGTGCTATAGTAAATGGAATCGATTCTCTAATTTCCCTTTCTGTATTTTCCTTGTTAGTGTATAAGAAAGCCACTGATTTCTGCACATTGACTTTGTATCCTGCCACATTGCTGAATTGCTGTATGAGTTCTAGTAGTTTGGGGGTGGAGTCTTTTGGGTTTTCCATATAAAGAATCATGTCATCTGCGAAGAGAGAGAGTTTGACTTCTTCATTACCAATTTGGATACCTTTTATTTCTCTCTGTTGTCTGATTGCTGTTGCTAGGACTTCTAATACTATGTTGAACAAGAGTGGTGAAAGTGGGCATCCTTGTCTTGTTCCTGATCTCAACGGGAAGGCTGCAAGCTTTTTCCCATTGAGGATGATATTTGCTGTGGGTCTTTCATAGATAGATTTGATGAGGTTCAGGAATGTTCCCTCTATCCCTATACTTTGAAGCGTTTTAATCAGGAACGGATGCTGGATTTTGTCAAATGCTTTTTCTGCATCAATTGAGAGGACCATGTGGTTCTTCTCTCTTCTCATATTAATTTGTTAATGGTCTTGATTGATTTGCGAATGTTGAACCATCCTTGTAGCCCAGGGATGAATCCCACCTGATCATGGTGGATAATCTTTTTAATGTGTTGTTGGATCCTGTTGGCTAGGATCTTGTTGAGAATCTTAGCATCCATATTCATCAGTGATATTGGTCTGAAATTCTCCTTTTTGGTAGGGTCCTTGCCTGGTTTGGGGATCAGGGTAATGCTGGCTTCATAGAAAGAGTCTGGAAGTTTTCCTTCTGCTTCAATTTTTTGAAACAGCTTCAGGAGAATAGGTATTATTTCTTCTTGGAAGGTTTGGTAGAATTCCCCAGGGAATCCGTCAGGTCCTGGGCTCTTGTTTTTTGGGAGATTTTTGATCACTGCTTCAATCTCGTTATTAGATATCGGTCTATTCAGGTTGTCGATTTCTTCCTGGTTCAATTTTGGTAGTTTATATTTTTCCAGGAATGCATCCATTTCATCAAGGTTGCTAAGCTTATTGGCATATAACTGTTCGTAGTAACTTCTGATGATTGTTTCTACTTCCTTGGTGTTAGTTGTGATCTCTCCCCTTTCATTCATAATTTTATGAATTTGGGATTTCTCTCTTTTCTTTTGGATTAGTGTAGCCAGTGGCTTATCGATCTTATTGATTCTTTCAAAAAACCAGCTTCTAGTTTCATTGATACGTTCTACTGTATCTCTGGTTTCTCCATCATTGATCTCAGCTCTAATCTTGATGATTTCCCTTCTTATGTGTGGAGTTGGTTTGATTTGTTGTTGATCCTCCAGTTCTTTAAGGTGTAGAGACAGCTGGTGTGTTCTGGATTTTTCAATTTTTTTGAGCAAGGCTTGGATGGCTATATATTTTCCCCTTAGGACCGCCTTTGCTGTATCCCATAGGTTTTGGACCGAAGTGTCTTCATTCTCATTGGTTTCCATGAATTGTTTCAGTTCTTCTTTGATCTCCTGGTTGATCCAAGCATTCTTAAGCAAGGTGGTCTTTAGCTTCCAGGTGTTTGAGTTCCTTCGGAACTTTTCCTTGTGATTGAGCTCCAGTTTCAAAGCATTGTGATCTGAGAATATGCAGGGAATCATCTCAGTCTTTTGGTATCGGCTGAGTCCTGATTTGTGACCCAGTATGTGGTCTATTCTGGAGAAGGTTCCGTGTGCACTTGAGAAGAATGAGTATTCTGCTGTTTTAGGGTGGAATGTTCTGTATATATCTATGAGGTCCATCTGGTCCAATGTGTCGTTCAATGCTCTTGTTTCTTTATTGATTTTCTGCTTCGATGATCTGTCTAATTCTGAAAGAGGCGTGTTAAGATCACCTACCATTAGTGTATTCATATCAATATGACTCTTTATCTTGATTAACAGTTTTCTTAAGTAATTGGCTGCTCCCATATTGGGAGCATAGATATTTATAATTGTTAGATCATCTTGGTGGATAGTCCCTTTAAGGATTATGTAGTGTCCTTCTGTATCTCTGACTACAGTCTTTAGTTTGAAGTCTAATTTATCTGATATGAGAATCGCTACCCCAGCCTTCTTTTGAGTCCCATTGGCATGAAAGATGCTTCTCCACCCCTTCACTTTCAGTCTGCGTGTATCTTTAGGTTCAAAATGGGTCTCTTGTAGACAGCATATGGATGGGTCCTGTCGTTTTATCCAATCTGCAACCCTGTGCCGTTTTATGGGTGCATTGAGGCCATTCACATTGAGAGTGATTATTGATAGATACGTTTTTATTGACATCGAGTTACCTTTGAAGTCTTTCTTTCTGTAGACTGTCTCTATATTTCTGTTCAATGCTATTCTTGGGATTTTTCCTCTTTTATAGAACCCCCCTTAATATTTCCTGCAGTATCGGCTTGGTGGTTGCATAGTCTTTTAAGTCTTGCCGGTCTTGGAAACTCTTTATCTCTCCATCCATTTTGAATGTCAGTCTTGCTGGATAAAGTATTCTTGGCTGCATGTTCTTCTCATTTAGTGCCCTGAATATATCTTGCCAGCCTCTTCTGGCTTGCCAGGTCTCTGTGGACAGGTCTGACGTTATTCTGATGGGCTTCCCTCTGTAAGTAAGGAGCCTCTTTGCCCTGGCAGCTTTCAAGAGATTATACCTACAATTATAATTTCTCAATTTGACTATCAGGTGTCGTGATGTTTTTTTGGAGTGTATAATCTTGGGTGGAGACCGTTCAGCCTCTAGTACATGAACGCTGGTTTCATTCGCGAGATTCGGAAAGTTTTCATGAAGGACTTGTTCCACGACATCTTCTAGACTTCTTTCTTTCTCCTCCCCTTCAGGAATTCCAATAATTCTGACGTTGGAACGCTTCATGGCATCACTTATTTCCCTAATTCTGCTTTCGTGGGATCTAAGCTGTTTGTTCCAGGCTTCCTCCTGATCCTTTCTCTCTATCTGTTTGTCTTCCAGATCACTAATTCTATCTTCTGTCTCAGTTACCCTAGCTTTGAGAGAGTTTAGATTAGATTGGAAGACATTGAGAGCATTGTGGACCTCCTCCCTGGTAGCTTTTAGCTCCGCCCTAACATTGTGAACATCCTGTCTGGTCGCTTTCAGTTCGGCTCTAATCAATTCTGTTTGGTCATCCATGGCTTTCTCCAACCTAGCTATTGCCTGGATAATTGTTAGCCTGAATTCTCTTTCCGACATATTGTCTATGTTGATAGCCGTTAGCTCTGTTGCGGAAGGTCCATTCTCTGTATTTTTCTTCTGTTGGGCATTCCTCCTCCTAGTCATTTTGGTGGGAGAAGACTGAACAGATGTAGCTGGATGTATCAACTCTGGTGCAGTCAAGGTGCACCCTGGAACACTTCCTGATCTCCGTCTCAGAAGCCTCAGTCTGGGTGCAGAAGCTGAATAAATTCCCCCTTGGATGCTGGCAGTGCAGGTTCCAAGTTAAAGACCCTGGGGGCGCAGGATCTTTTGCTCGTCCCCAAAGCCAAGGCAGTGGCGGCTGTCTGGGAGCTCCTGACCGCCAGAGAGGTTCCAAGCAGCGATCGCACACTGAGATTTTGCCTCTGGCCTGGGCTGGGAGTGCCCGGCTTGCGCGCACCTCTTTTCAGAGGCGGCTGTGGGTCGGGCGCGCGTCTGGGGCACTGAGAACGGGGCGCTGGTCCGTAAGCCGCAGGCTGGGCTTTTGCGCGCCTCTGTCCGGGGAAGAGTTTCGCGGGCGCGAGGCTTAGACTTTGAAACAATGGCCCGGGTCAAGAAGCGCCCCAGGGCCTTAGAAACCCAGGAGAGCTGGAGCGACGTGCACGCGCATCTCAAGCTTTGTGGTAGGGCTAGCGCGCGTTCTGCAGACCGGCTCCCATCCCCTCACAGGAGCCGGAACCCCGCGCTCTGGGGCACGCTGGCGGCTTAGGGACCAGGAGCCGGTTTCGCCGCCGCACTCTCTGTGTCTCCGCGCCGGGGAGGCCGTCTGGGATCGGGGACTCAAACCCCTGTCCCTAGCCGCCCCGATTCCCACAGTTTGCCCCCGCGATCCTTTGCTCTTTTGGAGTGCTTTCAACCAGTCTCCGAGTTAATGCTGGTCCCCAGACGCAGGGCACTCTCGCTCGTATCGGGGTATTACTTTTGCACCGGTCGCCTCTGGTGGCTCCCTCCTCCTTTTGTTTATCTTCCGATATCAGTCCGCTGTTCCCATTCCGCTTTACCTGCTCACTGGAGTCTTCTGCCCCTGTAGAGATCCAGACGTGTATAATTCTGATCTCAGGCTGATTTCATGGGTGATCAGAGTTCTTTGGTAGGTAATCAGCTCACTTTGGGGTGCGTCTTTGTTTTTTTGACTGTTTCCTTTGCTGGGCAGAAGCTTTTGATTTTGATGAAGTCCCAGAAGTTTATTTTCGCTTTTGTTTCCTTTCCCTTTGGAGACGTATCTTGAAAGAAGTTGCTGTGGCTGATATCGAAGAGATTTCTGCCTATGTTCTCCTCTAAGATTCTGATGGATTCCTGTCTCACGTTGAGGTCTTTTATCCATTTTGAGTTGATCTTTGTGTACGGTGTAAGAGAATGGTCGAGTTTCATTCTTCTACATATAGATGTCCAGTTTTCCCAGCACCATTTATTGAAGAGACTGTCTTTTTTCCACTGTATATTTTTTCCTGTTTTGTCGAAGATTAATTGACCATAGAGTTGAGGGTCCATATCAGGGCTCTCTACTCTGTTCCACTGGTCTATGTGTCTGTTTTTTTTGCCAGTACCATGCTGTTTTGGTGATCACAGCTTTGTAATAAAGCTTGAAATCAGGTAAGGTGATGCCGCCAGCTTTATTTTTGTTTTTCAACATTTCCTTAGCGATTCGGGGTCTCTTCTGATTCCATACAAATTTTAGGATTATTTGCTCCAGCTCTTTGAGGAATGCCGGTGGAATTTTGATCGGAATGGCATTGCATTAAAAGTATAGATTGCTCTAGGCAGTATAGACATTTTAACAATGTTTATTCTTCCGATCCAAGAGCATGGAATGGTCTTCCATCTTTTTGTGTCTTCTTCAATTTCTTTCATAAGTGTTCTGTAGTTCCTCAAGTACAGATCCTTTATCTCTTTAGTTAGGTTTATTCCCAGGTATCTTATGGTTCCTGGTGCTATAGTAAATGGAATCGATTCTCTAATTTCCCTTTCTGTATTTTCCTTGTTAGTGTATAAGAAAGCCACTGATTTCTGCACATTGACTTTGTATCCTGCCATGTTGCTGAATTGCTGTATGAGTTCTAGTAGTTTGGGGGTGGAGTCTTTTGGGTTTTCCATATAAAGAATCATGTCATCTGCGAAGAGAGTGAGTTTGACTTCTTCATTACCAATTTGGATACCTTTTATTTCTCTCTGTTGTCTGATTGCTGTTGCTAGGACTTCTAGTACTATGTTGAACAAGAGTGGTGAAAGTGGGCATCCTTGTCTTGTTCCTGATCTCAATGGGAAGGCTGCAATCTTTTTCCCATTGAGGATGATATTTGCTATGGGTCTTTCATAAATAGATTTGATGAGGTTCAGGAATGTTCCCTCTATCCCTATACTTTGAAGAGTTTTAAACAGGAACGGATGTTGGATTTTGTCAAATGCTTTTTCTGCATCAATTGAGAGGACCATGTGGTTCTTCTCTCTTCTCATATTAATTTGTTGTATCACATTGATTGATCTGCGAATGTTGAACCATCCTTGTAGCCCAGGGATGAATCCCACCTGATCATGGTGGATAATCTTTTTAATGTGTTGTTGGATCCTGTTGGCTAGGATCTTGTTGAGAATCTTAGCATCCATATACATCAGTGATATTGGTCTGAAATTCTCCTTTTTGGTAGGGTCCTTGCCTGGTTTGGGGATCAGGGTAATGCTGGCTTCATAGAAAGAGTCTGGAAGTTTTCCTTCTGCTTCAATTTTTTGAAACAGCTTCAGGAGAATAGGTGTTATTTCTTCTTGGAAGGTTTGGTAGAATTCCCCAGGGAATCCGTCAGGTCCTGGGCTCTTGTTTTTTGGGAGGTTTTTGATCACTGATCAATCTCATTATTAGATATTGGTCTATTCAGGTTGTCGATTTCTTCCTGGTTCAATGTTGGTAGTTTGTATTTTTCCAGGAATGCATCCATTTCATCTAGGTTGCTAAGCTTATTGGCATATAACTGCTCGTAATAACTTCTGATGATTGTTTCTACTTCCTTGGCGTTAGTTGTGATCTCTCCCTTTTCATTCATAATTTTATGAATTTGGGATTTCTCTCTTTTCTTTCGGATTAGTGTAGCCAGTGGCTTATCGATCTTATTGATTCTTTCCAAAAACCAGCTTCTAGTTTCATTGATACGTTCTACTGTATCTCTGGTTCCTCCCTCATTGATCTCAGCTCTAATCTTGATGATTTCCCTTCTTATGTGTGGAGTTGGTTTGATTTGTTGTTGATCCTCCAGTTCTTTAAGGTGTAGAGACAGCTGGTGTGCTCTGGATTTTTCAATTTTTTTGAGCGAGGCTTGGATGGCTATATATTTTCCCCTTAGGACTGCCTTTGCTGTTTCCCATAGGTTTTGGACCGAAATGTCTTCATTCTCATTGGTTTCCATGAATTGTTTCAGTTCTTCTTTGATCTCCTGGTTGATCCAAGCATTCTTAAGCAAGGTGGTCTTCAGCTTCCAGGTGTTTGAGTTCCTTCGGAACTTTTCCTTGTGATTGAGCTCCAGTTTCAAAGCATTGTGATCTGAGAATATGCAGGGAATAATCTCAGTCTTTTGGTATCGGTTGAGTCCTGATTTGTGACTCAGTATGTGGTCTATTCTGGAGAAGGTTCCGTGTGCACTTGAGAAGAATGAGTATTCTATTGTTTTAGGGTGGAATGTTCTGTATATATCTATGAGGTCCATCTGGTCCAATGTGTCATTCAATGCTCTTGTTTCTTTATTGATTTTCTGCTTCAATGATCTGTCTAATTCTGAAAGAGGCGTGTTAAGATCTCCTATGATAGTGTATTCATATCAATATGACTCTTTATCTTGATTAACAGTTTTCTTAAGTAATTGGCTACTCCCATATTGGGAGCATAGATATTTACAATTGTTAGATCATCTTGGTGGGTAGTCCCTTTAAGGATTATGTAGTGTCCTTCTGTATTTCTGACTATAGTCTTTAGTTTGAATTCTAATTTATCTGATATGAGAATCGCTACCCCAGCCTTCTTTTGAGTCCCATTGGCATGAACGATGCTTCTCCCCCCCTTTACTTTCAGTCTGCGTGTATCTTTAGGTTCAAAATGGGTCTCTTGTAAACAGCATATGGATGGGTCCTGTCGTTTTATCCAATCTGCAACCCTGTGCCATTTTATGGGTGCATTTATGCCTTTCACATTGAGAGTGATTACTGATAGATACGTTTTTATTGACATTGAGTTACCTTTGAAGTCTTTCTTTCTGTAGACTGTCTCTATATTTCTGTTCAATGCTATTCTTGGGATTTTTCCTCTTTTATAGAACCCCCCTTAATATTTCCTGCAGTGCTGGCTTGGTGGTTGCATAGTCTTTTAAGCCTTGCCAGTCTTGGAAACTCTTTATCTCTCCATCCATTTTGAGTGTCAGTCTTGCTGGATAAAGTATTCTTGGTTGCATGTTCTTCTCATTTTGTGCCCTGAATATATCTTGCCAGCCTCTTCTGGCTTGCCAGGTCTCTGTGGACAGGTCTGACGTTATTCTGATGGGCTTCCCTCTGTAAGTAAGAAGCCTCTTTGCCCTGGCGGCTTTCAAGAGATTATACCTACAATTATAATTCCTCAATTTTACTATCAGGTGTCGTGGTGTTTTTTTGGAATGTATAATCTTGGGTGGAGACCGTTCAGCCTCTAGTATATGAACGCTGGTTTCATTCACGAGATTCAGAAAATTTTCATGAAGGACTTGTTCCATGTTATCTTCTAGACTTCTTTCTTTCTCCTCCCCTTCAGGGATTCCAATAATTCTGACGTTGGAACGCTTCATGGCATCATTTATTTCCCTGATTCTGCTTTCCTGGGATCTAAGCTTTTTGTTCCAGGCTTCCTCCTGATCCTTTCTCTTTATCTGTTTGTCTTCCAGATCACTAATTCTATCTTCTGTCTCAGTTACCCTAGCTTTGAGAGAGTTTAGATTAGATTGGAAGACATTGAGAGCATTGTGGACCTCCTCCCTGGTAGCTTTAAGCTCCGCCCTAACATTGTGAACATCCTGTCTGGTCGCTTTCTGTTCTGCCCTAGTCAATTCTGTTTGGTCATCCATGGCTTTCTCCATCCTAGCTATTGCCTGGATAATTGTTAGCCTGAATCCTCTCTCCGACATATTGTCTATGTTGATAGCCGTTAGCTCTGTTGCAGAAGGTCCATCCTCTGTATTTTTCTTCTGCTGGTCATTCCTCCTCCTAGTCATTTTGGTGGGAGAAGACTGAACAGATGTAGCTGGATGTATCAACTCTGGTGCAGTCAAGGTGCACCCTGGAACACTTCTGAGCAATCAGGATTCCCCACCTAAACGAGAGACAAAAGAAAAGAATAAGAAAAAGAAAAAAAGGAAAAGAAGAAAAAGAAAAACAAAAAAGAAGAAAGAGAGAGAGAGAGGAAAGAAAGGGAAGTTGAAAGAGAAGGTTCAGCCCAGATGGGCCCCAAGATAAGATTTATGAAGTAGACAAACAAAAAGAGATAAAAAGACTGATACAATTATATGGCAAGAGAAAGAAAATATATATATATATATAATATATATATATTAATAAAGAAAGAACCTCGTCAAAAAGAACCACAAGTGTAAAATTTATATGCTATCAGGACAAACGCAAAAAACACAGAAACACTGGTGGAAGAAGATGGGAGATTTCTTATAAATTCTCAGTGTGTGCGAGGAAGGTTGTTTTGATTCTTCCTGAATGTATCTTGGTATAATTGTTAAAGGACTCAACTTTCCTAAGATAAAGGGGATTAAATATTGGTTTACCTATAGGGGTAGTATTGATTGGGGAAAGGGGATTACTTTGAAGTTAACTCTATATGAATATTAGAGGATACAAAAAAAGGAATATACTAGACTAAACTAAACTAAAATTTTTTTAAAAAAAGGAATTCAAAAAATAAAAATGCAAAAGAAAAACATAGGTGTATGTATCAAAACGTTCAGGTTAGAAAGGTATTATGGAATTTGATGTACTGTACAGCTCGCTGTGATCATAAATAGGTTAAAAAAATTACCTATGTGTTAAAAAAAAAATGAACCGGAATAGTGGAAACGAGTGAACAATACAAGTTTTCCTATGAAGTAGTGGTGATTCTCTTGTAGTCCTTTTTTTTTTCTTTCTTGGTTTGTTTTCTGGGGGAGGGGCCTGCCACGTGGGTTGTCAGTCAATGATGTTTCCTGAGTTGAGTCCCCCCGCCCCCCTCAAGGGGGTGGGCTCTGGGGAAACTGGTTTTTTTCAGGCTTTTGTTCTCTGGCGTTTTTTTTGCTTGTTCACTTTTTTCCCTCTCACCTTGACCGCCTTTGATGGTTTTTGTAGTATTAGAAGAAATCAAACCGCACCCTGATCTCTGTCTCAGAGAGAAGCCTCAGTCTGGGTGCAGAAGCTGAATAAATTCCCCCTTGGCTGCTGGCAGCGCAGGTTCCAAGTTGCAGACCCTGGGAGCGCAGGATCTTTTGCTCGTCCCCAAAGGCAAGGCAGTGGCGGCTGTCTGGGAGCTCCCGACCGCCAGACAGGTTCCAAGCAGCGATCACACACTGAGATTTTGCCGCCGGCCTGGGCTGGGAGTGCCCAGCTTGTGCGCACCTCTTTTCAGAGGCGGCTGTGGGTCGGGTGCGCGTCTGGGGCACTGAGAACGGGGCGCGGGTCCGTGAGCCCCAGGCTGGGCTTTTGCGCGCCTCTGTCCGGGGAAGAGTTTCGCGCGCGCGCAAGCGTGCGGCTTTGGCTTTGAAACAATGGCGCGGGTCAAGGGGCGCCGGCAGGGCCTCAGTAATTCAGGGGAGCGTGAGGGACGTGCGCGCGTATCTCGAGCTTTGTGGTAGCGCTAGCGCGCGTTCTGCAGACCGGCGCGACTCCCATCCCCTCACAGGAGCCGGAACCCACACGCTCTGGGGCGCGCTGGCGGCTTAGGGACCAGGAGCGGTTTCTCCGCCGCACTCTCTCTGCCTCCGCGCCGGGGAGGCCGTCTGGGACCGGGCACTTAAGCCCCTCTCCCTAGCCGCCCCGATTCCCACAATTTCCCCCCGCGATCCTTTGCTCTTTTGGAGTGCTTTCAAGCAGTCTCCGAGTTACTGCTGGTCCCCAAACGCAGGGCGCTCTCGCTCGGATTGGGGTATTACTTTCCCACCGGTCGCCTCTGGTGGCTCCCTCCCCCTTTGGTTTATCTTTCGATATCAGTCCGCCGTTCCCATTCTGCTTTACCTGCTCACTGGCGTCTTCTGCCCCTGTAGAGATCCAGACGTGTATAATTCTGATCTCAGGCTGATTTCATGGGTGATCGGAGTTCTTTGGTAGGTAATCAGCTCACTTTGGGGTACCAGCTGAAAAGACGCCTCTTCCTAGTACCCCGCCATCTTGTCCAACAGATTTTTTGAGGGTTGGTTTTGTATCCAGTTACTTGGTTGAATTAATTTAATAGTTTTGTTAGTGTTTGTGGCATCTTTGGTATTTACTACATATAAGAGCACATCATTTACACACATAATTTATTTCTTCCTTTCCAGTTTGGATGCCACTCATTATTTCTTTAGTTTCTCTGTCTAGAACTTCCAGTGTTATGTTGAGTAGAAGTCAGGAATGTGAGTATCCTTGCGTGTTCTTGATCATAGAGGAAAAATGTTCCCTGTATCCCCAGTGAGAACCATGTTTGCTGTGGGTTTTCATGAATGGCTTTATGTTGAGATTGTTTCCTTCCATTCCTAGTTTTTAGCGCTTTTATTATGTGCCATATAAACATAAACATTAATTGTTTGAGTGAAGAATATAAAAAATAATGCACTTGCCAGGTTAGTAGTGCATGATTGTGTCATGCTCTTTCTTTTTTGTTTTTGTAGTCACATCAGTGACATGGAACTGGAGAATGATACGCAAATTTCAGAATTTCTTCTTCTGGGATTTTCAGAGGAACGAGAACTGCAACCCTTCCTCTTTGGTCTGTTCCTATCCATGTACCTGGTCATCATTCTTGGGAACCTGCTCATCATCCTGGCTGTCAGCTCAGACTCCCACCTCTACACCCCTATGTACTTCTTCCTGGCCAATCTGTCCCTTGTAGACATCTGTTTCACCTCCACCACTGTCCCTAAGATGCTGGTGAATATACAAACGCAGAAAAAGGTCATAAGTTATGAAAGTTGTATCATACAGATGTACTTTTTCATACTTTTTGTAGGTTTGGACAACTTCCTCCTGACTGTGATGGCTTATGACCGCTTTGTGGCCATCTGTCACCCCCTACATTACATGGTCACCATGAACCCCCGACTCTGTGGACTATTGGTTTTAGTGTCCTGGATCATGAGTGTTCTGCACTCACTGTTACAAACCCTAATGGTGTTGCGGCTGTCCTTCTGTACAGAGGTAGAAATCCCCCACTTTTTCTGTGAACTCAATCAGATGATCCAACTTGCTTGTTCTGATACCTTTCTTAATGACATGGTGATGTATTTTGCAACTGTGCTGCTGGTTGCTGCTCCCCTGGCTGGGGTCCTTTACTCATACTCTAAGATAGTTTCCTCCATATGTGGGATCTCAACAACTCAGGGGAAGTACAAAGCATTTTCCACCTGTGCTTCTCACCTCTCCGTTGTCTCCTTATTTTACTGTACAGGCCTAGGAGTGTACCTTAGCTCTGCTGCTCCCCAGAGCTCCCACTCAAGTGCAATGGCCTCAGTGATGTACACAGTGGTCACACCCATGCTAAATCCCTTCATCTACAGTTTGAGGAACAGAGACATAAAGGGGGCTCTAAATGTATTTTTCAGAAGGAAGCCATAGAAGGGCCATTTTTTTTTTCAAAAAGTACCTGTTATTGAAGGCTAATGCCTAACATACAGAAATTGTTAATCTTTGATAGGATCATGAAATAAGAACTCAATCCCTGTATTTGTGCCCTGGAGAGTCATGTTTTCTTTTCTTTTTTTTTTCAATTTATTTATTTTCAGAAAAACAGTATTCATTATTTTTTCACCACACCCAGTGCTCCATGCAAGCCATGCCCTCTATAATACCCAACACCTGGTACCCCAACCTCCCACCCCCCCGCCACTTCAAACCCCTCAGACTGTTTTTCAGAGTCCATAGTCTCTCATGGTTCACCTCCCCTTCCAATTTACCCAAATTCCCTACTCCTCTCTAACACCCCTTGTCCTCCATGCTATTTGTTATGCTCCACAAATGAGTGAAACCATATGATAATTGACTCTCTCTGCTTGACTGATTTCACTCAGCATAATCAATGTGGTTTTAATTTGAATCTCCCTGAGGGCTAATGATGATGAACATTTTTTCATGTGTCTGATAGCCATTTGTATGTATTGATTGGAGAAGGGTCTGTTCATGTCTTCTGCCCATTTTTTGATGTGTTTGTCTGTTTCGTGTGGGTTGAGTTTGAGGAGTTCATTATAGATCCTGGATATCAACCTTTTGTTTGTACTGTCATTTGCAAATATCTTCTCCCATTCCGTGGGTTGCCTCTTTGTTTTTTTGACTGTTTCCTTTGCTGTGCAGAAGCTTTTGATTTTGATGAAGTACCAGAAATTTATTTTCGCTTTTGTTTCCTTTGTCTTTGGAGACGTATCTTGAAAGAAGTTGCTGTGGCTGATATCGAAGAGATTACTGCCTATGTTCTCCTCTAAGATTCTGATGGATTCCTGTCTCACGTTGAGGTCTTTTATCCATTTTGAGTTGATCTTTGTGTATGGTGTAAGAGAATGGTCGAGTTTCATTCTTCTACATATAGATGTCCAGTTTTCCCAGCACCATTTATTGAAGAGACTGTCTTTTTTCCACTGTATATTTTTTCCTGTTTTGTTGAAGATTAATTGACCATAGAGTTGAGGGTCCATATCTGGGCTCTCTACTCTGTTCCACTGGTCTATGTGTCTGTTTTTATGCCAGTACCATGCTGTCTTGGTGATCACAGCTTTGTAATAAAGCTTGAAATCAGGTAAGGTGATGCCGCCAGCTTCATTTTTGTTTTTCAACATTTCCTTAGCGATTCGGGGTCTCTTCTGATTCCATACAAATTTTAGGATTATTTGCTCCAGCTCTTTGAGGAATGCCGGTGGAATTTTGATCGGAATGGCATTAAAAGTATAGATTGCTCTAGGCAGTATAGTCATTTTAACAATGTTTATTCTTTCGATCCAAGAGCATGGAATGGTCTTCCATCTTTTTGTGTCTTCTTCAATTTCTTTCATGAGTGTTCTGTAGTACCTTGAGTACAGATCCTTTACCTCTTTAGTTAGGTTTATTCCCAGGTATCTTATGGTTCTTGGTGCTATAGTAAATGGAACCGATTCTCTAATTTCCCTTTCTGTATTTTCATTGTTAGTGTATAAGAAAGCCACTGATTTCTGCATATTGACTTTGTATCTGGCCACATTGCTGAATTGCTGTATGAGTTCTAGTAGTTTGGGGGTGGAGTCTTTTGGGTTTTCCATATAAAGAATCATGTCATCTGCGAAGAGAGTGAGTTTGACTTCTTCATTACCAATTTGGATACCTTTTATTTCTCTCTGTTGTCTGATTGCTGTTGCTAGGACTTCTAATACTATGTTGAACAAGAGTGTTGAAAGTGGGCATCCTTGTCTTGTTCCTGATCTCAATGGGAAGGCTGCAATCTTTTTCCCATTGAGGATGATATTTGCTGTGGGTCTTTCATAGATAGATTTGATGAGGTTCAGGAATGTTCCCTCTATCCCTATACTTTGAAGCGTTTTAATCAGGAATGGATGCTGGATTTTGTCAAATGCTTCTTCTGCATCAATTGAGAGGACCATGTGGTTCTTCTCTCTTCCATATTAATTTGTTGTATCACATTGATTGATCTGTGAATGTTGAACCATCCTTGTAGCCCACTAATTCTTTCCTCTGCCTCATTTATCCTAGCAGTGAGAGCCTCCATTTTTTATTGAACTTCATTAATAGCTTTTTTGATTTCAACTTGTTTAGATTTTAGTTCTTTTATTTCTCCAGAAAGGGCTTTTATATCTCTGGAGAGGGTTTCTCTAATATCTTCCATGCCTTTTTCGAGCCTGGCTAGAACCTTGAGAATTGTCATTCTGAACTCTAGATGTGACATATTACCAATGTCTGTATTGATTAGGTCCCTAGCCTTCGTACTGCCTCTTGTTCTTCTTTTTTGTGGTGAATTTTTCCGCCAGATAAGAGTGTATGAAGGAGCAAGTAAAATACTAAAAGGGTGGCAACAACCCCCAGAAAATATGCTTTAACCAAATCAGAAGAGATCCCAAATCATGTGGGGGAGAAAGGGGATAAAAAGAGGTTCAAAAAGAAAGTAAGGAAAAAAAAAGAATTAAAAAAAGAAAATGAATAAAGAAAGGTATAAAAAAGAAAAAAAAATATATATATATTAGATAAACTAGTTAAAAAACGTTAAAAAGGAAAAGGGTAAAGGTTAAAAAAATTTTATAAAAAGAAGAAAAAAAAATGAAAAAGAAAAAAATTACTTTAACTGCAAGACTAAAAAATCACAGGGAGAAACCTTTGAGTTCCGTGCTTTGCTTTCTCCTCTTCTGGAATTCTGCTGCTCTCCTTAGTATTGAAACTGCACTCCTAGGTAGGTGAACTTGGTCTTGGCTGGATTTCTTGTTGATCTTCTGGGGGAGGGGCCTGTTGTATTGATTCTCAAGTGTCTTTGCCTCAGTCGGAATTGCACCGCCCTTACCAGGGGCTGGGCTGAGTAATACGCTCGGGTTTGCTTTCAGGAGCTTTTGTTCCCTGAGTGCTTTCCGTAGAGTTCCGGAGGACGGGAATACAAATGGCGGCCTCCTGGTCTCCGGCCCGGAGCCCCACTCCTCAGTGCGCCCTCAGAGAACAGCGCCAGTATCTCCCGTCTGCCTGACCTCCGGCCGCACTCCGAGCTCACCGAGCCTGCGACCGGTTCAAGGTAACCCCGAGCTGTGAGCTTACTGTAGGCTCTGTCTCTGTAGCCGGCTTTCCCGTTCCAATACCCGCAAGTCTGCGACACTCAGACACCCCCGATCCTTCTGTGACCCTGCGGGATCTGAGGCCACGCTGACCCCGCGTGGGCTTCGGCCCAGTTTAGCCTCTGGAGTGATGTCCCTCAGTGGAACAGACTTTTAAAAGTCCTGATTTTGTGCTCCATTGTTCTGCCGCTTGCCGGGAGCCGGCCCCTCCCCCCGGGGTCTATCTTCCTATCGCTTTGGATTCACTTCTCCGCCAGTCCTACCTTTCAGAAAGTGGTTGTTTTTCTGTTTCTAGAATTGCTGTTCTTCTTCTCTTCAATCTGCCGATGGATTTGCAGGTGTTTGCAATCTTTAGATAAGCTATCTAGCTGATCTCCTGCTAGCTGAAGTAGTCTCAGCCTGCTACTTCTCCACCATCTTGACTCCTCCAGGAAACCCAACTTGAGAGTTTTGAAGGGGCAGGGAGTGGGAGGTTGGGAGAGCCAGGTGGTGGGTAATATGGAGGGCATGGATTGCATGGAGCACTGGGTGTGGTGCAAAAACAATGAATAAAAAAATACTGGAAGTAAATTATGACATTTCACAATTGATAAACTCAATTTTCTTGTAAGTATAAGATTAGTATATATATATATAAAAGGAATAAAATGATATAATTTGGTTCAAGACAGAAGAACACTACAGCCACACACCTCATGGATGAGCCTTAGAAACACACGTAGAGATTTGTAGCTGAGTAAGGACTCATGCAAAGCCCTGCAGAGATAAAGAAAATGCCCTATCCTAGAATTCCCTTCAATAATAAAGACATTATATTGTACCATGTTATTTTAGGATGCTTTGTATGCAGCAATTGCTAACTGATATAATAACTAAATCAGGAAGAATAGAGGACATTTGTAATAATCTGATTCTTTTTATTCTAGGCATTTGTTCTGATACATGAAGTTAGCTTCCATGATTACCCTGTTCTTGAAGTTTATATCATGTAACTGTATTAAAAAAAAACTGAGGCAGGGAGGGGGGATAGGATGGCGGGGAAGTAGGAGAAGGCACCCTTTCAACCTGCACCCTAAAGTGAGCTGATTACCTACCAAAGAATTCCGATCACCCATGAAATCAACCTGAAATCAAAATTATACACGTCTGGATCTCTACACGGGCAGAAGATTCAGTGGGCAGGTAAAGTGGAGTGGGAATGGCGAACTGATATCAGAAGATATACAAAAGGGGGAGGGAGCCACCAGAGGCGACTGGTTGGAAAGTAATACCCCTAATATGAGCGAGAGTGCATTGTGTCTGGGGACCAGCATTAACCTGAAGACTGGTTGAAAGCACTTCAAAAAAGCAAAGGATCGGCAGGCCTGGGTGGCTCAGTGGTTTAAGCCTCTGCCTTCGGCTCAGGTCATGATCTCAGGGTCCTGGGATCAAGCCCTGCATCGGGCTCTCTGCTCAGCGAGGAGCTTGCTCCCCCTATCGCCTGTCTCTCTGCCTACTTGTGATCTTTCTCTCTGTCAAATAAATAAATAAAATATTAAAAAAAAAGCAAAGGATCACGGGGGGGGTGCGGATTGTGGCAATCGGGGCGGCTAGGGACAGGGGCTTAAATCCCCAGTCCCAGGACAGCCTCCCCTGCCACTGAGCCAGAGAGAGTACGGCGGAGAAACCAGGTCTTGGTCCCTAAGCTGCGAGCGCGCCCGAGAACGCATGGGGTCCGGCTCCTGTGAGGGGCTGGGAGCCTCACCAGAGGACAGAACACACAAGCCCTGCTATAGAGCCTGAGATGCGCGCACCCCTTATCCTCCCCTGAGAGAGATACACAAAGGCCCAGCCAGTGCTCTTTGACCCACGCCATTGTTTTAGAGCCTAAGATGCATGCCCCAAACTCTCCCCTGAAAGAGATGTGCGAAGGCCCAGCCTGGTGCTTTTGGACCTGTGCCTGGTTCTCAGAGCCTGAAACGCGTGTGCGACCCACAGCCTCCCCTGAAAGAGGTGCGCACAAGCTGGGCGCTCTTAGACCCAGAAAGGCCAGGCACTCCCAGCCCAGGCCAGCGGGAAAATCTCAGTGTGTGATCACTGCTTGGAACCTCCTGGCAGTCTGGAGCTTCCCAGACAGCCACTGCTGCCATGGTTTTGGGTACAAGCAAAAGATCCTGCATCCCCAGGGACTGCGTCTTGGGAACTGCTCTGCCAGAGGCCAAGGGGGAACTTATTTGGGCTCTGCAGTCAGACTGAGGCTTCTCTCTGAGAGGGAGGTCAGGGTGCAGTTTGCTTTTCTCTAAACCTAAAAAATCATCAAAAGCGGTCAAGGCGAGAGAGAAAAACAAAAGTGAACAAATATAAAAACCTCCAGAGAACAAAAGCCTGAAAAAACCACTTTCCTCAGATCCCACCCCCTTGAGTGGGGCAGGAGGACTTAACTCAGAGAACATCATTGACTGAAAATCCACGTGGCAGCCCCCTCCCCCAGAAAACCAACTAGGAAAGGAAAAAAAAAAAGAGGACAAGAGAACAACCACCACTACTTCATAGGACAATTTTTATTATTAATTCACTCCCACTATTCTGGCTCATTTTTTTATATAGATAATTTTTTATTATTATATAGATAATTTTAACCTATTTACCGTCACAGTGAGATGTCCAGTACATCAAATTCCATAATAACCTTCTAACCTGAACTTTATGATACATACACCTGTGTTTTCCTTTTGCATTTCTATTTTTTAAATTTCTTTTTTTAAATTTCAGTTTAGTTTAGTCTAGTTCATTCCTTTTTTAAATTCTTATTTTCTAATATTCATATAGAGTTAAACTTCAAGGCAATCCTCTTTCCCCTATCAATGCCACCCCTATAGGTAAACCAATTCCTAATCCCCCCTTTATCTTAGGAAAGTTGAGTCTTGTAACAAAGATATCAAGATACATCCAGGAAGAATCAAAACAACCTTCCTCACCCACACTGAGTATTTACAACCACTCTCCCATCTTTTTCTTCCACCAGTATTTCTGTGTTTTTGTGTTTGTCCTGATAGTATATAAATCTTATACTTGGGGTTATTTTTGACAAGGTTCTTCCTTAATTTGCATATATATGCAAATATATATTATTTTTTTCTCTTGTCATATACTTGTATCAGTCTTTTTGTTTGTCTGTTTTTGTTTGTATACTTTATAAATCTTACTTTGGGGCCCATTTGGGCTAAACCTTCTCTTTTATCTCGCCTTTCTTTCCTGTCACTCTCCCTTTTTTTTTCCTTTTCTTTTTCCTCTCATTTGGGTGGGGAACCCTGATGGCTCAGAAGCGTTCCAGGGTGCACCTTGACTGCACCACAGTCGACACATCCAGCTACACCCATTCAGCCATCTCTCACCAAAATGACTAGGAGGAGGAATGCCCAACAGAAGAAAAATACAGAGGATGGACCTTCTGCAACAGAGCTAACGGCTATCAACATAGACAATATGTTGGAAAGAGAATTCAGGCTAACAATTATCCAAGTAATAGCGAGGTTGGAGAAAGCCATGGGTGACCAAACGGAATTGATTAGGGCCGAACTGAAAATGACCAGAGATCACGTTTTCAATATTAGGGAAGAGCTGAAAGGTACCAGGGATGAGCTTCACAATGCTCTCAATGAGTTCCAATCTAATCTAAATTCTCTCAATGCTAGAGTAATTGAGACAGAAGATAGAATTGGTGATCTGGAGGACAAACAGATAGAGAGAAAGGATCAGGAGGAAGCCAGGAACAAACAGCTTAGAAGCCACGAAAACAGAATAAGGGAAATAAATAATGCCATGAAAAATTCCAACGTCAGAATTATTGGAATCCCTGAAGGGGAGGAGTAAGAAAGAAGTCTAGAAGATATAGTGGAACAACTTCTTCATGAAAATTTTCTGAATCTCATGAATGGAACCAACGTTCATGTACTAAAGGCCGAAAGGTTTCCCCCAAGATTACAGATTCTCAAAAGTCCTCGAGACACCTAATAGTAAGAATGAAGAATTATAATTGTAGGCCGAACCTCTTGAAAGCAGCTAGGACAAAGAAGATCCTTACGTACAGAGGAGAGCCCATCAGAATAACGTCAGACCTGTCCACAGAGACCTGGGAAGTCAGAAAGGGCTGGCAAGATATATTCAGGGCACTAAATGAGAAGAACCTGCAGCCAAGAATACTTTATCCAGCAAGACTGACATTGAAAATTGATGGAGAGCTAAAGAGTTTCCAGGACCAGCAAGGCTTAAAAGACTATGCAACCACGAAGCCGATAATGCAGGAAATATTAAGGGGGCTTCTTTAAAGGAGGAAAAAGCCCAAGAATAGCATTGAACAGAAATATAGAGACAATCTACAAAAAGAAAGACTTCAAAGGTAACACGATGTCAATAAAAACGTAACTATCAATAATCACCCTCAATGTGAATGGCCTAAATGCGCCCATAAAACAGCACAGGGTTGCAGACTGGATAAAGCGACAGGACCCATCCATATGTTGTCTACATGAGACCCATTTTGAACCTAAAGATACATGCAGACTGAAAGTGAAGGGATGGAGAAGCATCTTTCATGTCAATGGGCCTCAAAATAAGGCTGGGGTAGCGATTCTTATATCAGACAAATTAGATTTTAAGCTAAAGACTGTAGTCAGAGATACAGAAGGACACGACATCATTCCTTTTTTTAAAGATTTTATTTATTTGACAGATAGAGATCACAAGTAGGCAGAGAGGCAGGCAGAGAGAGAGGAGAAAGCAGGCTCCCCCCACTGAGCTGAGAGCCCCATGTGGGGCTCGATCCCAGAACCCTGGGATCATGACCTGAGCCGAAGGCAGAGGCTTTAACCCACTGAGCCACCCAGGCGCCCTACACAACATCATTCTTAAAGGGACTATCCACCAAGATGATCTACCAATTGTAAATATCTATGCCCCCAATATGGGAGCAGCCAATTACATAAGAAAACTGTTAATCAAGATAAAGAGTCATACTGATATGAATACACTAATCGTTGGAGATATTAACATGCCTCTCTCAGAAATAGACAGATCATTGAAGCAGAAAATCAATAAAGAAACAAGAGCATTGAATGACACATTGGACCAGATGGACCTCATAGATATATACAGAACATTCCACCCTAAAACAACAGAATACTCATTCTTCTCAAGTGCACATGGAACGGTCTCCAGAATAGACCACATACTGGGTCACAAATCAGGACTCAACCGATACCAAAAGACTGAGATTATTCCCTGCACATTCTCAGATCACAATGCTTTGAAACTGGAGCTCAATCACAAGGAAAAGTTCAGAAGGAACTCAAACACCTGGAAGCTAAAAGCCACCTTGTTTAAGAATGCTTGGATCAACCAGGAGATCAAAGAAGAACTGAAACAATTCATGGAAACCAATGAGAATGAAGACACTTTGGTCCAAAAACTATGGGATACAGCAAAGGCAGTCCTAAGGAGGAAATACATAGCCATCCAAGCATCCCTCAAAAAAATTGAAAAGTCCAGAACACACCAGCTGTCTATACACCTTAAAGAACTGGAGAATCAACAACAAATCAAACCAACTCCACTAATAAGAAGGGAAATCATCAAGATAAGAGCTGAGATCGATGAGGTAGAAACCAGAGATACAGTAGAATGTATCAATGAAACTAGAAGCTGGTGTTTTGAAAGAATCAATCAGATCGATAAACCATTGGCCACACTAATCCAAAAGAAAAGAGAGAAAGCTCAAATTCATAAAATTATGAATGAAAAGGGAGAGATCACAACTAACGCCAAGGAAGTAGAAACAATCATCAGAAGTTATTACGAACAGTTAGATGCCAATAAGCTTAGCAACCTAGATGAAATGGATGCATTCCTAGAAAAATATAAACTACCAAAATTGAACCAGGAAGAAATCGACAACCTGAATAGACTGATATCTAGTAACGGGATTGAAGCAGTGATCAAAAACCTCCCAAAAACCAAGAGCCCAGGACCTGACGGATTCCCTGAGTAATTCTACCAAACTTTCAAAGAAGAAATAACACCTATTCTCCTAAAACTGTTTCAAAAAATTGAAGCAGAAGGAAAACTTCCAGACTGTTTTTATGAAGCCAGCATTACCCTGATCCCCAAACCAGGCAAAGACCCTACTAAAAAGGAGAATTTTAGACCAATATCACTGATGTATATGGATGCTAAGATTCTCAACAAGATCCTAGCCAACAGGATCCAAAGCACATTAAAAAGATTATCCACCATGATCAGGTGGGATTCATCCCTGGGCTACAAGGATGGTTCAACATTCGCAAATCAATCAATGTGATGGAACAAATTAGTAAGAGAAGAGAGAAGAACCACATGGTCCTCTCAATTGATGCAGAAAAAGCATTTGACAAAATCCAGCATTCGTTCTTGATTAAAAGGCTTCAAAGTATAGGGATAGAGGGAACATTCCTGAACTTCATCAAATCTATCTATGAGAGACTTACAGGAAATATCATCCTCAATGGGAAAAAGTTCGCAACCTTCCTGTTGAGATCAGGAACACGACAAGGATGCCACTCTTGTTCAACATAGTATCAGAAGTCCTAGCAACAGCAATCAGACAACAAAGAGAAATAAAGGTATCCCAATTGGCAATAAAGAAGTCAAACTCTCTCTCTTTGCAGATGACATGATTCTTTATATGGAAAACCCAAACGACTTCACCCCCAAACTACTGGAACTCATACAACAATTCAGCAACATGGCAGGATACAAAGTCAATATACAGAAATGAGTGGCTTTCTTATACTCTATTAATGAAAATACAGAAAGGGAAATTAGACAATCGATTCGATTTACTATAGCACCAAGGACCACAAGATACTTGGGAATAAACCGAACCAAAGAAGTAAAGGATCTGTACTCGAGGAACTACAGAACACTCAAGAAAGAAATTGAAGAAGACACAAAAAGATGGAAGACCATTCCATGCTCTTGGATTGGAAGGTAAACATTGTTAAAATGTCTATACTGCCTAGAGCAATCTATACTTTTAATGCAATTCCGATCAAAATTCCACCTGTATTCTTCAAAGAGCTGGAGCAAATAATCCTAAAATTTTTAGGGAATCAGAATAGACCCCGAATCGCTAAAGAAATGTTGAAAAACAAAAATAAAGCTGGCGGCATCACCTTACCTGATTTCAAGCTTTATTACAAAGCTGTGATCACCAAGACAGCATGGTACTGGCATAAAAACAGACACATAGACCAGTGGAACAGAGTAGAGAGCCCAGATATGGACCCTCAACTCTATGGTCAATTAATCTTCAACAAAACAGGAAAAAATATACAGTGGAAAAAAAACAGTCTCTTCAATAAATGGTGCTGGGAAAACTGGACATCTATATGTAGAAGAATGAAACTCGACCATTCTCTTACACCATACACAAAGATCAACTCAAAATGGATAAAAGACCTCAACGTGAGACAGGAATCCATCAGAATCTTAGAGGAGAACATAGGCAGTAATCTCTTTGATATCAGCCACAGCAACTTCTTTCAAGATACGTCTCCAAAGGCAAAGGAAACAAAAGCGAAAATAAATTTCTGGGACTTCATCAAAATCAAAAGCTTCTGCACAGCAAAGGAAACAGTCAAAAAAACAAAGAGGCAACCCACGGAATGGGAGAAGATATTTGCAAATGACAGTACAGACAAAAGGTTGATATCCAGGATCTATAATGAACTCCTCAAACTCAACCCACACGAAACAGACAAACACATCAAAAAATGGGCAGAAGATATGAACAGACACTTCTCCAATCAAGACATACAAATGGCTATCAGACACATGAAAAAGTGCTCATCTTCATTAGCCCTCCGGGAGATTCAAATTAAAACCACATTGAGATATCACCTTACACCAGTTAGAATGGCCAAAATTAACAAAACAGGAAACAACATGTGTTGGAGAGGATGTGGAGAAAGGGGAACCCTCTTCCACTGTTGGTGGGAATGCAAGTTGGTGCAGCCTCTTTGGAGAACAGTGTGGAGATTCCTCAAGAAATTAAAACTAGAACTCCCCTATGACCCTGCAATTGCACTCCTGGGTATTTACCCCAAAAATACAGATGTCATGAAAAGAAGGGCCATCTGTACCCCAATGTTTATAGCAGCAATGGCCACAGTCGCCAAACTATGGAAAGAACCAAGATGCCCTTCAACGGATGAATGGATAAGGAAGGTGTGGTCCATATACACTATGGAGTATTATGCCTCCATCAGAAAGGATGAATACCCAACTTTTGTAGCAACATGGACGGGACTGGAAGAGATTATGCTGAGTGAAATCAGTCAAGCAGAGAGAGTCAATTATCATAATGTTTCACTCATTTGTGGAGCATAACAAATAGCATGGAGGACAAGGGGCGTTAGAGAGGAGTAGGGAATTTGGGTAAATTGGAAGGGGAGGTGAACCATGAGAGACTATGGACTCTGAAAAACAGTCTGAGGGGTTTGAAGTGGCGGGGGGGTGGGAGGTTGGGGTACCAGGTGGTGGGTATTATAGAGGGCACGTCTTGCATGGAGCACTGGGTATGGTGAAAAAATAATGAATACTGTTTTTCTGAAAATAAATAAATTGGAAAAAAAAAGATATGTCTCAAAGGCAAAGGAAACAAAAGCGAAGATAAACTTTTGGTACTTCATCAAAATCAAACGCTTCTGCACAGCAAAGGAATCAGTAAAAAAAACAAAGGCATCCCACAGAATGGGAGAAGATATTTGCAAATGACAGTACCGAGAAACAATTGATATCCAGGATCTATAATGAACTTCTCAAACTCAACACACACAAAACAGACAATCATATCAAAAAATGGGCAGAAGATATGAACAGACACTTCCACAATACAGACATACAAATGGCTATCAGACACATGAAAAAATGTTCATCATCACTAGCCATCAGGGAGTCAAATTAAAACCACATTGAGATATCACCTTATACCAGTTAGAAAGGCTAATATTAAGAAGACAGGAAACAACATGTGTTGGAGAGGATGTGGAGAAAGGGGAACCCTCTTACACTGTTGGTGGGAATACAAATTGGTGCAGCCTCTGTGGAGAACAGTGTGGAGATTCCTCATGAAATTAAAACTAGAACTCCCCTATGACCCTGCATTGCACTCCTGGGTATTTACCCCAAAGATACAGATGTAGTAAAAGAAGGGCTATCTGTACCCCAATGTTTATAGCAGCAATGGCCATGGTCGCCAAACTGTGGGTAGAACCAAGATGCCCTTCAACTGACGAATGCACAAGGAAAATGTGGTCCATATACACTATGGTGTATTATGCCTCCATCGGAAAGGACGAATACCCATCTTTTGTAGCAACATGGATGGGACTTGAAGAGGTTATGCTGAGTTAAATCAGTCAAGCAGAGAGAATCAATTATCATATGGTTTCACTTATTTGTGGAGCATAACAAATAGCATGGAGGACATGGGGAGTTAGAGAGGAGTAGGGAGTTAGGCGAAACTGGAAGGCGATGTGAACCATGAGAGACTATGGACTCTGAAAAACAATCTGAGGGGTTTGAAGGGGCAGGGGGTGGGAGGTTGGGGTACCAGGTTGTGGGTATTATAGAGAGACTGGGTGTTGTGAAAAAAAATGAATACTGTTATTCTGAAAATTAAAAAAAAATCCAGAAAAAGCCCCCCAAAACAAAAAAAAGTTAAATTTAAAATTAAAAAAACATCTCAGGCTCCTTGGAGGTAACATGGAATGGTTGGAAGGACATGCATGTGTGCATAAAATTTGTGTCTGTGAATCACATCCTGGACAGGAATCCAAGCTTTTTGGTGTGTCATCCTGTGGTTATGAGGATCATATATAATGGATCATACTGATGTTGTTTTTTCGGTGTTCCCCCCTTAGAATTTATGCCAAATTTCGAATAGTGGGAGATATTTCATTTAGTGAAATGGAATGAATCATCTTTGTATGTAGCACTGGAAACCAGAAACCATAAAATAATTTAATAAAATTTAATAAAAGCCAAACCAGTGTTTCATCTTAATGAATACACCTTATAGATGGACCGTGATAATCCATAATCCATAATCCATAATCCATGATAATCCATAATTCAATGAATAGATGAAGTGTCTGAGAATGAAATAATTTGTATAAGGATAAATGTATGCTTTAATATTTTCTTCATCTTCCTTAAAATCAAGTTTGGCTCTAAGGCTATAATTATGTCAGTCCATTTTTTCCTTATTTGTCTTTCTGTGTAGATTCCACTCGGGGACATATATTTTACTATTATTTCTCTTGGGAGTAACTATGGGAGGCATGGTAGACACTTGCTGTGTAATAGAACAGGATCCTAATGTGTAGAAAAATCCCCATGATCAGCTATAACCACCAGTACATCAAAATCTGCATTCTAAGTAAGAGCAGTTAAGGTAGTGATATACAATGGACTTATGTTCACAAAAGTGAAGCACAGTGATCTCAGATTTTTCTATTATAAACTTAAATAAATAGATGTGATGGCCAAGAGTTTTCCATAGGAGTAGTACAACTCATGACTGTTTTTCAGTAACACAAAAGAAAAAAATATTCGTTATGATATATTTCATTTGAGAAGAAATTATTCTTAGCAGAACCATCTAGTCCTTTGAAATAAGTGAGAATTTCCATGTTGCATCACCACTCCCTCATATCAGGGAGATCATATGATAGTTGTCTTTCTCCGCTTGACTTATTTCGCTAAGCATGATACGCTCTAGTTCCAAATATATCACATACAATGTTAGGAATAACTTTGAGAGAGTAAGAAAATGACAAAGGGAAAATCTTCTGGGTATCAAAGATAATACAAAGTTTAATAAAGTAAGTAAATACATTGTATGAGAGGCCAAACAAAAAAGAAATTACAGGAAATAAAGAAGGCAGTTCTGCTTCCAAAATCTGCATAAAAAATCCAACCTCTGATTCTATGGCCTCAGACCGTGCAATCATGGCAAATTCTTCAGCCCAGGATAATTGTCCCTTTCATCATTGCCATCCCAGAGAATCTAATCAGAGCCCTCTTTATGTCTTTGTTCCTCAGGCTGTAGATGAAAGGGTTCAGCATGGGTGTGACCACAGAGTACATCACCGAGGCTACTGCACTTACATGGGAGCTCTGGGGAGCAGCAGAGCTAAAGTACACTCCTAGGCTTGTACAATAAAATAAGGAGACAACTGAGAGGTGAGATGCGCAGGTGGAAAATGCTTTATACTTGCCCTGAGCTGATGAATTCCCACATATGGAAGAAATTATCTTGCAATAAGAGTAAAGGGCCCCAGTCAGGGAAACAACACCCAGAAGCACAGCTGCAAAAAACACCATCATATTATTAATAAAAGTATTAGAACAGGCAAGTTGGATCATCTGATTGAGTTCACAGAAAAAGTGGGGAATTTTCATGACTGTACAGAAGGACAGCCGCAACACCATTAAGGTTTCTGACAAGGAGTTCAGAATGCTTATGATCCAGCATATCAGAACCAATAGTCCACAGACCTGAGGGTTCATGATGACTGTGTAGTGCAGGGGGTGGCAGATGGCCACAAAACGGTCATAGGACATCACAGTCAGGAGGAAGAAATCTAATCCTGCAAAGAGTATGAAAAAAAACATCTGGCTTAGGCAGCCTTCATAAGTTATCACTTTGTTCTGAGTCTGGATGTTCATCAGCATCTTGGGGACAGTGGTGGAAGTAAAACAGATGTCTACAAAGGACAGGTTGGCAAGGAAGAAATACATGGGGTTGTGGAGGTGGGAGTCAGAGCAGATGACCAGAATGATGAGCAAGTTTCCAAACACAGTGATTAGGTACATGGATAAGAAAAGCCCAAAAATGAGAGGCTGCAGTTCTGGTTCATTTGACAATCCCAAAAGAATCAATCTTGAAATTTGAGAGTCATTGCCTGGTCCCATGTGGTGGTCGTGATGACTAGAAAATAGCACAAGAATGTTTAATTTTAACACAAGTAGGTATTAGTAACATGGTGAAAATGCTATAATTAAAATGACAGTGGGGAAAAAAGCAGGCATAAATGAAAATAGATGTGGTGTTATCTTTATTGGAGCTCAGGAAGACTTAAAAGAGGGTGATGTTTGAAGGATGACCTTAGGGAAGTCTGTTTGAAAGACATGAGTTTATCTGGGGACTTGTGTGCCCTGCAAGAGAAAGAGCCAGTGAAAAGACCCTGAGGAAGTCCCTTATTTCAGAGGGATATTCAGTACTGAAAATGGAGCCATCATCGTCAGGAGAAGAGCAAGAGGGAGAGTGATGGGAGGTGGTGTTAGGTTGTTGAGGAATGAGATGGTCTCCCCACTGCAGCTGAGACTTCAAGACACAGCGAGTCCTTCATTCACATGGTGTTCCTTGTACTTCATTGATTTGTTTCCAAGGAATTCTGTCAATAGAAATGGATCCCTTCCTGGGGCACCTGAGTGGCTCAGTTGATTAAGCATCTGCCTTTGACATGATCCCAGGGTCCTGGGATGGAGCCCAGGATAGGGCTCTCTGCTCAGTTGGGAATCTGCTTCCCCCTCTTCCTCTTCCCCTGACCTCCTCATGTTTTTTCTCTCTCTCTCTCAAATAATAAATAAATAAATAAATATTTTTTTAAAAAATGGACCCCTTCCTTATTTCTCAGTGTTGGTTAACATTCTGGCATCCCTATTTCAAGAGTCCCATTTTGGCACACAACAGACTCCTAGGTCCATGTGACTACCAGGGTCTTATCACCTCCAGCTACAATATTTAGGAAAGAAATGACACTAGTAAAGCTCTCAAATTCAAATTATCATTACCCTAAAGAATACAGAAAAGTACCCAGATTTTAGGTGGTTAGACTCCCATAAACACCAAATGTAATTTGGTGCTCTATTTTATATGACCATTTTGTCCTGTATTTAGAGAACTATAAAAATCTAAAAAGAGACAGAGAAAAGGAAGAGGGGAGAGAAAAGTCTAATAAGCCCAGGTGGTCCCTGAGAGATTGTGATGGTGAGAAAGTTTCCCTGAGTCTGGCTGCGTTCCAACCCTAGATATATGCCCTTGATGCCCAGAATAACTAATAAGGCGCCAAACCTCCCAATTTCTCCAAAAGAGAAAAGAGTGATATATTTATGATGTCAACTCACATTAATGTATGAACGTCCTCTAGAAATATGAGTAAAATGAACAAATTTATAATTGACAAAAGGAAATATACAATGTATAAAAATAATGGTTATTTATCAAGAAGAAATAGTAAAAGACTTCTAAATGATATTAAATGCAAAATTTTGGAATCAGTGAATGAATTTTGAATTTTGGATCTACCAATGTTAGCTTTTTGAATTTGGAAAACAAGCAATTCATTCTAAAATGTTAATATTTTCACCTCCTATTCATCCTCCTAAGGTGGTTGACAGATTGAGTCAATATATGTAAAAAGTTGAGGACAGTTCTTCCATGTTAGTATGTGGATGGCTAGTCTCTTTGTTCTTTTGTTATTTGTATATATGTGTGTGTACATATATGTGGATTTGTTTGTTTGCATGTGCATGTATGCTTGATCATAATGTAAAAGGTATGTTTACTATGGACAGTTAAAAAAGTTGGAATCTACTGCAGTAAGGAGAGAAATGGTTTAATAGAGAGCTAGTGTCTGCTAATGTGGGAAAAACTGTATGAATGAAGAGTCCATCAGAATACAGACTGCAGAGGGAAAAGGCAGCTAGCATGGGTGCTGATGTTACATCAGAGACTAGGGAGCCCATTCTGACAAATCCACTGGCTTCATCATGGGGTCCACCTCAGGCCCCTGATCTAATTGCCATTTTTGTTTCCATGCTCTATTTATTTGACCACACTTGTTTTTATGTGACCCAAGAATGAATGAGGCTGGCTCTTCTCTTACTTTCCTTGCCGTCATTTGCTCCTTTGTTATCTTGAGTTTTGGGGTTTGGTCTTTGTTTGACACAAAATCCAATGGGTATGCACTGTCTTGTTTCTCTGTTCCTCATCCAACATGCAGAAACCTTCTCAGACAATACTCTGCAAAATCTGACAAGTTCCATGACAATATATCTCATCTCTGTATATGATTTATCCTTGAAGACTATGTAGCATGTGAACACTTAGTTCCCTGTTACCCATTATAACCTATGCCTCAAAGAAGCAGGGGTCTCACCTGCTTTGTTCACATATTTATGTTCACAAAGGTGTGCATTTGTATAGAAACAAGTTTAAAGAAATGGGAATTCATTAAATTGAAAGAATGGTAGAAAAAATAAAATCATGTTAAATATGGTGGATTCAAGTAACTCTTCAACAAAACTGTACAATATCTAATATTAACATCTTACAGAAAATATATAAAACAGCAAAAATTACATCAACATGATCTTTAATTCAGGATGAAATGGCTAAAAGCTTGGAAATAAAAGAGTGGGAAACATTCTTTTTTAATATACAGTGCAGGAAGCAGTTGCTCAAGTTATAATTTGACTGTATGTAACCAAAAATAGATTCAATCAAGCTTACAGAAAAGATGGAAGGGACCTTTAGTTGAATACAAAAGAGCATGTTTCATACAATGACAGGGCGTGATTGGTATTTACAGAACATCCCACCCCAAAACAACAGAATTCTCATTCTTCTTGAGCGCACACAGAACTTTCTCCAGAATAGACCACATACTGGGTCACAAATCAGGGCTCAATCAATACCAAAAGATTGATATTATTTCCTACATATTCTCAGACCACAGTGCTTTGAAAGTGGAACTCAACCACAAAAAAAAAAAAGCTTGGAAGGAATTCAAACACTTGGAAACCAAAGACCATCCTGCTCAAGAATGTTTTTATCAGTCAGGAAATCAAGAAAAAACTTAAGTAATTCAGGTTATTGGTATTTAAAAAAACAAATCTATTTCCAAAATATAAAATGGTAGAAACAATGACAATTAGATATGCAATAAGATGGCAATATGTGTAAAGAGCAATTCTTACTACTAAGGATACAGAAGGCTTTCTTTTTTTAAAATTTAGTTTTATTTTTTCAGTGTTCCAAGATTTATTGTTTATGTACCACATCCAGTACTCCATGAAACACGTGCCCTCCTTAATACCCACCACCAGGTTCACCCATTTTCCCACCACCCTCCCCCTCTAAAACCCTCAGTAAGATGCAGAAGAATTTCAATGTTTAAAAGGAATGAGGGGAACATGATGTGACCAATTGATAGATTGGACCTCACAAAATATGTAGGCTCTCACTTGATCTCATAAATACATCCAAACACAATATAAGGATTAAGTGGAAAACAGCAAACTTGGTAAAAAAATTATCATTCTTAGGGGAAGGGAGGGAAAATTGAAAGGGGGAATAAGAGAGGGAGACAAACCATGAGAGGCTATAGACTCTGAGAAACAAACTGAGGGTTCCAGAGGGGAGGGGGCTGAGGGCCTGTCGTTGCCGGGTGTTGGGTATTAAGGAGAGCTTGTGTTGTGATAAGCACTCCGTGTTATGTGCAACTAATGAATCATGGACCACTACATCAAAAACAATGCCACAGGCCCCTTACCCAGAATACAAGCCAAAAGAACAAGAGGACAACCACCACAGGGTCCCCATAAAACTGTAAAACCTCAACATCAGGGGAAAGCAATATATTAAGCTCCTGGTATTGCCCCCAAACCTCTATATTTCACAGATACATCTTTTCTTTCTTTCTTTCTTTCTTTCTTTCTTTCTTTCTTTCTTTCTTTCTTTCTTTCTCTAGTTTTTTAATTCATTCTCATGATTCTTGTTCTTTTAATTTT